>NC_140416.1:63751522-66151522 GCF_965140295.1 Lepidochelys olivacea | reverse complement strand
TGAGAACAATAGACAGGCCTGTAACCAGAGCTGATCCAGAGAATAGAAGTGTGTGCTGTCTTCCAGGTGCTAAGATACGGGATGTGGACCTGAGGTTGAAAAGGATCCTAAAGGGAGCGGAAAAGAATCCACTGATTGTCCTTCATGTGGGAACAAATGATACCAGTAAATTCTCACTGGAACGTACCAAGGGAGACTATGCCAGGCTGGGGAAGACGCTTAAGGAAATGGAGGCTCAGGTGATCTTCAGTGGGATTCTGCCTGTTCCTAGAGAAGGGCAACAAAGGTGTGACAAGATTATGACTATCAACAGATAACTCAGGCAGTGGTGTTATAAGGAGGGCTTTGGGATGTATGGCCACTGGTAGGCATTTCATGGACAGAGGACAGTTCTCTCGGGATGAACTTCATCTGAGTAGGGAAGGAAATAGACTTCTAGGATGGAGGCTGGCACTACTGATTAAGAGAGCTTTAAACTAGGAATTTGGGGGAGATGGTTGGGAGATGTCCAGGTAATCTCCACGCCGGATTTTAGCATTGAGAGGGAAGAAAACAAAGTGAGAAAGGATACAGCCGTGGATAGGAGAATGGACATAAGGAGGAAGGGCAGTGTGGATACCAGTCTAATAGGTCATACTGGCGGTAGAATGTCCGTGCCTAATCGGGTACAGAATGTGAGCGAGGCCAAACAGCAAAAATTAAGATGTTTGTACACCAATGCGAGGAGCCTAGGTAACAAAATGGAGGAACTAGAGCTACTGGTGCAGGAAGTGAAACCAGATATTATAGGGATAAGAGAAACATGGTGGAATAGTAGACATGACTGGACTACAGCTATTGAAGGGTATGTGCTGTTTAGGAAAGACAGAACTAAAGGTAAAGATGGTGGAGTAGCATTGTATATCAAGGATGAGGTAGAATGTAAAGAAATAAGAAGCGATGGAATGGATAAGACAGAGTCCGTCTGGGCAAAAATCACACTGGGGAAGAAAACTACTAGAGCCTCCCCTGTGATAGTGCTTGGGGTGTGCTATAGACCACCGGGATCTAATTTGGATTTGGATAGAGCCCTCTTTAATGTTTATAATGAAGTAAATACTGATGGAAATTGCGTGATCAAGGGAGACTTTAACTTCCCAGATATAGACTGGAGGATGAGTGCTAGTAATAATAATAGGTCTCAGATTTTCCTAGATGTGATAGCTGATGGATTCCTTCATCAAGTAGTTGCTGAACCGACTAGAGGGGATGCCATTTTAGATTTGGTTTTGGTGAGTAGTGAGGACCTCATAGAAGAAATGGTTGTAGGGGACAACCTTGTTTCAAGTGATCATGAGCTAATTCAGTTCAAACTGAACGGAAGAATAAACAAAAATAAATCTGCGACTAGGGTTTTTGATTTCAAAAGGGCTGACTTTCAAAAATTAAGGAAATTAGTTAGGGAAGTGGATTGGACTGAAGAATTTATGGATCTAAAGGCAGAGGAGGCCTGGGATTACTTCAAGTCAAAGCTGCAGAAGCTATCGGAAGCCTGCATCCCAAGAAAGGGGAAAAAATTCATAGGCAGGAGTTGTAGACCAAGCTGGATGAGCAAGCATCTCAGAGAGGTGATTAAGAAACAGCAGAAAGCATACAGGGAGTGGAAGATGGGAGGGATCAGCAAAGAAAGCTACCTTACTGAGGCCAGAACATGTAGGGATAAAGTGAGAAAGGCTAAAAGTCAAGTAGAGTTGGACCTTGCAAAGGGAATTAAAACCAATAGTAAAAAGTTCTATAGCCATATAAATAAGAAGAAAACTAAGAAAGAAGAAGTGGGACCGCTAAACACTGAGGATGGAGTGGAGGTTAAGGATAATCTAGGCATGGCCTAATATCTAAACAAATACTTTGCCTCAGTCTTTAATAAAGCTAATGAGCAGGTTAGGGATAATGGTAGGATGACAAATGGGAATGAGGATATGGAGGTAGCTATTACCATATCTGAGGTAGAAGCCAAACTCGAACAGCTTAATGGGACTAAATCGGGGGCCCCGGATAATCTTCATCCAAGAACATTAAAGGAATTGGCACATGAAATTGCAAGCCCATTAGCAAGAATTTTTAATGAATCTGTAAACTCAGGGGTTGTACCGTATGACTGGAGAATTGCTAACATAGTTCCTATTTTAAGAAAGGGAAAAAAAGTGATCAAGGTAACTACAGGCCTGTTAGTTTGACATCTGTAGTATGCAAGGTCTTGGAAAAAATTTTGAAGGAGAAAGTAGTTAAGGACTTTGAGGTCAATGGTAAATGGGACAAAATACAACATGGCTTTACAAAAGGTAGATCATGCCAAACCAACCTGATTTCCTTCTTTGAGAAAGTAACAGATTTATTAGACAAAGGAAACGCAGTGGATCTAATTTACCTAGATTTCAGTAAGGCGTTTCATACGGTGCCAAATGGGGAATTATTAGTTAAATTGGAAAAGATGGGGATCAATATGAAAATTGAAAAGTGGATAAGGAATTGGTTATAAGGGAGACTACAGTGGGTCATACTGAAAGGTGCACTGTCAGACTGGAGGGAGGTTACCAGTGGAGTTCCTCAGGGATTGTTTTTGGGACCAATCTTATTTAATCTTTTTATTACTGACCTCGGCACAAAATGTGGGAGTGTGCTAATAAAGTTTGCAGCTGATACAAACCTGGGAGGTATTGCCAATTTAGAGAAGGACCGGGATATCATACAGGAGGATCTGGA
Organism: Lepidochelys olivacea; assembly: GCF_965140295.1. Classification (NCBI taxonomy): domain Eukaryota; kingdom Metazoa; phylum Chordata; order Testudines; family Cheloniidae; genus Lepidochelys; species Lepidochelys olivacea. The sequence continues at coordinate 66,148,780 of NC_140416.1, read as the reverse complement.
TGACCTTGTAAACTGGAGTAATAGTAATAGGATGAAATTTAATAGTGAGAAGTGTAAGGTCATGCATTTAGGGATTAATAACAAGAATTTTAGTTATAAACTGGGGACGCATCAATTAGAAGTAACAGAGGAGGAGGAAGACCTTGGCGTATTGGTTCACCACAGGATGACTATGAGCCGCCAATGTGATATGGCCGTGAAAAAAGCTAATGCGGTCTTAGGATGCATCAGGTGAGGTATTTCCAGTAGAGATAAGGAGGTGTTGGTATTGTTATACAAGGCACTGGTGAGACCTCATCTGGAATACTGTGTGCAGTTCTGGTCTCCCATGTTTAAGAAGGATGAATTCAAACGGGAATAGGTCCAGAGAAGGGCTACTAGAATGATCCGAGGAATGGAAAACCTGTCTTATGAGAGGAGACTCAAAGAGCTTGGCTTGTTTAGCCTAACCAAAAGAAGGTTGCGGGGAGATATGATTGCTCTCTATAAATATATCAGAGGATAAATACCGGAGAGGGAGAGGAATTATTTAGGCTCAGTACCAATGTGGACACAAGAACAAATGGATATAAACTGGCCATCGGGACGTTTAGACTTGAAATTATATGAAGGTTTCTAACCATCAGAGGAGTGAAGTTGTGGAATAGCCTTCCAAGGGAAGCAGTGGGGGCAAAAGATCTATCTGGCTTCAAGATTAAACTCGATAAGTTTATGGAGAAGATGGTATGATGGGATAACATGATTTTGGCAATTAATTGATCTTTAACTATTCATGGTAAATAGGCCCAATGGCCTGCGATAGGATGTTAGATGGGGTGGGATCTGAGTTACGATAGAGAATTCTTTCCTGGGTATCTGGCTGGTGAATCTTGTCCACATGCTCAGGGTTTCAGCTGATCACCATATTTGGGGTCAGGAAGAAATTTTCCTCCAGGGCAGATTGGAAGAGGCCCTGGGGGGGCGGGGGTTGCCTTCCTCTGTAGCATGGGGCATGGGTCACTTGCTGGAAGATTCTCTGTACCTTGAAGTCTTTAAACCATGATTTGAGGACTTCAATAGCTCACACATAGGTGAGAGGTTTATTGCAGGAGTGGGTGGGTGAGATTCTGTGGCCTGCATTGTGCAGGAGGTCAGACTAGATGATCATAATGGTCCCTTCTGACCTTAATATCTACGAGTCTATGAAAGCAGCTTACAGAAGTGTGCCTGTCTTTAACACTCAGATGCCCAACTCCCAATTGTGTCCAAACCCTAAATAAATCTGTTTTACCCTGTATAAAGGTTATACAGGGTAAACTCATAAATTGTTCACCCTCTATAACACTGATAGAGAGAGGTGCACAGCTGTTTCCCCCCCTCCACCCCATATTAATACATACTCTGGGTTAATTAATAAGTAAAAAGTGATTTTATTAGATACAGAAAGTAGGATTTATGTGGTTCCAAGTAGTAACAGACAGAAAAAAGTGAATTACCAAGCAAAATAAAATAAAACACACAAGTCTATGTCTAGTACAGTAATAAAACTGAATACAGATAAAAACCTCACCAGTTCCAGTAAGCTTTCTTTTACAGACTAATCTCCTTCTAGTCTGGGTCCAGCAATCACTCACAACCCCTGTAGTTACTATCTTTTGTTCCAGTTTCTTTCAGGTATCTTTGGGGGTGGAGAGGCTCTCTCTTTAGCCAGCTGAAGACAAAATGGAGGGGTCTCCCAGGGGTTTAAATAGACTTTCTCTTGTGGGTGGAGACCCCCTCCTCTCTCCTATGCAAAGTCCAGCTACAAAATGGAGTTTTGGAGTCACCTGCGTAAGTCATATGTCCAAGCATGACTGAGTTCCTTACCAGACAAGCCACATTCCTGGGAAAGCTCAGATGTGGATTGGCATCTCCAAGTTCATTGTTGGCTTAAGGGTTTCTTGATTGGGCACTTACTGAGAATAGTCTTTTCTCAGGAAGCTGACCAACTGCTTCACTAAAACCTACTTAGAATCGGACAAGTATACAGCCAATATTCATAACTTCGAATACAAAAATGATACATGCATACAAATAGGATTAATAGATTCAGTAAATCATAACTTCTACAGAGATGTTACATGGCATATGTAGCATAAAACGTATTCCAGTTATGTCATATACATACATTCATAAGCATATTTCCATAAAGCCTTATGGTGGGCACCGTCACCCTCTGTCCTAGACCATAATTATTTTTATGAGCTGATTTCAGCTCAGACAGAAGCAGCCTGTGTCTCCTACAACATTTCACAGACTACCTAGAATGTTGGCAAATATACAGGCAGAGTAGATGTCGAGACATTTTCAGATGAAGAAAGGCTAGAAGAACTTCACTCAATGTGTGCATTAATTGAAAGAGTGAAGTCAAATTTTCTCAAAACAGTCTGCTAATGCATCAAACTGATACTCTGGCTATACCCCACAAATGTGATATTTTTATTTCAAATTGACACTAATGACTAGGCCATTTAAAGCCTTTACATTTTATTTATGTAGAAATGTATTATGTTCACAATGTGACAGCCTGTGGGCACCTTAATTTAAATAAAAATACTATGACTATGACTAGCAACAATAATAGGCAGTCATCCTCTTGTCCCTCCATACCCCATCACTTGCAGACCTCCCAATTTAAGTCCACACCAAATGCATACTTGGACAAATAAATAGATGAGCCTTACAGTGTACTTGGAAGGACAACTGTCTGCATCGCATGAGCTCAGGAACTCCACAGATTAAAAAATAATAGTTAAGTATCGTGTTTTCACTCAAATATTCCAGTTTATAAACCTTGATTCGGTTTGTTTTCCAGAATATATGAATGCTCTTCAATACAGTTTAAATGCAGTAAATAATGTCATGAATCCACATGATTGCCAAATTTTGCGTTAAAAAAATTATCCCACTAGTGAGTTAAGACGACAAATAGACTCTTTGTTACATCAAATCTGCTCTTTTTTCATGTGTGTTCTAAATCCTGCCACTCCTCCTTGCACACAGAAGTGTAAAATGTTATTTTTATTTTAACTTATTCCCTTAAATTAGTCAACAGAAGGGGAAAATTGCTTAAACAATCAGTATGACACTTGTAACGCAATATCTTTGATCTAGTTTCATAAAAATATAAGATGGTTCATAAATATTATAATGAATATTAATATCAGTTATACATATATATGATAAAGTATTTGAATTGTGCTACTCTGCGTATGTAAACTCAAAGAAAAGCAATTTCAGGTCCATCTAATCTGCATAACAGACCATTAACACTACAATTATATCATGCTTCACTTATTGGTAACAAATAGAAAAGCTTTCTTTTATAGATAGGTTTCAGAGTAGCAGCCGTGTTAGTCTGTATCTGCAAAAAGAAAAGGAGGACTTAGAGACTAACACATTTATTTGAGCATAAGCTTTCGTGAGCTACAGCTCACTTCATCGGATGCATTCAGTGAGCCGTAGCTCACAAAATAAATAAATAAATAAATAAATAAATAAATTTAGTCTCTAAGGTGCCACAAATACTCCTTTTCTTTTATAGATAGGCTTTAATAATGGAGTCAAAATTTGGAGGGTCCCAAACAGAATTCTAAAGTGGAATGAACAAGGGAGTGATGTACAATACTTTAATTATCTTGCCATCAAATTCAAGTTGCACTTGAGATAAAACAGAAACATTTATTCTTTGAGTGATTTACTACTAATTGTCAAACCATCTTCATTTGAATGCCTGCAAAATAGCATGCACAAGCACAAGACCCTGCATAACGTAGATGCAAGAAACATTGCATGTACTAAGCCAATCTGACAGCTAAGTACACACATGCACATCTTAGAATTTGTATGCAAACACTATGCAATCTAACTGGGTACAAGTCTATTTGAAAATGTGGGCTATTAAATGCACTATGCACAAAATCTAATGAAAACTATTTTTAATCTATTATTTTTAGCAAAAAGAATAGGACAGTCCCACAAATGAAAACAAAAACCCTCTTCCCTAAGCAAAATAACTGAGTGAAAAGAAGGGCTTTGCACAATGTGCTAAATGTCAACAAACTAGAGTTTTGTTGTACAAATGCGGAAGGAAACTCCTTAGTAAAGGACGCTCCACTATGAAAGTCCTGCCACAAGTCCAGGGCTGGCTCCAGCTTTTTTGCCGCCCCAAGCAGCGAAGGGAAAAACAAAACAAAACACCAAGCCTGGTTGAGCTGCTGCCGAAGTGTCGCTGAAGAGGAAGAGAGGGACTGCAGGGCCCGCCACCAAAGACCCGGATGTGCCACCCCGATGACGGACGGAGTGCCGCCCTTTTCTATTGGCCGCCCCAGGCACCTGCTTCCTTTGCTGCTGCCTGGAGCCGGCCCTGCACAAGTCTTCAACTGTTTAAATCTAGGGACTGTTAGCCTGAATACCACTGCTGACATTAATTGCTATTGTAGCATATAGGGAAAGGAACAGTCAGGACCCAGATAACATACATCTTCATTAAAGATCAAAGTCAGCACCTTGAATTTTGCCCAGAAGCAAATAAGAAGCCTGTGCTGGTCCAGGAATGTGATATAATATGGTTCCATATAACTGATTCTGTGTAACAGGCAAGCAGCTGCATTCGGTTGAAAGTACTCATATACTTCAGTGAGGAGCACCAGATAAAAGCTCATAGATGAGAGAAAGGAAAAGAGAAGACAGAAGATTAAACAGGCAAAGAATATATGTGTTCTTCAAGTAGCACCACATACAACACACTGCACTGTCCCAGTCTAGAAGTCACAAAGACAGATTACTGTGACAAGGTCTGGCTCTGCAAGAAGAAACTCCAGACATGTCATCAGAGAACAGATGACTTTTGTTTAGTTTGCATCCAATTTGGTAGAAATAGTCTTCTGATGATGGCACCCTAAAAACAGAGGGTTCGCTGGCTTTTTTAAAGGTTTCAGAGTGGCAGCCATGTTAGTCTGTATCCGCAAAAAGAACAGGAGGACTTGTGGCACCTTAGAGACTAACAAATTTATTTGAGCATAAGCTTTTGTGGGCTACAGCCCACTTCATTGGATGCGTAGAATGGAACATATAGTAAGAAGATATTTATATACACATACAGAGAACATGAAAAGGTGGAGTAAGAGGCTAATTAATTAAAAGAAGCTATTATCAGCAGGAGAAAAAAAACTTGTAGTGATAATCAAGATGGCCCATTTAGACAGTTGACAAGAAGGTGTGAGGATACTTAACATGTGGAAATAGATTCAATATGTGTGATTACCACTACAAAAGTCAATTATCCAAGTGACATAAAACACAGAGCGAACACATACAAACCACCTAAATTCAGATTATGAGATTACAGCATTTACACAGAAAGCTTAGTATAGTGACAAAGCATCATGTTTAAAGCTTGTCTACATGAGAAAGTGGCATCAGTTTAAGTTAAGGCTTAACTTAAACTGGTGCAAAAGGCTATGTGGATATTGTTATATCTGTTTAGGTTGAACCAATTCACCCTTCTCATGTAGGCGGGCCTGTGTATAAGAGGCTGTGTCTGCACTATAATGTAGGTGTGAGATTCCCAGCTCACCTACACACACCTGAGCAAGCTCTCATCTCATCTCAACTAGCGCACTAAAAATAGTAGATTGGCCGCAGTAGCATTGGCACCGGCATTAGTGGCACAAGCTAGCTGCCCCAAGTACAAACCCACCTAAAGCCTGTGGTACATATTCGGGGCAATTAGCCCATACCACTGCATGGGCTATGGGGCCACAGTACTATTTTGAGCACAACAACTCAGATGAGAGCTAGCACAAGTATGTCTACATGAGCTGGGAATCACATCCCTACTTCATAGTGTAGACATACCCAGAGAAACTAATTCACAAAACTAATCATAAAACTATGTTTTGTAGTGCACATTTATAATACTCCAGATGCAAAGAAGGGAAGATAGTAGAAGGGATCTCTAGGAGGACAGAGTTAGGATATTTTCGATACCCTAACTGCGGATGTCCATGTGACCCAGCAATCTGTTGGTGCCAACTGGCAGAGGACACAGGATGCATAAGCGTTACAAGGGGCACCTGGTTCTGGTATGTGTGTATGGCGTTATGTATACATACTGAAAATTATATTCTTAAGGTCTGTGACTTGGGGCTGGCCACCAAACAGTGAGAACAGGTTTCTTTCAGCCAGAAGATGTTTATCTATCAGTCTGCCTACATGTGAACTGAGTATTGTATACTCACAATGAATGCCTAAGTACAGCCTGCGCCAAATGCTAATCAAGTGATTTCAAAGTCAGCAGGGGAGATCCTAGACAGGAAAACACAAGCAGTGGGTGGTTATCCTGTTTGCAAGCAAGACGATGGCTTTTTGGACTATCACTGTAGAGACAGAGATAAAACTCTGAATCTTTCCACTGAGGAGTCGAGAGGACAGCATGGGGTCTCATGAATGGAAGGTCACAGCTGACTGTAATACACCAGACCGGATTTTGGGTGCGCTTTGGCTCTATATTACAGGACGATGTCTCATTAGTTAAGTTCAGGTTTGGCTATGCACCTCGTGATTTTATTTTATATGTAACCCTTTGTTTCTAATATTTTATTTGCTATCATTTGACTATTTGTCTTTGTTAAATAAACTCATATTTGATTTCTTTATGAACAAATCTAGGTGTCAGGCGTTATGCAGAGCTGTGTTCTCCAGCGAACGGTAAGCTGCAGTGTACTATTCCTTTGGGAACAGAGGATCTGGGAATTCTGTGAGTGTCCAGTGGATCTGGGGCTGGGCACTCCAGGGAGACACTCTGAGCACCAAAGTGTGCCTACTGTTAACCTGTTAAGAGCAAGCAGGGCCTGGGGAGGCCTGGAAGGCCATGCTTATGTTGCCAGAGGCTCTGGGTAACCACCACAGTCATGCTTTGAAATTTTGGGGGTATCAGCAATTTAATTCTAAATTCTTTTAATCTAGTTTAGATCTGCTATGGAGAAGGTCTAGTTTGACCTTCTTCATTGCAGTCTATAGAATTTTACTTTGTGGTTCCCAATCATGCCCAATAACTTGACGCTGAACTATAGATATCTTTTAGAAAGACATTCAATCTTGATTTAAAGATTTCAAGTGATGACAAATCTACCACACCCTTGGTAATTTGTTCCAGCGGTTAATTACCCTTATATTTATCCTTTGCATTACACCTGCAAATACCCCAGTAAAAATTTGCCCCTTAAGCATACTTTCATTGTTGTAATTGATTGATGTTATTTTGAACAAACTGAATGGTTATTACAGCTGGTCAAACTATTTGTGATGAATTCAGTACTCTTTTTTGAATCAGGTTTCAGAGTAGCAGCCGTATTAGTCTGTATCCGCAAAAAGAACAGGAGTACTTGTGGCACCTTAGAGACTAACAAATTTATTAGAGCATAAGCTTTCGTGGGCTACAGCCCACTTCATCGGATGCATAGAATGGAACATATAGTAAGAAGATATATACACACACATACAGAGAAGGTGGAAGTTGCCATACAAACTGTAAGAGGCTAATTAATTAAGATGAGCTATTATCAGCAGGAGAAAAAAACTTCTGTAGTGATAATCAAGATGGTCCATTTAGACAGTTGACAATAAGGTGTGAGGATACTTAACATGGGGAAATAGATTCAATATGTGTAATGACCCAGCCACTCCCAGTCTCTATTCGAACCCAAGTTAATGGAATCTAGTTTGCATATTAATTCAAGCTTAGCAGTTTCTCATTGCAGTCTGTTTTTGAAGCTTTTCTGTTGCAAAATGGCCACCCTTAAGTCTTTTACTGAGTGGCCAGACAGGTTGAAGTGTTCTCCTATCAGTTTTTGAATGTTATGATTTCTGATGTCAGATTAGTGTCCATTTATTCTTTTGTGTAGAGGCTGTCCAGTTTGGCCAATGTACATGGCAGAGGGGCATTGCTGGCACATGGTGGCATATATCACATTGGTAGATGTGCAGATGAATGAGCCCCTTATGGCGTGGCTAATGTGATTAGGTCCTATGATGGTGTCACTTGAATAAATATGTGGACAGAGTTGGCATCGGGCTTTGTTGCAAGGATAGGTTCCTGGGTTAGTGTTTTTGTTGAGTTCTATGCAAACAAATCCAGATGTGTGTGTGTATTCATTATTTAGACATATACATATAGGCTAAAATTGTTCAGTGAAATTACCAATTTTCTCTGAGTATTCATTAGTTGTGTTGCATGATTCGTTATCAAAGTCAAATGGCATTATTTCTGCTCCACAACTGGATGTCTCAAACTTTTTAAACAGTAGAATAACAAAATTCCAGCATGACTTTTCAGATAATCATTTGTGAAATTTACAGAATTCATAAATATTTTCATTAATATCAGCTGACCATCCACCAAATGAGCAACTTGTGATTCACCAAATATCCTGGAAATCGAGGTTTAAGCACCCAAAAGTCATTTAAGCACCATGTCATGAAAGTAATACACGTGATCAGAGATGACTCTATTGAAGCTGATGGGGTGGCATCTACTTACACCACTGCTGAATGTGACTCAGAGTCAGTAACAAGAAATATTTTTGAGAAGAAATTCCACCTTTTATGAGGAATGAAGGTAACAAGAGAGGGGACATTTTCCATGCATCAAATCAAATGCAAAGAGAAATACAGAGAGCAATTTTGAAATTCCCAAAATGAAATAAGATGTTTCAAATGCTAAACCCAAGGAAGTTTCACCCACGAAACTTGAATTGTTGTCATGAGTTGTCAATTTAAATTGATATGCGATTATGTCCCAACCTTTCCTCCCTCCAGCTAAACGAGCTTGGTTTTGAAATCCTCTAATTTACAGTACCTTAAATTCAGTATTCTCCTGCGCTGCACAGTGACGCCCATGCTTAGTTTTGACATTTCCCAAAGGATTTGTTTTAATGTTTAGATCCTGAAAAGAGAAGGGGAAAAAATAAAAACATTGTCAAGCTTTATCATGAGTTCATAGTTGCTGAACCCCCAAATTGGAATGACTGTTCATTATGACCCACTATGTTTCAGTACTCACAATGGTGTCCCTACCACCTGGTCATTTTGCACAAACATGCTTTAATTGGCATAAGTGGGGTGCAAACCCCATGTAAGTGCCACCCTTTTCTATGAAACAATGGAGGAAGACTCCTCTCAGCTGTGGGACATCAAAGCAACCATAAACCTGCTTCCTGTAGACTAACCCTGCAATAAAGTTTTGCTTTTTATCTCAAATCTCAGTTCTGTGCTTCCTACTTCCTCTACTTATATTTAAAATAAAAATAAAAATGATGAAAAATGCAAAACAAAACAACACAGATGAGCTGAATTCCTAATCACTCTCTCTTCTTTTGTTTCCCTTCCTTTACTTTCCCCATCGCCTGGTACCATGTCTCGTTTAGACATCAAGGATGACATCTTAGCTGCATTGAAGTCAATGTAAATTTTGCCCTTGATTTCAGTGAAGCCAGGATTTCGCTCTTCAGGCTGGGACATATTGTCTTGCTTCCTGTCTGGAAAGAATCCTGCACAGCAGCTGGTACATAAATACTATAATAAGGCAGGACTCGTACTACCTGCTTTGTGCTGTACACATCTGAATTCAAACCTTAAACAAATTTGGCGATAGGGCTTTCTTACCTGAGATGAACTGGCACATGCTGCCTTTTTGATCTCTGTTGCAAGCAAGTCATATGTTACTACTGGCACATGAGCCGGCAGTGGCTCCTGAAACATGTTTGCAGTCTTTACAGTGGTAGGAGTCAGTGAGAAGTTGTTTTATAAATTGACTTACAGCTCCACCCATCTCATCTCTGCAAGGAAAGATGGCCCCTCCCAGCCTCCTCCCACTACTATAGAGTGTGATTGAATGCACTGGATGACTGTAAACTGGGAAGATTTATTTTGCAGCTATATTGGGCAATAGAGCCAGTAGGAAATTTTCCAATGGAATTTTTTTCGACTGTAAAATGCTGATTTGTCAAAATGGAAATGGTCTGCAGAACCATCTTGTTTTCAGCAAAATTTGGACAGAAATCATGCAGGTTTCTGAGGGAAATCTGCCTAGTTTCCTGAAATCTGAGCTGTCTCCTCTGCAGCCCATGTGGTGGGCTGCCAGTGGAACTAGGACCCTGGGGGGATACATCTAGTACAGCAAGTGGCAGCCTGCAGCAGCAAGTCCCAGAGTCTGGGTTGAAAGACTCAGGCTCGGGCTCAGGCTCTTAAAAATAGCAGTACAAACGCAGCAGCTCGGGCTGGAGCTCAGGTTCTGAAGCCTAGCGAGGGGCTGGGCTTCCGAGCTCCAGCCCAAGCATGAGTCTGTGCAACTATTTTTTGCATCATAGTGCAAGCCCAAGTCTATGGACCAAAGCACTGAGACTTATTGCTGCAGGCTGCCACTTGCTGTGTAGACATACCCTTGAAGCCCTGTTCTTTGGACTTGCAGGCTCCTGGCTTCTCAGCATCCCACAAGGTGGGCATCTGGAGCCCTGGGCAGCTTGGGAGCCTGGGAAACATTTCACAAAGCTCAATACAAAAGGGATTGTTTGCTTTTTTTCCAAACCCAATTTCAGAACCCCCTATTCCACAGGGAATATTGAAATTTTAAGTTTTCATTCTGATGTGGAAAGAAAATTTCTCCAACATTTTCAAATTTCCCACAAAATGGGAATTCCAGGCTCCAAGCAGCTCTAGCAGGCATGGGAGACCAGACCAAAAGGGTCCCCCATTCTTTGTAAAGCACTTTTAATCTAACAAGATCCGAAAAACCTTCTCTCGGTGTCTGCATTTGTCTGTAGAACGAAATGCAGCTATCTTTGTTGTGGAGCGAATTAAACAACCCCCCACCGCCCCAGTACTCACAATAGAGGAGGGGAAATTTAGGCTGAGTACGTTTGGTCAAATCTCTACTAGACCGAAAGGGCAGGTAAATGAATAACATTGAAGCAGACAGAAGCTCAGTTTTTAAGGTCTCCACAGAAAGGCAATGTAGTAGGATCAGATTTTACGAAGCAGGAATTAATTATTATTATTTTATTTTGCAGGAGGCCTGTTAGCTAAAGTAAATTCAATAAAAAAATTAAGCTATATGCAATTTCAGGTTTATTAGAAGGTTCTTGTTCAACCAAAAGAACACAAACAAAAAGATCCACCACAATCTCTGGGCATATGCAATTTAAATAAAAAAAAAAAAAAGCCAACTTCACAGACAGAACTCTCTATTAACCCAGTACGTTCTTCTGCTTCTAGAGTTCCTTGCCCTGGCATTTAGGCAGGCATGCATACCTACATACATAGATCTCGCTATCCAGTATAAAAGTAGCCAAGCCATCCCCCTGTTTAAGCTTCTCAGCACTCTAGGTTCAGCGGCACCTGATTGCCTCAGCTCGTGGACACTCCCAGCAGAACCTGTAAGAACTCCTGCTGGAACTGAACTCATAAACAGCCAGGCCATAATCTGACTTTGTGGGGCTTCCCTATAGGAGCACTACAAAGACAGAGTGCCCCGTGATTGTAGAGCACCCTCCAGGGGGAAACAAAGACCTGTGCTCCGATTATAGGCAGTTGACCAGGTATCCCCAGGTTGGTCAGTCCGGTAGAATGTTAGTGCACATAGCAACATATGCACTGAAACCCTGATGAGCTGGCTAGCCTGTCCACTGTGTTAAAATCAGTGGGAGCTGGGTGTATAGGAGCTTTTGAAAATCCCAGTAGGTGCCCACCTGCATCTTTAGGTGCCTAGATACCTTTAAAAACCTGGCTCTACAGCCCTGGCCCTGACATAAGTAAATGAAGCATACAGGTTGAGTGCCACATCCATCACAGCTAAGATCACACAAAATCCCTGGTTGCAGCCCTAGCACAGGGGCAATTAAATAGACCAGACAAGGGTATGGCCATGTCCTTCATAGTTAGGCCAGCACACTCACATATCACATGCGAGTACTATGTGTAAATATGAGAAGAGAAAAGTTAATTTTAAATCTTCCCCCAGCTTTTAATTTACAATATACAATTTCTAGCAGTTATTTCTGAGGCGAAGCCTGACTAGAGATTTGGTAAAAGAATGGGTTTTAAACGTCCAAAACATTCCCAAATCCTAGTGATCCAGTGTGTCCTAATTGCACAAGATGCTTCTACTCTCTCCCTGGGAGAATTAAAGACTCTGGTGGCTCGCGCTATGCCTCTGAGGCTATGTCTACACTTGGAGACGGGGGTTCCCAGCTTGAGTAAACACCCTCATGCTAGTTTTCAAGCATGCTAAAACCAGAAGTGTACCCATGGGCTCACAGGCAGTGGCAAGCTAAAGCAAGGGCTACCCGCTCTGAGTGTAAACCCACCCAGCCCCAGTGGATGTGTATGCAGGGTGGCTAGCCCATACCCCTGCCCGTGCCACCACAGCGACCCTACTATACGCTAGAGCTAGTGTGGGTACTCGAGCTGGGAATCACACCCCTAGCTCCCAGTGTAGATGCAGCCTGAGAGAGAGTGGGGGCTAGGGTGACTTTAAGCCACCTTGGCACCTTCCTGATCCTGCACTGGGCTCAGCTGCGGCCTCTGGCGTAATTTAGATAACTCTGGAGGCCCGTCTAAGATATGGCAGGCTGTCTGCAGCTGCCTAAAATATCGCCGCTGTGCCCGTGACATGCTCCTCCAGCACCCAGCCCCACACTCACTATGCTTCCCGTGACAGTACTTAGAAGCTGGCCCTCAGAAGGCAGCCTCGTGACAATGGTAGGAACAAAGAGCAAGTGCCGGCTATGAGTGAATTTTGCAAGAAACAAATAGGCTGAAATACATTTGAATGAAACAGGCCTTGAATACTCTTCAGTAATGAACACACTGGTAAAAATCCAAGTCTGTTCACGAACGCTGCCTGAAAAGAAAAAGATGAAATTCTCTAAATATTAGTTTGCCACAAATAGTTCCCTCATCTCTAATATATTTCAGTTTCCTCTCCATGTCTTGTATCATTACCATTTATCATCTGTAACTCTGAAGAACAGTAGCAATTTGTTTTAAAAGATATATGGACATATTTCTGTTTGCTCCCCAGAGATGCTGAGCATCAGCAGCTCCTGTTGACTTTAATGGGTGTTGTGGAAACTCAACACCTTTGAAAATCCGGCCTGATCCAAAGCTTACTGAAGCAAATTCAAATCTTTTCACTGACTACAATTAGCTTTGGATCAGGCCCTTAATGACTATCCCTCAGCATCCAACCAAGAGTGCAGGCCCAATCTAGCAAAGTACTTAAGTACATCTTAACTTTAAATTCAAGTCCTGTTGTTTAAATGCTTTGCCAGATTGGAGGTTTAATAGTCTTCTCAGTGCCTCCTCAAACACATGAATATTGAATAATTATAAACAAAGAGGCACAGCATATCCACAGCACTGAGTTTATGCAATTTCTTTGGATTCTTGTCTATATCTTGTAAAACTGCCTTTTCTAGCCCTTTCAGGAAGCCTGAAAAAGACATTATAAACCAGTATCATACCTTTGCCTTGGAATCTGTTAATATCATTGATGTCAACTTATAAAATGCTGCTGAAGTATTTTTGACACTTCTAAAATGACCTCTCCCGTTATTTCTAATGCAGATAGAATCTCAATTAAAAATCCCTGAAATTATTAACACTATTACAGAACTCTTTTCACTTTCTTCATTGGCCTCTGTTGTACTGAATCTTGTTGTTTTTAAAGTATATATGTTTACCTATAAATACAGAGATCAATGTGTATCCACAGCAAATACGTGGGTATTTTTTATGTATGACTGATACCAGCCAGGAAGTATACAAATATTTGATGCAACACCACTGCTGCACCAAATACTTGTAATCTTCCTTGTATATAATTATCACTCCTAAAACCTGTACATCTACTTGTATATTCACCTCCATATTTATACGTAAATAAGCACGACTCATGCAGTTTTGTGTACATTAGGTACATGAATATTTGGTGTACAATTGTTATATTCACAAGTGTTATTTATTCAGTAAACAAATAAGAGACTGACACAATTAACGATGTATTATGTTGCTATATCTCAAGGCTATTCGTGCTTGTTTTTGTTTCATTCATGTTACAATTACTGCAGTACATTGACTAAAGCAGAACACTTCTCAAATAAATTTTGGGGCAGTCTAATCCAAACTGTGATCTATTCCGTATCTTGTATTTCTCATATTTTGTTTCTCTACATTATCAGTGTACGGGTCATTCTTGTGAGTCATATGCTGATAGCGGCAAAGAGTCCTGTGGCACCTTATAGACTAACAGACGTATCGGAGCATAAGCTTTCATGGGTGAATGCCCACTTCGTCAGATGCATGTAGTGGAAATTTCCAGAGGCAGGTATAAATATGCAAGCACGAATCAGGCTAGGGATAACAAGGTTAGTTCAATCAGGGAGGATGAGGCCCTCTTCTAGCAGTTGAGGTGTGAACACCAAGGGAGAAACTGCTTTTGTAGCTGGCTAGCCATTCACAGTCTTTGTTTAATCCTGAGCTGATGGTGTCAAATTTGCAAATGAACTGAAGCTCAGCAGTTTCTCTTTGAAGTCTGCTCCTGAAGTTTTTTTTGCGGCAGGATGGCTACCTTTAAATCTGCAATTGTGTGTCCAGGGAGGTTGAAGTGTTCCCCTACAAGTTTTTGTATATTGCCATTCCTAATATCTGCTTTGTGTCCATTTCTCCTTTTCATAGAATCATAGAATATCAGGGTTGGAAGGGACCTCAGGGGGTCATCTAGTCCAACCCCCGCTCAAAGCAGGACCAATCCCCAACTAAATCATCCCAGCCAGGGCTTTGTCAAGCCTGACCTTAAAAATATCTAAGGAAGGAGATTCCACCACCTCCCTAGGTAACGCATTCCAGTGTTTCACCACCCTCCTAGTGAAAAAGTTTTTCCTAATATCCAACCTACACCTCCCCCACTGCAACTTGAGACCATTACTCCTTGTTCTACCCTCAGCTACCACTGAGAACAGTCTAGATCCATCCTCTTTGGAACCCCCTTTCAGGTAGTTGAAAGCAGCTATCAAATCCCCCCTCATTCTTCTCTTCTGCAGACTAAACAATCCCAGTTCCCTCAGCCTCTCCTCATAAGTCATGTGTTCCAGTCCCCTAATCATTTTTGTTGCCCTCAGTTGGACTCTTTCCAATTTTTCCACATCCTTCTTGTAGTGTGGGGCCCAAAACTGGACACAGTACTCCAGATGAGGCCTCACCAATGTTGAATAGAGGGGAATGATCACGTCCCTCGATCTGCTGGCAATGCCCCTACTTATACATCCCAAAATGCCATTGGCCTTCTTGGCAACAAGGGCACACTGTTGACTCATATCCAGCTTCTCGTCCACTGTAACCCCTAGATCCTTTTCTGCAGAACTGCTGCCGAGCCATTTGGTCCCTAGTCTGTAGCGGTGCATGGGATTCTTCCATCCTAAGTGCAGGACTCTGCACTTGTCCTTGTTGAACCTCATCAGATTTCTTTTGGCCCAATCCTCTAATTTATCTAGGGCCCTCTGTATCCTATCCCTACCCTCCAGCGTATCTACCTCTCCTCCCAGTTTAGTGTCATCTGCAAACTTGCTGAGGGTGCAATCCACACCATCCTCCAGATCATTTATGAAGATATTGAACAAAAGCGGCCCCAGGACCGACCCTTGGGGCACTCCACTTGATACCAGCTGCCAACTAGACATGGAGCCATCGATCACTACCCATTGAGTCCGACAATCTAGCCAACTTTCTATCCACCTTATAGTCCATTCATCCAGCCTATACTTCTTTAACTTGCTGGCAAGAATACTGTGGGAGACCATGTCAAAAGCTTTGCTAAAGTCAAGGAACAACACGTCCACCGCTTTCCCCTCATCCACAGAGCCTGTTATCTCATCATAGAAGGCAATTAGATTAGTCAGACATGACTTGCCCTTGGTGAATCCATGCTGACTGTTCCTGATCACTTTCCTCTCCTCTAAGTGCTTCAGAATTGATTCCTTGAGGACCTGCTCCATGGTTTTTCCAGGGACTGAGGTGAGGCTGACTGGCCTGTAGTTCCCAGAATCTTCCTTCTTCCCTTTTTTAAAGATGGGCACTACATTAGCCTTTTTCCAGTCATCCGGGACTTCCCCCGATCACCACGAGTTTTCCAAGATAATGGCCAATGGCTCTGCAATCACATCCGCCAACTCCTTTAGCACTCTCAGATGCAGCGCATCCGGCCCCATGGACTTGTGCTCGTCCAACTTTTCTAAATAGTCCCAAACCACTTCTTTCTCCACAGAGGGCTGGTCACCTCCTCCCCACGCTGTGCTGCCCAGTGCAGTAGTCTGGGAGCTGACCTTGTTCGTGAAGACAGAGGCAAAAAAAGCATTGAGTACATTAGCTTTTTCCACATCCTCTGTCACTAGGTTGCCTCCATCATTCAGTAAGGGCCCACACTTTCCTTGACTTTCTTCTTGTTGCTAACATACCTGAAGAAACCCTTCTTGTTACTCTTAACATCTCTTGCTAGCTGCAACTCCAGGTGTGATTTGGCCTTCCTGATTTCACTCCTGCATCCCCGAGCAATATTTTTATATTCTTCCCTGGTCATTTGTCCAATCTTCCACTTCTTGTAAGCTTCTTTTTTGTGTTCAAGATCAGCAAGGATTTCACTATTAAGCCAAGCTGGTCGCCTGCCATATTTACTATTCTTTCTACACATTGGGATGCTTTGTCCCTGTAACCTCAATAAGGATTCTTTAAAATACAGCCAGCTCTCCTGGACTCCTTTCCCCCTCATGTTATTCTCCCGGGGATCCTGCCCATCAGTTCCCTGAGGGAGTCAAAGTCTGCTTTTCTGAAGTTTAGGGTCCGTATTCTGCTGCTCTCCTTTCTTTCCTGTGTCAGGATCCTGAACTCGACCATCTCATGGTCACTGCCTCCCAGGTTCCCATCCACTTTAGCTTCCCCTACTAATTCTTTCCGGTTTGTGAGCAGCAGGTCAAGAAGGGACTTTTATGTAGGGACTGTCCAGGTTGGCCGATGTACATAGCAGAGGGGCATTGTTGGCACATGATGGCGTATATTATATTGGTGAACATGCAGGTGAATGAACCTGTGATGGTGTGGCTGATTTGGTTAGGTCCTGTGATGGTGTCGCTGGTGTAGATATGTGGGCAGAATAGGCATCGAGGTTTGTTGCATGGATTGGTTCCTGAGTTAGAGTTACTATGGTGCAGTGTGTAGTTGCTGGTAAGAATATGCTTCAGGTTGGTGGGATGTCTGTGGGCGAAGACTGGCCTGCCTCCCAAGGCCTGTGAAAGTGAGAGATTGTTGTCCAGGATGGGTTATAGATCACTGATAACGCGTTGGAGAGGTTTTAGCTGAGGACTGTATGGGATGGCTAGTGGAGTTCTGTTGATTTCTTTCTTGGGCTTGTCTCGCAGCTGGAGGCTTCTGGGTACATATCTAGCTCTGTTGATCTGTTTCCTTATTTCCTCGTGTGGGTATCGTAGTTTTGAGAATGCTTGGTGAAGATCTTGTGGGTGTTGGTCTCTGTCGGAGGGGTTGCAGCAAATGCAGCTGTACCTCAGCGCTTGGCTGTAGACAATGGAGCGTGAGGTGTGTCTGGGATGGAAGCTGGAGGCATGAAGGCAGGCAGAGCGGTCAGTGGGTTTTCATTATAGGGTGGTGTTAACTGATAGGTTCATCAGCTGCTATTGTTAGTATGCTCTATAAATATCTTCGTTGTGTTGTGAATTTGGAGGAGGGGCTTCAAGAACATAAGAGGCTGTAGCTTTTGATGCATGCGTGACCAAAATGCATGGATCTGTGAAGATACCCAGAAAATGTTTTGGGGCCTACTTGCTCATACTGTCTCTAGCAGAAGCTTGAGTTGTTTACGATGTAACTGCACACTACAACACACATGAATAAACCATGTTTTACAGTTGCAAAGTAGCCAAACAAAATAGAAGAAATATAGACTAGGGAAGAGGTCACAGTTTGGATTAGACAGTTCCAAGATTGGTGGGAGATGTGCTGGACTTTAGCCAAATGAACAATAGGAATTGTGATTTTGAAGAAACAAACAACGCTTTACCTTGAGTTAAAACAACACGCTATTGTATGTACAAACATGTCAGTTTCCTATTTGTATAATGAAAGACCCTATGAGGATGCGCCATTTCCTTACAATAAGAAAGGGAAAAATCACAGGGAAAAGCAAGAGAAGCTAAGAATGTTTATTAGCTGGGAGAGAGGGAGATACAGCAAGCAACAACCAACTGCAAAACGCCCACTTTAGGGAAGCAAGGGCTTTTCTCTTCCAGATGTATAGGGCTAATTACCAGAAAGGCAAGCTGGGTGACCCTATATTGGAGACAGTCAGAAGTTATCAGGCACTCACAATGCATATAACAGTAGCCTCTATGTGCCGGATGGACAGGGATACAGGGGCAGAGTTATGGTTAGAATCTGAACTGTAGGATTTCCCAAAATTATTGTGTTTACTGGTTCATTTTGCTTTTTTAAACTGGACCAGCCTGTTAAGATTGTTTTGAAGGATGCAGAAGAGGGAGACAACCTTATATCTGCTTTAACAATTTGTCTGTATCTCTACTTCCATCTCTCACTTTCATTTTTTCTCTTTTCCATTTTCTTTCAGATTATCTGTTTTTTTTCTCCCATTTAATTCATCACCTCTTCATCTGTCTCTCCCACTTTGTCCTCTGTTTTTTCAGTACTTACCAGGTCTTCTCTGTCTCTCCTTTCCATTATCTCCTTTTCCAAAAGACCTTAGTTTTCCACCTCTGGCTCTAGGCTCTCTCTCATAACTATTTTCCTCCCCAGCCCACCTCAACCCCTTATTATTTCCCTCCATTGCCAAGTCCCCTCCATAACTCTCTTTTTCAATTTTCTTCAGGTATTGCTTATCCTTTCCCCCTCTTTCAGGTCTCCTGCCATTCTCCCCTCCATATAATTTTCTCCCTTGGGTCTTCCAAGTCTCTCTCCCTCTCTTTTTCCCCTTGCTTCTCCAAAGCAGTGAGAAACCCAGAATGTGCAAGTCTGAACAATGTGAGAGAGGCCAATGGTCAAACGGTAGATTTGGAGTCATGCCAGATGAAGGTGCCAGATGAAGTCACCAGAGTGGATGAGATCATTCAGAGATAAGATATGGTGGAAGGAAAGAAAAAAGCCCTGGACAGAACCCTGTGGGACATCAGTAAAAAGGAAGAGAATTAGGTGTTGGAAAGCAAGTTGAAGGTGAGAAATCTGAGGTAACAAGACACTTCAAAGAATTTGGTCAAAGAGGAGAGAGATTGGGTGGTAGTTAGAGAGGGTTTTCTAAAGATAGGAAAGAGTATGGAATGTTTGAGGAGAGGAAAAGAAGCCACATGATAGAGAGAAATTAAGGATGAATAATAGGGGAAGGATGATAAATGGTGTGAGGAAGATCAGGATGTGCGAGAAGATGTTACCTGTTAATCCACCTACCAGAAGTTGAGAATGGGGAAGCTGTTTCTGGCTGAAAGGGAGGCACTCGTGCCCTCCCATTGCTCATTCTCTCTCAGGTTGCACGTTGGGGTATTATATGCAGGCAGATGGTTTTACATTTTTAAAAGTTTTTGTGTGAAAACATAACGTATTGTTTCCAATGGCATCTGTACAGGTGTCACAAATTCCAAATGACACCACAGACAGGCTCAGAGCTGGGTGCTGAGAAACTTATGGCCCACCTCACTCTTACTGTTAATAGCCTTTGCATCATCACTCTTTTCAGTATATAACAAGAAGGATGGAAGCAAAATGATACTATGGACCAGTGTGGACATAACTGTAGTACATGTCGCTTGTAAATTTCTTTATTTTCGTCCTAATCCATGACAGATGAACAGTTACCCAGAGCTATCCTCTGGGATCTCTCACAAACTAAGAAACAAATCCCAATGGTCACGCCACCCCCACCTCCCCCCCTGAGATCCTGCATGAGAGAGCCTGGAAGGTGATTAGAGGGATGAGGGAGCATGGGTGATGAGTGAACGTGCAAGTGGGGGAGGCTAGCCCCCCATCCCCTCCCCCTCTGCCCAAGGTCCCTCCTCCACTTCTGCCCCCGCTTCCCCCACCCGAACCTAGAGCACACATACTCCCACCCCATAGCCACACACCCCAGCCCTAGCGCACTGAGTGGGCACCACGGCCGGAGCGCCCCCAGTCCCAGAGCACCCAAAGCCCCAGAATGCTGGGTGGGTGGCATGGTCCCAGTGCCCCCAGCACCAGGTGGACAGACAGGCGGAATGGCGTGGCTCCAGCCCCAGCCCCAGGCCTGCAAGCAGTGGCCCCAGCCTGCCTGCCCTATCCTCTTGGCCACAGAAAAACGGGAAGGGAACTGGAAGCAGGCAGGAGGGGGCCTGGGGACAGAGCATGGGTGGGCCCACACCAGGCTATTTGGGGAGGCACAGCCTTCCCCTGCCTATGTTACCCGCCATCTATGTGAGGGAGCTTGGCACAGCCAGGGAGGGCAGGGGAGAAAGCCCGGGGATGGTATCAGTGGCAGGAGGAGTCTGGAGGGGGGCTGAGTGGGAACCTGGAGCAGCCTCCGTTTAGTCCCATCTCCCAACTAGCTTCCACGGTCCATTCCCCATTCTGTCTCCCCTTTTGCCCCAGCACCTCCGTTCTCTTTCCCCTTTTAGTGCCCCCTACTCTGTCCCTCACCTCCCAAGTTCCCACACCACCATCTCCCTGGTAGCAACATTCATTGACTGCCTTCTCTTCTCCAGTGTCTGGGCACCAGAAGGAACAGCGATAATGGAGGCAGACAGGCGATTTCAGATTTGGTGCCACAATGGTCCCTGAGAGATGGGAGGGAGAACTACATTTGTAGGCCTGCCACATGCCTGAAATTGCAGCTGGGGCACAGGCGCAAGATGCATGACACTTGTCAACCCTGAATGCGTGCCTCTGCACTGAGACCTCGCTAGCCATTACCATGCTCTTCCTGTCATTTGGCCAAGCCCCTGCCTCATCAATCACTGCAGCTCTCGGAAGGCAGGCAGATGGTTGGTATCTGTTCCTTCTTGTTGGTCACATTTCTTGATACTTCATTCTACCCTCAGCTTGACTCTCAGGAGCCCCCTCAGGCTCCCTGGGGATTTGTCTTAAGTACAAATGATATTGTATTAGAACATGACTTTAAGGAGTCATATTAACACGCTGCTGACCACTGCCTCGCACAGAAGGCAGACAAAGGCCAGTCACATTCAGCACTGTGTCAGCTAATTGTGGTTGAAGCTGCTATCAGTGGACTTTATGACTAGCTGATATTTTACTAACCATGACTTGTGATCAGGGCAGGGATGAAGTCATTGTCAGCATAGTGTTGGTGAGCCTGACTCTTCAAGATCATGTTCTAACACAATACAATTTTATCGGGAACAGTACTATCAATCATAAGAGATCAAAAATCATGAGTCAGACCCTCAAAAACCATGAGATTAAAAAAACCTTATGATTTTGGGCCCACTATTTTTTGTCTGCCTTTTGATTTTTGAGCTGCCCCTTCTGATCCCCAGTGTGTGTGTGGCAATTAGTGGTGCCCATTCTCCCACATTTATTGGGTGAAGTGATTTTGGTCCCTGGTGCAGGAGCTCTCACCCACACATTTGCCCATCCCCATCAGTTTTCTAGTGTAAGCTCATCCTTAATACAGCTTTGTTGTACAGTTGAATATGTTAGTTGCCTTGTAATGTCTCATTTTTAAACAAGTTTACAGTATACTAAATGTATTCTTTAATAATAGTTTTCAGTGTTCCATATTTATTGCACATATCCAATGTTAAAGTAGATTGAATATTCGTAGTGCATTTATCTTCACTTGACATCTGTACTTTATAAATGTGTGTAATTAATTTTGAAACAGTTTGATCTGCTGATTTTAAAGATATATTAATGTGTACTATATTTTCTAAACATCACAAAATGCTATTTATTAACTTAAAATAAATTTAAATCTATTTCTAAATTGATTCAGTAATACAAAAATATTCTAAAAGTTCGCATTGGTTCAGTGAAGCTCAGTCAAGGTGTCCATGATATTGGTCATACTTTTGTTAACTTCGCTGGGATCTGGGATGACCACTTAGCTGAGATGAACTGCAATCTAAGGAAAATCCAAGTAGTCTGTGCATCTGAATTGGTCATTCGACAGAACACTTTGGCCCCTCCTTATGGTAAAAGTTATACAAATATCTTTCAAAAAATATTAAGGCACTTGGAATGGCATCTGTTTTTCCTGTTGTCTTTTCTGTTTGATTGTTGTACGCAATGCCTGAAGACAGGTTTCAGAGTAGCAGCCATGTTAGTCTGTGTTCGCAAAAAGAAAAGGAGTACGTGTGGCACCTTAGAGACTAACCAATTTATTTGAGCATGAGCTTTCATGAGCTACATGAGCTTTCATGATGCATCCGATGAAGTGAGCTGTAGCTCACGAAAGCTTATGCTCAAATAAATTGGTTAGTCTCTAAGGTGCCACAAGTACTCCTTCTCTTTTTGCGAATGCCTGAAGAGTTAGCCATCTGTTATTCTGCATGTTGTAGCTGGTCAGAATCACCAGCTTGTCAAAATCCTCTTCCTTTTACTGAAAGCTTTTTTAGACAATAAGGAGGAAAGCAACTGGTCCTGAGCTGTGTGCCCCACTCACTATGTCCAGTGACAGTACAATGTATTCAGAACTGCCTGCCCTGGCTGAGGGAAGCTGTAGTGATGTTGACAACTAGCCAGATAGCACTGTCTCCACCCCTTTCCCACTTCACCTCCTCTTCCTTGTCATGCTATTTCCCTGTTTCTGATAGTGCTATCCTTATGTCTCTCTTTCTTGGGGACTAGTAGCAGCAGCAGTGCCATTCTTGCCCATAAATCTCACGCTGTCACTGCCAGGAGCTGCCCAAGTCAGGCTGTGAACATGTGCCCGAACTTCCAGTTGTACATGTTACACAAGTTCACTGAACAAAAAAGTGTGCTGCCCTTGATCAGCTGTCTACCACATAGGCTTGGCCCTTTCTTTTCAGTTTTTAGTTTGTTTAAAGTTTCCCAGGAATTCATCTGTGCTTATTACAAAAATTTTAAAAGTGAAAATCAATGTAAACAATTAATGTCACAGTTTTCTGGGTAAATATCGGGCTTAGTATTAGGGGAACTGGAGGACAGAACAGCATTCAAGTACTTCTGACATGGCAGCTCAGTAACCTGGACAGCCCATCTCTTCTTCCAGAGGAGGCCTGGAAGCAGAACAGGTGGAGGAGTCAAGGGCTTCATCTCATCATGCTTCCTTCTCCATCACTTCTGCTTCCTAGAGCCACTATCTTTCCTTCCAGAGCAGGGAGTCAGGTCCAGGGGGATCCCCCTAGGGTCTGCCAGGTTACCAAGGCACCATCTTTCCTTCTAGAGTTGGGATCAGGGTTCAGGGAGTTCCAGCACTTCCAGGTGAAAAACTGGTAACAACCAAATAATAGCTTGTGCAAAACCCAGGACATTTTCAGTAAATAAATAAATAAATAAATAAAAACAGTAAGATCTTAAAACAAAGGTCCTTAGACATAGACTACAGAAGAAATACCAGGCCACCTCCATTGGCTCTGAATGGAGGCAGTAGTGAGGGGACCAAAACCGTGTGATGCAGCACACTTGAGCCAAGAGAAAGAGCATCCTCACTCAGCTAACTCAGCCCTGTCATTCACGGAGCCAGACTTCCATCACCTAGATTCCTGGAGCTGGGAAATGAGGATCCAAGGATGGAGCTACAGAGCTTGCAAATCTTGTAAGGGCAAAGATACCCAGCCAGTTAATCACGGTCTTTGCATTACTGAATTTTGTACAGAAAACTGAAAGTGTTGAACAGTTTTATTATCAAGTGTGCCAGCAAATATGGGAACAAATTGGAAGGGGCAGGGAGGTAGCAGAGAGAGAATTCAGTGAGTCAACCTGAGGCCTTACTGGCGATGGGTGGGACACCCGTGACCTTGGCAATATACCCAGTGGTAGCATGGAATCTAGTGCACATGACAAAGTCAGTGTTTAACGCTAGAAGGAACCACCAAACCATCTAGTCTGATCTCCTGCATATCACAAACCACCAAATCCACCCAGCACCCACATATTAAACCCAACAACCCAAATTAGACCAAAGAATTACAATTCACA
This sequence comes from Lepidochelys olivacea, assembly GCF_965140295.1. NCBI lineage: Eukaryota > Metazoa > Chordata > Testudines > Cheloniidae > Lepidochelys > Lepidochelys olivacea. The sequence goes on along the minus strand of NC_140416.1, from coordinate 66,124,543 downwards.
GGAAACTAAACTGTTATGTCTGTCAGCTTAGAAAGCACCAGCCACAAGAGTGATTGGCCAGAGCTCAGTATTTCTCTATTTACTGACATCTGCTTTCTGCTGAGCATGTATGGAAGGCATACCTGTGAGGTGGAGAACTCTCATCCCCATATGAGAGTTCTCTGCCTCACAGAAGTCAAAAGTCACAATCCTCGCTTACATTAGCACACTATTCTAACGCTTCTCTTACCATCCAGTTACCTACAACTGTTCTCCCACAGAGGATAGTTAGCACAGAGGGGAATGTGGCATCCTCCCATATTGGACTATGAGCCTCTACTATTTCTCAAGGTCCACCTCCCTCTTTTGGCTTTTAAATATCAACTTTGGGCTTTTATGAGTTCTTTAAGTGTCATTCCTAGCCTAAGTTGTGCTGTGCCCAATGCCCACTCAAGACTGCATATGTCTATCTGCTGATATTTCAGCCTTTGCATTCATGAAGGGGCACAGTGCAAAAGAAGACAGTCCCACACTTATCATGAAATATTGTAAGTATATGAATAAAATCTCAGGACTGGATGACTTCTTCTCTCCTTTCTGTCTGCACTTGTGAAGCTGGGCGAGTTACATATCTTTTAGCTCATCCCACTCATGAGGTATGTATGTGCTGAATTTCTTTTGCCAGACTGCCAATGCTGTGCTGCCTGCTGCCCATCTTCTAGCCACTTCCAGTCACATACTTCTGTCACTGTTGTGCCTTCCTTAATCTGGGTACCCCCTGCATCTTTGCCACTATTCTCATGAAGGAGACACTTGTAATTTATAAAAATAGAACAATGCTCACTTCTCTTGCACTTTGCCTTTTCTTGTGTCTTCTCACTCCCCTGCCCATCACCCCTCAGCTTTTAGCCTTTTTAGTTCCAGATTTAAGTTTCTCCTAAGATTCCTGAATATCTTCCTAATAATGACATTCCCAGAGACCTGATCAACATTTGAATATTAAGATATTCACACTTCCCTAATGCCTGCTTTCACTGGTGTAGCCTTGTTACATTTTACCTGTAATATAAGGAGACACCTTAGTGTTATAACCCTGAACTGTCATAAGGTGGCACCTGTCCCCTGTCTCTGCCTCATCTACTCTAAATCTCTCTCCAGATCTGATTTGGAAATCTCTCCCACCCCAATCCCTTTCCTACTCCTCTTAATTTCTCTGTCCTATTTGCCATTCATTTCTGTAAGAGTTTTGGATGCAGTACGTATGAACATCAGTTGCATTTTTAAAGACCATTACTGTTGTGCTTAATCATGCTGATGTGTATTCACCTGCCCTTTAATGCTAAATAGCTACTACTCAGGGTTAGAAATGGGCAGTAGGAGGGCTATAATGTAAGTAAGCATCTTAAATCCAGAGACCTGGGATATGAACGGGTGTGGTGGCAACTCCGGCATTATGCAATATCAAATCAAGCAGAGCTGCATTAAAACCCAGCAGCTGCCTTTCATCTTTTACTGGCAGTTGCGTGCTTTACCAGATGCCAAAACACAACTGATTTCATCACAGTAGCAAGATTAAAAATGCAAATGAATCATGATAAGACTATGCAAAATATTTTCGATAAATGATGAAACTACTCAAAATTTCCATATTTTGTAACAATTTCAATGATTTTTTGCTTTAAAATACAGTAGGCCCATTCTGAGTTAAGCTTGACTTTGAAATTCAAGGTTCCAAATTTGACTGATTATGTTTCAGATGTGAAAATACATTAAGCTGGGGGTGGGGGGGTGTTTGGAGGAAGGGGAGAAACAAACTTCATAGATCAGAATTGCCTGAAATGATGAGTGAAAACTGTCTGAAATGTAATTTCAATATTTTTCACCATTTAGCACAGCCTTAACCACTATTTGAAAAACTTTAATGACATTTCAAATGTTTGATTTTTTTTAAGTTTATGCTGCTTTTAAAAAAACTGCATACAGTTTTCATGAAAACTTTTGGCAACAATATTTAATCTACATATTGATCATTTTTGAGCAGCTCTATAAATTAGTACTAGTGAAGACACCTTGCCTCTTGAACAGGAATCAGTGGGCAGGACTGCCTTGCACGCCCTCCATGCAGGGCTACAGCCCCTTCCCTGTACAATTGCCAGAGCTGATTGACAGCAGGGAAACAGGCTACATCACCCTCTACTCACGCACATCCACTTACCATCAGTAAACAGACAAGAAGGATTTTAATATAGCTTTCAGATTCCTTTGTTAAAGATTCAAGTCAGGAAATGAAAAATATCAAACTTCTCATAGTAGTGTTGACTTAAATCTGGTGTACACACAAAGTTGCACTGGTTTAACTAAAGATGTGATGTTAAACCATTTTAGTTAAAACTTGTCAACTTTGTGTGTGAGCACCCACATTTTCAGTTTGTTATGTATTGCAGAGTTCTGTATTGACAAAGCATAACTGCCTCAGAGAAATGGTCACTGGAAAAACTAGGTTTCAGCAGGTGCGGAGGCGTGGGATGGAGCTGTTGGAAAGTGAGAAGGTGTGCTAGGCAGTTTGGAACTGTGAAATAAACTCTTTAGTTTGATGTTTCTGCTTAACATGGTCAATATTAACAATGCTATCATTAGTATTACTATTGTTAATATTAATAATAATTATATTTAAAAGTCATCTATATATTTCAGAGTTAGCACCTCATCACCTACTTGAGATGACCAGAGCAGTTCACACTTCTCAGAGCTATCATTTCAGGCTGTCTGAAGACTCAGGGCTCGTCTACACATATAGTTGTTCCTGATTAACTTCACGTGTAGACACTCTTATTCCAGATTATGAGAGTCACACATTAGGAGTTGAGCAAATCATTGGGTTTTCAGTTCAGTTGCCAAATTTGGGGGGGAAACCCCTAGGAAAACAGTCTGATTGTTTTTGTTGTTTTTGTTGTTTTGTTTTTGTTTTTTTGTTTGTTTACTTGCCACAGCAAGAAACAGAAATTTTTTGTTTTGGATAGAAACAAAAAATACACTACACAAATACAAAACAAAACAAAAAAAAACCCAAAATGAAACTACATTTTATCTCCTCTTTCATTTTCTTTAGTTTTCATGGTGGTTTTTGATCCAAATAATTTTTTTTCAGTTTCTCATTTTGTTTTGGGGTTTTTTCACACTTTAAAAAAAATATGTACAGTTAAATTCCTAAATGAAAGGTAATAGGTAGAATCGGCAAGTTGTTAAGAGCCACCTCTCTAGTTATCAATATACAGCGCAGGCAAATGTTTTACTTGTCACAGATCTAGCAAGTGCTCTAATAAGTCTACAAATGGCTAGAAAGTTTAATTATTGTTTCACAGGTATATCTGCAGGCCAAGAAAGGAAATACAAGAGAAGAGGGTATTTCTTGTTGGGTCTGTAACTACTATTTGCCAAATACTTCTTCTCTCACTTCATTTCAGATCTTTCCACAGCAGATATTATTTGCTGATTGCTAAACTGATTTCTGCTGTAGCTTCCCACGTTAATATTAATTTCACAGGAGGAGAAGTTCTTTATCAAGAATCTTTGTGTCTCTTCCTCAGTTTGCCTCTTGGTCTTTTCCCATTCCATGCTTTCTTTGGGAACCTATTATCCATGGGAAGGTGCAGATGTGCTTCCGTAGAGACTGCTTCAAATTGTTTGAGCAATCTCTTTGTGCGTGATTTTATCTTGCCATTTTATGTGCGTAACAGCTTGAAGCAGCCATTTGTGAAATATTTTCCAGTTCTTCAATGTGCAGGTGCTAACTTGCCTGTATTTTGTAAAGAAAGGCAAGAATAACTATAGTATGACAAACATAGACCTTGGTAATGTTTTGAGTGATATTCTGCTGTGTCTAACCCAGATGGTACAATTTTCAGAATGAAAAATAGGTCATGAGAAATTCCAAAATTTTGGGGGGAAAATTCTGTTTTAGAACAAAAAGGAAAAGTTTTGAAATTTCCTGTGGCAGGAAATTTAAAAAAAAAATCATTTTGAAATAATCAAAAGGAAATTCCCTCTGAGAGCCCAAGCTCCAAGGTTCCTGGCTCAGCAGTGGCTCCCAGGGCTTCCACATTCCCAACTCGACATTCCAAGACCAGCAGGGACCACTATGACCATTGATAGAACTTCCTGAATAGAACTTCCCCAAAATAATTCTTAGAGCACATCTTTTAGAAAAAATCCAATCTTGATTTAAAAATGGCCAGTGATGGCAAATCCATCACAACCCTTGGTGAATTGTTCCAGTGGTTAATTATCCCCATTCAGGTACTTCTAGAGTCTAGACTAATCAAGTCACTCTTTAACCTTCTCTTTGTTAAGCTAAATAGATTTAGCTCTTTGAGTCTATCACTACAAGGCATGTTTTCTAATCCTTTAATCATTCTTGTAGCTCTTCTCTGAACCCTCTCCAGTTTTTTTCAACATCGCCTTTGAATTGTGGGCACCAGAACACAATATTCCAGAAGTGGTCACACCAATGCCAAATACAGAAGTCAAATAACTTCTCTACTCCCACTCGAAATTCACTTGTTTAGGCATCCAAGGATCACATTAGTCTTTTTAGCCACAGCATCACACTCAGAGCTTATGTTCAGCTGATTATCCACCACGACTCCCAAGGTGGAGTCCCCCATTCTGTAAATATGGCCTACATTCTTTCTTCCAAGATGTATACATTTAGTCATTTAAAAAGTGTATTGTTTGCTTGTGACTGGCTTACCAAGCAATCCAGATGCTCTGTAGCAGTGACTTGTCTGCTTCATTGTTTACCACTCCCCCAATTTTCGTGTCATTTGCAAACGTTATCAGTGATGGTTTCATGTTTTCTTTCAGGTCATTAATAAAAATGTCAAATCGAGTAGGGCCAAGAACAGATCCCTGCAGGAACCCACTAGAAACACACCCATCCAATGACAATTCCCTTTACAATTACATTTTAAGATGCATCAGTTAGCCAACTGTTAATCCATTTAATGTGTGGCATGTTAATTTTATATCTTTTTTTTTAAATCAAAATGTCATGCAGTACCCATTCAAATGCCTTCCAGAAGTCTAAGTATATTACATCAACATTACTGCCTTCATCAGGCAAACTGTAATCTCATCAAAAAGAATATTAAGTTAGTCTGTTATGCATAAACCTATATTGACTGGCATTCATTACATTATCCTTTTTAATTCTTGATTAATCGAGTCCTGTATCAGCTTTTCCATTATCTTCCCCAGGATCAATGTCAGACTGTCATGCCTATGATTACCCAGGTCATCTCATTTACTGTGTTTAAATATTAGCACAACATGAGCTTCTTCCAGTATTCTGGAACTTTTCCAGTGTCCCAAGGCTTATTGAAAAATCAACATTTACAGTGCAGTGAGCTCCTCAGCCACCTCTTCTAAAATTCTTGGCTTCAAGTTATCTGGGCCTGCTGATTTTAAAGCGTCTAACTTTAGTAGCTGCTGTTTAACATCCTCCCAATGTACTAATGGAACGGAAAGAGTGTTATCATCATCATCATGATATAAGGCTGGAAGCCCTGGAACTCCTGGAGCCTCTGACCCTGGGATAGACCACATGGCCACTTGTCATGGACCCTGGAAGCCCTGAGGTCCCAAATCAAAGGCAGTCTACCTGGCAGGCTGCCGAGGAGCCAGGCAGATGAGCTGGCAGGAAATCAGGAGGGTTTCAAAACCTGCCTGTGTTCCATTGAAAGAGTCATTGAAATCTGCACATTCCTGCAAAAGATTTTGATTTCAATGAATCAGCATTTTCAGATGAAAAAAATGTTCCATTGGAAAGTTTCTGACCAGCTCTAAAAACAGGTCTTATATAAATGTACCTTGACCAATGAGGCACTTATATTCCCTGGTTATGAGGCACATCAATTTTTGAGCACCAGAGGTAAAGTCATTGCCTCTCTGTCCACAGTACTCCCTATTACATTTTGTCTGACATCAATTATACAAAGTTAAAATAAAATATGAATTTACATAGTTACATCCTTCTGAAAATGCTCAAGAAGCAGATCAGATGAGAGAGAATACACATTAATATCTACCACAAATCTGAATAGCTGAAGCCCTGAATCTCAGCATGCAGCTCCATACACAAGCTGACTGTTTGAAAAACAGCAAATCAGAGATGTACAGGCAAGCTACACTGCAGCAAGACTGACTGGATAGTTAATATATTTAGCTCAGCTTCTGCTAACTGTTGAACCAGTTCCCAAGTATACAACACTAAGTATATGTATGGGAGACAGGCTTTGTCATGGAGCTATATTACCGCTTACACAATCAGATCTGCAAATAGGAGGCAATAAGCAAGTACAGTCACCAGGCACAAAAGTCAGGAGGCAGTTCTATGAAAGGGCAGTTGTCACCCAGCAAGGGACTGGTCCGAAACCAATTGTCTAATGTTCCTACAACTTTCTCACTAACATAACAGCAGGGTACATTCTTGCCATGCAGCGAGGCACTCACAAAACATGCCACTTAGCAGAGAGTTCTACAGGATGATAGACCATTAGCACAGGAGGCCTGTGTCAGCAACCGGTGCATAAATGTGTGCCTATTCAGTGCCTATTACACACACACACAAACACATACCCTTGCTAGTATGTCAACCTGGAATTACCATGCTAACATCACCAACAAGTACATGGACTCCACAGAAGACAAAGAGATGACCAGTGGAAAGGAATAGTCACAGTATTTGGGCCTAGAACTTAGGCACCTTAGCCACCTTATTATCAAAGAGAGGTTTCCACTTGTGAGACACAAGCAAAGCTAAGTGTCCCCAAACAGCTTGGACTTAGGCGCCTATCTCCGCAAGAGGGGCTCAGCTTAGGACACAGCCCTCTCACTGGTGTCTCTCACTGACTTGTTTAGGTGGCTCCCCTACTAGTGTGCTGAGTTTTGTGGATCACACTCTAAGGTGCCTAAGTCATTCCTTGTGAAAATGAGAGCGGCACATGCCTCATGCCACACAAAGTGGTGGTGGTGCCAATGTTCATCTTGTAACGTTTAGTTCAGTGTCTAGAGCACTCGCCTGGGATATGGAAGACCTTGGTTCAATTCCCTCCTCAGCTTGTTGGGGAGAAAGGAATTCACAAGAGCCAACTTTCCAAAGTGCTGGGGGGGTGCTTGACCCCCAGCTCTGCCCCAGGCCCCACCCCCACTCCACCCCTTCCCCTAAGGTCCCACCCCCACCATGCCTCTTCCTGCTCCACCCTCACCCCGCCTCTTCCCACCCCTGCATCTTCCCACCCCCACTCCACCACTTCTCACCCCGTTCCACCTCCTCCCCCAAGCGCAGTGTGTCCTCGCTCCTCCCCCTCCCCCCCCAGATCCTCCTGCACACCACAAAATAGCTGATTGCAGTGGGGGGAGATGCTCAGGGAGGATGGGGAAGGTTCCGATTGGCGGGGCCCGTGGGCAGGCAAGAGGTGCTGGTGGGAGGGAGGGGTTCTGAAAGGGGGACTGCCAGTGAGTGCTGAGCACCCACCGTTCTTTCCCCCGTGGACGCTCCAGCCCCACAGCAGTGCTCTAATGGCTGGGCTGTGGGATATTCTGATTTGGGGGTGGAGGGGCTCCCTGAATCGCTGTGGATAAATAGTGAAAGAGTGATTGGCTCCCAGAGGTTGTAGTTCAGGTGTCTCATGGCCCCATTCTCCTTTACGGGCCAGGTTCCTCAGCCAGACTGCATCTCCCATGATGCACCACAGCAGCTCAGTAGGAGGGTAAACCATAGTGCCGCATGGGAGCTGTAGCCTGGCAGGAAGCCTGGCCAATAGAGTAGAATGGAGGCATGAGGCACTGCAGTGGCATTTCTCAGTTGAAATTTTCAGTTTTAAGCCAAAAGTTTTCAGCTTCCGAGTTTGTGCCAAAAAGTCAAAATATTCGGTGGGGACAAAAAAGCCATCTTCTGACCAGCTCCGCTTCCAAGTGAAATTTGGGGCTACCAAAGAACAGAAGCTCATCAGCACTGATATAAACCAAACCAGCTGACTGGCAGTGAGAGCTCTAAGACCTCCGGGTTTGGTGAGGCTTCCTCCTCCATAAGATTAAATTAATTAATTAACTAACGTGTTGAGTTGGGCTGAATTTATCCAAAGATCTCGTGCATGAACTAATCAGCTCTGATGGTCCACAGGAGTTGAAAATGGATTTTAAACCCTCAAAAACCTACAAACCCAAATATAGCTGGAAGCAAATGCACTTTGTTTCTCTCAGTGAGCCTTGGAAGAACTATTTAGGAGGAAATGGGAAGACAGGAGAGGTCACATCATTACTGAAGCATATAATTAAATAGTAGCAGACTATAATCAGGCTTCCATTGTCATCACTGGAGGCAGCACCACACGGTACCTAGTGCTGAGTGATCTGGAGGTAACAGTCACATCACTCATGGATGCCAATCTGGTGATGTGATCAGAGAAGCTTGGAAATGTATTGGGACTGATTTTCATTGACACCAACGCCCTTTCCACCATTATGACAGCATAAAGTGACCTTAGTGTGCCTGAGAAGTCAACCCAAAGTCAGTAGGTGCTAATCATGCAATGAGCCAAAATTTGCACTTACACCCCATACCACACCTAGTCAGGTCACAATTTGGACCTTGGTTAATTAGCCCATCAGTTTAATTGGCGATACCCAGAGTTCATTCACTCTGGGCTAAAAGCACAGAATTTAGTGGATTATTAGAGCTGTTCATTCGGATTGAAATATATTTATTTGGATGTATTTTCAAGATGTTTTTTGGTATCCAGAGCTAACGCATCAAATTTTGGACCTACTGCATCCACCAAGATGTTGAGAGCAGCCAGAGGTGCTGGAAGGACTGCAAGAGGGGGGAGATTGGCCCAGCCAGCCCTTTATGGTGGGCAAAACAGCCAGGCTAAATTTGAGTGAGTGGCAATGCAAGCTGGTGCATGGGGTCACTATGCCACACAAATTTGGCGAGGCCACCCCTCCATCATGAGGGAGGAATGGCCAGGCGAAGGGAAAGTGCTCCATTATGCCACCTGGTTCCAGTCACAGGTTACAAAATGGCTTCTAAAATACATAGGAGACAATTGTTAACAGGCCTATTTGAGGCCTTCTAACGACCCACATATCTATTTCTCCCCTCCCCGCCACCACCCCCACCTCAGACTCTTATGTCTGAGTGTTCCTTGGACGTTTCCTTTAGGATTTCCTTCTACCAGCTCAACCTCAGCATATCTAAGCAGTCACTGGTTTGGGATAACACACATGAGATGCATTGCAAGTTAGCAAACCAACAAAGTTCGGTTTCAAAGGCTTGTGCCCTTTTCTTTCCTCCTTCTTGACCATGAGACAGGCTGTGGAATGCTCAGGGTGAACTCCTGTCCCACTTCAAGTTAATGGCAAATATTCCATTCGCTCTAATGGGACCAAGATTTCATTTTTGTCTACGGGCAATGCTGGCATCTAGCCAACATTGGCTCTTCTCTATTAGTGTCACCACAGTGCCTTGTAATGCTGCTTCCCACTATTAGGATAGTGCTATTGCAGATCAGGGACAGTAACCAGAATGGACCAAGATGCACTGGGGGCTTTTTCACATGCACGTCTTACTTCACCATTTCCCTTCCTTCATAGCAGAGTTACCTCTGGCCACAGGGTGGTGAGAAGAATTTGCTATTGTGGTAGAGAGGTAGAGGCTGACATTTTTAAAGCATATTAAAAACAAGGTGTGTAATAATAAAACTCAGGATTTGGCTGGTGTAAGAGCTTGTTAAAACTCAGCCACCATGTCTTGTTCTTACTGAAGCCAATGGCAGTACTGCTATTGGGAGTTTTGGTATGGACTTCAATAGGAGCAAAGTTAACGTTAGTTAATAAAAAAGCTTATTATAAATTAAGCCTGTCACATTAAAAAAACCCTCAGGATTGGACTAAGAAGAAGTCTATAAGAGCTCAGGCATTAGCAAAGGTAACACAGAGGCAAGTGTGATTTCTTTTTAAAAGTCATCTTTGACTCCTAAAATGAAAATCTTTTTCTCAGGAAAAAGGATTGCTAAATACATAAAAGGTTATGTGAACGAGACTGCTCGTATGTTTCATTGGTAACTTTTCAAAAGGATCATCGTCAGGTGAAGGTTTGCCTCCATGAACTAAGACAGCGATTGGGTGAGAAGTCCCAGCTGAAGTTCCCAGTACTAGCAGAAGTATAGCTGCCTCCAGTAACTCCATGCCTCATTCAGAAACAACCAAAATGAAATTAGCTTAAAGGAGAACATCCCACCCTCGTTAGCTGAATGACTTTGCTGCATTTGAATGCAAATGAAAATAAAATTACATGTACACCATGCAAACTCCCCGGGAGTAATCATGCCTTATTGCAAAAAGACAGTCTTCCCATACCCCAGTTAAATTCTCGTGTGTGGGGAGGTCTGCGTTGGGATTCTGAACGAAAACTACCTAAAACATTAACCCACAGGAAACAAGCTTGTAATCATCAGAAACTGTGGACCACATTCTTCTTTCTGATCAGCCCCTTTGTGCCACTCAGGTAGCACAAGGGAGCTGAAATCTCTCTGTAACTGGCCAACAGAGAATTCCCTTAGTGGAGGAGAATTCTTAACTGGTGCCAAGCACTCCTACACTAATATCTTTCAGTATAAAGGAGTCTGAGGAGAGGGAGGGGCTATTCTCCACTCCACTGAACCTGAGCTGGCATATGGCTCCTTATCAAACAGCTTTGACAGGCCTTTTCTGTTATTTTAAATCTCTCTGAATGGGGGAAATTGTGTGAAATTCAGGTTTCACAAGATGAAATGTCATTGAAAGCAAAGGAAGCTCAGAGGAGTATACTGGCTGGCAAAGTATCATGAGTGCAAACTAAGTTTGAATCTCCAAACTCCAATAATTTATTTTAACATGGGGTCCACATCAGATCAAGTAGTTTTGAAAAGAAACTGTCGTACCCCAGGCAGTTTTTGTAGGAACAGCACATATGCTTATGAATGTCTTGGCACTGTCACAGAGCTGTGCCTTGTAAATCAAAAGTAGCTGATGGCAATTGTACAAGTGTCAATGAACCAGTCTGTAAGATCTACAGAACATTTAAGGTGGCAATTATCTCAGAGCAAAGTACAGTGTCCCATCTCCGCCCGTTAGTGTCGCAGTCACAGATCGGCTACATGCCATCGTAGGCAGTCCCATCATACCATCTCCTCCAAAAAACTTAACAAGCTCAGTCTTGAAACAATTTAGGTTTTTTGTCCCACTGCTTCCCTTGGAAGGCTGTTCCAGAACTTCACCCCTCAGATGGTTAGAAGCCATCATCTAATTTCAAGCCTAAATTTGTTGAGGGCTGGTTTATATACATGTGTTCTTGTGTCCACACTCGTGTTTAACTTAAATAATTCTTCTCCCTCCCTGGTATATATCCGCCTGATGTATGTATAGAGAGCAATCGTATTTCCCCTGAGCCTTCGTTTTGTTAGGCTAAACAAGCCAAGCTCTTTGCATCTCCTCTATAAGGTAGGTTTTCCATTCCCCTGATCATTCTAATAGCCCTTCTCTGTACTTTTCATACTGGAAGCATGTAAAGGTGGTATAAAGCCAACTTTGCAATGCCCTCTTGAGACGTGTTGTGGAATCCTGTGGCTCACGCAACACGCTCTGTATTAGACTCAATAGATTAAAGGGAAACTTTTGAATAATAATCTATATTGAAATATATGTATTTTCTAAATGTAGATACTTTTATTTGAATTACACACACACAGAAACTTCTTCGAGTGCTGTTTGAAAATGACCTCCCTTCCCTGTACAGCTCAGCCTTGTCCTTCCTCTCTGTGCCAGATTCTTTTCTTGAGTTGGCCAGTCCCATCCTCCAAACACATGCAGCTCTTGTGGGTTATCCCTCTCCCCTACACCATGTAGCCACTGAGCAATTCCCACCTCGCTCCTGCTTCCAACTATTCTCACAACCCTTCAGAAATACTTTCCTTTATTTATTTTGCCTGGAAAATCCAGTTAATTTTTCAAAATAAATTCTAGTAAATATTTTACAGAAAAAAAAGCTGTTTCTCAATGGGCCACATTGCAGTCTGTGTTCTCCTGCACAAAGAGGACTGTAGGTGCATCACTTGTAAGTAAAAAGGGTTATGCAGATGCATACAGAGGAAAGAAGCAACATAGTGTACTCCTGGGTTACCTTGTAGAGCTACTGGCATCCACCCAGCATCAGCAATTCCTCTTTCATGGATCCTGGAGCATTGGGTCAGAGTTGGAGACTAGCCACTGAGGAGCAAAATGCTGCATATATAGTTTGACGCTAGTGTAGTTCAGATAATCTGCAGTGCATGTACACACACACGCGGCATTCAGTTATACTCATTACTTTTGGAGCTACAAGGAACCTTTAAGGAACAACTGAGATACACTGCTCCACCTTTTGCAGATTTCTTATTCTAATTATTTTTACAGAGACCAAGCTGCAAGGGAATTCTTCTGTCTGTAGCACAATGACAAAAAATGCCAGAATGAATGCTGAAGTGTGCATACTGATAATAATATACACACGTGCATATGCATTTGTGACTATGGTGTCTATATATGTACTGGCTGCGGTTTTCAAAGCAGCACAGTAAAACTAATAGAAGATGTGTGGCTGAATCCCCTGCACTGCTTTGAAAATCTGAATTTGTATTTGCGTATGTGTATTGAAAGCGAAGAGGCAGAGACGGTGAGAAAAATTAACGTATGCCTGGGAAGGCCGCAGAATAAAAAATTAAAGTTACAAAGTTGTTTTGAATCAAATATTTCTGCTTTTGGTCACTGGTTTTATTTTTAATTAAACTGAAGACTTCAGTAACTTCAACTGAAGAAATAAATAGGCAAAGCATGTTTGTGCATGCATGAAAGCTCCCAAATTTAAAAGTTGTCAGCAAAAAAAAAAAAAAAAAAAAGTTTTCAGTTTTTGATTAAAAGGCAAAATTTTCCATGAAAAGTAGATATTTTCTGTGGACAATGTGACAATTGCAATCCCGATATTCCATTGCCAAATAGCTTCAGCAGAAAATTGGTTATTCCTTTTCTGTTCAGGCTGTTTTAAAAATGTTCAGGCTTTCAGTGTAGAGAGAAAGGATGGTCCCATGGTTAGGGCAATAGTCTAGGATACGGGAGTTCTGTTCTCTGCTCCACAGACTTCCTGTGTGGCCTTGGCAAGTCACATAGCCTTTCTGTGCCTCAGTTTCCATTTTATAAATGGGAATAAGAGCACTTCCCTACCTCTCAAGGGTGTTCTGAGAACAACTACACTGAAAATTGGGGGGTGCTCAGATACTACAGTAGTGGGAGCCATATAAAAACCTGAGACAGTCAGGAAGCAGAAACAATTTCACATGACAGGTGACCACAACACCAAAAATAGCAAAAATGCTAAGAGCCAGATTCTGATACCGCCCATGTTTAGTCCTGTCATAAGGTGGCCATTTCTCAGGTGCCCCCTCATGTCCTCAGGATGGCTCTGCTTCAAGGTCTCTCTTCCGGAGTCCCCAGTAACTCCTAGCAAGCTTTCCAGGCAAATTAACCCCTCAAGGGCTATTTATATAAATTATAAAAGTCTCACAATCATAATCCAGAATTCCCTAGCACCCTCCATCTTCCAAGTCCCAACAGTCCATCAACACACATATATGGCTCTGGCATCTCTCACTCCATTTAGATGTTCATATAGGCCCCCAGCGTCTCTCACCACACCTCACTTGTATGACTCTGATGTCTTTCACCACTTCACTTTCACCAGGGTAAGTGGGACAATCTTCATCACGGCCTGTCAGAAAGCTTTACCAGTGAAATAGGTCAGGAACCTTGTGCTGTGAGTAGAAAGATGGAGACAGGTAGCAAGGACCCAGTCTGGGGAAGAGGGGGCTGGAGTTAGGATTGGATAAATTAGCCTGTCATCTGAAGAGGAGGGGCTAGTCAGCAAAGGCCAGGAAAAGCATAATGTGGAACTGCAGGAAAATGTATGAGTTTATGCATTGTCTGTTGGATTGTTGCCATCTTGGTGGAGGCTGCAGCCTCATGGTATGTGGCATGCAATTTAATGTCCATCACATTCATATTTTGGTTACAATTATCTTTTAATCAGAGTTCATTGTACACTAGATGCATGCATCAGTATGTGATGTTTGATTATTACTACCTTCTTTTCTTCAAGCACTTTTGTTGCTTGTGAATAATACATGAGTGTTTACAGAGGTAGATAAATGATCTGGTGTAGAAAACTCAGATTCATGTGTATCATTATAGCTGCTTTTTGATTTTTCAAGTGTGCTCCATCTCCTATTTCATGCTTACACACACATCATTTAATGTACTCACAGGCAGGGTATTGACTCAACTGTTCTTCGCTAAATGCAGTTTAGTTGTGATCACGGTTTAAAACACATTGTTTTGACAGTGTTATGAAAATTAATTGTCCCTGCTTTTATTTTACAGAAGTCTCCTCAGCTGTTTCATTGCACATGCTCTGTGTCAGTCTACTGGATCAGCAGCTAGTCAATGACATATAGGACAGTATAATTATCAAGCTGTCATTTAATTATATACCAGTACACTTAGTAGCTGCATTTGATATTACATGATTGTATAGCAGCTAACCCTCCTGGTGCAGTCCACAGCTTACTGGTATTTTACTCCTTTCCCCTCTTGTGTATATGCATTAAGATATGATCTTGAAGTAAAATGAACACATACTAGTTGTTGCCATAAGATTCCTGCTTCTCTCACTGTGCTGAACAAGAGCTAAGATGAGGTTGATCAAATTTCACTTTGGGCGGATACCTTCAGCACACACCCACATGAACAGGAAAAGAGAGACGCTGTCGGAGGCTGATGGTCTTCTTCAAACATCACAAGACTGGTCTGACTAATAAGCATGGGCGTAATTATAAACTTAAAGGCCACCATCAAACAAAACATTCATAAAAACAACAGGTGAAGGGCAGCGTGCTGATGAAACTGTGAGGAAAGTGAATCTCCTTGATGCTCTATGCTACATTGAGTATAGCAATTCATGAAAGAATACACTTGACAGAGCTGTTTTTAAAAGGCTGGATATTATTTAATTCATGTGATAGGGAGAACAAAACTGAAACAAATGAATTTAATCAATAATGTCATATGATCCTCTTATGAATGGCGAGGATTTTATGGATTTTGTTAACATGGATGCCAGTGAAACAACAGGAGATTTTATAGCTGACAAGGTACTAGGCACTCTAAAGAGAACAGTTGCTGAAAATAGACAGATAGATGAGGAGGAGTTACACTGATTGCCCTATGCACACAGCAGTATCTTTGCATTTTCTCCATAACAGTGAAATGGAGCCAGAAAAGTAGACTAGTCAGTGTGTGGGTAAAACTATTTGACAGAGAGTCAATTCACAGAGCAGACATTCCTGACTTAAACCAGAATTACTGAGGTTTTAAAAGATTATTTAAATGCTCGTTTACTGTGCTGTCATTTTTATTATGGCTTTTAAATGTGTATATTATGTATAGTATTTCATAAAATACCATGAACTGTCCTTTACTTAAAACAAATACCTAGGTCATGACTCAATTGACTCTATTTCCAGGGATGGCTACTTAATTGGAATGAATCAGAATCCACCAAAGCATCCCAAGTTAAACATCTATTGGTCTGGCCAAACTTTAGAAAGCTTTAGTCACTCCCAAGTTGCAGAAGATAGAGCATTCAGGAGGATTAGAGCAACAAGGTGGGTGAGGTAATATTTTTTTACTGGACCAACTTCTGTTGGTGAGAGAGAAGTTTTCAAGCTTACACAGCGCTCTTCTTCAGGTCAGGGAAATGTACTCAGTATCACAGTAAACACAAGGCGGAACATATTGTTTAGCATCGGTAGTTGACACATATTTCAAGGGATCATTCAAGGTAAAGTAACCTGTTAGCACCTTACCAGTCAGAGGGGGGAAAGTGGCAGCGGGGGGAAGCTGGAGGGGAGAAGGATAGTGAGTTATAGATTGTTGTAATAAGCCATAAATCCAGTATTCAGTCCTTGACATTTACTGTCTAGCAAAGTTATGAATTTAAGCTCCCAGGCTCATCTTTCAAAGGAATTGTGCAGGTTTCCTTTGAGGATGAGGGCTGAGAGATCAGATATGGAATGATCACTTTGTGAAAAGTGTTCACCACAGGTGATCGGGTATTTTTGTCTTTATAATTTTTCTGTGTGAGCTCATTCAAAAGTATAGTGATTGTCTGGTTTCACCCACAAAGTTGTTATTGGGGCATTTAGTGCACTGGATAAGGTACATCACATATTGTGACAGGTATGTGTAGAACCCATGGATCTTGAAAGAAGTGTTGAGGGGGTGTTGATCATTGTAGCAGTGGAGATATGTCTGCAGGTTTTTCATCTGTTGTTCTGGCAGGGTCTGGTGCTGCTTTGAGTTAGTGTGTCCTGGTCCATGAGGATGATGATCTTGGAGAGATTGGGGGGTTGTTTGAAAGCCAGAAAAGGGGTTTCAGGAAAGATGTCTTTCAGGAGGATGACTGTGCTTGGGATGGGGACTGGGTCTGAGATTGTTTTCTCCTCCTCACCGCTGCATGCAAGGCCTGAAGAATCAAGTTTTCATTGTTCTGGATGTTGTAATTAGTCAGTTTCAGTAGCTTGTTGAAATCTTGTGCCTTCAGTGAGACCTCCCTTGTCGAATATGGGGAATAGAAACTGGAGACATCAACTTTGCCCAGTTCTATTTCTGATGCACTGCGTTCCACACCTGGGGAATGAAAAAAACAAAAACAATGGGTTTCACTACTGAGGCCCTGTTATACCCTATGGTATAGATCCATTTAATACACTGTGTCAAGAACAGCCCAGAGGGTGCTGACAGATTTAATTGCCAATCCAGTACTTTGATCTCTGGAACATCAGTCTCAAATCTGAAACCTAATGTGATGAGTGAGAGAATGAAGGTGACTGCATTGCTGTCAGCACCTCCTACTGTCCATGGAAAGTCATTTATAGGGGCCTTACAGGGGACTGCATGTCCACCACCCCATCTGGAGAGGAAGAGGTTTCAATGACAGTGAGGAAAAAATAAAACGGGACGTTGAGAGCAGGAAGAAGTAGAAAACTGGTATCTCCAGAAATTATCACAAAAAGAAAAATTGTGATTCATCCAGTAGTTTTGCAACACAAACAACCACCTCCTCAAACAGCCCACAGTATAAAGGACAAACAGCCTCCTCCCATGTCTGCTTCACCCCATAAGAAAAACCTTCCCAACAATCATCTGAAATCAATTTAAAAGATATGCTTTGCACTGCACTCTGAAGGCTGTTAAACTTGGACTTTGGAAGATGTCAACAAGGAGCACTTTTTCTCCAGACCTCAGTTGTGTGTGTAGAACCCACAGCCAGATCCTAAAGTCCTCAAGGTTTTATAAATGAAACCCTACACCTTAAATTTCTCCCACAGTGCACAGGAAGTGAGTACAATTCACAGACCACAGGTATAATGTGCTCACGTGAGCTCACTCCACCAAGCAGATGGCCCACTACATTTTGTACTTGCTGAAGTTTTTGAGTGGTCTGCAAAAGTATCCCTGAGCACAGCACAGTGCATTAGACTGAGCAGGAAATGACAAAGTCATGGATGATGGTCAGAGAAAGGCCACGTCATCTTAGCTAACTACAGACACAAAAAATAGTGGTACATACCCACATTCATATGATTAACATATCCTTTTTCAACATGACACAGTTACCACTACTCCCTCATAATCCATGAGTAGATGACAGTCCAAAAGTATCCTAAAACTGTGAATTGTTGTGGCCAATAGAAGGAGCCGTGGAGATTAGTATAGGAACCAAATTTTGTTTAAGGGGAAAAATTGTGAAGGCATACAATTGTTTTCTATGTCATCACTTGACACTTTATACCAGTTATACAGCAAGGTGAACAAAAAAAAAATTTTTCAAATGCTTAATCAAGTCTAATGATTCTGAATTTGCTCTGGTTTCCGAGTGGTAGCCATGTTAGTCGATATCATCAAAAACAACGAGGAGTACTTGTGGCACCTTAGAGACTAACAAATTTATTTGGGCATAAGCTTTCGTGGGCTAACACCCACTTAATCAATTCCTTGGATCTATTGCAAACTCTGCTAATCAGTTTCACCTCCTTCTTATCCAGATCCCTGTCGGAGGTAAACCCTGGAAAAACAAGAAAACTGCAGTACCCAAATCTGATGAAAAAAGTTACGTAAAGCTGAGTAACACCAACACATGGAGAGAATACAACCTCAACTGCCTCACCTTTTCCCACAGCTGCCTCAAGTAACTTACATGTTGAACACATGGTTTATACTGAAAGCCTAGCTCTCAGCCATCCAAGACTTAAATAACTTGTGCTGGCATTCCAACTTGTTCAACAAAGGCCTAAAAAACAAGTCATGGAATTAAAAAATATTGTAGAGGTGCCTGAACTTATATTAAATTGAATGTTTTCGTTAACCTTAATGGTAAACTTTTGTGGTCTTGATTTATTTACACTAATACTTGGTGAGATAACACCAAGTTTGAGTCAGACTGAGGTAAATGTGAGACTAAAATAAGGGTGGTTATATGGGACAAATGAGGAGAGCTGGGTGAAATTTTGCAAAGAACCTTTTTTTCAGTGAAAAATTCAGACTATAACACAGAAACATGTCATGAATTCGCATCAAATTCGCTGAATTGTTCATATGGGGGGGGAAGTTTTGATATTTTTGAACGGAAACATTTTGATTCAAAACCATTTTTATTTTAAATGTCCTTTATTTTCATTTTTTAAAATTTTAAAATAAAAAAGCTTGAAATTGAAACAAAACATTTCATTTCAGATGAAACATTTCATTCAGCTTGCTTTTTTTTTAAAAAAAAAAAACTTTTCAATTTGTCACAAATTTTGAAAAAAATTGGTTTTGGTTGAATCCAAAACCAATTTTTATTTTTGCTTTCTGTGGAATTGCCAGAATTCTGAAAATTTTTGCCCAAACTCTATAAATGAGTGATATTACTGGCTGAAAGTGATCATTTAGAAGTAGTGATGTTGAAAGTAGAAAAAGGGACCCAGCCAAGAGACATGTTTATTAGTATGAAATAAAACACAAAGTTCTAGAGAGTGAGCAGGCTGCTCATGCTCACTGTAATGCAGTGACTGACTGCTGTTTACTTACCAGGTGCTATGTATCTTTGGAAGCTGTCATTCACGAGGGGGAAATAAAGCAGTATGGGAGCACCTGGGTTCTCTGCATCTTCAAACATATAACACTCCTTTAGATTCTTCCTTTCTTCCTCATTCAACACAGGCTTAGGAAATGGGATACCTTGCTCTGAGAAGTACGTAGAGGCCCGGTCCAGAGGCTAGATCACCGCAGAACAGAACATACATTAGAACCAACAACAAGACAAAAGTCAGGACAGGATTGTACTGGTCTGCCAATAGGAATGCAAGTGACTGGAGACACATGGGTTACATTAAACGGGTTGCTGACAATACATTTTACTTTGTTCCTTGGAGGGCTGTCCAAAAATAATCTTACTGCACAAAACAGGAAACGTTTAGTATAGATTGTAAAGACCGTTCAAAATTATACTATTCATTTAAAGACACTAGTGGCCAAGAGAGTTGTAAAACAGGAATTTGACTGGGAACAACACAGCAAGAATTCAAAGGAAAGAATGGTGTTACCAAAGATAATGTCTGCGTTCAATTATAGATGGGTCAGGGAGGTGGCCTGCAGATCTGGTTTAGACTCTGTTTCAGAGTTTGTGTTTGAGGACAAATCAGAAGTAGGACTCTCAGTCAGAATCTGATTCTAATGCACTGAAATCTAGTGAGCTGTTCTCATAAAACAAGTCTGACATTTAAATGGGAACACAAACAAGCATGTGAAGAATTTCTCCATTCATTAAATCACCCTTGGATAACTCAGGAAGTAAATAAATAAAAAAGACCAAATAAAGTTTTATCAATCACATGTGGACTGAAAATGAACATTCAAACCCTAATGGCTGTCAGAGAGGTGAATTTATTCCTTAAAATACAGGACAGGTTTCTGTCATCTCAACCATCACTACCCCTTAGTGTCATGCCACACAATGCCTTAATTAAATGTGGCGCATAGACCATTGTTCCCAAAACAGGGATGCATGCCACTATCTACAAAGTAGTTCAAATTAGATCAAGATTTTTCCTCCTGGAATCACCTTTCTCTTCTAATGTTTAAAAGTAGGAAATTACTAACATTGGCTAATAAAGACTTACAGACAAATGGCCATTACTGAAGAAAACAAAGGAGAAGCTGACCGCTCTTACCATTGTCTGTGATCCTCCACTGTAGTTTAAATGCAGAATGACGTCCACTTTCCTCTCTGGTCTCATAAGTGGTGGGTAACTGGTATCAAAGAAGAATGCAGTATCTACCAGCTCCAGATGCTCTGCAGTGTGTCTCAGTTGATTAGGCAAAGAGTCTAGCATAGTGTCTGAAAGGTAAGTATTTCTTATAAATGAACCACTGCAGGAGCAGATCTGCTACCTCTTGAATTTCAAGGGTCAGAGAGAAAAGAGAAATACAGCTTCCTTCCCTCCCAAGAAATGCACAATTTCTTTTGCTTGTGACAGCTATACCACTATAGCTTGTCCGTAGTTCTCAACATTTTTTGCACTTTGACCCCATGTTACAAGAGGGGAGAGTTTCAGGACCCCACCTCCTATCATTTCGGGACCCATTTTTATCTAGGCATAAAGAAAAGAAAAGCTGTTAAAATCTACCTGGAGCTATGGAACTCCCTTTCCCACTCTCCCAAAGGGCCATGACCCTCAGACTGAGGATCCATGCCTTGACATGGGTCCTCTCTGACATAGATGGTCATTCCATTTCTGGCATCCTCCTATTACTTCACTCTAGTAGCCAGCCTCTCCTAGATTGAGAAGGCATTCCTTCTGACTGTCCATTCAGTCTCTTCTGTCTGGTCATCAAAATCGATGAATCATGCCAAACCTGAGAGAGCTTTTCCATGTGACCTACAACAAAATGAGTGGGGTCCCACCACACCAATTCCACTAAGCACTTTCAGCCCCAAACAATTCAATAGATGAATTGAATAGTTCTGTTAAAAATTAGCTTCAAGTTTTGCGATTTGGGGTGAAGGGATTAAAAAAATGAAGCTAATTAATTCTCCCTGTCCTATTCAGGAAAAAATAATGCGTGAATTAAACATAAAGCCCATTCAGTTCCCTCCAAGACAAACAGGTTTCCCTCACTAAATTTCAGACCCCCAAATTATCTCAAAGGAAGCCTCTCAAAATTGAGTGGCAGGACTATACCTTTCCATTTAGAAAACTGCTCATGCTGTGTGTACTCATTGTGCATCTGGAAACCCCTTAAGAAACTGTGGTACTTTGATACCGCTGGGCGATCCGTTAAAATATCTCGAAGTGCATTGGAAATGCCTCCTGCAGGAGTGTACATGCAAGTAGCCATCTCATGTGGCCTCTCAGGTAGATCAGGCTCTTCCTCTGAAGAAAGGTGGTAGAAATATCATAAATTATTCATGTTTTCGGGGCAGGTGAACGGGGAGATGTGGAATAGTCTTCTGCAATAGTAGTAATAATAATAATTTATTATTTATATAGTTTTCTAAATATGCACCTAAGGTCTGGATTCAAAGCCTGCTGAAGTCAATGGGAGTCTTTCAACAATGGGATTTAGATCAGGCTCTTCATGCACCTTCAGAATAAGGGCCGAGATTCAAATTAGACAACATTGTCATGATATTCTTTTCCTTGGGGGAAGCAATTGAAAGAACTGGCCCCGATTATTTCATCTCCCTTGATCTGGGTTTTCCGAGGACCCTTCGTGACACAGTTTCACTGCCTGTGGCGTATACTGGATCCTCAGACAGCTTCTGGGTGCTCAGGTAGCAGCAGCAGCCAAGAATACTTTTTCCCGTCTACACTTGGCTCTAAGGATATGACTTTTCTTTTGGATCTGGAGCTCTCTATTGGTACCCATTTTGTCAGCTCAGTACTGGATTATTGTAATGTATCTACATGGGACTACATTTCAAATTGATTCATAAAATTTGTTTAGTACAGAATTTGGCAACCTTGAGCTTAGCAGTCTTTCCGACAGGGGTACATTACTCCTGTGCTCTGCATAGATTACCAATTTATCTTCTGTTTCAATTTAATGTGTTGATTTTAACCCTATAAAGACTAGATTTTAAAAAGTATCTCGGTGTCTAACTCTCATTTCAAAATCTGGCCCCAAATGGCTGTGTTTACCAGAGAGATTGCCAGTTTCTTAATAAGATAATTCTGCAGTGAGATCAGTGGAGACCCTTGAGTTTAACCATGAAGGAGCTGCAGGCAAAGCATGATCGGTAAAGGGCCTTTAACTTTGGAACTTGCTTCCTCCCTTGGTCTAGTAAAGCTGGTGAACACTGCAAAACCTGTCTGTGTCCAAGCTTTTTAGAAGGGAGAATGCTGGGGAGATTGAAGGTTGGTTTAATAGGGGTGGAATCATTATTATTACTATTAGACTGTTGAGTAAGGAATGTTCAAAATTTGTTTTTGGTTTATGTCTGGGATTATTGTTCTCTTTAACATACATGCACACAAAACTGTAGAAGGGCTCATCTGTAAAGGTCCAAATAAAATAGATATCTATACATTACAAAAAATAAAACAACAACATTCAAATCCAGTAGGCCTAATGCCCATATTAATAGTTTCCTGGACCCAGTAAAACTAACATTTCCCTCACCTGCTCTACTTACTCCCACAGAACCCCAACACTAAGGGCAAGTCTACACTTAAAAAGCTGGACCATCACAGCTGTAGCACTTCAGTGAAGGCACTGCTGACACCAACGGGAAAGGGTCTCCTAGTGGCATAGGTACTTCACCTCCACCTTCACAAGAGGTAGTAACTATGTCAACAGGAGAAGCCCTGCCATCAACATAGCGCTGTCTTCACCGGGGGTTATGTCAGTTTAATTGGATAGCTTGGGGGTGGATTTCATATGCTCATGAACAACATAGTTATAATGACAATTCCCTAGCATAAAACCTGGCTTAGGAAAACTGGGGAAATAGACTGACTTTGTAACATGATCTCAAAGCCAGCAAATGCAGAGAAAAGGGGAGGCAAATTGTAGCATCAAAGACCCCTCATTGAAAATGCCCTGCTATCAGCCCCACCCATTTACACCCAAAGGTGTTAGCTTGTGCAGTCCAGCTGACCTTAGTTGCTGCTGTTTCACACAAGGAATAAGGTAGTGTCCAAGGTAGTCCCGGGAAAATGTTTAGAGTAAAAACCAACATTTTGAATTGTATCCGGAAACAAACTTGGGGGGCTAGCAGAGATTCCAGAACAGAGGCAAAATATGCTTTATGTGGGAAGCACCACTAAGTGCTTTCCTGCACGAACACTAAGTCCAGTAGAGGAA
Source organism: Lepidochelys olivacea (assembly GCF_965140295.1). Lineage (NCBI taxonomy): Eukaryota > Metazoa > Chordata > Testudines > Cheloniidae > Lepidochelys > Lepidochelys olivacea. Next base: position 66,101,029 of record NC_140416.1, on the reverse strand, counting down.
ATTCTTCTTCCCAGTCCTTCGAGACTGCCTCATTTTCATTAGGCCCTACACTATGGCAACTCTCCTTCACCTAAAGAGTATCTTATTATTGCTGCTTCAAGATCAACCAAAGAGAGTGCTGCTCCGCAACACCAGGCACGGCTTACCCTTCCTGGTCCTGCCCTGGCCCTGAGACTGAGCACACTGCCAATGTGGGTATAGTGCTCACATCAGATGAGCATGCAGGACCAATCAAAACAAAATGGAAGGAAAAACCAGATGTACCTATTTCAGTCACTCTGTCTTGGGTCCATCTGTGCCAGAAGTCCTCTGAATTGTCAGCTGCATGCCATGCATCCAAGAGATTCTTGGAAAATACACTACTCCACATTCCTATCAAGGGGAAGAGATTTAATAGCAACTTATGAGTCCAAGTGAAGACTGAAGCATTTGTAGTGAACACGACCTTTTGTCCCTCCCCACAAATCTGTTCTAATTTGCTTTCTCATTTCTTTCTAATTTTAACATATAGCCCAGGCTTCTACAACTAGATTCCTGGAGCAGGAAAAGAAGAATGTAAAGCAAGTCTTTCCTGAGGGTACAAAGTCTGCAGATCTTGTATGAGTGAAATTTGCAAAGCTGATTTGCACCCATATTTATAATCACTGCAAATTATCAAAATAAGACACCTCTGAAATTGGACTATCCCCTAGATCCAAATATTGGCACATTCCTCAATCCAGCTTTTGCTCCTCAGCTGTTGGAACTCTGTATTTCAATGAGAGAGATGGTTCAAAATTGGTAAAAACTACACAGGATATTTCAAAGTTGTTTCCACTTCATAGGGTTTGACCTGGAACAATTGCTTTTCTTTTTCCCTGAAATATATCTTTGACAAACTTTGAATTTTAATTTGTCCCCTTTCTCTTCTTTTTCTCCCTTTTTGTCACTGAATGCAATAGAATAAAAAATCTTCAAAGTCAGGGTCTCCCATTCCCAACTTATTTTGTTTTTTTTCCTTTTGCCATTCTGTAACTTTTCCAAAGTGGAAAAAGTCTTGAAAAGTTACAGTGTGGCCAAAGGAAACATAGAAAAGTAAAAAAAGTGTGTGGGGTGAGGGAAGACCCTAGATATCAGTCATTCTACTGAATTCAGTAGCAAACAGAAATGGGAGGGTGGAAAAGTGGGAGGGAACATAGTTCAAAATATTTAGTTTGATAAAAAACCAGAAAATTTAAAATCACCTTTTTTCAAAAGTCTTTATTTTAATAGAAAGGCATTTTAATAAAAAAAAATTCAAATAAAAACTCTCTCTAATCAGCACTAATTCATGGAATCAGCCACAGAGGTTGTCATTAGAGCTCGGTGGGACATAGTTTTCCCATCCAACAAATATTTTTGAAAGTTCACATTTTTTTTCCCATTTCTGAACGTCAAAGATCTAAAAAATATTTACAAACCAAAATTTCAAATTTTCCCCCACTTTAGGTCAATCGAAACATTTTGTTTTGATAATTTTGAAATTTTTCATTTTGATTTCAACTTTTTGCTATTATTAAACTTTCTTTTATTTCCCCCCCACCGAATTAGATTACATTTCAAAACAAAAATCATTCTGAAGCAGAGAACCAGCACGTTTTGTTTAAAAAAAATGACAAAACGCTTTCCCATTTTGACAATTTCCACCTTCCCCCCCCCCCCCTTGAGTCAGGAAAGTTGTCAAAACTGACCCTTTTTCACAGTTTCAGTTTGGACAAATCAGTATTATTCAATGAAAGCAATTTGTCAAAAAAATTCTGAGGTGCTCTTGTTCTTATCTCTCTAACTGCCAGAAAATGGCAGACTTTCTATATCTCTATTTATTCTCTTTTTTCAAATTTCTGTGGATATATAGTTTTCTTTTATACCTTGCTTCTCCAACTTCTTTCATAACCCCCCTTTGCTACTATATGTTGTTTATTCATGTAACTATTCTTTAAATTCTTGAAGAGCTGTTGGCATACAGTTTGCGTACAAGACATTACTACTGGGTTTAGATATGCTGCTAGTTATTGGGCTAAATTTTCAATATTATTGTGCTGTATTCCTCAGGGTTATAAATTAACAATAGAACTATGCCCTAAAGGGCTGAACCTCAGAGATTTGGAATATAAAAGTGTGTGATGTTTTCTGCAAACTCAGGTGTTAAAGATATATAAAATCTCACATCTACTCTGAATCTATCATTTGGAATCACAAGAAAATGAAACCAAGTGCAACTGTTTAGAACTATTAGGAAAATTTAGAATCACATTTAACTTTATCTGCTGCTCATTAAGATATAAAAACATTTTCTTCAGTTGATACTGCACCACTGCTGCCAGTCACAGAACAGTGGATTGCCAGGCACTGATTTCCATAGCTATTAGTATTCTTATTAGGTAAACACTTTCCCAAGTGAATAAGACACCTTGCATGAAGCAGATCCGAGATTCTGGGAGCTTCTTCATCAGCCGGCCCATGAAGAACTCACTTCCAAAATCCTCTGCACGAATAAAGGCTCCATATTTCAGGAATCCCACCTCATAGGGAGTGAACTCCACCCACTCTGCAAACAGAGTCACAAAAACCTATTTAACTGCAGTGGGTAACTAGTCGTGGTGTTAGCTAACAGGTAAAGAGAGTTAAAAGTAGAATAAACCTTCTGAGCTTCAGCTTTTCAAGGTGAACTATGTTATAGGAACCACCACTGTTTGTGACTAGCCATTTTTATTTACTATGAGTGCCACTGAAGGACATGGAGAGTGACTTGGGACTTAACAAATGGAGGGGGTAGCTCTGTCCTCAAAATGGACCACACAGTGGCCTTAATTCATTTTCAATTTACATGAGCTTTGTCACTGGAGGCACAAGGTCCACCCAGTTTGGGGGTTGGCAGTTCAAGGAACCCCAAACCCCTCCACGGGGGAGCCTGCAGTCAGTCACCCAAAGTAGCAGAAGAGAAGCATGGCTAGGAGCAATGGGGAGGAGTAATGAGTCAGCATGTCCCCATGGCAGCCTATAGTGACAGGGCTCCTATGCAGCTCCAACTGACAATTGAAGTAGCTCTCCCCTGACAGGACCTGAAGGTGGGCAGCATTGCAAACACTGGGGAGCATCTCCTGGGGCATAGCCACCCTTGCAAAGAGAATGGATGGGAACTGTCAGTGGAATGGGATTAGTGCTCTGTGGATATAAACATTTTATTTCAAATGGGTAAAAGGTATATTTACAATTAATCTGGCAATGGTCAGAACAAACACCCATGTACCAAGTAAATGAGAGAGATACATATAGGGTGATATTTGTCCCCATGCAAGGGCCAGCAAGAGGTCTATGCATCACTTCAATCCCATGTACAGCCTCTAAATCAGAATTATGAATGTGTCAAATGAAGACCGAGAATAGCGTAACACCACTTTATTTTCCACTTCCTGTCCATTTCAGATTAATTGATGGAGCAATACTGGATCTGAAAGAGAACATAGATTCAACTTCCTTTTCACCAAGGAAAGGGTTTGTTCCTCCAATGAAAGGGAGACCAGGATGTAATTTGGCTTCTATTCCTTTTGATTTGTCATGCAAAAGAAGCACTGAACTAGTGATAAGTGATCTCCAAAAGGTTCAGAGAATTAGTTTCTTTAAGGGCCTATAAGTTTAGATACGTAACTGAATATCCAGACCTCTGAGGTCTGCAAGTTGTGTCTGGAAATCTCATGAGAATGGGCTCTTACAATATTTCAGCACTCCCTGCTTCCAATTAGGCTGAGGGAGAAATACTGGGAGAACATCTTATTTCATCATAATCCTGCACATTTAACTTCAGGTCCTGGCTAGATCCTAGTGTAGACGTGCACACACAAAAGGAAACACAATAATATATGTACGTTAAAGTATGCAAACTTTGTTAACCCTCCTAATAGGATTGTTTCAGTCACAGGGTGAAAGTTTGGAAGGTTCCTGTGTTATCTAATTGGTTTGTCCAAGCCTAAGTAGGACCTTCTTAGATTTAAACTCAGCTGTAATTCTGGAATATAGTCATTACCTCTAAAATCTTTAGTGGTAATGTTGTCCTTGACATTGAGAGCCAGGTAGATGGGCAGTGGGTTCTGACCCCAATTCACTGCCTGTTGCTGATCTGAGAGTTTATGCTCCTCTTTCTGTTTTTGAAGAAAAAATGGTTAACTGAGAAACAACAAAAATGACACAGGAACCTACTGTAATACTCACTTACAGAATCACAAAGCTCTATTGGGATACTGCAGGTACCGACTCCGGCACACACTGACAGGACTGAACTTTCTGCCAACCCCCACTCCTCCCTCAGGTCAGATCAACAACATAACACACAAGACAACAACTTAACACTAAGATAAGGCTATAGCTCCATGTACTGGTGGAGGTGCTGCCTACACTAATCATTGCACAACTATAACATCTTAGTTCGGAAGTCACTGAAATGTCTGAATTCCCTCCTAGGTTCTCCTCTATGTACTTCACTCACAGGAAGAGAGATTTGGGAAGAAGTCAGGGGCCTCTCAATGGTCTTGGTGAAGGTGGATCCTACTAACCAGCCTACACTCTATTTCAATGTGTGATACTAGAATTTGAAGACTACACAGTATATCTGTAGCATGGCATTTTCATGTATTGTGCAAAAAATAGGAGAGACAATGCTATTTCTACTGTTCTCCTATATTTTAATGTCATCTTTTTAAAATATGATTTTGTCAAGCCACCATGTCAATGACACTCTGCCTAAATTAATTCCAAAGTTTGGGGTTTTTTAGAAAAAGCCAATATTGAGTTACAGTAGAACCTCAGAGTTACGAACACCAGAGTTATGAATTATGTTATGGTTGACTAGTTATGAACTAGTCAACCAAACACCTCATTGGGAACCGGAAGTACACAATCAGACAGCACCAGAGACAAAAATAAAAAAGCAAATACAGTACAATATTGTGTTAAACAAAGAAATAAAGGGATAGCAGACCTTTTCTTCTGCATAGTAAAGTTTCAAAGCTGTATTAAGTTAATGTTTAGTTGTAAACTTTTGAAAGAACCACCATAAAGTTTTGTTCAGAGTTACAAACATTTCAGAGTTATGAACAACCTCTGTTCCCAAGGTGTTCGTAACTCTGGGGTTCTACTGTACCTATAGTGAAAAAAAAAGATCTGAAATGAAGTATATTTTTGAAATGATCTCTCAAAACAGCGAAACAGATTTTTATCAAATTTTATAAAATAACTTCTGGCCCGAGAAGAAGAATGAAAAATGTCACATGAAAAAGGGGCTTGGTTTTGCCCATTTAGTTTGAAAGGGCTTCTTTCACCATTAGTGTGGCAATACCACTGAGATTTTTCAAGCTTTGCTTGTGCACATCTTATGATAACTTTCAAAGTTAGCCACAGAAACACCTGCTTGAGATAAAATCCAAAACCACTGCCACAAGCTGACGAACAGCAATTTTAAAGGTCCTGTAAGTTTAAGGTCTGACAGAGCAATAGATCCACTATATTTTTTTAATGACTGTATTGAACATACAATGTATTTTAATACAGTTGAACCTCACTAACACACACCTTGCTAAATCACACCCCTTATAACCCCCACAAAAATTGACAGTCTTGCTCCAGTTCTCAGCAAAGATTTAATAGCCGATGCTGTAGGGGAACTTCAGGGCACTAAAATTTGTTTTTTGGGTTTTTTTTACAAAATATGTTACAGAACATTTACTAGTATATGCAGTGTTGTTGTGGCTGTGTCGATCCCAGGATATTTGAGAGACAAGGTGGGTGAGGTGAGCTCTGGCTAACTGTCTCACTAACAGAAGTTGGTCCAATAAAAAATATTACCTCAGCCACCTTATCTCTTTAATTTACGAATATACTCTGGATTATTAGCCTATCAGTGGTTCTCAATCTTCTCTATACTCATACTCCTTTTCCACAACAAAAACTTACCCACCCACATCTGAATTCCCCTTTAATTTAGTCAGGATCTAGCCAGGTTGCCCTCTGCCATTTCGCTGCGTGAGAAGGGCAAGAGGGTTGCAACCCTTCAGGTTGTGAATCCCTGTCCTAAATAATTAACCTGAAACCACAGTTGAGAAAATACATGAAAATGCAGTACGTGTTTCATTGCCCTTGATTTGTTATTCTTCTGTTTGTTCATTTATTCACTAAGTCACAAAATTTAGTAACTCACTCTGTATCTCTCTGTCATTAGCATGTGATCGTAAAGTCCTATTCTGTGCATGAGGTATTGATTTGCCATCAATCCAGTGGAATTTCTTTGAGTGAATAACTATAAAGATATTGAATGGCTCTCTCTTCCTAGGGTTTAATTTTCTCCTAATTTTTAGAAAGAGAACATAATCCTTACTGAAAAGAGGGATGTATACAGTACCTCATCATTCAACATGGATTCAATCATGAGCCCCCAGAGATCTATAAAAGATGTCTTGTATCCTGCTTGGGTGCGCTGACTCAGCTCCCTATGATAATTCTTCAGACTTTCCAAGGAAAAAGCACTCATTTTGGATTTGGATGCTTGCTTCCGAGCTTCAATGATTAGCTCCCCTAGATCCTTCTGTGACCAATCATCATCTTCATACAAGTTTGTCATGGTCCTGGGAACAGGAAATACCATGTTAAAGACAACAGCGAATTAGAATTAGGAGACTGTGAAACTCAAAGGATCTATGTGGCAGAGCTTCATGCAACCTTTTTTCAGATTCACTTCACTTAAGCTAACTCACACCATTGATGTTTTGTTTAGAGTTTCAGAGATGAACAAATTCCAAAGCCCAGAGGGAAACTCATCTGACAACACTGGGTTTTGGGTCAAAGATGTGCAAAGCCACATGATTTCCAAGTTTCAACATGGTTTCCACCCAATGCAAAAAAAATTCAGTTGAGGTTCACTGTCAAAACTCAACACAGGTTTGCTTGAAACTTTACCCAGGATTGAGGAAATGTTCACAAATCTCTGGTAAACTCTCCTTGTTTCATCTGGTAATTTTTACTCCACTCCATTCAGAATATATACTGTATGGTAGGCTATCCAGTGACTCCCCACTGATATTCATGAATGGGGTTAAATTACCTAAAACGATCATTATTTTTGCTAGCTGAAATCTAAGTGCCAGGAAAAGAACTATTAGCTAGAAAATAAGAAAAATTTAGGTGAAAATGTTCTGAAGTATCTATAGGAGCCTAAGTCTCATTTTCAAAGGTGACATGGGAGCCTAAATCTCATTGATTTTCAATGAGACTTAAGGTCCCAAGTGCCTAAATCATTTTTTAAAATGGGACTTAGGCAACTTTGAAAATTTTACCCTTAGGCCGTGTCTACAGGAACTGTAGCTGAATAGCTAGGATGCTGTAGCTATGCTGGCATAACGCTGTAGTGTATTTCCAAGCAAGATAACCTATTCCTTGAGCACTTCTCTCTCCCCCAGAAGCTTATAGAAGGATCAAATAAAATCTTATAAAATGAGCTCCTTACCATGTTGTCCCAGATGAGCCAGTGATGTATGAAACACAGTCGAGAACATTCAGTTTCTGAAGACCCAAAATGCTGCCATACATGGCTGTCAAAGCTCTTATCCCACCTCCTGTTGTTGTCACAGCCACAACTGGCACCTGTTCAACACACAATGGCAGAAAGTTGGTGACAAACAACACTGAGGAGCATTAATGGTTAAAAAGGAGAAAGATAAACAAAAGGTGAGCAAAAAATAAATCTGATCTGTGAGTGGTTACAGCATTCCCATAAATTGTGGCACAGCAAAATAATACAAGAAGGGGGGCCCTGCATATGCTTCATTCTAAATTGTTTGATACTCTCCTTGCTGCTGAATACAGTGAAGTTCAGATTCTTCCATTGTCAAAGTGGGTTGTTTTTTTAAAAATATGTATGGTAATTGGGGTCAAACTCACAGATCTGGGATTCTCCTAAACAGGGTATTCACCCGGAGGCCAACATAGGAATATAGGATTTGCCAGTCCAGACTAGAACATTGGTCTGTCAAACTTGAGACCTCCTTGGCCTGAACAGGACCTGGAGAGAAGACTTCCTCATGGAATGCCCTTCTCCTGGGCTGAATGGGGGACTGAAGGGGGTAGAACACTCATGTGCCTATTGTCCTGGCCTGGGGAAAGGAGAGAGAAGGATCCCCTAGGTATTGCCTTTCTACACAGGACACACACTACTTTCTCAGTCCCCCTCCAACAGCACATCACTCATTGTAACCAGCACCAACAGTGACTCCCACTGAAAGACCATGAAAGACTCCCCATTGATTTCAGTGGGCTTTGGACCAGGCTTTTGGTACCCAACAGGACTCAGCATTCATCTGGGGCAATATAGGACACAAGATTCTTCTGCCTCAACTACCTCATGGTCCTTCAGATCCTCCTCTAGCCGAAGAACCTTCTTCAGAGCAGCAGCAACCAGTTTCTTCCGATTCTTCAGAAAATTCTGTTCCTCTGTGCACAGGTCAAATCCCAAACGTACATCTAGTTTTCTTGAGCTGTTAAACAGGCCCTGAGTCCTGAAGCCAAGGAAAACCCACAAATTATTATCTGTTGTAGTCAATTTCAAGTCTCTCTCTCTCTCTATATATATATATAACCTTGGATATGTTTACAGAAAAGACATTCCAACACCTCTGTATAGACAGACTAATGTAAGAAATGAGATAGAGAAAGCAATATGTGCTTAAATTTAATTCAATAAGTGATCAATGGGACTAGAAGCATGTTTAAAGTTAAGCATGGGTTTATGTGCTTTGCTGGATCGGGGCCAAAAAGCTCAGCACCTTGCTGGGTAGAGCCCTAAACTGTGTACCATAGAAGAACAAGGCTGTGGGAAGGGAGATGACGCCAGACCAGCCAGTGTGTGTACAGATTTCTAATTGCTAGTTTGACTGGTGCTTCTATGGCATCTAATGAAAGAGTTGCATTAAAATGATTAGCCTATTCGCAATGTGCTGCGTTTCATGACATATTCTCATCTGCTGTTGAAATCAACTACAGGTTATTCTGTTTTGTTAAATGATTGCAGCAAGACATTATTCCCCAGCAAGGAAAGGGAAAAGCTCTGCTGACATTATCCACTTCCAAAGAATAAGTGCCCTTCTCTTGCAATTGACAGATCCCCATGCCTGTATGGAGCTCTACTGATTTCAGTTGGGCCCTGTGGGGATCTATCCACACAGATCCAAAAGCAAGATTGGGACTCTCTTACCATTCTTTTGTCTTCACATGCAAATCAAACGTTCTGGTCTGAAAACCAAGAAAGCAAAAATTATAAGAGTCATCATATTTTTAGGCTTGTGTGTCCTCTCAGCCTTGGGATGAGTTTTACCTGCACCACAATTAGCACTGAAGCCACAGAGCCTGACCATCAATAATTCGAGAAATACAGTTATAGACAGACTCAAAACTAGAGCTGTGCGAATAACTGATTTTTCAGTTTACTGGACAATGCAAAACAAAAAATGGAGGGGGGAAGGGGAATTGTTTCAAATAGACCCGAAATGAATTTTTTTCCAGTTTTTTGGCTAACTGAAAAGTTTTTAAAAATTGTTTTGGATTGAATTAAATGTTACAGTCAATCCAAAATAATACGTTTCACTTCCAAGTTTTTAAATCTTTTTTCACAACTAAAATTGAGGCAAATTTGGAAACAAAAAGTTATTTTGAATTGAAAAAATCAAAAGCCTTTCATTTCAAAAATGTATTTTTCATTTTTTTTTTAATTTATTGCGGGGGAGGATTTCAACTGAAACAACACAGCATATTCAACACAAATTTGTGAAAAGTCTTCATCGACTCAAATCTGTATTTTTCATAAAAAAAGTTTCATCTGAAAAATTTCACACAGTTCTACTCAACACCACTAGTTAATCCTCAGTCTACTATTTTAACTCAATCTTTCCAATGTTTTCAGGCACCTGTACCAGTTTAAAAGACATAAGGCCTCAGCCAGTAATTGCCACCTTTAATTAAACTACGCATATCAATGTATGCTCTAAATACCAGACTAATTAGCCATGGACATGGGTTAATAATGGGCCAGAGCCTCAGCTATTATAAATCAGCGTAGTTCCATTGAGGTCAATGAGACTATGCTAATTTAGGCCATCTGAGATTCCAACCCTCTGGGTGCAAACTGATTTTTTACATTCATTTATCATACGTGTGTGTGTGTGTGTGTGTGTGTGGATTTCACTCTGGTTTGTGGTTTTAATTTGAACTCCATTTCTCTTGTTTTCACTGATGAAAAAGGAGGGAGTGGAAGAAGGAAGTAAATCCCTCCCAGAAGCAGGTAGAGTTAAGCTGATGCACAGAGCACAAAGAAATTCTCCTGTTACAGGAAAGTCTGGTAGCACCACCTTCTATTAAGGTTGCCCAAACTTCCCATTATAGACCCTGTGTTTTCAGTTGTTTGTAACTTTGCCAGGTTTTAATGTTTGAGCTAAAAATTTTCCATGCTGGGTTTCTACCTCAGGATGAATATTTTTGGAAAGCTTCAGACAGTGCGGTTCAGCCATTTCCAGGAATGAGTTTAAGGAAAAATTATTTTTTTTGTTCATGTTAGAAAAATTCTTATAGTATTTTCATTGGAAGTTGCAGTGCCCCCATGCTTTGGAGCAGGGACTTGAAATTTGGCTTTTCTGTCAAGGATGTGCCATTTGTTATTCCCATGAAAATGCACCCAAATTTGACTAAATTCTAATTCTGTGAAACAAAAGCCAGACCAAGAAGAAAGACAAAAGTGGGATTTAGGGGGGTGGGGGGTGAGACTAGAACTGACTGGGCAAGGATACTGGGACTGGAAGGTGGGCCAGGGGAGACTGGGAGGCAGTGGGACACTCAAACTGACTGATTGCAGGAAGATTGGTTTTGAGGCTCTGAGTGGGTGAAGAATGGGACTGAGAGTTGGGGTGAAGATTGGGACTGGCTAGGCAAGGAGATTGGGATTGAAATGTGAAGACAGGGTGTGGAAAAGAGGGGACTAGGCCATGGACAGGTGGAAAGAGATGGAGGAGAAGGGATCAATCTTGGGGGGAATGGACAGAAGGATCTGTGACCACTAGACATGCTAACCTGCAGAGCTTGGAATGGAACCCAGCATTCCTGAATCTCTAAATTCCTCTGCTCTCAGCAAATATCTGTGAAACCCACTAGCAAAGGGCATGTGTCACATCCCCTTCTAGTGCTGTTCCATATAGAGGATGACAACCATTATTTTTCAGTTTGCCATTTTTAAAACATTGGAAATTACAATTACAAAAAAATCAGTAAAAGAATATTAAGTTTTCACTGTCAACCATTCACAAGTTAGGAAATGCCACAATTAAGGTTACCTGTGCAACCTTAATTTGGCCTTTTGTGCATCCACATTATGATACAGTCTTTAATTTTTGATTACACTATTTTTCCCCACAGGACCCCTGGTTCATTCAGTGCTCAGAATGGATCTGCTCTGGGGATGCATCTGGGTAGTAAACTAAAGACAACCCCTCTGTGGGACCCCTGTCTCATTTGTTGCAGAAGCTGGAAGTGTAGTGAATGGTGTACAGAAGATTAGAAGATGAGAAAGGATAGTCTCATGGTTAAGGCAGTTGAATGCTGTCCTGAAGAACTGGATTCTAATCCCTGCCTGTTCTACAGAATTCCTATGTGTTGCTGAGCAATTAATTTAAACCAGATTTTTCACAGGTGGTCATGAATTGAGGTCCACCTTAAGACCTTGTGATCTGATTTGCAGAAGTGGGGACACTTTGGACTTCAACTCCACTCTATCTCAGTTCTCCATCTGTAAAATGGGGATAATAATAGCTGTTCCTCTTGCAGGGCTGTTGGGAACATAGGCGCCGACTCCATGGGTGCTCTGGGGCTGGAGCACCCATGGGGAAAAATTAATGGGTGCTCTGCACCCACCGGCAGCCAAGCTCGCTCCCCCCGCCCGCCCCACCTCACCTCACCTCCGCTCCACCTCCTCCCCTGAGCGCACCATGTTCCCGGTCCTCCGCCTACCTCCCAGCACTTGCCGCCGGCAAACTAGCAAGCTCTGGGAGGGATGGGGAGGAACAGGAATGTGGCACACTTCGGGGAGGAGGCGGGGCTGGGGCAGGGATTTGGAGAAGGAGTTGGAATGGGGGCGGGGCAGGGGTGGGAGGGGTGGGGCAGAGGTGGAGTTGGGCTGGGGCTGGGGACAGAGCGGGGTCAAGCACCCACCGGCATGATCAGAAGTCAGCGCATATGGTTGGGAGGATAAATTCATCAGTGTTTCTGAAACACTCAGATACTATTATGATGAGTAAGGCTACGTTTTAGACGCAGATATTTTTAGTAAAAGTCATGGACAGATCATGGGCAGTAAACAAAAATTCATGGCCCATGACTTGTACTATACCCCTGACTAAATCTTGGGAGTGCTATGGGTGGGCGTGCCAGAGGGTGAGGGGGGCCACAGGTGCTCGGGGGGCAGTCTAGGGAGCATCGCGAGTGCTGGGGGGAGGTCCAGGGGCACCACGGTTGCTCAGGTGGGAGCAGCCCGGGACCCCCACCGGTGCTGGGGCGGGGGTGCGGTTGGCGGGGCTTGCAGACTCCCTACCCGGCTTCTCGGAAGTGGCAATATATGCCTCTCTATGCTCCTAGAACTGCAGCCAATGGGAGCTGCGGGGACGGTGCCTGTATGCAGAGGCAGCATGCTGAGCTACGACATGCAAAGGGGATGTTGCCACTTGCGGGGAGCCCTCTCAAAGTAAGCACCGCACAGAGCCCTCACCCCCTTCCACGCCCTCAACCCCCAGCCCTGAGCCCCCCCACCAAAACTTCTCCTGCTGCTGCTAGGGTGGGCGGGGCGTGGCGTGGCCCAAGGTTGCACCAGCAACGGCCGGTGCAACTGGCCCAGAGGCTGCCTGAGCTGCTCAGACAGCTCCGGAGCCATCCGCACCAGCTGCTGCAGAAGGCACGGAGGTCACAGAAAGTCCATGACCTCCTTGACAAACTTGCAGTCTTAGTGATGAGCACCATACAAAATCCCATGAGGAAATTAATAATTGTGTCTTTGGAGCAGGGTTTGAATAGTGGGGAGTAGATAAGGCTTGAGGCCACAAATTTAAAGAGGAGAGATCAAAATATTGAACAACTGCTTATTAAATGAGCACCATCCATCCTGTGAGCTGAATGAGGCAAAGGTCCTGTGGGAAAAAATAGCATGTAGTCATATAATTAAAAATGGTATTATAATGCATCTGCTCAACAGAACTGAACTGAAGTTATACAGGCAATCTTAATTCTGGTATCTCTTAACTTTCCAGTGCTTGACTTTGCAACCTTCATGTTCTTTTAACAAGTGAATGTGTCTGTGTGTAAGCAACAACATGTAAACTGACTGGAGTTTAATGACAATGCAAAGTTATTTCCCTGCAAGTTGAAAGCATCCTGGTTTGGTATTTATTCTATAAAGATTGGTGGATCAACACTCACCTCTCCTATTGTTACTTTATCTTGAATGGGAAGTGAATTCAGAGCTAGAGTCAGGGACTCACTTTCATCTTGACTTGAGGAAGACTAAAAAGAAAATGGTAGGGGAGGTTAATTGTAATACAACAAGGAGGAAATGGTTAAACATTTTGCCCCCATACTTCCAAGTCCCCAGAAAAGATAAACCGATGAGCTGTGTTCATAAAGGTCTGTAATGATAACGTACCACAGAGAGCTGTCTCATCTTTGGTAGTGCAATGCCCAGCTCTGAGTGATTATACTTGATATAGTGAAATCTGGCAGGAGAAGCAGGACAAAGGTAGGAGCTCAGTGAAAGGTTCTGGGTTCCTTCATAGGATCCTTCCACTGTAAATGCGAATTTTCTTTCTAAACAGGTGACAAAACAAACATTGAACCCATGATTATCACATCTTTAACTAATTTAAAACAACATTTCAGAGTTCTCTACATTAAGTTCATAATGTGGATGCTGCTTAATAAGCCAACAATGTTCCAAGACACCATATAAACCATGTATCCATAATGGTTTATAGCCATAATAAACATTGTCTAGGGGCCCAGTCCTATGAGCACCATCAACTCCCAGTGAAATCAATGAGGGGACTTGGCATCTCTCACAATCAGGCCATAAGGCATTTTCACTGTAGAGTACAAGGGAGTTCCATATAAAAGGGATTCATGTAATTGGGAGGATTGCCCTATAAGAGAGTCATATTACACTCCAATACAGAAAAGCTCTTCTACTATACACTACACTCATTTTGACAGCCAGTGGTTTAGGTGACAAACAATTATACTGATTTATCTGTGCATCTTGACTTCAGTTTTAGTTCCTTTATGAAACAATCTCGTTATATTCTAACGATCTGCACTATAATTCTTGCTTGGAGTGTTAGAGCATTGCAGTAGCAGTTCTTTCACTGCTGGTGAGATACCAGACATTCAAAACCCCTGGTTTCAGTTGATTATAACTTTATCTGGAAATTCCTGTTTCTGGAAGGGTGGGATTTTCAAACCAGCTCAGTGCTGGCATACCTCAGTTCACAGTGAAATCAAAGAGAATCCAACCCTTCATCTACTTGATTATTCTTCAGTTAGCTAGGGAGTGTTAAAACATTTTTAGCTCTTATGCAATGTTTTAGACACTTTTGGCACTCAGAGAATTCAAAAGTTTGTCTGTATAAACTTAAAAATTGGTATTTACAGTAGATAGGTTTGGTTTGGGCCAAACCTCTCCATTCTCTATGAACAACAGGAAAAGTACCACATCAATCCACATATTTAAGACTATATAGGCCAACCATGGAATCCCTAAAAGAATTTTCTCAGTCAAGGAACTTGGCTCTGATCTAGCATGAGAGCAAGTGTCCCTGACTTCAGTGTGAAGATCCACATGCTTACATGTTTTGTTGGATCAGGGACCAACACATGATATTTTAAAAGTTGCATTACAAATCCATAAGGCTATGGATATAGAGGAAACAAAATGGCTATGCACAGCCGAAGATGTGCAATGAGTATCTCAGGTAATATAGAGTATATTTCAGGTCTCAAACTGCTGGTATTTTTGTCTGAAAAGGGCAATTAGAAATTTTTAAATTGAGAAAAGAGCTTTGTTTCTCACCCCACTTACTCCCATCTTCTCTGAACTCAAACACCTGGAGGCATTTCGCTCCAACTCTTGGAATAGATCAGGCATGGAAAATTTCCTCTCCATATATGAATGTTTCAGAAAACCATGAGCATCCGGCAACAGGATGCTGTGATGGAAACTATTCTGTTTAATTAACTACAGTTGGTGTTCAATTGTGAATGCTGTAATACTCCCTATAGGTTGTCTGATCATTTAGAACCTGATCCAAAGCCCATAGGACTCGATGGGAGTTTCTCCTTTCCTTTAAAACACCAAATGCCCTTACTGTAATGCATATCAACAAATCACCCCAGAAATGGTAGATACTGTTCTGTTGAAATTTTGCTATAAAATTTTAACCAGTTTCATCCAACTCTACCAGTTAAGGAGGTACTAACCTGTGGATTCCTTCTTTATCCTCCCCTCATCCACCTGAACTTCCAAACAGGAAACTTCACGAGACTGTACCAGAGACAACGAATAAAAGATAGATAAAATGACACAAACAAAACTAAATCTGATTCCCCTGCTAGTCTCTTGCTATCCAGATGGGAAGGAGGTGGGGGTGTTGTGCAGACTGCAAGATCAGCCCCTGGGAGGACTAATTACTCCATGATGCTTTGCAACAGCTTCCAATGAAAGTCTCTGGAGAGACTTGCGTCTAGTCCTCAGCTGAAGGGATGGTGGGTTGAGACTTACTATAGGACTTCTAGGATGGGTGTATATGGATGGAGAAAACAGAAGTATCCTCAGGCCTGCACCAAGGAGGCAATAGATTCCCCAGGAAAAAAAATGAGAGAAAGCTACTGAAATAACAGCTGTAATTGAAAGGACCAGCCACAGAAGAAGCTTTACAGTTATATAGATATATTGCTACCTCATACCAGCCACACTATCGGTAATGGTGTATGGGAAATCTCACAGCTAGTCCAATTTCAGCTTCTCCCAACAGGAGTCACTCTAGATAATGGAGCAGGAACACTGGCTGTGAGGATGCTCACAGCTGTACCACTTCTAGTCTTTGCCATTCGGTGACACTCTGTGGGACTGTGGAGGAGCGCGGCTTGGGGCAGTTCACAGCTCTTCCAGTTCAGTTTCTCCTAACATGGGAGATGTGCGGGAGAGCGGACTGTCATGTTCACTGATTTCAGAGTAACAGCCGTGTTAGTCTGTATTCGCAAAAAGAAAAGGAGGACTTGTGGCACCTTAGAGACTAACCAATTTATTTGAGCATAAGCTTTCGTGCATCCGATGAAGTGAGCTGTAGCTCACGAAAGCTTATGCTCAAATAAATTGATTAGTCTCTAAGGTGCCACAAGTCCTCCTTTTCTTTTTGTCATGGTCACTGGGATCCAATGCCAGCCTATTTCTCAGAAGAGATTTTGTGTTGGAAGGATAACTGTGGGGCAACTCGTTCTCTGTTCAAAGCAGTATGATGTGCATTGCTATACAGTAGAGGAAAGATAATAGAAAATAAAAATTACCACTAATACACCATTGGTAGCAATGTTTTCAGGAAGATCTGGACTAAAAAGAAAGAAAGAAATATATTCAGTTCATAACTAGTATTTAAATAATAATTTAAGGACATGAATTGCCATTTTTGTTCTTTATTTGTATTTTGCTTATTTTAATTTTTGTGTCACTCTTGGAAGTGTTGGGTCTGACAGCACAGGCTAGCAACAGGAGTAATTCTCAATGTGTGTTCCAGTTTTCCTCATATTCCTGTGAAACTCTAAATAGATCTGGCTTTTTAAAGCTCCTGCTATTCCAGTACTAGAGCTGTGCTGAGCAGAGACTGCTGATTGTGCCAAAAGAGGGTAGTTTTCAAATGTACATCAAGCTGAATTTGCTGACAGGTAGAAACCACTGAATATACTCCATTGGCCAAAAATATCCACACTTGACTCTGGAGGACCAGAGCTGAAAGGCTAATGAATTAGTCCAACATGTCATAATAAGCATAAGGAGACAATTTTTCCCCATTCACTCTGAACATCAATAGCAAAACTAAATTTAAAACTGAGATATACATGCCCATCTTATTATTTCACAGAAATGGGTTAGAAGCCTTTTTAGTACTTAAATCTGTTTTAAATGCCAAATACAGACCAACTGGTGGGGGAAATCAGCAGACATTCCTGCACTTCCCTCAATTTTCATTTTAGCTTTAAAATTCACCTGGATGCCTAAGTGTGACGTCATTAAAACAACATTGCCAACTATTTCACTACTCAATGCCATTCAGAAACATCCAGCTAATGTACTTGTCCAGTAAGGCTGAACATACACTATCAACTACATCCACATGGGTCTGGCCACGTGGCTTTAGGTGAAAGCAAGTGTACAAATCATGTTCCTTGTTGTTAATTGATCTGACGCCTCTAACAATTATGTTATTTGACAACACTTGGATTTTTCTCACCTGCTCTCCATTGTGAATTCAACCTCTAGCTCTTCCTTTCCCTGAAAATGGAAATGAATTAAGTCATTACATGATTACTCTTCTCCATAAAGATACTGTATAAATCTGACCCCTTGATATGCATAGAACTTCCGCAAAGTAACTTTTCCCTCGTCTTGGTGCAAATGCAATGTGCTTCATTTTCTTCAGTTTCAATCTAATTTATATTATATCCATTATATTATTCTGCTTTCCAGTAGCTGATTTTCCCATTACCAGGAGAGGCTTTTGAAATAAGTCACACCTGTCACTCTCTTTTCCCTCTTTGGGGAATGATGAAGAGAGAGAAATATTTCTGAATGAGCAATAGACAGCTTCACCTGTCTTTGAAAACTTTCCTTACCTTAGCAGCAACAGTACCTAACCTGCTTGGTCACAATACACCACATAAGTCATCAGACATTAAACTTTCCTTTCAACTGACCTTACATTCTACTGACAATAATTTGTCACTTAAGAAAACATGAAATACGGGGCCCAATTTTCTGATATATGTACCCAAATCTGAATTTGGAGACTTAAATTATAAAATTGGCATTAATATTTCTCAGAGCACCCCAGCATAGAATCAATTTGTATTTACCACAAAGATGTGGATTTAAGTCCTATTTAGACATTCATGTTTGAACATTGGGCTCACAGTACATAACTGCTGCATCAGTTGTTTCTGTGTCAGTGCAAAATAGATCCACAGATCAGAACCACTAGCTCCAACTGCAAAAGAGCCTCTAATGCCATTAGGGGTGAAACTACAGTCTTTGGCTGGTTCAGCCTTGCTATGAAGATCAGCAATAAGACAGACTTGGTCAACAGTGTGAGATTCTCACCAACATCCTTTAAACAACTGTGTGAAGGTGCTTGTCCACACTTTTATTTTAAATGCAGAAACAATGTTGTGGTGTCTTACAATGAGGCAAGCTGAGAAGTTGATATGGGGAGATGGCTAATACTGTAAGTACACAGCAAGGAAAAAATAAGTTTGAACATTTACGGGGAAAACTGAGATAAGTGTATCCTTCTTATCAAGTTCTGCCTTTGATTTCAGTCCTCACCTGTGGATTCACCAGAAAGTTCAGCCGAACTGTTTCTCCAAGTTGGATTTTAGATACATCAAAAAAAACAGTGAGGAGATGGTCATCTGGAGTGTGTTCATCTTCATCACAGACTTTCAGCTCCAGGATATTCTAGAAACAAAAGTAAGATAAATCTTAAAAGTGTAGGAAACAGAAGTTCCAGCCCTCACAAGTGGGGAAATGAACTGCAGAATTCATAGAATCATAGACCTTAAGGTCAGAAGGGACCATTTTGATCATCTAGTCTGACCTCCTGCACAACACAGACCACAGAATTTCACCCACCCACTCCTGTAACAAACCCCTAACCTATGTCTGAGCTACTGAAGTCCTCAAACCGTGGTTTAAAGACTTCAAGGTGCAGAGAATCCTCCAGCAAGTGACCCGTGCCCCATGCTGCAGAGGAAGGCAAAAACCCCCCAAGGCCTCTGCCAATATGCCCTGGAGGAAAATTCCTTCCCGACGCCAAATATGGCAATCAGCTAAACTCTGAGCATGTGGGCAAGACTCACCAGCCAGATACCCAGGAAAGAATTCTCTGTCGTAACTCAGATCCCACCCCATCTAACATCCCATCACAGGCTATTGGGCATATATACCGCTAATAGTCAAAGATCAATTAATTGCCAAAATTAGGCTATCCCATCATTCCATTTCCTCCATAAACTTATCAAGCTTAGTCTTGAAGCCAGATAGGTCTTTTGCCCCCACTACTCCCCTTGGAAGGCTGTTCCAGAACTTCACTCCTCTGATGGTTAAAAACTTTTGTCTAATTTCAAGTCTAAACTTGCTGGTGGCCAGTTTATATCCATTTGTTCTTGTGTCCACATTGGTACTGAGCTTAAATAATTCCTCTCCCTCCCTGGTATTTATCCCTCTGATATATTTATAGAGAGCAATCATATCTCCCCTCTACCTTCTTTTAGTTAGGCTAAACAAGCCAAGCTCTTTGAGTCTCCTTTCATAAGACAGGTTTTCCATTCCTTGGATCATCCTAATAGCCCTTCTCTGTACCTGTTTCAGTTTGAATTCATCCTTCTTAAACACGGGAGACCAGAACTGCACACAGTATTCCAGATGAGGTCTCACCAGTGCCTTGTATAATGGTACTAACACCTCCTTATCTCTACTGGAAATACCTCGCCTGATGCATCCCAAGACCACATTAGCTTTTTTCACAGCCGTATCACATTGGCGGCTCATAGTCATCCTGTGATCGACCAATACTCCGAGGTTCTTCTCCTCCTCTGTTACTTCCAAGTGATGCGTCCCCAACTTATAATAAAACGTTTTGTTATTAATCCCTAAATGCATGACCTTGCACTTATCACTATTAAATTTCATTCTATTACTATTACTCCAGTTTACAAGGTCATCCAGATCTTCCTGTATGATATCCCCATCCTTCTCTGTATTGGCAATACCTCCCAGCTTTGTGTCATTGGCAAACTTTATTAGCACATTCCCACTTTTTGTGCCAAGGTCAGTAAAAAAAAAGATTAAATAAGATTGGTCCCAAAACCAATCCCTGAGGAACTCCACTAGTAACCTCCTTCCAGCCTGACAGTTCACCTTTCAGTGTGACCCGTCGTAGTCTCCCCTTTAACCAGTTCCTTAGCCACCTTTCAGTTTTCATGTTGATTCCCATCTTTTCCAATTTAATTAATAATTCCCCATGTGAAACCATATCAAATGCCTTACTGAAATCAAGGTAAATTAGATCCACTGCATTTCCTTTGTCTAAAAAATCTGTTACCTTCTCAAAGAAGGAGATTGGGTTGGTTTGGCACGAAATACCTTTTGTAAAACCATGTTGTATTTTGTCCCAATTACCATTGACCTCAATGTACTTAACTACTTCCTCCTTCAAATTTTTTTCCAAGACCTTGCATATTACAGATGTCAAACTAACAGGCCTGTAGTTATCTGGAACCCCTTTTTTCCCTTTCTTAAAAATAGGAACTATGTTAGCAATTCTCCAATCATACGGTACAACCCCTGAGTTTACATTAAAAAAATCTTGCTAATGGGCTTGCAATTTCATGTGCCAGTTCCTTTAATATACTTGGATGAAGATTAACTGGGCCCCCCGATTTAGTCCCATTAAACTGTTCGAGTTTGGCTTCTACCTCGGATGTGGTAATATCTACCTCCATATCCTCACTCCCATTTGTCAACCTAGCATTATCCCTAACTTCCTCATTAGCCTCATTAAAGACTGAGGCAAAGTATTTGTTTAGATATTAGGCCATGCCTAGTTTATCCTTAACCTCCACTCCATCCTCAGTGTTTAGCGGTCCCACTTCTTCTTTCTTTGTTTTCTTCTTATTTATATGACTATAGAACCTTTTACTATTGGTTTTAATTGCCTTTGCAAGGTCCAAACTCTACATGGCTTTTGGCCTCTCTCACTTTATCCCTACAAGTTCTGACCTCAATAAAGTAGCTTTCCTTGCTAATCCCTCCCATCTTCCACTCCTGGTAGGCTTTCTGCTTTTTCTTGGTCACCTCTCTGAGAAGAATTAAAAGGTGAGTGATAAAATGAGACAGAGAAAACAGGAAAGGGGATGTTTGGCAGTGACCCAGCTGTGAATAAGTATATTTAAAGTCTAAATAAAATATTGCTTTGTTGCCTGCCCACTTTTAGTGTCAAAGGCTAGAAGTGTGGTCAAATAATACTCAGCTACCTTTACATGAATTAAGACATGCAACCTCTACTGAGTTGGCTCAAAGATTTATCTACAGTAATCCCTGCTATCCAAAAAACTATTCTTATCCCCTCTGTGAGAAAGAAATGGAAGATGTAATGTTACATAGTATACATATTATGGTAACCATTATATGGTTATTGCCAGGTATATCCACCCCAAGTACTATAGTGGGGCAGGGAAATTACTGTTAAGCTCCTGGTGATTACAGGATCAATCCATATTTGTTTATTTCCAGTAATCAACACTGCAGGTCAGCTGGTGATTATTTTTATACCCAATAAATGTAATAGCTTATAATATAAAACGAACTAGTATAATTACTGCATAATTATATATGCCTTGTGCTCCTGCCTGCTGTGAGATGAAGAGGGAAGCAAAACTGCACAAAAATGTGTGATGGGGCTGTGCAGAGGGGAAAATAGTTACCCTAAATATTCTCCCTTTCTGCAAAACAATATGAGGCTTGCTAACCAGTTCGGAAGTGTAATTCAATTTGCCATCAGCGAGCAATGGTAGCTAGGTGGAGATACGTGTCCTCACATCTTGTACACAAAGGTATAAAAAACTCTCTAGAGGCAGCAAAGTAGCTGAGTAGAAATGTGACATCTTGTGCAATACTAGTTGCTGCTCAAGTGTGGCCACGCATCTTTTCCAGTATAACCAGCCCTTCCACATTACTTTGTTTGGTGTTCATGTGCTATGTGAGTTCTAGTGTGCACAGTTCAACAGCCTAGGCCTTGCAACTCAGCATCCAGGTTGGGCTGAGGGGTTTCCTAGTTTGAGGCTGCGGCACATAGCTGGGATACAAAGCAGCACTTTCATTGCTGTGAAAAGTCTCGTTTTACTATTTCAGAAATGGTCAGGGTGCAAGGGTCATTTGAGGAGTTTGGTTGGCAGGACTAGAGATCTACCAGCCCCTGACAACAAGGAGTTCACGGTGTCTTACCTTGACCTGACTCTGAATCCTGAAGTGGAAGGTTTCATTCCACACTGGGTTTTTGGAGTTCTTGACAGTTTTGGTCCGGGCCTTTTTGACTGAAGCAGTCGGTAGCCATAGGCTCACATAGCAATCAGACTGGGTTACTGTGTAAGAAAGGTACAGATTAAATGGAAATGAAGTAATATACTATATCTAGGGCTAATTTATTTATTGAATTTACTCTATGTATACATGGCGATCTAGATAATTCAGTACACTAAGGTAGCTGATGTTCCATCATGCCTGTCCAATATGGCGCCATTTGCCCCAACCAATTTTCTCTTTTTGCAAAACTATTAGCATTTTTAATTATTGGAAAAATAATGAATGAACTTAAACCTGTTCAAAATGCATAGCTATATTGTTCTCTCTACCAAGGAGATAGAGAATCAAGTTTGTATGCTTTGCATTATCTGGGGCTTCAGAAAGGGTTAATAGTCTACAAATCATTGTGTATCAGAAAAGCTCTGCCCTGAACTGGTCTAGGAATCATCTCATGTTTGGCTCTCACTCTGAAGGAGAAAGGAAGGTGTAAGGATCCTCTTTTCTTTCGCCAGCCACACGACAGGATTTCTCCCCGAGTGCTTGCCAGAATTGGGAGGAAATGCATGGGCAGCATGGTCATCTATGCACCATGCCCCGCTCCCAATGTGCTTTGCTCTCTAAGCGGGTGCTCGTCTGGTCAGCCAGCTAGCATATTTTCTGCTGTCAGCAGTGTGTGCTGCTCCTAATCAAAGAAGTAGCATGTACACTTGGCAGTGCACTTCACTAACCCCTTCTGCAACCATAGGATGCATGATCAGCTAAGGTTTCAGAGTAATAGCCGTGTTAGTCTGTATTCGCAAAAAGAAAAGGAGTACTTGTGGCACCTTAGAGACTAACCAATTTATTTGAGCATGAGCTTTCGTGAGCTACAGCTCACTTCATCGGATGCATACCGTGGAATTTCCACGGTATGCATCCGATGAAGTGAGCTGTAGCTCACGAAAGCTCATGCTCAAATAAATTGGTTAGTCTCTAAGGTGCCACAAGTACTCATGATCAGCTAAGAATCTCCCAATGCCAACTGGCAAGGGGATTACAAAAAATATCCTGGTCCTGGTATGTACATTCTAGTTCACCAACATATATCACGAGAAATCTTAAATGAAAGCCAGGGTCACACTGGTCATTAATATTGTTGTAAAAGGTAAGGAGTTATGTATCTATAGGGAAAATATGTTCCTAAAGTCTGTTTCAGGGCATAGCTGACAAACAGGTTTCCTGCCAAAAGATGCGTATTCACTTGTCTCTGTTGACATTTAAACTAAGTGTTGTAAGCCAACACAATGGAAGCTCAGTTTACATTCAAAGTCAACAGGGGGATGTGAAATCAACAGGGAGGCAGTACACCAGAGAATAGGCTGCAGGGGGTTATTTGATTCTGGGTACAAACAATGAACTCTGGGGGAAATGAGCAGAAGGCAGGAAGACACCACTTTATCCTGCACCTAGGAAGTAATCGGGCAGTACAAATGGGATCACAAGCTGCCCTGGTTGAAATGCTGCAAAGGTCATTTGGGGTGAGATAAACTTCTTTAGATAGGAGGCTAACCTGTTAAGTTTAGTCTCTAGATATCGTATTATGATTTTATTTGATACATAACCTTTTGTTGTACTTTGCAAGTGGCTTTATTAATCTTCATCTTGTTGATTTCAGACCAATTCTCTAATTTGTCAAGGTCCTTTTGAATTCTAATCCTATCCTCCAAAGGGTTTACAACCACTCCCGGGTTGGTGTCATCTGCAAATTGTATAAGATTTCTCTTCATTCCATTATCCAAGTCATTAACGAAAATATTTACTAGTATCTGATCCAGGACAGATGCCTGGGGGAACCCACTAGATTCTTTCTCCTAGTTTGACAGCAAATCCCTGATAACTACTCTTTGAATACAGTTTTTCAACCAGTTTTGCACACACCTTATGGTAATTTCCTCTAAACCACATCTCCTTAATTTGCATATGAGAATGTCATGGGGGCCTCTATCAAAACCCTTACTAAAACCAAGATATATCATGTCTACAGCTTTCCCCTACCCTCTACGAGGCCAGTAATACTGTCAAAGAAGGAAATTAGGTTTGTTTGGCATGATTTGTTCATGACAAATCCATGCTGGCTATTATTTGTAACCCTATTATCCGCTAGGTGCTTACAAATTGTTTAATGATTTGTTCCAGTATCTTTCCAGATTTGGAAATTAGACTGACTGGTCTGTTGCTCCCTGGGTCCTCTTTCTTCCACTTTTCAAAGATAGGAACTATGTTTGCCCTTCTCCAGTCCTCTGGGACCATACCAATTCTCCATGAGTTCTCAAAAGTCATAGCTAACAGCTCCGAGATTGTTCCAACTAGTTCCTTATGTACACTAAGCTGAACTTCATCAGGCCCTGGTGACTTGAATACATTTAATTTATCTAAATATTCTTTAACCTAGTCTTTCCCTATTTTGGTTTGCATTCTTTCCCCCTGGTTGTTAATATTGTGTGTTAGGTATCTGGTTCACAATTAACTTTTTTAGCGTAGACTGAAGCAAAACAGGCATTAAACACTTAATGCTTCTTGATGTTGTCTGCTATTAGCTTTTCTTCCCTGCTAAGTAGAGGACTTACACTTTCCTTCACCTTTGCCTGTACTTCTCTGGTACAAAAAGAATTCTAAAAAATACGTGCTAATGTCTCAACAGTTTGATGCCTATTCTTAATCCAAAATGCTTTACCTTTGCCTTCCACTATTTTATGTCTGGAAAAATCAGTCCTTCCAGAATCAAAGAAGACAGCACATGCTAGGTGCCTTCAACCACTGAATCGTGTCCATACAGACAGCACACCTAATACTGTAGAAGGCTACTACAATATTGTATTACCTAAGCAAGGACTGATTTATGCCTGTCAAAGGCATCAGAATTGTTTTGGATGTTTAGTGCTGGGTGCAGAAACTGGTTGCTTTTTTGGGTGGGAGAGACAGTATTTGGAGGAATGGCTAGTGTTGTATGTTGAGGTGGCTTCTCCTCTTCCTCTGTCAGGATAGTACAGTGCAGCTCTTAGTTGGTGCAGTCTGACCCAGTGGGTGAGCTCTTATGGCCCACTTGAGGGTCACAGCCAATTGGCTGGGAAGAACTGATCTATAGTTTTGTTGTGAATCAGCTGAGCATTGGTGGGTCAGCAGAGGGAAGTTTGGTGAGTCTATTGATGGTAATTCTACAGCTTCTCTTTTCTCCCTGCTCGGGGAGGCGATGGGTGGCCAACAGAGGAGAATCCAGGGCAGTTGGGAGAAATGCATCACAGAGGGAGGATTTCTGGGGCTGTTGGCAGGAGCAAAGCATTTCAAGGTAGTTGGAGGGGGTTATTGGAACCTACCAAGGTTCTACAGCCCAAAGAGCTGGGACAGCTGAAGCCTATATAGGGCTTGCCTGGGATGGGGGGCACACAGCATGGTACCAGGGATTGTCAGATTCTGCATTGCTACCCATTGAGGGAAAAAGAACTAAGTTTATTCTCAGGGCAGACTAAGGGCAGGGCTATACTACAGACCTTTGTCAGAATAACTACATCACTCAGCTGCATCATACTGACCTTAACCCCCCATGTAGACAGCACTATGTTGGCAGGAGAGCTTCTCCCCCTAACATAGCTACCATCTCTCGTGGAGGTGGATTATCTATGCAGGCAGGAGAGCTCTCTCCCATCTGCACAGGAGCATCTTTTCTTAAGTGCTACACAGACACAAAGTTTTTAGTTTCAGAGTAGCAACTGTGTTAGTCTGTATTCACAAAAAAAAAAAGGAGGACTTGTGGCACCTTAGAGACTAACAAATTTATTTGAGCATAAGCTTTCGTGAGCTACAGCTCACTTCATCGGATGCATTCAATAGCAATGTTTTTAGTGTAGACCTGCCCCAAGAGTCTCCGTGTCTTGATGAAATGAACAGAGTCATTAAGGAACTGCTTGAAACTGATCTGATCAGCAGGGTGTCCAGAGAGACAATGCAAGCTCCAATGACGCATGGATTGACACTCTCAGCAGGGAAGCTGAGCAGAGACTCCAGCTGGAAAACAAAGGACTGAGAGGTGTGAGATTGGGCAATAAGTGTGGGCTCTGGAAGAACCATGTAGCTCTCCCCTGGGATTAATGAAATCAGAGAGAGACAGAGCCTGAAAATGGAACTCACTACAGTTTAGCTGATGAACTGTGGCTTGACCATAATGGACTATGCTTTAAGCTTTATGTCTCTATAAGGCTACCATAAGGACTTTCAATGCTGTGGTCCAGTTGACTAATAAATCCTACTCTGTTTTGAAAACACTACTTGGGTGTCACTGCAAATACCCAGGGTGCATTAGTCCCTGAAGACTGTCCAAGTCACCATTAGGAACCTATCTCAGTTGGACTTGCTGAGTGTGAAGCAGGAGTGCTGAAGCCCACTCAGTCTAGGAGGCAGGGTGTGCCCTACCCAGAAGGATGGTTGAGACCCCTTGGGGATCTGCCACACTGAAGTTGTTCCAAGAGACTGTTTAGAAGCTGGGGTATAGCACTGATCCTATGGATCTGTGACAACAGCATAGACAGCTGATCAGCTTTTTGTTGTAAGAGTACAGGATGACTGATTTAGCAAGACAAAGAATCCAATTCTAGATTGATAGAGCTTTCCACAGGTTGGCAAGGAAATGTGTTAGTGCTTGGTATGGTAATTGTGACCGATTCCTGCTCCTTTTGCTTACTGAGTATCCTTTTTTCTTACTAATACATCTGGCTTCACAACTTTCTGCAACGGGAACTCACCAAACTGATGTATTTGCTTCTGCAGGGTCTGTCAGAATGGAGACGTCTCAGCTTTGAATCTTTATCCCTGCCGGCTCTTGATTTTTGCAAAAAATTTTTAAAATACTATAGAATAGACCCGATCAACATATTTTGCCCATGTTTTGAATTTTTGGGGAAAAAAATTACCACTCCATAAGCTGGTGAAAAAAACAGCAATCAAAAAACCCCACCAAAGTCATTGACATTTTTAACATTCTTGAACAGTTTGACTATGTAACATTTGCCTTGGGAACCTGCCGTCCTAGGGATGAGTCTAAGTCAGCAAAAGTACACTTTTATAAACCTAGTTTTATTACGGTTTGCGTAATTTCATTGTTTGCAATTTTATCTTGTCACCTGATTTCCATATGAGTCCAAAAGTGTAGCTGGATGAAATCTGTAAAACTCTGCTATGTGAGTGAAAATGTGCCCAAGTTTCAAAGCAGCAGAGTAAGACGAGGGTGCTCTTTTGCATGGCATTGTGTTGGTTTCAATCTGGTTGTTTTAATTAGAGATGGGCTGATGCCACAACCTTCACATCTGGATTTGAATTTGCCCAAAATTCAGGGGTATTTGGTGTGGGGTTTTGCTTCAGTCGGTTATAGAATTATAGGCCAGCTATGAAATTTGGCTTCAGAACTGAGCTCCTTTATAGCTGAGGGATGTTCAGATCCAAGATTTCAGTATGGGATGATTTCTAGCACTACTCTGCTATATCCCGATCATTCCCGAGCACTTTAGCTCCTTCCGGAGCGATGAGGTCTCTCTACCTGGTAAAAGAATCAAAATTCTTTTTTTGATTGGGTTTATATGCACAGTGCTTTACAAATATGACTTTGGCCCTTTTCACCATCATGACCATCCCAGGTCTTTTCCTAAAAAAGGCCATGTTAAAGCAGCTGTATGCTTGACACAGTCTAAGGGAAGTTGTATATGGATAAGAATAATCCTGTGGCAAAATTATACCCAAGTGTGAATGCATTTTGTTTCAGACAATAGGACACAAAGGTTAAATGTGAATCATAGGGTTACACTGTCCATTGTGCCCCACCCCTAAAACTGTATGAAGTGTACCCTAAAGAAAGAAGGTCTATTACTAATGGATGACTAGCCAGAGGAGACTGCTGCAAGTGGCATGGAGGAAACTGGTCATAAGTACAAATCACTATATATTGTTTATGAAGCTATTTGGAAAACTTTTCCATTTGAAATATACACCCACTCAAGTATTCAAGCTACAGTACAATGGACACACCCAAATCTGGATAAGCTGTGTCTTGTCTTATTTGGTTTTGCTTGTGCCTTTAAACTGTATATTCTATGGGTAGCCCTGACCTTTGGGAATCACAAGGTCAATGGTTTTACTCTTCCTTTCCTCAGTATTTGGAACTTGGAAGTGACAAAGCTATCTTGGGTCTGTTTGGTTTTTTGGTTTTTGTTTGCTGCCCTTTCCCTCATACAGATAGACAGGAAAGTGTAAACCCATTGCTATGGTTTAGCATTTCTGTGTAAGGCTCTTGCATTCTAAACCCTGCTCTGATTCTGATTCCTTCTGTGGCTCTTAGTCAAGTCATGTAACCTCTCTGCCTCAGTTCCCCGTCTGTAAAATGGGAAGAATAATATTTATCTCTCTTCCTCATAGGGGATGGAGGAGGTTGTGATGATGAATATGTCAGTGCTTGTAAAGTCTCACACATCCCAACACCTCCTCCAATGGTCCCAGTAGCTCCCATACCTGAGCTTATTTGGGGAACCAGACCAAGAAAAAAAATTAAATATTGGAAACAGCACAGAGGTTCCAGCACAAGTAGCTAAGCTCCTTATACCCTGCGGCAGGAGACCTGGAAGG
This sequence comes from Lepidochelys olivacea, assembly GCF_965140295.1. Lineage (NCBI taxonomy): Eukaryota > Metazoa > Chordata > Testudines > Cheloniidae > Lepidochelys > Lepidochelys olivacea. The sequence continues at coordinate 66,071,952 of NC_140416.1, read as the reverse complement.
GGCAAGGGGAAGCTGTCCTTGCCCCCTTTTTAATGTAAAAGGAGACATTTCATTTTTCAGTAACCCAAAGGATCACTTCATTGACCCTCCCCAAAATTCTCAGTCCAGCCTTGTCTATAGTGGTGTGATCATGCTTGGAGTTTGTGGAGAGCAATATATTGTTTCACAGGCCCACCCAAAAATATTTAGGGGCAGAGTCCTGTTATCTGTGTGGTCTTTACAGGCTACTGTACAGTGTTGTGCATATCTGCAGCTTTATATTCATGATAAACAATAGTAATTACATGTAATAGACGAGGGTCAGGAGATCTAGGTTCTATTCTTAGCTCTACCACAGTCCCTCTGGGTGACTTTAGACAGGTCACTAAACCTCTTTGTATTTCATTTCCCATCTGTAAAATATATCTCATAATACTTTCCTACTTCCCAGGAGTGTCATGAGGCTTAATGCATTCATGCTTGTGAGGTACTTTGAGATCCTCAGGTGGAAGGCACTATAGACATGCCAAGAATTGCTGTTATTACATTTTCTGCATAGCTTTCTTTTGTATTCTACCATGCTAGATCCAGGTACTCATCAAAAGGAAAAATCAGTTATTCACTCAGCTCTAATCATGGTATATCCAGTCCCTAAAAGTGTGCGTGATGTGTCAGCCCTAGGATCAGTGTTGGGCAATATACTTTATTAGGCTATTAAACAAGTTACTAATTATCTTTTGGTATAGAAGCAGGGCTGGGTCTTAATTGCATGGTACCATCAGAGATCATTACAGCAACATGATCCAAGTCTGAAAATATCACATCAACACATATTGCTCAAGCCAATAGTACCAATACTGGCGCAAGGAACCAAGTCTGATGTCCCCATAATAGGTATCACACAGAAACACACCTCATCAAACAAGTAATGATAAATAATAGTACTTGGCACTTTTATATCTTTCATTCAAGGATCTCAAAGCACTTGACATGATAGGTCAACAAACCCCCTTTTTACAGATGGGGAACCCGAGGCAGAGTCATGAATAGAAAACAGGCTTCCATGCTTTTGTATACCCCTGCGAGTAGATATCTGTGCAATGTCACAACACCTCAAGCACAGCGTGCACCGCAGGAAACAATGCCTACCACTCTGGAATCTTATGTTTTTAGAACACTACAACAGTGTACAAGACCAGCATGTAAACTAAAAAAAAAAAAAAAAATCAAAGATTGGAGGCCATATTTCTTCAAAGATTTCCAGTCACTCTGTAATTTTAAATTGGAGGTGATTCAGCTGCTGATCTAAGACAAACAGCATGGCAACAAATTATTATTATTGATGACCTTAGGCAATAATGTACTGCACACTGTATGAACCAGTACATAATGGTGGACAGCAGGACATTCCCCCAGTATGGCATGGATCAAGTGTAATTATAAAGTATGTATATATATTTCCATTTAATCTTCCATAGTGCTCATTTGCATGGATGCTATAAATAAGCAAATAGTGAATGTGCCTAAACACCCCAAAGTCAACCCATCAGGCCCAAAGGGACTGGTGCACCCAGCCCCTAATCAAGACCATGTGCCATTGTACAACCCCTTGCTTTAAAACCAGATCAGTTTTGTTGTGCCCAGATAACCCCACTCTCGCCCTCTTCCTGCTCCTAATCCCATGTGATCAATGAGCTGACAGAGAAATATTGAAATGTCAGTGACTTGCTGTATAAGTGATGTGCTTACTGCTTGTGGCTGCACACACCCAGTGTCCAAAGTTCACTGCCCTAGGATGATTCAAACAGCATGACAGACAGCTGCATCTTTGCACTACACAACTTTGTGTGCTGTGCGTAAGAGCTGAATGTTAATCCTATAGCTAATATAGTGGGGAACCGTTCGAGGAGCAATAATGTGTACCAGTGTATGCCATTAGTATGGAATCATAGAAATGTTGGTCTGGAAGGGACTTGGAGAAATTCCTCAAGTCCAGCCCCCAGTGCTGAGTCAGGACCAAGTAAACCGAAACCATCCCTGACAGGTGTTTGTCTAGTCTGTTCTTCAAAATCTCCCATGACGGGCATTCCACAACCTCCCTTGGAAGCCCATTCCAGAGCATAACTACCCTTAGAAAGTTTTTCCTAATATCTAACCTAAATCTCCCTTGCTGCAGATTAAGCCCATTATTTTTTGTCCTACCTTCAGGGGACATGGAGAACAACTGATCACCGTCCTCTTTATAAGAGCCCTTAACATATTTGAAGCCTGTTTTCAGGTCTTTTTTCAGGACTAAACATGGCCAGTTTTTTTAACCTTTCCTCATAGGTCAGGTTTTCTAAACTTTTTGTCATTTTTGTTATTCTCCTCTGGACTTTCTCCAATTTGTCCACATCTTTCTTAATGTACTGGACACGGTACTCCAGTTAAGGTCTCATCACTGCCAGTTAGAATACTTTCCATGTCTTCCATAGGACTCTTCTTTTGATACCCTCCAAAATAATGCTAGCGCTTTTTTTTTTTCTTTTTTTGTAACTGCATCACACTGTTGTCTCACATTCAATTTGTGATCCACTATAAATCCCGGATCCTTTTCCAGCAGTCGCACCGCCTCGTCAGTTGTTCCCCATGTTGTAGCTGTGCCCCTCATTTCTCCTTCCTAACTGAAGTACTTTTCACTCAGTCTTTACTGAGTTTCATCTTGTTGAATTTAGACCAATTCTCCAATTTGTCAAGGTCCTTTTAAATTCTAATTCTGCTCTCCAAAGTGCTAGCAATCCCACCCAGCTTGGTGTCATCTACAGATTTTATAAGCACACTCTCCATTCCATTATACAAGTCATTAATAAAAATATTGACTAATGCTAGTCCCAGGGCAGACCTCTGCAGGCCCCCAGTAGATAGGCCGTGGCAGTTTGACAGCAAACCACTGATAACTATTCTTTGAGTATGGTCCTTCAAGCAGTTGTGCACCCACCTTATAATAATTTTTCTAAACCATATATCCCTAGTTTGCTTATGAGAATGTCATCTCGGACTCTGTCAAAAGCCTTACTAAAATCAAGATATCTCATGTCTACTGCTGCCCCCCGCCCTCCATCCACTAGCCAGTAACCTTGTCAAAGAAGAAAATTAGGTTAGTTTGGCATGATTAGTTCTTGACAAATCCATGCTGGTGATTCCTTATAAACCTGTTGTCCTCTAGGTACTTACAAATTGATTGATCAAAAATTGGTTCAAGTATCTTTTCAGTATCAAAGTTGGGCTGACTTGTCTATAATTCCCTGGTTCCTTTTTGTTCCACTTTTAAAAGATTGGTACTAAGATGCCAGTATACCTATGTTTTGTTTATTATACTGCCAGCAACTGGGTCTCTGATTTTCCTAAATACTCACACCACTGGCAATAACAGCAGTGGTATTTTTGTGATATTTTCTGGGCAATGTTTATAGTGAGGTCTGGAGGGCCAGTGAATCCCATAAGGATTAAAATAATCTGCATTAATATCTAGTTATAAGCAACCAAGCCCCAGACATGGTCTAAAACAAGTTATATGGCTGTAATGTGGGGGCAGAGAGTATCTAGGGCACAGACAATGGGCCAAATTCACAGATGGTCAATGGTGTTGTCAGTTATATATTGGTAAACAGTTGCAAATTGGTATAAATAGGTGTAGCTTACATACCAATGGGACAGTGGAGGGTGTAGCAGGAGAGGGCATGAAGATGCAAGACAAAAAGTCTAAATAAAGACTTCAAATTGTCTTGGACAAAAGCTCTTCTATGCGGAATGAATACTCATTAAAACAACCATAAACAAATAGTGATTATAACTGCAATGTATCTACTTGGTGGGAGTGCTAGTGAGCTATTGAGGGACAGGTGGTAGGAAAGGCCTTATTTAACATCTTCATTAAGAATCTGGAAGAAAGAGTAATCAGATGCTATTCTATTGGGAGGAGTTCTAAACACCAGCTGAGACAGATAAATGATACGAAGAGATTAGAAACCTGAGCTGAAAATAACAAAATGAGATTCATCATGGAAAAATGCAGAGTAAAATACCTGGGAAAAAAATAACCTTAAATACAGATATTCAGTGGGAGAAAATAGGCCGGAAAGCTCTGATGAATAAAGCCACCTGCAAGTGAAAATGGACTGAACAGGAGAAGTAGCAGTCCCTCACTATCTGGCTCTTGTGCAATGACCTCTGGAATAGTCTGTTCACTTCTGGACACCACATTTCCCAAAAGACACCGACAAACTGAAGGGTGTTCCGAGAAGAGGAACAAAAATGGCAAAAGGGGGCAAGGACTGATTTATGAAGAATGATTTTAAAAGCTAAATACATACAGGTTGGTTCAGCAATAAGTAAGATAGATGTTTTATCTGCAAGTATCCATAGGAGAGAGAATTACTTATGGTCATACACCAGGGTTTAACTTGGATGAATGAGATGAACCTAAGAGAAGAAAATGTAATCTCAATATTAGGAAACTGACACTGTGGAGAAATCTCCACATTGACACTGCGGAGAAATCACGGACAGTGGTGGAGCCTTATCCTTCCAGAATGTCAAAACTAGACCAACCAAAACACTAGGAAAATGTACTGTAGGCAGATGACTTGGTGATCTAATGAAGTCTTCCATCTTTCTATGATTCTATGAAAACTTGTGAGGCTTGTGTTATTTTACATCTTCCTATTAATTTACTTATCCTGCTACACCCTCCCCTTTTGTTTCTTCACAGCATAAGTTACACCCAGCTGCCAACATGTAATTTACATCACCCTTTGTCACCTCTGAATTTGGCCCAAAGGGTTTAAACATTTTTTTTAAAAGACAGACATATTTTAGTGAAAACCTGTTTAATTATAATAGTCTACCAATTTTTATGCATTTCATAGGGGCAGTTGTATTTTTGTCATAAGAGATCCCATTAGTACATACAAATTAGATGCAGTGAATTACAGAAAGCAAATATTACTGAAATTAAATAGCAGTCATTTAGGCCCTGATTCTTCAGCTAGATCCATGCAGGTGAACCCATGGATTTAGTAGGAGCCCTGAGAACTTCAACAAGGCTCTGCACAGGGTCTGTCCTCATCGTTCTAGTTGCAAGATTGGGGCTCAATACAGAAATACTTCACAGAGGATTTTTTCAGGGCAATGTCTCTAGTATTGAGTACTAGGGATGGTGAGTGGGGAGTTCTGTGAATGTGGGCATGGAAGTCAGAATCACAAGTGCCACCATTTTTACTGTCCACATTTCAACCCTGTGGATTAGTCAGTTTTACTCACTCATCAGTAAACACAGATTATCTGCAACTCCTACTTGCAAAATGCTCTCAATACATCTCAAAACATCCTGAATCAGATACCAAAGGATGCCAAACCAATTTGTTTACAGCAGTAGCTTCCTGCATATTAATATCTGCCTCAGAAGAGGTGATGCTTTTTGTTTTCAAAACTTTGTTTCTTTTCCTTCTTGATCTTTTGCACCTTGGAAATTTTTCGCTGGGAGCCCGGTGTTCCCCATTTGAAGGATGTACCCAGTCCACCAAAGCTCTCCTTTCACAAGCATCATTTCAGTGTTGTTTGTGCAACTTCTCATTATTCATGATTTCATCTTGCCACTTTGTGTGAATAATAGCTTAGAGGTGTTGTTGATTAAATGCTTTCAGCATTTATTTGCAGGCAATAACTTGTCTATGTTTCACAGAGTAAGGTAGAAAGGCTGCAGCATGGTAAACACACCTTGTGTCCAATACTGTTTTGGTTCCAGACTCCAGATTGCATTCTGTTATTGTGTGAATATGCCTTTTATATTCAAGCAATGACTTTAACAGGCAGCATGATCTAGTACAATAAGTATAGGACTGGGAACCTGGAACTCCTGACTTCTAATCCTGGCTCTTCCACTGCCGAGTCCTTTATCCAAAGATCTTCTTGAACTAGGAAGGGCAGTAATCCAACTTTAGGCAACTCCCACAAAAAAGAAAATCAGATGTGAGGAAGGGATAAAAAGCATTGGCTTCCCTCCCTGAAGACATTTACGGAAAGGAAAAGAAAAGAGCTGGTGAAGGGGTATGGTAAAGTCAATTTCAGGCAAGTGGCCAGTGCCCATTAGAGGGGAATTGTGTGGAGATAAGGACCCAGAATTAGCTTGACAGGGTGAGATAGTCTTCAGGCCCATAGGCCATTTCAATCTCCTCAAACAGGATTGAGATGGGGGAGGAAGATCCTTTTCTGCTCTGAGAGAGGTCCTGAAGGCTTCTATTCAGACTCCTGCACTGGGCCATTGGGAGAAGGGGCCTGGGAACTCACATAGGAGTCCTCCTCCTTACACTGAGCAACAGGAAAAGGGTCTTCAGGTAAAATTTCATGTTCCTGATTACTTCACTCTCCTTCCACAATGAGAGGGGAATCAGAAGGCTCTTCTTCACATCCATTTGTCAGTGGGGAAGCCTATGGGGACTCAAACAAAACACCAGTATTGGGAAACTAAAACTTCTGGATGGTTGCAATCCTGCATCATTTTATCTGAACCAAGGTAGTTCGGGCTGGTTCATGTAAAGGCATTTTGATTTTAGCCTCTCTATTTAAAATAGATTTACCAATACAAGACAAATCACCCCCTACTGTTTTCTGAAGAAGAGAAATCATCATTGTTCACAGCACTTTCTATTGTACTATGAATCGTATGTATTCTTCAAGAATATGACTAAAGTACTAATTTGCATAGTTATAACCTTCTGGGGCTTCTAGGAGAGTAACTGGGAATAAAAACAATTAGCCAAGTGAGGGCTCAATTATGCCTTGAAGGCACAGACCACACTGGGGGAAGGGCAGTGCCACACTGCCCAGTGGGAACTGCGGGAGGTAGTGTGTCTCCTAAAGAGAATGGTGCCTTTTCACTGAGGGTGACCAGAAAGTCCTGGAGATTGTCATTATGGACAACTCTCATAAATATAAAGGGAAGGGTAACCACCTTGCTGTATACAGTGCTATAAAATCCCTCCTGGCCAGAGGCAAAACCCTTTCACCTGTAAAGGGTTAAGAAGCTAAGATAACCTCGCTGGTACCTGACCAAAATGACCAATGAGAGGACAAGATACTTTCAAATCTGGAGGGTGGGGAACAAAGGGTTTGTCTGTCTGGGTGATGCTTTTGCCAGGAACAGATCAGGAATGGAGCCTTACAACTCCTGTTAAGTTAGTAAGTAATCTAGCTAGAAATGCGTTAGATTTCCTTTTGTTTAATGGTTGGTAAAATAAGCTGTGGTGGATGGAATGTATATTCCTGGTTTTGTGTCTTTTTGTAACTTAAGGTTTTGCCGAGAGGGATTCTCTATGTTTTGAATCTGATTACCCTGTAAGGTATTTACCATCCTGATTTTACAGAGGTGATTCTTTTACCTTTTCTTTAATTACAATTCTTCTTTTAAGAACCTGATTGATTTTTCATTGTTCTTAAGATCCAAGACTTTGGGTCTGTATTCACCTGTACAAATTGGTGAGGATTCTTATCAACCCTTCCCCAGGAAAGGGGGTGTAGGGCTTGGGGGGATATTTTGGGGGAAGATATCTCCAAGTGGGCTCTTTCCCTGTTCTTTGTTTAAAATGCTTGGTGGTGGCAGCATAGGGTTCAAGAACAAGGCAAAGTTTGAACCTTGAGGAAGTTTTTAACCTAAGCTGGTAAGAATAAGCTTAGGGGTCTTTCATGCAGGTCCCCACATCTGTACCCTAGAGTTCAGAGTGGGGAAGGAACCTTGACAACAACAGAAACTGTCCTCTCAGTACACAAACAAGAAACGTATAAACAAATTTATACCAACTGCTGGACTCTTTGAGAAAACACACAACACACGATACTGGAAGAAATGTGAAATTAAATCTTAGCATTTTTCATTTAGTCATGTAATCTGTCTTAACCTATTTTGAACAACCTATTCTGAGCAGCTTCCATAATAGGAAGGTAAAGCACAAGATGCTGTTTTTATTAAAGCCATGAGTAAATTATTCCTACACATTTGCAGTAAGAAAATCACATAAGAGAAGAGAAAAGTGAATTAGATTCCTTTTCCTTCTCCTCTGGCAAAGTATCATCTATTCTCTTTAAACTAAGGTTATCTCAGAGGGAGGAAACGCCTCTGGGCAGAAACAGAAAGGAACCAGAAAGCTTTGCAAGGTTCCCCTCATTATTTTCCTCTGCATTATTTTGTCAAAGGCTGGGTTTTGCCCCCCTGAGGAAGATACTGGAGGTCTGACCCATAAGTCCTCTAGGATCTACTGTGGACACATGTCTATTCACATGAAGGCCTTGTGCCTCTGCATTGGCTTTGGACTCCCTGAAGCTCTACCGAGGCTTCCTGACATTGTCTCTCCTTGGAAGCCAGAAAGCAAGGGACCCTGAAGCTGGTGCCTCTCCTTCTGACCCCCATCTTCCTTAAAAGGGGTTCCTCAATCCAAAGAGCTTGTCACAGAAAGGGAAATAGTGCCTTTGGCTGTATTGTATTTCACAGTACACAGGAGATGAACATCCCCCCTCTCTACTCATGAATCCCTGGACCTGCAGACACCACTCTGTGCTCTTCAGAGGAATGGGGGTAGGGGGTGGAGAGGGACAGCACTGTGAGGGTGCTTGACCCTTCAACCATCTGCCTGGGGAGAGCCACACACAGAAGTTCCTGTCATGCATGGATCCTAAGGGCAGAGTATGGACTTTGGTTCTCTGGTGTGTTCCAAGGTACTTTTGAATCTGACAGTGCTATATGGTTTCGGTGGGACAAGACATTCTGCCAAAGCTTCTTCTGTACAATATGGTAACTGGATTTTAGAATTTCACTGACAAAGGCTCTTATAATATACAATGTCCTCCAAGTGTACACCTGGGATCTAGGTACAGCATAGGGATTCATCTTTTCTTTTTTGTAATCTGTATGGTGTTTATGTTGCTTAGTTATACACCCAGTATTTTCACATCTATGAAGAAGCTCTGGGAACGGGAGAGATACTCACGCAGGTCAGCCTTCCGCAGATTTTTCATTCTGATAACTTTTACGCTGAGCAAGTTGCAAGGAGAGGGCTCTATCTGTTGAACAATGACAAACAAAAGACATGGAATGAACATACACAGAGAGAGAAATGAAATCCAGAGTAAGCTGAGTCTGCTATTGTGTCATCTTAAATATTTCAATACTAATCACCAAAGAGTTTCTGGATGAAATTCTTCCTTGTGACATATTCAGCTTCTTTCTCTGTGCAGGTTTAGGGCCATGTAGATCTGTGCTGTGCAGATTCTTCCCTTTTTTATTCTGTTAGAGCTAGGGGAGGCTCCACTTTAGAGGTGTGAGGTTATTTATTATAACTTATTCCACTCACTAATTGTCAATAAAAAGAGCTGGGGAGAAAATTGTATTAACCAATCAATATGACAGGTGTGACGTAACATCTTATGATCCAATGACATGGAGACATATGATGGCTCATAAATTTATTTTGTTTTATCAATACCAGTTAATATATATAAAATAAAGATATCAGTTCCACTGATCTGTGCAAATTCAAAGGAAGTCATTTCACATCCACCATAACTTTAACAACAAATTAAATTCCAGCAGACTCTATTACTAACTCACTGAACAGCATTCCTTTTGTTTTGGGTTTTATGTAATCATTCACAGCTAATCTGGTGGATTCCATGCAGAAGAAGCATAGTCTGTATAGGAATGAACAATATGTCTATTCCTTATTAAATCTTAAGTGATATTTTAAATATACTCTATATGGAGCTACAACTGAAAACCACATGGAAACTTCAACTATTTGAAAAATCTGCTGCCTCTCTTTTAGTTGAGCTTCTCCTAAGAAGCATATTGCATATCTTTCAGAGTCTGCAATGTCTGGCAGTTCATACCTAGGTGCAGCAATTCCAGGGACCTCCAAAGCTGAAAGCATTTTAATCTAAAGCTCTGATGCTAGTGGCTGTAAAAACTCATTCTCTGTGGATTGGCACAGAAGGGGGAACTGTAACACACACTAAACAGTGGGCTACACCCAAGTAGAGAATCTCCACAGAAACCATCACATTCTGACATGATGCAACTATTTGCATATTGTACAGTCAACAGGAGCTAATGTAGCAGGACCAAAAATGCTAACATCAATACTGTTGACATTCTGCACCAGAACCTCAGCTGATTCAAATCACCATAACTCCATTGATTTCAATAAAGCTATGCCAACTTACACCCTCTGAGGATCTGGCCCAGAATATTAACTAAAATGGGTCTCAAAGACTCAGACCCCTGTAGAACACAGGAAGTGAAACTGACATCTCTAGAATTCTCTCCCTCAGTATCCTTGGTTGGGCAACTTTTTCTTCAAAGAAGAAGCCAGAAAGAATATTTATCCTGGAAACACAGGGAAATCACTGGAAAACTGAATGGCACTTAACAATCCTGTCAGGAATGTGAGACATAAGGCTGACTTGGGAAAACTCTTATCTTGGGTAGGGATCAGAGAAACATGGCACCTGTCCACAAGCATGGGGGGGTGGAGGGTAGGGTGTTCCGTAAATGAATTTACTTTTAAAGGAATTACGATAGAAAATAATAAAAGTTCCATGCTCCAATCCACACACACACACACACAAAGGAACTTCACAGTGAATAAAGGATAGAGGAAGGGATTCAAAGCAGAAACAAAAGGACATTTCACCTACGAAGCAGGGAATGCTGCTATCACTAATTAGTTGTTCAACTTTTTGGTGATGAGCAAATTCAATCCCACCCTCCACCCCCACTAAAAACACACAGAAACCTAACCTGGTTTGTTCTCCTGGTACTTTTTGCATAAGATCAATTTTTTGCACCGTACTTGTGCACTGATTCATCTGATTTCTATTTACCTTTCACAATGGATTTCTTTGCTTGCTTCCTTTTTAAAGGAAGCAAGAGGAGACAGTGGCAACATTTAAAAGGAAACATCTTTTCAGTTTCAGTTGTTGGTATAAATCATTATTGCAGGGTCACATGTGGACCCCCAAATTTAGAGGCATTTATTAACCCCTTAAGTGTTTTAACCTTTCCCACAGTTCCCCCTGTATATCACCACATGATAATGAAAAACATGAAAATGAAATGCATGAAAAACAGGGTCATTTTTGATTACGTAATTTCTTAAACTGTTCCCATCACCACGTCATCTGACTATCTATTTGACATAGAGCTACTGTATTAATTGATCAAGCTGGAGGTATAGAGCAAACACAAAACCCATCCAAGTGCCTTCGTTGCTATGAAAGATGGCATGGTAGGACAAAGGTTTCTCACAGCTGTAGCTAGAGAATAGTAGGTCTGCCTACCATCGATTGCTTCTGTAGTTAAAGCAAAACTCTGAAAGCAGCACAAACTGCAGAAGCTGCGTGCACATCTGAATCTCAAATACTCTTATTTTGTTCTTTCTTACCTGGTACGAACTGGTAGATGACCCCATTGTGATCTTTGATGCATTCAAGTCAGAGGCTAAAGGTGGCCCTTGAGCGTAGGTCGCAGAGCTGACAGTGACTCCCAAAGCAGGTTTATACTCTTTAAACAGGTAGAAGTGAATGAGCAGGTGTTTTATAAACTGACTCAGAGCCCCACCCTTCCATGACTTCCAAAAATTAAGTAAGTCCCATCTCCTTTCTCTCATTAGGTGTGGGAACTGGAAAGATTTCCTTTGTAGGTTTAGTGATTGGCGGGGAAGGGACAATACAGCAAAAAAGGGCCCTATCCTTCCAATTATGGGTGCATAGCATATAAATAATGAATAAGATTTTATATTTATACAACCCCTTTGATTATAAATGATGCCAGAGTGCTTTTCAAAGTAAAAAGTGTGGGGGGGAGGTGCAATGTCATGGTAGTAGACTACTGTAGACCACCAAAACAAGAGGGGATGGAGGATGAGGCATTTCTAGAAGAGAAAACAAAAATAACCAAAACACAATACCTGGTAGTAATGGGGGACTCAAACTACACAGGTATCTGTAGGAAAAATAATATGGCAAAACACAAAATGCCCAATAAGTTTTGATAATGTACTGGGAACAACTTCTGGTTTCAGAAGGTGCAGGAGGTAACCAGAAGGACTGCCATTTTACGCTTAATAGAAAGGAATGCACTGAGAATCTGAAGGTTGAAGGCAATTTGGGTGAAAGTAATCATGAAATGATAAAATTCTTGATCCTAAAGAAAAGAAGGAGAGAAAGCACCAGAACAAAGACAATGGACTTCAAAAAAGCAGAAACTTAGAGAACTGGTAGGTAAGGTCCAATAAGAAGAAAATCTATGGGATAAAGGAGTTCAGAATTGCTGGCAGCTTCTCAAGGAGACAATATTAAAGGTACAACAGCAAACTATCCCACATAAAGTAGAAACATAGACAAAATGCTAAGGAAGAGTACAAAAGAATATAACAAGCATATAGGGACAAAATCAGAAAGGCTAAGGCACAAAAGGAGTTACACCGGGCAAGGGACATGAAAGGAAATAAGGAGAAGTTCTATTCAAAGAAAAATGTAGGTCCTCTACTTAGAGGGAAAGGAGAGCTAATAACGGATGACATTAAGAAGGCTGCTGTATTTAATGCCTATTTTGCTTCAGTCTTCCCTAAAAAAGTAAATTGTGACCAGATACTTAGCACAATTATTAACAGCAACAAGGGAGAAAGAATACAAGCCAAAATAGAGAAAGAACAGGTTAAAGAATATTTATATAAGTCAGATGTAGGCAAGTCAGCAGGACCTGATGAAATTCACTCTAGGGTACAAAAGGAACTAGCTGAAGCAATCTCAGAACAGCTAGTGATTATCTTTGGGGACTTATGGGTGAGGTCCCAGAGAACTGGAGAAGGCAAAACATAGTACCTACCTCTAAAATAGGGAACAAAAAGGAACCAGGGAACTATAGGCCAGTCGATCTCACTTCCAGATCTAGAAAGATATTGGAACAAATTATTAAAAAATTAATTTGTAAGCATCTAGAGCTTAATAGGGTTATAAAGAATAGTCCCCATGGATTTATCAAGAACAAATCATGGCAAACCTATCTAATTTCCTTCTTTGATCAGATTACTGGGCTAATGGATAGGGAGGAAGTTGCAGACATGATGTATCTTGATTTTAGTAAGGCTTTTGACACAGTCCCATGTGATATTCTCATAACCAAAATAGGGAAATATGGTCAAGGTGAAATAACTATAAGGTGAGTATAAAACAGGTTGGAAGACTATCTCAAAGAGTAGCTATCAATGGTTCTCTGTCAAACTGGGAGGGCTTATCTGGCAGGGTTCTACAGGGGTCTGTCCTGGGTCCAGTATGTAGTGCGAGGACAGAAACACAAAAACCCATGCTGTAAGCAGGAACTAGGGCACTTCCTAACTAAGACGTTCCTATTTTTATTAAGCTCCTCACTGCAACACATCTGTCTCTTCTCTGGTAATTGCGAAGGACTAGGAACTCTATAACCACTCCACACCTCCCTTTCTTTATATTAAAAGATTAAAGCTTAATTGTACACCAATGGATATACACACAACAATTCAAAATAAACTTCAAATTCTTTAACATTATTTACACTACTATGTCCCTTCATCAGTTGCATTTAAATAGTCTTGAACAGCATTCTAAAGACAAAGTCTTTGAGGGGAATCTGATCTGTCTTCCACACCACGTTATCACTTCTCTTGAGTTTGTGCATGGAGTTCCCCACAGAGGGGGCTCGCTTCCTGATAGAGTACCTGCAGGTCCCAGATCCTCTCTTCATTGTGTTTGGAAAATATTGAAGATGAACCCAATTCCTCCAAAGAAATCCTCTTGGAATCTCCACTAGGTAGGATCTGGGAGTTTCCACCAACTTCTGAACAGTTCCAAATGTCTGGGCACTCTTGAGCCAAACTTTGTTCCCTGGTCTCAGTTCAGGTAGTGCTTTTGTTTCTGTGTGGAACACTAAAGTTTTGTTGTGGCAGGATTTTTATTTCAGCATCCTGTTTTCAAAATTCCTTCAGATCAGGCCATTTAGGTTTACGCTGTATTGGCCCCACATATCAAAGTGTCCTTAGTCATCTTCCTGTCAGAATTCTGCTGGACATGGTCTGGACACAAGCTGAATTGACGGATATGCCAGGGGTACTTTATCGGGGTCCACTGATTTTTGTAGAAGTCTTTTTAAAGTTTTCACTGCTCTCTCTGCCTCCCTGTTGCTCTGTAGGTAATGTGGTCTACTAGTACAATGTTCAAAATCAAAGTCCTATGAAAATGCTAGGAATATTTCAGAGGTAAATTGAGGTTCATTATCAGATATAACTACAGGAACTCCATGTCTTGCAAATATTTTATTTAGTTTCTGTATGACTTGTGCTGATTAAGTCTGTGTAAGTAGAGCCAATTCAATACATCTGGAGCAGTAACTAACTACATAATGTATGTGTGTCCTTTCTAGAAAAACAAATCTGTGGTTTTACACTACCAAGAATGTGCGGTCCTTTCAGAAGCAAGCCATCACTCATTTGAATGTCATTTTGGTCCTACCAATAGGTTTCTTGGAAGTTGACTCCTTCAACCCCACCCTCTTTGGCAGAGTTGAGTCAGTTTCTCGCAAGTGTCATCCTTTAGTTGCTCATTTCTAATTTGCTGAAGTCAGCTGTCAATTCATGCTGGAATTGCTGCAACAACAAAGTAAACATAGATGGACATCTTTCTCTAAAGCCTTTTCTTCTTCCATTCGTAGCTGAACTATTGGGGGTCTAGATAGAGTGTCTGCTGCTTTGAGTGCTCTCCCTAGTACACTCAGTGTTGAAGGACATTTCATCAGATGCAGCTGAAATCTTTGAATCCTAGGTGGAAGATCATCCAGCTTTTGAATCCAATAATGCCACTAAGGGCTTGTTCCTATATTAAAATTCCAGTCAGACAGACATGCAGTGAACCATTCATAGGTGCAAGTGACTGCTACAACTTTCTTTTCCACTCAAGAATATAGCTGCCTGGTTTCTGTGAGGCTTCTCGATATGAACGCAACAGGCCTGCTTTTGTGTGAGTACTGCTCCTGAACCATGTAAAAATACGTCCACTGCTATCATTGTTGAATAGTTTACCAAATATTGTCCCAAAATAGATGGAGATGTCAGTAGTTCTTTTATGTTATTAAATGTGTTTTGTTGTGGGCTAGCCCAGATCCACATATTGTGACCGTTAAAGAAATATCTTAAGATTTCTTGGAAAGAATCTTGCAAAATGATTTGTCATGCCTAGAAACATTTTTGGGTTCAGTATGCCTGAATCCGGCTGAAGTACCTGTTTGCTAATTATGTGTCTGACAAATTTTATCTGCTCCTTTCCAAATTCACATTTCTCATTCAGAGTGAGGCCAGCTTGTTGGACGCATGTCAAAACTGCATGTAATCATTTTTCTCTCTCCTATATACCAACACATCATCTACATAGCAAAGGATGCCAGGCAAACCTGATATGATCTGAGTGATTCTCTTTTGGAAATGTTCTGGTGCTGAAGACATGCCAAATGGAAGATGATTAAAACAGTACCTTCCAAACGGGGTGATGAATGTAGTTAATGGTATTGATTCTTTTGCCTGGGGAATTTGCCAGAAGCATGCTATAGCATCTAACTTTGAGAAGATTTTGGCTTCTGATAACTGAGTTAATGTCTGGTCAACTGTAGGAAGCATGTCTTTCTCTGTACATAGAATCATAGAATATCAGGGTTGGAAGGGACCTCAAGCCAGGGCTTTGTCAAGCCTGACCTTAAAAACTTCTAAGGAAGGAGATTCTACCACCTCCCTAGGTAACGCATTCCAGTGTTTCACCACCCTCCTAGTGAAAAAGTTTTTCCTAATATCCAACCTAAACCTCCCCCACTGCAACTTGAGACCATTACTCCTTGTCCTGTCCTCTTCTACCACTGAGAATAGTCTAGAACCATCCTCTCTGGAACCACCTCTCAGGTAGTTGAAAGCAGCTATCAAATCCCCCCTCGTTCTTCTCTTCTGCAGTCTAAACAATCCCAGTTCCCTCAGCCTCTCCTCATAAGTCATGTGTTCCAGACCCCTAATCATTTTTGTTGCCCTTCGCTGGACTCTCTCCAATTTATCCACATCCTTCTTGTAGTGTGGGGC
The DNA here is from genome assembly GCF_965140295.1 of Lepidochelys olivacea. Taxonomy (NCBI): domain Eukaryota; kingdom Metazoa; phylum Chordata; order Testudines; family Cheloniidae; genus Lepidochelys; species Lepidochelys olivacea. Next base: position 66,055,795 of record NC_140416.1, on the reverse strand, counting down.
CCAAAACTGGACACAGTACTCCAGATGAGGCCTCACCAATGCCGAATAGAGGGGGACGATCACGTCCCTCGATCTGCTCGCTATGCCCCTACTTATACATCCCAAAATGCCATTGGCCTTCTTGGCAACAAGGGCACACTGCTGACTCATATCCAGCTTCTCGTCCACTGTCACCCCTAGGTCCTTTTCCGCAGAACTGCTGCCTAGCCATTCGGTCCCTAGTCGGTAGCTGTGCATTGGGTTCTTCCGTCCTAAGTGCAGGACCCTACACTTATCCTTATTGAACCTCATCAGATTTCTTGTGGCCCAATCCTCCAATTTGTCAACATGCTTTTATTAAGTTGTGCAAGATCCACATTTGCATTTTGCCATTGTGCTTTCGTATTACAACCATCCCTGCACACCAGTCTCCTATCTGGGAAATAATCCCCATATCTTCCATTCTCTTTAATTTTTCTTTGACTTTCCCTAGCAAAGATATAGGGATATGACATGGGCTGTGAGAGCAAAGGGAGTCAATGATGGAACCAGTTTTATTTTGTACTCTCCTGGCGGCTTTCCTAGGCCTGTGAAAATGTGTGGCTACAACTTCAGTACAACTTGTGTTGTTGTGGTTGTTGTTGGATGTGGGTTTTGGGTTTGTCAAGGTTCCTTCCCCACTCTGAACTCTAGGGTACAGATGTGGGGACCTGCATGAAAACCTCCTAAGCTTACTTTTACCAGCTTAGGTTAAAACTTCCCCAAGGTACAAACTATTTTACCCTTTGCCCTTGGACTTCCACTGCCACCAACAAACTTTATCTGGGTTCCTGAAAAAACAGTTTGGAAACGTCTTTCCCCCCAAAATCCTCCCAACCCTTGCACCCCACTTCTTGGGGAAGGTTTGGTAAAAATCCTCATCAATTTGCATAGGTGACCACAGACCCAAACCCTTGAATCTTAGAACAATGAAAAAGCATTCAGTTTTCTTACAAGAAGACTTTTAAGAGAAGTAAAAAAGAATCACCTCTGTAAAATCAAGATAGTAAATACCTTACAGGGTAATTAGATTCAAAACATAGAGAATCCCTCTAGGCAAAAACTTTAAGTTACAAAAAAGACACACAGACAGGAATATTCATTCTATTCAGCACAGCTATTTTCTCAGCCATTTAAAGAAATCATAATCTAACACATACCGAGCTAGATTACTTACTAAGTTCTAAGACTCCATTCCTGTTCTGTCCCCGGCCAAAGAATCACACCGACAGACACAGACCCTCTGTTTTTCTCCCTCCTCCCAGCTTTTGAAAGTATTTTGTCTCCTCATTGGTCATTGTACTGGTGCCAGCGAGGTTACCTTTAGCTTCTTAACCCTTTACAGGTGAAAGGATTTTTCCTCTGGCCAGGAGGGATTTTAAAGGTGATTACCCTTCCCTTTATATTTATGACAGGGTTGTTTTTTGTTTCTTTTGTTTTTTGCCATTAATGCTTTCCAGTTTCTCTGCTTGGTATAGTCCTTGTATTGCTGGCAACCCTAGTACAGGAGTCGTTTGTCCTTGTATTACATATTATTATTATTATTTTCTGCTTTCCCCACTCACTCACCACTCTGTTAGTCTGGATGGAGGGGTCTCTTTTCTTTCCTTTATTCCTTTAGAAAAAGGGATTCACTCATTCCTGACACCATGTAGCATAAGGATATAAACACAAAAAGCCACTCTAAGCAGCAACTCAAAAAATTCCTAATCAGAAAATTACCACATTTATTAAGCACTTCTGGAAAATTGGACTGGTTGGGGTTGTGTTATCTTTTGTTCTGGGAGGAGGGATGGTCCACTCATAACTCAAAATTAAATAAATCCAAAAATGTCAGACTTATTCTACATACTAAACTTCATCAAGGCTAGCAGACAAGACTTAACTTTTTGCACACCAATTTAGTATAATCTTATTAGAGGGGGGTCTCTAAATGTATTAGAACTTCCACAAGAGGTCTGGTGAATGTTACAAGCTCTTCTTTGATTTTTGTCTCCCTTTGCCTTTAAGTTTATCTCAGTGAATTTTCTGAAAAAATCATAATTGTTCCCACCTTCATTCCCACCTGCCAACCTTGTAGGCCGCCAGCCACCAGAGCTCTTCCTTTGAGTTTTGCTCCTGACAGCTTCACCCTCCCATGCACTCCATCTGGAATCACTGCTCTCTGCCTCAGCAGCAGTGCCCTCACTGCCAAAGGGAAGGAAATGGTAGTCCCCCTGCCCTCTGCACATGAACTACAATTGTTTGCCACCATAGTGGCTATTGGAACCAGGGTCCAAACTGAAGCAGTCCTGAAGCTAGCCCTCAGCAGCTCCTGAATAGCTCCTGTGTCCATGTGCTTGCCCTCACGCTGGTACAAGGATGAATTCTGAAAGCTGTGGCGGATACAACATTCCCCAACAGCAACTTTGTCTTGACGGAGTCCCCTCAGAGGCAGCAGGGACTGAATGGTACCGAGATTCTTTCTTCCAGAAGTGAAATCTTCACCCTTTCACAAGGGAACACAGCACTATAGGAAATGCCACACTGGATTCTATTTTCAACAGTGGCCAGTACCTGAAGTTTATGGGGGCATTGTAAAATTGAACTGGATGAGGAAAGAGGTTCTGTTTTGTGGAAGAGTTTGATATTTCAAAATTTGGATTCATTCTGAATGAAAACCAAAAACTTAATCATTCTCCACAAAAGAGAATACAGCCCCAGGGCTGTCCTCCTGTGGGGCTGCCCCAGAGTCACACTGGAAGCACTAAGGTTGCCCTGTCTGTGGCAGTCTCCTGGTGGACTATCCTAGGGCCATAGACCCTGCAAGCACTGGGATTCATGACCCCGAGGCAGTCTGGATGGAGAGCTGAGCTGCCACAAAGTCATGGACCCTGGTGGTCCAAGCTCCCAGGGAGCTTGACAGGTAAGCATCTAGGAAAACGGTCAGGTTTCCAATAGACCCATCAGAAATTCAGCCAGATTGAACCTTCTCCACAAAATGATTCAATTTTGCTGAATCAACAAATTCAGACAAAAAATATTGTAGAAAAATTTTCCCCATGTAAAACCCCCATATAGTACAATTTTGCAATAGTACGCTTGTGGGAAAAGATCCTTCCTAATTCCAGGCAGTGAGATATTGGCTTGTGCCCTGAAGCATGAGGATTGCTATCCGCATATGTTTATCCTATCTAGTATAACAATGGATGACATTCATAGTATTCACATAAATGTCCAGTCCCTTTCTAACTCATAATAAGCATTTTGTCTCAACAACATCTGTGGGAATGGGCACCACAGGTTATTTGTGAGTTTTGCAAGGTTCCCCTTGCTCTGGTGTTATGAAAAGGATAAATAGGAGCATCCAACTGATCTCTATATTGTACCATTTATTAATTTATATTCCTCTATGATGTGTTCTCTTATTCATCTGCTCCCTAAATTAGAAACGGTGCTAATCTTTCAAATCTCTATTCATAGATGTAACTAAGTATTGAAAGGTAGCTGGCAAAATTATATAATAATAAATGAAGAGCATTCTGCCTATGCCATTGAAATAACTTCAACCTGAATCTTTCTGCAGTCTGTATTCCCCCATATGCAAAGAGTAAAACATGTACCTTCAGTCTGAATGTGTTTTATTTCCAATTAAGAAACAAACAACAAAAGTACATATACAGATTTCCATGAGAGAGTGAGCAACTGTTGCTGACTCTGTTACGTACCGAGTCTGTCCTGAAACACACAATTATGGCTGTCTCACAACCATCCCTGTCGCAGGCAGGGAGACTCCCCTACTTTTAAAGGCGCAGAACACAAAAAAACCAGGATTACATCATACCCTTTCAAATCCATACCTACTGCATAACCACTACAATATGTAAATATTATGGCCCACTTTTCCTCATCCAATATTCAAGTAGTTCCAATTGACTGCCCCCCACTGTTTCTCTGAGCGAACAGACTTGTTTTTTGCCGTACCCAGAAAAGTCTTCTGGGTGAGCTAGAAGTAACCTGTCCATCCTGCCTGAGCATGAGCAAACACTCCCATTCTCACGGTCAGTTCTGACACACTGGCTCTGGGTTGGAAATATATAGCAAGAGTATGAGCCCGTAAGCTGCAGCTAGAAAATGCCTCTGGTTTCCTTAGAGGCTCTGACAAGGCCTTATGGGCACCTCAGCCCTGTTGTCTAGTGCTAGCACTGGCTGCAGGAATAATTCATGATCTAGCCGCTGCAGGATTGTGGAAAGGTCGTCACAAGCAACTGTCAACCCACAAAATGTTTCTAGGATAGGTGAGGGAGAGGAACCACCCAGAGCAGCCCCCTAGAAGACCATTTATATCAAGGGTTGTGGCTACTTACCACCTCCTGAATATCAGGAAGAAGTTGCGGGGCCATCCAGCTCCAAAAGAGGTTAGACTGGTGGGGAGGGGTATTTTAGGCCACTTGGGGAAGGGGAATAAAGGTGTTTCTACCTGACGGCTGGGCAAGTTGAACACTTGGGACCCATATATTTCTAGTCAACGTTTGGTCACACAAACAACATATCTTGAAAATCACTATCAAAGTTGGACTTTCCTAACAATCTGCATGCTGCCTTATGCACGGCACCCTTTGAAAAGATACACCTTGAAGTACTCCTTTAATAATGTCAGATTTCAGAGTAGCAGCCATGTCAGTCTGTATTCGCAAAAAGAAAAGACGTACTTGCGGCACCTTAGAGACTAACAAATTTATTTGAGCATAAGCTTTCGTGAGCTACAGCTCACTTCATCTAAGGTGCCACAAGTACTCCTTTTCTTTTTGTGAATACAGACTAACATGGCTGCTACTCTGAAACCTGTCATTATGCAAGGCACGGAATTTAGCAGTATGGAGTGGAAATCTATCAACTTCATGAAAAAACTTGTACAGATATAGACAGACATCTTCCTTTCCAAATGCAAACAGATGGAGGCATCCGATGAAGTGAGCTGTAGCTCATGAAAGCTTATGCTCAAATAAATTTGTTAGTCTCTAAAGCACCACAAGTACTCCTTTTCTTTAATAATGTGTTATTTAATAATGTGTGTGGCAGTGAAAATGAGTTGAAACAAAAATTACTGAACCCAGTGGTGTTGTTTATGGACAGTGACGATTTTACAGATTTTATTTAAAGAACGCCAAAGAGTATTCAAACTGAAGTGCTAAGTGCAGCAGAGAGAGCCAACCGAAAAAAACAGACAAGAGACAAATAATCAGATCAATGATGACAGACTCTTCTCCTGTGTGTCCACGACAATGAAATAGTGCCAGAAAAATGGATTCGCTATGTGCTATAAAGACTCCAATTCACAAAGCAGCATTTCTGACAGAAAACAAAGCAGAATTACTGACTTTTTAAAAGGATGATTTAGATACTGTTGTATTTTTGTGTGAGCATGTTAAAATACTTTTTAATGGGTTATGTATTTTATTAACATGGTGAAGTGCACTTCTTCAACTTTAAATGAATGTATCTCTGTGGATAAACTGATAAGGTAAGAAAACCTAAAATTTAACCTTGATGGTGTGAAATTTGGTTGCAACTGAACCAGCTGTAAAGTCTTGGTCATGACATTATTTAGCAAACTCTGTTTATTTGAACTGTCACTTAAATGGAATGAACTGGAGTCCACTGAGGCATCACAATGAGGCTACTACTAGATATATAACATTAGCAAGCCATCAGAAGGCTTTGGTCTCTCTACATAGTAGAAGACACAAGAAATATAATCCCAGGAGATTAAGTCTATTGGATAGTGACTATTTTATTTGCAGTTTCCTCCAGTCCACTACTGTGCGCAAGGCCCGAATAATCAAGTTTTCATTATTCAGGATATTGTAGTCAATCATTTTCACCAGAATGTCAAAATTCTCTTTGCTGAATGAGAGCTCCCTTGTAGTATTTGGGAGCTTGCTGTTTCCTCCGTTCCACTGCTGTGCGCAAGGCCTGAACAATCAAGTTCTCATTATTCAGGATATTATAGTCAGTCATTTTCACCAGATTGTCAAAATTCTCTTCACTGAATGAGAGCTCCCTTGTAGTATATGGGGAAAGGGGACTAGAGACATCAACTTTCCCCTCCTCCATCTCTGTGGGGCTGCGTTCCACACCTAAGAAAAAAATGTTGCAAGTTTTACCAGTGAAACATTATTGCAGTTTGGAGCTTATATCAATTAACAAGGTGATAATTGGCCAGGGAGGGAGATTTCTCTCTAGCGAGATAGTTTGCAAAGTTAATTGCCATAGGGATGTGCAAGTTTCTCTAGCAAAATCAAGTTTTTCAATCTCTACATTACCACTCTCCAGAACTGACAAAAACCGTATTGCTGATAGGGTCAGGATAGGGAAGAACCCATTGTAACAACACTTACTACAGGTCAGCCCTATGAGTATCATTTACAGGAGACCTACATGACCTGCATATCTGCTTCCCCAATCTAGAAAGGAAGATGTCTCAATGGTAGTGAGCAAAAACAAAATGGAATACTGAGAGCAGGAGAGAATGTAAAAGACAGGTGGCCACTCAAAAATGAATTATAATCCATGAATCAATGACCCAGCCAACACTGGCTGGCCATACTGAAAGAAAAATGATGACCCATTCAGTGAGAAGATTGTTGATACTGTTGACTAATGTATGCTGGCTAGCATATATACATCTATTAATAATAGGTATTAGTAAGTATTCAGCACAAATAGCATTAAGCACAAATAGCATTAAGCACAAATATTATAGCAGTTATATGGCCTAAATTGGCCTATGATTTTTATATAACGCTGGTCACTTATGCTAAGAATGTCTCATAACACATTGCATCCCCTGAAGTAAGTTTTGGCTTGAGCAATTAAGAAAGCTGTCAAGATCAGGACAGAGGAGTGCTTTACCATAGCAACAGAAAGGGAGTTAGTCTCACAGGCCTGTACTGGAATGTCCCAAAGGAAAGAGAAGACATATGATTTGTCTACCCTAATACAAACCTAGGAGATGCCTTCATGCCTGAAATGCAGGTGTTCAGAACAAAGAGAAAGGGGTACATCATAGTACCAGAAAAACAAGGTAGAAAGCTGATTGGTTAAATCTAGTTCTAGATGATGTACACAGTATCTTTTACTTGTAAACCGTCAGGGTATAAAAATACGGCTCATGGGGTGTAACTTTGGGAGCACACCTTCTGCATAAGGTGAATGTAACACTATTGCACAAGATGGCTTCTCTGAGAGTGGTATCACATAGAACCTATTTCCTGTACTATATTATATTATTATTATTATTATTGAGTTATAGCAATAAACCTGACTGACATTGGTTATTTCGTCTCTTGAGTATATTTCATAACAAACCAGAGAGTGGTCAAGCAACTGACTATACAATTTATCAACAATGCTGAAAGAAAAGTTCTCAACCCCTCAAGACCCAAGTGTGTGACACAGGCCTTTAAATGTGTGTAAAAAACCCCCCGTTGATGTCAATGAAGCATGTAGTGGTGGCTGGGCTTTGCTTCAACAATATAGTGTTTCTCATAGCCTCCATTTTAAGGATCTGCATTTTTGATTCAGTTAATTTACATTTATACACAGCAAGACAACACCGTGTGTGAGAGATCAAAATAATTGTGTGGCCAAAATGAGCACTGTGCCTTATAATGATGGATGGTTGAGTGGCATTAACTCAGAGTGAAAATGGTATTTCTTGTCTGTGGAAAGGTTGATCGTATTGAAATGAGAAAGGAGGATACAGCCAGCAGAGTCTCATCAGATATGAAATGTGCAGGACAGGGTGATCAAGGAGATAACGTTACTGTCTGCTGATAACTTACCAGGAGCTTTGTATTTTTTGAAGGTGTCATTTACTAATGGGAAAAAAAGCACTAAAGGAGCTCTTGGACTCTCAGCATCTTCAAACAGATAGCACTCCTTTGGATTTTTCCTGTCTTCCTCACTCATCTCGATTCTGGGGAATGGGATTCCCTGCTCCGAGCAGTACTTCTCAATTAGGTCCAGAGGCTGAATCATCACAGAACAAAGATTTTAGAACTCAAAGAAGGGACAAAGACCAGGATTTCCTGAAACACAGTAACTAATGTTAAACTGCCTTTCAATATCTAAGGGGTTACACAGGAATTCCTATGGGAACACATGAGGATGGAGAAAGACTACATCATAGAATACTGATGTTGCAGTTTATTTTGCTCCCTGTAGCACTTTAAACAAAATGAGAAAGCAGTTACAGTAGTATAGATTCCACAGGCAGCTGAAAACTAAAGTATTAATTTAAATCTACTGCTGAGTAAGAGGATTCCATAAATAGATTTTGAAATGGAACATCAGAGAGAAAAGCAGAAAGAGTGTATGTATCTTTCTAAGATACTAATATGGGCCCCATCACCAAAGTATCTGAGCACCTCACAAGTTTTAATGTATTTAGCTTCACATCACCCCTCTGAGGTAGGGAAGTGCAATTATTCCCATCTTCACAGATCAGAGGATGAAGCACAGAAAAGCTAAGTGACCTGCCCAATGTATCACAAAGTCTGTGGGGAAGCAGGGAATTGGACCTGGACTTCCCAAAGCCTGGGCTAGTGCTCCAACTACCAGTCCATCCTTCATCAGGATAATTTATAACATGAAAAATTAGTTACTGAAAGACCTTGTAGAAATTTGAGTCCAAAGGTATTGAATTATCCCATCTACCACAGAGTCAGCTGCCAGAAAACCTCAAATCATCTAATCAAAAAGGAAGTAATAGCCATATAATTACATGTAATTTTGTGATGAACACTCTCGCTATTAGAACTAGTCAGAAAACAGAAATTTTTCCTGTAAGCAATTTTGAATGACAAAAAAAAAATCTTCATCTGAAATGTTTTAGTAAAAAAAAAATTCTGTTTTCTATATAGAAATGTTTGAACTGATTAAAAGTGGTTTTTTTTTGTTTCAAATCAACATTTCAAAATGAAACAATATTTTTCATTTCATTTAGACAACTTCACTCCTATGTGACAATGGAACTCTCCACAATAAGAGCAAAGCTTGTCTGTGCAGGAGATACAACCTTCTCCGGGGTGATCCGAGACAGTGAAATGAACTCCCCCACAAACAGAGGACCCTCCACAAACAGTATGGAAACCTCACCACTTTCTGCTCCAAGTGCAAGAAGAATTTCTTTGATCTTGCCTTCTCTAATATGAATACAAATCAACAGGTACATTTCTTTAACAACCACCACCTACCAAACAAGACACACCATGCACTTCTCCCTCTGGGGATAAAATGAGAGAACAAACAGCATGTGACAGATGTGTAGTCACATTGCTTAATGCAATACTGGAACGCACTCAGATACTATGGTGATGAGCACAGTATGAAAACCTATATAGAATAGAACTTAAAATGTTATTTTGTTTCAAGTTTTTGAGTTTCAGAAACCCAAAATGAAACATTTTAAGTCCAAAATTAAAACTGTCATTTCAAGTCACCATTTTGAAATAAAATGTTGTTTTGTTATGGTTTTTTATCAATCAAAAAGTTGAAATGACACAACTGTGTAAGTTGAAATAAAATGAAAAAATGAGTTTCATTTCAAAATGTTGATTTGTCATCGGAGATTTCATGTAGCAAAATCTAATTTTTGTTGGAATTGACATTTCCCCCCACAAAAAATTCAGTTTCAACAAAACTGCACTTTTTGGTAGGTATATTTTCTTCACAAGAAATTTTCATCAGCCTTAATAACTACTTTTTCTTATTGTGTGTACCTGCCAACTTCTTTTCCTAGTTTTCCTAGAAAATTACTGAGGAACACTGAGACTATCTGCATAAATTATCTTCCATGAATTTGTTGGAATAGGATAGCTTCATAGATTTCAAGGACAATTGTCATAAACTATTATCTGACCTCCTACATAACACAGGCTGTAGGACTTCCCTGAATTAAGTCCTGCTTCAAAAGTACAATACACAGAATAGAAATATTTCCCAAACACCTCTATTGTTCAGCATTATTAACAACAATTCTACGATTTTGAACTAGTAATGGACCAATGCGTTTGTTAGGATTCCTTGTCTTTCCAATATACTTTTAAAAACTCCTCCTTATTGTCCTTAATTCTGAAGGCCATAGAGTTCTCCCTATCAGATCAGCCATTAATAGACTTAGGAATTAAAACAGAGAATTAGAAGCACAGATAGATTCAATTAAATAGAGAATTTAGGCCACAATGTCTGAAACAAGGAGGTGTGCCATTGTCGAACTAGTAGTGTAAACTAAATGAAGTTTCATTCTTCTGGAATCAGTTTCCTCTTCTACTATTGGAAAGTTAGTAATTTTGGCCACAGGTGCCGGCCTCTAATTTTCCCTAGGGGTGCTCAACCCATGCTCAGCCCCAGGTGATGATGGGGCCCACTGCAACCCTTCCCTCAAGGCCCCACCCCATCTCTTCCCTCCCCCGCTCCACCCCCACCGTGCCTCTTCCCCACCTCTTTCCACCCCCTCCTCTGAGCACGCCCCATACCTGCTCCTTCTCCTCCCTCCCAGCGCCTCCTACACGTCACAGAACCGCTGTTCTGCCATGTGCAGGAGGTGCTGGGAGGGAGGGGAGGAGCTGATTGGCGGGGGCCATCGACAGGTGGGAGTGGGAGGGAAGGGGGAGCTTGGCTGCCACTGGGTGCTAAGCACCAGCTAATTTTTCTTCGTGGGTACTTCTGCCCTGGAGCACCCACAGAGTAGGTGCCTATGATTTTGGCTACTAAATGCTAAAAGCTTTGAGGCAAATGGCCATAATGGAAAAACCAAAGGATAATTTGACTCTTCTCACCAACGTCTGTGATCCTCCACTGTAATTTAAATGCAGGATGACGTCCACTTTCCTCTGAGGTACCAAGAGTGGTGGGTAACTGGTATTGATAAAAAATCCAGTATCTGCCAGGGATAGAGGGTGCTGTGCTGTTTCAATTAGTTTGTTAGGGCAAGTGTCTATCACAGTGTCTGAAATACAAACATGTCCGGTTATAACTACCATAAGAATAGATGAGCTGCTTTCCTGATGATGATAATAAATGGGTCAAAGAGAAGAAAGGAGATCAAAGAAATGGGTCAAAGAGAAGAAATTCTGCCCCTACCCCATTGCTTTCTTTGGGTGTTGACACATTGTTGTACCACAGCAGTTCAGCCTTGACTTAGAGGAACAAGTCTCTTGTTGTTCATTCCCTTCTTAGACTCCTCACATTGTTTTCAGCCTTTTTGTCTATCTATTTTGCCCTTCCCCCTAACTTTGCAGTCACTGTGCCTGGTGACATGCAACCCAACAAAAAATTAACTAAGACCCACCAAAGCAATTTCATTATGAACATTCAGCCCTGCACAAGCCAACAGACTGAACTTTAGTTCAAACTTCAGAGCTTAAGGAAGGGGAGGTGGAATTTAAACATGAAATCTACATATTCTCCACAGCATGCAGCTCTCCTTGCTGCATTCCAAACCATCTCAAAATATACCACTGCAAATCATGCTTTATTACTGTGCCTTTCCATGTAGAAAAATGCTCATTCTCCAGGTACTCATTGTGAAACTGGAAGCCCCTTAGGAAATTGGGGAATTCTGCAATTGTTGGGCGCCCTGTTAAGACATCTCGGAAAGCAGTAGAAAGGGCGCCTGCAGGAGTCGACAGGCGAGTCGCTGTCTCATGAGGCCTTATGTGTAGAACAGGATCTTCCTCTGCAGAAAGGAGAAAAAAAAATCTAAAAGTCTTAGTTTGCCTAGATTAATTTGAGGGAGAGGGTTCTCTGCAGCAATAAAATAAATAATAATAATGCGATCATTCATAAATTGAATTTCTGGCAAATCCATAAAAAGGAGAGCTGCAATAAGCTAAGGCCTCGAGTCCAAATAAAACCAGAGTGGGAGCAGAATGATAAAGAAACCCCACAAAAACCCAGTAAATTAAATGAACTACTACCCACAAATATAACATTAAGTCTACAATTAAAACCAAATATTTTAAACCTAACTAGAATGGTGCCCCATTTGTAATTTGGTGCAGAGGTGCCGAATTTCTGATTTCTCAGGGGGTGCTCAACCCCAGCTCTGCCCCAGACCCCGTCCCCTCTCCACCCCTTTCCCCAAGGCCCCACCCCTCCCCACCTTTTCCCACCCCGTTCCACCCCCTCCACGGAGCATTTCCCACTCTTGCTCCGCCTCTTCCTGCCCCCGCTCCCAGCACCTTCTGCCCACTGCTGAACAGCTGATCCACGTTCAGGAGGCACTGGGGAGTAGGGGGAGGAGCAGATCAGCAGGACCTGCCAGCGGGTGGGAGGCACTGGGGGGCAGGGGGAAGAACTGATCAGCAGGGCCCATCGGTGAGTGCTGAGCACCCACTATTTTTTTTCCTGTGGGTGCTCCAGCCCCGCAGTCCCTATGGAGTTGGCACTTGTGATTTGGTGTATGGTGCAGGGAATAGCATGCAGAGTCAAGGGCCCTCTGTGAAGACATCACTGCTCCCTGAACTTTTGAGGAGGTAACTTGGCAATTACCCTCAAATATTTTTCCTACGTGCTTTGTATCTCCCTTGCTCGAGGCAAAGCAGATCCTTAATCAAGCAAAGAGATTGCTTTAGAACAAGAGAACAATAGAAGATCCTGTTAATACCTTCCCTGCCCTTCCCCCCTCTGACCATGTATGGAAAAACAAAAACAGGTGAATGCGATAAAAAAGATAAGCCACCCACCAATGTCATTTACTCGGTCTCGAGTCCATCTGTACCAGAAGTCCTCTGAATCAAAGGCCAAATTCCAGAAATACATCACGTCGAAGGAAAATATACCACTCCACATGCCTGTAAAGTGGAAGAGATGCAACTGAAACTAATTTGATGAAGTCTTGGAAGCCTTCTAACTGAAAACTGCCTTTTGTCCTACCCCTTGAACATTTCCTTCCAAATTTTATAGACATCTTTGTGGGCATAGTTCCAATACTTCAAACACTTACACATATGCTTAACCTTATTTGCATGAGTATTCCCATTGAAATCAAGTGTTTGCAAGACTGGGGCCTATCTGAGCTACTGTTATAACTACTTCAGCTGTAGGAACTTTAAATGCTAACTAGTTCCAAGTAAAGTCAGACACAGAAAATGTTAAATTGTTAAACTAACTCCATAAGGTAGCAGTTTTCAACTTATCTTCCCATCTCAGCTTTGCAACTTCTTCATATTTCACCAGAAAAACATACGATTTTGTTCCTTTTTTAATACCTCAGTTTCTCTCTCCCTTTGCTATTATTTAATTGAATAACAATATTAGTTCTCTGAAGATTGCATTAAAAAGCTGCTTTGTATTCTACTGTTTCAGAACATTACTGTTCTGTTTAATTATGCTGATGTTTATTAGGCTATGTTTCAATGCTATGTTGCTATATTCATCAGGATTCAAATAAGAGCCAAGTGGAAAAGAATAGAATAAGTCAAAAGATTCTGTTTAATTTTTGGTCAAAATCTTGTTTTGATGAACATTTTCTCACAAGCTATCGTTAAAAGTTAGCAATTGGACTATGCTGCAAAGTACACCCTGGCAGCCCCACCTGAACCTGACTACAAGGGTCGGGTGTGGGTCAGGTCCAATACGAAAACAAGTCAAAACTCTCAGGCTCAGGTCATGTTCGGATTAGGCTTTAAAATTAGGCCCGAGTAGACCTGAGTCTGTAGAGGACAACGCTGTAATGAGAAGAGATCCCGCTTCACATTACCATGCCACGCCTCCTGAACCCAACCCTGCTGCCACTGTGTCTCCTTTCATCCTTCCCTCCCGGGATTGTGCAGCAGCTTCAGGAAGCGAAACTCTTGCCTTCCGCCCTGTAGGCAGTCCCACACTTGGCTCACCTGCACAGGCTCCCCATTGTCTGTGTGGCGGCACCCGCAGGAGGTGGTGCAGGAAGCAGGGAAGCCAGAGCGTGGAGCCGTCACAGATGGGGCATAATGCCAGGGAGCCTGGCAGCCACTAAGAGACAAACAGGAACTGGACCAGGCTCAGGGCAGCTGGAACTAATGCCGAAGGGGGAGAAGCCATGTCTGCTCCAGACAGAGAAACTTTCAAGGTCCCCCAGTGGACACAGTATCCCCCACATGCACTGAGAGATCCTGGGCCCCAGTGGAGATGCTCAGCTCCATAAAAGCTGAAGTGGGGGGGCAAAAAGTGCCAGTGATTGCGAGGCAGCAGGGACTGCAAAGCCAAGCCCAGCCCTGCCAGCCACTGCTCCCCGGTGCCACCTGACCACCCGCCCACCTACCAGCTGGAGGATCTGGAGATCCTGTTGAGTGACCAGGGCCAGCCCTACAAGACCATGTGTGCTTGGTGTGAACAAAGGAGCCAACAGGGCAAGCGAGAGCAGCAGCCACCTCCCCCGCACCCTGCCCATCTGACTGTTGCTCAGCTACTGACACACCCAGCCTGTGCTGCAGTGCACCCCTGCAGCTCCAGCTACTACCACCATCCTCCCCCTGGGCACAGCCACAAGGGGTGCACAAGCTGTTGGCTCTGCAGGCAATGGCCTCACTTGCCCCCTCCCATTCTCTCCCACACCTTCTCCACCCCCGTTACACACGAGACCCTTGCAACCCGACCCAAATCCAACAGGACCTAACTACAAAAGTTGGGTTCAGGTCAGGTATGAAAACAACGCAACAATCTCAAGCTTGGGTCAGGTTCAAACTTGTTGTAGTCTGTTCAGTTTCAAGTCAGGCTTTAAAACTGAAAAGGGCTGAATTCCAGGTAACTGAGATATAAAAGGTAGCAAATGCCAATGTTGGACAAATGAACTCAAGTAAAGTTATATAGAATCTAGCAGCTGCCCTATGTTCGTGAGTTGCCTGGTTTCATAGCACAGTTAAACCAAACATACAACAGGTTAAGTTACACTAGGACAATTTAAATTCACACGGAAAATCATTATCTGCTAGTGACATAGGTGATACCATACATAGATTTCTGGAAGGTGATTCCACACCAGTTTCACCGGTGAGAGATCATTTGCTCACCAATGCCTAGTTATATACCCTGCTGTATTCTTATGAGGTTAACATTTGCTCTAGATAATCATCACCTTCCATGAAGCAAATCCGGCTTTCTGGGAACTTCTTCATCAGTCTTCCCATGAAAAATTCACTTCCAAAATCTTGTGAGCGAATAAATGCTCCATATTTCCAGAATCCCACCTCGTAGGGCGTGAACTCCAACCATTCTATAGAGAGAGCAACAAAAAAGGCTTTTACTGCAGTGCCCAGACTGTGGGAAAAGATATACATATCAGATGACTAGAAAAAGATCAAGTGGAATACACCTTCCAGCATCAATTTCTTGGTGTATAATTATAGTTTAAAAACCATACAATTTTGTTACTAGCTATATTTCTAATCAATACTGGTTGCAACGCCGATGAGCTAGAAAGCAATTTTCCTCATATCAGCAGGGGATGGTCCCTCCATGTACGGACTGAGGTCCATTAATACAGCAATTTGGGGGTGGGAAGAGCCTTGGAGCGAACAAAGCCATAAGTACTCAGATATAGTTGTTCATCTATAAAGTTTTATATAGCTCATCTTCCCATTGGACAGCAACTATCAGTAAAGGTTGTAAATACTTTACGGAAGACAGATGAAACAAAAGAATTTTTAAAGGACCAAGCATCATATCAAGTCTTAGTGGGAACCTGTGCATTCCTGTGTGAGACCTGTTCATGCTCCTCACAGATCAGAACTATACAGCCATGTGACAACGCACGTGATGCTGTGATGTCATCGTCAGATACAACAGACATACATTATAGCTGAGGTAACAGTTATTTCCTCCACTGATAAGAAGCCCAGTACTTCTATTTGCTTTCTCTCCTCTTGACTATTCATACTAAGCAAGCATAGTTAAAATCAATGATAAATGAGATGTATATTTGATTGACATTATATTCAAAGGTTTACAGGTTTATCTGATGAATCCCGGGACTTCCTGATTCTACTAAATGTGTCTAGAAATCTCTCTGTCAAAAGATTTCTGGTACTTTTTGTAGTGAGGATGAACTCTGAACTTGACATATCCTGTGCTACAAATGAACTTTCATTTCCGGTCCAAGTCAGAACTCAAAAGACTAAAGGCATCAAACAAAAGCATTTAACATTTTTTAAAACTGTATCCACAGTTTTTTGAAGGTTAAAAAAAAAGGTTAAAAAAAAAGGTTAGTTTGGGGCTAGGAACAAAGGGTTATAATGTTAGTGGAACTGGTTTATCACACAAAATGAATGAAGATTTCTTAAAATATAAATCACATACTCTAAAATATCACCATTACCTCTAAAATCTTGAGCACTGCAGCTGTTTTTGAGGTTGATAGCCATGTAAATGGGCAGCGGATTCTGGCCCTCACTCATTGCCTGTTGCTGATCCGAGAGTTTATGGTTATCTTTCTGTTTTTGAAGAAAAATAATTAATAGGAAAAAATGGATCTGCATTTGAACTTTTACAATGTAACGTCTGAACTTCAGCCAGGTTTTCTTTTATGCTCTCAACTCATTGGGATGTATACAAATGTTTGTCTAGGCTATTCCAAACTTGCCCAAAGTCCCAGGAACAGCAGCTATTCTTTGATGCTTACATGTTATTAAGAAATGTGATCAGTTTGATTGTGGATTCAAACAAGCACAGAGAGGGAAATTCATGGGAAGAGACAGGTGACTAGAGTGCAGCAGGGACTGGAGCTGTCTAAGTTATGATCATCTTAGGCAGGTTATGCTGTAATATTCCAGATATATATGTGCTCAGGTATGGCATTATAGTGGATCTGATGCATTAAATGTCTTTGCTTGTGAAAAGAAATTACTAGGAAATAACCTATTTTAGTCAGTTTTCAAATACTGTTATTTCTAAACAAAATTTTTTCAACCTTGTTAATGGCACTCATCCTAAGGTGACATTGCCTTAAATTTTTAAAACATTTTGGAGTTATTCCAGCCCCAAATGATTTAATAAATCCATGCTTTACTTCCTTAACTGTTCTAAAATTCTTTAGCAATGCATATAAAACAATAAGACCTGGCCAATATTTGGTGAATATGTTTGACAAATTACACCATTTTCCATCCAAAAAAATGCATTTGCCAAATACTTTTTTAAAAACAGATTCAACTATAGCTGCATAGCTGATCAAATACCATTTGGCAAATACATTCCTCAGTGAGTACAAGTGAAATCCATACAACAATACATTCAAGGAATATTCTTTTCTGCAATTCAACTAGCTCTAAAAACAACACTGAAAGAATATAAATAAGACAGTATTACAAACACATACGAAACAAGTGGTCTGTGATGTAACTAGGATTTATGTCACCTTCTTGAAGCCAATTTTACAGTGTTAATTTAGTTTTCAACCAACAATGAATGTTTGAAGATATGCAATGTCCAAATAGGCATCTGAATTACAAAATGAATCCCACGGATTCAGATTTTTAAAAACAAAAAGTGTCAACCTAAGGCTGGCATGTTGGAATTTCTTGGCTCGAGCAGTTTAAGGTTCCATGGTACCCATAGGTCTGCCACATTTTTAAAGTGAGAACAGTGTTTGTATTTGAATATATAGTTGTATCTATCTACAACAAAAGATCCTAACAAATTCTTTGCATCAGTAACCCTACAGTATTGTTGGATGGGCCTCCCTTTCCAAGTTTATTTTCTGCGCATTCTTAGAGATAGAAGTTCATCAGGGCTCTGAAAAGAATGGTGTAGTCAATACCTCATCATGTAGTATGAATTCAACCATGAGCCCCCACAAGTCTATAAATGACGTGTTGTATCCTTGTTGGCACCGCTCTTTTAGCTCATTGTAATAGTACTTCAGACGGTCCAAGGTAAAACCTTTAATCTTGCATTTGGTCACATGCTTCCGAGCTTTATTGATCGCTTCCTCCAGATACTTCTGTGACCAGTTAGCATCTTCGTACAAGTTTGCCATAGTCCTGAGGAAGGGAGATAGGATGTTAAACAATAAGGGTAGGCCTACACTGGAAATGGAGATACAATTTCCAGCTTGGGCAGACATACTACCAGAAACTCTTAGTGAGACAGCCTGCTAAAAACAGTAGTGTAGCTGAGGCTGCATGGACAGTGGGATGGGATAGCTGCCCTGAGTACACACCTAAGGTTTCAGATGGGATTGTTCTCATGGTGGCTAGCCCATCCTGCTGTCTGTGCAGCCATGGCTACGCTGGTAATTTTACTATGCTAAACCTAGCGCAGGTATGTCTACCCAAACTGGAAATTACACCTCCAACTCCACCGTAGGAAGGAATGGTCAGTGTGTATGGCCAGGATGTAAAATCCCACCCCTTCATCTTCCTATCTCCAATCCTAGCTGAAAGACAAGATTCAGTATGATGGATCAAGAGTATAATTGACATAATACAGAAAGGTAATAGATGTTTAAATAAATATACATTCTTAACAATTATTTGAACTCTACTTCTGAGATCTAAGACATATACAGTATCCACTAGGTGGCACAGGCAGTTGGTCAGTGTGACTGCCCACCACTTAGCTTATAGTATTTTTGTTCTCAGTGTATACATAGGGAAATATGTGGGTTTATTTTTTATCTATAAAGTGTCACGCAAACAAACAGTGTTATATAAATAATAAATAAATAAATAGTGGCATGCAGAAAGATCAAATACAATTGTTGCTCATGTCCAGCTTACCATGTAGTGCCCGATAAACCAGTGATGTAAGAAATACTGTCCAAGATATTCAATTTCTGAAGACCCAACAGGCTGCCATACATTGCTGTTAATGATCTTGTCCCACCCCCTGTTGTCGTGATTGCCACCACTGGCACCTGCTCAACACACAGAGAAGACAGGTGAAAAACAACTGAACGTCAGAAATAAGAAATGATTTGTATGAAGGATGGAAATGGTAAAGGCATGGATAATACCAATAAAAAATGTCAGTTTGTGAGCAATTACATAATTCATGTTAACTACTTCCATTCCTATCTCCTAACTGAAAGCTCATATTCTGTTGCTTCAGATTTGTTTCTTTTTATTATACAATTGTTGACCAACTCACTATATTAGAATTCTCCTAACGAGCATCACCTGGAAGTCAGCATAAAAATATAGCCATTGCCCTACCAGAACAGTTAATTAATCCATGATTCTGTCTCTGACACTGGTCAGTGCTTCAGAAAAATGCACAACACCTTATAATAATTGGAATTGTGCAGTACAATATCATGGAGGTGCTTCCTGACCCCAACCTGATCATTACTTGATGTCCTCCTTAATTTACTAAGCCATTTACTTCCATAACATCCTGTGACAGTGAGTTGCATGGCTAATTATATGTTGCGTAGAAAGGTATGTTCATCTGCCTATTTAAATTTGTTACCCTTTAATTTCATCATGTGCTCTGCTGTTCTTTTGTCATGGAAAAGAGTAAATGAGTAGAGCTGGCTGGGAAACAGTTTTCCCGTCCCCCAATAATTTTTGAGAGGGCAAAATTTTTTGCAAATCAGTACCCCACCCTCCCACCCAAAAATCAGATTACATCAATAGAAATATTTTGTTTCAACAATGTCCGTTTTGTTTTGATTTTGACCTTTGCAAAAAAATCGTTAATTTTTTTTAGTGTAACTTGCCTAAAAGTTCAAAATGAAAAGTCATTTTGAACTAAAAAATGAAGTCAGCCAAATATCCCCCTTACAACAGACATATTCCCACCCTGCCTCCATCATACAAACTACCTCCACTCAGCAACCACAGACACTCCTCTAGTGTTTACTGCAAACCTCCTGCCTGACAAGCATTTTCTTGATACAAATGAGCAGTGTACAAAAGGAACCTGTAACTCATGACATCAGGGAACTGTAGAGAGACTACTAGGGCTGTAAAGGCTTACGTCACCTGGCCTGCTCTGCCCCACCTCACTCACCATACTGCTACGA
The DNA here is from genome assembly GCF_965140295.1 of Lepidochelys olivacea. NCBI lineage: Eukaryota > Metazoa > Chordata > Testudines > Cheloniidae > Lepidochelys > Lepidochelys olivacea. Next base: position 66,035,790 of record NC_140416.1, on the reverse strand, counting down.
CAGTTCCTATGCTCCCAGTCTCTCCTTCCAGAGATCTGGACCTGCCCTTGGCAGGTAACAGGAGGGAGAGGACACCTGCCCTGCATGGTGCTGGGGGTGGAGGTGGGTGGCTGAGACCCAGTACCCTGGACATCCTCAAACTTTTGCCTGGGGATGTGTGGGAGGGAGAAGGTACTGGCAAGCTGTACAACTCCTAGACTCATTTCTCCCGCCAGTGGTCAGCACCTATCCAGGGAGTATCGTCTCTGTTCAAAGCTACCAATAAATGCAGCCTAATATAACTGATTAATCCTGGAGCCACTCACTGCACTCCTTGAAAGCAAATAATCCATTGCTTGCTTCTAAGGCTTCCTGACTACTCGGAAGAACCAGCTGAGCGCAGCACTACCATTGGAAAGAGGGGGACACCCACAATTCAGTTCCACACATACTTCATGGTCCTGCAGGTCCTCCTCTAGCTGGAGCACCTTCTTCACAGTAGCAGCAACATACTTCTTCCTTTTACACAGGAAAACCTGCTCTTCTGTGCACAAGTCAAACCCAAAGCGCACGTCCATGTCTTTTGGCCTGAAACACAAACTACAGCAAACGTCGTCGTCTTTGATTCCCATCCATCAACTCAGCAACGCCAAAAAGTGTATGCACATATATTATCACTTAGGACCTATATAGAGCAGACAATCAATAAACTCCATCATCAGACTTACACGACAGGCTATTTCCATACCTGTATAAAGACTGAGCAATGTAAGAAAGAGGGTGATATTTCTATTACCGGCACATGAGGAGCAACAATGTGGACAAAGGATAGGTCCCAGCATGTTTCAGGTTTCTTGCAAAAGTCACAAAGAAAATTGAGACAATTGGGGCATTTTTCATTTGCAGGGTCATTTTTAAACTCTTAGTATTTTTTCTGTGTCAATCTATTTCTCATCAAACCACCCTGAAAAATTCAAATAGCACTCCGAGTTTGCAGTTTCATCTTGTGTTTTTTGCCCTTGCAATGAGGTTGTTTACAAAATAAAGGTTTAGTGTTCCTGTTAAACTGAATTCTGCAACACAACCTTAACTGATACAGCTACCACTGCACCACATGGTCAAATTCTGCCCTCAGTTAACTCATGAAACCCCACTGACTTGTGTGCAGTTGTAGAGGTGTAGTACTGTGTATAATCTACTTCTAGTAGAAAACAGCTGGATAACCCCACTCTGTGTGCACTTCCTACATTGGTAATGAACGAGTATGCTATGCAAGGTCAATGTTCTATTGTAATTTGTTTATATTACATTATCACCCAAAATGCGGTAGGTGTTGCCTCAATATATGCATGGAGAGCTTGCAATCTAAGGCACAGATCCTGCAAGACCTCCCCTCCCAAGTAGACCTCCATGGCCATTCGGGCTAATATAAGTGTCTGTCCTTGCAAACACTTAAGCACATGGACAATTCCAATGAATTTCCTCACATGAGTAAAATTAAGCATGTGCTTAAGTGTTTGCAGAATTGGGAGTTAAAAGACAAAAACACAGATGGTGATTCATATCTGTGTGTTTGTCTTCAAAAATTGCTTCAGGATAGAATGTCAGAATTTCCCAAAAGGCTTTGGTCACATTGCCCTCTGGTGGGTGCAAACTACACAGGATATTAGCTGAAATGATAGTTCATGAGCATGGATGTTTCATGGGCGACTACTATAATTTTCCATTCCCAGCCACTTTTGCAAAGCACACATCATTCACTTACCAAGTTTAATCTTTAAAAACGAAGTCATTTAAATGATTTTCTGAATGTAAAAATGTGTCTGAATGTTTTCAGAATGGTCGGGAAAAAACCCTCAGACCCCCAAAAAGTCCCAAACAGCTGTATCTATTTTCTTCTGACTTTCTAATAAAGTTCACTTCTGGGTTGAGATTAAGCACACAGCTCTTCCTCCTTTCTAGAAAGCGGAAAAGTATAATTCATGTGGTCCTTTTTCTTTGCGAACTACAGTACTGTCAAGACCTGAAAAACATTTTTAAGACTGCAGTGACATATGCTTTACCATGTCTCCTCTGATCAAGTCTGACTGAATAATAGTCTATGAGATATTTCAGTTATAGCCAGATAGGAAACTCTTTTCCATCCTGCAAAAAAATTCAAGATTTTGAAAATTTTTCCCATCTTGAATCAGGATGAAGAGTCAGAATCTCAAAAATTTTCAAAAAACAAAATCTGAAAAAATTTCAGTTGAGGCACTTTGTTTTGATAATTCTGAAACATTTTGTTTAGATTTTTGACCTTTTCAAAAACATTTTTAACAGTACTATAATTAGCTTGAATTTTTAAACAAAAAGACATTTCAGCCTGGAAAACGAATTTTTCATTAAGAAAATGTTGAAATGAAACATTTCAATAATTTCAAACCTTTTTAAAAAAAAATTTCAAGTCAAGAAGTTTGCTGAAACAGAAACTTTTCATGAGAAAGGGTCCATTTCAATTAATTGACATTTTCCAGTGAAACAATGTTTCGTAAAAAATTCCCAACCAGCTCTAATTCCAATATTACATATAATATTAGTTTTACCTAGCAAGATTATCAGTTCATCTGAGGAGAAGGGAAGCATCAGTCAGCGTGTGTTTAAATTTCAGATTGCTGGCTAACCTCTGTTTTATGAGCCCCATGAAAATAATGACCATACTGGCCCAGACTTGCTCATGCAGAGGGAATCTTTGCTTAGCCAGCCACAGAAAGATTTCTCCAAGATAGGAGGCTTCTCCAGTGGTGTAGAGCCATCCTGGCAGTGCCTAAGCCACTCTCTCCCCTTGTCTAGAGCAGAGGGCATGAAAAGGGGAAATGGGGGATCACCAAGAATCCTTGCATCCCAGTGATTCCCAGCCGCCACAACAGCTCCTTCAGGCCATTGACACCTGGGTCTGACCTAGCTTAGAGCAGCACCAGCATTGGGAGACCACATAGGTGACAGTCACCTTTCCACCTTGCCCACACCTTGTGCTGGAAGACCTTCACCTGGACTCCAGAATCTGGCCAATTGTGTGTTATAATACAAACAACGTGTGCTCTTTTATGTTTGGTTGGTTTTTAAAATGCAGTTATTCTCCGAAAAGCAACTGCAGCTATGGCAGCATGGGATTCCATGTTTACTGTTTCAGTGATTCCATATCAAATGTGCTAAGTTTACAAGTAAAAAGTTTTTTCCCTGGCTTCTGGCCCTACAAATGCCTCCCGAAAGTCAAACTGCGTTCTTTTTTTCTTGTGCATCAGACCCAGTAATAAAGGTTCTGTCAGCCAAATTGTGCCTCAGTTACATCAGTGCAACCTCATTATCTTCACATTATGCTTTCAGTGATGCCTGTGCAGACACAACTGGTTGACTCTCAGTTAACATTTCCTTTGATGATGCATGAGAAGCAGTGGAACCTGTCTCACTCTCTCTTGACTATTCTGGGGGTAAAGTGGTGCCCCTCCCCTCCAGTGTCCCCCTGGACCAAAAATGGTGTAGGAAAGATCACCCATACTCTGGGAGTGCTAGGACACAGGCAGTGCCTCCCTTTCCAACCCCAACCAGGCAACCTCAGGGGACAACTGCAGACAGCTGCCAGCCAGAGACTCCAGCTGGTAGGCACAGAAGCTGTCAGCTTTGAAACACTACACATTCCAGTCAAAACTTTCACTGGCTGTTTGCTCTTGCTCCACCTCCCTCCTTGCGAACTCTTCACATGAGTGTCACTCCCACCTGACCCTCTCCTAGTCTGTCTCTCCTCCTCATGCCCTTCCCATTCCTTTTTATTTCCATTGAGCTGATCCCCTCCTAAGAAAACCCATTAAAAAAATCATGGAACTGACATGATGTTTGCTGCCACCACATTGTTCACTCCGCTTGTGTGTGATACCCTTCACGCACTCTGTCTCTGTCTTGTCTATTCAGACAATATTTCTCATTGTTTCCTTGTGCTCTCCCATCTGTCTGTGTCCATCTGTCATCTCTTAGACTGAGATTGTAAACTCCTTGGGGCAGGGATTGTCTTTGTCCTAAGTTTGTACAGCACCTAGCTCAGAGGGGTACTTGACCATGACTAAGGCTCCTAGACACTGCGATAATACAATACAATGCATAATTGATTCTGTCAAGTTAGCAAAACCAAAGAGGAGTACACATTACTTTAGTCTCAAAGGTCAGCAGATCTGACTGACAACAAACAGGGAACAGACCTGACAAAAATGTGCCAATTGTACACAGTCACTTTCAACACCGAATCGTACTTTAAATGTTTGCAGAAGCTCTTGACATACTGTAAGTATATTTTTCCCAAAACAAAAAACAAAATAAAACACACACACAGAAGAAGAGGGCAGAGAGTTAAGCTGACAGTCATTAGCACTCTAAGGTTACGCCTATACTATGCAGCTTTTAGCAACACTGCCGACAAAAACTTCCATTCCCAATGAGCGGCATTAGCGTTGTTGGCCGGAGACAAAGCACTGTTCACACCAGCGCTTGTCATCCACAAAACTTTTATCTTTCAGAGGTGTATGTTTTTTAACACCTCTGAAGGACAGAAGTTTCGTCTTTCACTTGCCAGTGTAGATAATGCCTAAGAACCAAGATAAGATATCTTACCAGTCTTTTGCCTTCACATGCAAGTCAAATGTTTTGTCCTGAAAATTAAGAAAGTAGATAAATTACCATCATATTTTTAAACCTTCCTTTCTCTTAGAGTGAGTTTTGCCTACTCTCCAATTAGCAATGTCTGAAATGTCTAATTATAGCATATGCTCAAATAACTGCAAATGTATTTGCAGATAATGGAAAAATGCAAATGTACAATGGATACGGTAATAAGTGGAATAGTCTCATTCTATTTGGAGGTTTATTGTGGCAGGATGTTAGTAATAGAATGCAATATTAATTGTTAGTTTAATAAAATAGCATGTGTTAGGTATTACTTCTCCCTTTATATTCTATCAATAAATTATGATTGTCTTCAATATAATGAAGAAAATCAACACCGAAGGAACTGTAATTAAAGAATGTATACTGAAATTTCATTTTATCACCTACAATAATGAAAAGCCATTACCCCCATTTTTTATAAATGCATTCTGATACATGTGTGACAGAGGGATTTGTAGTCTTATAGATCATTTAAGTATAGAATCTTAAGGTTTCAGGTTTCAAATGGTTATCAGGACAAAAAAATTGATTGTTGCTATTTGGTACTTTAATAAGTAGTATGATGATTTTTTGAGCAATTTTTATAAACCTACATAATCAGCTACACTTTGCACTACAATTATCATGTTAATAACTTTCCCGTATTAGTAAAAACTTAAACATAGTTAAAATATTTATTCCAAGAGGTTTGCAGCACTCACCCTTACTATTGTTATTTTCTTTTGCAAAGGGAGTGAATTTAGAGGCAGAGGCAGGGATTCTTCTTTATCTGAGGTCTGCTCAATTAAAAGAAAAGTGGAGATGGTGGTGATTTATCACAAAGAGAAAAGGGCTAACCCTCCCCAAAACACATGAATTAGATGGATGATGTTGTTTACATTCTACTCCAAATGATATTTTCGTTAAGGCTAATGATAACATACAACACAGTAATGCATCTTCTTTGGCAGTGTAACATCCAGTTGTGTTTGTTTATTCTTGACATAGTGGAAAAACACGGAATCTCTATTCCTGAGACTGGAGTCAGCGTCCAATGAAATCTTCTGGGTTTCTTCATAGGATCCTTTGACTGTAAGTGTGAGCTCTTCCTCTGAAGACAAAAGACAGTGAACAAGGAGAACCTTAACTGTAGGTGCCCAGAAACAAACTTTGCATGACTTATACACTGCATTCACTGAGAAGTTCTTTGCATCGTCCTCATAATAGTGGTTGCTTAGTAAATCTAGAGACTGCCCCCAAAAGATTCTAAAATCCCATAACAAATATTCAGGTAAATGAGGATTCAAATAATTCAGTGAGTCACTGAGTAAGTGCTTTAATTGGAGGACTCTAACCAAGATTTAGATTAGAATTTAGATTAGAAGGAATGTCATACTCCTTATAAAAGCCAAAGGTCCTAATTGCAAATCAAATAGAGTGATTTATCAGTGTCTTTCTGTGATAACAGCTCAGTAGCAATGGTGGGGGACAGGGATCAGCATTCATGTCGCACTCCCTGACAATACCTGGCCCAGCCCAGGGAAGCTAATGATCCATCCAGCGGACCAAATTCAGTGATGAATCCTGGTCACGTGCCACCTGAGGCATGTTACACATACAGGAAGAAACAGCAGCAATGGTGGTGTTATAGCTGAAATGATCCTTCCATTCAGTGGTGCCAATTCAGATACTTCTTGGAGATGAGGTGGGGGCAAATTCCACTCCTTCCTCCCCTGGCAGGGATCCCATTCTGGTTCCCACTCTCACAGAGACCCTAGGTCTCCTCAGCCAGAAAGTACCCTGTTTCTTATCCACACAGCTCATGAGCCAGTGCTGCCAGAAGTCAACTTCTCTGTGGACTCCCCTGCACTTCACAGTACAGAAACAGACTTCCCACACACCAGATCGCAACACCCTTTGGCCTGTCTGCTCCTCAATCTGCATCGAGGAGCAGGCAGGTGAAATTTAAGCAGCATTACGAACCCATGTGACAGGTCACAACATCACTCACTGAAATTTGTCCTGGCAACCCCTCTATGTCTATAGAGGGGTGGCCGGGTCAAATTTCAGTGGCGTTGCAGCTACAGCAGTGATCCTGATTGCTTCACAGCAGCCCTTCTGATTTAGTACAGGACCACTGCTTAAAAATGCTTGAGCCATGGCCTCCCCCACTTCACAGCCTATGGAATTTTGAGCAAGAGCAAAACCTTGCACAGACGCTTGCATCCCCACGGAGATGCTGTCACTGTTCTCCTATAGGATCAAGACCTAAGCCTCTATATTTCTTGTCACTTGTAGTTTTCCCCAGAAATTACCTTTCAGACACAAATTTCCGATTCCAGGGCTCAGCAATAGCTAATCAAAGCATTTGGCTTTCCTCCCCCACCCCCCTGCTCCTATTCATGAACTGTCTAACAGGTAATGATTTTTCAAAAATTGTTCAATGTGTAAATCTTGGGAAAGAACCCACCTATTGAAATGTGTACGCAAGGAGTATCAGAGATCCCTGCTACATTAAACAAGACTGATTTTATAAACATGGGCCCCATTCCTGCAATAAGATCTGTTTGTGTGGATCCCCACATCCATGTGTAATCTCATATTTAAATCCTTGAGACACTTTATTTTTGCTCAAACAACTAAAAAAAAAAACCTTTAAAAACCTTTGAATTGGTATGTGCACAGGCCTAAATGAAGTCTACAGATTAGGCCTTATTTGCAGAAATTTAGTTATGAAATAATATTTAAAAGGTCAATGTCAGGTCAAGTCTAGCCCCAAATTTACATTTCGTACATAAAAGGTTCACAAAACCTAAAAACAACAGAAATTTTTCCACAATGTTTTGTTAAAATTTCAGCATAAACAGTATTCTTTGAATAAAGAAAAGGTGGTTGTGAGAGCCAAAATTTTAAATTTTCTGACTGTTGTTTGAGTCTCAAATGTAATGCTATTTTAGTGAGAGGGGTTTTTGGGCCTTTAAAGTATCATATGACAGTCAGCATCACCTACATAATCATAGAAATGTAAATGTAGGATTGGAAGGGACCTCAAGCGGTCATTAAGTCCAGCGCCCTGCATTGAGGCAGGACCATCCCTGACAGGTGTTTGTCCAATCTGTTCTTAACAACCTCCAATGATGGGGATTCCACAACCTCCCTTGGAAGCCTAGTCCAGTGTTTAACTACCCTTATAGCTGGCAAGTGGCTCCTAATATGTAATCTAAATCTCCCAAGGTGCAGATTAAGCCCATTATTTCTTGTCCTACTGTCAGTGAACAGGGAGAACAAATGAACACAGTCCTCTTTATAACAGCCCTTAATAATGGATTATTCATTTTCTAACTTTGATTATAACTACAGAATCATAACATATAAATAGCCAGTTAATGAAGAAATAACCTCACTTGTGGATTGTTGCTTTAGCTTCTTTGCCTGCCCATTAACTTCCAAACAGGAAACTTCACGTGACTGTAACAGAGATGACCAAATAAATGACAAAGAGTGACACAGATGGGGTTCTAAGTGAGTCACCGTGTTCTCCATTAACTCCTCTGGGTGATTAAGCAGTGACAACAAAGGGAATCATATCTAGTCCTTAGATGCAGGGACGGTGACAGTGACATATCGTTTCCATGTTGGGGAGTATAAAGGAGGAGAAAATAGGAGCATCTTACAAGTATGAACAGAAAAGTAATGTAACTCCTCAAGGGAGGGGGAATAATGGAATGGAAAGCTATTCAGATAGGGGTTTGTTTTTTTAGAGAGAATAGCTTGAGAGAAGCTGTTTGTGTGTGTTTTATCACTTTTAATAATTAAGCATTAACTACTTTAGGGAACAGCATAGGAGTAGTGACTAGCAAAATTCTCACGCCTGCATTAGGAGGTGGGAATACTGGGTGCTCACAGCTGCACCACTTTCAGTCTTTGGCAGAAGGTGACTCTGCTAGAATAGCAGAGAGATCCCAGCTATCCCAGTTCCAGGCTGTCTCTCCATAGGAGCGTGTGCTTCGAGCACCGGACAACACGTTTTCCCAGTGCTAGCAGTTGTGTGGGACAGGAAAGATCACAGGAAATAAAAGGATTACCACTAGTACTCCATTAGTAATGATGTTTTCAGGACAGTCCAGACTACAAAACAAAATTAAAAATACAAATGTCATGATTAGTATTATTTAAATGACTCTAAGAGTATCAGACACAGACTTTCCCCCTCAACATTTATATTGCTCATTTACATTTATTTATTTATTTTAACTTATAGATGTCCCAGAAGAGGGAATAGCACTAGAAGCCAGTTCTACCATATGGGTATTATGCAAGTTTCCACACACTTCTTTAACAGTGGAAAAGAGAAGTTGACCTTTAAAGCCCCTGATATTCCAGCCCTGGAACTGTGCCAAGCAGATGCTGTGCGCTGTGTCAGAGCATGCAGCGGTTTCTTACATACTCCATACTAAACCTCTGAAGAGTTTGAGATCATTAAATCGGTCTGAATGGTTCAAACCCAGGCCTCCATAGATGAAAACCTGATGCATTAATCTAAGATTCCATACTAGCACAATGGGGGGAAAATTTTCTATACTCGTTTTAAAGGTGAACAGCAAAATGGAAATGAAACTCAAAATAATGCCAGAGAGAGAGAGAGAGAGAGAGAAAGTAAAAATTTCCCCCTCTCTGATAAATAAGGCAATTCCTGATCTATTCAAGATATCATATAATGCATCATTCTTTGATATTACAGTTGCAAACTCACATTTCAGCCATGTAACTCATGTTATTAGTGACGTGTGGAACATAGTCATAATAATTTAGAGTCAGATCCTCAAGTTCATGTACATTGTTGCTCTATTGATTTAAATGACTTCCACCAGTTGAGAATCTGGCCGTTAAGTTTTAAATATGTTACCCAATATTCTTTCCTTTATCAGGCTAACTGTTATATGGAGATATATAGGGAACATGAGCAGATAAAATCAGAGATGGATGGTATGTTATTCTGGAGGGTGTGTGGAAATGCCACAACCTGCGCCCTACACATTCACAGTTACACAAAGCCTATTCCAGGAAATGGACACCAAAGCTCCTGATATTTGGTTCCTGTGTTAGTAGTTAAAGTTGTAGTTAGACAGATACTGTCATTACAGTCCTTGTTTCTGGCAGGGGTGAGGAATTATGTTGTGTTTAATAAATACAAGATAAGATGGATTCCTAGCTAGATAAATATGTACTTTTTGAACTCTTTCATAGGAAGACCTGGCCTTCCCGTTTTTCAATAGCTGCCACACACAGCTCAGTGGCCTCTTGATTCATGAGCCTACTCTGGACCTGATTCTGTTCTCAGATATGCTACTACAAATCTGGAGTACATGTACTGAAGACCATGAAGTTACAATGGTATAAAACCTGGGTGAGCTCAGGATCAGGCTACAAGTCTGGGTTTTCATGTCACCTGCCTCATCTCCTGAAAATTCCACTGTCCTGTGAACATGGTAAAGCATCCTTTCTAACACTTTATTGGAATAAAGAAACAATTATGAGTCCCAAAGCTACTTTGTCTGTCCCTCTCCTTCACTTTCACTCTACCCAGAACCTTGCTCAGTCCCACATCATGCCTGACTTCCTGCTTCAGATTTAAAGAAACAATATGCATAAAGCTTCAGAAGCCACCATCCCCTGTGCCTGATGCTCTGATTTCCTTCTGCAGGACCCAAAACAGCTAACTAATGTAATCAGCTGCTCTTAGCACCATAGGGGAAACGTCTAGAAATAATATACCAGAGTTAAAGCAACTAAGGACTGTTTATTTACTAAAAACTGCAAAAAACATGCTTTCACCTTTCACCGATAATTATCTTTTAACATTCACATTTTACACAACTTTTTGTACATCTATTTACATTTATTTCTTCTATTTTACATGTTTTTTAAAAAATATTTTCCTTCACATTTCCAAACAAGGGAGGTGGTGTGTGTGACATGAAAGCCTTTGGAGGGGGGCTGAAGGGCCTTCAGTCTTCTAGGAACTGCAGCAGAAGCACCTCCTCAAGTTGGGATATCTGAAAGACAGACAGAAGGAAGAAAAATGTCAGAGGCAACAACCCATTGGGCCCTCGAGGTCCCTACAACCTCTTTATACACTGACAGTACCTTTTGGTTTGCCAGGATCTGCCACAAGTCCTTGCCTGCCCCCTGGTATCAGGGCCTAGGCTATATTAGATCACGGAGAAAGGGAATATTGGCCAACCGAAGCCACCCAGCCAGCCTGGATCCTATCCCTTCAGCACCTCGCACAGGGTTGCCCTGTTTCTGGATCCTACCAGTGGAAACATGAAAGAGAAAGGAAACATGAGTATTGATTAAACACAAAGTTTAATACACAACAAAAATCAACACAAAAGAACCACCTAAATAAAAATGACTTACCTCCTCAGTCACTGCTACCCAGGGGCAAGCAGTTGTCACCCACACACAGGCCTGGGCTATGGGCCCATAGGCAGTTGGGCAATGTATCTGCCATGGCTTGGCTCAGCTGTTGGTGCAAAGGCAGTCTGCAGGTAGGCACATGCACAGCTACTTGGGCTGGTCAGAACCAAAGTATCTGGTTCTTGGACCGTACTATTGGTATTGATACTAAAAAGTGGGGCTCTGCAGGTAGTGGTGTAAGGAGTGGAGGCAGAAGGCTAGTGAGGGTTTTCATCATAGTAACAGAAACCAAACAACCAAAATCTTTTCTTCCCTTTAAATCAAAGTTAATTGGAATGAGTGCATAAAATGATTTTCATGTTGCTGTCTGGTGATGAAATAGTATGGAAAAGTCAAATAAACATTTTTTTAGAAGTCAAAAGGCATATCTTTCCCACTGATGTCACACAGCAGGCCAGACTCGTGAAATCAACAAAGGAAAATGTTAAAGGATCACTGTAATGTGCTGCAACCACCTTTCTGGGCCTGTGATTACACTTTCTAAATAAAGTTATTATTAGAAGATCTTGGTAAGAAAGTAACAGACCCATACAAGTAAGCTTTTCTTAATAGGAATCAACAAGACCTTGATTTAAGCTGGGGAGACAACAGTCAATAATCACATCAGGCAAAATTTCTTTACATGAACGATGATTAAGGCTACGATTATGTCCCGGAGGTCACGGAATCCATGACTTCCATTGACCTCCGTGACGTTTTCTGCCCAGGGGCTGGAGCTCCCAGCCAGTTCTGCCCCCATAGCTCCCAGCTCCCACCCTGGTGGGGGGACCCCGAAGCTGCCCAGACATGGACCCTGCGACAGACGGCGGGGGGACTCCCCACAGCTGCTGAGCTCCGGCGGCCAGCCAGCACACCCCGCAACTGTCCAGCAGCGGCAGCCAGGGCCAGCAGCTGGGGGACTCCACAGCTCCCTAGCACCGCAGCAGTGGAGCAACGGGGAGCCCTAGAGCAGCAGTGGGTGCTGAACCCGCCTACCCCTTTTGTCAGGGATATTTTTAGTGAAAGTCAGGGACAGGTCATGGGCTTCTGTGAATTTTTATTTATTGCCCGTGACCTGTCCCTGACTTTTACTAAAAATATCTGGGACAAAAACTTAATCTTGATGATACTTACATTACATGACAAGCTACCATACTCCAGTATGAAAATAAGTTTTGTACATCGTTCCACTCAAGAATCCATTAGAATTTGGAAAGAAAATTCTGTTGGGTCTGAGTATTCCTTAGGAGGCAGCAGACACATGGAGCACATTCCCCATTGCCAAGTTATTACTTTCCAAATTGTTTTTTTTTCTACCAGTTAGAGAGTCTATAACATTCAAGGTTTTACTCACATGTTCTGCAATATGAACTCCACCTCCAGCTCCTCCTGTTCCTGAAAATCAAAAAGAAGTGAATGAAGTCAATATGCAATAACCCTTCCCCATAAGGGTAACTTTGTGGATTGTATGAGCCTGGATCCACAGGTGTACAAGGAGACTGTATCGGCAGGAAAAAATTAGCAAAGGTTACTTTGAAAAAGATCCTTGCGCTCCAGTGGAAAGGAACATCACTGAATGAGGAAGACACATTCTTAACTCTCCTAGCTAACATATCTAGCACCTTACCACAAATGCCATCATTGTTAATTGGACATAAGACATTGGGCAGATCTATTTCCTGCCAAACACCCACCACCCCCACTATATTCTTCTTCTTCTCTGATTCCCATCCATCAGCTAAACCACAATGATTAAGCCAAATGAAGACTTTCCACCACTTTCTGTCTTGTACCAACTTCATGGCTTTCTTCACCTTTAAACCTTTTTGTTCCATGTCTAGTCAACACATCTTCTAGTCTAGTTCCTTGCACTTTGGTATGTATCACCATGTATGGTATCCTTTCCAAGTCCATTCTTGATATGTGTTCAAGCCATCACAGTCATCTTTCTTGAATTTTCTGTAGTAGCATTATTTTTTGCCCTTGCCATTTTCTTATCACTCCACTTTTTATTTTCTGTGGTCTTGAAATTCTTGGTATGCCATTCAGCTTCAGCCAGTTCATATCTTCAGTCAATGACTTTCGTTCATCGGCTTTCCTCATACGCCAGCATTCTGACCCAGGCAGCACTAATGGCACAATTCTCTCATATATGCTGATTTTCGTTTTTGTGGAAATGTGTTTAGCTTTCCAGATCTTAGCGCTTTCCAAATGCAGGAGCAGTTAGACTGATGCTGCTTCTTCTGTCATCTTCACAAGTCCCATCCTTTGATATTAGTCTTCCAATGTACACACCTTTTTTCAATTGTTCTAATTCTTTGTCTTTGACTTTGATCTTTTCCTCTTGTCTTCCAGTTGCCATAACATTTATCTTCTCTGTGCTGCTCTTCAGTCCAAATTTTCTGCTTTCCTGATCTACCTTGTCAGTTATTCTCTGTAAATCCTCCTTGATCAATGCTATGAGGTCAATATCACCTGGGATTCTAAGATTATTCACTGTCCTCCGATATAACATGACTTCTCCCATTTCATCTCTCAGTTGTACAGCCATTGTTACTTCCATATCAAGTTGAACAAATCTGGTGATAACAAGTCTCACTCCTATGGCCATCTTGAATCATTCTATCAGCTTCTTGTCTACTCTCACTGCACTCATCTACATACTGTAGACCAGGGTAATCAATAGGAGGACCACAGGCCAAATCCTGACTGTTAGACACTTTTGAATGGGCCCCCAAAATCTTTGTATTTACTTATTATCTTTTTTAATTATTATTTTCTCTGGAGTCTGGATCTTGACTATACCTTGACCAAGAAATTTGGACCTTGCCAAAAAATAATTGACTACCCCTGCTGCAGACATTTTCTATCACCTTGATCAACTTTTCAGAGATGCCAGACATTCCCAAGACTTGCCATAACCCTTTCTGGCAAATGCAAGTTTGAAGTTTATAAAGTTGTTGTAACAGGTTTGGTTCCCATAGAATATTCTATTTCTTCAATACCTGTCTTATTACAAAGAGATGATTTATTGTACTCTGTCCCAGTCTAAATCCACAACCTGTTCACCTGCAAGCATCAATTCCACATAGCTCTTCATTCTCTTCTGCAAATCTTGGTGAATGCTTTTCCCAGCACAGTCTTGTCTGTGAATCTTGTTGAATAGTTGGTGCATCATCTTTACTATGTGTTCCTCACCTACTTGCAGCAGCTCTACAATTATATTGTCACTCCCTGGCACCTTTTTGTTTTCAGCTTTCTATCAAAATCTTTTTTTCTTCTTCTAAGAATTCTGGCATCTGCTCTCCCTCATTAGTGCCGGGAAGCTTCCCCAGCACTATTTCATCACCTGTGTTCAGTACGTTGTACAGCTCTTCAGAATAGTCTTTCCCCAGCTATATATACTTTGTAAATTATCAGATAGGAAAATTCTTTGAAATACTGGGCCCAATTTCCAAAACAAAGCACCTAATCTGTATGCTGAAATCATGCCCTGGATTGCTTGAATCAACATGTAGGTGCCTTGGTGCCAATGTGAACATCCAGAGGTGGTATTTGGCTATTCTACTTAGGCTGCTCATGTTTAAACACTGAACTACCCACGTAAAAATGATCAGCTGTTTTTTATACCAGTTTAATCCAAATTGTCTGGAAAGTCTGAGCAAACTAATTCATGGCAAACAAGTTACAACAGAGTAATTCTGAATAGTGCTTTCAGGTGCTCATAATCTCTGCAAAGTTCAACCTTTGCAAGTCAGTGGAGAGATTTTTTCCTAGAAAAAAACAAACCTGACCAACTGTATCAAACCACCCTCAACTTGCACTGGTCAAGAATGTTGAAATTCTGTCCAAACTCTTCATTATAATCATGGCGGAATAAATTTTCAAGCAGATTTTTCCTGTAACAATCTAAGAAAGATTGATAGATGGAGGGGGGCAATCCAATCCACAGGAAGGACCAATAAAACACAGTACAAGAAGATATTTAGAAGGAAAACCACACAAGTGTCTCTTCCTTCAGTTCTCTCTATGATTTCATTGCTCACCTGGGGATTCAACACAAACTTCACACGAACTTTATAGCCAACTTGAAGTTTAGCTATGTCAAAAAGAACTGTGCAGAGTTCATCATCTTTGCTGAATCTGTCTTCATCACAGACTTTCAGCTCCAGAATGTTCTGGGAACAGAAGTAAAGGATTTTATAAATTATATAATTTCAAAGAACCCTGTTAGTAGGAAATCCTTGAGGCTATGCATGTTTAGTCTGTGCAGATAGCGCAAGTAGTAAAAGAAGGACTGGGAGAAATGAGAGAGTAAGACAGAATGGGTGATGACATGTTACGCTTATTCTGCTTTAAAGAAATAAACTGAGTAATAAGGGGGGAGGGATTGTACCCTCAGGCCATATGTATATTTCTCTAGAGTCTGATTCTGGGCCTATGTAACTATAGGGTTCTGAGTGAGAATAAAACATTGAAAAATGACCTAAAATAGTATTTCCATGCTTTAAAATGTCTCTGTTTTTAAGTCTATTATCTTGGTACCTTGTAGGACTAGAAGTTAGTTATGGGCCCCAGTAGGAGACTTAGAAACTTTCCCTTCCAATGGTGTAGGATGTTCACATTTAATCCTGCAGAATTCAAAGATATAGGACTTTACATATTCATAACAATGTTATGGCTAGGAAAGCAGTCACTGGCCCAGGATTGAATTTTGCCTGTCCTAGACCTCAGATGCAGGTAGTTTTCTGGGGGAAGGAGGAGGAAGCATTTTTCAGATAGGTTGACTGGAAAATAAAATGGCTGCACCTTGAAACTGTCCAGGAGTTGGGAATGTTAGAATATGTCCTTGGGGAGATGAATTAATGGGCACAGGACAGGTGAGATATGCACACATCCCGTTAAGGGTCCTTCAAAGAGTTCTAGTAAATGAGTGGGTATTAATTGTAGGGTGAAGTCTAAAGAAATTCTGGCTCAGTTTAGATCTGCAGGACCTATTTGGAGAGGTTCAGATCCCTGACAGGAATGGGGAACTCTCGTGGATCATACCTTAACACGACTGTCAATCCTGTAGGAGAAGGTTTCATTCCAGATTGGATTTTTACAGTTTTTGATTGTTTTGGTCCGGACCCTTTGAGTTGAGGCAGTCGGCAGCCACAGTTCCACATAGCAATCAGACTGGCTTACTGTATAAAAGGAGGTAAATTATAAGTGAAGAGTCTACCCCATGTGCAGTATCACTGAAGGAATTAGTGCATCAGACTCATTTAAAACTTTGTTGACGTGTAAAGAGAGAGAGTATAGTAGTTGATTTCTTCCCAAGTCTTTCTGAGACATGCAGCCCAGAAAGAGGAACAGATAGTACAATAAAGCAGTATATCCCCAAAAAAGAGAAACATCCTTGTGAAGGCATAAGGGATACCATTCCTCTGGGGTCAGCGGCCTGCAGCTGGCTGGCTGATTAGGCCCACCTACTGCACCTGAAAAAGATCTGGAACTTAATTAGCTGACCCTTATAAAAGAGGACAGCAAGAAATAGAGGGTGGACTGCAACACCTTCCAGAAAGCTGAGAGACCAGGAGCCATCTCCCAATGGACTGCTACTCGAGATATGCACTACAGAGAGGTATTGCTCCAGAAATCAAATGGACAGAAGGGAGTGTGTGGCCTTCATTGCTGAGGCTCTGAGGTAAGAGCCAGGAAATATTGGTTACTGAAGTTGCTGGCATGAGAGGGAGAATTGAGGGAGGGACTACTCGGCCTGCACAGAATTTTGAGGGAAGAGTCTGCAAGGTTTTGATTTCTTTGTTAAGTAGGCTTAAATAAAATAGCTAACCCTGCTGGAAACTGCTTCCCTAGATTCCTTCAGAGAGCTCAGACAGAGTTAACCCAGGGAGTGAGCTGACTCAACAAGAGCAAAGTCTGGTCTGGTAAGAGGCAGGTGCTATAAGATAGGTCCCCCAACCGTTTTACAATCCACTAAACACACCTCTAGGCCCTTTTCCTGCTTCTATATATCTAACTAGCTTTTTTTTTAAAACATTTTTAATCAGAAAAATAATTATGTGCAAACACCTCCACATACACATACATTCATATTTACGCAAACCACTAAACTGTGTGTGTGTTAAAGTTGCTTTGCACATAACATACCTTACACAAAACTAAAAAAGCAAGGGAATGAAAAGTGAAGGGATCTAACAGTATATATTTTCTACTCCTCCTCCTCCCAGAGAGAGAGAGAGACAGACAGACTCCACCACTGGAACAACCATCATATACCACTGACAACACATATCACATGGCTAACTCTGCACTAGTGGGGATGCGAGCCTTCCCGCACTCCCTTCCCCAAACTCAGCACCAGACCTGACTGAAAATTTTTCACCAAAAATTGTTTTAGATAAAAAATGGAAATTTTCAACAAACTAAAACCAAAAATGCTTGGTTTTCATTTGTTAAAAAACAAGAAAATTGTCAATTTTGCAGCAAAAACAAAATTGAGTGATAAATTTTGACAAAAATGGAACTATTTTTCAAAAAGTTTTGTGGGAAATAAAATGCATTTCCTGACCAGCTGTACTCACCACCAAAACCACTATATGCAAACCACACTTCCCTCCTACCATCACTTCTGCACAGATCTGAACAGAATCACCTGCAATGAAAACTCGTTTAAACTCTAGGAGGGGTATGGGAGAATCCTGCAAGGTATCTTCAGCGAATAGAAACTAAAGGTCAATAATTAACCAATCTGTAAAGATACCATCACAGTGGTCCCTTTTGGCCTTATAATCTATGAATCCTCTAGAGTAACATATAACGTAATTATCACTCAGGTGTGGGAACTAAGGGTGCAGGGAGTACTGCAGCACCCCCAGATTTTATGCAGGGTCCCCGCTGCCATGTATACACACACACACGGGGTCCCAGCTGCCAGTCCTGCACCTGGAACTCTGCTCTTGGCCCCGCCTCAGCCCCCTTACACCTGTCTGAGTCGCCCCCTCTGGGAGACACGGCCTGCTCCTGGCCCCAGCTCGGGGTCAGGGGGGAGGCAGACAGGGGCAAGGGGGCTCACCCCCCACTATTAAAAGTGTTCCAGCACCACTGTTATCACTCTCTCACCTTAACAACACTTAATAATCACTCATCTTGATCTCCGCACAAGACCACACAAGTCAGAAGAGGCCAAGCTAGTGAACACAGGGTTAACCCCTGCATCACGCTCTCATCTTGTAACACTTTGTTGCTGGTATTACATATAATTCTTTTTGTGCCCAAGCTCAGGGTATTTCCCTTCTTTGTCCTTTACAAGATGCTAAAACTTTAGATTATTCCACCTTTAAAACCTGAGAATAAGACGTGCCTGACAGTGGTTTGACAGTTACATTACCAATGAGGCTAGGGTGACCAGAGGGCAAGTGTGAAAAATCAGGACAGGGGTGGGGGGGTAATAGCTACCTAGAAACAGGGATCCGGCCCCGGCCCCTCAGGGCTTTGGAACCGGCCACAGGATTGCCACCCCCATGGCGCAGTGGGCCCCGCTCCAGGAAGCGGCCAGTACCACGTCCCTGAGGCCCCTGGGAAGGGGGGGCAGAGTGCTCCGCGCTGCTCTTGCCTGTGAGTACCTCCCCCAAAGCTCCCATTCCCCAGGAATGGGGATCCGCGGACAGGGGGAGCTTTTGGGGAGGTACCCACAGGCAAGTGCAGAGCGCGGAGCCCTCTGCCCCCACCCCTAGGGGCTGCAGGGATGTGGTGCCGGCCGCTTCCCAGAGCGGTGCCGGCAGGCAGGGAGCCTGCCCTGACCCTAGCGTGCGCTGCTGCCACCCCAGAGATGCTCCAGGTAAGTGGCGCCGGGCCAGAACCCAAACACCTCCTGCACCCCGCTCCCCAACTCCCTGCCGAGCCCCCTGCCTGCACCCCAACCCCCGCCACACCCCCCACTCGCTCCTGCACCCCAACCCTCTGCCTTGAGTCCTCTGCTGCACCCCTCCTGCACCCCAACCCCCTGCCCTGAGCCCCCCCCACACTCTGCACCCCCTCCTGCACCCCAACCCCCTTCCCTGAGCCCCCTTGTACACCCCACATCCCTCCTCTGCCCCAACTCCTTGACCTGAGCCCCTTCCTGCACATCACATGCCGCACTCCCTCCCACACCCCTGCCCCAGCCCTACATTCATGGCCCTGCATGCAACTTCCCCACCCAGATATGGCCCTCAGGTCAAAAAGTTTGCCCACCCCTGCTATATAAGAAAAAGCCCCCAAAATTGGGACTGTCCCTATAAAATCGGGACATCTGGTCACCCTAAATGAGGCAAGGTGGATAAGGTGATATCTTTTATTGGACCAACTGTGAGTGAAAGAGACAAGCTTTTGAGATTACACTGAGCTCTTCTTCAGGTCTGAGAAATGTACACAGCTAAATAAAAGATGAAACAGATTGTTTAGCATAAGTAGTTAACACATATTTCAAGGGACCATTCAATGTGAAGTGGCTAATTAACACCTCTGCAGTCATAGTGGTTTTGTAGATCATTACAACAGAGACACTGGATTTATGGCTTAAGTCCATGACTTTTTAGTGTCGAGTGGTTGTTTTAACTACTCTTGCTAAACAATCTGTTCCACCTTGTATTTAGCTGCAACATTCTCAGTATATTTTCCAGACCTGAAAAAGAGCTCTGTGTAATTTTGAAAACTTGTCTTTTACCAACAAAAATTGGTCCAGTGAAACAGTGGTTCTCAACCTGGGGGCCACGAGCAGGTTTCAGGGGGGCTGCCAAATAGGGCCAGCGTTAGACTCGCTGGGGACCAGGGCAGAAATCTGAAGCCTTGCCACATGGGGCTGAAGCCCAGGTCCCTGAGCCCTGCCACTCAGGGATGAATCATAGAATCATAGAATATCAGGGTTGGAAGGGACCCCAGAAGGTCATCTAGTCCAACCCCCTGCTCGAAGCAGGACCAATTCCCAGTTAAATCATCCCAGCCAGGGCTTTGTCAAGCCTGACCTTAAAAACCTCTAAGGAAGGAGATTCTACCACCTCCCTAGGTAACGCATTCCAGTGTTTCACCACCCTCTTAGTGAAAAAGTTTTTCCTAATATCCCATCTAAACCTCCCCCACTGCAACTTGAGACCATTACTCCTCGTTCTGTCATCTGCTACCATTGAGAACAGTCTAGAGCCATCCTCTTTGGAACCCCCTTTCAGGTAGTTGAAAGCAGCTATCAAATCCCCCCTCATTCTTCTCTTCTGCAGGCTAAACAATCCCAGCTCCCTCAGCCTCTCCTCATAACTCATGTGTTCCAGACCCCTAATCATTTTTGTTGCCCTTCGCTGGACTCTCTCCAATTTATCCACATCCTTCTTGAAGTGTGGGGCCCAAAACTGGACACAGTACTCCAGATGAGGCCTCACCAATGTCGAATAGAGGGGAACGATCACGTCCCTCGATCTGCTCGCTATGCCCCTACTTATACATCCCAAAATGCCATTGGCCTTCTTGGCAACAAGGGCACACTGCTGACTCATATCCAGCTTCTCGTCCACTGTCACCCCTAGGTCCTTTTCCGCAGAACTGCTGCCTAGCCATTCAGTCCCTAGTCTGTAGCTGTGCATTGGGTTCTTCCGTCCTAAGTGCAGGACGCTGCACTTATCCTTATTGAACCTCATCAGATTTCTTTTGGCCCAATCCTCCAATTTGTCTAGGTCCTTCTGTATCCTATCCCTCCCCTCCAGCGTATCTACCACTCCTCCCAGTTTAGTATCATCTGCAAATTTGCTGAGAGTGCAATCCACACCATCCTCCAGATCATTTATGAAGATATTGAACAAAACCAGCCCCAGGACCGACCCTTGGGGCACTGCACTTGATACCGGCTGCCAACTAGACATGGAGCCATTGATCACTACCCGTTGAGCCCGACAATCTAGCCAGCTTTCTACCCACCTTATAGTGCATTCATCCAGCCCATACTTCCTTAACTTGCTGACAAGAATACTGTGGGAGACCGTGTCAAAAGCTTTGCTAAAGTCAAGAAACAATACATCCACTGCTTTCCCTTCATCCACAGAACCAGTAATCTCATCATAAAAGGCGATTAGATTAGTCAGGCATGACCTTCCCTTGGTGAATCCATGCTGGCTGTTCCTGATCACTTTCCTCTCATGCAAGTGCTTCAGGATTGATTCTTTGAGGACCTGCTCCATGATTTTTCCAGGGACTGAGGTGAGGCTGACTGGCCTGTAGTTCCCAGGATCCTCCTTCTTCCCTTTTTTAAAGATTGGCACTACATTAGCCTTTTTCCAGTCATCCGGGACTTCCCCGGTTCGCCACGAGTTTTCAAAGATAATGGCCAATGGCTCTGCAATCACAGTCGCCAATTCCTTCAGCACTCTCGGATGCAACTCGTCCAGCCCCATGGACTTGTGCACGTCCAGCTTTTCTAAATAGTCCCTAACCACCTCTATCTCCACAGACGGCTGGCCATCTCTTCCCCATTTTGTGATGCCCAGCGCAGCAGTCTGGGAGCTGACCTTGTTAGTGAAAACAGAGGCAAGAAAAGCATTGAGTACATTAGCTTTTTCCACATCCTCTGTCACTAGGTTGCCTCCCTCATTCAGTAAGGGGCCCACACATTCCTTGGCTTTCTTCTTGTTGCCAACATACCTGAAGAAACCCTTCTTGTTACTCTTGACATCTCTGGCTAGCTGCAGCTCCAGGTGCGATTTGGCCCTCCTGATATCATTCCTACATGCCCGAGCAATATTTTTATACTCTTCCCTGGTCATATGTCCAACCTTCCACTTCTTGTAAGCTTCTTTTTTATGTTTAAGATCCGCTAGGATTTCACCATTAAGCCAAGCTGGTCGCCTGCCATATTTACTATTCTTTCGACTCATCGGGATGGTTTGTCCCTGTAACCTCAACAGGGATTCCTTGAAATACAGCCAGCTCTCCTGGACTCCTTTCCCCTTCAAGTTAGTCCCCCAGAGGATCCTGGCCATCCGTTCCCTGAGGGAGTCGAAGTCTGCTTTCCTGAAGTCCAGGGTCCGTATCCTGCTGCTTACCTTTCTTCTCTGCGTCAGGATCCTTTGGATCTTAGCTTCACGGGGGCCCCTGGGCAATTGCCCTGCTTGCTGCCCACTAATGCCAGCCCTGGGTTTTATATGCAGAAAATCAATTGTTGTGGCACAGCTGGGCGGTGGAGTTTTTATAGCATGTTGGGCGGGCCTCAGAAAGAAAAAGGTTCAGAACCCCTGCAATAAAAGATATGACCTCACCAACCTTGTCTCTGTAACATGCTGGGCCCCACACAGCTACAACACCCTGCATACTACTTTACCAGTGTCATACTGTGGGTCAGGTAGGAGCAGAAAGCACAGTCACATGTGATTGCAGCAAAGGTTAGCAATAATCAGGAAGTGACCAAGCTAGTCAGCCCTACTTCTGGGTGTATTAATTACGCTCGAATTAACTGAGTGCCTTCTAGCACATGCCAAATCCAAAAACATTCTTCCCAAACCAGGATTATTTAGACTTGTTTATAATCTTAATTTATAACACATATTAATATCAATAAGGCTGAATATAAATTTTAACAGGAGAACATGGTAAACGACCTGAACCTCCCAGTCTACCAACAAGATTATTCTGAGTCATATTCAGCAGGCTCTCTAACAATGTTTTTTTTTCTCGCTTTCTCTCTCTTTGATTTTGGGCTCTCCCTTTTTCTTCCCTTTGTTTTTATATCTGGCATTTTCCTTTTTCTTCTTTTCTTTATTTTACTTCTTTCTTTCTCTACCTTTCCACATTCTGTAGCTCAGGATTCTCTGAAGAACCTGATGCACTACTCAGAAATTCAGGAACAAAGTGACCACACAGATCATTATCTTTTGCATTGTCACATTTACCAATGGCATTTCAATAGGTTTCATTGCAGCCTGGGACTTGGGCCATACAAAACCTGCTCTGAGGAAAAGCAGCTCACACCTCCTGACTTGAGCATCAGCCATCTGCAAGCTCTCCCATTAGCAGGATATTTTTAAACCCAGAGGGGGACCAAATTCTTTGCTGGGAGAGTCAAATTAGTATCCACACAGTGAGCTAACTTTATTTTCCACTTACTACAAGTTCCCTGCTTTCTAAGGCTATCAGTCTTTAATTTGCATCTAAATCCATCACTGATCTATTATCACAATCTTCAGAAAGCTACTTCTCACTAAGATGTATTAGAGGAGAAGATGGATCTGCATTCCCAATCCCAGGACTGCCATGATCAGACAAAGGTAGAACTCCGTTACCACTTCTATTGTGACAGGTTTCAGAGTAACAGCCATGTTAGTCTGTCTTTGCAAAAAGAAAAGGAGTACTTGTGGCACCTTAGAGACTAACCAATTTATTTGAGCATGAGCTTTCATGAGCTACAGCTCACTTCATTGGATGCATACCATGGAAACTGCAGTAGACATTATATACACACAGAGACCATGAAACAATACCCCCTCCCACCCCACTGTCCTGCTGGTAATAGCTTATCTAAAGTGATCATCAAGTTGGGCCATTTCCAGAGCTTGTGTCGAGCCGTGGATTTTGTCATTCTAACCTCTCTGTTTTAACTAACTTTACACCCAAGGTTTAGAAATAAACAAAACTTGGCTGTAAAATTTTGCTGTGCTGGAATAGAATACCTATTCTCTGATAGTGATTGTCAGCCTACAGAAAAAGACAATTCCCTTGTCTCTGCTCTGGGCCCAAATCAAAGCAAAAAACCTCCAACTACTTGGAAACCTGCTTACCAGCAGCCCAACGGGAAAAAAAAATTCCTTTTCAAACCTGTGCTCCTTGTAAAACAAAAAAATCAAAATCCTAAAAAAAAAACCCCTGCCACTTTTGTCTCGAGGCAAATGGGTAGAACACCCCCCTCCCTATTTACTTTTAGGGGAAAAAAAAAAAAACCTCTGGGTTGGAAGACTGTGAATTTCCCTGCAGGAGTTAAGTACCCTGCCTCCAGGCAAAGAAAACCTGCAATTCACAAAGATACTCCCCTTTTGTCTCAGCTCTGGCTCCAAAGCAGAGAGAAAACAAGCTGCTTTTCCAGCAGCTCCAAAGGAAAAAAAATTTCCTTTTTAAAATCTGTATTTCTAGTTCAAAAAATCTCAACTCGATCTCAAATTGATTTCAGGTTAATCCCACCACTTTGCGTGCTGGAAATGGCCCAACTTGATGATCACTTTAGATAAGCTATTACCAGCAGGACAGTGGGGTGGGAGGAGGTATTGTTTCATGGTCTCTGTGTGTATATAATGTCTACTGCAGTTTCCACGGTATGCATCCGATGAAGTGAGCTGTAGCTCACGAAAGCTCATGCTCAAATAAATTGGTTAGTCTTTAAGGTGCCACAAGTACTCCTTTTCTTTTCACTTCTATTGTGAAGGTTTCCTCTATGCTATTATCTCTAGTGCTGTGATCAAATAGTCACTGTTCTTTAATTACCTCTGCTGTGGACATCTTCCTTTCTCTGATTCTTCTTCACTGTGCATCACTTCCACCTATTTTTAAGGTCCACACAGTGGCATATAGTGTTCTTTTTCCTGACTCTTATATTATTCAGCTTTGTGGGTGGTGAACCTTTTCCATGCATGTTGCATTTTACCACATCTTCTGCACGTAGCTTTCTCTTTTTTGTTACTGGTCTCGAAAATGTTCTATATGAAGAACTCGGGTGTGTTTTTCTTTGCGTTTATTTTTGAGCTTTGATGTTAAAGGAAATTGCATTAAAATTTGTATTATCTGGTTCCCCCCTTTGAGATTGTTTAGAGTTTACTCAGGTTTCTAAATGAAAAGTATGTCAATCAGTTCTTTACTCTTTCATACACGTCTTTCTGATTGGGATTGAGGCCTGATATCATTTTTTGAAAGAAAATCTGGCATAGTGAGATTTTTTTAATCCTAAAAACCACTGAATCATTTCACCCTTTTAACCCGTTTTGGGTAATCTATTGTCCTCCTTGTTGCAAATATAAATCCATAAGACTAACAAGAATAAAATATATTTTAACATCACAAAAAAATAATTCTTGCAAGTTTGCAGCAACAAAATACGCTAGCACAGACATAAAATAAACATTATTCCTTTTCCTTTCACCCTAGAAAAATTATTGTATGTTAGAATTATTTACCCTAAGATTGTCTCTTTTTGACTCCAGTTAGCTCTCAGATGCTGGAGTCTGATGTTTCTGTGGGTATCCTGTAGCACAAGGTACTGTTTTCTAGCACATAAAATAAATACGGACGATGGTAACTGGATCTAGGATTGAAATCTGACATTACAGTTTATAAGTATGGTAGTCCATGTAGACTGTAGTGTGTCAGGTACCTTATGCTTTTTAAAATCCTAGTTATACTTGGACACCCTTATGGGTACTTGTACTCTGACAGTAAACAGTGTGCTATGGGAGCTCTTGTTGCCTGAGTACATCCCAATGACAATTATACTTTTATTATATACTCTCGTTGCTTTCAAGAGCTATGAAAAACAGCTAGGAACAGTAGAAATACTCACACAAGTCAGCCTTCCGGAGATTTCTCATTCTTATTATTTTTACATGGAGAAAGTTGATAGAAGTTACTTCTCTCTGCACAAGAATGATTAACAAGACAAACATATATTAAGATGTGTATTCATCAATAGACACGCATCTAATATAGAGAAATGAGACACATGATGGTATGGCATGGTACAAAGGCTTTATTGGCCTAAGTTTTCAATAACCACATTACTCAGGAGCAGAAAAGGCATAAGTGAGTTATTGATACTTAGGTCATCCAAAATAAGTGCTAATAAAACCTGTGTATTTTACCATCATTTTCTCAGTATATTTAACAGATTTTTTTTTTAAATCTACTCGAGCTAAAAATGTTAAATTGTATACCCTCTCTACATCTGTGAAACAAATCTTACCTGTTTGTACAGGGCCTAGCACAATGGGGATCCAACCTCATAAGCTTTGGACATCAACACAATATAAGTAATGAAACAGACCCTAGCCTCAGTTTCTCCTCTTTGAGCCGCTCTGACGTTTCAAAGAAGGACAGTTGTCATATGAACACAGCTTGGACTACCCATAGCATAGGTATGTAAAGGCAGCATAGTCCACCCACCCCTCTCCTGCGCACAGAATGTGGAAGAAGGCATGAAGAGGCGGAGTTGAAGCACAATGCACCCTAGCAATTCTCTGGCAGCAGAGCAGTTGCTAGGAAACATGCATAATTTAGAGCAATCCCTTTGCCCCAGCAGGTGAATCAGCTCTACATTTCCTCAGCGTGCCCAAACTCCACTCCACTGCACATTTATCCATAGAGATCAAGATTCTGTGGCAGCCTGGAGACAGACACCCTTCATGGGGTCCAGAAACCCTACCATCCATACTCCAGTGCAGCAAAATTGAACTGAAAATATATATATATATCCAAGGTCCTTCATGGCCACAGAAAGAACACTTTCAGTCTTTTTGTAGCAAAATTACAAACTCAAATTAAAATTATTCAAATGACATAGTGGTCTATGCAATGCAGGGTTCAAACTGCCAAATTTAAAAGTACACCATATAGCTTATCGTATATCCCAAAAATTAAAGTATTTAGTGCATCAACAAACATGAATGCCTTAGGGAAACACTGAACAATGTATTACTAATACCAAACATTCAGGACACTATTTATTTACTCATGTTATGATTTACATGATACTTATTCTAATGCATACGTGGAAAACATGGAGGAAAATACTCTGAAAAAAAGGCATACAAGGAAATACTCACATAAGCATATACATCTGTGAGATAGTAAAGGGAAACGAGCTACTCATAGTTAGGGATAACTGGAGCCAGAAAACAATTTAAAAAGTCAGACTTGTTTGACAAAACACCACCTTTTTCACAACTGCAAATGAAAAGGGGTAAGGCAAGATCACTTTCTGCTTGCAGAGCTCAACAAAGATCAAATGGCCTCTGTGCAAACTGAGCACCTCCCAGATCCATCTCTGGCAAAGTGCTGTAGGTGGTGTCTGGCTGTATATTCTATTTATGTCCTTCACTGGCGATCTTGTGGTGCCATGGAAGTTTTGACATCTATGTGATCATTTGCCATGTAGCAGCATTCCTTGGTACATATGCTTCTGTATTTTTTGGTCTTCCATTCAAATAATATTTCTATACCAAGAAAGCCAACAAAACTGATTCATTGCTGTTGGAGGCAATTGCTGGGTTAGGCTTCAAATATCCTCATTTCCAGTCTTGTCCTTCCACTTGATATGGAGCAGTTGATGAAGATAACAAGAATCAAAAACATGAATCCATTGTTCTCCAGCCTTCTTCAGTGCCCATGTTTCACTGCCATACACTGCAGTTAGTATAACTGTGGTTCTATAAATCCACAGCTCGCTGGCAAGTTTAATGACATGGCATCCCCACAGAGACCTCTAAAGGGGCTGAAAGATGGCAGCAGCTTCTGCTATTCAAGTAGCCACATTTTCGAGCATCCTCCAAGCACTGATTGTGACATTGCTTAAATATTTGACAATTGCCACCTGTGCAGTGTCATGCCTGGACAAGTTAATACTGAACTGGTTGTAATCTAGAACTGGAGGCTGCTTGATGGTAATGACCAGTGACTTCTTTTTATCCAGCTTATTAACCAGACCAATGCGCGCTGCTCTTTGCCTAACTAATTCAGCCATCATCTGCAGCGATTCACCAAACTGAGCCTACAAGACAACATCATTGGCATATTTGAGATCTCAAAGCAGAACAACATTCAGCCCATGATGCCACTGTTAGCTCCTTCCTCAAGCTTATCCATCAGCCATTCAATGCCAATATTGCACATGGTAGCAAAGGCTGGGATACTCAGGGCGGCTTTAGACCAGGTTGTTCCACTGTTAACCAGATCTGTACCTTGAGACAGCTTCTGAGAAGATGGATGAGTTTAATAAACCCCGTGCAGCACTTTTCAGATTTCCATCAGGCCTTTGATTCAGAGCATCATGCAAGTTCATGGGATCTGATGAGGTGACTCAGCATCCCTGGAAGGTAGATAGAATGGAAAGCTGCGTTCGAGTCAATGGTAGACACACGACATGGTTTTCTATCGCCACAGGAGTTTGGCACGGCTGTGTTCTGTCATCATCATTGTTCAATATTGGCACTGATTTGTTGATGGATAAGAAAGTTGAGGTGAGCTGGTCAAATAATATTGGGCAAAAAATGTACAGGGTTAATAATTTTGCCACATTTTTCAACTAAATTACTTGAGGTAAGGAAGTACTAGTTACTCAGGAAGTATTTACTGACTAGTACTTTTTACAGATAGGGAACTGAGGCATAGAGTTGCTAAGTGACTTGCCCGTGGACACATAGGAAGTCTATGGTGGAGCAGTTTATTGAATGCAGGTCTCTAAAGTCCAAGACTAATGCTCTAACCACAAACAATCGTTCTTCTCTTTATCAATAACCAACAACTTTTCAGTCTTCCGTTAACTCAACAATAACCCTATCATAGGCTAATAAATTTGGACTCCAAAAGCCTCTGAGTTCATTGGTTACAAACACCTCAGCTTTCAGTCTCTGTATTTATTTTGGACATGGCTTACTATCTCATAAACAGGAAGCATGGAGTAATCACGATAATTACTACTGCCAGAATTGCGAAAAAATGAGGTTACAAACGCAGGGCCTGATCATACAGTCATACTTCATGCAGTTGTACCTCACGCAAAAGTCCCATTAATGTCTATGAACCTAATTGTGCAATGCTTACTTACACATTTATTTTCACCAAAGTCAATGGGACTACTCACATGCATAAGTGCTCATGTAAGAGTTGCACAAGTAGGTCCTAGGAGTGTTTTGTTAACTGATGACTCCAGGCTCAGGCCCATGTATTTTGGAGTCCCTCATGAACCCAGAAATTCTGGGATATTATCCTACACTGACAACTACCATTATGATTGTCCTTATCCTAATGACATTTAGTCAACATACCCTGACTGCTTGGTACTGTCAGATATTCCATACACAGATCCCAATAAGTCACCACTTATGAAAATATGGAGAGTGTCTTATGTGAAAAATAAAATGAAACGTGGGAAACATTTCTGCTATATCAAGAGAAAAGGGTAAATACCAAAGTAAAATAGCCTGCCAAACACAATACTTATGACAGAAAAGTATTATTCTTCTCTTCTATATTTCAAGATCTTTTAAAAACAAGAGAGAGAGAGAGAGAGAGAGAGCGCGTGCTAGGATGTGTGCTTCTTATTTAAAATATGATTAAAATAGAAGAGTAAAATACATAAAATGTTGATTCTGTGAAATCTGGAGCCCTTCAAGTGCAGACCGCAGGCTCAGCTGTCTGTCTGTCAGGTAAGTTCAACTGCACTTAAAGCACACACCCCGCCCCCCCATTTGCTGCTGTAACATACTTATTTCTCTCCCCTCGGAGCGTCCCCTAATGGGGTTTGATTCGCTACTGCATTAAACAGAAATTCAATTGAGTTACACCAGTATGAAATTGGAGTAACACAGTGATGTATCAGGACCTGTCTTTTGTAAGGCTATGCAGACTACACTGGTTTCAGATTGCAAGAGTTCTTGTGAAACTTTTCTTCACCTCTGATCTGCATAGGCCCATGCTCCAAGTTTCTCACTCTGATGGGTTCAAAATGCAAAGAGAAACTGACCTAGTCATTGCCATGATTCAGATGACTATGTGACAATACAGTGCTAATCTGCATGCTTCACATTCTTTTGACAGGGTGCAGTGCCTTAAGTAGCTGGATAATTATTAATTATTTTGCCTTTCAGCATGAGTGCCATGTTATTTTGGGTCACAACCAACAACTTTCCATCAAATAAATATGTTTTATGTCAGCCACCTGATCTGATTTAAGTATCATCTGTACTAAGCAAAACTGCAGGTTGCCCTCACAATCAAGTTTTAAAGCATGGCACTTCTCTGAAAAGGTAACTGTGTAAAAATGGCACCTTCTTATGTAACAGATCTATTTTGTGTATCCACAGTCACATCTGCCAACTTCAGTGACGAAAATAAGATTTGAACTGCTTTTTATTCCTGAACAGCCAGCACACCGGAGAGAAAAGGAGCTGGATCCTAGTCCATCTTGTGCATCATCAACAGAAACGTTAATACTAAGTTCAAATCAGTTATACCTGTGCAAGTCCCTAGAAGACAGAAGTCATAATTTAAAGACAATGGGATTGTAGGGGTGTCATGAGAGGAAATATTTGGACTACAGATCCATTAATAAGGTGATGAAGTGCATGGAACCCAGCTTGACACTGAGAGCCCAGGCTGGTAGTTAAAATAAATATGTTTTTTTACTTGTACACTGAGCACTCCTGGTTGGGATCACTTGATAGATAATAAACAAGGAACCCCACTGTACCATTTTTAAAGACAGGTTTCAGAGTAGCAGCCGTGTTAGTCTGTATTCGCAAAAAGAAAAGGAGTACTTGTGGCACCTTAGAGACTAACCAATTTATTTGAGTCACTTTTGAGAGAACTCTGCAGTTTAAATCCTCACTGCACTCTTGTATATATACTTCAAACCCAAGAAGTAAAGCACAAAATGATTCCAGATTGCAGATGTTGCCACTAGCAACGGGAGTCACTTCTCCATGAGACAAGGACCAAATCTCCACTTACTCAGGTGAGCTATAAATAGTCTCCAGGGACTCTCACACTGCAACCCCACAGAAACAGGCTCTAGAAGACCAGACTGAGTCTGCCATCACCGATGACCGGAGTGACCACTCCATGCAGTAAGGAACAAAACTCTTCTTCTAAAGACATCTAACACGTAGTCCCCACAGAGTTATCACAGCTGCCAGAAGCAGTGCGTCCAGAAGGAATGCACTCACATATTCCCTCAACAATATCACTGCCATCATATCCTCAGTTCCTTGTAACTTGTGCCACAACTTTACTCATCTGCATAGTTTCCAGTACACCAATCTCTCACTGAAACTACTTGGAAGCCTTTTTGTCTGTTCATTTCTTTAATTGTCTTCTCATTGTTAATAGATATGTTGCCTGCCCACTCTTTTGGATCATTTACCATCCTCAGTAATTGGCTAACCTCTTTCTGATCCCATTCTCATTTCTTTTCATTACCATGCTTCTCTCACTCATCTCTTGACTTCTGACCCCAGATCTCCTCCCTTGTCTTGCCTTTTGCTTCTCCCATTCAGTTTTCAAATTTCACCATCCCACCCTATTTGGCAACCGTATTTCTTTACTGTAAACTTTCCCCCTTGCTGCCACACATGCTTCTCTCCCAGCTGCCCAGCATCCTCCTCACACTTCCTCCCTTTCTCATCATCACTGATCACGTCTGCCCAAAAGCTGGCCCTTCTGTCATCTCCTCTACTTCTCCATCCTCCTCACCCCATTGACTCCAGTCCTCCAGCCTCTTTCCAAGAAGACCAGTGAAACATTTATTTGTGAGACTTTTCTTCCACATATATGCTGTTAGCCAAAAAACTTCCTCCTTTCTCTATTACCAAATGAATGGATGTGCAGAGTTAAACACTTATGGCAGACACCAATTCCAAATTCCCACCCCAATTTCATGGTAAACTGTCAGGTCAAACTGAGCCCCAAGTTTAGATTTTGTGAAAAATAACTTTTGCTAAAGTTTAAACCAATAGAAATTCTTCTAGGATTCTTTTAAAACCACCAATGGTAATTAATTTAAATTTTTTTTTAAATAAAAATATTTTCTGTAGTGTTTGTAACCCAATTGTTATAGCATGTGGCTAATGCATCAGAGGGAAACTGACTAGAAGCTAAAGAGTAACTGACTGATCTATTTTTGTTATTCACAATGAGGAAAAAACATCAAAAGTACAGACATCAAATATAAACAACAAACAGTAAACCTGTTTCCATTCTTTCCATTTTAAAAAACTGAGGTGCTATTTGGAACACAGGAAAGAAAATGTGGGTTCTAAAAGGGCTTCTAAATTTAACAACCAGCCAAAAGTGGCATGGGTGCTCTGGGGCTGGAGCACCCACAGGGAAAATTTGGTGGGTGCAGAGCACCCACCGGCAGCTCCCCTCCCTGCTCCCAGCCCCAGCTCACCTCCACTCCGCCTCCACCCTTGTGTTACACTCCGTCCTGCTCTGCTTCTCCTCCCCCTCCCCCCCCCCCGGCTTCCCGGGAATCAGCTGTTTGCTGGGGGTGGGGCGCGCAAGGAGGGCCACCCGCGCTGCAGCGGGTAACCCAGGGGCGCAGGGAAACCACTCCCCACCCCAGCTCAACTCCACCTCCCTGTGCATGAGCATGAAGCCGCCGTTTGCTTTTCTGCCCTCCCAGGCTTCCCGCACAAACAGCTGATTCGCAGGAAACTGGGGGGGCGGAGAAGCAGAGCGGGGCGGCGTGTTCAGGGGCGGAGGCAGAGCTGAGGTGAACTGAGGCAGGGCATGGAGCTACTTTTTTTTTTTTTTTTAAATTTTCCCCGTGGGTGCTCCAGCCCCGGAGCACCCACGGGGTCGGCACCTAAGGCCCCACTTTTGATGTGATCAGTGAGGGGGAGCAGTTGCTCCCCCTGCCCCCCCAGCTATGCTACCCCGCCCATAGGAGCCAGAGGGACCTGCCAGATGCTTCCCAGGAGCCACCCTAGGTAAGCACCGCCGGGACTCCCCACCTCACCCCCCGGCAGGTCCCTCTGGCTCTTAGGGGTGGGCCAGGGCGGGCACCCACTACAGTGGCCCATGAGACCCTCCTGCCCGGTTCCAGGGGCAGTCAGGAGACAGGAGAGGGGGGTGGATGGGGCAGGGGTCCCGGGGGGCAGGCCATGACCTCCTCATGGGATGGTGAGGGAACCGGTTGTTAAGATTGTGGCAGCTCGTCACTGCCCCCATCCCTCTGTGAGCCTTCTTTCATTTTAAGCATTTTTTTCTCTCAGCGTTCCCTGTCCTATCATTAGCCTCTAAATTCTTCAAGGGGGGGAACAAAGGTTAGGTACACCTAACACCAATAAACACATTTCTGACATGTTCCTTGTAGGGTATGCTTTAAAAAGTTGTATTGTGTAGTGCACTTAAAGTGCTATGCCATAGCACTGCAACTCCAAAAAGCAAGTCAAATAAATTGAAATTAATAAATGAGAGGCTCCCCTTAAACAAATCCTGTCTCTGAAGTGTTGGAGACACAAAGCATGCATGTTCCTGCACCAAAATCAAAACACAGAGAGAGCAAGACATTTTAAAATGAACACAGAATAGATGAACTCGTGCCTAGATGCAATATGACAATGATAGGCACACATTAGAAATATCATAGACAGATAGATTAGACTGGTTAGATCCAACTGTTATACATACAGATATTTCACCCCTAAAGTTAAATTGAATGGTGCTTAGCAAATATGTCACTACTCTTCCCGCCCCAAACCGGATCTCAAACAGATTTTGTTCCTAACATTTTCTTATAATCAGCACTGGACAGCATTTAGTGACATTCCACCTGTTTAGTACCCACCTCTTTCATTTTTTGTCCTGGGATGCTGCTTAGGCCCTGAAAAATCGAGAGCAGAAATGGTTACATTTTAAAAAAATCTTCCATTTCTGCTTTTATTATAATTTCATATTTACAATCCCACGTTAAAACCAAATTTAAAGATACTCAATAAGCCCTCCGAGACCATGATAGTTCCCCACTGCACTGAACAGCAGGTTATTCTGCATAAACTTGTTTTAGTAATGTTGTTAGGTATACAGTTTAGTTACTACAACAACATGCAGTAGGAGGACAACCCTTGCAACTGAGGATACCTGAGGAACAGCAGACTTGCTCTTCCCAGATCCTCCCCACAGTTCAAGCAGAACTCTCGCCACTTCTTCTCATGTGAAACATCTGATTTGGAACCTCAAACAATTTTGTTGAGCTTTGGTGGGGTTTTCCTTACCTGATTGGAACTTGAATTTGATCCCATCACGGTCCCTGTTGCATACAAGTCAGCTGATAACGAGGGCACTTGAGTACTATGTCCCGCACAGCCAGCAGTGATTCCTGTACAGTCTTTACACTGGCAGAAGTGAACAAGCAGGTGTTTTATTAACTGACTCAGAGCCCCACCCCTCTATCATTTCCAAAAATTAAGCAATCTCTTCATCTTTTCCTCAGCCTATTAAGGCAAGTCTACTGAGTTAATGGAAGATGGGAATATTGATTTTGCAGCTGCCTTGATTTACCTTACTGAGGACACTGAGATCAGTGGGGCCTCATCCTCTCAAGTACAGCTTTCTAGCAAATAATAACGAACAATGCAGTACAGTTATACAGAACCTGTAATCCCCGAAGGATATCAGCACACACGGCCAATTAATTTTACAGCACTGAAAAGCATACTGGACACTTTACAGTACAACTATAAAGTCCCTGCCCTGAAACTTACAATCTATGTTAAGATATGACCAGTGGAGATGATAAACAGTAGGGAGGGGACAGGGTGAGGAAGGAAAAGGGTTACAGCAATAAGAACCTACAGCTTCACAGTAGGAATTTGCTGATCTTGTTGGTTCCGTTCAAAGGAATTAATATAATCCAGCCCAGGAATAGTCCCTGCCAGCACTACACCTGAGAGACACCCTCTGAGGGACGATGGCTTCCCTACGTCCTCCATGCATCAAAGTGTAATAACTAAAGCTACTCAGGAATTTTTCAACAAAATGGTTTTTCAGTCGGAAAATGCCAATTTGTCTAAACCTAAACTTTCCATGGTAATGTGCCAGTTTCAACAGAGCTTTTGTCAGGGAAGGTTTCTCAGATCCAGGATGAAATTGCTGGTCAAAACCAAAGACAAATGGAGCACCCACTCCCCATCCGCAACAGCCTAGTCATTAGGATGCTTGCCTACAACATAGGAGATGCAGGTTCATGTCCCTACTCTGCCTAGTTCAC
The DNA here is from genome assembly GCF_965140295.1 of Lepidochelys olivacea. Taxonomy (NCBI): domain Eukaryota; kingdom Metazoa; phylum Chordata; order Testudines; family Cheloniidae; genus Lepidochelys; species Lepidochelys olivacea. Next base: position 66,000,689 of record NC_140416.1, on the reverse strand, counting down.
CCTTCCCTCCCCACCTGCTCCAGGATTTTGGAAGCCCATACAAGTAAGTTATAGTTCCCTGCAGGGGCATGTAGTTAGTCCAAGTCACAATCTAGCTCAAGCTGACTGTTATTGTTCACTCACTTCTTGAGGGCATCAGAGAAAATCACTTCATAAACTATATACACCACCACTAAAATGCAGTCATCTGTAGGCTGGAGGCTAGCAACCAACAGCACAGCACTTGGGAAGGGATTAGGAGTGGCAATTTTGTCCAAGGACCACCCCTACTCTTACCAAAGTCGTTGGTGTATTTTTAGCATCTATGTAGTGCACACATGATCCCAGTTCATAAATAAGGCTACGTTTATGTCATGGAGGTCATGGAAGTCACAGAATCCGTGACTTCCAGAGACCTCTGTGACATTCTCTGCTTCTCCTCCAGCGGCTGCGGGACTCCAGAACTGGCAGCCAGCGGGGCCCTGGCAGGGTTCTGGTGACAGCAGCAACAGGGGGCCCCCGTGAGGTTCCAGAAATAGGTGACAGACTCCTGAGGGGGCCTTCCTCAGGGTTCCAGTGACGGTGACAGCCTAACGCGGGGGGAGGGAGACACCTCGGGCAAGCAGCTGGGGCTCTCCTATTTTCCTCTTTGGGCAATATCGTCACCCTGCAGTTTCCAGCTGCCGCAGGCAGAGGGGAAATCCCATAGCTCCCAGCCACCAAGGTGGCAGGGGAAACAATGGAGCTTCCATGAATTTTTGTTTATTGCCTGTGACCTGTCTGTGACTTTTACTAACAATAACTATCACAAAATCTTAGCCTTATTCATAAGACCTCATCCCAAACATACACACACAGAGTACTTACTAATAGAGTAATGTCCCTGACTCCACAGTCATACACTACACAGACAGCTACAATCTGGTGCAGACCCAATTTGAAGTATAAAAGCTCTGGATGAAAATCTGAATGTTCAGCCTCTGAAGGACTCCTTAGAAATGTATTTTAAAAGGACACTGAGCATCTGCATCCCAAAGAGAACCAAAACCTCCCCTTATCCCTGTTTCACAACACCTCCCTTAAACAAATCTATGTTAAATGATTATGAATAAATTTGGGTGGAGTACCCGCAATTGAGATGCATTTTCCTTGTGCATCTTGTAAAACTGGTTTTTCTAGCCTTTGGATGAGGAATATTTCTCGAAAGGAAATTCAAGTCACCATCAGATCTTTCACTGGTAGTCTGTTGGTAGTAAAAATGCCAACAGACTCATTGGACAAACCATTTATCCTGGACCAAAGGGGATATGAGCCTTCTGCCCATGGCACAGACAGAACATATTTATTCCATTCTGACACTCAGAACAGAGATGGTACAGAACAGAGGGAGGGATAGCTCAGTGGTTTGAGCATTGGCCTGCTAAACCCGGGGTTGTGAGTTCAATCCTTGAGGGGATAATTTAGGGATCTGGGGCAAAAATTGGGGATTGGTCCTGCTTCAAGCAGGGGGTTGGACTAGATGGCCTCCTGAGGTCCCTTCCAACCGTGATAGTCTATGAACATTTATGTCATCTCATCTATTTCCCTGCCAATGCAGGAAAGTTTCCTCCATTACATTTTCCTGCACTTTGTTCAGTCTAGTTCTAAAGATCCATGAGATGGTACATTGACCATTTTCCTGGGAGATTATTCAGCAACCTCATCCATTTTACTCTCAGAAAGGGAAAATTTAGGCTGAATGTCAAGAAAACTTTCTTAATTCAAGCCCATTACTCATGCAACCTTTACTCATTCCTAACTAATAATGTCACCTCTTTGTGATAACTCTTTTCAAATATTTGTCGACTATGGCCAGGTCTGTGCTAGGAAATTACATCAGGATAACTATGTCACTTGGATGTAAAAAAATCCACACTCTGAGCAACGCAGGTAAACCAACCTAACCCACAGCATAGACAGAGCTATGTTGACGGGAGGGCTTCCCGCGGAGGTGGAGTACCTATGCCAATGGGAAAAGCCCCCCCATCAGCCTACTCGCATCTTCACTGAAGTGCTACAGTGTTTTAATTGTAGACCTATGTACCCCCATTAATCATTGCTTACCCATGCTATACATATATATAGCTTTTTCCATCACAAAATCAAGTCCTCCAAACTCCTGTTCTTATTAGTAGTTCTTCTCTCAATACCCTCTAATTTATCAATAATGTCTGGTGAAGTGGGCCACAACCAAAAGCAATGCTCAGGCACAGGTCATATTAGATCCATGGAGAGAAAGAGAAATAAGACTATTCTCACCAACCCCATGATGCGATGTCCAAGTCAATGCACTCCAGATTTAGTCTAGCCATATTTTGATGCCATATTGCATTGCAAACTAGTGCCTGCTTTGGTGTCCTCTTCTAGCTCCTAGGTGTCTTCCAGTATTACTGCTCCCAGGTTTCTCCCATATATTGAATATCTGTGTTTCCAAATTACATTTCCCAGACTTGGGTTTTTCCCAAACTCTGTTTTCATTTTGAAATTTTCTTCCCATATATTTAATTTCTCTAGATCTTTTCATGTTCTTTCTGTCCTAAATGGTGTTCACAACTCCTTCCAATCAGGCATCACCTGTAACTTGCACGAATACACTGTTTATTTCCAAATCACTATTGAAAATGATAACTAAAACCAGATCTAACACCAACATGTAGTACCCCGCTAGACACCTAACCCAAAGCTGTTAAACTTTGAATGGTCTTTCAAGCCCATGTTCAATACACATGACAGTGTTCCTATCCAGGTCAATTAAAATTAACCGAGAGGAAGATTTCAGGAGATACTGTATCAAATTGTGAAAATCCAAAAATATGACATAAGCAGCTTTCCCTTCATCTGCTAATATAGTTCTATATATAAGCACTCATGTTTGTCTGGTAACATTTTTCTTTATTAAGGCATATGCTACTTTTAGCTCATGGTCCCATGCTACTTACTGTTTCTAAGGACTAAATTGTGCAATCCTTTCTGATGTTGACGATGAACACTTACTCTGTGAACAGGTGTTCACTGATGTCAGTGATGGTTGTATCATCTAGTTGCAAATGGTTTGTGACTTTGTTATGTTTGTTCCATTATGTCTCTAGGGATATAACTTATAGGATGCCCTCGTTTTTCAAGTGTAAATGTTCCATTTGTTTTTCTCAAGTCTTCTTGTACAAGACCTCCTCAGTTCACCAGGACTTTCCAAACCAATTCTCAGGGGTACACTTAGTAAATCCATGAGCTGATTTCCCTAACATTTGAGGATCCATAAATCAGGACTATGATCTGCTCATATTCAAATTTTTCAAGTATGTAAGATAAAACCAAACTATGGTATAGTGTACACATGTGGGATTTTGCATAGGCGCCAACTCTGTGGATCCTCCGGGGCTGGAGCACCCATGGGGAAAAAATGGTGGGTATTAATTTTTTTAATTGCTCAACAGCCCTAATTTACCTCTATGACCTGAAGAGCAGTAAGGAAAATTTCATATTTCTCTGATGAGCATTTACATATTTTTGTTTTCGTATGTGGGTTGTTACATTTGTATGTGTCTATATTTATCTACATGCAGCTGCATTTGAGGCAATAAATTAATGTGGTATTTGTAATAACAATAATGCCTCTCTTATATAGTGCTTTTCATCAGTATATTTCAGTTGAGTGTAAAAGTGTATGACCTCAGCAGTATATATAAGTACCAAACTGGTTGCAATAATGCCTCACATGTTAAAGTCATCCTACAATTACAGCACATAGCACTTGAGATACTACAAGGTTTTGGCAATGCCACTTTGTGATCATCCAGGGCTATGTAAATGTATGACTAATGGGGATTCCAAACAATGGTATTAGGGCAGGGAACAAGTGCAGCACCTCTGTGCTTAAACATAACCAGAAGGTAGTCAAATATCCAAATATATACAAGTGTTATAAAACCCCACTTAGGTTCCAAAATTAGAACCATGATATTGCCAGAAATAATAAATGTAATATGAAGTGATCAGGGTACTTACCGCACGATATCAAGAGGGTATGATCTGATCTCCAAACCTTACATGCAGTTTATGCTTTTCCAGTCAAAGTAAAGTGGGAAAGACAGCCAAGAAATCAAATGTATTATATACAATGGCAATCTATACAGAGAGATATACATACAATCAAAAGTGCTACCAGGCCTGATCACCCCATCCCACAGAGATGCGTACAAGATAGAGCTAAAGGGGGGTGAAATTGCTCCTGAATTATTCCTTTGGGGGAGAAGGGAGCTGGGAACAAGCTTCAAGGCATGTCTACAAAACCCACGGATCTCAGGAGATTAACAGGGGGCTAGGGACGTCTGCACAGAAGTCCTTCCACCCACCCTGCAACCCTATTCCATGGCAGTGCAGCTCCAACAGAACCACATGGTCAGTGCTTACAGAGAGCTACTGCCCCATGGACCCTCCTGAAATTCACTCTGTACTCCCACCCTATTAAGTCTGCACAACACTACCTTTAGAGGCCAGAGATTTTTCATTAGTATCAGAACAAATGGAAGCTTCCCCTTCCTCAGCAGAACTCTCCTGAACTTCATGTGGTTACCTTGATAAACCACTGGCATTATCAATGTCTGTTGATTTCTGGTATTCAATATTGTAACTGCAAGCAAGAAAGAGCTATGCCTACCACTGCATCCCTAATGCAATCAATGTAGATATGGCTGACTTGAGACCTCAGATTGCCACCAAAAGCTTGTGATTAGTAACTATGGAGAGCTTTTGACACTAGAGACATTTAACTTAACTAGGAGATCTTCAATGATCTAAAAATCAAAAAAAGAGTCCTACAAAAAGTGGAAAATAGGTTAAATTACAAAGGATGAATATAAACAAACACAAGTATGTAGGGAGAAAATTAGAAAGGCCAAGGCACAAAATGAGATCAGACTAGCTAGAAACACAAAGGGTAACAAGAAAACATTCAACAAAGACATTAGACACAAGAGGAAGACCAACAACAGGGCAGGCCCTTTACTCAACTAAATGAGGTCCAGGCTATTAGCAGTATCTGAGTGGAGTGGGGAGAGACCCTTGCTGATGAGCTGCTGAACTAGGATTTGTAGGAAGAAAGGCAAGGTACTGAGTAACAGTTTTGAGAATTCAGTTGCATTGAATGATTTATTTTTAAGTACTAGCCTAATTAGAGAATACTTTAGAGTGGTAACAGATTTTCACCTTCAGAGGAGCTGTTGACTAACCTCAGTTAAAAGAGGTGCATGGGCACTTGAATAGTTTTCAGTTGATAAGAAGGATATAGACCTCAGTCCTTCTACTCTCCTCAAGAAGGAACATGATGTATTTTTCTCATCTGAAAATCACCTGGCCCACCAGCTCCAAATACCTGTAATACAAGCTTCATCCCTTCGCAAATGCAATTCTAGACCCAAACTTTGGCCTGGACTGGGGAAGGCTAGCTGCCATCATTTCTGGCTGTCCCCACTCCATGGAATTCTGAGGTTCTCTCTCTCTCTCTCTCTCTCTGGATGAATGGTCCAAGGTCACCTTAATTTTCTGGGTTCTCTCGTTAGTCAGTGAAAGGTACTTCATACAGCTCTTTCTGTCTTCCCATCTCAATCCTCAGAAGAGAGACACCACCAGCAACACCCTATGGTCCTAGGCAGATTTCAGCAGCATCATACTAATTCCTCTGATGTGGCTGAATCAGTTCACAAAAATACCAGACAATCAAAGATGAATCCCCATAGTTAACACTGGCAGCCATAAACTAGGAAGATTCCTCATTCCTTTTCTGCAGAAAAGGACCTAGGGGAGACAGTGGACGAGAAGCTGGATATGAGTCAGCAGTGTGCCCTTGTTGCCAAGAAGGCCAATGGCATTTTGGGATGTATAAGTAGGGGCATAGCGAGCAGATCGAGGGACGTGATCGTTCCCCTCTATTCGACATTGGTGAGGCCTCATCTGGAGTACTGTGTCCAGTTTTGGGCCCCACACTACAAGAAGGATGTGGATAAATTGGAGAGAGTCCAGCGAAGGGCAACAAAAATGATTAGGGGTCTAGAACACATGAGTTATGAGGAGAGGCTGAGGGAGCTGGGATTGTTTAGCCTGCAGAAGAGAAGAATGAGGGGGGATTTGATAGCTGCTTTCAACTACCTGAAAGGGGGTTCCAAAGAGGATGGCTCTAGACTGTTTTCAATGGTAGCAGATGACAGAACGAGGAGTAATGGTCTCAAGTTGCAGTGGGGGAGGTTTAGATTGGATATTCGGAAAAACTTTTTCACTAAGAGGGTGGTGAAACACTGGAATGCGTTACCTAGGGAGGTGGTAGAATCTCCTTCCTTAGAGGTTTTTAAGGTCAGGCTTGACAAAGCCCTGGCTGGGATGATTTAACTGGGAATTGGTCCTGCTTCGAGCAGGGGGTTGGACTAGATGACCTTCAGGGGTCCCTTCCAACCCTGATATTCTATGATTCTATGATCTCAATCAGTCTGAAAGGCATGTCTCTGATTACATTCCAATTACAGTCCCCTTATAGATTCCTCAGTTTCATGGCCAATCATCTTAATTTCCAGTAAAGGCTAGTTTGTGAGACGTTGGGCAGGTCCCTCCAGGTAGGATTTTCAAAGGCACTCAGCATCGGCCTAACTTTACTTCAATGGGAGCAGAGTTAGGCCAGCACTGGGTGCATTTGAAAATCCTACCCTTTAACTCTGTCAATTCCCCATCTTTAAAATGGTGGCCATAATACTTCCTCCCATCTTTTGTTTCTTTTGTCTAATTAGATTGTGTGCCTTTAGAGGTAGTGAATGCCTCTTATTCTGTATTTGTCACGTCAGTTGGGGTCTTCAGCACTACAGTAGTACAAATAAATAAATAGCAGCAGCAACCCACAGAGAGACAGACAGCAAAAGAAAAAGCCTCTTCCTTCCCAGACAAGAACTCAAATGCAAATTCATTATCAAGAATGCACAGAACAGCCAAGACAGCAAGCTCTGAACCTGATAAGATGGAGGAGTACTTCAGTCTCACACCTGGTGTTGGTTCCATGGTATCAATTCCATGCTCACCCTCTACAGTGTTTCCTTCTGGCATTCCTTGAAGAGGAAGAGAAGACATGGGCATGCTAATTTAGATACTTCTGGCAGTGAAGAAATGTCTCGACTGCTAGCCTAACAGGTCCAACACTCTTAAAGTGGATTCCTCTGCCACATTGTTCTAGCTCATCCTAATTATTCATGGAAATTGCCAAATACAAATAACACCACACCTTGAGTGGGCAAAATACAAGGCCCAGTGCCAAGTGTTGCACCCAGGAAGTGGCGTTATATCAGCACAACATTCCCCATAACGTCTTACTGGTATTATAAAATATACACTTTACTGATCATTATTCTTCAACCCTCCTGTATTGTTTACACTTGCCAGCATCTACATCAAAAGCACAAGAACTGTACCCTTCTCCTGTTGTGAGTAAAGATCTTTGGTGTTTGATTCACATTGCAGCTACAAGAAAAGGAGTACTAGTGGCACCTTAGAGACTAACCAATTTATTTGAGCATAAGCTTTCGTGAGCTACAGCTCACTTCATCGGATGCATTCAGTGGAAAATACAGTGAGGAGATTTATATACACACAGAACATGAAAAAATGGGTGTTATCATACACATTGTAAGGAGAGTGATCACTTAAGATGAGCTATTACCAGCAGAAGAGCGGGGGAGGCGGGGGGAGAAAACCTTTCGTAGTGATAATCAAGGTGGGCCATTGCCAGCAGTTAACAGGAACATCTGAGGAGCAGTGGGGGGTTGGGGACGGAAATAAACATGGGGAAATAGTTTTACTTTGTGTAATGACACATCCACTCCCAGTCTCTATTCAAGCCTAAGTTAATTGTATCCAGTTTGCAAATTAATTCCAATTCAGCAGTCTCTCGGAGTCTGTTTCTGAAGTTTTTTTGTTGAAGAATTGCAACTTTTAGGTCTGTAATCGAGTGACCAGAGAGATTGAAGTGTTCTCCGACTGGTTTATGAATGTTATAATTCTTGACGTCTGATTTGTGTCCATTTATTCTTTTACGTAGAGACTGTCCAGTTTGACCAATGTACATGGCAGAGGGGCATTGCTGGCACATGATGGCATATATCACATTGGTAGATGTGCAGGTGAATGAGCCTCTGATAATGTGGCTGATGTGATTAGGCCCTATGATGGTGTCCCCTGAATAGATATGTGGAGACTGTTGGCAATGGGCTTTGTTGCAAGGATAGGTTCCTGGGTTAGTGGTTCTGTTGTGTGGTGTGTGGTTGCTGGTGAGTATTTGCTTCAGGTTGCGGGTTTGTCTGTAGGCAAGGACTGGCCTGTCTCCCAAGACTTGTGAGAGTGATGGGTCATCCTTCAGGATAGGTTGTAGATCCTTGATGATGCGTTGGAGAGGTTTTAGTTGGGGGCTGAAGGTGATGGCTAGCGGCGTTCTGTTATTATCTTTGTTGGGCCTGTCCTGTTGTAGGTGACTTCTGGGTACTCTTCTGGCTCTGTCAATTTGGTTCTTCACTTCAGCAAGTGGGTATTGTAGTTGTAAGAATGCTTGATAGAGATCTTGTAGGTGTTTGTCTCTGTCTGAGGGGTTGGAGCAAATGCGGTTGTATCGTAGAGCTTGGCTGTAGACAATGGATCGTGTGGTGTGGTCTGGGTGAAAGCTGGAGGCATGTAGGTAGGAATAGCGGTCAGTAGGTTTCCGGTATAGGGTGGTGTTTATGTGACCATCGCTTATTAGCACCATAGTGTCCAGGAAGTGGATCTCTTGTGTGGACTGGTCCAGGCTGAGGCTGATGGTGGGATGGAAATTGTTGAAATCATGGTGGAATTCCTCTAGGGCTTCTTTTCCATGGGTCCAGATGATGAAGATGTCATCAATATAGCGTAAGTACAGTAGGGGCATTAGGGGATGAGAGCTGAGGAAGCGTTGTTCTACGTCAGCCATAAAAATGTTGGCATACTGTGGGGCCATGCGGGTACCCATAGCAGTGCTGCTGATATGAAGGTATACATTGTCCCCAAATGTGAAATAGGTATGGGTGAGGACAAAGTCACAAAGTTCAGCCACCAGGTTTGCCGTGACATTATCGGGGATACTATTCCTGACGGCTTGTAGTCCATCTTTATGTGGAATGTTGGTGTAGAGGGCTTCTACATCCATAGTGGCCAGGATGGTGTTTTCAGGAAGATCACCGATGGACTGTAGTTTCCTCAGGAAGTCACTGGTGTCTCGAAGATAGCTGGGAGTGCTGGTAGCATAGGGCCTGAGGAGGGAATTCCACCATGATTTCAACAATTTCCATCCCACCATCAACCTCAGCCTGGACCAGTCCACACAAGAGATCCACTTCCTGGACACTATGGTGCAATTTCCATTTTTTCATGTTCTGTGTGTATATAAATCTCCTCACTGTATTTTCCACTGAATGCATCCGATGAAGTGAGCTGTAGCTCACGAAAGTTTATGCTCAAATAAATTGGTTAGTCTCTAAGGTGCCACTAGTACTCCTTTTCTTTTTGCGAATACAGACTAACACGGCTGCTACTCTGAAACCTGTCATTGCAGCTTTATAATTGACAATCAGCGTAAAACTCCTCTGGTTCTCTCTTGAGGCTCTAGAGAGGGGGTAGCAGGCAAGGAACTGTTCCATGCTCCCTTGCTTTTTCTGTTGGTGTCTGAGGGCACATACACTCCATGCCTCAGTGTAAGAACAGCCACAGGCTGCTGCTCACATATATGCTCCGCGCTATATCCTCTGCTGGTAGGAGGCTAATTTTTAAAAAAAAATAAAACAAAAAAACCCACAGCTATTCAGTCTGCTAACTGGGACTGCGGCTGAAGTGCCTCTCTATACATGGGATTGGATTTTAAATCCTGGGATAGTCCCAATCAGAACAGGTAAATGGCAAGTATGCACATTCTAAGCTGATGAACTATATGTATAAAATAGCTGCTTCCTCTCAGTGCTCTGTGCAACCATTATTTTTCTCTCCTTCACTGTGAGATTCAGCACATCTTCTTCTGCCACCCCCTATGGGTGTGCATGCATATGCACTGTCAATTTTTCCTGTCTACTGATGGTTGGCTCGCTGTCACAGGCATGCTGCAACTTGCAGATTGTTTTTATAGAACATATGGGGGAAGAACAAGATTCATTAAACACCATTCCATGGTCATGTGCTTTGCCTATTCAGTTTGGTAGAGAAGTTCAGGCCAGAACAGATATATATGTGACTGAGTGTGGACACACGTACACACTCCACACCAGTCAGGCAAAGGGAAAAGCTAAGTGTTGGTCTCTCAGAGAAATTAGAGGCTTTGCTGTTGATCTAAAGATCTCCATATCCTCCGAGCACCATGCAAAAGGCTCAATGATTGGATGACTGAGACCATTCTCCTTTGTTAATAGGAGTGGAGACAAAGTAGAGGCAAAATTCCACTTCTGGTGGATTATTGCAGCACACTCTACTTGCACTTACAAAAAGAGAGAAACATACAATTTATTTTTCAAAACCACATGCTAATAGTTTAACTGAATGACTGGGCTGCAATTAAGAATAGTAAAGGTGCTACTGGCAAAATTATAAAAACAATATACAAAGTGCACTCAGCTCATGTCAGCAAAATAGCTAGGTAAGTGATTTCAATTGTTAAAGTCTGTAGTAAAGGATTAATAATGTGATATGCAGATTTGGATGTCCTGATATTGTGGTGATATTCAGACCCCTACATCTAAACACTCTGCTATTATGCCTGTCATAAATATAAAGGGAAGGGTAAACCCCTTTGAAATCCCTCCTGGCCAGGAGAAAGCTCCTCTCACCTGTAAAGGGTTAAGAAGCTAAAGGTAACCTCGCTGGCACCTGACCAAAATGACCAATGAGGAGACAAGATACTTTCAAAAGCTGGGAGGAGGGAGAGAAACAAAGGGTCTGTGTCTGTCTGTATGCTGCTCTTGCCAGGGACAGAACAGGAATGGAGTCTTAGAACTTTTAGTAAGTAATCTAGCTAGGTATGTGTTAGATTATGATTTCTTTAAATGGCTGAGAAAAGAATTGTGCTGAATAGAATAACTATTTCTATCTGTGTATCTTTTTTATAACTTAAGGTTTTGCCTAGAGGGGTTCTCTATGTTTTTGAATCTAATTACCCTGTAAGATATCTACCATCCTGATTTTACAGGGGGGATTTCTTTATTTTTATTTACTTCTATTTTTTATTAAAAGTCTTCTTGTAAAAAACTGAATGCTTTTTCATTGTTCTCAGATCCAAGGGTTTGGGTCTGTGGTCACCTATGCAAATTGGTGAGGCTTTTTATCCAACATTTCCCAGGAAAGGGGGGGTGCAAGTGTTGGGAGGATTGTTCATTGTTCTTAAGATCCAAGGGTCTGGGTCTGTAGTCACCTAGGCAAATTGGTGAGGCTTTTTACCAAACCTTGTCCAGGAAGTGGGGTGCAAGGTTTTGGGAAGTATTTTGGGGGGAAGGACGCGTCCAAACAGCTCTTCCCCAGTAACCAGTATTAGTTTGGTGGTGGTAGCGGCCAGTCCAAGGACAACGGGGGGGAATATTTTGTACCTTGGGGAAGTTTTGACCTAAGCTGGTAAAGATAAGCTTAGGAGGTTTTTTCATGCAGGTCCCCACATCTGTACCCTAGAGTTCAGAGTGGGGGAGGAACCTTGACAATGCCTTCCTGAGCATCTTCCTCCAAAGACCTCTCCCACTTCTTAGGTCATCAATGGAGAGTTTGCTTTATGATTAACACTTTGAGTCTCTCACGGAAGTCATGGAAGTCACAGATTCCGTGACTTTTCGTGACCTCTGTGACTTCTGCAGCAGCCAGCAGCAGCAGTTTGGGTGTGTGGGAGGGGGCTCAGGGCTAGGGTCAGGGAAGTAGGGGTGCGGGGCGGTGCTTACCTCAGGGTGGGGGGCTCCCTCGCTCCCACTGGCATGGAAGTTCAGTTCCTAGGTGGAGGGGCCAGGGGGCTCTGACCCCGCAGCACCCATTGGCTGTGGTTCCTGGCCAATGGGAGCTGCGCAGGCGGTGCTTGTGGCGGGAGCAGCACCTGGCCCCTATGCCACCTAGGAACTGCAGGGACATGCAGGTATGGAGCCTGCCAGCCCCACCAATCCTCCCCCAACCCAGCACCAGCAGCGTTCCCGGGCCACATGCCACTGCCCGCCAGCACCAGAGGGGGTCCCGGGCTGCCCACCGCCCACCTCCCCCCCAGCACCAGCAGGGTCCTGGAGCACCTCCCCTAGCACCTGCAGCGCCTCCCAGACCACCACCCCCCCCAGAGCACCCACAGCCCCCTGCCCAAGTTTTACTTAGGGGTATATAGTAAAAGTCTTGGACAGGTCATGGACCGTGAATTTTCGTTTACTGCCTGTGACCTGTCCATGACTTTTTCTAAAACTACCAGTGATTAAAATGTAGACTTATTTATGATCTACAACCTATTTTGTAATCCTAACATTTCTTCCTTTCCTTCATCTTCCAAAGACCTCCAGGTGTGGTTCCTTCCCCACTTTCCCATCCCAAAAAGATCTTCAGGGAAGTTTGAGGCAACTTCTCTCTCTCCAGTTCTCCAGCACCACAAGCAGAGAACACTCCAGAGTTTCACTATCCACCAGCTAACCCCATTAGTTAAGCTTGAGTGCACGGAACTCAGTAAAAAAATAAGTGAGTTTAAATAACAGTTTAAAATACTGAAATTTTTAATAAGCTTATGCATAGGTGTCTAGTATTTGTACTTCAGCTATCACACAGTGTGTGTTTATATATTCCCCTGAGAAGATCAAATGATTTTATAAACGTCCCCTGGGGAATTAAAATAGACCAGGTATCGAACGAACTTTTCGTTGAAACAAATATTAAAGGCCATGAACACCTCTCTTTGAAATCTGATGATAGAAATAAAATTAAAGCAGAAACAACCAAGCTTGATGTTGTAGCACGAGCGACCCTCATTTATGCAAGAAGTTGGCTTCACAGACTGTATTGCCTTTAATGGCCACGAGCCAAAAGTGGGAGATTTTATAGATGAAGTGTTGCTGGCCTAAGGGGAAGCTATCACAGTGGTACCCTCTGTCACGGAGTCCCTGGGCGATGCTCTGGAACAGGGCCGGCCCACAACATTTTGGCACCTGAGGGGAGCTCAAATGACGCCCCCATGCCCCCTCACTTGGGCCAAAACTTTGAAAGGTCTCAATTCTGCCCTCTTCCTGTTTTACTCCTCACATGGTACTGTTCTGCTACCTACCCCAATAAAGGAGAACAACTTAAAAGGCCTTGTTCAAAAATTTTAAACAACACAACTTTCAAATGCCTGAACAGCAAATGTAACGTTCCTTGTCTGCATAGTAAATACTGGCATTTTTATCTGTTTGAATAATCAAAGTGGTGCTTTCCGTGTCTTCTTGGTTGCAAAGATTTGAACTGATTCCTACTGAAGGTCCACCGTCTGGGCCAGCTCATGCTCTATTGAGATGTTTGCAAGGCCGACCAGCCTCTCTTGTGTCATTGTGGAGCATAGATGTGTTTTTATTAACTTCAGCTTGCAGAAGCTGCGTTCTCCACTGGCAACTGTTACAGGAAGTGTTAGAAGTATGCGCAGAGCAACAAAAGCGTTTGGAAAGAGGATGGTCATCTTATTTGTGCACATATATTCCAGGACAGCCTTTGGAATTGATCCTGCTGAAATGTATCTTGAAAAGACTTTCAGTTCACCACCTAAGTCACTCGCATCAATATCGCGCATGTCATCATAGAATCATAGAATATCAGGGTTGGAAGGGACCCCAGAAGGTCATCTAGTCCAACCCCCTGCTCAAAGCAGGACCAATTCCCAGTTAAATCATCCCAGCCAGGGCTTTGTCAAGCCTGACCTTAAAAACCTCTAAGGAAGGAGATTCTACCACCTCCCTAGGTAACGCATTCCAGTGTTTCACCACCCTCTTAGTGAAAAAGTTTTTCCGAATATCCAATCTAAACCTTCCCCACTGCAACTTGAGACCATTACTCCTCGTTCTGTCATCTGCTACCATTGAGAACAGTCTAGAGCCATCCTCTTTGGAACCCCCTTTCAGGTAGTTGAAAGCAGCTATCAAATCCCCCCTCATTCTTCTCTTTTGCAGGCTAAACAATCCCAGCTCCCTCAGCCTCTCCTCATAAGTCATGTGTTCCAGTCCCCTAATCATTTTTGTTGCCCTTCGCTGGACTCTCTCCAATTTATCCACATCCTTCTTGAAGTGTGGGGCCCAAAACTGGACACAGTACTCCAGATGAGGCCTCACCAATGTCGAATAGAGGGGAACGATCACGTCCCTCGATCTGCTCGCTATGCCCCTACTTATACATCCCAAAATGCCATTGGCCTTCTTGGCAACAAGGGCACACTGCTGACTCATATCCAGCTTCTCATCCACTGTCACCCCTAGGTCCTTTTCCGCAGAACTGCTGCCTAGCCATTCGGTCCCTAGTCTGTAGCTGTGCATTGGGTTCTTCCGTCCTAAGTGCAGGACCCTGCACTTATCCTTATTGAACCTCATCAGATTTCTTTTGGCCCAATCCTCCAATTTGTCTAGGTCTTTCTGTATCCTATCCCTCCCCTCCAGCGTATCTACCACTCCTCCCAGTTTAGTATCATCCGCAAATTTGCTGAGAGTGCAATCCACACCATCCTCCAGATCATTTATGAAGATATTGAACAAAACCGGCCCCAGGACCGACCCTTGGGGTACTCCACTTGATACCGGCTGCCAACTAGATATGGAGCCATTGATCACTACCCGTTGAGCCCGACAATCTAGCCAGCTTTCTACCCACCTTGTAGTGCATTCATCCAGCCCATACTTCCTTAACTTGCTGACAAGAATACTGTGGGAGACCGTGTCAAAAGCTTTGCTAAAGTCAAGAAACAATACATCCACTGCTTTCCCTTCATCCACAGAACCAGTAATCTCATCATAAAAGGCGATTAGATTAGTCAGGCATGACCTTCCCTTGGTGAATCCATGCTGGCTGTTCCTGATCACTTTCCTCTCATGCAAGTGCTTCAGGATTGATTCTTTGAGGACCTGCTCCATTCAGTGCAAAGTTTTATCACATTCAGTAGTCATAGAACAAAAAGTGGAGTTAGAGGGTTACAATGCTGTTGTAAGGAGACATAAATCCAGTGTTTTTATTAAAACCACGATTTTTAGTGTTTTAGGCTCATCTTTTGAAAGTGCTGTGCAGGTTTCCTTTGAGGATGAGGACTGATATCTCAGCTATACAAAGTGATCACCCACAGGTGATACGCTGTTTTTGTCTTGTATCATTTTCCTGTGCGAGTTCACTCGAGAGCATAGTGCTTGTCTGGTTTCTTGTTATTGGGGCATTTAGTGCACTGGATGAGGTACACTAAATGTTGTGATAAGCATCTGTAGGACCCATGGATCTTGAAAGATGTGTTGTGGGAGCTGTGCATACATACAGTCAGTTTCACTCTTTCTCCTGCATAGTCAATTTCTCCCTGGCTGAAAAAACCTTTTTAAATGTCAAAGAAACAGAAAGAAACCCTTTGTAACGTATTCAATTTTTTAAGCAAAAGCAAGACATCCTATTTAAAAGGTGCCCTATTAGAAACTGGATTTTTTTTTAAATACTTTAAAAAATTATAGTTGACAGCATCCTTTTAAGGCAGGGCCACCTGAGTTCAGGTAGGGAATTGCAATATAATTATGTGAATACATGTATTGTAAGTTAGGATGCAAGTCACACAAGAGAAAGGGTTTGAGTGACACTGAGGCTGGGCACTCTGGTTGGCTGACACAAATGTCATCTTGTGCTAGACAAGGATCCCTGGTTTTCAGATGGTTAATATGCTTTATATCACTGAACTGCATTCCCCTGTCACTGTATTACTTCTAAGGCTACATCACAACGGGGGTGAAAGTAACTTAAAGGACTTACTGGTACGCCGGAGTCCTGAGCAGGGGGCAGGGCCTCAACCAGAAGAGGCATAGTCTTTACAGCCTCAGGCCCTTTAAATTGCCAACAGAGCCCCAGGGGCTCCCGCCGCTACCCCAGGCCCTTTAAATCTCCACCAGAGCCCCGAGCCCCAGGGTAGCAGCAGCACCCAGGAGCCCCCGGGGCTTTACATCCACTGGCCCTTTAAATCACCACCAGAGCCCTGGGCTGCAGTCGCTACCCCAGGGGTCCAGCAACAGGGCTCCAGTGGTGATTTAAAGGGCCAGGAGCTCTGGCCGCTGCCAAGAGCCCCAGACCCTTTAAATCGCCAGCCTGGGGAAGCCGGTCTGGTCCAGCACAGAGTACCAGCTCTTGCCAGTACGCCATACAATACCGTACCAGCTTATTTTCACCTCTACATCACAACCAAGTTACATTTGTGTTCTCTCACTTCTTTTAGGAAGCAAGGACAATAATTGCTGATGCCGAGAGGCACCTGCTGTGATATTAGAGCAGACTGCTGCTATCCACCCTGCCGCGGTCTCCGAAGGCTGGTTTAAGTCCCAGCGCTCTACATCTGCAAGTATAGCCAAGCCCCAACTCACTAGTGCACATGGATCGTCTATAAGACCAGCCTCAAAGTAAATTCTACGTATTATTTTGATACATGCAATTTGTGCACGTGGATCTCAGATGGCCACATCCCTTACATATTTATTTCATTGAGGAAAATTAAAGTACACTGTATGCAAATATATAGTTTTAATCAATTAGAACTTAATTACTTTTAATTCAATATTTTATTTTATTAAGCCACATTTCTCAGTAGAAGCAATAGAGATGCAAATTTTTACATTTTAACACAAAAAAATGGTTTTAAGCTACAAGTACCCAACTGCAAAAGCAGCTGGTATCTTTGTCTGTCAGCATTGAGACAATACAAAAACAGCTCAGATTTACTTAAGATTTCCACAACAACAACAATCACCTTCAGCCTGAAGACAAATAAGCCAAATTTTATCCCACAAGGAACATTTTTGAGAAAGAGGCAAGCTAGATCTGCTCTTAGAATGGAATGGCTATTTCAAACTTAACCACAGCTGGACTGCTATTGTTAACCAACGCTCTCTGTTTGCCTTTATATTCAGAACACTCCGGGGATAATCAGTTGTACAAATTACTAGGTTTAGTGATCTCAAAATAATTAGATGAGATTAAATGAATTCAGATTAAAGAGGGACCAGAACTGTGGAGTATGGATCCAGAATTTACCCAAAGCTCAGATATTTTCTGAATCTGCCGCATCTATATTTATGGTTTCTGGAGATAGGAAAAGCAGGTGAAGTACGTACATTTTTTACCACCCACTAAAACATGTTTTCAAAGGAAAAAACTCTAAAGCTAAACAATGCAGAGCTCTGAAGAAAGCTCACACCCTTACTATCAACTGTCTGCACTTCTTGATGCCATACTGACAGGTACTGAATATGGAGCAAAACCCTCTTTCCCCTGAAGGATAGGGATTCTGGAGATTAGTTTACCAGCATTACATATTTATCAATGGAAAAGCATCACTGGCTTAATCCCATTGGTTCACACATTGCACAGGAACACAAGAGCTCAGTAAGAACATACAGACATGCTCATACACAAATATTTTAATGCTATTATTAAAGCTCCATTCATACACTTCACCCAGAAGTGAAGTCCAGCTGATACATACTATATTTGGAGAAGCTATGAAACATAGTTAAGTTATCAGCTGTGTTGGTCATTTGCAGATATCTTAGTCCTTTGGTGTTCCTGTCTGAAGCTTTCGTGTATTCAATGCCCTGCAACCAGTCAATATCCTAAATACAAGGCTGCATCTTATTTCCTTTTGGCATTCTTGAGTACCCTTCTTTTCATGCCCAAATCAAGGGCTTTTAAAATAGCGTCCTTGTTGTTCATAATATTGTAGCAGCTTAATTCCAGCAGCCTATCAAATTCATTGGGTTGATATGTGAAGTTCATAGAATGATAAGGAGATTTTTCTCCTTCAACAGGAAAGTTGCCAAAGGATTTCTCATCTTCCGTCTCACGCTCAACTCCTGCAGACAGAAAATCAGCCAATAACAGTCTTCACAGATCCCCTTAAAAAGATACTCCCATGTTTGTGCAGGAGCAGAAGGAGGTGCTACCATCATGGTTTATCATAAACCTACCCACAAGTTGATGTTCGACCGACCGATCGATCGACTGACCGATCGACCGACCGATCGTCGGCTCCATCGACTCTGCAGATGGCTCTTTTGTCCTGCCACTGGGTGCAGGTAAGGTTCCTGACAAGGTGAAATAGGTGTGTTTGAAGCACTTTAACCAAGTGTGATTTTCAAGCCCTATACTTGGTTCCTATCTCACAGGCAGTGTGAATGATTTTAATTCATAACTTTTTCAGCTACAGAGGGGAACCCAGAGTCCCTTATCCCCAGTACTCTTCAGCTTTGCATTCAAACCTTTGGACAATACAATTCCATATGCCAATGTTGTTACTGTTCATAAAACCAAACACCTCAGGGCCCACAGTCATTATCCTAATACAAAATTTCAGCTTAAACAGACTACAACATTTTAAAAATGAGGCCAAAGCTATGACAGAAGCTCCAACCCCAAGCAACTGAGACTCTCTGGTAATGGAGTAAAGAGGGCTACTGAAAACTGGACTAACAGCACACCTGAACAAATACACTCTATATAACAAAAACTACTTTGGAATATTTGAATACATTAAAACAGTTTTAAACAGATGGTCTGTTCCACCAGCTAGAGTAGGGAACGCACAACCTTCATATTTGTGCATTTAATAATATAAATATTTAATCACTTTAAGTAGCATATGAATCATATTTTCTTGAGATATTGAAGATGGATATTTTGGTGGCCAATGTCCAATATATAGTTACTGCTCCCAATGATTCTTCTTGTAGGGCAGGTTTACACTACAAATTTGCAGCTGCATTGCTGAAGCATGTCTGGGGAAGATGTTCTAAGCTGACAGGAGAGAGCTCTCCCACCTCTATAAGCTATGTCAGTGGGAGAAGCTCTTCCACCCACATAGCACAGTCCACATGGGGGTTAAGGTCGGTATAACTATATCACCCACGGGGGTGGATTTTTCACACCCCTCAGTGATGTAGTTATGCTGCAGTACATATGCAGTATGCAAGCCTTAGGTATGCAAGAAGTAAACCTTAGGTAAGTAAGCCTTAGGTTCTTAGCACCTTACAGGATTGAGCCCTAAGCATCTCCCGACTATGGGGCGAAAAATTCTCAGCACCTTGTATAATTGAACCTCTCCTACATACTTCCTTACCTGGTGCCTTGTATTTCTGGAATGTGTTGTTCACCAATGGAAAGTGAAGCACTATGGGAACTTTTGGATTCTGAGGATCCATGAACATATAACACTCCTTGGGCTTCTGCTTATCTGTCTCACTCACAACAATGTGTGGAAAGGGGATTTCCCGTTCTTCACAATACTTCTGAGCCTGATGCAGCACCTGAACTCAGAAGACAAAAGTAAAGTTATTTTCTTTACTGGATAAGATCTAAAAATCAGGTGGTGCCAGATATTCAAAAGTGCTCAGCTCCCATTTAGGCATCTAAATAAAGATGAGATTTTTCAAGTGCACAGCACTCCAAAGTTCCCATTCTGACCTCATGGCCAGATTTACAGAAGAGCTCAAAAGAGTATGTCTACATAGGGCTTAACACAGTGGGACTTCAACCTCAGCCTCCAGGTACTATTGTAATATAAATGTTATCATCAATGATAACAATGTAGCTGTTTGATTTGGCTATTCCTATCTCTAACCACTAAAAAATAGCCCCCTCCCAAAGCCAGGGACAGAACCCAGGATTCCAGTCTCCAATATTCTATTGCTGTCTAGCCAACAGCTGGGCAACCCACTAGCAAAATGTGTGTCATGTCGCATCCCCCTGTACTGGCTGCTCCACACAGAGAAGAGCAATTATTCCTGTAACTCAAGTAAAGGCTTGTGCTGGGAATGTGAAAATCCAGAGTTCAAACTCTGCTTATGATCCATATGCCAGAGGATTTTTTTATGGCAAGCAATAGAATTAATTTTTTCCATTTTTCTTTTTTTTTTTTTTTTTTGTTTATTTAAGTAACACAGTGAGAAAACATCCTTCAAACATGCTTATATATATATATATATATATATATATATATATATATATTCAATCTAATAATATATTTAATCTGTGTATTATTGTGTCCCACATTTTGGTCATTTGTCACACATTTTGATTGTTGGTGTCACACACTGGCAGTTTGAGGGATGAGAAATTTGCTTTGAAACTTCTCTTCCTTGTGTTTTTAAATCTATGTCACAGGCCCAGGCCCTCAGAGCCCAGAATGTGCAGGGTCATGTAAAATTTCTAAATGTACATATGTTCATTTAACATGGCATTGTAAGTATAGAAAAAAATGGTTCATCTCATATGGAAATGGTTATTTTTAGACTGATATTTGTCCATCAGGAACTGGACTGAGATCATCAATTTATTTCAGATAAATCACCAAACAGCCAACAGTTGGAAATCTACTGAATTGATCTTGGATTCAAACCAATTATCTACAGATTCATAGATTTTAAAGCCAGAGGGATAAATATGATAATCTAATATGATTATCTATATGATATAATATGATAATCTAATCTGATAATCTAATCTGGTCTCCTGCATGGTCTAATCTGGTCTCCTGCATAACAGGCCACAAAATTTCACCCAGTAATTTCTGCAGCAAGCCCCAAAACTTGACAAAAGGTTGTATAATGCATTATACCCAGTAATAATGCTCTCAGTCATTGAGATATGTCTAAATAGGGCATTTGACCATTCTGATTTCATCCATTATGTCCTAGGCAGTAGACACATGTCTTTGCCTAATTCTGCTCCGTTTTGTCTCTCACCTCAAATGGAGCTTCCCAAGAGTAGTTGAATGAAAAGATGACATCTACATCTCTCTCTGGCTGAAGCACCAAAGGAAATGGAGAATTGATAGAAAAAACCCCATCTACCAAGTACAGATTGTGTTCCATTGGAGTTAGCTGGTTGGGAAAGGCATCCTGGTGAGTGCCTGAAAGACCCCAAAATCATACTGGTCACTGAAGTACACAAAACACGTCAGTCTAATTTCAGAGAAAAGGTGAAAACCATGTGAGACCCTAAGGAGAAATGTTTAAATACCCTGGAATTACATTAACTGTACTCCCACACCCCAACACCCACCCACCACCAAATCAAACTAAGTTGCCTCCACCCTGGACACTCAGCAAAACAAGACAAATAAAAAAAGACCTATATCTGAGCACCACAGAAAAGCTTATAAGCAACCACCACCACAGGAACCAAACATCTCACGTGCATTAACTATTCTATCATCACAACACCCCTTTAAGGTATGAAAGAGAGATTAAGTGACTTGCCCATAGAGCGTCAGTAGCAGAGCTCAAAACAGAACCCAGATCTCTTTAGTCCTGATCCAGTGCCGTAAGCACAAGCCCATCCTTCCTACTGGGAGAGATAACTTTCCTATATGGCAATTTCCAATACAGTCAAAAGGGATTTGGGATGGTTTTGCTCTGAAGTATATAAGCCCAAGTCTGCTGTCATATACACAAGTACAACCCTGTCATTGTGGTTGCCTGTTTGTAAAGGAAGACTGCATTTGGCCAACAGCGTTTCCATTGGTGGTGTTGGTGATTTTACTCATGGAGATCTGGTTACACAAACCCCAGTGGCAGCAGACAAAATATGTTTTTAACTTGTTTTAGACAACAACTGCATTTTGAGCAGCCTTCTATACTGCCAACTGAATGGTTTGCTCCGAGCAGCATCTTGCCCATTTTATAAGCTTTACAGCAGTATGTACTTGGATAACACATACTTGCATTGTCACTGACTCGTCATCTTTCTCTTCCTAACTGTCCCCAATTCCTCTGACACACAGCCTGGTTTCTCTCACACAGAATCTTGTTACCCACCTTTCCAGGCCACAAACTCCTTGGCATTGACGTAGTCCCTGTGAAGGTACAGTCCACGCATGAAGTTAATGTTTTCCCCAGCAGAGAAGCGGGACTTAAATACATCTTGAAATAAATGTGAGAAGGCTCCACCTGGCATGACCATTCGCTTTTCTAATTGTGAGGGGTCCAGAGGCTGGCGTCCTTGAGCCTCATCTGCAGAAAGAAACAAACAAATCAGAATTCAGATCTCTGTATCCAAGCTCAAATTTCACAATTCCCTGACCATTTTACCCCGAGTTCAAGATGCCAGCCATTTTATACTGACATTTCCCCTTACAACAGCTGGGATTTTAAACACAACTGCTACTGTCTTCAGCAGGGCTCATGTAGCTAACACCTTAAGCAATATTTTTAAAAAATGACTGGTATTATTAAGCCTCCACCGACAATCAGAGGTGAAAGTAAGTCGGTATGGTCCAGTACGGCATACAGGCAAGAGCCAGTGCGCTGTACCAGACCAGCTTTCCTAGGCGGTGATTTAAAGGGTCTGGGGCTCCTGGCAGCAGCTGGAGCAGGGGCTTTAAATTGCCACCAGAGCCCTGCTGCCAGAGCCCCCAGGTAGCAGAGGCGGCCGATAGTGGCAGCTGGGAGCCCCAGGCCCTTTAAATCACCATCGGAGACCCTGGCCACCGCTGCGACCCCAGGGGCTTCAGCAATTTAAAGGCAATTTAAAGCCGTTATGGTCCAGTATAGCATACTGGTAAGAGTTAGTGCGCCGGACTGGACCAGCTTCCCCCGGAGATGATTTAAAGGGCCTGGGGCTACCGCAGCAGAGCCGCAGGCCCTTTAAATCGCTGCCCAAACCCCGCTGCCAGGGGTAGCAGCAGCAGCTGGGAGCCACCAGGACTCCTTCAGCAATTTAAAGGGCCTGGGGCTCCGCTGCGGGTAGTGGTGGCTGGGAGCACCTGGCCCTTTAAATCACCACCAGAGCCCTTAGCCGCCACTGCTACCCCAGAGCTCTGGCAGTGGGGCTCGGGCAGTGATTTAAAGGGCCCCCGAGCCCTCGGGCTCCCAGTCGCCTCTGCAGGTGGTAGCTCCCGCAGTGATTTAAAGGGCCCAAGGCTCCCAGCCACCACTACCACATCTGGAGCACTGGGCCCTTTAAATCCTGGGGCTCTAAAGGCCACACCTCTTCCGGTTGAGGCCCTGCCCCTTCCGGTCAAAGCCATGCCCCCTGCTCAGGACTCAAGCGTATCAGTAAGTCCTTTAAGTTACTTTCACCCCTGCCTACAATAGAATGTTGAGAAAACAAGACACAATTGGCTCCAACCTTTATACTAGAGTTAAAATCTCTAGTATAAGTGGGGCCCACCCATGTCCCCACTTTGAACACTGCATGGTTTTCATCTGGTGAAGGGGACATAGATAAGTACTTATCTAAACTACAAACATCAGACATATTGCAAGTGCTGCAGGGGACAATTGTGATATTGCCAAATCCTCTGACTCCATAATAGTTGTAGTGTAAATATGTCCAGAATCTGATGCTGTTGTGAAGTTTCAGAAAGTTGTGGTGCTGCGCATTTTCTCTTTTTCTTCATTATACTGGTAAGGAGAACTTATATTATCTCTTGTATTAGAAACTGTATTATCCTTTATCATCTCCACTGTCAATCCCACACATAATGTTCCTATAATCTAAACTAAATGGGCTACCAGTAGACAGTGCTGTTAAGGCCCTCCTAAATTATCTTCTTTTATGTTGTGAGAAGAGGTTACTTCCTTGAATGGAGGAGTTATTTTCAAGGCCCTTTCATACGACTAAGGAAAGCCCAATCTCTGTCTATTGTTTACCTATAGCTTTGATGGCATCTTTCAGAGATTCTAGAAAGCCAACTTTTGAAGAAATCACTTCTTCCCAGATTTCATCTAGATTGGCAGCAAAGGCACTGGCCCATATTCCTGAAAAGGAACAAGGAAAGTATTAATTTAGGTTCCCTAGACGTCTCAGGCACTGAACAGCATGACCAATTTCAATTTCACCATATCAGATATGCATCATATGCAGGACAAAATTGGGATAGGACAGATTATCTTTAATAAAAGTCTTGTTCAGTTAAGAACACAGAGTGTGGTTAAATGCCTAACAGTCTCCAGGGGCAACATCTTATGCAACTGTACAGCTGTTGATATAAGTCACTAACAATTAAATATCCGATTATTCTTAACCCTCTCATCAATGTGCATCAAATTACAGTTGCTATAAAGCACAATAGGAGTGTTTCTAGCAGCATCAGATCTTACCCTGCAGAAAACAAATTCTGGGCTCCAGACACTTCCCAAGCAGCAGCCCATTGAAGAATTCACTGCCAAAGTCTTCTATGCAGATAAAGGCTCCATACTTGTGGCTACCAAACTCATAGGGTGTGAACTCACACCACTCTGTGAAAGGGTTAACCGAGATAATTATCTCACAAATACACTTGGATAAACATATTCATCCCCTCCTCATTCCCATGAGAATGGCTAAGAGAGAATAATTCAGTTTCTTAATCCATACCAATAATGCCTATGCTGGTAAAGGTTAACCCTCCCAGATAACAATGCTTTAATGCCCTGAGGGGAGATTCTACCACATACATCTTACTTATGGCATGACAGCAATATGATTGACAGGAGATTTATTTAACAGATTCATGGGAATTCACTATTAAGACTTTTCACCAGCATCACAAGTTGATATTTTTTAATGGCGGCAAAAGGGATGAAGAATGAATTTAAAGAAGTATTATCCTGCTACTAACAGAAATAATTAAGTAATGGGATTTTCAAATCAGCCAAACAAAATGTCAATCCATCATATCATCATTCAAAAGTGTGTTGGAGACAAAAACCAAACAAACATCAAATAAAGATGTGCACATGCCCACGGAGAGATACATCCAAAAACAAACCAATATCTTAGCATTATAATTAGGATTGCCAAGTACAATTCAAGAGAAGATGTGCGATTGAACACATCATTACAAATATTGAAAAGGCATGAAAAGTTAGGTATACATAATGGGTGAAACCCTAGCCCCAGTGGAGTCAATGGCAAATCTCCCATTGAGAGTTTAATGGGAACAGGATTTCACCCAGTAAATTCACAGTAGCAAGGATATGAAGGAGAATTTATGTTGCTACCCACAATCATTACTATGCTGCGACAAGATTTGAGACTGGGAACAAGGACATAAATAATTAAAACTGGGGGGAAAATGCTATTTACAGATTTTAGAGGGGGGAAAAACCCACTTTATTTTATACCTGTAAATTCATGGCTACCGACATTGGGCTTCACATTGACAGCTGCATAGATGGGGAAGGGGTTCTGTCCCCACCTGACTGCTGACTGCTGGTCAGACAGCTTCGATGGATCCTGCTGGATATGGCAAGGAAAAGTCATATCACTTTGGTGTTCAGTTTTGCCTTTAAATAGAAGGTTCCTCTTGCCCTCGCAATGCCATGTGACAGATGTGACCAATCACACAGCATGAATAGTGAACTCAGAGGAAATTCTCAAGCAAATTCTTTTTAGTTTTTCATGGGCTTTTTTAAAACCTCATGGAGTAATTTGTCGAACTCATGACATGATCTCATCTTTCAATATTTCCACAATCCAGAAATTGAAATAATATGAGAAAAAACTAAATCTCACAGTGTTTAGTCCTCATAAATGGCTCCTTTAGGCATCAGGAGAGAGAGAATGAAAAACATAAAAGCAAATACAAAGTACTAGACGCACATACCTACTGAGGAAAATACTGTGGGCCAGGGATTCTGGAGTTCTAATCCTATCTGTCCCTTATTCATCATGTGGCCTTAGACAAGTAATATAACCAATCTGTGTCAGAGCTACGCCATCCGCAAAAAGAGGCAATGCTTATCTATCTCAGAGGTGTTATGAAGATGAGTCAGCTAATGGTTGTAGAGCATTTTGAAAATACAAAATGCTATGTATTTATGATCATCATAGGATAATTACTATAATATTAGCATGGAATAGGTTTATGATTAACATAGGATAATCACATGGGGCTTTACTCAGTGTTGGATATTATTTAAAGTTTTCATTTCTCCTGTAAAATTCTGTTTATGTCTAGGAGAAGTTTAAAAAGTGTCCCACAAGTCTGAAGAGATAAGTTGCCGGAGGCTTCAAACAGGTTTGTTAAACTCCTATTCTGAAGACAAACCATTCACATCCAGGACTCTCATTACCTTCTGTTGTAAGAAATATTCTATGATAAGGCCCCACAAATCCGTGAGTGTGACCTTCCGTCCTTCTTTCTCCAACAAGATCAGCTGCTGGAAATAATACACCAGTCGTTCAGCAGAAAACGCCCCCACTTTGCTGCTGGTCACGAGTTTCCGAGCAACGCTAATTGCATCCTTGAGGTCTTTGTGGGACCAGTGAGGGTCTTTGTAGAGTTTAGACAAACACCTAGTAAAATGTCCACCAAGGTTTTCAGTCAACAACAAATTATTACACAATATGCCAAATGTCTGGAGAAAGATGACTGCCCTCCCCACATTGTGATTTGAACAGAACTGAAAGTAACATCTCTGTTTTTATTTAAGAACATATTAAATGTATAGTCTATAGCACACCTTGGAATCTTTCCTATTAAACAATTTTATGATAGGTCACAGCTTGGGCCTCAAAACTGCATTCTCTTAAAGTCTTAATATCATATCTCTGTGCACACCCGCAGACTTTCAGTAACAACCTAATTAATTATTAGTATGAAGAAACTTTCCTAAAGCATCGATTACCATGGTCATCTAATGTCTTGGGTTTCCTGTGTGCCCTCTTTTCTTTACCTCAGTATCTCAGACTACTTTAGGCAGAAACACACCCCCTTTACAGCACCTTCCCTCTAACTTAATTCACATTATTTTTAATTAATACCTAGCCATACTTTACATACCTTTCTACAAACCGATATATTTTAATGCTACATGGGCTTGTCCCTTGATTTTTCTGCTACAAACCTGATATCACTAAAACCTCGTTTCTTAGAAAGATGACTTTCAGTGGCAAAGGGATTAGGGCCCCAGAGAGATGGATCTGGCTCAATCAAACTGCAAGTAGTTTGAAACCTTTTGATAAGAATTATGTTAATGAAAATATTGTATGGATTGAAGAAAAATGCTCACTTTAAAAAAAGGCGGGGCAAAGATATTATAACTTACTTTCCTGCTTCTCCTTTTTGTCACTGATTTGGGGGAAGGAGGGAGGCTACTCAGATCCCATCTCTCCCTGTGATCTACTGTCACAATGGAGATCATAAGGGGTGCTTAAGCTGGAGCTCCCTCAATATGAACAACAAGGTGCTTCTGATAGGGCATCCCCTGTGTGGGGCCCTTGATTCTGGAATTTGTCCCCACATGATCTACCAGAGCCCAGATTTCTTAACCTACTGGGCATGCTGCAAAGCTCACCTTTTTCCTCCCTTAGTTAAGGTGGTTGAGAGGGGGTGGACCAAGGTGGGTTTATTTATGGGCAGTCCTCTGGTTATATTTATTCTGTGATTTTTAATTTATGGGAGAGGCACCCAGAACTTGAATGGGCATCTATAGACAAACTTCAGAAATTTGAAGGATAATTAAATAAGGTATCAGGTGAACAACAGAGACTATGGAAATATATGAGCTTATCACTGAATCATCCATGTTGGTAAAAGTAAACTGTGTCAATAGAGTATCATTCCCCAGACTATCCTGACTTGAGTTCTCAGGTCGAAGGACTATGGGGAAAAAGTTCCAGTTACATACCAGGTAGATCCTGAGACTCCAGACATATACATCAGGATATCCAAGAGACCAAGCTGCTGGAGTCCTGATAGATTGCCATAGAAAGCAGTCATGGCTCTCATCCCACCTCCTGATCCCACTACTGCCACTACAGGGATCTACCAGAATAGAAGAATGAAAGGCTATGAAAAACATATGCAATTGAATATACTACATTGCATGCATATGTATTAAATTACACGCGCGCACACACACACACACGGTCATTTGGTTTTAGGTTTCATTTCATGGATTTTCTCATTATAAACAAAAATAAAATATGGGAGGTAGTTAGACAGATAAGTATTCCTATGAAAGGGCTCTGTTGACATTAAAAATCTGAGCCCACTATGTCCAAATCTTCTGCTGATTTAGCCTCTGTAATTTGATCTGGGAGTCTGAGCAGCCATTTTGGACAGAAAACAGGGACTATTAGCAGCTCAGATAGCTTTCTCCTGTTTTTTTCTGGGTTGTTTGTCCCTGTTCTACTACTGTAAATCCAAGCAGTGACTGTGTCTTGCATTCTGAACTGCTTTTTCAAAATCTGTGTGCTTACAATCTATTTTCCATAAAGCTGAGGTTCACTGACAGCACAGTTATCTCCCCCTAAAACTAGTCACAAAGGACAGAGTTCTCTAAAATGGGAATTTCATACCTCATCTTTCTTGGGCTCCTCTGGCAAACCAAGTGTCTTCTTTAGGGCATCAGAAACTATTTTCTTCCTCATGTCCAAAAATTCTCTCTCTCCTTTACAGAGGTCAAAACTGATGCGTACATCAAGATCCTGAGAGCTACTCCCACAAGCAAGAGGAGAGTGAGGGAGAACAAGAATGGCAAAAGAGAGAGATGAACTTTCAGAAAGCCCTTATTACTTGAGACCACCTCTCTGATTTTGTACCCTGCCTCACCAGTTAAGACCAGCTGAGAAAAAATTAAATGCATTTATTTTTCCTTGGTTTTCATTCATACCTGTGTTGCATTCTTGTTTATGTTTTACTAGTATCTGTTTTTAAAGAACCAAGCTGTCCAAGTGATAAGAGCCATAAAAAAAAAAGCACAGTTTGTCCCATCTCTGGAACAGTTTTCTCACTTCAGCATTCCAAACCAAACTTCACCCTTCCTTCAAGACCATCTGAAAGGCCTCACATCATGAGGATAGCCTCACAAAAATGAAACTTCCAACCTTGCTCTCTTCCATCAGATAATTAAACATTAAAAACAAAATACAATATTTAAAAAATTGTACCTGACAAGTCTGTTCAATCACCTATACCATTTCTCAGATGATAAATGAGGATAAAAACTTTTATACAGCCAAAAAAGCAGAATATACACTCTTTAGATAAATGTATTACAAATCAGGGAACAGATAGAAGCAAGGCATCAGCAAAACAACTAAAGTTAGTTCTGATGTTCTTCCACTTACAAGATTATGCAGTCACTTCACTTTTAAGCTGTATCCCTTCCACAGCCCTGCTTTGCATTTTGCCTTTTTACACCATAAGCTCTTTGAAACAGGGCTGACTCCTTTCATATTTTCTGAATGCTCATGGATCTCAATAGAGGTATTAATAGGTCTAAAAGAATTGTAACAACCTCTCTGAAAAAGGCAGATGTAAACTCTGGTTAGAGGAAAGTCAAACGTTCAACAGGTATATTAAATGTGTCTTAATGACATGATGTGTGGTTTATACTATCTTCAGACCATGCCTAAAACAGGAATCAGCTCTACATTGAAAAAATATAACCTACCAACGACGACACACACATTGTACTGTTTGGAGCTGAGTGCCAGCTCTCCTGCCCATGAGCCCATACATGCGTTAGTTTGTAGACAAATCCGCATATTATCATTTGAAGCAACTTTTTCAGATTTGACTTCCGTAAGCAACTCTTCAGCACTCAGCCCCAAGTTGGTTAGAACTTCAGTTCTTTTTCTGAGCCCACAGATAAAATACGTTTCAAATACAAGGAAAACTGATTCTACAGTAAAGTTACAGTGAACTGATACAACACAAGAAAAAACCCCTCAACATTAGGAACCTTTTTTCACTTGAGACAGTCAGGTAAAATGAACTGTAAGTGTGACTGAGACAGGTAAAACAGTTACCAAGATAGTTTATAAATGAGAACAGTATTTGCTTATCATATGTTCTTTTAGGAATTTCTGGGTATCTGACGCACCTCTCTTCAACCTTCACAGTCAGATCCACACCTTGCCCCTGGAAAAGAAGGAACAATCCTGAACCAAAAAGGAAAGTTTTACAGACAGTCTCACCTGTGAAGCATAAAGAATTCCCACAGCTTATCATAAAAATATTATACAAAATCTATCCAGAAGTAAAGCCAACTCGAAGACAGGCCATGTTATGTTTTCACCATACACAAAGAACAAATGTATGCTTTAGTCAGAGTGACCTTTATTTCAGAGTGGTAGCTGTGTTAGTCTGTATCAGCAAAAACAATGAGGAGTCCTTGTGGCACCTTAGAGACTAACAAATTTATTTGGGCATAAGCTTTCGTGGGCTAAAACCCACTTCATCAGATGCATGGAGTGAAAAATACAGTACGCAGTATAAATATTACAGCACATGAAAAGATGGGTGTTGCCTTACCAAGTGGGGGGGTCAGTGTTAATGAGGCCAATTCAATTAAGGTGGAAGTGGCCTATTCTCAACAGTTGACAAGAAAGTGAATATCAAGAGAGGGAAAATTACTTTTCTAGTGCTAACGAGGCCAATGCAATCAAGGTGGACGTCGCCCATGTCCAACAGTTGACAAGAAGGTAAGAGTATCAGCAGAGGGAAAATTATTTTTTGTAGTGACCAGTCCACTCCCAGTCTTTATTCAGGCCTAATTTGATGGTCTCCAGTTTGCGAATTAATTTCAGTTCTGCAGTTTCTCGTTGAAGTCTGGTTTTGAAGTTTTTTTGCTGAAGAATTTCCACTTTTAAGTCTGTTATTGAGTGCCCAGGGAGATTGAAGTGCTCTCCTACTGGTTTTTGAATGTTACAATTCTTGATGTCTGATTTGTTTCCATCTATTCTTTTGCATAGAGACTGTCCGGTTTGGCCAATGTACATGGCAGAGGGGCATTGCTGGCACATGATGGCATGTATCACATTGGTAGATGTGCAGGTGAAATAAGCCCCTGATAGTGTGGCTGATGTGGTTAGGTCCTTATTGTAGATTAATAAAACATGAAAAGCTAGCAATAAAGTCACCATAAAGGAACACAGCGGTTCCTTGTATATAATGTATAGAATATGTGGGACACTATGATATTGTTGATACCAATATTATAAAATTGCAAGGAATCTGACCAGATACGTCCTGTGAGGTATCTGCCAAAATGTTACCATTTGCCAAGTATGATAATTTTGTTTATGTTTGTATCACCTGTTATTATGTGTTATAGATATGTAGGGTATATCTGTATTTCCAAACTTGTGCTTTGTTTTTGGGTGACACCCCCAGACAGATTGGCATCAGCACTACTTAGCTATGGCCCATCAAGGGTCATCAGTTGTACAATGAATCCACTGAAAGGAGCCAGGGAATACACCCTGTGAGTCAGCAGGACTTCTAGGGGCATACCTATGGACAGAGGCTTTAAGGCTTTTCCGTGCCCATGGGCTGTGAAGACACAAAGTACAAGCCACATGGCAAAAGGAATATAAAGGGCAGCTGCATAGTCTGCTTTTTGTCTTCAATCCTGCTTCTTACCTCTGGAGTAACTTTTCCACAAACTGAAGCTCTGAACAAAGGACTGAATGACCCATCCAAGCTGTGGATGTGTTCCAGCGGGATTTTCAAGCCAGAAAACTCACCAATACTGCTAAGAACTTGATATCTGGACTTTAAAGTCTCTGGGTGTATCTAAGTGCTTTATCTTTTAACAAGTCTCTTCTTGTACTTTCCTTTTTCTTTAAAATAAACCTTTAGTTTTAGACACTAAAGGATTGGCTGGCAGGCAGTGCAGTATTTTGGGTAAGATACAACCTAATATTGACCTGGCAATGTGGCTGGCCCTTTGGGGTTTGTATAGTCAGCATAGGCACCAACTCTGTGGATGCTCCGGGGCTGGAGCACCCACGGAGAAAAATTGGTGGGTGCTCTGCACCCACTGGCAGCCAAGCTCCCCGATCCGCCCCAACTCACCTCACCTCCACCTCCTCCCCTGAGCATGCTGCGTCCCTGCTTCTCCTCGCAGCACTTGCTGCCGTGAAACAGCTGTTTCGTGGCGTAACAAGCTCCAGGAGGGAGGGAGGGAGGAGAAGCAGGAACAAGGCACACTCAGGGGAGGAGGCCGGGAAGAGGCGGGGCCAGGGCGGGGATTTGAGAAAGGAGTCCAATGGGGAAGGGGGAGGTGGAGTTGGGGCGGGGACTTTGGGGAAGGGGTTAGAATGGGGGCAGGGCAGGAGCGGAGTTGGTAACTGGAATGCTGGTTAAGGCAATAAATACATGGATTTTGACAAATTTTAACAAAAAGAGCTAATTTAGTTCATTCACATAATCCCATCTTCAGCATGTGAGTCAACATGGCAAAAGGTTTTGAACATGAAAGTTTATATAACAGAGGTTTTCGGACATCACAGCTCATGTGACAGAAGATGCTGGAGGCTCCTCCTAACAGTTCACTGAAGATGACAACACTGTGTGATGAGAAAAGCCATCAATGTAACCATAGAGATTATAAGCACAAAAATATAGTCAGTATATATCTTGTGACAGATCCAATAAACCCATGTGTTTGACCTTGCACACCATCTTTGGGTAAAGCTCAATCTCTTCAGATGTGGAGTGTTAAAATATGCTGCTAATGACTCTAAATGGGGCCTTTGTGACTCCCCACTTTGCCACTGCAGCCAGTGAGAAGATATAGGCAACAAAGCTGCAGGGTACACCCATCAGCAAGGGCTGCCTGGTTCCTGCATGGACTTGTACAATGCCCTTCCCTCAGCTATTGAATGGTTAAGACATTTAGACTAATACGCTTGACTTGATTGCCTACGCAGATGCAGCACATTGCTCTTGCAGAGAGCCAAGGGCCCGGAGGAGGGAGTGAGTAAGAGAATGTAAACACGAGACAAGCCACAGCCAGATCGACAGAGGGAGGTTTAGTTGCTGAGCTACCAGATCTGTGCTCAACCAACACTAGCCTCTGTCTCCTCCTCTTAAGAGAGGAACAGGGCTAGGCAAGTGCAACACCAGATCTCTCTTCCAGAGTCCATGGGCATGCAAAATACTTCTTGTGATTGCTCATCTCAAGTCAACATGAACATCTCATTTCTTCCCATCTCCATAAAGAGGTCCTTGACCAGCAAGACCAGACAGAGAAAATGGTGAACTGAATAGGAAAAAAACAGGGTTCAATGAATTTATACATAGTTTTGCTCTGTTTTATTTGATGCTTTAAATTAACCCATGAATTGTAGATGAGATTTCACTCCTTCCTCCTATTTCCCACATTTCAGAGATGACCGCTCCAACTTTACTGTGAGGAAGCAATAACATGCGAGTGACTGCTCATTAGGAGAGACAGACAGTATATAAGGGGTTAGATACCATGGGCTTCCACAGTTGAATCCAGAACATTTACCAGAGCACATCTGCTCTCTAGCAACCTGTCAGGCAGGCCAAAGTGGATAGGACTTCTGAACCAAACCGCATTCCAAACCGAAGGTCAGGTAAGTGTGAGAGGACAGGAGTAATTAGTAAAGGGAAAATGAAAGGCACAAAGGGAGAGATAGTGGTAGGCTTATCCCTATCAGTCCCCTCATTCACTCCTACCCTTCACTTCCATTATAATATTGTCCCCCTCTGATTATCCCCTTTAAATTTCTTATTTGCTCTAACAACCAACTTTCTTCTTATGTCCCTTTATTCTCAACCAAAAACCTCTCCTCCCTCAACATTCCCCTTCCTCCATTCCCTATCTCTGACTCATGCATCCCTTTCTCTTCCCTCTTACTGTAGCACATAGCAGCTCCAGTCAGATCCAGGCATCACTATACTAGGGTGGTGTATAAACACATTGTAAAAAACAGTTTATACCCCCAAATTCTTCTGGCTTTAAAAAACCAACACTAACAGAACAGAAAGACAACATAGAACTTAAATGCACAAAGCTTAACTTAGTCCACCATTTCCATGCCCCTAAAAAACCTGTGCATAGAAAGAGAGACTATTACCTTTCCTAGTGGAACGCTAATTTCAACTTCCTGTCCAAGAGGAAGTGTTGCAAGGGGGATTGCTCCCGTCCCTAAGCGTGCAGTGTGCATTTTCAGATCCTCACTCCATCCCTCCTAGGAATTAAAATGCTTGGTTTACATACAGAGAAATGTAACTATTTGTATACATTTATAGAAGCATCCTTCCATCACTCAAGGTGCTGTACACTTGTTATAAAAACATATCACTCAGCTGTGTGCTACTGACTAATACAAAACCATATGTTCACTGTTCAAATGAGTAAAAATGGCTGGTGGTTTTATTACCCAATAACAAAAACTTTATTATGTCTCAGTTCAGGTTGAGCCATGCAATTCAGGAAAAGATGTAACGATAAGATCTCCTTAAAAATCTCACTAACTTTGAAACATTAAAAATTACAAGCTAAAGTTACATAAACAATTCTGACCTACCCAATTCACACCAGTGGACCATTATACAGAAACATTCCCAAAGACCAGCAACTACATAAACTTGTCCTTTGAACCCGGACACATAGTAGTATATGAAGGCCCAATCCTATTTCCACTGAAATCAATGTCCTCTTTCCTTTGACGTTAATAGGAAATTGACTATGCCCTTTTTAACCTTTAATAAACCTATGTAGCTCATCAGCAGGTTGGAACCTTTAGATCCATTGCACAGACCTCTGCCACTTGAGGTAATGGAGTAATTGATAGCAGTAGTAGGTTGTCACCATTTCTACAGCCCAGAAGGGGACACTTTGCCGGTGGGTTTCACAGATATTTGCTGACAGCAGAGGAATGGTGAGACTCAGGAATCTTGGGTTGCATTCCAAGCTCTGGAGGGGAGTTTGCTCTAGTGGGCACAGACACTTCTAACCATTTCCCACCAAGGCTGACCCCTTCCGCCCTGTCTCCTCCAACCTGTCCCTGAACCAGTCCTGTTTCTTCCCCACCCCTGGCTCCTCACCCGAGTCTATTCTTCTCACCTAGCTAGTTCCAGTCTCCATACCCCAGGTTTCTCACTCCAGTACCAGTCTCCTTGCCCAGGAAGACCTAGTCTCAACCCTTCCAGACATTCCATCCCAGTCACCTCCCTCACTCCGAGTCCGAGTCCTCTTGCCCATCCATTCCCAGTTCCCCACCATCCTACCCCTTGTCTCCAGTCTCCTGGCCCAAGCAGTCCTAGTTTCCCGCTCCTCTTCCAATCTGGTGCTTGACACTCCCAAGCCTCCAGTCTCAGTCTTCCTCCCCAGGCTCCTTGTCCAATCTCAGCACCCACCCACCCTAGCTCCATGCACCAATCTCTTTGCCCAGACAGTCCCAGTTCTCCCCTATTCTGGCTCCTTTTCAGATCTGTTCTAGTCCAAATCTCCCCCCAACTCCTCATCCAATCTCAGTTTCCCCAGCCCAACCACTGGCTCTCAGTCCCATCCATTTCCCTCCCTAGCTCCCAGTCTACTTGCCCAGCCAGTCCCACTCCATCCCACTCACAGTTTCCCTCCCTGCCAGCCTCCAGTCCCAGTTCATCCCCTAGGCTCCTTGTTCCAGTCCACTATCCTGCCTACCCCTCACCCCAAAGTTTAGCTCTTGTCCCCTCTACATTTGAGTAAGGTAGCTTCCTCCTCCACACTCGCTAGGCATCAGCAGGAGGGCCATTGAGAGCACAGGAGAGACTGGCTCCTTTGCTCCCACTTCCAGTGCCTGGCCCCAGCACAGTCCACAATTGCAGAGAAGTTCATCTTAGCTCCAAGGTGGGGCATGCCCAATGTGGATGGAATCCTCAGGTAATTCAGCTACAAAGTTTAGCATTTCTCTACTGACCACATACAAACTGCAATTTTTAAGGGCTACTAAATTGGCTAAATTTGGGCAGATTTTCATAGGGATGGTGAAAGAAATATGCCTGACACAAATACCATGCTCCTGCCAAATTTCAAGTCCCTGCTCCAAGGCACGGGGGTGCTAGAGCTTCTCAAAGAAAAGGTCACCCTGGTTGTTGTCTTTTTTAACATGGGCAAAACAACGTATTTTTCCCTAGACACATTCTCAGAAACAGCCCAATCATTTTGGCTGAAATTTTCCAAAATAATTCAGCTTGAGGCAGATATCTGGCAGTAAAATTTCAGCCCAAATGGTTAAAGTTTGGTAAAGTTATAAGCAAATAAACAGCATCTTATAAATGGGAAGTGCTGGGCCATTATAACAATAGTCGGCCCTACCAGCCCCACCCTATAATTATTCGTTGTGTATTCTCACATCTAATAGTTAATATAAATAGTTCCTATTTTAACATAATGGACTTATTTTCATCAACAGGTTTAAGACCTATGTCAACTTTGCCTCTAACACTACTTGTCCAACCGGGGTAGTACATGGA
Source organism: Lepidochelys olivacea (assembly GCF_965140295.1). Classification (NCBI taxonomy): domain Eukaryota; kingdom Metazoa; phylum Chordata; order Testudines; family Cheloniidae; genus Lepidochelys; species Lepidochelys olivacea. Next base: position 65,964,250 of record NC_140416.1, on the reverse strand, counting down.
ATTATTATGAATGGAATATAAGTCAGGACCTAAGTGTCATTTTCAGGACTCGAGGACCTGGCTTCACAATGGATTTGCCTGGCTAATGGATTAAGCCTCCGGCAAATGCTGTTTCTCACCTCTAGGACAGTTGTTGTTTGCAGCAGCTCCAAGTGAAGCTCTGGGCTGATTTCTCTGTCTACATGGAAGAGAAACGGGATCTTCCTTCTCTCTTCTGAGTCAGCACTACAGAAAGTGGATGACCGATTCTCAAAGGCCCCTGGCACGGACAACTTGACCTGACAGTTCTCTGAATAAGGAAATGAGAGAGTCAGCCCACACAATTAAGAGCATAAAGACAGAAGAGGAAATCCCTAATATACTACTCTAGATTGCAATCAACTCTCCTCAAGTGACTAATGCCTCAACAAGAATCCCCTCCCAGATGCCAGAACTTCTCACATCCTCCAGAACAAGTTCCACATTGATTCCCCAAAACCCTGCCTGCAATGCTTCACCACTGATCACCTCCAGCTGTCAAACCTATATAAGAAACCATGTAACATTAAGATGGGTTTCCTGGTTTCCAATAGTGGGTCCTGCTCACCCGACCCAATACGGATATGGTGACAGTGCAGGTGTGTGAGCTGTGCCCCCAGCACTGCAGACAGCATTGAGGGACTGCATTAAGTGAAAGGTGGGAATTTTGCTTGGATGGATTTTGGCAGGGAGGGGGGAGTGTTATTTTACAGAATACCTACAGAATTATCCTTGTTTGCCCCAGCTGTCGTCCTCACAATCCCCTTTTGTAGGGATGTCAGTATCTGCCCTTTGCCAGCCAGGTGAACAAAAGGACTGCTAGAAATGAACCAGACAGACCTCCTGAAGGTCCTGTAAAGCCCATATCAATGTTTTTTTATACTACACCATAACAAAGGGAAGTGCAGTTCCTCACCATATCCTCTGCCATTCAATCCCTGAATTTGATGGATATGTCAAAGAAAGGACATAGCCATCACAGTTCAGGGCAACTGCACCTGTATTCCCCCCTCACAGTCCCTCAAGTGCACCCATGCTAGGCTCCCAGCTCCTCAACTGTCCTCTCTTGGGCAGAGACCACATTTCTCTCCCTCCGGATCAGAGTGTTTCTAGGCTGCACAGTAATTCCCTGCCTACATTGTGATATCCCCAGGAAGCCAGACTCCATGAACAGGCTAGCATCTGCACTTTGCTTTCTCTTTGAAGGGTATGAATAGCTGTAATTGCCAGCAGTTATAGGTTATCACATGGGCCTTTGTAAGCAAGCACATTTATTCTTAAGGTGAAAGCATTACAGAGAAAACACATTAAAAACCATAAAGGAAACTACATGCATGCTAATAGACTTGCCTGAGATCACCCCTCAACCTCAAGCAAGAGCTCTGTTACTAGTCAGTCCTTCAAACCCCACAAAGGGGTTTTTCTGTGACCACAAGTTCATAACAGCCATGAACAGCTCAGTTTTTCCTTTACACAGCTTGGACCTTTGATCCTGGCCTCATGGAAAAGGTGATCAGCAGACAAAGGCCCACAATAATACATAACATTTGCATTTAACACAATGGACTCCAAAGATTCTTAACTTAATTCAGTAAGGTTTTTCAAGGCTATTGCAGGAAATTGCCATATCTCTTACAAGACCTACCCTGTATTATCCATTTGGTCTTCTCACTTTTATTGATGGAGCCTTGAACACACAGGCAGGGATGAGCCTATGTAAAAAGAATGGGCCATGAGAACTTAACTCTGACTAGGAAATTGTGTTCATTTCCTCACGGACGCTAATGCTAGTCTCTATGATGAGAAGTTACTAGAATAATCCAAGGACAAAAACTCAGGACAGATATGTTCCTGCATCCAGAAGAGCATTTCCCCTAAGCAAGACTCTCCTCGCAGTGCTCAGGGTGACTCTATGGCTTGAGCACCTTCCTCCAACTTTTATTCCTGGTTGCTTCCAACCTAAACTAGTGCCAAATAAAACTGGCCTGGAGAGATTGGCTCCTAAGCTCGTTTGTTACTAAGGGGCACAGGAATGGGAGTGCAGGGATGTAAAGAGGCAGGTGTACCACTACCATCTTCTGTGGAAAGTTATGTGTACCTCAGCACCGGGAGAGGTCCAAAATACTCTCCCCACCACACATACGTTCTCCAGAAACACAGCTTTTCAAAATCTGCCCCACAGCAGATGCGCTGCAATGAAAACGATCACCCCGCTGCCAGACAAAGCAATTTCAAGAAATGCTTCCAGGTGACAGTGTAACATATGGAAAAAGTGGATCAGGTCACCCTTTAGTGGTAAGTCCACTAGAGTATCACAGCCTACTACTGCAACCAGCTAATGGGGTTATTCTTTAGCTCATGTGGTTGAGGTCTCTTCTGTGGTACTTAAAGTCCCAGGTACATGCCCAGCTGACACCCTGTGGGGAAGTGGGAGACATCACTACAATCACAGCCAAAGAGAGCGTCTCTCTGATTTGAGAGAATGAAAGGGGATTTCGGAAAGCAGTGCACCACCAACAGCACAACCCACACTAAATAACAGTCCCCCAGCATGTAAGTAAAAACACATCTTCTGCTCACCACTAGAACTCCATTGGTGATGGACTCAGCGTGGGGAGCTGTGCTGTGGAAATGAAGGGATAATATGAATGAGTTTTGGTTCCTTAGCTACAATCCCCCTTACCTCCCTCTCCCAACTCTCTGCATTGGGGTCTAAACTATGATAGGCTTTTTATAATCTATAATCTGACACTGAAGCAAATGCTTCCTTTATGTCAGACAAAAGTTTTCCACTGTCGGAGAAAAAATAGTATCTTGGTTTTACACAGCTGCTTTGGATTCTCCCACCTTGTCACAGGATAGCCAGAACCCAAGGAGCAAGGATTTGAACAGGATACCAGCCATCCCAGACATATTGCAACGAAACACTGGAATATATACTGTGAAATATCCAGCTGAATTAACCTGCCCTAGACACATCTAGGATACCAAGACTGTGACTTCCTCGGAGCAGTGCTTCAAGAACCCCTTCAAACTGAGGAAGCAGCAGCCTTGTTGGCACGTATAATCGCATCCCCTCACATAGTGAGTACACGGAGATGTACTACAGTGGATTGTAAAGGGTTAATTCAAAACTAGATGTACAGTTAGCAGCACCTGGGGGGAACCTCACCTTTCTTCCAAAGAAAATTCCACATCCAACTCTTCTTTCCCCTCCTTTTCCTTGAAAGAGACCAGACACACAATGGGTCACCTGAATATTGGAGAGTACATTTCATAGCTCCAGACCCACCCCAATCTCTGGATAGAAATTCAATGCTTGTATAATAAGAGTATAGTAGTAGGAATATACTACCAACCACCTGACCAGGATGGTGACTGAGGGAAGGGGGAAGAATGCCAAAGAAAACCTTCACAGTAGCATTTAACTTCAAAAAAGGGGAACTATACAAAAATGAGGAAGCTATTTACATGAAAATTAAAAGGAACAGTCACATGAGGAAAATGCCTGCAAGCTGCATGGAAGCTTTTTTAAAACACCATAATACAGGTTTAAACTAAATGTTTACCCCAAATAAAAAAAAAACAGTAAGAGAATCAAAAAATGCCACCATGGCCAAACAACAGCGTAAAAGAGATAGTTAGAGACAAAAAGACATCCTTTAAAAATTGGAAGTCAAATCCTACTGAGGAAAATAGAAATGTGCACATACTCTGGCAAGTCAAATTTAAAAGTATAATTAGGCAAGCCAAAAAAGAATTTGAAGCGCAACTAGTATGACACACAAAAACTGTGGGGAAAAGAAATTAAATACATTAGAAGCAGGAAGTCTGCCAAAAAATCAGTGGGGCCACTGGATGATTGAGGTGCTAAAGGAGCACTCAAGGAAGACAAAGCTGTTGCAGAAAAGCTAAATGAATTCTTTGTGCCAGTCTTCATTTCCCAGGATGTGATGGAGATTCCCACACCTGAGCCATTCTTTTTAAGTGATAAATCTAAGAAACTCTTCCAGATTGAGGTGTCAAAAGAGGTGGTTTTGGAACAAATTGTAAACAGTAATACGTCGCCAGGACCAGATGATATTCACCCAAGAGTTCTGCAGGAATTCAAATATGAAACTGCAGAACTGTGGTATGTAACCTATTGCTTAAATCAGCCTCTGTACCAAATGACTGGAGAATAGCTAATGTAACACAGATTTTTTTAAAAAGGCTCCAGAGGTAACCCAGGTAATTATAGGCCAGTAAGCCTAACTTCAGTACCAGGCCAATTGGTTGAAACTATAGTAAAGAAGAGAATTATTAGATACAGAGATGAACACAATATGTTGAGGAAGAGCCAACGGATTTTGTAAAGGGAAATCCTGTCTCACCAATCTATCAGAATTCATTGAGAGGGTCAACAAACATATGGACAAAGGTGATCCAGTGGATATAGTGTATTTGGACTTTGAGAAAGCCTTTGACAAGGTCCCTCACCAAAGGGTCTTAAGCACCATAAGCAGTCATGGGATAAGAGGGAAGGTCATCCCATGGATCAGTAATGGGTTAAAAGACAAAGCGTAGGAATAAATGGTCAGTTTCACAGTGGAGAGAGGTAAATAGCTGGGTCCCCCAAGGATCTGTACTGAGACCAACTGTACTGCTATTCAACATATTCATCAATGATCTGGAAAAAGGGGTAAAACACTAAGATGGCAAAGTTTGCAGACAATACAAAATTGCTCAAGATAGTTAAGTGCTAAATATACAGAGAAACATTGTGGTTAATAATCTTAAATGGGAGTAAAGTGGAGGCAAAAGCAAGAAGCAAGTACTTCCCTACTAAAAAAACAAGTGATTTTGTAACCCACACACCTTCTGGTGTGTTGTTCTGGCCCATCTAGTGGCACCGAGACCACTTAGAGCAGAGGTGAGCAAACTATGGCCCACGGGGTGATTGGATGGGGCGGAGGTTTGGGGTGGGGGAGGGTGATCAGGAGACAGGGAGCAGGGGGGGTGGTCCTGGGGGGGCAGTTAGGGATGGGGTTCCCAGGAGGGGACAGTCAGGGGACAAGGAGTGTGGGGGGATTGGATGGGTCAGTGGTCCCGGGGTGCCTATCATGGGGCAGGGTGTGGATAGGGGTTGGGGCAGTCAGGGGACAAGGAGCAGGGGAGGTTGGATAGGGCGTGGGGTCCCGGGAGGGGGCAGTCAGTGGACAAGGAGCAGGGGGGGTTGGATGAGTTGGGAGTTCTAAGGGGGGCAGTCAGGGGGCGTGAAGTAGGAGGGTGATAATGGGGGTGGGGGCCAGGCTGTTTGGGGAGGCACCGCCTTCCCTACCTGGCCCTCCATACAGTTTTGCAACCCCGATGTGGCCCTCGGGCCAAAAAGTTTGCCCACCCCTGACTTAGAGAGACAGAGAGATTATTGAGTCTGCTCTACAGCCTTAGCTAAAAAGCAGTTGCCTTTTAGCTCATGCAGTAGAGGCTCATGCACTAAGCTTCCGAGGCCCCAGGTTTGATCCTGATGACCAGGATCTGTCGGTGTCACAAGTGGGGGCTCTGGAGCTTTTAGTGCATGAGCCTCTACTGCATGAGCTAAGCGCCAGTTGGCTCTGGCTAAGGCTGTAGAGCAGACTCATTAATCTCTCTCTCTCTCTAAGTGGTCTCGATGCCACTAGATGGGACAGAACACCACACCCAGGAGGTGTGTAGGTTACACTTTATCATAAGCTCCCAGATAGTCTTTAATCACAGCAGTGCCCTGACAGCACTCAGTCAGCTGAGGTTGCAGCAACAGCTGTGGTGGGGGTTTGTGCTTGTTCTCACCATGTAGCAGAGGAGCTCAGATATAACGTGATGGAGGATATGAAGAGCAAACAAAACACAAACTGATTTATATAATCTGGATTCCAAGACAAATGCAGCAGCTTATAGTGGAGACCCTTCCAAAAAGTAAAATTATACCCAGTTTCATCAAGGTAATGAGCTCATATGTACCTTAACGGCCATTTCTAACCATAGGTCTTCTGTGCCAATAGTCATGCCTTGGCTTCCCTCTATGGCCTGCACTCCTGCCACCTCAGATCTCCCCAGCTAAAATATGATTAAAGTCTAATCAGTGCTTAGATGGAAGACCTCAAAGAAAAATCTATATACTGCAGGATGTGGTGATGACAATGAAGTCATATTTCCCTCTGGGTCAGTAAGGGTCCAGTACAGTCGAGCGGTGGTGGTTGTTCTACTTAAAGTGCATGTTTTTGCAAGAGTAGATGTGTTTGTTTCACCCTCCTAGGAAAATTCTGCTTGAATAATTGCATTCTGTCTCCCTGAATTCCTCTCGCAATTACTCCCTCAGGAAAATCAGACTGGTCTCTCAAATGGGCAAAGATTTGATTATAAATGGAGGTTGGGAGAGTACCACCATTCTTCTTCCACCAAACTGAGCCCTGATTACAAATCCAAACCTCATGCTGGGTTTGTGAAACCTGCTGGGCCAATGTATGATTTCATATAGAAACCACAAAGAATTCACTGCTTTCAGGTGAGTTTCATTCTAACCTGGAACTCAAGGACTCTGATCCCACACAGAGCAAAACTGAAAGGAGATTTACAGGAACCCCTGCAAAACAGAACTGCAGAGTTTTGTACAACTTCATTGTTAATCAGTTCACAGGCCTCTAGTTTAGATATCAGCCGATACATTCACCTTTTGTGTGCACTACCTCCTCTGAAGCATTGACAGCCTACAAGGCATAAATCCATGATGTTTCCCAAAAAGGACAGTATAGTGTTTTTTTTAAAAACACCCCAAGAAATCTCCCATACAACCTACTTTTGCAATTGCCTTCTATTTCATGCAGAAATGTGGCAAGGGACGTGGAGGCAATATGGACTTTAAATCTGAATATTTCCCTGAGGAATTTTCACCAGTGACTCAATATCAAACATCACCAATAATTTCTAAGGGTTTGTGTCACATTGTGAGCCCTGGAAGCCAAACAACAGGGTAGTTTGAACACGGGGCTATGGTGGAAGCTTTAAGAGCTAATGCTTCAAAGGAATTCTGGATAAAAAGTAGAACGTAATTATTTAGTGTTATCTCTGAAATGTGATCCAGGACAACTGCATAGGTTGAGATTCATTAGCCACATTATACTCCATTTTGAAAAGGAATATTTATTAAATCAACACTTGCTACATACCTAATGTGGGAAGTAATCCTGGTACAACTACCAGCCTCTTCATCACATGTCAATTACACATCCTACCTGCACTAGTCTTTTCCCCACTGGAAAGTTGGGTAGAAAAGTCTCACCCGGGGATTTAGCACAAATGTGTGATTCAAAGTCTGCCCTGGGGTAATATTCCCCACATCAAAATGAATGGCGGCAGCATGACTCCTCAGCACAATGCCTTTGTCATAGAAGGTGAACTCCACAATATTCTGCAATGAGAGAAGCGAGAAATCTTATCTAAACATCTTATCTTCCACAGTCAAATAAAATCTATCAGCCTAATGTGGAATAAAGGGACATTCTCAATTCATTTGTTATTCTGTCCTTTGTCTTATCATACAATCATAGGACTGGAAGGGACCTCAAGAGGTCATTTAGTCCAGTCCCATGCACTCATGGCAGGACTAAGTATTATCTAGACAATTCCTGACAGGTGTTTGTCTAATCTGCTCTTAAAAATCCCCAATGATGGAGATTCCACAACCTCCCTAAGCAATTTATTCCAGTGCTTAACCATCCTGACAGTTAGGAAGTTTTTCCGAATGTCCAACCTAGACCTCCCTTGCTGCAATTTAAGTCCACTGCTTCTTGGTCTATCCTCAGAGGTTAAGAACAACAATTTTTGTCCCTCCTCCTTGTAACAACCTTTTATGTACTTGAAAACTTATGTCCCCACTCAGTCTTCTCTTTTCCAGACTAAACAAACCCAATTTTTTAAATCTTCCCTCAGAGGTCATGTTTTCAAGACCTTTAATCATTTTTGTTCTTCTCTGGACTTTCTCTAATTTGTCCACATCTTTCTTGAAATGTGGCGCCCAGAACTGGACACAATACTCCAGTTGAGGCCTAATCAGCATGGAGTAAAGTGGAAGAATTACTTCTTGTGTCTTACAACACTCCTGCTAATACATCCCAGAATGATGTTCGCTTTTTTGCAACAGTGTTACACTATTGACTCATATTTAGCTTACAATCCACTCTGACCCCCAGATCCCTTTCTGCAGTACTCCTTCCTAGGCAGGCATTTCCCATTTTGTATGTGGCGCAACTGATTGTTCCTTCCTAAATGGAGTACTTTGCATTTGTCCTTACTGAATTTCATCCTATTTACGTCAAATATTTCTCTAGTTTGTACAATTTGTCCAGGCCATTTTGAATTTTAATCCTATCCTCCAAAGCACTTGCAACCCCTCCCAGCTTGGTATCATCCACAAACTTTATAAGTGTATGCTCTATGCCATTATCTAAATCACTGATTAAGAGACTGAACAGAAGTGATCCCTGCAGGACCCCGCTCATTTTACCCTTCCAGCATGACTCTGAACCACTCTCTTGGAACGGTTTTCCCAACCAGTTTTGCACCCACCTTATAGTATCTCCATCTAGGTTGCATTTATCTAGTTTGTTTATGAGAAGGTCATGCGAGACCGTATCAAAAGCTTCACTAAAGTCAAGATATACCACATCTACTGCTTCCCCCCGCATTCACTACCTTGTCAAAGAAAGCCATCAGGTTGGTTTGACACTATTTGTTCTTGACAAATCCATGCTGACTGTTACTTATCACTTTATTATCTTCTAGATGTTTGCAGATTGATTGCTTATTATTTGCTCCATTATCTTGCCAGGTACAGAAGTTAAGCTGACCAGTCTGTAATTCCACAGGTTGTCCTTATTTCTCTTTTTATAGATTGGCACTATATTTGCCCTTTTCCAGTCTTCTGGAATCTCTCGCGTCTTCCATACCTTTTCAAAGATAATCACTAATGGCTCAGATATCTCTTCAGTCAGATCCTTGAGTATTCTAGGATGCATTTCATCAGGCCCTGGGGACTTGAAGTCTTCTACCCTTTTATTTTCAAGCAACTAAAACATTTCCCCTCCTAAGTTTGTGTTTTGTGACAAACCTCCACATGGATGCTACTTCTGCTAGCATGTGCTCCAGACTGGAGAATGTGGGACAGCCAATGCACCTAGGGTCTGTATGCATAACACTCTCGCTGAACATATGACACCTGAAGAGGTGAGGTAATCGATAGACACAGCAGGCATCTGTGTGACAAAGAGAGTGGTGGTAGGGACTGGTGCAACCAGATACACAACATATTCTCCCCAGTAACAGACTTGGGGTCTGGAAGGAGTGAAGGAACAGAGCAAGAGGAAGAGGCAGAACAAGAGGAAAAGTAGAGAAGGGGAGAAGACTTGAACAGAAGGCAAGCAACTAGCATAGCCATGTGATGGCAGAAGCACAAGCATAGACAGCAGAGACCCCATTTAGTTCTACTCAATATATTAAGTTGGGAGAAAAAATTCTAAGCTAGACAAGCATTTAAATACTGCAGTACATTCCTGCTAATGGCCAACAGTAATGCTCTGGGGTAGGACACAATCAGGGCCAGCCCAAAACATTTTGGCACCTGTGGCGGGGAGCTCACTTGGGTCAAAACTTTGAAAGGTCTCAATTCTGCCTTCTTCCTGTTCTACTCCTCTCATGGTACTGCTCTGCTACCTACCCCAATAAAGGAGAACTAACAACTTAAAAGACTTTGTTTGAAGTTTTAAGTAACACTTAACTTTCAAATGCCTAAACAGCAAATGTAACTTCTCTTGTCAGCATAGTAAACACTGGCATTTTTATCTGTTTGAATAATCAAAGTGGTGCTTTCCATGCCTTCTTGGTTTCAAAGATTTGAACTGCTTCCTGCTGAAGGTCCATCGTCTGAGCCAACTCGTGCTCTATTGAGATGGTTGCAAGGCCAACCAGCCTCTCCTGTGTCGTTGTGGAGCGTAGATGTGTTTTTATTAACTTCAGCCTGGAGAAGCTGCGTTCTCCACTCGCAACTGTTACAGGAAGCGTTAGATGTATGTGCAGAGCAACAAAAGCATTTGGAAAGAAGGTGGTCATCTTATTTGTGCACATATATTCCAGGACAACCTTTGGAGTTGATACTGCTCAAATATATCTTGAAAGGACTTTCAGTTCATCACCTAAGCACTTGCATCAATATCGTGCATGTCATCATGTGTCAACACTGTCTCCAGTGCCCTGCATTGCTGGTGTAGGTCTTCTTCAGGTATAGTGAGGAGTTTTGGAATATCATACAACATCCCAAATATACTGCTGTGTTCCTTGAGCTGCATGAAACATTCAACTGACTGTATTACACAATCTAGCACCTGGTTAAAGAATACAACTTTGAATTGTTGTTTGGGGTCTCTTATGGGATTATCCTGTGCTTTGCAATCAAAATGTCTTTTTCAGTGACTCCTGTGTTCTTGAATGGGTGGGAAAACAGCTTCAGTGTGAAGTTCCTCTGCCAACTTCTGTGCACTCTTCAGAATGTTTTGAAATCCCTCATCTGACTGATAAGACTGTAGGTGTGACTTTGCTTTGTCCAGCTGTTCCATTGCTCCAGATATGTCAAGGTCAACACCTTGGAGTCTCTTGCTTAGAACATTTATTTCAAACAGTATGTCATGCCACAACACTAAGCCACACAGAAATTTGAAGTTAGGTATGTTTCTGGTGATGCCATTTCCCTCTGCCACTGTTCTCCCACGAACACTTCCTGTCATAGCATTATCCTCCATATGGCAACTATGGCATCATCTATCTTCCCAATTTGGTGTTTGATAGGCTTTAACGCCTCCACTCGACTTTCCCATCGTGTGGCACTCAGTGGTTTCAGTGTGAGAGAGGATGTTCCCAGATGTTGCTTCAAAATTTGCCATCAATGAGTTGATGCAGAGAAAAATATACAGATGCTTTGAATTACATTAAAAAATTCAGCACCCTCACTAGAAGCTGATGCTGCATCACTGACCACCAAGTTCAATGAATGAGAACTGCATGGAACAAAAAAAGCTCGAGGGTTTAACTCTCAGATCCGTGTCTGCACTCCTCTGTTCTTTCCTCTCATGTTGGCACCATTATCGTAGCCCTGACCTCTCATGTCAGCTATCGCAATTCCCTTATCTTTTGACTTTTTAAGAAGCACATTTGTCGTACCAGCTCCTGTAGTATCATCAATGTGAATAAATTCTAGAAAATGCTCTCTGACAGTCACCATTGCAGGGACATTTTCACTAGGTTCTGCTGTTGTTACAAAACTCACCATTAAAGCCATTTGTTCCATACGGCTGATGTCAGGTGTGCAGTGCAGAATAACAGAATAATAACTTGCTGACTTCAGATCTGCCACAATCTTCTGTTTGACTTTTGTTGCCAGCAACTGTATGATCTCATTTTGAATTCTTTTTCCAAGGTAGTGGTGTGCGTACATTTCTTGGGTGGTGACTCTTCTTACATGCTTCTGGAGTACAGCATCAAACTCAGCCATCAGCTCCACAATTTTAAGGAATTTTCCATTGTTTGGCACATACAGCTGATCTTAAGTGCCACGCAGTGCTAGGTTTTGGGTAGCAAGCATTCTCACAATGGCAATGAACCTTTTCAGAACATTTTGCCAGTAAAGAGACTCTGATGCAATCTTCTCTTGATGCTGATCATCTATGGTGGCCTTTAACCTTAGTCTCATCTCAAGCTCTTTCCATCTATGGAATGCTCTCCGGTGATTTGCTGCCTTCTCATGGCATGTCAGATTTCTAGCCAGATTTTTCCAGTCCTTTGTTCCTGTAGAACCCAATGCAGCTGGAACATTGGACTGGAAGAGTTTGCAACAGAAACAGTATGCAGCATTCTGGGGTTTTGAGTACATAAGCCATGGCCTCTCCACTTTGTCACCATTGGGGATTTCACGCCAGTAATGTGTTGGATGGAAACTTCTATTTTCATTGTCTTTGGGGAATAGGAAGTTTTTCACTTGCTGTGGCCCATGCAGTACAAGGAAGTCCCTCAGGCTACTGTTCAAGTGGGTCCACAGTCCTGGATCATCTAGACTTAAGGAACTAAACTCAGCAGCAGCAGCTGTTTCTTGCGCCTCCACCACACTCTTGTCTGATCTACACTTTTCTTCAGGAATGTGCATGGTTACATCCATTTGAGATGGAGATATGGATGCTGCAGTAGATGCCAGGTCACCTGCACTCTGACTAACTGGAAGATCAGGCATCTCCTCACCACTCACATCCTCACTGAGGCCAGAAGGCTCACTGTGAACATGTGTGTCCTTCCTGCTTAGATAGAAAAGTTTCCTTTGCTTTCTTTCTTTTTCTGAATGCTGCCCCAGAGGAGTGTTTTCTTCTTTCATTCATGACTGCTGTTCTGTGTCAGCTATAGTGGCTCTCAACACTCAGTTGAAGGGGACACATAAGCAGGCTGGTAGCAGGGTCTGAGTGAGGGATGATATCAGCGCTTTAAGGGCTCAACTGGCTCCTACTACTTCAGTTGACTGCCTGTTCTCCTCAAGTGGGTTCAGGAAAGCAGCAGGAAACAGGAAGCTCCCTGAGAAGCTGGTGTTAATCAGTCCAGGCTCCTGGGGGTGCTAGAGAGGTACATAAGAGGCTCTTCCTCCTCTCTGTCCCTGCAGCTCCTGCTGCTTTCTGTTATTCCCTCTCACCTTTTCTCCTGCCTGCCTGTTATGTCTCTTGTGCCCTCCTTCCTCCAGCACAGCACTCCACCATCTCTGTGCATCTGGAGCAGAGAGAATACATATGCACCATCAGCAGACACAATTTTCTACACTCTGGGTCCTAGTGGCACTCCTCTCCCCGCAAGTCTGGCACCTGAGGTGGCCGCCTCAGTTCGCCTCATGGTAAGGCCAGCCCTGGACACAATGAGCTTATTGGTCGGGGAGAGAATGTCAGACAGTTAGGCAAACACATTAGACAAGAACCAGTTAGCTATCAACCAATATAAGCCAGCATCCCCTGCATTTGATTATGAAAACTTTTCTCAGAGGTCTTGGCCTCCTGTGCTTTGTGAGCAGTTTTGAATGCCATGCAATTCAGTAATCAAGTGATACGTTGTGTCTTAAACAAGTGATATTATTTAGGAAGGCTCAGGGGTACATAAGTTTTTCAACCTAACTAATGGCTGCTGCCCTAGCAAGTTTGAAAGAACAGGCAGAATTTCAGGCTTCCTGCAGAGTGGCTTCCTACAGAGAAAAGTATTACAGATATTACTGTGCTGTCACTATTTGGCTATCAATAGGAAATTGATTAACTTTTTGGATAGTCTATTGACTTCTTTTCACAGATTATGTTGGTACATCTCTACAACACCTGTCATAAAACTTCTACACACCAGCCCCGTAGCCAAAGCCTTTCCACAAGGCAGACCAAGTGAGAACTCAATCAGCCAATCCCACATGACATCCTGGTGAGCAACAGCATTCCTACCTTGCCCCCCTTCCTTAAACTCCTGTATGGGAATGCTGAATTTGATACCCCATCTCCAGTTATGCCTTATGGTTCTTTTTTAATGAGGCAGTGGTGTCTAATGATTTGAGCTTTGGATTGGAAACCTGACTTTTAACCCTGGCTTTGTCAGACTTCCAGTGTAGTTTGGGGGAAACCACAACACTTTTGGGCCTCAGTTTTCTCATGTATCCAACAGGAATTTGCTTACCTAACCACACTGAAATCTTGAGAGGATTAGTTCGCACAGCACTTTCAGATGTACAGTTCTATATAAACAATGATATTCCACTTGCAAACACTTTCCTTTGAGAAAACTGCAAAAAGCATAATTTCTTCATCTACCCTGCCTCCATCTCAAGAGTCCTTAAAAGTCACAGCTCCTACTTTTCCCTGCACCACTATTTTTCCAGAGCCTTGTTTTAAATAAAAAAGAAGTCTTCACTGAAATTTACCTCCTACATTTGTCATCAGAAATCACTTCACTGGGAAGTGAAGAGCTTGATAGAGGCAGATCTTGAATCTCTAAATTTTATTTCAGTATGTGTGTGTCTTAGAATAATGACCCTTTGTTTTTTGAATGCTAAGACCCTTCCACTGCGGATGGAGTAGGGTAATCTAGCCAGCTCCATGTCAAAGAAACCCACCTCACCTTCACAGCACTGTGGATCCTGTATTCAAAGGTTTCATTCCACTCTGGATCACTGGAATTATAAACAACCTGTGTTCGAGATGTGACTGGAGATGCAGTTGGAAGATTCAATGCCACATAGCAGTCTGCCTTGGACACTGAAAGGGAGGACAGAAGACTGGCATCAGGAAAACCCTCAACAGGCAACTTCTCTCCTCAGCTCACAGCTAGGGCCCTACCAAATTCACTGTCCATTTTGGTCAATTTCACAGTCATAGGATTTTAAAAATCATAAATTTCATGATTTCAGCTTTTTAAATCTGAAATATCCCAGTGTTGTAATTGTTGGAGTCCCGACTCATAAAGGATTTGGGGGGGGGTTGATTGCAAGGTTATTGTAGGGGGATTGCAATATTGCTACCCTTCCTTCTGTGCTGTTGCTGATGGTGGCACTGCCTTCAGAGCCGGGCAGCTGGAGAGCTGCAGCTACTGGCTGGGAGCCCAGCTTTGAAGGCAGAGCCACTGCCCGCAGCAGCATACAAGTAAGGATGACATGTTATGATATTTCCACCCTTACTTCTGCGCTGCTGCCTGCAGAGCTGGGCCCTCAGTCAGCAGCCACCACTCTCTGGCTGCCCAGTTCTGAAGTCAGCAAGGCAGAAGTAAGGGTGGCATGGTATGGTATTGCCACCCTTATTTCGGCGCTGCTGCTGGCAGGGCATTGCCTTCAGAGCTGGGTGCCCAACTAACAGCTGCCACTCTCCAGCCACCCAGATCTGAAAGCAGTGTAGAAATCAGGGTGGCAATACCACAAGCCACCTAAAATAAACTTGTGATACACACACACACACCCCACAACTCACTTTTGGGTCAGGACACCCAATCTGAGAAATGCTGGTCTCCCCTGTGAAACCTGTATAGTATAGGGTAAAAGCACACACAAGAGTAGATTTCATGATCCGTGATGCGATTTTCATGGCCATGAATTTGGTAGGGCCCTACTCATAGCTTTCTTTGAAAGCCAACCCATCATGTCTCATTATCCACTTTCTTTTCAGCGTTTAGTTCGGGCTACTGAATATCAATAACCTAGCGTTCAAAATGGCTGTCAAAACAAACATGTTCCTATGGAGTCAATTCCACTTAAGATGCAAAACGCAGCAAAAGCACCAAAAATTGAGAGTACTGACCTGTAACTGGAAGTTCTTTGAGACGTGTGGCCCTGTCTGTATTCCACACAGGTCCAGAAATTCTAACAAGCAGAGTCCACTGGCCTGCAGATGCACAGGAGCTCACCTCATGCTCCAGACCGAGGGTATAAAAGGTGGTGCGGGCCTCTCTAGTGCCTCTTCGTACCATGAAGACAGCAGCAGAGGGCACGGAGAGCAGGTACTGGAATACACATATGGACCACACATCTGAGAACATTCAGTTACATGTAAGTAACCTCCATTTCTTCTTCAAGTGCTGATCCCTATGTATATTCCACACACGGGTAACTGGCAGGCAGTATTCATCCTGGAGGAGAGTGCGAGGATGCCAGCTGCAAAGATGCTTGAAGTACTGCAGCTCCCACTACTGCACCCTCAGCAGAGGCCTGAACTAGTGTGAATGGAGCTCCAGGTAGCTACTCTGCATATATCCACTATCAGTGCTTCCTGCAGGGATGCTGTAGAGACAGCTTGTGCTTTTGTGAAGTGTGTCCTTATCCCATCAGGCAGAGGGACAAGTGCTAATTGGTAGCACACGATGATGCACCCAGAAATCCATTTAGAGATTCTTTGACAGGATATACTTTGTCCTTGTGACCTCTCTGCTATAGAAAGAAATAGCCTAGGTGATTTTCTGGCAGACTTGGTCCTCTGCAGGTAGAATGACTAGGCATGTCTGACATCCAGGAAATGAAGTCTCCTCTCCTCCACAGAGACACAGGGTTTCAGGAAGAAAATTTGGTAGACATGGAATTCAGAAATAACTTAGGGAAGGAATTTAGGATGGAACAGAAGGGAGACCTTTTGTGTGTGAAAAATAGCATATGGTGGGCCTGCCAGGAGGGTTCCCATCTCGCATCTGGCTGAGGTAACAGCAACTAAAAATGCAACTTTCATGGATAGGTGGGACATGGAGCATGTTGTCAAGGGTTCAAATGGCAGCCTGGTGAGTGCTGATGGGACGAGATAAAGGTCCCATTGAGATGCAGGTTTGACGACTGGCAGAAAAGTTCTAATTAAGCCTTCCATGAATCTCACTATTGTAGGGTGAGTAAAGATGGGAACTCTCTTTACTGGAAGAAGGCAAGCACTGATCCCTACAAAATGGACCTGCAGTTAGCTAATGGAAAGATCTGAGATCTTTAGAAACAGCAGGTAAACTAAAACAACTGGGATATCTCAGAACTTGGAGAAGGCTGCCTATGCTAAGCCCAAGTAGAGAGAAGTATCTCCATTTAGCTAGGTAGCAGGTCCTAGTTGAGTCTTTCCTACTTTGAATAAGAATATCTTGGATGGGTGCCAAGCAAAGACACTCTAGTTCTGATGCCCATCCAAACACCAGGCCATGAGGTGGAGTGGGTCTGGATGGGAGTGTCTGATTCTGCCCCCTTCCTGAGTAAGGAGATCCAGGATGGAGCAGATCCTGAGAGGAGGATGAACTGACATTCTCAGGAGTTCCGGGAACCAAAACTGTCTGGGCCAGTGGGTGTGAGGAGAATGACTCTGGCCCTTTCATGATGGATCTTTCTCAAGACCCATGGTAATGGGAGAACAGGCGGAAAGGCATATTTAAGTTCGTCCGTCCATGACAACAGGAGAGCATTGCCCTGGGAGCCATGATCCGTAGCTCCTCTGGAGCACTATAAGGGAAGCTTCCTGTTTGTTTGGGACATGAAGAGATCCCATTAAGGTGGTCCCCACTGAATGAATCTCTCATTCAGGATGGAGCTGTGTATCTCCCCCTCACAGTCTGCAGAGAAGCGTCTGTTCAGGTTGTCTGGTAAAGAGTATTGAACCCTTGGAAGGTACATGGATTGGATAGTGATGCCATTTCTGGTGCACCCGTTCCAAAGTCTGGCTGCTTCTAGGCAAAGGGGAAGAGATTTTGCTCTGCCCTTGTCATTTATGTAAAAGACCATGGTGATGTTGCCCAATATTACTTGGACATGGAGAGAATAAATGAGCTGGAGAGAAGTCTGCATGCCACACAGTCTGCCCTCAGTTCTAGTAGACTGATGTGCAGTCTGGCCTCGTGAAGGATCCAAATACCTAGTATGGTGTGGTTGTTCAGGTGAGCACCACAACCCATAAGGGATGCATCTATGATGATGATGGTACTAAAAGTGGGAGTGATGAAGGGGGTGCCAACTGTCATTCCATCCAGGTTTGACCACCAAATAAGAAAGGGAATGGTCACTCTCGTGTTGATGTGATCCTTGTCTGGTGCATAGACTGACCAGACCCAGGCCTGTAGGTAGCATAGATGAAGTCTGGCAAATGGTGTTACAAATACATGAGGCCATGTGACCTAGAAGGGAAAGGCACAGTTTGACTGTTATCTTTGGTCAATAAGTAATCTGTGCTATCAGATTGCTTATTAACTGGAATATTTCTGTGGTGAGTATAGCTCTTGTTGAAATGGAGTCCAGTGTCACTCTGATAAACTTTATCGCCAGTGTGGGTGTTCAACCGGACTTTTCTTTATTTATACAGACACCCATCACTACAAGAAGATGGAGCAGGAACAAAGCCACCAACGTGACCTCTTGGCTGGTGCAACCTACTTGGAGCCAACCGTCAAGATACAGGAAAACTGCACTCCGAGAAGAACTCTCAGGTTCTTTTTGCAGTAGGATCAGCTTATCAAAGTTAATTATATAATCCCCACCTCTAAGCACAGTTGTCATAAATACAAAGGGAAGGGTAAACCACTTTAAAATCCCACCTGGCCACAGGAAAAATCCTCTCACCTGTAAAGGGTTAAGAAGCTAAAGGTAACCTCGCTGGCACCTGACCAAAATGACCAATGAGGAGACAAGATACTTTCAAAAGCTGGGAGGAGGGAGAGAAACGAAGGGTCTGTGTCTGTCTATATGCTGCTTTTGCTGGGGATAGAACAGGAATGAAGTCTTAGAACTTTTAGTAAGTAATCTAGCTAGGTATGTGTTAGATTATGATTTCTTTAAATGGCTGAGAAAAGAACTGTGCTGAATAGAATGACTATTTCTGTCTGTGTGTCTTTTTTGTAACTTAAGGTATTGCCTAGAGGGATTCTCTATGTTTTGAATCTAATTACCCTGTAAGGTATCTACCATCCTGATTTTACAGAGGTGATTTCTTTACTTCGATTTACTTCTATTTCTATTTCTATTAAAAGTCTTCTTGTAAGAAAACTGAATGCTTTTTCATTGTTCTCAGATCCAAGGGTTTGGGTCTGTGGTCACCTATGCAAATTGGTGAGGATTTTTACCAAACCTTGCCCAGGAAGTGGGGGTGCAGGGGTGGGGAGGATTTTGGGGGGAAAGATGTGTCCAAACTACGTTTCCCAGTAAACCCAGTGAGAGTTTGGTGGTGGCGGTGGATATTCCAAGGACAAAGGATAAAATTAATTTGTACCTTGGGGAAGTTTTAACCTAAGCTGGTAAAAGTAAGGTTAGGAGGTTTTCATGCAGGTCCCCACATCTGTACCCTAGAGTTCAGAGTGGGGGAGGAACCTTGACAACAGTGCACTGAGATACAGGTACAGTTAGATGAACTGGAAGAAAGGCTGTGTTATCCCCATATCTTTCCCCACACACAGCCTACAATTCCTACAGGTGCACCCACAAAAAATAATCACCTTTTCTGTCTGCAGAAACCTGTGTGTGCGCACGCATGTGCATATAAACAGCCATTTCTGCATGGAGATTCAGTAAACATGCAAAGGGGTAGCCAGGTACCCAGTTACCTAATTTGCATGCACAAATGGCTGTTTATATGCATAAATGGTTTTCCAGGCGCAGCAAATGTGCTCATTTTTATAAAGGCAACCATATTTGAAAATCAGGCTAAAGACAAACTCTAGTTAAGAATAACTTTAATTTGAAAATAAAAGCAATGTTTTCAAAGGGAGTTGACTAAAGGAATTGAACATTGTCACCTAATTTTGTTTAGTTTATTTTTTAAAAAGGTCAGGAGAGGATTAACACAGTATAGAAGGGTTAAAAGTAAAAAGGGCCAGATTCACTTTGCACTCACCCTACTTTTTACACTAGTGACTGTTTACTTTGCTGGAGTTATTCTTCATTTACACCAGCGTCAGAGAAAAAAAAAAATCAAGAGCTACATTTTTTGCCCTACCAATTTTGTCATTTTCAATTTACCAGTTCCTCCATGTTACCAATTTACCTGGAAACTACCATGGCTATTTCACTATTTTCTCTCATCAGCCTCAGTTAAAAAAAATTAAGACTAAAAATTTGTAAAAGTTAATTTAGTGTTTGTGACAGAGGCCAGACAAGTGCTATGGAATCTGAAGTATTCTGTTCACAGAAGAACATTAGTTTGGATAATTTTGGTCAAGGACTTACACAGGTCTGTGCCGTGAATGTTTCTAGCTCTGAGGACTTTCACCGTGAGATTGTAGTACAGGTGCTTGTCATGCTGAAAAGACAATCAACCTGAATGTTAAACTCAGCAACAACTCACCTTAAGAAAACTGCTAATATCAAACAAAAACAGGGGACCAGCCAGCCCACGGGTTGCTTAGCCTAAGAAAACTAAGAACCACTTCAAACTGAGGAAGTGGAAGCTCATCAGGCTAAGCAGAGTAGAATTGGCCTACCTTTCCTTTACCTACTTCAGTAATCTGCCTTTATATCTCAGATTTGCCTACTCATCTTCAGATGTCAGTTGTTTCCATTAAACTGAGGACTATGAACCATGAGAAAGTCCCTGCAAAGGGACAGGAAGTAGTTTATGGTGGTCAGAATATTGCTATATAACCTGAGATTGAAGACTTTATGATGTCTCATAGAAACATTCTATGAAAATGTTCTTTATATGCTATCCATGAGTGTTGAGCTGCCATGCGCTCATTTTAGAAAAATAACTTCAAAACATTCATTTGCTAATAAATAACACAAATTATTGCACAGACATATCTCAGAGATATAAAACAAGAAATGAAGTGTACACACTTTTTTATTCTAACCTTTACAAGTGTTGCTTGACTTTACTGATTTGAAATGTTTAGAGGCCTTATTTTCACTAGAGGAAAAAAAAGGTGTGTTCTAATCTCGTGTTAATTAACATGTCATAGCTAACAAGATAAAATCCCTGTGAAGGCAAGCTAGTTGGAGCATTAACACATGGTAACAGGTCAAAATAAATGCTGGCAGCGCACTACCATGTGTGGAAACAGCAAACTGCCTTGTCTTCACTAGAATTTTACCTCCTGTTAGCTAGCATGTGTTACCTAACACAAGGTAAGAACATAACTTTTTTCCTTCTGTGGTCACACCTAAAAATTTGAGAACCTGAACAAAACCTTTGACCAAAGCCACAGTGCCTGTATTATTTATTAGATCATTAGCTTGAATCTTATTAACGTAAATGGGGAATTGTTCTGGTAGAGAGAATTTTGTTCATTCATGATTTTACCACCTGTGTGAGGAACCCATATCCAGCACATAACCAAACGCAGTAATCTGGCTCAGTAGCCTTAAGTATTTTGCATCACTGTTTACAGGTATCAGGTTTCAGAGTGGTAGCCGTGTTAGTCTGTATCAGCAAAAAACACAGGAGTATTTGTGGCACCTTAGAGACTAACAAATTTATTTGAGCATAAGCTTTTGTGGGCTAAAACCCACTTCATCAGATGCATGCAGTGGAAAATACAGTAGGAAGATTACACACACACACACAGAACATGAAAAAATGGGTGTTGCCATACCCACATACTCGTTATAGTGGGTATTACAACATCCGTTTCTTCATGTTCTCTGTGTGTGTATATATCTTCCTACTGTATTTTCCACTGCATGCATCCGATGAAGTGGGTTTTAGCCCACAAAAGCTTATGCTCAAAAAAATTTGTTAGTCTCTAAGGTGCCACAAGTACTCCTCCCTCTTTTTGTTTATAGGTATGTAAACTTAAGTGTCAATTAAGCCTGCTCTATACTTGAATAATGAAGCCATAAGAAAAGAGGTAAATAAGTGTTACTCAGTCTCCTCAAAGTTAATTATTCTTCCCCCACCCCCTCTCTGACTGCCACCTGGAACAAGAAGTTTTGGGAAGAAGAATGGGCAAAGTCCAACTACAGTTTATGGTTAATAATGATGTATTTCTAACTTTGTTACGCAAATATTTAAATAAATCTCTTCCATTTTTCTCCCAGCGATTATGAATATTTCTCTCAGGATATGTCTACACTACAAGCTGCAGCACTGCAGTTATGCCTCTGTAGTGCAGACACTGACAACAGCAGGGGTTTTCCGTCGCTGTAGTAAATCCACCCCCTCGAGAGGCTGTAGCTAAGTCGAGGGAAGAATTCCTCCATTGACCTAGTGGTGTCTACATCGGGGTTTAGGTCATCTTAACTACATCTCTCCAGGGTGTGAATTTTTCACACCATTGAGCAATGTAGCAAGGTCAGCCTAAGTTTTAGATGTAGACCAGGCCTCACTCTATATGCTGAAAAGGTCAGAGTTAGGACCTGACCCTGAAAACATACACTGGAAAATGCAGGACTTACTATTGTTAAACCTTCTACTGACATCAGTGGGACCACGCAAACCAATAAGCACTATGCTCAGGCCTGTAGTTTTACACATCTAGTGCAACAGTTGGCAGTTTCTTCATTCAGTAGTTGCAAAATCATATAGCAAAAGAATTGCTAGAGTTTACATTACCTGCCTGTCAGAGAACTCAGTATCTTTCTCCTTAAATAGCACAGCAGCCAGAAGTGGCAGCATTCGGGTTGACACCCGGCTAAGCAGCACAGCACGGAACATGAGAGACTCGGTCCAGGCACTTCCCAAGCCTGAGGTAAATGTAACAGAGAATGAACGGTGTTTAAAACTACTGGGCTGCTCCGAGTTCACTAGCTGGTTCTGTTCTCTCCTCTATACAGCTGTTATTCTAATATCCTTTCCTTGAAAGGACCCACACAGCGCTGCTCCCTCCAGCCATATTTCTTTAATGTTATTTCAAACCTACCTTTTTAAACTAATTATCTGAGGCAGTGACTGGAGACATTTTGAAGAAGTCAGAGCACAGGAACTTCATTTGTATATTCCTAAATGGCCAGTGCCCATTTTAAAAAACATCCCTGCACATTTCTCTGAGTTCTTCGCTGCATGTTTGGTTAGCTTCTTTGCATTAAAGAAATAGTTACATCAAATGTGGGGAAAGATCCCTAGTCCAGGGGAGCAGGTATTAAATTAAGGGCCTCAGACAGACAGCCGGATGTAACAGGAGCCAGGATATCAATGCCTGCCATATAAGCCGGACCAATAGCATATGACAGGGGCCAACTAATAGTCTCTTCCAGCTTCCTGGGTATCTCACCATTATTACACCAAAAGCCTAATTCCTTAATACACTGTGCCATACAACTTCATACTCTCCCTTCAAATGTCTCCAGACATATTTTTTCCTCTTACTTTTCAGTTGCTTACATGCATTCCCCCACTCTTGCTCTTGAGACTGAATTTGCTCCTTCAAACAGTTATATGTACCTAGACTTCATAATAGCTGTACATGACAGAGAAACGATGGTCCAGTGGTTAGGGCTCTAGTCTACAAGATGGGAAACCTGGGCTCTTGTTCCACCACAGACTTCATATGTGACCTGGGGCAAGTCAATTCTCCATCTGTAAAATGTGGATAATATTTTTCTCCTCACAGGGGTGAGGTGAGGACAAATATAATAAAGACTGGGAAGTGCTCAGATACGAGGGCAATCGATAAGATATACCAAAAGTTAAGAAATATAAAGAAGGAACTCACAAGATGTGAGTATCTGCTCATCTCATGATCTTTTACTGTTGCATCACTTATCTTCCCTCCACCCCTTCTCCCACCCTTTGTTTCAAAGTTCATCCCAGGGGATAGGGACCACGTCTTGTCTCTCTATGAAGCACGCCACACATTTTTCTACAGAAATAGTAAGCGATAGGTAAGAATGGGAGGGGCATTAACTTTAACTATGAATTTCCTGATGTGAGCGTTATTGTCATCTCAATGTTATTGATGTGTATTTTTACATTAATTTCCTCATTCTTTTTCCATGCTTTAAAAATAAATCAATTCATGGAAATTACAAAAATGTATTTTGCCTGAGACACTGAAAAGAATCTAAAAAGACATTCTCCTCTCCCATATGCAAACAGAGCTTTGCTGGTGTATAAAAATACTCATTCTAGAGATACAGTATTTAAAGGCTCATTGTGCATACAGTAGGCCATAAAGGCTTCAGAAAAGATGAATATGTATTACAACACACTCGTTTTAAAAACGCATACGAAAGTAATGGAAGTGCCTGTCCTGCAAAAAGAATCCGCAAAAGACCCTGAAATTGAAGTCACAGAAGAAATACAAAGTCCTATTGGAAATCCATGAAAAAGTATCTTTGTAGTTAAGGCACAATTTTCAGCTTTAACATACTAGGATCCCTTGAAAATCTTCAGCTGGTTTCTACCAGGCAATTGGTGACTGCTGCTTTACAATCATCATAATCATCTCATTACTACTTTGTGCTCCCCCATTTGTAGCATCCACCCATTGGCATTTTATCATATACTTAAAGCCTAAGCTCTCTGGGGCAGAGACCTCTTTTTGATATAATGCCTAAAACGACAGGTCCCCAATCCCTGAATGGGATCTCAATATTTCCCATTGTGATGACACCTAAAGATACAATAGTGGCTCTAGCTAGTCAACTAGATTCTGAAACGCTACACTGGACTTTTTGGGCTACTGGTACCTGGGGTTCCTGTTCCTCCAACTGAAGCCAGAGACCAGTTGATGGATTCTAATGTGCCTACTGGAATTTCCACTAGAGATTAGATTCTAATTGTCTGAGGTCAAATGTGACATCACCAGTTATGTGCAAGAAAAACTGCAGTGTGAATGACATTCAGCACATTCATCAACAGTTGAGAGTCCCGGAAGAGTTTGAATATGATCAGTCATACTGAATCCCCAAATTATATTAGAAGTTTGATGTGATTGCCAGCACAGACTCATTAAAATAATTTCAACCACAATGAATGGGTGTTTAGGATTTTTCTTCCAAACTGTGTTAGGCATAAATGTTTTCGGATTGCACATTAAAAGGAAAACAGAAGTACGAGAAGTGGACCTTATTGCTTCTGGAATAAGGATGCTTTTGAAGATAAGGCCCAGGGTAGGCAGTCTAGTGACCTGGATTCCATTCCCAGCTCTGCCAGAGACTCGCTTTGTAATGTCAGGCAAGTCAGTTAATAAATTATTAGTATCATGTTATTTGTGATGCAGCAGTGCCTACAGGCACCAATCATAGGTCAGGGCCTCATTATGCTAGGTGCTGTACAGAGAACATTATAAAAAGACAGTCCCTGTCCCCAAAGCTCATAACAGAAATCCATGATGAGACAACCCTAGGATTAAGTCGGACACAGTAACCGTCAAAGTATCACATTTGGTACAACAGAGGCAACACGTAGGGGTGGTATGGCGGGTCAAGTGCCCTCCCAGATTGGCCTGCGGAGGCAGGGGAAGAGAGGGGCTCTGTACTTCTCTGCCTGCACCTCCCCGCTGACACGTTCACCCCCCTCCCTAGCAGCCAGGTGGGGAGAGAGACAGAGCTACTTCTGCCTGAGCACGCCTGGCTGGGAGGCAGCAGTGGCCTGTTCCCTGCCTGGGTTTGGCTGCCAGGGACAAGGGCTGAGCAGCATGCTAAGGGGAGACAGGGGGCTCCAGATCGCTCCGCCCCTGTCCTCAGCAGCAGGGCCTGAGTGGGGGGCATCCCACTACCACCCCAGCTTCTGGAGACAGGGCCCAAGTGAACCAGAAACATGTCTGGAGGGTGGAGGGGAGAAGAGGCAGCTCCAGTCATCTGTGTGGTACAATAAGCTGCACTCACAGTTAAACCATCAATAAAATGAGAACAATAATACCTATTTACTTCTTCGGGGTGTTTTGAGGAAAAGTTTGTTTATGACTTTAAAGGACTTTGAGATCATTGGACTGAAAATGCTAGAGAAGGGGCAGGACACTGTTTTTGTTCCCCATTGTTTTCCACTGCTCTAAGCAGACCTTGTGCACAACTTTTGATACTTTAAGAACTGATCTTTACACTAGGACTAAAACCACCTTATAGTAAATTCTGCAAGCAGGGCAGAATCATAAGGGAGAATACTGCATGGCACACCAGGGTTGACACACTTGTCCTACACATTTTACACCTGCTCATCCTAAGTAAAAGGTTCATGTGGTTTCCATGTAGTGCCCATTTGTACATAGGATAAAACCATCACAGTTCAGCACATCAGACATTACTGGCACTCTGCGTCCATCTACACGAGCAAGTGTTGCAGGTTAGATGTGAAGAGGAGCATTTTTCTTTCATCATAGCTTATCACCACCTCCCAAATTCAGAAGGACATGTTCCAAAGCAACACCCTTGCAACAAGTTGTAATTTGGTGTTATTTAAAGAAGGATGGTATATCTGTCAGTATAAATGTGATGCATTGATGGACTACAAGAGAAATTTTTCCACACAAATCTAGCAAAAGGAAGAAGGATAATGCTTGGGAAAATTAGTAGATGCAGATTTACAAACTCAAAGGAGGAAAAAATGGACCCAAATGAGAATACCAGACAGGAATCCCCCAATTTTGGACCCACTTCCATAGCTGAATTTTGTGACTGAGGCTCACCTCTACCAACTACAGCAGCACAAGCTTTGTCAACAGAAATCATTTAAGCACAGACAAGTGTTTTAGCTCTCCTTCAACCAGGAATTCGGATATCAAAATGTATGCTAAATTGTTTCCTTTTGCTGGGAATAATGCAAAAGTTTACTTCACAGAGCATCAAGGGGCCTAGAAGAGAGACTGGAACTTGAAGTGGGGGTGGGAGATCAAGGTCAGATGAGGAATCCACAAGTGAGACCGGAACAAGGAGAGTGGGGATGGAAGATGGATTCGATGAGAAGCCTAGGGAGGTTGGAGGTGGCTGGCTGGACAAGAAACCCAGGGAGGGAATCTGGGATAAAGAGCCAGGGTGGAGAGAAGACTGGGACTCCAATAGAGAGCCCTGAATGGGATATTAGGACTGGCTGGTCAAGGGAGACCAGGATGAGGGGCTTGGGGCGGGAGACTGGAACCATCTACGTGAAGAGATTGGGATGAGCCAACATTGGGCATGGAAAGTGACAGACACAGGCTGGAATGAATGGGGCAGGAGGGTCTATGACCTTAGATACACTCCCCACAGAACTTGGACTATAACCCAAAATTCCTGACTTTCACCATTTGCCTGCTGTCAGCAAGTATCTGTGAAACCCACTGGCAAAGTGTGTGTCTCTTCCCCCTCTAATGCTGGTCTCCACACAGAGGATGACTATCTACTATTGCTATCAGTTACTTGTGATGTGAAGGTTTCAGCCCTGCTGATGACCCATGCTGGAGGACAATCTACACATTTTGCAGTTTGGTTTTAAAACCTAGGAAATTACACACAAACATCTACATTGAAATAACATTCCAGTTGCAAAGCCAATCACTCAGAAGTTAGGAAATACCAGAATGTCCAGACTGTGCTATCTTAATTCACACCCCTTGCGCATATGCATTATGCACGTTCTTTAACTACATCATCACATACTATTTTTTCTACAGACGTCTGTCTCATTCAGTGTACAGGCTGGACAGTGCTCTGGGGATAAATCAAGGTTGTACAGTAAAGCAGTGGTTCTCAACCAGGGCTCCAGGGCCCACTGTGGGGGCCATGAGCAGGTTTCAGGGGGTCCACAAAGCAGGGCCAGCATTAGACTTGCTGGGGCCCAGGGCAGAAAGCCAAAACCCCACCTCCTGGAGCTGAAGCCTGAGCAACTTAGCTTCACAGGGCCACCTGTGGCGTGGGGCCTCGGGCAATTGCCCAGCTTGCTACCCCCTTATGCTGGCCCTGGCTTCTACATGCAGTAAAACAGTTGTTGTGGCACAGATGAGCTGTGGAATTTTTATAGCATGTTGGAGGGGCCTCCGAAAGAAAAAGTTTGAGAACCCCTGCAATAAAGGATGCTATTTCCCCCAGGACCTGGACAGCATCCACTGCCCTTCAAAGGTGTCTTAGGAGTCAGTGGACGCTGCCCAGAGGAACTCTGCCAGGAAACTTGATTGAACCAGGGAATGAAAACAGACCCCACACTCACAAAGCATCTCCACATCATGCTTCCTCCTCCTGGTGTGATGGACAGCCATCTTAGCAAGTGTAACCCTTCTGCCCGTCGGAGTTGGCAGCAACAAGGGACGGGTTCAATATCTAGGGGATCCATTCCAATAACACAATGCAAACCGGCTCGAGCCCCCACCCAGTGATCTGGGACAAATATATACCACCCTTGCTGGGCGCCTCCAAGAGGCAATACTTCCCCTCTCCCAAGCACATAGTCTGAGTGTAGCAAAAAGCCTTTTAATAACAGAGAGAAACAATGTGGCATTATGTTGGGGAAACACCACCAACAGGATTCATAACACAACCCATGAGCAAAAAAATCCACCCCAAGCAAATTGGGGCATGCCCCTTTCCCTTTGGTTCTTGAGTCCAGCAACCCCAAATCACCCAAAGTCCCAAAAGTCCAATGACCCAAAAGTCTCTGTCCCTGGTCAGGGCAGCCCCAGAGTTCAAAAGTTTATCTGCAGAGCTTTACCTCCCCACCTGGGTGGAGATGGGGGCAGGGGTAAGAGGCACCTTACATGATCCGAAGCTGACTGCCCCACAGCTCCATAGGCCTTCGCTCCGCTCCGCCAGCCGCCCCACGAACTCCTTCACTCGGCCCCGCTCCACAGCCCACAAACAGCTCCCGCCGTCCCACGAACTGTTCCACCAGACGGTCCACAAGGCACTCCAGCCGTCCCGCAAACTGCTCCACAATATATCTTCAGGCTCCTCCACTACTTAACACAATGCTCAGTGATTTCAGCTCTTAGTCAGTTCAGCTCTTTGGTGAATTCAGCTTGTAGTAGGGGAGCCTCAGTGCTGGTGCACCATTAGCCCAAAGTGAGCTCAGCAGCCTGTAACTAGACTTCTAATGAAATCAAAATTAGCTCTGATATTCCACAGTGGAGAGAGGAGGAAGTGCAATTAGCATGTAAGGCCCTCACCAAGGGGCCCATACCACCAAGTATTAATACTTGTCCCCAGCCTCTTTCAATTCACAGAGTTTTGGAACCCATGACCCTTGCCTAGCAAGTGCTACTTAGTTGATGGTGAGTCCCTCCATCATAACAAAAGGCCACGTACAGTTCCAAGCACAGTTCCCATAAGCAGGGTAATAACAATTTATTCTTTCTGCCCCAATAACAGAGACACTAGGGATCCCACAGCAGCCAAAGTGACCATTTGGGCAGCTATGGCCTCATTCTAGGCGGGGTGGGTGTGCCTATGCGAATGAGATCGGCCCCTGAAGTTCTTTTCCACAACTTGCCACACCTCACCACCAGATGTCAGGGTGGAGCTCATCCTGACACTGCTTACACAAGTGCCAGGAGGAGGTCCCACAGCTTTGTGAGGCCATGGACTGAATGTGCCTAAATCAGGAGGTGCAGGGAAAAGTGCAGCTAGAATCTCAGTAAGAGGTTCTGGAGGAACCAGAAGAGGGGCTTCAACCTGACACATCCTACATATACGTATGCTAGCATCTCCCTCTTGCCACAAAAGGGACAGGTGTCAGGGGAATTCATGAACCGCACCAAGTATATGCCTGTGCTCTTGGTCACATGGAGGAACTGCCAACTAATATCCCCGGTGGGCCCTGGGACCAGAGCAGGGTAGACTGGCGCACCAGAGTCCCTCACCTTCCTCAGGTGGCAGCAGGTCCCACCACATGGTGTCAGGATGGGATACAAGTTTTAGCATAAAGCCTGTTTGTTAGCCTGGGATAGAATTTTGGGTTTGACTTTTTGATACTTTTATATCTTATACTAATATGTGTGGACAAAGGGATTCTTACTAAAGACAAAGACACTGTAAATGTTGCTTTTGCCTAAACCAGATGGGTTTGTTAGCATAATGGAAATAGAGAAGAGCAGTTAAAGTGTTACTGGGCATGGTGGGAATGTAATATATGAGCACACATTTAAAGACTGCCTCAACTCCTTATCTCAAGGCAAGGTCAAGCAACCAGTTAGGAGGGGCAAGGGGAGTTGCTGGGGGGAGGAGAGGGAGGCATAAGAAACACTAAAAGCTGAAGAAAGGCCTGGCCTTGGCCAGAGCACAACCTCACTCCTTATCCCTCCCATGGGGTACAAAATGGGTGGGACGAAGTCCCCAGCTCACGACCCTCCAAAATGGAACAGGACCATAAATTGTAAGGGGTGTGACTAGGGGCGTGCACTGAAGGTGTATTTGGGCCTGCTAAGGAGGAGGAGGGGGGAAACAGGGAATGGGGAATTGGGAATGGGAGGTGGGAAGGGGGACATGGAATAAAGGCTTTGTGGTGTCAGAGCTGGGAACAGAACACTGAGAAACAGCCTCTGCCGGTGTGTAGAGCTATGGATACGTTTGCTTGGAACTAACGTCAAACATGGAATTGCCTACACTTCGGACCTCTGGTCTTCTGCTTTCTGTCTGTGTGACAAGAACCAGGGGAGAGGGTGAGGGAAAAGCCCCCTAACAACAACGGCAAGGAAGTGGATGGTATGAAGCAAGATCACAGTTCAAAGGCAGACCAGCTGGATGTTGGGCAGCTGGCTTAAGTGGCCTGTTGAGGGTGGCCAGAGAGGCTGGCAGGGCAGAGGCCCAATGGTGAGTTCTAGAATCGTGGGCAGGGAGCAGCCACTCACAGGACCTGCTCAAAGAAGGCAAGAGGCAAGGCTGCCCTCACCTCCTGGAGCACACTACAGGGGACATGCAAGGTGGGCAGCCCTATGCACTGACCGAGAGCCGCAGGGCCCACCCTGTTGCTTAGTTCAATGCTGGCTTAGATCATTGGATTCTATCCCTGCTTCAGTCACAGAATTCTGATGCTGGGCAAGTCACTTCAACCGAACTATGCACAGGTGGTCACAAATTGTTTCTCTCCTCTCCTGGATGCCTGACTTGAAACCCCAGGGTCTGATTTGCAGAAGTGCTGAACACTCACAGCCGCAACTGTAGTCAATAGGGGCTGTCCTTTGAACATTAGATAGATAGATAGATATAGATAGGTATATATAGTGCTAAGTTCTCTAAAAAATCAGGTCCCTAGGCATCTCAAATGAGGCACCCAATTTAGTGGACACTTTTGATTTTAATCTCTGTGCCTCAGCTCCCCACCTGTAAAATGAGGATAACAGTAGCCTTCACCTGACAGAGGTGTTATGAAGATAAATCAAATAATGTTTTTGAAGCACTCTGATACTTCAGTGACAACCACCATAAAAAAAAGCCCATGAGGAAATTCATTGTCTTCACAACAGGGTTTGAATATTGTGCAGTAAATAAGATCGGATGTCACTCATTGAATAACGAGAAAAGAAAATATTGAATAGCAGCTCATTAAATGAGCACCATCCATCCAATGCACTGAATGAAGCAGGGGTCCTGTGAGAAAAAAATGGAATGAGATCATGTAATTAAAGACTATTATAATGCATACCTACAAGGGGGCCAAATTAAGATTTCACAGGCAACCTTAATTCAGTCATTTCTTAACTTTTGAGCGCTTGTCTTTACAACCTTAGTATTCCTTTAACTTATTCATAGATATTAAGGTCAGAAGGCACCATTATGATCATCTAGTCTGACCTCCTGCACAACGCAGGCCACAGAATCTCACCCACCCACTCCTGTGAAAAACCTCACCTATGTCTGAACTATTGAAGTCTTCAAATTGTGGTTTAAAGACTTCAAGGAGCAGAGAACCATCCAGCAAGTGACCCGTGCCCCATGCTACAGAGGAAGGCAAAAAACCTCCAGGGCCGCTTCCAATCTGCGCTGGAGGAAAATTCCTTCCCGACCCCAAATATGGCGATCAGCTAAACCCTGAGCATATGGGCAAGATTCACCAGCTAGATACTACAGAAAATTCTTTTCTGGGTAACTCAGATCCCACCCCATCCAACATCCCATCACAGGCCATTGGGCCTATTTACCATGAATATTTAAAGATCAATTAATTGCCAAAATCATCTTATCCCATCATACCATCTCCTCCATAAACTTATGAGTCTGATCTTAAAGCCAGATAGGTCTTTTGCCCTCACTGCTTCCCTTGGAAGGGTATTCCAAAACTTCACTCCTCTATTGTGTATGTGTGTATACATATACACAAATAGTCTGAAATAATCAAAAAATTAATACAATATATTAAAACAGTTGTTGCTGTGAGTTTGATGAAACAAACACGCAAAGGATCCCATCCCAACAGCTTTGTTCTAATTAGCAAGGACCAGTAGTGACAGATTAAGGGCCCATCAACAAATGAGTGCCCAAATAAAATGGCTTTCCATCCCCTGCTTCCTACAGTCTGATTTCCTACCTTGGTCCCTAGATCTACCAAAGCTGTTTATCTTCCACTGCTGTAAAGAAGGTAAAGTGCATACAGAAAGGGAAAGAGATAGTGTTGCTAGCTCAAAGCCATTCCCAGACAGTTAAAAAAAATGGGATTTTCCACCTCTGTGTCACTTCCTATATGCATAAGTGAGAATATTAATATGGGGTGACAGTTCCCCTGCCTTATGAATGCCAACCAGTGCTGCTTTTTCTGAGGTCTTGTTTTCATCGAGGAATGGGCGATCATGCAATAAGCACAGTAGCTGAATTAGTCTCCAGAATGAATGAGGGGAGAGAGGTAACAATGCTGATATCCAAACTGTCACGTGGAGATTCCACAGCAAGTTCTGCAGCTTTAGGATCATAGAGTAAACAGATCTCTGCCTATGGGATTTACCAGGATACAGATCTAGTACTGCAATTTCTACTTCCTAAGGCAGCCTGAGTGCTATCGGCATTTTGCCAGTATCTAACATTGAACAGCAGTGTTTTATAACATCCCTTCCTCAAATTCCTGGGAGCAATATAAGGAAAGGCAAATCAGGATGCCCAAACTAGCTGTTTGTAACATACAGACGCAGACATAAGATAACTGCAGCGTATTGGTCTTTACAGAATCATAGAAATGCAGAGCAGGAAGGGACCCAGACCCAGACCATCCCTGACAGGTGTTTGTCCAACTTGTTTTTAAATATCACCAGTGATGTGGATTTCACAACCTCCATTGGAAGCCTGTTCCAGAGCTTAACTACCCTTCCAGTTAAAAAGTTTTGCTTAATATCTACCCGAAATCTCTCTTGCTGCAGATTAAGCCATTGCTTCTTGTCCTACCTTCAGTGGGCATGGAGAACAATTGATCCCTGTCCTCTTTATAACAGCCCGTCACATATTTAAGATTTATCAGGTCCCCCCCGTCTTCTTTTCTCAAGACTAAACAGGCCCAGGTTTTTTAACCCTTTCATCATTTTTGGTGCTCTCCTCTTGAGTGTCTCTAATTTGTCCCCATCTTTCCTAAAGTGTGGAGCCCAGAATCAGACACTGTACTCCAGCTGAGGCCTCACCAGTTCTGAGTATAGCAGGATAATTATCTTCAATATCTCCTATACAATACTCCTGTTAACACACCCAAGAATGATATTAGCCTTTTTTGCAGCTGCATCACATTGTTGACTCACATTCAAATTTGTGATCCACTATAACACCCAGATCCTTTTCAGCAATGCTATTACCTAGCCAGTTATTCCCCACTTTGTAGCTGTTCATTTGCTTTTTCCTTCCTAAGTATAGTAATTTGCACTTGGCTCCATTGAATTTCAGCATGTTGAATTCAGACCAATTCTCCAAATTGCCATGGTCCTGACGACTTCTAATGCTGTCCCCTCCAAAGTGCTTGCTACCTCTTCTGGCTTGGTGTCATCTGCAAATTTTATAAGCATACTCTCCACTCCATTATTCAAGTCATTAATGAAAATATTTATTAGTGATGGACCCAGGACTGACCCCGCGGGACCCTTCTAGATACACCCTCCCAGTTTGAGAGCAAACCATTGATAGCTACTCTTTAAGTATACTCTTTCAACCAGTTGTGCACCCACATTATAGTAATTTCATCTAAACCACATTTTCCTAGTTTTTCTTACAAGGATGTCATGTGGGACTACATCAAAAGCCTTACTAAAATAAAGTAATCTTTTAGGGATAGTGAGAACCATCAAGGACTGCAGGTTTGTTATGGTTATGGGGGGGGGGTGTCATCAGGTGACACTATTAGAGTCTTTCAGGTTCTCTTACTTAGCATGTGAGCAAATATTTGGTATTGGCTGTACATTTAGTCTGGGTTATGCAAGGTTCTGGGTAGAGGGAGCCGTGTGAGCAGCAGCGTTCGCTCTCTTCCTTTCTGTATAGTCAATTCTTCTAGCATAATTGCTCTCTGGGAACTGAGCTGGGATTCCTGAGAGAAGAGATTGCTTGAATGCTCTTTGTGACTGATTTCACCTGCTGGAACTGAGATGCTGGTGTAAGTAAAAGTTACACTTAGAACATACCCAGACACTGCATCACTGATTTCTCGTCCCCCAGAGACAACCTACAAAGATCGAAAATTGTACACAGTACAGCTAGCCCTTTAAAATCTCTCCTGCCCTGCAGAGTGAATTCTACTGAATAACCAAGTTCCAGGGTCGCTCTTCCTGTAGAATAGAAAGCCTTTTAAAGAGACAAGACAGCATATCAGTGTATGTTGCATTGTGGGTCTGCAGAGAAGGAATTTATCTTCCTACAAAAATGTGATGAAGTGGAGTCCTCCATGAAGTGCTTGTGCGCTAATTTACTGATCAACGGGAGCATAAAGGACCCTTACTTCAGACATGAAGCCCTGCTGCTCTGGGAGAGCTTAAGGAGCAGAAAGTGGGGGTGTGAAGTTTTAGGAAGCCTGGGGAGACCTAGCTTTGAGGAGAGTACTCGTTGCATTCCCATTTACATCAGTCTAGGGTTATATATATATCCCCCTCACCATGGTACCTGAGCACCTGCTGGGAGAAAGGGAAAACTGCAAGAAACAGACACTGGTTTATTTAACATTCACAAAAGAAGAAAAGTCCAGTTTGGAGAGGGAAGTATCCTGCCTCCCCTGTGCCAAACATCACAAGGCCTAACCTGGATGTAAGGCTGTCTCAGAGCCCAGTCAAGAATATTTATAAACGTATGTAGAAAACAATAATAAAATTAATCTTCTGAAGTTACTGGTGATAAAAAAGGTGACAGACTTCCCAATCCTGCAAAGAAAACAGCCAGTCTGCATTGAAAATAATGAAAACAGGTAGCACTGAATTGGTGATTCTCATCATAACTCTTATGTCCTTTTCTCCAGCTGAGGCGAGGATGTAGCCTGGTACGAAGGAAGTTTAACAGCTCAGAACTGCAATTATTTAGTACACTGAATTATAAAAAGCAAGACCCCAGGAGTGAAGATTGATTATATTTTTATAATTATATTATATTTGAGCAGCATTCCCTAGTGGATAGAGCACTGGACTGAGACTCAGAAGACCCGGCTTCTACTCTTCATTCTGTTACTGGCCTTCTGGATGATTTTGGGCAAGTCACTTCTCCTTTGTGCCTCCATTTCCCTATCTGTAAAATGGGGATAATGATACGACCCTTCTTCGTAAAGGGCTTTGAGATCTACGGACGAAAAGAGCTAGGTCTTATTCTATTTACTGTTACTACTTACCTTTGACCAGAAGGCACTTAAACTGGAGGAGAACGAACTATCCTTAAGTTGAACAAGCATCAATCAATAAAGGAAAAACCCTCCACTTTAGCCTTGTGGCCTAAAAAGCAGCATGTTAGCAAAATTCTTTTTGTTTAATTAAAAAGGAAATATGGAAAATATCCTTTTCTTTATAGAAATGAAGTAGCAAACCATTCTTGAAAATTTACTACTACGCTAGGGTCTGCTTTGAACGGGGACATCAAACTTCTGTCATGACAGTTCAAATACACAATCAATACATTCAGTTCAAAGTAAATACCATACATGTGAATAGTTGTTATTCCCCAAAAACTTAGTTTTGATTGGATGTGCCCTGAAGATTAGTTTCCTATTCTTAAAAACCCTCTCTGTAAAGTGAGGTAATTCCACCCCACAATATAACAGCACCACTTCACATTCATTTTATTTGTTCACATTTAGTCGTTGCACCTATCTCAAGCACTAGCTGCATTACACTATTCCTCTAATGCACACACTAACAAAATAAAACCCTAAACAAGGCCTTGACCCAAATATCTTAAAACAAAATAGACCTCCCTAAATCTACCCACATTCATAGAAAAATAGCCTCCCTTCCTCCTCCCCAGGAAAAGTCTGAGGAAAACAAACAGATGAGTTCTTGCAGTATCTGAAGATCACCAATTCCAGCCTCTGGTGAGCCAAGTTGCAGCAGCAGAAGGAAGTAATTTCCATAGTCAAAGATCCTTTCCTGAGAACTCCCAGTGCCTTCCCAATTACATTAGAAAGCAGTTAGAGCTCTTGGTCTGGTATCACACAAGGAGAGAGACCATCTTGAAGTTGCTAGGACTAAGCCATCTAGGGTTTTATTGGTCAAAATCAACACTTGAAGTATTACAGTAGCAGATTTTAAAAGGAACTCTGGCAACCCTTCCCCCATTCCCAAGTGTGTCTGTACCCCCAAACTGAGCCACCTCCCTCCCCACTGTGGCCCTGCGCCTG
The DNA here is from genome assembly GCF_965140295.1 of Lepidochelys olivacea. Taxonomy (NCBI): domain Eukaryota; kingdom Metazoa; phylum Chordata; order Testudines; family Cheloniidae; genus Lepidochelys; species Lepidochelys olivacea. The sequence goes on along the minus strand of NC_140416.1, from coordinate 65,928,119 downwards.
TACGCCCATTCACCCTCTGCCCCAGTCTGTCCTTCCCCACTAGCCCTTACAAGCCCCTGTCTGACCCCTAGCAGCCCCACGCTGTCTATCTCCCCATAGCCCTGTTTCCTGACCTGGCCCAACAGGTGCTGTGAAGAAGGTTCTGCAGGCGCTCTCTCTTTCCTAGGTGACCGGGAGCTGCTGCTGTGTCCTATCACCACAGCACTCTTGGTGAGCAAAAGGCAGAACTGCAGCAACTTTCTGGCAGAAGCTTTTTTCTGGGCAAAAAAATTAAAAATGTGTGGCTTATTAATTATGCATGCACAGTGGTACAGAATTCCCCCAGGAGTACTACTTGAACCATATGCCTTTGGTGCATTGCAGTCCATCCATGTCCTATGCCAAGAAGGTTCTCATTGCCCATTGCCCTTCTTCAGCTTCCTCCTGCTCAGAGCCAAATTTAGGGCCTTTAGGAGTATGTCCTTGTTGTTCAGAACATTGTAGCAGTTCACTTCCACCAGCCTATCAAAGTCATAGGGCTCAAAGCTGAAATTTAGCGTGCGGTAAGGAGAGTCTTTTCCATCAATGACAAAGTCACCAAAGGATTTCTCGTCTTCTGACTCACGTTCTACTCCTACAACCAGAGAAAAATAAACTGTGAAAGTCTTACTAGAATCCTTTAATTGAATCATCAATGAAGGTCACAGATCAACTAAGCAGGTGTTGTTGACTTTTGGTCACTCTCCTGGTCAGAAATTGCATGAGAAGAGATTTCAGCACCACAGAGCAGGGTCACAATACTTTAGCTTTCAAACTTTGAGCCAAAATACCGTCTCCACTTCATACTTCCACCACCCTCCAAAAACACAGATTAAAGAGAAAAAAATTGTTTCGTTGCAATAGATCACAGCATGGCACACTACAGGATTAAGCTATAATTCTGAGGTGAGAAATACTAACCTGACTCCAAGGTAACAAAGTTAATTCTTCCTGGAAGGGGCCGCCCACATTAGGATAACAGGTGTGTTTTTAAAATGTGTTTTTAACATCCTAATGTAGACAGGGCCACTTGGGCTTTAACATGTTACCATAATATAGAAAAGGCCCCCACACCTTCTATTGTAACTAAACTTGATTTTAAAATGGGGTTCTATGAGTAAAAAGGTGTTTCAGGTTCTGAGGTGGAAAAATGGTTGGGAATTCATAAATCATAACACTTGAGGCAATGCTGACTGACTGATTTCAGACCTCTTTATAATGCAAATACAGTGACCATCACATCCTCAGGATAAACCCTCAGAAATATTAGTTCACATCTACATCTAGCCATTATATATGGCAGAACTACTTGGTAAGGAAGGGGTTCATAAAGGAGCAAATCAATTGTCGATTTAGATTCCCCTACACTTTAAATAGCTTTTGGGACAGCCCTGTTACTGCCCTCACCAAAATGAAACACTTCTGTTGCGCTTTCTGTAAAAAAAGTAATAGAGCTCAATAGCTTACAGGGAAACTAGGTGAGGGAAAGCTGTGATATTTTATGGTTAGAGAAACAAGGTGGGTGAGGTAGTATCTCTTATTGGTCATATTTTTTATCCTTTATTCTTCAGGTCAGGTCCCAGACCTGAGGAAGAGCTCTGTGATAAACTCAAAAGCTTGCCTCTCACCAACAGAAATGGGTCCAATAAAAGATATTACCTCACCCACCTTGTTTCTCTCATATCCTAGGATCAGCACAGCTATAACTGCATACATTTTATGGTTAGGAAAGTTCAGCCAGTCCCGCATTCTATCTGGCTAATCAGACCTGAATACCTTAATCATAGGATCTTAATGCACATTCCCTTACCTGGTGCTTTGTATTTTCGGAACGTATCATTCACCAGTGGGAAGTGAAGCACGATGGGAGCTTTTGGGTTCTCATCATCCACAAACATGTAACATTCTTTTGGCTTCTTCTCATCTTCCTCACTCAAGATGATTTGTGGAAAGGGGATTTCCTGTTCTTCACAGTATTTCTGAGTCAACTGTAAAACCTGTGGTCACAGAACAAAAGTCAAACGTTCGGTCCTGTTTTACCCAGTGAAAACAGAAAAATAGAGAATATTTTCCTTTTAACGATTACATTTATGGCACTACTATAAACTATTCAATGTTCATAATTAATGTATGTTATGTAGCAAATATTTTATAAAGTAAAGGCAGCATGTTCTAAATCACAAGTCTGGGAACTTTTCCATTAGCTTCCTCTCTGACCTTGAGCAAGTCATTTAACCTCTCTGCCTCGGTTTCCTCATCTGTAAAATGGGGATAAGTTACCTCACAGGTTTCAGAGTAACAGCCGTATTAGTCTGTATTCGCAAAAAGAAAAGGAGTACTTGTGGCACCTTAGAGACTAACCAATTTATTTGAGCATAAGCTTTCGTGAGCTACAGCTCACTTCATCGGATGCATACTGTGGAAACTGCAGAAGACATTATATACACAGAGACCATGAAACAATACCTCCTCCCACCCCACTCTCCTGCTGGTAATAGCTTATCTAAAGCGACCACTCTCCCCACAATGTGCACGATAATCAAGGTGGGTCATTTCCAGCACAAATCCAGGTCTTCTCACCCCCCCCACCCCCCACATACACACAAACTCACTCTCTTGCTGGTAATAGCTCATCCAAACTGACCAGTCTCCTTACAATGTGTAGGATAATCAAGGTGGACCATTTCCAGCATAAATCCAAGTTTAACCAGAACGTCTGGGGGGGTGGGGGGGTAGGAAAAAACAAGGGGAAATAGGCTACCTTGCATAATGACTTAGCCACTCCCAGTCTCTATTTAAGCCTAAATTAATAGTATCCAATTTGCAAATGAATTCCAATTCAGCAGTTTCTCGCTGGAGTCTGGATTTGAAGTTTTTTTTGTTGTAAGATAGCGACCTTCATGTCTGTAATTGCATGACCAGAGAGACTGAAGTGTTCTCCGACTGATTTATGAATGTTATAATTCTTGACATCTGATTTGTGTCCATTTATTCTTTTATGTAGAGACCGGCCAGTTTGCCCAATGTACATGGCAGAGGGGCATCGCTGGCACAGAATGGCATATATCACATTGGTGGATGTGCAGGTGAACGAGGCTCTGATAGTGTGGCTGATGTTATTAGGCCCTGTGATGGTGTCCCCTGAATAGATATGTGGGCACAGTTGGCAACGGGCTTTGTTGCAAGGATAGGTTCCTGGGTTAGTGGTTCTGTTGTGTGGTATGTGGTTGTTGGTGAGTATTTGCTTCAGGTTGGGGGTTTGTCTGTAGGCAAGGACTGGCCTGTCTCCCAAGATCTGTGGAGTGTTGGGTCATCCTTCAGGATAGGTTGTAGATCCTTAATAATGCGTTGGAGGGGTTTTAGTTGGGGGCTGAAGGTGACGGCTAGTGGCGTTCTGTTATTTTCTTTGTTAGGCCTGTCCTGTAGTAGGTGACTTCTGGGAACTCTTCTGGCTCTATCAATCTGTTTCTTCACTTCCGCAGGTGGGTATTGTAGTTGTAAGAATGCTTGATAGAGATCTTGTAGGTGTTTGTCTCTGTCTGAGGGGTTGGAGCAAATGCGGTTGTATCGCAGAGCTTGGCTGTAAACGATGGATCGTGTGGTGTGGTCAGGGTGAAAGCTGGAGGCATGTAGGTAGGAACAGCAGTCAGTAAGTTTCCGGTATAGGGTGGTGTTTATGTGACCATTGTTTATGAGCACTGTAGTGTCCAGGAAGTGGATCTCTTGTGTGGACTGGACCAGGCTGAGGTTGATGGTGGGATGGAAATTGTTGAAATCATGGTGGAATTCCTCAAGGGATTCTTTTCCAGGGGTCCAGATGATAAAGATGTCATCAATACAGCGCAAGTAGAGTAGGGGCGTTAGGGGACGAGAGCTGAGGAAGCGTTGTTCTAAATCAGCCATAAAAATGTTGGCATACTGTGGGGCCATGCGGGTACCCATAGCAGTGCCGCTGATCTGAAGGTATACATTGTCCCCAAATGTAAAATAGTTATGGGTAAGGACAAAGTCACAAAGTTCAGCCACCAGGTTAGCCGTGACATTATCGGGGATAGTGTTCTTGATGGCTTGTAGTCCATCTTTGTGTGGAATGTTGGTGTAGAGGGCTTCTACATCCATAGTGGCCAGCATGGTGTTATCAGGAAGATCACCGATGGATTGAAGTTTCCTCAGGAAGTCAGTGGTGTCTCGAAGGTAGCTGGGAGTGCTGATAGCGTAGGGCCTGAGGAGGGAGTCTACATAGCCAGACAATCCTGCTGTCAGGGTGCCAATGCCTGAGATGATGGGTGCCCAGGATTTCCAGGTTTATGGATCTTGGGTAGTAGATAGAATATCCCAGGTCGGGGTTCCAGGGGTGTGTCTGTGCAGATTTGATCTTGTGCTTTTTCAGGAAGTTTCTTGAGCAAATGCTATAGTTGCTTTTGGTAACTCTCAGTGGGATCATAGGGTAATGGCTTGTAGAAAGTGGTGTTGGAGAGCTGCCGAGCAGCCTCTTGTTCATATTCCAACCTATTCATGATGACAACAGCACCTCCTTTGTCAGCCTTTTTGATTATGATGTCAGAGTTGTTTCTGAGGCTGTGGATGGCATTGTGTTCTGCACGGCTGAGGTTATGGGGCAAGTGATGCTGCTTTTCCACAATTTCAGCCCGTGCACGTCGGCGGAAGCACTCTATGTAGAAGTCCAGTCTGCTGTTTCGACCTTCAGGAGGAGTCCACCTAGAATCCTTCTTTTTGTAATGTTGGTAGGGAGGCCTCTGTGGATTAATATGTTGTTCAGAGGTATTTTGGAAATATTCCTTGAGTCAGAGACGTCAAAAATAGGATTCTAGGTCACCACAGAACTGTATCATGTTCATGGGGGTGGAGGGGCAGAAGGAGAGGCCCCGAGAGAGGACAGCTGCTTCTGCTGGGCTGAGAGTATAGTTTGTGTGTGGGGAGGGGGAGGGGGGTAGAAGACCTGGATTTGTGCTGGAAATGGCCCACCTTGATTATCGTGCACATTGTAAGGAGAGTGGTCACTTTGGATAAGCTATTACCAGCAGGAGAGAGAGTTTGTGTGGGGGGGGGGGGGGCGGAGGGAAAGAAAACCTGGATTTGTGCTGGAAATGGCCCACCTTGATTAGCATACACATTGTAAGGAGAGTGATCACTTTAGATAAGCTATTACCAGCAAGAGAGCGGGGTGGGAGGAGGTATTGTTTCATGGTCTCTGTGTATATAATGTCTTCTGCAGTTTCCACAGTATGTATCCGATGAAGCGAGCTGTAGCTCACGAAAGCTTATGCTCAAATAAATTGGTTAGTCTCTAAGGTGCCACAAGTGCTCCTTTTCTTTTTACCTCACAGGGGTATTGTGAAAAATCAGAAAATATTTTTAAACTGCTGTAAATGTGTAGACAACCTAAATATTATTACGTTCAGCAAATTTTTAAAAAACTACTTTTGTAATATATTTCAAACAGAAAAATTAGTCAGTCACTATCATTTTACATAGCCAAACCTATAGTTAAGCTTGGAAAAATTGGACTCAGATTTCTCACTTTGCTAAAAACAAATAAAATGTTTTCATAATTAAAAATCAACAATTACAACGAAGAAACGTTAACAGTATATCCTATGATGGTCTCATAGACAAGTAATACACTGTGTTGCTGTCACCTTTTTCTGGCAATAAAATAAGGAGGTGTTGACTATATAATAAGGTTTGTCTAATATTAGGATTTTATTACTGAATCTGATGGATCTGTTTCTGTAGACATATTTTGAACAGCAACTAGACTTGATGGTGCTACAGAAAATATTAAAATCAATAAAAATAAAAATACTTGGAAATAAATTATATCCCTTAAAATACACTACAAATTAAAATCGAATACTTTCAAGATTATACATATTGAATTTGACTATCTGCATGTAATATTTTGTGAACATACATTTGTATACAGCACAAATAGCACACTTAGCACAAAAAAAAATCACTGCCACCTTCATCTTCCCACCTAACAATGCCTTCTGCTAGATGGAATAAGAATGTGGAATGGTGTGCCACAAGTCTTAGACTGCTAACAGAGATTCACCTTTAGGTAAAGTGATAGGGGCCTATGCTTTTTAAGCAGAAAGACTGGCATTTTACCACCACTGTCCCATGAAGTTCCACGTATGAAGTTCATGTTGTGACATGAAGTTAACAGTGAATTGCATGGTCTGACAACTGAAGTCTTGAGTGGCCTTAGATTTATTACAATGTGTCCTACTTCAGGAGACTCTCTGTTCAAACATCTTGGACTGATCCATGTTATCATGAAAAATGTATGTTTCCATGCTTCTTTCCCAGTCTAATGCTGCTCACCTCAAATGGAGCATCCCAAGAATAGTTAAATGACAGGATGACATCTACATCTCTCTCTGGCTGGAGCACCAAGGGAAAGGGAGAGTTGATAGAAAAACCACCATCCACCAAGTACAGGCTGTCTTCCATGGGAGTCAGCTGGTTGGGAAAGGCATCCAGGTGTGTACCTAACAGACACCCCACACACACACACAAAAATCACCTTAGTTGCCAAAAAGATGGGGAAAACTTTGGAAATGAAGCAACCACTGAGACTTAAAGGAGAAACCTCTATTACATGTTCTATACTCCCACACCAAAATCAGACCTCCACTCTGGATATTCCAGAAGCAAAGTAGAAAACAGGTCTGTACCACCAGCTGGGTGATATTATTTCATAGCCAACAAGTTCTCCAATTGTATCAAATTCTCTGCTGCTGGTGTAAATTGGCAGCACTCCACTGATTTCAATGGAGCTGTTCCAAACTTACGCTAGCAAAGAATTTGGCCCAAAATGCTAACGTTATACATAATTTTAAAATATTAACAGAATATCCGAAACAGAGTGATTTCAAAATGGCTACCTTTCCAGGCTAAAAAATTCCTGTTGTGGACATAATCCCTGTGAAGGTACAAGCCTTGCATGAAGTTGAAGGTTTCCCCAGAGGTGACACGGGACTTGAAGAAATCCTGGCAAATTTGTAATAAGGGTCCCCCTGGTATAACCAGACGAGTCTTTAATCGAGTGGGGTCCCGAAAATGGAATCTTTGGCAATCATCTATAACAGAAGCCATGATAAAGATCAGAATATATTTAAAAGCATGCTCATTCAAGCCTAGCATTTCAAGATACTAATCTATTCACAAATGAAAGTTCAATCTATTGTCATACGACTGTTTTTTTTCCCCCTACATATGTGGGCACTGTAAAAATGTATTAGATTGAGGTCCAAATTAACTGAGTCTATACTGAAGTTTCACCATTTAGGGTGTCTTTCAAATCTCACTCATGAGTCATGTAACCATTCCAAACTGTTGCCAATGAAAACTGTCACCATATGACATCATGGATATGCTCTCATACGTGGACAACAGTTAGTAGAAATCCTGAACATTCACTACAGTATTTCTTATAGTTACAAATGGGAAATAGTGTAGTGAAACCTAACACTGTGGTATGACAAATGCCGACCGAGAGGAAGGATGGTCTTTCTACCTACCTATTGAAGGTACTTATAGACCTCTCTCCATCACCATAATACCTACGCTCTTCAGAGTCTTTAATGTATTTATCCTCACAGCACCCCTTTGAGGTTGGGAAGAGCTATTATCTCCCTTACACAGATGTAGAACTGAAGCCCAGAGTGACCTGCCCAACATTACAGAGAAAATCTACAGCCAAGAAGGGAATTGAACTCAGGTCTCAAGTCCCCAGTTAACACACTAACCACTGGATCTTCCTTCTTTGTAGTTTGGACACAGGACTGGGACTCAAGAGACATGGGTTCAATTCCCAGATCTTCCATCAGCTTCCTATATGACCTTGGACAAGTCACTTAACCTCTCTGCACTTCTGTGCCACAGTTCCCTATCTGTAAAACAGGAGTAACAACACTTTCCTACCGCCCAGGGATGTTGCAAAATATCGTAGTCATGGGAACCAGGAATGGTGGGGGATGGGAGGTGAGAGGGACAAGTTAATGGTGACCATTATTATTTAATTTACTGTGTAAATATAGGCCATATTGTTGAGAGAAACTACATGACAGAGGGGAGTGGAATACAGCTTTAGAGAAACTGTTAACTATCCAGCCCAGCTGAGCCTTGTCTGTGCTTGGAAATTCCACAGGACTTCTTAAATTTTGGACTTCCATTAATGTGTTGTGTGATCGTTCTGAAAAGAAACCTCTAGAAAACCCAGTTTTTAAACAAAAACTGACTATTTTACAGGGTACGGAACACTCTTACCTATGACTCTGATTACATCTTTCAGAGAATCTAGAAAGCCCAGTCCTGAACCAACCACCTTCAGACAGACATCATCCAGACTTGCGGCAAAGGCACTTCCCCACATTCCTATAGGCAGAGGAAGGGGTAGTGGAAACAGAAATAAAAGAAGGATTTAACACCCTTGTAGGCTTCTTAAACCCAGTGCAGTCAATAGAGGCTCTACCATCGGGTCACTGCCTGTTACCAAGTGGGCTGGCCCTGTAAGAGGAGTTGAGCCCTATGCCTAATAATCCCTTTCCCAAGTGATGGGTTTGGGCTTCCGGCAGTGGTTGGGTCATGTGAGCAGGCATCAGGTAATGGTAGCCCAGGGCCAGGGCATCCTGTACGAGGGAGCCTACTCTGTCAGAGAGAGGAAGACTAGGGAAGACCTAAAGGAGACATCTCTACAGACAGGCCCAGTCTGGGGTACTCCCAGAAGAGAGATCTGCAATATATTGTGTTAATTTTGATGGAATGTATGGGCCCAAAGAGTCAAAGGTGTTAACATATCCCTGAAACTGTCCAACAATAAAGAGTTTTAAACAAGGTTCAGAGTCTGGTATAGAGAGACCTCAGCCTGCTTAGCACCATGGAAAACACACCATGAAACAGCCTTTCAACCTTTTATTAAAGATATAGAAAAGAAGGAAAAACAGGTAAAGCATTTGAAATGTAAAGTATTAACTAAAGCTTTTATTTTAACCATCACTCTTATCCCCTTTTCCTTTAGGTATAGAGAGATTTTATAAGGAAACCCCTTTGTTTGACAGTCTTTTAAGATATTAAGATAGTAATAACTGTCCCTTTTGGGGAAAAGAGAAGTTGTTAATTGAGATAGGCTGGAGCTGTTACTGAAGTTCAGTCCTGTATGCTAAAAACAAAACAAGACAAACACACATAAAAGGGGAGAGAAAAGAATAGCAGAGATGCAAAATGCAAATTCTGTCTCTGATGTTGCATCCATTTGCAACCTTCAGCGCATACCCCCCCTCCCATACCCCAACACCCAACCCCAGTCTGGTGAGAGTGAGAGAGAGAGTAGGGGGGAGCAAACAACGGAGGGAAAGGGATGGAGCGAGTGGGGGCAGGGCAGGGGTGTTGAGTTTTGTGCAATTAGAAAGTTTGCAACCCTTATCACGAGCAATATCCCAACAAGAGTATTGGGAACCCCTTGGGGCATAATGGACTACTAAGCCTTGAGGAAAAGGCTGAGAGATTCTACTTTTGAGTTAAACTGTTATTTTATATAAATAAGTCAGATCCCAAGAAGGGGTGAGTACTTAAGAGCACCAGTTATGGTGGTTTGTTTAACTGAGCAAGGAGGAAACTGAGGCATGAGCAGGTTCTGACACTAGATGAAGCTTTCCTATTTCCCCTTCAAAACCAGCAGCATTAGCATATACCCTGCAGATAGCAGATCCTGGGCTCAGGACGTTTCCGGATCAGCCGCCCCATGAAGAACTCACTGTCAAAGTCTTCTGTTCGGACAAAGGCTCCATACTTGCGAAATCCAACCTCATAGGGAGTGAACTCACACCACTCTGAGAGAAAGACAGCAGATCAACAGTTATCTCAGGAATACTCTGAAGTGTACAGTCTCATTAGCCTGTTCTTATAGGAGTGGTTAAAGAAGAGTCTCTGCTTCTTCCAGCATCACCTATCAGCAATTCCTTCCCCCGTAAAACCCCATATATAGTAGAACTAGTGTGGCTGTCTTGGGGGAACAGATAGTTGGATCTTCCAGACAGGCTCTGTAGGAACTCCCTGTGCAGCAAGGTTTGGAGACTAATTAAACCACTAGCATACAGATCCACCAGCCATTGTCCCTTGCAGAGTAGGGACACAAGAGCAGCAGGAACAATTGCTGTCTCAGGACTGCAGTAGCCACCAAAGAGCACCTCCACTTCCTCCAAGAATAGTCCCTGCACCAAGCTCAGCTATTCAGGTTTCGCACGCATTTGGGTATGGAGGGGAAGAGAAAAAGGATTTAACATCTAGAACTGGGGAGAGGTAACCCTCTCGGATGAGAGCTCCTTAGCTATACCACAACTGAGAATTTCTCACTCTCTCTCACAATTATGACAATGAGAGCAACTTGACTGTCTAGATGTTTGTCACAGAATGGGCTCCCTCACCCTGGATTTCTCTTTGCAAGCAGCCCTCACACACACTTACGTAAGTTCACCACAGTGTACTTTATTTACAACATCTTAGACAGCTTCATGTCCCATCACCATAAGGGACAGCTTCAAAGCACCCCTGTGGCACAGGAAATGAAAGTGAAGGGGGAAGAAGTCTCACCTCTCAGATCCTGAGCTTCTTTGCCCATCCTTCCAGCCTTCCCCTCCTGTCTCCCATTTAACAGTTCCCAGCTAACATTCTGAATCCCCTTGTTAACTGGTTAACCACCCAGTCCCAATCAATTATCTCCCAATTTGGTCCATGACAGAAACCTTACAACATGGTGAGCCAGCGATATGCTACTCCCACTGTGTTACATTGTTCAACGATGAAAACATTAGTTGAAGCTCACCAGCAATTCCATATTTTTGAGATTCATTTTTCTGAGCAGCAATTTTTAAATATTTCTTTTTGGTGTCATTAAGTTGTGAAATAATATATGGCCATTTAAAAACAATAGCACGGAGCGTTATTAAGCCATACCGGAACTTAACAGTGGTATCTGCCTAAAATATTATTGAAAATGACACCTATGACAGAGTTCAAACCATAAATACACATTTATATTTCCAAAGCTTACCCCTTCTGAGATCTATTTGGGCCAGTTACCCAACCCTCATTGCTATTTCATCACTAAAATCCTTCATTTAACCCTTTATTAACATTAACAAATATACCTGGCTCTTCAACACCTGTCATCAGTAGAGCTTGTTGTTTACATCTGAGGAAACCAAAGCATAAAGAGGTGAGGTGCCTGCCCAAAGTCACCCAGCAAGCTAGTGGTGGACATGGGGAAAGAGCCCAGGTTTCCTGAGTCCCAGTCAAGAGATCCACTTGGCCACATTATTTCCCAAGTAAAACAAGTAAGTTTACAGGAGCAATCTTGTCAAGATAGCTCAGAACAGTGCAATGAGTATTGCTCATTGCAGAAATATTGCTCTCTCTAGATTCCCACGGCTAGACTGTGTTTAACTCTTGTCAATTCTTTCTGCATAACATCTCTACAACACAGCCTTTCCTATCCACCGTCAACTAAAACTCTCCTCCAGGTGCTCATCACCCTACATCTCAAATACCACATCATCCTTTCCTCTGGCCTTCACAAATCCCATCTTGCTCCATTCATGTCAATTCAGAATGCTGCTGCAAAGATCATTTCCCTAGCCCATTGCTTTGACCATGTCACTCCTCTCTTTGCATCTCTCAACCCCATTCACATAAACGACTCATCTTCGAACTCAAGGCCCTTCTCAACATACCTGCCTACTTCCTGTCAACTCTCATACAGTATCAAGATGATGCCTGCCTCCCCACTCAGCCAATACCAGCCTTCATAGCCCACGTGTTCAAGTTTCGAACAAGCACTTTTGTGCTTTATCCCATGCTGCCCCCCCAAACAGAGGCAAGGTATGCAGGGCCGGCTCTAGGTTTTTGTGCCACCCGAAGAAAAAAAATAATAAAAGGGTGGCTGGAATGCCACCCCTGGAATTGTGCCACCCCCAAGCACGTGCTTGCTTTGCTGGTGCCTAGAGCCGGCCCTAGAGGCATGGGGGTTGGGGGGAGGGAAGCACACAGGGTCGTGCCAGTGCCTCCCCCTCATTTCTGCAAATGCAAAGCTGCTCAGCTCGGAGGCTGCGCTCAGGCGCCACTGACTCCGCAGCTGTATGCAGCCTCCTGGGTCCTAGTACCAGTCGTGCTCCCCTTCTGTGTGCTGGGAGCCTTCCTGTTTTCTGTGCAACAATGAGTGCTCGCGGTGGGGCTGGGTAAGGGGGTGGGGGAAATGAGAGAAGGGGCAGTGGGGAAGGAAGGGGATGGAATAGGGCAGGCGGAAGGGAATGTGGGAGTGAGGGGAGGGGGGATGGAGAAGAAAAGGGGATAGGGGAATCATGGGGGGGAAGCTGTAGCCCGACATGCCGCATCCCCTCGGCAGCAGCTGGGGCTCCCCCATTAAGCAGGCTGATCAAACCCTCACCCTGACAAGGCCTACCTCCTACACCTGGACCCCTCTGACAAGCCCCCTACACCCAGACCCCTACCCGACTGAGCCCCAGCCAGCTGCACCTGGACACCCACCCCGTCAAGCCCCAGTCCCCCAGCACCCGAACCCCCCCACTGAGCCCCCATACCCCCACATCCAGAGCCCCCCTCCCCCTGCTGAGCCTAACCATCACCACCTGGATCCCCTGCCAAGTCCCATTGCCCCTGCACCCGGAACCCCCCAACGAGCCCCTGTGCATCCAGATCTCCCACTGAGTTGCCCACGCCCAGACTGCCCCATAGAGAAACCTCTCACCCCATACCTGGATCCCCCCACACTAAGCCCCTCCACACTTGGATCCTGCTGGGCTGAGCCTGCCTACCCAGACCTGGTGGGCACAGAGGGGCAGGGCCCCGGGGTGTTTCTGGGGCAGGCCCAGCTCTTGCACTGTGTCAGGGTCAGGTGCAGCCTCATTGCTGAGTCCCTGTACTGGGGACCTGGGGTCTTCAGGATGATCTCCCACCTCAATGCAGCCAGTGGCCTGAACTCCCCACTGCCATGCTGGAGCCACATTTATTTGACAAATAAAATTTGCAGAATTTTAAAATATTGTGCACATAATTTTTTTTTTTTTGGTGCCGAATTTCCTCAGTAGATCTTCAGTGATATAGCTATGAGGAGAACATAGGTGAAGGTGAACTTTGCCAAGCAGTGTCCAATTTGACATATTAGCTTTGGGCTCCCAAATACTGGCTAATCAGCACCTCATGTCTCATGCTCATTATCCAATGGGGAAAGGTGGAGATGCAAAGGGAATTAAGTCTCGGGGGGGGGAGGGGGGGTATTTACAGATTTTAAAATAGAAAAATAAACCTGTCTCATTTATACCTGCAAAGTCATCATCGCTAATATTGGGCCTCACATTGATTGCTGCATAGATGGGATAGGGGTTCTGTGCCCTCTTCACTGCTTCCTGCTGGTCAGACAGCTTAGACAAGTCTTCCTGGTTATAACAGGGAAAGAAAAAAAAGCTTAACATTTTTGGTGCTATGCTAGATCCATCTAACCCCACACTCCAGTATTCTGGAGCTCTCTCACTTTCCAATCTCAACTATAACCGTATCACAGGCTCTGAAGCTCCTCTCTCCCCAGTGTAGGGCTCATTTTACTAGAATAGTTATATGGCCTAGATATTTTGAATTTTACAGGCATTCTTCACTAGTTAATTGCTGTTTTAATCAGATTCCAATTTGTGATTTCACCTAACTGTATCACTTTACATTCTGTTTTTGAAAAACCATATTGCTAGACATATGTCACCATATTTTCTGAGCCTTATCATTCCAAATGGCTGTCAAATGAATGGCTTTTAAAGTAATTTCAAATAAATAGATTAATAGATCCATAGATATTTAGGTCAGAAGGGATCATTATGATCATCTAGTCTGACCTCCTGCACAACGCAGGCCACAGAATTTCACTCACCACTCCTGCAAAAAACCTCACACCTATATCTGTGCTATTGAAGTCCTCAAATCATAGTTTTAAGACTTCAAGGAGCAGAGAATCTTCCAGCAAGTGACCCGTGCCCCATGCAACAGAGGAAGGCAAAAAACCTCCAGGGCCTCTTCCAATCTGCCGTGGAGGAAAATTCCTTCCCGACCCCAAATATGGCGATCAGCTAAACCCTGAGCATATGGGCAAGATTCATCAGCCAGATACTACAGAAAATTCTTTCCTGGGTAACTCGGATCCCGCCCCATCTAATATCCCATCACAGGCCATTGGGCCTATTTACCATGAATATTTAATTACCAAAACCATGTTATCCCATCATACCATCTCCTCCATATACTTATCGAGTTTAATCTTAAAGCCAGATAGATCTTTTGCCCCCACTGCTTCCCTTGGAAGGGTATTCCAAAACTTCACTCCTCTGATGGTTAGAAACCTTCGTCTAATTTCTAGCCTAAATTTCCTGGTGGCCAGTTTATATCCATTTGTTCTTGTGTCCACATTGGTACTGAGCTTAAATAATTCCTCTCCCTCTCCAGTATTTATCCCTCTGATATATTTATAAAGAGCAATCATATCTCCCCTCAACCTAGCTCTTACATAGCATTTTTCATCTATAGATCTCAAAGTGCTTTATACATTAGGTAAATATCATTATCCCCATTTTATAGATAGGAAAACTCAGGCAAAAAACTCCCATGTTTCTCCCAAGACTCCTCTAATCCCCAGAACAATTCTATACAATTTAAGCATACACAAAGAGAAATCATTTTCCAGAGCACAAAAAGGTGGATATGTTGAGCTCCTAATTTGAAGGCAAACAGCAATACACTTCAGAGTCTAGAATTCTTTACCTTCCGATGTAGAAAATACTCTATAATAAGGCCCCACAAATCTGTGAAAGAGACTTTCCGTCCATCATTCTCCATTGAGTTCAGCTGCTGGAAGTAATATTTCAGTCGTTCTGAGGAAAATGCCCCTGCTTTGCTACTAGATACATTATCCCTGGCATTGCTGATTGCACCTTGGAGGTCCTTACAGGACCAGTCTGTGTCTTGATACAGTTCAGACAAACACCTGAAAAACATTTAGATCAAGATCAGTGAATGATATTAAACATCAAATTCCAGCTAAGTATTGTTACTATTGCAGTGTTGAACTGAGAACTGTAGAACTCTGACAACCTAGAAGATTAAATACTAAAGATAACAAGCATTATGAGATGGAGTTTTAAGTTCTAAAATACGCTGGGGAACCTGAGACCAACCGCATTGTTATCACTCTCTCAGCTCACCTACCACTCAGGGTTGTTCTGGAGAGCAGATTAGCTAATGCTGATTAGTTTACAAACATGAGCTAACTCATCCTCACAACAGCCCTGAGAGCTAGGTATGGGGTTCCAAACAGAACCAGGGTAACTGGCTTCCTCCTCTGCACAGCAGAGAATCTGGCTTTGCAAACCCCACTACGCAAAGTATAGGCTAGAGTTTTAGATGAGGAGCAGTACATATTTATTTACATTAAGTTATTTTCCATAACTTTTCCACAAAGGGGGTGAATTTTAAAGCTACAGATGGGAGTTAAGCATCCAACCCTCACAAAACCTCAATGGGAGCATCTACTTCCTCTTTGTGCTTTTGAAAATCTCCCCCAAAGTGTTATCTTTCTGTAATGCAATTATATAGCTTCTACAAGACCCACTGCTGTAGGTATTAAAAATAGTAATGAAACTCTCTTTTTAACCACCCAGAACATAAGGACTGTCAACGTCCGATAGACTATCGCAATATACTGGATCTACTATTTTTTAAAGATTATGTGCATTAAATCTAGCATCTCCCTTGGAGCTACACAAACCCTATCCAGCTAGAAGTTTCAGGGACCATCATTGCATATTACGCACCAAGTAGAACCTGAAATTCCACACAGATACGTTGTGCTGTCCAAAAGGCTGAGCTGCTGAAGCCCTGACAGGCTGCCATAGAATGACGTCAGTGCTCTAGTCCCACCACCAGATCCCAAAACTGCAACCACTGGGACCTGCAGAGAGGCGAGAAACCAGGGAAGGACACATTCCTAGTTAATTTTTGATCTGCTGTTTAATTTTATATTTATTTACTCTCTACTATGTAAGGATGAGACCCCTAAAACACAGGAATAGTTATATTCCTGTTAATATGCTGATTAAATTCCAGTATAAAGTTAATCACGCCTGATATTTTAGTGATATAGATCATGTATTATAAAGATCGTTATATTGTCTAGAGAGTCGTCCATTTGCTGAAAAGAGGTGTGATGTATATTATGTTTCCCAAATGCTAGTCATTTAATCACACGCCTTGCGATAGCACATGAAACCGACACTGTTATAAGCAAAAAATACATCAAACATTTCTGTAGCACTAGTACCTAAGACCCCAAGCAGAGATCAGGACTATTGTACCAGGCACTGGTCACACTGACATTCCTTCTGCCCTTTCCTACAGTCCGAAGTCTCTCAAAATGGGGGTCAGGTTACAACCATGAGCTTTGCTGGGTCCAAAGGCTGGCTTTCTTTTAACATCTCAGAACTATCCTGACAGCACATGATGCAGTAGCTCTAGAGGAGAGAATCCAAAGAAATTCTGGAACCTCAAACCCCAGAAATTTTCATCAACCTTCTTGGAAAAATTGTTGGGTTTTTGTTAAAATTACTTTTTGTTCCATAAAAGGAACACCTACAAAAAACCAAAAAAGTCTGAAAAAGATACCAAAATCTAGCACTCAAAATTCTAGGTTTCTAAAGAGAAACTCACCATGGGCTATGCTGTGAATGTTCCGTGAATGGAGGAAAGTCCTGTTGTTTACCTGCAAAGAGCCCTAAATGTTTAAATGATTACCAGTCATAGTGGCTCTACAGCCATCTCTAAACACTGTGCTTCATACCTCATCTTTCCCAGGGGCTTCTCTTAACTTAAGTGTCTTCACTAGTGCCTGAGAAACTATTTTCTTCCTCTTGTCCAAAAATTCTCTCTCTTCTTCACAGAGGTCAAAACCAAGGCGTACATCAAGATCCCAAGTGCTGATTACAGAAACGGGTTAAAAAGAAATTAGGAGTTTTCATAAATCTAAAGGGTTGAAACCCCTTGAAAAAGGGTGCGTGATAATCTTCTTTAAGCAAATATTCTAGGCTCACAGTCAAATCACTGTATCAAACACGAAACATGACAACCATTATTCAGTTAAAAAAAACAGAAGAGCATTTTTTGGTTAAAAGTGAACTTCACTCATCCTTACTATTTTGGTTTGTAGTAAATTCAATCCTACAGTGTCCAAAGACCAGGATTTAATAGTTTCATACAAATAAAATTAAAGTTATGATTGGTTTAAAGAAACAGATAACTGGGCAGGGGTTGGGGATGTCGCCTTCCTCTGTTGCATGGGGCACGGGTCACTTGCTGGAGGATTCTCTGCTCCTTGAAGTCTTTAAACTACAATTTGAGGACTTCAATAGCACAGATATAGGTGTGAGGTTTTTTGCAGGAGTGGTGGGTGAAATTCTGTGGCCTGCGTTGTGCAGGAGGTCAGACTAGATGATCATAATGATCCCTTCTGACCTAAATATCTATGAATCTATGTCTTTAGCAGAGGGGTAGAGTCTCAGAGGGAGGATGCAGGTTGAAAGGCTGGGTTCACTGTGAGAAGTACAGTGAAGGAAGGTGTCAGGATTCAGATGATAGTTTTAATAGGATTTTAGTTGGTTTAAGAGAAGAAAACATCTTACTGTGGGTTTGTAGATGAGGGCTGGATCAGAAACAAATAAGGTTATGTTAAGAGGCAATTAGGGATAACTTATAATTTAAAAAAAATATAATAGAACTAACAAAACATGAATATAACTAACCCTTATCCTGATCTGTTTTGATTCTATGCACTAATCCTTTCCTCAACTTTTTTTTTTTTATTTTAAGATTGTAAAGCTCTTTGTGCCAGGGGCTGTCTCTTCCTCTTTGTCTATACAGCTCCCAGCACATTTTGGGTACATTAGCAGTAGTTAAAATACAAAACAGCCACTTTATGTTTGCACATTTAGCTGCTCATTTCTGAGACCTAATCTCAAGGAATTTATGAAAAATTTGTTCAGATTTCAGGCCTTATCCTGAGACCAGTGCAACAAAGAATAATTTCACAGTGAAAATCAAAATAGAATTTGGTTAGCAGAAGAAAAATATCCAACAAGATTTCATTTTTTCATTCAACCCAAGAAAGTCTCTAGTAAAATGAATGTACTTCAGGAGCAGTTAACACAGTCACCCAGATCATTTACCATGAATGTAAAATATTTCCTCATCATAGGATCTGCAACAAACATACAAGGCTCTAACTCACCTCTTTTCAGCCTTTACACTCAGATCCAAACGTTGTCCCTGGAAAAACACAATAAATCCCTGAACCAAAAGGTAGTTTCACAGGTGAGCCTACTAACAGGGCATGGAGAATGCCTTCACCATTATCATCAAATATTATGCAAGATAAGCACTTCCACCAACAAAAGTAAATACACGGCACACCTGATTTTTTCCCTGTGACTGTTTTAGTGCAAATAGACTTTTCTTAAAAGCTGTTACACTAGAGTAATATAAAGCTGGAGGACAGGGGAAGATTGCAAGTATTATTCCTCTTGTGAACTTTTGGCTTTTCCTTCCTCTCTTTCACAATCTATTTAATTTTTCCCTTCCTTCTGCAAGCTGATGGGCTTTGACGCTTATTTTGCAGGAATCAGCCCTGAAAATAGCACTTCTGAGAAAGACTGTGTTGAACAGTCTGCAGTGATTAACTCTGACATAATTCCAAGAAATGCTGTCTTCTTGAGATGTTAATTTTAAAAATGACAGCAAACCTTGGTAGCTGTCAAGAGTTAATTAAGTCTTCAGTTATGGCAACACAGGCTTTTAGTCCCAAACTTCAAAAATGCTTACTTCTAAATGTTGGAACCTTTATCTCAAGAGTATTAAAATACACACAAAAATATTAGTGGATTACCTCTCCTAAAGGAATAGCCTTGTCTACTTTCTGTCCAACAGGAAGTGATTTAACTGGTATAGTCCCCTGTCCCAGAAGTGTGGTGTGCTTTTCCAGATCAGAGCTTATTTCATCCTAGTAACAAAACAAAAAAAAAAAAAAAAAAAAAAAGGAGTAATTCTACAGTCATGGAAAAATAGTTTTCATTAAAATAGTAATTTCACCTGTGAAAATATAGAATCAGAACTGTCACAAAGTGGAGTTATTCACATACTGCAACTCACTACAACTCTTCAGAAGGTCTTATGATATCATGTATTTTTGACCACCTTACAGGCTCTCTGTCCACCAAGCCTTCTTTCTTGGGGTTATTTCCATCATTCCAAACCTCTAAATAACTTCAAAAATCTAACTGCTCTCTTTTCAAAATCAACCTGCCACAAAAATGTTTCTCTCACCCCCAAATGGGGAGTTTTCCTCCAAAAGAGTTGCCCTGGTCTGAAGCCAGTGATGGGCAATATGCAGTGCTGTATTCCTAACAGCTTTAAAGACCAGTATATTGTGACCTGTTTCAAAACAGCACTTCATTCTAGCCCTGGAAGGTCCATTGATATCAGATTCTAGAGTCATGACATTTTGTCTAGAAAAGCTATTTTACTTCTTTTTGGGAGATTCATTTTTTACATAGCCAGTAAAGCAAAGCTCTTTCAATTCCTACAGAATTTGATTCATGCTAACTGAAGCACCTTGTACAAGGGAGGGATGCAAAAAACCAATCCCAATAGAAAAATATTTATGTTTAAAAATTGTAAAAATAGTTTTTCTGTAGCATGCATCTCACACCCAATATATGCTAGCATAGCATAAAGGTTTGATCTTTATTTATTTGCACAACTAAATTCATGCTGATAAAGCTTTTTTTCTATACCACACTCGGGTGGGTGGGTGGGGTTGGGGGTGCGTACGCACGGCACAGTGTGACAAGAACTTTATTAAGGTTGGAAATTCAAGCACTTAAAAGTTAAGGACATCCATACAAGTTTAATTCAGCCCCCTTCTGCCTGTGACGCAGTCTTTAATAATTACACAGTCACATACTGGTTTTTTTTTTTTCCCATTCCACCTCTGTCTCATTCACACCCACTCTTTTCTTCACAATTCCAGGCCCAGTCTCACCGGACTCGTTGTTCCAGTCTAGTCCTTTCCCACCCCACTTCTACACTGCTCCAACTTTTATCCTCTCTGCATTCAGATCAGATGGCTTCCTCCTCCACATTGCCAGGGTGCCAGCAGGGAAGGAGTCACTGAGAGCATAAGGGAGAGAGGCTTCCTTGCTCTCAGTTTCAGTGCCCAGCCTCACTGAAGGCAGCCATTACACACCGGATAAGTCCATTTTTGCCCCTGTAGTCCTGGGCTGTAGGGAGTATGCTCAGTCACACGGTAGGGATGATGCATGTGTAGTCTGGTCAGCACTAGTAGCTGTGAGAGGCTCAACAATGCTCAGTGAGGATGGAATCTCTGGAGATTTTAGCAGCTTAATATCAAAAAAGTCTCCGAGCATGTGCAAACTGTGATTTCTATAACTTGGCCAAATTTAGGCGGATTTTCACAGGGATGGCAAAAGGCACATCCTGAGACAAAGACCATTCAGTGCCGAATTTAATGTCCCTTGTGAAAAGCACGGGAGCACTACAGCTGTTCAAAGAAAAGGTCTCCAGATTTTTTATTTATTTTTTTTAACGTGGTCAAAAACATGTTTTTCCCTTACCTTGATCTCAGAAACAGCTGAACTGCTTAGTCTGAAATTTTCTAAAAGAATCCAGCCTAAGGCTGATACCCAACATGGAAAATTTCAGACTGAACAATTAAAGTCTGACAAAGTTATAGGCCACTGAAAAGAGGATCTTATAATGGGAAGTGTCAGGGAATCTTCATAATAGGTAGCACTACCATCACCATCTGTAACTGCCAGTACTCCATGAGAAAATTGCTTTCAACACCAGTATCTATTTGACTGCTGTACAATAGAAGAAACCAATTTTTGGTTTGCCAAAGAAATTACTGGCATGATTATCATAACCATAAGTCAGTGCAAATTACTCCTCAGTCTATTTCATGGACCAGGACACACCTTGTTTCGGAATGGATTTGTTCCAAAAGCGGTTGGTAGGCTACGTAGATGTCAACGCATATGCTCACCTGCAAGACAGTTATTGTTTGCTCCAGTTCCACTTCCAGGTCTGGACATATTTCTTTGTCTACATGGAAGACAAATGGGGTCCCAAAATCTTGATCATTGTCCAGCCTGCAGGGAATGCACAGCTGTTTCTCATAGGCCCCCAGCATTGATAGCTTGATCTGACAGCTCCCTGACAGTAGGAATGAGAGGTTTAGGTCAGAAGAGTCACTGAAACACACATCGAAAACTAGAGAATGCTATTAGAAG
Organism: Lepidochelys olivacea; assembly: GCF_965140295.1. NCBI lineage: Eukaryota > Metazoa > Chordata > Testudines > Cheloniidae > Lepidochelys > Lepidochelys olivacea. The sequence continues at coordinate 65,906,661 of NC_140416.1, read as the reverse complement.
TAACAGCCAGACCACAGAGACAAAAACTGAAGTCCCCAAGTTCTCTTTCATATGGCACTTGATGGAAAAGATGCAATATCATTAAATTTTTATTTTTTTAACAGATTTATTAAAAAGCCACTTCTTGAAAGAAAGTAGTAGACAACAATATGTTACATGGACAGTGAAGCAAAGCTCCTTAGAATTGGATGGCAAGAGGCAAAATTCAGGTGAGGATCCAAACTTCCTCCAGGATAGAATGGATGTGCTAATGAGCAAGCAGAGAGTAGCTCTTCCTTGAAATACACAAGCAGACCTACCCTTTTCACTCTGCTTTGACTTCTCATCTTGGTTGATTACACCTTGGAGACACAGGCAGGGATGAGCCTACTTGGAAAAACACAGCTCTGGTTATGAGGTTTGCTTCATTTCCCCACTGAAGCATAATCCAGTGACAATAGGAAGTGGTTTAGAGTATTGATCCTGTAGCAAAACAGGAAGGGATAGATTTGTTCCTTCAAATGGACAGGGTTTGTAGGGCAAGGATTGCTGTTTTTTAACTAAAAATCACTTCCCTACACCATAACTTCCTCACAACCTATTCTACACAGCTACAGACTGTCAGGATACACCTCCATTTTTCTATTTTTTTATTTAAACTTACTAAGAATGTGCTTTGTGTTCAGATCCATATATACATATATATACACACACACACACGGATATGAACACAAATGGATACATTTGTGTGTGTGTGTGTGTGTGTGTGTGTATATATTACACTTCAATCTCTTTCCTCCCCAAAATTTGGGGAAACTAAAAGCTGGCTTGATTTGTATTTAGATCCAAATCAGAATGGAACTCAAATACAAGCTGAGCAAACAGCCAGCTTTGCACAGAAGGGAAAAATAGCTTGCCACTCATCCCACAATTCACAGAAACTGCACCATCTCTGCCTATGCAAACACCTCTTACACTGTAAATCTCAAAACTCTGCCTTCGAGTGACCATTTGGAGAGAAAGGAAGTCAGTTTCCCACTCCATTCAGTCCTTGGCTTCTCTGATGAGACTGCAGACAAGGGACTACACTGAAGTTAACTGTGCTCATTAAATTTTATTAAATCATCTACATTCCTCCACAACTCTACTGGTCTCCACAGAGAGGATACATGTCTACCTTTGAGCTGAAAGGTGTGATTCCCAGCTCATGCAGAAGTATCCACTCTAGTTCTGCTCAAAACAACACTAGGAACAGCAGCATAGCCAGGGTAGCACAGGTGAATACATACCAGCCCAGACCACCTGGGTACAGACTGAAATGGCTAGGCCAAGCCACCACTCATGCTACCCAGGCTACACTGCCATTGTTAGCATGCTAGCTTGAGCACATCGAGTGCAGGTACGTCTACGTGAGTTGGGAATCACACTTCCTTAACACATTGAACCAAGCAGTTGCTTAAACGGAAGACTGACATGCTGGGAAGTGTAGGTCCATGCTCTTATGAATCGGCCTATAGAATGAAAAGATTTGAGAATGACTGCATTAGGAAATTAATTGATCCCCACCCATTCAGTTCACGTACAGGCTATTAGGCAGCCTCAAGTTATTTTCAGTCACGATTTACCTAGGCTGAATTACAGTCAGTGACCTAGAAGCAAAATGCTCCATATTAGAGTTGTGTAGAGAATGGAAATTCCATTGTGGGGAGGATTTTGAGATTTCGGAGATTGGCTTCATTCTAAATCAGAACAAAACCCAAAAATTTCACAATTCTCCATGAAAGAAAATTCTTAAAAATATTTCATTTCTGATTGATCAAAATATTTCTTCCCCCCCCACACCTTGACACCCAATTTTTCTTCAAGATGAAATTTCAGTGAAACCAGCATGATTTCACACCGCATTCAATTTCAATGGCACTTCATTCTCCAATAGAAAATGCTTCAGCCTAAGCTTTTTGGATCATCTCCACTCCATATCCTCCTATCCTGTTAATTTTCTTAGCTAGCCAGTCCTTCCCTCCACCCTTCATGTGTGATTGGGATTCTTCACTATATAAAGATACCATTTTCATACTACCATTTTCTCTGGAGACTTAGAGAGATTGCCTGAGATCATGCCCTGTGGCTTCAAAGTTCAGATTCAGCAGCCAACGCTCCAGTGATTTATCCTATTTACTATTACTAATAAGAAATGACTGGACAAAAATGTATGCTGAACTTGCTTATTACAAAAGTTCAAAGGAGTACAGGAAAGGGGGGAGCAGGTAAGTGTCAAGTACTGGAAGATAGAGGGGTCAGCAAAATATCCACCGACGCTCCAAAGGCATGGTTTTAAAACAGCGTCCTTTCTTGGCTATGAAGCCATCTGCCCTACTGGAAAGAATAACCCCCCATCACAGGACAGTAGCCTAATTTCCAGAAATCCAGGTTAATATTTTTATAAAAGCAAATGCAAGAAGGGACACGTGAAGTAGAGGAAACGAGGTGCATAGATTTTGAGAACCCTCTAATTTTGAAATGCTCATCCCCTGTTTAACCACTGAAAGCTGCATTAAGTAACAATTCTCTAATGCATAACCATTATCCCCACTCACTCACCACAAGGACACCATTGGTGAGGATCTCAGTAGGGACATCTGAGCTGTGAAGGTAAAGGGTAAATATGAATTAGTTTTGATTTTAATTTGCCATTGGTCCCTCATTTTGATGCCCCTCACACCTCCCTTTCTATACTGAGTGCTTGGAGGCACCCTGTGTGCTTATGATCTGTAATCGGACACTGAGAATGACAGCTCAGTAAACATTTCCTTCGTAGGGCAATGGAAAAAATTTCACTATTAAAGGAGAAACTGCTTCCTGGCTTTGTGCAGCTGTCACGCGCACACACCGATTCCCGCCTCAGTTTCCAGAAGGGAGGCTGGTCTCAAATGGAAGGAGACCAAATTTTAAAAAGGTATTCTGGATAGGCAGGTGTACTGTTAATTGTACTACAGGAATTATTGCAGTAACCTTCCATTGCAAGCTAAGACTTCATCAACACAAGCTTCACCACAGCAATGGCAGATAGACTCCAATACAGTGATTTCCCTTATTGCGACGCCGCAGCAACAAGATTCCAGCAAAGTGATATTTCAGAGCACTGTGCCGGTGCCCTAAGGCTGAGGATATCATAGCCTTGAAGGCATTTATACCTAAGCTCAGAAATAATGCAAAGAATTGTAAGAGGTGGGAGACCATCACTATATTCTAAAACAGTATATTAACAATGCACATTTACATTGAGCAGTGTATTTAGAAGATCAGACTCACCATTTTTCTAAGTAGAACTCTACATCCAGCTCCTCCTGAGCCTTTAAAAAAAATAAAAAATAAAAAAATCAGACACAGAACAAGATAATCTCTGACCATTAGAAAGAATATGAAGCAGGTCCAGGTTCACCCAGAAGCTTTGCCTATAAGGCAATCTTCATATTAGGTTATATACTCGAGAGATTGTTTGCTTTTTTTAAAGTGTAATTATATTCAGAAATGTGAGCAAGAAAAAATGAAAGAGAAGGTAAGTGAGAACTTTTATTGGACCAACTTCTGCAGGTGAAAGACAAGTTTTGGAGCTATATGGACCTCTTCTTCAGCTCAAAAGCTTGACTCTCACTGACAGAAGTTGATCCACTAAAAGATATTACGTCATCCACCGTCTCTCTCTAGTATCCTGCAATGGCTACAACAGCATTTCAAAACACCAATAAAAAATGGCATATGACTCAGCTAATCTGCACCCTTTGGGCAGAATCATGTCTGCTTACTTCTCTGGCAGGCAATTTTTATTTGTTGTACATAAGCATTTTCAGCTAACACAGCTATGAGAGAGTGTAACAGACTAGTGAGTGAGTGTGTTACAGTTCCCACTCTCTATTCAATCTGCAGAGGATGAGAGACTGTTAGGCCCCCAATTAGAAAGATTTAGGTCAAACTGTAGGAATTTATGCTTTTAGCTCTGGAAGTTCCCAGTTCAATCCTCTGTGCATCAAGCCAAGATAACAGCCATCAAAAAAGCATGCACTATTCTATTATGGATCAACAGAATTACCAAGCAAGATCAAACTTAGAAATATTATTACTTTCTCACTACAAAGTAGCTGAAACCAAAACTCAGAGCCAAACACAGGTTCAGCTGCTCAAAAATTCTAAATACTTATTTTTGCAAACAAACCCCATCTTTATAATTGCGTGGCATGTGACCATCTCTGTGTATAATGGGTGATGATGCAAGAGGCAGAAAATGTATTGCGATTTTTAGATTGTAAAGGCAATTTGCAGCAATGACAATTAGAAGAGTCAGGTTTGGTTTTGTAAACTTAATAAATCTGGAAATAGTTCAAAGAATATACAGAGCCCCTCAGTGATTTTTTACAGCCACTTTTCCAAGTATAACCAAATTTGCATGCCAAAAAAAATATATTAATGCAATGTTGTTACTGAGATTTCTTGAAAAATAAAGGTCTCCACTTCTCTTCATTAGAGGCAGGAGGTTAGTATCAGAAAATAACTTTCTACAGCAATATTGGATTGAAACTGTTATGCTGTGCTATTTTCCACTATGAAAGAAGTAAAGTGAACTTTAATGCTATTCAAACAAATCTACTTAGGAGCTGGAAAGATTGAGTGCCAAAGCAAACTTACCCACCACACCATCCCCAAAAGCATGACTAGTCCCATTGAAGTCAATTTATACAAATAACGCTCCATAACTGCTTAAGCATTACCAACATCAAGGCTTTAATTTTCAATATACTGATCTTTGACTATAGCAGTTCTGCAGACTTCAACTAGGACACTCTACCAATAGTGGCATTTTAAAAAAAACAACATTTATAATTTAACTCATTATAAAAATTAATCTACAGTCATAACAGCACACATTTTCAAATAAGCTTACTAAGCCTCAACCTCATTTAAATCAGAGAGGGTGAGAGTGAAACTGTAGTCAAAGCAGTGGGACTGTTCAAGGATTTTTTTATTTTTTTTTTAATGGTTTAGGAGAGGTGACATTGTCTCACCAACTGATCACAGGACTAGGAGTTGGGAACTCCTGAATCCTAATCTTGATTGTTGTGTCCATGGGTATGTCACTTAGATCAATATTTTCAAAAGTAGCTGCTAATTTTAGTTACCTCAATATCTAGGCACTCAACTTGACATCCAGAGTCTGACTTTCAGAGGTGATGAGCACCCACACTCCCTCAACTTTGTCTGGGTGCTCAGCACTTCTGAAAATCAGGCCTTACATGTCTCAAGCTGGGCACCCCAGAATAGAAAAACCTAGAATCAGAAGCAATTTTTGAAAATGTTTGCCTTAGCCTTGCTGTGCTTATTTCCCGATATGGCAAATAGGGATATTACTGACTAACTCATCTCACAGGTGGGACATTAGGATTATTTAAGACTCGTATAGATGAACAGTTAGTGCGTGGCAAGCTGGGGTGTAAATCTACCTTGCACTAATTGTCTTTGTGGACCCTGCTATTACGTGCTAAAAGTTCCCCAGTGAATTTGGAGTAGGTGAAAGTGCACTAGGGAACTTATAGTGTACGGGTAGTATGCACGTGGACAGTTGGTGCACCATAGGCTAGTCCAAGGTAGTTTTACACTACGGCTTGCTGCAAACTAATAGTTTGTCTACACAAGCACCTTGCTAATATTTAGTGCTGAACAGTGCTTTGAACTTGAACCTGCTAAGTACTATATACATACACAGGTTACAGGGGAACAAAGTGAACTTTGCTCTCAAATCTGTCCCTACTTTATTCAATGAAGCCCTTTTGAACCCCCATACCCATATGGCAGCATGACTGGTTATAGCTACATATCGGCTACCTATGTTTAGTTTCATTTCTTCAGCGATTTGCACTCAGAGCTCATTGCTGTCTTTAACAGCCTTCAGCAGACTTTGGCCCATCTCCCATTCACAGAGCCCAGCAAGCATTCAGTAACAGATTACAAACAACATAACTAATCAGGAAATACATGTAGATCCTAACTCAACTGTATTGGACACTTCTCCCTAGGGCACTAATTTTCAGTTCCAGATCCACTAATCAGTTTTTCAGGATCACAATTAGTGGCCAAGACCACACTGATCAGGCTCTGGGAAAGGAGGGGTAGAGGTGTAACAAAAAGCTCTCCAGGATTGTGTGATCTGAGCTTCTATGTAGACAGAGCATAGACTACTACACATCTAGGTTGCCTAGATGAGGGATCATTACTCCTCACCAATAGCGTACACAGGTAAGTTTGCTTCTGAACTCAGCCACTCCAGCTTCTAAGCAGGATCCATTTGAATAGCACTAAAGAAGTTAGCACACATTTCTTAAAGAAGGCTGAAGTTGGTTTGTCTTCACCCAAGCCTATTGGGCATAATTTAGCTGAGGTAATGACCATGGATGGGATATCTTGTTGCAAAACAGTAAGATTGGAACTAAAGCAACTGGACCAATAGTAGTTGAAGAGTGCTTACATCTCCAGCACATGCAAAGTCTGCGAATTTGACTGAATGTAGTAGTTCAGGATTTTAACATGGGGATGGTGGTTATTCTTAAGTTTTGAACTTATTAAAATTGAGAGGTACCCTTTGCAGCAAAGAATATTTGATCCTTGCAAACTAATAATATCAGTTTAGATATGCTAGCTTACATTTTCATCAGTGACTAGTGATTTTGGGTGAATACATTTTTGGGAATCCAATTTGAGACACTTTAAGGGGACCTAGTTTTCAGAAGGTGGGTGCTCAGCACTTTTTGAAATACAGAGGCCCCTAGGGTCTCTAGTTGGGCATCCAAAAAAACTGAGAAACCCCAAAATCACTAGTGACTTTTGAAAATGTAGGGTGGCTGTCTTTGCCTGTAAACTAGATTTTCTCCAACATTTTATAATTGCTTCAATACGCTGGGTCAATCAGAATGCATCTTTGCCTAGGAAATTAAGAAAAAGGTACTTTTTTATAAAATGGCAGTTCTGAGCCAAGATGATAGCAGCTCTTGTAACATAATAGATAGTGCCTACATGCTGTACTGCTTGTCTTGGCCCACAGAGGATACAGATCCTTCTACACCCAAGAGAGTCTCCCCTTTTATCTTAAGTAGTACTGACTTGTGGTTTTGGACCAATAGGTCCCTATTTCTATCTATACAGAAGTCCACACAGATGTGGGATAACTCGTCCACAACCTGCTCTAGAATCTGAACTCCTGGTTACACTGGATTCCACAGGACGCGTTTTAGTCAATTGGTGGAAGAGAGAAGAGTAAGTATTGTGGATGTGTACTACTGGTGCTTAGTGAATAAATATCAGACCTTCTCAAACATATGCGACTGTGTCCCCCTCTACAGTTGCTTGACCGGAGAGACTGTAAAGCCCGAAGAACGAAGTGTGCATGGCCAGTGATAAAACATTCAGGATACCAGCCAGAAAGGCAAGGGGAAGTGCGTAAAAGAGAAGTGGTCCCTTTGTTTAAAACGTACTGGGAAGCATCTAATATCAGTGTTCCAAATAATGTCAACTGTCACCAAAAAGGCTGCCAAGAGAAACCAAAATCCCTATAACTGTAAGAGCATTATCAAAAGCACTCCACAATTTCTGCAATGAGGAGAGGTTTCTCTCAGTGTGAGCCTCTGTGTTGCTGTATTGAACAGATTTGTAAAGGTACTTGGGCACAGGGTGAATGGTACCAACCTCTGGGTTTAACTTGAAAGTGCGCTTTAAAGGCTGGCCTGGCTTTATACCCCCCACATCAAAGACAATGGAAGTAAGTTCATCATTTATCAGAACATCTTCGTCGAAGAGAGTCAACTCCAGAATGTTCTAAAACAAAACAGAACAAAACAGCACTCAAGGGATGGGTTGGAGGGGGGAAGATAAACACACTTGGTACCCTCTCTCTTTGTACATGGCTGATAAACAAAGGGCCATATTCATGTTAACAAAAGCAAGTTGATGGATGAAAGTGATATAAATTACTTAGTATTGCTATTTGTTTTACTCTCTACTGTTTATAATACACCCTTTTAGAAGCCTGAAAAATTAAGAGTCCTTCTGCAACAATTTTATCTTTCCCCATTTGTAGAATTTGCCCTGTTCCAAAGAGCTCATGACACAGTGGAGGATGTGGGCTGGTTAGCCCATACTTTGGATAGTTTCTCTGGAAGAGATTTCCTAATGTTTTCCAGTTAAAAGGAATACACAGGACCCAACTTGTTTGGAATTTCCTCTTAACTCAGCCCTGGTTTGCCCGAAGAAAGGACAGCAGTTTCCTCTCTTTCAGGGTGATTCAGAAGCAAATAACTTCCTGATCATCACTGCTACTGGGCAGAGGCAAGCCCAGCTGGGATTAACAGAAAGGTGCACTAGTGGGTAATTGGAAGACACAAAGTACAGTTGCCTATAAATGGCCTGTGCAGTAGCATTATGCTTCAAGGAGACTGTTAAACTACAGAAATGCTCCAGGTTAGCCTTAGCAGTAGCAGCCAGAACTTAAGCGTCCTCATGAATTAGAGGGAATATAAAGATCTTTGTTATTTTATCGCTTTTATTTTAGTAATCTAACTCCTACTTGTTTGTAACTTTCTGCCAACTTGTCAGAGTCATTTATCAACCCAACTCACGCTCCCAGCAGCCACAAACCACCATGACACAGGCCTGGTCCAGCTGGGAATCTTAACTAATTTCTGCAGAGAGGGTTTTGGGGGTTTTTTTTTGTTTTTTTAAGAGATGCCATCATCTTTTAAAAAAGAATATCCTTATTTATCTATCACTAGTGTCAACGTAGAGCACTGACACAGACAGAATTTGAGACATTTTCATCATTCATGTTACACTACAGTCAAGCTTCAGCAATAGACGACAATTTACTCTCTCTCCGCTCATGACTTTTAATTCTGTATTTGCAATAATTCCAATATTACAGAGCCAGTAAAACAAACTCACAGTCAACTTGTATATCACAAACTTATTTGAATTTAGGTGATCCCAGCATTCTTGCCCACACAGTGATATTACCCTAATGACAGACATTAGGGCAAATACAACCATGAGAAGACAATAGCCCCAGGCTGGGAGAATAAATAACCCAGGAAAGTTTACCTGCATTATCAAGGAATTTCCTGAAACTTTATGGGGCCAGTATCAGATTGCTTGATCACTGTCTATGATGGTGACCAATATTGTCTCATGGTTTCCTTATACTCCCTGGTCTGTCTGTATCCATCTATTGCCCCTCACTTTATGTTTTGATTGTAAGCTCTTTGGGGAAGGAACTCTTTTTATTCTGTGGTTGTACAGTGCCTAGCACAATGGGGTCCTGGTCCATGACCGGGGCTCCTAGACACTGCAAATATACAAATAGAATATTCATAATGCTCTCTTTCCCCCAGATGCATCAGACAGTACTAGAGAAAAAAAATCCTTCTCTCTCCTTAGCTGTGATTTTCAAGAGTGTGAGCAGTTATGAATCAGCTCTTTTGGTGGCTATGCAGGGACTTGGGGAACATGTTTGAGTGTTGCGAGCAAAGGGCACCTGCATCTAATGGCTCGTGTGAGACATCTTACATGAAATGACTTTTTTTTGTAATAAAGATACTTTGGGTTTTTTAAATTCAAGATCCTGCCACCCAAGGAGCACCAGATAATCTGATCTGCTCCATATCAAAAGGCTCCCCCTCACCTTGACAGCATTGTGGATTCTGTACTGGAAGGTTTCATTCCACTCTGGATTACTGGAGTTGTCAACAACCTGAGTTCGATAAGTGATTGGAGATGCAGTTGGTAGACGCAATTGCACGTAGCAGTCTGCCTTAGACACTGGAATGAAAAGGACAGAAGAATGGTATCAGAAATATTCTAATCAGGTATGCGTCATTGCTTTCTATATTCTATCATGTCACAGGATTGTGCAGAATTAATCAGAAAAAAACAGCTGGACCGGCTGGGAGAGTACCCTCATTAAGACACAAATATTTTCAACAGCAGCAAATTGAATTTCTTTTCACATAAATAGTTCATTTTTCAGGTAGGTGCCAGTGTTAAATACCACCTTCAAAGGGACACTGTTGGGAAAAGGGCTAGTGCTCCAAAGAGGTTTCTTCTTCTGAAATTATTTTACTGTTATTTGGACAGTGGAGGAAAAGATCTCACTGTGCCATTCTTTAAGTTATATTAGCTTATACCATGATCAGAACACCTTGCTTTCATGTGCAGCGGAATCCATGCCCTAGACACCTAATGCCAAAAATCAAACCATGTTTTTGAGTGCAACAGGAGTATCACAATACAGGCACTAGAATCAATCTAATTCTAGAGTACTAAGGTAAAGTGCAACACTCAGGCTGTGTAACATGCATTGGTTTTCTGTTCTTCCGAACACAGACCATAAAGATTGCATAAAGACAAACCAGTGCTGAGTTAAGAGGATATTCCAAACAAGTTAGGCCCTGTGTGTTTCTTTTAACTGGGAAACATCAGGAAATCTCTTCCAGAGAAACCATCAAAACATTCGGAAATCTCTTCCATAAAGTACCTACACCACAGGAAATTCTGACACTTAGATCCAAGCATGTGATCTAGTCCTATTCCCATTCACAATCAGGATTTCATAGGTTTGTGAATTCTGGCAGAGACACACACTACTAAGAGCTGGAAAGCTCATGTGATAGAACTCAGTGGATCATAATCTAGATTAGATATCCTCACAACTGTTTTAAATGTCCTCTTAACATAGATGAAGCCATGAGGACCTATAGATTTTTCCAGGTATCCCTGAAAACAGGATGCAGAATGCAGCATAGAAAGAAACTTGTTCAGGCAATAAATTTTCTTTAAATTCCCACATGATTCAGCCTGCAGTAAAATTCTGTTTGGGCCGGTTTTACATGAGTCATATCTTGGCCTATTAAACCCTGCAGCTTGCCCAGGAAACATGGCTTTCATCTGAAATGCTTTTTGTTAAGAGGATTGGTTCACTGGGTTCACTGTAATGGTTTCACTTTCAGGTCTGTGCAACTAGGCAAGGTATAAAGTCAAACAATGGAGCTTCAATGAAATACAAATTATATTAAACTGCCTCACCAAATCTACACAACTGCCATCTGCCTTCATCCTGTGCTTTTTCCTCCACAGCAAGGCACTCCCAGATAGCTTCATGTTTCCATAGAGACTGGTTAGGGACGTGGGACTTCCCCTTTTCCCATCCCCAAAAGGGAACAGTTCTAGTCCTCCAGCCAGAATACCCTCCAGCCAGGCTCCATCCCTTCCCCAGTGAAGTCAAATCATTTTGGATGGCTCATTCAATCCACTTCAACAATCATAATAAGGACTTGTCAAAGACAAAAAGGGAATCATATAGAGATAGGCTGAACACTTCAGTAGTCTACTCAACAGACCATCCACAGTCGATTGACGTGTCCTCGACCATTTACCTGAGAAACCCATCAAAGAGGATCTCCATCTCCCTCCACCAGTTGAGGAAGTTATAAAAGCCATCAAACAACTGAACTCTGGCAAAGTATCTGGAAAGGATAGTATCCCAGCAGAACTGTATAAAGGAGCAGGCTCAAAGGCTATTAAGGAGCTTCACGACATCCTGAGTAGCATTTGGAAGGAAGAAGAAATGCCACAAGACTTCAAAGATGCTATTATCATATCACTGTTGAAAAACAAAGGCATCAAAGCTGACTGCGGAAATTACGGAGCCATTGCTCTCCTCTGTACAGCAGGCAAAATACTAGCTCGCATTCTAATGAACAGACTCATTGCAAATATATCTGAGGAGAATCTGCCAGAAGCACAGTGTGGTTTTAGACCAGGTTGTAGCACTATGGACATGATCTTTGTTGTAAGGCAGGTCCAGGAAAAATGTTTAGAGCAGAATATGGACCTTGCAGTTTGTAACTGTATGCAGTTTTCAATTGATGTGACCAAAGTTTTTGATACGGTCAACACAGAGGGTCTATGGGCTATTCTACATAAACTGGGCTGCCCAAGAAGGTTCATACAAATCATGTCTGTTCCATGACCACGTGACAGTGCAAGTACTCACCAGTGGTGACTTTCCCGAAGCATATGAAATCTCAAATGGGGTGAAACAAGGCTGCGTATTTGCTCCAGAGCTGTTCAACTTGTTCTTTGCTTGTGTTCTCAACCATGCAACAAAGGACTTGGATTGGGGGATATTCATCCCTCTTTGATCTTACTGCTAAGACCAAGACACTGGAGAGGCTTCTCGTCAAGGCACTTTTTGCAGAAGACTGCGCCTTGATGGCTCAGACATCAGGTCAACATTGATAGATTTTTCTGAAGCATCCCAGCTCTTTGGCCTCACCATCAGTCTTAGGAAGTCAGAGATCTTGTTCCAATCAGCACCTCATTCCGATGCCCTAGTGCCAGCCATATTCATCCAAGGGACACAGTTGAAAAATGTGGATCAGTTCAAGTATCTGGGCAGTACTGAAGGGCTAAAATCCATATGCTGTTTATGTTACAACCTGATATATAGACCGTGTCAGCTCTTTTTAGAGGCCCAAAGTCCAGAGTTTGGTCAAGACGACAGAGGCCTAGCAAATAGTGAACAATATTAGCTAAGAAGCAGAACAAATAAAGGACAACCTTGCTTTTTGCTAAAATAAGCTGGTTATAATATAATATATAATATAATAATGGTCAGCAAGAAGCCAGGTGGAAATTATAATTGGGGGCTTTATCTCAAAGCTGCAAACAGATCTAAGGAATGAAAGGGGCCCTGTTCCTTCTGTAGAAGAGGTGCCTTCCTACATACCAGCCTTGAGTTTATGGAAGAGGTTCAAACATGTCAGTATGAGATATATCCTCCCTCTCACAGATGTACACCCGTCCTCGCCTTAGAAACACAAATGAACAACTAAAAAGCAATCTTTATTGCCATGTACTTTTCATTTGTCTCTTTGCTTTAACCCCTAGTATGTACCTGTTGGACAATCAGAGGAGCTACTTCATTCCTATGGACCCCAAATCAGAATTCAACATATATTTTTTATACTAACACACTATACATTGTTTAAAGGAAAACACCTGTGTACTAATTGTGTCATGAGTTAACCTGAAACCATGGGTGGAGACATTATATAATCTTTGACTATTGACTACTGTGCTTATCTTGTCTTGCTGCTAGACCTATCCAGGGATTTGGGACTGCCTACCCAGCCATTTCCCTCCACCCATGGAAAAATCCATATAATCCATTGTAATCAATTGTTTGGCAGCGTCTCTGAGCCTAATAAGCAAGGTGACACCCCGCCAGCGCTGTTCATAATAAACCCAAGTGCTTGATTCTACACGGTGTCCATATTTTGTTCCTTCAGAACCATCTCAATTGTCTGTTCCCTTGATAAGAAAATTTCCTCCAGAATTAGTAAAGCCAGTCAGGCCCTTGGCCGACTTCAAACAAAAGTTGTTAACCAACACAACATCTGTCTCTCCACCAAATTGAAGATCTACAGTGCAGTGATTTTAACATCTCTCCTGTATGGATCTGAGATGTGGACTCTTCATAGACGTCACATTAAACAGCTTGAGCAATTTCGCATGCACTCCCTCCGCTCAATAATGAGCATTCGCTGGCAGGACAGAGTGACCAATATTGAAGTCCTTGAGAGAGCAAACATAACCAGCATTGAAGAAATGTTATTGAAAGCACAACTTAGGTGGACCAGGCATGTCATCCGAATGGAAGACCACAGTCTCCCAAAGCAGATCTTGTATGGGCAAAAGAAAGAAGGGACATCTGTATAAGTGCTTCAAAGATCATCTGAAGAGCAGTCTCCAGTGGGCTGACATCAATCCCAAAGAACTTGAGCAAATGGCTTAGAACAGGATTCACTGGAGGTATCTGACAAGATCAGCACGTGACAAGTTTGAGCGGGATTGATTAAATTATCTCCAGGCTGCATGTGAAAGGCGCCACAGAGCTGCATCATCAAACATCATAGATACAGACTTCCCATGCCCTCAGTGCAGCCGACTCTGTGCATCAGGATTCAGACTGCGGAGTCATATGCATAGCCATATGAGAGAATTGCAACAATGTCGTCATCATCATCAGCCATCGACTACCAACATATTGTTGCAGAATCCAGAACTTCAGCATTATTGTAGCCTTAGCTGTATAGATACTCAATATTTAAATAAATTTAGTATTGGATGTTATAGCTAAATCTAAAAACAGACTCAATCTCAAAATCCATACTAATTAAGAAAACACTGTAAACCCAAAATGGCCAACAGGATTTTAAAAGTCATGGGGCTGTAAAAGCAAATATTAAAAAAGGGGAAGGAAAAATTAATCAAAATATTAGAAACAAAAATGGATTGGAGGGCACAGAACAGCTTTACTTTTAGCATCATTCATGCACATTAGGGAGTTAAACAATAAGCATAACAACAAAGGGGAAAAGAAAAGGGGGGCTGTAGTCCAGGGAGAAGACAGATGTATAGGGGCTCGAAGTAAGACAGAAAGTTTATGCAGATAGATGCAGGAAGGCAAGAGTTGCATGGTAGAAGGCTCTCTCAGCCACATTGGTGAAACTGTGTTTAAAAAACACAGTGAAGGCCCTGGCTGGATGTGCACAGGGAGCAGAGACATAAGAGGTACTAATTTGAATCCTGGCTCTATTTCAGTCCTTGAAAATATATAAATACATTTTAGTAGGAAAAAGTTTTATGTAAATATTGTGACAAATTTCCTCCTCTACCTTGGTGGGTTAGGCGTTAGGGTGTGGGTCAGACTCGGGTGCTTCTCCCTCCTGGGTAGCCTCCTTTTCAGCTGCTCAGGTCCGCCTACCTATGAGAGCGACTCTCTGGCTTTGGGCCAGCATTCGGGTTCCCAAGGCCTTAGCTGCCCTTCTTTCCCTTTTCGTCTTTCTACGCCGTCTGGGAGTGGAGAACAAATCTGGGGATATTTCAGAGAAGGTTGGGGGTTGATAGTCTACTGTGGATGCCTCACTACTTTCAGGGCTTCTCCCTTTCTCCAATTCGCCTATCGGGAGTAAGTCTCCAAACCCTGGGAAGTCCCTCCCTATGAGCACCGGGTATCGGAGTTTAGGGACTACACCTGCTGCTACCTCAGTAGTGTTCCCCTGAATCTTGATTTTTACTGGGATGGTGGGGTAATAGCCAACTGTCCCATGGACGCATGTTATCCCCATATGCTTAGCCCACAACAGCTGACTACACTTCACGAGCTTCCCCGAGACAAGCGTGATAGCACTCCCCGAATCAATCAGTGCTGTGGTCTCTACCCCATTTAGTTTCACTGGTCTGGTGTACATATGTGGGGTTAGTGAGACCCCCACAAGGTGGATTAGGGAGCATGGGTCTGCCCAGTTCCCCAGGTTACATTGCATAGGCTCCTCGGCATTGGGACACTGTACATCTATGTGTCCCCACTGGCGTAACATCTGAATGGAGCCCTACGCGTTCCCCGGTTTCTTGGTTTGGGCAGTCTAACATCACGACCCTCTTTCCCCTCAGTGCTCCGACTCTTTGTAGCTTCTGGTGGGCCTTCAGCCCCGCTCTTTTTCCACCTGAGCTCTCCTGGTTGGCCAGTCACCCGAGCTCTCAGGCTTGGTGCTGCTAGTTTAACCCAGGGTGCTTCTTCCTTAACTGGTCGGGTCAGCTCACTTGCCGTCCTTCGCCTTTCTACCAGCACGACAACCTCGTCGTAGGTGGAAGGTCAGTTCTGGCTTACCCAGGCGTGAAGTTCTGGAGGTAGTCCTCTCATGTACCGGTCGATGACAAGAACCTCTAGTATCTCCTCCGGACTCCGGGAATCAGTTCATAACCACTTTCATGCAAGATGGATGAGGTCATATAAATAGGAGCGCAGGGTTTTGTTTTCCTGGTACCTCCACTCATGTTATCACTGGGCCTGCACTGCAGTTATTACCCCAGATCTGGCCAGGATCTCTGCTTTCAGCTGGGGGTAGTCTGCCGCAGCCTTTTCAGGCAAATCATAGTAGGCCTTCTGGGCCTCCCCACACAGGAATGGTGCGAGGATGCCAAACCACTGTTCTCAGGGCCAAGCCTCCTGCAGGGCTGTCCTCTCAAAGGCCAGGCGGTATGCCTCTACATCATCCGCCCGCATCATTTTCTGCGGCCAATTGCTGGCCCGTATGATCTGCATCCCATCATGGCCGCGGTTCAGCTCTGTAAGGACCTTTACCGGGTTTACCAGTTCCTGCAACATAGTCTGGTCCATCAGCAGGTGATTAGTCTCTTGATGCAGCTCACTGCCTCCTGTTGGGCCGCTGCCTGGACAGAGGTAGCCTCCTGCTAGGCAGCTGTGGCTTGTATCAGTGCCCACACTACTTCCTCCATTGTGGAGAAAAAAAAAATAATAAACCCTCTCCCTTTTTTTTTCCCTTCTTTCTCCAAACACCCTCCTTCTTCCGCCGCGCTGTTCACACCAGATCCCCCTTCTGAAACCAGTTGTGACACAATTTCTCCTCTTGGTGGGTCTTGCGCTTATTGGAGGATTTGCTCACCTTGGAGCTTCACAGCAGCCCTTAGTTTGGCCATCTTCATGAACCCACAGTCCAGGTCAACTCTTCTTGTGTCTGACCAGGAGTTGGGAGGTTTGGGGGGAACCCGGGCCTGCCCTCTACTCCAGGTTCCAGCCCAGGGCCCTGTGGAATGCAGCTGTCTAGAGTGCCTTCTGGAACAGCTGTGCGACAGCTACAACTCCCTGGGCTACTCCCCCATGGCTCCTCCCAACACCTGCTTTATCCTCACCATAGGACCTTCCTCCTGGTGTCTGATAATGGTTTTATTCTTCCGTCCTCCAACATTATGCATTCTCACTCTCAGCTCCTAGCGCCTCTTGCTCCCAGCTCCTTACATGCACACCACAAACTGAAGTGAGCTCCTTTTTAAACCCAGGTGCCCTGATTAGCCTGCCTTAATTGATTCTAGCAGCTTCTTGAGTGGGTGCAGGTGTTCTAATCAGCCTGTCTGTCTTAATTGTCTCCAGAAGGTTCCTGATTTTTCTGGAACCCTCCCTGTTACCTTACCCAGGGAAAAGGGACCTACTTAACTGGGGCTAATATATCTGCCTTCTATTACTCTCCTGTAGCCATCTGGCCCGACCCTGTCACAATATATACTGAAAATGACTGATTCATAGATTCCAAGGTCAGAAGGGACCATCATCATCTCGTCTGACCTCCTGTGTAACACAGGCCAGAGAACTTCCCCCAAGCAATTCCTAGAGCAGATATTTTAGAAAAAACAAGCAAGCTGTGGGGATGCAGTGTTACATCAACCAGAGGAAATCCTGGCTATGTTACAGTTGTGCATTGTGTAAAACATGAGTCTGCACAACATTGGTCAAGTACTTACATAGATCTGTACCCTTGATGTTTCTGGCTCTGAGGACTTTTACTGTGAGGTTGTAATAAGGATGCTTCTCACGCTGTAAAGACAAGCAGGTTCTCTGTTAATGTCAGCTTCAGCACACCTTCCAAAAACATGCAAATATCAGGATAAGGGAATGAAGTGGAACAACCCGCACAGAGTCCACTATAAGTAAATCTTAGTTTTGAAATATAAGAACTATTTGAAATTGAGAAAGTGAAGACATAAGGTGGTATCTCTGAAGAAGGTGGGCGAAGGACAGAGGCAGAGCACCACAGTGAAGGGAGGCTGAGAATTAAATGAATTCCCATCTCACCACAGGTAAAAGTGATCTTTTTTTAGATAGTCAAACTGACAGTCATAGAAGAAAAAAACTCTTTAGGGCTCACTGTTGTTACAGCTCAGTTTCAAATAGCTTAATTAACCCTATTACTGCTGAGCTATAAATTAGATATTAACTTAATTTTTAAATCCTTCCTCCTAGCTTAGTGTGTCCCATTCATTTGTACAGAACACTTGAGCTATATTGCTATATCGAGCACAAGTCAGTTGGCCTGGGTTCTGAGACTCACTGCCATGGGTCTTTTTTTCTTTTTTGTAGTCGAGACATATCCCCATTTTACAGATGGGTACTAAGGATAAGATTCCTCCCCCAGCTTACCTCACAACAGTGTTGTGAAAATAAGTTGTTTGTGAAGCACTCAGATACTATAGTGATGAGCACCACAGAAAAGCCTATCAGGAAATTAATAATTCTGTCTTCAAAGCAGGGTTTGAATGGGGCAAACACTGAACTATGAAGATAAAACAAAATATTCTGTGCACTGAATGAGGCAGGGGTCCAATATATTAAGTGATCATGTAATTAAAGACTATTGCAATGCATGCACACAAGGGGAGCAAACTAAGGTTCCATAGACAACCTTAGTAGTGGTTTCAGAGTAACAGCCGTGTTAGTCTGTATTCGCAAAAAGAAAAGGAGTACTTGTGTTACCTTAGAGACTAACCAATTTATTTGAGCATGAGCTTTCGTGAGCTACAGCTCACTTCATCGGATGCATACTGTGGAAACTGCAGAAGACATTATATACACAGAGACCATGAAACATTACCTCCTCCCACCCCACTCTCCTGCTGGTAATAGCTTATCTAAAGTGATCATCAAGTTGGGCCATTTCCAGCACAAATCCAGGTTCTCTCACCCTCTGCCCTCCCCCCCACAAACTCACTCTCCTGCTGGTAATAGCCCATCCAAAGTGACCACTCTCTTTAAAATTTAAATTTAAAGAGAGTGGTCACTTTGGATGGGCTATTACCAGCAGGTGAGTGAGTTTGTGGGGGGGGGGGGGGGTGGAGGGTGAGAAAACCTGGATTTGTGCTGGAAATGGCCCAACTTGATGATCACTTTAGATAAGCTATTACCAGCAGGAGAGTGGGGTGGGAGGAGGTAATGTTTCATGGTCTCTGTGTATATAATGTCTTCTGCAGTTTCCACAGTATGCATCCGATGAAGTGAGCTGTAGCTCACGAAAGCTCATGCTCAAATAAATTGGTTAGTCTCTAAGGTGCCACAAGTACTCCTTTTCTTTTTGCGAACCTTAGTAGTGACATTTCCTAAGTTTTGAGCGTTTGTCTTTGTAACCTCAACATTCTTGTAATGTTTTTTGAGTGTAATATACATCAGAGCCATAATTAGATCTTCTCTTCCCCCCCCCCTCCATTCCCTCCTCCCCAGGTTAAACACATTTTGTTTTTGACTCTTTTCTTAATAGGTTTTTCTTCTTTCAATATCCCTAAACTAACCTCTCTACCTAAGCCACCCGCCTCTCTACCTTCCCAATACTTGATCTACAAGTTTCAGGAAGGAGATACAGGGCTGTATGTAAGATTATTTTCCCTTACTCCCTGGTGGAAAATTGCTACTGCCCTGTAGGCTGTTAAATACAGTAAGGATGTGGTTGCAAAAATGTCTGCCATCATGTGTGACGGAACTCTCCTGACTTGACACACAAGGTTCTATAATATTGGCATCTGGGAGATCACACAACATCAGCACACATCCCACTCCCTCACTTCACTCTGAAGGATGTCAGTGTACATCCATGTGTTGCAATCCCAATGATAATGATCCTCTCCAAAAGCCTCTGAGAAAAGATGTTTGTCAACAACAGCCACTCAGCTGAATCAACATTCCCCAAACAGAGGAACTTCCACAACATAAATTAAAGACTCAGGAGCATAGCAAAGATCTCTGCCAACTATGAGAGCTAGGTCTGTTCCAAGTCCCATGTTTTTAAGTAAACTGGCACCTTTCTTAGTCTAATGCAGTTTTATTTCATAAGAGGCACGGTGGTGTCATATTACATTACAAGATAAGCATGCACAGTAAACTCAGAAATTAAATGTGACATCACCAAGTTCGCACTACCTGAGTCCCAGGGGCAAGGCAGGCAGGGCCAGAAGAGTAGCTGATTCCTAGCAGAGCAGCTGTTCTATATGAGTAATCAATGTTTGTGAAACAGATTCAAGTGTGAGACAGCTCTTGGAATTGAGTTTATGGCCCAGGTGCCCTTTCTCCAGAATAGCATATTGCACCCTAGGTGAAATTTACTTCCCTGAATAAGTGACCTTTTTGTGTAGGGGACTTCACATTGCCCAGGATGGAATTCTTCTGGGCTGAGTGAATTGATAAGCATAACAAGCACAGAAAATTGCCAGGTTTGCTATCTGAGTTTGGATGAGCCTGAAACCTCTAAGTGAAACTAAGTGGGTTTGAATCTGAATAAACCAAAGGGACAGCATCTGTGCACCTCTAATTCTCAACAGCAACATTTCACTTGTAAATAGTTAATGTGGCAGGTACTGGCTAAAATTTCAAACTAGCAAGTCTCCAAAAATGACAGCTTCACACTCCTGATGAATCCCTGGTTAGACTGCAAAGCACTGGTGTTCAGTAACAATTCTGCCCTCTTGCCTAACTTTGCTCTTCCAAACCCTGTATTAAATATAACAAATTAAAAAACCATTTAAAATGAACAAAGCCACAGTTTTACATAAATCAAACAAGAACCAACAATGACAGGCACACAGCAAACCTCTCATGATTTTTTTCTGTAACATTTGCTATTTGCCTCCCCCATAAAGCCTCACCTACAATACAAATATAACCACATGAAGGAACCTGGTTAAAAGTGGGCTACCCCCTACCTTGGTTGCAAAGCAAGTATGATTCGAATATGTAGTCCAGAGTCTATCTTAACAGCAGCTTTAGCCTGGCTGTAAAACAAGGTTAACAGCCACTCTGCACTACATATTGGAACTCTTGCAAGGTAAGGAATAACTAATTACCAAGTTACCAGACATAGTTGTATTGGTAGTTTAGACAGGGGCTTACTCTGGGCTAATCCTTGCCATACTTGGTAGGATTCAGAGTGTAAATTCCCGTTAGCCTGGGGAGCGACTAAAAGGGAAGTGCACAGAATTGCTCTGCTTCTTTATAGTCAAAATAGACTATGGATGAAATCTGCAAAAACATTTCCTTAACTTTGCTCCCACTGAAGTCAATGGGAGTTTCACCACTCCTGACTTCAGTGGGAGCTGACTTAAGGCCACAGAGAGCACTTTTTAAAATTTCACCATACATTGCCAAACAGACTCCGACCTATGAAGCCCACAGTCTAGGAATGAGCGGCTAAGCCCAGTCGCTATCACCACCTTTGCTATCCAAACTCTGCTTTAGGTAGCTTCTCCTACACATGACAAAGGCTGTGTTCACCCTGTTTTAGGGCTGCTTTTATGCATGTGTCATAACTTTTAGTCGCTTCTCTCTCATGGGGGTGATGACACTTAGCACAAAGGAAGGGCAAAAGTTTACATTACCCGCCGGTGATAGAGCCCGGTATCCTTCCTCTCTTTCCTCTGGAATAGCACAGCAGCCAGAAGTGGGAACATTCGGGGTGACACCCTGCTAAGCAGCACAGCACGGAACATGGGAGACCTTCCCAAACCCTGAGGTAAAGAAACAGGAGTGAAAACACCAAGTCACTGGAATTTGACCAGCTGCTTCTCCTCACTCCTCTGAACTGCTGTAGCTTTGTCCTAAGTTACACACAGAGCTCTGCTCTAACAGGGAGAAGCAACCACTGGAGGGGGTGGGGGGGGTGTGGCTTGGAGTTACATAACAATCCAGTTTACAGCCTCGCTGGCAGGTTTTTCCAAACACTAGCAGTAAAACATAAGGGTGATAAATAAATTAGATCAAGGGAGCGGAAAGAGGGTCTGACAAGAAGCACTATGTTTTCTTCCAGACTCTGACACAAACTTGTTCTGTGACTCTGGGCAAGTTGCAACTTCTCTGGGCTTGAATTTCCCGGTCTGTTGAAATACAGAGAAATCCCTGTGTCACAGTTCATTAGTGTCTGCAAAGTGCATTGAGATCCTCTGATGGCAGGCAAAAAAGAAAGACTAGATAACAATCAAAGTTAAGAATCCAAAGAATTAAGAGGATAAGGAAGATATTTACATAATATTTATTATGGGGGGGGAATAATGAGGGAGGAAGCAGAGGAAATTAGTTAAAAGTATCAGGGGGTAGCCGTGTTAGTCTGTATCCAAAAAAAAACAACAAGGAGTCCGGTGGCACCTTAAAGACTAACAGATTTATTTGAGCATAAGCTTTCGTGGGTAAAAACCCCACTTCTTCAGATGTATCCAGGTGCCTAGAGCCCAGCTGCTCACCAGATCTGCCACCAGCTTCTCTTCCTCCCAGCCCCCAAACCTCCAAGTACCTAGTACTGTCTAACTTAAACTAAGCCAATAGACACTACACATCTGTACCTCCTCCTCCATTGATGCTAACCTCTCCCACAAGTGCCCTTACCCTGCCCCACTGCTCCCCAGGTGACTGACTGTCCCCCGCTGCATCCCACCCAATGCCATCTGTCCCCGTTTCCAGCAGTTACACACCTGGAAATTAGGTGTTGGATGAAGAGTTAAGGAAATCTGAATATACTAGAAGCTTTTTGCCCTGCAGTAATCTAGAGCCTTTTATTAGTTCTTAATACAGTCAATTTTATATCTGAGTTACTCTGACTGTGGCCTCAGTCCTGAAGGCACCATTCCACTCAGAACTGCAGCGTAAGGAAGTAATCGTGCCTAGATAGCATAGCAGCATACACCTTATACAAGCATAACTTGATCAGATCAGAGCATGGGTCTGAGCAAAAAAATTGCCCTTTGCTCCTGCAGTTGCTGATGTCTGTGGCATGTTTTGATTCAACAAACAAAAACAAAACAGCAAGGAGGAAATTTGCACAATTCCCCTTTCTGTTGTTGGCCCCTATTTGTGAGCACCTTGCTAGTCAATGATCAGGTTGTTTCCACTCAAGCAATCACTCCTCCCCTTTGCCAGCATGTCTTCTAACATGCTGCATGTTTAAAAGGTATTGTCAATTTCTGGCTACATGAGAGTGGGCTGCCTAACCAATGGGAAGTTGCTGGTGGCATCCTCTGCAATAAATGGAGTTAGGGGTATGGGAAGAGCTGTTAAATGAAGCACTTTATTTTCATATATGGGGAAAGGGAAATATAAATTTAAAAAACTGAGTTCCCTTTCACACTTTACCATAGAAAAGATTGATCAGCTGGTCTAGTCACTGGGTTGATCTGGACAACAATACAAAACTAATCTGTAAATCTTAGTTCTTGAAGAAGTTCATTCACCAGCTTCACAGCCCTTTGGTTTTTTAATCCAAGTTGGTTAAATCTGTAGGCGAAGGCCAAAAACTTCATTGGTTGTATTGCTTGCCAGAATCACATGCGAAATAAACTCTGAAGAAGTGGGGTTTTTACCCACAAAAGCTTATGCTCAAATAAATCTGTTAGTCTTTAAGGTGCCACCGGACTCCTTGTTGTTTTAGTTTAAAATGACAGTTGTTAATAGCTGAGACACTGAAGTTTGGGATTTAAAAAAAAAACAACCAAATGTACTGCAAATAAAACTCAAGAGAGGGGTTTGGACAATTAGAATGGGATTGAGACCTTGGGCCAAATCCTGCTCACTTTTCTCATGTAAGTAAAACTCTGACTTCATGAGATTACTTTGGTGGGCAATGCAAGCACAATTTGGTCCCTTCTTAGTATGGACCCAATCCAACACCCATTGCCATTGACTTCAATAAACACTGGATTTGACCCTGTAAAAAATTATTAAAAATAGGTACTAGAATACTTTGGAAAAAATATAAACAATCAATAGTTTCAGATTTTATCCCAGGGCTTTACGGGTATTTGTTAATGAATTTCCTGAATAACTGGCAATTAATTTAGAAAAGGTAGAGATAACTGGAGAATCTCAGACATTGTAATGCCAAACTTCAAGCCACCTGGCTATTTGTCCTGAATCTAACTTAATTCCCTAGTAAAATAATAGAGCAAACTGAGCCACACACATCTGAAAGTGCCTAAAAGATAACGGAAGCTTGAGCAATTAGCACCATGGCTTTGAATCATAGGACTGGAAGGGACCTTGAAAGGTCATCTACTCCAGTCACCTGCACTCATGGCAGGACTAAGGGTATGTCTACACTATCCACATTACAGCACAGCCACAGCAGTGCTGTGACATGGGCAGTGTAGACATGCTTTATCGCTAAAACTTTGTCGCTCAGGGGGGTGTTTTTTCACACCCCTGAAAGACAAAAGTTTTAACGCTGAAAGTGGCAGTGTAGACACAGTCTATATATTATCTAGACCATCCCTGACAGGTGTTTGTCTAACCTGCTCTTAAAAATCTCTAATGATGGAGATTCCACAACCTCCCTAGGCAATTTATTTCAGTGCTTAACCACCTTGACAGTTAGGAAGTTTTTCCTAATGTCCAACATAAACCTCCCTTGCCACAATTTAAGCCCATTGCGTCTTGCCTTATCCTCAGAGGTTAAGAACAACAATTCTTCTCCCTCCTCCTTGTAACAACCTTTTATGTACTTGAAAATGGTTATGTTCCCTCTCAGTCTTCTCTTTTCCAGATGAAACAAACCCAATTTTTTTCAATATTCCCTCATAGGTCATGTTTTCTAGACCTTTACTCATTTTTGTTGCTCTTATGTGGACAAATTGGAGAAAGTCCAGAGCTTTCCTGCAACATGGCACCCAGAACTGGACACAATACTCCAACTGAGGTCTAATCAGTGCAGACTAGAGCAGAAGAATTACTTCTCATGTCTTGCTTACAACACTCCTGCTAATACATACTAGAATGATGTTCGCTTTTTTAGCAAAAGTGTTACACTGTTGATTCATATTTAGCTTGTAGTCCACTATGACCCCCAGATCCCTTTCCGCAGTACTCCTTCCTAGGCAGTCATTTCCCATTTTGTATGTGTGCAACTGATTGTTCCTTCTTAAGTGGAATACTTCGCATTTGTCCTCATTGTACTGCATCCTATTTACTTCAGACCATTTCTCCAGTTTGCCCAGATCATTTTGAATTTTAATCCTAACCTCCAAAGCACTTGCAACCCCTCCCAGCTTGGTATCGTCTGCAAACTTTATAAGTGCACTCTCTATGCCATTATCTAAATCATTGACTGAACCACTGATAACGACTTTCTGGGAACAGTTTTCCAACCAGTTTTGCACCCGCTTTATAGTAGCTTTACTAAAGTCAAGATATACCACGTCTACCACTTCCCCCCTATCCACAAGGCTTGTTATGCTGTCAAAGAAAGCTACGGGGTTGGTCTGACGCTACTTGTTCTTGATAAATCCATGCTGTTACTTATCACCTTATCTTCTAGATGTTTGTAAGGAACAAATGAAAGGAACAAATCCTGCCAAATCATAATTTATTTTGATCCAATTACGCAATTAGACATGAAAAGATTTGCGTAACATTGCAACAAGTTATCACTGGAGCTATTGTGTTTCAAGGAATGCTGGCATGCCTGGAACATTGGAATTCTTGGGTGGGTGGGACCAGATAAGATATTTCGTGGAGGTGAAATACTTGAGTGAGAGGAGGAGAAACTGGTGTGAAACTGCTTTGCTAGATAAATATTCAACCACCCCTCCCAACATAGTTGTCTAAAAAGGGCTCTACCCAATATTTTACTATGCAACAGCCAAAATAAGTCCAAGAGTGGTGATTCCTATAAAAAGGCCAATCCTGCACAACCACTGCATCAGAGATTGTGCATGATCAGACCTAATACTGAAAACAAATATATAAATTAGAAAGACATAAGAATGTAAGAAGAGTAATTGTGTTGTATTATTGAAATGCCACACAACGCCCTATAGTAGGGGTAGTTAATTATTTTTGTCAAGGTCCAAATTTCTTGGTCAAGGTACAGTCAAGGTCCAGACTCCAGACCAAATAATAAAAACAATTATAATACAATAAAATAAATTATTAATCAATAAGTAAATAAAAAGTTTTCATGATCCATTCAAAAGCATCTGCCTGTCCCGATTTGGCCCATGATCCACCTATCGACTCTCCCTGCCCTATAGAATCCTATAGCTGACACCTGCTTTCAGCAATAGGCTCCTGCAACAGCAGGCAAAGCCACTGAATCGGTCTGTGAGGTTTAAAATTTATGCAACTTCCACAGATAGTAGAGTTTCCCACTTTGTTTCAACTTATGACATTTTTACTCTTAGACATTGTTTCATCTTTAAATTAACAGAACCCTATCCTGTAACCCTTACTCATACTAAATATTCCCATAGAAGCGAATAAACTACAAAAAAGATGGATTATCTCTTGCTTCTCTCTTATTTTAGATAATATATATTTATGGCAAAATCTGTTCTGCCCTTTTATATCATAGTATAAGAATAGATATTACACAGGAACTGTGGATATTGATTGTAATGCATCTATTGGCTTACCAATTTTCCCATCATCTTTGGTGGTGATCACATTTTACTCTAAGATTCAAAATATTCTATTGTGAACAGAAATTTGATACAATGGGGAAGGGGAATGAGTTTCCAGAAATGTTTTTCAGGCTACTCACAAGAACTTGGAGTTTAGACTAGCCCCACACACACTACTTATACTGAAATCCCTGCACTGGGCTGAAAATTCACTATTCTGATTCCTCTATATCCTTAAATACCACAGTACTGGCAATGACCTACCAAATTCACGGTCCATTTTGGTCAATTTCACAGTCACAGGGCTTTAAAAAAATCATATAATTCATGATTTCAGCTATTAAAATCTGAAATTTCATGGTGTTGTAATTTTAGGGGCCCTGACCAAAAAAGGAGTTGTGGTGCGGGGGGTGTCACAAGATTATCCCAGGGGTTGTGGTACTGCTACCCTTACTTCTGTGCCGCTGCTGGTGGCGATGCTACCATCAGAGCTGGGCTGCCGGAGATCAGCAGCTGCTGGCCAAAAGCCCAGCTCCGAAGGCAGAGCCGCCGCCACCAGCACAGAAGGATGGCATGGTCTGGTATTGCCACTCTTACTTCTGCACTGCTGCCTTCAGAGCCGAGCCCTTGATCGGCAGTCACCACTCTCTGGCCGCCCAGCTCTGAAGGCAGCAGTGCAGAAGTAAGGATGGCAATACCATACCATCCTACCCTTATTTCTGCGCTGCTGCTGTCGGGGCGCTACCTTCAGCGCTGGGTGCCCAGCCACCCCTCTCTGGCCACCCAGCTCTGAAGACAGTACAAAAGTAAAGGTGGCAATAGCGCGATTCCCCCTGCAACTCCCATTTGAGTCAAACCCCCCAGTTTGAAAAATGCTGGTCTCCCCCATGAAATCTGTATAGTATAGGGTAAAAGCACACAGAAGACCAGATTTCACAGGGGGAAGACCAGATTTCACGGTCCATGACGCATTTTTCATGGCTGGGAATTTGGTAGGGCCCTAGCAAAGAATGAAACCGTCATTTTAGGCCTTGTCTAGGACAGAAAACTTGCTAACTAGAAAATGAAAAATCAACCTAATTACACCCCAATATAGACACGTTTAAACCAGCTGAAATGGTGTTGAAACGGACTTAGCTTGACATGGTAAGCTGAGTCTCTCAGGCACCAAGCCAACAAAGGGACAGGAAAGAGGCATTCTTTCCCAGAAAGAAAAGGAGTACTTGTGGCACCTTAGAGACTAACCAATTTATTTGAGCATAAGCTTTCGTGAGCTACAGCTCACTTCATCGCATCCGATGAAGTGAGCTGTAGCTCACGAAAGCTTATGCTCAAATAAATTGGTTAGTCTCTAAGGTGCCACAAGTACTCCTTTTCTTTTTGCAAATACAGACTAACACGGCTGTTACTCTGAATTCTTTCCCAGTTGATCATCACGACCTGCACTTACAACTGGTATTTTATTGCAAGGGCATCTATTTTTGTTTAAATGACAAAGTTTGCTTTTTCCTTACATTCTGTGACCCCTCCACCTCTCCTCTCCAGGAATTTTATTAAAGTGCTTTTATATTTCCATAGCCCCTTTCACTCAGAAAGATCCCAACAGGCTATAGAAAATTGAACATGTGCAGAGGGATCACTGAGGGACTAACATCTGGGGGAATACCCAGAGCCGTCACAGCCTGTCCCATAACCTTGGGGTACCTTTGTGCTGTGCATCTATGGCTCAGAGCAAGGGCATTGGAACATTCCCAAAAGTGGGTGGGGACTGAGGCCCCCACCCCAAAGCTCTGCCCCTCCTCTTCCCACCAAGACCCGGACCCTGGCCAAGCCGGAAGCCATAACAGGGCCAGGGAGTCTGCCCCTTCCCCCAACCAGAGTGAGATGGGGGCCAAAAGCAGCCCCGTGCCCGTGTCCCCACCCCCAGCCTCCCTGCCCAGGGCAGATGGAGGGACCCGCTCCCCACGTGGCTCTCCCCGACCTGGCCCTGGCCAGGGGCAAGGTCTCGGAGCTGCAGCCCGGCCAGAAGAGCTGTGCAGGGCTGGGCAGCTATGGGGAGCTGCAGCGATCCCTCCACCTGCCCACAGTGCAGGGGGCCCAAGGAGCGCAGCCCCCAGGCCCCCTGCCCAGGGCAGGTGGATGGTCTGCAGCTCCACACAGCAGCCCACATGGCTCTTACCATGGCTGGGCTGCTGCTCCAAGGCACCGGAGCCGGGTCAGCGCAAGCCATGAGGGCAGCTGTGGGGAGCTGGTGCGGAGTCACGGACCATCCACCTCCACCTGCTGTAGACCAGGAGCCCGGGGGGCTGGGACATGGGCTGGGGGACGTGCGGCTCCCACAACTGCCCTGGCTGCCTGGCCAGGGGGTGGAGCCATAGGGGAAAAGAGGTGGGGAAGGGAGTGGGGTCCACCCCGGCGAAAAGGTGATGGGCCAGGCCTGTCCATTTTCAAAAAGTGGGAGGGTCCTGGGCCCCCCCATTCCAGCACCACTGGCTCAGAGCCCTGACACCAGTAGCCTGCCCACAAGGATAGGACTCACCCTGGCTCTCAGAAGCCTACTTGTTCATTGCAGGGTGACACCAACAGCCCTCCCAATCCAAAGTCTCCCCAAATCTGTCCTCACTAAATACTTAGCTACCAGACACTGACTTTTCCACTCTGGTTCCTCATCCCAAAGGAGGGAAGCTAACCCCTACTCATCAGTTTACTTTGGCCCCCACACTCCAGACAGTTTGCACACCAGAGTCCTGCACAGGGTAAAAATAGACAAAGTTTATTTAATAGAAAACACATATTCAAAGATGAAATATAAAGAAAAAGCAAACAGAAAAGTTACACAAAAAACAAATATACAGATGTAACCTCAGGCTTTACACTTCTATATTAGATAAAATCCCAAATCTCATACTAGTTATCTATTGTCTTTAGACATTTTCCCAGCATACCACCTAGCTGCAGGGGGGATCCAGCATTTCATGGATGGCTGTCCCTCAGAACTTGTCTACGCTTAATGCTGCTTCAGTGTAGACATTACCTAGACCGATGGGCGGAGGAGGTGGGAGGAGAAGGGTTCTCCCCTCAGCACAGCTACCAAGAGGAGGTAGCTAGGTGGATGGAAGAATTCTTCCGTCAACCCTGCGCTGTAGGGGTCGACTTAATTTCCTAGTGTAGACCAGCCCTTAGTTTCTGGATGCTCTTCAGTTCAAAACCTTAACCATGTAAAAGCATTTGAGGTGGGGGGGGGGAGCAGGGGGAGTTGTTAAGTCACTATAGATACTCAACGTGGGGTAAACTCCCTCCTTTCTTAGGCCAGTGGCTCTCAACCTTTCCAGACTACTGTACCCCTTTTAGTAGTTTGATTTGTCTTGCATACCCACAAGTTTCACCTCACTTAAAAACTACTTGCTTACAAAAATCAGCCCTAAAAATGCAAAGTGTCACAGCACATTATGACTGAAAAATTGCTCACTTCCTCATTTTTACCATATAATTATAAAATAAATCAATTGGAATATAAATGTTGTACTTACATTTCAGTGTATCATATATGGAAGCAGTATAAACAAGTCATTCTCCATATGAAATTTTAGTTTGAACTGACTTCGCTAGGGCTTTTCATGTAGCTTGTTGTAAAACTAGGCAAATATCTAGATGCGATGACTGGTGCCTCCCCATACTTGGAGAGCACCAGCTAAAGGGGAGGACACATGACCTCCTCACATCTCCTCCCTGCCCCACCCCCAGCCCAGGGCCCCAGTGCTCTCCCCGCCCCCCATTACCTGCTGGGGGGGGCTCTGTCCTCCTGCTGCACCAGCTCCCCCTCAGCACATTCAGCTGCTCTCCCTGGTAGCGAAGCCCGGGCAGGGAGAGGAACGGAGCTAATCCTGGTTGCTGCTCTGTGCAGTGTGGCCAACTACCTGGGAGAGAGCCTGGTTGGGGAGGAACGGCGGCAGCCGCCTGCTCCCTGCCTGGGCTCGACTTCTGGGGACAAGAACCAAACGTACTGAGGGGGCAGCTCGCTCAACCTTTGTCCCCAGAAGCTGAGCATGGTCGGGGGCAGCCTGCTGCCGCCGCCACCACCAGGCGCTCTTCCAGGCAGCTGCTGTGCTGTACTAGGCAGCATCCCAGCAGCTCAAAGAAGCTCTGGCCCCACCCTTCTGCTCCCCAACCCCAGACCAGCTTCTCAGGGGCACATTTGACCTTGCATACCCCCCGATACGTTGCCTTAAGATGTATCCCCTTGACGATCTCTGCTTTACTGCAGGGGTACATGTACCTCCTGGTTGAGAACCACTGTCTCAGGCCTTGTCTATACCACAAAATTAAGTAATTACTGCAATTTTTCATGTCCACACTAGCACCTTCTGTTGGAGTGCATCCTCGCCAGGAGCGCTTCCACTGACTGAAGGGGGGCACTGTGCGGCACTGACAGCTGGAGCCTCCCCACCCCAGGGCTGGCAGCCTGAAGGCCCAGCGCCACCTCCCAGTGAAGGACTGAGCGGGGGAACACCTGGCTGCCTCTCACTGTGTGTGGGGAGCGGGGGGGAGGGGGGGAAAGGAGAGGCAATCCCTGACCAGGAGGCGGCAATAGCAAGATATCTTCCATAATGGTCACATCCTGTGGAAAGTGTGGGGACAGGAATGATTATCAGCTCCCCCCCCCCCCACAGTGCTTGCTCTCCCCAAGAGCCACATGCCCAGTGTATAGCAGGGTCCAGGAAGAGTGACTTACCCTGTGGCTACTCACCATTTTGGGGGTCTTGTGGCTCATGGGTGCTTGTCTGGGGTCAGCCAGTTAGTGACAGGTGTGTGAATACTGGCTGAGTTTTAAGTCACTGAATCAGTGTTGTGTGTGTTGCAAACAATACTGCTTCTGTAAAATGTTGCATTTAAAAACTTCACAGAGATGACCTTGGGAGCCTAGCCTCCCTCTTTGTTATAGGTGGCTGAATGGCGAGGCAGAATTAGAAAGTGGCCAAGAAGAACTAAGGAGGACTTTCTGCGTGATGTTATGACGCACTTTGCCTCCGAGAAACAAGAATTGAAGGAGTGGCAGGACAGTGAGAAGAGGGACAGAAAGGAGAATGGGGCTCTCCAGAAAGAAGCCATGGAGCAAGTCTTAAAGGATATGGAGCACCAAGACGACAGGTCGAGGCGATATTAGCACTGCAAACTGAGCAGCTCCACACGCGCCCACCCTCCCCTGCAACTGCAGTCACAAAACTCTTCCCCATTCGCCCCCCAGACACCACCAACACACTCTTATTCACCTCCTGGCTTCAGTCTGTACCTGTGACATTCCACTCCTCCCTGCACTGCGGACTCCAACTACCCACTGCACTCAACACCCATCCCTCTGCAGTTTGGCCTCGTTGAAGTACAGTACCCACTGCATTGTAGTCCAAAGGAAAAGGTTGGATATGATCCCTGGACATACACAAATCTTTAGCCGTCCCGGGACCCCTCCTCCTCCTGCTGAGACCTTCCCTTCCCCCATCGCCCTTGCTGCTACTAGGTTTTTTTTGTTTTTGTTTGACTCTTTCCTCCGGTTGTCTTTAATTAAAAGAATTGTGTTGGTTTGAAAGCAATCTTTATTCTATTAACTGAAAGCTAAGAGCCCTGCGAAGCAACATACAAATTATGTTAAACCCCCTTATTGCATTATGTGCACCAATCACCTCCTAACAATACAAGCACTGCAATCCTGACGTAGCAACAAATATTAGTGGCTTTCAGCTTCAAATTGCTTCCTCAAGGCATCCTTCATCCCTGTGCTGTGCCCCTCTAATAGCCCTGGTCTCTGGCTGTTTGAACTCAGGATCCAGGCGCTGAGCCTCTGCGGTCCAGCCCTGAGTCAAGCTTTCACCCTTCCTTTCACAAATATTATGGAGTGTACAGCACACAGCTATAAGCATAGGAATATTGTCATGAGCCAGGTCCAGCTTCCCATAGAGGCAGCACCAGTGGGCTTTTAAACTGCCAAAAGCACACTCAACAGTCATTCTGCACTTGCTCAGCCTGTTGTTGAACTGCTCCTTGCTGCTGTCAAGTTGCCCCATGTATGGATTCATAAGCCACGGCATTAAGGGGTAGGCAGGGTCTCCCAGGATCACAATGGGCATTTCAACTTCCCCTATGGTGATTTTCTGGTCTGGGAAAAAAAGTCCCTGCTTGCAGCTTCCTGAACAGGCCAGTTTTCCAAAAGATGTGTGCGTCATGCGCCTTTCCGGATCAGCCTGTGTTAATGTCTGTGAAATGTCCATGGTGATCCACAAGTACCTGGAGAACCATTGAGAAATACCCCTTGCGATTAATGTACTCAGTGACTAGGTGGTCTGGTGACAGAATTGGAATATGCATCCCATCTATCAGGAATGTCCAGTTACTCCCCAGTTAGGGAAGCCTATTTGTGCAAAGTCATTTATGTCATGCACGTTGCCCAGAGTCACGGTCTGTTGGAGCAGGATGCGATTAATGGGCCCTGCGCACTTCCGTCAACATAAGTCCAACGGTAGACTTTCCCACTTCAAACTAATTAGCGACCAATCGGCAGCAGTCTGGAGTAGCCAGCTGCCACAATGCAATCGCCACGTGCTTCTCCAGTAGCAGGGCAGCTCTCATTCTCGTGTCCTTGCACCACAGGGCTGGGGCAAGCTCATCACACAGTGCCATGAATGTGGCTTTCCTCATCCAAAAGTTCTGCAGCCATTGCTCGTTATCCCAGATGTCCATCATGACGTGATCCCACCACTGAGTGCCTGTTTTCCGAGCCCAAAAGCAGCGTTCCACTGTGGTCAGCACCTCCGTGAATGCCACAAGCAATCTCGTGTCATAACTACTGCACATGGCGAGATCAATGTCGCACTCCTTGTTAGGGGGCTTATTCCTTCACCCACTTACTTCCCTGGTCCTTCTCGCATGAACAGAGAGCAACAATACCCGAAGTCCAAAGGTGCAAACAATTCGATGTTTATTGGGGTGAACTTCCAGCAAGCATGATTCTAGTTTCCTTCCTTAGTATCCTCCTTCCCAGCTCTGACACCACAGAGCCTTACACCTGTGTCCCTGTTCCCATTCCTATCCTTAGCCAAACATGATTCCAACTTCCTTACTCCCATTCCCTGTTCCCATTTCCCCCTTTAGCAAAACATGATTCCAATTTTCTTACCCCCATTCCCATCTCACACACCCACATGCCCATGCCCACCTACTTCCTGATTGACTGCAGACTATATAGTAAAACTTGAGTTCTGCTTTCCTATACCTTAACCAATCATTTTCCTGAAATTTAACTAACCAATCCTAACATATTGTAACATAATTATGTACCCAATTATATCCCACCACCTTAATTAGTTTACACCCAGCAAAATTAATTTTACAGCAGACAGGAACAATCACAGAACCAGACAGAGATTATACAAACAATAGCAAAGTGGGAACTATAATGACAAGACAATACAGAAGTGAGGATTTCACATCCCAGCTATTGATAAGCGAGTTCTTGCCAGACAGGATGCTATCAAACTGAGTTTCCTTTTACATTTTCTAGGCACTTCCCTTTCTCTGAAGGTGATAGGAATACAATCCTGTCCTGATAGTGCGTAACAGCCCAATAGCACCTTATTTCAATATGACTAGTTTGGAATGTGAGGATGTGACTGTTTGCTTCCCAGCTTATGGCTGCCTCTGCTGCTTAGCCAAAGGCCTTAGCCTAAGAACAGGGCCTCAGACTGTCACAGTAAGAGAAGGCCCTTACACCAGCAGACAGTGATTTTGATTCTTTCTTTTATACCTCTATAATTAGCCAAGTGATAAGAATACACCTAAATTCTTAGAGTATAGGCCTTTACAGACAGGCCTGAATATCTATATCCTAACACTCCTCTTGCCTTTGTAGTTTAAGGAATAACTCCACTGACACTCGTGACGTGTTGGTCAGAGTGAGCAGCGTACTGGTCAACAGTTCAGAATCCATTCCTGCAGACCGAAGAGGCAGGGCACACAGTAAACAAACCGTTGAAAGACGGCGCCAAATGTGGACGGAAGCACATGGATTGCTGGGATGCAAAGCAATGCATCACGGGTCATTGGAACAGGACCCAGGATGCCCCACAACCCCCTCTGCCTTCCCACAAGTCTTAGCAGCAGAAGAGAAACAGGTGCTCTGAGGGATAGCTGCCCAGAGTGCACCGCTCTGAATACCATTGCAAGTGCCGCAACTGTGAACACGCTATTGCGCAGGCAGCTGACAGTGTGAATACACAACAGTGGTTTCCCCTCAGCGCTCTCTGAGCGGTGCTGTAACTCTGCCAGTGTGGACATGCCCTTACATTGGTGGGAGCATCACTAGATACTCACAGTTGGGTGGACATAAGCTTGTCTACACCGGAGATAATCTAACTCTGTAGTATAGATGGGTCATTACTTTTCCAAAATGGTTTTGGTTTTTTTCAGTTTCAAATTGTTTCAATGTCTTTCAATTAACTCCAATGGTCCATCAGTGTCTTTTCTGGTCTGTACAATACGTGGGTACTTGAAGCTAGTTGTGTGTAAACAACTGGCTTGGGAGGTAGCTCTGCCTGACTGCTTCCCCGCCCAGCTGGGTGATGATGCTAAAGTTGCACCACAGTTACAATTTTCTATACATAGCCACCCACGCATTCATAATCATAGTCTGTAGACATAGCTCATAATGACTATCAAGTTCAGAACATTACCATCTTTCACAAAAGACCTTACTCTACACATTTTAAACTACAGTAATACAGTACACAGTTGGTTTAACAGCTCATTTGGGAGGGCGGGGGAGAAGTCTGAACCTTTTCTTCTCTTGTAGCATATGGACCCGATTGTCACTGGGACCATCTATAGAGTTTCACAGAATACCAGGGTTGGAAGGGACCTCAGGAGACCACCTAGTTTGCACAGCAGAGACCAGCTTGGGGAAAAAATAAACACAAAGTTTATGTGATAGAAAAACCACAGATTCAAAAAGATGAAATAGTAAGGGAAAGCAAACAGAAAAGTGACACAGAAAACAAAAATGCAACCTCCAGTTTTATTCTTTCGCATTAGATAAAATCTCTTTTCTAATACTAGTTATCAATTGCCTTTCAACAATTTCTCAGCGAACACCCGAACTATAGGAGGGATGGCAGTGTTCATGGACAGCCTTCTGTTGTCCCCCAAGCTCTAGATAAGAGACTTAAGTCCCCAGTCTGCTTTAAAAGACTTTTTTCTTTTCTGTTCATCCCCCCCCCCCCCCACCTCAGTCCATGGTGACTCATGGTTATTCAGAGTGGGGAAATTGTCTTTCCATTAATCTAATGATCCATCCTTGTCTTTTCCTTGGCTGGACAATAGGTAGTTATTTGAAGCCAGTTTTGTGTAAACACCTGGCTTGGGAGGTTCCCCTCTCCACTTGACTCCTCACAGCCCTGCTGTGAGGTGTAGTTGAAGTTCTTGTATAGATTATGAACACAGTTTTCTACAACACAAATATACAAATTCATAACCACAGTCTGTATCCATATCTCATTACTCAGACTTCAAGGCCAGAAGGGACCATCATGATCATCTGGTCTGACTTCCGGCATGTTACAGGCCACTCTGGCAATAGGCCCATATCCTCTGGCTGAGTTACTGAAGTTCTCAAATCTTGATTTAAAGACTTAAAAGGTAAACAAAATCCACCATTTACTCTAGTTCAAACCAGCAAGTTACCCATGTGCCCTGTACTGCAGAGGAAAGCGAAACCCCCCTCAGGGTGTCTGCCAATCTGACCTGGTGGAAAATTCCTTCCTGATGCTAAATATGGTGATTAGTTGGACTCTGAGCATGTGAGAGAGACCCACCAGCCAGATAGCTGGGAAAGAATTCTCTGTAGGAACTCAGAGCCCTCCCTCTCTAGTATTCTATCTCCAGTCATTGGAGATATTTGCTAATAGCAGTCACAGATGGGCCACACACCATTGTAGGTAATATCATACCATCCCCTCCATAAACTTGTCAAGCTGAGTCTTGAAACAAGTTAGGGTTTTTGCCCCCACAACTCCCCTTGGAAGCCATACCATCAAGTTCAGAACATTACAAATTTTCATAGAAGACCTTACTCAATACACTTTTATAATACAGTACCACCATATGCAATCAGCTGGGTTAACTTCTCATTTTGGGGGTTTAAACCTGCTCTTCCCATGGGGTGTCACACCCCTCTTATGAGTTTGGTGCTGGAGTTTTGGCCACTGGCCATAACATAAGCTTCACCTTTGCCCCTCCTTTCTAGGTAAGATGTCAGATACCTTGTTCTCCTGCCACAATATGTTTAATCTCTGTATCATACTCCGACAAAGCTATGCTTCAGCATAGCAATCTGGAGTTGGTTCCTTTTGTTCTATGGAGCCATACGAATGGTAAATGGTCTGTTAACACCATGAATTAGTTATTGAATAGGTAGCATCTGGGTTGTTTTACAGTCCACACAATAGCATAACACACTTTTTCTGTGACAGAGTAATTCTGTTCAGTGAGAGACAGTTGATCAGAAACGGCATGGGATATTTCCTGTTGTCCTCTAGTTTGCATCAGTATGGCTCTGAGACCCATGGTGGATGCACCAGTGCAGAATTTAAACATTTTCCTAAAATCTGAACTGGTCAAAATGGATTTCTTTGATAAAACTTGTTTCATTGTATCAAACTCTTTAGACAGGTGTCTGACCAGAGCACTTTTTCTGGCACAGACTATTGATAGCAACAATATCACTGAAACCTCCCACAACATTTTCAATAATAGTTAGCCAGACCTGTAAAAGAGTGGACTTATTTTTTTAGTTGTAGGAACAGGTCAATGCACAATATATCCACTTTCAAGGGATATAGGTGGATTTGGCCCCCAGGTAAGGAAACCTTGCTATCCCCACAGTAGGCTGACACGTTTACTGTGGGCATGTCTACACAGCAAACAAAACAAAAAATGCAGCAGCAAGTCCCAGACCCCAAGTGAACTGACTCAGGCTCGCGCTTTGGGGTTAAAAATAGCAGTAGAGATGTTTCCACTCAGGCTAGAGCCTGGGCTCTGAAACCTGGTGAGAAGGGTGGGTCTCAGAGGCTGGGTTGCAGCCCGAGTAGCAATGTCTATACTGCTAGTTTTAGTCCTGTAGCATGAGCACTATGCGTCAATTGACCTGGACTCGGACTCGCTGGCATCAAATTTATGTACTTTGCAGTGCAGATGCACATAGTGAGGGCTGCCTCCCTACAAAACCTTCCTCACATGTGTTTAGTGTTCCTCCCAGGAACACAGCAATATCATCTATGTAGCTGAAAGCAAAGTCATGGAACCCATGTAATACCCGATTAACCAGGCTCTGGAATGCAGCACCTGTATTAATTAATTCAAAGAATAGCACTGTGGCACAGAGGCCAATTGGTGGTTCACTACCCTGTGTCAGCAACTCTTGTCAGGCCTGATGCACTCCCTACAACTAACATGCTGTAATGATATATACTCAACAGGTGGCATGTAAAGTATATCCCCGGAAAACTAACAACTCACCCATCATTAATATTATTGCATGGTATATGTACAGGTAACGTTCAAAATTACAAACATTCTGAAATTATTTTCCTAAAATGTGGGACAAGCAGGATATAAGGTACCCTATCCTAGGCAAAGAATGTGGTTGTGCCTGCTGGAGTCACTGTGCAAAAACTAACTGGGTGGTGAAAGCCAGGGTGTGACCTGCATGCTTGTAGGCTGGCTGCTGGTGTCAGTGTAATGAGTCACAGTGGTATAGCATTTAGAGCACCCACAGTTACAGGGCAGGTTCAACCTCTTACTGGTCTGGGTTGAACTCCCAAGAATCATGCGTACCTTTAATTCAAAAAGTCTAAAATCAGTAATGAATGCAGACTTCTTCCGTGACTCAGTGTCCAAAGGAATTTTCTAGTATCCCTTGGTTAAATCCACAGTAGTTAGATATGCTTAGCAGAGCTAAACATTTAATATACCTCCACACAAGGCATAGGGTAAGTAACTGAACTATAAGAGCATTAAGTTTTCTATAATCCACACACACAAACTTATGGTACGGTCAATGTTCCCTCTAATTTTTGATAGGCCATGTGCGCAAAAAATTTCTTCTGTGCAAATTTTTGACAGGCCGTGTGTGCAAAAAATTTCTTCTGTGCAAATTGTGCTTCTGTGCAAATTTTTGTGCACGCAGTGTTTTGCCAGGTGCCCGAGGTTTAGGATCTGTGTGCGAACACACACGCGCACAGCTTAGAGGGAACAGCGGGTACGGTCTTCCTTGGGGACTAGGACAACTGGGGAAACCCAGGTGCTGTATGACTGCTACAATTCTATGTCTAGCATGCTTTCTTTGCACCTCCCCCTTGATCCATTCCCTCATTGTCCTTGGTGTTCTGTAAACCCTGTTAGTTACTGGGTGTACCTTATTGGTATCAATGTGATGCTCTCTCAAGTGAATTTGTTAGTAAACATCCTTTTTTGGCTTTGTAACACAGCCATGACTTCCTTATTAGTGGGGTTAACTCTTCACTTACATTAATCCTCTCTAAAGAGGCGTCCCCCCTATTCTCAGAAATTAAGTCTAGGAGAGGTGATACGTTGTGGTCCTCACCTGCACAGCATATCATGTTCACCACAGCCTCCCTGTTATGGTAAGCTTTCAATCTGTTAATACATACCCTTTGGGGTGGGTCTTGACCGTAGCGTTTCTGTACTTTGTAAGTGACTTCATTTCATCTATCACCTCAAAGAGACCCTCCCATGAGTTCTACATTTTAATGCTTTTTTACAGGGGTTCATACCAGAACCACATCACCTACATCAAAGACTCTCTCACTAAGCTTTTTGTACAGACTTTCTCCAAGGTGATGCTGTT
Organism: Lepidochelys olivacea; assembly: GCF_965140295.1. Classification (NCBI taxonomy): domain Eukaryota; kingdom Metazoa; phylum Chordata; order Testudines; family Cheloniidae; genus Lepidochelys; species Lepidochelys olivacea. The sequence goes on along the minus strand of NC_140416.1, from coordinate 65,867,456 downwards.
CAATATCTCTGCCCTGAACTTAGATATAAATTCAGTCACTGGTTCCCCATCTGTGTCAATGTTACCTTCCCACAAATCTCTGACCAGATCTAGGGGGCTTCTCACCTTCCTTCTATATAAGAGGTCAAATGGGGCAAACCCTGTCAATTCTTAGGGTACTTTTTTGCAAGCAAACAATAGGTAGAGCAGTAGCACATCCCAGTCCCTTGCCTTCCTGTATACATTATTAGCACAGACAAAGTGGGTTTCAACTAGGTCATTTGTTTCTGGATGATATGAGACAGGCTTTAATGGATTTACCCCACCCCCTTTCCACAATTGAGAGTATATGTGGGACATGAAATACTGTCAGATTGTGGGTCAAATTTCTTTTGGAAAACCAGCCTAGTAAATATGTAAAGGACTTGCACAGTTGCCACTGTTTCTGCTTCTATATTAGCTAGGGCTGCTGCCTCTGGGTATCCGGTAGCAAAGTTAACTACCGGCAATATATATTTTTCCTGTTTTTGGATGGCTTAGGGACTGGACCAGTAATGGCCATTGCAAGCCTATGGAATGCTTCTCCAGTTACAGGTAACAGTTGCCATGAGGCTTTATAAAGACCTGTAGCCTTTTTCCGCTTTTGGCACACGACAGGTCTTAGAGCAAGGTTGCACAACTTAGGGCCTGTGGGCCACACAGACCGCACCAGAGCAGCGCAGAAGCCCACAGCCTGTTCAACAAAAATATTAACTGCCGATTCATTAGCAGTCATGTTTACATCATTTTAGTTTACACAAGTGCGTAAACAGACAATACTATACATAGGTTGTTTCTATCTAAATACATACAAAACAAGTTGAATTTAGAATATAAACTAATACAGGTGACTTTAAATCTTATTACAATATGTAGAATATGTTTGGCCCACACACGCTTGTGCTTAGGTTTATGAGGCTCTTCTGTGTAATACGGTTGGGCACCATGGTCAGAGTATCGCTTTATTTCTAGATTTATACCATGCCAAAAAACAGCATTTTCGGAAGCCTTTCAAATGTCCTCTATACTCCTGGATGTCCAGCAAATGGACCAGGGGGGGCCAACCTGTGGCTCCGGAGCCGCCTGCGGCTCTTCAGAAGTTAACATGCGGCTCCTTGTACAGGCCCCGACTCTGGGGCTAGAGCTACAGGCGCCAACTTTCCCATGTGCCGGGGGGGCTCACGGCTCAACCCCTGGCTCTGCCACAGCCCTGCCCCCACGCCACCCCTTCCCGCCCCCTCCCCTGAGCCTGCCGTGCCCTCGCTCTTCCCCCCACCCTGAGCCTCCTGCACACATGAAACAGCTGATCAGCAGGTGTGGGGAGGGAGAGGGAGGCACTGATCAGCAGGGCTGCCGGTGGGCGGAAAGCGCTGGGAGCTGGGGCGGGGGGCGGAAGTTAATGGGGGGCTGCTGACGTATTACCGTGGCTCTTTGGCAACGTACATTGGTAAATTCTGGCTCTCTCTCAGGCTCAGGTTGGCCACCCCTGAAATGGGCAATCATGGGCTAAACACAATAATGCTGCCCTGTATTTACCACTCACCAAGAACTGTTTGGTGTGCAGTAAACACAGCGTCCCTGTTCTTAATCACTGGGGCTTCCCTATATATCCTACTCACTTCCATAAAATACCCACCCCTATTCTCCTTTGTAGGGGCACTGCTGTGAACTGGTTTCCTAATGCACTCCCTAGGGAAGGGTCTGTGTCCTGATCTTTAACCAACACTACTTGTCTCTGGCCTATCTGGAGGCTCCATTCCCTGCAATGCAGGCAAAGCATCCTTCCCTGTTCCCTCTCTCTCTTCCTCATCTGGGGTAGGCAAAGGAGATTCTGGGGTGCACACTTTCCCACTGCAGGTTACCACATCACTAAGTTTAGGCACAGATGTGATATAATTTCTAATCAAAACATCTGCAGGAATACCATCCCAATCATATTTCACCCCCTCCCACTGCAGCTCTAAGTGAGCAAATTTATGCCACTTCTCAGACATACCTCTGAAAGTGGTGCAAAATATTTCCACCATCCATTTAATCAGATTCAGGTCCTGGAATACCTTAAACTCATCAGCTGAGGCCAATGGTAGATGGCTTCACAGTCTCACAAGGGAGGAGACAGCTATTCCAACAGGGTTTGGCTACTCTTCTCCTGGTAGCTGTTTCTCTTCACTTCTCCTGCCTCTGAAGTATTTGTGACTAGACCAACACACTTGTCTGAAGTGGCTTGACTTTGTTTTGAGGAACTGACCTAGCCATGGAAACAGTAGAAGCAGACTTCCTGTGTTATACCAATAAAATAAAAACCAGCAGGATCTTATTAAAAGGGGATAAGACAAAATGTCACATTTACTGTGACTACAAAAAGAATCATAGTAGGCAGTCAGTTATAGCTATAACATTTCATTCAGTTTCATATTCATTCACACGTTCGTTCATACACACACACACAGAGGTTCTGCATCTGCTGTATAGTTACCAGTCCTGAATGTAGCTTGAGTTCGTGGCTTGGGTTCATAGCTTGTGGCGGCTAACTAGCCAGGAAAGCTGGGCACAAGGAAGAGCTGGGTCTCTGTTGGGCATGCACCAATGCCCTTCCATGTTGGCAGCAGAATGTTACCCTCCAAAGTCTTCCATTTCACCCATCCTTTTTGTAGGCTTTAGTTTGAATCCAGAGTCTATAGGTCTTGCTGCGTCACGCTGCCTCTGGGTTTGCTGTGATTGATCACCGGTCAATTGCAGACATGACTTTCAGCCTAGGACCTGGCTTTGATGTTTCTTCAATTGTACTTTTGTTCTTCTCTTTTTAGGGTGGACTCTTCTTGCTTTGTCAGGGCTGTTGTCTGCACCTTCAGCCGTAGGTGTTTACATTTTATTTCATCAGGACAGGCTGGTGCTGGAGGTTGATTCCATCATCCATACATACCTCATTCACACATCTAAACTAAACTAATAAGATTACAGCAGGGTTTTGCAAAAATGAAGGTTGCAGCAAGCTTTTACAAAATGGAGTTTGGGACAAGTTAAAATGGAGTTTGAGTTACAATATGGACAAGTGTAAGGAATGGCAAACAGTGAACAGAAGTTCCAATATAGACAAGTATAATGAATGACAAACAGTGACCAGAAGTTACAATGTTGAAACAGTGTAAGTTTCCGCGATTTAAGCAGCAATTGGATTGCAAGTGAAACTCAATTAGCCAGTTATTGGGGTACCTGGTTTTATGAACAAATGTAGTTTCATTCATAAAACTTTACTTATGAAGTTATATTAATAAAGTGAACAATTAAAAACAATTTCATTGATCAGTTCTACACCTGGAGTACGGTTATACATCCCAGGAGGTCCAGTAATACCACAGCATGAATGGGCCAAAGTAGTGGGGTGGGAGCATATGGTGGTCCCTATGAAATCCAGGCCTCTTATCCCACATGAACTCTCTCCTAGAAACACTCCCTGACTCCCAGCACGGGGTTGGTGGACACATAGAAGTTTCTCTGCTGTGTTCAGCAGAAGAGGACGAAAAAGAGTATACATCCCCCAAGGGAGGGGCAGCCCTATCAGCGATACTCTGTTTTTGTATTGGGGAGCTTGGTACAGGGACACCTCTCTAGCCTGGCGTGCTGGTGACTCCAAGGCTGGTGCTTTGAAAATCAACTCTGTTTTCCCTTAGAGGTGACTCCAGTATCAGGCCTATCAAAAAGTCCTTCACCACAGGATAAGGTTTCAGTGCCAAGATAATATGAAGGCAGAAGATACCACAGAGCAGTCAATACTTGGACCACAATACACACACACAGTGCAAAGGAGTCAGTACCAAGGGCAGTGTGATCAGCAAATTTAGAAAGTACCACGTAAACTGCCTTGGCTGTCAGTCCTGGAACTTTTCAGGCTTATAGCCCTTAGATGTATGAGCCTGAGACAAGTTACGCAGGTGACAACCCTTCTGTCTCTTGCTTGCATCTGGGCTAATCTTTGGCTTGGTGCTCTTTTCCACTGGTCAGACAGACACCAATATAATGGTGGATAAATAGGACCTGAGTGGATACAGAATGGGAGCTTGGAGTGGAATCACAGCTCTCTAAGAGACGGACCCGATGACTGAGTCCTGGTTGTAGCTCTCCTCTGAGTCTGAGAAAGTTTGCATCTGCTTCTCTAGGAGGAAAAGTTTCAGCCTCAAGTCCCTTGCTCTCTGGTATGCCTGAAGAAAATGCAAGATGGAACATCTTTCCGGGACATTCTCGGAGACAAAGCAAGCGGCTTTGTGTCTATATTTCTGGCTTTGCCACAGATGGGCATCAAAGCATATAGAAGAGGCAGGTCTTAACTCCTAGCTACTTAGTGTCTGCCATGATTCTAGAATACCTGTACAGAAGGGGTCTAGGTTAACTAAAAAACTTATGTACAGTATATGAAATATATATAAACATTTGCCAGGCACAAAAAAGAACTGCATTAACTACACTGCCGCCAAGTATACTAACTACATTATACAAGGGTAAGTAAATTGGCAGTATGCAAAGTAGACACTTTTACTGATTCCGGCACTAAGACGGAACCAGTAGAGGCAAATGAGGCACATTCGGACCCATTCTGCCTTTACGTGGTGGTGTATGAGGGCATTTAGGGTGCAGGTTGGCTACAGACACAGCTGGCCAAAAGAATCCAATCTCATGTGCCTGAGGCACATGCAAACCAAGAGTGAAATCTATGTGGACAGGCATGTGAAGTAGTAAGATTACAAGGGACGCTGGCAAGTTTAAGTACCAGCATGCTCAACTTTACACAAAACATGGAGAGAGAGAAAAATTTCTCAGAACACATTTCTTTTACATTTGCTGACAGGACTTAGATGTATTTTTCTCTCCCAATGCCTTTACATATGTTCACCTGTAAAAACATTATGCCACAGAAATATTGTCTATTTCATGTAAAAAAAATAGCATCATACAAACAATGTTAAGGTAGAGAGGGGAAGAATAGTCTTGGAGCTAGGGCACTGGAATGGGGAAGTCCGTAGACTGGGGTCCTATCTATTTCTGGCTCTCCCAGAAATTTCTTGTGGGACCCTGAAAAATATCAGCTTTAAACCTATGTTCCCAAACTGTTTCGTAGACCTTAGCAAGAGCTAAAAACAAAGTCTTGCTCAAAGAAAATCACGTCAGGAATTAAGTTATGAATGTCTGACATTAGTAAATGCCACTTGAATGGGAGCAACTTTCAAAGCATAATTAAAAAAAACAAAGGATAGGAAATATGGAGCTTTAAAACATTAAAGTGAATAGTAGACCCTCATAGCTCTCTAGATAGTGCTCAAGTTTCAGGAACCAATACGCAAGAAGGGCCTTAGCCCAGGTTTTTAAAAACAGGATAGTGCCACCTGCATTATTTTCAGTAACATGAAATGACTTCTGAAGACTAACAGGTAAATAGGAATAATACTGGGATCTCAACCTTGTGTTACTGACCCTTAGAAGACCAAAGGAAAGAAATATGTAAATCCAGAGCAGCTCAGCTAGCTACTATCATCCACACAATAAAATGAACAGACTGGTTCACAATATTTATTATTACAATATATTGCTTTAAACAAAACTTCCATATGGTTAGTAAATCCAAACCATAGTATGAGGACAGCAGAACTGCAGCGCAAACCACACCTCTGCAAATGTATGCAAAAAAGCCGAACAAAGGCACGTAAGCGTCACCATGATAGAAGAGTAAACTACAGACCCCAACTGTGGGAGTGCAGATTTACAGCCAGCAGATAGTCTGATTTACCCATCCTCCTTACCAATACCAGAAAGGTCTCGTCTTCTGTATGCAAAAACTGTAGGGCCTTGATAGATACCCTTCTTTCACTGTCAGCTCCTAAACATCTTTCTCTTGTACCTGAACTAGTACATAAACACGATACAGAATATGTGCAAATTGAACACAAGCACGAATTAGGTTCTCTTGTTCAAACAGAAGGTTAAAAAAGTAAGTCCAACTCCCCTAACCTCTACAGAAAGGCACCACCAGCAGTATTACCCAAGACATCCAAGGTTAGTGGCAACCATGGCCTTGAAACAAAAAACAGATGGCAGAAGGAGTAGGCTATATGACCACAGTATGGTATTTGCAGAGTTTGAAGGTGAGATAGGATCAGTTATATCCTACAGAAGACCTGTTGCTAAAAGTGTTTTTAAAAAAGGGACTTAAATAAACATGTAAACAGTGGAATTCAATGACATTGTGGGCAGATGGGTTTTGGTTTTTAAAATTTATTTTCTCAACTCCTTGTTTGGGGAGTAGAATAGATTTTAAAGGAAAATGTGTATGATAATTGTGTGCCATGCTCCATATCATTTAATACTTAATTTTAGAAGTATGGCTAAACCGGGATGTTATTACCCACATTCAATTACGCTGAACCATGTGCTACTGCTGACTTTGTTCACTGCTGCTCAGATTCTTTGTACAGTAAGTGAACATGCAAGTACCCTTATATCAACTTTGCTATAGAGTAAAGTTCATGGAAAAATAAGAAAAATATTACAGACTATGAAGTATACTGCATCCAGTTTTGTGTATTTTGAATCCTCACGCCAAAGTAAAAATTTAAAAAAAAAAAAAAAAAAAAAAAACCACCAACTTGGGCAGAAGGGAGTTGATCTAATACTCTCAGAGACATCGAAATGCAGTCTATATTTTACTTTAATGCTGGAGAGAGAACTATAGACTGAAGAGCTATTTACATGCATAGGGATCTCAAATGTTCTCTAGAAGCTCAAGCAAGAGATACATTTCAGTCCCTGTCAAAAATGTTACTTTTAGGGGGTGCTCTTTTTGGTACAAGTGCAAGTGATAACTTCCCTTCTTCAGATAGTCATTGCTGCTTCTCAAAAGCATCCACTCATGTTGGAAGTGACTGTACACAGTGCAAACAGTGTGTGAGCTAATTCATATTTACATACCTCTAAAGTCAAAAAGGGAAAAATAAATGCTTACCACTGAAGCCTACTGTGTATGGCTAACTCCTGTGGAACTTCTGTATATCAGAAGATGAGTTGATAAGCACTCTAGGCATCAAAGATAAAAGTTCCTTTGTTCAACATCTAGTTATTCCCAACATTGGGAGAAAGGTGAAGTCAGACAATTGTTCAAGTATTAAGCACAAGAGCCTCATCCTCTTGCTTGCTCTCCCTCCCCTGCCCCCTCACGCACACAACTTGGTGGATAAAAGTAGATTTCAATACAATGTTAATACAGTTGCAGTGACTTTTCAAGGATTTTACCTTTTGAGGAATATTAGAGTGAGCCACAAACAAGGTCAGATCAGGAAGTTTTTACCTTAATAGAAAATATTTACTTTAAAACATGCCCTCATTGGTAAACACCACAGAAGTGTTCAGAAACTAGCCTGCAAGGTTTGGAGCACAATACTAGCTCATTGCTGGTCAATTTCCATTCTTCCTCATCTTGGTGTGTTAAGAGGTATATATAGTTGCCAGCAATTGAACAGTTAAAAGTGTCAATTTTCAAATAAGTCAGTACTGCCAAGTTGCAGGTAGAGTCAGTCCAGAGACATGCTGGGTACAAGCTATTTATAACATGTTCCTAGCAACATGCCTCAAAACTTCAGATCATCAACTTTTCCTAAACAAGTCTTCACTTCTGTATTTCATGTGAGTGTTGTGGCTAGTGCAGTCCGTCTAATATATGGCACCATGTTTCAGGTATCTGCCGTACTGACTTCTTTGGAGCAGAAGTAGTGCACAACTACTGCATTCGGGTATCGGGCAAATGCACTGTGAAGAAACAGAATAGCATACAAGATCAAATGTCAGTATAATCAATACCCAGTTTTCCCTGTTCACTATACAAGCTTGATTTTTGTTACAGACAGAAAAGTGACTACATAAGACTGCTACTTTCTTAATGAAGAGAATTCCTGACTGAATTTCAATTCTAGCATCAGTTTTATTGGAGATGCCCCAAGCAAAGAACTCAGCTGGACTTTGCAGCATCGTGACTCAAAAATGAAGTACACAGTATATACTAACCCTACTTTCACCCAGTACTTCAAGATCATACTTAACAGGGAAAACTGGATCAATGCACACCAATAATTCAGTGCTCTAAGAGACAGCTGACTGTATTCATTAAAGCAGCAAGCAGAGAGAGATCTATTCCCCACTAGATTCTGAGTATCAGTCATGTCTTAAGAGGGGATTAATCCCACCACCAGTAACAGCAGCTAAAAGTTGTTAGGTGATATAAGATTTAGTTTGGAGCTGATGCACTGAAAGGGGTGAGGGAAGGGAACGTCAAAATCTCTGCTTCACATCAGACTGATTTCTTCCTGAAAACGCCAGGGATGAAAATGGTGAGAGGAGAATAATTATTGGAAGTTTTGACACCAAACCATTGCTGCTGCTGCTCAGATGCATTAATGTGATTGGCACATAAGGTGCAGGTTGATTTGGGAGCACAAGGTAGCCTTCACCACACTTAAGGCTTCAGATTTACAAAGCCTTTATATATTATATACATTATACTTTCAAAACTGAGAGACCACCTATAAAAATGTATATAAAGAAGCCATGTGCAATCCTAACGAGGGCCACTCCACATGGACCAAACTGTACTGTGTTTACAAAGAGTTTTCCGATTCCAGGATGCAAAACTACTTTTTATAGTGATCATCATCGACTCTGTACAGAGTTCTGAGCTCTGCAGTCAACATCTTAGGTGATATCAGCATATCAACTACTTGCTCCATCAATCTTGGAAGAAAAGCTCCATGAAACTTGAAATTGTTTTATTGTGTCTGTGCTGGAGGCTTGAAAAGCCAAGAGAAGTTATTTTTGCAGTTCATTTTTTTTTTTTGGTTATAGGCATCAAGAGGTTAGCCACTCTGCTAAGATTACAGTTTCCAATTCATTGTACACTTCTGAAAGTTCTCCCTCAGTTGTCTGCTCCTGGATTTACATATCCTTACTTCTCTGCAAGAATAAGCCAGACTAATTTGTTTTTGTACCACAAGCCTCTTTAGGAAGAATGCTCTGTATTACTCACCTATTTCCTATCTTCTTTTTACACACAGTGCACACTTTTTCCTCTGTGATGATACACTTCACCTGCTGATGCAAAATTCTCTCCTCCTGAACCTGTAGGAGAATGGAAACATGGTAAGCAGTGCAATGCTACACCTCAGCCATCTTTCTAGTCTGAACAAACAGAAGAATAGTATTTTTAATTACCTTTAGTTTCCCACTATCCTGAAATGCAAGAGTTATGATTCGCTGATTAGTGCGCATTTAGTAATCTTGGCTATGCTACAATACCATCTAGAGGACAAGTTTCCTGTACTGGTAATGAAGAGCTCAAATTTTTACAGTCTTTCCATTTAACAGAACTTTTGAAAATCCACTCTGATAAACGAGGATAAAAGAGGTGGATACACACCCTCAGGAATTCTGCATGAAGAAGATTTTTTAGTACTTGGTTGAATCGCTTCTTCTGGGCATTTTCTTCAAGGACTTTTTCTAGGAAGATTCGAATCTCACTAATTTGAGTATTTGCTGGGAGCAGGTTTATAGCCTAGAAGCGACAAGGACAAGTTGTAAGAAAGACGAAGGGGTATGGAAGGAAAACAAAAAGCAATGGGATTGAGACATTCATTTTCGTCCGGTTTCAGAGCGGTAGCCATGTTAGTCTGTGTCAGCAAAAAGAACGAGGAGTACTTGGGGCACCTTAGAGACTAACAAATTTATCTGAGCATAAGCTTTCGTGGGCTAAAACCCACTTCATCGGATGCATGCAGTGGAAAATACAGAAGGAAGATAGATAGATATACACATATATACACAGGGAGAGGGAGAACATGAAAAAATGAGTATTGCCATACCCACTATAACGAGAGTGATCAGTTAAGGTGAGCTATTATCAGCAGAAGAAAAAAACCTTTTGTAGTGATAATCAGGATGGCCCATTTCCAACAGTTGACAAGAAGGTGTGAACAACAGTAGGGGGAAAAAATAAGCATGGGGAAATAGTTTTACTTTGTGTAATGACCCTTCCACTCCCAGTCTTTATTCAAGCCTAATTTAATGGTGTCCAGTTTACAAATTAATTCCAATTCGACTGTTTCTCATTGGAGTCTGTTTTTGAAGTTTTTTTGTTGAAGAATTGCCACTTTGAAGCCTGTAATTGAGTGACCAGGGAGACTGAAGTGTTTTCTGACTGGTTTTTGAATGTTTTGTTACTGTTACTCACACCTTCTTGTGCACGGTTGGAAATGGGCCATCCTCATTATCACTATAAAAGGTTTTTTTTCCTCCTGCTGATAATAGCTCACCTTAACTGATCACTCTCGTTATAGTGGGTATGGCAATACTCATTTTTTCATGTTCTCCCTCTCCCTGTGTATGTATGTGTATATCCATCTTCCTTCTGTATTTTCCACTGCATGCATCCGATGAAGTGGGTTTTAGCCCATGAAAGCTTATGCTTAAATAAATGTGTTAGTCTCTAAGCTGCCACAAGTACTCCTCGTTCATTTTTGTCCAGATACTTTTAGGATCTGCTCCCAGAGCCTACCCTTAACTCCAGTGTTTTTCACTGTAATTCAAGATATAGCAACTATCCATATCCATAAGGTAAGGATTCCTTACCTTAGTAGTATCTAATTTGCTGTGGTGCAATTCTAAAACCTGCAGGGCAGCCTGGAGATTGGCTTGAGGCTCCAACAGCTCCATCTTGATTGGCCCCAGGCAATGTACACTAGGTGGGGATAGATACATCCGGAGTAGAGACAGATACACCTGTTTCACACAAACACAATAAAGACTGAAGCATAACAAAAACAGACACCACTGAACTCTAACCGCTACAGGGCTAACTCTGCAATACACCATGGCACTGACAAGTAGGGATTTTGATATAGACTTAAAATCTATTAGCCTTAAGCAGCTTGTCTCCTGAACAAGTTTGTGCATTGATTAATTTTCAAGCCTTCAGCAAGGAACAAATTTTAGATATTAAAATTTGCACCTCCTTTCTCTACAGCTCTGCTACATGTATTCAGACTCATCTGTTGTCTTAAGTAGCAAGTTTTACTACTTTTTATTCTGGTTAGCAGCAACAATACAGCCCAGAGGGACACAGCTGGATTCTATTCCTACTTGTAAAACAGAACTGTTGGCCAACGAAAAAGTTCAGTCATTTCCTACAACCCAGCAACATTCCAAACAGGAGAGAAGTTGTAAAAAATGTACGACAAGTTCCTCAATAGTAGAAGATGATACAGAGGACCCTGCCCCCTGAGAAGTTCTGAGCAACCATAGGTCTCCTTTAAATTTGCTATATATGGAGACAATAGTTTAATTCATGTATCACTCACATGAGCAACAAGAATATGGACATAAAGCTACTCACATCTTTGTTGCCATCTTTGCTTCTGTCATAGTGTTTATGGCAGTACCTACAACAGACGTGAAATGAATGAAATGTGAGATTGTCTTTGTCATAAATATAAAGGGAAGGGTAAACCCCTTTAAAATCCCTCCTGGCCAGAAGAAAAATCCTCTCACCTGTAAAGGTTTAAGAAGCTAAAGGTGACCTCGCTAGCACCTGACCAAAATGACCAATGAGGAGACAAGATACTTTCAAAAGCTGGGAGGAGGGAGAAAAACAAAGGGTCTGTGTGTCTGTTGGTATGCTGCTTTTGCCGGGGATAGAACAGGAATGGAGTCTTAGAACTTTTAGTAAGTAATGTAGCTAGGTATGCGTTAGATTATGATTTCTTTAAATGGCTGAGAAAAGAATTGTGCTGAATAGAATGACTATTTCTGTCTGTGTGTCTTTTTTGTAACTTAAGGTTTGCCTAGAGGGATTCTCTATGTTTTGAATCTAAATTACCCTGTAAGGTATCTACCATCCTGATTTTACAGTGGTGATTCCTTTACTTCTATTTCTATTAAAAGTCTTCTTGTAAGAAAACTGAATGCTTTTTCATTGTTCTCAGATCCAAGGGTTTGGGTCTGTGGTCACCTATGCAAATCGGTGAGGATTTTTACCAAACCTTTCCCAGGAAGTGGGGTGCAAGGGTTGGGTAGATTTTGGAGGGAAAGACATGTCCAAACTATGTTTCCCAGTAAACCCAGTTAGAGTTTGGTGGTGGCAGTGGATATTCCAAGGACAAAGGATAAAATTAATTTGTACCTTGGGGAAGTTTTAACCTAAGCTGGTAAAAGTAAGCTAAGGAGGTTTTCATGCAGGTCCCCACATCTGTACCCTAGAGTTCAGAGTGGAGGAGGAACCTTGACAGTCTTGTAAATCAATAAATCCACACAAGCAATAAGTATTAAGTTTGGACAGCCTCAGCAATACAGAATATGTACTAAAAGTAGAGCAGAGCATTTACAAGGGACACTTTTCATTCTCAACTATGTGATACTGGTGAAAAGGGGAGTTTTTAAATGGTATTTTTAAAAATACCTGTCTCAATCCAAGATATTTAAATTTGAAATAGCATTGAGTTCTGGGGTGTAAACAAAAACAAACAAAAAAATCTGAGAAACTTATCTTAGGTTGACTATCAATGCAGCCAAAGAAATAAATGGATAAATCCTGGGGTAACAGGCCAATGAATAGTAACAGACTTTAAAATATAAGAAAGAGGTGCCCGATCAGCACACAGCAGGGTGAATGCCTCCCAATAGGCGTTACCTGAAGAGGTATGCACAAAGTTAGGATTTAACAGCCCCCATGTCTAGCTACAAAGAAACCCTTGGAAGCACACCTGCCAATATCTAGGTGCTGGTTAGTTGTACTTTCACCCAAATGCTTTGAATTTGTTAAAAAATACAGGGAGGAATCAGCCATAGACTCCACCTAGTAGGAGCAGCTGCAGAAGCAGACAAAGCAGGGACTACTGCACGGGGGTGAGGGAGACGGTAAAATGTGGCCCTAGCTGGGCCATCCCTTCCATAGCACCATCTGGACTCAAATGGGGACCTCCTCGTCATCAGGAGACCCCAGGGAAAAACTGCAGAGGAACTGCAAGGAACTCCAGCCCACAGGAGCAACTGCAAAAGCAGCCAAGGCAGGGACCTTCAGTCATTCAGAGACCTTTCCACAGTTTTGACTGAAATTTCTCTGCCATGTGCTGATTGCCTCCCACTTCCCAGTCTCAGTTTCACTTCTTACCCTCTCGTCCCCTGCCATGTTCCCCTCACCACCTTCCCTTTTCTTTTTATGCAACTTATCCGCCCCTCCCGACTAACCCCTCTCCTGCCTGCTGCCAAAAAAACAGAACTATTATAGCAGTGCTTCCTCTGCTTGTGTTGTACACTTTCCCCTAGCCTCTGTCTTGTCTATTTAGATTGTAAGATCAGAGCAAGGACTGTTCGCTGTTCTGTCTTTGTGAAGTGCTAGCACAATGGGGCCTAACTCTCATTTGTTTCTTAGGCTCCATCATAACAAACATGTTGTTTAACTACCACCAACTTCTAATGGAAAAGAATCTCCTTGCTAACACAGTTCCTTCTAATTAAGGAAGAATATTGCAGTAGAAGATTAATATGTAATAATAGGGCACAAGCTAAGAGACAACAGGAAATGCTTATATTACAGGGTGAAAAACTAAAAAAGCCAGTCAGTGACTGCTCTGCTATTTAAGACTAATTGGAGCCCAAGTAAAGAAACAGGCTTGAGGCACTGACAAATGCAACAGCATGGGAAGGCCAAGCCCCAAGAAATGTGGAGATGCTAGCTGTGATCAGAAGAGTTATTCATGCATCATGCACACAGGGAGAATCCCAACCAACAAGCGTGGCAGGTATGAGAGATCAAAAAGTCTACAATACCTATCATGTTCTAAGTGCACATATAACATTTAACAACCCCACCCCACCCACCGAGACATGAAGCATCAATGGTTGGAGAGAAGCTATTTTAAAAAACAACCTTGAAAAAAAATGGACATGGAGGGAGAAGAGGCTTACATTTCAGCCATTTTGGTATCCTTCAGAATGTGGACATAAATAATGAGGGCTTGTTCATGCTTCCCCATACGACCCAACAGCAAGGCACGTTCTTCTAGGAGACCTAGAGGGGATCATCATAAAAGTAATAATCAGTGCCTGCCACAGAAAAGGGAAAATTCAAGCTCCACTACAACAGACCAAGGAACTGGAAGAGATGGGAACAGGAGTGAAAAGCAGGAGAAAAGTATAAATTGCGGCATGAACAGAAGATCAGACATGACTAACACGATGACCCATCGGTGGCGTCTAACCACATCAAAACACTATCACTTTACTGGATCCTGAACTATTTTTGCCAGTGCCCCCACCACCTTTTTTTACTGAACATGCTTGGGATGCACGTAGGATGCTTCAAGGGCCATTGTTGGTCTGCAGCAACTGAAGTTCATCTACAGGTTACAGTATAAATTTAAAAGAGAAGTCAGTCAGCAGCTCATCTTATCCCACCACAGACCCAGAGGGGAATTTCACTGTACCAGTCACAAAGCCCAAACAGCCAGCACTGGTGTATACAACGATTGGCAACAACTGACCTAATAGTTCTTTTCCATTTCTAGTTACTATAATTTTATAAACAGGAAGGAGAGCACAGAAAGATGTTGCTGTGCAACATGAAACTAAATAGGTCTCAAGCTGAAGAAAGCTAGAGCATGACTAGCACTCACCATCAAAGGGGAAATCACTGATGAGCCTACTAGGTTCATAGCAGCTAGAAATCTCAAGAAAACAGAGCAGCTTTCTCCGATACTCCCCCAGCTCCCCTTCCTCCTCTCCAGCAGGCACTGGAATTTTATCTGTGAGGGGGAGAAAGCTGTCAGAGTTAGTATCATGTGGGTTCTCCCACAGTAACAAAGGGAACAGGGAGACGGAACATTTTTACCAAACTATTTTGCAAGAAGTCAAATGTTGTTTACAATACCCCATGCACTGCGGACCATGTGCAATAAAAGATGCATGAATAACTCTTAAGGAGTTGAAGACGATGGTCTCCTTTTTTAGGCTCCTTGATAATGAAGCAGATAAGACTAACTCTAGATAAGACTAGTAATGAAATTGAAAACCTCTCTTTCCCAAACCACAGAATTCAGGAAGCCTAGTCTCAACTCCACATAACCATGACAAAAAAAGTTTCTTGTTGCTACCCTAGAATTTCCTTTAACACATGAAACTATAAGCTCTATATAAGTTCACCACTATTGTACTCCCTTCATCCTACATTAGAAGCATGCTGTGCTCTTTTCTCTAGTAAGTGCACTAGCAAAGAGAACCTACAATTTAAATAATTGATGACATGAATAATGGAGTGGACAATTTATTTATAAAATCTGTGGATAACGCCAACATGGGAGGGGTTGCAAGCATTTTGGAGGACAGGACTGGAATTCAAAAGGACCTGGATAAATTGTAGAATTGGTCCCACACTTTAAGAATGATGTGGATAAATGAGAGAGAGCCCAGAGGAGAGCAAAAAAAATGATAAAAGGCTTAGAAAACCTGACCTGTGAGGAAAGCTTAAAAACCTGGGCGTGTTGAGTCTTGAGAAAAGCAGACAGAGCCTGAAAACAGTCATCAGGTATGTTAAGGTCTGTTATAAAAAGAAGATGATGATAACTGTTCCCCATGTCCACTGAAGGCAGGACAAGAAGTAACAGGCTTAATTAGGAATGCTTTTAGCTGTAAGAATAGTTAAGCACTGAAACAGGGTTTCAAAAAAAAAAAAAAAAAAAGGCTGTGGAATCCCTGTCTTTGCAGGTTTTTAAAAACAGGTAGACAAACACCTGTCCGGAATGATCTAGGTATACATGATCCTGCCTCAGCAAAGAGGATGGACCAGAGGACGGGTTGAGGTCCATTTCACCCCTACATTTCCAAGAGACTTCTAAGACAACATCTAGCCAGTGTGCTCTGCAATCTCCCCTTCCTGTATCACTGCCTGTTGCAAGGCAAGGCAGATCATGGTTAGAAGTACCTGCAGGGAAGGAGCAGAGATATTCCTTCATTAATCCTTGCACCTTCTCACAGTACAGCTGGATCAGACAATTGTGGAATTCTGAACCTGTCTCCTCCCAAACATGGATGATGTGTTCCTGTGAATAAACACACAGTTCAAGAGCTCATCAAAGAGAAAAAAAAAAGCTTCTTCTTCCTTCAGAAAGTGAGTCCATGCAGTCTAGCAACAGTTCCACACTTCTCTCCACTGACCACCACTTAGGAATGCCAAAAATGGCTCCTGAGTCTGACTCGCTTCCACCTCCTAACAACTGTATATTTTGTTTATTTCACCTCATGCTGAACTTAGTATTCTTTACAAAATTTCAGATTCTAACACTCAAGAGCAGAGGCTTAATAAATACATATGTTAAATTAGCAGCACTGTTTTCAATGTAAGTTCTTACCAGGTAAGGGATAGCCAGGCTTTTAAAGCTTTCTATCAAGAAGTTGAGTACTTTGTCTCGAGGCAGGGATTCTACTTCAGGAAGGTCTTCTGTAAATATCTGCCAAACAAAATTTCTATTCAGGGACTGATTTTTACATGTGAGTGTAGTCTCGTTTTTCTGAAGCATAGGAGTCAGAGGTATTGCAACACACAAGCCCTCAAATCAAATGTGGGAGCTGTCTGACGAATGAAAGCAGCAGATTCACCCACTTGGCGCTGCCTTGTATCTGGAATGAGCAGCAATGTTCTCCATTGCTACCCTATTATCACATACATTACCTACTAAAAAGTGCACTTAAACTAGTGTTCTACCACCAGAAGCTGCAGCAGAGAAGGAATGAAAAACGAAGAGAGCAAGTTATAGCTGGTATTTCAATATACCATATGAAACTGTGTGCAACCACAATACACATCATCAATAGTAACATTACACAGGGCCCTTACTGCTGGTTACAGCAAAAGCCCCGTGTACAGGGGGGAACTGCGTGGATGAGAAGCTTTAGTTGTCGTGAAATTATTCCCACATGCTCATCTTCAAGTAGAAGGCTATATAAGGAAACATGTAGGCATGCTCTACCTCCTTCCATTACCAGACAGGTAAGGTTCTTTAATTTCTGAACTGAATGTAAGTGAAAAACTAAACATTGCACTGGAGTTCAGTAGTAATAACGGGACTCTGATCTCGGAGGACAAGGCTTCTGAGGACAAGGACAAACAACTGCTGCTATACTAATGGCATCAATAGCCAGATGAAAGATACATCTAATGTAGCAACTCTTACCTTCAATCCATCATCAGGAAAGTCTCTGAGCACCCATGTGGAATATAGGAACACCAAGTGCAAGTTTTCTGTGCCTGGAACAAGAACCAAAGTAATAAACACTCACCACAATCTGAATTACTGGTTCCTGCACATGCAGTGATTTGCATAGTGAAGTATTTTCACAACTTGAGGTGCTAGAAGTTTGATTTAAGAAAAAAAATAAAGTTTAAATTAGAGAGAGCAAATTCTGTACTAAGGCCCCAGTTTGCCATTCAGCTAGCTCCCACTTGCAAATCAAGTCAGCCAAATACTTTGGTGGGAATAGCTCAGTGGTTTGAGCATTGGCCTGCTAAACCCAGGGTTGTGATTTCAATCCTTGAGGGGGCCATTTTGGGATCTGGGGCAAAAATTGGGGATTGGTCCTGCTTTGAGCAGGGGGTTGGACTAGATGACCTCCTGAGGTCCCTTCCAACTCTGATATTCTATGATTCTATATGGTACCATTAGACTTAAACAATCACAAGAAAAACAAGATCCAATGGCTGGAAACTGAAACAACAAAATTTAGATCAATAAGATGCTCTTAAAAAAACCAGAGTAATTAACTATTGGAACAACTTGCCATGGGTTGTGGTGGATTCTTCATCACTGGAAATTTTTAAATCAAGATTGGGTATTTTTCTAAAAAAAATATTCTCTACTTTAAACAGGAATTATTTCATGGAAGTCCTAAGGCCTGTGCTATATCAGACTAGATGGTCATAACGCTTCTGACCTTATAATTTCAGAGATGCCAACCTTGCTCTGAGTCTTAGGAATGTTTATGAAAAAAGTTAGGGAGAAACAGGGAAGTTGCTTGGACCTGTGCCAACTGCCAAAGTTGGGAAGCCAAATGAAGACGGGAGTCTGGAGTAGCGCTTAAAAACGTCTAATCGATATTAGAAGCACTTCTGTGCATATCAGAGTAATAACAGTGTTTCAAGATGAAGTGACATTTAATAACAATAAACATCAATAGCCATGACCAGGTCAGACCATGATTTTGGGGATATCCTCACTCATTTTTAATCACCCACACCAATCATTTTGGTTAACAGTGGTGGCTGGTGAACTTTGGGGCAAGTCACTGCAGCATAGCAAACAAACAAACAAAACCACACACCAATCATGCCCACTTCCTCGCATGGCAATATCCCCTCCATCAGGGGAGCAACCAGAATTAGAAACTTCTCCCCCAACCTCCATCTATGGTCAAGAGCTGCCCCCACCGGTTGTCTCCTTCCATCAGAACAGGCAGAAGGGGAATACTGGCCCTAAGAAAGCTGCCCTCTTACACCACCCTTCATTACCTTGGCCAGCCCAGGCCTGGACCTCCTTCCCAGGATGATCCTCCTGTCATGTACCCTCTCTTCCTCTTCCCTCTTCTGCCCCTCTGACTTCTCTCCCACAACTGTGCAGTAAGGGTCAGCCAGAAAACAAGCCATTGTCAGGGGATTTGCGGAGCTGATTCATTGCCCAAGCCTCATGTTGCATATTGCACTCTAACTGCCCTATGTGAAATCCCCTGGTGCATTCTAGAGCACATTGCCATAACAGCACCCTAACCCATTCAAAATCACCACTGTTTGCTTTCTATGAGGCCCTCACTGCACCACAGCAGCACTGGAGCAGAAAGCCCCTTGCAGCCATGGCATTACTTGCAGTGTTCGTCTGAACCAAGCGGTGGTGGGTGACTGACGCACACACATTCTTTCTATGTTATACATATAAAAATGTGTGTGCTTACAAAATAGATAGATTTAAGACAGAATTAGTGATTTTGTAACATGTACAAATTGGGAGGATTACAGAAAATATGGATGGTTGGCATCTCTGCAATTCATGAAAATTCACAAAAAAAAAAGTTAAGTGGCATGCCAAGTCTAGGTAATGAGGGTTAGAGGCGTCCCTTTAAAAGGGAGATTCCCACTTACCCCTGATCTGCACTCACCCAAATGCTGTAGATACTGCACTGTCCTTTCATGACCCTTCAAAGGAGAGTTGGCTTTCTTTGATTGATCCACTAGCACCTGCAGAGCTTTTAGTAGAAGAAAGAGGTCAATTCCGTGGGGATTATACTTAAATTTAGAAAGCAGATTCCTGCATTCACTGAGAACTCATGCTCCTGGGAGAGCAGGACAACAAAGCATGCTCCTCCCACTGCAGCAGAACAGGAAAAATTATTTTTACATGTCAACTTTTTGCTACACAAGAAGCTCTTGGCAAGGACATACCCCAGGCAAACAACAGGGATAAATACTTAAGTCAAATAATTATTTAATCAAGAGACTGCTACAATGGGAGGCCATTCTGAAATACTGTTAGTTTAAGAATGAACAAACAGACTCTTGTCAGCAAGGGATGGGTTACGATGTATAGCAGAGGTGTGCACTCCATTCACCCCTCTTCCTTCCTCACTTACCTTTTTCATGCAGCCCTTTCTTCTCATACAGTATTATCAGCTCACTGTACTTGTGTGCCTTCTTCAGTACATGCTCACTCTCTTCTATGTGGCAGTGATTATTCTCCAGTCGTAGCAACGGTGCTACCAGAGCTACATTTGTCTGTAAGCAAGGGAAGGGCATTCAGAGGTTTCAGATTCATGAACTGTGCACTCAGGCTCATAGTGTCCAACACTATAATCAAGAACACAGGAAGGAGAGGAGATCCAGAAAAGAGAAAATATCCATTAGGGCACAAGAAGTGGGATTTTAACATTTGAAAGGGAATCCTCTACTCTTGTCAATTTTACATGCAGTTTAACTTTGGTGTTCAGTGAGCAAGCAGATAGCCAATGGCCCATATACCAGCACTTCTTTACTCACTATGGTGGAGGCCAGCTGTTGAGAAACATTAACTTCAGGAGTAATGGTCTCCGACAACTCTCTCCATCTACTTAAGCACAGCAATGAGAGAGAAGCATGCTTACAAATATGTAGGTATTTCTCTATACTTCAAAACAGAGCATTTCTCTTTGAGGAAAAGCAACCTTGCAAATCCAAGGAAGTAAACAGATATGCTTGCCAAGTTCAGTGAAGTTGTCTGTTGCTAATGAAGAAATAAGATGAGATGAAATTAAGTTCCACAACGCACTTTAGTCCATGAAGGACAGATGTTCACTTGAATAACCTCAAATGAAACTATTCCTTATCCTGTCTTCCAATTTTCCACACCCCAAACTCCCAATGGAGTTTACTTTTTATAGATCTTTATAGGCTCGCTGGGTTAGGCAGGGAACTCACATGTAGGTAACACTTGAGCAAGGTGGTGTCAATGATTTGGAGCAACTTCTTTTTGGATTTGATGGTGGGTGTTCCTTCCATGAGGGGTGAGGTGCTGGACTGGTGGTCGGAGTCATTTAACTTCTTTACCAGCTGACTTCTTTTCTGCAGACAACAGAATGAGATTTTAAAAGTATGTATTTTATTCCACCATCCCACAAATACCGTTCCAAAGGAAAACATAGGCCAACCTAAACCCTCTTAATTATAATCCATTACACACACCCATCAACTATCCCTCCGCAAATGTCTCAATTTAGATATAAGATGTATTCATCCATAACTCTGGGTGCATTTAGCTCTAGGGCCTCAACTAATTTCACCTTCCATGATATCACACCATGATAGGAGTACTCCCCAATGTATACTAATTTTACACCCCAATTTGACAAGCCTACTATTAATCTACATTAACCAAGTTTTATGAAAATTTAAGATTTGACATTTGTTTAAGAAAAAAGCACAAATGTCCAACTCCTTTTGGTGGTGTCTTTCACTATCTATCCCTAATAGGCCAACATGTCACAAACTAGGGAGAATAAATCTATAAATAGAAAAAGTAATATTTAGTTACTACTTTTAATTATTTAAGTCTAGGAAAGTAAACTATCAAAGTTTGTCAGTATTGTAAGTACCTTATAGAAGCCAGCCAAATTCTCAGCTGATACAGCTCCATTGATTCCACACTAGCTCAAGTTCTGGTCTTTTATCTTTATCTTGGCCCTATTAATCACTATGTAGTTAGGCTTTTTAGCTATCAAGGGAGAGAACAGTATAGTAGTCCATGGGAACCAGTGAGAGGGAAAGCATAGCTAACCAGACACATTTGGGGTATGCTCCAAATCCAGCACTGTATTCTTCTGACATCTCCCTGCTATGCAGTGCCCCCTTACTGAAGTCACCAGGTCAGGGCTGGGCATCAGAAGCCAAATTCCCTAGAGGTACATATTAACAGCATTTACCTGAGTTAGATAGTCTATGAGTGCTAAGTGTGCTTTCTCCAGCTCAGCCCCAGAGAGCACCGGCAGAGGATTAGGATACTGCAACTGTTTCCTGTAATCAGTGGGCAGTAAGTCAGGATACAGACCCATCACATGAGTGGGATCTAAGCAAAAAACAACCAGTATTTGTAAGTTTCATACCATCTTGTTTTTCAAAATACCAGTATTATATAGCTTTCTGGTAATTAGTGCAGTTTATCATAGACAAGCCCCCAGCACTTAGTAGTTTCATCTTCCTGGTGCTTTACAAATAATTGTCTCTACACTATTAAATTGCTAATCAAGTATCCCCATTTTACACATGAGGAAATGGAAGCAGAAGTTAAGTGAGGCAAGGGGGAGACAAAGCTGGAGCAGAATTCTTAAGTTCATGCCTTCCCCGACCCACAATATTCATTCTGTTGCTAGAGCTTAGTGCAGAGTCCCAGCACTAATAATGAGGTTCAATGGCAGGACTGTGAATTAATACTGCTGGTTGCAAAAGGCTTCTAAGAACATAACACCATTGTAATAAATCCAATGAGCTTCAGAACAGATTACATGGACAGACCTGACCAGCAGTTCCCATTACTAATGAACATCAGTTTCATGCAGTTTACAAACTCTAAAGTTCACTACTTAGATTAAAATCCTAGCTCCTGATCTGTTCCTCAGGTCCCAGGAGTAAAGTTTTCAAAAAGTCCTAATTCCCAAAAGTGACTTAGGTGCCTAAGACTCACTGAAAGTCATGCCTGAAGCTGAAAGTTGACTATTCAGGGAACTTCTGACATTCACTCACTTCCTTCTTATTCCATTCCATGAAATGTTCATCAAGCAGAAAAACAAGTAGCGGCTCACTGACTTTTAGCAGTGGCTGGTGCTCATAAAACTCAGAGTGAAGGAACTTTGTACAGGTGCCCCTTCTACTTCTATTCCAACTTGTGACACTTTTTGTAGAGTAGTGGGGAGGGTTTCAGGGTCTAACCAACAAACTAATCTTTGGGCTGCACAAGATGACACTACTTGTTCTCAGACTAAATCAAGTTCAGCACCAGCATCAATTTCTGGTGAGATTTACTGTAGTCTCCCCTCACTCACATTCTTCAACCCCAGGCTATACCAAGTTACCTGTACCGAGCTTGGCAAAAACCTGCATGGATTCATCGAAGCGCTTCTGGCAGAAGAGGTTAAAGGCATAGAGGTTCTTAATGTGATGAATCTGTTGTTGCTTTTCACTATCTGAATCATCTTTCATTTCCTACACAAATACAAACCCAGGAATAATAAGAAGAATTCTTGTTCTTAAATATAAAGAGAACAGAGAAGAAAAACTGACAGTGTTGAGCTTGAAATCCATTGAAAAGAATGGGAAAACCCAGGATTGAACAGGTGACCAAAAGCGCCTAAACTTCTAAAACCAGACAGTTTGTCAAGGATGGGCAGCACTGGATAGCAGAGTAGAGCCAGGAGACAGGAAGTTATTAAATGGCTAAGGGGTTAGTCAAGAGAAACTAGAGAGTGTGTGTGAAGTGGACATCAAGGAGGTTAAGACCTCAGGGCTTTCAACAGTGCTTAGTGGCAGCAGTTACCAAACAGACTACAGAGACTGGCCCATGATTCTATACCCAGCAATACAAATAGTGTATTCCACCCACACCACTAAAGATGACAACTTACCGCCAACTGCAGAGCCAATTCAAACTGCTTGTCTTGGAGAAGCTGCTGGATCTGGGTTGCTATGGAGACTGGAAGGAGACGCCAAACAAAATGATTGCTGGCCACATACACAATATTCGTACTACAATTGGAAGAGAAAAGGCCAGTTACCAAGATATAATAGTGAGGCAGGAACTCTAGCCCACATCTTGTGAGAAGAGTCTATCCTGGTTAACACATGTATGGCTTAACCAGATATACTAAAGTGGTGAGGTTACTCAAGTTCTCCTTTCCCTGCTCAACATAGCGGTGAAGGCAAAACAGAAAGCGATTAAACCACCACTGTGAATTCCTGAGGACACTTGGGGTATGTCTACACTGCAATTAGATACCTGCGGCTGGACTGCAGGAAAGAACTTCAGAAAGGAATTAAAAGGAAGAGAAGCATAGCAAGGGAAGAGAACCTTATCTTGAGGTGCATATCAAAGGCTTGCTAATATATATTTGGGGGTACAAAGGGACACAGGCACCCTTCAGTGAGGAAGTAAAAGGACCGCGCTTTTGCTTCATGCAAAAGGAGTCTCAACTATGCTTAGCTGAAAACACCGAAGAGAACTTTGAGTGAGAAATTTCTTTGGACAAGAGAGTAATTTTTTAGTTAAAATTAGTCTCTTGAAAGTATGTTACAATTTTGTTTTATACGTAACCATTTGTTTCCAATATTCTTACTCATTATTACTTAAATTTCTAGTCATTGATAATACTGTATATATTCATATTTACAATGAAAGCAAGTTTAAGTGTACTAGTGTTAAGCAATGTGCTCATCTTGAGTTAAATCTTAGAAGCTGGTGTTTGGGAATAGCAGGGCCGGTGAGTCTGAGTATTCAATGGATAGAGGCTGGACGCTGCAGGGAAGATGCCGAGTATTTGCAAGTTGTGGTGTGCCTGTTGCTACCCCTACAGAGAAAGTGAGGTCTACAGAGGCCTAGCAGGCCGTGCTTATGCTCTCAGAGGCTGGTGGTGGTTTCAGGGAGCTGATCACAGAATACACAGACAAGACTACTTCACAGTAAGGGCAGGCAGCAGTGAGGTGCCCCACAATCCTGGGTACCCTCGTGAAGAGTCACAGTATTCCATTTCCACAAGAAGCTTGTCATGAAGGCACTACTGCAGCCACCCCAATAATCAAAACTTGAAACAGGAATCAAAGGTTCTACTAGAGAGCAAGGGAACCCCCCACTATGCCCTTAAAAGCCATGAGAGATCAGTTTATACATATTTACCGTCATCAAGGTCAAGTGATGCTGCCCTGAATAACATCTACTTTTCATATTCAGAGCGACTTAAACACCCAATCAATCCTCAACACCCACGTGAGGTAGGTAAGTATTACCTTTTACTTTAAAGAGGGAGAAACTGAGAAAGAATGTTTAAGTGGCTTAGTCAAGGTCAGAGGGAGTTGGAACAGAATTAAGGATTTTCTAGCTCCCTGTGTTGTGCTCAGAACATGAGCCTCCCCAGTCCCTGCCCCACAATCAGACACATTTTGTTAATCTTAAGCCTTTTTTTTTTTTTTTAAATCCCAGGGAAAGTTTTGTGCAAACTTGTCAGTGCTTCTAGCTGCCTTCTACAAAAAAAAAAAAAAAAAAAAAACACACCCACACAGAAAAAAGGGCAGTTATACCCCCAAATCACCAGGTTAGTTTAAATCAAAACAGGTTACATAACTAAGCAATCAGGATACAAGTATCCTGTCTATACTAGCCACTGCAGAATGAGGAGGGCTGTGAGAGGTACAGAGGAATTTAGTTCCAAGAAAGCAGCAGAACACAAGAGAACAGTGTCCCTTATCCAGTAACCTTAAGGTCAACACAGCATAGTGTAGCAACAAGAGGGGCAGATTATTAAGGTTCTGGCTATGAGCTGTTTACAACTTCTGACTCCACAGGTCAGAGAAGAAACAACATGATGATGGAACTCATGGTGCTAGTTTACCATAGTTATATTTCAGATTGTATGGAAGGGCACAATACACAGAAACTGTCGAAGAAGAAAGAGACTAGGTATAGGGAGAGATGAAAAAGGAAGTGCTCTTGTACCCTCCAGAGGTGATGAAGCGTGGTCTTTGCAGCTCAATACTCTGCACCAGCAGCCGGGGTTCAAAAGTGCGAATCTCCACATACCTTGGTAGCACCGCAATGATGTATGGAGGCTGATGTTCTGTTTGGGAGATGGAACAAGCATGCATCAGACAGATTTCTCCAGTATACCCTGGAAAGGGCCATGACTCACACCATAACTTCCCTCCAGAAATGTTCAGTATGTTACGCCCTTCTCACCCATCCCCCAAATCCATCAATGAGCTTAATGCTAGAAATTAACAGCAATTCACTGATTACTATCATTTTTTTCCCCCTCAGTTTTCCTTGCCACTTCTCTCTCACCACACGCAAATTCTGCAGTACTCAACTTCTCACAAAAGCCAAAATCAGGTTTTAAATTACAAAAACAAGTGGCACATATGTAGTGTCTTTTATTTGCAGATCTCAAATCACTTTATAAAGATGGAGTTATCCCCACCATACTGAAAAAGAAACTGAGGGCACAGAAGTTGAGAGCAAGGAAGTAGAGAGAAATATAACCCATGCCTCTCTGCTTGAATCACTAGGTCATGCTAGCTAGCACTCAGATGATTGTAATAAAATCAGTGTGACACAATCAAAGACTCATACATTAAGCTAGTGAACTTAAATCTGCTCCATTCATAAGAAACAAAAAGCTGACAAATCCTGGTTGGATTACAGCAAGGAAAAACTACTTCTAGTCCTCACCCATAGCTATGGGAATGTCTGTCCAATTCAAGGCACCTTTCTGAGTACAGATCCCTTCTTCGTTAAGTACTACCGTTAGATCATCTTGACCAACTGCAACTTTTCCATCTGCTAAGGGAGCCACCAATGGTTCAAGCTGCTTCCCTGTGGGGAACAGTTCTTTGATGGACCCTTTTCCATCCACCTGTGAGAGGAAGGGGGCAGGTGGGAGGGGAAAGGTCATTCAGTTTTCACTGTGGAGTTGTCATCTCAAAACTGTAGAAGACTACTTGATGAAAAGACAGACTTTATAGCATATTTTTTTGAAAGTGATACATGAGTCTCAAAATATCCACTAACACATGAAGGTAGTTTTGAAGGCTATTTGTAGGTCATCTTTTGTATGTATGTATCAAAATATTACTTGTTAGCATTGCAATTTAAAAATAAATTTGTATTTTTCTCTTAATTTGAGGAAGCCTGTTCCTATTGCTAATAGACTACTGTAACTGGATGATCTTGTTATTTAGCCACTAAGGCGTACAGTCTGTGTAGCACGATAATACTGATGTCAGTAAAAGTGTGCCGTAGTCCATAGATTTTCCTTGGACTCCCTTCTCATTCATATATGGGCCTTATTTAAGTGACAGTACCATAGGAATGTATTTCATTTTCCTAAAATATCAACATAAAATGATAAAGATGGAAAACTATAGTAATGGTAATAATTATGACTATTGTTAATGTTGCTGTCAAATTAACCAATAGAAGGCACTATTTCATTTCAGTCCTGCAGTAAATCTGAAATAATTAACAGTGATGAATTTAGATATTTAAAGGGATGTTGTCAAATTGAAACTGTTTAATTTTAGCTGAAGCACTAAAATAATTTTGGTGAAGTTACTCTGCCCCTCGAATAATCTCACTTTTAAAAAAACCCTATTGAATAGGTTTCAGAGTAGCAGCAATGTTAGTTTGTATCCGCAAAAAGAAAAGGAGTACTTGTGGCACCTTAGAGACTAACAAATTTATCTGAGCATAAAGTGAGTTGTAGCTCTAGAAAGCTTATGATCAAATAAATTTGTTAGTCTCTAAGGTGCCACAAGTACTCCTTTCCTATTGAATAGGTTATTTTTAAAATATTTTCCCCTCTTATGTTGAGGTGTAAATACATCAAACAAAAGGGAAACTATGAAACAGAGTTAAAGTGCTGCCCAGCTGAAAAAATGTTTTCTTAATTTAATTCAGTTACACTAATCTTAGGCATTACTTGCAACAACTAGATAGTCTGTTTTTCAGAAAGACAAGCAAATTAAAGGAACATGCATGCTTTTGCGGAAGAAGGAGTAAGCTGAAAGACAGCATGTCAAAAATGGCACATTTTTATAATAAACAGTGTCTATCTCACACTCTGAATCCTCCCTCCCTGGGAGCAGTCTATATCTTCTCCTTAAAAGGATTAACATCCCCTTACATACTCAGTTCAAAGTCCTGTTCTTACCCTTATCAGATAATAGTCCCTCTTGAAACCTACACAGATAGAATTTTCACACCATGCCATAGACTTGGGCACATCCGGCACACTGAAGTCCCCCTGAAGAATGAAAGGAAAGTAAGTCACATTGGCTGCTTTAAGAGCTAACTATGCCTTCCCTGGGCTCCTTTTAACCTGTGGTCTGGAAAGCTTGTTTCATATTTAATTGTGGGGAGGCAGTACCGTAACACTGAGCACATTACCCTTTCTTCACTCTTACACAGTAGGAAAGGTTTCTTTTAAGACTGAGCACCCTACTAGCTACAGAACTGCAAACATTAGACATTACTGCAAAATATTGATCTGCTCATTGAATAATTCTTACTAACATCATGCTTGCTGCAGGAAAGGGCAGACTACATCTGTTTAAGAAGTGGAGTCTACTTTAGAATCACTCCCAACCCTTCCTGGCCAGGGAACGATAGCATTCAGCTAGAATGTCCCAACTCCATATTCTGCACAGCAGCATTTTTCTGTAACTAGACGGTGTGACCTTCCTGA
This sequence comes from Lepidochelys olivacea, assembly GCF_965140295.1. NCBI lineage: Eukaryota > Metazoa > Chordata > Testudines > Cheloniidae > Lepidochelys > Lepidochelys olivacea. The sequence continues at coordinate 65,839,400 of NC_140416.1, read as the reverse complement.
ACGGTTATTTAATTGGGCCTCAAAGTGGACCAGAGCTAGAATGCAGAGGTCAATTAGGATTGTATACAAATTGTACCTTTCTATCACTACCCATAGTCTTCAAGAGAGGAGTCAGTCTTCTGGTTCCTGGTGATTTTCACCCATAACTAGCTCCCAATGCATTATTTTGATGGTATCAACACTTTGCTTTCAATTGCTGCTTCTTTGTTAAACCATGCAGCACCAACACTATCAAGTGCACCCTGGAAGCAGAATCTAACACTAATTCTGAATTATACTGCTGATTAAACTGGGGTATTAAAAACAATTTGATACTCTGGCAAGGGCTCTCGTACGGTCTAGTGGTTCCCACAGCACTCTCTCACCTGTAGCTCATAGAACTCCCTGTCCTTCCAGAAATACAGCTGTAGCTTCTTCCGCACTGCCACGCACATCCTCAGCACCTCCTCCCCTGTATCAGAGTGCTGTGAAAACAGACAGCCTCACATGCGTTAGGATTAGAAGGTAAATAGGGACAATAATATCGGGCCATAAATAATCCTAAACCTATAGCACAACTGGTCAATGGAAAAGCTGAGTAAATTTTCATGCTCCCATCGGATCACCATGGACTATTTTCTTCACTGGGCCAAACCCAAAGTGGATGTCAATCAAGGTGCTGAACATGAGTTCAGATGTGCATGTGGCCAGAAGAAAGATTCAAGATGTTTTCTGAAATAATTAATGTAAGATAAATCTAGGCCACAATAGGACTTGTTAATGAAAGTTACCAGGCACAGCCCTGGAGACTGAAGTTGTGTGTACATGACAGAAATGAATTGTGTAGCAGCAGTATAAGCTTACTCACATTTGTCACTGTACCTCAACCTTATTTTGGTGAGACCACCTCTATACAGAAAAAGATAGGCCAAAGCCTCAATGAACAGGCATAGACTGACCTTTCTGCAGAGACCAAACATTGGGATGGTGGTTTATGCAATGAGGACACCTGTTCCATTTCCCTGTAGACAAGATGCACCAAACCCTTTCATGTAGTCATCCAGCCAGCCTTCAAGATGGTAATGGCTCAGTCACTACTAGCCTGAGCTAGACCTGAAGAGGTGAAAGCCACCAATTCCCATTGCCCATTATTGAGCCACCTACTCCCACTATTTTTCCTGTAGCTCTCACAGTGTGCTAGGTGCTGTACAAACGAAGAAAGGCAGTCTTTCCCCAAGACCCTTCAGTCAACAAGAGAAGTTGTTTGTACCTTTTTCTCCTACTCTAAGTGGTCAGTGGTGCTTTGCTGTCCCCAGTTGCCCTTCCACCTCATCATTAGTTAATTAATTTCTTGACAGCGTCATGGTAGGAATGTGACTATGGAGAGGGCAGTGCTTTACATATCAGCTCCAAGAGGGGGTTCCACATGTAGTCAAGCAGTGTGGGAGAAAAAGACAGCAGGTGGAAACTATTACTACTGGTGAAGTGGAAAGGACTGTGGCAATATGAAAAAGACAAGGACAGAGAAGCATTAAAAATTGGCATTAGTCAGGACCTTGAATGTAAAGATGAAAAGCTTGACACTTATGTGCTGAAGGAGTGAGGAACAAGGGATTCAAAGAAAGGGGGATATGATCATATTAATGAACTAATATGATCTAAGGGTCTATGTTTTGTATTCTAATTAATTAGAACAGTTTATTGACAAGAGGCACCACTGCAAGTATACGCTAAGTCAGACACCCACACACAAAAAGTACACCCAATTATAACAAGACATTTTGTAATGCTTGGATTTGCATGTTTCATATGATTTAGCATTAGCTGTATGTTAACACTAGAAGCCCAAGACTAAATAACTATGAGAAAATGTTTACCACTGGGCAAAAGTTTCAGCTTGCCTAATTACAAAGACCAAGCTCCCTTTCAAGAGTAAATCAAAGCACTAGAGGTACACCATTAACTTAAGTCTCCTCTAGCTATAAGCAAGGCCTGGGGACCAAAGTACAGGTAAATTGATTAACTGATTTGTGTGTAAGTAAGAGACCATTTTTATAAGACCGTAGGACCCGGATGAAGGACCACCTTATCCTTATGGAACATTATATAGATTGAATCAGCCATTAGTGTCTCCAAGACACTCTAGGTTAATGTAACTGTTACCAGAAACAATTTTCAGAGAAAGATGGTGAAGTGAAAATTCGAAGAACCACTCTAATGGTGGTTCCATTACCTTTGTAAGCCCCATTGTAAGTCCCAAGATGGGGATGGCTTCCAAAATGAAAAAAGCACTTGAAGAACTACCCTTTAAAAATCTCATCACTGAGGATGAAAATTCAGTTGAGTCTTGAATCAATGGGTGAAAGGCCAAAATTACAACCAAGTGTACTCTTACAAAGTGGAGGAAGAAACCAAGACCAACATTTTTAAAACTTGGTGCCTGGAGTGAACTTCCTAAGTCCACTGTTAAACACGCAAATAAGCAGCCTGATTTTCAGAAGTGCTGAACCACAACATCTCCCAATTTCTCACATAATAAATTTAAAATGAAAATAACTTTGTAACATACAAAACCCTCTGAGCAATTTGAAAGTTAGTCTTTGTTATGAGACTTTGTCAGAACACTTACAACATTAACCTGCCTCCACTTACCTGTAAGTCACACGTGAACAGAGATGCACCTTTTGCCTTAGAGACTGTGGTGATTTGTTGAAATGTCAACAGGTCGTGGACATAAATGTTATTTTCTGTTTTAGACAAAATTCCTAATTATTGTTCAATAATTTAAAAAACATGCAACTCATTTTTAATTTACAGAAATTATCACAAGACACTTTACAAAGCAGATCCAAACTAGTGAGAGAAATTTAAAGTTTCAGGATAGGAAGGAGACGGGGTTTTTTCCCCCCTTCACAATTTGAAAACAATCAGTGAGGCAGAGACAAAAAGGTTTCTGGGTTGCAGAAGACTTTCACACCAACTGTGGTAAGACTGTATGAAGGAACCAAGAACGGGTGCTAAACAAGCAAGCAAAGTGGAAGACAGACAGAAGAGAAAGCAGGCGACAGCAAGTTCATGATGGAAGCTCTCATTAAAAAAAGACCATTTTGAACTGGCTCCTGAAATTTGTGGGTGGTGAACAGAGTTGAAAGTTGGAGCTGGTGTGGTCAAGTTTTTGTACGCACGAGAACGCAGGCAGCAGCATTCTACACATGCTGGAGTCGGGAGAGCTGGGACTTGGAGGTCAAAAAGGAAGGAGTTGTACCATAAGTAAAAAGAGACAAGGAAGATCATAATTCAAGAATAAGTTCACCCAACATACAGTACTCAAAATTCTTGCATAAGTTATTTGAATATTAGTGGTCTGTTCCCCAAATGTCTTTACTGGCTTAAGGGTAGCCCAGCTGCTTCTTAACCTATACTGCACAACACTTCCCTGCAAATTAGAGGGCAGAATTCTAGACTCAGTGACTTTTCAACAACTAGACTGCCATGCAGTGTGAAGGACCGCCCCAAATCAAGATGGTGGCAAACTGTTTTAAGAATAAGCCTTAGAGTAGGTGAGGGTATGAATTATTCACTTTCCTTGGTACAACAAACAGACAGTCTATATGGGGGTGGGGAAAAAGAGATGTCATGCTCAGCCAAGTAACTGCACCAAAAAAAAAAAAAAAAAGAACTAAATACTGAAACATATTCTTCACTTACCTAACAAACTGACCAGAATTTTAAATTGGGAAACAACATGAATCTGAAAAGAGAATTGTATTAAAGCAACATCTCTACAAGCCAAACACTATTCCCTGCCCCCACACCCAGACATGGACAGAGATTTAATTAGTCTATGCAAATAGTTTTATTTACCCACACAAGGCAATGAAGATGGAGCTACTGTTACGTTCTGTGCAACATTCCTCCAGCTACTGTACAATCCCATACCTATACTCATGAAGTGTCTGATAAAGCTAGCTTATATTGTTTATATCCTTTCCGAGTGAGAAAGCTTAACAATGTAGATCCCTTTATCAAGATTTAACCATGTTCTGGTGCTTCACCAATAAAAGGATGTAAATGATTCCTTAAAAACTACTCTTCTCCAACAAAAAGGCAAGGTGCTCTACTTACTGCAGTGATACATTCAGTGTGCTAACATCTATCAAAATTAAAATGATAATAAAACTGACAGCAAGTCAGTACACAGCTATTCTAGATTCCAGCCTCTAATAGCCAAAACAATATTTGCACTTTAATAGCATGTTTCATCAAAGGATATCAAGTACCATGTCAGACAGCAATGTATTATCTCCATCATACAAACATGTATGATTTGCTGGAGGTCACAGCGATTCAGTAAGTGAGTCCTAACACCAAGTCATCTACTGTAACCACCAAGCCAAGTTCCTTCCTACTGTAGGAAGGGACTGTGGACAAACTCACAGTCTAGTCTGTGCCACTCCCAACAAAGTTTACTGTTTAACCAAAAAAAAAAAAAAAGCAGCCTTCTGGGGATTCCAGATAAATGTATTTCACATTGCACCCTCTTAGTGGAATCACCAGCAATTTTCCCCAATGTCAGCAACTGCCATTTCCTACCTGCTGAATCTTTTTTGAGAAGTTCTTGTTGGATTTCTCTAGTGTCACTTCAAATCTGTTGCAACCTACCAAGCAGAGATTAAAGAGTGACATAAAACCACAGTTGCCTTCAGATTTATTACTGCATAAACCCTTACTGTAAGTCCCATAAATTATAGCAGAAATTGAATTAAGTATCTAATGACAGAAGACTGCATGTCTTGTAAGAAGTGTGTGCTTCCTTTTTCTTAAACCAGTTTGGGGGATCTGAGGTTGTCATACATATCTAGCTGGGGATTCCAAAAACATGGTTTAACTTCATGAAGTCAGCAAATCAGAAGGTCTCATCTTTAGCTAAATCCTTGCCTTGGAATCTCAGATCCTAATATAATTTAATTAAATATTTAAAAAAACCCAAGCTATGAAGACAGCCCTAAAGCACCTTTTTTCCCAGCCAATCAAATACCAGCAACTCAAATCTCCAGGAAGCACATCACTGCAAGATGGAGAAAGAAAAAAACACTTCACTACAAGGGTTTAAAATGAGTTTTACGGATACAAACTTACAGCCACTTTCTGATGATGTAACCTCTCCTGGTATTGATGCAAAAAGGGGGAGAAATTTACCAAGTGAGACAAAAGACACTAGCAACTCAAGTCAGCATGATCTATTGAAACAGACTGCCTATGGAGGCTGGGAAAGAGCTGGAATTAGGGTTTAGGAATCCAAGTGTCTACAATAGAAAGAGAATCCTTCTGAGACCAGGTGCAATTGGGGGCAGATGTGCCACACCTTTTAACTTTTTCCTTCGCAATCCAATGAGCTATTAAATTAAAGTACATTTAATAGTATTGTTTTCTGCACATTATAACTGGTAGATACCAGAGATATAGATCTGCTTAACATGAGTAATTTTATATATGATTCTAAATATAATAGGCGCTCTTTGTGGCATCACCAGAATGCACTGAGGCCACTTGTGACCGCTTCCTCAAAAGACAGAGAGGGGAGTATTTTTTGGTCTAGATTAGAATGTTCGGATTCTGAACCAGGTTTAATTTTATTATGTATATTGATCAAGATGGTGGGTCTCACCTTTCAATTAAGTTGCCTTTTTACTGAACCACCAATCTGATCTATTCGCTAGGTTCTGTTAGAGTTTATGCATGGTGGGTATTGTATTCATGCAGATTACACTAATTTACTGTAAATACACATGTGGAAACCATTATAGTTCAGATAGATAACCAGAAACTTCTATGCTTAAACTCTGTACCATTTTCTTTTTATCATCTTAATACAATTCTTAACTTTGGTGGAATCTTGTGAGAAAGGGTAATTTTTAAAGCAGATGGTAAACTCTAGAAGACAGATAACAGAGTAGAAGGAAAGAAAAGGTAAGATCTATATATATTGCAGTGGCCCTGTATAAACATTTTCGTAAGCTACAGGTGATAAAAGCTGCTGTTCAGTATACTAAATGTACCAGGGTACCAGTATTATTAGAGTCACTGAAGAGTGGAGAAAGATACATTGTCATAATATTGCACAAAAGCTTGGGGTTTTTTGTACAAGCTCACCTATATCCTTCCTGATCCTGTAAAGGAGGAGATGCCCTTGTTTGGTGCCAACAAGCAGCCATTCCTCTGTAAGATAAGAGAATTCTTATCAGTACCAATAAGAATACCCCTCTCAGCTAAAAGTAATCTGAAAATTCTTCATCTTCTTAAACTGAAGCCCACTGTTGAATGGTCCAAAACATATTATGGCAAATTTCGGCTGGGGAACGTGCATGGCTCTTGCACTGTTTCCCTAGAGCAGGGGTATGCACACTTTTTGGCCCAAGGGCCACATCTGGGTATGGAAATTGTATGGTGGGCCATGAATGCTCACGAAATTGGGGGTTGGGGTGAGGGCTCCGGTTGGGGGTGCAGGCTCTGGGGTAGGGCCAGAAATGAGTTCAGGGTGTGGGAGGAGGCTCCAAGCTGGGGCAAGGGTATGGGGGTGAGGGCTCGGGGTGCAGGCTCTGGGGTGTGGGAGGGTGGGATCAATGGGTTCGGAGGGTAGGAGTGGGATATGGGCTGGGGCAAGGGGTCGGGGTGCAGACTCTGGGCTGCGCTTACCTCAAACAGGTCACAGAAGCAGCTTCATGTCCCCCCCAGCTCCCATGCAGAGACACGGCCAGGCAGCTCTGCGTGCTGCCCCATCTGCAGGTGCCACCCCTGCAGCTCCTATTGGCCCTGTTTTCTGGCCAATGGGAGCTGCGGGGGCAGTGGCAGTGTGCAAAGCCCACTGGCTACCCATATGCTTAGGAGCTGGAGGAAGCCGCACAGAGCAAGCCTCCAACCCTGCTCCCCAGCAGGAGCTTGAGGGCTGGAATAAAAGGTCTGAAGGGCTGGATGCAGCCCCCAGACTGTAGTTTGCCCAAGTCTGCCCTAGAGGAAGTGCTTCCATATAGAGTAACCTTTGTTTTGGGAAACAAACATTTCCAGGGATCAGGAAAGAAGTATGAAAACATGGCCCCGATACAGGCGCCTACTTGCTCATAATTAGGGCCCTACCAAATTGGTGGCCATGAAAAACGTGTCATGGACCATGAAATCTGGTCTTGTGTGCGCGTTTATCCCATACTATACAGATTTCACAGGGGAGACCAATGTTTCTCAAATTGGAGGTCCTGATCCAAAAGCCAATTGCAGGCACGGGGGAGGGGGGAGAGTGTTGCAAGGTTATTTTAGGGAGGTCATGGTATTGTCACCCTTAACTTCTGCACTGCCTTCAGAGCTGGGTGGCTGGAGAGTGGCAGCTGTTAACTGAGCGCCCAGATCTGCAGGCAACAGCAAAGAAGTAAGGGTGGCAATACCGTAACATGTTGTCTTTACTTCTGTGCTGCTGTTTGAGGAGGCTCTGCCTTCAGAGCTCGGACCCCAGCTAGCAGCTGCCACTCTCCAGCTGCCCAACCCTGAAGGTGGTGCTGCCACCAGCAGCAGCGCAGAAGTAAGGGTAGCAGTACTGCAACCCCCCTACAATAACCTTGCAATCCCCCACAACTCCTTTTCATGTCAGGACCCCTACAATTACAACACCATGAGATTTCACATTTAAATAGGTGAAATCATGAAATTTATGATTTTTAAAATCCTATGATCGTGAAATTGACCAAAATGGACTGTGAATTAGGTAGGGCCCTACTCATAATGAAGTAAAAGTAAAAGGGAGAGAGCTCTGCATTCTTCATAAATATACATAAACTACTTTTCAAGCATTGGCTGCTGCATATAGATGCCTCGTGTTCCTCCCAACTTATTGGTCTACACAGTGAAAAATTGGAGGGAGCAAGACAAATTTAGATAGTACCATTTGTGAGTTCTGACTTTGAACACAGTAGTCGAACATTTAGAAGCCACAGTTGTCCCCAGGAATTATTCAGTTATGTCTGAAATGATTACATTAGTTACAAAAAAAAAAATGGTATTTGAGTTGCTGTGACACGTAAAAGTCAGTCATTTTGGATTTACAAAGTAGAATACTTGAGAAATCCACTGTTTTTCCACACACACACACTTTCGTACATTGCATATTAGAAGGCTTTGAATCTAAGTATTACTGTGCAACTCATCCACAAAAATCTTTGTTCATTAAATTTCAATTAATCTTTAGCTTCATAACAGGGAAAACTTTACTAAACATATGAAATTTACCTTTCCCTTTTTCACACCATATTTCTCAAAGCTACTTGTGATTTAACAAGATCTTGCTTCCCCTGAGCCTCCTTTTTTCCTATTTAATTAGAAATTAAGTCATAAAACTGGAAGTACATCTCCTCTCTTCCATGAGACTGCTGTGCTCAAAAAACCCACAGGATTATGACTTCAATGAAACAAATAAATTTGTTTTGCAATGAAGTTTCTCAGTTTCAACGTTTTCTCCACTGTATTAGTGCCACTGTAAGGAATATATTCAATTTAGCTACAGAATTTAAGTCACAGTGTTTTGTTTTTAAGGCTTAATTAAAAACAAGCCAAGTTTCTGACAAAGTTACTCTTTTACATGAAAGTTTTTGTTCCATAACATAACATTTATTTGAAACTGCTCCAATGGTTTAGTATTAAAAAGAGTCCCAAAGAAAACTGATTAGAGCATAGATGAGGCAGTCAAAGGTGCATGATAAATAAAACCTATTCACCTAGGTATCACTAACACAAATTTGCTATGAACCATCTACTTGCTAAACTTGATTTGTTAATATCACAGCTTTACTATATTAACAAGCAATCTACAAGAAAGAAAGTTACAGGGAGAAACTAGCTAACCCATATTTATAAATATTGAAACATTTTATACTACTGTAAGTAATCACTGCTCCATCTACAGTAATAACAGTTACTTGAATTGTCACTTAGGCCTGATCTACACTTAAAATTTGAGTCGACATAGGTTGGCATAGCCCTGAGAGACATAGCTAACTCCCATGGTAGATGCTGCTAGTTCAATGGAAAAATGATTCTATCCTCAGGGGTGGGGGGTGTTTACCTACACTGATAGAAAATCCCCTTCTGCCAGCACAGACTGCATCAGCATAGCTATGGTGCTGTAGCTATGCCTGTAGTCCCAGAGTATACACACAGCCTTGGATAACAGTTCTAACCCACCAGGTCAGACTGTTTTGTATTTAAGACACAAAGTATGGGTTTATTCACAAATAAAACACACCAGGTAGGGAAAGGCAAAGTATCACTTCTTATGCTACACAGGAACACATTTTCTCCCTCTCTACCATTCAGACTCACACTTAACACACAATGGGAAAGAAAAACACATAGGATACATAAGACCAGAACAAAAAATTTCATCCCACAACAAACAAACCTATTCAAGGTTTCAGAGTAGCAGCCGCATTAGTCTGTATCCGCAAAAAGAAAAAGAGTACTTATGGCACCTTAGAGGCGAACAAATTTGAGTATAAGCTTTCGTGAGGTACAATGGGTGTTACAATGGGTGTTACCATACACACCATAACAAGAGTGATCAGGTAAGGTGAGCTATTACCAGCAGGAGGGGGGGGGGGGTTACAATGATAACACCCATTTTTTCATGTTCTGTGTGTATATAAATCTCCCCACTGTATTTTCCACTGAATGCATCCGATGAAGTGAGCTGTAGCTCACGAAAGCTTATGCTCTAATAAATTGGTTAGTCTCTAAGGTGCCACTAGTCCTCCTTTTCTTTTTACTTTGTGTAATGACACATCCACTACCAGTCTTTTTTGAAGCCTACAAACTGAGCGCAACCAGATCAGACAGATCACCCAAATGTTTAAAAAACAGACCCATACACAGACCAAAGTGGGTCACTTCCACTACCCTTCAAAACTGCATCTTTTTAATGAATGGAGGCTACAAATCACACTTCAGCCCAATTCCAGTCCCCACTCTATTCCCTGAAACGGGGGCTCAATCCCCGCTAGCCGCTGCCCCGGGCTACGCTCAAGATGGGTCACACACGCGGCTTGTAGAGACCCCAACATTCGAAGTCTGGAGCGTGTGTTTTTAGAAAGAGCTTCGAGCCCTTCCCGCGAGGAACCCACCCCGCGACGGGAACAGCCGCAGCGCGCCGGGAGGCTGAGGGCAGCGCTGTGTCACAGGGGTGCCTGGAGACACTGGGCTCAGGGGCAGCGGGCTCAGCCGCGGACACCAGGGCGCGGGGCCACAAGCGGGCCGCGGCCTCGGAGCTGGTCCCGGGGCAGGCGGAGCAACCGCCGCCCCACCGCCGCGGGGTCCCCGGGACTCCTTCGCGGGGCCCCCGGGGGAGGGGCCAAGGCCCGTGGGGAGGAGTCCGGGGGCAGCCCCGCCGCTCACCCCAAGCCGCCAGACAGTCTATCTGCAGCGGCAGCTTCTCCAGGATCGGCACCGGCTCGAAGGCGTCGTGCATGGCGGCAGCTCCCCGCGCTCGCCCCGGGCCGGTAGCGCCACCTCACCCGCACCCCCGGGCCGGCCAGGCTGGAGAATCCTGCGCCTCCCCAACGCGGGGCCCCCGCGGCCCCAAGTACAGGCCCAGCTGATCCCCAACCCTTCCCAGCAGCCCCCGCGCCCAGCCCGTTCCGCTTCCCCGCTGGAGCCCGCCCACAAGCTCCGCCCCCTCCGCAGGGCAAGCTCCGCCCTAGGCCCCGCCCCCTCCCCGAGTCTGCGGCCTCGTCCCCTATGGGCGAGTCCCCGCTACTGCCAGCCCGGCCTCCCTGCCCTGCCCCTCGCCCTTCCCCGGCCCGGCCCATGCGCGTGGGGCCCGCTCGCCCCCAGACCTGTAGCTCAGAGCTCGCCTGCGCGCCGTGACTCTGCCGCTTCTGAGCGGCATGGCCCTGAAGCAAACGCGCTGTGCACCAGGAGTAATGTGACACCTGCTCTCTGAAGCAGGCCCCCAGGCCCCGAGAGCTGTGAACGTCCCGTCCCTCTTCATAGGTAGGTGGGTGGGAGGGTAGAAACAGCGAAGGCTGCTGCCTCCTTAAATAGGTACAATAGTCGCTACTTCACGGCCGCTCAGCTTGGCAGAATCATCCAGCCCCCATGCTTGCAGCCGGGGGCCATGGAGCGGTAAACACTGGCGCACGCAGGAGGGCATCCAGTTAAAACACGAGCGCTGGCCCAGGGAGTTGAAGCTGCTGTTCACTTCCGGCCGTTCCCCCAACATTTAAGGTACCAAGAGCCTGCCCGGAGAAGGGGGGAAAGGAGTGCGTATCACCCTGTAACAGTAGCTATTAGAGTCAGCTGTGTAAGCATGACCCATCTCACAGTGACTAGGACCAAACTAAAATTGAAAAGGGCAGTTTCGTTCCAGCACTCGCAGACGTGTGCGTTCCTGACCTCAGCTTCATCTGCTTCCTTAGGGCTAAAACACCCAGGGCGTATGCACCAAAACCACAACTTATCAAAGGAACCGTTACACTTGCTAAGACCCATTGGGCATCTAGCCTAGGAGCCTGTCTCCTTTCCTTGACAGTTTACAGTAGAAAATGAAAATGAATAAAGCTTAAGATTATGAGGCTCAATAAAATGAAGCTTACATTTTGATAAGATAGTTATGTCATGCCTTGGCAACCATTTGTCAGCCTACTTTTTACTGCCGCTCACAGTTAAAGTGAGAAGAGTAGTGGTGGTACTGTACTAAAACAAACATATTGCTCTTTGACTTCTGTACTATCAGCAAGGATCTATTAACATTGTTTTATGCATGTACAGTATTTATGATAGAATTGTACCCATTACTTCATGGGGTGAAGCCAAACGCCGTCATCACCCTCTTCAGCAACTGCATGTGAGCCTTATTCATTCTCTTTCCATCAAGGCTGATGGTTCTTCCCTTCATCAGGTGACCCTAGTCTCTCCCTCATCTAAGTCTACCAAGCTTCTACCACCCTCATCAGATCCTGACTCCTCATGGGGAGGAGTCCAGGGGCCGCCCCACCCTTCACCCCAAGCTGCTAGACAGTCTATCTGCAGGGTAAGGGTAGCCTCACCCCCAAGTCTGGGTCCTGGAGGAGCTTCACAGGGATCTCCCACCTGTGCTCCCAATGCCATGCTGGAGCCTCCACCTTTAACAAATAAAATTTGCATAACTTTAAAATAGCATGCAGAATTTTTATGTTTTTGGCACAGAATGCCCTCAGGAGTAACCACCTGCACTGTTAAGTACCCTACTGCTCATAAGACTACTCTCAAATATAAAAAGAAAAGGAGTACTTGTGGCACCTTAGAGACTAACCAATTTATTTGAGCGTGAGCTTTCGTGAGCTACAGCTCACTTCATCGGATGCATACTGTGGAAACTGCAGAAGACATTATATACACAGAGACCATGAAACAATACCTCCTCCCACCCCACTGCTGGTAATAGCTTATCTAAAGTGATCATCAAGTTGGGCCATTTCCAGCACAAATCCAGGTTTTCTCACCCTCCGCCCCCCCCCACACACAAACTCACTCTCCTGCTGGTAATAGCCCATCCAAAGTGACCACTCTCCTCACAATGTGTATGAAAATCAAGGTGGGCCCTTTCCAGCACAAATCCAGGTTTTCTCACCCCCCCACCCCCACACACAAACTCACGCTCCTGCTGGCAATAGCTCATCCAAACTGACCACTCTCCTTACAATGTGCATGATAATCAAGGTGGGCCATTTCCAGCATAAATCCAAGTTTAACCAGAACGTCGGGGGGTGGGGGGGGAACAAGAGGAAATAGGCTACCTTGCATAATGACTTAGCCACTCCCAGTCTCTATTTAAGCCTAAATTAATAGTATCCAATTTGCAAATGAATTCCAATTCAGCAGTTTCTTGCTGGAATCTGGATTTGATAGTGTCCCCTGAATAGATATGTGGGGATATGATATAGATATGAATAGATAATAGATATATAATAGATAGATATTTGTTGCAACAAAGCCCGTTGCCAACTGTGCCCACATATCTATTCAGGGGACACCATCAAAGGGCCTAATAACATCAGCCACACTATCAGAGGCTCGTTCACCTGCACATCCACCAATGTGATATATGCCATCATGTGCCAGCAGTGCCCCTCTGCCATGTACATTGGTCAAACTGGACAGTCTCTACGTAAAAGAATAAATGGACACAAATCAGATGTCAAGAATTATAACATTCATAAACCAGTCGGAGAACACTTCAATCTCTCTGGTCACGCAATCACAGACATGAAGGTCGCTATCTTACAACAAAAAACTTCAAATCCAGACTCCAGCGAGAAACTGCTGAATTGGAATTCATTTGCAAATTGGAAATGGCCCACCTTGATTATCATGCACATTGTAGGGAGAGTGGTCGCTTTGGATAAGCTGTTACCAGCGGGAGAGTGAGTTTGTGGGGGGGGGGGGGGGGAGAGGGTGAGAAAATCTGGATTAGTGCTGGAAATGGCCCAACTTGATGAGGACTTTAGATAAGCTATTACCAGCAGGACAGTGGGGTGGGAGGAGGTATTGTTTCATGGTCTCTGTGTATATAATGTCTTCTGCAGTTTCCACAGTATGCATCCAATGAAGTGAGCTGTAGCTCACGCTCAAATAAATTGGTTAGGCTCTAAGGTGCCACAAGTACTCCTTTTCTTTTTGCGAATATAGACTAACATGGCTGTTACTCTGAAACCTCTCAAATATAAGTTATCCAGAGTGATGGTACAGCTGAGCCCATAGCATTAAACTATTTCATGAGAGGAAATAGACTCTTGCCACTGAAAAATATAGGAAACCCATGTCAAAACAAAAAAAGGGAAAGTAGCTGAGAGCCAGAAATTGTGTAGAATACATACTGAAACACAGTGTGCATTTTGTTGATTAGGTATAGTATCCGTCCACAGGATGGAGAGACAGCTTCAATACTGAATCAATCTACTGCTTGAGAAAAGTCAAGTAACAGCATGGATCAAGAGCCCAGCATAGCTGGTGGCTGATAGTATGTGATCTCTGCTATGTTTATTCTCCTCTCAAACCTCTTGCACACCTAGCAAGTTTTACCTAGCCAATTTTACCAAAATTTTGAAAGTTGTTTGAAATACCTCTTAAGCGTAGATTCAAAATTCAAATATAGGTCCTGGACAACCATCTCAAGAGCTTTTCAACCAGCAAGTGACATCAAGCAAGTAACGATTATTGCTGAGCTTAATTTATAACAGGGAATAAGACAACTATTAGAACGGAATCAGAGAGGAGGTAAGTAAGATAGCAGGCATCTGAGGGTTAAAAGGGAAATAGTAAACTAGAGCTTGATTATTGTTTAAAGAAGCCAAGTTCCTTGCAACTCTTTTGAAGAACAAAGATTATTTTCTGTCCATTCCCCATCACAAAGCAGAGCTGCTCAGCAGAAGGAATCCAGCTGAGTTAGGTCCTTCCTGTGCCTGACCTAGGTTTTATTAAAAACACACACATAACCATCTCCACATTGCAGTTCCAAGGCAGGTGATGGTTCTTTGTTCTATTCACCTCTAATATCAAACAGGAGTTAAAGAAAATAGCACAGAAGAGCCAGTTAGCAGCAGCAACAACTGCTAGCAAACAGAGCCAGAAAACAGGGGAGTTTGAGTGTAGAGCTGTTGGAGAAGAAGGGAGGCAAGCCCCTCTTTCTTAAGGGCAGAGAGTAAGTTCTTGGGAGTCTGTTTGCTTGCTGTTTTGCTTTCTGTTTTTCAGTTTTCAGAGGCTGGTGGGGCAGAGTACTGTGAGAGAAGCAGAGCCTTTGATCATGGCAGAGCCCTGATTAGGGGGCCTATAAAGGCAGCCAAGCAGCCAGCCAGCAACAAGGGCACAGGAGACAGCAAGCAGAGCAGAAAATGGAGTCTTGAATAGGGAGTGTGGTGTTCTGAACTTGCAGGGTTTTTCCCCCTTGACAGGAGCTTAGGCAGGAATGCTATGACAGACACAAAGGTAGCAGTGGTAGTGATCCAAGGAATGGAAGAAACAGTGAAGATGACTAGACATGGATGCTACGGGATGTACGTTATCCTGGAACAGGTACCCAAAGAGCCCAAAAACTTCATTTGAATGAAGTGGCGCCTGATAGAGCTAATGAAAGAGAAGATCCGAGGTTTGGAGATGCAGGTGGAAAGCATGCTTGAGTTTCAAAGGGTATTCAAGCTGATGATGGAGGGAAGACGAGGGGAGGCAGAAGGGAAAATTCAGGACTCTCAGATGGAAGCTGGACTAAAGAACTGTGAGGGTAGACTGCTGGATGCGGAAAGTGGCCTATGGAAGCATGTGACTGTGGTGTTACAAAAAACATGAACATGGTTTGATCTCTAAGATAATCCATTTTCTAGACAAAGGAAATGCAGTAGATCGAATCTACCTGGATTTCAGTAAGGCATCTGGTACAGTTCCACATGGGAAATAATAAGTTAAATTGGAGAAGACTGGGATTAATATGAGAACTAAAAGGTGGAGAATGAACTGGTTAAAGGGGAGACTACAATGGGTCATACTGAAAGGGGAACTGTCAGGCTGGAGGGAGGTTACTTGTGGAGTTCTTGAGGGATCCATCTTGGGACCAAATTTTATTTAACATTTTCATTCATGACCTTGGCATAAAAAGTGGGAGTGCTTTAATAAAATTTGCACATGACAAAGTTGGAAGGAGAACCGGAATATCATACAAGAAGATCTGGACAACCTTGAAAACTGAAATAATAGAAATAGGATGAAATTTAATAGTGCAGAGTGCAAGGCATTGCACTTGGGGACTAACAACAAGAATTTCTGCTGAGCATTTATCAGTTGGAGGTGAAAGAAGAGAAAAAGGCCTGGTTGTAAGAATTGATCACAGGATGACTATGAGCTACCAATGCAATGTGGCCATGAAAAAGGCTAAATCAAACCTAGGATGCATCAGGTGAGGCATTTCCAATAGGGACAGGAAAGTGTTACTGCCATTATACAAGGCACTGGTGAGACCTCATCAGGAATACTATGTGCAATTCTTGTCTCCCATTTTTAAGATAAATTCAGACCAGAACAGGTACAGAGAAGAGCTACCAGGATGATCAGAGGAAGGGAAAACCTACCATATGAGAAAAGACTCAAAGAGCTTGGCTTATTTAGCCTAACCAAAGGCTGAAGGGAGATATGATTGCTGTCTATAAATACATCAGAGTGATAAATACCTGGGAGGGAGGGGAGTTATTTAAAGTTAAGCACCAATGTTGACACAAGAACAAATGGATATAAACTGGCCATCAACAAGTTTAGGCTTGAAATTAGATGATGGTTTCTAACCCTCAGAGGAATGAAGTTCTGGAACAGCCTTCCAAGGGGAGCAATGGGGGCAAAAAACCTCATTGGCTTGAAAGACTGAGTTTGGTAAGTTTATGGAGGGGATGGTATGATGAGACTGCTACAATGACATGTGGCCCATCTGCGACTGCTAGTAGCAATATCCAGGGACGGGAGCACTAGATGGAGAGGGCTCCGAGTTACTACAGAGAATTCCTTCCCGGATGTCTGGCGGGTGGATCTTGCTGACATACTCGTGTCCAAATGATTGCCATATTTGGGGTCAGGAAGGAATCTTCCTCTTGGTCAGATTGGCAAAGACCCTGTAGGTTTTTTGCCTTCATCTGCACTATTAGGCATGGTTTACTTGCTGATTTAAACTAGAGTAAATGGCTGATACCCTGTAACTTGAAGTCTTTAAATCATTATTTGAGGACTTCAATAACTCAGCTGCAAGTTATGGGTCTATTACAGGAGTGGGTGGGCAAGGTTCTGTGGCCTGCAACATGCAAAAGGTCAGACTAAGGCCAGAAGGGACCACTGTGCTCATCTAAAGTTTGAGTCTGAGATTTTAGTAAAAACCAACAGGAGTACTTGTGGCACCTTAGAGACTAAATTTGTTAGTCTCTAAGGTGCCACAAGTACTCCTGTTCTTTTTGCGGATACAGACTAACATGACTGCTACTCTGAAACCTGAGATTTTAGTGCAGTTCTCCTGCACAAAAGCAGCTCTATCAAGGGCACTTTGAGTGTTACATGTTATCTCATCAATTTCTGAAATAAATATGCTCAATTTACAAGTAAAAACCTGCTTAACTAGTGGTACTGCAAACTCCACATGGTATGTAACAGTCAAGCTGTTGCCTCCTGTGTCATTATCAGTAGTAAAGACTCTGCAGGCCAATTATAGCCTCACTCACACCCGTGCAACTTACACATGCAAACCTGTGGCCTACAATGGGCATGCACATGTAAATTATTGCCAAGTGAAACTTCCAGGCTAGAAAGTATGAAAAATTATTAAAAAACCAAAAGCAAAGACTTTTTTCCACTCTTTTAAAAAATGAGACGACCATTCTGTACAGAATAGAAATCTGCAACTCTGACATTGATCAAATGAACAGAAAGCACTTGTTGGCCCCAGGGATGGACTAGACAGGAAAAAAATCGATCACTAAACCACTTACATAACAGGTGACTTTTTAAACTCCCCATTGCCCCCCCCGCGCTTAACTTTCCCCAGGAGCCGAAGTATCCCAGCAGAACATATTAGGATCAAAACCAGCAAAGCTTTTGCCTGCAGGGAAAAGAAGAACCTGCTCCCTCTGGGAGGTGGTGCCATCATCTCATGGGTAAGTACGGACCTCGAGGCAGACAGGTCACTTGCACAGAGTAGAGTTCTACTGAAATATCTAGTTAATATTTGCTTAACTTCATAGACAAACATTAGCAAAGTGTTGTAGGAAGTTTTTATTAGGCCACGCAACACTTTGAAGGTATGGGTAAGTCATTTTTAGGCATCCATCACATTGCCGGCAATGAGATGTGCCACAACAACAAATGCTGAAGTTATGCAACTGTTGCTCCTAGGTCAATGACATTTAAAATAGAAAATCTTTCCTATACACAGTGTTGTTAATAAAATTGCACTTGGTTTTGTTAAAAACATCAATATCATTGTAACTTTTTCAAAATATTTCCTTTTTGGTATCTCAATTGATTTCCTTCAATTACTGGGGCTTCTTACTCAAAAACCTCCTCTCCTTCTAAGCCAGCTGCGCAGTCTCCATCTATTAGCCATTATTTTCAATAAAATGGGAAGGTTGTTTCTAAAGTAACTCTTCACCACCTTCTTCTACCCTCCACCAAAAACAGGTAGTTGACCTGTGGAAGTTAATTGTAACATTGAATTCATAGTCCCTCAGTCAGATGTTAGGACTTTTAGTTTGACAGATTAAATATCTGAAGAAAGTTACAGAAGGTGCTGGAACACACATTTAAATCACTTAAAAATCCAAACTTGTAAATTCACTGTAAATTCAAACATTTTTCAAAGGTTTATCAATGTCCTCGTGAACCTCTTCCACAGTGAACTGTGTAAGATGCCCTCGCTCAAATACAGGGTCCAGTTCCAACGGTGAAGATCGAGAGAGAGAAGTAGGATGCGCCTGATCCACTGGGCAGCCTACGGGAAACAGAACTTTCAAGAAGCTGCTTCTTCACTCCATTTTGGATCTTTCAAAGTGTGTAATCATTCTTTCCTGCAAAATTCAAAAAAGGTCATTGAAGTTCGTAATTTTTGTCTCTGTGTTTACATCACTCAGTACTAAGAGCCCACTCGTCACATGTTTATAGATAACGCACATGCATTGCAGAACAGTGGTTATACACGGAATAAGAGATATATAAAGAGAGTGCTCAAATTTTGACAAGATATTAATTTGTCCAGTCAGAAATCTAACTGCACATATTGGGGAAAAGTTACCTTTCTGAGTATACACTGCTACTCTATCTCTGTTTAGGTCAGATCATTACATGTTAACTCTGAATGTGTGAAGATACATATCATGTACACATTACAGAATTTTGTATGCTGGTTAGAGAGAAGCACACTCAAATACTGACATAATGCGTTTCTCCCTAACTAGCAGGAGGTTTGCGTTTTGTCACTCCCAAATAGGTGAAAAGGGAACTCTTAATCAAACCTTAAAGTTTGGAACTCATCTAATACTACAAAAAGCAGAAAGAAAAATATGTGCTAAAATCAAGGAAAAAACTATTCACTAAATAATTTGCGGAGTGCTATAATAATCCATCGTCTCTCTCATTAAATTCTCTTCAGCAAGAACAATTTTTGCCTAGTGGTTCCAGATACAGTAGAGAGCACACTTTGTCAAGAATTTAATCAACTCATCAACATTCATAGCATTGGACATCATCAAATTAGGCTTGAATAAAGACTGGGAGTGGATGGGTCATTACACAAACTAAAAACTATTTTCCCATACTAACTTTTCCCCCTGCTGTTACTCACACCTTGTCAGCTGTTTGAAATGGGCCATCCTGATTATCACTACAAAAGTATTTTTTCTCCTGCTGATAATAGCTCCACCTTAACTGATTTGTCTCATTAGAGCTGATATAGCCACACCCATCGTGTGTGTGTGTGTCTTCCTACTGTATTTTCAACTCCATGCATCTAATGAAGTGGGTTTTAACCCACAAAAGCTTATAACAAATTTATTTGGGCAGTTTAAGATGCCACAAGTAGTCCTCATTCTTTTTGCTGATACAAAGTAATACGGCTACCACTCTGAAACCCGTCAGCATTATTTAGGTGACTGATTTTATTGTAATTCAACATGAGGCACAGATTTCACATATTAACCCTTTATTTGGCCCAAAAGCAACATGCAAATGATGGTATTAACCAAAACTCAACTTCTAGAACAGTGGTGCACAAACTTTTCCAGTCGCACCCCCACTTACCATTAATGGAATCTGTCTGCACCTCCCTCCATTACAGCACCGCCAAGGCTTCCCCAGCTTGGGCTGAAGGCAAAGCTGGGGGCGGCACTGCGGATGGGGGAGGACCTGGGGCTAGAGGCAGAGCTTGGCTGGGGGCAAAGAGGGAATCACAGCAGAGCGGAGCTGGAAATGTAGCACTCCCTCCCTGCCTCCCATGGGGGCTGGCCCAGGCCTGGAGGCAGAGCAGGACTGGGGCTGAATGAGTTTGAAAAAGAAGTGAAGCTGGGGGCAGAGTGGGACTAGAAGCACAGTGCTCCCTCCCAACCAGGGCTGGCTGACATCCCACTGCACCCCTGCCCACAAAATGTCCCGTCCCCCCCCCCCAATTTGGGGACCACTGTTCTAGAAACAGCTTCTAATTTATGCACCAGCATCTGCAGAGCCAGAGAGCCAGAAACAGCACTGTTTTGCTACAACATAAGTTACTGGAATTCACACAAACGTGGAAGGAGACAGGGAAATGCAGCTTTACTTTGAGTAAACATGCATGGCACTACTACATGAAGGGAGCATCTAGTATTTTAAATCATTTGGATTTAAAATAATTGTTTCATGATAAATTGCAATCTGCTGCACAGGTTCTACCATTCTTGAAAGTCTTTCGGCTGAACACTAGTTTACACTGTTCATATTTAGGGCAAATTATTGTATTTCATCCAATTAGAACATCGGTACTTCCTCCCCTCCCCTTTCCTGCCGCATTTATAGGAACATAAAGCTCAGTTCTAACAGGCCAAGTCAACCTCTTTAATGAAAGACTCATGACTCCCTTGGCATGTCATAAGACTTCAATTTGTGCTGAAGGCTTGTTTACTGACCTCATCTGAATCCAGAAGGGCTGGGAGAGCACTGCAGTAAAAAACAAACAAAGATTGGTACACAGACCCAAGCACTAAATGACTGAAAACATCAATGTCAGTTTTAACACCTCCAGCTTTTTGACAGGAATAGGTTATAATGGAGAAGACCACCAACCCTTTGCTAAAATTAGAGAACTGGAGGAAGACAGAGAAAGACATTAACAGAGTGAGATAGGACCTATGTAGTATTATCAAATACCAATAACAAAATCAGTTCCTAAGTTCTGCTTTAATTGTCCAGCTCTCAAATTCCCATCACTTGAAATCAGCCAGAAGATATCAACTTTCAAAAACTCTCAAGTAAAATGACAGTGTCTTTTATAACCTCTTATTTACTTTATGTGGTGGAGAGGAGTATCTTGCCTTTTACTAGCTTTCGGTACCCTCTAATTAAAGACAAACCCCAGGCAAATGAAGACAAATTTTCACAAGATACACCGGTTTTCCTCAGTGTAGTATTCTGAAACTGTACTTAGTATCCTATCATGTATAAACTGAATTGTATTTTTGTTAAACAGAGTTGTGTATTTAAATCCAGGATCTGAGTTTTCTGCTGGAATGCCAGTATCAGAACTATAAGCCAGTATCCATCATGGTTTACATATGATTTAAAAAAAGAAATTTAGGCACAGAACACCGAAGTTTAAACTGTAAAAATCACTATTAAGGCAGAAGTGATACCGGTTGTGTACAGTGGGCTTCCACACTGCCAATGTCAAGTATTGAACTAAACTAAACAGCCACTAAACAGAAGGCCCAGACATTCTGTCTTAACTACCCAACTTAATAAAAATTATTCACAATTTATATTATATTAGGAAAAACACTCAAATGTACATCCAGAGCACACTACTGAGGGAAGCTAATCTGATTTTAACTCCACAAAAAAAAAAGCAAGTCATTGGATATGAGATTCAAAACACAGGTGGCTAACACTGACTTCAGCTCATTATTCATAGTCATGAGATGATATACAGAAGCCACAACAGGAAAAAGTTTCTTTCATACAAATATCACTACTCATTGTCAGAATCACACTGATTTCTCCATCCACAGAGCACAAGAATGTGTCAGCTCTGTCCTGTATCTTTTAAATGTCTTGGTCCTTTAACTAAAAGGACTAGGACTTTACCTTGTGTGATACCTCTAACTACACAAATGTTGAACGCTTAAAACCAAACATGTCACCAAAATATTGAACCAGAGACTTACTTATTCCCAGTAGCCTCACTTGTAGTACTGCTGATTTTCAACTTGAGGTCAAATCCTCATAAGGGACCATTTGCACCTACCACTACCAACTGTAGTGACTATTTAAGAAATTCCCAGTCTACATTTCAGCAGATGCATTACGTTTAAGGATAATTTCACCACAGCAGCAAGAGAAGGACAAACACCAAGATTTAAAGAAGGTGCAGTTCTAGATTTTTTTTTAAAAACCACTTAATAAACCCTATCAACTACTACATATGGCTATATATTTACACTTAGCATGCTGCACAGACGTACTCTTAAAGTCAGAGGCCAACTCCAGAAAGGGTTCAGCACTTGCCCAGCAGAGCCAGCACCACAACTGCTGGCATTCTAACCATACTTCCAGCGCTTCTGACTCCAGTGCAGCTGCTGCTGCTTGTCACAGCACAGATACTCACACATCAGTCACTGAAGAAGGAACATTCTCTTCTACCCACTTCAGATCATCTTCCTGCTAGAAGCACAGAAACCAACATTAAAATAAAAAATGACAAGACTCTGAAGGGGTTTGCAAATGAATACATTTCCTCTAGCCTACCTGAAAAGTTCAGCATTAACTATAGTGGATGCCCACACAAGAAATACAAATTGTTATTTCTGGATAAAGGAATCGAATTCAGAGGAGCAGGGAAGTCAAAATAAATGTTTAAAACATTTTTCAGCCATTTTAAGCCAGTGCCTACTCAGCCAAGAATGAACTTAAAATGCTACAATAATGTATAAAACATGGTATTAAAACACAAAAATAGGATTCAGAATGTGGCATTCAAAAGATTAAAGAGTACACCCTATGTTAATGTAACCTTCCTAATTTTTGTTGAGACTCTCAGCACTTTCATAGCACTAGGAGGACTGTTGATTTGTATGAACTGACATTTTGATTTGCGATACATAATATTACGCAGGATTTTTGAGCACTGAACATATTTCTACTCTGCTTTTTTGCTGAACAGAAAACAATGGGCAGTTTTATCTTTATATTAAGGATATCTGTGAATTAGAAGTCATCTTTATTTGAATGTCCTTGCTGCTGACTCAAGAGTTTGAGGAACTCCTTGCTACTGCCAAAGCAGAACAGAGATTTCAGGGAGCAACAGGGTTCTACAGTTTATGCATGCTTTAGACAAAAATGAGCTCGACCCTGAAGGCTTTAGAGAAACAACTTTGGAATGCATTTTCTACCTACTCGTGAATAAATCCTGAGTTTTACAGGGTCACATGTGGAAAATGCAGACGTCTTAAATGCACTCACAAAAGATACACATGTACCTCAGGTGGTTGTGCATCTGACTGAAAAGCATACAGGATTTGGAAACATAGGGTAAGCAGTGTAAATGCCCTCTGAATCCAGTTCAACTTCCATGTATTTTTCTGTTTTGAAGCAATCTTAGAACCTGAGAGACTAGCTACACAAAGGCTAAATTATTACACTTCGTGTAATATGAAACAGTTCTGTCTCTAATGCATTATGTGCAAGTTCTCAAACCACACACTGAATTCTGATTTACCAGAAAGCTAAAAACACAAAATCTGTTCACAAGCACCACGATCATCATGTTTTGACCCAAATCACTCACTTCTTGGAAAGGACAAACACAGATACTTGGTTTGCTCCTGTTACAGAGCTCCTATTTAAGTGGCAGCCAACTGAGTGATCTGGCATTACTTTTACCTAGTGATAGGGCCAAGGTGGGAAGGGCATACTCACAGCTTTGTTTGCTTTCACATTTCCATTTGGTTCTTGTTTTGTACTTCTCATTTTCATTCCCTCTGCAAAGGGGAGACACGACAGACACGGGATATTAAACTATGTCAGAATGTAAACTGTAGATGGCATATCTATTAGGAATACTCTACTGAAGCCAAAGGTCATTATTTAGGGGAAAGGGCATGCTACCTATTTAAAAGCAGAGTCCCCTTTCCAGGTAGCAAAAGTAATTTCTCAGAAAAATTCATATACATTTTTAACAAACAATACTAAGGGTTGGTCTGCATGGTGCAACAATGCACCCTAGGGGTGTGTGGAAACAGCACTATGTTGAAGTGCTACAGGAAACTTTTAGTGCACACCACATTCACACACTTTAGAAATCACTCCCCCCCAGTGTGCATTGCTGCACGGTCTAGGCAAGTCCAAAGTGAAGCTCAGTGAACACCTATGATAACTATAACTCTAAGAGGAAAAGGATCTTTCTTCAGTGTACTTTTATGCATGATCCATTTCACTGTTCCTGTAAGAACCAGCTCCCCCACCTTTTCTGTGAGCCTTTCAATCATCATGTCTAATCCATCTTAATTTGCTGTCCAGCAGTAGCATCTGAAAGTCCCCACTATCTGAAGGCTAGTTGCCTACAAAGTTGAAGATCTCAGACCAGTTCCTAGTGGACAAGATTACACACGAGTGCCCCCATTGGCAGTTTCATCTGAGAAGTCAGAGACTGAACAGGCCACGCAGAGACTGAACATTTAGTGGTGGTGTTCCTCTAAGGCTAGGGTTAAGTCTAGTGGCAGCGTGGAGGAGTTTACGCTGCTGGTGACAGTGCTGCTATACCTGTCCTTGATTAATTCAGCACTAAGATTCCTTTCCCACCCCCAAAGAAAGGAAAATCAGAAAGATTCTGTTCCTGTCTTTAGGCTTAGTTATGAAATTAAAAGAATTAAAAAGTTAGCTTAAGTTTGGTTGAGAAAATAATATATTTGCTTTCTGGTTTGTGGCCAGTAAGGAAGGGGCTCTAATCAGCAAGTAAAGGAAGGCCATGAGAATAATAAATAGTATCACTTGTAGTGTGGAAAGGACGTATGGTTCAAAAAACTAACTAATAAAATAAAGAGCTGCAGTAACAAGACAAAGAAAAAATGGTCTTAAGAGAAACAAACACAAACCTTCCCACACTTCTGCTGCTGAGCGGTTGGGGGAGGGGGAGAGGAGGAGATAAAGGAAGGCCTTGGAGGAAGGAAAGAAGCAAGGAGAAACTCCTTCAAACTGGACTTTTGCTAAAGCTAGTGAAAGGTATAAAAAAAGCCATGAATCTGAAGCTTCTTTGTCAGACCCCTACATGATCATGCTGGAGCACACCAGGATAAGATGGTTTTCTCTAGGTCTGGCCTATTTGTAAGTATACTGATCACAGGCTTACAAATACTTTGGTACTGTATTGGGTGTAGTGACTGCTTATTTCAGAGATGGGCAAACTACATCCAGCCTGCGGGACCCTCCTGCCTGGCCCCTGAGCTCCTGGCCCGAGAAGCTAGTCCCTGGCCCCTCCCCTACTGTTCCCTTTCCTAGGCAGGCTCAGCTCACTGTGCCACCAGCGCAATGCTCTGGGTGGCCTGACCCAGTGCTCGGTGCTGCACGGTGGCGTGGCCGGCTCCAGCTGGGCAGCACGGCTGCCTGCCCTGGTGCTCTGGGCAGCGCAGCTGCAGCGCCACCAGCATTCCAGACAGCACAGTAAGGGGGCAAGGAGCAGGAGGGTTGGATAGAGGGCAGGGAAGTTCGGGGTGGTGGTCAGGGGGTGGGGGTGTGGATAGGGGTCGGCGTGGTCAGAGGGCGGGGAACAGGGTTGTTGAGTGGGGGCAGAGGTCCCAGGGGGGCAGTCAGGGGACACGGGGGATTGGAATGGGCAGGAGTCCTGGGGGGCAGTCAGGGGCAGAGGTTCCAGGGGCAGTCATGGGGCAGGGGGGAATCGGATGTGGCAGGAGTCCCGGGGGGGCCACCAGGGGGCGAGAAGCAGGGGAGGTTGGACGGGGCGGAGGCCAGGCCATGTCTAGCTGTTTGGGGAGGCACTGCCCCTCCTAACCAGCCCTCCATACAATTTTGGAAACCCAATGGGGCCCTCAAGCCAAAAAGTTTGTCTGCCCCTGGCTTATTTTTAGGCTGTTAGGTATGTTTAGAGCAATTGTATAAAACACCATTTGGCCTTTGGATTTAAAGAATTTATGGTTAAGAGTGTGTCTGGCAGTCTCCCATATTAATATTAATAATTCCAACATTACCAAAGCTTTCCTTTAACATGGGCTCTTTCTGTTCATCCTCATCTTCCTCAGACAATGGTGAGAAAGCAAACCTTTTGAGAAGAGGAAAGAATGAAGACACCATGAGACAGATGCACAAAGTCAAAATATCTTACATAAATGTCATTTTGAAGAGATTGATTATCTTGCCATTTTTATTATTTCACTATTCTGGACAGCTCCCTCTAACTAAGTTAGATTTTTGATCAACCACAAGCTGAGATAATTTAAGTACTCATACCATTTCCCTTTTTTAAATAAATGTTACTAAGGAGAGCCTATAAATCTACAAATGCTACTTCCACTTTCTGTGGTCAGGATATACAACATGAACTATACTTCCTTCTCAATCCCTATACACACACGCACGCATGCACACAGCTCTCAGAGCCTGCAGAAAAGTTTAGCAAGTGACCATGCAGTACACCAGGACTGCTGGAAATGCTCTTTGGATAGACTTGACTTTAAGAAGTCAAGATTACTTTAAGGTAAAACGCGTTAAACCTTTGGTTGTTGGCAGACGGCCTCCATAGAACCATGATGACAAAAAGGATCATTGAGAACAACAGTCGCCAGATGGCATCATCCACCCACAGCTCCTGCCAGTCCTGTCAAGAAAATAGAGAATCCATGCCCTCAGTCTTTTTTTTTTTTTAAATACACTGGTGAACTAGAAACACCTGTGACAAGGAGTAAAGTTGCAGTTCTGTTCTAAACGGCTCCCCAAAGGCTATAAGTTTCCATGGATTAAGACTTCCCTTCATGTGGAGGAGCATACAGTGGACCCTACAGGAAGAGCATCTGCCAGCTTCCCCAACCTTACTTCCTCTACCTCCAAATCCAGATTTTTAAGGAAGGAAGTCGTAATCATGGAAACCACTTAGGTATAAGATGCAAACTCACCAACTGACAATCCACCAGCCTGAACTTCATGGTGGTCCAGATGATAAATACAATAGATGCTGAGGGCAAAAAAAAAAAAAAAACTTGATAAAACCAGTAAGTCAGAGTTTTTCTACCACTAGAGTATCTAAGAACTAAGTAATCATGCCCCGGGACTTCAAAGGCAAAAGCCTTTTACAGTAAATTGTTGATGGTTTAAACTTTTCCTGTTACATCCTTTTCTTCCAATCACAAAGGGACGATGATTCTGCGGAAGTCATCTCACATCAGTTAATTCAGCCACTGAAATTGAGAGCTGAATTCAATGTTCTTGTTTCCCCCAAAGCATGCTTGTCCAAGACATGGCAGGGAATGATCCCCCACTACTTCCTTCTTCTCCATGGGACTATTTTTTAAAGAATTACATAACTTAATTCTAGCAGCATTCTAGACAATGTAACAGTTTAACATTTATGAAATCTATAGTTCTTTACAAGCTACATCCACAGCAATAGTGAAGAATAGTTACCTCAAGCAAGCATACTTGCAATCAATTGGCACACAATTCATTGCATGGCAGATTGGTGACTTACACAAAGAAAACCCATTGATCTTATGAAAAATGCCAAGGAATCTAATGATTTTAAAAACAAGGTTCTGCTGATACTGTACAAGGTTTCATTCCAAAGACCTTCAGAGTGAACTGCATGTAACTCAATTTATCAGCCTTTGGAAAAAAATAAAAGTTAAGTTAAGGTCAATTTCCGACTGGTTCTGACAAGAAGTCAAGATATTTCAGATCAGAGGCTTCAAATACTATACTCTATCTCTTCAAGTAAAAAGGTCTGAGCTAAACCTCAAACCTGCATTTCCCATTCTCATCTTACTTTCCTTCTTTTAGAGAGACAGATTAGGATATTGGCATTCAAAGACATCAGGCCTCTTTAAAATATTTTGTACTTGTAATCTGATCATGAAGTAACCAAGCCTCCCACCTACCATTCCTGGAATTTAGATCTTATTACCCTGGGCCAAAAGCAAGTTTTAATGCAGAAGCTAAGCGTTCCCCATAGTGGGCTTTAAAGGATGGAGTTTTTTTTAATACTGGTTGTATTTTGGAGCAGCTTAGTTTCAGATGCTGCCAAGAATGTCAACCAAACCCACCTATTTAATGGGCGCATTTTCTAAAACAAGTTTCAAACATCTCAGTCCCTTATGGGAGTTGAGTTAATAGCAATCTGCTCACTGCCTGGATAGGGTTTTTGGGTGGGTAAGAAAAATGGAGTCTGGTAGTATTATTAGGTATGTCCTTGATGTTAGCTGGATTTTATTTGATGCAAATAGGTACAAACTTTAAATTCTAATTTCCCGTCCAAAAATAGCCTGCCCTCTCTTTTCTAAAATGAGCAGATGTTCTTTTTCACAAAGCCACTCTGCTCAAAGATTAAGCTATCAGCATGGTGGAGCCATAACACATTTTAAAAGCCCCCATTAACCAGTACAAAGTGGTACTGAAGTCTTGGAGGAAGCCACTACCCATCTGAGCAGGAGATTTCAGCATGGGATGCTGCTGCTAGTGAAGCATGAGGATGTCTGGGGAGAGGAGGTGGGAGAGGAAAGGGGACCATAATAAAAGAAACTTCAAAAAACTATTAAGCTTATTCAGATAAATGCTAATTTGAAGCTACTGTTTATGGATAGTCAGAAAAAATCTGGCAGAAGCCCACCACTATGCAAGTCTGAGTGTTCAAGAGCAAACACTGAAATGCCAAAGGCCAATAAACTGACCCAAAGCAGAGCTTTAGTAAACTAAACCAGCCCCATAATACCTGGAAAGTGCATTATTTAGTGAGGAAGGGAACCCACAGCTCACCTGCTACTGCCAAGATAAGAGTGTTGGTGAAATGCCGGTAAAGAGAGAGTTTCACAATGTTCCTCCGCAGTTTTAGCAGCTTCATCGTTTGAGTCAGGCTGATGAATATGTATGGCAAGTCAAGGAAAGCAAGCTTAAGAATCAAGTTCTTGATAACAAGTAGGATACAGCTTTTGTACACATCTCAAGCAACACTGTCAGGCCATACAGACATAGCGCCCCTGCAACCCTCCCTAACCACAGCACAGCCACGGTGACCCAGCCCTCCTGCACTGCAGAAGGTCATCCAGCGGCAGTGCTCCTGAACAGTGGTTTACTACAACTGGTTTTCCATACCCATCCTTTTATGTCACCCCACTCCATCCAGGCCTAGTACTCTGATATCACCACATCAGTAAGCTAGCCTGATGCAAAATTTCACAACTACACTTCAGTAGTTCATACCTGCAGGAAAACTTAACATGCATTTTGAGAAGAGAAAAATAGGTTTAAAACCTGGTCATGTTTTTAATATAAATGGACAGCACATCCATGTTTGTCTTTACCTACTTTCCTGCAATTTTAATTGTACAATAATCAAACATGTGTTTAAGACAAAAGACTGACATCATTGTAAGAGGAATAAGGGGGTTGCCCTGGCCTGGAAAGGGAAAGGTGAACTTTTTGGCATATCCTAATTTTTCAGGTTTGGTAGTTTCAAGAGCTTATACTAAATCTCGATCTTTGCTTATACTAAACCTAGTCAAGTCCTAAACTCAAAGGGTCTCAGCACAGCAGAAGACAAACAGTAAATGTGGAAGAGGAGGCTGGGAAGAGATTTAAACAAATGACTGAGAAAACTGCTTAAAAAGTTAACTCTTTCTTGTCCCCAAACTACTTTATGAGACCTGTAAGTTCTGAGAAGAAATTTTAGCACTAGTGTTAAAATAAAGAGTTTTCTACCAGTCTAAAACAAAACCAAAAAACTCAAAACCACCCCTCCCCGCCAAAAAAAACAAACCACTCCCAAACAAAAATACTCTCAGTAAGGTCAGGACGGACCATAGTCCAAAAGCTGCTGTTCTGAATACTGCTTCAATACAACTTTAGAGTACACTCACATCAATAAGCAGAGACCACCACAACACAAAAACTACATGTTCACTATGGTAAGGGCTAGGACCTGTTCCAAAACCAATTCACAAACCTCTGTTGGCAATTTAAAATTTGTTACATGAGTTATGGAAATAGAGCTTACCTGAACCCTTAGGCCACAGGGCCTATGGTAGCTGTTCGACAAAAAGATGGTATGTCATTCAATATGGCAAAAAATGTTTGCTGCGGAAAGATTCCCTGAAGACCAAACTCCAAAGAAAAAACACTGCACCAAATTAAACAGTGAAGAAGGATATCCACCAGCAGAGGGCAGTATCTAGGAAAGCCAGGGGAATAAAAGCCAAGGAGGCAAGATCATTCTGTGCCTAGAGATAAAGAGAAAGACCCAGTGAGAACAAGATGAATGGGAAAGCAAAGCACACACCAAAAATCATCAAGCATTCAGTCCCAGGTTATCATTTTACCATCAGAGAACATAAATACAGAACTGGAAAGCTATTAAGCCCCTATGCCTTGCTGTTGAAGCAGAGGGTTTGAATTAAGTGTTCAACACAAGGGACAGAGTATTTTATTAAAAGCAGAAAACGCCACACAGTTCTGATCCCCACAAGCAACTGATATGGCAAGAAGTAAGTTTTTAGAGTAGGTAAGTAACTCATTGAGCAGGCACCCCTAATGAGCAGACAGCCTTGATGGTGCTGCGCTGCAATAACACTTCTTACAGAAAGTTTGTTATAGATCTTTGCAGGTAAGCCTTTTACTGTGTTGGTGCCAAAGACTACATGTTCCACTTTTGAGCACTAAATTTAAACAAAATGGCACAAGTTGATGGAACCCACTAGGAGACAACATACAAGATGTGATCAACAGTCCTCTCGCACATACACAAAAATTCATTTAGGATGTTATTTTGTTAAGAAATTCACTTGTACTGGTCTCCGCACCAGGCACTGAACATTTCCTAGAAAAATTAGCCATATTGTGCAACTTCTGAAAGGATATCCACAAAATAATACAGGCATCAATCACTGATAGACCCAAGTTTGCTATCAGAGCCATAGCGCCATAGAAAAACTGAAAGGGTACCAAATAAGAGACAAAGTCAAAATAAGCTATCCCAAGAATTCTATCAAGTCAGGTGCAAAACCAAATTAAAGGATCAAATATTGTCCTTGTGAAGCCAAACCCCATCGACCTCAAAAATGACTACAATAAAAGCTTTTAAGAATTAAAATAGTCTTCACCGGGCTATTAAAATATGCAGCTTCAAAAATTTGCAAGGAGCATCCATTTCTATTTGCCAGCATGTTTTTCCCCCTGCACAAGGCCCAGTGAAACCTCCCTTGACTACTAGGCACAAATTCAAAACCTTGTCAATTCTGGACCCAAAAACTCCACTTATTTTCAAGTATTCCTATTTCAAAGCACCAAAATTATTTTCCATTGCAGAGAATTACATTTTGGGGAGGAGACATGGCAAGAAATTGGTAAAATAGCTGGAAAAATAAAGCCTTCTCCACAACACTTCACAACTGTCTTCTCTCCCCCCTAAGGCACTGGGAATTTTCATTCTCCAAATTTCCCTATTGTAGCATAGCCCAAGGATCCTTCACTACATTACAGTATACGTAATCACACATAAGACCAACAATTGCTACATCCGTGGCACACATGAAAACATAGGTAAGCGTCTACTGACCCCTGTGACTCTAAGGACACCTTCCATGCCAGAAAATAATAAATAGAGCACTCCAGCCGTAACTACTTTGTGAAGAGTGACTCCAAGACGAGGCCTGCAGGGAAATATTAAAAAAAAGTGAAAAAAGCTAAAAAAAAACCACACCTCAGCAAAAGGCACATGATTCAAGGTTTCTCATCACAAGTTACAGATCTAGGAAGTTATTTTGTTTTGGTGCTCTAGGCTCATGGTGTCACGTTAGGCTTTGTCCAGGCTTGAATTTAAAAAGGTGTGATTTTAAGAGTACAGTACAATGAAAGTTTCACACACTATGTGTAAGATAAAAACCACTTCAAGACCCAGACTTAATTTCAGACACAGAAAAAGTTTGTCTCACGCTTCATGGGAATTTATAATATACATACAGAAGTGGTCTTCTCTAACCGCTTTTTGAACATTCAAAAAAGTTTTAGACTTTCATTGTGAGAGATAACGGATTAATCTCAGTCTAGCCTAAGAACCATAATATCCCCAAAATCTAGTTTAACATTTTCCTTTCTTGGCTTCCTTTAATCTTGGTTCTATTGTCTTCTGAAATACTTTTCTTCATTTATTAGAGTTATTCTGATCTCTATGCCAAACTTTGTCCCCCATGTTCTGTCCCCTCTAGATTACACACATTTTAGTGCATTTGGTCCTTCCTCATAGGTCTTATCCTTTAATCCTTTTGCATTTGTTGCATCCTCTCTAGTTTTTCCATATCTTTCTTTAAAAAGATCAGAACCAGAACTGCATATTCCCTGAAGTGGGTATCTAAAGTCGTCCCCACCCACTCATCTCCATACTCCCTCCCATATCAAGAAGATTCAGCAAATGCACTTAAGAACAGTTCTCTCTACCTGTTTTAGTCCCGTTACTATCCACATTTAAAGGGTTTAAAGAAAATATTTTGAATGATCGATCACACTTCTACCATTCCCCATAACTCACCCACTTGCTGATATTTTCCTCTCCTGGACACTGAGCACTTTGTACTCAATTATATTCACTGCACAGTAGTATCTGATCATGCATGCACACAGCCTTCACACGCACCTGACTACATGATGGAGAGCGACTGTGTTAACAGAATCCATTACTTAGGGCTGTCAGCAGCTATGTTTTTTTTAAACTTTGGGTTAATTTTTAACACTCTCAAGAAACATTTATTTAAGCTCATATGCATTACGAAATGTCATTTTTCGGTAGATAGGTCAGCTTCCTCACTGACAGGGTCTCCAATCTGAGAAGAGTATTGAACCACAGAAAGATTTTTGTCTTCTCTCTCTTTAAAATGCTCTTTCCATTTTTGGTTACAATAATTTTTTTATTTAACATTTGACTTCATTTTGTCCCACTGCAGCATCCATTTTCCAAGTTTGCTAATAACATTCAAATGTCGTTTAACCACTTTAAAGAAACGTGTTGAGCCTGTAACATGAGATGAGGTTGTTATTTACCTGACTATCCCGTATCCCAGGCTGACGATGATTACCAGAGTTCGAGCCAGTGAACGTTTCACTGCAGAAAGCAGCTCTGCAAGTATCAGTGCACCTTGGACTACCAAGAACAAAGCACAAGAAACTTGGTTACTAAACGTGTAATTCGGGTTCTGAATAAGTGCTGCAGGTAATAGCAACACTACAGTGGTCAAGACTATTCCAAGAAATGCAGGCACAGTAAAATGCATCCATCTTTTTATGATCTACTGTTGGAGCAAGCTTCCAGGAAGAGCTGAATACTTCATTCAGCACCAAAGGAGTTAATGAGAAACCTTTTTTCTCAGAAAATGTCTGTATGCATATGGTCTACATAAAGTAGATTAGACAAAACCTACCTTTAAGTATCTTCTAGACGAGAGATGAACTGAAGAATGTTATTTCAGTCTCATACCTCACCACAAGGTATATACAAATAATTAAATCAGATTGAATACCGAATGATCTTAACTCATGCAGAAACCAAAATATAGTAATGCCCTTCCCCATTCCTTCTTGCAAATACTTTGAATGTAGCCCTTAAGCATCTCCTGGGCATTAATAGCATCCCAAGTAGCCAACCAACAAGATCCTCTACATTGTGGATCAGGACGGCTGCATGTAAAAATTCTGTTAGATCATGCTGTAGTTTCACTCACTTAGATCCTTCTTTAAGATCTTGGTGGGAAGCCCTGTGCTAGTGCATCCCACCTAGAACCCAACACGCTCCGATCAGTTTCAACTGCAATCCGACAGTGAGTTGGTACAGTAATTAATTTTGGTTCCTACCAGCGTGAGCCAGATTATAATTAGTGATCTAGATAGGTGAAATGTCACATATCCCAAAGCAAGTCACACAACCCATTAATTCACAACCCAGCTCTGTCTATAACTCAACTTGTTGCATCTAGCTTTGGCATTTGTGATCTATTACCTTGTGTTTTAAGGCTTCCTGATGTACTATAGCACAAACTTCTCTAACACATAAGAATGTAAGGGTGAGCAAAACAGCACAAGTATCAGCTTTAAATTAGTTTAAGTCAGATCCTAAAATATTTTTGAAGCATTTTCTAGAACACAACATTATAGATTCATAAAAATGTAGGGCTGGAAGGAACCTCAAAGTTACCTAGTCCTTCCCTCCACACTGGGGCAGGAAGTAGTCTACCTAGACTGTCCGTGATGGTTATCTGTCTAATCTGTTTTTAAAAACCTCCAATGACAAGGATCCCACAACCTCCCTAGGCAACCTGCTCCAGTGCTTCACTATCTTTATTGTTAGCAAGATTTTCCTATACAGACAAATTCAATGTGCTATGTAGGTTAAGTCTCAGAGAACGTCAAAGCACTTTAGAAACAAGATTCAATTATCCCTATGAAGTAGGTATTACTCTTTTTACAGATGGGACAATGAAGACTGAAGACTTCAGTTTACTAACTTTGCAGAGGTCATCCAGAGAGCCTGTGGCATAATTGGAAACAGAACCCAAAAATGTTGACTACTTATTCCTTGTTCTGAGGTGCCCTACTAATCAAAGAGTTATTGCA
This sequence comes from Lepidochelys olivacea, assembly GCF_965140295.1. Lineage (NCBI taxonomy): Eukaryota > Metazoa > Chordata > Testudines > Cheloniidae > Lepidochelys > Lepidochelys olivacea. The sequence goes on along the minus strand of NC_140416.1, from coordinate 65,804,834 downwards.
TATACATTACCTAATTAGTTATATATTCGAGTAAGTCATTACTACCTTACCCTGCCCAGGACAATGGGTATGACTACACTACAATCAGAGAGGTGACTACAGAATATGTAGAGCTAGTTTTGATCTAGCTAGCTCAAACAATAACAGTGAGGCCACAGCAGCACATACTAGTTGATCAAATACGTATGTAGGGCCCCGGAAGAGCCTGTACAGCTCCTAGTGCCGCAGCTACACCGCTAGAATTATTCAAGTGGCTAAATCAAAGCTACCTTAGGATGTTGACATGTGCCGAGTCACACTTCTGACTGTAGCGTAGATATACCCATAACTGAAAGTTGTTCTTGGTACATACCAGATTCTCCCGTGTAGCGGATATTCTGGAATTCTGCATAGAAGACTGCTTTCTCCAGCATTCCCAGGAAGATAACCGCACCAATCCAGAACTGGATCCTCAGGAGGTCCCGCCAATAACAGGCTGACCACGCAAGCCACAGAACTCCAAAGAACACATACACGATACACATCACCATGAAAAACTACCATATCAGGAGGGAAACAAGGAAGGGATTAATAGAATGGTTAGACCCAATACCATTTCCATAGAAGGACAGTGCATGGATTATAAATACAGCTACATTTTCTTGGTAAAGCACAGCAGCTTTTGAAATGTCTATATCCAACTACGCTGGAAAATAAAAAAAGGTTGACTTCACATTTCTTTCCTCAGGTTCTGTAACAGTCTGGAGGCATGGTATAAATTTCTCACTGCCAGCAGATGGAATCAATTAAATTGAGTTTGAGTGATTCCATTCTTATGTTAGAGGCACTTCCCAGCTTATTCTCGGCAGACTCTTCCAAAGGAGTAAAGCAAATATCACTAGCCTCAAAAAACTCCAATCAGAATCTGCACTTGTACAAATCATCCCCCAAACACCAAGAAACATTACCCTCCTTGCACCGGTTTGTTCTTGTAGTTCCAAACTTCTCTGCCACCCTTAAGGGACATTTCAGAAGCTTCCCTGAATCTATCGTGGAAAGATTTAATGTAAGAGGCAGGCTTATCTCTCATACCATTCTGTAAAGCACAAGTTACGGGGTGATTATTGGAACCCTCCCCTCCCAGGTAGGAAAGAGACTTGCTTTTCATTACAGATCTGTTTGGTCATTTCCCCCAGTCCCAAAATCACCTTCAGACACATGTGGCCAGCAAACAAAACAGTTTTTGACCAAATCTGAGATCATTCAAAAGAGGCGAGTAAGACACAGGACCTAGAAAAAGCCTCAGAAATTTATCACAAAAGGATGTTCAAACTAACATTCTGCTATGTTTTAGGTCCAAAGTGACTTGTTTAAGAGACTTAAGTAAAGTCGTCAAGATCTTTCAGACATGCATTGCATAGAAGCAAACTTGACATGTTGAAAAACAGATTTTGTAAGTTATTTGATGGATTAGAAACATCAGAACACCACACCAGATCATGGTGAACTTCCAATAGATCATTGAGGCTTAATGTGCAAGAAAGAGGAGGATGAAGACCGTAAAGCACATAAAACAAATGGCCACTCAATATGGATCAGCTACACAGCCAGAACGAAGACGTGGGACAGCATGGGGACAACTGCAGTCTCTCCCTGCAGTGAACTGGTTTTTAAACTAGGCCACTGAGAGACTTAACTGCAGAATCTCAACTCACTTCCTGATCAGGATAGGATTTTCTTCCCTATACACCTCTGTGTCCAGGTTACTCATACAATTCAAATAGAAGGACCTAGCCACAGCAGCTTCACCCTCCATCAAAGGTGCCCTCTAGACTTAAAGGCCCTTTTCCTGGATCGCTCACATTGGGTCACTCACACAGAATAAATGAGCCTTAGAAAATTCTGCTGCATGCTTCCTACTTCTGCAAAAAGTGAAGTGTGCAGCATCTCAATCACAACCAGAGACTACTGCTTACTCCCGCCCAGTAGCAGAGACCATTGCATTAAAGATATTACTTTTTGTCAGTCTTTTCCCAAGGTCTCTATAAAGGGAATGAACATTTTGTTTAAGTCTCTTTACTTCTTCAGCCATTAGGAAAGCACTTCACCTCCTGGAAAGAAACAACTAAGAACTGAGTCAGCTAGAAGCTGAGTTATTCTATCACTGTCTGATGGCAGCAAAGAACAGTAGGGGGTGGCTACCACAAAAGAGCAGAGAAAGCAAGGACACTCAAAATGGTAACATTAAGCAAAAATAAAGAATAGTGAGTTTCCTCAGATGAGCTAAGACAGGAGAGTATGTACTGAAAGTTGCAATTCATGAGTGGATAACTATACTAATGATACTGTTGCCCTCTGGCATGACTAGTCTACAGCAGCTATGTTATAGCACTCAGACAAGAAAAAAAAATTAATACTGGAACATGCTAATTCCTGAACTTTGCAGAGTAGGGAAAAATACATGAAAAACAATGTTCTTTATTCATGCTGAGCCACTAACTCACTGTGGTTGACTACACTGCTCAAGAAAAGATTTTACTGGGATTTATGTCAACTTCGTAGGCAAACTAAAGAAAGCCAGTTTTACTTACAATCATGAGAGGATAGTCTGCAAGAGAGAGGTACTCATATGGACCCTTCAGTTCCACAGTCACTGTCAAAACACAATCCAACTGGTTTGAACAGGAAACAATGCAGGGAACTGGAATAACCACCTAATTCTGACATCAACACGATAACAGAGATATTCCAAATCTTTACATAGTGCAGCACCTCTTAAATGTAATTTGTACTTCAATCACAATAAAAGATTAAGCCTTATATAAAACAATGAATTACATGCTTGTATTCAAAAATGACATGCCCCGTTATACATAGCATTCTTCTTTAGTGAAAAGTAAATTATATTAATTTGTGCTATGAAGAGCCTGTGCAGACTAGGGCAAGTTCAAGATTACATTTAAGTCTTAATTTTGAATTTCCTTCTTTTTCTTAATTGCCTATGCACTGTAGCCACTTTGAAAACAAATGTCATGCCAATAAACATTTTAATTTAAGATATGCTAAAGAGTTTAGTATTTCCCTCAAAGATGTGCACATGGTTCCAAGGCACTGCTAGTAGCAACTGCAAGGTGTTAATTTTGATCTTGCAATGCTCTACACCACTTGAGGCCTGGTTACTTAGAGTGTTACTATAAACAACTATATTAGTTGGGTGTTCTTGCAACATCCTTACGTGGAGGGACAATACTCAGAACTGAATTACTGAGGACTTGATAGTTTCTACCATTAGTTTGACAAAGCCCAAAGCTGTTATCCTCCTGATACCACGCATGGCTCATCTATTGCCTTAGGCTGAGGGGAGCTGTAATTGGGAATATTATGGTGTGTGAGATAGAAGATGGAAGTCTTTAAACTGACACTGGGCTGCACAGTGTATATTACATAAAAGCACATAAAGAATGTCTGATAAGAACATTCAATAAGTCAAAAATAAATGAGAATGAAAGATGGCTATATACAGCTTACTTGTAAAGAGACTCTCTTTTGGATCAGAGGACGGTGCCATTATCTCCCTCCTTTTCATGTTCAAGGCTGAAATCCCAATTTGCACAATGAAGATATATGGCCCATCTTTCTGGGTTTGGATCACAGCATTCCTTGCCTGAAAAGGAAGTTTCCAGATGTACGTACAGACCAACACAGAGCAAATCAGATTAATGCAAAACTAACGTCTTCTGATAAGACTCCTGAAAAGATTTTAAGCAGGCACAGTATTCACAGATGAGGCTATAACCACGATGTTCTCCCCCAAAGCCCTTATGCTGGGAAATATATGAACAATATGAATGTATAACACAGTGGGAGCTGTCCATCTAGTGGACCTGTATTAATACTTTTCATTTAATCTCCAACCTGTTCTCACAGTTGTAACACACTAGGGCCAGGCTCCTAAAAATTGTGGTTTATATGCAATGCACTAAAAGTTAGTAAAGCTAATCAGACAGACAACCACAAAAACTACAGTGATGTCAGGAAAAAGACTTTCCTGGATTCAGTTCAACGAACACACATTCACCAAGACTATTTTGCTTCTTACTCTCTGAAAGCAACAGCAACAACAGAACTATACAGAGTTCTTTGGCTTTGATAGCAGCCATTCAAATTGTATAACATGAAACACCAAAGGTTATTGAGATGGAGTAAGAATCTTCCATATTGATCATTTGCTGTAGAAATTACTGTTGCCTGTGGGACATCCCTCATGCTTACAACTCAGATCTGCCAATAAATCAGATATTTAATAAGACAAAATTATCAATGATAAAATCTGTTAATATATATATATAAAATCTGTTGATATATATCAATCACACACACCAATATTTGTGTGTTGAACGTTTAAACCTAACTATTGTATTTAATTTCATTTCTGATAACACCAGTCTGACCTTTAATGGAATCCAGAGAGAACATGGACTTAAAAACTAAATATTTCATACAAAGATTGTGGAACATCTAGAACTATTGCCAAATTACCTATGTTCCACATAATTATTACACTATGACAAGGCTGAAACATATCTAGCTTCCATAAGATTCAGTGTAGCAAAAATAATAGCACTACCATTAATACATACTAAAAAGAATTTGTGCAAATATAAAATAATTTTTATTTAGAGCTGCTATATTCCACACCACCCTTATGCCTAAAATCCTCAGATACTTACAGTTTTCTCTGCCACCATTGTGTGGTTTGTTGCATTCGCCTTATCTTTTAAACTCTTAAAGACATAAAAAGCAGCAAATCAATCAAGATTCCAAAAGCTTCCCCACCACACATCACCATCACCCCCATTTAAAAATCATGTACACCAAAGAAAAGTAATTACCTCTTGTTTTTCATCTGAGAGGCGTTCTAGGGGAATATACTCTTTATAGAAAATCTTTAGGATAAAAAAATATAAACATTTATTTCTAAGGAAGTGTTTAAAGACAAGTTATATCAGCACTCCTTCTGCTGTTAAAATTAGATTACAAGAAAGCACATTCTGAAACATAGCAACAGAGGGTTAATTTACAGGGAGAAGCCCCTCTCTCATTTCCCTAACCCAAACTCTCTCCACAGCGGAGACAGAATTACTAAATACAACAAGTTTCATTTTCACAGAATTGGACCCACAGATTTAATTTGAGGAGTAAAGAAGTTAATTTCCATAATAAAGTGTGCACCACTTAGAGAGTTCTAAGCACCTCCCTATTAGGGGTAACTCACAAAGAAAAAAGTTGGACCCAAGCTGTTTTATTTCTTTATGCATAAAATAGTCCTGAAAGGGTGGGTTTAGTTGGGTTCTATTTGCAGACTTTTTTCCTGCTTGTTTTTTTACATAAGAAATTCAGATCTTAACTACCCAGAAAGACAGTACAGTGACTGGAGAACTAATGAAACTACTACTTCAGAAGATTCTGAAAGCTAAGCAACTGAGTGGGAAAGAGTCTTTGCCAGACTGTTTATAATAGTTTATTAGCTGATACACATTTGGAGAAAGGGTGTCTTCGTTCAAGATTTCGGTTGTGATTTCAAAGGCGCCCAAGGAAAAGTCACATAGGGTATATGTCTACACTGCAAGACTACAGCCACAGCCAGTTGTGTCAGCCAACTTGTGATTGGGCTGCAGGGCTACAAAACTGAAACGTAGATATTCCAGCTCAGCCTCCCACCCAAGCCTGAGGATCTACACTGCAATTTTATACGCCCTGCAGCCTGAGTCAGCTGACATGGGCCAGCAATAAAGTGTTTTACTGCAGTGTAGACATACCCTTAGGGTCTTCTGAAAATCCCACCCTTACCACCTTGGCAATTCTATTAATATATGGCCTCCTAATACACAGCTGAGATGCACAAGAGCTCTTCCAGTAAAAGCAGAGAAACCAGTTGACATTTCTAATATTTCTAAATGTAAAAGCAGGCAACGTATTTTAAAATGTGTTTCAAGCCATCTTTATACATCAAAGTAGTTAAAAAGGAGCACAAACATGATTTTTAAAAAATCCTTTTCCAGTCATCTTTAACTATGCCTCATTGCTTACTTAGTATGCCAGATTCAGGAGTTAAGAGAAGTTTCCTGGTGTTCACAACCCAATGTCCTTTGTTTCAGCTAGTAACAGCCTAATACAGATGCCAAGCTGTACATTTCTCCTTGAATTCTCTATGTACAAACTGTTAAACAAACAGTACGTTTACTGACATTTGGTATTAACAGAGTTGTGCAGATTCCCGTGGCAAGATACAACTGGTGTAGGGCGTGTATTTGTACACTCCCCCTTGATTCCTTTCCACAAAGCACATACCTCCACGTGTAACTGCCCACTTTGGCCCTCCTCTTTCCCCTCTTGTTTGGTCTTATGCTTTAAGTACTCTTTTGCCCTTTCACTATGTGGACTTCAGTTGCTTGAAGTTTCTAATTTATTGACAGTGTGTTATATAATCTACCTATCCACCTAGTCTTTAAATTTATGTTCATTTAAATGTTAGTCTTGAACACTCACCTGGCAAAAAAGCTGAGGGCATTATTCAGCAGGGAATGTAAAGCCCAGTTTGCTGTGTACTTCCCACAGCCCCCCAAAAGCAGTGCCCACTCTGTGTATGGACACACCCACAAGCTTCCCAGCAGAGAGCTCTATGCCATTCCCCAATATGAAGTAGACACAATGTTGCCAATATGGAAAACTCCACCATTTAAGTCTGCTTTTTGGGGCCAGATTTTGAACAGTAAACATTAAATAAACCAAAACAAAGAAATCATGGTTATAATTTGTTTTGTTTCTGTTATTTGTTACACACATATAAAGATACATTTTCTCCTCTTTAAGGTAGGGGATATGTACTCATCAGCTAAGGCAGCACCCGTAGTTGCAACAAGCCCAACTGTTCCAGTAGGAATCATCCCAATCCTTTCCTCTGTACGTGGTATGAGAGAACATGGTGGGATTACAAAGCCTTCACCAACATCATACCTGTGGTTTGAAGAGCTCAGAACAGTTGGGGAAGAAGAGCGAAGCCATGGCATAAGATCCTGACCAACCCGTACGTGCTTCAGAAGTAGCTCCAAAATAAGACATGGCTTGATCATCCTGTCAGATACATAATAGAACTTTTGTGTGGCATTTGATATATCAAGTGATTTTTTTCAGCAGCTAGAAAAAATGGAAAGCAACACGACTTCCCTTAATGTACAAACATCCATGAAGAGAATAAGACATCTAAAACAAAAAAGTATTTCCCATCCTGTCCATACAAAATGAATCTACCCAGATTAATCACAAAGATGTTCATGATAAAAACCCCTTCCATGTAAATTTAGAATGGGGATCAAAACACATCTTATAATTGAACTCCCTGTTCTCTAACCAGAGAGTGGCAACTAGTTCTTCCATGATTTTTAAACATAATCTTAGACAATTATATACGTACATAACTGAACGCCAGTCAGTCCACAAAGTTATTTTCATGAAAGTTGCACTGTAAGCTATAAATATACGGCATATATTATACAATACTAATAGTGAACATTTGTTACCATATAAAAGGAACCTCAGTTCAGAGCTAACTTGCTTAATAGTCAACTGCACCTGAAATAAGGTTGTACCACTGGTTTAAAAAAAAAGTCAACATGTCTGTAAAGGCCTCAATCCTGCAAATATTTACACTGTGGTTAATTTTAAGTACATGTGTAGTTGGGATGAAATCAGTGGGATTACTTATATGCTTAAATTTAGGGGAGAAGCATAAATCAGCAACACGGAAGCCTAAATTATTAAAAATACCTTGGACAGAAGAGTTTAATATAAGACGTTATATTCAGTACATTTTATGAACCTGAGAATGAAAATTAAGTAAACTATCAAACTGCTACACAGAAGTATCTGAAGTTGTAGAAAAGTTGTATGTTCTACTGTATTTGAGAAACAGTATGCATTTATACAATGTACAGACTTGTAAGTAGCATATACAATAGGGGTTTGAATTAAGGTTGAATACAACCTCAGTTTAGGTATTTGCTGAGCTTTGAGTGCCAAATTCTCTAATAATTTTTTGTACTGAATATGAAGTGTTTGAATTTTTAATCAGAGTTGATCGGTTTGTTTGGGTTTTTCTCATTGCTTTTTTATCCTCTGCATCTAGATGAAGAAAATTAGTGTAAACGCTCAAGAGCGAATGGCCTGATCCAAAATCCACTGAAGTCAATAGAAAGACTCCCCTTGCATTCAATAAGCTTTGGATCATGCCCTCTGCATTTCCCAGTTACCACCAGAGTACAGATGCCCTCCTCAGAACAGCAGACAGACAGGAATGAGATATAAATGAAGTATCCAAGCTCAAATCCACTAAGCCACCATGACTTAAAAAAAAAAAAACACACCACCATGCAGTTCCGGATGATTCTTACCCCAAAGTTGGAGACTTCATCGTAGCAATCAGAATGTCTAAAGTACCAGGTAACATTATAACCTTGCAAGGGATCACAAGCCTTCTCATCTCCTTCAACTACAAGGAAAACAAGACAGAAAAAAAATGTAACAAGTCCTCATATGCCAGGTTTTCCCCTAGCTATTAATGGACTAGTACCATATATAATGTTACTCCCCTGCCCAACTACAACAAACAATGAATAATATGCTTATTCAAAGAAGGGACCAGCAACAGAAGAGCAGAAAATATGTTCTTCTGAGACAGTCACTATTGTTCAAAAGAACACAAAGTGACCCATGTGGAGACTAGAATTCCATTCATTCTGATGTTACAAGTTTCCACTTGGGGGTGTCTGAAGATGTTTGAAATTATTCTTTAACACAGTGAAGCAGGGTGCTAAAGCAAATGACAATTCTTGTAAAGCAGCAAGCACCAAACTAAATGGCAGCAGTACTAACCCCTCACAAAGACTACAAACTCAAAATACACAAGATAATTTAACCCTTAGGTACAGACAGTGTAGCTCAGGGTAAGCTCTCTCCCTCAGTTTACCCATCTGTAAGACACAGACAAGAGTCCTCACTGGGGAATTGTGAGGCTTTAATTTGTGTTTGAAAAGATACAGCGCAGTCCAGTGGACAGGGCATTGGATTTGGAGTGAGGAGATGTGTCTTGGGTTCTACTGACAGCTCTGCCACTGACCTGTTGTGCGACCATGTACAAAATTTCATTTCTATGTGCCTCTGTTTCCCCTCCTGCCCTTTGTCTGCTCATTTATTTCAGCTGCAAATGCTTCACAATCTTACAACCCTTACTTACAGCTCCAATTTCTACACACTACTGTAATGCACATAATTCATAATTATAATAAGATTTATACAAAAATAAAGAGAGTCAACTATTCAGGCCCGTGCCTTAAATTTCTAAAACACCAGCCATCCCTCTCACCAACATAGCTGATTTCTTTCCAAGGCTCTTTCTTTCCATAAACAGCCATCTTGCAGGGTGCTGTGAAGTTCAATAGAACTTCGTGCTATTTTGAATGAGTGGGGAAAACCTATTCCTGAGCTGATGGCCCCTCAAAGAACACTATCATCAGCCACCTTGTTTAAATCAAAGTGGAGTCAGATAAAAGCATAATTTTTTAACTGTGAGAATAATTTAACCATTGGAACAATTTACCATGGGTTGTGATGGAGCCTCCATCAATGACCATTTTTAAATCAAGACTGGATGTTTTTCAAAAAGATATGCTCTGTGAATTAGTTTGGGGAAGTTCTATGGTAGACCAGATGATGATGATGGTCCCTTCTGGGCTTGGAATCTACGAATCAAATGCCGCCATTGATTGCAAATGTAGCAGTATGGCACAAGGAGAGGAGGTCTTCTCAAGTAGCAGAGTATCGAGTCCTAATTAAGACTTTATATATCAAAACCAGCATCTTCCACTGGAAACCAGTAGGTAGCCAGGGCACATCATGGAGCACCAGTAACATGTGCTGCCACCAAGTACCACCAGTTAATAGGCAGGTTACTGCACTCTGCACAACCTTACATTTCCAGATTGACCTCAACTATATGCCCTTGCAGAGTCAACTGGAACAATCCAGTTTTGAAGTGACAAAGACAAGGATCACTGCAAGAATATTTGCATTTGGGAAAAAAAAAATTGGTCACAGTCTCCTGGCCACACACAGATGGTAAAAAGCTCTCCTGGACACTGTTGCTATATGATCATCTAACAGCAGCTGGAGACCCCATACGATTCCCAATGAAGGCGAGTAAACAAATGGTGAGAACATACCCTCAGTCAAAAGGCGAGGGACCATCTTCACCACATTATCCAATTGCTTCCCCCAACTCACCAACTGTACCTGTCTTATCTAGATTGAGCATCAGCCAGCTGGCTTCCACCACTGCCCCAGTCTTCCTCTGACACTGGCCTAGACTTTCAACAGAATGGCTATAACTGGAGACAGTGACAGAGCTGAAGGTCATCAGCATACTGAAAACACAGCAGCCCCTATCTTCTGACTAACCCTCCCAACAGCCCCACACATTGAACAGGAGAGGAGACAAGACAAATCCTTGCAGAAGTCCATATTATGGTACCCAAAGAAAAGAGAAGCAACTTTACCATATCACTTTCCGGAAATATTTAGCCAAGAACGAACGAAGCCACCCAAGAGTAGCACCATTCACTCCTACTACAATGTGCAGTAAGTGAACACCACCTCTTAATCAAAGGTGTCAAAGGCTGCTAACAGATCTAACAGTATCAGTATGGGCACATGATTTTAATCCATAGCTAGCAGATCATCTACCCATGTAACCAGTTTGATATCATTGGAGAAGTCACAGTTTTACGAGCACTTTCATCCAAGTATTACTACATTGTGAGGACTACTAGATTGAGTAGAGACTAGCATAACAGACTCATCCACCAAGAGCACTTACACTTCAGGAAAATTGTGGTGTTGCTGAAGAGAACCTTTCCAAAATGAAAAAATTTCTTCCCCTGCAAAGACAAAAAAAAGTAAAGAGATGAGGAAGACAATTGGATAACATTAGATCATTTAAATAAGTAAACACTGCTTTCTTTCACCCAGAATTTCAAGCACAATAGTCAAAAGAACCCAAACTCTTAAGCAAGAGCTCGCCTAACTGATTTAGTATTTGTGATTCTTCCACCTCCGATTCTAGCATATCCAGCCAAACCTACAAAGGAGATCTTGCAAAGGTGTTTTATTTCAATCAGACTTTGTTTCTTTGTGGTATATAAAAAGGGTCTAGGTTTTGTTTTTTAAAAGGAGTTTTACCCCTAAAAGTAACAGGAGCTGTGATCCTCTCTAATTTTGCTGGAAGACCTCAAGGATTTCTCAGAGGATGTGAGCTGTTAGTTTTCACAACTTGGCTGACAGTGGAGAGAAACTGATTCTTTAACAGATGTCCTTTCACCAAAAGGTTTTAATCACTAATGTTAAACAGCTATAAAACACAGTTTAGCAGTCTGATAAGAAAGCCTTCCTCTTCTCAAATGCAGTTTTCATTTTCTGTACTCTTTTGAGGTTAGTTCACTAGCACTAAAGGCATCAGAGTGTCTTCTGGGCTATACAAATGCAAAACATGAGTCAAAAAAATTACAATAAAAGTTTCCAGCCCTTCTACACAAATCGAATGAAAAAGGGGCCCAACAAGCCCAACTTTGTTCCCTTTCGAAGGTCACCTTAAAAACTCTAGGACCATGTTACTGAGCAAAGACGATGGCAAGAGTCTCATGCCCCAGGAAAATCCCAACAGTGCAGGGAGCAAAGGAGCAGACAGCCCTGCGCACACGCCGCCCTGCCAGACCACTGCCACCCTGGCGGCCCGTCGCCGGGGCGCCCCCAGCGACACCTCCGCCTCTCCCCGCGCCGGGGCCCGCCGCACCGCAGCCCCCTCCCGCCTGGGGATAGGGCGGGGCAACATCGCCCCCCCCGGCTCCGCGTCCCGGATCTGCCCCACCCCCGGGATCCGGGATGGAGCGGGGAGCGGCCCCCCCGGCCCGCACTCACCAGAGGCACCGGCAGCCGCCACTTGGAGAGCTGGGCGGCGCCGACCGGGCCCGGGAGCAGCAGCAGCAGCAGGGCCGCCACCGGCACTAAGCGGAGCCTCCGCCACCAGCGCCGCGGAGCAGCCATCCTGCCGCAGCGAGCGAGCGAGCGCTGAGCGGGCCTCGCCCCTTCCGGGCCTGGGCGGCAGGGCGTGCCCGCTGCGCTGTGTCACTGCCGCCAGCGTCGGGGATGGGAACGGGGGAGGAGCGTCTCTCCACGTAGTATTCATGCGTCATCACAACCTTATGACGCAGAGATATGACGTCCCTCTTGGGGCAGGTTCTGTTGATGTGCTGAGTGGCATCGTCTTGTTGCGCCCCCACCAGGGGTACAGGCGCACACGCAGTGTCGCCTCATCCTGGCGGTGTCGTGACCCAACTTCACCTCCTTGTATTGTGACATGAGGCGGTCACAGTGCTGGCCTTCCACCAAAACTTCATCGATTTGGAGTGGTTTTGTCCCACCCTGGTAGAGTTACTATATCACAGCAGGTGTCTGTATTGTTACAGACATACTTGCTGACAGGTATTTTGAAATAAATTATCACAGTAATTGAAACTGGCATGATTATATAGTGTTATTTTGACAAATAAAACATGCAGAATTTTAAAATAATGGGTGTAGAATTTTTAGGCACAGAATTCCCCTAGGAGTAAGAATCTTATAATTCTGCATACAATGCTGATACACATATTTTATCAGAACAATAATGCACAGCAGATTGTGAATTTTCAACTGATACCTCACAGTGCATATCTTGTACAAAATTTATCATAAAAAGGGTGAACATCATGCAGTAGACTGTCACTGTCATCTAACTGTGTCCCATGATGAGGCAATGGAAAAGTTAGTCCAAGTACACAAACTAAAAATAGGTGAGTACAATGCTATCTGAGGGCATGGGCAGATTTTATCAGCATACTTTTCCAGCCTTTGAAGCCTTTTTCAGATTGTACTGGGGCACAGCATTGACACACCATTGTGTTGCATATTTATTTACTTTTATTAGATTTCACTAAACAGGGCCTGGTTTCCTACTTTATAAAGAACAAAGCTTAATAATAAGCTAAAATATGAAATCTCCATATGCAGGTCCGTTTACAGAAAATGGTCTCCAGAAGGGTAAGAATTGCCGTTTTAGTTATCTTAGAGTGAGGAGATGAAGTCTAACTTTAGATCCCATTATGAGGCTTTTGACTACATCAGAAACTGTCACAAGAGTCAGTCAAACCATTAAAACGTGGGAGAAATTTGCCAATCACCACCACATTTTCTTTTTTAAAGTATAAACCTGATACAGAGAACTGAATCCAACCCAGGTCAGTAATGACCAAACTTGTTACACTCTGAAAGAGGTTTGGTGGCTTATGTGAAATGAGTTGTTGGTAGGGACACAGTCCATTTCCTAGTGAACAAGTGACCACATCATAAGAACTACCCCAAATATAGAACTCACTGGTAATCACAGCAGAGATACTAACAACTGGATGATCGTGTGAACTGAATTCCCATCTGACTGTAAAGGAGGGGCCTCTAGGGCAGGCAGGAAAAGTTTGCCTGTAGTGTAATTGCTCTATAAATAAATTGTGGGTTTGCCCATAGGATTGTCAGCTGCAAGTCTGGTGATGCTGCCAGCACTTTAAAAAAAATGCAGGCTTGTAGATGTTTGCCAGCTGTTTGTTTTTTAAATACCTTCTCCATCCCCACCTTGATACCAATTCTTTGGGCACCACACTAATAAACATGTCACGCCATATTGTCATTTGCAGTTATTCTTTACACGCAAATTGACATTCAGACGAACTACTGACTAAAGAAGAACTCAATTTCCCAGAATCCTTTCAGAGAAGGTGCAGTCAAAGGCTGTCATTGGCTGAAGGCTTCCCTCTGTCATTGGTACTGCAGGATCAGTAGTGAAGGTGAGGAGACGTTTACCGGCAGACGTAGATCAGGTCAGAGCACTGTAGTTCACAAAATACTGAGTTTAATGGAACCAGCTAAGGAAGAAGAAAGCAGGTAAAACACAAATAATTGTGCAGTTGCTACGTACAGATCTGAGCTGACAGGAGAGTGCTTGGCTGGGAGGAAGGGGAGAGAAAGGCACTTTTTCTTCAGGCATAGCCCTTCCTCATCTTCAATTTTACTTTGCAAACTTAACAGCTGTCATCATTTGAGGACATTGTTTCTTTAACATACAATAAGAAACATTATGGGTCAAATATTTACAGAATAATATTGAGAAGGCACTGAAAATAGCAGGCAAACATTATTAGAAAACAATGCAATGAGAAAGAACTTGACACTCAGATTTGTAAAAGCCTACATTTTTCCATGTTGATGTCTAAATATATTGAATATGTATCAAGTAGGTTTGTTAACCAAAATGGTCCACTTCCATGGAATTGACACATAGAATGGTACAGCCCTTGCCCCAGTAGTTTACAATCTAATTTTATATGATACCACATTTCGTCACATTACAAAGAATGAGAAGTGGATGGGGTGGAAAAGGTCAAGGGTGACAGCAATAGGGTTGTGCAGTTACTGGGTTTAGGCATGTGCATCACTAGGTGGTTAATTTTAAGAGTTGGGTTGTTGTCCAAACTTTTGAGTGCTTGACGACTTTGCAACCTAAATAACGTTCTTTTAACATAGGTATTTTATATGTAATTTCCTAGGTTGTTTTTTTTTTAATAGGAAAAAGGTAAAAACAGATTTTGTGATGTGCAGCTGTGTAGTGAGACAGACTGGCCTCCCTCTAGTCCCGAAAGGGAGGAACCCTTACATCAGGGGTTCTCAAAGTGGGGGTCTTGACCCTCAGGGGGTCACGAGGTTATTCCATGGGGGGTCACAAGCTATCATCCTCCACTCCCAATGCCGCCAGCATTTATAATAGTGTTTAATATAAAAAATCGTGTATTTAATTTATATGTGGGGGAGTCATACTCAGAGGCTTGCTATGTGAAAGGGGTCACCAATACAAAAGTTTGAGAACCACTGCCTTACATTCTCCCTGGTGGGCACAGCTAACCCAACCCCACCTCTCTTACAAGAAGTGCAGCGGCGAGGCAGGAAGAATAGAAATGTAGGGCCCTGCAGCTCAGTTGCAGGCAGATGTCCTTACTAGAGTGCTGAACCCTCAGTAAGGTCCAGGACCAGCCACACAGTAGACTGGCACCCTACAGTCCCAGGAGATGGAAGACACTGGGGAGATACCAGAGGAAGGGCTGTGAGCCAGAGTCTGGCGGCGACAGAGCAGCGTCAGCAGAAATGTGTAGGAAGTAGCTCAGGGAAACCAGACCTGGGTACAGTTGTGTTGTCAGGACATGGGGCAGCGATTTTATGTTCCCTTGCTGACATCATAATAGGATCACCTGCCACGGCTAGGACACTGGGCTGGGACCTGGCAGATCAGGATGCACAAAGTCTCCCTACCCCCCATTGCTGGCCCCCACAGGAGGCTTGCTGCATCCTCACCTCAGGAGTCCTGCCCCTGTTGTTGATTTCCTCCACCAGGAGGCAGAGGATTATAGATTCTGGGCTTGAGCAAGCAAACATCTTGGTGCTTGCCCCAGCGGAGGCTGTGGGCCATAGATCATGGGCCATACTCAGCCTGCACTCAGGAGGCCGGAGTGCTAGACTTTTGGTGAGTATTCCATCCAGGGGCCCGGGCTACCAGCTGACAGGCTGAGTGCTGGGTCCTCCATTGGAGATTGGAAATACAGAGTGGGCAGTGCTGGGACCACAAGTCAGGCCTCCCGACAACATGCAGCTGACCTACTGACTCCCCCACACACTGCTGGAAGGGAGTACCCAGACCCAAGATGGAGGAACCCTTACAAGCTGGAAGAATCTTTCCCTCATGCATTGCCATCAGGGTTTGAACCAGAACAAATCAGTATAGACTTCCACCACTTGAGCTAAAGAACTAAGGGCTAGACTATCAAAGGGGACTTAGATGTTCCAGTTCCTAAGTGCTCTGCCTCCCAATGGACTTGGGACCCAGGCCCACCCTACTCTGCCAGGTCTTGATCCAGGGCCTTGTAGAACCAGTAGTCCTGATTTCAGATTCCCTCAACAAACACATTGCTTGGGCCACTTCCTACCCTTGAATCCAGCTCCAACAGTTTCCCCAGGGGCAGCAGTCACCTGTCTCCCTCTGTCTCCCATTGATTGGGGTCCTGCAGTGGACTCAGCCTCTGCAGTCTGGGGCCCTGGCAGGAGCTCACAGCCTGCATCCACTCTCCTGCTCAGTCAGCCCATACGGAGCTGAGCTGGTTTCTTTTATACCCTGCTTCCAGCTGGAGCATGCTCAGCAAGGGTGAGGAGGCATGGCCTCTGAGCCCCCAGTGAGTGGTTAACTCCTGCTGGGCCAGTAGGGGGTTGGTATACCCCATCATAATGAGACAAAGAAAAAGCACTTCTCCACCCTGAGGTTTCTCTCCCTGTGGAAATCCAAAGACTACTGCAAAAAAATGGAAGTGTTCAGACTTCTCAAAAAAAGGTCAAAAGAATGTTTTATAATGAAAAATTTTAAGCAGCCTAAATACAAGGGTCACTGCCAACTCTCTCTGTAATGATACAGATTAATTAATACATTTGCCATTGTATTTGTTTATTTCAACCAGCAGTTAGGTCTTGATTCAGGAATCATGTGTAGTTCTCTGGCCTATATTATGTAGTAGGTCAGACTTGATCATAATGGTCCCCTCTGATTTACAATGTATGAATCCATGAATTGACTATAATATTCTTTGTAATCAGGCCATAGTTGCATAGATTGCATTTATCTGCAATTTTGTATGTTGCATGTATAAGCACAGCCATCCTGAGTCAGACAATGGCCCATTTAGCCCAGTATCCTGTCTCTAGCAGTGGCTAGTATTCGAGTTTCCATGGGAGTGTACAGAACAGGGCAGCTGAAGTGATTCATCCCTGTTTTCCCCTCCCAGCTTCTAGCAGTCAGAGGTTTAGGCTCATCTCAAGTATGTGGTTACATCCCTGGCCATCTTGGTTAATAGCCATTTATGGACCTATCCTCCTTGAATTAATCTAATTCTTTTTTGAACCCAGTTATACTTTTGGCCATCACAACATCATATGGCAATGAGTTCCACAGGTTAATTGTGCATTGCATGAAAAAATACTTCCTCTTATTTGTATTAAACCTACTGCCTACTCTTTTTGTCAGGTGACCCCTGATTTTTATACTGTGGAGAAGGAAAATAACTCTCTACTTTTTTCCAATCTATTCATAGACCACTGCCATATTCCCCCTTAACTGTCTCTTTTTTGAGCTAAGTAACCCTAATCTTTTAGTTTCTCCTTGTGTGGAAGCCTTTCCATACCCTTGATCATCTTTGTTGCCCTTTCTGAATCTTTTCCTGTTCCACTATATCCTTTATGAGATGAGGCAACCAAACTGGACACAATATTCAAGGTGTGGGCATACCATGTATTCATATACTGTCATTATGATATTTTCTGTCTTATTTTCTATCCCTTTCCTAATATTTCCTAGGATTCTGTTCGTCTTTTTGACCACTGCTATGCATTGAGCTGACATTTTTCAGAAAACTATCTGAATTTGTTGGATGTATGTTTTATACAGTTATTAGATATTGACAAAAAGTGAGATCAAAATCTGTTGGAAGATGTAAGACACTTCTGTTTTTAGAATCGTAAGAACTTCTGGCCTTATTTTCTCTTGGATAACGTAGGTATTTAGTTATTAATTAGCCATTAATTAAAGCACAGTACTTAATTACTAGCATCTATTTTTCTGAATTCGTTGGGCTCAGCTATGATACTTCAGAGGGCTGACTCACACAACCCAAGTTGTGCTGTCTGGAAACTTTCAGCCTGTTCTTGAAAGGCTTGATCATCTGTGGATGAGAGTTGCATGTGCTCAGTACCTACTAGGATCAGACCCACTATGCCTTTGGGAAGAATAATTACTTCGAGAGATAATGGGGTAGAACACAATGGCTGAGCAGTAGAATTTATTACATCTCTTCAACAGGCATAGCCAGCACTGTCCTCACCCTGCCAGCTATTGGGGAGGCAAGAGAAGGCATTCCTGAGTTTCTCCCTCTCTATTCCCACCTCTAGAAGTGGACCATGAACTGAGTTACTGAGACTGCTGTTGGACAACTCATCTCAAACTGCAGGATCCCAAGTAGTTATTTGTGCTAATAGTCAGCTCTTTTAGTCACTGATTTAATGATTTGTGTCTAAATATCAAGGTTTTAAATGGAAATCATTTAGTACTCAAAAACATAAGAATAATTCATGTATTTCAGTACGAAAGCTCAAAATGGTTCAGTTCCAATACTCTTTGCATTTCAATGCTATGTAAACTGTAAGCATTTTCTTTAATCCCCCCTGCTCTTGTGCTGTCATTATTTGATCATTTAACAGGTGTTTAGAAAACAGACTTCTTAAATGTTCCGTTTTATTTAGTGTTCAAGATGAGGCTGTGGACAAAAGCAACTTTAAGAACTGCAACCACATTGCTTTCTACAGGTAAGGATGTGGGTTCCAACCTACGTGTATTTTTCACACTCGGCACGATTGATTTATTTCATTATATTACATGGACATCTATAACGAGGATTCTAAATAAGGGAGGTGTTTTTTTAAAGCCAACAATACTGAAGTTAAAACAAAAAATGAATTACAGTTCATAATCTTACCTTAGTTTAAAGCAACCAAGGAATACACAAAGTTTGAGAATGAATACGACTTTCAAGGAGAGCTTTCCACTCAAGAGCAATACCATTTTTGGAAATAATTAGTATATTCTAAATAGAAATGGGGTCAAACTGAAATCTCAAATGCAGGATCATCTCATCCTCCCCCAAAATTCCAGAAAAGTCTGAATTTGAATCTCTATATCTTAACAAGCACCTATGCTATTTACCTTTGGATAAGCTTGTAGGGGGCTTGTTTTCTGGATATTGTTCTTCTGTGTCCCAAAATGGCAGAAATCTCACAGAGATCAGTTGTTCTCCTGAGATTTCTGCCCTTTGGGGCCAAAGTTTTATAAGACTAACTCAGAGGATTTCAGTGGTGCTGAACCTGAACGATAGCTCTAGTTTAACATCAAACCTGAACTCCATGCCCTATTATTCTGATTAAATTACTCCAAATATAAACCTTCCCTTCTCCCGCATCTACCTGGAATCCATTTTCCAACTATTATCTGATTTTATGTGGAGAAAAGAAGTAACTGCCTCTAGTTGTACTAATTAGCCAATTATACATCTGACTAAGGTTTTAACCTTACATGTTTGTTTCTCTTCTGCAGTGAATTCCATCCTAAAGGCCCAGTTATGCACAGCAGGATAGCTTTTCTTGATTTGTAGTTTTTATGTTAGTTCCCCTCTTGGTCATGCTTTTAAAGACACCATTTTTAAATGAGTCTATATTTCTCCACCGTATTCTAATCTATACAAAATACATATAAATCTTACATACACACAAGGGAATTGGTTCACCCACCAATGAAATGCAGCAGCTATTTACCATGACATCTGAAACCAGGAATGTGACAGGAAGTGAAGTAAACTTTATCCATCTGAAACTGTCTGCAGGGGGAAGTTAAGGAGGCAGAATATGATTGCCAAACTTGGAATTTGGCCAGGGCACTTGGGTTAACCCTATTATTGCAAAAACAATTGTACTGATATTTTTAGTGATTGTGAACTCAAAAACTCTCTTTTGTAACTCATACACATGATATATTATAAACTTTTCAGGACAGGAACCATGTCTTTTTCTATCTTTGTACAGCACCTGATACAGCAGAAACCTAGTCCCGGTCAGGGCTTCCAGGTGTTATACATAATTAATAATAATGTCTTAACATAATGAAAAAATAGCAAGTAGTGAATATAACTGGATTTCTGAAGGATGCCAACTAAGAGTTTGTGAAGGAAAGATGCAATTAAAAGTAATGGCATTCTTTGAATTCCTTCATCTCCGAGAACTGCATAATACGTATATGAAAAATGCAAGAGAGTTATCCTCAGTAAACAATTCCTATTTAATATAGTATTCCCTAACATCATGTAAACCATGACATTTATAGAGGCCAACAATAATTGTCTGTCTTTGCAGGCGTCAGAAACTTTTGCATTCTGGGAAGTCCTTGTATCAAGCATTGTTGGATTCGGTTACTTTATGCAATGATAGTGTCAAACTCCAAATAATTAATGAGGAGAATAAGGTGAGATCTCACACAATAAGGGAGGTAATGGTAAAAGAAGAGACTGTAAATTGGAAAACTGGGTCCTTTCTCTACTGGCTCTCTTTAAAATGAGACTGATAATATTTGCCCACATTTGTAAAGTCATTTGAGATCCTTCGATGCAGGTAGTTCTGTGATATAATGCAAAATATTATCATCACAAAGATGTCCTTGTTTTTACAGATAATTTATATGAATATAAAGAGAGGCTTATTTAAAGAAATTAAATATTTTTTTTCATTTTGGTGACAATACAAAAAACCTAAACAGACGTCTTTTTACTTGAAAAAGGTTTTTTAGATTTAGGGCTTTCTCCCCCATTCCAAAATAACAAATTCAAGTCTGAGTGAGAGCAAGGTGATTTCCTTTGTGTGTTGTATTGCATGCCAACTGAAAAACTTTAGCAAAAATGATAACTCCTGTTGTTTTCAAAAAAAGAATTTTGCATCCTATAACATTTTGTCTTGAAAGTTTTCCTTCCCAAAATTTCACAAAAAAGGAAGATAAATGAGCAAAGACATTCGCTATCTCGTGGTCCTAGTGATTTCCTATACAAAAGATCCAGGATCAGACAAATTCAGCCTCTCACACTAACAGGAGCATAAAGGGTCTAGTCTATGAAGTGAGCATATTAAGCTCTTAGGGTGAGGAACAGCCTTACAGGAATCCCTACAGCCTGATCGAAGGAATGACAATGACATTCCTCCTCACGTACAACAGATTGATGGCCAACATTCCAGGTGTCATCCTAGAAGAGAGGGGGGGAAAACGGGGCGGGGGACAACGACATTGTGAAAATCTTCAAGGTCCCTGCATGTAGCAGACACTACACATTGGGGGGGGGGGATAAGGAGTTATTTGGGGTGAGAGAGAGTTATGTGGCTTCCACTCCACTTCACATACCTCTGAATTACCAAGATTACAAAGATCAATTATAGACCTACTAGGTAGGTAATACCTACAACCTTTTTTTTTTTAATTTCCCACTGTGCAGCGCCACCGGTGTAAGCACCATTGGGAGTACTACTGTAGATAGGGCATTGACATTTTTAACACAGTGCCACCTAACCTGGCTCACAGCAGTTCTCAACAGCACGGCAATAAAATACCTGAGCCTCAAGCCTTGTCTACACTAGTGCTCTCGCGGTTGTTGGTATTGGTGGAGTTGCACCAAGACAATGGTGGCAATTTCCTGAAAAAAGCTAAACAAAGCCTCCAGCTTGGCTTTTTGTAAAAAATTCAGTCCAGTTTCACTTACAAACTAAGAATATTTGTTTCTTAAAAACAGTGAAATAGACCTATCTGGTACAAATTCAAATGCATAGTGACTGTTTGTGTGCAGTTTTGTGCCTACTAAACTGTACTGGATCAGAAGGCAGACAGATTTTTTTCAGAAAATAAAAGTCTGGTGATATGAGATCCAGAATTTCTGAATTAAAATATAAATCGATGCCTTTATCACAGTGTAGCACTAGCTGCTACTCTACCTGTTTGTTTGTTTCCAGGTTCCTCTCCTAGTGGAAATCTATGCAATAGAAGGCAACATTTTCAGGCTTAAAATTAATGAGGTAGCTCCTCTCAAATCACGGTATGAAGTCCCTGATGTTCTCATAAAAGAACCTACCACTCAGAGGTAAGCTCTGGAAGGTGATATAGTCTATTAATTGCTTATACCCCTTCCCCCTCAACAGCGTGTGCTGATCCCTCTGATGAATATCAGGAATTTATAGGAATAGAAAAAAAGCAATTGGCTTATGAAGGCGAATTTGTGCCTGAGGATAAATGTTACACATTGAGGAAGATGATATAGCCTCATATGTGAAACCTGTAACTATATGAGCCAGCCAGAAAGTGGGCTAGACCTTAGTATGCATCATTTTGACCTAATGTGTTGTCTATTTGTATTGAGAAAATAAAAACTTTTGAGAATGTTGAAGGAATCTTTGTAGCCAGCTATTGCACCATTCAGTCTGTGGGCCAGATCCAGGAGTCCTTAGTGCTTACTCAAAACCCACAGTTATTTAAGAAACTGGAGTTTTGCTTCAATAGCAGTTTCAAGATTTGGCCTTATGTTACACAATTATTCTTAAATTATCTTTTGTCTAATTTGTTGTTTATCTACAATTATCTAAAACCTATGGAAATCCATTACCTATCCTTTTTTTTTTTTTTTTTTAAATTTGCCAGGCTCTCTATAGCCCAGAAGGAGGCAGGTATTCTGGTACTGACATGTGTCGGGGAGGACCGCAAACTTCATATCACAGCAAATCCATTCCAGATAGAACTAGAGTCCAAGGGTGAGACTATACTGAGTGTGAACACCAGTGGCCTGTTGTACTTCGAGCATCTACAACCGCCACCCCAAAACAGGTGTGATATCTCTATATTCCACAGTGTGCAGTGTTTGTGATGCTGCTGAAAATAAACCAACAAGAATTCAGATCAGCAGAAATACTGCCGTGCCACCATTTGTAATGCTACTGTCAATGTGCAGTGCTCTTGGCTCTGACATTCAGAAAAGTACCAGCACAGCAACTAAGGACAGACTCTCTTCTGACTTACTCCCTGTGAGATCCCACTGAAGTCAGGACAGAATTTGATCCTGTGAGGCCACATCCATCCTCTCCCTGATTGAGGGCACCCCAAACATTGAAACCTGCTCAACTAGAGCAGTGGTTCTCAACCAGGGGTACATGTACCCATGGGGGTACGTAGAGGTCTTCTAGGGGGTACATCAGCTGATCTAGATATTTGCCTAGTTTTATTACAGACTACATGAAAAGCACTAGTGAAGGCAGTACAAACTAAAATTTCATATAGACAATGACTTGTTTATACTGTTCTATATACCAGGAGTGACTAAACTGCAGCCCTTTCACAGTAAAAGTACTGCTCTCGGAGCCCCCCCACAATCTCCCCCCCCACCCCATTCTCCACCAACCAGACTGTTTGAGCGGAGCTTGGATCTTCTGACCTGTGACGGGATGGTGGGACTAGGGACTTCTGCCTAGAAGGGGGGAGGATCTCGGGGCTTCAGCCCCACAGGAGGCACCTGCTGGGGACCCTGGCAGGCACACCCTACAGGCCCTGAGACCCCCCAATCCCGCAGGGCAGAAGCCCCTAGCCCAACCACTACGCCACAGGTCTGAAGTCCTGAGCCCCAGCAGGCACATCCCTGCTCTCAGTCTTTTGAAGATTGTCGTATTCGGCTCAGAAGGTTAGTAAGTTTGGCCATCCCTGCTACATACTATACACTGAAATGTCAGTACAATATTTATATTCCAATTGATTTATTTTATAATTATATGGTAAAAATGAGAAAGTAAGCAATTTTTCAGTAATAGTGTGCTGTGACACTTTTGTATTTTTATGTCTAATTTTGTAAGCAAGTAGTTTTTAAGTGAGGTGTAACCTGGAGGTACGCAAGACTAATCAGATTCCTGAAAGGGGTACAGTAGTCTGGAAAGGTTGAGAGCCACTCAGCTAGAGCATTTGCCAAAGGGGCTCTCATCTCCTTGAATCTTTGATGAAGGGATTCTGGACCAGTTTAACTTAAAGCTGTTTGAACCCATTCATTCTGCCTCTTTATCCTATTTCTGGGCCAATTCTATAAGATGCTGAGCATCCTTAATTCCCCTTGACTTTACTGGGGAGTTGAGGGGGCCCAGTATCTCATTTGATCAGGTTCTTAATTTTATCTACTCATCCTCATTATAGCTGAACCAGCTCCTTATGAAGGCATCATTCATCATATAGCTGCAATATTTAGCACTCCAGCCCGTTGCAAGATACTGGAAGAATGAGGGGTCATAAAGCAGGGGAAATGGTAATGTGGGGCTAGTCTGCAGAGCTGAGAAAGCAACATGGTAGATAACTCTACCTCTACCCTAGGGAAAATAATTACTTCCAAAAAATTCTTGTAATTGACAAAGAGCCCTCTGCATGACAGAACACACAAAAATATCTAGTCTGAAAATCTTCTATGCGGGGATAAAAAGGGGAAAATGCTGACATTATTAGAAGTAACTGTAGAAACCTCAGGGACCAGTTCAACAGAATAACCCAAACTAGCTCTGGTTTGGAAAGAAGATCACTGTAAGAAATTAAATACTAAAATCACTTGTCAACTACAGATCTCAACACACATGATTCCTTTTCAGAAAAGTCGAAAGCTAAAAGTTCCAGATATTGTAGGAGGTGTTGCAGTTTTTAAAGTTTTCTATCTGAAATCCTCTCAATTAACAGGTTATTTCTGCTCATTTGTTTTCATTAGCAAAACTACAGCACAAAAGAAAGAGGACACATCAATTGACTCCTCGCAGGTAACCCAAGCTTGGTTTGATTCTGGCATTAGTACCCCGTGGGAAGGATGGATCAGTTGTCATGAATACAAACTATATGTTTCTATGGCATGGGCTGGTGTTATGGCAGGGGTTTCCAAACAGCCAAACTGAGGCCACACCGGCAACTTGCCAGGAGCCTGAGGCCCACGTTTTACCTGTATAAAATTGTGTTAAATAGGCCAGAGGCATATTCTCATCCAAATACATCCCTGGTACTGTTGCAGGATTCTCTTTGAAGAGAGTCCTGATCCTGGCAGTGGATAAAGACACACATCTGTTTCTGAGTAGGCTGTGTTAGTACAGTGTGTGCAGATGGCTGTTTGCTCCACCATGTTGTTATAATTGACAAGAGGAGAGGCTATAGGAGGTTCCACCTATATCCTACCTTGGAACCCATTCCAGGTTAACCTTAGATGTGGACCAATGAGAGTGCTCCTAGGAGGTCATAGGAGGTCAGAATTGGTGCAGGAGGGTGTGACATTACCCAGAGTACAAATCTGGACTGATAAACAGCTGTGTCCCCTCAATTCTCCAACTTGAGGTGTCTTTTACACTGCTTTGCTGTGACAGCAACCACTCTTGATCAGCTCACACACAGCCTCCAGGATGTAAACCACTCCGACCTACATTGTATGAGTGCTATGATCAGCCACTCTTGAATCAAACTGCGGAGCAACACTAGCAAATTTTCAGTCCCAGACCTACCCCAGAAATGTGCGTCTTGTACTGCCTAGTATTCTCCTGGACAATACAAGCTCATATGAAGTCTGTCCTTTATTAATAGAAAATGATATGCCCAAATCTTATTACCCCAAATGGAGTTTCCCAAACACACTGGTTTAGGTAAAACAATAAAACAAATTTATTAACTACAGAAAGATAGATTTTAGGTGATTACAAGTAATAAGGAATAAAAGTCAGAAATGATTACAAGGAAATAAAAGGTAAAATGCAACTAACACCTAACTTAACAAGCTAAGTGAATACAAAGCAAAAGTCTCTCACCACAAGTTCCAGCAGCCTTACTGGCTGAACCTCTTTCAGTCAGGATCTCTTCCCCAGTCCAATGATGCTTCCTTTGTTCTTCAGGTGTTGATGATGCCCTGGGTAGAGAGCAAGGGAGAGATGATTTGGAAGAGATGATCTCCCCTTATAGCCTTTTCTCTTGTGCAACAGTCATCTCCAGCTGAGATTCAGTAGACAGAAAGTCTGTGGGGGCAGGAACCTCAGGTTGCTTCTTTGTCAAAATGTAGGGTTTTTAGCCCACATCCCCTCTCCTGCCAAGGAGTGGCCACTCAGGTGATGGTCCACTTAATCTCATTGACACCTGGCTGAGGCGTTGGCTAGCCTTTTGTCTCTGGGGAACTGGTTTGTGGCTGCCCTCCAGAACATGTTAGAACCTGTCTTAATATCATACAGTAGAATCTTACAACTGTATATACAATGTTGCCACACATATTTTACCAAGACAATAATCAACAAAGCCTGAGTTTTCAAATGATACCTTACAAAGTATGCTTTGTACAAAATTTATCCTAGTCTTGTAAAAGGGGTGAACATAAGGGAACAGACTGTCACAGAGGGCAAGCTCATTTTATGCTGAAGTGAGTGTGAAAAAGAAAACCAGAAAGAATATTACAAAGATTAAATTCAAGGAGATTGAATAGTAGGGCACAGGGCTCAAGAATTGAGGGAGGCCATTAACAAGCTCAAGACTCCTATAAGGGCTGCAGACTCTAGGAGGCTTATCCATTGCCTGGCTTGTCCTGGGAGCTCAGGATCAAATATGTTGAAATAGTATCTGTATTGCTTTGTGAGTTTTTAAGATCTTTTTGTGCAGTACCAAGTCAAGTGTTGTCCTTCTGTAAGGCAGTTGACTTGGTACCTCACATTTTGATGAAAAAACTAGAACATAAAATTAACTTGGCACATTAAATGGATTAAAAGCTGGCTAACTGATAGGTCTCAAAATGTAACTGTAAATAGGGAGTTATGATCAAGTGGCTGTGTTTCCAGTGGGTTCCCGCAAGGCTAGGTTCTTGGCTCTACATTATTTAATGACCTGACCTTCAGTGACCTGGAAGAAAACCTCAGGTCATCACCAATAAAGTTTTCACATGATGCACAAATTGAGGAAATGGTAAATAATGAAAAGGGCAGATCACTGGATCAGAGCAATCTGGATCACTTGGTAAACAGGGCACATGCAAACTAAGTGTTTTTAATACCGCTAAATGTATGCATCTAGGAACAAAGAACATAGGCTATGTTTAGAGGATGGGGGACTCCATCCTGGGAAGCAGTGACTCTGAAAAAGATTTGGGGTGGGGCCATGTGGATAATCAGCTGAACATGAGCTCCCCATGTGATGGTGTGGCCCAAGATGCTAATGCAATCCTGCAGATGCATAAACAGGGGGATCTTGCATAGGAGCCCAGAGGTTATTTTACCCCTATGTTTGGCACTGGTGCGACTACTACTGGAATATTGTGTCCAGTTCTGGTATCCATAATTCAAGATGAATAAACAGGAGAAGATTCAGAGAGGAGGCACAAGAATAATTAAAGGATTAGAAAACATGTCTTACAGTGATAGATAGTTTGTTAGAATCTACACAGGGAACAAATATTTAACAGGTTTTCCAATCTAGCAGAGAAAGGTATAACACGATCCAATGGCTGGAAGATGAAGCTAGACAAATTCAGACAGGAAACAAGATAGACATTTTTAACAATGAGAGTAATTAACCATTGGAACAATTTACCGAGGATTTTAGTGGATGTATGTTTTTTAAAGCTATGCTCAAGGCATTATTTCAGGTAAGTTCTGTGGCCTGTGTTATATCAGGAGCTCAGACTAGATGATTACAGTTGTCCCTTCTGGCCTTGGAATCTATGCTGCTCTTTTGTACTGCAGCAGAGAACAGTAGTGTTCCACCAGAACATCAGTTCTTCAGGGTTCACAGGCCTCGCCCAAACCTGAAGTGTTTTTTGGCCCATATTCCACCTACATTCAACAACATATCAAGTAAATAACCATCTCAAGAGAAAAGGAGTACTTGTGGCACCTTAGAGACTAACCAATTTATTTGAGCATGAGCTTTCGTGAGCTACAGCTCACTTCATCGGATGCATACCGTGGAAACTGCAGCAGACATTATATACACAGAGAGATCATGAAACAATACCTCCTCCCACCCCACTGTCCTGCTGGTAATAGCTTATCTAAAGTGATCATCAAGTTGGGCCATTTCCAGCACAAATCCAGGTTTTCTCACCCTCCGCCCTCCCACACACAAACTCACTCTCCTGCTGATAATAGCCCATCCAAAGTGACAACTCTCTTCACAATGTGTATGATAATCAAGGTGGGCCATTTCCTGCACAAATCCAGGTTCTCTCACCCCCTCACCCCCCTCCAAAAACCACACACACAAACTCACTCTCCTGCTGGCAATAGCTTATCCAAAGTGACCACTCTCCCTACGATGTACATGATAATCAAGGTGGGCCATTTCCAGCAAAAATCCAGGTTTTCTCACCCCCCCACCCCCATACACACACAAACTCACTCTCCTGCTGGTAATAGCTCATCCAAAGTGACCACTCTCCCTACAATGTGCATGGTAATCAACGTGGGCCATTTCCAGCACAAATCCAGGCTTTCTCACCCCCCCCACCCCTTTCCCGGGGACACACACACACACACACACACAAACTCACTCTCCTGCTGGTAATAGCTCATCCAAACTGACCACTTTCCAAGTTTAAATCCAAGTTTAACCAGAACGTCTGGGGGGGGTAGGAAAAAACAAGGGGAAATAGGCTACCTTGCATAATGACTTAGCCACTCCCAGTCTCTATTTAAGCCTAAATTAATAGTATCCAATTTGCAAATGAATTCCAATTCAGCAGTTTCTCGCTGGAGTCTGGATTTGAAGTTTTTTTGTTTTAAGATAGCGACCTTCATGTCTGTGATTGCGTGACCAGAGAGATTGAAGTGTTCTCCGACTGGTTTATGAATGTTATAATTCTTGACATCTGATTTATGTCCATTTATTCTTTTACGTAGAGACTGTCCAGTTTGACAAATGTAAATGGCAGAGGGGCATTGCTGGCACATGATGGCATATATCACATTGGTGGATGTGCAGGTGAACGAGCCTCTGATAGTGTGGCTGATGTTATTAGGCCCTGTGATGGTGTCCCCTGAATAGATATGTGGGCACAGTTGGCAACGGGCTTTGTTGCAAGGATAAGTTCCTGGGTTAGTGGTTCTGTTGTGTGGTATGTGGTTGTTGGTGAGTATTTGCTTCAGGTTGGGGGTTTGTCTGTAGGCAAGGACTGGCCTGCCACAGTATGCATCCAATGAAGTGAGCTGTAGCTCACGAAAGCTCATGCTCAAATAAATTGGTTAGTCTCTAAGGTGCCACAAGTACTCCTTTTCTTTTTGCGAATACAGACTAACACGGCTGTTACTCTGAAACACCTCAAGAGAATACATGTGTATCACTCATAAATAAAATGTTCTGTAAACAAGCGCAGTTGGCTAAGTTAATTGCTTATTTTTATACATGTAGGAAAATCAAGAGGATCTGGGTCTCTGGCAAGAGGAATTTGGCAGTTTTTTAGACATCAAAGCTAACGGTAAAATTAAGCCTAGAACTGAAAACAACTTTACCGGTTTGCATAAGAATGTGCTCATATTTCTATCTGCCTTTTTGTTTAACTACTTAATGGTTATCCATCTCACTCTTTTTTTCCTAATGGAAGGCTCAAGGGATACATTAATAATATTATTAATGGATTATAGACCTCTCTAGGTCACTGGTTCAATTCCAGCCTAAATTAGTAATGAACAAATTCATAATAACCTGTTGTGTTCTACATGAAATGAATGGGTTAACTCAATCCATTTCCTAATGGGCCAGGCTCTGCATGACATAAAACATTATCACATAAGCCTTTATCACAGTGGGCACTAAGTTAGCAGACCCAGTAGAGAGGCCAACGATTGATTGGGCCTGCGGTGCAATCCACAAAGGTACTTAGGTGCCTAAGTCCTATTTTTAGGTACCACTGTGATCCACAGAACTCCCACGCAGCTGCCACCTAACCCTGTAGATGGCTAAGTTTTTGCCTCTGGGCATGCAGACTGCAGCCTCACGCTAGGGTGCCCAGGTGCCTATCTCCTGCCTGAGCATGTGCACTGCCGCCTCATGGTAGGCGTCCAGATGTCTGTCTCCTGTGTCAGCCCCAGAGCAATTCACAAACTGGGAAAGAGAGACATTCAGCTGTCTAAGTCCCGTACAGGAGCCCAGATCCCGTAGGCATGCTCAAAGGCTGCAGGATTGGGCTCCTCAGCTGAGTTCACATAAAACAGCCTGGGAGGGAGGGGAAGAAAAGGAAGAGGAAGGTAGCTCCCTTATAACTGTTAGCCTGGTGGCCAGGATACTCACCCAGGCTATGGCTAACCTCTGGTTCAAGCTCCCCTTCCTCCTGTGGGGGAGAAGGAATTTGAACTGGGATTAGCCCCCACTGTGGGGAGGGCCCTAGGCAATAGAATATTCTGATGTAGGGCTCCTTCAGTCTCACCTATTTAATTTGTTCCACTTTAATTGAACAATTATATATAAATTGGGCCAGAGAAAGAGTTAGAATGACTGTATGGCCTAGTGGTTAGAGCACTCACCTGAAAGTGGACAATCCCTGGTCAAATTCCTTCTCTTGCTTAGGAGGAGAGGGAACTCAAACCAGGGATCTTTTACATCCTGAGTGAGCACTCTATCTACTAGGCTAAAGGTTGAAGGGGAGATCCTACACCCAGCTGTTTTGTTGTGGGCCCCACACACGATTTACGGGGATGAATACCTATCTTCCCTGGTTTGTGGATTACTAACAGGGCAAGGCACCTCCCTGCAGCCCAGACTTAGGTGCCTTTCTCCATGAGAGGGGCAGGACTTAGGACAGCCTCCACCTTTGGCCTCATCTCCCACTGGCTAGGTTAGGCAGCTCCCCACCTACCACACTGGCTTTGTGGACTGCAGTCTAAGGTGCCTATCTCTCATTCACTGTATAGGAGCCCAGGCTCCTAACTCATGCTTTGTGGATTGCAGTGTTGTTCCTGAGATTTGCCATGCCCCTAAAAGTTAGGAGCCACGATGCTCAGCATCACAATGTCTAAGTCCTTTTG
Organism: Lepidochelys olivacea; assembly: GCF_965140295.1. Lineage (NCBI taxonomy): Eukaryota > Metazoa > Chordata > Testudines > Cheloniidae > Lepidochelys > Lepidochelys olivacea. The sequence continues at coordinate 65,774,003 of NC_140416.1, read as the reverse complement.
TGGATCTGGGCCATGGAAACCAAATTGCTGCAACCTCCCTTCTCTAGAGGTTGTCTAGGTCATGGCTGAGGAGGCACACAGGTGGCACAGTATGGGGAAGCTCTGACTCCTGTTGCCTGTGCTGTACCTGCTCTGTGGAAAGAAAGAGAATTTCAGTCTCCAGGACTTGCAACCCAAAATCTTTCAAAGGCACGAAGATCAATATACAATGATTTTGTTTGTTTGGCTAAAGCTCGTCTAAGAAGTGAGTAAAGTCCCATATCTTATCCTTGGTGAAATATAAAACTTGCGATCTAAAGAATGTTGCATGAACTGGTATAAAATACGTAAGGCTGCATTTTTGTAACAGCTGCCACTGAAGTCATGGATTCCCTGGGGAATAAAGTCCATACGGTCAGATTTTTGTGTGCGTCACTCTGAAGTAACCCCATTTACTTTGTTGGGGTTGCTCTGGATTTACACAGATAAAATAAAAGCATTTAGCTGACAGAGTTGATGTGACTTGTTTAAGACATGTGTGTGCTCTGCTGCTGCCTCTCCTGAGGCTAAAACAGGAAAGCAGTGCTGGAAAAGAGGGAGCACTGACTTTCTTACTTCACCTTGTTGCACTGCTTCTGCCGCAGGGCAGAGCTTGCAGGAATTGAAATAGAAATTGTAAACAGTTTTATTGCATAATAGAGACTAGTTTGATAAAAATAAAGTAACCTGCAAGTTTTGACATTTTTTACTATAAATTAATTCCTTTTGCCCTTCATGATTAGATAAAAATTTATAAACAACAAATTTACAAACAAGTACCCCTAGAAAACTTTCCTATATAGTAAGTATATAATAATGGAGGTGACCCTCAAATCAAGTTTGAAGCAATTAGTAAACAGAACATTTTTATAATTAGTATGTTTTGATCTATTTCTTAAAGTTAGGCCATGATGAGAGCACAACTCAGGGATGTTGTATTTTAATACTGTTCCTACAGGTCCCACTTCCATAGGCTTGGATTTTTCTTTGCATGGATGTGAACATGTCTATGGAATACCAGAGCATGCAGAAACACTTCTCCTCAAAAACACCAGGTAAAAGACTAACTGATTTGCTTCTAAAGAAGGCTATAATTCTGATTTTGGGAATAATTAGGAGGGGTAGCACATCTGAAACTTGAATATCCAATGGGAACAAATGCCGATGATCTTTGTCCTGATGTCACCTTTGAACATTTAGATTTGCACAACAGTTTAACTGAGCACACCGGATTGTTGTTTGGAGGGCCATTGCGAGTCATAACAGACATATCAGTGGTGTGATGTGAGGAAATCCAAGACTGAATGACCACAAGGAGTGGGATCCTTTTTCCCCAAATTAGAGTGGTTACTGCAGTTTAGGTGTTAGGTGGATTGGTGAATAACTAAAGAAAACTTTATAAGTTCTGTAATGGAGAAGCCATAAAGTTTTCCAGATGATTTAATTCAAACAAAGCTTGAGATGTGTATGACATATACCAGTTGTGACAAAGTTCCTCCTCTACCTTGGTGGGTCTTGCGCTTATTGGCGGATTTGCTCGCCTAGGAGCTTCACGGCAGCCCTCAGTTTGGCCGTTTTCGTGAACCCACAGACCAGGCCAACTCCTCCTGTGTCTGACCAGGAGTTGGGAGGTTTGGAGGGAACCCGGGCCTGCCCTCTACTCCGGGTTCCAGCCCAGGGCCCTGTGGAATGCAGCTGTCTAGAGTGCCTCCTGGAAGAGCTGTGTGACAGCTACAACTCCCTGGGCTACTTCCCCATGGCCTCCTCCCAACACCTTCTTTATTCTCACCATAGGACCTTCCTCCTGGTATCTGATAATGTTTATACTCTTCTGTACTCCAACAGTATGCATTCTCACTCTCACCTCCTAGCGCCTCTTGCTCCCAGCTCCTTACATGCGCACCACAAACTGAAGTGAGCTCCTTTTTAAACCCAGGTGCGCTGATTACCCTGCCTTAAAAGCAGCTTCTTGACTGGCTTCTTGATTGACAGGCTAATTGGCCTGTCTGTCTTAATTGTCTCCAGAAGGTTCCTGATTGTTCTGGAACCTTCCCTGTTACCTTACCCAGGGAAAAGGGACCTACTTAACCTGGGGCTAATATATCTGCCTTCTGTTACTCTCCTGTAGCCATCTGGTCTGACCCTGTCACACAGTACAGTATACAGTACATTTTGTATTTTGTTCTAATGGTAGCAACACATAAAATGATGGCATCTGTCCCCAAGGTGTAGGCTGCTCTGCTTCCAACTCCACAGTGCTGCCGCTGCCTCTTCCTGTTTTCTATTATGTTTCTGTGCAGCCAATTCTGCATGGGTATTTCTCAGGTTTAAAAAGAATATACTTTACTAAAATGCATAAAAGAGCAGCTCCAGACGGCTCTATGGGATTTAAGCAGAAAAATGGGGAAGGTGGGTGTTAATAGGGTAAGGATAAGACCACATCAGAAGCAGTGTCAATGACAGCAAGAGATATAATTTGATACAGCTAGCTTTGAGCAAAGCGAAAGAAATGGTCATCCATGCCACATGTTGTATCTTGCTGATAAATGATAGACAATAATAAAGAATACACCATATTAATCCATGCTGTAATGCCTTTGAGTTCAGTAGATTTACAGCAGAGTTTAACTTGGCCCAGTGAGTAATGATTACAAGTAACGTTTGTTTGTTCATTCCAGTGATGATGATGCCTACCGGCTTTTTAACTTGGATGTCTATGGGCACAAGATCTATGACAAAATGGGCATTTATGGTTCAGTGCCCTTTCTGTTAGCACATAAACCTGACAGAACTTCTGGGATCTTCTGGCTGAATTCCTCAGAAACTGTAGTGGAGATTAATACAAAAGCTGTAATGGAGGTGAGAGATGCATGGTATTTTGCCCAGGAGTTCAATAAGAAATTAAAATACTCCTGTACAGGGCAATCTGATAGTGTAATTTCATGTTCACCTTTTGCCTCAGTGAATCAGGAATTGTAACTCTGTTTTCTCTCCTTCCCCATTTATTTTAATGAACTTTAGACATGATCACAAGGATGCATTTTTCAGAAGACAAGATGCAGGAATCACATAATAAATTCCATATAAGAAAAGAAAATGTTGAAGTACTTCAAATCCTGCAAGAGAAATCCATAAAAATAAATATCCGACACAATCAAGTGCAGAAAACATATTGAACGTTTTTTAGCTAGCATTTATCAAACCATGGAATTTAGAAATTCTTGGTATTTCGCACCCCCCACCCCCCAATACTTCATGTGACTACATTGTTGATATTCAGGGAACAAGGATATAGTTGTGATTTCACATCCAACATTAGTTTTACTTATTAAAATGAGACAGTAAAATAAGATATTGCATTATCATGGTCAAAAATACACGATTTAGATTTAATTATATAAAAATCAGAGAGAAATATTGAGGTCTGGACAATCAATGGAGAGATTGTAAAATTAATCTTTGGTAGAGAGAGGGCTTCAGATTCTACTTTTTGTTTCTTTCAAAGCATGTACCATCCAGATCCCCTCCAGACATAACTAAGCGGAGAGTGGTGCCTCAAACTGATGTGCACTGGATGTCAGAAAGTGGAATAATTGATGTTTTCCTCCTAATGGGACCCACCCCTTTTGATATCTTCAAGCAGTATGCACAATTGACAGGTATTATCTTGCATCAGTGAAGAAACAGTATTGTACTTTCATTACTGAGGTTCCCTGTCATCACCTAAATAATGTGGAACAATTACCTGCTGGACATGTTGTAACAAAAAGTGCACTAATGTTTACTTATCTCATTGAATGAAGTAGGACAGCCGTTCCCAAAATGTGGTTCACAGAGCACTTATTGGTGTTCTGTGAAAAGATGGCTTTCATCCTTGTTTTCAACAGCATCTACAGGTGTCCAGGCTTGGCCTCTAAACATATCTGGAAACGTTAAGCCAATCTATTTGTTACTACTTGAGGCTGCTCTTCCATGAGGGAAGAGAGGAAACAGGAGAAAATCCTAGCAAGTGGCGCTACCAAGCACCAGTGGGAGAAAGCAACTGGATAGTACCTCTAAGGGAGCAGGAGGAGGAGATGGTAGCTGGCCAGTGTGTCCATGCGAGGAGGTAGCAAAGTGACAGAAAAGCAAGTGCAGGGAATAGGAGACGAAAGAGGCCAGGTGACAAAGGGTCATGGCCAAGGGGAGACAGAAGAGCAAAAGTGGAGACAGTGTGACTAACTTTTTATAAAGGAAAAATTACTTACTACATTATTGGCAGTGTTGTTGTAGCCATATTGGTCCCTGGATATTAGAGAGACAAGATGAGTGAGGTAATATGTTTTATTGGACCAACTTCAGTTGGTTGAAGAAGAGCTCCATGAGGTAAGCTCAAAAGCTTGGTGAAAGAGACAACAGAAGTTGGTCCAATAAAAGTTATAACCTCACCCACTTTGTCTTACTACATTTAAGACAGTTAAGAGCACACAAACTTTCCTAATGTTACTTTTCCACATAAGCAATTGCCACTGGGATATTATTTGATCATGAATAGGAGGAGAAGTGGTCCATTTGGTCATGAATGGGAGGGCAGATAGTTCACAAGACTGTCTCTCAAAGCTGAGGTCCACAAAATGAAAATGTTTCAAAAAAATGTGACCCTCTGGTATTGTTGCACCTAAAGAACCTGTTTGATTTTCTATTACTAAACAAATATTAGTTTCTGCTCAAGTGCCAGAATAAGGGAATTACAAATCATTCTTGAGGTGTACTGGTAGGAAGATTACAATGGCTTTCTCCACTAAGCCTGATCTTGTTAGTCATTCATGTTAATGAGAATTAAATTCACCCACAATAGTTTTAAAACTTCAACAAAAATTTTAGCATGGCGAATAATAATAGAATAACACTGCATTGTTATGGCACCCTGTAACAGTATGTTTTCTCACCGATATGATATAAATAATTACAGCAGCTTCTGCTAAAGTTAAGCCTGTCCATAATTTTTGTTATGATCTTAGTTTCTGGTGTTACAAACTCAAAATGTGAAAATTATGCTCTGGACTGAACCGTATGCTTCAGTTTCAAACAGTTGCATGTGATTTCAGCCATGCCAATCCCATTGACTTTTCCAAAGATTCAAGGTAACCCTGAAAGGAAATACCATTATTATGCTTATTGGCTTAGTTTCTAATTTCATATCTGTTCCTAGGCACTCAAGCCCTGCCTCCACTCTTTTCCTTGGGCTACCACCAGTGCCGCTGGAACTATGAGGATGAGCAGGATATAAAGGCAGTAGACGCTGGCTTTGATGAGCATGACATCCCTTATGATGTTATATGGCTGGACATAGAGCACACAGAGGGCAAGATGTACTTCACGTGGGACAAGAAAAAATTCCAACACCCCGAAAGGATGCAGGAACTGCTCAAGAGGAAAAAACGCAAGGTACACTGTACAGAGGGAAGAAGAAAAATGTCATAATACAGCATAATCAAGGGAGGCCCTAAATACTTGAGCAAACGTATCTCATTCCATGTCCCCACCAGCAGTTACTATTGGCTGTGGTGGGTCAGTTCTTACTAGTGTTTTGCTTAGTTAGCATAAGGCGGAGAACAAAGCTTTCTTGGTCTAGGCTGCACTATGTGAAACTCATCTTACAGGAGGTTTCACTGCCGTCCTTTTGGCCGTGTTTAGGTCATAAAGGAAGGTCTGTTTATTTCAACAGGCAACCTGGAACCATTGTTAAGCCCCTTTCTCTGTTTTTGCTTTCTTTTTCATATTGACAATCCTTTTTCTCCCCTATTTATGTTAACTGGGAATTGTTCCTTCTTGTTTGGTGGGATTGGTTGCCTAAGAGCTACTGAGTTTGCCCTTGTGTCAGATCCTTTGGCTGTGGTTGGCAGTCTGTTCAGGTTGGTTAATCTTGATTTCTGCTTTTACTGTATAGTCCTTAGATGTAAGGACTTATAAGTGTATTAAATATACAAGTGCAGGATCTAGAGGATATGTAACCAACTAATGAACTCATACAATAGTTGATCTCAGCCAAAAGCCAATGATTGTTGGAGCAGTGTTAAAGTAGTGAAGTCATAGTAAGTTACATAGTAGCACCTCTTCCATCCATGGATTTAATGGCTGCAGAAGGCACCTAAGCAAAATAAAATGGTCACATTTTTTTTAAAAGTCAGGAAAATTTTATAATTGATATTTGTTATGCATGTTAAGATATGGGTATGACACCCCCCAAAGTACAATCCAGCTCATAGAATAGCTGTGCCCCCTTAATTCTCCAGTCTGGCATACAGTGTGCGCTGCTTTGCTGTATGAGTTGCCACTCTGCCCACTCACCCAGTCTCTAATATGTATTTCACCCCCAGACAACTAGCTACCAGAGTTTTATGCCCAGCCACTCTTGAATTACATATAGAATGACAACCGTTTATCCCTGGTCCCAGCCTTGCACCCCAGAAATGTGCGTCTTACACTGCTCAAGACCCGCTTAGTCAGTGCAAGCTCTTAAATTTGTCATTTTATCAAACAAAATTAATATGCACTGGCCCTTGCTAATTTGCATAGATTCCCCAAACTCTTCAGCCAAAAACACCTGGGTTTAGATAAAACATTAAAATAAGTTTATTAACTACAGAAAGATAGATTTTAAGTGATTACTAGTGGAGTAGGAATTGAAGATCAGAATTGGTTACAAAAATAAATAAAAGATATAAACTACAAGCTGTTTCTTAAACTTTACCAAGGCTAAATTTGAAGCAACCAGTTTTTCTCATCCCTCTGGCTGTTGCAGGCAGTTCAATTCTTAGTACACCGGCTGGTTGCCTTTCCCAGCCTGGGGATCAATCTTCCCCAGTTCCAAGTCTTACAATCAATCTTGTTTTAGTAAAGATGAGAGAGAAGAGAGGTGGCCAGGGGCCTTTGTTCCCTCTTTTTATATTGTGACCAGGTGCCTGGATGGGCTACACTGAGAATGCTATATTCAGGGCAGACCGCAAGGAATAGGGCAGACAATCTCGCAGACTAGTGGTTTATTCTATTATTAGATTCACCAAGCCAGTAACAAAACAGCTTCTGCAATATCACACTGAGTACCAAGAAGCCTGAGAGAGCCTGGCTGGGAGTCAGCAGTGACCCCAGGGCCTGGGCTCAGCTGCCAGGGACAGAGACTGAGCAAGCCAGAATCATACCGGGCGGGAAGGGGGCTCCAGGTTGCTTGGCCCCGACCCCAGCAGCTGGGCTGGCAGTGGGCTGCCCCCCGCCCAGGTCTTGTTGCTGGGGACAGGGGCCAAACAAGCCATCTCCCCCTCCCTACCCCTGGCATGCTCAGCCTTGTCCCAGGCAGCCAGACCTCAGTAGGAAGCAGGCTGCTGCTGCCTTCCAGTCAGGCTCTCTCAGGCGGAAGCCGCTGCATCATGCTCCCTTCCCAGCTGCTGGGGAGAGCTGCTGAATATGCAGAGAGGAGACACAGGGAGAGAAGGACAGAGCCCCTCTCTGCCACTCCTTCTCCCCGCAGGTAATGTGGGGCAGGGAGAGCGCCGCAGCCCAAGACTGGGCGGAGGGCAGGGGGGTCACTGGGCAGAGGAGACATGTGGGGCGGTCATATGCAATGTTCCCTCTAATTTTTCCCATTCATGTGCAGAATGAATTTCGTTATGTACACCAATATTGAGATGATGTGTGGTGGGGGGGGCCGAGGGGTTTGGCATGTGGGAGGAGGCTCAAGACTGAGGCAGAGGGTTGGGGTGCAGGGGCTGAGGGCTCTGGCTGGGCGTGCGGGCTCTGGGGTGGGGCCAGTGATGAGGGGTTCTGGGTGCGGAGGAGACTGAGGGCTAGAGCAGGAAATTGGGATGCGGGAGAGGGTGAGGGCTCTGGCTGGGGGTGCAGGCTGTGGGGTGGGGCCGGGGATGAGGGGTTTGAGGTGCAGGATGCCCTGGGCTGCGGCGGGGAGAGAGGACTCCCCACAGTCCTCTCCCCACCACAACAGTTCCGCGGCTGGGGCCGAGGCTCCTCTCCCTGCCGCAGCAGCTCCAGGGCTGGGGGAGTTAAGTGCGTGCCTCTTGGTAGCCTCCTGCGTGGCCATGCAGGCACGCACCTTGGAGGGAACTTAGGTCACATATCCTCCCGAGTATGGGGAGGCAGGAGTCCTCTATGGTCTCTTGTTAAGTTATGGATCATACCCAACTTGACCACTCTGTCAGTTTCACATGTATCTTGACCCTTTTCACTGGAAAAGTTCTTGCTGTGTCATGAGGTCAGGCAACTCCATTGCCTATGTGCTCTGCACTCAGATTTCCATATGAATTGCAAATTCTTGCTTGCACCTACTGTGTGCATGCAGCTTGAGGTGTCTCTGGGGATGACATGCCAGCCCTTTGTTTATAGGTCTTTTGTTATTTCTAAAGAGCTAGTCTGTGGGCATTCCTCAGACTCACAACGTGTTTCAGTAGCAAACATACAGCAAAATCTCATAACTCCGTATTCAGTGTTGATACACACATTTTAACAGGGCAATAATATTCAGCAGACTATAACTTTTCCCAATGATACCTCACAAGGCACACTTTATACAAGATTTATCATAATAAGTGGTGACCATAATAGCATATGCTGTCACAATGTGTAATGTGGCAGGGCACTTCTTCCATCTCACCACGCTTAGTGCTTCCCCCTCTGATGATGGTGGGGCCTGAAGTAAATCAGCCCCATTCTGGGTAGTGTTGGGCTTCCCATTCTGGGTTTATTTATCAATATTTTCAAGGCAGGCCCAAGGAGTACTCCTCTACCAAACAAAAGAAACAAATGCATAATACAAAGTATGGGGGAATACCTTTTCCTACCCCTTCTTGACGGGGGTGGTGTTGCCTTGTTATTGGCCGCCAGGGTGTCCATCCTTCTCCTAAATAGGCAGTCTGTTTGGTGGTTTCCCCTGGAGGGAGAAGAGCACCCTCTCACCCTGGAGAAGCCTTTTTCCCTGCTACCACTAATCCTGCAGCAGCTTGTCTCTCCTCCCACTCTCCCACCAGGAGAGGGGTTTTTAAATGTCCCAGGCAGGTCCCAGGTGTCCTTAGTTGACCGGAGATAATTTCTTTTCAGCTTGCACGAAAAAGGGCCTTTTTCATTCTAGGCCTAATATCCCTGCCTTCCATCACTCCAATTACAACAGTCCAGCCTGACTTTGTCACAGTAATTAAATGTTATGGTTTAGGGAAGAAACTAGTCACCAAAACGATCAGGGAGAAATTTATTTTCCCACCTCATCAAATGTGTAATGTTGTATTATATTGTTTTTAGGGGTGGGGAGGTTACTATCTTCTGAAGCATGTGGTATAGTACTGACCCTTATTTCAGGTAGACCAGCATGCACTGCTACTTGTCTTGTGAAATCAGCTAGTTTACATATGTATAGTAAGTATGCAGAAGGGCCAGTAACTCCTTTTTAAAAAATGTGACTGCCCGGGCCTTAACCTGACTCAGGACTGAGCTCTTTCTGTAACATGCTGAACAGTTGATGCTAATGGTGTCTTCTCATCTCTTTCGGTGGCAGCTTGTCGTCATTATAGATCCTCACATTAAGGTTGATCCCATGTACACCCTATACTCTGAGGCCAAAAAGAAGGGGTATTTTGTGAAGGATAGGAAAGGCCAAGACTTTGAGGGCATCTGTTGGCCAGGTAAGAAAACCCACTGCTTATAGTTTATACATTACAATTTGCTTATTTTGTAATGTGTAGCAGAATAGCATGAGTCAAAAGTGGATGGTCTAAAGGGAAAAAATGTTGGTGTAATTCTTGGATATTCATGATTCCAAGCCTTTAATAGTTCTTTTGACAGTTCTAATGCATCTCCTAGTCTTCTCAGCTCTAATTCCTCCACCACTAGGTCTATTATCGCTGTACACATGGGCGCGAACTCTGTGGGTGCTCCACAAATAGTGGGTGCTCAGCACCCACTGGCAGCCCCCCAATCAGCTCCACCCCCTCCCCCCAGCACCTTCTGCCCACCAGCGGCCACACTGATCAGCTCCTTCCCCTCCCTCCCAGTGCCTCCTGCCTGCCATGGATCAGCTGTTCAGCAGCATGCAGGAGGCACTGGGGGAAAGGAGGAGGAGCTAGGGTGGGGCACACTCAGGGGAGGGTGCAGAATGGGGCAGGGCAAAGGTGGAGGGGGGTGGGAAGAGGCAGAGCTGGGTGGGATCTTGGGGGAAGCAGTGGAGTGGGGGCAGGGCCTGGGGCAGAGCGGGGGTTAAGCACCCCCCGGCAATTTAGGAAGACAATGCCTCTGTCTGCATATAATCTAGATGCATGGCACCATAAAGTTACTGAACTTGTGTAAAGATCAGTACTCTAAGTTGTCCAATGTTACGTAAATCCTACTCAGCCTGTTACATGAAATTGTTTATAAAAGTAAGCAAAAGTTGAGTCAAATAGACTGGTACAAACTAGATTGTTAAAAGAACTGTAATAAGAGGTCTTCAAGATTCCTGCTGAAGTCACTGGTTGGTATAACAACGAGCTGAAAGATTCTAGAAATAGGAGGAATTGTTCATAGTTAAAATCACTGAACTGTGTTAATTTTAATGAGATGAGATTGCTATTCCTTCTTGTATTTTTAATGGTGGTTGTTACAATGGGAGTAAACCAGTGATAACATAAAACCCAAGACCACGCTTCACTGTTTAATGCTGTAAGAATGAACAAGGGTTTCATTAACACGTTCTCCCTAGTGGGTCCTGAAACACCCCTTTGAAAACACTTCAAACTTCATGGAGTGTGGCTTGCATTCTTCACTGTATAGTGTGTGGCTAGAGGAATCCTTTCCACTTGAAGTTTGTGGGACCATGCAGGGAGAGACAGTGGCCATGGCACTGTGAGAATGAAACAGTACCAGAAAGATCCTTTTCAGCAAAGGTGGGAACAGCAAAATCGGAAAAGGGTTAGATCAGATGGCGGAGGAAAAGTCTGAGAAGGGAAAAGGGAAAGTGAGATAAGAGTTAATAGGATTTGGACGCCATTAAGGTTGGCAAGCCCCAATTTTATATTTTAAAATATCCATCTAATTCCAGAAAACATGAGTTTTGAAGGAGTTGCCAGTCTTAAAATTCTATCTTCAAGCTGGACAACCTAGCAACAAATAAACCAGGGAGTCATGACATGGGTGAGGCTCTGAAATAAGTATATAGATGAATTTTGTTTCATTCCTGACTATACTTGCGAGTGCCCTGCCACTACGCTGTTGGTGAATAGTGCACTATTGGCGCATGGAGAGTAGATATCTCTGTAAACAAGGAAATATATGAGGATCAGTGGGGTTCCAGAAGGGACATCAACTGACAGCAAATCAGCTGTCTGTGTGCAATGTTTAATCACTGTGGCTCAGTCTATACTATATAATGAACATAGCACAACCATTGCAGACCACTTGTGTACGTCAGAACACAGTTGCTCACCTCCTGAGTGACACTACCCCGTAACATCAAGGCTTTGATTCCTTCCCTGGCTTCCAGATTGCTTCTAGGTGCCATTCAAAATGCTGGTCACCATCTTTAAATGATGTGAAACTTAGCCCACCAGAGCCCAAGAATAGTGCTCTTCAGATCACAGTGAAAGGTGTACTTGTTTAGTTTAGCACTTGGTTACACTTTGCTCAGGTTTTTGTTCCTGGCATTTTGGGTTATGTATTAAGGTTACAGCAAGGGCAGAAGTCTCGGTGCGACTCATTGTGGAGATTGTTATGTCGACATGTCACAATGCTTGAATGCCAAGGCAATGGATGCTATAAAAGTTAACATAATCAATGTGATGGTCCACACCTGCAGGTTCCTCTTCTTACCTGGATTTTACCAATCCTGAAGTCCGAGAATGGTATGCAGATCAGTTTTCCTTCAAATCATATAAGGTTTGTGTTTCTTCTCTTTGGATCCTACAGAGCACATCAAAAACCTGGAAATTGGGAAGAGATAGTCAGAGGAAATAAACTACTAGATAAGTAAGGTAGTGGGGCTTTGTATTTGTAGATGGTCATTAGACTGTAGAGGCAAATATCCTGAATATCGTGATAACCATATAGACTGCAGAAGGAGCCTCACCATGGCCTTGTCAACACTAAGAAAAATAGGAGCCTAATTCATCACTGATGCAATTTCCCCAGCGATAGCAACAGTGGAGACTTTGGTGTGGACAGGGAACAGGCATTTTACCACCATGTCATCTAATGCAGCTGCCCCATTCCCAGCTTCTCTCAATAGGAGTCCACACAGGGAACGATGTGAGAGTGCTGCCTCTGAGGAGCTCACAGTTGTTCTCATGTCATTCTCCCCCACAATGAGTCCTTTTAAGTGAGGAGAATAGTGTGGAAGTACTGGCTGTTCATAGCCTAGAGTCACATCACTCCTAGCCCCTTCCAGGCTGTACCCAATATTAGACATGTGTGTCACTGAAACACTGCCCAGCTCCCAATCATTTTTTTGTTGGGGCCCCACTTTGCAAGGGGCAGGTAAACTTGCGCTACTTATGGCCCCTCACTTCATGTCCCAAGGCAACTTTGTCTCCCTGGTTTCTTTTTCCTGTCCTTTTCTGCAGTTTTCCTCTGGGCTTTTTAATATTTTAAAATTCTCTTATGAACTTTTATGCTCCCCTGCCTCCTTCCCACAATCACTCACGAAAAGGCAACATTCTGCTTGCTGTGAGGCTTGAGGCATCTATTGGTTGCACATGTGGACTCGGCCCACAGAGCCATTTCAACTGAGTGCTAGGAGAGCTGAAAAGCTCAGTTACGCTTGTGGACTGCAACCCTGTATACATAAGCTGCTCCTGTGGCCAGATGAATTACAGGCTGTCGGAGAAGACAGATAGCTTTCAAGAAGTTGCCCTCAGCTTTACCTGGAGCCATGAGAGCATATTTGCAGCGCCACTGTTCTGTTGCTTCTCTTGCTGTGCATACCCTACCACTACCGTTTGGGTAACACTGGATTAACCTAATGACTTAAATGTACCCTAAATGCTACTTTGTATAACAGGGCTCTACTGACATCCTGTTTGTATGGAATGATATGAATGAGCCTTCAGTCTTCAAAGGGGCAGAACTAACCATGCAGAGAGATGCGGTCCACCATGGCAACTGGGAGCACCGGGAGGTTCACAATCTCTATGGCTTTTACCAGGTAGGGCAACTAAAGACAAAAATCAACTGCCAGAGATACTCTGTCATGGATGATTATGGCTATTATAATATGTACCGCGGTAGCGCCCAGATGGTCCCATCAAGATTTGGCCCTGTTGTACTAGGTGCCCGTATGTTGGAATCAGCTTCTCCATGATAAATCAGACCCGTAACAGTGATAGCACTCCTGCATATCTTTCTACTGCAACAGTGTAATGACAGCAATCTATTACATATGCAATGTTAGTATTTCTGTATTTTCCCCTGTTCTAGTGTCTTCCAGCAAACTGTTGGTACTTAACTAATAATAATTACTACTATTTCTGGACATATATTTCATATTGTTCCTGCCTTTAATTGGCTACAACAGGAGTGTGGTATATACGGTTTGTAATTAGGTTATCTCCTTGTCAGTTATTCTTATGCTTTGCAGCAAATGGCAACTGCAGAAGGACTTATCAAACGCTCTGGGGGACAGAACAGGCCATTTGTCCTCACGCGATCTTTCTTTGCTGGATCACAGAAGTATGGTAAGCATAGACAAGCTTCATGAAATCACAGAACAGTGCTGTTTTTCTGTAAGGCTTTATTTATTTATTTATGCATGCTAGGCCTGGTACTTGGTACTAGGGCTGTCATACAATTAAAAAATAATTGCAATGAATCACAAGATTAAAAAAAGTTGTGATTGATTAATTGCAGTTTTAATCACACTGTTAAACAATAATAGAATACCAATTTAAATTCAGCAGAGTACTTGAAGCAAATTTATTAGCTTGCCACTTTCTTCTTTCTTTCCCCCTAATTGCAAGTATAAATTAATGTTGGGGCCTGAATTCAGTATGTAAACTTGAAACTATGCTTCTGGTGTTTCCAGGTGCAGTATGGACAGGAGACAACGTAGCAGAGTGGAGTTACTTAAAAATCTCCATTCCAATGTTGCTCACAATCAGCATTGCAGGAATTTCATTCTGTGGAGGTAAGGAGTTTAACTGGATTCTTCACTAAATGTAGGCCACCAGATTTACTGATCTTGTGTCTCAAGATAGATTTAAACACACAACCAGCAGAACAACCCACTTCTTTCCTACACTCCAATCTGTTTCAAAACAGTTTCCTATATTTAGTCCATTTACAGCTCCCAGTAGCATTCTTCTCTCCTTCCTTTGGCATATTTATCTTCGGTAGCATGTGAGTCCCTTGAACTGACAGCTTGGAGTTGTCTTCCACGAGCATCAGTATAATTTTCCCCTGTGACAAGGAAAACCACTCACTGTGTCTCTAAAAGCTATCAACCCATTTCATCATCAAATGAGAGTCCGATAATTTTTTTCACTTTGTATGGCCAAGCAGCTGTCTTTCAGCAGGGTAGGAGGTACCATATTATATTCATGTATTTATAGATTTGTAATGTTTGTAATAAGAGAAATTCATGTTTTTTCAGAACACTTTCAAAAACCAATTAGCATGTCTCTTTAAATTTTAGCTGATGTGGGCGGGTTTATTGGGGACCCAGAACCAGAGCTACTTGTTCGCTGGTATCAGGCTGGTGCATACCAACCATTCTTCAGAGGCCATGCAAATATCGAAAGCAAACGGCGTGAACCATGGCTATTTGGGGATGAGAACACACAGATCATCAGGGAAGCCATTAGAGAGCGCTACACCCTTCTGCCCTACTTGTATTCACTGTTCTACCGGGCACACACCACTGCGGAACCAGTCATGAGGTAAGATCATAAGGGGCTACATTAAAACTATTTAAACAACAGGAAGTCCGGTGGCACCTTAAAGACTAAGAGATTTATTTGGGCATAAGCTTTCGTGGGTAAAAAAAACCCACTTCTTCAGATGCATGGAGTGAAAATCACAGATGCAGGCATTATATACTGACACATGAAGAGAAGTTGTTTTTGTGGATACAGACTAACACAGCTACCCCTTGATAATTAAAACTACTTGTATTGCTCTTTATATAAAGGCCCTTCTTATGAGCCAGGAAATTTAATAATTGTGTCAAGATGGATGTTTCAGAGGGGGAAATTAAATTACTCTCTCTTACTTTTGTGACTTTCAATTTGAATTTTTAAAAGCAAATAATATATACATTCATTTTCTAAAAGAGAGTAATTGAGCACATCACTTAATTAAACAATTACCACATACAGTCTTAGATAAATTTATAAAATACAGTAGACCCCAAGAAGAATGTTATCACTATTCTTATCCATATCTGAATACTACCGGTGGATCCCTAAGCTGACCTAAAAGTTTCAAAGTCTGCCTTTTCTCTCTCTCTGGTAAATGCTTTTGGTTCATTTGAAGAAACTGGGCCAACTGGGTTACCTTTCCAGAGTTCATTTCATATAGATAATTCAAGTATGAGGTATATGCTATGCCACATTTCCTATAATCATTTTTCTTTTAGTAATGTAATATAGACGTTAAATTAGTAAACTAGCTTCCATTGTGCTCCTTTCCAATCTATAATGAGAGGTCTCAGTGGAACTGTGAGCAACGGTCACATCAGTAGAAGATAAATATTACTAATCTCTCTTGTATTTTTGTCTCTTATAAATGGCACTGGAATTGCTGTCCTTTTTTAAAATTTCTCTTCACTAGTTGTAATGCAAAAGTATTTCAAGATAAGGCCTAACTTTTAATAGTGCAGAAGCTCTGGGATGCACTCAGTTGTGAACCTGATTTGTGCATGCAGGCACTACAAGAGCCAGTCAGTGAGGGTATCTGTCTGGCCCTTTGCATATACAAATGTCCCATTTGTATACAATGTCCAGCACCTAATCATGCCCTGAGCTTCTACCTTTCTAAAAATCAGACCCATGTTGACTATATACGATAATAAAATACTGCCAGGGTTATAGTTAGCTATTGTGGCAAATTCAGAAACTAAAAAGGAAGTGTGGTATTTTCTTCACTGGTTTATGAAGGCAAGCAGAATGTCAAATCTGCCTCTTTAGCAAGCCAATAAACAGTGGTGTTGCAGCATTCAACAGGATGCCTATTAGTAAGCAGATCAGGCAGGCATTGTTTGTGAGTGAATCCACAGAATTGCTCCAGTTCTTGTCTCTAACTAGAAAGAGCTATTGTTATCATAACATTTGGAATTATAAATAAGCAAAAGAAGGCCTGTGCAGTGACCATGTGATTAGTGTACCACATTACTATGCACTTCATCTTCTGAGTCAGGGTTCTCAATCCCTGACCAACAGGATTGCTGTAGAAACAGCACAGTCAGCTGCTGAGAAGAAAAGAGACTGTCCCCGCAAGAAACTAGCCAGTGTAGGAGCAATGCTGATGGACTCTGAAGAAAAGTCCCGTCCATCTCTCCTCTGCTAGAAGAAAGATGAATGCTATATGGGTTCATGAGGAAAGGGGGGATTCCCAGGGCTGCCAAGGGCAAAACAGACACACATGCCAAAACCAGAGCAAAAAGAAAAACAAACAGTAGTTAGAATGAGCACACACATTGAGAAGCCCAAATACTGATCTGCTGAGGTCCCTTCCAACCCTGATATTCTGTGATTCTGTGATCTGGCTTGCAAGAGCCTGCAGAGAAGGCTGAGTTAGACCAGCTTTTTGCTTGCAGTAGATACACTGGTAAGTGCCTTATCTCTTGTTCAGCTGGGAAACATAATGCTTGTATAAGAAGTGGCATTTAAAGGGACAGATGAGACATGTGTCCAGTCTTCCTTGGCTGGATGGCGGTAGTCACAAAATGGGCCTTGTAGGAGAGCAGAAACGTAGAAAATGGTTGGGAGCCTGCAGACTCCAGCCAATGGGAAAGAAGAAACTGACAAGACTCCACTTTGCTTTCTACAGGCCTCTCTGGGTAGAGTTCCCCAAGGAACAAGAAACTTTTGGTGTGGAAGACGAATACATGCTGGGTAAGTAAATCATTTCCTAAATCCAGACATCAGCTGGTGTTTAAATTTCAAAATAAAGCATAGAATCATAGAATATCAGGGTTGGAAGGGACCTCAGGAGGTCATCTAGTCCAACCCCCTGCTCAAAGCAGGACCAATCCCCAATTAAATCATCCCAGCCAGAATTTTGTCAAGCCTGACCTTAAAAACTTCTAAGGAAGGAGATTCTACCACCTCCCTAGGTAATGCATTCCAGTGTTTCACCACCCTCCTAGTGAAAAAGTTTTTCCTAATATCCAACCTAAACCTCCCCCACTGCAACTTGAGACCATTACTCCTTGTCCTGTCATCTTCTACCACTGAGAATAGTCTAGAACCATCCTCTTTGGAACCACCTCTCACGTAGTTGAAAGCAGCTATCAAATCCCCCCTCATTCTTCTCTTCTGCAGTCTAAACAATCCCAGTTCCCTCAGCCTCTCCTCATAAGTCATGTGTTCCAGACCCCTAATCATTTTTTTGCCCTTCGCTGGACTCTCTCCAATTTATCCACATCCTTCTCGTAGTGTGGGGCCAAAACTGGCCACAGTACTCCAGATGAGGCCTCACCAATGTCGAATAGAGGGGAACGATCACATCCCTCGATCTGCTGGCTATGCCCCTACTTATACATCCCAAAATGCCATTGGCCTTCTTGGCAACAAGGGCACACTGTTGACTCATATCCAGCTTCTTGTCCACTGTCACCCCTAGGTCCTTTTCCGCAGAACTGCTGCCTAGTCATTCGGTCCCTAGTCTGTAGCGGTGCATTGGATTCTTCCGTCCTAAGTGCAGGACCCTGTACTTATCCTCGTTGAACCTCATCAGATTTCTTTTGGCCCAATCCTCCAATTTGTCTACGTCCCTCTGTATCCTATCCCTACCCTCCAGCGTATCTACCTCTCCTCCCAGTTTAGTATCATCCACAAATTTGCTGAGAGTGCAATCCACACCATCCTCTAGATCATTTATGAAGATATTGAACAAAACCAGCCCCAGGACCGACCCTTGGGGCACTCCACTTGATACCGGCTGCCAACTAGACATGGAGCCATTGATCACTACCCGTTGAGCCCGACAATCTAGCCAACTTTCTACCCACCTTATAGTGCATTCATCCAGCCCATACTTCTTTAACTTGCTGACAAGAATACTGTGGGAGACCGTGTCGAAAGCTTTGCTAAAGTCAAGAAACAATACATCCACTGCTTTCTCTTCATCCACAGAACCACTAATCTCATCATAGAAGGTGATTAGATTAGTCAGGCATGACCTTCCCTTGGTGAATCCATGCTGACTGTTCCTGATCACTTTCCTCTCGTGTAAGTGCTTCAGGATAGATTCCTTGAGGACCTGCTCCATGATTTTTCCGGGAACTGAGGTGAGGCTGACTGGCCTGTAGTTCCCAGGATCCTCCTTCTTCCCTTTTTTAAAGATTGGCACTACATTAGCCTTTTTCCAGTCATCCGGGACTTCCCCCATTCGCCACGAGTTTTCAAAGATAATGGCCAATGGCTCTGCAATCACAGCCACCAATTCCTTTAGCACTCTCGGATGCAACACGTCCGGCCCCATGGACTTGTGCACTTCCAGCTTTTCTAAATAGTCCCTAACTACCTCTTTCTCCACAGAGGGCTGGCCACCTACTCCCCATGCTGTGTTGCCTAGCGCAGCAGTCTCGGAGCTGACCTTGTTCGTGAAGACAGAGGCAAAGAAAGCATTGAGTACATTAGCTTTTTCCACATCCTCTGTCACTAGGTTGCCTCCCTCATTCAGTAAGGGGCCCACACTTTCCTTGGCTTTCTTCTTGTTGCCAACATACCTGAAGAAACCCTTCTTGTTACTCTTAACATCTCTTGCTAGCTGCAGCTCCAGGTGTGATTTGGCCCTCCTGATTTCATTCCTACATGCCCGAGCAATATTTTTGTACTCTTCCCTGGTCATCTGTCCAATCTTCCATTTCTTGTAAGCTTCTTTTTTATGTTTAAGATCTGCAAGGATTTCACCGTTAAGCCAAGCTGGTCTCCTGCCATATTTACTATTCTTTCGACACATCGGGATGGTTTGTCCCTGTAACCTCAATAGGGATTCCTTGAAATACAGCCAGCTCTCCTGGACTCCTTTCCCCCTCATGTTATTCTCTCAGGGGATCCTGCCCATCAGTTCCCTGAGGGAGTCGAAGTCTGCTTTCCTGAAGTCCAGGGTCCGTATTCTGCTACTTACCTTTCTTCCCTGTATCAGGATCCTGAACTCGACCAACTCATGGTCACTGCCTCCCAGATTCCCATCCGCTTTTGCTTCCCCTACTAATTCTTTCCGGTTTGTGAGCAGCAGGTCAAGAAAAGCTCCCCCGCTAGTTGGCTCCTCCAGCACTTGCACCAGGAAATTGTCCCCTACACTTTCCAAAAACTTCCTGGATTGTCTGTGCACCACTGTAGTGCTCTCCCAGCAGATATCAGGGTGATTAAAGTCGCCCATGAGAACCAGGGTGTGCGATCTAGTAGCTTCTGCGAGTTGCAGGAAGAAAGCCTCATCTACCTCATCCCCCTGGTCCGGTGGTCTATAGCAGACTCCCACCACTACATCACTCTTGTTGCTCACACTTCTAAACTTAATCCAGAGACACTCAGGTTTTTCTGCAGTTTCATACCGGAGCTCTGAGCAGTCATACTGCTCCCTTACATACAGTGCTACTCCCCCACCTTTTCTGCCCTGCCTTGTTCTTCCTGAACAGTTTTTGTCCTTCCTGAACAGTTTATAACCATCCATGACAGTACTCCAGTCATGTGAGTTATCCCACCAAGTCTCTGTTATTCCAATCACGTCATAATTCCTTGACATCACTAGGACCTCCAGTTCACCCTGCTTGTTTCCAAGGCTTTGTGCATTTGTATATAGGCACTTGAGATAACCTGCTGATCGCCCCTCATTCTCTGTATGAGGTAGGAGCCCTCCCCTCACAGATGTGCACTTCTGCATATTACAGTAGCAAAAAGTATGAAAACCCTGGGCAAGATTTTTAAAAGTGAGTGATATTGGGTGCCCAGCCTGAGATATTGTAAAGAGGTTGAGGTGAAAAAATTGAGGCACTCATCATTAGTTGCTTTTGAAAATCTTGGCCCCCATTTCCATATGGCAGAGATGGAACTTAGTTCCAGCATCTAAAACCACAACCTGCATCAGGTGTGACAACATCTAATAACTAATTATCGAGAGCTGATGGAGAGGTTGGAGTGATTTCAGTGCCTCTGATGGAATTCACCTTCTCTGTGGATTCTAATAAATCACCCCTGCCAGGGTTGAGTTACCTCTAGGACTAGAAAATACATCTTGAAGAGCAAATTTTTAGCATTTTTGAATGTTCCAAATGTTAGAACTTCAGAAACTTTTCTCCCACACACCCTTGTCAGTTACACATCTTTGAACAGTGCACTATGCAATCAACCTACTCAATATATTTTTCAGAAAAAAGTGTAAACATTTCCAATGAAGAGCATTGAAAAGGAGTTTGTTTGCCAAATGGGGTTGCCTTCTTTCTTGCTTCTGGTTGTAAGAAAGTGTTTTTTGTTAAAATACAAAAATATATTAATAGATTTCCCAGTCCCTCACCAGTCCTGTGTGCAAGCACATTAACCCATAGGACCCTGGATTTTATTACCTGTGAAGGGGGAACATTTTTGTGGGAGTCCATTGTTAACATACTGGTTATACACCATAGTTTTGGATTCTGTACTGGTATTTAACATTGCATGGTGATAACTCTTATAGACATTGAGTACGACTTTCAAAAGCACCTAAATGAATTAGGCACCTGCCTAACTCCCATTGCATTTCAAAGAGATTTGAACATCTGATTCCCTTAGGTGCTTTTGAAAATCTTATCCAATAATTCTGTAGTCTTCAACCTTAAATATTAGCCCCACAATGGAATCTTTAGGTAAAGGCAAAACAATTATACAAGAGCTAGATATTATTATTAACTTATACAGCACTTTTCATTAGTATATCTCACAGTGCTCTCTTTACAAAGGAGGTCAGTATCATTATCCCCTTTTTACAGATGGGGTAACTGAGGCACAGAGAGAGGCAAAGTGACTTGCCCAAGGTCACCCAGCAGACCAGTAGCAGAGCCACAAATAGAGCCCAGGTCTCCTTGAGTTTCAGTCCAATGCCCTATACACAGGCTATGCTGCGTGTTCTCATTTCTTTTTGTATCTCTTATTCCAGGAAATGCTTTACTGGTGCATCCAGTCATTGAACAAGAGGCCACTACAGTGAACGTTTTACTGCCTGGGTCAGATGAGGTGAGGGTAACTAAGAACCCACTCCGATGTTTGAATCAAAGAAAGTGCATTAACTCCATTCTCTTCTATCCCAGGATAACCAACAAGTGATAGTGCAACTAGTGGCAACCCAAGTCCCCTTCTCAAGGCCTCCTTTTCCCATTTGTAGGTGTCTTGCACAGCAGTCTTTGTACTTTCTACACATAGACAACCCGCCCTGGGCCAGCACACAGAGCCATTACTCTCGTCTAATTTAAATCCCTCCTCAAGCCCCGCTCCTTCTGTGACACCTTGTTGGAATTATTAATATTAATATGGGAACCCACCAAACACAAATTTAATCATAAATTCCTTTTTTAAATCCAAAGGCCAAATGATACTTATACAATTGCTCTAAACATGCCTACAAAGCCTAACTAATAAGCAATTTACTATATCCAAACAGTAACAAAATATTTATAAGTATTTGATCAAGATACTTACAAATGGGCTAAACTCAGGGGTATTTAGATCCATATTGGCTGGCTCCAACATGGTCAGGCAGGTATTAGCAATGAATCCTTTTAAGAGTTTACTTTTTATGCCCTTTTTACAAACAAGCGATGTCATTGCCAATTGCTGACTTCAGCTAAAAAATAATTTGACACAGTTCACCCTTATTTCCAGTCTTAATCTAGAAAAGATTTAGCACCTCCTTTCTTCCCAAGGCCTTTCCTCCCTTTCCTCTAGCTGTCCAACAATTTCCCCATTGCACCTAGGTTTACACAGGCTTTAACACTGGTCTGTGAGTTGGGGAAGGGCCATGTTGGCCCATTTTAAGACAGATTCTCTTTATTTTATTTAAAACCATCTGCAGTCATTCCCTTCGGTCAGAGGCCTTCTTTTTAGAACTTATCTCATTAGTTATTCTTTGAACCAGACATCCTCCCTACTTCATTCCTTCTTGCCTTATTACTATTATTTTCAAGGCCTTCCTTCTACTTGCTACTCTGGGCCTTTCTTTACAACAAATATGTATTTCCTTAACCAAACTTAAGCTAAATTTAGTTCTTTAATTTTATACTTATCCTACACCTCTGCAACACATTAGCTGACTTAAGTTATCTCCTTATTTATTTAATTTCCTTTTCCTAGGGTTAATTTCTCATTTATGTGGCAAGAAGGGGTCAAATGTTGGGACGGAGGATAGGAAAGACATTTGAGTTGAACCTGGGGGAAAAGACATAGGGGATGGATGGTAGAGGAAGGATGCAAGGAGAGGAACTTAAACAATTTTTTCTTATAATCTTGCTGTGTTCTTGTCACTGTGATCACTTTCCTTGTACGTTATATTCTTTTTACCCAAGACTGCATTCTTCAGAGCAGGTATTGTCATTTCATCAACTAACACATTTTGGCCACTAGGCCTGGTCTACACTGAGGGGGGGAATCGATCTAAGTTACGCAACTTCAGCTACGTGAATAATGTAGCTGAATTAGACGTACTAAGACCTACTCACCACGGTGTCTTCACTGCGGTGAGTCAACTGCTGCTGCTCCCCCGTCGACTCTTCCTGCGCCTCTCGCGGCGGTGGAGAACAGGAGTCGATGGGAGAGCACACTCGGGTGTCAATTTATCGTGTCTAGACTAGATGTGATAAATCGATTGCTGCCCGCCAATCCGGCGGGTAGTATAGACATACCCTTAGGGTATGTTTACACTATGAAATCAGGTCGATATTATAGAAGTCGATTTTTAGAAATTGATTTTATACAGTTGATTACGTATGTTCACACTAAGCGCAGTAAGTCGGCGGAGTGCGTCCTCACTACCGTGGCTAGCATCAACTTATGGAGTGGTGCACTGTGGGTAGCTATCCTACAGTTCCCACAGTCTCTGCCACCTATTGGAATTCTGGGTTAAGCTCCCAATTCCTGATGGGTCAAAAACACCTGATGGGTGGCTTTGGGAACATGTCGTCAGTCTCCCCTCCCTCTGTGAAAGCAACGGCAGACAGTCGTTTCGTGCCTTTTTTCCATGCGGACTCCATCCTGCTTTCAGCAGACGGTGCAGTAGGACTGCTAACCGTCGTCATCTACCACTTCTGCTGCAGCTCTGCTCTCCTGCTCTCATGAATCCACCTCGCAGGTCCTCTCGTTGTTTTCTATAAATATCTATTTTCATGGCATCCGTCGTCAGCCACTGCTTCTGCTGCAACTCTGCTCTCCTGCAGACGCCATACCATGGCAAGCATGGAGCCCGCTCAGATCACCGCGGCAGTTATGAGCATTGTAAACACCTTGCCTATTATCCTGCAGAATGTGCAGAACCAGAACCTACAAAAGCAGGCGAGGAGGTGACAGCAGCGCGGTGACAAGAGTGATGAGGACATGGACACAGACTTCTCTCAAAGTACGGGCCCTGGCAATTTGGACATCCTGGTGGCAATGGGGCAGGCTCATGCCATGGAACACCGATTCTGGGCCCAGGAAACAAGCACAGACTGGCGGGACCGCATAGTGTTGCAGGTCTGAGACAATTCCCAGTGGCTGCGAAACTTTCACGTGCGTAAGGGCACTTTCATGGAACTTTGTGACTTGCTTTCCCCTGCCCTGAAGCGCAAGAATACCAAGATGAGAGCAGCCCTCACAGCTGAGAAGTGAGTGGCGATAGCCTTCTGGAAGCCTGCAATGCCAGACACCTACCAGTCAGCAGGGAATCAATTTGGAGTGGGCAAAACTACTGTGGGGGCTGCTGTGCTGCAAGTAACCAATGCAATCATTGACCAGCTGCTATCAAGGTTAGTGACTCTGGGAAATGCGCAGGTCATAGCGGATGACTTTGCTGCAATGGGATTCCCTAACTGTGGGGGCTGGGGGAAGCGATAGACGGAACCCATATCCCTATCTTGGGACCGGACCACCTTGGCAGCCAGTACGTAAACCACACGGGGTACTTTTCAGTGGTGCTGCAAGCACTGGTGGATCACAAGGGACATTTCACCAACATCAACGTGGGATGGCCGGGAAAGGTACATGATGCTCGCATCTTCAAGAACTCTGGTCTGTTCGAACAGCTGCAGGAAGGGACTTACTTCCCAGACCAGAAAATTACTGTTGGGGATGTTGAAATGCCTATAGTCATCCGCAGGGACCCAGCCTACCCCTTAATGCCCTGGCTCATGAAGCCGTACACAGGCACCCTGGACACTAGTAAGGAGCAAGTGCAGAATGGTGGTAGCATGTACTTTTGGACGTTTCAAAGCACACTGGCACAGTTTACTGACTTGGTTAGGTCTCAGCACAAGCAATATTCCAATTGCAATTGCTGCTTGTTGTGTGCTCCACAATATCTGTGAGAGTAACGGGGAGACATTTATGGTGGGGTGGGAGGTTGAGGCAACTCACCTGGTGGCCAGTTTCGCACAGCCAGACAACAGGGCGATTAGAAGAGCACAGCAGGGCGCACTGCGCATCAGAGAAGCTTTGAAAGCCAGTTTCATGACTGGCCAGAGTACGGTGTGACAGTTGCGTTTGTTTCTCTTGAAGTTACCTGCCCAGTATATATATGAAAGGAAATAAAGTCACAATTGTTTAAAAAACGTTCTTTATTATTTGTTGCACAAAACATTGAAAGAAATCAGAAGCTAGACTGGGGAGGGGGCAGTATTGGGTTAGGGGGGTGGAGGAGGAGGCAAGGATAAGTCCAGAAACCAAATCAAAATTTAGGATATGCCAGATTTCTGCTGCTTGTGCAATCCTCTGGGGTTGACTGTGTGCATCCCCGTAGCCTTCCCCCACTGTCCCCATGTTCTTGGGCGTCTGGGTGAGGAGGCTGTGGAACTTGGGGAAGAGGGAGGGCGGTTATACAGGGGCTGCAGCAGCAGTCTGTGGTCTTGCTGCCTTTCCCGCATTAGATCCACCATACATGTGGATCTAATGTCATGTCAGTTTGCTCCCCAGTGAGCTTGACCGTAGCATCCTGCCTGCTCTCATTGCGCAAATTCCTCCTCTCTTCGTATTCATGTAATGCTTTACGCGACTCCACAATTGTTTGCCTCCATGCATTCAGCTGGGCCCTATCAGTGAGGGAGGACTGCATGAGCTCAGCGAACATGTCATCCCAAATTCGTTTTTTCCGCCTTCTAATCTGGACCAGCCTCTGGGACGGAGTAGATAGGGGCCGTGTTGAAACATTTGCACCTGCTGCGGGAGGAGAAAAAGGGAGGGTAGTATTTTAAAAGATACATTTTAGAGAACAAAGGGGACACACTTTCTCAGTGAAACAGGCAATTCATAGTACACAGCACATGTTCTTTCTGTACAAGGTCGCATTTTGCCTCTTATACTGAAGTGCCTGCCACTTCAGTGTGAGTAAGCCACCACGTGCAGCTGGGCAACAGAATTCAGCTTGCAGGCAGCCATGGTAAGCCCTAGGGGCACGTGGGGTTCTGCTTCTTCCGCATTCATTTCAATGCTTGCAAACTGCCGAGCCCCCTTTCCCATAGCAAGCAATGCCTGGTGGGTTTGCCATATAAAAGGAGGGCCTGCGGGCTCTCTGGGATGATCGCTTCACACAACACCTCCCCTCCTCCCCCACACCGCATGGCTCTGATGAGGCTCTGAGCAGGGAAGAGCCCTTTAAACTAAATGCGAACAGCCCAGCGTGACTGGGTTTTCCCCCACCCCGCACTGCGTGGCTCCAATCAAGCTGTCACTCACCAGAAGTGCCTTCTCCAGAGTCATGGTCTGGGAGCATGCCTTGGGAGTGGGGGGAGGCTATTGGCTCCAGCGTTAAGAATAGTTCCTGGCTAGGGGGGGAAAACGGATTCCCCACTTGCCACCTGTGCGCTGTCCTCCTCCTCTTCATCCTCCAAAAACTCATCCTCCTTGCTCCGTGCTACTCCCCCCTTGTAAGTGTCCACGGACAGTGGTGGGGTAGTGGTGGCGTCACCCCCCCATGATTGCATGCAGCTCACGGTAGAAGCAGCACGTATGGGGCTGTGACCCAGAGCACCCGTTCGCCCCCCTGGCTTCTTGGTACACTTGCCTGAGCTCCTTGATTTTTGTACGACACTGCTCTGTGTCCCTGGAGTAGCGTCTTTCCGTCATGGCCCTGGAGACTTTAGCGTACGTATTTGTGTTTCTTTTTTTGGAACGTAGTTCTGCCATAACAGATTTGTCTCCCCAACATGCGATGAGATCCAGTACCTCCCGTTCGGCCCATGCTGGAGCTTGTCTGCGAATCCGGGACTGCATGGTCTCCTGTGATGGTGGACTCTGCATGGTCGCCTGTGATGGTGGACTGTGCTGGTAGTCACCTGTGCTGAAGGTGACCAAACAGGAAATTCAAAAGTTCCCAGGGTTTTTACTGCCTACCTGGCTAGTGCATCAGAGTTGAGAGTGTAGTCCAGAGTGGTCACAAGGGAGCATTCTGGGATAGCTCCCAGAGGCCAATAACATCGAATTGCGTCCACAGTACCTGTAACCCGAAACTGCGATCTCGATTTTAGCAGTACTCCACTTGCCGAGGTGGAGTACAGAAATCGGATTAAAGAGTCCTTTAAATCGAAAAAACTGGTTTGGTCATGTGGACGGAATCAGTTTTATTTCAAAGTAACTCAGCTAATTCCGAACTAACCGCGTACTGTAGACCAGGCCGGTTTCAGAATCAGAGACTGTGAGGGTGGTACCTTGGGAAGAGATTTCTTCAGCTTCCATGGCTAAGTGTTGACTAAAATTTTCTCAGCAGCTCAAGTAACTAGATTTCCCACATCACAGGAATCAGCTCTGACAAATGCAACTCATTGCACTGAGTAGGAGCTTGAGATTTAATTTTGGAGGCAGATGAACAGGGAGAAAAGGAGAGGAGGGAATAGCCTTGAAAAGTCAAGTAAAAGCCTGTGGCTCTCCCCAATATGTCTCAGGAACTAGGAGTTCTTTGATCTCTTTGCTTGAGATAAGGCAGAGTATAGAAATATGGGAGAGATTGCTTAGGGTCTCTCTCAGGAAGCTTTGACAAACACTTATTTTTAGTTAAGATTTGTATAGGAATTCACTGCCTACCATGGCTGTAACAGCTAATCTGGTCAGGGACTAGGTTGCAGAGGCACAGGGTACTTTGTATGGTCATTTTTAATGACCTGCTCTTGCAGCATGCTTTGGAATATCCCAATAAATTCAGTCCCAAGTCTGACGTCTAGGTTGTAGTTATTTTGTTTGCCTTATTTTAGTTCTCAAATAATAGAGAAAAGTCCACATTGACCTGCTTTATACGGTTTACAGCATTTACTCAGACAACATCAAAAACTGAATAACCTTACACTGGGGGCATGATCTCTCAAGGACAATGTGAAAATCACATGCTGTTGTGGGTGCCTAAAAACGCATTTGGCTTTTGGTGCATGAGAAGGTTTCAGTTGTCAGACCAGCCTAAATTTAACCCTTCACATGTACTAAACACTGAACTGAAAAGCCCTTTTACTTAACATAAAAAGACTGAAAATTCATGAGAAATAGACAATGTGTTCCTGTTGTCTCTCATACTCATTCCAAAGGCCCTAAAGCCAAAACAATCTAGCAATGGGTACTAAAGAGGTTTGGTCCGTAGCACATACCTCAGGACACAAGTTGGAGGCCTGTAGAAAACTTAGATTATTTTAAGGTACAAATGTGCTTACCCTGGATTTGTTTCTCATAAAGTATTTTTTAAAATAATTTAATTTTAAAATATTTAATTTTAAAATCATTTTGTGAATGACACTGTTGCTTAGCACCTGCAGCAACTTTGAAACCTATTAGAGCAAATGCAACTTCTAGAAAAGGTCATTCTCCATTTTGCGTATCGCACACTTACTAAGTGTCTCGGAAAGCTCTTTGGACTCAGCACACTAAATGCTATTCCTTGCATCACAAGAATACAGTAAAAGACACTGACAGCCAGAGATGAATTCACAAAGCAAAATGCCCCTGCGGAGTTATCAGATCTTTCCATAATATATATCTTATGTTTGTTTCTTCTGCCTTTTCCCCGATGTAGGTTTGGTATGACCTCAGAAGATTTAGACGACTAGACTATCCAGGGACTCTGAAGATCCCAGTAACACTGGAGAGTGTACGTTTTTATTTTGTAACATTGCTTTTATTGTGTTGACAGGTCAAAATAGATCTTCTCTCAAACACTCATAAATCAGAATAGTGACATTAGGCTGCAGTCCTGCAAGGAGAATTAAAATCGCTTCTGTGCAGGAAAAAAAAGCTGCTGTCTTAACTCAAGGCAACAAGGTTCAAAATAAGAAACAACAAAGTGATCCTATGAGCACTGCAGGCTCAGAGAGACAAAGAAGGGGCTAATTACAGCAGAAGAGAACTCCACAGTGAACCCCCTTTCACCTCCAAATCACCTCCCACTTAGAGGGAGTATTTAGTAGAAATGCTGAAAGTGCAGAAAGTATTTCAACAGTGTTCGTAGCAAAGGAGGGGGTCACTTGGACAGCCTCACATTTCTAGGTGGGGCTTCCTACTATTCAACCACTACATGAAAGTCAGCACTGGACTCTCAGTGCCCATTATCCATGTAAGTTATAACAATTGTTGTACCAGAGGAGGGCAATGGACTGTCTTTGTCAGTATCCCGTGTCCTTCATTCAGATGGACCCAGTTACACCATGGCCCCCAATATATGTTGCTGTTTGAGAAGACAGACACCGTACAGGGTGGGCACTCTCAGTAAATGTTGTTGGGATGATTTTGAGACAGGAAAAACACATGGGAAGATGACTTGTAAGCAGAATAGAGTTTATTCATCAACGTGCTGTCTGCTGAAGTTCTCTATAGGTAATAAAAAACAGCTGCAGTTTTCCCCCCAAAAGGCTAAAATTAAATGATCAGAGAATAGCACTAAGATTTCTACACTTGAATTCTTCTACCCTGGCTTTGTTATTGATAGATTCCAGTGTTCCAGCGAGGTGGGAGTGTGGTGCCCCTTAAGACCACAGTAGGAAGATCCACTGAATGGATGACAGATATTTCTTATGAACTCCGTGTTGCTCTGGATTACAAGGTACTCTGGGATTACATTTAGTTTATACACCTGTCTTTTTATCCCTTCTTCCTGTCTCTTTTGGTCTCATCAGATCTGTGCTCCTCTTTGCTCTCTGCAGCCTCTTTCTCTAGCAGTAGGACCTGCTTTATAGGGAACAGGAGGTCTCCTTCTGCCAGTTCAACCAGCACAGTTCGGTCCTTGCCTACACACCAGCTAGAAGAAGAGCCAGTCTCCTCCAGATTGCTGTGGAGAAACTTGGCCCTCTTCTCACTTGTCTAGGCTCCACTCTTTGTGCTGGGCTTCATGCCAGAGCACACAAACTGTTCGTTCAGCAGAAGACTAGGATTTCTGTACAAGTAGAGCATTTCCTGACCTTCCCCTTGCCCTTCCTCTCCTTGTCAGCCACCTTCCCTCCAGCAGCTTGGAGGAAAAAGAGTGGTGGATTGCTTCAGGCCATAAACTTCCTCTTCAGAACCAGAAAGAACAAATTCAGCAACTGTCCTTTTAAATACAACCCAATAGCAGAAAGTACTGCACAGACACCACGATGAATTTACAAATCCATAACATCCAGAATGCTCTTTTAGTAATGCTGGATTGTTCTTCATGGGAATATTTTAACCTACCAGAGATCATAACGGTTCTAGTGGCTTGTAACTGTTTACTTCAGCATATAGTGATGCTTATTTACAGTTTCATTGTCCCCACTCAGGCTTCTGTTAACTTTGTTCTACATCTGATGTGTTCCATAGGACTTTGCAGTAGGTGAGCTCTATCTAGATGATGGACATTCATTTCAGTACCTCCATAAGAAGCAATTCCTGCACAGGAAATTCACTTTCCACAAGAATGTTTTCTCTTCCAGGTAATGGCAGCTGTTGCAGGTAAAATCCCCATAAAAGGAAATCCCTTTTATAATTCACTTTACTTAGCAACAACTGTGTGTTATTCTTGTCCACTGCTCAAGAACCCCCAGGGACGGAGAGTTTCACATGCAAAACTGGAGAGGTAAGTGTTGCTCTACACAGTCAGACCTGGACTATGTAGAGCATCTGGTTCACACTGTTCACCTGGACTGTGAGTGCAGCTCTGTGAGTGTAGCACCATCATTAACCTACAGGGATTTTTCTTGCTCCTTCAGACCTCAGGTGTGAGTTAGAGATCATCTGTTCTACAAAACTTACCATAAAGCAGGATCATAGAATGGCGTGGGTAACAGGACTAAAACAGGTTTCAGAGTGGTATCCGTGTTAGTCTGTATCAGCAAAAACAATGAGGAGTCCTTGTGGCACCTTAGAGACTAACAAATTTATTTGGGCATAAGCTTTCATGGGCTAAAACCCATTCTGCATCTGATGCATCTGATGAAGTGGGTTTTAGCCCACAAAAGCTTATGCCCAAATAAATTTGTTAGTCTCTAAGGTGCCACAAGGACTCCTCGTTGTTTATGACTAAAACACAGATTAGTCCTCTCAGTGCAGGCACAACTGAATTACGTAGACAGGCCCTTCACCATTGTATCTATTTAAATCATTGTCGGATGCCATCCAGGTAACCGGGAGCTTGTGAAACCTACTTATGCACCCATTAGGCAGTTGGTGGTGGAGGGGAAAAAAATATCACACCTGCCTCAAGAAAAAGTATGTTAGGGAAAATAAACTATGTTTTGGATCCTGAAGTAAGAGACTAGTAGTGGTTTGTCCGTCGAAGTTTTATGCCTGGGTTGGCTCTCCAACCACAGGTAGAAATTACTGTGTCTGAGACTGTTTACTTTTTCAGCTGTGCTGATGAAATTGGGCAGTACCACACGAAATGTGTAGTTGAACGGGTACTAATTCTGGGAGTTCAGAAGCAACCCACATCTGTGACAGCCAGTCTCCAGAGTAAGAGAGGCAAGTATTTTATACTTCACTTCAATTTTTTAAAATGTTACTGTAATGGTAGCACTAATTACAGGTGGCAGATGACAATACTGAAAAGACAACTATAAGCATGGGGAGCAATAGTACAGGCTTCCCAGTGCTGTCCCTCCAGTTTATCCCACACCTGTTCTTGAGGGACCGTCACTGTGGATAAGAGGGTAGTTCAGTTTGCAAGCCTAGTTAATCCTTGGCCCCTCTACTGAAAGTGTCAACTAAAGCACCAGTTGTTGCAACTCGTGTGTAAACTGGTGGCTTGACTGGGCAGAAACCACAGCAAACAGCTGTAAGGTTCATTCATTAGGAGAAAGTCTCGATAAAGACAAAGCAAAACAAGGTAACAAAACTGCCTCAGCCTGGGGATCAGCCTAGCTCTCCGAGCCCAGAGAAGGAGCCCTGCCTTGCCCCAGGTGTTCTCCCCCTTCTGCCTCTCCTTCTGCCTGCTCCTCTTCCACGGAGCATCTGTGCAAGGCAAAGTGAAATGGAGGCTGGGGTTAACTCCTTTTGCTGTGAGGACCAGGTAGTGCCTGTGATGTGAGGGAGTGATCATTTTTCATTACACCTGCCCACTAGGGAACTGCTCTGAAACTTGGGCGCCAGTGTCTCCATAGGAAGATACCTTACTGCTTTTGGAGATCAGGGACAAGGTTGTTGGCTGCTCCCACTGAAGGGCCCACCAGTGTGATAACTTACAGAGCCAAAACACACTTTGGTCAACAGTGACAATTGCCATACTTCAGGATTAACAAATTTTGATAACCTTATTTTACAGAGCATGCAGCTGGAGATACAATTTAATAATAACACTCTTAGACCCTCAAATAGGGTGGATCAGACTGATCCAAGAAAGGAAATTTTCAGGCAAGAATAAGAGTTTCTGTTCTCTCGTTCACGCAGGAGGGTTCACAGATTCTGACAATGCAGAACCCATTGAACTATACAAGGACCTGCCTAGGGAAAACTAGTGAAATTTGCACAGAGGACCTGTCCCTCCAGGCACCTTCCTTTCCCCTTTGGGAATCATAATGTCATTGTTTCTGCCTGCACCTGTCTCTACCCCTGTTAAGGCACAAAAAGTGACACTTAATGCAGAAACAAGCATTCGCTTCTGCTGGAATTTCTGCAGGAAAATCCTTGGATATGTCAGAGGATAAGGGTTCAGAATGATAACTTCCCCCAAAAAACCCATGGAGCCCCAAGCACGTTTGCAGAGTTGTAGTAAAGGAAGAAATGATACCATAGACTCTGATGCACCCTTATGAGCATACTGGAGATCTGGCCAGTAATTGCTCTCCTTTTATCACCTCCATGCCTAACAGAGGAGATAATCTGACCCAATGAGAGTGAGAGAAACAAGGCAGTCATGTATAACTTTGTTCAGAAGAGGTTTTCTTAGAGTGCATCATAAGCTCTCTCTTGTCCTATTGCAATTCAGATGGGAAAGACAAAGAAGTGGTTTTCACATATGATGCCAAGACCTCCACGTTGACACTGGAAAAACTATTATTAAATGTTGGTGCTGACTGGGAAATTCACATCAAGTGAGAGAAGAAACTGCGTCTTCAGAGAACTGGATGGAAAGTTGAAAGGAAATGGTTTTGAAGGACTTAAATTGCTCTCTTGCATCTGACTAGTTTGAAATAATGAAGGCAGAACTATAGCAGCTCCAGGCTAATCTTTCTTAACATTTTCTTTTAAAAGATTGATTTAATTTAGATTTGAAAAGCTCTTCCCTGGTCAGTACCTGGCAAAAGTAATAGTAATGAGATCGTGTCACTGGAAAAGGCTCATGGCTGTCCTGCCAAGGCTGGTTTGTTTTTGGCAAACAGGATTCTGCAGGCAGTGGGCTGAATTCTGCCCTCCCTTGCACCCATGCAATAAAGTCCTCCATTAGGCTGTGGAAGATACTGGGCCTGGTTTTCAAGGTCTTAAACCCAAGAATTTCTAGTTTTTAAATTTCAGGCAGTTTTCTAAGTGTCTGCAAATCACTGCTATCTTGACTGTTCAGCGAATAGGGAATTTCGGAGAGGGAGGAGGGGAGGAGCCCTGAATCAGCTCGATCAAACAGCATTGATGAATCTATGAAATGAAAAGGACTAAAATTTATGTCTAGGACACTGTGTGCAAACTACCTTGGGCAGAACCAACTTGAATGAGGGTGATTACTTCTGTTACAAGCATTCCCCTTCTGTCCCCACAGCACCTAGTCCACAAGACAAGGAACAGCCCTAGGGTATGTCTACACTACGAAATTAGGAAAGTAAATAACAGAGCTGGGTGAACAGTTCAGCAGTTGAATCTGAACTCAGCCCAAAGTTAAGGTTTGGGAGGACAGTATGTACCAGGTGATGTGAGTGATTAAAGGATAATATGGGAATGGGGAAATCCCATTAAATATTTATTTCTAGACTTTATAACATTTAGATTTTTAAAAGGTGCCCAATTTTTATAAAGGATAATATTGGGTTTGAGTATTAACTGGACTCCCATAAACACTTTCTATCACAACACTTTTTCCCACTCCCAATGTGTTTTGGTTGGGGGGATTGCCCAAGGTTTTATTTGAATTAGTACCAACTGTTTAAATAGAAGGCCTGCACAAGAGATGCTTTGCTCTTACAGATCTTATAAGACATGTTACTGCAGGGCTCTCTTCCTGCAGACTTTAGCCCAGAGGTGGGCAAAGTGTGGCCCGCAAGCCACATACGGACCTCCAGCTGGTTTAATCCGGCCCTCGAGTTCCCCGCTGGGGAGCGGGGTCTGGGGTTTGCCCTGCTCCCACGCTCCAGCCAGGGAGCGGGGTCAGAGGCCGCTCTGCGCACGCATGCCAAGGCTCCCGGAAGCAGCAGCTAGTCCCCACCTCCAGCTCCTACGTTTAGGGGCAGCCTGAGGGCTTCGCGCACTGCCCGCCCCAACCGCAGCTCCCTTTGGCTGAGAACTGTAGCTGACGGGAGCTGCAGGGGCGGGGCCTGTGGATGGGACACCTGGCTGCCTGGCCGCATCTCTGCGTAGGAGCCGGAGGGGGGACATGCCGCTGCTTCCAGGAGCTGCTTGAGGTAAGCACCGCCCAGAGCCTGCACCCCTGAACTCCTCCCATGCCCCAAGCCCCAGCCAGAGCCCTCCCCCCCCCGCACCCCAACTCCCTGCCTCAGCCTGGAGCCCCGCTGCACCCTGAACTCCTCATTTTTGGCCCCACCCCAGAGCCTGCACCCCCATCCGGAGCCCTCACCCCCTCCTGTACCCCAACCCCAATTTTGTGAGCATTCATGTCCCACCATACAATTTCCATACCCAGATGTGGCCCTCGGGCCAAAAAGTTTGCCCACCCCTCCTGCTTTAGCCAGTCCTTGGGCAGGGGGGCGGCGGGGGAGGTGCTCACACATGCCTGAATGCATGCAGTAGGGACAATGCATGCAGTAGGGGGGGAGGGATAGCTCAGTGGTTTGAGCTTTGGCCTGCTAAACCCAGGGTTGTGAGTTCAATCCTTGAGGGGGCCATTTGGGATCTGGGGCAAAAATTGGGGATTGGTCCTGCTTTGGGCAGGGGGTTGGACTAGATGACCTCCTGAGGCCCCTTTCAACTCTGTGATTCTATGATTCTATGACAAGGTGCTTTTACCTTAGTGAGCTGAGGTTGGAAGATGGGAATGGAGGATGCTGTTCCATACTGAAAACTTTAAAATGCTTAAAGTTTTCATTTTTATAATATAAAAATGTTAAACATTTTAAAGTTTTAACATGTTTAAAAGACTCTGCTTTTACCGGTCCTCTCCCATGCTCCCTCCCCAATTCCCTACACCTCCTCCTATTGCCATCATAGTCTCCTGCTCCCACCCCTTCTGCACCCTTTGCTCCTGCCTTCCAGAGTCCCCTCTTCCAAGACCAGGTTACACAGCTCCATGCCACTGTACCCCCAAGTCTTTGCCTCTCCCAGCCCACTGTCACTGGTCAATGGTTAGTTTAAACTGTTTGCCCAGCCCTACTTAATAATATCCATTTTGTTATAAGTCATAGGTTATTTAAAAAAACAAGCCAAAGTCAGCTCTGATGCAAACCTGTGAATGAAGTCAATTGGTTATATGGATGTAAGCAAGCAGAATTCACGCCATTCTTTTAGCAAAATGAAGAGGATAGTAAATAGTTTGCTTGCCTCTTCAGATATTCTCTTGTTGCATGCATGTGGGTGGTGGGGAATAGAGAGAGGATCTCTAACTCCACACTGACCAGCAAATACCGACAAGCTTGTACATGTGCCAGCTTTTCCCACTGAACCTACGCAGTGCTTAGTCAATCAGTTCCACGTGCTGCAGTTATTCTCTGTAGGGGATTTCTGGGAGTGCCAAGTTTCAACACACAGCATTAACTGTTACCATTATATTCTAAATGACTGACTGCAACTTATTCAAACAAGCCCATTCCACAAGGGACCCTGAGGATCTCCCTGTCCTTTATTCTGAGGAACTGTCTTTACTTTCCTCCCCCTTTAAAATTATATGCTCCCTTCAAGCAGATGTGATCCATGAGACTTTGATCCAAGCACTAAATGTTGGGGACCTGAAGATTTCTGTTTGAATCACAGTTGAGCCAATCCATGTTGGGTGACCGGAGGTGAATCCTTTGTCTCCTTGAGCCTCAAATAGTCCAGTTTGAAAACAAGAGGATTTCACTGATCTGAGCTTTCCAAGGGACAGAAATGACAAAAACAGGGCCAAATTCTGGCCTTAGTTATGCCAGTGTAACCTTTAAGAGAGGGCAACATTTGGTCCATGCTAAGAAAATTATCTTCCTACCTCAAAAATTAGGTAAAAAGTACTGGTTCTCCTCTTCAAGGACACAAGGGGCCTGACTCTGCTCTCACATTGATTTTACATGGTGTAACTCCACTGACTTCAGTGGATTCACTCCTACACCAGTATAAGTGAGAGGAGAATTGGGCCCTAGCTTTCTACCAGTGTGTGAGTTTTACATAAAATCTATCTCTAACAGAGTTCATTATTGCTTCCTGCTTCTGAACATGACTTGATTGCTGTTGCTGGTGTGGTTAACATTCCATTAGAATGCTACAGACATTTTATCTTGATCTTATGAAGTGTGAAGGAAGATGTAATAAATGAACAAAGATTGTTTTCATCATGAAATAAGTCTTATGCCTTATTTCTTCCATCCTTCTTCCCACCATGGAGATCCACAAATAAGCATCCTTAAATGCACCATTTTAGTACAAACTGGAGGCTATAGCGCTCTACTGCTAGTTAGACTGTGCCCGTCACTGTGATATCTGAGCACCGAGCAAATAATTTATTTGCTAAATTTACAAGTAGCAAAACCTTTAGGTCTGAGGACTTAGCTCAGCTATGGTTCCAGGAGCAACATTCACATTATGTTTTTATAACAGCTATTACTTGTTTTCTGTATATTAATATAATAGTGCGGGCAAGGCAAATAATGAACATTTTTACATGTTGACTCATGCTGTTAGCAACTGAAGACTGATAAATAATTCAAATAATATATTAAAACAAAACAAATTGGAGATCAAATGTAATGAAAATTAAATAGAAACATTATTACAGGTGTATCTGATTTAGTTGGTTCTTTGCTTGAGCAGTAAATTTTTTTTATTCCGCCTGACTTTGTGTATGTATATATATCCAACATCTATATTTTAACCAAGGTTAGATATTATGGTATTTCTGTTTGCAAAGAAAACCTGTTGCAAAAGCTTCCTTGGGTCCAAATGAGCCCAGTTTTATTTAGGTCTATGTTATATGTAGTCATGCCAAACCTCTCAGTTTTTGTAATACATACATTACTTGTTCTTTTACTAAGAAAGCTGGTCCCCCCTCTACAGGCCATTCTTGCTTGTCCTTGGAAATGCTTTAAGACCAACTCCACAAAAGTAACTGCCTATTGAGAAACAGCACAGGGGGAAATTATTTTCTGAACAAGTTTAACAGGAAACACTTCAGCTAATCTATGAAAAACAGGATGAGGTTAAAAGAAAGAAGAATCTGTCCACTTACCACTAACTACATGTGCAGTGGACCTGATTTTGATTTAGCCAATGGCCCACTGGTCACCCCAAGAATTTAAAGTGAAAAAACGTAGTTAAACCCCAATTGGTGGGGAAATTCAGCACATCAGTCAGCCTCTCGGTGCAGTCTGCACGGATGTAAACTGTAATTAACCTGTGAAATTCTGTCATTTTCCATTTTATTTAAGGTCTCCTGGAAAGTCTCGTTTTGTGGCATCAGAGCTACCATTAGTTTTGTAATGTTGCCGTGAGATTGTCCTAGAGAATTTCAGTGAGGGGGGCTTTTATTAAAAAAAAAAATATTTAACATGTATTTTTGTGTTGTATGCCCCTATAGCTTGGTTAAT
This sequence comes from Lepidochelys olivacea, assembly GCF_965140295.1. NCBI lineage: Eukaryota > Metazoa > Chordata > Testudines > Cheloniidae > Lepidochelys > Lepidochelys olivacea. The sequence continues at coordinate 65,736,307 of NC_140416.1, read as the reverse complement.
GGAGGCATTCAGCCGATGAATTTGGGATTAATTCAAATTTCATATCAGCTTTCTATATTGATTTTTTAAAAGGTAGTATTTATGCCTCCCCTGCCAAACAATGAACTTTTAGTTTGATGCTAATTCATATTAATGCTCAAAATTCCCCCCAAACATTTCAAATACCAGAATCTTTTCTGAATATTTGTATTAGCATACATAGAAATCAGCATTCAGAGAAGGACAAACAAAACTTTCATTGGTTCCAGAACGGTGACACCAGCACCACTATGAAAGAGCAGCAATCTTGGCATAGCAATGAGCTCATCAAGTATCAGACACTGCTTCTAGTATTTCCATTTGCATTTCCACAGGACATGGCACTGTGTTTGTGATGATAGCGAATTTTTGTATTAAAGGAAAACACAACCTGAACACAAACATACCCACAGAAAAGTGAGTGTTTCAAAGCAATAAGAGGTGTCTGCAATCTGACTATTTTGGATCACTCTTGAAAATATCCTGGAAAGAGAGAGAGAGACATCTTCTGCCAGGCTCTCCTGCAAAGCCATGTTCGATATGAGACCTACAAGACTCATGACCAAATATAAGGAGGAAATGACCAATGCTGCAGATGGACAGCCCATCTTGAGACAGCTGCTTTCAGGAGATTTCCAAAGGCAACTGATGTTTTCAGATTCCCCTCTCTATTTTGTGAAAGCATCTTAAGTGCTTCTTAACTGGGGGGAAAGGAATCACGTGTCCATACACCTACTGTTAGTAACTTGGGGATTAATACTTAATGATCTGGATGATGGGATGGATTGCACCCCAGCAAGTTCGCAGATGACACTTAACTGGTGGAAGAGGTAGATATGCTGGAGGGTAGGAATAGGGTCCAGAGTGACCTAGACAAATTGAAGGATTGGGCCAAAAGAAATCTGATGAAGTTCAACAAGGACAAGTGCAGAGTCCTGCACTTAGGACGGAAGAATTCCATGCACCGATACAGGCTGGGGACCGACTGGCTAAGCAGCAGTTCTGCAGAAAAGGACCTGGGGATTACAGTGGATGAGAAGCTGGATATGAGTCAGCAGTGTGCCCTTGTTGCCAAGAAGGCTTACGGCATATTGGGCTGTATTAGTACGAGCATTACCAGCAGATCAAAGGAAGTGATTATTCCCCTCCATTTGGCACTGGTGAGGCCACATCTGGAGTATTGTGTCCAGTTTTGGGCCCCCCACCACAGGATGTGGACAAATTGGAGAGTCCAGCAGAGGGCAACGAAAACGATCAGGGGGCTGGGGAACATGACTTATGAGGAGAGGCTGAGGGATCTGGTCTTGTTTAGTCTGCAGAAGAGAAGAGTGAGGGGGGATTTGATAGCAGCCTTTGACTATCTGAAGGGAGGTTCCAAAGAGGATGGAGCTTGGCTGTTCTCAGTGGGGGCAGATGACAGAACAAGGAGTAATGGTCTCAAGTTGCAGTGAGGGAGGTTTAGGCTGGATATTAGGAAACACTGTTTCACTAGAAGAAGAGTGAAGCACTGGAAGGGGTTACCTAGGGAGGTGGTGGAATCTCCATCCTTAGAGGATTTTAAGGCCCGGCTTGATGAAGCCCTGGCTGGGATGATTTAGTTGGGTTTGTCCTGCTTTGAGCAGGGGGTTGGACTAGATGACCTCCTGAGGTCTCTTCCAACCCTAATCTCCTATGATTCTATTAAGAGGTTATTCAGACTTACAGACTGCATTAGTTATAGATCATGCAGCCTTAGTGGATCTACAAGAGCTGTCCATTGAGCTTCAAAGATCATTTGCATCAACATGACTTGATGCAAGTAATCCAAGTGAACTAAGAACCATACCTGAAAAACCACTGTCTTGGCAAACAAGCTTTAGTACACATGGGTTGAGGACATATAAATGAGCTGGAGTCCAGCCCCTAGTGTCACTGGCCATAAATAAAACATATGCTGTCATATGATTTAAGACTTCTTGGTGACAGAAAATTTTGATGGGTATAGGGCTTATCCACCTGCAGATGTACAGGTTGCCATTTAAACAGCTAGAGCTATAGAAAACAGCCAGCAATATGTGTTTAAAGATAAAGAGTCTAGTTCTCATTTCACTTAATGCCAGCAATGGAGTGTGCCAAGAAAGATGTGTGAGTGATTTCTCTTTATACACACACAAAGTATTAACTGGAAATTTCGGACAGAGACAAAGACTAGAAATAAACATGATTTTAAAACAATAATAGAGCACTTTTCATCCACAGATCCCAAAGCATTTTCAAAGAGAAGGGCGAGTATCATTTTCCATATGGGGAAATGGAGGCACAGAAGTGAAATGACTTGATCAAATTCAATGGTAAACCTGGGAACCCAAGTCTGCTCATTCTCAATCCAGTGGCCTATCCATTAGATCACACTGCCTGCCAAAAACATAGCTTGACTTTTTGTTTTAATACAAAAGTTTATCTTGAAAGCTGACATCTTACAGCACAACTTTCATGTGAACATTTGTGTTTGTCATCAAGTAAGCTGTTCCAATTTCCACATGTGTCTGCAAAGGGAAACCCATTTTCCACTCATTCACTGGAAAAGTTGAAGTGTGGACTTTTAAAATTAAAATCAATCATATAAAATATGCTTAAGTAGAAAAAATGCCATATCATCTTTCATTGCCAATTAATCTAATTATATAATTTGGGGAATCTGATCTATCTGGCTGTGCAGAATGCATTAATGGTTGAACACTCATTCCTATAAAGGAATTCAAAGTCCTGCTATATTTAATGTATGTCACTAGGAATATGTTTTTTTCCTAGATTTAGAGTATAGTCTTAGATTTGACTTATGACTTCTCCGATTTTATCTAAGACATTGAATTGTCAAACTTGAACGCTACCTACAATATCAGAACTTCAAGAGCAATGTAAGGTGTCCATTCAAAGGGTTGCTTTGCCATAAGGACTTTGGCTAGACACACAGTATGACAGCTGTGCCATGATAATTTTCTAAATATACCGATGTCTCAAGTAGGTACCCAAGAGTGAAGTATTAAAATCCTGCAGCTTATTCTCCTATAATTTTAGCCTCTGATCCTGCAAATATTTACATATGTGCTTAACTCTACATACTGTAAATAATCCTATTGAAGCCAATGCCTGTGCCTTCACAGCAAAAAAAAATAAAATAAAATAAAAAGAGGTGTGTTTTATGTCAAGTTAGCTATCTCAATGTAAAATCTAAGTGGAAACAAGGCACCATAGCTTGACATACCTAGTCAAGTTAAGCCTGACAGCTGGGGTGGGGAGAGTATAAGGTTGACCTCAACTAGCTACATCATGGTAAAAATTACCTGTGCCTTGTCCCCATTAGGACTTTAAGTCAAGATGGCTCTCTCAGTGTAAAGGCACACCGTTTTTTTTTGCAAAGAAGACTCTGCCAATGAGTAAAGTTAAACAGGTACATAAATCTTTGTAACATCAGGACTCATCATAACAATAAGGAACATGCTATAAAATGCTGCTTAAAACCAAAATGTAAATGTAACTTGCAGTTTCACCTTTTTTTGGAATTGAAAAAAAAAACCTATGTGGCATTGGGAATCAGCCTACCCATGTCAATCCTTCTCTGAGAACAAGCCCTGAATAGGAAGAAACTACACATCAAATTGACTCTCTCTCTCACTCACCCCACCCCCCATGTTTATTTTTAGTTTTCCTTGTTGAAATCTCTCCAGGGTACAGACACACTCTCACACACATGCTGTAGACACACCAACCCCAGACAGAAAAGTTACTTAACAATTTCTCTTGTTTCCTGTCAAGGACCAAATTTTGATTGCTGATAAAATTACCATAGCAAGAAGCTCAGGAAGACGTACAAATTGCTCTATCCTATGACATTTTATCACTTTTAATGTGACTTGGGCACTTGCAGTCAAAAGAGAGAGCCGTTCAACGGTTGGTTTTTTTCGGTGACTTCCTCTTTTCTGTAGTTTCTGTCCAGGTTGCAAGAGCTTCCTTTTTATTTTCCTTTCTTTTTTAATTTTGTTCAAATCTGATTTCCATGCCGTCGGCCATAAATGCTGTGCTGGCTCAACAGACAGAGGCTGGATCAGTTCCCAGCACCAGCATTAGCACAACAGCTGAAACAGGAGGAGGTTCAGGGGGTATCTACTCGGCTATCATCAGTCGCAACCAGCCCATTATTGGAGTGCGGGAAAAGACCTTTGAAGAACTCCACAAGAAATGCCTGGAAAAGAAGATTCTTTATGTGGATCCTGATTTCCCACCTAATGAGAGCTCCCTCTTCTACAGCCAGAAACTACCCATCACATTTGAGTGGAAAAGACCCACAGTGAGTAACTGGTCTGTCTAATTAAAACATTGAATGCCTTTTTCTATTTATAAATATATCAATGCAGTTATCTGTACTGAGCACATTGCCTTCGGGGGAAACTATACACTGGAAACATATTTCTGTAGTTGTTTTCTAGGACTGGGAAATTACTGTCTAGGATCTGTGGGGATAGGTAAGTGTAGAGAGAATATAAATAATCACCTGAAAATCAATAGGATTGATTGATTGGATTGATTACTTGGAACTTTTAATTTTTTGAAATGTATTTTAATTGGCTTTTACTTGCTCTGGTTTGTTTGGAATTTTCTCATCTGAAGACACCAAACGAAACAAATTTTAAACCCTCTCCTCTTTCTCCAACACACACACTAGGGCCTGAGTAGATTTATTTTTTCAACACTACTTTATTTTACTGGTGGGTTTCTTCATTTTATTTCACTACAAATAGCCCCTTGGGCCCATCTTTTCATTTTCAGAAGTACCTTTGGAAGAACGCTCTGAATTATACCCATGTCCAGTTAAGTCAAGAAAGTTGCATGTATGTAACAGAGCAGAATCTGGACCACTTTCTTTTATTTTATTATCTCATCATTGATTTCCAGTATCACTTGTTCCTAAAGGCAAAGCTGGTTATCCCATTATCTGTCTGCCATGAATTGGGGGGTTATAATAATTACCAAGTTGGATTAATGTCTACTGGGTCCCAAATTCACCAATATTTCTGCCCTTCCTGACAGACTTCTCCCTATCCAGCTTTCCCCTCAGAGTGAATTCTCCCTCCAAGGTCCTGAATCCCAACCCTAGATGGACTCTTGTTTTTCCTCTCACTCCTAATATTTCCTTCTAAGTGAGGCCTCCCAGCTCATCCAACAGGCAGCCAACCAGCTGTACATGGTGTTGCTGCCTGTTACTGTTTCACTACTTCACCTGGGTGAAGGCCAAATGCTGAGGATTTTGCTTGTATCCATCCCTGATTGTTATGGGCTTCCTTTTACATATGTGCAGCATTATCCCATACTTTTGTGCCATAATGAAACATCATGGATTGAGCTGATGATAGCATAAAGCTAGAAGGCCAGTGGCCTTGGAATGTGGGTATTATAGAACCAGAAGATGACTGTAAAGGTCCATTACAGTTATTTCTCCACATAGTGAGAAAATGAAGGGCAGGAAGATATTTAGTCCCAGCCTGTAATGATATCTTATGCAGGAGTAATCCATACAGTCTGGGATAAGAGCTGCATTGATTTACATCTCATGCAACATCACTGAAGTTCGTCTCTCTATGTATTGACAGAGCATGAGGCAGAACCAATCTTTAAAATGCAGGACAGTTCAATCAAAACTAGAAGGAGAATTTATGTTGGAGTGAGTTAAAAACATTTCCCTTTAGCCTATCTGCTGCCCCAGGGTTTCCCTAGAAATATCTGGTTATCCGTTAAGTGGAGCAGCAATTGAATTGACTGGCAAGGGAGATGCTTTCTCATACCTCTACAGGAGGTAAAGTGATACAGCAGCGTGTAGTGGCATAGTCAGTGGATATCAGAGGAGAACTGAATAAAGGTATGTGGCTAAATAAAAGTGTTAAACTGAAAAGGGTAACATTTAACACCCATGTTGCACAGGTATAAATGACTGCACAAGGTGGAGGATTAAGCCTTTGGTTTCTAGGACCCCATCCCAGTGATCTTTACTCCACCCTTATAGAATCATCTTTGCTGCAATTTGAGAGCTGTATAATAATTATTATGTGCCAACAGTGTGCACAGGGCTGTACAATACACAGAAATGCAACTTAAAAATCTAAATATCAGATCCTAAATTATTTTCCACACTGTTTCAATGCTAATTTTCATTGATATAAAGGAGACAGCATAGTTGAGAGGTTAGAGCAAGGCACTAGAAGTCAGGAGATCTGGATTCTAACCCTGGCTCTGGCACTGTGCTGTGTGATGCTGGGCTAGTCAGTAAGGTCCAAATTCTCAAATATGTCCACTAATTTGGAGTGACAGTGTTTGGATGGACCAACTGGAGACTCACTGCAGCTGTTGAGCAGACTCAGCTGTAAATATGCACATGTGGGTGCTGAGCACCTCTGAAAATCAGGTCATCACTGTCTCAGATTAGACACCTAACGATAAGGAACTTTAAATTAGTTCACACTTTTTGAAAAATTATGCCTTACCCTCTCTATGCCTGTTTCCATAGGTGTAAAAGGTAGAACACCCACTATTGTAATGTGCTTTGAGATCTTGAAAAGTGCATATAAATGCAAAATATTGTAGCATATTATAGTGAGAGGATCCTTTCTCTCCATGTGAACTTTCAGAAGCAGATACATCAGCAGCTTCTCTTATAATCCAGTCCTCCTCCTTCCATAAACTGAAGCTAGAGTTTCTTGTATTTGTTGCTGCAGTCTGCAGACTGAACCAAGACTTTGCTTCACTGGTATTTAGAACCACAGCTCAAATGTGCTTCTTCCCTGCTAGGAGAAGAACTTGTCTGATAATGTTACAGACAGGAATAGCAGTAATATGTTAATAATAGGATGCCATACAGACAAATTAATATGATCAGTAATACTGCCGTCAAGGGTATTTTGCTAAAGGATTAAAGCATATATCAAACCACCAGAAGTTCAAGGCTAAACTACAGAAGTACATATCCATTCCATAAAGACACTGACATCTTCCATTCTTACTTAAATTCTGGGGAGGGGGGAAAGCTTTGTTAAAATAGAGTTAAGATTGTAAATAGATAAATTTACAACGGTATTCTTAGAACATTGTAGTTATTTTAAAAATAGTTTGAGAATCAGGTAATTCAAAAGCTGTAGTTTAAAACAAAACAAAAAATGTCAGACAGTTTGGAAGTACTGAGAGACCATTCTAATACCACCTTTAACTCTGCTGCCTTTCCCTGACTACCATATGTATGTTATATATGTGGTGTTCTCCCAGAAAGAATAAATGTACATTTTAAATGGAGCAAGGTCTATAGATTAAAGTACAAGACTGGGAGATATGGGTTCTATTCCTCACTGCCAGTGACTTGCTGAGTTACCTGATGCAAGTCATGTAACCTTTTTGTGCCTCGGTTTCCCCCTCTATAGGATGGGAAATAATACTTACACGTATGTTATTTATTCTACTAATTATTATGCTAAGCCCTTTGAGATTCTTGAACGGAAGGTGCTATATAAGTGTCAAGTATTATTATCTGGCAACAGTGAAGGAATTAAAAAAATTAATATGATAGCAGCGGGTGCTGTGCAGCATGCAAACGTTATTGCATCTCTTGTATTAATCATAAATAATAATAGTGCTCTCCACCATTGGCTCTCAACCTTTCCAGACTACTGTATCCCTTTCAGGAGTCTGATTTGTCTTGCGTACCCCCAAGTTTCACCTCACTTAAAAACTACTTGCTTACAAAATCAGACATAAAAATACAAGTGTCACAGCACACTATGACTGAAAAATTGCTCACTTTCTCATTTTACTATATAATTATAAATCAACTGGAATATAAATATTGTACTTACATTTCAGTGTATAGTCTATAGAGCAGTATAAACAAGTCATTGTCTGTCATGAAATTTTAGTTTGTGCTGACTTTGCTAGTGCTTTTTATGTAGCCTGTTGTAAAACGAGGTAACTGGCTAGATGAGTTGATGTACCCCCTGGAAGACCTCTGCATACTTACATGGGTACGTGTACCCCTGGTTGAGAATCACTGCTCTACACCTAATTAGCACTTCTCAGTTGTAGATATCAAAGTGCTTTATTATTAGCCCTGTTCTTCAAATGGGTAATCTGAGGTTTAGAGATTAAGTGATTGACCCAAGGACCCACAGTGTCAGTGATAGAAACAGGAATAGAATCTAGGCTTCCTGACTTCCAGCCCTGAGTTCAATTCACTACATGAATATAGGCCTATATTGCATGTGCAGGATGCTCAGAATTTTGGTAACTCTCCACTTAGGCTGGGAATATAGAACTGCAATTTGAGGAAGCGTTTCTCCGTGACATTCTCACTGCATTAATGTTGCAATGAAATAGTTATTGTAACTGAGACAGGGGGTTCACAGCCTAGGAACCAACCACTCTGATATCTGGCCCTGAAGCCACTTATCTCAGGAACCACTAACAACATAAAGAAATCTGATCCCCCACCTGATCTCTTAAATAATTGGCCTGTGCTGTGAAGACATGGGGACTGCTCTTTGGGTTACTGTCAGAAGGACAGACTGCCATATACAGCAGCAGTGAACTTTGTCAGAGGGACAGGGGAACAGAAGCATGTAATTCTAGTCAGCTAGTGACTGCCTTAACATGATCTGAATACACACAGGCTTTACTCAGGCAAAACTTCAGTTGACATCTATGAAAGTTTTACCAGAGTAAGGATTGCAGGATCCCACACAGTGTTTATGTTCAAACTATACTTTAAACTGGTTTACATGAATAGTATGTAATTAATACCTCACAGTTACTGCATAAGATCAAATCATCTAATTGAGAGTGTAAGACAAGATAAACTCAAGGGCCAGATTCTCTACTGCACCTCTCTCTTCTACTCAGCACAGGACTGGATCAAGATCATTAGGGAGCTGCTTTTAGCTCTCTGATTCTCAAGCTGTCCTGGTCCTAATGCAAATTAGAACATTTAGGAGTTGTTCTAACTTAAAACATCTATCACTGCTTCCTAAGTGACCATATGCTGGCTGAGAATTGGAGAGCTCTGCTCCATCCCATCTGCACCCCATCACACCTCCATACTTTCCCCTCCCGGTCCCCCCACCCCCAGTGGCTGGGGAAGACTAATAGAGGAACTGGCTCCAGTGACTTTTCACCAACTGAGTATTCCCTTCTGCTGGCAGATTCTCAACTGGCCAGTTGCAGCCACATAAAATCCCCTTTGCTCTTCTCAGGTGCCACAAAGAGAACAGAACTGGGGCTGAAAATCTGACCCAAGATCTTGAAGAGACTATACAAAAAAACCCAAAGAAACCTGCGACCTATCTGCAGAAAATAAACTTTACAGGAGAGAGTGCTCTGAAGTGAATACTTACATTACCTTGTGAATACTTACATTAGAACAATGGTCCAGTTAATGTACTTCTTGGGGAGGTGGGTGTATCCTTACTTATTTTTGGAGTCTTTATGATCGTTAACTAATTAATTCTCATAACACACTTGTAAGGTAGGTAAGTATTATCCCTATTTTACAGATGGGAAAACTGAGGCACAATGTGGTTAAGTGACTTTCCCAAAGCTATACAACAAGCTAGTGACAGAGCTGGGATTAGAGGTCAGGAATTCCTGATTTTTTCAGCTCAGCTTGCTAAACCATGCTGCCTATCTAAACTTGAAGTGACTCAGCAAAAATACATCTGCATCTCTATGCACTGTTCAAGCATCTGGCAACAGGGGTTTCAACAGAAGAGCCATGCATTCCTGTGAAGAACTACAGAATAGCCACCTTCTTACAGATATATTACTTAGACTGTAAGCTCTGCAAGGCAGAGATCATCTCTTTGTTACAGGCTTGTAAAGTGCCTGCCGTCTTGTACACAGTGGAACTGGGGCCTCTAGGCACTACTGCAGTACACATAATAAATAATAATTGCACCACAAGGGAGCATAGGTTATCTAACTATATCATCGAGATGCAGAGAAGATCCCATTGCAATACATTATGCCATCAGTATACCGAGGGATGTGCCTTGAAGGCACAGCATACCCAGTAAAATAGGCACTAATGGGATTATATTGCTATTCACTGTGCCACAAGTGTGCAAAGGGAATTACACTACAATCCATCATACAAGGAGGATGCTAAAGGGATTGCATTACAATACCTCACATGATGAGGCTGCTATGATGTCTACATTATGATACATCACCTGGTGAGAACACTGTGGGGACTTTGCTGAAGTCTCTTGATGGTACATTGCAATGTGCCATGGTGGGGGGGGGTACACCTGATTGCAGAATGAGGTTACTAAACGCTCCCCTTTAAATTAAATTACACAACAATGTGAAATTACTAAAGATATTACAATAGCATTCAGACATGAGAAATGGACTTCATTACATCAAAGATACATTAAAGATTGAAAAGGGGGCCTGCTGCAATCCTGTTTTGATACATTAACACTGACATATTAATAGGAAGACTCCCTTGCAGTACTGTACTTTTACATACCCATTTATCATACCACCAAGCCTCCATCCCTGCCCACCTCTTTCCACCCCCACCCCGCCCCATTCTGCCCCATTCTTTTAGATGGCATGATACTTAAAACACCAGCAACTGGTCTGCACTAGGGATGGCAGCATTACTACCACAATAGGAGTTGAACTGGAACAAGCAATGATACGCAATTTTACAAAATTTCCCTATGGGGAATGGGAGGCGTCTGAGAGTAGTAAGGAAAATGAGATGGTTTGCAGAATATTGCTTTTGTCTTCAGCTCAGAAATATATTTCTGTTACACCTGTATCTGTCCACATGACCACTGTATGATTTCTGTCTTTTGTTTTGTGTACAATTTGTAGTTGAATATGATGCCATGTGAAATTACACAGTGGGTGATTGTGACGCTCTTTACCTCAGGGGAACACCCAGCACCCCCATGTTCATCCTTGTAAAATGATTGTGTGGTATCCAATGCAAAGTCTGTCATGACGGGTATCTTTGGAAGACTCACGATGTACTGAGCATTGTTGTTATAGTGATGTTATAGTTATATTTATGGGTTATAATTTCATGTATATAGTTACGAGGTTGAAAATGTATTCTCATGGCTTAAAGCAAACCCAGGCAAAAACTCTCCAAGAGCAGAGAGGCAGTTCACACCTCATCAGGACCGGTATGGGACTAAGGTGACCAGACAGCAAGTGTGAAAAATCGGGACAGGGGGTTGGGGGTAATAGGAGCCTACATAAGAAAAATACCCCAAAATCGGGACATCTGGTCACCCTATATGGGACAAACCCAGTCCAGCCTCACAGGAACAAAAGACGCTGGCCTAGGCAGCAACAAAAGAATCCATTAGACCAGGGGTCAGCAACCTTTCAGAAGTGGTGTTCCGAGTCTTCATTTATTCACTTTAAGGTTTTGCGTGCCAATACTACATTTTAACGTTTTTTAGAAGGTCTCTCTCTATAAGTCTCTATATTATAGAACTAAACTATTGTCGTATGTAAACAAGGTTTTCAAACTATTTAAGAAGCTTCATTTAAAATTAAATTAAAATGCTGATCTTACACCCTGGCCTGCTCAGCCCACTGCCGGCCTGGGGTTCCGTTCACCTAGGCCGGCAGCAGGCTGAGCGGGGCCTGCGGCCAGTACCCCGGCTGGCAAGGGGCCGGCAGCCAGAACCCTAGACTGGCAGTGGGCTGAGCGGGGCCGGCGGCCAGGACCCCAGATCAACAGTGGGCTGAGCGGCTCAGCCCGCTGCCGGTTTGCGGTTCCGTCCGCCGGCTCCTGCCAGCCAGGGTCCTGGCTGCCGGCCCCGCTCAGCCCGCTGCTGGTCTGGGGTCCCGGCCCTGTCCACATAGAGTAGGTAACTACTTTCTCCCTGGTTCTGGCCCATTCTCATCCTCTCTCTGCACTGAGATGAGGGTGGGAGTGCACTGAGAACAGGGCTGGGGGTGAAGGAGCAGGCTGGGGGTTGGGGTGCAGAGTCTGGCCAGGAGCTAGAATGAGAGAAGGGGCTCAGGGTTGGGGCAGGAGGTTTGGGTGTGGAGCACTTACCTGGGCAGCTCCCATTTGGTGCGAGGGGTGCAGGTGGGAATGTGGGGGGGTGTGTGCAGGAGCTCCAGTTTGGTGCTCAGGGTGGGGGCGAGGGTGGGGATGGGGATGTGGGGGGTGCAAGAGTCAGGGCGTGGGGGGTCTGGGTATGTGTGGGGGGTGCAGGAGTCAGGGCAGGGGTCTATGGGTATGTGTGGGGGGTGCCAGAGTCAGGGCTAGGGTTGTGGGGGGTGCAGAGGTCAGGGCAGAGGGCTGAGGTGTGTGAGAGGAGGGTTCATGGGTCAGGGCAGAGGGCTGGGGGGGTGTGAGGTGGGGTGCAGGGGTCAGGGCCACAGGGCTCGGGGGTGTGGGGGTTTCAGGGTCAGGGCAGAGGGCTGGGAGTGTATGAGGGAGGTGCAGAGGTCAGGGCAGAGGGCTGGGGTGTGGGGGTGGTGCAGGGGTGAGGACAGAGGGCTGGGTGTGTGTGAGGAGGGTTCATGGGTCAGGGCAGAGGCCTGGGGGTGTGTGAGGGAGGTGCAGGGGTCAGGGCAGAGGGATGGGGGTGTGGGCTGGGGTCGTGGGGATGCTCCCAGCCCCCTGCCCTGAGCGGCTCACGGCAGGAGGCTGGAGGGGATATGCCAATTCCACCCCCTTCGCCAAGGTCCCCGGAGCAGAGAGCCCGCTGCGGTTCTGCTTTTCCCCCTCCCCCTCCATAGCAAGGGCCGTCAGCTGATCAGCCGCAGGGAGGGAGAGAAGGAGGGGCAGGAACCCTGCACGCTGGGGGAAGAGGCAGGGGAAGGGGGAAGCTTGTCTGCCCCTTAAGGAGAGAGTGGTGGGTGGGGGCGGAGAAGAGTGGGCAGGGCTGGGCAGGATTTTTAATTGCACGCTGCTGTCCGCGGCAGACAGCAGCGTGCCATTAAAAATTGGCTTGCATGCCGTCTTTGGCATGCGTGCCATAGGTTGCCGACCCCTGCATTAGACTCTTGAGGGAGTCACCCCCCTTCCTTTGGTCAGTTTGGAACTGCGATGAGGTAAGGCTCACCTGACTCTGAAGGGGGGAGGGGCAAAGCCAAAAGGGAAGAAAGGACATGATAAAAGGGAGAGACATTTGCCATGCTTGCTCTCTCTTCCACCTACACCTACAGACACCACATCAAGGGACTGAAGTGCTGATCAAAGGCTGAAGAGCAGCCAGCCAACCTGTGTTGAGAAGCATCTAAGTTTGTAAGGGCATTGAAAGTGTTAAGATCAGCTTAGAATGCATTTTGCTTTTATTTCATTTGACCAAATCTGACTTATGTTTTGACTTATAATCACTTAAAATCTATCTTTATAGTTACTAAATCTGTTTGTTTATTCTACCTGAAGCAGTGCGTTTGGTTTGAAGCATGTCAGAGACTCCCCTTGGGATAATAAGCCTGCTACATATCAATTTCTTTGTTAAATAGACGAACTCATATAAGCTTGCAGCATCCAGCAGGCATAACTGGACACTGCAAGACGGAGATTCCTAGGGTTGTTTCTGGGACCAGAGATATTGGCTAGTGTCATTCAGTTGCAAGTAACTGGGAGCAGCTTACATGCCAGAGGCTGTGCATGAACAGCCCAGGAGTGGGGGTTCTCACAGCAGAGCAGGGTAAGGCTGGCTCCCCGAGTCAAGGATTGGAGTGACCTAGCAGATCACCCGTCCAGATAACACCAGAGGGAAACGTCACAGTGGTGTGTTTATGTTTCTTTTTTAACTGGCAGCTTTGGAAGTATTTAAATATCCAGCTACATTTAACTAAAATACAATGTGCCAAACTCTGAAGTCCGTATCCTGAGTCTAGTTTCTTTCTTACTGAAGTCAATGATAGTTTCAGCAGGCTGAAGTACATTGGCTGGGTTAGAAAATATACTCCTATAATCTGAAACTTCCCACAGGACACTATGCCAATTTTCGAGACAAGCATGACAGCAGTGTCAGGAAGAATGTTTCCAACAAATCAAGTGGATGGAGAGAAGTTATAAGATATCTCAAACAGCTGACTTTACAGAATTTAATTTCCCAGCCAGCTGACTAAGGCACGAAAATAAAGGCCACTTTCTCCTTTCCCAGCAGTCGGCAGAATGAGATGACTTGTGGAGGGCCAGAAATTTGTTGTTATTGGACATTTGTCTCAATTCTGCGAGGGGGATAATCCAGATAGTTACATCAAAATTAATGCATCCCTGAGCTAACTACTGGGGAGGAGAAGAAATGTTCTCACACCAAAGAAACAGTTAGACTTGAAATATGAGTTTCAGAAAGCCCATCACTGTGCTGTTCATACTGAAAAAGCTTCAGGCTGCAGCTACAGTACCTAAGACCTGTCTCTAGTACTCCTGACTTCCTGTGTAGCTGTACCCACAGTTGCTGGTCTCTCTTCTCCCCTGCACCCAGAAAATGGGGTTCCTGGGAGGAGCTCCTCTTCTCTCCCCACTCTTGCTACTTCCCAGGAAATGGGATCCTCAAATGTAGTTTATCACACACACCCCCCAGCACAGGAGATGGGAGTTATTAAGTAGATCTCTCTCTTTATCCCCATCTCAGGAGTTTGGGTACCTGGTTGGAAGTTCCTTCCCTGCCACCATCTCTTTGCCTGGGAGATGGGCTCTGCTTGGGGGTCTTTCTTTTTCTTCCAACCTTGCATATGGGTTCCCACGGCTGGCATATGTCCCTTTCCCCCCTAACCTGAGCTATGAAGTTCATGTATGAAGGCTGCTAAGACATAGGGGAGTCTCTTCCAACATGGGGCTGTCTGTCATCTCTTCCCTCCTCCTGCAGCCTGGGTTGCATGGTTCGTTGTCCAGCTTAGGGAACAAACAGTTACCTCATATGAAAATGTTTCTACCTGAATTGCGTTACAATCTAGGTTCAATTCTGAGGTAAGTTAAGCTGATTTCTGCCTCTGCAACCATTTATTGAAGCATTTTTAAAGATAGATGCAAGCTGCTTTTCAATCAACTGAAGAGGCACCAATTGGTTTAGCTTCTCTAATGTAGACAAATCATTAGTAATTTACACCTGTGCAGAGTGGGTGTAAAATATTAATGTTCTGATCTGGGAGCACATTACACTCACTTTGCACAGGTGTAAATGACTATGCTAGGGGCAGGCCAGAGGAGAATCATGCCCTGAAGGGGCAGATTGTAGCAGCATTACCTTTTTCAAGTGAAATTTTGGCAATTCAATATTGCAACTAGGGAAAAAAGTAGAAAATCTTTAACAAAAATGAAGGAAAGCACAACTTATAAAGCGAGGACTCAAAGAGCAGATTAGTGGGGAGGGGGAGTTAAAGAGGGATCATTACAGGGATCCTTTCTTCCCAAAATGGCATCAGTGCTCTCTCCACACTGGCAGCTCATCTTCACCTAGTTGTGTCAAGTTGGGCACCTACAAACTTAAGCACTCAAAACCTGTGGCCACTTTTGAAAATGTGAGCCTTATCCCCTACAAGTGACCTACCCCAGTGATGTTTCCAGTTTTCTGGGAGAGTTCTTCTCCGCCTTTGTCTGTAGCCCTAAATTTTTCTGAACTGCACTGGTTTCCCAGCCCTGGCTTGCCATCCTGCCTTTCCTCATCCCACCCCAATTTTAACTGCCCCCACCCCACACTTTGAACAAAATTCTTCTATCTGATCCCCCCCTCAAAATGTTAATGTATTTGCAACTATGACCCGTGCAGCTGGCCCAGAAGAGGTCTCTCCAATTCCAGTTACCAAACCCTTCTGGATGGAGACTATACTTTATCTGAAGTTCTGCACATCTGACCTCACAGGGCCCCAAAAAGCACCTCTGAAAGGAAACTGCAATCAAATCCCTGCAGCAGATGGTTTTTCTGTAGGTTCTGTGGCCATCACATTGACATAACTCCTATTTCATTTCTATAGAAAATAGATGCAGTGACCCAGACTTCAGATAGGCTATGCCTCCTGTGTGGCTTGGAAGAGGCAAACCAGTACAATGGAGATAACCTTCAATTTTAAACTTTATAAAGGAAAACCCAGAAATTTGGCAAGAACATAAATAACATGAAGTAACATCAAATACCCGCTTCGGAAAATGATTAAATGTAAATTGCCATCACAGTCAAATAAATTTGTCAGCAACATGCTCTGTCATCCCTAGAGGGATTCCTCCTCTCCCTGGCTGAAGTCAAGCTTCACCCCTGCTGTCCCGCCTAGGCGTCTCTCCGGCTTGTGATGCTCCTTTGATTGGCTGCTGCAATGACTGCCCCTCTTTCCAACAGGTTTGCCCAGGAATGACAGCTCCTCACCTGGAGAGCCACACCCATTCCCCACACACCCAAACTGCATTCCCTGTCAGCGTCACAATGGTCAAACTCACCAGTCACACGCTCTGTACCCTCGCAGCTGGGCTGCTCGCACACGGCCCTTCACGATCCAGCTTCCTCTGGCAAATACCCTTTTACCTCAGCGCCGCCTCTTTTCACCTCCTTCTTCTCTCACCAGTTTCCAGCTGCCTCCTCTCCACTGGATTTCGAGCCCCCTCCCCAGCTGGAGCTGCCCTCTCCGGGGCTGTCTCTCACCCCAGGACAGCATTCTATGCTGCTGCGTCACAGTTGCAGGCCCTGACATTACCCTTCTTATAGTCGAAACTACAGCAGGTGCTGGGGCCCGGGTTACTAAACAGACAGCACAAAGCACATTTTTCCTGCTCATATGTTTGTTTGTATCTTACAGGAAATCTGTGAGAATCCACGATTTATAATTGGTGGAGCCAACCGAACTGATATTTGTCAAGGAGAATTAGGTATGACATTTTGTCTTCTGTATTGTGCTTTGGATTTCTTATTTAGTCCCAGATATTTGCATCAGAGTTTATCTTTAGCTTTTACTTGCTAGATAGGAGTTTAAAACATCTATGTTTCCTTGCCATAGCTCTTCTCAACCAAGCCTCCCTGTCCAGCAGGGTTGTAGATGAGGACTGTGAGAGAGAAGCTGCTCAGCGTGCATGGACTTTGTTATTCATATTGTGAAGTTTATTGCAGGGCAGCGTTTTGCAAGGCCTCTTTTCTCCCAGGCTTTCAAGAACAGAGTGACTTAAGGAGACAGAGTGAGCTAAAGGGGAGGCAACTATTTGTAGTAAGAGGCTGAATGGATGAGGAAGAGTCTAATCTAAAATCAGTTTATTCTGTCAGATTTTTAATCGATTTTATTATTTACATTATAACGGCTCCTAGACACCTCATGCATGTCACAGCTCCATTGAGCTACATACCATGCAGATGTATACTAAAGGACAGTCTCTGCTCCAAAGAATTTATAGTCTGAAAGACAAGAGGTAGCACAAGTGGATTAAAAGGAACAAGCAGGGATGGGGCAAGGGAAGATAAGGCAACAGCAACAGGAAATTTTAGCATAGACTTGCTGTGTGCATGGATCATAATCACTCAGAGGCAGTAATAATATACCCAGAGCAAAGGATGGGTCCATTTTGAAAGAGAGAAAGCTAGTTATGCCTGTTATACTAGATATACAGAAAGCCTACAGCAGGAGTATACAGAAACAATGAAAATGGCAACTGTGCACATTTACATGCTCAGGACTGCACATAAGCTATTCTGATCTGATGATACCCTGTCCCTCTGGTGCACTCACTTTTCCCCTACCCATTAGTGGTCAGTTCATTTTGGACTAGATGTTTGTGTATGTTACTAAGCACATTTCTCTGCACTATTGAAAAGCCAGTCTTTGCAAATATCAAACAAACCCAGAGCACTCAGAGTTAGCACTTTATCTCTGCGCCACTTTTAACCATTGTATAAGACAGTAAAGCCCATCTACATTGAGTTTTCAAACCATGTATGTTAACTCTTCAAATGTAAACAAGTGAGCTAACTACAGTGACTGTAACAATAATGGATCAAGTTAGCCCAATGATTGAGTCCTTATTTACAAGCAACATGCAACTCCACTTCATTCCGGGGTTCCAGCTTTAGCTGCAACTGCTGCCAGCTGTGATCTCTGCCAGACCACGCAACCTTAAAGGTGCAGTGACCACACACAGTCGCCACAGTGCTTAAAGCTCCAAACACCACAATGTAAGCAACATTTGTTAAAACTGAAAATGAAAACAAACTATTTAAACTTTTTCTAAAAAGGTGCTACTAAGGCTCTGAGTTGGCTGTACTTCAAACCACAGGGCTTGCCCAAAGGTCTATGTGCAGCTACCACAGAGTGGCACAAACAGACAAGCATCAACCTGTGAAGGTAATTTTTAGTGGCTTTTAAACACAAACCTACTTCCACACTACAGGCAAGTCTACACTTAAAACACTGCAGCAGTGTAGCTGTGCCGCTTCAGTGAAGATGCTACTTCGCTGATGGGAGAGCTTCTCCCAGTACCTCCGTGAGAGGCAGTAGGTATGGCAACGGGAGAAGCACTCCCATTGACATAGCACTGTCTACACCAAGGTTGGGTCAGTATAACTGCATCACCCAGGGGTGTGGATTTTTCACTCCCCTGAGCAATGCAGCTATACTGATGTAAGTTTATGGCATAGACCTGGCCTACCACAATTCAGTACAGAATAGCCATCAACTCTCTTTCCCTTTTTGTTGATGAAGAGGCGGGGAAAGTCCTCAAATACCCATACCCACACTGGAAATCACCATTCAGGTGAAAGAGGAAGTATAAGAAGTAGGACGTTTCAGGCAGCATTTCTCTTTGAAATGCTTCAGTTTCTGCCTCACCCCTTCATCACTTTACACATCACAGACAAAGGTTAGGCCAAGTTATCCTACTTCTACCCTCCCCATGGCTCCCAACAGATATTGTTCCAAAGGCTCCTTGTTTTCCTTTCACAAGCTCACAGACTCAATTCAGCAAAATCAGAAGCCAATGCGCTGTGAGTTTCCCACAGCCCGGACAACATCGGCTGTGACTCCACAGTTTTGATAAATTTGTAAGAGCAACTTTGGGCTTGGCTGCACTTGCGAGTTACAGCGTAATAAAGGAAACCCGGGCGCACTAGCTCACTACCCATCCACACTGGCAAGGCACGTGGAGCACTCTGACTCCGCGGCTACAGTGCTGCGGGTACTCCACCTCGGCGAGTGGAATAACGTTTGCTGCGCCCCTGCTGGAGCGCTGCAGCGCCAGTGTGAACGAGGTGTAGCTTTACTGCGCCCTGATCAGCCTCCGGAAATATCCCTGTGCTCTTGAATACACCAGTGCTCTTGAACCTGTCAGTGTGGACAGATAGCAGCACTTTCCCTACTGCCCTCTACAAAGGCTGGTTTAACTCAAATCGCTCTACATCTGCAAGTGTAGCCATGCCCATTGTTTGCTTGTTTTAAATTGTTGCTGATGTAATAACCCACCAGCCCGTTATATTAAATAATCCCCTATTGTTCTGCAGGACTTCAGGGACAATTGCTGCAGAGAGGATGAAATGAACCTAATGCATGTTTTAGTCCTATGTTTTCTACAATAACAGACAAGCTGTTTGTTATTTTTACATGCTGACAGTATGCTCAGTCCTGAACAGGATCAATTTAAAAAAAAATCAAGTCCCTGCCCTCAAGGCCTTACGATTTACACAGACAACACAATATGTATAGCGGGTTACAGGATGGTTCCAGCTGTGTGTGTTTTCTTTAATGTTAGATGGGTTAGAGTTTTGGGGCTTGAGGGAAGAGTAAGTTTTGAGGAGGAAAAAGAAAGGAAGTGAGAGCCTGGTGCCCTGGGACAGAGAGTTTGTTAAAGGAGTACGGGCATCATGAAAGTGTCCAGTGTCCAGTTTTGGGCCCCACACTACAAGAAGGATGTGGAAAAATTGGAAAATGTCCAGCGGAGGGCAACAAAAATGAGGAGGGGACTGGAACACATGACTTATGAGGAGAGGCTGAGGGAACTGGGATTGTTTAGTCTGCGGAAGAGAAGAATGAGGGGGGATTTGATAGCTGCTTTCAACTACCTGAAAGGGGGTTCCAAAGAGGATGGATCTAGACTGTCCTCAGTGGTAGAAGATGGCAGGACAAGGAGTAATGGTCTCAAGTTGCAGTGGGGGAGGTTTAGGTTGGATATTAGGAAAAACTTTTCACTAGGAGGGTGGTGAAACACTGGAATGTGTTACCTAGAGAGGTGGTGGAATCTCCTTCCTTAGATATTTTTAAGGTCAGGCTTGACAAAGCCCTGGCTGGGATGATTTAGTTGGGGATTGGTCCTGCTTTGAGCAGGGGGTTGGACTAGATGACCTCCTGAGGTCCCTTCCAACCCTGATATTCTATGATTCTATGATTCTAAAGAGAGAGATTGTGCAGGCAAATTTACCTGGCATTGTAGTTTATATTACAGTAGTGCCTAAGGGTTTTAATCAAAGATTAGGGTCCACTGTGCTAGGGGCTGTACACACAAGTAGTTTGAAAATAGTCGCTGCCCCCTGGAGCTCACCATTGAGGTAGTAAACCTTAGCATAACGTTTATTATTTTAAAATGTAACTTTTAAAAAACCATAAGAATATAATTGTGCAAACATGGACACAGGCTTGAAATTAGAAGAGTTTTTTCAGCATGATAAAGCAGCAAATAAACCTCACAATAATAGAATAAGCAAAACTGGAATGTTGCCCTGAGAATGGAAAATCAAAGCGTAAAACGTAGCCAGAAATACACCAAAGCCAGATTGAGGCACAGATCCTCCTCCCTGCTCTGTCTTAGCATGGAAGGCTGTCTTTAACAGTCAGCTGGGAATTCAATTTGGATCGGTGACTTCCCAGTTGTAAAGCCAACATAGCCAGCTGTATTCCACCTACTCCTGCCCCCAAGCCTGGCCCAGCAGGCATTCTAGATGCCACAGGGTATGGCTGGAGCACTTTGTGGTCTGGCAGTTCTGAGTTCAGACATTGCAGCCAGTGTAGGCTAAAGCAACCTCACAGAATAAAGAAGTACTAGACGCTAAGGATTTGTGAATTTGTGTAACAAATTCTGAGCAAGCCAGAGGAAAGTGTAAATTATACCAACTCAGACTCCTCTCAGTCCTTTGGGGCAGGGATCATACCCCCTCTATGTTTGTAGAGTGTTTAGCAAGTGGAGCTCCAATCCTGATTTGTGCTAATGGGCACTTCCCTAATACAATATTAATGTGCTATGCATGTACTAAAATACATCATAATACACACAAAACACTCTAGTGGCTGGAGGAGATGGACCACTTGTCCCATAGGACTTTGCCCTAATGCCTTTGACCCTTCATTTTGTCTGCTGCTTCTGCTTGTTTACAGGTGACTGCTGGTTCCTAGCTGCCATTGCTTGCCTGACACTGAATGAAAAGCTACTCTGCCGGGTCATACCTCACGATCAGACCTTCATAAAAAACTATGCTGGGATCTTTCACTTCCAGGTGAGTCCTTTCCAAAAGCAGCATGTAGAGTAGTGATGGTATTATCCAGGGAGTTAAATGGAACACTTGTTGCTCTGACAGTCCAGGAAAAAATTGTTCCCTTTGTCTCATCTATCTGATGACAGTGCAAGTGACAAGGGCGGGGGAGATGTAGGAAATAAATTCCGCCATGCCAGATTATTCTAGGAGAATCACAGAACAAGCAATCTGCCACAGTAATTGAGGAGCATTAAATCACCATTGAAACATTTGCAAATTAATATGCCCCATGAGTAAGAGAGAGCAACAGGTGTTCCCTCTCATTGCTCAGCTGTCCCATGCTGCCCACTACATGGACTATAGATAAACTGTTAACTGGAAAGGGGGCCTATTTTTAGTCTCTCAAATAGCTGGTCTGTGTTGAAGACCTATTGTAAAAGAATTGATCATTCACCGATTGATTGATTGTTTTCTACATTACCTGTGATCCTACGTCTGAAAAGACTCTATGTAGTGCTGTGTATGTTGCATGAGCGAACTCAGTCCAGCTACCACACTTGCAGCTTTCATTGCAGTTTTACAATGTCTTTTCTCAACCTCTCCCCACACCTTCCTGTTTGCAATCTGGCTGGATGGGTGATTACTGTGAAAGTGTGTGGGATTACAGGAAACTGAAGTTCTTTATTCTATCACAACACAAGGCCAGTGCAGCACAAGGTCCTCCATGCTGCTCCACATGGCCGAAAACCCAACCCAGTAATCCTGGCAGTGTTTGGGGGTCTGCAAGTTACAGGGCCACACAGAAGCCATTGCTACTATTCAGGAAGAATGAGGCTCCAAGGAGAGGAGGAGGTAGACTCTTCAGAAATTAGGGTAGGAAGGGTAAAGAGAAGGTGGTGTGGATTAAGATGGACATTTTGGGTGGACGACCAAAGGGGCATGGTGCAGGAAGGAGATCCTCACTTTGAATTTGTGCTTCATGACCATCTAAATATTATGTCTCTTAGTCTTTTAACACCAAGGTTGAGCTCCCACTGACATAAATTAGGGTTGTAGGTACTCAGCACTTCTGGAAATCAGGCCTCAAATGCCTAGCAGAGATCTCCAAAAATGTTTAGGAAATGGACCAAACTCATCACAGTACTTAGCTACTGGAATTCCCTGGCCTCATGGCTTTTCTAACTCTTAAGCCAGATTTCCCTCCCACCATACTCACTAATACATTTTTCTGTCTACTTTTATTCAGTTCTGGCGCTATGGAAACTGGGTGGACGTTGTCATTGATGATTGTTTACCAACATATAACAACCAGCTGGTCTTCACCAAATCTTCCCAGCGCAATGAATTCTGGAGTGCTCTGCTGGAAAAGGCCTATGCAAAGTAAAGGAATGCTTTAGAATTGCAATACACCTCCAATAGCCTTATGTTATATGCTGTGTGTGGGGAGGTGATGATATGTCTCTATACCACAGTTAACATAATTATCTTCCAAGTAGATGTGGAGACAAGCCATAACGAAGAAATTTTCTTGGATTTCTCTTGAAGAAGCCCCTCTTTGAAAATCTATACATGTAAACAATATTTCCCCGTGGTGTTCATGTAGTTAACTTTAGTGGCTTAGACTTGGGGCAGGATGTAATAAACTGTAGAGTAGTTTCCAGAGTTTGGCCTACCATTTAACCAGATGTCAGCAATTAGTTCTAAAAAAACAAACAACTTACTTTTGTAGGTATATGTGAATGACCCACATTAAAATTATTATTACAATTATTAAAAATTTTCAACATGACTTTTACCAAACTGATGAAGTAGAACCAGGATTGTTTATAGCATAACTTTTTTTTCTCCTTTCCAAGACTCCACGGGTCCTATGAGGCTTTGAAAGGAGGCAATACTACAGAGGCCATGGAGGATTTCACAGGAGGAGTGACAGAGTTCTATGAGATAAAAGATGCACCCAAAGATATATACAAGATCATGAAACATGCCAAGGACAGAGGATCGCTCATGGCCTGCTCCATTGATGTAAGTCCATGTGAACATTGCGGATAAGGCATACTGGATTGCAAAGGAGTGGGGTCTCTAAATCAGGGGACAATCACAGATGTCTTTGTAAGTGCTTTGCTAAACTGGCATAGCGCCAGTCTATTTCTAGGACCAGAGTATCTCTGTTAGGTCTGACTTAGAAACTCCACCAGGAAGGGTGGGAACTTCCTGTACGTTATTGACAACTGGCTCTTGGGAAAGTTGACAAAAAGTGTCCACACCCAAAGAAGAACATGGGATGTTCAAAAGAGGTCCCCTTTGCTTCAGGCTTCACAAAAAAACTAAAATGTTATACTGGAAATTTTTAGCTTTATTATAGCTTATAAAGAATAGGGACCTAAATCCTGAGGTTTTTACTCAGTTTTCATTCAGTCCATATGCAGACCAACTCCCACTGTAGTCACTGGAAGTTGCCTTAAATATGGACTAAATTAAGGCCTCAAGATTTGTCCCACAAGGAGTAAGGAAAGAAGCCCTGTTTTGTGGTCTGAGCAATGGGCTGTGAGCTAGGAGACATCGACTCTGTTCCCAACTCTGTGACTTCAGGCCCTGATCCTGCGAGTTGCTCTGCACCAGTGGACTCCTACACCCACACAGAACCCCACTGACTTCAGTGGGTTTAACAGCAGCAGAAGAGTCTGCTGTGCACAACAGCTTGCAGGAGAGGCCCCAGCTATGTGACTTGGGGCAAGTCACTTAACCCCCTGTGCCTCAGTTTGCCCATCTGTAAAACAGATGTAAGAATATTTATGTGGTGGGGGTGTTGTGAGGATAAACTTATTAATGTTAGTAATACTAACACCTAGCTCTTATATAGCATATCACATCCGTAGATCTCAAAGTGCTTTACAAAAGAGGTCAGTATCATCATCCCCATTTTACAGATGGGAAACCAAGGCACAGGGTGGGGGGAGTGACTTGCCCAGGGTCACCCAGTAGGCCAGTGGCATAGTTGGAAATAGAATCTGAGACTCCTGAGTCATGTCTATCCTCTAGAATACACTGCCTTTGTACACTGCTTGTGAGAGAGAGAGAGAGAGAGCGCTAGCTAGATATAGAAGTTTAAAGCAATATTAATCAGCACAGTATTTCTGAGGCTTTAATTTTCTTAAAGCCTAAAAAGATCAAATCCATATCCTGCCCCTGATGCCAGAGGAAATACATCCAATGGGGGGCGGGGAGGGGGAGAGACATATTAATGCACTGCCACTGATATTGATTAATCTTCCAGAAAAGTGATGCTGAAACAAGAACAAAAATAAACAAAACTTGTAAGTTAAAGAATTGCAATTGCAAGCTAAGTACATACAAGTGGAGGGGGCAGAGAAAGAAAGAGGAGTCAAATTAATTCCTTTATATAAGTCCACTTGACTTTTTCTGCAAGGTTCCCGACTATCTCATGAAGTTCTGATTTTCCAGAACCATTAGTTGCAGAGGTTAAAATGGAAAAAAAGAGGGAAACGTACACATTTCGGTGGGCTTGGGTTCTGAAGCATCTTCTGGGGAAGCTTCTTGGGACTTTAACCTTTTGTGGCACCACACTGCCATCTTGTCTCATGTTGTCATTTGTGGCCATGACTTCACTGCTTCATATGCCATAATTGCATGGTGACATAGTATCACCCACACAAACGAAGGTAAGCAGCTGGGGCGCTGCCATGTCTTTTTGGAAGGAGGTGGAACAGGAGTAGAGCAGCAACATATGGCTTTTGTGCAGTAAGTAGGGTGATGTGCCCTCTCATTACAAGTCTCTCATTTCTCTTTGACCTTTGTGCGGAACCGAGTCTATCCTAGTAGTGAGAGGCACAGCTCATTTCAGTACGAGTTCAGGACTATGGCGCTACCGTAGTAACACTAGAGCTCTGGCATCATCGGGCCCTACAGATAAAAGAGCAGAAGCTCTGGTATGTAATGAAGGAGAATGGAAGTTCTCTAATTAAGCTTATCTTCTTCCAGCTCCTTCTCATTTGTCTTTCATTTTCCCTTTTCTCCTCCTCTCTTTCTTCGCTAATTCACTTCCCATGTACCACTTCTTTCTCCCATTTTCTGTACCAGGACAATATGGGCTTCTCGTACAGGACTGCGCCTCAAAGTGATCTTGGGGAACTAATTGCCCGAATGGTGAAGAATGTGAATAGCATGCTGAGGACTGACTCAACTCTAGACTTCCAAGGCACAGATGAAAGGCCAGCCTGGGTTTGTATGCCTCCAGCAATCACTGTCCCCTGCCTCCTAACTCTTCGCCCTGTAACCATATGTCAGGGTTCCTTCCCCACTCTGAACTCTAGGGTACAGATGTGGGGACCCACATGAAAGACCCCCTAAGCTTATTTCTACCAGCTTAGGTTAAAAGTCTTTGCCCTGGGATTAGGTAAAATGCTGCCACCACCAAGTGATTTAACAAACAATCAGGGAAAGGACCACTTGGAGTTCCTATTTCCCCAAAATATCCCCCCAAGCCCTTACATCCGCTTTCCTGGGGAGGCTTGAGAATAAACAAGATGAGCACAAACCAGCCTTGGATTTTTAAGACCCAAAAAACCCAATCAGATTCTTAAAAAACAGAACTTTATTAGAAGAACAAAAAAAGATAAGAGAACAACTCTGTAAGATCAGAATGGAAGATAATCTTACAGGCAGTCAGATTCAAAACACAGAGAATCCCTCTAGGCAAAACCTTAAGTTACAAAAAGACACAAAAACAGGAATACACATTTCCTTCAGCGCAGCGAATTTCGCAAGCCAAAACAAAGAAAACCTAACGCATTTTCTAGGTAGATTACTTACTAACTTTACAGGAGTTGGAGGGCTTGCATCCTTGATCTGTTCCCGGCAAAGGTATCACACAGCCAGACAAAAGCCTTTTTCCCCCCCTCCAGATGTGAAAGTATCTTGTTCCCTCATTGGTCATTTTGAGTCAGGTGCCAGCCAGGTTAGCTGAGCTTCTTAACCCTTTACAGGTAACAGGATGTTGCCTCTGGCCAGGAGGGATTTCATAGCACTGTATACAGAAAGGTGGTTACCCTTCCCTTTATATTTATGACACCAGTTAGAAAAGCACAGCAACTGTGTTTTCAAATTCTTTACACATTGCACTGAGTTATAAAATATCAGCTGAAGATAACTAAAAAATTGTTCTAAAAATCATTGGATGTCTGAGTGTTCTTAGGTTCGAAATTATTTCAATCCTCTCAAGATGCAGTGACAGGTATAATTCTCCCAAAAGACTTTCTTAGCATCCAGAGAGGCAGCTGTCAGTTAAGATCACAGCTTAGAACTTGTGTGAACAACTTGCTCCCAAGAGAGAAGCAACAACAAAAAGTGTCAGGAAGTGTGCAAAAGAGACAGATTAATTTAGAAGTTAATAGAAGAAGGACAGAAGGAGAAATAGAACTTTTCCTGTTTGACATCAGTTTTTAGTCTTGCAAAATGATGTAATTCCTTGGGGAAGTACACAAATGTATACAAATTATGTAATTTCTTGCAAGTATTCTTGACTCATGCACAAATGACCCTCCTTATTTCCAAGCACAGGGTGTTGAAACTGCGCCTATTCGTCTGGCACTGTACCAGAGTTCCTCCTCTGGTACCACACACTAGTAGAAGTTCACAAAAATTATTCCTGCAGTTGCCATTCCTGTTGCTATATTATTTGGCTGGGGGCTACACAGCTGAGCCACCCATCCAAAGCCGTGATACTGGGAAGTCACTGGCTGTCTCCTAAAGAGTCAATTTAGCAGAGATGGGGACCAGTGGACTTTTGGCAGGGGCAACATGAGAATTTAAAAACTGTAAAAGGTGGGGATTGCAGAGGGGAGGAAAACAAAAAAAATTAAGGGGATAGAGAAATGAAAAGAGGAGCGCTGGAGAGGAAGTTAGATGGGAAGAATATTAAAGTTTAAAAAAGGGAAGAAGGAAAGAGGAAATGGACACAGAAGGGAAATAATGGAAAATAATTTTGACAGCCAGGTTCATTCTATTCTATCTTGTTGTTTGGATCAGACTCATTATCGTGGTACCTGACTCTACGAATTCTCCATTTCTACCCCTCTATGTCTTATTTATCGTCGGAAATTCATGGAATGGCTTTTGGCATGTGCATGCAATTCTTACACATTGTATATTGTTATACTACTGTGATTTCAGGTTCCTTTCCAGTGACAAAAATAGTGGAGGAGGAGAGGAAAGTTTCATATTTCATTTCATACGTATGAATTTGATCACTTGGGCTTTCTTTTTGTTGCTTATATCCACTATAACCCTCTCTTCAGTTCTCTCTCTTTCCAATACATGGATATCCTCAGCTTAGGAAATAAAAACATGTCAGGTACCTGAATTGCTGGTTAATGCCTCAAAGTATCTCTCAGGAGTCCTGAGCATCTGTAGGTTGAGACTCAACCCCTGAGCACATCACTCTTGAAACTCAATTGGTCAGACTTTTTTTAAAGCATGGCTGTTATAAATCATTTGGAAATATAATGTGCATCTACAAAGAAAAAGAGAATACATGTTAATATAAGTAAGTAGGAACAGAGCATAACATAAGACATTTTAATACCGTCAGTATAAGAGCATAGGACGATATAAAGTTAAGAGAATTCTAATATGTAGACTATTGACTCTGGTGTTTCTAATGGTTCTGATGTTACTAAAGGATATGCAGTAGAAACCTGCTAATCCAATAAAAAAATTGCCACTTTGTCACCTCTCAGCAAAGGCTGAATAGCAGAAATTGTAGAGAAACTTCATATTGATTAGATTTAATTATTTTGAGTAAATATACTGTAGGAAATATACTAGTGCATTATGAGGTGTTCCCATAAACCAGTAAACTAAACTAAAAATAAATGAGCAAAGTACATTTTGTGATTTAATTATTAATGGTCTCTATTGTTTTCATTCACTTACTAGATGGCAAAATTCACAGTGAGTCTTGCAGTTACCAATGCAAATTAGTGAGGTAACTCTTCGGCCCAGGAAGTGGCTGAGCACAATCAGGTCTCCTGGCATTGCTTGGCAGGACATATGTGCTCAATCTCCAGATCCAGAGTGACAGTGCTACCTTTTGACACTACAAATGTGTATTCAGACTAGTGATGGCCCTGAGCCACAAAGTTCAGATCAGAATATGAGCTTTACCAAAGTTTGTGATGTGGTTAGATCTGGAATTTTCTTTTAGATCCCTCATTAATTCATATATAGTGGTAATAAACAAGACTCCCTGCATGAATATGCATTAAAATGCATATTCAGTCATCTTCAGAAATGGGAGAGAGGAGCTTCTAGATGTGCGCACGCTGGCCGATCACACACTGGACTGTGGAAATTATTAGTATACATTTATTAACCTTAATTTGGGAAGATTATGTACTATATGTATTTTACAACTTTTAAAAGCAAGCTTTGTACTTTTGGATAATTTAAGCATTATACCCAGATATATAGAAACTCTTTAACCTGTGTATTAGATCATTTTAACATTAGCTATGATAAAAAATAATTTAAATCAGTTTATTCTGTTTCATAATTTCATTGACTTTTGACTGCAGAAGGGATCACTAGTCTGACCTCCTGTATGGCACAGGTCAAAGAATTTTACCCAGTAATTCCTCCATCAAGCTCATATTTTATGATGGAGTTACAACTTTTTTTTAAGAAAGACATCCATTCTTGATTTGAAGACCTCAGGTGATGGATAATCCACCACATCCTTTGGTACGTTGGTCTGTATCTGGCATATCCTCTCTTAGGGATAGACTATAACCTAACCTTGCAGTTAGATTAACTCTATGACTGATGAGTCTTCTCCCACTCTAACATCTATGATCCTATGAAATAGAAGCAAATGGTTATTGTCCCAATTTCCAAGTGACATATTTGGAGTCCTAGTGTGGTGCAGAGGGAGAACATGGCTTCCTTAAGTATGGGAATGGGTCTGTTATGCGCTTCTTACTGTTTTTATTCCATGTTCCACAGACTATAGTCCCAATGCAGTTTGAGACACGCATGATTTGTGGGCTAGTCAAAGGACATGCCTATTCAGTTACTGCAGTGGAAGAGGTATGTATGGATTTATTCTTTCCTACAGCTAGGAAGAAGCTGTTGTTTAGGACAGACAAGCAATATGTCAAAACGGGGAGAAAATAAGAGTTATGAGTTTTTGTAAACAAAATAAACATTAAAATAATACAAGTTTTCTTGAAAAGGAAGAGTTAGAAACCCATCAGAATCTTGGTTGGGGGGGAGGGAAGTGTGGATAATGCACAGCAAGTTAAACCAAGGGATACTGGTGCAAAGAGAACTCCAATATGCCCGCATTCATGCTGCCTTGTGCTTGGAGAGTGTCAGATCACTGGAGGGGTAGGAGACCTCTAAGGAATATATAAGTGCTGCAGGAAGTGGGCATGAGTGATTCAACATGTAGTACATTTCCTTCTGAGCCCATGCAAGACTAATTAATTTATTCAATCGTATTTTCTTTTTCAACAAGACATCATTTAAAGCTGGAAAAATAAAGCTAGTGCGGCTAAGGAACCCCTGGGGACAAGTGGAATGGAAAGGAGCCTGGAGTGACAAGTAGGTGAAAAGCAAACCTAGGAATCTATAGGGTGTGGTTAAAAAAGTCATTCCACTTTAAACACATTGTGCTTGTTCTGTGATTGCATCCTAAGATGAAAATGAGGTGTATGCAGTGTCTGTGCTCTTGTACTGACACCTGTACTTGGAATATGAAAGTATCTATTTTTCTGGAGGCTGCACTGAGTGCTTAGCTGAGGGACTACTTTAGGCAAGACAGGATTTTAAGAAAATACGAAATCTACTTGGGAAGGGGAATCTTGATGACAGGGAGAGAGGAAAGAGCATGGCTTAATAGTTCAGCCAAGAGCTTTTCCTGCCTATTGAGTTCTGTTGCAGACATAGACAAGACTGTGACCTGGAATGGGAGGTAATCTTCTAATGTACTCATGGGCAACGGGCATCCCAGGTGAGGATAGGCTAAGCCTCCCCAAACAGCCAGGCGTGGCCCTGCCCATGCTCCATCCCCATGACCGCCTTCTGCTTGCCGCTCTTCCCCCATGACCCCAGCCCAGGCTGCTCCTTGTCCCCGAAGCGGGCTGTGGCTGGGGCTAGAGTGGGCCGGCCAGTGGCCTAGGACTTGGGGCAGCCGGGACCGGTGCTTGGGCTGCCCAGTGCTGGGGCCACCCGCCCAGCGCTCTGGGGCTGGGGGCACCCGGGAGGGCAGGCTGGGGTGGCCTGGGGCTCAGGGGCCAGCAGCCACAGTGTGGGTCTTGGGGCTCTGGCGGGGGTAGGGGACGGGCCTCGGGCACAAGGGGCCCAGGTGGGGGCTAGCCTCCCCGCAGGGGCAGTTCATGTGCCGCCCATGAATGCACTGAATAGCAGGAGGAACAGGGATCTGAGAGAGAGAGAGAGAGAGAGAGAGAGAGAGAGTGTGTGTGTGAAAGAAGGAAAGAGATTCCTCACTGAGTTTTGCAAATAGGACCCTCTATCACTCTTAAAATAGGACTGGAGTTTGCAACACTTTCCATCTCTGACCCAAACAGAATAATGACAGTACCACAGATTGCTGAGTGCCATAAGCATGAAATAGAACTAAAACCTGAAGTGTGTGCACACTTGCCTGCCTGTGGGGGAGTGGTAAAGTAGTGATTATGGTAAAGTTGATAGCACAAAATAAGAACAGTGAATCAAACTTGTCTGTCATATCAGCATTAAAAGGAGCAGGAAGAGGGAAACTGACTAGGATAGTTGCAGATATAGTAACAAAAAACCTGCCATTCATGGCTGTAACATGATTAAGAATTTGGACATTTTTGTGCCAGCTGTTGGCTTTGAACACAATAGGGCTTACAATAAAGTATTAACAATTTCTTCAATAACTGTGTATTGCAAAGTGCAAGAGATTCCTGTTTCTTCTTTTGCAGTTCAGACGAGTGGAACTTAATTGACAAAGCAGAGAAAATCCGACTACAGTACAGAATAGCAGAGGATGGGGAGTTCTGGTGAGGATACACCTTCTTCCATCTCAGAACTTGTGTTTTCCCAGAAGTGCTTCCATGTCTGTGCTTGACTGGGTACACATGAGAGTTCCTAGAGACGCCAAAAAGAACCATAACTCCATAAGTTAAGGTTGCACGGACATTCTTACTACCGGTGATCTGATGAGCATGTGCTTCCCGATATGAACCTAGTATGTTCTGCCCCAGAAGACAGTATATGCTGTCCCCTACAATAATAAACTTAATTTCAGAGGGATTATTCTCTGTACTTCCAGATTATTGGCAGAGTTAAAAGATACTGAAATAATCAGTATAAAATCTCTAGGGCAACCAATATCTCTGTGTCTTCTGCACCTCCAGGAGGCATTCACTAGAAGGCTACATCTACACCTGGAGCAGGAGATGTGATTCACAGTTTGAGTAGACATATTTGCACGAGCTCTCATCAAGCTAGCATGCTAAAAATAGAAGAATAGCCACGATAGCTCAGGCAGCAGCAAGCGGCAGCATGGGCAAGCTGCCCTGAGTATGTACCGATAAGGTCCGGAGGGGAAGGGATGTACTCAGGGCAGCTAGCCTGTGCCGCCAGTCACTGCTGCCCATGCTACTGCAGCTACACTATTGTTTGTAGAGCATTAGCTCAATGAGAGATAGCATGAGTATGTCTACTCAAGCTGGGAATTGTACCCCCAGTTCCAAGTGTAGATGGAGCTTGTAGGTGACACAGAGGAGGCATATTCAAAGAGAATGTTATGAGAGGAAAAACTGGGTAGCACAAACCTACTGTATCTTTAGAAGACAAAAATAAATTATTTAATTTGTGTTGGATATTTTTAAATAAATCCAAATAAATAAATAAATGGGAGGTAATGTCAAGCCACAAAATTCAGAAGCAGATCTGAATCTAGATTTCAAACATCCTAAAGTTGTGGAGTAGCAGCCTTGTTAGTCTGTATCCGCAAAAAGAACAGGAGTACTTGTGGCACCTTAGAGACTAACAAATTTATTAGAGCATGAGCTTTCGTGCATACCCATTATTGACTACTTGAACTCATGCTTTTGATTCCTACACAGTCATACTGTCAATGTCCAAGCCATCCTGGTCGTGCTCTTCCAGCAGTGAGACAAGAGGGTGAGGAAATTCAGTTGGATTTTCCATACACACAGCATTTTAGGGCACCACGAATCTAATTAGTCTGCCCTTGTCAAACAGCAACCAGGGTGGAACCAGGAAGAAAAAGGACTGCCAAGTTTCCATATTAATAGGAATGACAGAGCGTCTATTATATGGACTATTTCAAAGTGGTGCACAAGGAGGTGGGCACAGAAATTGACATGATCCTTAATCTTTATAAACTTAATTTCCTACACGCCGTTTTGTGTAATTGAGATTTTGGGGTGGGGAAATTGGTTTTATGGGATCCATTTTCAATATGAACCCAGAATCCAAGTTTTCTTATCTGTCCACCCCTATTCTTTGGTTACCCATTATTTTCTCCTTTCCCCCTCCCTGCTTCTCTAGGATGTCATTTGACGATTTCATGAGGTACTTCACAAAGCTGGAGATGTGTAACCTCACACCTGATACTCTGGAGGCTGATAAGCTCCAAACTTGGACAGTTTCAGTCAATGAGGGGCGTTGGGTGAGAGGCTGTTCCGCAGGAGGTTGTCGCAATTATCCAGGTGAATAAAATCTCTTCTAGTAGAACCAAACTCCCTTGGCCTGTGGTTGTGTCAGATTTCACAGGCTATGCAGAATCATGCAGCAGCCTAATCAGCACTTGATCTAGGAAAAAATTCAGATTCTGCAAAAATTGAGTTGTTGATTTGGTAGTTGGCACATTCCTGAGTCCTGAGGTAACAGCACAGCATGGCATGAAGGAACACTGTATTCCTGGACGTATCATTTTACCAAAAGAGATGTAAACCCAAAAGGCCCTAACTATTTGTTGTTCAAATATTCTGTGGCACCTGTTGTGAGAGAACAGATGTTAACTTCTGTGTGCTTGCCTAATTTCATTGTAGATATTTACATTCTCCCAATTTCAGTTTCCTCAGGAGTTTCAGTGAGATATATAGTCTTCACTTTCTGTCCTCGGTTGTTGTACACATTTGCAATGTTGCCATAAAACAACTGCAGCATTTCACATAGGGGTAGCAGCATTTCAGTGTTGGCTGAAATTATAGACATGTGGTAGGGTTTCTAAGTTAGTGGTGGTTTCAGTTTTACAGTGCGTAGCTTGTAAATCATCAAGGGCTTAAAGATGCAAAATTCTCTAAATACTATAAATGCAAGATACTCTTGTTTGCCTCGCAGATTGTTTGTTGGGAAGGGGTGGATGTTCTGAAATAGGGCAGTGTCAATCTGATAAAATCCTATCTTCACTAGAATGTGAAACGAACCATTAAATCAATTATTTTCTGAACCAGCAAAGGTAACAACAGGGAGTAGAATGGATGCTTTGGCTTATCTTGCAGAAGTTCCTCTTTGCATGGAACTGGAGAAAAAACAGGAAAAGTACACCAGATTATTCTTTTGTTAGCTCATCTTACTGCAAGTCTAGGCTTCCCCACCACAAGTTAAGCAAGACACATATTGGAGAGGTGAGGAGTCGTAGCAATTAGGTTTTGGCATTGTATTCCAAAAAAAATGTCTAATGTAAAGCTATAATGTACTAAGACAAATAAGACTTGATGACTGGGGTGTCAGTAATACTTCTTACTGGAAACAGGAGCCTTCTTTCAAACAGGTTGGGAAGCCCTGCTGTATGGAATACAGTAGAATGGCTACTACACAAGGTAAACCAAACTGTCTACCATCAGTAACAGCGCTAATATCAGTGAGTATGCAAAATACGCATATAGCCCCATAAAGGAGTCATATGGTGAAGAGTCACTTGTTGTATAGGCCAGCTTCCATCTTTGCTTGCAGAAATCAACTTCTGCCCAAGGAATGTGTAAAAAAGGAGATTAACTCAGTTTTTGACCTGTCTACCAAGAACTGAAAACCAGGAGTGAATATAGGAGATAAATAGAAGATAGAAGTCTTAGCCAATGAGTATCATCTTAAAGAACTGAAGTTTTATATTAATTTTGTGGGGGGCGGTGTCTGGGGTTTTGCAGATACATTTTGGACCAATCCTCAGTATCGCTTGGAGCTCCTGGAGGAGGATGATGATCCTGAAGATAATGAGGTTGTCTGCAGCTTCCTGGTTGCACTGATGCAGAAAAACAGAAGAAAAGAGCGCAAACTTGGAGCCAACCTCCTCACTATTGGCTTTGCCATATATGAGGTACCATTACTACCAGGATGCTGTTCATTTCGCCAGTGCCACACAGTTCAGCTGATCCCAAATTGCAGCCCAACAGTACAAATCCTCCATGGACTGTAGCTAATTTTATAATGTAGCCTAGTTTACATTAACTGTAGATTTTGCCTTTAAACACAAAGATTTTCAAGGATTCCAGCAAGAAGTTGATTTCTACTACTTTTAAAAAATTATCCCTGTGGCAAGCATGTGTATCCATCTTCCAGAGAAGATGCAAGAAAATGGGAATAAAATATTATCTAATATTTACTAGTAGGTCTGTTATGGCAGGCCTTTCATGGTAAAGATTGGTCTAAAACCAAACCAGAAATTGTATCAGTAATGCCTATCAGTAAATGGGACTAAGCAGTCTCATAACAATACTGAAAGAATGAGGAGTGGCAGCTTTTACTATTCAGTGGCTGGAGAGAGAACGTGGTACCTGAAAGAAACTCTTCTAGAGTGGATGAAACTAAGAGAGTAGGGAAATTCAGGTCTCTGTATTCATTTAGTCCATATTAATTTACAGATAGGAATTTGCCTTGTGTCACTTTACCTAGAAAGATCCCTTTCCAATCCCCATTCCCGACTTCCCCACATTGCTCCTCAGTAGCATCCCGAACTTCTCTCTGGCCAGGGGATTTACGCCTATCAGAATCAAAGACTGCATCGCCACTGGCAGTACCCTGTAATGGTGATGACAATCACTGAAAGTGTGAGGTGAGATAGACAGAAGTACATGACCTGATTTTCAAAGGTATTGAGCAATTTCACTTCCTGTTGACTTCAATGGGAAATGGTGTTGTTCAGCACTTTCCAAACCTATGTTTTACTGTTAATCTTGATTTACTTTGCAGGGGAGCCAAGAGAGTTTGAAGGGAGGTTGGTTTTTTTTACGTAAAGGAGTGAGGTTGGTTAGAATGTTTATGTGATTTGAGGAACTTAAAATTGATGGCAGCATGCCTAGAAACTAGGACAAACACTTTATGTGTTCTTACAAAGCTAGATAAAATAAATAAGTGCACTCCCCCTGCATCCCTAACAGTTTCCCTGCTTTGTTTCTCTCTCAGGTGCCAAAAGAGGTATGAGCTGAATGGAAGAAGAATTGACATCATGGTGTAAAGTTCTCAGATAACGTAACTTTTGTGCCTGTCTGTGTAAGCTGGCTGGGCTTGTTTTCAGTGTTTTAGCACAAGTGACAATCTTACCCTTTCTGCTTTGAGTATCAATTAGCTACATTGTGAGTTCACATCTTCTCTTCTTATTTCTCATTTTATATTTTCTTTCCTTTTCCCTTTCCTCAATATTCATCTATTAAGTATGGATCCCACTCATGTCTTTTACAGTCTGATACCATGGACCAATGATAACCATCATCTGGCTGTTGTGTTCCATGCAGCTAAACCCTATAAAACCTGCAGACTGCTTTCTTTACCTCCTAAAGATATGCCAGGTTCCTGTGTCTTCTGCAGCATGGAGCTTGCTATATAGTTGCAGAATTCACTCCTTGCTGCAGAATTATCTTCTGGAAATTAGGGCTTTGTCTACACTACAGACCTCACAGAGAGAACTCTCCCGCCAGCATAATTAAATCACCCCCACAGACACTCTCCCACAGACATAGAGCTGTCCACACCAGCGCTTTTGTCAGTGACAATTATGTTAGTTGGGGTGTGTTTTTTTCACACCCTGACTGACAAAAGTTTTGCAGACAAAAGTGCTAGTGTAGCCAAAGCCTAAAGCTGTCATTTAAAAAAATGTATGTTCCCAGCCCTTATGATTCCAAATAAACCTGAGCCTTCAGATAGTCTGGAACAATAGCACCAAGGGAGGTATGAACTGTCCATCTCAATGGTGTGTTAACTGTGAAATTTCAGGATCATATTTTGAATATTGTCATTGCTGATTATTTTACAGCTGATCATTTCAGCAGAAAACAGCTAGCGAATGTGCTTAGCTCAGAATCCCAAACCATCTCTCAATCTCTTCCCAAAAGCCCTACCGTCCCTACTAAGCTGCCAAAACCTGCAGCTTTCCCCCATCAATTATGATGCAGTTATGTCTTGCCAATAACAAAAAATCTGTAGCACACGGAGAATCTACAGAGAGAAAGGTAAACTGGACATAAAATCAGAGTATTTAATGTAAGCATACTGTACTTATAGAGTCAGACTTTAAGGCCAGAAAGAACCATCATCTAGTCTGACCTCCTGCACACTGCAGGCCACAGAACCTCTTCAGCCCACTCCTGTAATAGATCCCTAACCTCAGGCTCAGTTACTGAAGTCCTCAAATAATGATTTAAAGACTTCATATTACAGAGAATCCACCATTTATACTAATTGCATTATTTTCATAGTTAATTACAAATTGAAGTTTTTATTTATCTGGTGCAGAATTTTCATTTTGCCCACCAGGCTGCTATAGAAGTTAGGTGGTTTTGCATCTTCCATCATGCCCAGCACCAAAGGGCAGTGTCTTAATTTTATATTATGTGTAACATAATCAGTCTAGTTTATTACAAATATATCTTTATATATTTCTCTTGTTAACTGGGCTGTTAAACCTTGTCTTCTTATTTTGCCATCCTGACACTTGCTGATGAGGGAAGAGTCATCCAGCAGTAGGTTTCCCTGCTGTTCGGCTCAAAATACACGCTATATTAGCCTGCAGCATTGCAGGGATCCTGGAAGTAACAGAGCATTGTTACAGTGCCCACAACCCTGGAAGTAGACTCTTTGCAAGCAGCATTAATAAAGAGAAACGGATCTCTCACTTGGAGCCTGAAAACAGCAGGGGACAAACACTGATCCTGTAA
This sequence comes from Lepidochelys olivacea, assembly GCF_965140295.1. Taxonomy (NCBI): domain Eukaryota; kingdom Metazoa; phylum Chordata; order Testudines; family Cheloniidae; genus Lepidochelys; species Lepidochelys olivacea. The sequence continues at coordinate 65,698,662 of NC_140416.1, read as the reverse complement.
AACAGCCAGACTCTTTTGGATCTGATCTCTTTATCAGCACAATAGTATTGCAAAATTAAGCTAGTTGTGGGTAGAATTTAGCAAAAGTTATTAGAAATTTTATTCTCAAAAAGAATTTGAGAATTCTTTTTTAATTCAAATTAGATTTTAAATTGAATTTAGTGCTGGTAAAAGATGCCCAACTGACAGCCCTGGACAATGAAATCTTCAGTTTATCCAGAGAACATATATGGCAGTGGCAGTGCACCAATGACCCTTATCAACATGCTTCAACCCTTTCTGGAGGGACAATCTGTAGAGCAGGGGTGGGCAAACTACAGCCCAGGGGCCACATCCAGCCCTTCAGATGTTTTAATCTGGCCCTTTGAGCTCTCACCAGGGAATGGGATCCGGGGTTTATCATAGAATATCAGGGTTGGAAGGGACCTCAGGAGGTCATCTAGTCCAACACCCTGCTCAAAGCAGGACCAATCCACAATTTTTGCCCCAGATCCCTAAATGGCCCCCTCAAGGACTGAACTCACAACCATGGGTTTAGCAGGCCAATGCTCAAACCACTGAGCTATCCCTCCCTGCACGGCTCCCAGAAGAAGCAGTATATCCCTCCTCCGGCTCTTAAGCGTAGGGGCAGCCAGGGGGCTCTGCATGCTGTCTGTGCCCCAAGCGCCGCCCCCGCAGCTCCCATTGGCCAGGAACCAAGGCCAATGGGAGCTGCAGGGGCAGCACCTGCGGATGGGGCAGTGTGCAGAGCCGCCTGGCCATGCCTCCATGTAGGAGCTAGAGGAGGGACACACTGCTGCTTCTGGGAGCTGCTTGAGATAAGTGCTGCCTGGAGCCTGCACCCGAGCCCCCCTATGCCCCAACCTCCTGCCCCAGTCCTGATCCCTCTCCTGCCCTCCGAACCCCTCGGTCCCAGCCCGGAGCACCCTCCTGCAGCCCCAGCCCCACCCAAGAGCCCGCACCCCCAGCCAGAGCGCTCACCCCCTCCTGCACCCCAACCCCCAATTTCATGAGCATTCATGGCCTACCATACAATTTCCATACCCAGATATGGCCCTCGGGCTAAAAAGCTTGCTCACTTCTGCTGTAGAGGTTAAGAAGGTAGTTTTTTCTCCAGGCTCATTCAGTCCTGGCCTCTGTGCTGCCAAGAAGTTAACAGTTAGTGCCATTTGTGCCTGTGGCTTTGTGATGTGGATACCATCATTTTAGCAACACAAATGAGACCACCAACACATTTCAGGTAGGCCACACAGCAGCCATCAAATGCTAACAACTTCCAGTTAGAGGGGACCTAGTTGGTGACTTAAGATAAAAGGGTCTATATCTATTACCAGCCTCCTGTACCTTGTATTTCAAAGAAAAAGTTTTAATTGCACAGGCATTTTCTGCCAAGGTCATGTGCTGTCTGTGTGGGATCTGCCTGGGAGCTATGTAAGATCACGCTGAAGATGGGATGTTTGATTCTTTTGTTTACAGATGCATGGTAACAAGCAGCACTTACAAAAGGATTTTTTCCTTTACAATGCCTCCAAAGCTAGAAGTAAGTCATATATAAACATGCGAGAAATCTCTGAACGCTTCCGGCTGCCTCCCAACGAGTATGTCATCATCCCATCGACATATGAATCTCACCAGGAGGGAGAGTTCATCCTGAGGGTCTTCTCAGAAAAAAGAAGCCTTTCAGAGTAAGTTCAAGGGCCAGTTATTTGACTCTAAAGAAGCGGATGAACCACATGGCCCCCCTATTCCCCCCCAAACACACATACTTCTTGCGTGTGCGCGCTTACATCCATGCGCACACACACACAGAGTTCTTCTTTATTTAGGTTTCTAGGTCTCTTATGAAAAAGAAGCAGTTTCTTATGCCTTGGAAGAAGGATACTTTTTGCCTGCCTGAATTTGTGAGCTGGATCTAACTTCGGCCATCAGGGAAACATCATGGAATTAAGCAATTATTTCTTTTCTAGTGTTCATCCCTCACTCCCCCGATAGGTTACACTCCCTGGGTGGTCCTGTCTTCCTCCAAAGATGAGTAAACTTGGTAGCTGGTTTCACTTTGCTCAGAGCTAATTAGCTTGTTTTGTTTTCCCCAGCTGACAAAACTCACTGGCACTGCCAACCTCAGATTTTACAGGATGCATGCCAAGCTGTGGCACACTGTCATAGACAGTATTTGGATACACAGCTCAGTTTGTGAACAGAGAGCCATGTCTAGACTTTGTCACTATAGAAAGAGAAGCCGATTTGAATCATAACTCAAGTTCTCATTTGAAAGTTCAAGTGGCTCTCTCCAAACCAGTTACAGAAACAGTGTAGGAGGGTGGCCCTTTTCTTCTTTCAAAACAATTTTTCCTCTCTCTAGGGAAGTTGAAAACAAGATAGAAGCAGAACGTCCTTCTGTGAGTATATTTTGCTTTCAGTTTATTACATGCAATGTTTTACTGTCTGATGTCATACAAACAGTATACTGGGTCACTACCCCGGTCCCTTCTGTGTGTGAAAGTAGGAAAGAGTGTCACATCTAAGAAAATAAGTAACAAGAGGCCAAGGGCAGGCACCTCATGGTCCCATTAACATCAATTCCCATTAACTCTAATTGAGCAGCTATCTTATCATTTAGCCCTACAGTCAACCGATGGAACTCATTGCCACAGGATGCTGTGAAGGCCAAAAGTACAACTGGGTTAAAAAAAAACAACTAGATAAGTTGATGGAGGATAGATCCATCCATCATTAGCCAAGATGTTCAGGGACATAACATCATGCTTGAGTGCTCCTAAACCTCTGGCTGCCAGAAGCTAGGACTGGATGACAGAGGATGGATCATTCAATAACTGCTCTGTTTTTGTTCATTCCCTATGAAGCATCTGGCACTGGCTGGTGTCAGAGACAGGATACTGGGTTAGATGGACCATTGGTCTGACCCAGTATGGCCATTCTTATGTTTTATGTATGGAGAGACCACATCATATGACGTAAGACTTCATGCCAGACCTGAAGCCTACTTTCAGTAATGGAAGGCTAGTGCTTTAGGCACTAACCAGATCTGGACATTTCACCATCACATGTGTCCTCACCAACTTCATTTTGCACTGTAACTGAACGTACAATAAAGGCCTTGTAGAGAACCTCTTCATCTGTAAATTGAGAATGCTAGTTTACTGTAGAAAGTCTAGATTGTGCTGTAGAGTATTCAGTGTGAAAGTGACTTCTCATCTGATAAAGTCAGAACAATGTTTCTTTGTGGCTCCTTTTGAAAAAGCGTGTGATGATAAGTACCAGTATTCTACAAATGTCTCCAAACGGTAGCAGTGATTTTAATTAATATCAGTTATCCCTACAAACTGTTAACTCTTTTATTTGAGCTAGCTGCAACATATTCAGAAGGGGGAAGACAAGGACTGATATAATAAAATGGAAGGAATGATGGGTACTCAGTTCAACTCAGGCAGGACATAATTTAATTGACCCTTGCCTACCACTAAGTCACCCTTTCATTTTCTGTAATGTTAAATGAACACTTTCAAGACTGGTAGGCTTAAAATAGCCCCACCATCTTGATATTGGTTTGTGGACACGGTTGTATCAATCTCCAGTACCCTGCTTCCTGTAAAGAGGGGAACACTTAGAGCTGAGGTGGAGGTTTCTCAATTTGGGCAGGACAGTGGATGAGATGAACCCACTGATCTGATCTGGTATGGCAATTCCTACCTTTCTATATGTCACTCCATGGAGCTCAGATGTGAAAGATGTATGAATGTAGCTAAATGGCAAAAATAAACAAGAGAGAGCAAGAATGACATTGTACAGTATAACTTTGTACAATTTATATTAAATCTACAACTGTGTTTACTAATATCACTTTTTTTTTGGTTCAGAAAAAGAAAAAAGGCAAGGTGGGTCTCTGCTTCAATAGACCTGAAAAGTGCTGGGCTTGAGTAGGGTAACAAGCATGCGGTTATATTAAAGTGGTGCTGCACTCTTGTTAAATGCCTGATGATATCACAGAAGCTTGAACTTTTTGCCAATGTCAGAGTGAGTTATCTGCATATGGGAACTTGATTGGTGTTAGAGCTAGTTTCCTGCAGCTTTCTGCAATTATACTCTACCATAGGCAGTGATGGCTTTGTCTTCCTATTGTATAGCTAATAAGAGCTTTGCAGGATAGTGTACTCAGCTCGCACAGAGAAGATAGCACCTCTGAAACTTTCCATCCCTATAGGCCTGATCCAGATGCTGATCACCCAGGACTCCCATTGTTTTCAGTGGCAGCTGAAGGTGTCCAGCAGCTCATGGAATTGGGTCTTGTTTCTGACCTGTTACCCCAACACGCCATAAACCCTCTCCTTCACTCCCAGCTCCAGACCCTTCTCCCGGTATCTCCCTTTCCAGCACAACACAACCCTGCTCCAGACAAATGTCCTAGTATCCACCTTCTACTGTCAAATGCTGCCACTTTTCCTGCCACAAAGTCCTGCTCCCCAAACTCCCACCAGCTGTCTAACCCAGCTGCCATCCCCCTTCTCTAGTAAGCTATGGGTTTCTCCCACCCATCCCTTACAACACACTCAGCTACAAAGTATTCTCTACCTTGAAAGTAGGTAGTGATGTGAGAATTATGCTATTTTTCCATTTGGGGGATGCAAAAATAAACCCCATTGAAACAAGTTATAAGGATTAATTCGGTAAACTCCTGTTTGGACTGTTATTTGCAAATTACCATTTACGTCCTAGTCCATAAAACATCCAAAATCAGGTGAGCACATAAAAAATACACGGCATGTCCGGCAAGAGCAGAGCAATCGTTTCTGTCTTTGAAAACATTAAAGAAAAGCAAAGAAAGCAATTGCGCTTTGCGCCTGAATGCCTCACAAGTCAGTACTGGGAAGGAATCAAACACATGCACTGTACAAAGATAAAACATTTCCATACTAACAACTTAGCTCATTTTCTGCATGGGAGTTATTGTAGTGCAGGTGGCCTTTATTGCTACTGCAGTGTTGCCACCCTTTCTGTGTGAGGGCTGTTAAAGTTAGGGTGACCAGACAGCAAGTGCGAAAAATCAGGACAGGGGGTGGGGGTTAATAGGCGCCTATATAAGACAAAGCCCCAAATATCAGGACTGTCCTTATAAAATCGGGGCATCTGGTCACACTAATTAAAGTACAACAAAGAACGTGGCTGGCCTCTTTTTTTGCTCCTAAAACCAGGGAGTGTTTACTGCATAAATGGCTTTCCTGTACAAGGAGAACTAATTCCTATTTTTGCACAAGGAGTATTAACAGCATGAGTATTACTTTTTAGCATGATGAGAACAGTAACTTCAGAGCCACCTTTGGCGCAGTCTCAGCTGTTACCACACTTGGTACCCTTTCTGTGATGGGAGCTGTTGCAGCATGAGCATGGTCACAGAATGGATTTTCTCAAACACTTTGCCCTCCTCTATTATGTAACTTCCACTTCTCTTCTCTTTGCTCTCTTCCTCCTCTCTCTAGCCAATCATCTTTGTTTCTGACAGAGCAAACAGCAATAAGGAGTTGAGAGTTGATGAAGCATCTGACAAGGAGAAGAAAAAAACGAGCAGAGATGAGAAAAAGAAAAACGATGAGGTTTCTGTACGAGTTGGCATGAAGAAAATGGAGCTTGGTCTGGCTAGCATGGGGAAGTGGCGGGGTGGGGGCCAGGAAACTGAGAATTATGAGATAAGGAAAACCCTTTTAAAACTGATAACGGTTTATCCAGACATAATTTTGGCTGATTTAGAAATTTCAGAGAGACAAGGTGGGTGAGGTAATATCTTTTGTTGGGCCTTCTGCTGCGAGAGACAGTTAGTCCAATAAAAGATATTACCTTATCCACCTGGTGTCTCTACTATAGTGGGACTGACACAGCTACAACTACACTGCATTAGACCTTTCAGTCAAGTCGGTGGATATATTGAAATTGAGACAGAAGAGATCGTCCCTGCAATGATTTTATGCCTATGTTGGAGAGAGTGGTTCGTTTCATAGGAAACATGTTGATCTTTTGTGATGATCTAGACTGGGGTAGTCTATTTTTTTGTCAAGGTCCAAATTTCTTGGTCAAGGTATAGTCAAGGTCCAGACTCCAGAGAAACATTTTTCACACTGCAATAACAATAACAATGATAATAAATAAATAAAAAGATTTCATGGTCCATTCAAAAGTGTCTGGTGGTCTGGATTTGGCCCACGGTTTGTCTATTGACTACCCGGATCTAGACTGTGCAAGATGACACCTTTACAATTAGAGAAGTAATTCAATCAGTTGCTGATCAATCTCCCTGTAACAGCACCTGTTGTACAGGCAGTGTGTAGAAAATAAACTCATGTGGACTTCAAGAGGCTCCTGTTGATTACCAAGGCTTGTCTACAGTACAATTTCTACTGTGATTGTATCAGCATTGTATTTTACAATGCAGTAGTGCTCTAACACCGTTATAAATTGTGCAGAGGGCATCAAATTGTGTTATAATCATGGTATAGCCCTGTAAAGACCTGACCTTGCTCCAGCATGGTTTATATGTAGTTGGTGCTAGCACAGTCTGAACAGAATTGCTGCTAGCAAGGTCTGAGTGTAGTTTTCCTGCCCCTTCCGTTCAAGGATTGTTTTCCTGAAAACTGTGCTAGCCAAACTATTCTCTAGCATCCGTCTGAGTAGCCTGTACCCTTGATTCTCTAGCATGGTTACATAATAGTTTAAAATGCTCTTCACAATGGTCAGGAAAAAACATGCTAGACACTGCTATTAATAACCATATTTAAACAGTTGTTGCAAGGAGAATGTCAATCATAAGCTCTAGGTCCTGTCTATGCTGTAACAATTACTATGATAGTGGGGACCCAATTACAATACAGTTGTTTTCTGACATATATTAAGTTGCATTGTAGAAGTGAAAACACTGTTTTAAACTGTATCTTCAAATCATCCTACAGCCTTGGACTTGACAGGGTTCCAGTATAGTTCAGGAACATAATACAACACAGTTTAGTTCTAGCTATACCGCAGGACTACACCATCTGTTAGCTAAGTTGGGAGGTTACCAAGTTGCAATCAGGTCACCCAAAGCTGTTTTTACAGCATGGTTGGGTTCTAAATTGGGCTGTTTCTAAAAATAACTCCAGTATAAATATTTATTTAAAAGATCAGAGAAATGTTATAATAAAATCTATATTTTTTTTCCCTCTGACTTATTTTTCCCTTTCCAGCCCTAATGTATTAGTGGCATAAATAGGAAACTCTTGTCAACTGTTCTCCTTTGTAGTATCATTACTTCCTAACACAATAGGCTCTGCTGTGATTTAGTTTCATAATCAGAGGAAGAAAGTCTTGTTTATAGTCTTCTAGGCTTATCAAACAAATAACCAGAAAATACAGAAAGGTTCAAGAGAGAGAAGACTTGGATTGATCTTATAAACTATCCACTGGGCAGATGAAGAATCTGGATTCTACAATAGGATTTTGTGTACTGAAAAAGTGAATCCCACCCAGGCTGTCCTGGGGACAGGTGGGAAAAGATTGAGTGGAACCAGTTATACATGTATTTCTTTTTCCTTTCTCTGGCTGTTAGAGAAAGAAACCTTGGAGAATTCAGAGTTTACCCCTAGAGAATTACTCTAATTTCAGGTTTCAGAGTAGCAGCTGTGTTAGTCTATATTAGCAAAAAGAAAAGGAGTACTTGTGGCACCTTAGAGACTAACAAATTTATTTGAGCATAAGCTTTCAGTAGATGCATCCGATGAAGTGAGCTGTAGCTCACGAAAGCTTATGCTCAAATAAATTTGTTAGTCTTTAAGATGCCACAAGTACTCCTTTTCTTTTTGCTCTAATTTCAATCTCTATAAAGCATTAGAGAAGCACCTAAGCAACAATGCTCAGGCACTGAACCAAAGTCGGCGTTGTTCAGAGTCTGGGTGTTGGTTTCTCTGCATGGAAAATGGGGCTATTTTGCTGTGGGATTTTCAGGGAATGCCTGAGACTGAGAGGTAGCAATATACTATCTGTCTTTTGTTTTTAACTACAACGAGGAAACTCGCATTTAATATGTAATTAGTGTTACTCAACAGCATGCAAAATTAAAACTAAAATGTGAAGCTTCCTTTTTAAAGACATGTGAGTAATTGTCCCTTAGTAATGCTCAGATTTGTGTGCATGTGCAAGAAAAAGAGGGAGGCTGTCACAGAGAGAGGCTGCCCTATGGGCTATTCTGCCTTGGAGGAAAAGGCTGCTGCAGGCAATATATAATCTATGCCTCTGAACCCTCACTGAAATTCTTCTATTCAGTAGATAGGTAAAGGGGTATTTTCATTACTAGAACTTGTCAAAGTAAAGTGCACTTGACCCAAGAGCAGATCTCCCCACAACATGCGTGCTCCATGCCTGCCAACTGAGGGGGTGGGGAGAGAAGTGTGGGCAGCAGGCTTCAGCAGATGTTACTGAGCATGCTCAGTACAATCCATGCAGCAAAGGTGGGGGAGGCATGCATGTTGCCTCTGCTCCAAATATTTCCTTTATAGGAAATGAAATCAAATATTTAAACAGAAACAGCAAAGAGTGAGAGTAATTGTTTAAAGGGATAAACAAGAGCAATGGGATGAAGTTAAGCAAGTAAACCTACATGATGGTTATTGGGGAACATTTTTAAACATTTTGAAATCTACTAGGCATTAGAAAAATTTCTAACAGCCCTCTTAAACTGTGGAATAGTTTCCTGAGAGGAAGGCCTGTCACTTGACTTGCTTCAAACTAGCCTGGACAAAGCACTACAAAATGTGTTGAAGAAACAAACTACTTGCTCCTGGTGAATGGATTGAATGGCTGGTAGATTTTTTTTTTATCTGTAACGTATGTGATATTAGCACAACTTTCTTCAGAAGGTCTTACAGAAAGGTGGTACATCCAGTCCGCTCTGCAAAGGCTACCAGGAAAATGTAACAAGCACTATTACAGTTCCTTGCTGTAGGGCATTCTGCTCTCCAGAGCAGTTCCCAAAGGAATGATCCTGAAATAGGAAAAGTTCTACTCTGTTGGGGAGGGAAAAGGGAGTTGAAATGTTATTCCAAATTCATGAAGGATTTTCAGACAGTCACAAGTGAGTGATTGATCCGGCCCCAGAGATCCCCTTCTCTCTCCCAAAGGCCCTCACACCAGCCCATCAACATTATATTTGTGTCTTTGCAGCCCACTCCAACAAATGCTGACAAGGACAGCGAAGAAGAGAAGCAGTTCAGGAATATATTCCAGCAGATTGCTGGAGATGTGAGTACACAGTCGAAGTCTCTATCTTTCGTAACAGACTAACCTTGAGAGCAGTTAAATCAACAGCCATTCCAAAGAGGATGGAGCTAGTGGTGGCTGATGGCAGAACAAGGAGCAATGGTCTCAAGTTGCAGTGGGGGAGGTTTAGGCTGGATATTAGGAAACACTATTTCACTAGAAGAATGGTGAAGCACTGGAATGGGTTACCTAGGGAGGTGGTGGAATCTCCATCCTTAGAGGTTTTTAAGGCCCGGCTTGACAAAGCCATGGCTGGGGTGATTTAGTCAGAGTTGGTCCTGCTTTGAGCAGGAGGTTGGACTAGATGACCTCTGGAAGTCTCTTCCAACCTTAATCTTCTATGATTCTATGCAGATTCGAAACACACTTGAAACTCTCTCTGATCTCCGGCAAGGTCTCAAACCAAGCAAATCACAGTACAGTAATACACTGAAGGCCTGAGACCTAAATGTAGTTTTGGAACCATATCTTGTCATTGTTTAGTCTTTTTGCAAATAAGAGGGAGCTTTATTTAAAGCTGGCTTTGTGCTTCATTGCTAGTATGTGGAGTTTCTTGACCAACTTCACTTAACATGTATAAATAAAAATAAAATATTCCTCAGTGGGTGCTTAATTGTGGAAATTAAACATGGAAACAGATCAACAACTGCAGTGCTTGGTGGCCTGGTAATAGGATAGAAAACCTTTTACCTTTAGCTCATTGAGTCAGGTGTGACCCAAGGTGTTCTTGACATGAATTTACTGGCTGTTCATCTAATGACTGTTCAATAGCCTGTATGAAATGAGCTGGTGATTCCCAGAGGATAGGGGATCACTTAATTAGCACTGTTTGTCACCTGGTTCCGTGTCTCAGCAGCGAGGTGACAGTTTGAATGGGCACAGAATAAACTGCACCCTCTTTCACCCCTATAGGCAGATCTCTCCAGAGTGGGGCTGTGGAAAAGAAACTTTCATTGCCACTTCTGATTCTATATCTGTTCTCTAGAGAATCTATATCTCTCTAGCTAGAGAATCAGTCTTTGTACAGAACCGGAATGAAACTGACTTTAAAAGTTCAGAAAAATGAAATGATATATTTCTGCCTGACAGAAAACTAACACTGGGAAGCCACAAGTTCTAGAACTTGCAGGGGAAGCTGTGGCCTGAGTAATTTTAAATAATATTTTTTTTTCACTAGAAGTTTCACACTTATTCCTCTAGTACTGTTTTTTAAACAGTTAAAGAATGACAAGCAGGAATGTAGGAGCAAAAGAAGGAGAGTTAGAGACAAGACCAAAAAACAAGAAAGAGAATACCTACAATTGTGTACATGCACACACACATACCCACAACCTATCCCAGCATTAAGGCATGTCCCGTGGGTTTTACAAGGTTTGAACTCAGTATGACTTAAGGATAGAGTGGGTCTAGACCATTAACATGACCCCATCTAAACTAGCTGGCAAAGCATCCTTCCAGCAAACCACATTTAATAGTTCTTGTTGGAAGGATGTCAGCAGTTTCCCTAGCCAGTGTAAACAGTGCTAATGGCCCTGATGGTTCTTTTGTGCACTGATTTACACCAATGTAACTTCACTGACTTCCATGGAGTTACTTCTGATTTTAGACTTGAAAAAGTAAAGAGACAATCAGGCTCAATAAGTTGTTTTCCTCTCACTTTAACTCTCTATGAATAACTCAGATCCTAAAAGTCCACTAAACTAAGAAACACATTGCACAACTTGGACGATCCCCTGATCTTGGGACAGCTGTGGGGCTGATCCAGTCCCCTACTTAAGACAGAAATGCTTTAACTTGGATCCCCAGGATGCAAGCAAGCCTGGATAGCTGTGCTCCCATGCCAACAGGTGGATGTGCAGGGTGGCACAGCAGCTGATAAGGCAGGTCATCTCCAGTGCAGGGGGGATCCTTTAAGTTGCCCTTTAATCTTTTAATCTTCCTATGGCCAGCTACACCAGCTTTTTATTAATTATTATTATCATTTTACCAGTGATATGGTCAACAGTCCAGCCAAAGATTTGGGCCAGTATCTGTACTGTGTATGAACTTGGACTTCTTTCTCTGCTGCATATTGCAGCACCTAAAATCACCGAGAAAAAAACTTAGCATTATTAAGAAATCCATGCTCTGCACCCCTTTCTGCTCCATACTGAATGTTATAATTTGTGGCATTCTCTCCACCTTTCTGTCCAGGACATGGAGATCAGTGCTGACGAACTTAGAAGTGTTCTGAATAACGTTTTAAAAAAACGTGAGTTTGAGCTTTTTTCTACCTCCTCATCAGTCTTTGAATATTATTGACCAAGGAACTCTCTAGTTGTGACATTGCCTGCAGTGTCATCTTCACACTGGTGGCCTCTTGATGTCAGTTATGGTTTAAGAACTTCCTACTATCACTGTAGTGGGATTCCCAGTTGGGACTCCAGCAGACTGAATTTGCTCACAGTAGCGTCCTTTCCATTTAGTCTAGGACTGAGTTCTCACCTCATGGCTGTGTTCGTTCAAGGACTAAAGAAAGTGAGATTCACTCAAAGCACTGTGTGGGCTAATCTAGCCTATATGAGGTGAAGAAAGTTCAGCCAGAATTTGGAACAGTAATAGCCCTGAGTACCTGTCAGTTTCTCTGTCACACATTTTTTGGAAGGTGTCAGAGGTAGATTTAGGGTTTGTACTTTGAATGGAGTCACATCAGATAGGAGGATATACTTGCTGATTTGTACAGTTTCTTCATTTGGGATTATTTCTTTCAGACAAAGACCTGAAGACAAAAGGGTTTGCGCTGGAGTCCTGCCGCAGCATGATTGCCTTAATGGACGTATCCTTCTCAAATCATAGATGATTATTTGATATATTAAGTTTCTTGCACTACTTGCTGCAGAACTACCTGAAATACAGCTTTGTAAATTCGGGAATATAACCGTGCCTCTGTGGGTCACAACTAAGAATACCAAATTCGGGACAAACTGCTGCAGAAATAGGGCAGATACACCCCCAAACTGGAGGTTATTCTCCCTTACGATATACCAAATCAGCAACAAAACTAAACTTCTGTTTCACCACACTGGCTAACAAGAAGTCAGAAAAGCAGTTTCCTTAGGCATTTCAATCCTTATATCACCACTGAAAACACTAGACTTAAAGATGAGTTGTTCTTTAAAACCAATTTAATCAAATAAAAGAGTTCTTCTGATCCCAAAGGACCAGCCACATAGTCAGGTCAATATATAACTCATATCTGACCCAAAAATCACACTGTTGCCAATCCTTTTGTATCTAAAGTCTAAAGGTTTATTTATGAAAAAGAAAAAGAAAAAGAAAGAAAGGTGAGAGATAAAAATGGTTAAAGGAATCAAATACATACAATAATTGCAAAGTTCTTGGTTCAGGCTTGTAGCAGTGATGGAATAAACTGCTGTCTTAAGTCATGTCCCTGGTTGCTTCCAACTCATTGGAAGGTCCTCAGTCCCTTGGTTTTAATGCTCCCATCAGTATAAGTCCATGGTCCAGAGGCTTGAGCAGGAAAGAGGCAAAGCAGTTTCCAGAGCTTTTTATAGCTTCTGCCATGTGGAGAGAAATTCATTGTTTCAAACAAAGCCCTCAGCACAGCTGGTGGAAAATTACAGGTAGCAAGATGGAGTTTGGAGTCACATGGGCAAATCACATGTCCCTGCATAATTTCGCTTATTCATAGCAGGAAAGTCCATTATCTGTAGATAGGTGTCTTCCATGGTCCGTTGTGAGTTAAGTGCTCCTTGATGAGCCACTTAATTTGAATAGTCCCTTCAAGATGTGCAGGCTAAATACCTTGTGGGCGTTACCCCAGGAGCAAACATACTTGAATTACAGTATAGAGCCAATGCTCATAACTTCAAATACAAAAATGATACATGCACACAAATAACATAATTATATTCAGCAAATGATAACCTTTCCATAGACACCTTACTTGGCAACCTTTGTACAAGATTTGTTGCAATTATATAACAGTGGTAGCAACAGTGATCTACATGGTCATGTTTTATCAGATAACATAACAGGGAAGCAGAACAATACTTTATATTCTGTACATTCCTATTTCCCGACAGTGGCCAGTACCACATGCTTCAGTTGAAAGCAGAAGAAACTCCAGAGTGGACAATTATGCAACAACCAGCTCATTGCAGAAGTTTCTTCCTAACCTGGCCGTTAGTTACCTTTTTGTCCTGAAGCATAAAGATTAGATCTTTTCTTTAAAAATCATATCTAATGTAGCTATAGTTTATGCAACAAAATTTCACTATTTCTCTGTTATCCTTAATTTGTAATATGTTAAGTACATCTTACTGTGTACTTTTTATATAAAAGTATTTTGATAATCTCAGAGCATGCACTATAATATACAGTACTACAAGATGGTACATATTCATTTTGGTAGAAAAACTGTATAATATGTTGTATTTGATATTGTGACAAAGTTCATATATCTGCCTTCTATTACTCTCCTATAGCCATCTGGTCCGACCCTGTCACAATATATAATGTGTGATCAAGTAATTAAAGAAGATTGTTATGCACATACATAGAAGGACAGAGTGAAATTTGCAAATGCAACTTGAGTGCATAATTATGCAGCCTTAATAGAATGTTGTATAGGATTTCTTAGGTTGTTTTGGTGGATTTTTTAAGAGAGATGGAAAATATAAAACAGAAGGAGCTTTATTCTTCAGGATGAAACTTAAATTGGCAAGTTAAATTGGCAACTTCATGTGTAAATTTCCACATTTGAATCTATTTGAAAAGATACCACTAGAACAGTGCTTCTCAAGCTATCTGGTGTGGGGGACTGGCAATTTTTTTTTCCAATGTGTGCGCAGACCAGCAGCCGATGGCTCGGTCCGCGGACCACCACTTTGAGTAGCACTGCACTGGAACACCTCAATCCTACACACTTTAAAAGATCTCCAGGAGGGACCCCCTCTCCTACCAAATGCAGGAGCTCTGTACCTAGTGACAACATTTTATGAGCATGGAATTAAATGCAATTCAGAATTAACAAAAGGGTTCATAAAGTACTTTTCAGTACTATTCACCCACCTCTAATAATAAGGGAAATCCTAAATAAGATTTTATATTCTCTTGAAGTGGACTCTGACCTGAGTTTTGATAACTTTCCCTTAAAACATTTGTTTTTTACCTGAACTCTCATAACACAGACAGATGGTTCAGGGAAAATAAACTTCGAGGAGTTTCGACACCTCTGGGATAAGCTGAAAAGCTGGCAGGTATTGTTGAGAACTTCTTGTGTTTTTCTTATTCTGTACTTCTTCCATAGAGGCAATGTTCACATAACTATTCTATCAAAACAGTTCTCTTTCTGAATCCCACAAAACATCTACTCACAATATAATACAGTGGTTCTCAACCTTTCCAGTCTATTGTACCCCTTTCAGGAGTCTGATTTCTCTTGCGTGCCCCAAGTTTCACCTCATTTAAAAAACTATTTGCTTACAAAATCAGACATAAAAATATAAAAGTGTCACGGCACACTTACTGAAAAATTGCTCAGTTTCCCATTTTTACCGTATAATTATAAAATAAATTGATTGGAATACACAGCTCACAGCATCCTCCTCCTTGCTAGTATTCAGGGACTGAGAGCAGACCCACCTGGCAACCCGTCCCTGACAAGATGTGAATATAGAGCAAAAGGCAACTCATCAACTGTTTAAAGTCTAGATTATAAATAGCTTCTATATATCAAAATTAAGGTGCTGAATTGTTTACTGGCAGCCAATGCAGTTTACAGAGGAATTGGAGTTATGCAGCACTGAGCAAAATAGGTTTGTTAGTTTTTTCAGCACCTCTCATGTGCTAGATATTCCAAAGTGTTTGCAAAGCAGTGAATTAGATCAGTAGTTTTCAACCTCTTTTCATTTGCGGACCCCTACATTTTTTTGAATGGACGAGCGGACCCCTTTGGAAATTTTAGACATAGTCTGCAGACCCCTAGGGTTGAAAAACCACTGAGTTAGATGATAGTTACATTTGCTTATATGATCACTGTATTATCATTATGTACTCTGTAATGGCTCACCCAGAGACTTGGGAATTGAAACCTGATTTATATAGCAAAAGGGTCTATTAGCCAGGGCACTGGGATTATTCCCAACTTTTTTCTGTAAAGGGCCCTGGATCTTCAATTTCTAACTGGGCAGCCAACAGACATAAGAAAGAAGGGCCTTGGTACAACATCTCATTTGAGCGATAGCCCTACAATAATGCAGCACCCCTTACAACTGCACTGCCGTGTCACCATTCTTTATATGCACTTGCCTCAACGTGTGTGGGATGGAACACACAACTTTCACAGACAATCATTATTCTTCAATGACCCGCCACTCTACTCTGTATGGAATTCGTCTAGCCTTTGAAGCCTAGATACTAGAGTGAAAATTATAGCCCTACTCAGTGGCCTACTCAGTGGCCCAATCAGCTTTGTTTTTCTACAAAATGACCAAACTTTATTCCTGATATTTATTTTTTTCTTTTCCAGAAAATTTTCAAACATTATGACACAGATCATTCTGGCACCATTAACAGTTACGAGATGCGTAATGCAGTCAAAGATGCAGGTATTGCACAGTACTCAATGCCCTGTATTTTTGGATAGGGAGTCATCTAAATCCATGCTCTCTTGCTCTCCCCTTGTTCCTACCCTTCCTGTACCGATATAGCAAAAATGAGAAGTACAGTGCAGCCTTTTAAAGGAATATGCCCTAGAAAAACCTGGATACTGAGCTGTTGCCCAGGACAAATTTTCACATGTCCAAGATGCAAGGAAAACACTTTGTGTTTTGAAGACTGAATCTTCTGTTCAGCCAGTTCTACCTTTCAGTGGTAAACTATATTTTGCCTTCCCTGTGCACCCTCCATCAAGGATCTCAGGGAGCTTTACAAACATTAATTAATTGCCTGGCACAGCTACCAAGCTTTTTTCACCTCCATGTTTGACATTTCTCAAGAGTGGGAAGTCACCTATTTCCCCCAGGGTTCCTGCCAACTAGTGGCAACTGGTGTGAGGGAGGCAGGGACCTGTTCCCAACACACCTCACAAGCAGGGGCGGGGAGGAGGCAAGGAGCAGCAGTGGACGTTCCTGGGCCATTGACACAGCAAGCCTGGAGTAGCCTGGGAGGGTTGTTGTAGGTGGAATCTGGAGCAGCCTCCCTTATTCAGCCCTCCCCGTTCTTGCCCCATTTAGTCCACTTCACCCCCTTCCCTCACATTCTGTCCCCTCTTATCCCCCTTCCCTTCCCTTGCCTACCTGCTCCTGCTGATATTGCTGCCACAGTCCCTTGCCCCTTCTCTGAGTCTGGGCCTGAGGTTCCCTCCTGGCTGGCCAGATACTGACAGATAAGAGAAGTTACCTGGCTGCTTCTAGCCACAGTGGCCCCTGGTGACCAGGAGGAACGATAGTAGCTCTTTGCCTACAGCTTGCTCACAGCCCAGCTGATTACAGGGGATGCCTGCTGAGCTGCAGGCAGGTGGGACTAGGGTTGCTAATTTTAATTGGATATATTCCTGGAGGTTTCATCAAGTGACATAATCTTTAATTAAAGATCAATCTTTAATTCCTGGTGACTACAGGACAATCCTGGAGGGTTGGCAACCCTAGGTGGGACAGGGTGGCAAGATGCATGACACTTGATAGCCCTGCCCCTGTGAGGTAGGGAAGTGTTATTGGGGAACTCAGCATCTCCCACCTGCTTTATATCAGGGGAGGAGATGATTTGCTCTTTAGCCTTTCACTGCTTATATCAGTGCTGTCCAGCCTTAGTAAATGAAGCCTGGCCACTTCCATAACCCTCATCCACTCAGTGTGGTATTCTGTCCATCTCAGTGGGGGCTGGATCATATAAAGCTTGATGAACTGGTTGCAGGCTAAGTTCCCTTTAAGCTGTGTGACTTCACAGCAGGCTATCAAGGGCCGTGCAGGTGCCTGGACTGGAGAGGAGAGAGGTAGGGGGTGTGCAGGGCTGTGGCAGGGAGAGGCGCCTCTCCCCTGGCCCCAGCTCCAGCCCCAGGGCTGCCATGGCAAGAGAGGGTTGGGGGCAGTCCTCTCTCCCTGCCGCAGACCTGGGGCAGCCTGCACCCTAAACTCCTCATCCCCAGCCCCACCCCAGAGCCCACACCCCCAGCTGGAGCCCCCAGCCCTGAGCCCACTCTGAACCCCTTGGCCCCACCCCCACCACACATCACCTCCATATTGGTGCACATAATAAAATTCATTCCACAGATGGATGTAAAACCTTAGAGGGAGCAGTGGTTGCAGGCACAGCTAGGAGCTGGCTCCTTTAGCTCAGACAGTGGAGGACTATGCTTTTTAGAAGCTGAGGCCCCAGGTTCTATCCCTGCTCTGACAAACCACCCAGGAGTGCAGTGTTGCACTTATGTCAAATAGCAGAACTCCTCCGCTGGGTATGAGTATACGGGCAGGGGAAAGAGAAGGTGGCAACCTCAGGCCGCACATCCTGTGGTGTGCTGAATACCAACTGACTCAGGAGCCAGTGCAAGTGGGGCTTCTGCTGCTTAGCAGAGGGCACCACTCTCCAGCCAGGCTGTAAAGGTTCACCCTCATAGAATTTGTTGTGGATTTATTAAATTGTGCAAATACAGGTTTCAGAGTAACAGCCGTGTTAGTCTGTATTCGCAAAAAGAAAAGGAGTACTTGTGGCACCTTAGAGACTAACCAATTTATTTGAGCATGAGCTTTCGTGAGCTACAGCTCACTTCATCGGATGCATACCGTGGAAACTGCAGCAGACTTTATATACACACAGAGAATATGAAACAATACCTCCTCCCACCCCACTGTCCTGCTGGTAATAGCTTATCTAAAGTGATCATCAAGTTGGGCCATTTCCAGCACAAATCCAGGTTTTCTCACCCTCCACCCCCACACACAAATTCACTCTCCTGCTGGTGATAGCCCATCCAAAGTGACAACTCTCTCAGGAAAGGTAGCCTGTTTCCTCTTGTTTTTTCCTACCCCCCCCCCCCCCCAGATGTTCTGGTTTAACTTGGATTTTAACTTGAAGAGTGGTCAGTTTGGATGAGCTATTACCAGCAGGAGAGTGAGTTTCTGTGTGTATGGGGGTGGGGGGATGTGAGAACCTGGATTTATGCAGGAAATAGCCCAGCTTGATTGTCATGCACATTGTGTAAAGAGTTGTCACTTTGGATGGGCTATCACCAGCAGGAGAGTGAATTTGTGTGGGGGGGTGGAGGGTGAGAAAACCTGGATTTGTGCTGGAAATCACTTTAGATAAGCTATTACCAGCAGGACAGTGGGGTGGGAATAGGTATTGTTTCATATTCTCTGTGTATATATAAAGCCTGCTGCAGTTTCCACGATATGCATCTGAGGAAGTGAGCTGTAGCTCACGAAAGCTTATGCTCTAATAAATTGGTTAGTCTCTAAGGTGCCACAAGTCCTCCTTTTCTTTTTGCAAATACAGACTAACACGGCTGCTACTCTGAAACCTGTCTCTACACAATGTGCATGATAATCAAGTTGGGCCATTTCCTGCACAAATCCAGGTTCTCTCACCCCCTCACCCCCCTCCCAAAAACCACACACACAAACTCACTATCCTGCTGGTAATAGCTCATCCAAAGTGACCACTCTCCCTACAATGTGCATGATAATCAAGGTGGGCCATTTCCAGCACAAATCCAGGTTTTCTCACCCCCCCACCCCCATACACACACAAACTCACTCTCCTGCTGGTAATAGCTCATCCAAACTGACCACTCTCCAAGTTTAAATCCAAGTTAAACCAGAACATCTGGGGGGGGGGGTAGGAAAAAACAAGGGGAAATAGGCTACCTTGCATAATGACTTAGCCACTCCCAGTCTCTATTTAAGCCTAAATTAATAGTATCCAATTTGCAAATGAATTCCAATTCAGCAGTTTCTCGCTGGAGTCTGGATTTGAAGTTTTTTTGTTTTAAGATAGCGACCTTCATGTCTGTGATTGCGTGACCAGAGAGATTGAAGTGTTCTCCGACTGGTTTATGAATGTTATAATTCTTGACATCTGATTTGTGTCCATTTATTCTTTTACGTAGAGACTGTCCAGTTTGACCAATGTATATGGCAGAGGGGCATTGCTGGCACATGATGGCATATATCACATTGGTGGATGTGCAGGTGAACGAGCCTCTGATAGTGTGGCTGATGTTATTAGGCCCTGTGATGGTGTCCCCTGAATAGATATGTGGGCACAGTTGGCAACGGGCTTTGTTGCAAGGATAAGTTCCTGGGTTAGTGGTTCTGTTGTGTGGTATGTGGTTGTTGGTGAGTATTTGCTTCAGGTTGCGGGGCTGTCTGTAGGCAAGGACTGGCCTGTCTCCCAAGATTTGTGAGAGTGTTGGGTCATCCTTTAGGATAGGTTGTAGATCCTTAATAATGCGTTGGAGGGATTTTAGTTGGGGGCTGAAGGTGACGGCTAGTGGCGTTCTGTTATTTTCTTTGTTAGGCCTGTCCTGTAGTAGGTAACTTCTGGGAACTCTTCTGGCTCTATCAATCTGTTTCTTCACTTCCGCAGGTGGGTATTGTAGTTGTAAGAAAGCTTGACAGAGATCTTGTACGTGTTTGTCTCTGTCTGAGGGGTTGGAGCAAATGCGGTTGTATCGCAGAGCTTGGCTGTAGACGATGGATCGTGTGGTGTGGTCAGGGTGAAAGCTGGAGGCATGCAGGTAGGAATAGCGGTCAGTAGGTTTCCGGTATAGGGTGGTGATTATGTGACCATTGTTTATGAGCACTGTAGTGTCCAGGAAGTGGATCTCTTGCATGGACTGGACCAGGCTGAGGTTGATGGTGGGATGGAAATTGTTGAAATCATGGTGGAATTCCTCAAGGGCTTCTTTTCCATGGGTCCAGATGATGAAGATGTCATCAATATAGCGCAAGTAGAGTAGGGGCTTTAGGGGACGAGAGCTGAGGAAGCGTTGTTCTAAATCAGCCATAAAAATGTTGGCATAATGTGGGGCCATGCGGGTACCCATAGCAGTGTCGCTGATCTGAAGGTATACATTGTCCCCAAATGTAAAATAGTTATGGGTAAGGACAAAGTCACAAAGTTCAGCCACCAGGTTAGCCGTGACATTATCGGGGATAGTGTTCTTGACGGCTTGTAGTCCATCTTTGTGTGGAATGTTGGTGTAGAGGGCTTCTACATGCATAGTGGCCAGGATGGTGTTATCAGGAAGATCACCGATGGATTGAAGTTTCCTCAGGAAGTCAGTGGTGTCTCAAAGGTAGCTGGGAGTGCTGGTAGCGTAGGGCCTGAGGAGGGAGTCTACATAGCCAGACAATCCTGCTGTCAGGGTGCCAATGCCTGAGATGATGGGGCGCCCAGGATTTCCAGGTTTATGGATCTTGGGTAGTAGATAGAATATCCCAGGTCGGGGTTCCAGGGGTGTGTCTGTGCGGATTTGATCTTGTGCTTTTTCAGGAAGTTTCTTGAGCAAATTCTGTAGTTGCTTTTGGTAACTCTCAGTGGGATCATAGGGTAATGGCTTGTAGAAAGTGGTGTTGGAGAGCTGCCGAGCAGCCTCTTGTTCATATTCCGACCTATTCATGATGACAACAGCACTTCCTTTGTCAGCCTTTTTGATTATGATGTCAGAGTTGTTTCTGAGGCTGTGGATGGCATTGCGTTCCGCATGGCTGAGGTTATGGGGCAAGTGATGCTGCTTTTCCACAATTTCAGCCCGTGCACGTCGGCGGAAGCACTCTATGTAGAAGTCCAGTCTGCTGTTTCGACCTTCAGGAGGAGTCCACCTAGAATCCCTCTTTCTGTAGTGTTGGTAGGGAGACCTCTGTGGATTAGTATGTTGTTCAGAGGTATTTTGGAAATATTCCTTGAGTTGGAGACATCGAAAATAGGATTCTATGTCACCACAGAACCTTATCATGTTCGTGGGGGTGGAGGGGCAGAAGGAGAGGCCCCGAGATAGAACAGCTGCTTCTGCTGGGCTGAGAGTATAGTTGGATAGGTTAACAATATTGCTAGGTGGGTTGAGGGAACCATTGCTGTGGCCCCTTGTAGCATGTAGTAGTTTAGAAAGTTTAGTGTCCTTTTTCTTTTGTAGAGAAGCAAAGTGTGCATTGTAAATGGCTTGTCTAGTTTTAGTAAAATCCAGCCACGAGGAAGTTTGTGTGGAAGGTTGGTTTTTTATGAGAGTATCCATTTTTGAGAGCTCATTCTTAATCTTTCCCTGTTTGCTGTAGAGGATGTTGATCAGGTGATTCCGCAGTTTCTTTGAGAGCGTGTGGCACAAGCTGTCAGCATAGTCTGTGTGGTATGTAGGTTGTAATGGATTTTTTACCTTCAGTCCTCTTGGTACAATGTCCATCTGTTTGCATTTGGAAAGGAAGATGATGTCTGTCTGTATCTGTACAACAGGGCCTAATAACATCAGCCACACTATCAGAGGCTCGTTCACCTGCACATCCACCAATGTGATATATGCCATCATGTGCCAGCAATGCCCCTCTGCCATATACATTGGTCAAACTGGACAGTCTCTACGTAAAAGAATAAATGGACACAAATCAGATGTCAAGAATTATAACATTCATAAACCAGTCGGAGAACACTTCAATCTCTCTGGTCACGCAATCACAGACATGAAGGTCGCTATCTTAAAACAAAAAAACTTCAAATCCAGACTCCAGCGAGAAACTGCTGAATTGGAATTCATTTGCAAATTGGATACTATTAATTTAGGCTTAAATAGAGACTGGGAGTGGCTAAGTCATTATGCAAGGTAGCCTATTTCCCCTTGTTTTTTCCTACCCCGCCCCCCCAGATGTTCTGGTTTAACTTGGATTTAAACTTGGAGAGTGGTCAGTTTGGATGAGCTATTACCAGCAGGAGAGTGAGTTTGTGTGTGTATGGGGGTGGGGGGGTGAGAAAACCTGGATTTGTGCTGGAAATGGCCCACCTTGATTATCATGCACATTGTAGGGAGAGTGGTCACTTTGGATGAGCTATTACCAGCAGGATAGTGAGTTTGTGTGTGTGGTTTTTGGGAGGGGGGTGAGGGGGTGAGAGAACCTGGATTTGTGCAGGAAATGGCCCAACTTGATTATCATGCACATTGTGTAGAGAGTTGTCACTTTGGATGGGCTATCACCAGCAGGAGAGTGAATTTGTGTGTGGGGGTGGAGGGTGAGAAAACCTGGATTTGTGCTGGAAATGGCCCAACTTGATGATCACTTTAGATAAGCTATTACCAGCAGGACAGTGGGGTGGGAGGAGGTATTGTTTCATATTCTCTGTGTGTATATAAAGTCTGCTGCAGTTTCCACGGTATGCATCCGATGAAGTGAGCTGTAGCTCACGAAAGCTCATGCTCAAATAAATTGGTTAGTCTCTAAGGTGCCACAAGTACTCCTTTTCTTTGTGCAAATACAGTTAAAGCACACTATATGTTTTTCCACCTGCACAGTATTATCCCCACTTTACAGACGTGGAAACTGAGTCACAGAGCAGTTCAGTTATCGGCCCAAGGTCACACAGAGAATCTATAGTTGAGCCAAATCTCTTGACCCCCACTCCTGTGCCTTAGTCACAAAGCCTCTGTTCCAGTTTGGTGGGGGGTGGGGGTCTATTTTAGTCTCTTCTTTATAATGGGGGACCTTTCAATTTTCACCTGCCTATCACTAAGAAAGTACCCTTCAAAAAACTGTACTGTCCCTGCCCACCCCCAAGCATGCAACATAATTAAATAGTATTCACCCTGCAGACCAGGTGGCTGCTTCATCTCTCCCAAACTTATTAGCATACCGGCTTCTAGAGAGACTATACTGGCCCTGACAAATTCCATTACCAGTGACTGCTGCTAAGGGAGGGAGAGTATTTCATCATTCAGAAACTCATGAGCTTTCTTATGAACCTTAATGTGAAGACATTGGTAAAGTCTCTACATCAACATTTTGTGCATTGCTCAGGCAGCTATATTTCGGTTTTGGCAAAACCTCAATCATCAAATTTTGGTTTTCCAAGGACAAATAAAAACAAACTACACCTGGGTTTTGATTTACATGCTGCAGGAATACGGTACATTTTACAGGTTTCTCATTCTTGCTAGTAAAATTCTTAGCCTAAAATAATATTCTTTGTTCTTTAAATAATTCTCCTAAACTAGGAGAGGAATAAAAATGTAAAATAAACTCTAAACCCATGCTTAATATTGAAAGCCCACATATTCTGTGTGACTATGCATGTAACCAGCCCCAAGCAATGCCCAGATTCATATAAATGCCTCTGATAAGCCAATCTGCTGCACTGGTTGACTAACTGCACATTCCTATACAGTATGTAGATGGGTAATATTGAGGCTGGAGTTTGTATGTTTTAGTCATTTATTTTTTGCCACTGTACTGGTTTATTGTTGTAACACCTACTTTCCTCATTGATCCCTATCTGAGTTTTTGTTACTCCAGCCCCTTATTTCATCAGATCTAAATTAGATTTTAAACTCTTTGTGGCAAGGACCTTCTCTTCACAGTGATAATGGGAGGTAATGAGCACGCTTTTGGCCACTTGAAAACAGTCATTTCAAAATGTTGTTTCCTTTTAAGATAGTAACCTGACACAATAAAGCTTCCTGCATTTTTATTTTTCTTGGGTCACTCAGCTTGGACCTTTGGTATATGCTTAGGCCCAGGAACTGATGACTACATACAAAGCTTTTCCTCAGTGTCAGTCTGGTACCAGAACTGTGCCAAGAGCTGAAGGACAGCTGTTTTTGTTTTTTCTGTTTTTCTTCCTTCTCAGGATTCTGCCTCAACAAGCAGCTCTACGACATCATTACAATGCGCTATGCTGACAGAAACATGAACATTGACTTTGACAGTTTTATCTGCTGCTTTGTGCGACTGGAAGGAATGTTCAGTAAGTGCCTGTCTAATTTTTACTGTACTTCTTCGTGTGCTATCCCTCTCTCACACAGGAGCACATGGGTCGTCCCTGGCAAAAAGTGCTCTAAAGCACTGAAAGCTTAATATCAGTGACCATTATGAAAATTAGTTGATTTCAGTGATGAACATCCTCTGTTCTGCAGTGCTTCTCTCGTGTTGTAAGCTATGAGTCTCAGGCTCTGTAAGCTCCTTCACAGCAGCAGCTGTTTTATATTCATTAGTAGGGTGACCAGATGTCCCATTTTTAAAGGGACAGTCCCTTATTTAAGCCTTCCTGCAGGTGTCCTGACTTTTTCTTAAAAACAGGCAAATTGTCCTGCATTTTCTGCCTCCACCCATCAGTACCAGTGGGTCCTGCTGCTGGCCAGATCCCTGCTCACCAGCCACCCAGGGGGAGGTTCAGTGGCTGATGATGGGGGGTGGGTGTGCAAGGCTGGTGGCGGGGCGAAGCTGCAGTGCATGGGGTCGGCTGCTTCCCCTGGTGGTCCATCAGCGCAGCCCCACTGCATGCCAGCTCATGGCTAGCAGGGCCCCGTTTCCAGCCAATGCTGGCTGCATGCCGCGGCAGCTGATAAGTACTGGCAGGCACCAGGGTGCAGCTGGTTACATGTCGCCTCTGCTGCCCACCCATCGGCCTTTTACGTATGCCTCCTCTCGCTGTCCTCTCCCTGCTTTGCCCCTTCACCTCCTAGCCCCACTGCTCCTCTGTATCCCTCCCACCCCAGCAGGGCACATCCCACTCCCAGTGCTGTGAGGAGAACCAGCCCCTGGTCAGAGTGCTCAGCTCATCAATAGCCTGGCCAGCAGGCTCCTTCCTCCCCCCAGTGCCTCTGGCTTGGGTGGCGCCCCAGGAAAGCCCAAGCTGCTCCGCCCCCTAGGCACCCTCCCCTGCTGAGCCACCTCCCTGGCTGGTTCGCCCCTGCAGTCAGGTTCCCTGGGCCCTGGTGCACAATGCATCCTTAACCCCTTTGTGCCTGCCTGTAGCTGGGGGACAGGAGGCAGCTGGGTTATGTCGGTGGCCAGCAGCAGCCTGGAGGTATTAGCTGCCTTTCGACACTGTGCGGGCAGGAAGGGGCAAACTGCACTGTGCGGGGCAGGGGGAAAGGGGAGAGGAAGAGATGAGCTCTGCAAAGACACAGGCCAGGTCATCCCTTCCTCCTCTCCTCCCCTGCGGCTGGAAGCAGCTCCTGTCCCTTCCATCCCACACAATGCCAAAAGGCTGCTGCTGGCCATATTCTGGTGTGAACCCTGGCAGAAATTGGGGGGAAGCATGTGACCCCACCTGCTCCCCCTCCACATGTTGCCTCAGGAAGACACAGCACCAGGTACTGGGAGAGGCGGGTCCGTCCCAGGACCCCAGCCGGGCATGGAGGGTGGAGAGCACCAGACAGGGAGGGTCAGGTTGGTTGGTCACCCCCACCCCCCTGCCCCTGTGCGAGAGAAGGGTATGTGGGTGTTGGGGGGGGGGAGAGTAGGGGTGTGTGTGTCACCTCTTTCCCAGTGAACACTAAAGCCTTAAAGATAAAAAGGTAAAGAAGAAGAATTCAGCTATACAGTATTTCTTTTTAATTGGGGTTCCGTCACCTTGATGTTAATTTGAACATTTATACTGCATAGTTCTGACTCATTGTCATGAACTTACTTGAATACAAGTAATTTTACCAGGTGTCCCATATTCAGCATAGGGAAATATGGTCACCCTATTCATTAGTGCTCCAGCAATGTAAGATTCCCATAAATAAAGCTACTATTGAAGGCTATTTGGTAGCTACAACTGGAGTGAAATGCAGCTGCTTAATATCATTAGCCATAGGGAGCAGAGTTTTTCAGCATCTTCACTTCTCTTTCTTTCCGGCTGCATATATTATTTGAGTACGTTATTATTGGGTATTTCCTCTCACTCCTGTGTGCCACAATAGCATGGTCATTCTTGCTTATAACGAACTGGCCCTGTATAAATCCAGCTACTAAAGGCAGAAGGGCCCTCAACTATGCATTTTGCTTCCCTCACTGCTCTGACCATTTCAATCCGTTGTATGCCGTGTGAGACTGATATATTATCTCAGTGTTTCACTTGAGGATGTGATTATGGGGTTATATGTGAGGTAGGTCAGCGTGTTGTTTTAATAATTTCACATATGGGCTCAAGGACTATATGACATGACAGGCACAGTTTATAAACCCAAAAGA
Source organism: Lepidochelys olivacea (assembly GCF_965140295.1). Taxonomy (NCBI): domain Eukaryota; kingdom Metazoa; phylum Chordata; order Testudines; family Cheloniidae; genus Lepidochelys; species Lepidochelys olivacea. The sequence goes on along the minus strand of NC_140416.1, from coordinate 65,672,203 downwards.
AAATAACAGGTTTCAGAGGAGCAGCCGTATTAGTCTGTATTCGCAAAAAGAAAAGGAGTACTTGTGGCACCTTAGAGTCTAACAAATTTATTTGAGCATAAGCTTTCGTGAGCTACAGCTCACATCATCGGATGTATTCAGTGGAAAATACAGTGGGGAGATTTATATACATAGAGAACATGAAGCAATGGGTGTTACCATACACACTGTAGCCAGAGTGATCACTTAAGGTGAGCTATTACCAGCCGGAGAGCGGGGGGCGGGGACCTTTTGTAGTGATAATCAAGGTGGGCCATTTCCAGCAGTTGACAAGAACATCTCAGGAACAGTGGGGGATGGAGGGGGGGAATAAACATGGGGAAATAGTTTACTTTTTGTAATGACTCATCCACTCCCAGTCTCTATTCAAGCCTAAGTTAATTGTATCCAGTTGCAAATTAATTCCAATTCAGCAGTCTCTTGTTGGAGTCTGTTTTTGAAGTTTTTTTGTTGAAGAATTGCAACTTTTACGTCTGTAATCGAGTGACCAAAGAGATTGAAGTGTTCTCCGACTGGTTTTTGAATGTTATAATTCTTGACGTCTGATTTGTGTCCATTTATTCTTTTACATAGAGACTGTCCAGTTTGACCAATGTATGTGGCAGAGGGGCATTGCTGGCACATGACGGCATATATCACATTGGTAGATGTGCAGGTGAACGAGCCTCTGATAGTGTGGCTGATGTGATTAGGCCCTATGATGGTGTCCCCTGAATAGATATGTGGAGACAGTTGGCAATGGGCTTTGTTGCAAGGATAGGTTCCTGGGTTAGTGGTTCTGTTGTGTGGTTGCTGGGTGAGTATTTGCTTCAGGTTGGGGGGCTGTCTGTAAGCAAGGACTGGCCTGTCTCCCAAGATCTGAGAGAGTGATGGGTCGTCCTTCAGGATAGGTTGTAGATCCTTGATGATGCGTTGGAGAGGTTTTAGTTGGGGGCTGAAGGTGACGGCTAGTGGCGTTCTGTTATTTTCTTTGTTGGGCCTGTCCTGTAGTAGGTAACTTTTGGGTACTCTTCTGGCTCTGTCAATCTGTTTCTTCACTTCAGCAGGTGGATATTGTAGTTGTAAGAATGTTTGATAGAGATCTTGTAGGTGTTTGTCTCTGTCTGAGGGTATGTCTACACTACCGAATAAGGTCGAATTTATAGAAGTTGGTTTTTTAGAAATCGGTTTTATATATTCGAGTGTGTGTCCCCCCACAGAAAATGCTGTAAGTGCATTAAGTGCATTAACTCGGCGGAGCGCTTCCACAGTACCGAGGCTAGAGTCGACTTCCGGAGCATTGCACTGTGGATAACTATCCCACAGTTCCCGCAGTCTCCGCTGCCCATTGGAATTCTGGGTTGAGATCCCAATGCCTGATGGGGCTAAAACATTGTCGTGGGTGGTTCTGGGTACATATCATCAGGCCCCCCTTCCCTCCCTCCCTCCGTGAAAGCAAGGGCAGACAATCGTTTTGCGCCTTTTTTCCTGAGTTTCCTGTTCAGACACCATACCACGGCAGATATACCACGGCATATCATGGAGCCCGCTCAGGTAACTGTCACCGTATGTCTCCTGGGTGCTGGCAGACGCGGTACGGCATTGCTACACAGTAGCAGCAACCCATTGCCTTGTGGCAGCAGACGGTGCAGTACGACTGGTAGCCGTCCTCGTCGTGTCCGAGGTGCTCCTGGCCACGTCGGCTGGGAGCGCCTGGACAGACATGGGCGCAGAGACTAAATTTGGAGTGACTTGACCAGGTCATTCTCTTTAGTCCTGCAGTCAGTCCTATTGAACCGTCTTATGGTGAGCAGGCAGCCGATACGGATTGCTAGCAGTCATATTGTACCATCTTCTGCCGGGCAGGCAAGAGATGAGGATGGCTAGCAGTCCTACTGTACCATCTTCTGCCGAGCAGCCATGAGATGTGGATGACATGCAGTCCTTCTGCACCGTCTGCTGCCAGCCAAAGATGTAAAAGATAGATGGAGTGGATCAAAACAAGAAATAGACCAGATTTGTTTTGTACTCATTTGCTTCCCCCCTCCCCTGTCTAGGGGACTCATTCCTCTAGGTCACACTGCAGTCACTCACAGAGAAGATGCAGCGAGGTAAATCTAGCCATGTATCAATCAGAGGCCAGGCTAACCTCCTTGTTCCAATAAGAACAATAATTTAGGTGCACCATTTCTTATTGGAACCCTCCGTGAAGTCCTGCCTGAAATACTCCTTGATGTAAAGCCATCCCCTTTGTTGATTTTAGCTCCCTGAAGCCAACCCTATAAGCCGTGTCGTCAGTCGCTCCTCCCTCATTCAGAGCAACAGCAGACAATCGTTCCGCGCCTTTTTTCTGTGCGGACGCCATACCAAGGCAAGCATGGAGGCCGCTCAGCTCACTTTGGCAATTAGGAGCACATTAAACACCACACGCATTATCCAGCAGTATATGCAGCACCAGAACCTGGCAAAGCGATACCGGGCAAGGAGGCGACGTCAGCGCGGTCACGTGAGTGATCAGGACATGGACACAGATTTCTCTGAAAGCATGGGCCCTGCCAATGCATGCATCATGGTGCTAATGGGGCAGGTTCATGCTGTGGAACGCCGATTCTGGGCTCGGGAAACAAGCACAGACTGGTGGGACCGCATAGCGTTGCAGGTCTGAGACGATTCCCAGTGGCTGCGAAACTTTCGCATGCGTAAGGACACTTTCATGGAACTTTGTGACTTGCTTTCCCCTGCCCTGAGGCGCATGAATACCAAGATGAGAGCAGCCCTCACAGTTGAGAAGTGAGTGGCGATAGCCCTGTGGAAACTTGCAACGCCAGACAGCTACCGGTCAGTTGGGAATCAATTTGGAGTGGGCAAATCTACTGTTGGGGCTGCTGTGATGCAAGTAGCCCACGCAATCAAAGATCTGCTGATATCAAGGGTAGTGACCCTGGGAAATGTGCAGGTCATAGTGGATGGCTTTGCTGTAATGGGCTTCCCTAACTGTGGTGGGGCCATAGACGGAACCCGTATCCCTATCTTGGCACCGGAGCACCAAGCCGCCGAGTACATAAACCGCAAGGGGTACTTTTCGATAGTGCTGCAAGCTCTGGTGGATCACAAGGGACGTTTCACCAACATCAACGTGGGATGGCCGGGAAAGGTACATGACGCTCGCATCTTCAGGAACTCTGGTCTGTTTCAAAAGCTGCAGGAAGGGCCTTTATTCCCAGACCAGAAAATAACTGTTGGGGATGTTGAAATGCCTATATGTATCCTTGAGGACCCAGCCTACCCCTTAATGCCATGGCTCATGAAGCCGTACACAGGCAGCCTGGACAGTAGTCAGGAGCTGTTCAACTACAGGCTGAGCAAGTGCAGAATGGTGGTAGAATGTGCATTTGGACGTTTAAAGGCGCGCTGGCGCAGTTTACTGACTCGTTTAGACCTCAGCGAAACCAATATTCCCACTGTTATTACTGTGTGCTCCACAATATCTGTGAGAGTAAGGGGGAGACGTTTATGGCGGGGTGGGAGGTTGAGGCAAATCACCTGGTTGCTGGTTACGCGCAGCCAGACACCAGGGCAGTTAGAAGAGCACAGGAGGGCATGGTACGCATCAGAGAAGCTTTGAAAACCAGTTTCATGACTGGCCAGGCTACGGTGTGAAAGTTCTGTTTGTTTCTCCTTGATGAAACCCCCCGCCCCTTGGTTCACTCTACTTCCCTGTAAGCTAACCACCATCCCCTCCTCCCTCCGATCACTGCTTGCAGAGGCAATAAAGTCATTGTTGCTTCACATTCATGCATTCTTTATTCATTCATCACACAAATAGGGGGATGACTACCAAGGTAGCCCAGGAGGGGTGGTGGAGGAGGGAAGGAAAATGCCACACAGCACTTTAAAAGTTTACAACTTTAAAATTTATTGAATGCCAGCCTTCTTTTTTTGGGGGGCAATCCTCTGTGGCGGAGTGGCTGGTTGGCCAGTGGCCCCCCCACCGCGTTCTTGGGCGTCTGGGTGAGGAGGCTATGGAACTTGGGGAGGAGGGCGGTTGGTTACACAGGGGCTGTAGTGGGAGTCTGTGCTCCAGCTGCCTTTGCTGCAGCTCAACCATACACTGGAGCATATTGGTTTGGTCCTCCAGCAGCCTGAGCATTGAATCCTGCCTCCTCTCACCACGCTGCCGCCACATTTGAGCTTCAGCCCTGTCTTCAGCCCGCCACCTCTCCTCCCGGTCATTTTGTGCTTTCCTGCACTCTGACATTATTTGCCTCCACACATTCGTCTGTGCTCTGTCAGTGTGGGAGGACAGCATGAGCTTGGAGAACATTTCATCACGAGTGCATTTTTTTTTTCTTTCTAATCTTCACTAGCCTCTGGGAAGGAGAAGATCCTGTGATCATTGAAACACATGCAGCTGGTGGAGAAAAAAAAGGGACAGCGGTATTTAAAAAGACATTTTATAAAACAGTGGCTACACTCTTTCAGGGTAAACTTGCTGTTAACATTACATACATAGCACATGTGCTTTCGTTACAAGGTCGCATTTTGCCTCCCCCCACTGCATGGCTACCCCCTCAACCCTCCCCCCTCCCTGTGGCTAACAGCGGGAAACATTTCTGTTTAGCCACAGGCAAACAGCCCAGCAGGAATGGGTTCCTCTGAGTGTCCCCTGAAGAAAAGCAGTCTATTTCAACCAGGTGACCATGAATTATATCTCACTCTCCTGAGGATAACACAGAGAGATAAAGAACGGATGTTGTTTAAACGCCAGCAAACATACACTGAAATGCTTTGTTGTACAATGATTCCCGAGTACATGTTACTAGCCTGGAGTGGTAAAGTGTCCTACCATGAAGGACGCAATAAGGCTGCCCTCCCCAGAAACCTTTTGCAAAGGCTTTGGGAGTACATCCAGGAGAGCCGCGAATGCCAGGGCAAAGTAATCCTTTCACATGCTTGCTTTTAAACCATGTATAGTATTTTAAAAGGTACACTCACCAGAGGTCCCTTCTCCGCCTGCTGGGTCCAGGAGGCAGCCTTGGGTGGGTTCGGGGGGTACTGACTCCAGGTCCAGGGTGAGAAACAGTTCCTGGGTGTCGGGAAAACCAGTTTCTCCGCTTGCTTGCTGTGAGCTATCTACAACCTCCTCCTCCTCCTCCTCCTCATCTTCTTCGTCCCCAAAACCTGCTTCCGTATTGCCTCCATCTCCATTGAAGGAGTCAAACAACACGGCTGGGGTAGTGGTGGCTGAACCCCCTAAAATGGCATGCAGCTCATCATAGAAGTGGCACGTTTGGGGCTCTGACCCGGAGTGGCCGTTCGCCTCTCTGGTTTTCTGGTAGGCTTGCCTCAGCTCCTTCAGTTTCACGCGGCACTGCTTCGGGTCCCTGTTATGGCCTCTGTCCTTCATGCCCAGGGAGATTTTGACAAAGGTTTTGGCATTTCGAAAACTGGAACGGAGTTCTGATAGCACGGATTCCTCTCCCCATACAGCGATCAGATCCCGTACCTCCCGTTCGGTCCATGCTGGAGCTCGTTTGCGATTCTGGGACTCCATCATGGTCACCTCTGCTGATGAGCTCTGCATGGTCACCTGCAGCTTGCCACGCTGGCCAAACAGGAAATGAGATTCAAAAGTTCGCGGTTCTTTTCCTGTCTACCTGGCCAGTGCATCTGAGTTGAGAGTGCTGTCCAGAGCGGTCACAATGGAGCACTCTGGGATAGCTCCCGGAGGCCAATACCATCGAATTGTATCCACAGTACCCCAAATTCGAGGCGGCAAGGCCGATTTAAGCGCTAATCCACTTGTCAGGGGTGGAGTAAGGAAATCGATTTTAAGAGCCCTTTAAGTCGAAATAAAGGGCTTCATCGTGTGGACGGGTGCAGGTTTACATTGATTTAATGCTGCTAAATTCGACCTAAAGTCCTAGTGTAGACCAGGGCTGAGGGGTTGGAGCAAATGCAGTTGTATCGTAGAGTTTGGTTGTAGAAAATGGATCATGTGGTGTGGTCTGGGTGAAAGCTGGAGGCATGTAGATAGGAATAGCGGTCAGTAGGTTTCCGGTATAGGGCGGTGTTTATGTGACCATCGCTTATTAGCACCGTAGTGTCCAGGAAGTGGATCTCTTGTGTGGACTGGTCCAGGCTGAGGTTGATGGTGGGATGGAAATTGTTGAAATCATGGTGGAATTCCTCAAGGGATTCTTTTCCATGGGTCCAGATGATGATGATGTCATCAATGTAGCGCAAGTAGAGTAGGGGCATTAGGGGACGAGAGCTGAGGAAGTATTGTTCTAAGTCAGCCATAAAAATGTTGGCATACTGTGGGGCCATGCAGGTACCCATAGCAGTGCTGCTGATTTGAAGGTATACATTGTCCCCAAATGTGAAATAGTTATGGGTGAGGACAAAGTCACAAAAGTTCAGCCACCAGGTTTGTCGTGACATTACTGGGGATACTGTTCCTGACGGCTTGTAGTCCATCTTTGTGTGGAATGTTGGTGTAGAGGGCTTCTACATCCATAGTGGCCAGGATGGTGTTTTCAGAAAGATCACCAATGGATTGTAGTTTCCATAGGAAGTCAGTAGTGTCTCGAAGATAGCTGGGAGTGCTGGTAGCGTAGGGCCTGAGGAGGGAGTCTATATAGCCAGACAATCCTGCTGTCAGGGTCAATGCCTGAGATGATGGGGCATCCAGGATTTCCAGGTTTATGGATCTTGGGTAGCAGATAGAATACCTCAGGTCGGGGTTCCAGCGGTGTGTCTGTGTGGATTTGTTCTTGTGCTTTTTCAGGGAGTTTCTTGAGCAAATGCTGTAGTTTCTTTTGGTAACCCTCAGTGGGATCGGAGGGTTATGGCTTGTAGAAAGTGGTGTTGGAGAGTTGCCCAGAAGCCTCTTGTTCATATTCCGACCTATTCATGATGATGACAGCACCTTCTTTGTCAGCCTTTTTGATTATGATGTCAGAGTTGTTTCTGAGGCTGTGGATGGCATTGTGTTCTGTACGGCTGAGGTTATGGGGCAAGCGATGCTGCTTTTCCACAATTTCAGCCCATGCACGTCGGTGGAAGCACTCTATGTAGAAGTCCAGTCTGTTGTTTCGACCTTCAGGAGGAGTCCACCCAGAATCCTTCTTTTTGTAGTCTTGGTAGGAAGGTCTCTGTGGGTTAGTATGCTGTTCAGAGGTGTGTTGGAAATATTCCTTGAGTCGGAGACGTCGAAAATAGGATTCTAGGTCACCACAGAACTGTATCATGTTCGTGGGGGTGGAGGGGCAGAAGGAGAGGCTCCGAAATAGGACAGATTCTTCTGCTGGGCTAAGAGTATAGTTGGATAGATTAACAATATTGCTGGGTGGGTTAAGGGAACCATTGTTGTGGCCCCTTGTGACATGTAGTAGTTTAGATAGTTTAGTGTGCTTCTCTACAAAAGAAAAAGGAAAGTGTGTGTTGTAAATGGCTTGTCTAGTTTTTGTAAAGTCCAGCCACGAGGAAGTTTGTGTGGAAGGTTGGTTTTTTATGAGAGTATCCATTTTTGAGAGCTCATTCTTAATCTTTCCCTGTTTGCTGTAGAGGATGTTGATCAGGTGATTCCGCAGTTTCTTTGAGAGCGTGTGGCACAAGCTGTCAGCATAGTCTGTGTGGTATGTAGGTTGTAATGGATTTTTTACCTTCAGTCCTTTTGGTACGATGTCTATCTGTTTGCATTTGGAAAGGAAGATGATGTCTGTCTGTATCTGTATGAGTTTTTTCATGAAGTTGATAGATTTCCACTTCATACGGCTAAATTCAGTGCCTTACATAATGACAGGTTTCAGAGTAACAGCCTTGTTAGTCTGTATTCGCAAAAAGAAAAGGAGTACTTGTGGCACCTTAGAGACTAACCAATTTATTTGAGCATAAGCTTTCGTGAGCTACAGCTCACTTCGTCCGATGCATTAGCTCATGAAAGCTTATGCTCAAATAAATTGGTTAGTCTCTAAGGTGCCACAAGTACTCCTTTTCTTTTTGTGAATACAGATTAACACGGCTGCTACTCTGAAACCTGTCACCTTAAATGATCACTCTGGTTACAGTGTGTATGGTAACACCCATTGTTTCATGTTCTCTATGTATATAAATCTGCCAACTGTATTTTCCACTGAATGCACCCGATGAAGTGAGCTGTAGCTCACGATAGCTTGTGCTCTAAAAGAAAATAAGTAACTGTGCCTTGTTGACTACAGCTGAGGAACAACAAAGCAGGGACACTTAACAAGCCCAGTAGCTGAATAACTATCAGCACAATTCTATACAACAGATTGGGACTGTAGTTGGTTTGTTATACACAGGATGGTCTTCACTTTGTCCATAGTAATTGTATGTACTTTGTATTGATTTATCTTTCCTTAGGGGCATTCCACGCCTTTGATAAAGATGGAGATGGTATCATTAAACTCAACGTCTTGGAGGTAAATAATTTTACTCAGGTATTTTTCTTGGGTTACGGTCAGGTTGATCAATTTTGTTCTTACTCTTTGTCACCCTTACGCTTAAGGGAGTCTTGTCAGAGTTAAGCTAACATTACTGTCTAAATGGTAAGATAAGAGACTCCATAACGTCTGCTCGAGAGTTTGCTACTGCTATCAATTTTATTTGGAAGATGCTCAGATACACAGTGACGTATGGCAATATAAAACCATTTGATGGATAAGCTAAATTAGACAATCAGATTGCAACCCAAATCTCTTACAATTTGTCATTTAAAGTGCATCCAAGAACTTTAGAAATTTATGAAACAATTTAAAACTAAAAACACCATTTAAAATATTTTGGACAATAATCTCCTACTCCTACCCTAAGGTAGTGCCTCTCCCTAGTTCTCAAATAAGCCCTCACCTTTATGGCATATGTACTTTTAAAAAGTTCAGCTGACAGGCTCGGTGTTCCATAGTTTAATATGTGTCCGCTGTCTTAAATGACTTGGAGAGAAAATGGAAATATATCCAAGGAACAAGGAAGGGTGAGAAAGGTGGCTAAACCTGCAATGTTTATCACCTTACATCTCAGGTGAGGCTTATTGTACTATGGTTACAAAGCTCTGATATATCTTTTTACAGTGTATACCCTGGAGTGGAGGCAAAATGAAAGGTTAGACCCTATCAAGGATTTAACTAGATACAGAAGAAAAAAATGTGGCAGAGAAGCTTTGCCTATGACAGCTCTTCTTCATCTAAGTGTATACATTTAAACAGCCTTAAGTTTTATTTTATCCCAGGACAGTTAACTGTTACACCTTTATGTAGAGTAGGTCAAAAAAAGTTATAGTGCAGTTACTCTAAGGACTTTTAAGAGCCTGCCTGACAGCATGGTTTCAGTTTAAGCTTCTGGCTTGAAACACATAGACTCCCAATAATTACTGTCTCAGATGGTGGCAGGGTGAATTTAGCCCTTCATCCTTTAATGGTATGTAAAGTGAGGTCCATGCGTTCTTACTCCATGCAAGTCATTTGGGTAAGATTAAAAAAAAAAAAATAGGGATCCACTGAGACTTTGCATTAAGAGAGGTGTGTGAGCAAGTAGCATGGGACAAAATTCAGACCATTGCCACTGCCCACAATGCTGCATAACATAGTGAGCGTTCCTATTGGGTACCGGGAACCAGGAGGGCACAAGTCTGCCCATTGCTAAAAGACGCTTCTCCTGCCTTAGGGGAGGATCCACAAGGTCTAGGAACTCAAGTAATTATGGGGGACAACCAAAAATGTAACCGGGCAAGTGTGAAGGTCAAAGGGTCAAACAAAGGGAATCGAAGGGGGACACCGAGCGGAGAACCCTGGACAGCGCCCACTGCTCCTTGAAGGTGTCAAGGGAGCCAGCGGATGCTGCCCAGAGGAACTCCGCCCGGACGCATGAACGGAGGGAGGACTGGAAATAGGCCCCACAGTCGGAAAGAACCTCCTTAGCCAACGTCCTCTCCATGGTGATGTAGTGAGTGTTAGCAGGCGGCTATCCTCCAGCTCCAGGAATGGCTGCATTTCAGTGGCTCCAGCTGTCTTCTATACCTTTTATGAATTATTTTGGGGTTGAAAGCGGCTACCTACCTATAAATATATCCCATTTACACTACTTCATTTTATAACCCTGTTTTTGATTTAAATTGTGAGGGGAAGGAGGTGGGGGATGCACTCTACTCTTGGTTTTGGAAGTCACCAGCATACTGTGTGCAACTGTAATCTCTCATTCCCAGTCTTGATATCACCATAGAACCATCTAAAATGCATTTGTCTTCCTCTCTTTTGGGTTCCTGGGGAGACAGATGGGCCTAGTGGGGATCAGAAACTGCTATGTAATGAGGGTCCAGCCAAATGGGCCAGATATAAGCATGATTCTCTGGGGCATGGGCCTAAATCTAGTCCCACTATTATTTGGAATTCATGTATTTATGAGCCCTTCTAGAAGTGGTTGCTATCACAGGGCATGTTTAGGGGAAGGAGTCAGGCTCCAAAGAATGCTCTCCTCACCTCAAATTGGCATTTTTGGGAGGGGGTGGTGGTGGTGGTGGTGTGAGTTACCAAATCCCTGTCCACACTGCTAGAAATTCAGCTGTTGTAAGGGAGCTAGAAAACCAGTTAACTCCTTTGCCTTCCCATCTGTGCATTTACATCACAAAATTCTTGTTGCAGTTCCATATAAGCAGCTGGCCTTGGGAACACCACATGGGGGAAAAGCAGCCAGTCCCAAAGGAACAGCAGATATGTGGATAAAAAGTGAAAGGACGGGGGCTACTTCAACTATGTGTAATGATGAACTATCTGAACATTATTAGATGGCTGGCTAGTGGGGCAGAGTCAGGAGAGGGCCATACCCATGAAAGGGCAATTGCTGAGAGCGAATCTTGGTGTGAAGAGGAACTAGGCTATAATCACCACCAACCACAAGAGAGATTCTGCAGACCATGCCAAAGTCATAATCATCGAAATTCTTATTTTAAAATGTGGGGGTATCTCTGAGCAGTTTCATGTTACAGTTCATAGAAACAAGACCTGGCAGTAACTGAAGTATCATCAGTTCTGAGTTTTGTTGCGTGACTGATGAGAATGGCAATGGTCTACTGTTCTCCAGTCACGTTGAAATCACTTCTGTTGCTACTTAACTTTCACTCTTCTTTCAGTGGCTGCAGCTCACCATGTATGCTTAAATCAACCTGGCCTCCCTTTCCTTGTGCATGAACGCTGTCCACAACGCTCAGGACTTCTGTTGGAAGCAACCAGCCACGTTTACCTCAGAATATGAAGGACTTCCCAACACAGCTGCCTCCCCTGCTAGGAGCCAAAGAGCAAAGAACAATGGTTACCTAAGGCAACTTGCACGTTCCAATGCTAAACTCGAAGAAGGCACAATATAAAAATAGGTGGCCATACCCTTTAGCAAAGTGACTGGAGCTCACTACCTAAAAACTAATATATTAATGCCCCCCTGGTATTTTAGTTTTGCAACAAAGGTTTAACTTAAAAATGCTGACCTTTGGTCATCAATGGCATGGTAAGGTTACCCTCAGTCACTCCCCACACAATGCACATGCCTTTCCAATACTACACTGGCATAGGGAAAATATTTTCCCTACCTCTCCATAGCTATAATTCCAAATCAACAGTTAGTCCTTATGCAGGACGACAGCTGTAGCTAAACTGTGACTCATAGGCACCACTGCCATCTTCTCACTCTTCAGTTCCTCTGTTCTAATTCTGGTTTCAGCATTGCTAGGGCTGCTTCTTTACAACAGTGTACCCAACCATAAATCACACTCATCCTGGTTTTTCCATGTGCTGAACCATCTAGTATTTTTCATATCATGTCTCAGTGGGCCAGTGTTGATGTTGTACAAGAACAAAAGTAATGAAGACATTATGGATATGTCTACAATGCAATAGAATGTGAATAAATAAATGTTTTCTTAACATGGACGATCTACATGGATTAAAACAGCAGTGAAGACACTGCCGTGTGGCTTTTAACTTGAGTTAGCAGCTCAAATTCAAGGCAGTGGGGTAGCCTGGGGCTCAACTCCAGCTGCTCACCTGAGTTAAAAGGTGCATTGCTGTGTCTTCACTGCTATTTTAACCCATGTAGATAATCTAGGTTAACACCACAGTCTCCCCGCCCCCCCCCCCTTTTTTTTGGAAGCGTAGATGTACCTTGTGTGAAAACAAGACAATTAAATGAGGCACCAACAAAATATGAGTTTAACTCCCCTCCATTTTCAATGGGAACTGAGTGACTAACTCCCTTAATCTCTTCTGAAAATCTCACCTGTAAATACCTTGTGATTTATGACTAAGATGCCTTACGACTCTCTAGAACAGACACACCCTTCTACTCCACAAACAAGGGAGTACTTCCTGTTATTTTATACATTGCCCCATTGTGTACCATTGTATTATTTTAAACCCTTCCTCAACAGCCTGAGATAACGCTATCAGTGGAACTGAGTCCAGCAACTAATTGCAAGTTTGCCTAGCTCCCATCTCACATGGAAACTGCACCCTTCAGCTTTTAAGCTTACAAAACTGCACTTTAATTCAAGCAACTTCTGGTCTTTTACAGTCTCAACGTTGTTTTTACAAAAGTCAGTCTGTGAATGTAAGTTTTATCTGACATACTAGTATTAATCTAGAACTCTACAGTATCAACTGTTTGTTCCTCATACCGGCCTAGAGCGTTAGCTTTGGATCTGTACTACAGTTTATAAAGCAGCCTTAGTCTTAGCACTGAGTTGTCAGATGGAAAGGAGCTTCCATGATTTGAAGCTCTTTTAAAAAGGGCAATTTGTCAATTACTTAGCATCAACTTACTCTGTTGTCTTGAGGTGTGTCCCCCACCGCCTCCCATTTGCATTGGCTTGTGGGTTTAAGTTAAACAGAGAGAAAAAGCAAGCTTATCAGAAACCTCAAACTCCTTTCTCCAAAGAGATGAAAGGCCAGAAACATTAGGATTAGCTATGTGCATAGCTACTACTGGAATCAGCTAAGTGAGAGGCTTCTGTGATTGACAGTATGCCCAAGATGGAGATTTTAAAAGAGAAACTACTTCTTTGCAACCCTAAAACCCACTTTTACCGTTTGTTGATCTTGGAAGGTGACTCCAAGTCCATTTATAAACTAAGAGGTTCCTAGGTGTCTTCATTAAATGTGACTATTTTGGGAAAAAAAGAATTTGGTGCAGTTCAGTTCTAAAAGAGTTCTAACTTATGCACTCTAATAAATACTTGTGCTTGTGGTTTGATTCGTTGTCTTTTTTGCAGGAATGAAGAGGCAAAATGAAAGACTGGAAAGTGCTTAATTATGCTGTACACAGGATGCCTTGAGGCTACTTATATGACAAACATGTTGGGTTTTTATATTGATTTCCCTCTGACTTAAAGGCATCTGTAAATTAACCCTTTAAAGTCAACATATAAAGTCTCCAGAACACATAGATGGAGCAAAACAGAGAAAAAACAAGACATTAGGCTTTGTCATGATTACAGTGTCCGTTTATGTGATGTGGTATCAGTATTCATGAACAAATCATGAACTCTTGGATACAGCAGAACAGAGCCACCAGAACATTTTAATAGAATTAGCCCAAAAATGTGGTGTGCATTCAACCATGGCAGAGGTTCCGGGGGAGGGCAGGGGGGGAGAAGAATGTTAAGCTTCTGATATTCTCAGACACTGAAAAATATTTTAAGTTATGAAAATAATACTGAGATGTGCCATGCAAGCAATTTACTCCCTTAGAATTACTCCTAAGAAGAAATTAGAGACTCTAAATAACTAGATATTAAGCCAGGCATGTTTCAGGCAGTCACACTCCTTATTGCACCACATGCTGCCTTGATATAGCAGGATTCTCAAAATAATAGTGCCACAATATGCAAGAGCAGAAAGAGGTGCATGTTGGAGGAATGTGTGTTAGTCCAACTTCCAATTTAGGGGCTTCTGGAGATCAGTCTGATTTTCATGGGCATGAATGATTTCTCCACATCATTCAGCCAAATACACCTCTACCATGGCATTCAAAGACTGGTTTGTTTGGGTCTTTTTGATGCAGTTTCCACGCAATGCAGTTAGTCTCATTTAAGTTTGTTTTTCATGCTTCTAAATGACAAATGATTGCTTCTCAGGGTCTGAATTTTACCATTCAGCGCCACTGGAAAAAAATATGTCGGTGCCTATCTAGTTACAAACCTAACTTTAGGCACCCAGGTTTGAAAATGTTGGCCTTTATGTTCAAACTGCTGTAAGAACATTTACGAATCCTCACCATCCACATGAGGTACTTCAATATTAGAGAAAGGTTAAGTAACTTGCCTAAGGTGACATGGCAACTCTAGGAAGGCAGGCCAGAACACAAGGGTATCTGGATTCCAGTCCAGTGGTCAGTCCACAGCCTTTAATTCCCAATTGGAAGCAGACATGAATGTTACACTTTCTGCTCATTCCATATGAGAGTTATCACAGTGGATAGATTAAATCATTCTAAATTATCCAATGAAGGAATTAAATTCCATTCAGAATGAAGAATTAAGCTGACAGACAGAACATCTTAGTATAAAGAACTTTTATTTTTTTCTTTTGGTTTTGCTTATAAAGTTCCATTAATATGTTCACAGCTTTGCACCAAAATGAAAGAGGAAAGGCCAAGTCATTCTGTGCACATGATCCACACAGCTTTACTTATGAAATACTTAAAAGCCACATTGGTTTATCCCACTTTCATTCTTCCAAAGATTAGGTTTAATATTTGTAACAAAATGAAGTTGGAGAAGCTGGCAGGCACATATTAAAAAAACCACTTTACCTACACAGTTTGCTCTTTATTTTTACTAATAAATATTTTACAAACAATAACAAACAATTTCAATAATCTTTCTTGCATATTCTACAATTTGGGACTATCTAGAGAATCTCCAGGTAATAGTACCATACGTACCTGAAAACATCTGAAATTTCATCTTGTATTTGTGTTTAGTTACAAAAGGGAAGTCATCCTGTCATGACCACATATTTATCCACAGGAATCCAGTGTTTGCTAGAACTTGATTTGCATTTATGTTTCGTTGTTGTTCTTTGTTTATTTTGATCCAGTAGTGTTGCAGTGTGAAGGTCTGCAAATATGCACAGAAAACCTTGCAGCCAAACTTGTGGTGTTTAACAACAGGCTTTGACAAAGAATTCCATTTATCATCTTATATTTTGACCACGCATTTTTGAAGTCTGCATTCTAAACACTCGTCACAAGAAAGCAAACAGAAGCTGGGGTATTTAATGCATTTTTCTATCGATGAATTGAAAAGATTTTATTTTGCCATGGGTGGAAAAATCCCCCATTACCTCCAAAATGGCCCTTGCTGACCACAGCTCAGTAATTAAGGCATCTTGGGGGGTGGAGGTGAGAAACACTAAACCATCAACTAGCTACCATTTCTTCCATTAAAGCCCTGCGATTGGGAGGGGAAAAGATGACTGAAAAGCAATAACATTGATAATCTACCAACCAACTCAATTGCTGTTTTCTGAGAACAAAGAAGTTGTAATCTGGGATATAGCTAGAACATAACACTTTTTAGAGCTACTCCATTTATTCCCTCCTTCTTGTGATTGGAGGTGGAATAGGCAAATGTGGAATTCCCAGATTCGTCTTTTTTTTAATTTAATTTTTTTTTAAAAGAGATATACAATGGAAAGATTTCCTGAAAGATTATCTTCTGTGATACATAAGATATTTCCGATGTTACCACAACATGATCATGTTCTGAGCACTTACACCCACTAAACATCGTCATGGCATAAGCAAAATATCAGTATTGTTGGGCGGGGGGAGGGAGGGAAGGGGGGTGTTGAGAGAAGGGAAATGGTACTATGCACTCCAGCAAGACCATCATATTTTAGTTATACACCATACACAGCCCTTAGCCAATATATATGAAAAAATAAAAATAAAGCCCCACTTTCCTCTAGTTACTTTATTTTTTAACTCTTTCCTTTCAAGAAAAGCCAAATAAAAACAGTCTTGCTGCTTCAGATGTGTAGTGTTGCTTTCCTAGAGAGATCTACTCCTTCCTTTGAGTGGAGGGATGCCAGATGTCAGACTCCTGTGTGGGTTGGGGGGGGACAGACCAAATTTGCCTAATAAACTCAGATTTTAAATTTAAAGCCCTAATGAAAAATTAATTTATCAACTACTGTCCCTGCAATTTTCTTAGTGCCTAGAAGAACGAAGTGGTCATTACATTCAATCCGCCCAGATTTCCAGTTGAACAGGTAGGAAAGTAGATAATACAGATGGACACAAAACTGAACCCCATATCCAAATACCCCTCAACTTTGGGAAAGTTCAGATCTTCATGATAGCTTTGTGGCTTAGGGCTCTCTCATGGAAATTTGCTGTGATGCAGCAAAATGGTGTAACCTTTTTCTCTGAACCCCATACAGACAATTTATGAATATGCTGCTAAAACTTTTTTAAAGCTTATCCACCTATATAATTTCCCCTGACCACCACTAATTCTAATATTTAAATCGACATCTGTTTCTTTGTAAGCTACCAAACATAGGCACCCAGATGGGAACCACAGTTAGTTCTCTCTTTCTGGCATAATAGAAGGCTACATTTCATCAATTCCAATTACATTGGGAGGATAGTTTAAAAAGGTTAACCAAAGAAAAGATTTAAGGTGTCTTGAAATGAAAAAAAAAAAAAAAAAAGAGTTGGAAACCTTTGTTCACTCTCATCCAACTAAAATTTAAAAAAAAGAACCCCCCCTCCCCCCGCACACACACCCTTATAAGTAGTCAGGAACACAAATGAAAAGTGTGAGAACTGCATGCCTTGCAACACTTAATATAGTGAAAAAACATTCACACATTCTTGTGAACAGTCATCGACAGTCTCCCAACATATTAAAGAAATTGGGAAAAAATGCAAAGTACCACATGGAAAAGTAACAAAATGCATGCACACACCAGTCCTCAGAATGGTACAAACACTGCACTCCACAAGCCTGTCCTTAATACACATGGCTCTGTACCTTCACTTCAAATCACATTCTGCTACGAATATCCTAAAAAATTCAGTTTCTTCCACACCTTTGCATGCCCCCTTCCTTTTGTGTGAAAGTCAGTGATTTAGGAGGTGCTTTGTAAGCCTTCCACACCCTTGTGTTTTAAGATTTTCACCAGTCTGAACTGCTTTCACTGTGAAAGGAGTTGCCAAAAAATCCCACTGCACGCACACAAAAATTACTGCTCAGAGAGCTCCTTGAATTAGACTGGCACTTAAAGTACTCCATCCATAGGCCACAGCAAAAACATCAAGGCCCCCAGTGCAATTCTCTGCTTTTCTTTGGAGAAGTCTTTTCACAAAGGAAAAACTTATCAATACATTAAGAACCTATTTCTTTACAAGTCTTTGAACCATGAGGACTCCTACAGCTCAGGAAATAAAGTGAGCACTTTATTCCATTGCTAAAGTTAAAGAGACAAGAAAAATATTGATTTTGTGTAACTACAGAGATTTTTCACCCCTCTGTCAGACAACATAAAAGGATGATCTTCAGAGATTCAATGAAGTGAAGTCTTTGATTTAGTAGCAGGACAGAGTATGTGGCGGGCTTTCCTCAATCAATTCGGTGGACAAAAAAGGTTTCTCCGTCACCAAAAAGCAAGGCTATAACATTACATTAATCTGCATTAGGAATATTTAAGCCTTGACCTCAGTAACTGAAGAGACACCAGATGAAACTCTGAGCATATTCAACCTCTTTGAATATGCTCAGGTTCTGGACTTGCCTATGAAAAAAGCAGTTTCTGCCACTAGGTTTCTTTTTGCCTTCTTTGCACATCTAGTGAGAACTCTTACTTTCCTGTAATGAGCTGGTATTATTAAAAGGGAGGGAAGATCACCCTTTGCTACCTTCACTTAGTCTCATGACCTAGAAGGTATTGGGGTGGGAGGGGGAGGAGGGGGCAGGGAGAGACCAATCCCACAAACAGCCTTTTCTATTTTGCAGTTCCTGCTGGACAAATGAGATTTCAGTCCTCCTCAGGAATAAGTAAGGAGCAAATCAGACCACTAGAAACAACAAGCATGGCCTTCCCTCTATGGCAGTTTGCAGTATCTTAAAAGCATTCGTAGAATGAAGTCTTCTACAGATGATATGCACTTGGTACCCTCAGCTTCTGCTTGAGATCCTTGGACTCTAAAATCCTGCTCCACACCCAGCAGCTCTCTTTGTTGCACGCTTCCATGATAAACTCCAGTGATTGCAAAGCTGATGCAAATAAAGTCAGTTTACACTTGCAACAGAGCAACACCAAAATGGCGGCGTTCAGACGCGTGGCGCCTGTGCGTCTGCTCAGTAAACTGACTTTCCATGAAAAGACAGGATTGCAGTGCCAGTCAACAAAATTCTATGCAAGATCTCAACTGAAGTAAGTTATGAAATCTGCCAAAATAAATTACCAAAAATCAGGAATCCAGCTCTGGTGTTGTATCAAGACAGTAGTGGTTGTCAAAATGCAAAATACAAAGCTGGCATTATTCTCTGTACCGTCTTGCACTAAGGTCTCTAGTCTTTTAATTTGTTAGAGATCACGAAGTGCGTGTATGAAGGAAGAAGTCAGGCTGCTTTGCGGCTGGAACACCTCTCAAAAAAGCATCTGCCCTCATCACAAATCTCCTTCGAGACTGTAGTGTGCAGGACAGTGAAATCCTGTGAAGTCACTGTGCATTTTACCGATCAGAGCAACCTTTACACAAAGAATATTCAAAACGTCAAAGCATAAATTGCAGTTAACATTAAAAAAAGAACCACTTCATTCTAGTTTCCCATTAAAATACTATAAAGTTTTCTGAGGACAGCCAAAATTTGCAATGGAAATTCAGTGATAACTCTCTGTGGAACTTGTGTCCTTGTTGTTAGAAATATTTTATTAAAATTGGCTAAAAAATGAAAGTATGTGTGGGATTTGCATACAACATGAAACAGTTGAACACTACTCGCCTTGGTTAAAACCCTGCACATTTGAAGGTGAGTTAATGAACGCTGGCACCTAGTTTTATCTCAGTCAGAGTATCCCTCTGAATGCCCAATCTTAGATGCACAGAATGCACTTCTTCAAATGGGCAGACAAGAGGGGATGCTCATAGTGTCTTCTGATGAATAAAAACTGGACAAAAAACTGGACACAGTTTGGTCTGAGTGTTAATGGGCCGCTCCCATTTCTACAGAGTTGCATGGCACATGCAGTCTCTGTAAAAGAGAGTTAGGCCCCACTCCCTTTTTCCACTCCGAGGAGGAAAAGGAGGAGGAAAGAGGACAGGGCAAGAGGAGAATGATGTATGGAATAGTTCTGATGTATAAAATTACTTCCCAATATGGGAGGTGAAAAGCTTCATGAGTCGATTCTGCTGTCATCCTTGGCATGTCTTTCAATGTGTCCTGCAGCATCCTGGAGGGAGAGGAACAGAGAACAAGTCATTAAAAGAACTAGTGCAAAGAGTTCTAGAAGCCCCAGTGCACAGCATTCTGAACACATTAAGAAATCACTGGCTTGCAGAAGACATTAACACCCTATAATCCATATCAAGGTGCCTAGCAAGCAAGACATGAATATGTACAATATAAAGCATCCCATCTCCAACACAATTCAAATCAAGAAAAAAAAACACAAGCTCCCATCCCAGAAAGGATGCATTTCTTCTAAGATCGCCAGAGTCAGTGCTTTAGGATACCATTTATAGCACTGAAGAGGTACAGCCTCATTTCTCAGTTTGAATAGAGTTTTCTTAAATCTGTGCAACACCCAATGCTATAACTGGGATTCAATTTGCCACTGCAGGCCAGTTTCCCTGGATCTTCAGGAGTCTCTCTCTTATGAATGGCAACTCATAAGAGCTCTCTCATGATAACAGCAGGTCTCAGAAACTGATCCTAAAGTCCTCCTCACCCCTCTTTTTTTTTTTTTAAATAAACCAAACAGGACCATTTGCAGCTATAACTTATTTTATAAACCAAGAAAGGGCAAGGGAAAAAGGAAAGGCAACTGCACTTTTGTCATAAATATAAAGGGAAGGGTAAACCCCTTTAAAATCCCTCCTGGCCAGAGGAAAAATCCTCTCACCTGTAAAGGGTTAAGAAGCTAAAGGTAACCTCGCTGGCACCAGACCAAACGGACCAATGAAGAGACAAGATACTTTCAAAAGCTGAGAGGAGGGAGAGAAACAAAGGGTCTGTGTCTGTTGGTATGCTGCTTTGCTGGGGATAGAACAGGAATGGAGTCTTAGAACTTTTAGTAAGTAATCTAGCTAGGTATGCGTTAGATGAGGATTTCTTTAAATGGCTGAGAAAAGAATTGTGCTGAATAGAATGACTATTTCTGTCTGTGTGTCTTTTTTGTAACTTAAGGTTTTGCCTAGAGGGATTCTCTATGTTTTGAATTTAATTACCCTGTAAGGTACCTACCATCCTGATTTTACAGGGGTGATTCCTTTACTCCTATTTACTTCTATTTCTATTAAAAGTCTTCTTGTAAGAAAACTGAATGCTTTTTCATTGTTCTCAGATCCAAGGGTTTGGGTCTGTGGTCACCTATGCAAATTGGTGAGGATTTTTACCAAACCTTTCCCAGGAAGTGGGGTGCAAGGGTTGGGAAGGTTTTGGGGGGAAAGACGTGTCCAAACTACGTTTCCCAGTAAACCCAGTTAGAGTTTGGTGGTGGCAGTGGTTATTCCAAGGACAAAGGATAAAATTAATCTGTACCTTGGGGAAGTTTTAACCTAAGCTGGTAAAAGTAAGCTTAGGAGGTTTTCATGCAGGTCCCCACATCTGTACCCTAGAGTTCAGAGTGGGGGAGGAACCTTGACAACTTTAAACATAGTTGTTGCTAATTGGCTTCAATCGCTTCCTCTGTTCACACTGGATCAAAAAACCCTGATCAAGAGAACTATGGTAGAACAGCATTATAAAATCCAGGGGGTGTTTATAGAAAACTTAACGAGTAAGGTTCTCAGATAATCCCTGTCCATACTATTTAGGGGGAAATTAATAGAATGCTGCGAGCAACTGCTAATTTAAACTTAATTGTAACTATCACAATTCTGACTACAGTCACCAGCGGGAATGGAAGTGTCTAGTTATATACTGTAGGGATCAGCTTTGTCTTATTTATCATCTTCCCTGGGATTCTATATTGAGGGAGAAGGTCACTTGCTAGGCACTGTATAAATATAACTTGGGGGGGATTCTGCGCCCCTGCGGGGATGCAGAATTCATATGGCTCACATTTTTCTGTGCTCCCTGTGCAGAAAAATGCAAAAAAAATCTGCCAGGTGACGCGCGCCTCTTCCCCAGCAGCATGTCTGTTCCAGTGTGCCTGGAGCAGCCTCAGAGACCGGGGCGGGGGACTGGGTGTGCATGCCTGCATGATCAGCATCGGAGGTGGGGCTGGGCATACATGCATGTCAATGAGAGAGAGAGAGACAGACACTGTCTCTCTCCCTTGCTACTGCAGCTCACTGGTGTGGAAGGGTAAGTCTTTTTATTATGCATGAGGCAGGCTAGAGGCACAAATGTAGCAGTCCTGCCTGAGTTAAGGGATTCATTCTTTGATGCACTAGCTGCCTGACTGTGTACTTAGTAACATTGTTAAAGTTGCTGTGGATGGTTAATTGATCTCATTCTCTGAGGCAGAAATGTAGCAGTCTGTTAAGGTTATATGTTGTTAATGTTGCTATTATTAGTTAACTGTTCCCATTCTCAGTCATTTCCCCTAGGAGCATAAAACCTGTGAAAGTTTTAGGTTCCCTACATAGCCAGATTTCAGAGTAGCAGCTGTGTTAGTCTGTATCCGCAAAAAAGAAAAGGAGGACTTGTGGCACCTTAGAGACTAACAAATTTATCTGAGCATAAGCTTTCGTGAGCTACAGCTCACAAACTGTAGCTCACGAAAGCTTATGCTCAGATAAATTTGTTAGTCTCTAAGGTGCCACAAGTCCTCCTTTTCTTTTTACATAGCCAGAGTGATGTAAAGGAGCCTTATTATAAATGACAGTAAAGGGAACCTGCTAAGAAGATCTATGTGCTTTTTCACTTTTTTCCTGTGCCAAAGTGGCACAATGGGGTTAGATTTACAGCTCAGGATTTGTTTTACTTATCCATTTAAAAAAAAAAAAAAAAAAAGGACTGAGGGCAAATAAAACATTTACCTAACAGTCAATAAAAGGTCAGGACAATCAGAACGAAGCACTTCCCAAAGTACCCAGCCAAGTCCAAGACAATGACTAGGAAAACTGTATGACTTTCATGTGTGGAAGTCTGAGCAATTTAAAATGACATTCTACTTTTTTTTGTTGCTGTTTGGCGTTCTGTAATGTAATTTAAATGAAAATCCAGGATTATAACTGGAATGCAGGGTATTAGTTACCAAGTGTCTGTAACTTAACTTTCATGTGTTTAGGAAATGCTGAATAGTTATTGTGATTTTTCTGTATTGTAGTTTAAATAAATTACCAAAACAATTGAAACTGGTGTGATTATATTGCATTATTTTGACATATAAAGTATGCAGAATTTCACAGAATTTTTATTTTTTGGCGCAGAATCCCCCCAGGAGTAAAAATATGTAGGAGACATGATTCCAGCCCCAAAGAGCTTATAGTAGAATTAAAAATGCAACAAGGGAACATAAACAGTAGGTGGGAATGGGGGAAGAAGAACAGTGGAAGGAGAATGAGGGTAATTGGTAAGATCACATGATTACAAATACTAGTTACATGCACAACTTGATAGCCATGAATAAGGCTAGGCGTTTGTCACGGAGGTCATGGATTCTGTGACTTCTGCAGTGGCCTGTGAGGTTGGCCTAGGAGCTGCCAGTTGCACTGGCCATTGCTGGGGCAGTCTTGGGCCCTTCGACCCCCAGCAGCAGGAGTTTAGGTGTGTGTGGGGGCTCAAGGCTCCCCGGAAGGGGGACAGGAACTCCCCTCTGTCAGCTCCTAGCTCTTTGTGCTGCCCCCGCAGCTCCCATTGGCTGCGGTTCCCAGCCAATGGAAGATGCAGAACTAGGGTTTAGGGCAGAGCAAAAGCAGCAGGTGGAGTTAGAAGCTGGAGCCCGCTGCTTCCCAGGAGCCCGCTAGGGAAGCTGTCCCAGTCCCACCACCCCCCACCTCCTCCCCCCGCACAGCGCGTCACCCCCCCTGCCCCCCAAGCATCCACAGCATCCCTGTCCCATTCCCCAGCACCCGCAGCGTGCGGCCCCCCCCTCGCCCCATTTTAGTCAGGGGTATATAGTAAAAGTCATGGACAGATCACAGGCCGTAAATTTTTGTTAACTGCGTGTTACCTGTCCATGACTTTTACTAAAAATACCCATGACTAAAACATAGCCTTACCATGAATACTTTTAGAGGCCAATTCCCTTCCCTTTTCTGAAGTATAAAATATAAAAAGTACATCAGTAATCTCAAAGGACGTCCAGCTATTATCAGTTTTCATACAACTAATTTGCGTTACATTCTGCCACCCCTGCTTATGTTGAATGGTATGCAGTTCAGTGAATAATCCCATCCTAAAAAAAAAAGAAGTGAGGAAGGTGGTAAAGTCTGGCCCTATGATTATATATTCCTTCTCATCTTCAAACTACAGTTTAATCTAGAATTTTTGAGATTTGCTCCTGGTGGGCTGTTTTTACTGTATATAGATTTTAGAAGATCAATGAGAGACTTCAGTTCTGCTTTTCAGTCCTCAAACAAACCTCTCTTCATTGTTACTTTTTATAGCATTCAACAAACAGGCAGCAGACTCTAACAGCTTAAAGTGCCTAGAATCAAAATAGTTTTATTGCTAAGCATGGCAGATCTTCCTTTATACTTTAATCCAGGTAACATCAGGCTCTCATACTCCCTTTTTCTCATTCTGTCCAATGAAAACCACAGTTCTCCCAGCTGTGCTAACACCAACTCAGAAATCTCTTTGCATCATCTATATTTAATTTGTTCAACAAAACCAGCCACGTTCGTTTTAGGTCTGTTCAAAGAAGGAATGCTTCCCAAAAGTTGAGAAAAAACAACATCCAGGAAAAAAATATTATTTTCTACTTAAAAGATGCAAATCATGGAATAAAAACTCAGTTAAAAAGGCAACAGTTAAGTTTTTCTTTACAAAGCCAATTTCCATTCCTCAGCACAAGCACAGTGGCTTCTTTAATGTTTGGAAAATGCCAATCACATTGTAGGCACTATTGACAACAAATTGTGTGTCTTATTTTACACTGTTTCAAAATGACCAGGTGTCTCAGAATAGACTAAGGCTGCACTGGGAATTGTATATTGAGGGTCAAGTCCTGCTGAACTTACTTAAATAAATATTTTTACTGAATTCAATTAAACTATCTGCATGACTGAGGCTAGCAGGATTTGACCATTAGTAGGGTTCTACATGGAAAATAAAGAAGTCCAAATTATGGTAACATAGTCTGTACTTTATATTGAAGATTCTATCATCCTGTATACTTTCTTACTCCGCTTTTCACCAGACCACCATGCAAATCCAATTTCTTCATCACATACCTGCTTGGAACCTTTCCTGGAAGTGAAGAAGGCATCGCAGTTCTTCCAGCGACATTTTAGGGTCTGAAAATGTGGATTGGTGTGATCTGTCAGCAAGTGTTGTTTCAGGTGGTCCACAACTCCAAATATCAGTGAACATCCATGCCACTGGTGGGAGAGTGTATCGTAATAAGCCGTGGGGGCGAGGTGAGGGAGGAGGGGAAGAGAAAGAAGTGAGATAATGCTTTCATCCCTGCTGCCCAATAATATTCCACCAAAAAGAGTTTCTTTCACACACTGCCTCCACACTTCATCCTTCCTCATATCAAACTACTGAGCCCATGTCTCCAAACTGCTTCGGGAGGTTGTGGAAGCTTCTTAACTGGAGGTTTTCAAAAGGAGGGTGAATGGTTTAGCCGCAACAACATCTTGGCAGGGGTTTAGATGAGATGACTCTTGCTGTCCCTTCGAACATTATGATTCTATGATTCCATCAGCACCAGTTTTAGGGAGGAGTGAAATTTGGTGCAACAGTAGCATAAGGCCCTGTGTTGTCTTTTCTAGTTAAGCTAAGTCTAGAACAAATGGGCTCTCAATGGAGCTTTACAGCCATTAAACTTTCCAGCACGAAAATTCATCGGAAACAACGTCATTGTGCAGCTGGAAATATCTAGTGAGCCAGAAAAACAGGAGGTAAGAGGTTTTTGTTTTTAAAGAAAAAAAAGATTTTGATGCAAGACTAGTATTAGTGCAACTGTTTCTGTGTACAGTGGGTGCAGTAAAAGCTTTTTGTTTCAGAAGTTGGTACGTGCCACACACTCAGCTTGAAACAGGCAATAAGAGAAAGATTTTTAAAAACAATCAATCACTTATCTACCTCAAAACAGAGCACCTGCCATCTACTACAGGGTTCCTGGCAAGGCAGCTGCTCCCAGAGGTTAAACTATTTTCACAGTGGAGCTTAAAAGATGTGTGACTGGCTAAACGGAAAGGATGCTCTAAAAAAAATCATGAAAATGAATCTGTTCCATCCCTTGATTTCTGTCCAGACACAGGAGATTGGTCTAGAAACTATAATAAAGAAGGATAAAGAACTGAAAACTAGAAATGCTTTGTTCCTTACCCAGCAACGGTAATTCTGCATCAGGTTAAGCCGCACAGCTTGGACGCTGCCATCGTAGCACCCAGTGTAGATCTGTGAAGAAAAAATTATGAAAGAGAAAAAAATAATAAAGATGTGTTTTTAAAGAAATAACAGGCAAAAAGATCAAGTATGAAACATATGAAGTGGAAAGCCTATGCACTTAAGGCTTCCAATTTTGAAACACTTCTTAGATCCAAAATTTAAGATTTAAAAATAGTTATTTGAACAGTCATTGAAAGAGTTTTGATTCAGAAACTCTGCTGCACCCCTGAAACACGTAGAGAACCAGAATGAGAAATTAACTCTCCTATTTCCATATACAAACTAAATGCAAAACATTTTTTTTTTTTTTTTTTGCTGTTTGTAGTGTAAATTAGATTGTAAAAACCCTTTCAATTTTAGTAGTCTTATTAACAGGTAAATTAAAAAATTATTCTTCAACCTGACGGAGTCCCTTAAAGACATTTCCAGGACTTGGTCTGTAAATGGTCTGTATCTAACTGGTTTATAGACCATCTAGAAGTATGCGGTTCCTGAGCTCTAATAAACAACAGTAAACTGATGTCTAATGGTTCAATTTGTAGTGTTGGAGAAATACAAAGCTAACAGATAGCTGATAAGAAATAACGCGTCAGTTTATTTCCACTATCAGAAGATACCAATTATCTATCTGCTGCAGGGAAGGGACTATACCCTAGTGTTCAAACAGATACAGAAGAGTGAGAGAATGTCCATTGTATAGTACACTTCACTGAAGCTTCACTTGTGTCTAGATGCCTAAAGCACCTCAGAAATATGGTACAGCATAAATCTTGGACTACAATCACACAGCTTGGGCACAGTTAAATCTCAACTTCAGCCCCATGAGAAGCGGGGCTCAGAAAAAAAAATGCATTTCCCATAGTGCACTGGTTCCCAGTTTTCCTACACTTCACTCTTTTATTACAAATTTGAAAATCAGAAATATTAAGCACTTCCCATTTTAACTCTCATTTTATCAAAGTTCAGGAACAAGTTTTCAACTGCACATTCACAAGAGTTTTTAAAGGTGTCCAGCTTAAGCAGGCAAGTACTCAGATCTTTGTGTATACTATAAACCCTAACCTGCATGTGCATCATGGTATTTGTATACCTAAGTCAGTTAAAAAATGTTCATGCACTTCACATGTGTTAATTTGAAAGTATGGTCCTGAAAATTGGAAATAGTAGGACTTCACTCAGTCAAACCAAGTCTAGTCATATAGCTGCTAGAGAAAATGCCGGAAACAGGACAGACACACTTAAAGTATTAAAACCCTCAGTAATTCTTGAACTGTTCTGATTATAGTAACGATGCACACTATGAAGATGAAATTAATGCCTTATGTCTGGCTGATAGAGAGCTATAGTCATGAAATTATGTTACAATATTAGCAATCCAACAGCTCAATTTTGCCAACACAATATAGCATATGAACGACTTTCCAGAATTGCTACATTACTGTATTTAGCTGGTATATAAACAGCTTTTCTTTATTATTCATTAATTATTATTATTCTTTTGACTACCATTTTAAATGGTCCTCTCTCTAGCAGAATAAGGGAAGTTAAAATAATTAAATCATCTACCAGTGATATCAATAAAATCTGAAATCAACACTATCATCAGCTAACAAACAAGACTTTCTATTTTAGATCAATGAAAGGAGGAGAGTTACCATGCTCTTATGAATAGTCATACACATGATCATATCTGTGTGTCCTCCATAGACTTGCAAACGGTCATGAGACTTGGGAAGAAAAGAAAATGAAACATCAGGCATTTAATAGTATGACATTTTGCAGGCATTTTTTATTGGCTTGCATAATCAACAGTGACTTTTTAAGAGTTAGGAGCACTGACTATTACACGAGACTACATTTTTAAAGTCCTCGTGGGTGCCACGTTGTACTGTGTGCTATTAATTTCTTAATTAATGGCAAGGATCCCACCATTTTCCCCTCAGTCTATTCTTTCAGGCCTATTATTTTTTTTTACTCCCTTCAGAGCCTGTCAACACCACTAATCAGCTGGAGGGATTCTTCAGCAATAAAAAGCATTTGTTCTTCAGGGGCTGAGAATATTGCCTCACTGGTCCTCCCAAGTCAACATGCAAGAAACTATGAGAATCCACCCACTGTTTTCTGCATGAGAGTACTGACTACTAGGGAGTGGCCATTAAGGTGATTCAGTTTACAGGGACAGACTACATGCCACTCAGCCTTTCAAAGAACAGAAAACTAATTGTCCAGAATCATTTGAAAAAAACACGTCAGTTTCTTCTACAATTAAAATGAGTGCAACCAGAGAACCAGTCTGGCTCATGCAAGTGATTATCTGTTGAATTATTTTAAAA
The DNA here is from genome assembly GCF_965140295.1 of Lepidochelys olivacea. Taxonomy (NCBI): domain Eukaryota; kingdom Metazoa; phylum Chordata; order Testudines; family Cheloniidae; genus Lepidochelys; species Lepidochelys olivacea. The sequence goes on along the minus strand of NC_140416.1, from coordinate 65,644,099 downwards.
CCCCACAGCAAATTGGTCAAGGAGAAGGTTGAGAATTTTAAGTGGTAGAAGAGGGAGGGGCTGGAAACTAGGAAGTAAAGATTATTAATATGGTATTTTGCTCTGGAGCTTCTGAAATGTACAAAAAAATAGAATAGATAAGTTCTATTCCTGGACATCATTTATTTTCTTACCTGTAGCTCATAAACACGGACAAATTTATCCAAGCAAGCAGTCACCATCACCTTCCCTAGGATGTTCACAACAGTTACTGCATGATTATGGCCTTTATAGATTCGTACCAGCTCTCCTGTCTGTGTCAAGACAAGGAAGAAAGAACACCCATTAAATCATGAAAACAGATGCAAACAGCAAGTCTGCAGGTTTCTCATTGAAATAATAGTTTTATTATTCATTATGTTACAGAACTGCCTAGGGGCTAACAAAGAACAAGGCCCCATTGTATATAGCACCATACAAACATATCATAAGACAAATACCCTATCCCAAAGAGCTTACAATCTAAATAGATAAGGCAGGAAAACGGATACAACATACAAGCAGAGTAATAGTGTTCAACATCATGTTAGTGCCATGATTATTTTTATTTATCGGTTGTTACTTTGTTACTTGTTACTTTGGTTATTTGTTTTTTTACAATGGAGGGAATTTGCCAAAAGGAAAAACAAAAGAAGGGCAGGGGAGACATGATGAACAGCCATTCACCATAGGAGAAAGAACGTTCAGTGTGGAAACTGCAGAAAGCAGTGTGATGACCTTAGCAGCATCTGACACTCCCTGGTCAAACTGCTTCTACAACTGCTCTGCTGGCTTCAGTCTCAGGCCAACTCCTCCCTGCAGTTTCTTTTCCCACAGCCACATGTTGTCGTTGTCTGTATTGTTGACATACTTGTTGACATACTTGTTGACAGGTATTTTGAAATAAGTTACCAAAATAATTGAAACTGGAGTGATTATATTGTGTTATTTTGACAAATAAAATATGCAGAATTTTAAAATACTGTGCGTAGAATTGTTAGGTGCAGAATTCCCCGAGTAGGCAGCCATATGGGTCCTACTGCCCCCAAATGAGGGTCTCTCCTTCTCTGCTCTGGGTCCAAGGGATTCTGAAGGAAGGGATAGTCTCCATCTTTCTCCTGTCCCTCCCAGCAGTACCTATTTAAACTGCCTTTGCAACCGCTGTGCTAGCTTTAGTCTTGGGCTAACTCCTTTTCCAAGTTTTAAATGCTTACTCATGCCAACCTGAACATTATATATTTCTCATGTATGTATCTCACTTAAAAAGTAATTGCAGTACCTTTTACCTAGCTTATAGAAACCTAAAGTCAAACCAAAACGTGACCTGAAGTTACCAGCAGCAGTTTCCTAGACATCCTTTAGTTTCCTCATTTCCAACTTTCTGCCCCATTTGGTAAAGCATAATTTCTAACAAAGTACACTTGCAACCATATTACCACAGCCACTAGGAACTGGTACGTGCTCCTCCCCCACCCCCCGAAGTTTAAGAGGAAGAATCAGCAGTTGCTAAACAGAATTAACCACATTACCATTTGCACGAAATACATCACCAGACTAATTATTCTGTGTCCACCACTTTGCATCATGGCTTTTGGCATTTTCAATTAATCTGTGATACTGTTTCAAAACAAAGGCAGTATTTTCAAAAGAGAGAAGGGAGTAATCCTATTGGTGCGAGTTGGGGATTGGAAGTCAGGATTTCTGATTTCTACTTCTAGCTCTGCAGTTGACCCACTGACATCTAGTCAGACCTCCTGAATAACACAGGACATCAGACTTTCCTGAATTAGTTCCTGTTTGAACTAGAGCATATCTTTTAGAAAAACATCCTATCTTGATTAAAGAATTTCTAGTGATAGAAAACCTACTACAACCCTTGGTAAGTTGTTCTAATAGTTAATTACTCATTGTTGAAAATGCATGCCTTATTTTTTAGATTAAATTAGTCTAGCTTCAACTTTTAGCCACTGGATCTTGTAATACAATTGTTTGCTAAACTGAAGAGCCTTCTGTTCCATATGTAGGAATCTTTGAAAACTCGTGGCGAACGGGGGAAGTCCCGGATGACTGGAAAAAGGCTAATGTAGTGCCCATCTTTAAAAAAGGGAAGAAGGAGGATCCTGGGAACTACAGGCCAGTAAGCCTCGCTTCAGTCCCCGGAAAAATCATGGAGCAGGTCCTCAAAGAATCAATCCTGAAGCACTTACATGAGAGGAAAGTGATCAGGAACAGTCAGCATGGATTCACCAAGGGAAGGTCATGCCTGACTAATCTAATCGCCTTCTATGATGAGATTACTGGTTCTGTGGATGAAGGGAAAGCAGTGGATGTATTGTATCTTGACTTTAGCAAAGCTTTTGACACGGTCTCGCACAGTATTCTTGTCAGCAAGTTAAGGAAGTATGGGCTGGATGAATGCACTATAAGGTGGGTAGAAAGCTGGCTAGATTGTCGGGCTCAACGGGTAGTGATCAATGGCTCCATGTCTAGTTGGCAGCCGGTATCAAGTGGAGTGCCCCAGGGGTCGGTCCTGGGGCCGGTTTTGTTCAGTATCTTCATAAATGATCTGGAGGATGGTGTGGATTGCACTCTCAGCAAATTTGCGGATGATACTAAACTGGGAGGAGTGGTAGATACGCTGGAGGGGAGGGATAGGATACAGAGGGACCTAGACAAATTGGAGGATTGGGCCAAAAGAAATCTGATAAGGTTCAATAAGGATAAGTGCAGGGTCCTGCACTTAGGACGGAAGAACCCAATGCACAGCTACAGACTAGGGACCGAATGGCTAGGCAGCAGTTCTGCGGAAAAGGACCTAGGGGTGACAGTGGACGAGAAGCTGGATATGAGTCAGCAGTGTGCCCTTGTTGCCAAGAAGGCCAATGGCATTTTGGGATGTATAAGTAGGGGCATAGCGAGCAGATTGAGGGACGTGATCGCCCCCCTCGATTCGACATTGGTGAGGCCTCATCTGGAGTACTGTGGCCAGTTTTGGGCCCCACACTACAAGAAGGATGTGGATAAATTGGAGAGAGTCCAGCGAAGGGCAACAAAAATGATTAGGGGTCTGGAACACACGACTTATGAGGAGAGGCTGAGGGAACTGGGATTGTTTAGTCTGCAGAAGAGAAGAATGAGGGGGGATTTGATAGCTGCTTTCAACTACCTGAGAGGTAGTTCCAGAGAGGATGATGGTTCTAGACTATTCTCAGTGGTGGAAGAGGACAGGACAAGGAGTAATGGTCTCAAGTTGCAGTGGGGGAGGTTTAGGTTGGATATTAGGAAAAACTTTTTCACTAGGAGGGTGGTGAAACACTGGAATGCGTTGCCTAGGGAGGTGGTGGAATCTCCTTCCTTAGAAGTTTTTAAGGTCAGGCTTGACAAAGCCCTGGCTGGGATGATTTAATTGGGTATGGGTCCTGCTTTTGAGCAGGGGGTTGGACTAGATGACCTCCTGAGGTCCCTTCCAACCCTGATATTCTATGATTCTATACTTACAGGCTGTGAGCAAATCACCCCTTAACCCTCTCTTTGATAAGTTAAATATATTGAACTCCTTGAATCTCTCATTAAAAGGCAAGTTTTCAAATCCTTTGATCATTCTTGTTGCTCTTTTCTGAACCCTCCCCAATTTTTCAATATCCTAGGAATGAAGGATAATGTTTACAAAGTGCTTTGCGTTCCTCAAATAGAAAAGGTGCTATACAAAGTAGCGTAAGAGTCACCATATCTTCTTAAGCATATGGGCGTCCAAAGAAATTCTCATTGCTTTTATCAACTCAACAGTAAAAGCTATTTAGCGTTTCAAGTATCTGAATGACTTACATGTATATTGTGGGCGTGGACAGATTGGTCACTGGAGCCACTGAACACCAGATCGTTCACAACCTTTTAAAGAGGACAACAAAATAGTTTTGACTTCTGGATCATTTTTAATATATGAGTGAAACAAAACATACACACTACTTGAGTAAGGATTTGCTTACTTTAAAGTACACCTCTACCCCGATATAACACGGTCCTCGGGAACCAAAAAAATCTTACCATCTTATAGGTGAGACTGCGTTATATCGGGGCAGGGAGAGGAACCGCTCCCCGTCCCAGCTCACCTCCGTTCCGCCTCCTCCCCTGAGCGTGCCACTGCTACTCCGCTTCTCCCCCCTCCCTCTCAGGCTTACCGCGAATCAGCTGTTTGGTGCGGCAAGCCTGGGAGGGAGGGAGGGGGAAAAAGCAAAGCGGCGCGGTGCACTTGTGGGAGGAGGCGGAGGTGAGGTGAGGTGGGGGGGGGGCACAGCAAGTAAGTGGTGGGGCGCAGAGGAACCTCTTGTGGTAACACGAATTCAGATACAATGAGGTAAAGCAGCCCCGCTCCCTGGAGTGCTGCTTTATCGCGTTATATCGGGGTAGAGGTGTAGCAATATATTTCACCAAGGCGTATTGACTTCACAAATACTTCCTCCTGTATCCTCTACCCCTTCCAATCTTTTAATATAGTGTGAAGAACCCCTTAAAAATTAATTCTTCAGTGTATAGCTACAACATTAGGAAACACATTAAGCTGCCCAAATGGTAATCAGAGCCATTTATACACTATATATTACACACACACAGCTAATTAATTGTAATTAACTCACGCAATTAACTCAAAAAAATTAATTGCAATTAATCGCACTTATAACAATAGAATACCAATTGAAATTTATTAAATATTTTTGGATGTTTTTCTACATTTTCAATATCGATTTCAATTCCAACACAGAATACCAAGTGCACAGTGCTCACTTTATATTATTTTTTATTACAAATATATGCACTGTAAGAATGATAAACAAAAGAAATAGTATTTTTTCAATTCACCTCATAGAAGTACTGTAGTGCAATCTCTTTATCGTGAAAGCGTAACTTACAAATGCAGATTTTTTTTTGGTTACATAATTGCACTCAAAAAAACAAAACAGTGTAAAACTTTAGCGCCTACAAGCCCACTCAGTCCTACATCTTAGTCTGCCAATCACTAAGACTAACAAGTTTGTTTACATTGATCGGAGATACTGCTGCCTGCTTCTTATTTACAATGTCTCCTGAAAGTGAGAACAGGCGTTTGGATGGCACTTTTGTAGCTGGCGTTGCAAGGTATTTACATACCAGGTATGCTAAACATATGCCCCATTCCATGCTTCGGCCATCATTCTAGAGGACCTGCTTCCATGCTGATGATGCTTGTTAAAAAAAATAAAGTGTTAAATTAAATTTGTGACTGTACTCCTTGGGGGGAGAACTGTATGTCTCCTGCTCTGTTTTACCTGCATTCTGCATATATTTCATTATTATAGCAGTCTCGGATGATGACCCAGCACATGTTCGTTTTAAGAACACTTTCAGAGCAGATTTGACAAAACGCAAAGAAGGTACGGATGTGAGATTTCTAAAAATAGCTACAGCACTTGACCCAAGGTTTAAGAATCTGAAGTGCTGTCCAAAATCTGAAAGGGACGAAGTGTAGAGAATGCTTTTAGAAGTCTTAAAAGAGCAACATTCTGATGCAGAAACTACAGAAACCAAGCCACAAAAAAAAACCCACCACCACCTTTTGCTGGTGGCATCTGACTCGGATGATGAAAATGAATATGCATCACTCTGCACTGCTTTGGATCATTATCAAGCAGAATCCATCATCAGCACGGAAGCACGAAGGGACATACGAAAGTTTAGGGCATCTGGCAACACCAGCTACAACAGTGCCATGCGAATGCCTGTTCTCACTTTCCGGTGACATTGTTAACAAGAAGCAGGCAGTATTATCTCCTGTAAATTGTAACCAACCTTGTTTGTCTGAATGATTGGCTGACCAAGGAGTAGGACTGAACGGACTTGTAGGCTCTAAAATTTTACATTGTTTTATTTTTGAACATAGGTTTTCTTGTACATCAGTCTATATTTGTAAGTTCAACTTTCATGATAAAGAGAGATTGCACTACAGTACTTTTATGAGGTGAATTGAAAAACACAATTTTTTTTTGTTTTTTACAGTGCAAATATTTGTAACCAAAAATATAAAGTGTGCCCTGTACACTTTGTATTCTGTATTGTAACTGAAATTAATTTGAAAATGTAGTGATCATCCAAAAACACGTAAAATAAATGGTATTCTATTGTTGTTCAACAGCAATTAATTTTTTGATCGCTTGACAGCCCTAATATGTACATATATATACACATATATCCAACAAATGCGATTTTTATTTTAAAAGATTCATCCCACATCCCAGGCAAAAATATAATTGTGTGTGTTTGGGTCAAATAAACTGCTTATTTATCAGCTTTATTGTAAAATCCATTGTTTTCTTTAAAAGCTAGGGGACCAGCAAAATCTGTTCTGAACAGGACAATGAAACTCACCCAGTACAATTACTTTAAAGCATCAGATTGTTTAAGTAGTAGATAGGCTTCTACGACAATCTGTACCCTTATGTTCATCCCTTACAATACTTGTAAGTTTTGTGCAAAATATGCCTTGTGAGGTGTATCATTTGAAAACTCAATGTGCTGATCATTATTGTCCTGGTAAAATGGGTATACTGTGTGTAATGTTATAAATCTACTGTATGATATTATTGAGACAATCCAAGCCTGCAACAAAAAAAAAAAAGCCACAAAGGGACAGTTCCTCAGAAAGAAAAAGGAAACCCACGCCTCAGCCGAGCGTCAGCAACATCAAATGGACTATCATCTGGTCAAGGCCATTCTTTGGCAGGAAAAAGGGTGAGAGCAAGAAATTTACATCTTGGCAAAGAAACAGCTGAGTCTCCATAGACTTTCTGTCTCCTTAACCTCAGCTAGAGAGGATTTTCAAAGAAAAAGAAAACTATAAGGGGAACACACCCTAAGAGACTCCTCCCTGTCTGCCTGCCCAGGGCATCACCACCACCTGAACAACAAGGAAAGTAACACTGAATTGGGAGAGGGGTCCTGGCCAAAAGGAATCCAGCCAGAAAGACCGCTGAAGAACGTGGCAAGAGAGACCTTTGCTTTAAATTCATTTAGCTTGTTAAAAAGTAAAATGAAACTAATATCTAACTTATGTTCTTGTGACCAAATCTTACTTTTATGCCTCATTACTTGTAAATCACTTAAAATCCATCTTTCTGTAGTTAATAAACTTGTTTTATTGTTTTATCTAAACCAGTGTGCTTGGACTGAAGTGTTTTGGAAACACCATTTGAGATAACAGGATTTGTATATATATATATATATATAAACTTGCATTTTCCACAAGAGTGCTGGGCAGTATAAGACGCACATTTTTGGGGGAAAGTCTGGGACTGCGAATTTGCTGGTGTTACTCTGCAGTGCAGTTCAGGAGTGGCTGGCTATAGCACTTGTACAATATAACTGGGAGTAGTTTACATGCTGGAGGCTGTGTGTAAGCAGACCAGGAGTGGTTGCTCTTACAGCAAAGCAGTGTAACAGGCGCTCCAGGTTGGAGATTTGAGGGGACACAGCTGTTCAACAGTCCAGACAGTACCCTGGGTAATGTCACACCTTCATACCAGACTACCAATCCCAGAACCATCCAGGCTTTCACCCCTCAATAACTAGTTAAAATCCAGCTCCAGCTAGCAGCAAATGGCTGACTAGGAATTTATGTGAAATGAGTTAGTAATCTCAGTTCAGTTCCTAGCAAACAGATCTCAGAGTTCACAATACAAAAACAATCACACATACAAGCTGACCGGTAATCTCAGAATCGCAGGACTGAATGGGCAGAAAGATTGAACCAGATTTTGCCCATTAAAAAAAAAGGATTCACTTCATCACAGGATTAAGACAGTGAGGCTCTGTGGGGAAAATTGTGCTTTGCACCTGCATCTCTGCTCTGTGGACATAAGGCATCAACACCCTGGTGCTTTTTAAGCACACAGAACTAAGCAAAAAAAGTTTGAAGACGACATAAATGTGCTCCAATATGCGTGTAGATGGCAGGAGCAAGTTAATGTGAAAAAAAGAGCAGGTCAGGGACAGAGCTGGCCAGTAATGTAGAACACACATGTACCATGCTTTATATTAGAGTGGGCACATTACTATCGACCATTAAAGGTATGTCTACACAAAAGAAGTTGTGCCACTTTATCTATATACTTAAAGTGATACAGCCCTCCTAGGGTGGATGCAGTTATACCAGTAGAGCTATTCCTATACACCAGTCTAAGGCAGCTTTCCACTGGTATATCAGCGTCCACACTACGAGTGGGATTGAATCAGTACAACTATTTCCATCAGAAAAATCACATTTCTGCATATAGAAAAGGGTTTTTTTTTGGGGGGGGGGGGGAAGGGGACATGTCTAAAGGGACATTGTGAGTATTTTCTCAATGGAGAAAATTTTTTCAAAATTTCCAGAGTGAATTACAGGCAAAATAGGTGAGTTTCCTTTCTTCCTTCTGGCAAGATGATTGTTCCACCGCCCCCTTGCGCTTCTGAAATCAACATCCGTCTTGTGTACACTAGTACTATGAAGCGCAATAGCAGCAGCACTAGGAAACGCACCAATTGTGGTAGCAAGGCCAGCAGAAGGAGCTCAAAGTTGGGGAAACTTTTCACAAATGAAGGGATTTTTATTTTTAGTCAAAATACAGATAAAATTTCCTATGGGCACCAGTTCTCAACCAGGGGTCTGGGGCCGCAAGCAGGTTTCAGGGGGTCTGCCAAAATAATTCAGAGAGCACGGCCGCCACTAGACTTGCTGGGGTCCAAGGCAGAAAGCCTGAGCCCTGCTGCCCGGGGCTGAAGCCCAAGCCCAAGCCCAAACCCCACCACCTGAGGCTGAAGCCCAAGAAACTTAGCTTTGCGGGGCCCCCTGTTGCATGGCGCCTCAGACAATAGCCCTGCTTGCTGCCCCCTAACGCAGGCCCTGGTTTTAATGTACCGGATATGCAGAAAAACAGTTGTTGTGGCACACATGAGGTGTGGAATTTTTATCACCTGTTGTGGGGGCCTCAGAAAGAAAAAGGTTGAGAACCCCTGATCTATGGGAATATCAAAACGTTAAAGTCTCTCAAATATCAGATGGAAGTAAATAGTCCCCTTAACATATAGTGACTACATCATTTGTCAAAAACTGTTACTTCCCAAGGTACTTGCCTTCATACAGAGTATAGTTTTGCTATGACCTTCAAGAGTTCGTAGAAGCAGTCCATTTCGAGCATCCCGCACACTGATGGTACAGTCATAGGACCCCACTACCAACAACTTGCGTGCTCCTTCCTGAGCCGTGGCTAGACAGCTGACTGCTCTAGGGCCATGGCATTCAAAGGTATCGATTTGCTTGTTGTTCTGCAAAATAAAGAAGTCAAAAGATTGAATGGAATGTAGACCACTGAGTCCTTCCCTCTTCAAGGATACGATTCCTCAGACTGAAGGCGTATCTGATATTACTCTTGTACATACCTAAAAAGACAAAAAGGTGCAACCACCACTACTGATGGAATACTGTTTAAGATTAAAAATATAACCTAAAAATCTAAAGCTAATTCTTTGTTCCCTCCGATATCCTTTAAACAAGTATTCCTAATTTATCGTAACAGTTTGTTTTGCATTACAAATTCATTTAGCTTCTTTCCGGTGAGCTGTGCTTACAATTTGACCAGTAGTAAGAAACAGTCATTCTTCAGTGGTAGAAGAACAGAATTGCTAGATGAGGCATGTGAACTTAGATATTTCATTATTCTTTAAGTACCACACGATTATGAAGTGTGTTTGTTCACGTTTAGTGTGAAAATTCTGTGAAGATAATTTGAGGTTCACTGGCATGATACTTCTGCTCTTGAGCTCTCAGAACAAGCCCTCTTTTTAGATCTCCTTAAAATATGAGCTTATTTTGCTAGGTTAGTTTTGAGCAATGAGCCTGGAGTCAATCTAAGCAAATAATGAGATATGTTTGTGTTTCTATTTAAAACATTCTGTGGCCTCATGGTTAGTTTTCTGCCAAACAAGAGGTCTGTTTGGATATCTCTCTCCTAGGTTTGTATCTCGTACACTCTGCAGAGACCCCATTCAAGTCTTAGTGAGGAGTCATAGCACACAGAGAAACAAGTGCCATTAAGCCTTTATCACCCACAAAAGTTCAGCTCCAGGGAACCTGGCGGTAGGCAGGGGAATTCTTCTGAGGACACAGGGGGTAGCTGGAAGAAGGTGAAGGGGAGAAGGTTCATCCAGGGACATGTAAATACTGAAACAGAAATGACTTAGCTGCTATCTTGATATGCAATAGTTATGAATGTTCTTGCTATTCAAGAGACAAAATGGAATTGGAAATGAGAGTGGGAAGAAAAGAGAATACCACCTGCTAAAACTGTTTCAATATGGGTTGACACACCAGTTTTCAAATAAATACACTGACCTTTATGGTGAAAGTGACCACATTGCCATTTGCAAGGCCTGCGTACAGGATTCGCCATCTACTATGCAGACAGAGCACCCGGTCTTCCAATTTAAATTGCTCCATGCACAACTTGGTCTGACAAGAAACAAATAGTTTCAGCTTTTGTCATTAGTGGAAAAATTGGGAGACTATTTTGAGATAACTGGGAAAAACTGAAATGAGCCATTAGTCTTGCCTATGAATTGTGTTGCTTCTCTCCAGTAATGGAGAAGTTCTTCTGTCTGTGTGAAGCTCTTGTTCCAAGAGCTCACTCCCACCCCAACTCAACTTCCTTAGTAACTTCTCCATAGGGGAAGTGGCATAAATGATAGTCAGCTGATATTATCTTTCCACAGATCAGTGACCTAAAACAATTTGTCCATAGGAAGCAGACATCTACTCCACAATCCTTCAAGGTCAAGGACCACTTTCACTCTCAATTTCAGGAGACAGACCTTCCTTTCATTGATCCCTGACAGAGGCCAGATTAAGCAGCTCTCTTCCAACTTGCTCCTTTGCCTCTGGTATGAGAAGCTCAGCTTCATCCTCTCAGAACACTACTGACTCCCATGAGAGCTGTATTGCCTATACTCCCAAGTGAAATGCACTTTTCATAGACTACTGAGGAAGTCAGAAAAAAATACAAGTTAATGGAGATGTGCACTTCCAAGTGGCTGTCTTCCACCTCAATTACCTCTGCTTACCTCATTTAACTTGCCATTACCCTCTATGCCTGAGCAAAGAGCCTACTGAATTAAAAAACTGGCCAGTAGAATGGGGCAGCACAGTGATATTGTTCAGAAACCAGCCATTATTAAATTACTGTAAACAGATACAGAAACTTTGACGAATACTGGGTCAGTCATAGAAACTTAATATACCAGAATTTATCCAAGTGCATGATAAATACAATTTATCCCTTTTGACTAGCTCACCTGCACCTAGCCCACTAATTCATCTTTGGTCAGGACTATTAATATTCCAAACATTTAGAATGTCCACCAGGGAATGTGCAACTTTTCCTTCAATTACATTAGCCAGAAGCCCACAAAAGTTAATATTTTGTCCTGGACCACCTGACATCTCACAATTCATTAGGGCAATAAACCTGACGTCAAATAGTATACACCCCTTCCACAACATAAGATACTGATCTAACTACTGACATTTATATATGGAATATCTACTAGTTTGTTTTTAAGAGGTTTGTAAAATTCATGATGGTTTCCACTTCAAAAGCCTGTATACTGAAGACTCACTGAATCAGAGAACTTGACTTTAAAAGCTAAAAGAATACCAAAAAAAGTACCTGTTTTTAAACTCAAACATTTCTAAAGTAGTTTCTATAAAATACGTAGCACACAAAATATGATAATGTGGTAATACGTTTTTATTGGCACTTGTCTGGGATAATTTGAATAACCATACCAACTCATACTGTCCAAATCTTTGTATCACAACACATACACTGTTTAAAACACAGAACTGGGAGTCCGAAGAAAACTTTGTTATATTTCCGTTTCTGCCGTTGACTTGATCTGTGACTTTGGGTAGGTCACTTTGTTTCATCATGTGTAGAATGGGGCTAATATCTAGCTCATGGGGATTTGAAAGATTTGGTTCATTTATGCTTGAAAAGACCCTTGAGATTCTCACACAAAGGTGCAACGTTTAATACCATGTTTATGAATACCTTGATATTGTAACAGTTGATTGTGTGGTCACTAGAGCCAGTGTAGAGGGCTGCATTCTTCCCATTTGTTTGAGTAACCAGGAGACAGTTCACTTTGGAAGTGTGTCCTTCAAAGACACCCATACATTTTCTGTTCTAAAAGTAGAGCACAAAGTCCGTTAACGTGCAGACTATAATATAGGTTAATTTTCTCCCTCTACCTAATGTTTACACAAATCTACACATACTCTCAGATCCCAGCAAAGCAACAGAATTCTGTGACCCAAGGAACTCTTGATGCTAGCTGGCAGGGGGCACAGAGATGCGTAAGGGTTACACAGATTCCCTGGGTGTGGTAGTTCATCAAAGAATATCATGTGAGATCCCTACTGAAAGCCTGTATCACACTGATCATCATAATCTTTGCAAAATGTATGTGCAGATAATATGTAAGGAGATACCTATATATACTGGAAGTTATGTTCTTAAAGCCTGGAGATAAAGGCAGGTCACCCAGAGATGGCATACCTTAAGACAGATTCCGCCAGAAAGGAGGTAGCAGATACTTATATCCTTGACTGAGCATTGTTAATTGTGTGTCTTATACTGGAAGTATATTTGGATACTGAATCAAATGCTCATGAAGAGAGTGCAGGGACTTCAAGAGAAGAAATTAACAGGAAGAGGTAAACAGCGAGGAAGGGAAACCTGTTTGCAGGTAAAAAAAACAAAAAGGACTGGTCTAATATAGCTATGTGTGCAGAAAGATGCCCTGGCATCCTTCATCTGGGAAGACAAGCTGCCAGTGGGTTTGGTCTTATAAAAGGAGGGTCTCAGCCATCCTAGTTGAAAAATGTGGTGACAACGACTTTGGATAAACAGTACCTTATTTAACAAGATGCCCTCTTGTTAAATATGTTTAAGCTCTAGAATAAGTGTTCTGATTTTATTTTATATGTAACCCTTTAGGTCCATTAACCCTACTTCCTTCTTCTCAAATTCCCATTCTTTGTTAAATAAACTTAATCCTTGTTTTCACTATAAACAAATCTAAGTGCAAGGTGTTTAGTGGAACTGTGATCCAGGTTGCAACTGGTAAACTGGGGTGTACTATTCCTTTGGGAGCAGAGGATCTGGGAATTATATGACTGTCCAGTGGTTAAGGGGCTGAGGACTCCAGGGAGACACCTAGGGGTTGGAGTATATCTATTGCTAACCTGCAAAGGGATGGCAGAGCCTGCCTCAGCTGAGAGGAGAATCCTTGTGCTGTCTGTGGCTGGCAGAGTTGGGGAGCTGACCCTGACAGGAAACCACAAGGTTTCCTCATGCTCAAGGCAGGTGATAGCAAGCTGCCTCACAACCTTGGTACCCCAGGGAGCCTCACAACCCCCCACCCTCCCACACACACATACATTTCCTGCTACAGTGGTGTTTACTTCAGCAAAAGACAGATGTAATGAGGGACACTAGATTTTTATCCAAATTTCATAATGAACAACACACTGTTATAATTTTAGTCCCAAAGAAATCCCAGCACACTTGCACAATCTATACTGTGTAAGTACTGTCAGGATAAAAGGAGTCTAGAAAAGCAGCATAGTTCAGAGCAGTGATTCTCAACCAGGGGTATGCATACCCCTGGGGGAACAGAGAGGTCTTCCAGGGGGTGCAACAACTCATCTAGATCAGTGTTTCTTAACCTAGAGGTCACAACCCGCAGGGGGGTTGTAGAATGGATATAGGAGGGGTTGCAAATGCAGGGCCAGTGTTAGAAGGTAGCAAGCAGAGCAATTACCTGGGGCCCCATAAAGCTAAATTACATGCTTGGGCCCTAGGCAGCAGGGCTCAGACTTCAGACTCCTGAAAGGGGTATAGTAGTTGGGAAAGGTAGAGAACCAGGAATCAGGAAACCAAAGGTCTAGTCCAGTGGTCACCAACCGGTCGATCACAATCGACTGGTCAATCCTGGAGGATCTCCCCATTGATTGCTATCTCCGGCTGCGCAGTGGGGCTGCTGCTAAGACAGACTCCCTGCCCGCCCCAGCCCCATGCAGCTCCCGGAAGCAGCCAGCACGGCCCCAAGGGCACGGCAGGGGTCTCCCTCCGAATGCTGCTCCTGCCTATAAGCTCCACCCCTGCAGCTCTCACTGGCTGTGAATGGGGAGCTGTGGCAGCGGTGTCTGCAGAGAGGGGCAGCGTGCAGAGCCATGTGCCGCCCGCCCCCAGTTTCCCCTCCCAAGGGCTGCAGAGGTGTATTGGCCCTTTCCAGGAGTGGTGTGGGGCCGAGGTAAGCAGGGAGTCTGCCTTAGTGGCATCCACACTGTGCCACCGACCAGGAGCCACTGGAGGTAAATGCTGCCCAGTGGGAGGCCGCACCGCAACCCCCAGCCCTGAGCCCCATCCCGGAGCAAGCACCTGAACGCCCTCCTGCACTCCAAGCCCCAGCCCTGAGCCCTCTCCCAGAGCCAGCACAAAGTACTCCCCCCACACCCCAACCAGAAGCATAGCTGGGGGGGGAACGGGGCAGCGGCCGCTCCCTCACCGAGCAGAAGTGATGCCTTATTAATTCTTTGGCGCCTTCCAAATTTTTTACTCTCCCGACGGTGCTCCGGGTTTTTGGCGGCAGGTCAGGCGGCGCTTCGGGTCTTCAGCAGCATTTCGGCATTGGGACCTTCACTCGCTCCGGTCTTCAGTGGCATTGCGGTGGCGGTGGAGGAAGCCTTCAGTGCTGCCGAAGACTGGAGCGAATCAAGTGCTACTGAAGACCCAGAGTGCCGCCTGACCCGCCGCCAAAGACCCGGAGCGCTGCCGGGTGAGTACTAGCGAGTGGCGCCTTTTTTAAAATCTCTGCTCCCCCTGTTTCTCCACCTGGCTACACCACTGACCCCAACCCCCTACCCCAGCCCTGACCCCTCTCTCAGAGCCAGCACCTTGTACTCCCTCCTTTACCCCAACACTGCCCCAGCCCAGAGCCCCCTCCCCTATTCCCCCTACCCCCACACTGCGAACCCCTCAGCCCAGAGCCCACACCCCCTCCCAAACCCCAACCCCCTCCTCCAGCCTGGTGAAAGTGAGTGAGGGTGGGGGAGAGGAAGTGACGGAGTGGGGCAGGGTAGATCCTGGGTTGCCCTTAAATTCAAAAAGTGATCTTAGGTGTAAAAAGGTTGGAGACCACTGGTCTAGTCCCATTCTTGTAAAGCACTTTGGAGATCTATGGATGAAAAAAAAAAAAACCCTATTATCAAGTAGTATTATTAATTCACTGGATTAAAGAACAAGATCTGAAGATCCTTGGTGGTGTGATTTTACTTTAAGATGTTATGCCTTTTTATGTGTCTGAATGCACTACCTATATAGGTTTGTATCTTTGGCAGTTTTCTTGAACTCTGATTGCTTATCATTTGTAAGAATTTATTAAGCTATGGTCAGCCAGTATTTCAGTAGATCTTCCTAATAAAAATATATCCTACAAGAAATGAAAGAAGGCTTTTTGTTTAAGGTTTGTTAGTTTTGTGGTGGTGGTCACAAACTCAGGCCTCTGCGAAAGGATTATAGACCAATTCTCATTTGACTAACATACCTTCTCCAACCCCAATGGGCAACAGGGAGTGACTAAACTTCCTCTCGTCTAGAATGGTACTTGCTAACTAACTGACATCCTTAAAAAGGCAGTGAAAACCAAGCTTCTCTTTAAAGAGAAAAATATATACAAATTTCTCTTCAAGAACATTTTCTACATAAAATCTTTCACCAAGCCATATTTCTCATGCTGGAAGCAAGCATGCAAAAGCCCTAATGGGGTCAGTCTGGACTGGCCATTACTATTACAGAAAGTTTGGGAACTTTATAGATGATAAAAAAACCAAACCAAAACAAAAAACCCACTATAAATGATTCCTTAAGAAGATTTCTTCTAAGCACAAAAAAGGGCTTTACAAAAAATCTGAAGACTGCAAAATACGTTCTCTCCATGATGACCCTACTTACAACCAGATTGTAGGCACGGACAGTTTTGTCTGCTGAGCAGGTGTAAAGCACACTCCCAAATATCTGAATAGCATTCACTGCAGCTTGGTGTCCCTCAAAACTCCCCTCTGTAGGTTCTTCATCCTCACCTGGCTCTGAAGATACTTCTGCAGAATGGAGAGTTAACAAAGCTTGTGCTTTAACGATCAGAATGTTTTATTCACACAAACTTTGCATAAGTAATAAGACTATCCGTACTATTGACTATCATCACATTTTGCAAAAAGGTCCGCAAGTAAAACAACCAACCAAAAAAAATGTAATAGACCTCTAGCCCTTTAAGAGCAGGGGTGGTCAGGATGCCAGTTATGGGGCCTCAGTCCCTTTAAAGTCAGGGACTAAGAGTTGTAGTTCTCAGGTGGAGCACATGAATCACCAAGGGGTCATGTGACAGCCTAATGAGCTATAAAAGCAGACAGCCTTCTCTCACTATGAGGTGATGCCCAGAAGGCACAAGATGTGCTGAGAAATGTCTCCAAAATAGCCCAAAGAAGAAATCTGGAAATGAAGCTGGTAACAGGGCTTGACCTGGAAAGGCTAGCAGCAGAGAAATCCAGGGCATAGAACAGCTTGCTGGGGAAGCTCATCAGAAGAGAGACAGGCAATAGCTCCTTGTGGGAACAGGAAAAGGAGCCTAGATAGGGATTGGCAGAGGGCTGTTTAAAGAGAGACCACGGAAAAGGCCTACACAGACATTTCCAGAGAGACCCTGGAAAGTAGTGGAGCAGAGCAGTCTTGGGCTTAGAGCTGGCCACTCTCCGCAATTTAAGGACTGTGGCTGTAGCTCAGGGAAGGCGCAGGTGAGTGAGCAACACACGTGCGCCAAAAGGACGAATGGAGCCTAAGGAGAAGCTGCGAAGATTATTAAGCTCAGGGGAGGGGAAAAATCTGGTATCTACCCCAGCAATCAGGAACAAGAACTGATTAACTCTTATGACCACTGAGGCAGCTGTTTGAATCCTGGGAGGAAGGAGGGCCTTGTCTGTATTTTAGCATTTGTACTAGTTTATCCCCAGAAGAGGGACTTTCTACATAGCCAAACAGTTACATTACGCCAGTTACTAAAATTCACCCCACCACCCAAAAGGTACTGTGGATCAGAAGGTAAACAGGCACAGTGCACCGAATGAGGAATAGGATAAGTGATCCATGTTGACTATCGTTATGCAGTGTCTTCCACTCTTATTTTGAGTTTAAGTTCTGAAGAGCAAAAAGAACAGTAGTATTTTGCAAGCACATTTGGACTGTAACTCAAATTTTCAGATATCCTATGCCCATTTAACATAGCAAAGCACACCAATAATATACCTGAGGAGTTCTTTGAGCATCTCATTGGTGATGTGGAAGGGAGAGTCTCAGCAACACTGTAAAATAAAGAGTAGAGAGATTAGACTCTGCTTGTTGGTATTCAGGAAAGGTAGCAAAATGTACTTAGAGAACTTCAGTGATACTCCAAAATAGGATATTTTATCAGAAGTACTATAAGCAAAGTATAGGAGTCCTCCATGGGCTATGAAAGTACTCACTGCTAACAGCCCTATGCAATTTTTTTTTTTTTTTTGAAGGAAAAAAGTACTCCTCTCTGAAGGGGGCCTTACTTTACTTACTGCAGAAGTTAGTAAGGAACAGTGCATGAACATTGTTTTTGTATGCACATGGAGAAGAGATTCAGATAGTTAAACTACCAGCATGTATATATTTACCAGGCATAAATATTCATCTTTTCTCATTTCAGTGATGGAAGCATTGAGGAATGAGATTTGCTCCCACTTCACCGTGTTTTAAGCTTTTCACAAATGGAAAAAATGGCCCTTGAATTAAAATTTTGGAAGACCTTTTTTATGTGAGAAATCTGTCCTGATCTAGTATAATCCCACTTTCCACCTCACCTTCTACTGATGCCATCCCTATAATTTGTGCCAATCTCACTGGTGGAGCTCACTTCATCATAACCAGAGCGAGATGCCTCCACTGAAGCTTGTTCTGAGGATCTCATGGTGTCCCTCTTAGATGGGCTGTCTGGTTTCTCATCTCCTGACTCTGATGAGTTGATGGCCACCACCTCAAACTGGGGGTTTGCAGTTTCTACTAATTCCAGAGAGGCATCACTCTCATTATCATCTCTGTTCCTCTCTACTTCATGAGTAGTACCCCCATCCTCCTGTCTTGGAAAGGTGGATGTAGTAACCTTTCCCGCTGTGGGCACCTTCCCGCTCTTGACTTTCCTAATAGGTTTAGAGTCAATAACATCCTGTTCTGTGTCACTGTTCTCAGGTACATGGGCTGCTCGCAATGTTTTCTTCTTCCTTAGCTTTTTCCTTCTCTTTTTTCCTTTGTTCTCTGCAGAGACCAGAGTGGATTCTGCCAGATGCTCAGACTGTTCTGCTGGTAGTGTTGGATCTTTGTCCAAAGGTGTTTCTAAAGAGAGAGACTGATTTGCAACAGAGCTGCTACACTGTTCTGGTAAGGTGATTTCAGTCAGGGTTTCAATCACCCCTTTTTGTTTGTTGAGAGTAGATGGTGATAGTATGGTCCGGCCCTTATCTGAGGCAGCCTTGTGAACATCTTGATTAGTCTGTTGGAAACAAGTAGTCAGCTCTGAGAGGGACATGATTGCAGAGATAACTGGGTACACAGAAGTTTTCTGGCCGATATCTACTGAAGAAAAGAGATGAACAATGTGTTCACTCTGCAGTAATTCATATTTATGCATAAAACCCCCCTTGGTTTATTATTAATAAGCTGCACGAATTATTACAATCTATTTGAAAATTTACATCCATAACATAGCTATATGTTTAAAAGTAGAATGTTTTCTGAATACTGAAAGAAGTGCACATACTTCTTGTGTTCATTATGCAAGCCTTGTCAGTTTCTTATTTCAAAGTAAGGCCAATCAGCTATTAACACTTTTTTAAAAAGTGTCATTAGCACGTCAAGTGGAATTCACCTTAAGAACAAACTTATCTGGAAGCAAAGTGCACAGCTATTGCAACAGCTATTTGGACATTTTATTTTGGATCCCTGCAAGGACAGTTATGAAATTAAAAGACTTAAAGTTAGCTTAAGGAGATAATATATGTGCTTTATGGTTTGTGTTAGTACAGAAGAGGCCACAGTCAGCTAGTAAAAGGTCATGAGAATAAGTAATATTATTTATTACTTACAGTGTGGGAAAGATGCATGGTTCAAAATAACTGATTAAGTGAAAAGCAGCAGTAACAAGACAAAGAAACAGTCTTAAAAGAAAGAAGCATAAACCTTTCCACTGTTCTGCTGGTAAGCAAGGAGGTGGGGAGGAGATAAGAAGGAAAGCAGCAAGGATAAGTTGCTTCAAAATTGGGTTTTTACTAAAGCTAGCAAGTTCACTGAAGTTTATAAAGAAAGCCATGAATCTGATGGTTCTTTAACAGACTCTACCAGATCATGCTGACGCACACTAGGATGAGATAGTTTTCCCTAGCAACAAATTCCCAGCTAGTAAAGCAAGAGGCTTCTTTCCTGGGACTAACCATACAACCCAGCTGCGGGCTCCAGATAAATAGGTGCAAGGGATTTTAGAGCGGCCCTATTTCTGAAACAGCACTGCAATAGCTGCTGGGCATTACAGCTTTTGTCAGGCTTTAATCCCTGATCATGCAGCCATCCCCGCACCCACTCTACCAGCTCCTACAGAAAAAGGTAGAGTGGGAATGGATGCTCCCAGCATACCCGGCAACGTATAAATTAAAGAGGCTTTAGCATAAGCTCCAGTTCCTAGTACCCTACAGGTTTCAGAGTAGCAGCCGTGTTAGTCTGTATTTGCAAAAAGAAAAGGAGTACTAGTGGCACCTTAGAGACTAACCAATTTATTTGAGCATAAGCTTTCGTGAGCTACAGCTCACTTCATCGGATACCCTACATTACACAAAACCTTTTGGATTGTTTGTAGCAACCAGGGACACAACTATTTCACCTTTGTTAACTCAGGATATCATGACAAAGAAGAAAGGATTTCTTATACTCCCAAGGTATTTAATGAAGTTGAAAAGCAGTAAACTCCGTGTGGGAAAAAAAATACTTATTGGCTATTTGGTGGGCTCTAACATTTTTAGATACCTGGTGAGGTAGGGATGCATAAAACTGTACCTTGCTCATACTCCCTTAAAGTATCTTTTGTCTGGTAAAATCAAAAATGGTACAGTGTCTAGACCTAGACTAGTGGCCCTTGCTGCTGGAAGACCACCAAACTGAAGTCTGTCTGCTCAAACACCGCTTCACCCTTACCAACAGGAATGTTAATTGTGGTACTCCACTAGAGTGTCCTGGAGAAATTTTCTCTAAAAAGGGAGCCCTAACCCTTTATGCCATGTGTAGTACGTACACCTCTACCCTGATATAACGTGGTCCTCGGGAGCCAAAAAAATCTTACCGCGTTATATCAAACTTGCTTTGGCCTCGAGCATTTCTGTTATGAATAGTCACTTCCTGCCCCAACTGATCCCTCAGAACCCCCCCCACTCCTTGTCCCCTGACTACCCCTTCCAGAGACCACCCGCCCCAACCACCCCTCCCAAGACCCCACCACCTATCTAAGCTCCCCTGCTCCTTGTCCCCTGACCACCCCCTTCAGAATCACAGAATCATAGAATATCAGGATTGGAAGGGACCTCAGGAGGTCATCTAGTCCAACCCCCTGCTCAAAGCAGGGCCAATCCAACTAAATCATCCCAGCCAGAGACCCCCCCCATCCCTAATCACCCCCAGGACCCCACCCCCTTTCCCCTGACTGCCCCGACACCTATCCACACCCCCACTCCCTGACAGGCCCCCCCGCCAGGACTCCCACGCCCTATCCAACACCTCCATTCCCCATCCCCTGACCTCCCCACCCCCAGAACATCTGAACCATCCAACCCCCGCCATCCCCTGACTGCCCCCCCCCCAAGACCCTCTGCCCCTTATCCAACCCCTCGGCCCCGGCCTGGCACCCTTAACACACCACTCAGAGCAACGTGTCGGAGCCAGACATGCTGACGCGTTAATCCGCTGGAGCATGCAACCCCACCCCCGAAAACGCTGCTTTACCGCGTTGTAGCCAAATTTGTGTTATCGGGTCGCGTTATGTCGGGGTAGAGGTGTAATTTAAATTCTGAAAGGCTGTATGCTGAGAATAGTCCAATATATGTTATGGGGTTGTCCTATCACCAAAAAGGGACTGTAGTCACAGGATTTGCTGTTTGGGCTCTCCCCATTCAGGCTGAACCTGTGCAGTACAGGTGTAAAAATGTTATTAAAGCTAATGTTAAAAAATTATATAATATATAGGTTGGGGAAAGTGTGTCTGTACATCTGGGTATAGTGCTTAGATTATCCACAGGTACAAAGTTAGTTTTTTAAAAGTCATATGATACATCGAGTATAAAATCAGCAACAACCCAAATTTAGGTGTACAGTTTAGACATTAGAATCTGAATACTCAGAAACACTACTCATGAAAAGTTGTACACACAAAACATTCTGTGGGCACGTCTACCACTGTAAGGAGTTTAGGACCAGTGGAGGGAGACAAACCAGCCTGTCCAGTGAATGACAGTTGGGGTGGTAGACCATCTTGAGCCACATTTGAAGGGATGGCGGCATAGCCTTGCAAACTGAATCACCTGTGTACAAGTGGCCCTACATGCTCAGACACATCCGGACGGCTGTAGAAGGCTGAGACTGCAGACTGAGGAAGACATGGAATTGCCTGAAAGTGGTCGGCTGGTAAGCCCTAGATCTTGTGGAATCTAACAGGTACGCTTTTTTTTTTTTTTTTTGGGTGAGTGGGAGTAGATTGACTTTCTGGCATTTAGAATGAGGCCAATATGGTCAAGCAAGCACAATGTGGTCCTGATGTGAGCAAGAACTTCCTCTCTGGATCTGCCCCATAGCAACCAGTCATCACTGACCAGGAAGAGGTGGATTCCCTTTCTCCTGAAATATGCAGTAAACACGACCAGGCACTTGGTGAAAACTCAGGAAGCAGAAGAGGCTGAATAGCACGACCATGTATTGAAAATGGCACTCTCTTTCAACAATGTGCAGGAACTTCCTGTGGTTCAGCAGACTTGCCACATGGAAGTAAGCATCCTGGAGGTCCAGAGCAGCGAACCAGTCATTCTGAGATAATATGGGGAGGATAGTCAAAAAAAAAAAAAAAAAAAAAAAAAAAAAAAAAAACCACAACACATTTGGAATCTTATATGTGATGTTTGTTGAGGCCGCAAAGGTAGAGGATGGGTCTCATCCTTCCCCTGAATTTGGGTACAACAGACGCTTGTTTGAAGCAAAACCTTGTGAGAGCAACCGCTGCTTATTAGCAACGTTTCCCGTGGTCACCGTTTCTCTACCGTGAATAGTCCACTCGGTAACAGCAACATAGCCACCACATAAGAGCAACGTTTGTGATGTGACATCACATGCTCCACTTACTTGCATACTGTAATAACCTAAATTAAAAGTATTATTTACTTGCTTAGTAGATGCTCTTAATCAGGACAACTTACAACACGTACAAAGCATTACAGTTAAGTAGGAGTACAAAAAATGTTTATAAGTAAGAGCAAAAGGTTGTGTTTGTTGTCATAGTTGATGTTTGACTTTTTTTAAGCACAAAAATAAAACTGGATACTTTTCTAAGATTAACTCAATTAATACCGCTTTCTTGATATAATATGGTGGTAGGCTACAAATGCACATTTAAAATGTACAGTATGTAAACTAATGTAATACTGTAGCAATAAGAGATATTCTGTTACATTATAGATTTTTAGTGTGTACTGTAGCTGTTTTATGGATCAGAAAAAGCAGAGTGCCTTTAGTCAGACAACACTCCCCATAACAGCAACAGGTGCTTAGGAGCAACATAGCAAAAGGGCACTGATATGTTGCTACTAATGAACGTCTACTGTATCAGGAAGTACTGGGATTAGAAGCCGTTCCAGCAGAACTTCCTCCACCACTCCCAATGCCAGCAGGGAGCAATGTCATGACAGGATCCCTGAAAAGAGACGGAGGAGGAGATGGAGGAGGGTTCTGACCATGTGCAGGACCCAGTTGTTGGAAGTAACAGAGACCCCAGCACTGTAAGAAAGGGGCCAGTCTGTCCCCAAAGGAACAGGATGATGAGGAGGAAGGAGCAATGGACTGGAACAAGGAGTCAAAACAGGCATTTAGAAGCCAAGGGAGGGTGTGTAGGCTGGCCAAACTTTGAGCCCAACCACTTTCTCTTGTGGGATCTATCCTGCTTTTTAGGGTAGTCCTACTGCTCCAGGGAAAAGGGCTGCGCAAAGGTACACTGTGGACGATACTGCTGCAGCTGGTGCTGAGCACCACAGTTTTGCCTCAGTGCAGGTGGCGCACTTCCCCGATGGATCTCAAGGTAGCCCTAGAATCCTTGAAGGAGTGAAGCATGTCATCGGTCTTGTCAGAGAACAGGTTTCGGCTGTCGAAATGCAACTCCTCAATAGTCTGTTGAACATCAGGTGCAATGCCAGAATTTAGCAGCCAGGAAGCCCTCCTCACAGTGACCACAGAGGACATCACCCTGGCTGAAGCATCTGCAATGTTAAGGGCAGACCTCAAGAATATTTTGGTCACCAAGGAGCTTTTATTGACAAAAGCCCCAAACTCCTCCTGTGAGACCTTGGGCAGCTGGTCTGTGAACCCAGACATAGCTGTCCAATTAAGGAATCATATGTGGACAACAAGTTGGTTAAAGATTCACATCTGTAGAGACAAGGATATGTAGACTTTCCTGCCCTTAAGATCCCATCGTGTAGAGTCTCTGTCCTTAGGAGTAGATCCGAATCTGCCCTTCTATGCCCTGTTGTATACCACGGTCACCACTAGGGAACTGAGGGCCAGATGTGAATAGAACCCCTCAGTTCCTTCAACTGGAACAAAACAACACTCTTCCATGTGCTTATCTGCTGGCGGTATCACGGCTGGTGTACTCCAAAGGGCTTCAGCCAATCTGAGAAGCACATTGATTGGGATAGCAACTCTACAAGGGGCAGATGACTGCAAAATGTCCACCACAGTGTGGGGGTCTCATGCAGCAACTCCACCTGGATGCCCAAGGGTGCAGCCACATGGCGCAGCAGGTCTTGATATGCCTTAAAGTCCTCCAGTATCAAAGGGAAGGATGAACTCAGTAGTGCAGTCTCATCTGGAGACAAAAAAGCAGAGGCTCTTAATTGAGCCAAGGCCAGATCGTGTCGCAGGGATGATGCATCCAGACAAGAATATTCTAGAGGCTCCACAGGGAGAATGATGGCTGATGTCTGCAGATACCAATGCAGATCTAACAAGTGATTTTGCCTATGAACGAGGTGAAGAGCAGGACCTCTGAGAATGAGGGGCAACCCACTGACTGCAAGGGGCCACTGATATGGACAGGGCACTGGTAGACAGTAGGCACCTGGCCAAGGACCTCCATCCCAACCAAGTGGTGGAGGACAATCTTGGGGACTATAAACGGTCCATTAGTGATCCTTGGTGTTCACTGCATGATGCAGAGCGGGAGGATGAAGACCTCAACTTGGATGTAGGACTC
This sequence comes from Lepidochelys olivacea, assembly GCF_965140295.1. Lineage (NCBI taxonomy): Eukaryota > Metazoa > Chordata > Testudines > Cheloniidae > Lepidochelys > Lepidochelys olivacea. Next base: position 65,619,385 of record NC_140416.1, on the reverse strand, counting down.
TTGGGATCCCAGCGACAAGTGAAGAGCAAGACAGAGGGAGCAAATAGGTGATCCGTTCATCCCTTGCCCAGAACGAGGTAGGAAGTGGTGCTTCTGATGGAGGCAGTATCATTGGTACTGAACATGTCAGTGCCAAAGACAGTGTCTGTCCAGACTTGAATAGTGGCAGAGGCTGGTGAAAGCTGCCACGGCAGCACATTTGACAATGCCGAGATTCCCAGTACCAGGGTTCCCCATACAGATTCTGATACTGGCTCTACCTCTACTTCTGGAAGGGGAGCAGTGGGATATGGTGCTCACAAACGAGGGTTCAGCACCTTGCTCCATTGGAGGGGCTAAGATGGTGCAACCCTGGAAAAATCTTGAAACAACAAAAGGCAGAGGAGGTCTGTGGCTGCCTGGTATGCTGATGACATGGACACAGTCAGTACCAGCATCTCCCTCATCAGTACCAGACTCAACTGACAGCAGAGGCTGGAACCAGAGTAGATGGTACAAAGTTTCTGCCCTTCCCACTCGGAACCAGAGAAGGGTTGGAGCTGCCTGCCAATGCTGGCCCTGTACTGGTCCACACTCTTTATGGGGGAGGCAGAAGAGTCACCCCGAAACCTGGAGCAATCTCAGTTGGTCTTATGTGACCTTTTCCTTGGTGCAGTTGATGAGGAATGTCTCCTCAACCTCTTTGGAGGTGTGCCTGTTCCCAAAAGTGAAGTGGCCGCACTCAGAAAAAGAGGGTGATCGTTGGCTGGATGAGGACATTGGTACCAGATCAGGCCACATGGCCTGTTCAAGCAGGTGCTTCTTGAAGTGAAGGTCCTGGGCCACCCGCGTCCTTTTCTTGAACGATCTGCAGATCGAACTATGCTCTTGAGATGGGCCTTGCCAAGACAAAGTGAGCACTGCATGTGGTGATTGCTGCTCGGGGTCGCTCCCCCACACAAAAGACAGTGTTTGAACCCCAGTGAGGGCATCACCAGAGGAAAAGCTACTAAAACTAACTAACATGAACATTAAACTACTAACACAAACTACATACGATAAAAAACTAGGCTAAGACTGAACTACACAGAGCTCCAGCTCCACCCATGGGTGGTGAGAAGACACTGAGGAGAGTTGGGGAAGTGCTGCCTCATATCAACAGGGGAGGGGCCAGAGCCATGAGTGCTGCCCCTCTATGGGTACTGCTAGGCAAAATATCTGACTCCAGTGCGCTGGGCATACACGCACCTAAGTGGAATACATGTCTGCATCTACCTGAAGAAACAATGTCACTGGCTATCACATACAATTCTCAAGTGGCCTGACAACAGATGAAAACATGGTGATTGTGAATCCCTATTTAAGGAATATATATAGGCCAGACATGAGGGGCATTATACATTTTGTGTTTGATTAAATTTTACAAGAAAGGGAGCATATCAATATGTACCTTTTTGGAAATCAAGGAGGGTGGGAATAAGGGTGCTACAAATACCATACATAGAGAAGGAAAAGCCAGAATGCTCTAGGGTGGAGGCAGACCCCAGTAATTTAGTAGTATTAAGACTCCTCAAAGAAGTGTTGTACAATGATGTTCAATTTATTTATGTGCCAGTGTTACTGCACATACTGCAGTTATCTAATGGATTGTGCCCACTGGAATTTGGTGAAATATGGTTAAGAACTGTTGAAAGGACTTTCTGGACACATGTAGGGATAATTATGAACATTTAATTAGCATAGGTATGGTTAAGAAAATAATACATATTTGGTTTGTGACTGGTACAGAGATGGCCACAATCAGCAAGTAAAAGAAGGCTACGAGAATAAGTAATATTACTTAGTGTTGGAAAAATGTATGGTTCAAAAAGTAACTGATTAAATGAACAGCTGCAGTAACAAGACAAACTGTCTTAAGAAAAAAAAACCTTCCCACTGTTCTGTTGGTAAGCAAAGAGGGGGAGGAAATGAGGAAGGAAAACAACAAGGATAAACTGCTTCAAACTGGGTTTTTGCTAAAGCTAACAAGTTAGCTGAACAGTAGAGAGAACTTTCAAATGCATGGCTCTTTGTCAGACCCTACTTGATCATGCTAGAGCACACCAGGATGAGACACTTTTCCCTAGGTCTGGCCTATTTGTAAGTATACTGATCATACGCTCATGAATACTTGCTTATTGTACTGTGTGTAGTGACTGCTTATTTTTAGACAGTTAGGCATGTTTAGAGCAACTGTATAAAATACCATTTGACCTTTGGATTTAATAAAGGAATTTATGGTTAAATCAGAGTCTGCTGGTCTCCCATATTAATAATGTCAAATACTATTAATTCCAACAATCCCTATTCATGACACATGGGACAGGCTCTCGCCAGAAAGGAGAAGCTAACAGCATTACAGAAATATTTCTCTTTAGAAATCTCTTGGGAAAAAGGTAAGTTAAATCTTCTGCAACCTTCCTGAAAAGTTGACAGTTTTCAGTCAGAGACAAGATGGTACACATCTGATTCTCTGGGATGACCCTTTAAATTATTCTACTTTAAATGTGCTCCAATTGGCCACCCCAGGCTTTCTAATTTTATAATTAAGGCTTCCCTTCAGGCAATTGCTGAGAAGAGAGCATAATTATCCAATTAATGAAAAGTTATTTTTCTGAGCAATTTAAGTTATTTTTGACCACTGCTGATATACACATGCATGCTCTTAGATCCACATCTAGGCAGAACAAATATTTAAGCAAGGTTTAAACAGTTGTGACCATATCAAACGAGAACATTGGGGTGGAAGGGATGCACGCAAACTGTTAAATTCACATCCTAGATATAACTGGTAGAAACCAAGGTGCCTACTCCCATTCAACCACCCCAGCGGGGAAAAAGACCTCAACTGGTTTTATCAGTGTTCTGATTCCCAGTGTTTTTTAAACTTCTGTCACTACATATTTAACATAATTGAAAGGCTTTTTAAAATTAATGATTAATTAATTATTATTAAACAAAAGCAGTTTTCTAATTTACACTGTGAACAAAAAACTGTAGCTATTTTAAAATGGGACTTGATGAAATCAAGGTGCTTGCTATCCCTATTAGGAAACTACAGGTGTTACAAAACTTCCTAAATAGGAGGTGAAGGGAGGTTGGAGAGAGGCGCATAGCTGAGTGGAATCAAGTCATCTGCATGTTAAAGAGACAAGGATGTAGAGTTGAATTTTGGGGGAATTTGGAATGCTAGATATAAATCTACAGAAAGGGGGCAAGACATCCACTGGTGAATCTCTGTAAAATGGGTTAGCTCATTGTATTTTTTCTAATGTTGAATTCACAAGGCGGCCGTTGCTCATTTTATGCGTGTGTGATATGAAAACTGATCAGTTCTGCAAACAGAAATTAATTTGACTATCAAATACCAACCTACAGTTTAGACTAAACGTATCAAAAAAGAAAGTAGTAGGAAGCATACAACTGAATGGACGGAAGTTATGAAAACAATTCTTCTAAAGTTAAATGTAAGCATTGCAAAGAGTTAAGTAGCAAGATTCATGCTCATCTCAAAAAGGTAGAAAAATTAGTTTAATCCAATTCTTTAACTTCAACTGTGCCACTAAACAAGCCATTGAACTCATAATAGAAGCACGGAGTTTGACAATTCTGCAAGAGAGACATCATGACATTGCAGCTACAGCAATCACTTAAGTCTCTGTCCCATACCCTCCAGCAGCTCCTCAACATCAGCTTCATGCAGGAGCAGTCCTCTGTTCATCTTTGATGCCCCGCAAAATGCCAAAATCACGAACTGCTTAAGCCATTAAAAATGGAAAGGCAAATACTTAACTTGATAAGGCAGTTGGCACCCTTGTTTTAGACTGAACACCACCTTCAGTGTAAAACAATGTAAGCAATTTAAACTAACAACTGCAATACTTTGCCTTGGATATATTTTTTCTATACATCTTTAGACATACAGGTCCTCTACTAAATGCTAGAAGTGAAAAAGTGAAGGAAAATATAATGAATTTAAATATATCCAGATTAATGCAACATAGTTGAACATAAATGTAATAGCTACAAGAATCCACACTAGGAAAAAATAATCTGAAACTGCATTAGACCATGGACTCTTCTGTTTTATATACAAAACTGTAAGCTTTACTTTGGACAATGTATGGTTTATGTTTGAGAAATAAATATGCTTATGAAGTACAACATATAGTATGTTTAATTTAACAAAAAAACTTGTGGTTTTTTTCTACCTTTCTTTCCCTGAGATTTCCCTAAGCTGGGAGAAGAAAGGTCAAACACTGGTTAGGTGTGTGTTTCACCCCGGTCTAGCCCAGGTAGATACCGAGGGTAAGATTTGCAGAAAAGTGCCTGCATTTCATTGGGGGAAAAATGAGTGGGATTTAGGTTCCTTGGGCTCAAATCCCTTTAAAAGTAAGCTGGAGCTCAGGAACTTTTGTGTCGCTCTTCTGTTTTAAAAATGTTATAAACAATTTATCACAGTAATTCTAGATACAACTCAAGATCTCAATTTTACAAACATGACCTTTATCCTGCTAGCACTTAAACACATGCTTAACTTTACTCATGTTAGCAGTCCCATTCATTTCAATAAGACCACTCATGCAAGTAAAATTAAGCATATATGTTGGCAGGATCAAGGCCATACAGAGAATAATGAAAAGAATTTAATACCACTCACAGTAATTCAGATTTCAAAAAATGAAAAGAGAGTAATATTAACTATGCAACCTCTGAATCTAGTTATTAAATCCCACTTACAACTCAAGAGTAATGGAGGAATTTTTTTTTTTTAACCCCGTTAAGAAGATCCTTAATTTAGTTTGGCCAAAAGTGTGTTTAGATCTCTTGCTTAAGCAGTTTTTGCACTGTGTAGGTGGCTGCCAGTGCTGTATTGCTTCCAGTTACAATATGGACTAGAAGCAAATACAATCTCACTAGCCACCATAATACTATATTATATATACACACACCATTTTAAAGAGATGATTGCATGCAAGTTCTGGCCTTTTATTTTTTTTGTTTTGAAGCAGAAGTATAAGCCTTTAGTTTTAAAGCTGTAATATACATTTAAACCAAATCAATAAAACAAATTAAAAAAAACAACAACGTAACTTAAGTCTGTTACAAATAAAGGCCCCAATTCTGCAAGATAATTACCATGGCTGAAGTCAGTGGGGGTTCACCCATGCAGAGTAGCTTACAGGTTTGAAGCCTAAATAACTTTTACTCTTTCAACTAAGTGGTTTTCCTCATTCTCATAAAACTAGTCTTTTAAAAAGAAGATAAACAAACATACCATCCTTCTGCTGCAGTTCTGCTTGTGGAGCGCACACAGAGCCATGGAGCACAGTATTCACACTTTCTCCTCCATGCTCTGGAGACATAGGTTCTTGTTTAATTTGCATGGATGAATCAGGAACAGTGCTGGCTGTGATAGTACCAGGGGTCTGGAACACAGGTGGGGAGCTCACTCGGAGAGAGGCTCCCAAGGGAGTACCAGAAGGGGATGTATGGGAAGAGAGACATGAGGAAGTCTCCAGAAGGGGGAAGAATTGACCTGAAGGAGGAAGAGCTAGATCAGCTGTTGACATGGATCTGCTAATTCTTCTTTCATCTGAGATGCTGCAGGTGAGCTGTTCTGACCTCTCAGGAGGTTCATAGGTTTCTAGAGAAAGAAGGAGCAAATGCCCATATGTTAAAACCAAACTTCCCCAAACAGTTAACAGTTCAAGAGGAAATAAATGGAGACAAGAAGGAAAAGCTTGCAATTAAGAGTTTGCTGGGCCTACTACATGACACTCTTGAAATGCCTGGATCAGTCTGAATTAGTAGAAAGCTTTACTGTGCAACACAGGAATGGCTTAACAGAACTGGATATGGGCAACTTACTAAGTTGTACCAACCTATCCTGAACTTTCATGAGCAAATTCGAAGTTAAACTGAATACAAGATCAGCACAGAAGCTTAAGCTTAAAGAATAGAGGTCAGAATGCCAGTGCTGCAATTTCGTTACATCTCAGTACCTTGTAGCCCCTGCAGGATCTGAATTCTCTGACTCCTCAATGTGCTCATCTCCATTGTTATCTGGGGGGGGAGGGAAAAGGGAGGAGAAAAAGTGATTTAACCAGCCCTATCAAGCACAACTGAAAGCTGTTCTAGTTCAGCCAGCTCAAAAAGCCTGCAGTTACCTGCTGTTTCAATACAAGGAATCGTTGAACTTCAACATAGGCTGCCTGCAGAGCAGCCCGAGCCTGCAAGAGGCGGTCATCCACACAGTGCAGTGACTTGTTCAACTCTTCTTCTCTCAGAGAAATAGACAACAACTGGTCTACCTGAGAGCGCTCTGTAAGAGAAATAAGCACAACTTAGAGTGCAGCTCATGTTTTACAATTCATTTTAACAGGTCACTTTTGTGGAGACATCTTAGTAGACTTTTTTGTATCACAGCATCAAGCAATGAACTCATTAAATCTCATATGATGAGTTGGAAGTGTCAGTCAGTACTCCAACAGGAGGGGAAGCAGGATTGGAAGAACAGAAAGACTGTCAAAAGGCTAAAGGAGAATGCCACAGGCGAGGTATTTTTGGCCCTACTTCCCTGGAGCTTTTCTGAGAGGAAGTCTTATTTGTCCTCTAAAGGCCTCTGCAACAGGGAACAAAGCAGATGCTTCACTAGACAGGCATCAGCTGCATCTGCTTCTTAGCAAGACAGACAAAGTGGGGGAAGTCTGACTATATATCAGGATGGGGATGATGATGATGATCTGAATCCCAAAATCCTGTAAGCAGAATTGGCTACCATCTCCCTGACATAACCAAAAAAAAAAAAAAGCGCACCCATTTAGCCATCTCGGCTGCAGCCATATCTTGCATCTCATGGAAACTGACTTTATCTTTTGAGGAATGCGGTCGGTGAGAAGAACAAAATTTCTTGTTGGTAGGCTGCCATCATCATCATCCATTTGATGAAATCAATATTCTTTACAATCGATTTGGTCTCAACATTCATGCGAGGAAAGTCTCATCTGCTTCTTACAGTTGAGAAAATTGTGGCAAAGAAAAATTAAGTGATATGCCCCAAAAATCACACAGGACCAGGAATAGAACTTTTATATCTTGACTCCAAGTCATATGCCCTAACAAAGCCATCCTTCCTCTCTGTGAGATGGAAAATGTCATTCAGGTGTTGGAACAAGATTCCAAAGGAGCAGCAAAATGTTTTACAAAATATTTCTTAATTTATCTTTTCCTAGCACTCAGCCCAGTAACACTTTTACTTCATTACACATTATATACAAAAGAAATATTTGAAAAGCTTCAAAAGTAGATCATAGGTCACACTTAAGAATGTGTGAGAGCAAGAAGAGACTAAGGAAGCCATCTTACACAATGAGGTGGAGTAGAACAAGAATACTCTCACTTTCTTGCTCTGCTCCCGACATTGCCTACCTGTCAATATCCAGTTACAGCTTGGCTGACCTCTTCACAGGCACTCTTTCGTATGCCTTTAGTGAGCACAATGTCCCAAGTCAGCCACAGGCACAGAACTGCAGTGTTCAGGATAAGTAGAGTGTCACAGGCTTTTCAGTGTTCAGCCATGGAACTGGGGGAGGTGGAGGAGGGGGAAGCGCAAACCAAAAATCACCGTGAAGAGGAGAGAAGCCTCAAACCAACTTTTGTTAACAACCAAATGTTATCAAGGCAGCTTTGGCATATACTCATAACCTCTTCATGCTGTGTCCTCCCACACACACCTGGTATCACTCACCTTTTTTGCCTTTAATTTTCCTTCTTTTATTCTTTGTTTCTAGACTTGGGATTTCAGGAGACGATCCCTCCTAAAAGTTATAAATAGAAAAGTTCATTCATTAAAGTTAGAACAATATAATTAAAACTTAAGTCTACATTCTACAAAAGTCTAGGGCTACAATAAGAATTTAAATATCTACTGTGTCTTTCCCAGGCAAGTCTAGATTATAGCCAGAGGAGAGAACATATGAAGATGAATTTTGTTATAACACCATTCACTCATATTTTGTTGCCTCTTCTCTCAAGAATAAAAATAAGTTTCCTGCTTCCCCCGGAGACAATGAAATACTACAGCAGACAGCGCTCTGGGTACTCAGTTGCCAAGTCGAACAAGTAGACTTGGCCAAGATGTGCTCCTTCATGTCTGTCTAATGTCGTTTGCTGTGATAAGATCATGAATGAGGAAATAAGACTAGTTATAATCTAGAAAGGGATAAATACCATGCTAAATAAAGTTTCAAAATGAAAGAGGGACATACACAGAAAGAGAGTCATTAGGTCCAAGACAGACAAGATTACTGAAGCACATGGTGTTAAAAAAAAAAAAGTTTTTCAGCTATTTTTTTTCCTCCGTGGTATAATTTTAAAGATAACCCTTACTACAAAAGTGCATTTCTCTTTTTAAATGTTCAACCATAAAACCAGGCATTACCAGAAAACCGATTGTTCCATGGTTGCTTAACATTCCTAGTAGGTCCTGAAACATGATAAGCATTCTATTGAAGACACTCATTTCCAGAGGCAGGAGGCCAAGTCTAGACATTCTGGGCAGTGGCAGTTTTCTGGGCAGTGGCAGTTTTCTAGTCTTTAAACCACAAGAAATCTTAAAAAGAGCTAGAAGTATCATGAAGGCATCTTCCATTCCACCTTGTCTAATTTATTTATTTTTTTTAAGTCAGTTAAAACACACTCTGAATCTAAGACGACAAAAAATATTTGCAATTATGTAGTACTGGATATCTATCCTGGGTCAAACCACCACAAAGGTCCTGTGAACACAATCCTTTCAGTACAGATACTGTACAGAGGGAAACAAGATATGCCAAGAATCAGTGTGTTTGTCCTGGCCAATATTAGAGTTTGCCTATAAATATACAGTAACTCCTCACCTAACATTATAGTTATGTTCCTGAAAAATGCTACTTTAACTGAAATGATGTTAAGCAAATCCAATTTCCCCATAAGAATTAATGTAAATTGGGGGGGGGGGGTTGCCCTGCTCCGCCCAGTGCTCCTGTCGGAGAGCGGGGTCAGGGCATGGGGGCTTACCCCATTCTGCCCTGCTGGTGCTCCTGTTGGGTAGTGGGCTTGCCTGCTCCCCAGCTGGAATGCCAGGCAGGTGGAGTGGGGTAAGCCCACACGCCCTGACCCCAATCTTGGCAGCGGTCCCAGGGTGGCCAGAGGAACCACGGGCCCCCCAGTGCTCCCTCCCGCCCCAGCAGTGGCTAGAGTGGCTATGGGCCCCCCAAGGCTCCCTCCCACCCCGGCAGCAGCACCTGCTCTTAAGATTCAATCAGGGGTAGTTATGGTATAAGTCATTGACAGATCATGAGCCATAATTTTTTGTTTCTTGCCTGTGACCTGACCATGACTTATTAAAAATACCAATGATTAAATCCCAAACTTAATGACAACCAACAAGAGAAACTTTTCTATTGCTAATATCCTGAAGATATGCAGAACTACACTTACTCCAGTTGCTCTTCTTTTCTTTCCAATTCCCTGGTTGTCATTCTGCTCAGTACCAGATGTACAGCTGCTGTCTGTAGCAGCATCTACAGAGTTTGATCCTGCAAGCACTGAAGCGCCATTTGAAGCCAAAATGTTTCCTTCCCCTATGAGCTCTAATGCATTTTTGTTTTCAAGAAGTGATATTCTACATTCTGGGCTCTCCTCATCTTGTTTTGTGGTAAATACTGTGAAGCTTGTAACATCAGAGGGAGTATGTAGGCTGTGTCTCCTTCCATTGATGGTAGTTTCAGTTCTTTCAGACATGAATGGTGATGAGGGGAGAGAGGATGTCTCTTGTTTGAAGTCAGCCACATTATTAGCATTTGTTTTATATACAGGTGCTATAAAATGTGAATGGCAGACTGGAATGATTTGCTTTTGCTCACTTTCCTTTGTTATGGCTTGGTCACTGAAGAAGCCATAAACAGAAGTAGTCCTGTCCACAACAACACTGCTTTCAGAGAGGCTGCGTTTCCTAGCTGATCCAGATGCTGCCATGGAAATCCCTTCCCACTGGAACCCTTCTAGGCCAGACAGCTCAGGTTCTTCACCCAAATCAAGACCTTCCTGTTCGTTCTGAACAAGGGGTACCATCTCTATGCCAAACCTAAAAAACAAACAAAAAACACTGTAAATGTATAACAGCAGAAGACAGGCAAGGGGGGGGGGGGGGGAAAATCTGTCTTAAATATATAGCTAGGTATACACGAATGGACTAAAAGATAACACTAGTGTTGTGCTGCCTTTTGTGTAACCTAAAAAGGAAGGACCCTCAGCTGCATAACTTCACTATTGAGATAGTGCTTAGCCATGCTATTATTTTTAAACACAAATGCAGGATTTTCATCAGCTCTAGGGTAAAGTGAAGGTCAATTTGGCCCTCTTAGTTTGAAGTCAGAAACCTGTACAGAAGTTCTTGTCAGAGTTGTAATGAAGCACACTACCCTCTTACACAGGGTAGATCTGAAACAGAATTTTAAAACACAGAAGTAAACCTACTATAGTTTTCAGACAGTCATTACAGAATTACCTGCTTCTACGACTGATGAGACAACAAGATGTTGTGTTTACAAGACAGACTGAAAATACTTGTCTACACATTAAGCTTAAAGACAGTTTCAATGTATAAGATACTGAGAATAACTATCTGGATATTTTTTTAAAATGTACAAATTGCTAATAATTAAAAAAAAGTAAATTACTACAGCAAGGGATACATTCAACTTGCCTGTGACAATTTAAGTACTTCTCAGTATTTGATCTCATGCAAAAAAATCAAGTAATGGTCTTGCAATATATTTAAAGTATTGTTCATATTATACCTATACATTTTTGTAGTTAACAGAACTTTAAAATAAAACCTAATGCTCCCAGTGTCATATGCATTGAATTGTTAGTCACAAACTATGATCAGAATCAATTTCGTGTGTGTGTGTGTGTGTGTATGTATGTGTGTCTTTATAGACAGACAAATATGGTATGGTAGAATTCATCTCTGCAGTTCTTCAGAAGTCAGTCTTTAGAGTCTTGTGACTCAAATATACTAAGATCCAGGTTTGAAAGTTAAAAGGTTACAAACCTTGGTAAACCCTTGCCAAGTTCCTGTTTCTTCTTTGTTACTTGCTGGATAACTTGTTCCCAGTTTATGTTTCTTCGGGATGCACTAAGAATCTGCCTCAGGGTTGGTTTAAGTCCAGACTCCTTCTCAGTCTCATTCTTTCGATGACCACTAACATTTCGAATACGCCGTGCATTGTTGAGGTTGGGCTCAGGAAGATGTGCCCCAACTTTACTCTTCAAACTGATATGTCGTGTCAGATCTCTTTGAAGGGAAGCAGGGAGGCCAAGTTTACTTAATTCAGGAAGAAGAGGGCCTGAAGGTTGGCCACCACCTCCTTTTTGCAGTTCATGATCTAAACTGTTTTCAAAGCCTTCCATATCAAAATGATGATTTGATTTGATTGGATCTTCACCTTTCCCTTCCTGAGAGGTTTTCAGCTCATCACTTAAACTGTGTTGAAGGCCTGATGGGCTCACTGACTCCATTTGAGATTCAGAATCTTTTTGCTCATCAGTTATAATACTTGAATTGGGAGGTTTGCCTGATGCTTCTGTGTCACCTTCCTTTCTGGTGCTAGCATGTTCACACTCCTGAGGGTCACATGGTGAACAAGTATTGATGAAAGGACTTAGCTTTTCAACCCTTGCTTCAGCCTTTTCACACTCTTCACTTACATCCTCCAATGTATCAACTCTAGGCTCATTAGTCTTTGAAGAACCTTTCCTGTGTTCCTCTATATTCCGACCACCACTTAGATTACTCTCTGCATCTCTGTATGAACTTAAGTAAGGATTTTGCAGAGAAAGATTGGATTGCAACTCTTCTTTGGCTTTTCTCAGTTCTTCACTTAGGCTATCAATAGGCTGTCTCTGATTTCTGTCAAGCACATCTCTGCTGTCTCTTAAGCTACAAGCACTGCGCAACCGGGATACATAAGAAGAGGAACGATTAGTTTCTAAGTTTAGTGCATTCGAATGGTTCTGGAGTTCTCCAGGGCAGGAAGATAATAGAAGCTTGACATTTTTCAAGAGATTCTTTGGGTCTTGCTTTTGGGAAGATAACTTCATGTCTGGAATAACCAGGAGTGGGGATTTCAGTGATGGCATCCTGTTACTTCTGCCCTCCTCTTGGTCAGGTCTTCCTCCACTGGGGCAGTCTGCATTCACCTTGCAAAATTCAAGGTGGTCAGCAGTGGCCTTGTTACAGGGGTGGTTTAAAAGGGTCTCTTCCCACGTTATGAGTTTTGGGAGGCTTGTAGTATCTATTTCAAGATCCATTCCTTTCATGGATGTCTCGAGAAAAGGTAGAGATACAGAATTTTTTCTCTCTGAAGTTTTAGGAACATTCTCTTCAGACCATGCATGCTGGTCTGTGGCTTTCTGAGACGGGTAAGGAGTCCATCGATGAATTTTATCTTTGGAAGTGCTGCCACTCTTTCCATTCATCTTGGACATTTTACTCTCTGGTTGTTCAGAAATACCGAAATCCAGTGCCCCCACTGAAGGGAGTTTATCACTAGTAAAATCCAATTGGTCATTCGCCTGCCACTGCCGTGTATACCTTTCCTGGTTATATTTAATGGGTTTTTTTTTCCATGCAACACTCCCATCTTCTGTGTGGGAACTAGGATTTGCAGTCCTATTTTTTCCCAGTGGATATGCGTCCCCTGTGCCACCAAAATTCCAGCCATTTGCACCCTGAGGATTGGATTTCCAGTTTCTTACAGAGTTTTTAGAATGCCAAATAGAAAAGTCACCTGTTCCTTCAGAACGCCAGTTGGAATTTCTTCCTTTGACATCTTGATACCAGTTTGACACTTCTCCTCCTCCTTTCGGATGCCAAACACCTCCAGAATTCCCATGGTTATCATGTTGACCTGAAAGGCCTGCAGAACCATTCTGATGCCATCCCGAGCATCCCCTGGGACCACTGAGGTGCCTGTCTGCATTAGGGTTCTTTACAGAATGTGCGAATTTGCCTTGCCTAGGATTCATAAAGCCATTGTTTTCCCATTTCCAGTCCTTCTGAGATGGGCCTTGATGGTGCCACAAGGATGAATCATAAGTTTCTCTGTCTTTATAAGCAGCTCTTTCTTCTCGCCTTCTCTGTGGTCTCCTATTATTGGGTTCTTTTTCTTGGTTTCGACAGCAAGCTTCAACTTGCCTAGAAGACATAAGGAAATATGTCTGTTCAGTGACTGAAGAGTATATCCCAAACTATCCCAGCTTTGTAAAAGAGGTAACAAGCCTCAAACTATTCAAAATGATCTAAAAATCTGCCAGAATAAATCTACACACATTAAGCCTTAGAAGTAAAGCAGGCTGGTAGGTAACAATACCGCCACAGACTAGCAACTTCAGGTCGTTTGGCAGGACACTGGTTTCCCAAACTACTAATATCTGGAAGTGGCTATGCACTTTGCCTCTGGGGCACAAAATATATAATTCTTACTGCTTGTCTAATCCATTCTAGCAATGATGTCTGCTTAAGACAGCCAACTTCTTTTGTTTTTTCCACAAAGCCTACATAGAGTGAAAACACTGACAATACTTCTCCAAAAAGCCCTTGCACATCTATTGGGTACAGTTAAAAAACAAAACAAACAAGCCAAAAAAAAAATCTTTAAACAAACAATTTTACATTAAGACCACATGTGAAAAATGGCAAAATAAATCAGTATTGTGTCATCAAGTTATTAAAAAAAAAAAAGTTTCATTCACATAAGGCCCCTCCAAACAGTCAGTTATGCTGTCATGTGGATCATTTACTTATTTGTATTACATCATCACCTACATGCTTCAACCAAGATTGAGGTCACATTGTGCTAAGCACAGTATAAACAAGTAAGATTTTAAGCACTTCAGGGAAGGGACAGAGGAAGAAGGGAAAAAAAAGATGCAGCATGGCCTCTGATTTTGGTTTGGGCCTTTAGGAGCTACTGTAATATAAATACAAAATACAAGGCATGCAATGGTTAGCAAGTTTCAGGTTAGTTTCATTTTGGGGGGGGGGGGCGGAGACAGGACTGCGGGAGTGTATTTTTCCCATTTGTAAATGCACACAAATTTGATGTATTGTGGTGTAAATATGGGTTCAGGAGGAAATGCAGGAAGTGATGAGTCAACAGGAAGAAAGAAAGGTGCAAAGGCATTGATGGGAGGTCAAATGGGACACTTTCCCTGGCATTTCAAGAGTCACAATTTATTAATAGGCAGAAAAAGCTGTAAGACTACTTTGGTAGGTTACAAAAATAGCTACCAATACTTAACCAAGTTGCTTGCAGAAAAGATGACGTAAGATAGAAAACTTCTTCCTTTCAAGTCCCATCACATGGCATTCTCAACCTATACCGTGCTATTTAATCTGTAATTAATTGGATTTATCATCTTTTGGGATCGGATTGGGGAAAAAGGAGGTGGCCCTCTCCAAACCTTCACCCTTCGGTGGTACCAAAAACAAGACAGCACTCAGATTGCCCAGATCATAAACACGATTATACCTCTCTCTTATGTACTCTGATCAGCAGTGACCTATTTTATAAGGTGGAGATTTAAATCATCATCATCATCAGACTTCGTGGTCCAAACACCTCTGAAATAAATGGGACCAACTGACGTGTGTCAGTATTATTGTTTCATGATGTTTTTATCACTTAAGGTTACAAAGAAACACTGCTCGTATTTTGAAAGCTAAGAGCTACAGACTTAATTTTCTAGTTAAAGCTTAAAGTACTAGCTTATTTAACATCCATGAGCTGCACCAGTCTGATTCCTAATTCTCTTAAACTGGCATCAAATAGCACCCTAGCATATTATTTTACTTGCAATGAAAAAGCTACTCTAAATACATCAAATGGAAATGATTAATTTAGTTGCTAGGTTCCATTTCTCTCCCTACTGGCTCTCTCCAAGCTTGTAGAACAAATATGCTGTGGAAGGCTGCATAATCTTCTCTTATTCAAAACTCAGCTTCCAGGTTGGTAAAATACATATTTGCTTTTCCACTCCCATGAAAGGAAAGCTGATATTTTTAAATTTATCTTCGTAAAACTGTCATGAACATTTGTCAGTTTAAGTGCAAGATCCTCTCCCCACACTTAACATTACATCCCAAAATTGCTTCAAATTGCTTGGGGAGGGGGGGAGGAGAAGAAGAAGAGGAGTTACTTGTTCCTGGCAAGCGGGATGTTTTTACTCCATTCCAGAAGAGACATCTAAGCAACGACTTTCACTTTAATTAAGGGAAGACTGCAAAGTGAGAATGAGACAATACTTCTTTCAATTTGCCAGTGATTGGACTATAACAAAAAGTTAAGAGCACAAGGCAAGATATTCCCTATTATACAAGCTCTTTCCCCAACCCATGTCTCTCAAAGTGTGACTAAGCAACTGATTTGAGCAAAATATTGGTAAATTCATTCATTGGTAAATTCTCCCTACCTGGCAATCATTAAAAAGATCTTGAAGATTATATATCCTGTAAGTGCAAGGTATTACTGTTAGGATGAACTGGTAAAGATTAGAAGGAAAGTTGGGCTGAGGAAAACAGTTATTCGAATTGCTGGAGAAAACAGCAATGAGACTCTTGATTTCTAGAGTTCCTGTACGACAGCTAGGTATTAAAGACCTAAGCAAGCTTGGTTTCAGACATGAGAAAAACATTTTGTCTAGTTTTGAAACGAGGCCTCAGCCCGTCCTTGAAATGTGCAATAAGAGGCCTAGAAAGATCTTCCCTTGAGCACACAGCTATTGCCCTTTGGTAGTCTGCTAGCAGGCAGATATAAACGAAGATTATATTTGTTCTTGATATCCTGCCAAACCCAAAGTGGATCTATAAAACACATGCACTCAAAGATAAATGCTGCCTTAATGCTGGTGGTGCAGTTCTCAAGGTCAGCAATCTGAACACTAGGACTATTTATCCTGCAAAAATGGAATTTAAGTTAAAGATCCTTGTTAACTGGCCTAAGAGAGAATGGATCCTTGTAGGTCACAGGAAGGGCAAGACGGGGAAGTTTCATACCACAACATTTGCCTCCACAACCCTTTGACCTTGGTTGTGGATAAATTGAGAACTTCACATTCCATCTCCCTTTTTTAAGCTTTCAGCATGCATTAAAGTGACTTCTGCCTCCTGTGAAATGGATGTGAAGTTGTCATATGGATTACTGCAGAAGCGAAAGTGAGCTCTAATATAAGAAGCCAGGACAGAAATGGTGTCTAAATAATAGCATCTTTGAGTCAAATAGCTGATAACTACATTCTGTTTGGAGGGAAATAATTTTGTTGTGGACATCATTAACTGAACACTCCCACCTACCCAACGCTCCCCTCACCTCCGAGACACTTCAAACAGGGAGATTTTAAAAGATTTAAAGTGAGCAAAGAACACTAAATGCAGAAGACCCCATCTGGCCAGTGTAGCTGTCATAAATATAAAGGGAAGGGTAAACCCCTTTAAAATCCCTCCTGGCCAGAGGAAAACTCCTCTCACCTGTAAAGGGTTAAGAAGCTAAAGGTAACCTCGCTGGCACCTGACCAAAATGACCAATGAGGAGACAAGATACTTTCAAAAGCTGGGAGGAGGGAGAGAAACGAAGGGTCTGTGTCTGTCTATATGCTGTTTTTGCCAGGGATAGACCAGGAATGGAGTCTTAGAACTTTTAGTAAGTAATCTAGCTAGGTATGCGTTAGATTATGATTTCTTTAAATGGCTGAGAAAAGAATTGTGCTGAATAGAATAACTATTTCTGTCTGTGAATCTTTTTTGTAACTTAAGGTATTGCCTAGAGGGATTCTCTATGTTTTGAATCTAATTACCTTGTAAGGTATCTACCATCCTGATTTTACAGAGGGGATTTCTTTACTTCTATTTACTCCTATTTCTATTAAAAAGTCTTCTTGTAAGAAAACTGAATGCTTTTTCATTGTTCTCAGATCCAAGGGTTTGGGTCTGTGGTCACCTATGCAAATTGGTGAGGCTCTTTATCCAACATTTCCCAGGAAAGGGGGTGTGCAAGTGTTGGGAGGATTGTTCATTGTTCTTAAGATCCAAGGGTCTGGGTCTGTAGTCACCTAGGCAAATTGGTGAGGCTTTTTACCAAACCTTGTCCAGGAAGTGGAGTGCAAGGTTTTGGGAAGTATTTGGGGGGGAAAGACGTTTCCAAACAGCTCTTCCCCAGTAACCAGTATTTGTTTGGTGGTGGTAGCGGCCAATCCAAGGACAAAGGGTGGAATATCTTGTACCTTGGGGAAGTTTTGACCTAAGCTGGTAAAGATAAGCTTAGGAGGTTTTCATGCAGGTCCCCACATCTGTACCCTAGCGTTCAGAGTGGGGGAGGAACCTTGACAGTAGCCAAGGAATGGAATAGCTCTAAAACAATGTTGAGCATCATAGCACAAAATTGGGTACCATGCAGCACAATTATTGATTAGAATGAAGGGACAGGGGAAAAGCCTAAAAACCTTCATAGTCCTGGCTGATATCCAAAGGGTCTAGACTGGGCAGGCAATGACCTAATGTTTGTGCGCTCTTGGTCAGGTCAAAAGAGAGCTCAAAATTATTTTACACTGTGGTAGGGGTACCCAGACATAATATTAAAAAAGAAAAAAACGATGCCCCCCTTACAGTGTTACAGTAATATGTTCTTACTCTTTAAACTGTATATTATACAATTACATGGCACTAGCAATGCACACTCACAAAAGTGTCACATGCAGCATAAATGCTGAAACAGAAATCTTATATACTATGTAGCACTATGTATACTATGTGCTAAACAAAAAGAAAAAGCTTTTCATTTAAGACTTCAGTGCATTTCAGGATGACATTTACATTGTTACCCAAAATAAGAGATTCTAATTCGTTTCAGAGATCATAAATCAGAACTGTAAAATACAAGCATCAAGTTATACCCAACAACAGTTTGTGAGAGGCTAATTTTGTAGGGCAAAGAAGGGATACTAGTACTGCTGCTAGAATTATTGCAACATTTTATTCAACTGTATACTTATGAGAATATAAAATATTTGCACAGAGATGTTGAATAATCTTGAATCCTTAATAAGCACACAAGGAATTCCACTTCAAGGCCCTGTGACACTACAGGTGAAACTGTTTCACCTCTGCTGTGGACTAGGCTAAGCCTCATTTTCCAAGCACTGCAGTAAACCTCATAACTATCAGAACTGAAAATAATAAATGAAATGTTTGTGTTTAGACACACAAGCTGCATCCTACAGGTAGTTACTGTAAACTGGTCTTATGATCAGCAGACTGGTTGCATGCAGACTGCACTTCAAACATACGTCTATCTTGGCAGCATTTCTCCATACCCACAACAGCTTTAAAGGAATTTTACCGTGTAACTTAAGAGAAGAAGAAGAATACTAACCGGTTCTGTTCCTTCCTTTGTTTGATTAATTGAATTAGTTCCTTGTCAAAGTACTCTTCATCAGCCTCTTCTTTCCCTTCGTCTTCCTCTCTGTCGTGAACATCGATATTGTCTTTGTGCAGCTGGCTGGAGATGTGCTTGGCATATGCTGACAAGCCAACCACTGTCACCCTGCACACCTGGCACTTGTGGTTGCTGTCCCTGGGGAAAGAGAGAGAGGATGGACATTCAATCCTTCCCTCAGGCATGGTAGACAACTCAGATCTTACTCGGTTTCCTCTGAATATGCCAATTTTCTTAACCAATTGCTTGTGCACTAGGCACTATAATTTTGCTCAATACACTAAAACTATTTGATTTTCTGGCTTTTCTTTTTTTCTATAGCAATTTTCCCCAACTTCTGGGGCTTTTTGTGGTCAATTTTTAGAGATTTTGTTCCAACAATCAAGAGGTAAAAAACTTAGGAATAGAGCAGTATAAATTGGTGGGGGTCAGGGAATTCTTCTTGGATTGTTGTACTCAAAATCTTATCAGAGGAAACATAGTGGGAGGAGGCAGAGTGGAGGGCTTACAGAGCTAGCAGGAGCTGCTCTGAAGCACATCCATGGTGCCAGCTGCACTGGAGAAGCCTGGTGACAGTTTCTACATTTAATCTCTGCCTCATGCTTTCCCCCAGTGAAAGCTAGAAGAGGGAGGAGGGGGTATACTGCTACAGCCAATCCTAATACAGTGTAACCTAAACTGGGACAGCTGAGACCTCTGCTTGGAATTTAAAGACTCCATAGCACAGCAAGTGATGGGAGGGGTCTTCAGTTCACTGTACTTTATTTGGTTCAAATGATGCATGAGGTCTGCTTTCTACTTTAGAAGGCTTATCTTAAAAAATAAGAAATTATTTCAGTTGCAGGAAGTTGACAGCTGTGTCAGACAAATAGTTTTACTAAAGTGTCAGTGAAACTGCTAAAGTGTCAGTAAAACTGCTATTAAAAAGAATCAAATCAGTATTTAATGTTTATTAAAAAGCCTACCATACAGTGCATGACCAATCCTGTAGTTAGTCTAATGGTTAAAAAAGTAAAAGATAAAATAGGTCCATTGGTAAGTTAAATAAAATTGATCAGAAAAAAAAGCATGTGTTCTGAGCCAAGCAAATAGGGTGGTGGGACTAACATAGTGCCCACTGCCTGCCTCACTAATGCTTTCTTGCACCCCACCGTCTTGTTTATAGAAGCAGCACTGAATGCTCCTATGTCTCAAATATAAAGATCATGTACTATAATGCCCAAACATATGAATGGAAATAAAGTGGGAAGTGGTGAGGAACCGGGGGTCCATGTAAAGATTAAAAGCAAAACTAAAAGCCACATTTAGACTAGTCATTGGGACAGATGAATTCTCCTGCCTTTTCCCAAAACAGAAATATAAGTGACTGGAGCTCAGTTCATTAGCTCACATCTAATATATTTAGAAAACTCAACTTGTGCATCAAAAGGTTAATACCAAATGAAATTTAAAAACTTGCTTTGTATTAAAGCTTTTTTCCACTTCATATGCTAATTGCCCTTACTGAAGTGATGAAAAATCCCCATCTCATGGATTGGAAACATCTTCATTATTCAGTTAAATGTTTCCATCAGAGGAACCAGAGGCTCAAGAATCTGGCCTCCACCTCTGCAGTTTCTAAAAGTATGAAAGAAATCCAGAAGGGGGGGGGAGGGGAAGTACCACTGACAAGATTTTAAGCCAGCATCCTTATCTGAGCCATACTTAAAGTGTCAACAGCTGGCTGTTAAATAAAGGTCTGTGCCTTTCAAAAGGGCTTTGAAATGAACAAGTGATTTAAAAAAGACATTTTTCTATTTTTTTCCTACTAGTAAAAATGTGATCTATAGTAACACAGTAAAGGTATTTAAACAGATCACTCGAACAGGCCATATGTTGAGGAAGTTTAATACAACCACCACTTTATACACTTAAATTGAGAGTCTCAGTTTCAAATAATTTGCAGAACAAGTGTGCAGTTGTAAGTAAAATACATATTTTTCTTCCTGTCAGCCCTACAAATTCAACCTGGGATTCGTGCACCAGACTGGGTTCTTTATTTTGCACACACTACCAACAGTAATAAAGATTCTGAAGTCACATTATGCTGTATGACATCTGTATTACCTCATCTTCAGTGGCTTAGCACAAGTTTAACCAACTGAAAGTTGGTTAACAATTTTGCTAATGCACAGGCAGGTACAGAATACAGCTCACTCTCTTAACTGCGTTAGCTATGAATTGCTAGGAATAATTGCTAGAATAGGAATAAAATATAGTAAAGCTTACTTTTTGCTAAAATTGTCAAAAGAGACCAAACAGGGAGCAGGTGTCTAAACAGATGTCATTTTTACAAACTTATTCATCATAGTAGAGCTACACTTTAAACGTAAGGACCTGTTAACTGGACATAAAAAATATTAAAGAAAAAAATAAAAGAAAAACCTAATGGTACCTATTATAATACTTGACATTTCTAGAAAATCTCAAAGTCCTTCACAAATACAGATTTCAATTCCTCTGTAAGGTAAATATTATTCCCTTTTACTGATTGGTAGATTGAAGCAGAATGAGAGTTACTTTGGGCAACGTTAAGTAGCAGGGCTGGGGACTGATTCTCCACTTCTTCACTCTGTCCAACTTCCAAATCAGCAGTCCCGAAACAGTGGCTCTTGAACCACCTGATCAGTGGTTCTCAAACTTTTGTATTGGTGACCCCTTTACATAGCAAGCCTCCAAGTGCGACCCCCCCCTTATAAATTAAAAAACACTTTTTTTTTTTTAATATTTAACACTATTATAAATGCTGGAGGTCAAGTGGGGCTGTGGAAGAAGGCTGACAGCTCGCGACCCCCCAGGTAATAACCTCATGACTCCGAGGGGTCATGACCCCCAGTTTGAGAATCCCTGCACTAGATGGTCTGTGGAGAAATGGCTAATCACATGGTTATGACTCTCCTTGTTTTCAGCTGGTAAGCTTCAATAGAAGTCTAAAATACATTTAATACTTTCCTAACAGTACTTTTCCATGAAATGAAGCTCTAGTAGCCAAAGGAATGCTGTTTGTTCAACTTTAGCAGGGGAGGTAGTTGACATCATTATGACTAGAACAAAAGTGGCCCACACTATGAAAGTGTGTGAGAACCTTACTTATTTCTGATGCGTATTTCAGTATGTACACTGAATAATCTCTGTCCAAACTGAAGTGCTGTTGCACTTTCAGTTTTAGCTGGAAAACAGTCATGAAGTCACTCATGGAACTAGACATCATGTGTATCATAATATTTAAGATTACTGCTAAAGTTTCTTGCCCATTATATAGGAGAACACTAAGAAGAAATGCAAGTCAAGGGCAAGAGCCATATACCTGAGGACTTAACAGTCTCCATGTAAATGCGACTTTTCTCCAGAATTTAAATTTTCATTTAAAAAGTAAAGTAGTGGTTTCAAGAAGAGACAGAAACGTAGTGGCAGCTTAATGCTCAATAGTCCTAAAGAGAGGCAGCACAAGACTAGGATGGAACCAGATGCATCTTTTGGCAAGCACAAGATCCTGAGTCCCAGACATGCTGAAGGAAAGAGCTTGTTTAAAAACTGAGAATTTTGCAGAAAATCTGAAGTTAGATGAATATACGCGATAAGTGACAAAATGCTAGAACAACCCACCAACCCATATGAAGAGACTTAGTTTTCAGAGGCAAGATGTAAAGGCTCAAGCTAAGTCTCTGAGTGAGGCAGACACCACTCTGAGATTTCTGAATTCTTGTCCAAAACAGAATTCTTACAAAATACGATCGTCTCATTGGAAAATGACGTTATAACTAGGGTCCCATGTACTCCATTGAGCAATGTATCTTACAGAATTCACCTCTTGCCACACAATTGTGCTCAAGAATTTAATTTTTCACTTACAATTTTAGCCCTCATGGTTACGAAATTAACTTTAAAAATGCAAACAAAGTTTAAACCAACGCAGTTATGTCTTCCTCTGCAGACAAACTCAAAAGTGTGAACTGACTCATGCCAATGGGGTGTTAACCCTGAAGCCTACAGATAATATAAATGTTAATGTAACCTATGCTAACAGTGTAGCTCTTTGTCCCCTCTATTAACTAGTCCACGTACTGAGCTACTTCAAGTCTCCGTCCTGGAGGCTACCCCATGTCTTTTACATAAATTGTGAAATTCCATGTAGCTTTCTAGAAGTCCAAATTGAGAAAGAGAAAGAAAGGTTGTAAACTAAACAATTTACTATCCATTTTGATTCTCAAGTATAAGAACTAAGTCTGCCAGAGCACAGATTCCTTTCTTGTAGGAAGAGATCCGAATAAAAGTAATGGAAACACTTCGAAGGCAGAATGAAAGACTGACATTAAAATCAAGCTCTTTCATCTCTGATGCTAAGAAAATGGAAAACTACAAAGTTACTAAACCTTTTGAAATTTCACAATATCAGATACAATGGAAATCTGAAATTTTCCTTCTCATCTAAAACCAAGATTTCACAAAGAATACAACAGGATGACAATACAGAGTTAAATACAGAATTCAATAGATGACCTAATCTCCGGATGGTAAAAGTGATGAAAGGCATGCAGTTAAATAAAAAAAAAACCCAAAAACCAGGGGGGGGGAAACAACCCCTCCCCCCCCGACCAGATTCACCTCCTCCCCCGGGCCCAACCTGAAGAATGTTGGCATAAATCCATTTGATGAGGGGGAAGTTTATTACACAATGTGGATGATCCATTTTGAAGCACTTCTAGGTCAAGTGTGTGTATGTGTACATTATATATAATTTTTAAAGAATTAAACTGATAGCTAGTGTTAGCTGAAATGTGGCAGGACTTTAAAGTTCAACAGTAGCTGAGAGAGGAGCTATCAGCTGGGGGGAAACTGTGCCCTAGAAATTCAAACACAAAATGGAAGACTAAGACTTATTTAAGCTGCCATCTGCACCATGTTTAGCTCTTGAATCTACCCCAGCCTCAGCAATTGCTAAAGTATTCAGAATCATTATCACATGCTGAAAGAAAAAATCCACTAAAGGGAATACTTTAAAAATTAGCCAGAACATAGAAGCTTGAGACAAACCGCTAAAGTTAATGTTGATGACACAGGGGTATCTGAGCAACCACTTCTCAGCTGTTCACCAACAGAACACATGTCCTCTACTGCTGAGAATCAGAACAGATGAGAGGCAGAAATAAGGTGCTTTTGATTCCAGGCACAATTTCACGCCTTTCCTATTCCCAAAGAGGCATAGGGCAGAATGGGGAAAGACAACAGAGTGAGGAAGTGCTTTTTAAAAAAAGCATCACTGGTGATTCAGAAGGGTAACAGAACAGAGAGATTAGAAAAAAAAGAATGAACAGAGGAGTGAACAGGGAAGATAGAGAAGGACAAAAAAAGAAGAGGGAATGGTGGGAGAGTCTGGGTATGAGGGGGTCTGCATGCATAGGAGTTGGGCATATGGGGGAGCAGCTCCCTGTACAGGAATCCCTCACCATGCAGCTGAGGAGCAATGGGTGCAGGAAGCAGGGGGAGAGGGGCATTTGCAGAGCTTCCTGCAGCTGGGGAAGAAATCTGGGGTGGGTTTGACCTGGCCCTGGATGCTGTGCAAGGGAAGAGGAAGTCCCGTCCTCCCCAGCCCAGCTGGGACTAGCAGCTGAGCCCAGCACAGGGAAGGAGCCACCAGACATGTCTTGCCCAGTCCTGCCTTTTGCCCCACAGTGTTTACCTCTCTGCTGGCTGCCCTGGGCACCCGAAACATACTGCAGGGGAAGGTCATTTTTCTGCAGGGAAGCAAAGAAATCTGTGGGAGACATACATTCTGTGCATGTGCAGTGGCGCAGAATTCCCCCTTTTCCACTCAGCTTATCTAGAACACCATTAGCCTTTGAGAGTGAAGGATCATTTGGATTTTAGGGGGTTATTTTTTAAATATACAGTAGGCCTGGCTTGACACAAGTAACTTGCCTAATTTCTTAGTGAGCATAATTGGGAAGGTGAATGGAATGTTAAATTGTAAATAAGGGCTTGACAGGAGGTCTGTGCTAACTAAGATAAGCAACAATACCTTGATGGAGACTATGGACAAGATAAACCTGGAATGTAAAGATCAGTTTCCATGTGAACAGCATATGGACAGAGAACGATTTACACAGATTGGTTCCTGCAAAGTAACGAAGCCAATCCAAAAAGTGTCATTTCATGTATAGCAAATGCATCATATTGTGTAAATGCATATAAAGGAAGAGGCTGTCTGTGTAACTCTGGATGTGTGGTACAGCCTGTACCCTCTGTGATCAACTCAGGATAGCTTTGCTATATGTCAAATAAAGGAATGTGAGTGACGAAATCCAGAGTCAAACAGTGTGTTGGATCCCAGGGAATTCGATGAAGCATTCCCCCAGAACGGGACAAGGTGTTCTGGATAAGCTGAGTGGAAAAAGTCTCAAGGGGAATCCCACCATAAACTTTTTAAAAAATGCATATGGTATAAATACTTGATTTGAAGGTCAGAGGCTGTACGGTACAGTAAAACAGGACACTGCCTGGGACTCAGAAGAACTAGGTTCTACTCCCAGCTCTGCTATTAACCTGCTGTGCAACCTTGAGCAAGTCATTTCAACTCGCTGTGCCCATTTCCCCTCCTGTCCTTCATCATTCTAATTTAATCAGATTGTCAACTCTTCAGGTAAGGAATGTCTCTTACTATGTGCTTGTACAGCTTCCATCACAATGGGGCACTGTTCTGAGTTGGAGCCTCTATGTACTAAATGTCTGAATTTCAGATTAAACGTGGGGTTGAGTACAAATTGGAATGTCTAACTCTAAACTTGCAGAGTCTTAATCATCCTGCACAACAACTTTTTTTCTTTTCTTTTTTTAAATAAAAATAAGATTTTATTTATGATCCCCATGATTTGGATTTTCCAGGTGATTTAGCCCACCAGCATATTAGGCATTTGAATTTAAACTAACTATAGGAACAGATATATTGTAAGAAAGTAGAAAACTACCAAACTACAGCCCAAGCTAACAGTTGAAGCAAGTTGTATAGATTTAGGGAGAAATCCCATGCTCCTAACAGGGACATGTCCTCACGGCTATTAAGATCTTTAGTATCTATTAGAAAGGCACAAAGAAATGCGCTTTATAGAAACAGTTAATTCTTAATCTATCTTCTCTCTTTAAATTCAATTTAGCTTGCGTGGGAAATAAGGCTATTTAGTTCCCCAAAAGCGTGACATGTAACCTGAACTGAACGGCAGTTTTCATGATCATTCTCATACCTTCCTTTCAGATTTTCAAGTTCTCTGTGATGAAGCATGCTTCTCATGTGTTCATCCATCTCCTACAAAAGAAAGAAAAAAGCATAACTCATGATTCATTCTACTCTGCACGAGGATATATTCTGCTCTAATAGGTCCTCTCTATCTCTTTTGATGGTGGTGTCACCCTGAGGAATTACCCACTAAGTTTCCTTCCATAGGATTGATCTTTGTGATTCATATAGAAGGAGGCAGAGCTCCAGAAGGTAGATATAGAAAAGCGTACATGGAATGAGGCAAGGGCTCTGACTTCAATGTGTTCCACTCCTTTCCAGAAAAATAACTGTACAACAATTATTCCTTTAAAAAAAAAATTCCATTACATAAATAATCTTAGTTTGGCTCTTTTTTGTTTTAAACACCCCCCCAAAAAGTCAGAATATTTTCAACATTAGGGTTGCTTAATTCTGCCCTTGTGTGTGTATATACACTATGATACACTGTTACTATATATCAACACACACTGCTTTGCTCTGCAGGACCTGTTTCATTCGGTGAGCATTCTAGACACAACTCAGACATGCACAGTGAATTGGTTTTGGATTTAAAACAACTGACTCATTCACTGCAGTCATTGTATAATGTGCTGCAAATGAGGCAGATGTCTGCTAGAAGAGGAAGAACACTCATGTTAAGAAACAGGAATGAGACCCAGAAGATCCATTTTCTTTTCCTGCGTAGAACACAGACACTTGGAAAAATGGCCATCCTTCTCTCTCTGCCTCTCAGATCCTCATTAATAAAATGGGAATAGCCCTTTGTCCCTATTAAAGTGTTATGAAAATAAAAGTAATTACTGTTTGTGAGACACTCTGATACTGCATTGATAAGCATTACAGGAAAGTCTAAGGAAAAAAAAATTCCATCTACAGTGCAGGGTTTGGCAGACATACCGTAAACAAGCCACAGGCATATACCAAACGATGATGATGAGAAAATGAGCTGCCTCAATTGATAAACATCCTTCTGACATATTGAAAGGTGTAGGGACCCATCACAAAGACCAAAATATGATTATGTCATAAGACACACTCTGAATGCACAAGGGAACAGAATTAAGGCTGAGGGGGTTTCTGAGGGCTTGACTTACGACTTTCATACAGTTTTTAATATAATCATAAAAAAGATGACATTAAAACTTGAAAGCCATGAATATTTTTAATACTTAATGAGACTGTATATCCAGTACATGGTCTAACTGAGGAAGAGGCTATGAGGAAGTACTGAAACAATTCTATTTCATTCAATAGACCTGAAGATCTCTATCAGTTTCTCATACAAAAAGTTATCTTTACAGTTTCTTTTTTAAAAAAAGGAAATGTTTCTCCCATGCTGCATATAGCCAGATCTCCACATACAAAGATACTAGCCTTGCAAATTCATTTTAATTTTTTACCTTTTTTGAGCTGTACACGATGTGACACAGTATGCATTTTCGTTCTCGAGCCATGACTACATTGGACAGCTTTTACCCCAAACCTGAAAATAGAAAAAGAGATCCTGGATACTGTTTCCTATCAGTCCAGTTGTCTTGAAGATATTAAAAATAAGAGCTCCTTCTCACAAGAGGACCATACTGAAATGTCTCTGTGTCTCCTCCCACCCTTTAAAAAGCACCTCTCACACCTATGTATGGCTTACATTTTCAACTGGCACATAATTTATTTTAAGTAGTCATCTAAAAACTACATAGCCAAAAAAAAAAAAAAAAAGTACTGAGAGATCAGATTCTTGTTCCACAAGCAAGCGGGGTTCGAAGCACTGAAAGCAGTCATGCAATTAGCTTGGCAAGGAAGAAAGTCTATCATAGTCTGAAGAAAAGGAGTACTTAGTCTCTAAGGTGCCACAACAAATTTATTTGAGCATAAGCTTTCGTGAGCTAAAGCTCACTTCATCGGATGCATTCAGTGGAAAATACAGTGGGGAGATTTATATACATAGAGAACATGAAACAATGGGTGTTACCATTCACACTGTAACGAGAGGGGCAAAGGGGCATTGCTGGCACATGATGGCATATATCAGCCTGGACCAGTCCACACAAGGGATCCACTTCCTGGACACTATGGTGCTAATAAGCGATGGTCACATAAACACCACCCTATACTGGAAACCTACTGACCGCTATTCCTACCTACATGCCTCCACCTTTCACCCAGACCACACCACACGATCCATCGTCTACAGCCAAGCTCTAAGATACAACTGCCTCTGTCTGAGGGGTTGGAGCAAATGCAAACACCTACAAGATATCTATCAAGCATTCTTACAACTACAATAACCACCTGCTGAAGTGAAGAAACAGACTGACAGAGCTAGAAGAGTACCCAGAAGTCACCTACTACAGGACAGGGCCAACAAAGAAAATAACAGAACGCCACTAGCCATCACCTTCAGCCCCCAACTAAAACCTCTCCAACGCATCATCAAGGATCTACAACCTATCCTGAAGGACGACCCATCACTCCCACAGATCTTGGGAGACAGGCCAGTCCTTGCTTACAGACAGCCCCCCAGCCTGAAGCAAATACTCACCAGCAACCACACAACAGAACCACTAACCCAGGAACCTATTCTTGCAACAAAGCCCATTGCCAACTGTGTCCACATATCTATTCAGGGGACACCATCATAGGGCCTAATCACATCAGCCACACTATCAGAGGCTCGTTCACCTGCACATCTACCAATGTGATATATGCCATCATGTGCCAGCAATGCCCCTCTGCCATGTACATTGGCCAAACTGGACAGTCTCTATGTGAAAGAATAAATGGACACAAATCAGACGTCAAGAATTATAACATTCAAAAACCAGTCGGAGAACACTTCAATCTCTTTGGTCACTCGATTACAGACATAAAAGTTGCAAATCTTCAACAAAAAACTTCAAAAACAAACTCCAACGAGAGACTGCTGAATTGGAATTAATTTGCAAACTGGATACAATTAACTTAGGCTTGAATAGAGACTGGGAGTGTATGGGTCATTACACAAAGTAAAACTATTTCCCCATGTTTATTTCCTCCACCCCCACCCCCAGACGTTCCTGTCAACTGCTGGAAATGGCCCACCTTGATTATCACTACAAAAGGTTTACACACACACACCCACCCACCCACCCTCTCCCCTCCCCCCGGCTCTCCTGCAGGTAATAGCTCATCTTAAGTGATCACTCTGGTTACAGTGTGTATGGTAACACGCATTGTTTCATGTTCTCTGTGTATATAAATCTCCCCACTGTATTTTCCACTGAATGCATCCAATGAAGTGAGCTGTAGCTCACGAAAGCTCATGCTCAAATAAATTGGTTAGTCTCTAAGGTGCCACAAGTACTCCTTTTCTTTTTGCGAATACAGACTAACACGGCTGCTACTCTGAAACCTATCATAGTCTGGATGGTCACAAAAGAAATACTTAAGGAATTATCCTAAAGAGCTAAATGTAGATAAACAAAGGCAACTACAGATTGAAGAAAAATGCTACTTGCTAAAATTTGTGTTTTTAAATATATTAAATGAATTTCCATGATAAAAGAAAATGGTCTTTAATAACTAATTCAATCAGACATGCTCATAACAATCTAGGTTATAACAGATGGCGATAGATTTATTTATGTAATAGGATAAAATATTGTTCTCTTCTTATTCTCACAAGTCATTAAGTAACATTAAGCAACAGAAAAAAAAATAGACAATCCCCTACAAATATTGCCCATTTCTAGATCAATGACTGGCAAAAAGTATCCCTCATCTTAAAGTGAGGAGAAACAGACAGGGGAAAGAAAAAAATATCATGCAGTGCTGTGCTAATGCTGTCAGACATACATAAATCTTGTGAACAAGACATTATTTAGCCATCTTCGAAGTGTTGCTATTTTACAGATAAGCATTTCTATAAGGGCTAGTTTAGCCAAGGCTGCAAAATTTATAGTCATAAGTGACCCCAATTTAACAGGGAATCTCCAACCACTATTCCCCAAACTCTCTTGACAAATACACAGTGCAGTTCATAGAATCATAGAATATCAGGGTTGGAAGGGACCCCAGAAGGTCATCTAGTCCAACCCCCTGCTCAAAGCAGGACCAATTCCCAGTTAAATCATCCCAGCCAGGGCTTTGTCAAGCCTGACCTTAAAAACCTCTAAGGAAGGAGATTCTACCACCTCCCTAGGTAACTCATTCCAGTGTTTCACCACCCTCTTAGTGAAAAAGTTTTTCCTAATATCCAATCTAAACCTCCCCCACTGCAACTTGAGACCATTACTCCTCGTTCTGTCATCTGCTACCATTGAGAACAGTCTAGAGCCATCCTCTTTGGAACCCCCTTTCAGGTAGTTGAAAGCAGCTATCAAATCCCCCCTCATTCTTCTCTTCTGCAGGCTAAACAATCCCAGCTCCCTCAGCCTCTCCTCATAAGTCATGTGTTCCAGTCCCCTAATCATTTTCGTTGCCCTTCGCTGGACTCTCTCCAATTTATCCACATCCTTCTTGAAGTGTGGGGCCCAAAACTGGACACAGTACTCCAGATGAGGCCTCACCAATGTCGAATAGACAATAGTTCAGAAATTATTATTTAATCTTACCCTAGGACAACATTAAACCCTCAGTATCTGGCATAGCTTAGAAGTTTCAGGCACATAGCTGGGTAGGGATAGGATGCACAATGAATATTGACTCTTGCAGTTGTGGGGCCAATCAAATGGCTTTGCAGGTGGAGCCCATATATGCCTGAACCAGCTCTGAGCAATAATTGCATTCTAATTCAGCATTTCATGAAATGACCGGAAATTCAAAATATGGTTCCTTCAAGTCCTTCATTCTTCCCAATTTAGTATTTTGCAGTAGATAACTATAAATGTCACTAACAGCTGTTGAGTGAAACCAAAACTCAGAATGGTCTCCCCATCGGTCATTTCAATCCTCAGTAATCATAATGTAAATGACATTCCCTCTAAAAACAAAACAAAACCAAAACTTGGCCTGATCATACTGAAATAAATGCATGCATGCATTTAAACATGTAAGACTCAATCATGAAGACCACCAAGTATACCAGTTACTCAGCGTGCATTACTGGTGTGCCACTCTTGCATTTACTGAAATGTACATTTGCTTCACAAGGAAAATTAACATACACATGAAAACACTATCAGGTACATAACCACTTTATTTGAATGTTTAATGACTGAAAGACATTTATATCTGGGATACTTTGTTTTGAAATAGGTACTAAAGCATGATCAGGTCTAGAGTTTAGCATCTCCGTATGGCAAAGTATAGTGGAAAGTCATAAACTGAATATGACTATTAGATGTTTGCATGCCAAATACACTTGCCTTCATTAGAGGTCAAAGTGAACTTTTAGAACCAAGTATTTGGGGTTATTCAAAGACACTTCTAAAAAACTGTTCACATTTTGTAAGTACGTAAAACAGCTAAACAAAATGTTTCCATGCTTCTCAAAAGAAATTCAAATTTGGGCCGAGAACAATTATGAAAAATTTTGCACTTAAGCATAATTTTATGGCATGTTAATAAGCATGTGAGAACAGGAGCTCAGAACGGATCAGCACACTTTCTACTACAGATGAGGCATTATTCATTGTAAGATCCAAGTGACGAAAGTACAAACATCTCTTTAAAATGCAAGAAACTTATTTTAATGTGATTAATATAAGGATATTATTGAAAAACAGAGGTGCTAATCCTTGTACTGATTACAGATGGCTTCCTTCTGTGTAAGAATCTTTTCTGCTTTCCCAATATTCTTTACCAGTGCTACGTTGTAGTTTAATGGAATAACGCCCACATGTGTTTAGGATATTGCTTCAAATTAGCTGAGCATGTACGGAATTTGTCAGACATTAGTGCAAAAAGGTGACATGGGACACAATAGGGACAAAGAGGTCAGCAGGGTATGTGTGGCTATTGGCCCCAGGTAAGTGTGTAACATTAAAATGACTTAACAAGTAGAGCTAAAATAGCACCTGCTTTGGCTAATTAAAACATATCATGGTAACTATACACGATTACAGGAAGAGTTTAAGGCTCCCTCTAACTGGCCAATCAACTGGGCATTGCTTATTACAGAGTACTAAAAATACTAACTGAATTCAATTACTATTGGCTGTTGCTATGAAAGCACAAACAGTTGTGTCTCTGCAGAGAGAGACAGACTCTTGGAGCTGGAGCATTCAGAGAGGCTCCAGGGTCTAGGAGACATTGTAGGTGACTAGGAGACAGGAGACCCAACCTTTATTTCCAGCTCAGCCACTGATTCACTGTACAAACTGGGGAAAGTCACTATCTTTCTCTTGCTTAATTTTCTCCCATCTCCTCCAAAGGAACCTTTGCAAGACTCACCTTTCTAAAGTGCTTTGACGTTGTGCAAAAAGTACAATAAGTTAAAGTATTATCTACAATAGTTTCCTTAGGCTTGGTCTACTTAGTGTGACATAGCTATGGCATGCATGGATGTGACAAACCCATATGCCTGAGCACCATAGCATAGATACAGCTGGGTCAATGAAAAAATGCTTCCATCGACTTCGCTATCATCGCTTGAGGAAGTAGAGTTCTACAGTGATGGGAAAAATCCGTTCCATCATCATAGGACATGCTTACACTATGGTGGCACCATATCTATGCATCTGTGGCATAGTGCAAACTTGGCCTTACTGATTACATAACAGTGTTGAGAGCCAGGGAGATCTTGGATACAAATCTTAGCTGAGCCATTTACTCCATGTGTAACTTCAGTCAAGACAGTTGACCTTCTTTGTACCCAAGTCAGCCCAGCTATAAAGCAGTTAAAACAAAGAATCAGGTGCTCAATACTCCAGCACAAGCAGAACTTTCTACATAAGTATGCTATTTGTTTTTAAAAGGGAAAAAGATAACTGATACATTTTCAATACTAGATAACCTCCAGGCTTAGCCAGAGTCAATCATTTTTGCCTTGGACACCTACAATCTACTGAATAGTTTCAGATATATGATTATAAGAGTGGAAAATGTGTGATGATAATATAAATAAAAGTCTGGATCAACCATGACCAAAAAGAAATTTGAGACACATTTTTGTGAGTACTACCTGGGAAGGCAGGATGTTTCAATATCAGGAGGTAGTGCTCCTTTGCTCCATACACTTGGATTTTAGGGAAATAATGTTCCCAAACTGTGGTTTAAAGAGGAAAAATATGCATTTTACCATCATCTGGGGCCATCTTAACTGTGATAAATTGATTCTGATGTGTCTGTGGCTTGCAAGTTTAAAAAGTGAGAGTGTGTATGAGTAATACAAACTTATTGAATCAACTAGAGCAAATCATAGGGAATAAATCTCTTACATGAAGAGACTGGAAAACATTTCTGGCAACCAAAAATGGTCTAAATAGAAAATATAAGGCATTAAACTACTTCCTGTCATAATATTCATTAGCCTATAACTACTGCTCAGATGTCCAACCTTGGCAAATAGCATACGTTAAAAATGTATGTCAAAGCTAAATTTGCTACAGATCAATGGCTGAATATTCTGACTATATAAAGCCACAGCTGAAGTGGAGTGTGAGGACTGCCTAACATACCAGCTGCTTGGAAATCCTCAGGACTTCTCAAAGAGATCTTTAGTTCAAGCTCCCACATAAGGACATTCATCTTTTAGACAGTCCTAGCAGATAGAACATATGTTCTATTGCTTGAAAAACCTGGGAGACCTAGAAGTTCATCTCTGCAATGCAGACTGCCTTGGTGCTGTTCTCAGCCTATGGTAGGAAGGTGCAGAGTGCTTTTGCTAAATTAATGACAGGTTTCAGATTAACAGCCGTGTTAGTCTGTATTTGCAAGAAGAAAAGGAGTACTTGTGGCACCTTAGAGACTAACCAATTTATTTGAGCATAAGCTTTCATGAGCTACAGCTCACTTCACTGGATGCATCCGATGAAGCGAGATGTAGCTCACGAAAGCTTATGCTCAAATAAATTGGTTAGTCTCTAAGGTGCCACAAGTACTCCTTTTCTTTTTGCTAAATTAGTGACCCCACTCTGCCCCCGCAACTGATCACACAAGTTCTGTAGTCCAATGAGAGTCCCACTGCCTTCCCATCTTTAAGGCAACTGTAGCATTTGCAGGACCACAAGAAAGGGGAAGGGACAGGATTACAAAGAGGTAATCCACAACAAAGGGCTTTGGTAAAAGTATTAGTTGGCTTAGGGAGGGAAAGATGGGGGGAGGTCACTGCTGACTTCAGCAGTACTCTCAGCCTATTTGAGCAAGAGACTGTGAAAAGGGCTGAGTTCTAATAAAGCACTGCAAAGAACCACTGCTCAGCTGCACCATATTTAGTTTCAAGATTGCTGATCATCCGATTTCAGGTCACTCTGCCCATCTGCTCATAGTCATATAGAAGATTCTGTGAAGTAATACTCAGCCTTCAAAGCCTTTACACTTCCACCTAAAATAATATGGCAAAAGGGACATTGCTGAGCACCTTAGGCCCAAAATTCAGGTCCCTATAATTAAGAATTTATGATGCTTAATATTAATAGAGGTAGGCTTTTTTTTTTGTTTTAACTTAAGGAAGATGGCTGTTTGTATTTAAATATTCCCCTGCAGGATATGCAGCATCAACACTGAACTACACAGTCTGCTTATTCAAAGTGCTAAACAAAACAAATGAGAACCAAAAAGTTAAAACAGCTATACAAAATTGAAACTGATCATTTTATTTTCATTCTCCAAGCCCTCTGAAATGCAAAACGAAAACAGATAGCATAACAGAATGTAAATGAGAGTTTCAAAGTTTTCAGTTTGTCATCTAAACTGTTACTAGCATAAATTGTCTTGCTTATCTAACAATATTTTAACCAATATGTCTGTTTAATAATACCAATTATTTAAGTATTGTAGATTGTGCTCTTCACCAATTCAGCTCTGAAACTCTGCATAGAGCAGTTTTTCCTTATACAGCAAAGCTCTCTTTCAGAAAAAAAAAAATAAAAAAATTAATTCCTAGGGACTCAAAATCTGAAACCTGCAACTGGACAACAAAAGCTATGCATCCATTTTTTCACTGAACCTTAAAGAAGCGTCCTCTAAATATACACTTTTGCCCAGGTTGCTATGGAACCAGAGTACAAATTTAGATTTTTTGAAGCCCTGATTCAAAAGTAACGGACAAAAGAAAAGTGAATATATTTCTGTCAGAGGTGGATGTAAAAGTTTAATAACTTCAGTGTTAAAGTGTTAAGACGTTTCACCCTTACCATCCAAGCCTTAATTTTTTTTTGTAATATATTTATCCTTACAAAACCCCTTGTAGGGAGGAACTATTATACCCATTTTACTACTTAAGAACTGAGGCACACAGATTAAGTGATTTGCCCAAAGTCACAAAGGAAGCCTATTGTGGAGCAGGGAAATAAATCCAGGTATCCTGAGTTCTAGGCATTCCGAGTTCTAGGCTAGCCAACTAATTACTAGCATCCCATCCTTCCTCTAGTATATATACACACACACATGTAACATTTTAATTTCTTTGCACATATCACAACTGTATAACTCATGAAACAATGAGCACCAAAAACCAAGATGCTCAAATTGTTTTGGGTAACTATTGTTTTATAAGATAACTGATATTCACCTATAAGTTAGACTGATTATAGCAAGTTGAGTGCATGCTGGCATATGTTGGCATTTGATAATGTGTTTTTCAATATGTGACCATCTGTGAAAACTAATATTGGGGAGTTTGATGCTTCTGGAAAGAGGTCTGCCAGTCCTTATTATGAGGATTTCAGTTAGCCCTTCAGTCACACATGAAGGCTGCATTATAGTGGGCAAAATGGTGT
The DNA here is from genome assembly GCF_965140295.1 of Lepidochelys olivacea. NCBI lineage: Eukaryota > Metazoa > Chordata > Testudines > Cheloniidae > Lepidochelys > Lepidochelys olivacea. Next base: position 65,583,659 of record NC_140416.1, on the reverse strand, counting down.
AATACGCATCCATCCACACCAGCTTTTCCAGGCACTCAAGTTAGAGTTAAACACATGCTTAAGTACCTTGTTGAACTGGGGTTTAGATACACTATTCCACTGCAAGGAAAAGAGCCAGGTAACCATTTCATGCTATGGGTGCTTGTGCAAGGGTTTCCCTTATTTAGTACAGATATACTTCAAGATCCCAGAAGTTGCAACACAAAAGTTAACAGCCATTAGTTACTGGCAATGGGTCCCTATGACTTTCCCTCAACTAAAACTGAGAACATCTTAACAACTAAAGTGGATGGGACAGACATTTTCCAACATCAAAAGAAAACAAAAGCAAGAAAGTGTGACAGAAGCTTGGTGCAATATGATAGACATCTCATGTCTATCACACTTTCCACTACATCTGAAAAATGTTTCTCATCTATGCGAGAAGTTAAACCATCTTTCAACACCAGTTTTCAAGAAAACCTTTAAACAGGATTTCTTCTGATCTGTTCCTAGCAATAGCTGTTTATTGAAGAGGGATCTTGAATTTGGAAGAAAAAATTAGTAAAATTTAATGGAAAAATCAGTTACAACATACAAGGGGGGAAAACTTCTACAAAATTGAGAAATTCCTTGCAACATACAATATTTTCTTCTATAATTTTCCTGTTGCCCTGCTAAAACTGATTATAAAAAAAAAGAAAGAAAAACCCTGTATCACCACCTGGTGGCAGAATTAATCATAGAAGCTTCCAACTACTTGATGCTAAAAGAGACTTTTATGAATTTAAATTTGTCCCAAATATTCGATTTTGCAAAGACAAACTTTAATAAAACGTAAGACCAAGATAAATTGACTCACTTTACCAATCTGTTAAATGAAGATTACAACATTCCTACAGAGCAGATAAATTAAGATCAACATTTGTATAGCACTTTGAATATGAAAAGCAATACATAAGTGCTAAGTGTTATTCTCAGTGATGGATATGGGAGTCATATAAATTAAGATAGTCTGGTGGCCTCATAAGAGAAATATTGACTATAAAGTGAAATATATTTTGCTCACAGTGATTCAGATATTAAGATACCATTAGTTTACAGCCAGCCACTGGTTTGATTCATTCTTGGCCTCTGAACTGGAAGTATGAGACTGGAACACCTCTTATTAATGAAATCAAACATGTGACGTTAGTCTATATTGAAGGGGGCGGAGGGACACACATGCCAATGCTTAAAGTAGTTGTCTTTCACCCTTGTTAGCAGTTTCAGCAGAGTGGCCATGGAAACTGAGTTACCCTCTCATAATCCTTCCAGTTCAAAGTTGAGGCACATTTGTGATGTGCAGGCAACCTAGAAATCCATTTGCCATGGGAAAAAAAGAGGAATTTGCATTTCTCTGTTTAAAAAAAAAATTTTTTAATTGTGGAAAAATAAAAACATTAACTAAAGTTTACTGAAAGTACAAGTTTCGCTTATTCAATGTACACAACCTCCAACTCCTGGGGTTGATTTTTGAATGTGCTTTAAATTTACACAGCTAACCATACGCCAATAAATTGCTTCTGGTTACTCAATGGCATATAGGGGTTCATATTTTAATGCATCTCAAATTTCACTTCAGCCTACAGACACGAGTAATGCAAGTTATGAAAAGATGCTGAAAACCTGAAAAATCACCCCTAAAGACTGAGTTTGGCAAGGACAAAGTGCACGCTGATGGTAGTGTGCTGTTTTGTACTGTATGCAGCAAGTGTGTAGATTACATTCAAAATCAGACAATTGTATAACACATGAAACACGCTAAACAAACAATGCAAAGCAGAGGCTGAAACAGCAGGACCATCAACAACAGTAAAGAAACAATGCACTGTGACTGGATCATTCTGTTAATTTTATTTTGTAGTAATGATTGATGGCACTGGTAGGCTTCAAACTTGCTTAAAAATTGTAAATATATAAATACAATATTGTGATCAACTCAGTGTTTACAGGACAGGGATCTAAGGGTACACCTACATTGCAAAAAAAATAATAAATAAATTAAAAAAATATCCCAAATCAGCAAGTCTCAGAGCCCAGGTCAATTGACTTGGGCTTGCATTATGGAGCTAAACTTAGCTGTGCAGGGGTTCCTGCTGGGGCTAAAGCCCAAAGCCCACACTCCAGTGCAAGCAAGAAAGTCAACACTGCTACTTTTAGGTCTTGTCTACACTACAAAATTTTGTCAGCAAAAGCTGCCTTATGCCGACAAAACAGGGGAGGTCTACGCACTACAAAGCTACTTCTGGTAGCAAAACTCTGCTGTTTTGCAGACAAAATAAAACCATCTAACAAGAGGCAACTTTTTATGGCAAAGTGACAAAGCCTCAGTGTGGACTCTGTTTCGTTGACATAACTGGCTTCCACCAATATCCCACAATGCCTCCTGTGACTGCTCTGCTCACTGTTTTGATCTCTGCATGCTCTGCAGGTATGTGCGCCTTGCCTTTCAAAGCTCTAGGAAGTATCTGACAGCTGAGTATGCTGCTTCTGTTTGGGGATCAAAGAGCAAATCATTAAAGTAGAATACTCCTGTTCTTACCTGCACTAGGAACACAGTGTCAGGAAGGAAGGGGAGGGGGACTGCTGTACTGCTTTGACATTCCTCAGCGTGGAGAACTCAGAGCTGCTCAGGATGCTAATCCTGGCAGCTGAGGAGACTGTGGGAATCACAGAACCAGACAGGCAGGCAGAGTGGGTTGCTTCAGAAGAGACTGCTGTGCTGAGCAGTCAGGGGCTGACGTGGCGGGGGGGACGGGGTCCCCCTCCCCATGCCTCAGGATAGGTCTGCCAGCCTGCTGAATCCCCCACCCCAGACACACTGTTCTCCTCTCCTTACCCCCACCCTACCCTTCAGCTGAAAAAGCGCTGACAATCTACTAAAATGCCCCTGGAAGGTAGGATTGAGAAACCTGCCCCATGAGGCATTGCAAACCCTTCTCAAAGCACCCTGCAGCCAGTTGCACAGTGGGATAGCTACCACAGTGCACTGCTCTGTCAATGCAAGAGCTGTTCGTGTGGATGCACTCTGCTGACACAAGGAGCTACTGTGGATATGTAACAGTGGATTTAATTAAAGCAGCATAACTTTTGCTAACAAAACATTGGAGTGTAGATGAGGCCTTAGACCAGGAGTGGGCAAACTTTTTGGCCCAAGGGCCACATCTGGGAATAGAAACTGTATGTCATGCCATGAATACTCACAAAATTGGGGTTGGGATGTGGGAGGGGGCGAGGGCTCTGGTTGGGGGTGTGAGCTCCGGGGTGGGGCCAGAAATGAGAAGTTTGTTCAGGGTGCAGGACGACGATCAGGGCTGGGGCATGGGGTTGGGGTGCAGGGAGAGGCTCAGGGGTGCAAGCTCTGGGCTGCGCTTACCTCAAGCAGCTCCCAGAAGCAGTGGCACGTCCCTTCTCTGGCTCCTATGTGGAGGCACGGCCAGGCAGCTCCGCATGCTGCCCCATCTTCAGGCACCGCCCCTGCAGCTCCCACTGGCTGCAGTTCCTGACCAGTGGGAGCTGTGGGGCCAGCACTTGGGGCAGGGGCAGCGTGCAGATCGGCGCTCCCTAGCTGCCCCTAAGCGTAGGAGCCAGAAAGGGGCCATGTCGCTGTTTCCGGAAGCCGTGGGGAGCAGCCCCTGATCCTGCTCCCCAGCTGGAGCACCGGAGCAGAGTAAGCCCCAGACTCCGCTCCCCAGCTGGAGTTTGAGGACTGGATTAAAATGGCTGGGGGGCTGGATCCAGTCCATGGGCCGTAGTTTGCCCACCCCTGTCTTAGATGCATAGAGCTCACCTGAGTCAGTTGACCCAGGCTCTGAGACTCACTGCCACAGGGTTTGGGATTTATTTATTTTCTTTTTGCAGTACAGGCATACCCTAAGAATTTAATCTGTGTTGATATTTAGAGGAGGGACTCAACCGAGCAGCGAATGGAGGAATGATAGACATTATCAGGAAGGTCCAAAAACAAGGGCCCAGAATCCACTTCTGAACATCATGCATCACACCTCAATCCCCTTCTCCTTCAAGCCATTCCTCAGAACATATCTGGTCCATGAAGACCACAAATCCTAGACCTCCTCTGAAAGAAACAGTATCTCATGTAAAATAAAAAAATTCAAGGAACAAAAGGAGCCAGTTAGCTAGAGAATAAATGAAGTCAGTTATCATTTCTTTCAAAACTACACTTAAAAGACTGATCAAAAACATATGAACTGTGGGTAAAAGTGTGAAGCTGAAATTCAGAAATATGCTGAAGGGTTCATAACAGAAATCGGAAGAGAAGAGTTCATGTAACATGTAAAAAAAAAAAAAAGGAAATTTTTGTGGGTTAACATGCTCTTAAGCATAAGTGCTTACTTTAAAATGCATCATCTTCCAAAATGCATCCTGATGATATTTTGGCATGTTACAAGAACAAATTAACATTTGCACACTAATGAGCTCACCCACTGGACATATTTAGATGCAAGTTCACACCTGTTTTCAGATGTGTGCCTACTTTAACTTAATATACCTGGTTTCAGAGTAACAGCCGTGTTAGTCTGTATTCGCAAAAAGAAAAGGAGGACTTGTGGCACCTTAGAGACTAACCAATTTATTTGAGCATAAGCTTTCCTGAGCTACAGCTCACTTCATCAGATGCATACCGTGGAAACTGCAGCAGACTTTATATATACACAGAGAATATGAAACAATACCTCCTCCCACCCCACTGTCCTGCTGGTAATAGCTTATCTAAAGTGATCATCAGGTGGGCCATTTCCAGCACAAATCCAGGTTTTCTCATACCTGAGTGACGGAGTGAGCGAGGATGGGCACAAAGCGGGGCGGCTCCTACGGGCAGAGTTTAGCACCCAGCGTGGCTCTCAGTGAGGAGTTAAAGCTCTATAAATGGGCGTTTGCTTTAAAACAAGAGAAATTCTACTCAACCCAATGGGAAAAGATCAAGAGGCTCGGCGTTAGGAAGAACACGCACTCGCGCTCTCTCTCTACGGTGCAAGAGCCGTCCCGCCCGCCTTCCCACCGCCACGGAGCCCACTGCCACCTCCTATACCTGTCTCCCCCGACGTTCCCAGCAGCCTCCCGGATCTCCATAACCCGCCGCCACATTCCTGAGCCGTTAATGATCCCAGCCCCTCCGACGGAGCAGCACCTGCAGCCGCCGAGCCCCTGCCCGCCACACAGCCGCGAGGAGGCCGACAGAGCCCCGTACTCACAGGCCGCGTCCTCCTGGTTCCACAACAGCGCAGCAGCCCCGCCGCCCATCACGCGGCTCGGACCGAGCAGGCCCCCCCACCTACCCGCGGCCCGCCACGGCTCCCACAGGAAAACAGCGACGACGAGTCGCGCTCGCGACACGAGCGGGAACCGCGGCGCAGAACAAGAGGAGCGTGCGTTCCCGCAGCCAATCAGCGAGCACAGCAAACGCCTTGCATTCTGGGAAATGGCGATTTCGTTACCGCGCGGCTCTAGCCAATCTCTCGCTCTCTCTCCGCGCTGCTGGGTGGTGATTCGCGAGAATGGGGCCAGCCGCCATGCTGGGTGTGGCCGACGAGGTGCCTTTCTCTCCGCCATGTTGAAAGTGACTCTCCCCCGCTGTGTTGTCAGGTGGGCGGCGCTGGTTTCCGCTTCCGGTGGGGTTGGTGGCTCTGCTTGCCGGGCAGGTGTCTGTGGTGCGGGGAGACTCGGGATGGGGTATTAAAGCGACGGCTCCGCTCGCAGTCTGGACTCGAGCGCGGTGGCGGCGCCTGCAGGTGGGAGGAGGCGGAAATCTCTGGGTGTGGCGCCCCCTCTTTGCGGGGAGCGGGGCGGCCCGTGTTGCCCAGCTCGAGGTGGGGTGGGAGCAGGGCGGAGTCCGGGTCTGGTCTGGTGCGCTGGGCTGGAGAGCGCTCTGGGCTGCCCCACGCAGGGGCTCGCTCCCCGAGGCATGGGCTGGCTCCCTCTGCCCATGAGCCTGGCCTTAGTGCGGGCCCCAGGCGTGAGGCCGGAACGGGAGCCGGGGATGGGGCGGTGAGTTCCCGGGAATGGATTTCAGAGTCCTGAGCTCCTGCCCAGTGATCGGGCGTGGAGGCTCTCCCCGTCCGGCGGAGCTGTGAGAGTGCTGCCCTCTCCTGGGGAGGCGCCAGCTGTGCTAAAAGGCTTCACCAGTTACTAGCAACAAAGGTAGTGGGGAATTGGCGACATCTCCGGTTCTAGTCACCGTGGTGACTTAGCTGTGTGTGTGTGTTCACTCATGTACAATGTTCCCTCTAATCTTTGATGGGCCGTGTGTGCAAAAAATTTCTTCTGTGCAAATTGTTGTGCTTCTGTGCAAACTTTTGTGCATGCGGTGTTTTGCTGGGTGCCCATGGTTTAGGATCTGTGTGCGTGTGCACAGCTTAGAGGGAACAGTGGTCATGTGCTTATTATCTCCTGATACATTGGTTTAAAATGTGTCCTTTATAATGCATTCAGGGAGTGCTGTTTAGCATGTGTAAGAGAGAACTGCTGAGCTCCAGGAATTGATGCTGGGTGGCAGATACATACCTAGATAGAGAAGAAAATATAAGTGTTTAAGCATTAGAAATAAGAATGGCCCGCAACATAGGAACGGCGATACTGGGTCAGACCAGTGGTCCATCTGGCTCAGTATCCTGTCTTCCAACAGTGACCAATGCCCTGTGCTTCAGAGGGAATGAACAGAAGAGGTAATCGTCAAGTGATCCATACCCTGTCGTCCACTCCCACCTTCTGGTAAACAGAGACTAGGGATGCTTGGAGCATGTTATTACATCCCCGACGATCCTGGCTAACAGCCATTGATGGACCTATCCTGCTTGAACTTATAGGTTTTGTTTTGTTTTTAATACGGTTTTGGCCTTCACAACATCCCTTGGCAAGAGGGTGCCACACGTTAACTGTGTGTTGTGTGAGGAAGTACTTCCTTTTGTTCATTGAAAACCTGCTGCCTATTAATTTCATTGGGTTTCCCTTAGTTCTTGTGTTATGTGGAGGAGTAAATACATTTCCTTATCCCTGTTGTCCACACCAGTCAAGATTTTATAGACTGCTATCATTATCCCCCTTTGTCATCTCTTTTCTAAGTCTTTTTAATCTAGCCTCACGTGGAAGCTGTTCCATCCCTCTAATCATTTTGTTGCCCATCTCTGTACCTTTTCCAGTTCTACTATATCTTTTTTGAGATGGGGTGATGAGATCTGCATGCAGTATTCAAGATGTGGGCATACCATGGATTTATATAGAGGCATTGTGGTATTTTCTGTGTTATTTATCCCTTTCGTAATGGTTCCTAACCATTGGCACTTCGCACTGAAGAATGTCAGCTGCCCTCTTCAAGATGCTTTTAGAAGAGCAATTTGTTTCTTTATCCTTATAGAGCCTCCTCATCTCTGCAGAAAGAGTTTGGGAAAGTCTTTATACTAGGTGATGGCTGAAAGAAAGGTTCTTAGGGATGTAGAACCCTTATGCTACTCATTGCCTTTGCGGCACATGCAAACCATGCTTATATTATTGGTTTATCAAACCTTTGTGCAGATCTGGAGCATATGATAAATGGCATGAATCTTCTACTATGTTAGATTTTAAACATCTAATTTGATATTCTTTCTCCCTGGCCTTTATAAGGGAGGGATCCTGTTTGCTTTCTGTATGAACTCACAGTACCTAAGAAATGCTATCAGGTAGTTTTTAAAAGAAATAAAATTTCTATTTTTAGTGGTTTAGAACATAAAACTGGTAGGTCCTGCTTCCCTGTCAGCAAACTGACAAGGCAGCAACCCCCTGTAAGCTTCATAGATATTTAACAACTCTTCCCTAGTTCTTATCCAAAAGTCTTGAGGTGCTTTATAAACTTTTAGTTATCTGAGCCATGTAGGATTGTCTGAGAGGTACATAAAGAATACTGGATCACTTCACCCATCTGCTGTAGCCTCATCTGGGATGGAACACAATTACTGTTTAATAACAGACAGCAGAAGTATAGCCAAACGAATAATCTATCAAGTAGAATTTGCAAGGGAAATTTAGGAAGGTGTAATGTATTTACGTGGGGCTGGGTAAGTCAAGTACACCAGGGTTTAACACCCCTTCTGTCATGAAAAGTGACATTGTCTACCTCATGAATCTGAGTGAGCATATTCCTTAATTTTGCAGATTACACATAATATCATGCCTTCAGCAATATGATGCCCACTGATAATCCTATTGGGATATTAGTTCAGTATTCAGCTGGAAGAAACATGTTGTACATCTATTCTGCTCCTCACAACGCTTCAGGGGTTAGAGTTCAGGGTAACAGCTGTGTTAGTCTGTATTATAAATTGGTTAGTCGCTAAGGTGCCACAAGTACTCCTTTTCTTTCAGGGGTTAGAGTGGCTGCTCTAGGAAGGCTCTTCAGGGGACAAAGAAGTGGGCTGTCCCCAGTGCTGATGAGGGGGCTCTTTGGCTTATCAGTGTCTGGCAAGTGGATTCTGAGAGAGGCCTAGTACTGATCTGGAAATTCATCCCTTTGAGTACCTCACTCTTCTGTAAGTCTAGGCACATTTGGGACAGCAACCAACTGTACAGTAAGGTGTTAAATTTGTGTATAATAGATGGTCTTCCAGCCAATCGTGGGAGGGCTCTTATACACTGGTCATGGGGTTTTCCCAGAGGCAACAAGCTGGCTCTGCTTGGACAAATGAAAAGCTGAACATACTACAAGAAGAGACGGCTGGAAGAACAGGCACTGGTAATGCCATCTCATCTTTACAATGTGTTCAGGAAGTTGATAAGAGAAGCCAGGAAGGGTGCAGAATGGTATCTTTGTTTTTTTGTTTTTGTTCTCCCCCTCTCCCCCCACAGTTGCTTTACTTGTTTGGATATGAGACAGACTTTGAGGGGAGGGGAATATGGGAGGGGGAGGGAGGAGGTTCTGGTGCTGACACTTTATAGTGTCCGGCAGCAGGAATCTGCTGTGCCTATAACATAAGTAGGCTTCTTCTCCTTTCAACTAATAAAGGGATTTAAAAAAGCACATGCGTTTTTTCCATGCATTCTTTCATGTAAAAGATGTAGTAGTCCTAAGCCAGCTGTTTTTGTCTTCTAAATCACCTAATTTCAAATTTATGATAGTACTGCTCATCACTTTTTATCTCAAATCTCTGTGCAAACATCAGTATATTAAATCCCTGCATTCCTTTGGGGATAGCCATTGTCTCTCTTTCAGTTGTGATAACTGAGGCACAGAATAGTTATGACATGAGTGAGGCCACACAGAAAGTCACTGTCAGAGCTGAGATTACAGCTCAGGAGTCCCACTTTGTTGCTGAAACAATCATGTTTGTCTCTTATTTCCTGCCTTTCTTTCTTTGGAAATATCTCATACCTGTAGATGCTCCTGTCAGCAACCTACGGTTTGGTGTTACCCTGTTTTTAGTCAAGTGTGATTGTGTGTACTCTACTTGCGTTCTTCACTGGTGCTTGCACAGAATTTCACAAGAAATCAATGAGCTAGTGAAGGAGTTTCTTTTGAGGAGAGTTTTGTAAATCTTATTCACTTTTACTGGTAAACACACCAGATTAAACAAAGGATAAATCAGGTTAGTTATTTGTATAGTCACTTGACAAGGTTTAATGCAATAATTCAACACAAACATTTTATTCTGCAACACATGATATCCTTAAACCTATACTCTGGGAAAACTTTTAATTCCCTTGATTAAGGGACAGGGCCACATATGCCTATTTGGTATCATTACCATAGTTCGGCAGTTTTGTGCTCCATAGAATTTTTCTCTGGCTAGACGTAAAATTAATGCCCAAAGGGACACAGTCAATAGTATTATCCCACTAAGAATTTCTTACCTTGTATTGTCATAAGTAACATCTGCCATTAATCTAATGGAAAGATCCCATAGAAAACATTGACTGGATTTATAGACTTTAAGGCCAGAAGGGTCTATTATGATCAGAAGGACATAGGTAGTAGAACTTCACCCAGTGATCCTTGAGTCAAATCCATGATGTCTGGTTTAAACTAAGCATATTTTTTAAGTACAGATCCACTTTTAATGTAAAGACTCCCAGTGATGGAGAACTAAATACTTAAGTAATCTGTTCTGATCGTTAATTACCCTCATTGTCTTAAAGTTCTGATTTATTTCTAGTCTGAATTTGTCTATCTTTAACTTCCAGCCTTGTATCTTGTTATGCCTTTGTATACTAAATTCAAAGAGCGCTTCTCAGAAAAAACTTCCTATGCAGGTATTTACAAACCATGACCAAGTCTTATCTTTATTTATCTTCTCTTGGATAGACTAAATAAACTAAGCTTCTTTAATCTTTTGCTGTAAAGCACATTTTCCAAACCTTGAATATTCTTCTGGCTCTCTGCTGAACCCTTTTCAATTTCACATCTTGAAAACTGGACATGGTATTATCTCTGTTTAGGGCAACAGAGAGACTATTGCTGGAATACTATGTCTCTACTTTTACTTGTGATTCCCCTACTTGATGTCCCAGTATTTCTGGTGCACAGGAGCTTTTCACTAACAATAATGGCTCTTTGGTGACTCTTCTGAAATAATTGGGTGATCACTTGCAGATAGAAGTGGATATTTGTCACAGACTGACTTATTAATATCTGTACAGATGCCCATTATAATGGGGGGATGTTATAGAAGAAGCAAGTTCTGTGAAGCATTTCTCACTTCATAACAGCATTCTCTGTCGTCTTAGGGTAAAGCTTTAGCCAACTGTTCTCCATCCGAATGTTGGTTTTGGCAAAACATGGCAGTAGCTGTGTAGTGGCGGTGATTGTTAGATGATGACCAGCTCTACATCCATGTGGTGCTGGCACTTCAACCTGGGTTGCTTCATCAGGCCTCCCAGCAGCTTCTTAGATATGTTGAATGGTATGTGGGGCAGGACTCACCCTTGTAGGACTCTGCAGATGAGGGTTTGTCAGTGGAGGAATAGTTGCCCTCTGGGTCTGCTCTGAGAGGAAAGATATAAACTATTTCAGTATATTTTTATTCATCCCACCAGCTTCTTGTGGAGAGACAGGAGTATTCAGTGATCAAAGATATCAACTATTGTACTACATTAGACTTTTGTATAGTCCAGTACTTCTCAAGCTAGTGCCTTTTTTATTGGCACTTTACCCCCCCATTATAAAAGTGTGTAGTGTAAAAAAAAAAAAAAAAAAAAAAAAACCCTAAGTAACAATAAGCCTATATAATACAACTGTCACTGCATTTGACCTCACAAACACAGAAGATTTTGGTTCACTGCCCTGAAATTATTCTGGAAATCTTGTTTTCACTGCTTGAGAACTGTAATAAAAATTTCAATGCCTCACAACCCTCTGACTGTCTTTTGTGATCTCCCCTGTCCCCTTTCTGGAGAAGGGGTGGAGGGTCACAACACACCAGCTGAGAAACACAGGTATAGTCTAAATCCTTTCCATATTATATGGAATGTAGTCTTCCCCCTGCCCCTTTTGTGGAAGGCATGAGAGTACAACATACAAAAGAGGGGAAATCCTACTAACTTAGTGAATGAGACGCTTTAACAAATGTAATATTTAGGAGGAAAAAGCAAGTGCTAGACTGGGGACAATTACTGGAAAAAGGAACTGCCTGTAGACTTAAAATGAATTGTGTTGTAATTTTTTTAATCTAGATAATGAGCTGAGTTATGAGGTAATTTACCAGGTTGAGACATTAAAGATCTGAAAACTTGCACCATGATTTGTTAATAGTGATGAGCTATTTGCTTTGTATTGTTGGTCGGTCAGTCTTGATCAGAAATATTTTATTTCCTTGTTATTTCAGAAATTAAATTTGATTCCACACATCTTCTCCCCCCCCCCCCCCAATCATTCTAACTGGATGTGATGCTTATTAAATGCACGTCACTCTTAAACTATAAATTGTGCAAATGAATGACTTCTATTAAAATTTGCTATGTTATGTGGCTAATGCATTTAAAGCTACTTGACTTTCTAACACACTAGGTTGTTAACCTGAGGGAACAGGTAGTGCTAAATGGCCTTGCGGTTCTTGGGACTCTACCTGCAGTTGAAAAAGTAAGGAAACTGGTTGGATGTTACAAAGCAAATATCTCCAGCAATCCTGTTGGATTAAAGAATAAGATTAGAGCGAGTACAACATTTGGTATCTATTAAAGTCAAAATGATTTTTGTGAGTGCCTGTAAAGTAGAAGGAAGTGGAGAGAACTTTAAGAGTTTGTGTTGGGATCTCTTCCTGATCATTGGGGTACTAGTGTTCTTAGCACCTGAATCGCATTCAATATGATACTAAAAATAGATGGAGAACAACAAGAGTGCTTCCTAGAGCTGAGATGGGTCCTGCTGATAACTACAGAAGTACACAAACAAGGAAATACTCTCGTGCTTTTAGAAAATACAGGATATGTGTACACTGCAATAAAACATTCATGGCTGGCCCATGTCACCTGTCTTTGGCTCCGGCTGCTGCAGGGCTATAAAATTGCAGTGTAGATGTCTGGGCTTGAGCTGGAGCCTGGCTCTGGAACCCTCGCAGCGTGTCTTATTGTAGTGTAGAGAGATCCACAGGGCTCAAAATAAGTACCTGCCAAAAATGGAGTGGAGGAAGTACAAAACTGTCTAAGAGAAATAATCTTAGATTTCCTAACATTAGAGGAATTAAAACTACTTTATTTAAAATATATATTTTTTTTAAATCTCCATAGCATTGGTTGTGGCCACAGCTGCCTAAGGAGGAGAAAGAGGGGAGAGAGCTGGTACAGAGAGCATTGGGAAGAGCAAAAAGTCGATAGTGGGTACTGGCCAGAGCTGGGGAACCCTTGCTGTGTTAGAGGAGAGCTTGTTTAGAGGCCCCCAGGAAGGAGGGGAAGAACCAGCCTAGGTAGGAGAAGCTGATTCCAAAACAAGAGGGTTGATGCTCAAGGGTAGATGTAGGACTTGCAGGCAGGGACACCTTGGTGAATGGAACACTATGGGAAGTCCCCTTGCTGCAGGAAGCTGAGCCCAGAACAAGGGGCGAGTCTGGAGGGATGTTCCCTGAGCAGCAGGAGCACTGGGGTCTGGAGGCCTGACTTGAGTGCAATACTGTGGAGAGTTCTGTGGCAGGGAACTTGACTTGGGGCAATGAGAGAAGACTTCAGGAGAGGAGTGACTCTTGGAGCTCTCAGGCAGCCTGGAGAGTAGGGCCCTGGAAAGGGGCTAAAAGAACTTTGACGGGTGGGTGACCTGTGAATGGTGACCTTTGAAAGGGTTTGAAGAGCTACTGTGTTATCTTGTCTGTCTGTGGGGATTTGAGAGGAGCTGTTTTTACTATGAGTGATAAGTGAACTGAGACACTCCATATGAATATAGGGTTTGAATTTGCACCGAAATATAATATTCCTTTGTGCAGGTGGATTTCATGGAGAAACTGAGACAGGCCTGACGATTGTGCTATGGTCTGCTGCAGGAGGATGCCCCAGGTGGGGCTCATCAGATCAGTGTTGCATAGTCTATTTTAAAAGCAAAATAAAACCAAAGTAACCATGTGAGTTGCAGAAAGTATAAAAATTAGTGTGCAGTGTTTTCCTCATGCTGCCCTGCCAATGTTCTTCAAATGTAAGCAGTGCAAATTAGCTCTTGAGGTGAGTCTTCATGTTTGTTTAGTCTTTTTTCTTACAGTGCCAAATATACTTTTTTTTCTTTTTCCCTAGGAATGTGACAATCACCAGCACAGACCACTGAACAGACATTAGAGGCTAACAACTTCTGATTACTAATAACCTGGAAGTCTGAAGTGGGAAAATTAGAGATGAAAGTATTCCATAGCCAGATGTTGGGTGTGGAGTTTCTTACTGCTGAATCAGTCTGAGATTCTTCCAGTTTCGTTCACAAATTGGATATCAATTTTTCTCTCGCCTCTCCCCAAAAGGACAGTTATTGTACAAGGCAAACATGCAATGTTAGAATCATAAGATGTAGTAAGACCCTGGCTTTGTCATCATTCTCTGTACTCCAGCAGTAACTATCCTCCTTGGCTGACAGATAACTTCATTTTCTTTTCCCTCACCCCTTTATTGGTTACACTCAAGAAAAAAGGGGGAACTCTTATCTGCCATGAAAAGCCCTTTATCTGATTTGGGGAACAAGCATCAAGGCATAGCTTGTTCTCTGATACTGGTGAGGAAGGAAGAATTTGTGAAGCTGTATTAGCTGAGCAATAGCAGAACTGGAGGGAGGGCAAATGGTATGGTGGAGGGGGACATTTCTGGGAGGGAGGGGATAGTGTGAGAGGCATGTCTGGGGAGAGAAGGGACTTGGCTAGAGGATGAAGGGGACTCATAAGTTGATTGAACTGTCATCTTTGACAGTCCAATTTAAATCTTAACACACCTACCCTTAGCAACATTTTTTCTTAAGTATGGAAATCTTTAATTGTGAGGTTGTTTTTAGTTGTTCTAGATTCATTATGTAATTCAGGAGGACTATACAAACTCCCTGTTGCAGACCACAGCTTGAAATCCACTACGGAATACCTGTAGGTGATCAGAGTTGCTTATGTTAGAGGCTCGAGTGATCATTGTTAGATGTATCCCTGGATAAATTTAACTATGATAAAATTTACAGTTGACACAAATATTGAAGTGGTTGGAAATATACAGGAGATAAGCACCAAATGCCAGTGACCTGGATAACTTAGAGTAGTGGAAGTTACAGGCAATGATGGAAGATCTATTAATGTAAAGATCTACACATGGGAGACAGAATAATAACTAAAGTACCATATTTATTGCAGTCAAGGAAATTTCTCATCTTTCTTGGCTTCACTGGTTTAAGATTACTTTGTTGTCTCAGCAAACACCATTTGCTTCAGGGAAGGCTTGTGACAAGAGTTTGAGGGGGATGTGTCTACAAGATAATGTCTGTTAGAAAGTGAGAACTGTTGCTGAAATGAGTGAACAGTGTTTTCTGTTTAGTTACATGTTTAGAACTTCTTGTTTTTTGAATATCTTGACACTAGAATTCAGTCTTTTTTACATTTTTTGTAGGTCATAAAATTTACCATAGCTGCTGATGGTAATACATTACTTTCCATTCATGTTCTGTTTGCCCTGTGGAGAGTTGGATTTTGTTTTCAGGGAGTTACTCTTCAAATATTGACTTTTTTTTCTAATTTAAACTGCTATGTTAAAGTATCTGTGGCTAATATTTTCGAGTGAGGACAGCTGAAATCTCTTTCTTTATGGAGGAATAAATAGGTTGTTTTTTGTTTTTGGTAGAAATACCTTTCTTTGTATAAAAAATGTGCAGAGAAGGGCTACTAGGATGAGCCAAGGAATAAGAGGAGACTCAAAGAGCTCGGATTGTTTAGCTTAACTGAAAGAAGGCTATGGGGAGATATTATTGCTCTCTCTAAATACATCAGAGGAATAAATAGCAGGGAGGGAGAGGAATTTAAGTTAAGCACCAGTGTGGACACAAGAACAAATGGATATAAACTGGCCATCAACAAGTTTAGGCTTGAATTAGATGAAGGTTTCTAACCATTAAAGGAGTGAGGTTCCAAAACAGCTTTCCAAGGGGAGTGGAGCAGTGAGGGCAAAAAAACCTAACTGGCTTCAAGACTGAGCTTGATAAGTTTATGATGAGACTGCCTATAATGGCATGTAGCTGATCTGCAACTGCTAGCAGCAAATATCTCCAGTGGCTGGTGATGGGACACTGGATGGGGAGAGCTCTGAGTTACTATAGAGACTTATTTCCCAGGTGTTCGGCTGGTGGGTCTTGCCCATATGCTCAGGGTCTAACTGATCACCATATTTGGGGTTAGGAAGGAATTTTCCCCCAGGTCATATTGGCAGATACCTTGGGAGTTTTTTGTCTTCCTCTGCTGCATGTAAGTAGGGATCACTTGAAGGTGTAAACTAGTGTAAATGGTGGATTCTTTGTAACTTGAAGTCTTTAAATCAAGAGTTGAGGACTTCAGTAACTCAGTCAGAGGTTAGGGGGTCCATTACAGGAGTGGGTGGATGTAGTTCTGTGGCCTGCAATGTGCTGGAGGTCAGATTAGATTATCATGATAGTCCCTTCTGACCTTAGAGTCCGAGTCTATGCTAGGGCTTGGAGTTCAATCCATAATCCCCTTATGTTGAAACTGCATCATACAGTTGGGTATGTTTCTTAGTGGTCTATTTGAAAAGAAGACCATCAAGGTTTAATGGACGCTCTATTGTTAGCCCTTGGACACTGCCCCTTGAAATTCAAGAGAACCTCAGAAAAAAGCAAATAAACCCCACATTTAAAATGACACAGATACATGTAACAATTCTCCAGTATTGGACAGTGTCGGAATTGGTGCATGGACTGTGGATCTGAGCCTAAATTTTTTTCACAGTTTGGATTGATATAAAAAAGATATCAAAAAAGTTATATCTTCCCTCCAATTTCCCTAAAATTAAGATACTTCTCTAAGGGCTGGATCGAGCCATTAACCTCTCACCTTACCTGAAGGACCCCTGAATTAAGTGAATCCATGAAGTTGCTGAAGGTGGAACAAGTCCACATGCCTCTCCTACTGACCAGGGTTAGGAGCTTCTGTGTCAGAAAGCTCAAAGATAGACTGAGTCTTCTAGACCATCCCAACTGGGAATGCAGGATTGAAGGCCCTGTTTCTCTCCCCACCCTTTTTCCCTTGCTGGTCTGCCACTAAGACTGGTGGACCCCAGGGAATGCTTTTCATACACCTCCTGTTTCCTCCTTCAGACTGGCTTGAGTGCATGGTTCAGACATGAGTGGCCTTGGCAAGATGCACAGCCATGTATTGCAGGTTTAATGTAAATTAAAAACTTCTACATCAGACAGGGTTTCTGCATCTTTGTATGGTTACCATGAGCAGTGATCCCAAGATGGCTGTAATATTTAGTTAATTCACATCAGTCAATTTCCTTTGGAATGGGTGCATAGAAGAAAACTCAATTTGTTTTCACTAACAGTAGAAGTCAAAAGTTGCTAGACACTAGCGTTCTAAATCATGGAAAAAGTGTGGATGCCTTTCTAAAATTCATAAGCTTGTCTTTACTCAAAGCAATATACTTTTGTTCCAAATTTGTTTCAGATTTTATTTTTGACAAGTTTGTGGAAAGCCAAACTTTTTTTCAACATCACTGCTTAGATGTCCACTTTTTAAAGCAAACTTTATATAATAAAAAGCTCAGACTAGATGCAGTATCTAGCTTTCATAGAGGTATTGGTTTTACCCAGTTGTTTTAAACAGGGTTGTCGGAGGCCTAGAAGCTGTTACTTACCTAAGTTCTATTTTATTTGACTTACAGACCTTAAGTTCTTCTTGGCTTCTTGTGCTTTGGCTTACAGCCATGTGACCTCTGAATAGCTACATGGAAATATGGTGCTATATATTAACTCCTGTCATTTTGCTGGTGAAGGTCACCTATTTGACAAGTATGAAACTGGTACTACAGTAGAACCTCAAAGATATGAACACCAGAGTTATGGACTGACTGGTCAACCAGACACCATGTGGAACTGGAAGTAAGCAATCAGGCAGCAGCAGAGACCAAAAAACAACCTACTATACTGTGCCTGTACTGCATCTTAAAGGTAGGCACATCGGGGCTGCCTGATCCCACCCCACCACCTATTTGCCATGTGGGAAGCACCACTTACAGGTAGGGGGTGAAGTTGCTGAGTTTCACTGGCATAGCTATGAGCCCCCAAGAAGGCAGAGCAGGAGCAGTGCTGGGATCTGCAGCTTTCCTGTAAGCTACAAGCACAGTTTCTTTCCTGCCCCCTCCAGGAAAGAAACTTCCCGAGTTCCTGCTGGAACCTGGCCTGGAGTGTTTGCTGCTGGAGCCCAAGCTCCTGCCTGCACGCTGCACTCTGGAGGAGCAGCTCAGTTTTAAAGGGCCACAGCCTGCACCATGTACCACTGACTCTACAGTGTCCCAGGGTGTCTTATTCATCACGCTTGTAGCCAGGGGCTGGAACCAGCTGCCTGTGCACACTCCCATTTGCTGGGCAACCACTTACAGGTAGGTGGTGAAGATACTGATGTTCACGGGCATAGCTGTGAGCTCCCACTCTGAGCAGTCTGCCCTGGGGAGCATCTCATAACATCTTGTTGAGAGTTACAAACATTTTAGAAAAAAGAAAAGGAGTACTTGTGGCACCTTAGAGACTAACCAATTTATTTGAGCATAAGCTTTCGTGAGCTACAGCTCACTTCCTCAGATGCATATCATGGAAACTGCAGCAGGCTTTATATATACACAGAGAATATGAAACAATACCTCCTCCCACCCCACTGTCCTGCTGGTAATAGCTTATCTAAAGTGATCATCAGGTGGGCCATTTCCAGCACAAATCCAGGTTTTCTCACCCTCCACCCCCCCACACAAATTCACTCTCCTGCTGGTGATAGCCCATCCAAAGTGACAACTCTTTACACAATGTGCATGACAATCAAGTTGGGCTATTTCCTGCACAAATCCAGGTTTTCTCACATCCCCCCCACCCCCATACACACACAAACTCACTCTCCTGCTGGTAATAGCTCATCCAAACTGACCACTCTTCAAGTTTAAATCCAAGTTAAACCAGAACATCTGGGGGGGGGGGGGTAGGAAAAAACAAGAGGAAACAGGCTACCTTGCATAATGACTTAGCCACTCCCAATCTCTATTTAAGCCTAAATTAATAGTATCCAATTTGCAAATGAATTCCAATTCAGCAGTTTCTCACTGGAGTCTGGATTTGAAGTTTTTTTGTTTTAAGATAGCGACCTTCATGTCTGTGATTGCGTGACCAGAGAGATTGAAGTGTTCTCCGACTGGTTTATGAATGTTATAATTCTTGACATCTGATTTGTGTCCATTTATTCTTTTACGTAGAGACTGTCCAGTTTGACCAATGTACATGGCAGAGGGGCATTGCTGGCACATGATGGCATATATCACATTGGTGGATGTGCAGGTGAACGAGCCTCTGATAGTGTGGCTGATGTTATTAGGCCCTGTGATGGTGTCCCCTGAGTAGATATGTGGGCACAATTGGCAACGGGCTTTGTTGCAAGGATAAGTTCCTGGGTTAGTGGTTCTGTTGTGTGGTATGTGGTTGTTGGTGAGTATTTGCTTCAGGTTGCGGGGCTGTCTGTAGGCAAGGACTGGCCTGTCTCCCAAGATTTGTGAGAGTGTTGGGTCATCCTTTAGGATAGGTTGTAGATCCTTAATAATGCGTTGGAGGGGTTTTAATTGGGGGCTGAAGGTGACGGCTAGCGGCGTTCTGTTATTTTCTTTGTTAGGCCTGTCCTGTAGTAGGTAACTTCTGGGAACTCTTCTGGCTCTATCAATCTGTTTCTTTACTTCTGCAGGTGGGTATTGTAGTTGTAAGAAAGCTTGACAGAGATCTTGTAGGTGTTTGTCTCTGTTAGAGTTACGAATAAGCTCCATTCCCGAGGTGTCTGTTACTCTGAGGTTCTACTGTATGCCAAAGACAACTGTTGAATAAAACTTGTGATCAAATTTGGAACCTTCATACTGTAAATAGAACTTGTTTTACTATGTCCAGGGAGAGGGTGTGGCCATTATGATTTGCAGGCCATGTGATGATGGTGTCTCCTATCAACTTGGCACTGACCCTTTACAAGGGAGCCATCTTCTTTGCAGGGTAGCAGTAAAGTTGATACCAAGTCCTGACATTACTCCTTCAATTGATGACATTGCTAATATTTAAAGCAGTGTCCTGCAACTCCCGCCCCCCCCCCCGGCCCCTCCAGCTACATCTGTGCTGCACCTCACTGGTGGCAGCATGTAGGGTATATGTAGCTATGCACAGCAGTCAAAAGCAAGCTGCGTGCTACACATCTCAGTGAAAGGCTCCAGCAGAGGGAAGCAGCACGGAAAGGTTCTTGCACAAGGGAGGGTAAACTATGGCCTGCAGGCTGGATCCAGCCTGTCAGGGCTTTCAGTCCAGCCCACGGGATTGCCAGCCTGGTGGCACAGCGGGTCTAAGGCAGGTTCCCTGCGGCTGGCACCACGTCCCTGGGGCTGCAGAGCGCTTCATGCGCTGTCCTTGCCAGCAGGCACTGCCCTCCTCCTCCTCCCCCCTCCCCCCCCCCCCCCCCCGCAGCTCCTATTGGCAGGGAACCATGGCCAATGGGAGCTTCTGGGGTGATAGCCACAGGCGAGGGCAGCACGCAGCGGAGCCGCCTGCCCTGCCCTGCCCTACCCCACCCCCAGGAGCCACTGCCGGACATCCTGGGCACTTCCAGGAGCGGCGCGAGGCCAGGGCGGGGAGGGAGCCTGCCTTAGCCCTAGCTGTGTGCCGCTGCCACCCTGGAGCCACTTGAGGTAAGCGGTGCCGGGCCGGAGCCTGCACCCCTAATCCTTCCTGCCACCCTGCCTTGAGCCCCGTACCATGCCCCCCTTGCCCTTAGCCCCTTCCTGCACACAGAACCCCCTCCCACACTCTTTTCCACACTCCAACCCCTTGCCCCAGCCCAACATTCATGGCCCTGCATACAATTTCCCCACCCAGATGTGGCCCTTGGGCCAAAAGTTTGCCCACCCCTGTTCTAGCAGCTCCCTGTGGCTAGGAAATGCTCTGGAAGCAGGGAGCTGTCAGAGCCTTTGCCTGCTGCCTCCCACTGCAGGAGCCTTTCCCTGTGGAGGGGAAAGGCTCGAGCAGCTGGGCACTACACTGCTAAAAATAGCAGTGTAGACTGGAAGGCACTGCTTGGGTGTGTCGGGAGCCATGTAGGGTCCATAGGCACTGGGTTCAGGCATGTCTTAGTCACCTAAGCAGTACCTCGCTGTCTACTCTATTTATACCAATGCTGGGGGCATGCAGTGTATGCACTCTGCTTGATGCCGTAAGGAGTGTGCAGTGTCGAGGTACCCTTAGTGATGGCTTCAACAGTTACCAGTACCAGACTTAATTGATCTATTTATCCTGTAAGTAAAAAGCTTTACTACTTACCTTTTATGATGGCGTTAAATGAATTCCTAGGAAAATCTTACTTTTTGCTTAAATGTTTCCACCTGATCTGCGTATGGGTATAGGGAAACTTGCCTGATTTCATAAGGATTAATCATTCTAATTTTCATTGTTTTCTGAGAAACAGTGGGTTTGGGTTGGCAGTGAGATACTGTGCAACAAAGGGATGTCTAGTGTTTCTGCTTCCCTTTTTGCAATGATTACGTTGTGTGTGGGAACTGTAAGATAAGCGGCTCAGAAAATAGATTAATATTGGACATCAGCAAGATCAGTTAACTGCTTGGCTAACCAAACAAATTAAGTAAACTGGCATAAACTGTCTGTTTGCTTTCATTGTCAGGTGTCCCTGAAGAGGTGGACTGTAAACTCTGAGCACCTACAAGGCTGGAGCTCTGGGAAAGGGTGTGCTTAGGCTGCTGGGGACTCTGGGTTAGCATTGGTCCTAGGGTGGTCTAAGGCAGGTGGGTCACAAGAACCATTTCTGTGAGGAGAGAACAGGCAGAACCCGAGTGAATTTGTGTGGGGGGGTGGAGGGTGAGAGAACCTGGATTTGTGCTGGAAATCACTTTAGATAAGCTATTACCAGCAGGACAGTGGGGTGGGAATAGGTATTGTTTCATATTCTCTGTGTATATATAAAGCCTGCTGCAGTTTCCACAATATGCATCTGAGGAAGTGAGCTGTAGCTCACGAAAGCTTATGCTCTAATAAATTGGTTAGTCTCTAAGGTGCCACAAGTCCTCCTTTTCTTTTTGCAAATACAGACTAACACGGCTGTTACTCTGAAACCTCTCACGTATAAGTTAGTGTTCTGTTAATGCATTTCAGTTTGTCCCTTATTGTAAGAGAGCCAAACTTGCCCCCTTGGAGTGGTGGTCTACCTTGTGCCAACCAAGATATGGGGTCCTTAAACAATAAGGAAAGTACCAGCTACATATTGCCTGCCCTGATGAGATTTGTGGTTGACAAAATGAGCATTTAACACTTTAAAAATAAATCAGTTGAGATTCTGTATAGTCTCCTTTTTTTTTGGCGGGGGAAGGTCGGGGAAGGAAGAGATTGGGAGTAGAAACATGAATTCCACAAAATGTGATGTATGATGAGGAAACTCTTCCTATATAGCTTTCTGGGTAATACTCTTTCTCTTCTGTTTTCAGTATCTGTCAAAACTGTATTCTCTCCAGTGTTACTGTTGGGACATAGTCTTATTCCCCACATCCATCTGTGATGGAATTTGTCAGGGATGATCTTGTACACCAAGTAAAACAATGATAGCTTTAAAGAGACGATGAACATAATCTAAACTGATTGAATTCATAGACTAGCTTCTTGTGAAGCTTCCCTTAAAATGTACTTCATTATAAGGCTGTCTAAGGAACTAACGTTTGTGTACTCCTGTTCTAGTTCACTGTAATGGTAATGTTTAGGAACTAGCACATGGCTAGGTTGGCTTCAAGAGGAAAGGAGGGGGGGAAATGCCTTTCAGCCTTAGAAAAACAAAGGTGTAAAGATCCTTAATTTTGTTTACTGTTTCATTTAGCCGTGACTGGAAAGGACCTGCAGCCAGCAGTACTACTTCCTCTCACCAGTTAGTACGTGCCTTTTGGGGTTCTCTCTTATGGTAAAAATGACGTGCCTGGAGTTGTGTGGGTGAAAATTGACGTGAAAACGAGGCATTGTAACCTTGTGACTTTCTTATGCTTTAAGTGAAACTCCAATATCTGTGCACTGTAGAAGACTTCTTAACAAAAAAAGTCCATTAGTCATAATGTGAAAAAATTGCTATGTGGGATTAGTTTTTCTTGGGCTAAAACAACCTTGCTGTGGGAATTCTCTCTGAATAATTACATGAGATAATACTCAACATAAGAACACCTCAGATTCTAAGGAATTCTGGAAGCAACTTGGCTGGTAAGGGTATAAAAGCTGAGTGAATAATTTTGATTTTTTTCAGTTCAGGGACCGAACCAAAAAATCCCGTGGGGGAAAAAGTGTCAGTTTGAACTAAAACTGACTCTCTTCAGCTTTTCTTGCCAAAAAGGAAAATGCACTCCCGTCTCCCCCCCCCCCCCCTTCCATTTTTGGTAAAACAAAAATGTCTCATTTAATTGAAACTTTTTTCATTTTTTGTTTGGGTACTTTTCAAGTATTCACCGTTTCTGTTTTCAAATTTAGCTAAATTTCTAAATGAAACACCATTTCAAAATGAAATGCTGAAACAGTTTGTTTCAAAATGGTTGAAATAGAATGTCTTAATTTTTTTCAAATTTGTTTTGCTAAAATTTAACAGAATTCGACCCAAATTTGTGTGTAGTTGTGGTGCCTTGAAAAAATGCATTGCTAGCAAATTTACTATTGATGGAAAAGAAAAATTCCCCCAGTTTTAGTACAATGTTTAATTCTTTTTCAGAGGTCATGGATGTTTCCTTTACAGAGTAGAAAAACAGTATCTTCTGCAGATGACTTCAAATTGGGTGTTCTTGGTTTCAGATTTATGCTGGCTCAGTTTTAAATTCTTTGTTTTTACTGTGGAATATTAGTTAGCCAGTGCACATACATGCATTTTTGCATTCTGTCTAAAAATACTGCATGTAGATACTGTAGGTTAATATTGAGGAACTTGGTGCTTCAGTGTCAAGACAGCACCGAGGAAAGCTGTAAACAAAGTCATTTCTCAATTGTTCTGGCTGAAAGAGGAAACAAAGATTGTCAAAAAGGTGCTAGAAGGCTGATACTTTCAAACCATTGTCTAGTATCCAATGTTCTTCTTGGCTTTTTCTGGTATTGATACATTATGACTATTTCACAATTTTATAAACTGAAACCAGTTTCTTAAGCATGATAAATAGAGCAGTGGATGGAGAGGAATAACTTTCAGGTTACTAGTCTGACCAGAACCTTCAATGAAGTTCTGACTGGGGGTTGCCACATCTTTAAATCCATATAAGGGATTGCTTTTCAGTCTCCAAATGGTATTGTCGTGTATCACATACTGCAACACCAACGCACAAAAGCATGAGGTTAGGATGATTTAGCAACCTCAGCTCAAGCCTTTATTTTTATGGATCCATGGAACAACTTTTAATTTACTCTTAACCTTTTATATAACGTGTGTCCTTAAAGAGCCATTTTATTTGATATATTGAAGTGCTAAGGTTGTTGTGCCCACTCTTCCTTCCCTTCTCTCCTTTTCCTTAACCCGTTGCTTTCTGATCTATCGATCATGTATAAAAGACCTCTCCTTAGGCTGGAGGTAGAAGTGCTTTAGTGGCAGTATGATCAGGTTCTTAAAAATGAAGTGCCTTGGATTTATCAAAAACACTGACTTTCTCCAGCTAGACCAGCTTCATTGAGTCTAGATGCTGAGGGCTTTGTGGTGAGGGAGGTGGTACCAGGCCCTTTTCATAAGCAAAGCTTTCCAAATGCTCAAGATCCTTCTTACCATGAGGCAATTAATATTCTTCATAAAGTAAATCTAATTCATGCAAACTGTAGAGAATATTGCTCATTGTAGTACATTTAGTTCACAAGCAGAAATCTTGGAAGTTATTCACAGTAATTAACGTTGGCCATTACCCAACAGCTGTGGTTCTCTAAAAGTGGTATGCATACCTCTGGGAGTATGCAAAGGTCTTCCAGGGGGTACATCAAATCATGTAGATATTTACCTAATTTTACAACACACTACATAAAAAGCACTAGTGAAGTCTGTACAAACTAAAATTTCATACAGACAATGACTTGTTCATACTGCTCTATATACTATGCACTGAAATGTAAATACAATATTTATATTCCAATTGATTTATAATTATATGGCAAAAATGAGAAATTTAAGCAATTTTTCAGTCCGTGTGCTGTGACACTTCTTTTTTTTATGTCTGACTTTGTAAGTAAGTACTTTTTAAATGAGGTGAAATTTGGGGGTACATAAGACAAATCAGACTCCTGAAAGGGGTACAGTAGTCTGGAAAGGTTGAGAGCCACTGCCCTACAGTCACAGCAATCTGGACTATAAAGCTCTTCCTGTTACTCAATTAAAATCAATGCTAGAGAGCAGGGGTGGGCAAACATTTTAGCCCAACATTTTAGCCACATCTGGGTACTGAAATTGTATGGCAGGCCATGAATGCTCATAAAACTGGGGTTTGGGTTGTGTGAGGGGGTAAGAGCTCTGGCTGGGGGTGCAGGCTCTGTGGTGGGGCCAGAAATCAAGAATTGAGTGTGTGGGAGGGGGGTCCGGGCTGGGGCAGGGGGTTGGGTTCGGGGGGGTGAGAGCTCCAGCTGAGATTGTGGACTCTGGGGTGAGGGTGGGGATGAGGGTTTGGGGTGCAGGAGGGTGCTCCAGTCTGGGCCCAAAGGATTTGGAGGGAAGGAGGGGGGGATAGGGGCTGGGCAGCAAGTTGGGGGGTGCAGTCTCCAGGTGGTGCTTTCCTCAAGCAGCTCCCAGAAACAGTGGCACGCCCCCCCCCTTCCCCCCAGCTCCTATGTGGAGGCACAGTCAGGCAGCTCCGGATGATGCCCCATCCGCAGGCACCGCCCCTGCAACTGCCATTGGCCGTAGTTCCTGGCCAATGGGAGCTGCGGGGGTGGTGCTTACGGACAGGGCAGCGTGCAGAACTGTCTGGCTGTGCCTTAGCTTAGGAGCTGGAGGGAGGCATGCCGCTGCTTCTAGGAGCCATGCAAGCCCCCAATCCCCAGCTGGAGCGGGGAGAGCCCCAGACCCTGCTCCCTGGCTGGAGCTTGAGGACCGGATTAAAATATCTGAAGGGCCAGATGTGGCCCCTGAGCCACAGTTTGCCCATCCCTGCTATAGAGGCAGGATGAAAATGGAGTCAAATGGAACTAATATTAACTTACAAAAGGACAATCTTGTTGGACAAATAGCCTTTTCTTTTGACTAATCTCTTATGAAGAAAAATATTCTGCAGCTTCTCTTCCATTTTTTTCTGCCATTACATAAGTTCAAATTGACCATCTTGAAAAGCAGTCCAAATTCAGAACCAGAACAGAGCTTTACTAAACTTTTGATGAAGAGATTGTTGAGAGAGCCAGTGTACAAAAGTATAAAATGCAGTGATTAAATGGTCAGCTCAGACCATTGCAAATTCAGCTACCAGAATGGTCATGTGAGTGGTGCAAATCTTAGATTAAAAGCCAATCTGGTGCTGTGCAGACAGTGTCTCAAGAAAGCTTATACCGGGTTAGTTTCTAACACCTATTGTAACTGAAAGGAGTTGAGTTTTCAGTTGACTCCAGGAAATGCTATCTCAGAATAGAAACAGTGTATACTTGGATGCTGTGTATATAACTAAACATTATTTTCAAGTACATTACACACCTCATGCTGAAAAGTGATACCTGCAATTTGTACTTTCAGACTACTGGGCACAATGGTTAGCATTTTCCCTGACTCCAAAATCATCAGTTGGATTTCTGTTCTTGTTTGTGAGGTTTTTTTACTTTAAGACTTTCCGGTCTAGGAAGAACTCAGGAAATGACCAGTAGCTAGAATTTCCCATGAAATGTAAATATCCTTTCTAGGACAGGGATTTAACAATAGCAGAAAGAGAACCAACTTAAAATACTTTATTTACTGGTTAGTTCATGAGTTTTTTCACTCGTACCTCAGTTTTGTAACACATAGGTGAATAGCTCTGTTAAATAACCCCTAGTATTATACAAGCATTGTACTCTGCAGAAGGAAGTAGGCATGCTTTTATACTCTTTGAGCTCAGTGTGTTGCCTTCCAATCATCTTTTCAGTTGAAGTGTCATTTGTAGCAGTCTCTACAGACCAATGCAAACCATCTCCAGAACTTTTTATTATGGGTTAATGTTCTGTTTCGATTTTTACAGGAGACTAGACCTTACTTCCTTTTGATCAACTCCTTTTAAAGCAACATCTCATCATGACTGAACTGTCACCTGAAGAAATTCAATTGAGGGCCCACCAAGTCACTGATGAGGTAAACTTTTTTCCAAGGCTCATTCAGGATCCTAATATATAGGTTATCCTAACACAGTGTAAACTTGTGGAGAATAGGAAGGTATGGGGAGCTGAGGAAGAAGATTGCAAGGGCAAAGTTGAATATCCCGAACTTCTGTATCTTCACTTGGCTTTCAACTTGTAGTTGCTGGGGCCAAGTATTTTTTGTTTTTGTGGTTTTTTTTTTTTTTTTTAAATAGGAGCCTGAAATTTCACTCCTAAAGTGCCACTTGCCTGACTTTTTTGAAAGTGCTGAGCACCTACAACTTCCATAGAGACCAATGAAATCTGTGGGGTGCTTACCCTCTTAAAATCAGGGAGGTGCTTAAACACACATTTTAGGATCTTGAAGTTAGGCTCGTATTTTTTATGATCTTTGCTGAGCTATAGTAATTGTCCCTGAGATATCACAGAGCAGTTTTTCCTAGTGTCTGAGGAGCACTTGAAGTTTCAAGTTTATTTTGTTGACCTTAGTGTGTATGAATAATGGCTAATGGAGAAGAATCCTAGATCATTGTAGCTCTGTGATATATATGTGTGGATAGTTGCTTATCCCTTATTTCCAGGATACTAAAACTTTGTGCACTAGGTATTTTATTATATTGAACGCTTAGTGTTTGAGAGTCTTATTCAGCGGTGGGCAAACTTTTTGGCCCGATGGCCACATGTGGGTTGCAAAACAATATGGAGGGCCAGATAGGGAAGGCTGTGCCTCTGCAAACTGCCAGGACCCCTTGCCCCTAACCACCCCACTGGGACTCCAACCCCCCCTGTCCGCCAGCTCCCAGGACCCCACCCCCTATCCAACCCCCCCTGTCTCCTGACCTCTGCGCCATCTGACTGCCCCCTGAGACCGACTGCCCCCTTACCATGCCACTCAAAGCAGCAGGACAGGCTTATTGGAGGTGGGCGGGTGCAAGCCGTGTTGGCCGCATGGTGGCATAGCTGTGGGGGTGAGGGGACAGCGGGGGAGGGGCTGAGGGCTCAGGGGCCAGGCAGGACGGCTCTGCAGGCCATAGTTTGCCCACTTCTGGTCTTAGTGAAGCACATGTTGTTGTAAGAGAATCAATATGTTAAATCTTCTGTTTCTAGTCTTTGGAAAGCACAAGGAGGATTCTTGGCCTGGCTATTGAGGTAAGAGAGCGCTTGCTAAATCTTTGGAAATGCACCAACTTGGTGAAGCAGTGATGTCAAAGAATCTCAGATTAAATTGACTATACTTTATCAAATGTACAAAGTAAACAAACTGGAAAAAAATAGAAATATTTTTCTCTGACCTTTCAGTTATAGTAATTTGTAACAAAAGTAATTGAAAAAGAAGTTCAGACAGTTTTTTTGATGCTGTCATAACTGGCAACACTAGAACTGTCTACTGGCAGAAGATAAGGTGAAATAGCAGACAAGTGTACCTTGAGAGATGGAGGAGACTAGGGCTTTAAAAAATAACCCAGTTATAGGGATACAGAATATGGAGAAAAATTATTGGTTATCTAAAGAGAAACTCTTCCTCTTCTGAGAGCCACAGTTGTGTAGACAGCTTTCCAGGTTGCAGCTGAATCTCCTGCACTTCCATGTTGTCTGACAGGTCAGAAATAGTTGGTGTCTTGTGACCAGTGTTAAAAGGCAAAGTAACTATTGGGATACAAGACCATATAGAAGCAACACAGAGTGGAACTGGATAACGTTTCACAGTCTAATATCTGGCAATCCATAGTAATTCCATCTGAAGCCGCAAGGAAACTGAACATCAGTTCCCAAAGTTGAAACTTGTATCCAGCCATGACTGCTTGGTAACCAGGAGCCAACCACACTACCTGAAGAGTAGGGGGGCGGGTGTGAGATGTATATCTTTTTCTTTGTTTCCATGCCCAAAGGGAAGGTCTGAGCTGCCTTGGGACTTCTCATCCTCATTGACTGCTGTCAGTGAGCCAGGAGTTAGATGGGGACTGGCATTACCAGCAAACCGAGAGGCATCCTTGGCAAAGGCTGTCATGGGAGGCATCTCGTGTGCATTCTTCTTGGATTCATAGTAAAATTTCTTTCTCTTCTGAGAAATATGCCAAGACTTAATAACACTGAAGACTTGAGCTTTTACTGGCTCTTAGAGTTAAGGACAGCTGAAGATTGCAAAGATGCATCCTCAAAATGAAGATTTGATTGAGGGTATGTTTGACTGCCTTGTGCTGTGGCACATGCTATTTTAGGAACTGTGAAAGATCCTGGCACTAATGGGGTATCACATCAGCTAATTCTAATTTAACAAAGCTCTTCAATACTGGAATCTGTGGTAGTGACATACTTAATTCTGGTTTCTTCAGTACTTGAGAAATTGCAAGCGCCTTTAAACTCCCCACACTTTAAAGGATCCTTAGAGAAAATCTGCATTGGACCAGAAAGTTTTGCCTTTGTAGGCTCAATAGTCTGACTCAGGGGTCTCTCTACTGATGTGGCCTCAGTGCCCATTTGAAAACCTGAACACTTCAGCCCTGACTGAGCTTTGGGATTGATTTCCCCAGTGCCAGAGCTGCTGTTGACTTTGACTGGCCTAAAATTGAATGTAGGCTACTTTGTTACTTCAAAGGGCAAGTGGCTGATCTGGTGTAGGGTCCAGAGACTGGGCTCATAAGGCTTCCTCCAGGAGGAAGTCCTACCACTTTCGCTGCCTACTCTGGCCATCCTATGTGAAGGTCTTATCTACTGGGCAGTGACGTAGGTGGTGAGGTTGGGAATTGATTTCTCATTGATTTGTCCATGCCAAGTTTGATCCGTTTGAATATCTGAGTACAGCAAATCACTTGAAATACCTTTCCCTGTTTAGATAAAAGGGATTTCTACCTACCTTTAATTGCTTCTGCACTGAGACTAAGCAAAATTGTCAGTCCAAAAAAGACTCTCAGAACACTGTACATTTCTAAAAAGGATATTAATAGAAGTGCCATTTCAACCAGAACTGCAGTATTGTCACTATGTAGTCACTTTTTTTACACTATCCTATCATGTGACACTAAGGGCTGGTCTGCACTACCACTTAAGTTGATGTAACTTTCATTGCTCAGGGGTGTGAAAACGACACCCCCTGGGTGATGTAAGTTACATCGACTTAGCGCCAGTGTGGACACCGTTTTATGTGAGTTGGAGACGCTCTCCCGCCAACATCGCTTCCGCCTCTCAGGGAAGTGGAGTAATTATGCCGATGGGAGAGCGCTCTCCCATCGACATAGCGCATCTTCACCAGACGCGCTACAATGCAGTAGTGTAGACTTGCCGTTAGTGGTGGTCTGCATGGCAAGCTTCCATTATTCCAATATTGTAGTTCAGGGCAGGTGTTACTCTAGTTAGCACTAGGGCCTTTGACTGTGTGCTGGTATACTGAAAGCAGTGTTATTTCTGCAAACCTCCTTTTCTCTTTACAGTCCCAGGATGCAGGAATCAAGACTATCACCAGGCTGGATGAACAAGGAGGTGAATTCTACCTGTGTGCAAAGCAGAGTTGTGAATATTAAGTCTTAATGGTCTGCAGTAATATCTGTGCTTATGTTTGGTGTCCTAATTTATCAGTCTTTGGCCTCAGTAACTCATTTTGGTATAGAAATGAGGTTACTTCACTCGTCAGATGTTCCTATGTTTGTGCAATTACAGTATTTAAGGTTTAGGTCTGGTTCATATCACCAGAGTTTGCAAGCTGTGCAATTAACTGTGCTATTGAACCTCCCGTCCCATCCCCCTGACAAAATAATGTTTCTTTACTTTAAAAGCAGCTAATAACATCTAAAACATCCAGACAACATCACTATTACACTGGGGGGGCTTTTAATTTAGGATTGCTGGAAACGTATAATCAAAAATTCTATTGCCGCATATGCCACTGTTTGCTTTTGCTACAAAAAGTCCCTTTAGGGGACGAGTGGCTTGAATATACAGATCTAATTTGTAGCTTAGATGTTAAAACACTTTGGATAAAAGCTTCCCCTCTAATAAGGTCTAATCTCTCAAACTTTTGTATGTTTTGTAACTACTTTTTTTTAGAACAACTAAGCCGGATAGAAGAAGGCATGGACCAAATAAACAAGGACATGAGAGAAGCTGAAAAGACCTTGACAGAGCTCAACAAGTGTTGTGGCCTCTGTGTCTGTCCTTGCAACAGGTCAGTTAACAAATCCAGACCCAGGTCTGAATTTCTGGGATCCCACAAAAAGAGTACCCCATTGGGGAACATTCAGAGATGAAATAACTAAAGAGAAGCTTTCTACTTGCTGTTGGAGTAAAAACTACACTGATAATAGTCAACTTTCCCTAAGTGCTTTTTAGGGAAATTGATAACTGCAGCTTGCTGAGGAGTGTACCATTAGATAGGGATTAGTAGCTAAAACACACCCACAGTAACCGCCTTTTAGATTTGTAAATAATGGGATCCCAATCTACCTGAAGCTTATGCAGTAAAGCAATATTAGTGTTTAAAAATAACTTCAGTTTTCAACTTTTTCTTCTCCCTCTTTGTAATAAAGATCCATTGGAATTTGAAATCTTCTTCCCAAATGTATTTCTCTGTTGCTGGGACACTGGATTATTAAGACTGGTAATATGTGCTGGGCTACTCTGTTGTTTTTCTTGGCATGGGGTGAGAGGAAGGTGAACATATTATGGCATTTATTTTTGCAGAGGACAAATAAGATCTAGCATTGAGTAGACTTTACAGATGAGTATATGTGGGGGTCAGAGTGGGGGGGAAAAGGAAAATGAGAATAGGCCTTGGTCTTACCAGCTTTAAAAATCTCACATTACTTATTACATTCTCTATTTTTATTTTTTTATTTTGCAAGCTTTTGTCATAGTGCCTTAATTGTAATCAGTGTCATCACTGGCCTCTCAGAAAATGTCAGTTAAAAGGGTTTTAGATCGTGCTGGATGGCATTTCTGGTGTAGTTTCAAACATTTGTAGCAAAAGCAAATAGAGCAGAGAGGGATGTCTTGTACTCTCTCTAGGCAGTTTTACCATTGAGCTACCACTAGTTGTTATCTCTAAGCTGCTCTAAAGTATTAAATGAATTTGTGGGAATCTTACAAAAAAATGGCTAAACGGGCCCCCCTTTCCCCCACCCCCCTTAGGGTGCTAGGGGAAAAAAAGGGGACTCTTCGTATGTATACTTGCCAAAGTGAGTTGTTTGCAAATTTTTATTGTGGGCCCTATCAGTGGGCCTAAAAGAGAGCCTAGATCTCTTCAATGCTTGAAGTGGAAGCAAGGTAGTGAAACTGTACATTCAAGTCCTTTACATGAGGGTCTCATTCAGAACAACATAATGCTATGTGATCATCCTAAATTAAAATGAGCATGATGTTTTCAGGACTAAAAGTTCAGACTTCTGTTTCAACAGTTTGACAAGTAAATAGCTCGGATCTGGCCTGTAGCTCAACACAAAGTTGTTGTACCAATGTGCAATTTCATTCTTCTTAACATAACTTGCATCCTGTCAGTATCTCCAATTATAATCATGTCCAGGTTTCTGAATTTGTCACATTGGCCACTTCCAGTAAGTGATTCATCTTGGGCAAAAAACCTGATATCTCGTGCCATTTGAATCTGAGCAGATCATCTATCAAGACCACTCTGTATTTGTGTTGGAGTTTGTGGCACTTCCAAGTATGTTAATTCCGGCAGGTGACTTTCACGGTGAGGTGCTTTGTGAAGTTTGGAGTGTGCTGAGGTATATTAGGGAAGCAGTGATGAGGTCAAGAGCAGGAAACTGTACTGAGTGGATCTGAGAAATGCTGACGGTCCTCTCACCCCAATGTCCCACTTATGAGTGGTGTCTTAAATAAATGTTCAGCATTAGGATAGCCAGTCTTCCACACACAGGCTGAATTTAAACACCAGAGTGCCCACAACTAAATGTTTTAGTCTTTTTTCTTCCCCCTACTTCATTCAGATTATTTAAAGCTACTTTGTTTTGAAAGCAAAGGACTTCAGCTGAAAAAAAACTGTCACTAACCACTTGCTTGCATGTTTGATGGTTTTTACTGTTCTTTTTTCCATTCTCCTAACATACCCACCTTCCACTTACTTAATAAAAATGAAGACTAAACACTAGAAGCTGGATTCAATTAACTGGTGAAAGCGGACTTTAGGACAAGGTCAATCTTGTGACACAGCCTGTACTGTTAACCATCTGTCTAAGGTGATGTTCTAAATGGGTACGTGTTTGCATGGGCATGCTGTTTGCATGCAAGACATGTTGTGACTGTCTGTGGTTTTGTGGTGTTCCAGTGTAACATTCATGTCTATAGAGAGCACTTTATAGAATGGATTAGGCATGGGAAGCCTAGTAACTCTACAGCCGCCCCTCAAGGGGCTGGATCAAATACCAGGGCTGTACCAGTTGATCTTCAGGATCTTAAACATATTGGCTTCCTTTTCAGGAAGGTGTCAAACTTCCCCCAGTTTGACCCACATGGAGTAATAGTTTGGAAAATTACTTTAAACATAGCAACATGGCAGTCATGTTTGTATTTCAGTGAGTCACTCAAACTTGTAGAAATAAAAAGCTGATCTTTCTCATTGTCCAGCACCATAAAACTCCACCTGGGGTGTAAAAGTGAAGTTGCATGTTCAGACTTGGGCATCATTCTGTATGGCAAATTCTACTTTTACTTACAACTGTGCCACCCCGTTGAAGAATTGCAATCTCTATTAATCCTGCACAAACCAAAATAGAATCAGCATGCTCTCCCATAATTGTGTTGCTTTGGTTCTAACAAGTAAAAAGTAGTAGAAATGAATTTTTCTTACTAAAGCAAGTTCCTTTGGGTGAATAAACAAAAGGGATCCGATCTGATCAAGCTCCATACCAGAAATGTGACTGAATGCATCAGTTTACACTGGTATTTGTAGAGCTCTGCTGAGGGTGGTATTACATGGGCTCTGACGAAAGACTAAGGCGTTCTTCTAAGCTAGAGTTGTCTGCCCTTTTCCTCATTCCCAGTAAACAAATGTGAAGTTGCCTGAATTTTGGCAGCTAAAACTTGGGCAGAGATTCTAATGAGAGCATCAGTTTTCATTTGATACTATTATCATTTTTTCTTCTCAGGACATTTTTTTTATATCACAAACTTTTTGAATAGGTGCTGCAAAATTTTAAACTTTAACTTAATGTTCTTGAAAGGTGCCACACTGACAGAAGTCCTGTAGTTACAGCATAGGTACAGTGCTAGTGAAAGCTTCCCCATACTGCCCTGCAAATGTTTTGGCCCAATGAAGAAATAGAAGGAAGAGGGTAGTTCAGGCTTAATGGCCAGTTTAATCCTTGGTCTCACTTGTGAGACTACCAACAAACAAACTTAGTTTGTATGGGGTGGTTACAAAACCTTTTCTCTGAAATTTTACACGGGTGTAATTTTTAAAAATTTTTAATAATCTCTCTAACTTGGCTATAGAACTACTTGTCTTTTTAACTCATATTTCATAGCTCCTTGCCACTGCTGCTATAAGATACTTGATTATAATAGGGCTTTTGCCATATCAGGCCATCTTTGCTTTTTTTTGGATCATGCACTAAAATCATAATGGTAAGTATGACTTAAGTTATCCTGTGTTTAACACATCAATCTATTGCTGGAAAACTACCCTTGAAGAATCCAGGAGCGATGGCATCAGGAAATCATCCCTTGGATACATTTGAAATGCTAGTCAAGTGCATAAATGTTTCCCAAGGTTGCTTCAACCTCAAGGTACCTCTTGCTCATCCCCTGTTGAGGATTGTGTCCAAATCAAAATAATTATGCTTCTCTGTTCATCTGTAGTCTTGTATTTAAGATGTTGCAGAAAATGACCAAAAAAAAAAAAAAACCCCAAAAAACCCACAGATTTTAATTTAGTGTCTTAAGGCCTGGTCTAAATACAGCTTTTGTACCAGCATAACCCTTTTGGTTAGGGGATAACTTTTCCTCTCTAAATATTTATAGTGGTACAGCTTCTACTGTGAATGAAGTTATATTGCTACAAAGGTGCTTTACACTGGTATAACTTATTTCCATACTAAAAGGAGAATATACTATACTGATATAACTGTGTCCACATTAGGATAGTTGTAGCATTTTGTACTGCTTTAACTATACCAGTATAGTATAGCTCTTGCATTGACAGAGAGAGCAGTGCACTGTGGTAGGTATCCCACTGTGCAACTGGCCGCAGGGTGCTTTGGGAAGGGTTTGCAATGCCTCGTGGGGCAGGTACAGTGTCACATAATGCAGGTTTCTCAATCCCATCGTTCCATGGGCACCCTACTAGATTGCCAGCTGTTTTTCAACTAAAGTGCATAGGGAGAGAAGTGGGGTGTACACACAGCAATGCCACTGGGAGAAAGTTTGGGGGGGGGCAGTGTGTATGTGAGAGTGTGTGTGTGTTTGTGGGAGAGTTGAGTGTCAGCATGCGGTCTCAAAGTTCAGACAGCCACCAGAAGCAACCAGTCCTGAGGCAGGGAGTGGGGGGAAACTCCCACCTGCCCCTCTCTCTCTCTCGCACACACACACACGCGCGCACACACACACCCTACCTACACCTCTGCCTGCCTCTGTGTTCATATTGTGGGAGAGAGCAGCATTCCACATTAATGATTTGCTTTTTGTTGCGGGAGCTGAGTGGTATCCTTAGCTGTCAGATCTTCATGGAGCTTTAACAAGGGAGGAGCACGTGCTTGTGTAGCAGGAATGCAGGGGAGCCAGTTCAAAACAGTGAGCAGAAAGGTCCTGGCAGGCATTTATTTTGTTGCCAAAAGTGGCATTGCAGTGTGTACACCTCCACTGTTTCGCTGCCAAAAGCTGCCTTTGGGTGACAAAACTCTGCAGTATAGCCAAGGCCTTAATGACTTTGCAGCACAACTGCTATTGAAAGTCACTGGTGTTTTTACTTTCAGTAGGACTTCTACTCAAGAAGAGGAGGATATGCCCATTATGCAATTGTTGGTGGTGGGGGGGGAGACAATAGCAGATAATGTGGAAATGGTGGAAATGCTAAAATGCCTTTCTTGTTTTAACCAAAAAGGTTAGTAGCGATCAGATGTTTAATATAGTGAATGCCAATGAAAATTGGATAGGATCTGAGACTAAAATAGGGAAAGAACAAATTTTAAAATTAATTAGACAAGTTAGATGTCTTCAAATTGGCAGGGCCTGATGAAATACATCCTAGAATACTCAAGGAGCTGACTGAAGAGATATGAGTCATTAGCAATGACTTCAAAAACTCATGGAAGACAGCAGAGATTCCAGAGGGCAAAGAGTGCCAATCTATAAAAAGGGGAATAAGGACAGGGAATTATAGACCAGTCAGCCTCAGTACCCAGAAAGATAAGGGAACAAATAAGCAAACAGTATGCAAACACCTAAAAGATAAGGTGATAAGTAATAGTCAACATAGCTTTGTTTAGAACAAATCATGACAAACCAACCTAATAGCTTTCTTTATCAGGGTAGCAAGCTTCCTGGATGGGGGGAAGCAGTAAACATGTTATATCTTGACTTAAGTAAGGCCTTTGATACTGTCCTGCATGGCCACCTTGTAAACAAACTAAACAAATATAGCCTAGCTGGAGCTATTATAAGGTGGGTGCAGAACTGGTTGGCAAACCATTCCCAGAGTAGTTACCAGTCATTCTCGAGCATTTGTTGCAATGCTCATCCATCCTGACAGCTGAGAAGTTTTTTTCCTAATGTCCAACCTAAACCTCCCTTGCTGCAATTTAAGCCCATTGCATTTTCAATGGGGTCCTGCAGGCAGGGATCAGTCCTGGGTCTGGTTCTGTTCAATATCTTCATAAATGATTTAGATAATGGCATAAAGAGTACACTTAAAAGTTTTTAGATGATACCAAGATGGGAGGGGTTGCAAGTGCTTTGCAGGATAGGATTAAAATTCAAAATGATCTGGACAAACTGGAGAAATGGCCTGAAGTAAAAAGAATGAAATTCAATAAGGACAAAAGCAGAGTACTTCACTTGGGAAGGAACAAACAAAGTTGTACACATACAAAATGGAAAATAACTGCTTAGGAAGGACAACTGTAGAAAAAGATCTGGATGTTATAGTGGATCACAAACTAAATAGTGAGGTGAAGAAACAGATTGACAGAGCCAGACGAGTACCCAGAAGTTACCTACTACAGGACAGGCCCAACAAAGATAATAACAGAACGCCACTAGCCATCACCTTCAGCCCCCAACTAAAACCTCTCCAACACATTATCAAGGATCTACAACCTATCCTGAAGGATGACCCATCACTCCCACAGATCTTGGGAGACAGGCCAGTCCTTGCTTACAGACAGCCCCCCAACCTGAAGCAAATACTCACCAGCAACCACACAACAGAACCACTAACCCAGGAACCTATCCTTGCAACAAAGCCTGTCAACTGTGCCCACATATCTATTCAGGGAACACCATCATAGGGCCTAATCACATCAGCCACACTATCAGAGGCTCGTTCACCTGCACATCTACCAATGTGATATGTGCCAGCAATGCCCCTCTGCCATGTACATTGGCCAAACTGGACAGTCTCTACGTAAAAGAATAAATGGACACAAATCAGATGTCAGGAATTATAACTTTCAAAAACCAGTCGGAGAACACTCCAATCTCTCTGGTCACTCGATTACAGACCTAAAAGTGGCAATTCTTCAACAAAAAAAACTTCAAAAACAGACTCCAACGAGAGATTGCTGAATTGGAATTAATTTGCAAACTGGATACAATTAACTTAGGCTTGAATAAAGACTGGGAGTGTAAGGGTCATCACACAAAGTAAAAGTATTTCCCCATGTTTATTCCTGCCCACGCTGTTCCTCAGATGTTCTTGTCAACTGCTGGAAATGGCCCACCTTGATTATCACTACAAAAGGTCTGCTCCTCCCCGCCCGCCGGCTCTCTTGCTGGTAATAGCTCACCTTACCTGATCACTCTCCATACAGTGTGTATGGTAACACCCATTGTTTCATGTTCTGTGTGTATATAAATCTCCCCACTGTATTTTCCACTGAATGCATCGGATGAAGTGAGCTGTAGCTCATGAAAGCTTATGCTCAAATAAATGTGTTAGTCTCTGAGGTGCCACAAGTCCTCCTTTTCTTTTTGCAGATGCAGACTAACACGGCTGCTTCTCTGAAAATTAAACAGGAGTCAACAATGTGATACTGTTGCAAAAATAAACCTGAACATCATTCTGGGATGTATTAGCAGGAGCATTGCAAGCCAGACACGAGAAGTAATTCTTCCATGCTGATAAGACCTCAATCTGGAGTATTGTGTCCAGTTCTGGGCACCACATTTCAGTAAAGATGTGGACAAATTGGAGAGTGTCCAAAGAGCAGAAACAAAAATGGTCTAGAATATATGTTCTGTGAGGAAAGTCTGAAAAACTGGGTTTGTTTCTTCTGAAGAAGACTGAGGGGGGGACATAAGTCTTCAAGTACATAAA
Organism: Lepidochelys olivacea; assembly: GCF_965140295.1. Classification (NCBI taxonomy): domain Eukaryota; kingdom Metazoa; phylum Chordata; order Testudines; family Cheloniidae; genus Lepidochelys; species Lepidochelys olivacea. Next base: position 65,545,185 of record NC_140416.1, on the reverse strand, counting down.
AGGTTATTACATGGAGGAGGGTGAAAAATTGTTCTCCTTAACCTCTGATGACCAGTCAAGAAGCAATGGGCTTAAATTGCAGCAAGGGAGGTTTAGGTTGGACCTTAGGAAAAACTTCTCAGCTGTTGGGATAGATGAGCACTGCAACAAATTGCCTAGGGAGGTTGTGGAATCTCAATCACTGGAGATGAATTGGAGGTTTTTAAGAAGAAGAAGTTAGACACACACCTGTCAGGAATGGTCTAGTTATTCCTTAGACCTGCCTTGAGTCCTGGAGACTGGACTAGATGTCCTATTAAGATCCCTTCCAGTCCTATACTTCTATGAAATCACTTGGGTGCCTTTGAAAATCCCACCCTGAAAGAAAGAATTCTCTCCTTCCCTTGCCACCTGGGGGAAAAAAATCTGGTGTCCTCTCTTCCCTCTGTTGATCTAGCATATATTTGGGTTGATCTCTTTTTGGTAGAACAAAGAACTTTGAGTCTGGTAAGTCATACAAGTCAACCTGGGGTGATGGTGTGGAGAACTCAACAGCCCATGTTGTATCCAGCCAGCCAGGACGTGTAACAAATAATCAGCCACAGACCACTGGAGGAGCAAGTGGGGGATATATTACACGGTACGTTTGTCTATCTTCCCCCCCAAACATGTATGCCATTAGATACCTTTTAAGTCAGTTTCTTCCTCCCAGAATGCATTCAACTAGAGTGGCTGTACATTAAATCCTTACTGTCAATTGGGAAGGAAGCCCTTTGGTGAATTGCTTTCACTTGGGGATTTATAGCTGCAGTTTCACTGCTCCTAGCATGCTGTGGTGGGAATAATTACTATACTTAATTAGCCCCTGGATGCATATGAGCTTGGTGCTCCAATTATTGTGGTGAATGTTACATTTGGATTTGCTCTGTCACATAATGAAAGGGCACCTGACACAGAATTTGAATCCCTCTCTAATACAGTAGAGCATAATCTGCCAATGGCTCTTTGTTTTGAATTTTGAGGCCATTTTAACGAAACTGCTTTGTCCAATTTCTTTCAGCAAAATTAATTTAAGGAGAAATAGTAGCAGGCTGCATGCTTGAATAGATGGTATTAAAGTGAAGCAGCCCCCCTTCTCTGGCTTAATAGCCCCTGCTCTGAAAACGTGGATTGTGATGAGAAATGTTTTAGTGGGAGTTTATTGAACAACATTTTGGCAGTGGGGAAGCCACTTTCTGGTTCCTGAACACAGGGGTCTCCTGATATTTTTCAATAGGATAACAAACGATGCCAGAGAGGAGGAGATGGATGAAAATCTCACTCAGGTGGGAAATATCCTGGGGAACTTGAAAAACCTGGCCTTGGATATGGGCAATGAGATTGATTCACAAAACAAGCAAATAGACCGGATAAATGAGAAGGTAAGAACCAAATAATCCTGTTCTTGCCATCTCCATCTTGGATATAGTGACACAAGAGAAGAATTATGGAATACTCTTAAATTAATGGCAGGTTTCAGAGTAGCAGCCGTTTAAATTTAAATTAATGGGTTCACTATGCTGCCTTTATGAACATTTGCAGTGATCAAGTGCATCAGGCGTATGCAATCATACCATACTAAACTTTTACTACCAGTTCCTGAACATAATCAGTATCTTACGTGTTCAAATCATTGCATGTCCTTGGTATTCTCTGTCTACACAATTCAGAAGTACAGGACCTGGAATGCTTATGGATTAGTGTTGTAACTGACAAATCACAAGATTGGGTACTGATGGGAGTCTGTTATAGACCACTAAATCAGACTGCAGGATGGCTCTTTCAACCTCTATCTACAATGTGTGTGTATGGGAGGGGAAGGGTAACTGTTACGTAGGGGAGTTCTATCTGGGGGATGTATGAAGGAGGTCTTTATGTTGGTACTTTATGACTAGAAAAACTTCTTTGAGTTGCTAAAACTTACCTATAGATCTCTAACAAAGTATTACACCCTACTAACAGTACTTTTATATTAGACCTCATTCTGACAGATAAAGATCACCTAATTAAAAATTAGTAGTTGCCTACTAGAAGTGGTGATGAACTAATTACATTTATTTGCCAACTGAATATAGTCCTGACCAGTAATATCTATATTTGGTGTTTGTGTTTTTTTTTTTTTTTAAAAGGGCCAATTTCCCAAAGCTGAAACCACTTCACAGGCTTTTACAACTCTCTTACGCTTACTCACAGGATACCATCTCATTTTCATTTAACAATCATTAAAGCATTAGAATCGTTTCAGATTCCACCTCACTGCTGATGATATCCTTCATAATAAAAGCCCTATGCTCTGCTATTGACAACCTGCACAATTCTGCATAGAAATGATGAAGCATATTGCGTCCTGAACATGCACCTCTTCCCTGTCCTCACACATGAGGGTACAAAACATAGATCTCTTGACAGAGCTGTGACTGACACGTACCTCAGAGTATTCCACAGATCTTGCAAACACATCTCTATGAAGCAGAGCTAACTACTGCCTCCACAATTCAGTACAGCTATGCCTGACACTGACCACACTCATTTTACCTAGAGTGCATGTAGATAGTAAATACTTAAACTGCTTTCATGTCCAGACTCACTGCTAACACACTTTGTAATAAAACTCCTGTACCCTGCTAATTATAATGTAAACTATTCCGCATTGAAATGATGCATGCTGGATCCTGAAGGTATACATGCAGCTCTTCCCTTTACTCACACATGTCAGAGGGTGCAAAACAGATCTCCTCTTATAATCAAGGCTCTGCTACACACCTCAAAGTAAACCTCGTATCACAAACACACTTCTACCAAGCAGGCCCAACTATTGCCTCCACCATTTAGAGTAGGTACATCTGACACGCTGACTGCATTTGGAGAGTATGCAAATAATTCCCATTGGCTATTGCTAGCTTGATGGAAACAGAGGGAAGGTGACGTGGATAACTGTTTTCCTTTTGTCCTTTTTAATAGTGCTAGATGGGATCTTCTGGGTGAGAGTGAATGGGTTGTAAAAGGAGGTGAAGAGCTTCTACATTTCAGCAGCTGTGGGGTTGGTAGAGTAAAGATGTGTGATAACAGGACATATTGGAGCATTGCTGAAAGAGAACAGAGAAAAGGTTGCATGGCAATCTTGACTGTGCATTTCCTGGTTTTCAGACGTTTGAGTTTCGCTCAACTCAGTGGTATGTTATCCTGTTCCAGAACACCAAGCAACCTTACCTATGCATTAATATAGGGTTTTTGCTATTGAATATACAGAAGAATGGTGGTGTTGCCAATGTATATGGCTTTATTTAGACTGTCCAATTCTTATACCCACACTTTAAAAAGATTGTAGACAAATTGGAAAATGTGCAGAAACGAACTACAAGAATGATTCGAGGCCTGCCTTACCAGCCTAAAGAAACTCAACCTATTATTAGTTTAGCAGAGAGGAGGTTAACAGGTGACTTGACCAGTCTGTAAGTATCTACAGGAGGGCAACATTCTGACAGTAAAATTCTTTTTTAATCTAGCGGACAAAGACATAAGGTTAAATGGCTGGAAACTCAGCCTAGATAAAATCAGACTAGAAATAAAGTACACATTTTTAATAGTGAGGGAAATTAACCATTGGAATTACTTATCTAAGGATGTAGTGCAGTCTCCAGAGTGTGATGTTTTTTTTTAAACCAAGATTGGATGTCTGTCTAAAAGATGCTTTGGCTCAACCAGACACTATGGGCTTAATGCTGAAATGACTGGGTCAGGTTCTGTGGCCTGTGTTATGATCATCTAGTCTGACATGCATAATGGTCCACTCTTGTCTCAAAATCTATGGAGCTTGGATCTTTTCTTGAGATGTAAGAACACTGCCAATTGTCTAATGGAATTGGCTGATTCTTGGATGCTTTAGTTTAATTATAGGTGTTTGTGATCTTACCATAAATTTTTTGCCAAGGACATAGTGTTATGACAACAGTACATTCAAAAGACTCATGGGAGTCTGTTTTACACAAAATACCTTACCAATTGTCTTTCCTTAGTGTTTTAGATTAATCATTTTCAGTTGGCAGTGCATCCTTTTGGTCATTTTGCATAAATGGGGAATGGCTTAATTTCTCCTATATTCTAAGGGCTGAGTACTGTGGTATATTTTTTAATGTTGAGAAGTTGTGCCACAGGAGCTCTGAGGATTACTATTTTCTATGGAAAACATTAAGTATTAGGGAGGAAAAATTCTATTTTTGTTTTGGTGGTGGATTCTGCTCCACACCCTCAACTCTCTTCCCTTAATTCCTCCAATTCACTGAAGCCAGTCGTTTTATTTATTGAGTTGCCTTGAGGGGCTTGCTAGAGAGATTGGATTTCTTCCCTCTGATCATTCTGCCTTTGCAAAACTACCAATCCCTGCTGAGCCAATCGGTGAGAGCTCTTGTCTTCCTCCTACCTATCCGAATGGGAGCATCTTGCACTTCTGTGGTCAAGCCCATAAAGAAATTTTGACTTAGTTTTTGACCTTTTTTAACCCAACCTTTGTACTTTTGGACAATTTAAGCATTATACCCAGATGTATAAAAACTCTTTCCTTAAGCTATGTATTAAATCAATTTTAACATTAGACTAAAAATGTTTAAGACTTTCTTAGTATCTACTCTTCAGTTACCTGCAATTCTTACACATGCTTTTCCTTTTTCAGGCGGATACCAACAAAGATCGTATTGAGCAAGCCAATGCCAGAGCCAAGAAACTCATCAATTAATAAGCTTTCTGCCATTGTCCAGTGTCTATCTCCAGTTGCAAGACACCATTTTCATATCTGTGAAATTTTCTGTATTTCAGAACAACAGGGGTAGTGGAGTCAGGAAGCGAGTGAAGCAGGTTGCTTTTTATAGTACTTTCTTTTCTTATCCTTGTGTGCAGATTTTGCTTTGACTCCATCAGAGCAGCAACATAGCTCCTAATCATCTGCCCTAGACCTTAAACCTGCTCATGGCTTAGAACATTCTCAAAGCTGTAAAACTTTCTCTTTTCCTCCCTCACAACACAAAGTATTCTATTAAAATGGAATAAAGAGGGTGGTATAATTTTGGATTCATAGTTGTGGAAAGGTTGGAGAAGAGACTTTACAAGTTTGGGGTTTTTTTAATTACTTAGAGTTGTGCATTCTCACTCAAATAGAAACTTGGTCATGCTTATTACGTGTATTTCTTAGTTTAGTAGGATAACCATAGTTTTACGGACACTTAGTTTAATTTCCAATCCATATATAAACTACCAAATTTAAGACATTCTGGCCCTCTGGCTACTTGTGGGTTGAGGGCTTTAAAACACACACACTGTAATTTGAAGGAAATGGGAGGGGAACACATGCATTTTCATTCTTTGAATGCAAAGTGATGATGTAGAGACCGTGGTTAAAAATTATGCTGCATTTTCTGGTAATACTTGTATTGTGTATATTATTGGTTTTAAACACCATGCACCTATTTTACTGTTGAACAGAAAAATAACTCTGTTTACATATTTATGCAATGGAAAAGATTTTGTATCGAGCTTCTAAATATTTCCTTTAAAAGTAGGCTCAACAAAGCTTTAGATCAAAATTTAGGATTAATTGAAAACTTAAGTCTCTAGGAAAACATCAGACAAACTCTGAATCTGACCTCCTATAGTAAGCATGCAAATTTCCCATCTGGATTCCATATCAAATTTACCTCTATCAGTTCTCCCTGGAATTTGGGTTGTACCTTTCTCCACTGCAGTACCACAAATCTCACCAAGTTCTGTTCTCCCACAGTGTGTTAGGGGTAGCTTTTTAAACCTCTGAATGTACATTAAATAACGAATGAGGGAATTTCTTCACACATTTAAGTACAGTTTTTCTTAGCCTTTTAGTTTTTAACCCATGTATACATAATTCACCCTCTATTCTGCATGATAGTTCTGAACTATGCATGTGCTACTTTCCCACCTAATCTTAATTTAAATTAAGTTATGTAATTGATAGCTGCTGTCCACTTATTCAAAAAGTTATGTTTCATGAAGTTAAACTTTTGCTTGGCAACATGTCGCAATAAGCAGAACATTTAAAATACTACCTTGCTATAATGAATGCTTCCTATGAAGGAACTACTTCTGTTCCTCCTTTCTTAACCTGTTCTAGGAATAAGATGCTTGCTCTATCTTTACTATAATAAATCAGTTTATGGATTGGACTTCAGAATCTGTAATGTAAAATATTCCAAATCCAAGTTGTCTGTGGTGGTAATTGAGGTTCCTTCTAATAATGGAGAATACCTCAATCGGCTAGAGTCAAAAAACAAAGTTGTTCACAGGGAAATTAGATGTGGATTCATGTTTTGTCTTCCAATAAACCTAGACAATCTTATTCTCAAGATTCTAATGGTTCCGATTTGAGAGGTGGAGTGAAGTAGTTATGAGTCTTGTGTAGGCTGAAAGGGAAATCGATGATTTCAAATAATGTAAGCTGTGATATTTGAATGTTTGTTGGGAATTTTTTTCCCCCTCTACTGATTTAGTTAAGGAATGACCAAATTAATCACATTCAAGCTTATTTATTCTTTGCAGAGTAGTTGTCCATCATTCTTTTTATATTTTTTTTTTTTTTTGTAGAAAATCCCAGGGCAGAGAGATGGGACTTTAACCTGCAAAGATTTAGTTGAGTAATTTGGTAACCCCTTAAATGATGGGAGTGCAACACAACTATGCATCCCAGCTATCAGTTTACTGCAGGGGCTACTATAAAAGAATTCTGACTATGACAAAGAAAAGGGAGGACTGCTATATACAATAAGCAGAAAGCCAGGTCAAATTTTATGGAAAATCTAGTCTGAATAAGGCTTAAGAGACACAACCTTTTGTGGGTGATGGAAATTTCTCTGGGGTTGCATGTTGTCCTCTGTGGCTTCCAAAACAGCTGGAAGGAAAATGGATTTTCAATAAAATTAACTGTACATTAATCCTAGAAGTAGCTAAGGATATATATACACAAAACATGAGTAGCAAAGAGGCATTTGTGGTGCCATTACCTACTGGTACAATAAAACCCCCAGCATGTGAAAGCTTAAGGGATTCCAGTACCCAGTAACACTGCCATATACCAACTTAAGAGGCTTACTTGAAAGAACCTTTGTACAGAGCATGCCTTTTGCTTCTTTTTTTAACTTAAAAGTAGCAATATACTGCTGGGAATGGAAGACTTAAACTGTTGTTCCACGTATAACATTGCAGAACTCCTCTGCTGTAATTCCTTGGAACACTTTTTTCCCCTTCCCTTTCATTATTACAACATCTTACCTCATGTCTCATTCCCCAAGCTATTACAACAGATACTAGGTACATTGGCTAAGAGGATGTTGTGTCGGGTACATGGAAGATTAATATCCCAGCTTAAAATTGTGCCTTGCATGATACTATTCATGTTTATGTAGCTTATCTGGGATTCACCTACAACTCTCTTGTGTGCCCATGTGATATAGCACTGGGATATAGCTTGGTTTTTAGCTGAATATTAACATTTGTTTTGTAACGGACACAGATCTGGGTCCTTGAGGGAGTCCGTGCCTTAATGTTCCAGAGCAAACTGCACAGCAATACTGTCTTTTGGCATTGCCTGTTAGAAGCATTTATCTTATTACACATCATACTTCCTTGTTCATCATACTTGCTGGACAGAATAAACAATTTATATGCATCATTTTTCTCACAGCATATCTGATTCTTAATGGCATTAAAAATGATTATTTCAGTTGCTAATTGTTAAACTGTTGTGTATTGTGTATGAAAAAATATAGAACTCAATTAGTTTGTTTACTATTAAGTACTTGCCATTAATTTAATATTGTTTTAACCTATAAACAGCCCAATCTCCTGCCTTTGGACAATTTGAGAGAACGAAGTAGTTACCACTAAGTTTTCACTTCCTGCAATTTTAACCTTTCATCTTTACTTGGATGTCCTGGTACTGAAAAGTGGAGAACCCAAGTGGTGGGAGCAGGTTCAGAAATTGTTCCTTTTTAAAATAATTCTCCATTCATACCCTGGCATATGGCATACCCTTACCTAAAGTGTTGTATAAAGTTGTAATTACTAGCAAGCAGTTGCTTATGGGAAGTGTCTCCATCTTTCTTTCCATCGTCTCAAAGCTGATTTTGAAAGATCTGGCTTTCCCTGTCCTAGGATGCCAAAGCGGAAGGAGCACTGAATGGTGTGGTGGTTGTTTTTTTTATTTGTTTGTTTGTTTTTGGAAAATTTTGCCAAATGAAAGTTCTGGTGATGAAAAATGTCCACCAACTCCTCCTCAATCCAGTCTAAATGAACTCTAGGGATTTCCCCTTTTTCCTATACTACATCACCTTTAAACACCACTATATTCTACAAAGCCTGACCTGTGAGCTGTCTGCATAGCCTGACTTGTAGTGCTACCAGAAGTACTCCAGTTTTTGTTCCTGACCTGCCACGACAAAATTCTAGTTTGTGAAGTGCCTTTTTTGTAAATCGTATCCTAAAATACTATGCAAATACAGCTGGGGTGAGAAATTAAAAGGCTAGATAAAGGAGACAAAAGGTGGTGGATAATTGTAGATAAGATTGCAACAGCATTGAGATGGGAGGAAGACAGCAAGGGTAGATAAAAATAATTTTTGAAGTGTGTACATTACTCCTCTAGAAGAGTAATACGCTATACTAATGTAGTCTCCCTACTTGTCCATAAAATGACTGCAGTTGTTTCATCATTCCATCTTTTGTCTTCTGACACTACCAGTAAATGCCAATTGTGGCTTCTGCTGTGGACAGGCGGCCAGTAGGTACTATACTTTGAAGCTGCCAGCCTCATTTTACGTATACAATTAGTTACAGTCAATACTAATTTAGGCTGAATTTGAAGAAGCAGCCTGGTGGTTAAATGTTGCATATGTGGGTACAGCTGAGGGGGAAACAGGTGCAAAAGAATTGGAAGGGACTGTGAGGCACCATACAGACAGGAATACAGAGAAAAGGACAAATGAACTGTGGCTGAAAGGGGTGAGTGGGAGGAGCGTATAAGGAAAATATAAGGTGACTTCTGAGGCATAAACAGATTACATTTGACTACACTAAAATGTAATCTATTGTGTACAGAAATACGCAAGACATCTTGCGTTAGTAGAAGCAATGTACATTAATACAAGGATATACATTATAGAACAATGCTAGATTTATGTAGCTATTGTTTGAGAAGTTACCTATCCATCCAAAAGGCTAGAGCTGCTGACCAGTTCTAAGTGACAGAGGTGAAATAGCTCCTCTCTGATTTATATGCCTTTCCCCCCTGTTTTGCCTTTGGTCTGACAAGTGGTTGGTTGTCCTGTAGAAGATAAAAGAAGGCTGTATCAGTGTCATCTAAAGGAGCTACTCCCCTCTTGATCAGAATTAATGGTGACCCTGAGGATGTGGGATCTGTTCAAAGACCTTTTCACTGTTTTATTTGCCTGATGATCCCTTGCATGCTATTTTCCTTTAATGTGCTTTATAAAGCTGTTGTCATTCTGTCTAGCTGGTATGTGACAGTGACTCACTGCAAAGGGAAAGTTACACCAGAAGTGCTAATACAGGCTGGAAGGCAAGAGTCAAATTGTCCACTGCAAAGGCTGAGGTTTTTCTAATTTCTGAAAAAGATTCCCCAAAAACACTTTCTGGCTATCAGCCGCCATTCATCTATTGAAGGAGATCACACTTTCCACGAGAGAAAGCAGGCAGCGTTCCGGTTTAAGAGCAACAAAACACTTTCCTGCCATGTATGCCAGAGAAAAGCACTATTCAGGAAAGAAAGGGAGTACTTGTGGCACCTTAGAGACTAACCAATTTATTTGAGCATAAGCTTTCGAAAGCTTATGCTCAAATAAATTGGTTAGTCTCTAAGGTGCCATAAGTACTCCCTTTCTTTTTGCGAATACAGACTAACACGGCTGTTACTCTGAAACCTATTCAGGAAAGAATGTCACAAACCAATAGAAGTGGGAGTAGCCTGTGGACTTTGCTATTGCTGAGGGAAAAGGAAGAAAGGAACCTACCCCCTTTTTTCCACTGCTCATCTAGTAGGGCCACCCACAACTTAGAGTACCAAATAAGTACACCACCAAGAATGTAAGAAGCTTGCCTGTGTGCAAGCCATCAACAAGCAAGGAATGTTACTGCTTTAATATGGACTACTTGTATAGGAGAAAGTGGAAGATTGTGTGTCTGTGTTCAGTACATCAGTAGCTAGTGAACAGCTTCATAGGAGTGGTGGTCTGTACTACCTGAAGTATAAGGTAGCATAGACCATTCATTGGTGCTTCTGCTGTTCCTCAGCTGTTACTTAAACAACCTATCAATTTTTTTCAAGTTAGAGAAGGCAAGAGCATGTTTTGTTCCTCTAAGCCAGGTTTTAAAAGGTAGTACTTAGTTCACTGGCCACATTACATGGTCTAGCTTCTGGCTGCCAGCATCTGAAATATTCTTGCAGGTACTATGTTGCCTTCAAGGCTCTTGTTTGAAAGAGGGTGCTGCCCCTAGACAAGCTTCAGTCTAGTAGTACATACAGAAGGCTCAAACAACATGCACATTTAAACTACCTACTCTTTCAAGTGCTGAACTCCTGTACTAACCTACTTTCCACATGGGAGAATTTATGTTTGTTCTACTCCCGTTAAGCAGCATGATGAAGGTGAACTCTTTTTTTAAAGATACAAGACAGTGCAGTAGTTTAGAACTAGATAAATTTCCAGTGGAAGGCACAGTCACTTATGTATATAATATTTATCTACTTGTGCTTTACAGAAAGTGGGTGTTAAGCCTGGCCTACACTACAAGGTATGGGCAGCAGGTATCATCAGCTGGGGGAGGTTGTGCCTCCCCAAACAGCCAGGTGTAGCCCTGCCCATGCTCTGTGCCCAGGCATTGCCACCCCCCTTCTTCCTGCTCAGCCCAGCTTCAGTCTCCCTGTGGATGGCCTCAGCTTGGGCTGTGCCACTCACCCTCCTGGTGCTGGGGAGGCTGCAGCTGTGCTGCCCACCCTCCTGTTGCTCCAGGGTTAGGGGGCACTCTCGGGCTTGAGGCATGAACTGGGGGTGGGGAGAGACACGCTCTGGGCTCCAGTGCAGGGGTACAGAATGACTAGCCTCCCCCAGCTTGGGGTTCACACACCACACATGCTATGGGGCTAAGTCAACCTAAGTTATGTAACTCCAGCTACGTTAATAACTTACTTACCTTACACTTCTCATTCCGGTAGAGTACTGGAGTCAATGGGAGAGTGATTTGCAGTCAACTTAGCAGGCCTGCACTAGATCTGCTAAATTGACCCCTGGAGGATCAATTGCTGCAGCATCAATCCCCAGTAACTGTAGATGTACTTAGTGTTTAGCTACTTGAGATATAGGTAAAATTAGTACTCTAAGGATGGGAAATTAATACATTATCTATGTACTTTCAAACTTCTTGACTGTTTCTTGAATGAACTGAGCTCATGTTTAAGGATGACTAGCACTTTTACCTGTGCTAATGATGGTACTGCTCTGTCCCTAGAGCCACCACCCACATAGAGGTGGTGGATTTTAGTGAAGACTAGAAACCAAATCAAGTCCAACATGGAGGAAGTTGTTCTTCAAAAAGTAACTGCTCCCACATGCTGGGATTTAAAATTCACCCCACTACTCAATGTAGAGTATGTACAGAGCTTTTCAAGCTATGGGTGTTATTGTGAATTCAGCTAGATAGTTCCTTGCCATGTCTGACATTGCTTTAGGTGTGTGTGTGTGTGTATATATATATATATATATATATATATATATACACATACATACACACACACACACACACACACACACACACAGAATGGTAGAGGGGAGTGTGTGTGTGTATATATATACACACACACACACTACAAGAATGGTAGAGGGGTGTGTGTGTGTGTATATATATATATACACACACACACACACACCCCTCTACCATTCTTGTAGTGTGTGTGTGTATATATATATACACACACACACTACAAGAATGGTAGAGGGGTGTGTGTGTGTGTGTGTATATATATATATATACACACACACACACCCCTCTACCATTCTTGTTGTGTGTGTGTGTGTGTGTGTGTGTGTGTGTGTGTGTGTGTGTATGTATGTATGTATATATATATATATACACACACACACACACACACCTAAAGCAATGTCAGACATGGCAAGGAACTATCTAGCTGAATTCACAATAACACCCATAGCTTGAAAAGCTCTGTACATACTCTACATTGAGTAGTGTGGTGAATTTTAAATCCCAGCATGTGGGAGCAGTTACTTTTTGTGTGTGTATGTGTACACACACACTACAAGAATGGTAGAGGGGTGTGTGTGTAAGTTAAATGACAGTCTGCTCAACATTTCTCTTAACTCTGCAACTTCAACTGTTATATCTGACTCTTATTGAACCTGCTGTATAAGCCCTTCCTCTCCCTGATCTACCTTTCCCAACAGCATTGAAAGGTTTTACATCTTACTCCATATTTACATCTTTTGTACATCCACCCATGGAACTGACTAAGCATTTGAGCAGTTTACAAATGATGCCTTAGGAACTGCTCTTATTAGAAATCCCAGAGGACTGGTCTTTTACTGTGCAAGTTTTTCTAGTAGAATTTCTACATAATCATTTTTGAACAGGTAATAGCATTTAACTAACTTGTCCCTCAAAGGCTTATTGTCTTCCAGCCATTTTCTCTTTTCAAAAAGAGTGTCTTTATTTTTAGATTGTCACAAGTAGTTTTATACAAAAAAATCTAATATAGATTGGTAAAATAAACCCTTCAGGTAAGCTTAATAATGTAATCACATTGAAGTGGCAGAAATATGGTGAGAATTGAGACATTTAAACTACAGTTTAAGTGTTTTACTAAAATAAATACACAAGTTAAATCTATTTTAGTACCTGTTACATAATTGCATACACTTTTAGCTCTTGCTGGGTGCTTTTGGTAGTAAGGCAGCTGTAATAAGGTGAAAAAGTTTTAGACATGGCTCTGCAGATGTGAGGGCTCATCAGTGCAAGGATAACAGTTTTTCCAGAAACTACATTTTACTGAAGACACAGAGAAAACCTGTTAAGTAGTCCATTAAATAGCAGTATGTTCAAGCAGAAGGGAATAGTGCATTTCTCCATAAGTTAGACATCCTGTAAAGCGTACTGTGAATTGATATAACTGGTAAGAGAAAAAGATGATAGAAACAAGATTTGATTACTAAAGCAGTTAATATAAAATAGACAAGATAAATTCACCATGTGAGCTCATTTAACTATTTGTGCTTCATGAAGTGTACACAATTTTTAGTATTACAACAGATATGTGAAAGTTAACCTCCAGGCTAGAGGACATTTACAGCAAGTATTGTAGTATAATTTAATATTTTGGAATTATGGTGGTAGCAGAACTGTAGTACACTACCAGGTAAACACATGTTAGATGCAAGTATCCCACTTTAAACAATAGCTAACTCCCCTCTGTAAGGATGCAGTAGCAACTGTTGTGAAAAAAGCTTATGTACTCTACCTCATCAACTATATACTCCTTTCTCCACATAAGTCATCCTGAAAAGGGAGAAAGCCAGAAGTATAACCAGCTTCTAGCTAAATTTAACAGTTCAATGCCTAGGCTGCAATTTCCCAATGTCAGATTTTTATTTGAAGTGGTAGTGGCAGCAACATAGACTTATGAAATGAATATTGTCAGTTTCCTCATTGCCACCATCAAGCCCAAAACTTTCAATCTTGGTTTAAGTTGTCATTCCAAGCAGACTGTGCTGCTGATTATGCTGCTTTGGTCACCATCTTTTATGTCCAATGATATAGACTCAGAACAGCAGTCCATCATGTAAACTTCTTCTTGGTGGCTGTGAACCGCTCCATGTACTAAAAAGCAGAGAGCAAAGAGAAAGTTTGTTGTTCTGAAATTGGAAAGTCGGTGATACAAAAGCCATACTGAAACTGGCCATTCCTAACCTCACACAGAAAAGAAGTCATGTGGAGGTTTTATTACTGGTGAACTACAGCAGCATTCCATTCATGCAGCAAGGAAGTTTTAGAGTCATGAACATCTGTTGAATGAATTTGTAGATTTACATAAATAGGTACTACCTACAGCCTCCAAGCCAATACAGTAATTTGTCTCAGAGACCAAGCACCCCTTATCAGGTTTAGACGATGCTGTGTGAATTAAAAAGCAAATACTGTAGACAATTCCCCTTCTATTATGCCTAGCCTCTACCCTATCTCATTCAATGGAGGTGCTTTGGTGCCTTATGATGATCAAGTGATGCACCACCATCTTAGCACCAGCTGTCTTCCACTCTCACTTGTCACCCTAAATAGACAAGATCAACATCCACAAGAATACACTTCTCATTGAAGCATTTTTGTAAAGCTTCCCCAGAATAATTTGGGGTGGGGGAGAAGCAGGGATAGATGCTGGTCTAGTTTATTGTGATAAAACAATTGAGTTAAAAATAATGGCAAATACTTACTTTTAAGTACAACTGATTTTTCCTGAAAACATTAAAATCCTAGCTATATTCTACACACATATAGGGGAGGACCCAGGCCTATCATCTATGTCACTAAAACGCTATTAGAGTTTCCCTATTTATTTTGTATCAAACCAACTTAAATTCCTTGCCATTCTCCCCACTATTAACAGAAAAGGTTTCTGAACCACAGACAGGTCCTTTGTTGTTATCTAATGGGCAAGGCATAAGATCATCCTTGGAAGGTCATCTACTGCCAATGGCGGCAAAGATACTTGTAGACTGTTGCAAGTCTCATCCACCAGCAGAACTCTGATCCCCCAGTAGTCCGAGATGCATTCATGAGCAGGAAAGCAAAAAACATTCACTGGCGACATTTTTCTACAAACCTTGTCATAGCCCTCCAGTTCTCTGAGTTTCTTGATTTCAAAGAGATTACCCTCCACTGCAAGCAATGAGATCTGGGAATCACTGAGTATGCTCTGAGGAAGCATGCTGAGGTCTAGACAGTTCTCTTCCAAACGCAGGACTTTGAGGCGTGGACAGTGAGAGATCTGCACTGAGATCTGGGAAATCTGACATGGTCCAAAAGAAGAAAGTGGAAAAAAAGCTTGAACACAGTACATTTTTACTGATAATTTGTTATTTGTAAGTACACTGATCTGTGTTTCACAACTGCTACAGAATCTGACTTCAGTTTACTTGGCCACTTTAACAACATTGTTGCTTGTAGATTAACTGGGTTAATGACAGGAAACGAGAACTACTTATTTTCCTAGCATGACTAGCATCTAGCAACTTTATATAATTTTAATTCTGAAGAAATATCATACCTCCTGACTTTAACCACATAAAGAGTTTGACTATTTCTAAAATGAGACCCTGGAAGTGAAGCTGTCCTTAATTCTAATACCGTACACACATGACGTGCAGTGGTGACATGAGTTCAAAGCCATTTGACATTAATCAAATTAAAATAGCAAGAGATTGAAAAGCTGTGCAGAGCCAATAAACAGTTTAATCCTTTTATTCTAAGATTCATTCACCATGCAATTTTCACAACCACAGACAACTGGCATCTGGATACCTCTCCTCAAAACAGGGCCCACCTGGGAACTTGAATACAGGGCTTAGTACTACAATGCATTTGGTAGAGTGGAAGAACAGAATAGAGTGGGTATGTCTGAGGCATTAATCTCACAACAGGAAAGTTATTGTTTAACAAAGTGAGCCTGACCCTATAAAGGCTATCCCAGTAAGTCACATCAGGCAATAGAAGATATCACAGTAGATGAAAACTAGCTAGGTATTTATATGGATCCTCCACCACTGTCATACCCAAAAGGCATTCCTCTCACACTGAAGTGGTACCTGCCTGTCCTGACTTCTGTGGCACACAGAGAACTAATTCTTTAAGACTCAATCATGCCTTAAGTCCACATGCCTCTAAAGCCTCAGTTTCCAGACCTGGTTCTGATTCAAATTGAGTTCAATGGCCTGCAGGTCCCCCACTGTGTCTGGCACGCTCTGGATCTGGTTTCTTGAAAGATCCACTACATCTAGGTGATGAAGACTGCAGAGTTGGGTGGGCACAGTTCGAAGCTTGTTTCCAGAAAGGCTCAGGGTCTTGAGAGCCAAGAGTTGTCCAAAGGTGGCAGGCAGCTGCGTCAGATGGTTGCCATTCACATGCAAGGTCTCGAGTTTTTTCAGCTTACACAACTCCTCAGGTAGAGCAGCTAACAATAAAATTATGAACAAAGAAATTACCTAATCTATTCAGAGGAATCTGCGAGTTTTCATATCCATTAAAAGCCGAGTCTGCTCCTGGGTGGAATATACAACACTATTCTGATAGGATTTTGCAAGACAAAATTCCTCTCTCCCAAACCACTACGCTAAACGCATTTTGAAACATTTGAAGTAAGTTTAGGAGTGAAGTACTAGTTTAAATTAGTTCATCCCATTCATTTTAGGTAAACAGAATATAAATAGAGTTGAAATTTGGCCAAGACGTGAGGCATAACACTTTACTTCCATAAAGGATGCTATGGCATTGCTAATGACTACAGGTGGTCAAGAATTTAGTTTTATCACTCACCCAAAAGACAACACCTCTAGTAGCACAGCACCCCCTAATTCTGGTTGCTAGCTTTGCTGGTCTTCAGGACACTGGCCCAACAGGAGTGACATCCACTGAATCAAAAGCACTGTTTTCTGCAGGACACCATCTTCAGAGGTTTTCCATGCAAGTACTAAACTATCTTGACTTTCCTCAGCTTTTAGATCAGACAGGTTCACAGCACACACTTATGTGGTTTTAAGTACTTACACGTTAGTGCAAGAGTGAAAATATAACAAAATTGCTAACTAGTTTTGAACAAATCTAATTTTCTCCTGATCATGAATTCCAAGAGATTTTAGTCTAAGCAACCAGTGTTTCCCTTTGCATTTTGTAAGAGTCAGGTTATCACATTTAATGTCAGACCAACAACAAAGAAATCTAGTTCTTTTTAGAAATCTGTGACAATATTAAAAACTCATACCCAGTTTGTTGTTGTTTAAAGCAAGACTCTTAAGAACAGAAAACTTTCCCATCAGTGGTGGCAGGATCTCAATTTTGTTGTTTGACAAGTCTATTGTCCTTAAGTTGCTAGCTAGCTTCTGCAGGTCTTCAGGAAACTGGGGGGGCGGGGAGGGGGAGGAAAGTATATACAGCATTAAAAAAGCTGGTTTAACTTAATAATAGACAATATAATTTCATGTTATCAGTCTTTCAGTATTTACACTGCAGTTCAAGTTTACATTAGTCCACATGATGCACAGTGTCTCACCATCACCAAAAGTGAGATTTACAGAATTCGAGCAAAAATAATATATGAAGTTAATTTTTTTCGATGGCACAAAAAAAATAAAAAATAAAAAAAATGCAAGCGACATTTTACAGACTCCTAGGAAAACTAATTCTTAGTCCAGAGTTCAGTCTAAATAAACAGGACAAAAATAAAGAAAAAAAGGGCGAGGATAGAAATATAGCACAACACCATTTACAAAACTTTTCATTTCTATGTTCTCTTTAATGCCTATTAATAACCTATGCTATTTGATTATTTCCCCCCTTTTGAAGCATGATGGAAGCTAAATAAAGCCCCTTCTTCCTTCAGTTCTCTGTTTTATTTTATATAGATTATAAAAAACATTTCCTTCCATCTTACTGTAACACTTGTCTGCTCTTTGGAACTTGCCTCCTTTCTTACTCACATACTTTGCCATCATAAAGCACATGTGACATTGTTACATCATTCACTGGTGGATTTTTTTTTTTTTAAAGTCATCTACTCTCACAGTCAGCAACAGCACCAAATATCTGCAAATATCTCCTAGTCCAGGGGCAGACCGCAGGCCAAATCCAGACCACCAGATGCTTTTGAACGGATCCCAAAATTTACTTATTATTATTATTGGTTTTTTTTATTATTTTCTATGGAGTCTGGATCTTGACCCAGAAATTTGGACCTGGTCTAGTCCTTCAGGGCGGGCTCATGTTTTAGCTTTTCCCTGCAAATTATAACAGCAATTTATCATATTCCCTCCCCCACCATTGCAAGAAAGGCAGGAGTGAAAAGGAAGATTAAATATATCAGAGAGGTATTTTACTCCCCCTATCCACAAAAAGTAGCCTGGTGCCATGCTATCTTGGACATCATACATACGGCAGCTAGACTCAACAGCAATTGTTTAACTCTGATTTGGATTTTTCTGGGAATTGGTCAAACAAAATCAAGTCAATCTCAGATAATGTGTTAAAACCGTAAGCACTTACGGACATGCTTTACTTTTGTCACCTGAGCAGTTCCAGTCAAAGGGACCATTCACATGACTAAGGTTAAGCATGTGAATAAGTGTGTGCAGGATTGGGACCTTAAAAGTATTTCACAAATTTCAGAGTATCTTGCATAAATATACACAGTTATAAAACTTATCTTGTGCTCTCAAGTGACGATTTTCTACTGAAAGCCACCTTTTTGGTTGCATAAACTTTTAAGAGTCCTGGATTTAATATATTTGTTTTAAATATAAAACCAGACATTATAAAGAAATACAAGTTTCCAGGTAAGCAGAGCATCACTGATTGCTAAAGCAAAGATCCATGCAACAGTGAGGTGCCTGAAGCATTATTTATACAGCACAATTAATGCTCATGGCACTTTACCAAACAGGAAGATAGAGTCCCTGCTTATGACAATTAGTCATGTACATGTGTAGCCAAAGAGTTCTACTACCTCAGACAGACCCTTTCCAGTTAGCTGGAACACGCCTGTTTTCTGGGCTGTCTCCAAGTGAGCTTTTAAGGCACTATTTCCCATCTTGCTGGTCTTGTGTCAAGTATACAGATTTTGTTTAAGGCACAAACCCAGTCCAGTCTCTCTCAATCACGCTGCACTGGATTACATGAACCCAATTTTCCTGTTAAAAAGCAAATTTACAAAGTCATTTTGTGCATAAGAGTTTTCTTCCATGATGGCTCACCTGGACATGTTGAATGGTATGCTTAACGTATCAAGCTGTATTTCTTATCCCTAGTTAACAAAATATAGGTCTTAATAAGATTAACCCGATTTGTCATACTAAGATGCCTTCATTTAGAGTTGTCTGAATGCTAAATTAATGGCATGGAAGTTGGGAAGCATGCAATAGTGCAAGACAAGATCTAAGTGTCAGACTAAGCCATGTGTACACTACAAACTTTAGTCAAGATAAATTATAGTGGGGTAATGCCACAGCAGTTACTATATCACTCATACGCATGCACAGTTGTCTGATTGCATTAGTGCTTCATGAATTCAATATGTTAGGCTTGGTCTGCATTTAAAACTTAGGTGGACATGGCTACAGCACTCAGGGGTGTGAAAAATCCACATCTATGTGCTACAGCTAGGCCAACCTAAACCCCGGTTTAAAGGTCAATGGAAGAATGCTCCCATCAATCTAGCTACCAGTAGCTCAGGGAGGTGGAGTTCCTACAGTGATGGAAAAACCACTCCTGTCCCTGTAGTCTGGCTACAGCAGCACAACTAGGGCGCTATGGCTATGCCACAGTAGCGCCCATAGCGAAGACATGGTCTTCGATCCCTCAGTCTCGTAGAGGATTCAGATAATCTGGTTACATAACTGTAGGAATTCGTACAGTTCAGCACCTGATAGGGACAGTGTCCAGTTAAAACCCACGGAACAGCCGCCCCTGGGTTCTACGGTATCAAGGGGGAAGGAGGGTGACTGATTAAGCTAGTCACCCACCGCCAGGAGCTCGAGCAGCTCCAGCCAGTCCGAGCTCCCGGCACGGGCCAGTCCTTCTGGGAGGAGGCCCAAAGGCGGCTCCGCTTCGGGCTGCGTAACAGAGTCAGAGACGCCTCACGCCGCCGCCCCCCGTCAGAGCCCATCGGCCGCCGCCGCCGCCACGGCGGCGCTGCCCCCGTCTCGCCCGGCCAGCGGAGCCGCCGCTCGGGGCAGGGGGCGCCACAGGCCCATGCAGCCGGTGTCTCCGGGGCACCTCACACACCCTCCCCGGCTGCGGCCCCAGCGACTGCCAGGCCGAAGACCTTCCCCACCTACCGCCGCCGCCCTCTCTCCCAGCCGCGGCTCTAACTCCCCATCGCGCGTCTCCACCCACCCACGGACCGGGTCCGGCTGGGCGTGAGAAGTCACCCACCCGCCGCGAGCCCCGGAACCGGAAACCAGGCCAGCGCCCCTCGACAGGACACATCCAACATGGCGGCAACACAGCCGCCAGCGCCGCTCCAGACATGCCACACACAGCATGGCGAAGGGGGCGTGGCTTCGCCCCCAGCCTGAGCGGCGCGGGGGCGGAGCTTCCGGCGCGAGGGCGGGCGCGCGCGGCAGGTTTGGACGCGAAGGCGGCGATGGCCTGTTCGAACCCTTGGGACGCGGCTCAGCCCACAGCCGCGGGGCTGGTGCTGGCCAAGTGCCTGGCGGCGGGTGTGGTGACCCAGGTAAGGAGCGGTGGGGCTGGGCCATGGCCCCTCTCCCGGGGAACCGCGCGGCCCTTCCGCGAACGCGCCCGTGGGGGACCTTCGCCCCCGGGAGAGCAGCGGCTGCGCCGCCGCCCCGGTTTCCAGCTGTGGGTGTCCGGCCCCCACCGTCAGCGCCCCGAGTAGGGGCCATCTCCACAGCGGGCAGCGTAGCAGGCTCTGCCCTGGCCCGGCCGGGTGGATGACACCGGCACTCTCCAGGCTGGAGCAGGCCCCCGTCTGGCGTGGTGTGAGCGGCTACTTGTCCCCCATCCCCTAAAGAGCGTTACAGGCAGTGCTTAATTTGTGGCAGGACTGAGAGTCCTCTAGGCTTGGCAGGTCATAGCCCCAGCACCTCTGGGCTTGTTGTACTAGTTATGAATGTAAAAAAATTCCTCGAGCTCCCGCACCTCTTGCGTTACAAATTAAGCACTAAGAAAAGGCGGACTTATGGCACCTTAGAAACTAAAAAATTTATTTGAGCATAAGTTTTCGTGAGCTACAGCTCACTTCGTCGGATGCATTCAGTGGAAAATACAGAGGGGAGATTTATATACACAGAGAACATGAAACAATGGGTGTTACCATACACGCTGTAACGAGAGTGGTCAGGTAAGGTGAGCTATTACCAGCAGGAGAGCCCCGGGGGTGGGGGTGCGCCCAGACCTTTTGTAATGATGATGAAGGTGGGCCATTTCCAGCAGTTGACAAGAACGTCTGAGGAACAGTGGGGGGAGGGAGGGGGAATAAACATGGGGAAATAGTTTTACTTTGTGTAATGACACATCCACTCCCAGTCTTTATTCAAGCCTAATTTAATGGTGTCCAGTTTGCAAATTAATTCCAATTCAACAGTCTCTCGTTGGAGTCTGGTTTTGAAATTTTTTTTGTGGAAGAATTGCCACTTTTAGGTCTGTAATCAAGTGATCAGAGAGATTGAAGTGTTCTCCAACTGGTTTTTGAATGTTATAATTCTTGACATCTGATTTGTGTCCATTTATTCTTTTACATAGAGACTGTCCAGTTTGACCAATGTATGTGGCAGAGGGGCATTGCTGGCACATGATGGCATATATCACATTGGTAGATGTGCAGGTGAACGAGCCTCTGATAGTGTGGCTGATGTGATTAGGCCCTGTGATGGTGTCCCCGAATAGATATGTGGGCACAGTTGGCAACGGGCTTTGTTACAAGGATAGGTTCCTGGGTTAGTGGTTCTCTTGTGTGGTGTGTGGTTGCTGGAGACTATTTGCTTCAGGTTGGGGGGCTGTCTGTAAGCAAGGACTGGCCTGTCTCCCAAGATCTGTGAGAGTGATGGGTCGTCCTTCAGGATAGGTTGTAGATCCTTGATGATGCGCTGGAGAGGTTTTAGTTGGGGACTGAAGGTGATGGCTAGTGGTGTTCTGTTATTTTCTTTGTTGGGCCTGTCCTGTAGTAGGTGACTTCTGGGTACTCTTCTGGCTCTGTCAGTCTGTTTCTTCACTTCAGCAGGTGGGTATTGTAGTTGTAAGAATGCTTGATAGAGATCTTGTAGGTGTTTGTCTCTGTCTGAGGGGTTGGAGAAAATGCGGTTGTATCGTAGAGCTTGGCTGTAGACAATGGATCGTGTGGTGTGGTCTGGATGAAAGCTGGGGGCATGTAGGTAAGTATAGCATCAGTAGGTTTCCGGTGTAGGGTGATGGTAATGTGACCATCGCTTATTAGCACTGTAGTGTCCAGGAAGTGGATCTCTTGTGTGGACTGGTCCAGGCTGAGGTTGATGGTGGGATGGAAATTGTTGAAATGATGGTGGAATTCCTCAAGGGCTTCTTTTCCATGGGTCCAGATGATGAAGATGTAATCAATGTAGTGCAAGTAGAGTAGGGGCATTAGGGGATGAGAGCTGAGGAAGCGTTGTTCTAAGTCTGCCGTAAAAATGTTGGCATACTATGGGGCTAATGTGGGTACCCATAGCAGTGCGGCTGATTTGAAGGTATACATTGTCCCCAAATGTGAACTGCTGGAAATGGCCCACCTTGATTATCACTACAAAAGGTTTTTTTTGTTTTATTTTGTTTTTTTCTCTCCTGCTGATAATTGCTCACGTTAAGTGATCACTCTCGTTACAGCGTGTATGGTAACACCCATTGTTTCATGTTCTCTGTGTATATAAAATCTCCCCTCTGTATTTTCCACTGAATGCATCCGATGAAGTGAGCTGTAGCTCACGAAAGCTTATGCTCAAATAAATTTGTTAGTCTCTAAGGTGCCACAAGTACTCCTTTTCTTTTTGCGGATACAGACTAACACGGCTGGTGCTCTGAAACCTACATTAAGCACTGATTACACTCTGGATTGCCTGTGGCAAACGTAGACGTCTGCTCTAAAAAACAGATTGCTATTACAGGCTTTAGGAGAGCTAACTTTTTTTAGGCTTTGTTCTGTAGTTCTTGATCTTCTTTAGCTCCTTAGATCTTTTTTGAACATAAAAATAAAAAATGTTCAGAGGCTGAGTTAGAACACATTTGCTCACTGTGGTTGTCTGCTGTGCCCCCAGGTATTTGCTTCTGGATGGCTTTCTGCTACTAGGGTTTCATTTGCACAATATGAATGTCAACAGAAGGTGCTAGATCTAAATGGGCAGCATTGATTCTGCTTTTGGAACTTGGAACGTAGGGATAAAGTGTAATGGTTCCATTTATTCCTGTATCTGTACTGTCAAAATAGTCTAATAGATCTATGCCTCCACTTTCAAGTACTCCTGTTAAATTTAATCTCCCTATCAATCCTGTGCAGAGAGCCATGTGGACAGATGCCTGCACAGAGGTTCATGTTCAGGGTTACTATTTGTAGCTAAAAGAAAAGGAGTACTTGTGGCACCTTAGAGACTAACCAATTTATTTGAGCATGAGCTTTCGTGAGCTACAGCTCACTTCATCGGATTGCATTGGCATCCGATGAAGTGAGCTGTAGCTCACAAAAGCTCATGCTCAAATAAATTGGTTAGTCGCTAAGGTGCCACAAGTACTCCTTTTCTTTTTGCGAATACAGACTAACACGGCTGTTACTCTGAAACCTATTTGTAGCTAAGGCCCTTTGTTTTCAGTTTTTAACAAAAAATTCCTGGCTTTTACAAAAGCTATTATGCATGTTTTTCCAATTTTCACCTGAATTTTGGACCACTCAATTACATGGAAATATTGAGTGTTAAGAAATTTCAGTATATTAATTAGGTAGCTAGGTTTGTTAATAATAAATTAGTCTAAGTGTAAATGTTAGGCTGTCTCTTAAAGTAAGACAATGTAGCGGAAGATACACGTACATGTGTACATACTGTTAATGTACTGTTCATGAAATAAACCACAGCATTAAACTGTCCTTACTTAAAATACTCTTACTTTTCTCTTTGTGCCTTTTTTCTGTTCTCCCTTCCCCCAATATTAACCCTGATATTTTCCTAGAAAACTGTGAAGTTAATTTTGCACAGTTTTTCACCTGTTTTTTTTGTTGTTGGTTTTTTTTTTTGTAATAAACACTGACACGTTTTTGGGAAATTTTAAACAAAAAACAAAGGACCTTGTTTGTAGCATAATCTTGCTTGTTGCATAAGTCCTTTCACAATCACTTTATTGAATTATTTTTATTATTTGAATTATAGTAGCACCTGGAAACTCCAACAAAGTTGGGGGCCCTACTGTACTAAGAGCCATGGAAACAGATAGAAGAGACCATCCCTAAAGAGCTTAGCCCTTGTCTATACTACAAACTTAGGTTGGTATAACTGTTGCTTAGGAATGTGGAAAATCCACACCCCTGAGTGACAGAGTTATACCAACGTAACCCTTGATGTAGACAGCACTCTGTTGATGGAAGGGCTTTCCTCTCCTCTGCTTCTCGGAGAGCTGGAGTTCCTGTGCTGACAGGAGAAGGTCTCCTGTCAGCATAGTAGTGTCTTCACTAAGCACCACAGCGGTAGAGCTGCACTGGTGCTGCTATGCTGCTGCAGCACTGTAAGTGTAGACAGGCTCTCACAATCGGACTGAGTGTTCTTGGTGCTTGACCCAAGATTGTGGAATGAACTTCACTGTAACTAAGGACCATCCCAAACCTTACCACCTTTCACACCTTGCAAGAAGCATTGCTCTGACCTTGCCATCTCTAATATAAACACAGAGGTGTGTGTGAATGTGAATACAGTATATAAATTCCAAAAGGAACACTGCATACACTTCTTCCCCTAGGAGAGAAAATGAAAGAACAAACCTGTGGCATGTTAGTCACATTATTTAATACACTACTGGAAGTCGCTCAAGTGCTATGGTGATGAGCATGGTATAAGAAATTATATAGAATAGAATCTAAATAGACAAAAGGAGGAAGGGAAA
The DNA here is from genome assembly GCF_965140295.1 of Lepidochelys olivacea. Classification (NCBI taxonomy): domain Eukaryota; kingdom Metazoa; phylum Chordata; order Testudines; family Cheloniidae; genus Lepidochelys; species Lepidochelys olivacea. The sequence goes on along the minus strand of NC_140416.1, from coordinate 65,520,246 downwards.
ACTGAGATATAGAGCGGTAAAGTGCTTTGCCTAAGGTGATACAGCACATCAGTGGCATAGCTGGGAATTGAACTCTGGTCTTCTGATTCAGTGCCTTCTCCACTAGCCATGCTACTTCCTAGTACATTGGTTTGGAGGGTTTAGTTATTTTTTTCCCCCTTAAAGTACAATGCGTGTCTTCAAATAAGATGCCAGTTATAATAAATCCATGTTTATGCTGATAGAAACAATGTTAAAATTGAAAGGGGAGAGAAGAGAGAAATCCCTCCCGGCTGTGTTTGATGAATTTCATTCAATTTTGAATGTTGACTGTCCATGCCAGGGATGACTGTATCCCTTCCTCTTGTTTATACTTCTAAAGTGTAAACTTCTGTCTTTAGGTGCATTCCAATGCCATAGATTTAAACAACAAATCTTTAAGGAGGATGCTCCCAAACTCTTTTATAAGGACTTTGTAGAATTTTTATTTTTGTAAGTCCATTTTTGTCCTTCTGAAATGTTTCCTCAGCTGCCTATGCAAGATTTATGTTTCCCAAATCATTGTTAGGAGAAACTTAATGCAACACATAGAAAGACCCTGCTAGTTGCACTAATATTCTTGATAACCTTGAAAATGTTCTAATTGCTGTGACTTCTTATTGCTACTGACCTGGTACCACCCTCTCTTGTTGTTCCTTAATAGGAGATGTTGGATTTATCTGCTAAACAAGCCCCATGCTTTGTGCACCTCACTGAGGTAGAGAAAATTGCAGACATCCGAGCTGAAATAAACCAGGTAAATCCATCGGTATCAGGGGTGCATATTTCTATATGATGGGAAAGACAACATGCTAACTGTTCTTTACCTTTGTACTGCCCCCTCCATGTAGAAAGCACATTTTTATGCTGTGTTTTTACCATTATATAGTAGAAAGCATAAAGCAGGCTGGAGAAGAGAAATAATATGTAAAATATAATGGCAGGTGTTGTTAGTAATTTAGTTTTTAACAGTTGGTAGCTTTGTCACAATTTAATGAATTACCACAAAGGAAAGAGAGACCCATATAAAATTCCTTTCTTTCATAATAATTGCAAAGATGCAACCCGTTGTATCTGGTGAACAAACTTTCTCTAAATCTTCTTGAAGAAACTGGGGAAACAGATCTGAACATCTGTTCTCCTCAGATCAGCAAACAACAACTGTTTTTTCGTGCGCTGTTGTATTTATAGGCAACTGGACCACTTCCACTTTAACAAAATAAGGGCGTCTCTACACAGGGAGCTATTCTTGGTTAGCTCCATGTGTGGATACTCTTATTCTCTAATTCTCTTTATACTCTAATTAATAAGAGTGCCTTATTCTGAATTACTTTAGTCCTTTTTGGAAGTGGTTTAAAATAATTCAGAATAAGACTCCCTATCCACACAGAGTTAATCTTAAAATAATCTTCTTTAAATTCACAACCTAGCTTATTCTGGATTAATTTTCATGTGTATACATCCCCTAATGGTACCTTTCTTACAGTTCCATTCCTTAGACTCCCACTACTGTCTAAACTGGCTGTTAGATTTAAGTTTTATGAGATGTATTCTGAATTTCTCTGTTGTTGCTATTGTCTGGTGGTAATGCTTAACTACTGAATTATCCAGTGCATACATTAACAGTGGGAAAGTCATGCCATCAAACAGCACTGCAGACAGCCAAATGCCCATTGGCTTAGCTGAAGAAGAGGTTAGACCAGTGGTTCTCAACCTATTTACACTTGTGACTGCCTGGCTCACATACTGCAATTAATATCTAGGAATTAAACCTGAAAAAGTTCCACCTGGTACAATATATAGCAGTCCATCTGTTTAGCAACACGGGGCATGTGAAGACATTAACCACATTCTGGACTGGCTTCCCATTGAATAAATCAAATTAGAGGTCTGTCCAAGATCACCCCTATGAAAGCAGCTGTGTTCCCCTGGAGCCAAGGAACTGTTTGGTACTCGGGAGAGATTTGTGAGTGTGAAAGCCTACTTTTGCAGGAACTGGACTTAGACAATGGAACTCATTCCCAGAAGAAATAAAAATGATCAGAAGCTTCACTGCATTAAGAATTAAATGCAAAACTCAGCTCTTCGTGCACAGATACTCAACACAACCATACAAACTAATCTGTTTTAAAAAAAAATTTTCTTACAGGCATGGAAGGATGAATTTGGTATTCTTATTTTGAATACATACATGCTCAGGAGGTGGGGGGATATCTACAGGTATATAGGTAAACAGAAAGTAAACCATATGAAAATCAAGTATAGCTATTTTTTATGCCTTTTGTAGAAGAGCCTGGAAACTGAAATCCTGGGACTGGAAAAGGAAACTGCAGATATTGCTCACCCATACTTCCTGAGTAAGTGGCTGTGTTCAGGGGAATAATTATTAGTTGTAGGCTCTTTGACCTGGATGTCATCAAATGTGTTTCACCTCCATTGAGTTCCCTGTTTCTCATCACCACCATTGCCCTTGTCATCCACTGGTGTGTAGTGGCCCCTGAGGCTATGATGGGTGGTCAGTCAATAAAGGGTGTTCGCACAGCAATGCAACTAGAACCTTCCATGTCACTAGTGACCATGTGTGTGTCCTTTGTGGTATTCCACTTAATATCTTAGGCCCCAGGGGGCAGAAGTTCTGGGAGCATTCATAAACCATTGTGCCCCAGCAGTGCTGCACATAAACCTGCTGCCTTCCCAATTACTCAACAGATATATATACTTTATTCATATGTAATGTCACTCAGAAGAACTTTTGGGATTTTATTTTGGTAGTTTCGGGCAAGATCACCTCTCTGCTTTGTCTTTATGGATCTTTTCTTCTTGTCCACCATGACACAACCCTGAAGGAAATTCTTGTTACTAAAATACTATAGGGTGCAGGTCATATAGGGATTTTTAGATGGAGCTACCAGATTGCTTAAAACCATGCTTGTTACTAAAGTGATACCTTTTTAAGGACTAGATGTCCTGAGCCTCTTTGGAACATATCCTAGTACTACTTCCTAAATCATTCAACAGGGACTAGTCTGGTTACTGCTATCCTCCCAGAGCCTGAGCCTGTCACTTGCACAGTGGAAAAATTGCTGGAAAACCTGAGTCAACTCAATGCAGAATGAGTTTCTGCTCTTGCTCCACTGGTCAAACAATTTCCAATCAGTATCCCTTTGATATTTACCTCTGTTATGTAGCTCAGAAATGCCAAGCTCTGCAAGTTATGAATAAACACTTGGAAGCAGTGCTGAAAGAGAAGAGGACTCTCCGGCAGAGGTTAATGAAGCCCTTGTGTCAAGAGAACTTGCCTATTGAAGCTGTATTCCACAGGTGAGTTCTTAGAAAATAGCTGTTAGCATGTAGCCTGCACCTGTATTCATGTCCAAATAAGCTACTTTTGCCTGACAATCACCCCTGGTAGGAGGAGCACAACTGTTGTATCAAAAAGTTGCTAAAGTAAACTCATGCTGCTAGTCAATGTGATGGGTTGCACCCACCCGTTGCCACCTGATGTACTGGGGTTTCACTGAGCCTGCCTTCTCCACTAGCCTGGGCTCCCTCTCCCTGTTTTGCTGATTTAGGCTTTCCGGCCTCTGGCAGCACACATGCACAGGTAGGGATGCACCAGCCCAGCACTCAAGTGCACACCCCCCCTTTGGGGCGTAAACCCAAAATAATATTGTCTTGTGTGTGTAGAAAAGTCTGCACAGCGCAAGCTCATAAAAATTTGCCCTCTCTATCAATGAGGAGAGAGATATGCACAGCTTCTTCCCCCCCACCCCCCCGATATGAATTGCACAAACTGGGTTATATTATAAACAAGAAATAAGTTTATTAACTATAAAAGGTAAATTTTAAGTGATTATAAGGGATAGCAAACAGAATAAAGCGGATTACTAAGCAAATAAAACAAAACCTGCATACTAAGCTTAAGGTGGTATACTGGTTTCAAGAAGTAATTTCTCACCCTAAATGTTGATTTTGGGCAGGTTGCAGAAATTCTTGAAGGTTAGCTACCCTGCTTGCAGCTTAAATCTTCAGGTGTCTCAGTCACAGACCAGATCCCTTTTTCAGCCTGGGTTCAGTACTCCTCCCCCTTTCCCTTTGTCCTTGTTCCTTAGGTGTTTCCAGCAGTCATTCTGGATTCAGCAAAGAGTGAACCAAGATCAACTTACTCTCCAGGCTTATTTAAGATTTACATAAGGCGGGAATCTTTTGTTTCCCAGTCTTGACCTCCCCTCCTTTTAGAGGAAATTTACTAGAAGTCCAAGATGGTGTTTAGTACCAGGTGACATGAGCACATGGCCTACTAGTGTCCCAGCAACGCCTCTCAGGAAGGAGAAAGATTAGTATATTCCAAGTCTTATTGTTTCTTCCTAATGGCCCATCAAGGCTGATGGCCTGTTGTCTGGTGGGTGTTTCCCAAGTCCACACTCAGTTGTAATTGTTACATAGTCAATATTCTTAACTTTAGATACAGAAATGATACATGCATACAAATTGGATAATCACCATGTGCATAACTGGTTGGAAAATAGTTCCTAGAGTGTAGTTTTCATTGGTTCTCAGTCGCGCTGGAAGGGCATAATGAGTGGGGAACCGCAGGGATTGGTTCTGCGTCTGGTTCTGTTCAATATCTTCATCAATGATTTAGATAATGGCATAGAGTACACTTATAAAGTTTGCAGATGATCTCAAGCTGGGAGGGGTTGCAAGTGCTTTGGAGAATGGGATTAAAATTCAAAATGATCTGGACAAAGATCAAAATGATCTTGTATCTTTCAAACAGATGTGTTTAAATTCTGGGTTCATATAACGCTTAAGTTGTATGCTCAGAACAAGTCTCCAAAACCAAATAACATTCTAGTGTAGTACCAAGTCTCCTTTCTTCTGTGCAGCTTGTTCACCATCCACACATGGATAAGCCCATAGATATATGGTACTGTTGGATCATATTAAAGAAGTTCTGTATTAAAATCACAAATGAGTTTGATTCCCCAGAGTTTAAATTCCAGGGTATTACTAATTAAGAGGTCTCTTGGTTTTTGGTACTGTTTCTCTCCCTCTATGTGTGAAACTTGCAAGCTGCTAATTGCGTTAGTACATTCGAAGACAGAGTCTGTTCTCAAAGCAATTCACAGAGAGAGAGACTCAAAGCAATACTCTAACAACAGAAACAGCACCCAGAGACTCCCCGCCCTTTTGTTGTATTAACCATTGTGATTAAAATAGAGATAGAGGATGTATGTGGATGGATGCTTGGTGTAGATGATAACTGAATGATCAGGGAGGTGCCAGCCTAAGAATCCAGTGTCCATCAGCTGAAGAAGGCGTCAAGTGGAAATAACCAGAGGACCCCCCCGGAGGGCAGACTGGAATCCACCCAACAGCCTCAAGAATGGGAGAACCAAAGAACAAGATAACATCTTGGAGCCGTCAGGAATGTGCTATCTGCTGATTGATTCAGCAACAGCATGATGAAGCAATTCCCATAGACTGGCATAGGAAGAAATTCCTATAAAAATAGACTCTAAAAAGTGAGAACTTTGGGGTCTGATTCTGCAAACCAACTTCCAGGAGCATCAGATGAGCATCTGACAAGGCCCTGCTCCCTCCTCATGTCCAGGCCACCTGGCCAGTGGCTTGGCATGAGCAACTCTAAGGCTGGTAACTATGATAACAACCTTGCAGAACCTGTGTGTGTGTGTGTGTGTGTATGAATGAATGAATGAATGTGAGAATAAATTTGAGATTGAATGGAATGTTATAACTATAACTAACTGCTTACTATGATTCTTTCTGTATTCACAATAAATGTGGTATTTTGCCTTTTTCCCTTTAATAAGATCCTGCTGGTTTTTATTTTATTGGTACAACAGTACATATTCTTCATAACTAGCCATGTCTTTCACTGGCATGTATTTAATTTACTGAGTGCCACCAAAGAGAGCATTTGCTGACAAGCAAAGATGATGATGCTCCTGCAGCCTGTGCCTTTATTGCTGATTCAGTTGTATAGTTTCTGCTGAGATTTTCTCTCCAGGCAGGAGGTCAGGAATTCCCACAATTGTTGTGGAAGGGGGTTAGAGGAAAAAAATCAAGGAGAGACAGGAATGAGAGGCTTAAGATTAAACTGTGCATCATTTTGAACAGCCTGTTTTTGGATTTCTTCCCCAATTAAAGGTATGTAGCAGAGTTATTGACATTGGCAGTGGCCTTCATTGAGAAACTGGAAAGCCACTTGCAGACAATAAGGAGCATCCCTCAGATACCCCTGACCATGAAAAACATGGTGAGTAGTGGAGGTGGTTCCTTTTCCCATCTCCTGTAATGCTCTTTCCCTCAAAATGCTACATTGTTTGATTACTTAACCCACCTTTTAGTATCTCCTAACTCCCGAAACTCCCATCTTGTATTCCAGGACAATGCTCTGGCAAAAATTAACTTGCTTGTGACAGAGACTGAAGAGCTGGCAGAGCAGATACTGACGTGGAGAGAGATGCAAAAAGGAATCCATTATGACAACTCCCAGATCACTAATGAATCAGATCCTAGCTTCAGAAGCTTAGTTTCACCATAAAACATCTTATTTGTGCAGAAGAAAAGATGACCAGTTGAAAGCTCTGTTTTTTACCAGTCCTGTGTGATAGCAGCAGTATATTTGTACCTTAGTCTAACTAGAGACTTTATGGTTGGATATCTCCCTGTTCTAGAAGGGATATTTTAGTTGGTCACAAGTGATTATTAAAATTGGACAATGATCTGTAAATGACAGAACTTATTGTTTAGGTGTAATTCCTCTTTGGAGTTTCCTGATATGTTCACACATACCTCCTTGAAGCAAGCCAATGGAACTGTCATACATACATTTAAAGGTAGAATGCAAAAGGTCTGTTTCAGTATGGCTAAAGCACATGATGTAATGACTAAGCTTGTTTCTGCAAGCATTTTGAGATCATATGCTATATTTTCTTTGTAAGTATAACAATTTTAAAAAATGTATAGTAGACTATAAAATGGGAGACTTAAGCTTCTGTGCACAATTTTTATTACAAAGTAGCCAAAACTACAGTAGCACAATCTGGAGGAGTAGTTCAATGCTCACTCATTTTTAAAGTATCTTCTGTCAAATGCTTTGAAAGTGAAGGAAGGTACCTATGAGATCCAGCTTTCTCTTGAAGGAGACTGTTCCCAGTGCCTCCCACAAAATACTCAGTTAATCCATAACAAGTTGTTCTTTACTGATTATTTAATTATTCGTCTATATAATAAGAGTCCAAGAATTTCACTCTGAAGCCTAAAATTTTACTTTGTCAGTGTAAAGCAATTGAAGCACCTAGAAGTGTGGTTGAGGGCTTATGTTCAGAATATCTCCAGATTTGAATAATAACTGGGATTTGCTGCCTGTTGCCATCCAGTTTTTAATTTCTCAGCCATTTTGACTTTATGAATTACACCTCTTCTACAGCAAGACATGCTATAGCACCTAGGATCCCCAGAACAAAAAAAAACCTCTCAAAGAACTTACAAACTAAGGAAGATCTTACAATCTTTGATTCTTGTAAAGTTACAAACACATTTGTGCTTCCGGTAACTTAGACTTTCCAGTATGTATGCCACTCTTCCCTCCAGTTCTTTAATGGTGTTGTCAGTGGAGCTCTGCAGCAGGTATGTGACTGCTAGGTCTTCAGCTCTTCTGTAGAGCTCACCCTCTGAACAGAATGTAAAACCTAACCACCTGTAGCTCAGATGAACGTCTAGGTATTCCATTTGATTTGTTGCCAGCCACCCCCCCCCCTTTTTTTAATTCTGTTTGAAAGATTAGAGCAATGCATTTGAAAGTATCATTTCCAACATTTAGATTTCACCTTCAAAATGTGAAGGTGAAATCTAAATGTTGGAAATGATATTTTCAAATGTAGATTTACCTCTCTGCTGGCTGCTCCAGATGCCTGAAATTATATACTTGCCCTGCTAGGAAGTTCTGCGTGACTGCTCTTGCAGCTTCCCTGTCAGAAAGTCATTTTTCTGCAGGGAAGCAAAGAAATCTGCAGGGGACATAATTCTGCACACGTGCAGTGGCACAAAATTCCCCCAGGAGCAGGTGGAGAAGAGGATGCTAGCTTTAATTGTGCTGTTTCTGTAGATAAATAGGAGGTTTCACTCTACAAGGCTAAAAATCTGTTTTTCCACTACACTATTTCTTTATTACTAGTGAGGACAAAACCAGGGATAAGGCAAATGGCAGCTACACAATGCTTAACTGCCTTTCCGACAGATTTATTGCCTGTCACTCCCTCCCCCCACCCCTATTTTTTTTTTTTTGTATAGTCTAGCACTTTGGGCAAGAAAGAGGCAAAATGGAGGTGTTTCCAGGAACCGTTTAAGTGTTTACTTTTTTATATCCTTTAACAAACAAGTGATCTCATTGCCAATTACTGACTTCCACTAAAAAACAATTTTGAGACAGTTCACCCTTATTTCCAGTCTTAATCCAGATAAAATTTATAACCTCCTTTCTTCCCAAGGCCTGTCCTTTCCTCCTTCTTGCTGCCCAATAGCTTTCCATTGCACCTAGATTCACACAGGGTTTAACACTAGTGTGTGGACTGGGAAGGGCCATATTGGCTCATTTTAAGACATTCCTTTTGTCTTATCTAAAACCATCTGCAATCACCCTTATTGGTCAAAGGTCTTCTTTGTAGAAACTTCCCCTTACCTCATTATTCTTTGAACAAGACATCCTCCCTACTTCATTCCTTCTGGCCTTGTAATTTATAATTTTCAAGGCCTTCTGTCTACTTGCTAGTCAGGACCTTTGTTTACAACACATATATATTTCCTTACCAAACTAAGATAACTCTTAATTATTTAATTTCATATTTATCCTACACCTTCTGTCCATGTTGTTGTTAGGTTGTGCTTGTAAAGTGCTCTGAACTTGTAAAGCTCCATGTGGTGTTACCTCACATAAGCTATAAGTGAGAAATAAACTGGGGATGCACATTAGTAGGAGGGGTGTATAATTGCAATATAATAAATTAGTTTTTAAAGGACAGTATCACCAAGTATTAAGCCTCTTCTCATAGAGTAACCATTAGAAGTAATCCTAGTTTAATGACTGGTTTCAGAGTAGCAGCCGTGTTAGTTGGTATTCGCAAAAAGAAAAGGAGTACTTGTAGCACCTTAGAGACTAACAAATTTATTTGAGCATAAGCTTTTGTGAGCTAGAGCTCACTTCATCGGATGCATTCAGTTTAATGACTGTTCATGGATTAACTGAGATGGAAAAAGCATGCTGACTAAGATTCCATAAGGAACAAATGACTTGGAGATAGAAGGTTTCCCTTTACAAAATAACTATCATGCTGCATTACAATTAGAATAATAAATCCTTTTTGACTCTGTTTTATGACTAGTGTAAATAGAGATTATGTTAGCATTGTCCCTGGATATCACTAGTGGGAGATGCCTAACTATGCAGACTAAATAACCCCAGTTACCTCAGCCTCTCCTCGTAAATCATGTGCCCCAGCCCCCTAATCATTTTTGTTGCCCTCTGCTCGACTCTCTCCAATTTGTCCACATCCTTTCTGTAGTGGGGATACCAAAACTGGACACAATACTCCAGGTGTGGTCTCACCAGTGCCGAATGGAGGGGAATAATCACCTCCCTCGATCTGCTGGCAACGCTCCTACTAATACAGCCCAATATGCCATTGGCCTTCTTGGCAACAAGAGCACACTGCTGATTCATATCCAGCTTCTTGTCCACTATAATCCCCAGGTCCTTTTCTGCAGAACTGCTGCTTAGCCAGTTGGTCTGCAGCCTGTAGAGGTGCATAGGATTCTTCTTCCTAAGTGCAGGACTCTGCACTTGTCCTTGAACCTCATCAGATTTCTTTTGGCCCAATCCTCCAATTTGTCTAGGTCACTCTGGACCCTATCCCTTCCCTCCAGTGTGTCTACCTCTCCCCCCAGTTTAGTGTCATCTGCGAACTTGCTGAGGGTGCAATTCATCCCATCATCCAGATCATTAATAAAGATGTTGAACAAGACTGGCCCCTAGGGCACTCCGCTTGATACTGGCTGCCAACTTGACATTGAGACATTGATCACTACTACAGTAATAGTAGATTTTTGTTCCAGAAATTGTCACATTAGAATAGGAAAAATAAAACTGCCCTAATCCCCCTGAATCACAATGACACATCTCCATGTTTACAACCTGACCCCGTATTCCACTGTACAGTCACCAGTCTGTTGCAAGTGTGCCCCAATGTTTCAGAGTGAGCAACAGTGACTAGACCAGACCCAAACCCAGCTGGCATGAAAGCATATGGGACCCTTCCAGATGCTTTCAGGCCAACTGGGTTTGGGTCTGGTCTAGTCACTGTTGCTAGCTCTGAAACTGTAGGGCACATTCACAGGCTCAGACATCTTGTATGACACTCCTCTTTAGGATGTTGGGTACTGCCAACTAGTCACACTAGACTCCACAATCAATGTCTGAGACCTTCCCAGGTGCTTCCCCTGAACTCAATTTTTAGGCTGTGGGCACTCAGGGCTTCAAGTTTAACCTTTTCGGAGACAACATGCCAGAAGGCAAAGATTAGTGCCTTAGCAAAGGAATGTCATAATCACAGGAACAATACTCTTAAAGCACTTGAGAGTCACAGCTCTTTGAAAACAAGAAAAGTCCTGAGATGCATCCTCCCTGTGCCTGATCTCACCCCTTCTGTGAGTTTAAGGTTTGTCACCATTTGAGCCTGGGCAGAGACCCCCCTTCTCCTGCAAGTCCTTCTTCATTTGGTGATGGTCAGACACCCCTGCATAAAGCAGAGCCCTGCTCTTAAATAGGGTGTCTCCTCTGTGTCATGTGCTTAGGTGAGACGCTCCAGCCTCCCCACACCCCCTCTTCCAATATTGCCATGTTTGCCCCATCTGTGGGGTCCTGGTGTAGAAAATTGTTGTTTGGCAGAGGTAGGCCTGCGGTTGAGAGGCAGTCAAAGTTGGTGGCTCCAGATTGCAGTCTTGATGGCATCTCAGTGATAGTCCTTCAGTGAGGTCAAGCACGTTTCTTGGGCAGCAGAGCTGTCTGGTATGCAGTACAATAGGTTGTCTGAGGGCTTCTGTTCAACACATAGTACAAACTGGAGTTCATAATTAAATACAGACGTATCCCACCCTGTCACACAAGGATCAGAATCCTTGATGGCAAATCAGATTCTTTCTTTTATCCAGCTTGCGTGTTTTGTTTTTGTTTTGTTTTAAACAAGCTGCTTGAAATATTAAATCAAACTCCTTAATTTCTTAAAAAGAAAAGGAGTACTTGTGGCACCTTAGAGACTAACCAATTTATTGAGCATGAGCTTTCGTGAGCTACAGCTCACTTCATCGGATGCATCCGATGAAGTGAGCTGTAGCTCACGAAAGCTCATGCTCAAATAAATTGGTTAGTCTCTAAGGTGCCACAAGTACTCCTTTTCTTTTTGCGAATACAGACTAACACGGCTGTTACAAGAAATTAAGGATTCAGAGTAAGTCAGCCATTAGGTGGCTCAATACCACAGATATTTCATTCTTCCAGAGCTGTTAACTGCCAGTAAATATATTGCATCCTGCAGAAATACACAAACTACATGGAAACATTTATAAAATTTAAAAATAAAACCAGAAAAAATTGATAAGTCAGGTAGTCCATAGGTGAACAATAATGAATGTCAGGTTTCAGAGTAACAGCCGTGTTAGTCTGTATTCGCAAACAGAAGAGGAGTACTTGTGGCACCTTAGGGTATGTCTACACTATGAAATTAGGTCGAATTTATAGAAGTCGGTTTTTTTGAAATCGGTTTTATATATTCGAGTGTGTGTGTCCCCACAGAAAATGCTCTAAGTGCATTAAGTGCATTAACTCAGCGGAGCGCTTCCACAGTACCGAGGCAAGCGTCGACTTCCGGAGCGTTGCACTGTGGGTAGCTATCCCACAGTTCCCGCAGTCTCCGCTGCCCATTGGAATTCTGGGTTGATATCCCAATGCCTGATGGGGCTAAAACATTGTCGCGGGTGGTTCTGGGTACATATCGTCAGGACCCCGTTCCCACCCTCCCTCCCCCCGTGAAAGCAAGGGCAGACAATCATTTCACGCCTTTTTTGTCTGCTGCCAGCCAAAGATGTAAAGGATAGATGGAGTGGGTCAGAACAAGAAATAGACCAGATTTGTTTTGTACTCATTTTCCTCCTCCCCTGTCTAGATCACACTGCAGTCAGTCACAGAGAAGGCGCAGCGAGGTTAATCTAGCCATGTATCAATCAGAGGCCAGGCTAACCTCCTTGTTCCAATAACAACGATAACTTTGGTGCACCATTTCTTATTGGAACCCTCCGTGCAGTCCTGCCTGAAATACTCCTTGATGTACAGGCACACCCTTTGTTGATTTTAGCTCCCTGAAGCCAACCCTGTAAGCCGTGTCGTCAGTCGCCCCTCCCTCCGTCAGAGCAACGGCAGACAATCGTTCTGCGCCTTTTTTCTGTGCGGACGCCATACCAAGGCAAGCATGGAGGCCGCTGAGCTCATTTTGGCAATTAGGAGCACATCAACCACCACACGCATTATCCAGCAGTATATGCAGCACCAGAACATGGCAACGCGATACCGGGCGAGGAGGCGACGTCAGCGCGGTCCCGTGAGTGATCAGGACATGGACACAGATTTCTCTGAAAGCATGGGCCCTGCCAATGCATGCATCATGGTGCTAATGGGGCAGGTTCATGCTGTGGAACGCCGATTCTGGGCTCGGGAAACAAGCACAGACTGGTGGGACCGCATAGTGTTGCAGGTCTGGGATGATTCCCAGTGGCTGCGAAACTTTCGCATGCGTAAGGGCACTTTCATGGAACTTTGTGACTTGCTTTCCCCTGCCCTGAAGCGCATGAATACCAGGATGAGAGCAGCCCTCACAGTTGAGAAGCGAGTGGCGATAGCCCTGTGGAAGCTTGCAACGCCAGACAGCTACCGGTCAGTTGGGAATCAATTTGGAGTGGGCAAATCTACTGTGGGGGCTGCTGTGATGCAAGTAGCTCACGCAATCAAAGATCTGCTGATATCAAGGGTAGTGACCCTGGGAAATGTGCAGGTCATAGTGGATGGCTTTGCTGCAATGGGATTCCCTAACTGTGGTGGGGCTATAGACGGAACCCATATCCCTATCTTGGCACCAGAGCACCAAGCCGGCGAGTACATAAACCGCAAGGGGTACTTTTCGATAGTGCTGCAAGCTCTGGTGGATCACAAGGGACGTTTCACCAACATCAACGTGGGATGGCCGGGAAAGGTGCATGACGCTCGCATCTTCAGGAACTCTGGTCTGTTTCAAAAGCTGCAGGAAGGGACTTTCTTCCCAGACCAGAAAATAACTGTTGGGGATGTTGAAATGCCTATATGTATCCTTGGGGACCCAGCCTACCCCTTAATGCCATGGCTCATGAAGCCGTACACAGGCAGCCTGGACAGTGGTCAGGAGCTGTTCAACTACAGGCTGAGCAAGTGCAGAATGGTGGTAGAATGTGCATTTGGACGTTTAAAGGCGCGCTGGCGCAGTTTACTGACTCGCTTAGACCTCAGCGAAACCAATATTCCCACTGTTATTACTGCTTGCTGTGTGCTCCACAATATCTGTGAGAGTAAGGGGGAGACGTTTATGGCGGGGTGGGAGGTTGAGGCAAATCGCCTAGCTGCTGGTTACGCGCAGCCAGACACCAGGGCGGTTAGAAGAGCACAGGAGGGCGCGGTACGCATCAGAGAAGCTTTGAAAACCAGTTTCATGACTGGCCAGGCTACAGTGTGAAAGTTCTGTTTGTTTCTCCTTGATGAAACCCCCCGCCCCTTGGTTCACTCTACTTCCCTGTAAGCTAACCACCCTCCCCTCCTCCCTTTAATCACCGCTTGCAGAGGCAATAAAGTCATTGCTGCTTCACAGTCACGCATTCGTTATTCATTCATCACACAAATAGGGAGATGACTACCAAGGTATCCCAGGAGGGGTGGTGGAGGAGGGAAGGAAAATGCCACACAGCACTTTAAACACAGCACTTCAAAAGTTTACAACTTTAAAATTTATTGAATGACAGCCTTCTTTTTTTTGGTCAATCCTCTGTTGTGGAGTGGCTGGTTGGCCGGAGGCCCCCCACCGCGTTCTTGGGCGTCTGGGTGTGGAGGCTATGGAACTTGGGGAGGAGGGCGGTTGGTTACAGAGGGGCAGCAGTGGCAGTCTGTGCTCCAGCTGTTTGCTGCAGCTCAACCATACACTGGAGCATTCTGGTTTGGTCCTGCAGCAGCCTCAGCATTGAATCCTGCCTCCTCTCATCACGCTGCCGCCACATTTGAGCTTCAGCCCTGTCTTCAGCCCGCCACTTACTCTCTTCAGCCCGCCACTTACTCTCTTCAGCCCTCCACCTCTCCTCCCGGTCATTTTGTGCTTTCCTGCACTCTGACATTATTTGCCTACACGCATTCGTCTGTGCTCTGTCAGTGTGGGAGGACAGCATGAGCTCGGAGAACATTTCATCGCGAGTGCGTTTTTTTTTCTTTCTAAGCTTCACTAGCCTCTGGGAAGGAGAAGATCCTGTGATCATTGAAACACATGCAGCTGGTGGAGAAAAAAAAAGGGACAGCGGTATTTAAAAAGACACATTTTATAAAACAGTCGCTACACTCTTTCAGGGTAAACCTTGCTGTTAACATTACATACATAGCACATGTGCTTTCGTTACAAGGTCGCATTTTGCCTCCTCCCACCGCGTGACTACCCCCTCAACCTTCCCCCCTCCCTGTGGCTAACAGCGGGGAACATTTCTGTTCAGCCACAGGCAAACAGCCCAGCAGGAATGGGCTATACTGAGTGTCCCTGAAGAAAAGCACCCTATTTCAACCAGGTGACCATGAATTATATCTCACTCTCCTGAGGATAACACAGAGAGAGAAAGAACGGATTTTGGTTGAATGCCAGCAAACATACACTGCAATGCTTTGTTCTACAGTGATTCCCGAGTATGTGTTACTAGCCTGGAGTGATAAAGTGTCCTACCATGAAGGACGAAATAAGGCTGCCCTCCCCAGAAACCTTTTGCAAAGGCTTTAGGACTACATCTACGAGAACCGCAAATGCCAGGGCAAAGTAATCCTTTCACATGCTTGCTTTTAAACCATGTATAGCATTTTAAAAGGTACACTCACCAGAGGTCCCTTCTCCGCCTGCTGGGTCCAGGAGGCAGCCTTGGGTGGGTTCGGGGGGTACTGGCTCCAGGTCTAGGGTGAGAAACAGTTCCTGGCTGTCGGGAAAACCGGTTTCTCCGCTTGCTTGCTGTGAGCTATGTACAACCTCCTCCTCCTCCTCATCTTCTTCGTCCCCAAAACCTGCTTCCGTATTGCCTCCATCTCCATTGAAGGAGTCAAACAACACGGCTGGGGTAGTGGTGGCTGAACCCCCTAAAATGGCATGCAGCTCATCATAGAAGCGGCATGTTTGGGGCTCTGACCCAGAGCGGCTGTTCGCCTCTCTGGTTTTCTGGTAGGCTTGCCTCAGCTCCTTCAGTTTCACGCGGCACTGCTTCGGGTCCCTGTTATGGCCTCTGTCCTTCATGCCCTGGGAGATTTTCACAAAGGTTTTGGCATTTCGAAAACTGGAACAGAGTTCTGATAGCACGGATTCCTCTCCCCAAACAGCGATCAGATCCCGTACCTCCCGTTCGGTCCATGCTGGAGCTCTTTTGCGATTCTGGGACTCCATCATGGTCACCTGTGCTGATGAGCTCTGCATGGTCACCTGCAGCTTGCCACGCTGGCCAAACAGGAAATGAGATTCAAAAGTTCGCGGTTCTTTTCCTGTCTACCTGGCCAGTGCATCTGAGTTGAGAGTGCTGTCCAGAGCGGTCAGAATGGAGCACTCTGGGATAGCTCCCGGAGGCCAATACCATCGAATTGTGTCCACAGTACCCCAAATTCGAGCGGGGAACATCGATTTAAGCGCTAATCCACTTGTCAGGGGTGGAGTAAGGAAATCGATTTTAAGAACCCTTTAAGTCGAAATAAAGGGCTTCACTGTGTGGACGGGTGCAGGTTTAAATCGATTTAACGTTGCTAAATTCGACCTAAAGTCCTAGTGTAGACCAGGGCTTAGAGACTAACCAATTTATTTGAGCATAAGTTTTCGTGAGCTACAGCTCACTTCATCGGATACACGAAAGCTTATGCTCAAATAAATTGGTTAGTCTCTAAGGTGCCACAAGTACCCCTCTTCTTTTTAATAATGAATGTGTTCAGATCCAGATCTAAGGAAGTTGCTTGTCATAGCTGGTCCACCACAGAATAAAATGGTTAAAATCCTGAAGTGTCTATGTAGCTGTTGTTCATACATAGTATCTGTGTACTGTGTATGTGACTTTGGCAGGAAGAGCAGTTATAATTAGAATGTTCAAATTGTTGGTTAATAAATTTTCAAATTGGTTGCAAACAGAAGATAATTTCTGCTAATGTATTCATTACTTGTAAATATTCACCAGTGTTCAACCTCTGGGTTATTCATGAAGTATTAATTTCAATTATTCCCTGTTCATGTGGTGTGAATTGTCACCCAGCTACATGGTATTTTTTTGGTCCATGACTAGATAGCAGACATTTAAAACAGAATGACAAACAGCTGGCTCCAAAATATACGTATTAGTGCCAATGATACATTGGTTCACATACAAACAGGAGTATTAATATTAGCCATCTCCAAGAATACTCAATTCTCAGCATTAATCAAATGTTTGAACATGCCTGAATTAAACAGCACCTTGGAATTTGAAAACAGTTTTGCAGTACTCGACTACTTCTAGCTGTGATATAATAATTTGAGCATAGAACATGAGAAGGTATGTATTTTGTCTTAACTACTTTCAAAGGAGATGTAAAACCAAGGTCCCCTGACAACTTATGGCCACTAAAGAGCCCATGGAACTGCTTGCAGGGTGGGGGTAATAACTTCTCAATCATGGCCAAATTCCATGTCTGTCTGTTACAGTTTCCACAGCAATTTTAACTAGATACAGTGTTCTTAGTTTTCATTTACAGTTCTAAACTGTTGTGTAGTGTGTGTTTTGCACTGTTCAATAACTACATCTCACTTCAGCTGAATTTTGGTGATGGGTAATGTGAGCTCTTTGTCCCTTAATGCTATCTCAGAGCAATTTGGGAGGCTTAATAACAGTAATCTTTTGCACTTAGCAATTTTTATCATTACATCTAAAAAAATACCTTCTTCACAAGGGTGGATAATTATTTCCATTTTACAGTTGAGGAAAGTGAAGTAGAATAGATAGAAGGGACTTACCTAAAGTTGAGCAGAATGTCAGTTGTGGAGGTGGGAGAGAAGCTAGATCTCCTGTCTCCTATCAGCTGGCTTACACTACCTCCCTGCAATTACATGAGCATAGGTGGAGATCCTCTTTGCTTGTGCAGAATCCCCATTGAAGTCAGTGATTTTCTGTAGACACAGGGGTCCACATGTCCACATCTCCTTATATGATTGAAGTCTTAAACCCTCCAGTGTGCCTGTGAGATAGGTAAGCATCATAGCCATTTCATAGGTGAGGAAAGAGGCACAAGTGGGGAAATCCTGGCCCCCCTTGAAGTCAATGGAAAAACCTTCATTGACATCAATGAGGTCAGGATTTCACTCATAACATTCGTGAGTTTCCCTACGGTCACACACACAGACTGTGGCATATACAGGAACAGAATCCAAATTTCTGTGCCTCAGTCACAGAACTGTCCTTTGCCTCTGCTGTTGCTTTCTGTAGAGATGCTTTAGCTAGAAGTTCAGGCTAAACTGATTTGCTGTACTTCATCCTTATTCTGGAAGTCTTGAAAACAGCCATGGGCTGTCCTTCATTTATTATAATTATTTTATTTTTAAACAATTAAAAAACCATTAAATGGTCTACTTTCATGCCTCAAACAAACAGTTAAATCAGTTCTTTGACTTTTCCCAGTTTATTGTCGGATATGGGACAATATAAGTTATTGAATAGTATAGCTGTATTGTCCCATTTGTCATCAGCATTGACATACTAATTCATTGTTTTGATTAATGATAACTCAAGGATATTGGAGAGAAAGGTAGCAGCAAATATTTGTGGACAGCAAGTTTTACAACTCTAGTTTGTACGATAAACCAGAAACACCTGTTAAACCTATGTAACAGACCCATAAGCCTCCAAAGCCAATTGTTTGTATTATGATCTTACTTTTTCAGTATGTTAAACACATTTTTAGGAGGTGCTTTATTTGCAGCTTATGGCAGTGTGCCTGGGACAGAAGCTTCAATGAGAGAACACTCCCCCTTTTACAATATAAATAAGACTGTAATTTAGTTAAATGACAAAATGCACAAATAACATGGTTAAACTGAATAAAATATCCTTATAATTTGCAATAAGTATGTAAGTGATGGCTGTCATTGGAAAGGCAGAGATGACATTAACTTGGAATCTCAGCCCAATGCTCCTCGAGCAAAATTTTGAATGGGAAAAAATTCAGTAAGAGAATTACTGACTACATAGACAGATTGTATAAAGAGGAATTGCCATACCAGAATAGACTAATGATCTAGCTACTCCTGAATCCTATCTTAAAAAGTGACCAATGACAGATGCTCCCTATATGCCCTATATCCCCATAATAATGCAGCTAATTGTGATGCCCTAGGGCATTTTCTTCCTGATTTCAGCTGGGGTTAAAAGAAAACCTAAAATGCAGAAATTTACATTAATGGAACACTTTGGTTGAGGCTGAAATCTCACATAGAATTGCAAAGTTATATTCCCCACAATAATTGATGCATATATAAAGGCTGGGATTTTAAAGAAGTTAGATCCCCAAATAAATCCCACTCTCCCTTGCAGTCCTACCTACAAAAAAACTTGACAACCGTTTGTGTGCTGAGGCCACTGGCAATCATGCTGTCTGTATCCATCTGTTGTCTCTTGTATGCTTAGATTGTAAACTACTTGGGGCAGGGACTGACTTTTTGTTTTGTGTTTGTGCAGTAACTAGCACCAGGGGTCGTGAGCCATGATTAGGACACCTCATTACTATGGTAATACAAATAATAAAAATAAAAGGAGTTGGATACCTAACTCCATTAAGTTCCTTTAAGAATCCTATCCTAAAGAATTAAATAAATGCAATGAATGCTCTGAGGACCATAACTTGGCTTCCTGACTTTCTGTATTTAATCCCAGTGTTGAGGATTTTTTTTAATGTAACTAATGGCATCTTGTTCACAGTCCCTTATAATAGCCTTATAGATGACCTGAAGAAGAGCTCTGGGCTTGTCTACACCATGCAGCTTTTAGCGACAAGGCTTGTCGCTAAAAGTCAGCATGTGTAAACGCTCTTTGTCGGTACTTTGTCGGCACTTTTGCTGACAAAATACTTCCAGCCCCGCGAGCAGCATTAGTTTTGTCAGCAGGAGAGCGCTCCTGCCGACAAAGCCACATTCATACTGCCACTTGTGTTGGCAAAACTTTTGTCTTTTGCGGGGGAGGGCTTTTTTAAGTACGAAAGACAAAAGTTTTGTCAACAACTTCGCAGTGTAGACATAACCTCTGTATAAATTCAAAAGCTGCCCCTTAACCAACAGCAGTTAGTCCAGTGGTTCTCAAACTTTTGTACTGGTGACCCCTTTCACATAGCAAGCCTCTGAGTACAACCCCCCTAATAAATTAAAAACATTTTAAAATATATTTAATACCTTTATAAATGTTGATGGCAAAGCGGGGCTTGGGGTGGAGGTTGATAGCTTGCAACCCCCCAGGTAATAACTTCCCAACCCCTTGAGGGGTCCTGACCCCCAATTTGAGAACCCCTGAGTTAGTCCATTAAAATTATTACGTGTTTCTCTTATAAATGTACAGTCAGATACAGGATTAGGTTGGTATTTTTGATTTCTAAATGGAACCAACAGAGAGACAAAGGTAGGTGAGGTAATATCTTTTATTGAACCAACATCTGTTGGTGGAAGACAAAGCTTTGCAGCTTACAGAGCTCTTCTTTCAGGTCTGTCTGGGAAACATAATCAGAGCATCACATGTAAACACTAGGTGGAACAGATTGTTTAGCATAGTAGTTAACACATATTTCAAGGGACCATTCAAAGTGAAGTGGCCCATTAACACCCTGCCAATTGTAGGTGGAAAACTCGGGGGTGGGGGGGGGAAGCAGTTGGAGAGGATTATTAGTGGGATATGGAACAAATGTTATGTGGAGGTCAATAAAGGAGAATAATTATGGAATACTCAGCTGCCATTTTTCAGAGTGGTTACGTGTTAGTCTGTATCAGCAAAAACAATGAGGAGTACTTGTGGCACCTGATAGATTAATACATTTATTTGGGCATAAGCTTTCATGGGCTAAAACCCACTTTATCAGATGCATAGAGTGGCAAATACAGTATGAAAATATATATAGCAGTGCATGAAAAGATGAGAATTGCCTTACCGGGGGGGGGGGGGGAAGAGAGGGGTCAGACAAATCAATTAAATTGGGCTATTATCAACAGGCTGAAAAATTACTTTTATCGTGGTAATCAGGGTGGCTCATTTCAAACAGGTAACAAGAAGGTGTGAGTAACAGTAGGAGCAAATTAGCATGGGGAAATTAGGTTTTTTTAGTTCTTGTAGGTATAGTAACAATAAGGAGTCTGGTGGCACCTTAAAGACTAACAGATTTATTTGGGCATAAGCTTTCATGGATAAAAACCCACTTCTTCAGATGCACCAGATTGTTATAGGTTTCAGAGTAACAGCCGTGTTAGTCTGTATTCGCAAAAAGAAAAGGAGTACTTGTGGCACCTTAGAGACTAACCAATTTATTTGAGCATGAGCTTTCGTGAGCTACAGCTCACTTAGTGTCACTTGTCTGATCACCCCACTTCAAATTGTTATGCAGCAGTCGCTGCCTTTTTGTTACCCCACAGGTGCTGGGAGAGGCAGACATACAATTAGTTCTAGTGCTAGCCCATTGAGGTCCTTAACCAGGACTATTCTGTTTTACCCCCAACACATGCTAATAGGGGGCGCCCTTGAGCTGCTCAGGGCCTAAGCAATTACTTAAATCTGCTTATGCCTGGTGCCTGCTCTGCATACAATTGCTTGTACTAGCAGGGAGGTCTGCAGCCATCCGAAATATGTTCACATGCTGGCAGTCTTGGTGCCCTGTCCACAATTCACCCCACCCCTCACAATACCTAAGGCGGACCTGTCCTCACACGCAGCGTGATCACTGCCACAGCAGGTACAGGTCGCCAGCCAGAACAGCAGGGTGATAAAAGACCTGCTTGAAAACTAAAGCCGTCGCTCCTGCGGTGGAAAGGCTCCTGCCAGCGAGGCCTGGCCCGCCTCCCCCACGCCGTCCAGCCGCAGCGCCTGGTTTGTACCCACACGCACGGTTCAGGCAGTCCCGTGCAGCGGGCCCCGGGGAATCCCCGCTCCGACCTCGGCAAGAACAACGGGCGCGGCTGCGCTAGCCAGTGGCGGGGCGGGGCGGAGCGGAGCGGACCAGCCCAGCAGCCCTTGTTTTACCGTCGCTCTGAGCAGCGGACCCGCAACGCACCAGCCTCGTCCCCCTCAGCACAGGGGAGGCCGAGCTCGCCCCGCCCCATCTCCAGCTCCGGGGCTGGACGCGCGAGGTTCCCCCCCGCGCCGCCCCGCCCCGCCCGAGCCCCGAGGGCTGCGCTGGGCGGCGGGACCGCGCCTGCCAATCCTGTGGCTCTGGGGCCAGCGGGGAGCCCCGAGAGCCGGGGAGCAGCGAGGGTGCGGCGTGGCCGGCTGGCCGCGGCGTCTCCCCAGCGTAGCTGCGGCGGTACATGGCGAACGTCAAGGTGGCCCTCCGGGTTCGGCCTCTGAGCAAACGGTACGGGGGGCGCTGTGGGGCGAGGCCGGGGCAGCGCCCGGGGTGGAGAGGCTGGGTCCGTGTGCCGCGCGGGCGCCCCAAGGGGGTGCTAGGCTGGGCTGCACGCGTGAGCCGCGGGATTGTGCCTGTCCCACGCCCTAGGTGTGCCCTACGGGGGCATTGCGTGGGTGGCCCGCGTGTCTTCTGTGTTCTCTAACGGGGTAACCCTCGGCCGTACTCCTGGCACCGGAGGCCGACTGGGGCCCCGCTCCAAAGGGGAGAGATTTGTAGGAGGCCCTTCAGCGGTGTAGGTGTGCACGCTATGCCTGTGTGTGTATGTGTGTGTGCTGCTTAAGTGCTTACGAAGACTGGATGTATATGGTGTCCGTACGTATCTATATACGGTACGGTATAGCTAGCGGAGGGAAGCAATCATGTAGATCCAACAAGTCAGGAAGGAATTGAATGAGGGTCCACGGGGAAGCATGAGAGTGTCTAAGAGATATTCTGTGCACCTGAATGTCCAAATAATACTAATTGAGGCTGGTAGGAAGGGGGATGATCAGTTGGAAGGTGAAGGTGGAGACCATTTCCCCCCCCCCCCCGCGCTGTCTTCTTCCCTGTCTGTAAAGCTCTGCTAGCCAGTCCAACTCATGAAATGCGTGTCCCGCCCCTCTTATTTATATGTGCTGTACTGTATTTCTTTTCCGTTGCACTGTTTGCTAATTATCCTGTGACATGGCAGCTCGTTAGCTTTTCTAGTTTTAGCAACTTTGAGGATGTTAACAGATAAATCGCTGGTATTTTATATTCAGTATGGTAGTGGCTGAAGGGGCAGTATTCGATTACGATTCATTTGTTTGTATCTGAAGAAACTTTTCAAAACCGAATTTCTTTTCGTGTAAGGCGACAAGGAAGATGACTGAAATAGTCCTGTTCAGATCACCAGGTCCCTGGAAGATCGTCTTAAACAAACAAACAAAAAGTGGTGCTGTTTATTTTACTTGTTCCCAACAGAAATGGGGCAATTGTCAGTCTCTGTAAGAAGCCTCCCTCTTCCATTCCTTCCCCCCGCCCCACTTTGTTGTTGTTGTTTTTCCCCCCTGGTAGGCAGAAGCCGGATGTTCAGAATGTTACTCATTCCCTAGGGCTTGTTTGCTTCCAAAAGAAATCTTATAACCTCACTCAATACTGTGATTGCAAGTTCATTTCCCACAAAAGTGAAGATGCTGTAGTTAGAACAGATTTCTAACTTGACCTTTGTGTATAATACACTGTATAATCAAAACCATGTGTACTGTGGACGTTTTGGGAGGAGGGGAAAGAGAGCAAGAAAGTACTGAAGCTGTGTGAATATGGGTGGCTAGTAACTTAATCTGTTTTAGGGGAAGAGGGAGAAAAGCAATATAGCATAGCAGAAAAATGGAAAAGTGCCATGAGCTCCCGCTCTGAGTCTTTGTTTTGATGATGCCTTTTTTTTTTTTAACTTGAGTCTGTCATGTTGTCTCTTGGCTTCACTGACCTGTAATAAATAACCCTTTTATGTTGTAGACAAGATGTTTCTGGAAGAGTTTCCCATCCTGAGAACTAATCCATTCATTTTACCAACAATATAGTAGCACATCTTTCACGCTTAAATTCATGGAAGTGTTGCCATGGCCTTGACAAATGTTGTTTGACTTTATAACTTAATTTAAAAACTTGCTCTCAGCTTCAGCTAATGCAAAAGAAAGTCCTTTCTCTATATCACGGATGTTTGAGGGAGGGAAAAGGTAGGTAAAAATAAGATTTGAATAAAATAAGCTTTGCAGTTTTTGTTTACGTTGTAAGTCTGTGCAAGGGAGGAGGGAAGAAGCCTACGAGTTTTTTTGGATGCATTTTTGTCCTTATCTCAAAAGCAACTGTCAAGTAAGTGAAATCCTTCCTGTTTAAAATCAAATTAAAATATATGTCCAAATAACATTATAATCCTGACATTAATTCATGCTATTATACTGTGGGGAAAACTGCAGTAGCAGGAGAAGGCCAATTATGACTTTGAAGAATATAGTATTGTTTTAATGTTACTGACTGTGATTCTTTGTATTTGCTATTTCTTTGGTGTTCAGACACTTTCCAAAAATGAAAAGTAAGGGCTAAGTAATAGTAGGCAGTTGGTAATGACTGAAAGGCTCCAGTCCTTAAGACTTTAGTTTAATTCTCGACCAGATTGTTTGGAAACTGTTTTCACTCTGCATCTGACCATATCTGTCATTGTACTTCATTGTGTGATATATCATACATTTGTATCTTGCATAATGAACATTCCAAAAAGACTGCCAAACCTCTGTTATGATTTGGTGGTGTCATCCCAGCTCGCTTGTGGATATTCGTGACAATTAGCACCATTGGAATGGATGGGCAGGGGCTGTGATCTTCCCCTCTTACCGGGGTGTAGCAACCTGAATAATCTCACACTTCCCTTGTCTGTGCTGTTTCTGACTTACTGGGTGGAGGATTTAATTCAGTTGTGCTCCTAATCTGGCATCTTTCCCAAACCCTACCTTCATTTAGGAAAAAGAATTCTATCAGAGTGTACAAGGATTTTTTTTTTTTTTAGGTATTCCTTAATGCAAGTTGAGTTGTGGTTTTTACTAGTTCATCCATCATTTCTCTCATCAAATAATTGTAATGTCTTCCATTGGGAGATCTGTTCACACTGTCAGCTGCCTGCACAATAGCGTGTTCACATTTGCAGCACTTTCAACAGTATTCGGAGCGGTACACTCTGGGGAGCTGTCCCACAGAGCATTTCTTCCTCTTCCGCCGCTAAGAGTTGTGGGAAGATGGAGGGGGTCATGGGTCCCCTGTCCTAATGCCCCGTGATGCGTTGCTTTGCATCCCAGCAATCTCTGTGCTTCCGTCCCCATTTGGCACCATCTTTCAGTGGATTGTGTACTGCACGCTCTGCCTCTTTGGGCTGCAGGAATGGATCCCGAACTGTTGACCAGTATGCCGTTCGCTCTGACCAACACATCACGAGTGGCAGTGGTGTTATTCCTTAAACTACAAAGGCAAGAGGGGTACGACATTGATCTCACCACACATAGTAACTATGACACGAAATTGCTGTGGCATTCACGGAGGTGCTGACCACAGTGGAACGCCACTTTTGGGCTTGGGAAACAAGCAGTAAGTGGTAGGATCACATCGGGATGCACGTCTGGGATGATGAGCAGTGGCTGCAGAACTTTTGGATGAGGAAAGCCACATTCATGGAACTGTGTGATGAGCTCGCCCCAGCCCTGTGGTGCAAGGACACGAGAATGAGAGCTGCCCTGCTGTTGGAGAAGCGTGTGGCAATTGCACTGCGGAAGCTGGCTAGTCCAGACTGCTCCAAACGGGGGATCACCTGGTGCGTGGAGCAGGCATGGCCACTTGGAAAGATGCACAGAGGCCACTGCACACATCACCAAGCAAACAGGAAGGGGACTTTCAAAATTCCAAAGGAATTTATGGGGTGGGGATGACAGTTGGTCACCTGAGGGCAGAGCAGTAGAGTTCAAACCGATGACCAGAGAGGCAAGAACAGGCATTGTGGAACACCTCCAGGAGGCCAATTGCAGTGCTGTAATCGACCACAGTGTCTACGCTGGCACCATGACGCTTTAGCCCCGGCACAGTAAGCTCTATGCCTCTTGTTGGGGTGGGGGTTTTTTTTTTGAGCGCTGCAACTGCACAGAAATTGCGCACTAAGTGGCTTGGCAGTGTGTACACCTCGGGAATTACAGTGCAGAAAGCTGCTTTACTGTGCAGAAACTTGCCAGTGTAGACAGGCCTTAATGAATAAATGCAGATCCTGTGGAAGCCTTGTGTCTGATGTCCTACTCTGTACGCAGGAGATTATGTAGCATGCACAAATCAAACAAATGTATGAGAAATAATTTATTATTGCCCTCATGAGGTTTGGCTTGTACGGTATATGGCAGCATATTCACACACAAACATCTAATTCTAAAATATCAGTGTTCAAAGTTTTAATGCTTTTAAGTATAATATAGTGAAAGCAAAGAAGCTGCATTATACTTAGAAAACATTTTACTGGCACTTTTGGAAAACTTCAGTGAGATCATAAACTATGTGGAGGAATTATTTTGTGAGATCTGGAGAGACCTAATATGAAATGAGTAGATTCCTTTTCCAAGTCTCTGAAATTCAGGTCTCTGAAGCAGCCGCAGTAGGTGAATCCCTCATTTTTCTTTAAGCAGCCTCTGCTGCTAGGAGCTGGCTCATCCATTATGGTGATATAGAGGAATCAAGAAGGAAAATGAGACGGTCATCTAGGGGAGGACTCTGAACTTCCAAAACCAGCTTAGTAAAAATAATTATTGTTTTTTTAAGACCAAGATTGATCTTCCCTAAAAACTGAGGGTCAAGGTGACTAAAAGAATGAAAGTTAGTAATAAGTAAATATATGAAACCACAATGATGAGAGATCTCCCTCATCTTGCTCCCTTCTCTTCTGTATGGAGCAAATAATCATTTGTCTGCATTTGCCTGGTGGCGATGGCGGTGTTTCAAACTGCAGCAATTCCCAGTCTAGTTCTCCATACATTATGCCATGGCAGAGAAATAATCTGATCAGAGATGTTTGTCCTACAGTGGCAGGACACAGTATTTTTTGTTTTTGTTCTGTTTTTCCCGTTGGGGGGTTAGGTGACTTGGGTTTCTTTTTGCCCTTTCCTGTTACCTGTGGTTACAGCGTGGGCCATACCTGTACAGCTTTTTTTTTTTTTTAATATGTATGCAGAGCAACATGTACAATTATTTTAAAAAGTTTACAAAGTTAATCTGGCCTGCTGCTGATTTCAGGCTGAGCTGCTGCAGCAGTTGGTTGAGCCAGAGGCATAGGGGTGTACATGAAGAGGGTAGGTGATTAGGGGGAAAATGTAGTGATAAGGACATCAGGAGGGACGTGGACTGGATGTAGACTTCTGAAGTGTCTCGGATTTTGTGGTACATTTCAAACTTTAGAAGACTCAGACTTCTTGTTGTACAGTCTCCACCAATTAATGTTACCCTAATAAAATAGTATCAATAGGATCTTATAAGAGGGATAAGGCAAAATGCCACGTTTATTGTAAATACAACAGTTAGCATATGCTTCACACACACACACACACACATACATCTCTGCAGATGGTCTTTATAGTTACCAGTCTGTTGTAGCTCAAGTCAATCTAATGGCCAGTTAGGCTGAGCACGAATGAAGAGGAGCAGGGTTCTGTTGGTCGCGATCTCATGCTCCAAGTCTTTGCAGGACTGAACCCAGAGTTCCATGGCAAAACACCCCATCTTTATAGTTGTAAATTCGCATTTGAGTTCATGCATTTTGCAATGTCATCCTATAATCATTAGTCCTTAAGTGGTGTTAATCTTGGGGTTTTCTGCTGTTATTTATTTATTGTCTCGCCTTCAGGGGTGCCTACCTCACCTCTGAGGTCATCAGTGCTGCTAACATGTTTAGCATGGATACAATGGATATTTTCTGATTGTCTCCTGCTGTTTCCAAGTCTCTTACTTTTTCTTGACCATCTGGACATTTGTGATGGCTTTTACACCTTATCTTTTCCTGATGCATGCATTCCTCATTCACACAAACAGTCTCTCACAGAAACCTTCAAAGGTATACAGAATAGATTGTAAATTAAGCCTTGCTAAATCTTATAACTAAAACAATTCACACTGGGGCTTCAGGCCCTCAACATTTCTCTAATTTATTTATCATAGACACAAAACAAAATCCTGTCTTTTACTAACTAAACTTTATAACAGGTCCTAATTGTAATGCATATGGGAAACAGGATCCCAGTCTCAGATGGTTTATTCCTTTCTGTTATTCAAAAAGGGTGGCTGGCAGAATGAAATCAAGGTTTACATCAATTCTTATAGTACAATTATAAAATTTAGCCCTACACAGGATCACGAAGCCAAGAGATGTTCCCAGGTGGCAGGGGTAGTCAGAGATTCACTGTCCAGATACTCTTTGGCTGAGGGGAGGGTGCCATGAAGCCATGTATTCTAAATTCACCCCTTCCACTGTTTATATTTCTATGTATTTCAAAACCTGTACTATTGAGTAAGGCTTCATACTCCAGACCATCAGAGAAAGGCAAGTTTCATCCCCTTCCCCCTTCCATTTTACAAATAGATAAGAGAGTGCCTGAAGTCATTTGTGGCAGAAATGAGAATGAAACCCAGGACTCTGGTATGACCAATCCAGATCTCAGCCACACTGCTTTCAGATTGAATATGCCAAATTTATGTACTTGATTTACCCCATCTGTAATCACTAGACCAGGGGGTTCTTAAAGGTCATTGCACTGCGACCCTGTTCTGACACAAAAAATTACTGCACGACCCCAGGAGGGGGGACTGAAGCCTGAGCCCACCCGAGCTCCGCCCACCCGAGCTCCTTCCACCCTGGGTGGGGTGGGCCAAAGCCCAAGCCCCACCACCCTGGACAGGGGATCCCAAGCCCAGGGACTTCAGCCCCGGGCAAGGGGCCTTTAACCTGAGCCCCATCACCCAGAACTGAAACCCTTGGGCTTCGGTGGAACAGAATCCAGGAATCCTGATCCTAACATTCGATTGCTGTCGAGCAAATAGTTAGGTAACTATTTGGCAAAAAGAAAAGGAGTACTTGTGGCACCTTAGAGACTAACAAATTTATTTGAGCATAAGCTTTCGTGAGCTACTGCTCCCTTCATCGGACTGAATGCATCCTAAAGCTTCCTAAAGAGCTCTCAAGTGTGCGGTGCCGCAGGATGCCATTCTGTCACCCTCCTGATAAACTTGTACATGGGGCCGGTGGGAGGGTTAGTAAGGAGGCATGGGGTGCAGTGTTGTCAGCATGTTGAGTATAACCAACTATATATTTATATCATGTCTGATTTGGATGATGCAGTTCAGCATGTCAGCCACTGTTTAGTTGAGATTGGGGTATAGATGAAAGTGAGGTAGCTGAAGCTCAACTCAGATAAGAGTGATGTAGTGATGGTGAGTTGGGAAAAGCAACTGGAGGAGATGGCAGAGGTAGTATTGTCTCCTTTGATTGTATGAGTACATCTGCTATTAGTTAATAGTGTTTGCAATTTACGGTGATTTTAGACCCACAGCTGCTGTTTGACAATCATATTACAGCAGTGACCCAGTCAGCTCTTTACCATCTGTGTCTGGTTAGGAGTTTGCAAGCAGATTAGACTACTGCAATGCACACTACATGAGGCTGCACCTTAAAACCATTGGAGATTGAAGTTGGTTCAGAAATTGTGCACCTTAAAATTCACAAAATATGCGAAGTTAAAAAAATAAGGTACTGGGAGATCATAAGATCCTGCTTGGTATTCAAAACTTTGATTTTAAATATAGTATAATATTAACGTTACTATTTTTAAAAAAATGTTAGTTGCTAAATAGTAGCTTTTTTGGGCCAGGGACCATCTTTTTGTCATGTTTGTACAGTGCTTAGCTCAGTGGGATCCTTGGGGCTCCTAAACACGACCACAATACTAATAATAATTAAATATGAATATAGTTAAAAAGATTTAACTTTAAAATTTCTACGTGCCCTTGCATAAACCTAAACCAGTTTATAATCAACACATTTTAGAACAGCAAATGGATTAATCATTCTAATTCTGTTCATGAATGTATTCTTCTGCACCAAAACATTATCCTAGGAGAAAACTTAAAGAATGCTGACGTAACTTAATGTGCCCTGGAATTAGGTTTTTGTTTTCAAAATATTACCCTTGTAATAAGCTACATAAAAAAATGTTTGTAACAATTATACCTGAGTACACCTCTAACACTGTATTTCCCTTTTTAGAACAAAATTAGGAGGCAGACAAGTTGGGTAGGCATGGTGATAGCTAATTGGAATGGTGATAGCTAATGTTGAAGTGTTATATGGCAGAAGGAACTGGTGAAATCTCAGTTTATTTCCAGACATTCTGAGGTTGGGATTTTTTATTATTATTTTTTTTAAGAGGTATATAACTTTTATAAAGAAAGTGAAATATTATTTTATTTATTATTAGCTGGATACCATTGAAACACACTTTCAGTCTTAACTCTTTTAACTAAGTACTTCTGTTTCAGTATAGGTTTATTAACTTACTGTCTAATTTTTGCCCTAGATTCTTTATTAGGGGAAGTGGGGGGTGCTAGTTAGTGTTTTTGATTATTATTTTTTAGAAGGCAAAACATATTGCTCATTTTTTATACCATGCTAACTTAAATAAAGCTGTGTCTATAGTACCTCTGGCTCTTCCACCACTTCAATTGTTATGGCAACTCATTACTCTGCCTGAAAGCGTCTGGGCCACACTGTGAGAAACCCAGTATTTTTGTGGGACCCTTGTTAGCACACATCGATGATAAGACCACTGTATATTACTTTGTATAGGGCCCAGCAAAATGTAGGGCTCATGCTGGTTGGCTGCTACAGAAAATCCACATGATCCACACTTAAACTCATGGGCATAGAAAACTGGGGACTTGAAGGGGCTTCCTCCCCCACTAAAAAAATTAGGGATTGTGTTAATAAAGGAAACACTGAATTTGGAACAAACATTCATTTATCTGACTCTATTAAAAGTGGGAGAATTTAGTTATAGTATAAAACTACTCATTACGGCAATATATATATATTTAACTCTAGCCCCTTCAGATAAAAAGAAAATAAAGGTGTGTTTGCTGCTGAAGTTGTTTGTGAGACTGGAAAAGGAGCACTAAGGTCCTTATTTTCAGGTCCACTGCTCTTCGCTTTAGAAGAAAGTCCCTCTCCCCGTCTCTATGAACCCCACAGGCAGACCGCTTGAAGGAGCCTCTGTCAGATGAACCTGTTTGGAAGTCATCCCATCAAAAGCCTGTCACATTTTGCTACTCTGCACTCCTTCAAATTTGTGAGACCCTCTATTCCAATCCCTCTGAGACCTTGAGCTAGCCCTACCTTATGTGTAAAGTCTTTAATCTGGAGTCACCGACTGATTCTGGGCAATGCTATGTGGCAAGGCTGAGCCATGGTACCACCACACGCAAGTGGTTGCTGACACAGCTTCAGCCTGCGTCTATACTTTTCCTCACAATCTATATGCTGCATAGTACAGTTCTATAGGAGTCCCCCGACAATCCAGCATGTAGGATAGGAGAGGGCTGTTGAATTCATGACTAGGCAGATGATTGGTTGTGAGCAACCCCAACACTATAGAGCGACTTTCCTACTGTTCTATAGCTAGGGGTGGTGGAGAATCATTCTTCCTTCTAATGATCCCTGGAAACTAAGGGCTAGTCTGCACTGGCAATGCTAAAGCCCTGCTGTGGCAGTGCTTTAACATGGCTTGTGTGGTCATGGCGCTGCACAGTGCGGCTCCCAGCGCTGGTGCACTGTCTACATGGTGCTTTACAGCACTGAGACTTGCTGTGCTCAGTGGGGTGTTTTTTCACACCCCTGAGGCAGAAAGTTGCAGCGCTGTAAATTGCCAGTGTAGACAAGCCCCCAGTGTGTAGCCTGGCAACTCAAGCAGTGTGCTGAGAAAAGAATTTGGCCTTAGTGAATAGTTCAGTAGGGAGACCGCAATTTTTCCAGCATATTAAAGTGTAGCAGATAGCTTAATGTAGTGTAAATTACCATGATCAGTGTGATCCATGATGTCTTGATTATCATGTCTTTTTAAAAAGTAATATGTAAAAATACATTACAGAGTGAATGTTTGTTTAATTAGTAGTATGGCTTTTTTGTTGGGTGCTGCTTTTTTTAAACCATTTAATAAATGATTTCATGAATGAGTGTACTAAACATAATGCTATGTTCCTTCCCATTCATTCTTTTTAATTATGTGCTGTGATATGTAAATAGAAAGGATGTTGTGGTTGGCCTCTGGAATAGTTTTGTAAGCACTAGTTATTGCTACTTTGGGGCCTGCCACTAATGAGTACTACATGCAAAAGAACCACCAAAACTTGGACCTTTG
The DNA here is from genome assembly GCF_965140295.1 of Lepidochelys olivacea. Taxonomy (NCBI): domain Eukaryota; kingdom Metazoa; phylum Chordata; order Testudines; family Cheloniidae; genus Lepidochelys; species Lepidochelys olivacea. The sequence continues at coordinate 65,488,287 of NC_140416.1, read as the reverse complement.
CATTGAAACAGTATTTCTGTTGTTGTTGTCCATAGTAATGATAACTTCTAGCAGGCTAAGTAACAAAACCATTCTCTGACTTTTATGCATGAGAAATCTCAAATGTTGCATTAATGTAGTTAATCTTTGGTGTTATTTATAACAATAGTAGGTGGTAATTTTTTCAGACATATATGTAGTTTTTGTTTAATTGAGAAAAAGTGAGTGAGGTGATATATTTTATTGGAGCAACTTCTGTTGGTGAAAATCACATACTTTCGAGCCACACAGAGCTCAGGTCTGGGAAGGATATTTAGAATGGTACAGCTATATACAAGGTGGAACAGATTGTTCAGCATAAGTAGTTAGCACATATTAGGGACCTTTCAAGGTGAAGTGTCCTTTTAGCACTTCACCAGTTGTAGAGGGGAAAGTGAAAGGAGGGCGGAAGTGGGGATGGGGGACAGTGAGTAAGTTATAGATTGTTTTCAGAGTAGCAGCTGTGTTAGTCTGTCTGCAAAAAGAAAAGGAGTATTTGTGGCACCTTAGAGACTAACAAATTTATTTGAGCATAAGCTTTCGTGAGCTACAGCTTACTTCATTGGATGCATGCAGTGGAAAATACAGTGGGGAGATTTTATATACACAGAGAACATGAAACAATACCATACACACTGTAACAAGAGTGATCGGGTAAAGAGAGCTATTACCAGCAGGAGAGGGAAAAAAACCACAACCTTTTGTAGTGATAATCAAGGTGGGCCATTTCCAGCAGGTATATGGTAACACCCATTGTTTCCATGGGTCCAGATGATGAAGATGTCATCAATGTAGCGCAAGTAGAGTAGGGGCATTAGGGGACGAGAGCTGAGGAAGCGTTCTAAATCCGCCACAAAATGTTGGTGTACTGTCGGGCCACGTGGGTACCCATAGCAGTGCCGCTGATTTGAAGGTGTACATTGTCCCCAAATGTGAAATGGTTATGGGTGAGGACGAAGTCACAAAGTTCAGCCACCAGGTTTTCCGTGACATTATTAGGGATACTGTTCCTGACAGCTTGTAGTCCATCTTTGTGTGGAATGTTGGTGTAGAGGGCTTCTACATCCACAGTGGCCAGGATGGTGTTTTCAGGAAGATCACCGATGGATTGTAGTTTCCTCAGGAAGTCAGTGGTGTCCTTGAAGATACTGGGAATGCTGGTAGCATAGGGCCTGAGGAAGGAGTCAACATAGCCAGACAATCCTGCTGTTAGGGTGCCAATGCCTGAGATGATGGGGCGTCCAGGATTTCCAGGTTTCTGGATCTTGGGTAGCAGATAGAAAACCCCTGGTCGGAGTTCTAGGGGTTTGTCTGTGTGGATTTGTTCTTGTGCTTTTTCTGGTAGTTTCTTGAGCAGATGGTGTAGCATCATCAAGGATCTACAACCTATCCTGAAGGACGACCCATCACTCTCACAGATCTTGGGAGACAGGCCAGTCCTTGCTTACAGACAGCCCCCCAACCTGAAGCAAATACTCCCCAGCAACCACACAACAAAAACACTAACCCAGGAACCTATCCTTGCAACAAAGCCCATTGCCAACTGTGCCCACATATGTATTCAGGGGACGCCATCATAGGGCCTAATCACATCAGCCACGCTATCAGGGACTCGTTCACCTGCACATCTACCAATGTGATATATGCCATCATGTGCCAGCAATGACCTTCTGCCATGTACATTGGCCAAACTGGACAGTCTCTATGTAAAAGAATAAATGAACACCAATTAGACGTCAAGAATTGTAACATTCAAAAACCAGTCGGAGAACACTTCAGTCTCTCTGATCACTCAATTACAGACCTAAAAGTGGCAATTCTTCAACAAAAAAAACTTCAAAACCAGACTCCAATGAGAGACTACTGAATTGGAATTAATTTGCATACTGGAGACCATTAAATTAGGCTTGAATAAAGACTGGGAGTAGATGAGTCATTACACAAAGTAAAACTATTTCCCCATGTTTATTTTCCCCTCTACTGTTCCTCACACGTTCTTGTCAACTGCTGGAAATGGCCCACCTAGATTATCACTACAAAAGGTTTTTTTTTTTTTTTTTTCCCCTCTCCTGCTGGTAATAGCTCACTTTACCTGATCACCCTCATTACAGTGTATATGGTAACACCCATTGTTTAATGTTCTCTGTGTATTATAAAAATCTCCCTACTGTATTTTCCACTGCATGCATCCGATGAAGTGAGCTGTTGCTCATGAATGCTTATGCTCAAATACATTTGTTAGTCTCTAAGGTGCCACTAGTACTCCTTTTCTTTTTATAAATAGTTGTAATAAGACATAAATCCAGTGTCTCTATTCAGGTTTTTTTTTCGTGTCCAGCAAAGTTATGAATCTAAGCTCCCAGTCTTGTCTTTTGAAGGTGCTGTGCAGGTTTCCTTTGATGATGAGAACTGAGAGGTCAGATATGGAGTGATCGTTTTGTGAAAAGCGTTCATCCATGGGTGATGTGATGCTTTTGTTCTTTATCATTTTTCTGTGAGTTCATTCAAGAGTGTAGTTCTTGTCTGGTTTCACCCACATATTTGTTATTGGGGCATTCAGTGCACTGGATGAGGCACACAATATGTTGTGATTGGCATGTGTAGAATCAATGGATCTTGAAAGGTATGTTTTGGGGGGTGCTGATCATCATTGCAGTGAAGATATGTTTACAGGTTTTGCATCTGTTATGGCAGGTTCTGGTACCACTTTGAGTTGGTGAGTCCTGGTCTTAGAGGAGCTCGCGTCTGATGATGAGCTTGGCGAGGCTGGGGGGTTGTTGGAAAGCTAGAAGTGGGGGTTTGGGAAAGATATCTCAAGGTGTGGTCCCCACTGAGTATGGGTTGTAGTTGTTTTGATGATACCCCATATTGGTTCCAATGTGGGATGGTAGATGACAATGAGGGGTGTGCAGTCGGAGGGCTTTTTATTCCCATATCGAAGCAGGTTCTCTCAGGGGATTTTGGGTGGCCCTTCCATGTCCACGATACAATGTACTTTTTTGGTGGAGTATTCTTGTTCAGTAAAGGTGGTTTTAAATATGTTAAAGTATGTATTACTGACTTCCTCCTCTGAGCTTATTCTGTCATATCTGAGTGTACTTAAATGTTTCACCTTTCACCAGTAGAAGTTGGTTCAATAAAAGATTGCCTCATCCACCTTGTCTCTTTTAATATCCTGGGACCAATACGGTTACCACAACAAATTTTATTTAATTGACAGTAGCCATATAAAACGTGTTTTGCATTTTGTTCACAAAGACCCCAATCCTACAAAAGTTTGTATGCAGGAATAATGGTGTGAACTCCTCTGGGACCTAAATCGACTAGTTCAGAGTTTTCATGCCTTGAGACAAGACTCCCTGTCTCACAGCTTCAGAACACATTTGTTTAGAGGAAGGTGTATCATTCTGAGAAAAGGTACCCATAGAGATTTTTGGGTAAAATTTTCAAAAGTGCCTCAAATCCTGTTTTCAAAAGTTTGAGTTGAGCTTTAGCATGGCTCATGTAGTCGCGGCATAGCGCTGGGAAGAAAACCACCTCCATGAGGGGCGCAGCTACCAGCGTTGGTGCACTGTGTATCCTGGCACATTACAGTGCTGAAACTTGCAGCGCTCAGGGGTGGTTTTTTGTTTGTTTTTGTTTTTTTCCCCCACACCCCTGAGTGAGAAAGTTGCAGTGCTGTAAAGTGCCAGTGTACACAAGCCCTAAAAGATGCACCATTCGTTTCCTCAAGGTAATTTTTGTAAAGAAAAAAGAACAGTGTGGGAGGGGTATTGGATTAGTTTCCTGTAGTTTGTTTTTATTATATGTTTACATACAGCATGCTGGATAACTTGAGTGCTTGTTTGGATGGTAAATTAGCTCACTGTCAGCATTTAAAATCACATCCTCTCAGAAAACTACTACATGCAAAATCCACACCTGGGTGTAAGAGGGTATATCTCCCGTTGAAGACTCTGGCTGAATTCTGCAGTAGTGTTTGATATATTGGGGTGCAAATTGAATAGAAAATTGGTGTAAAGGGTAAAGTGTAAATTGTGCTGATTTAGTGTTCAATGCACATACAAAATGAGTGTAGTTAACACACATGGTGAAATTCTGGTCCCACTGAAGTCACTGGCAAAACTCCCTTTATGTATATGTAGCAGGAAAAGCAGCCAATGATTGGTGTTTAAAGCAAGCCCTTGTACCTTATTTATTTTCCTGTTAGCTGCTTTTCTGCTATAGGTAGGACTAGATGAGGACAATTTGGGGCCATCATGGGTGCTCTGGAGTTGGAGCACCTACGGGGAAAAAAAATAGTGGGTGCTCAGCACCCACCAGCTACAGCTGTTTGGTGGTGCCCCAGATCAGCTGATTAGGAGTGCGGCTTGTGGAGAGGCTTGGAGGAAGGTGAAGACCAGCAAGCAGCAGGTGGGCAGGGATCCCTCAGGGATGGAGCAGAGTGGGGTGGGCCTTGGGGGAGGGGCCGAGCGAGGACAGGGCCTTGGGGAGGAAGCGAATTGGGGGTGGGAAGAGATGGAGTGAGGACAGGGCCTTGGGGGAGGGGTGAAATGGGGAAGGGGCCTTGGGGTGGAGCGCCCCCCGGGAAAAGTAAAAGTCCACACCTATGTTAGGCATAGCATAACATAGGCCTCCCATGACTGCCTCAGAATCACCTCTCAACCCTCAAGCCCTACCCTCAAACTTTGAGTGATAGTAGTAGTGATAGTTTGAAGAAACTCTGAGACTGCCTTCACTGCAGGTTTAACTCAACTTTTAGCATGCCCAGCTTGGAGTATAGTTTAGAGCCTGGATTTCACTGTAATGTGAGCCCTACCCTCACCTGCCTACTTTGTATTGTGGCTGCAGCTGAAGCCTGGATTGCAGAGCTCAGATTTCCATAGTCCTCCAAAGCCACGCCACAGTTGTCTGGGCCTGTGTTTTCGAGTCCTTCTACTTACTTGCTTCCCACTCACCTCCTATGCACTGGAAACTACTGTGATGGCTCTTGTACCCAGGGCTGTGAATCACCTTGTTACCCCCTATTTCCAGTGACAGGAAGTCTTGCCTGTGGTAGCTGGGTGTCAGCTCCCTAACACCACCAGCCTGTTATCCACTCATGCACTCTCCTCCAGACTATGCCAGCCCTGTCTTTGCCTTTCAAGTTAACAAAAAGTGCACCCCAGTCCTCTTAAATTGTTCCCCTGTGATATCTAGTCCCTGACGCTGGCTACTCACACACATCCCAGATCCTCTGCTCCCAAAGGAGCAGCGTACTCCAGTTTGCCAGTTTTATCTTAAATCACTACTCCTGTGTAATCCACTGCACTTGTGAGCATTTTCAATAAAACAAAAGGCTTATTTAAGAAAGAATAAAGATTTCACTAGAAACGAGAGAGTAATGAAAATTATTACAATACAAAACAAAATTATAAAATGTTAACTGGGATCTACACTTATTGGTAGTTACCTTTCCTGTCTAATAAAGTAGGTTCACCTGTCAGAGTTCAGTCTGTTATAGAGCTGGCTTCTTTCCCAGTAACTAGGATCCAATCTTTCATGAAACACCCTCACTCTAGAAGGTGTTGCCCCAGTGAATAGATGCGGAGTGTCTTTCTCCACCCTGTGATATAGTGAATCAGTCTTTTGTATTTATTTGGGGACAGGGCAATCCCCCGTCTGTTACAATGTTACTTTTTTACCTTTTTTTTTTTTAAAAAGTTGTTTTGATTAGTTGCTGTTTTCTTTGATGGTTTAATAGAATCTTAGAATATCAGGGTTGGAAGGGACCACAGGAGGTCATCTAGTCCAACCCCCTGCTCAAAGCAGGACCAATTCCCCAACTAAATCATCCCAGCCAGGGCTTTGTCAAGCCTGATCTTAAAAACCTCAAAGGAAGGAGATTCCACCACCTCCCTAGGTGACGCATCCCAGTGCTTCACCACCCTCCTAGTGAAAAAGTTTTTCCTAATATCCAACCTAAATCTCCCCCACTGCAACTTGAGACCATTACTCCTTGTTCTGTCATCTGCTACCACTGAGAACAGTCTAGAGCCATCCTCTTTGGAACCCCCTTTCAGGTAGTTGAAAGCAGCTATCAAATCCCCCAACATTCTTCTCTTCTGCAGACTAAACAATCCCAGTTCCCTCAGCCTCTCCTTGTAAGTCATGTGTTCCAGTCCCCTAATCATTTTTGTTGCCCTCTGCTGGACTCTTTCCAATTTTTCCACATCCTTCTTGTAGTGTGGGGCCCAAAACTGGACACAGTACTCCAGGTGAGGCCTCACCAATGTCAGTAGAGGGGAGCAATCACGTCCCTTGATCTGCTGGCAATGCCCCTACTTATACAGCCCAAAAAAACAAAGGCACACTGTTGACTCATATCCAGCTTCTTGTCCACTGTAACCCCTAGGTCCTTTTCTGCAGAACTGTTGCCTAGCCATTCGGTCCCTAGTCTGTAGCGGTGCATGGGATTCTTCCGTCCTAAGTGCAGGACTCTGCACTTGTCCTTGTTGAACCTCATCAGATTTCTTTTGGCCCAATACTCTAATTTGTCTGTATATTTTCCTATTGCTTGTTCTGGGATGGGGCCAGGATAATCCAATTGAACCTTGTATTACATCTCTGGTTAAAGAGGTAGGGATGACAATGCCTTCCTGCTTGAATGGACCATCATTGATTCCTTGGTAATTAACTTTTATTCCAAGACCATAAGGCAAAGCTTTCAATATAATTGTTATTCCTTAAATATTACCCTTACATGCATCTCGCAATAATTATGAGTATTTATAAATTACAAGCTTTCAGTAGAGACATCATGTGCTACCTTTCATTGATAAATATCATTAAAGTGTTAGTGACTAATAAGGTATAGTGAGTTTTTGTCAGGTCTAAGACAGGAGTTACTTGTGAGGAACAGTGACCCCTTTGCCAGCTGGCACCAATGGGCCTGTGTCACAGCTACCCTCCTACTGCTTTATATAAACCTGGTTGGTGTTTAACTCGTCATTTCACATGGCCTGGACCCTTTTGCACTGCTCGGTGCAGCTCAGCTGCACAGTGAGAGAAGATGCCATCCTAGCATGCTGCTAGCTGGCCAGAGGATTACGGCAGGGTTCTGGATGCCTTCTGGTATGAGTAAAGCAAAAAACATGATTTTGGAAGATGCATCTGAAATCTGCATCTATACAAAATGCTTGAGAATTTTTCATACATGAGATATTCAAGACAGTTGGTGAGTTTCCTGTAGCTTACCAGCTCTCTCCATCTATTGATAGGCTGATTAGCTACCAGGTTTGTCAGAGGGTGGAGATGGATGGCAGGAGAGAGATCACTAGATCATTACCTGTTAGGTTCACTTCCTCTGGGGCACCTGGTGTTGGCCACTGTCAGTAGACAGGATACTGGGCTGCATGGACCTTTGGTCTGACCCAGTATGGCCATTCTTATGTTCTTATGTCACTGGAGGGAACAAGTTTTTCATCAGAGATCTCCAAACAATTAACATCCTCCAAAGCTTCCCAGGTCTGATGTAGTGTTAAAACCAATGCTGGTAACAGGCCCCTGGTCTGATTATCTTAGCCCCCCAAACGTGCCCTTAATTTTTTTAATTAATTAAATCTGAAATTCATACCATAATATTTATTTCTCCTGCTCATTTTGACCCAACTCCAGAGATGATAGGCATGCTTTCTGGTTGCTTGTACTGAGTCTGCAAACCAGGAATGTCTTGAATTGAATCCTGGTGAAAGGTCTCGCCTTTAGCCTCACAGATGTTGTGCAGGGTGCAGCACACCACAATAATACAAATGGCACTGGGCACACTGGCATCCAAACAGGTTTGTTGGCCATGCCGTCTTGCCATCAGCCGAATGTGCACACTGTCACCATCCTGCAAGTGCTCAGTGCGCGGTTAAACCTTCTGCCAGGTTCTCTGATACCAGACTAGGGCTTCATGAACCAGGGCAGTAGTTGGGTTTCCTAAAATAACAGTGGGCACAAACATCCTTTTGATAAGCATGTCGTTTGAACAGAAAGGGACCTTATTCTCTCCAAATAAGTAAATGCCAGATGGTCTCAGCATCGCGATATCATGCACCCTGCTGGTGCATCCAACGCTGGTGATCGTAAACTTTGCCTTTATGGTCATCCAAGGCCTGCATAATGCTTGAGTGGTATCCTTTGCCATTGACATATTCATGTGCTCCTCATGGTGGGCAAACAATGGGCAAGTGGCTGCCATCAGTGGTCCCAGTGCAATTTGGTAACCCTATTCTCTGTCATCCTACTATTATTTCAGGCAATAGTAGGTATGTTCAACACCTGGGGGTAGACCAAAGCAGTCATTGCCTCACAAACCTCTACTACTACTGCAGTACTGACAGTTAACTTGCTACCATCAAACTGAGTAGCTACAGACCTGTAGCAATCTGGTGTCGCCAGTTTCCAGATGGCAATAGCAAATAGCTTCTGGACTGGTATGGCCTCCCTCATTTGTGTGTCCACATGAGGAAGGCCACGAATGCTGTATGAGGAGCTAGCCCCAACCCTTCCACATCAGGAAGTTCTGAAACCACTGCTGGTCATCCCAGGTCTGTATGATGAGTCCCACCATGCTGTGCTAGTTGTCCTGCACCAGAAGCACCAGTTTGAATGTAAGGAATCTGCAATAATTGTAGCATGCATCCCCCTGTCTTCCCCACTGCCATGTCAGCATCCAGCCTGCATGATCTCCTCCTTACCAAGACCCACTGCTGCCTTCTGAGTGTCACAAACTACAGCTGAAATTCCCTCCATAGTGTCCCATATGCTGTCTCTGCATCCTGGTGCAATAACAGTGCAAACAAAAGCAGGAACAGTTCCAGAACCTGTGCTGGGTTGTTGTCTTGGCACTCTTTGGAACCTACAGAAGGAAGGAGCGTGCAGAGCCAGAAGTGCCTCAGTTAAATGTGTCGGTGGGCTAAGAACTCTTCCACCCAGGTATTTGGGAAGAACAGACAAGTACTCCCACTATACACTCCAAAACCATTCCTATTAGCTCAAGTTAGTGAGGTGCTAAGAAGCCTGGCACACACCTCAGAAATCCCAGCATCTACTGCAGCACCATGTGGATGCACCTATACAGGTATGAGTCAAGAACAGGTAGCTCTGCAATGTGGATGCTTCCAGGTGGGCTTGGCTTACATGGGTGCCCAGACTCAGGTAAACTATTCAGTGAAGACATACCTCCCCATCAGCCTGGGGGCTCCTTTCTGCTGCATAGGGGTAGCAGCAGGTCCCTTGCTTCCCTCCTGAGCAGCAAGTGTGGCATCAGGGATCCCCTCTTTCACCCCTGAGGTCTGTCTACACAGCAGCTGGGAGGTGCAAGTCCCAGTACAGGTAGACAGACATGCTAGCTCCACTGTAGTTGGTGCCTAAGAGTGTGGCCACAAGGGCATCACAAGGGTGATGACCCATGCATTTGTGGCAAGCTGGGGTGTAAACCTACCCTGTACTAGCTGGCCATCTACTAACGGTATGTCTGTACTAGAAACACTACAGTGGCACAGCTGCAGGCTATAGTATAGACACTGACTATAGTGACAGAAGGGATTAGTAAATCAATGAGGTAGTTGCTAGGTCAACAGAAGAATTCCTCCATCAGCCTAGCGGTGTCTACAGTGGTCTCTAGGTCAGCTTGCTTATGTTGCACAGGGTGTGAAATTTTTCACGTCTGGGTGGACACTGCTGCTGCACACTAAACATGCCCTCATGCTCTTTAATCTACTCCCATTTTAAAGCAAAGTGCACTATGGAACTTTTAGTGCGCGGCAGGAGGATCCACATGGACGCTTCGTGTGCAGCAAGGTGGTACGGGGTAGATTTATGCCCCAGCTTCTGCAAACTAAGCATTTGTTTAGACAAGCTCTTTGTATTTATCCCAGCTGCTGGGGTAGTTGGGTGAGTAAGGCCTGCTGCATGTCTCTCCTGCGGCAGAGTCTTCTGCTGAGGTGGTTTTGGTGGGACTGCTAAAGCAGTGGATTTTGGAGTTCACACCCCATGTGGATGGAAGGGGTAGCTCACCCCTCAAAACTATGATATCATGCTCTCTACAGGCACAGGGAGACATCACTGCATTGATTATGCTCAGTTCACATTTTCAAGCTTTTTTCCATTACCATGAGGCTAGATACTTTTTTTTTTTTTTAATGAAAACTGAGGGTCTGATGTAATTACATAACTGTAGGAGCTGGAGGCTTAGACATGAGCCTATAGTCTCTGTGTCTTATTCTAGCCTTGCTCCCACCCTTTTCTGTGTCCTCAGTATGTAAAATAAACCCTTTTCCACATGTGCTGGATGTCAGACTAGTGCAAGTTACAGTACTATGCTATTTTCTAGCTAACTTACGCTATCATTTACACTACTGCAGAATTTGACCCTGTGTGTCTTGGTTTGCCCCCCCCCCCACCGAATCTTCTTATCAGAACTCTACCTACTGATTTGTTAAGCAAATGTTTACCTTATGATCTTATCAGCATCAATAAATTCAGGTGTTTGGTCTGGCACAGGGGTGGGCAAACTCTTTGGCCTGAAGGCCACATCAGGGTATGGAAATTGTATGGCGGGCCATGAATGCTCACAAAATTGGGGGTAGGGGTATGAGAGGGGGTGAGGGCTTTGTTTGGGGGTGTGGGCTATGGGGTGGGGCCAGAAATGAGTTCAGGGTGCAGGGGGTTGCTCCAGGCTGGGGCAGGAGGTTGGGGGGTGAGGGAGGGGGGTGAGGGCTCCGGCTGGGGGTGTGGGCTCTGGGGTTGGGCTGGGGGTGATGGGTTTGGGGTGCAAGAGGGTGCTCTGGGCTGGGACAAAGGGGTTTGGAGGGCAGGAGGGGGATCAGGGATGGGGCAGGCTCTTGGGGCACGGTGTGTGTGTGAAGGTTCTGGCTGGGTGTACGGGCTCGGGTCGGGCTGAGGATGAGGAGTTTGGGGTGCAGGAGGGAGCTCTGGAGGGTGGGAGGGGGATTAGGGATTGGACAGGTTGTTGGGGCACAGGGAATGGTGAGGGCTTTGCCTGGGGGTGCGGGCTCTCGGGTGGGGCCGGGGATGAGGGGTTTGGGGTACAAGAGGGGGCTCTGGGCTGGGATCGAGGGGTTCAGAGGGCAGGAGGGGGATCAGGGTTGGGGTAGAGGATTGGGGTACCTGGGTGGGGGCTCAGAGGTGCAGGCTCAGGGTGGCGTTTACCTCAAGCAGCTCCTGGAAGCATGTCCCCCCTCTGGCTCCTACACAGAAGCGCTGCCCTGTTGGCAGGTGCCACCCCCACAGCTCCCATTGGCCATGCCTCTGCATACTACTTAGGAGCCGGGGGCTGGGATCATGCCAGCTGCTTCCTGGGAGCTGCAAGGAGCAGGGCAAACCCCCGATGAGCAGGTGCTGAGGACCGGATTAGAAGGTCTGATGAGCCAGATGTGGCCTGCAGGCTGTAGTTTGCCCACCCCTAGTCTGACAGATGGCAATTAGACTTGAATCACAGAGTTTTATGTAAACAGTTCTTACTGTAACTAATATATCCATGTTGTATGGTTTTATTTGACATGGTGTGTTGATACTGAAAGCGCTGATCTCAAGCACACACTTACTACTCAGGTTACTTTGTTTTGTAGTGCAATCTTCTGTAAATATTTTTAAAGTTATTTCCCTCCATCAAATTAACTACAATACTTTTTGCCCATTAAGCTGATTTTAAAAAAAATCAACTGTAAACTAAAATATAGAGAGAGCTGTTCTTTTTCAGTTTGTCTCCCAATACTTACACTTGGTGCTGGAAGATGATTTTCATAGGCTATATCTGTGTTAGAAGGGCCCTGCAACAGTTCCCAGAGGCTTTCCTTCGACAGAGTGCTGGGGGAGCATGTGCAGTCACTGCAACTGTTGCACCTTTTAAAGAGGATGAACTGGGCTAGTGAATGGTTGGTAAGAAAGTGATGTGAGCCCCTTGCTTCCCTCGCTGGGATTTCTAGTGTCTCTGATGCTGTGTGATGCTTGTCTTCCCCACATTGTCTTGTGCTCAGAGAGCATAAGGTGCAGGTTTCTGATGTTTGGTTTGCAAAGTGTGGGAGGTTCCCTGTGCCCCCAACTATCACTTCCCTGAATTACTGCACAAGAATAGGAGTACCTGTGGCACCTTAGAGACTAACAAATCTATTTGAGCATAAGCTTTCGTGAGCTACAGCTCACTTCATTGAAAATCTCATGAAAGCTTATGCTCAAATAGATTTGTTAGTCTCTAAGGTGCCACAAGTACTCCTTTTCTTTTTGCAAATACAGACTAACACGGCTGCTACTCTGAAACCTGCATGAGAATAGATAGACTATGGCCCTTAATGTGCAAATATAAAGAATGTTTTAAAAATTTGTTAGAAACTCTTATATTAATAGTATTTTGTACTTCCATGTAGTACCTTTCCTCCAACGATCAGAAAAGTCTTTACAAACATTGAGTTGCAATATCCTTGTGTGTTATGTCTCAGTTTATAGATAAGAGAAAAAACTGAGGCATAGAGAAGTGAAATGATTTGTCTAAGGTTGTGACACAGATCTCTTGCTTGTTCCTCCCATACTTCAGCTATAAGCCATGCTTACTTTACCAATGTTCCTCAGCTTATGCCTAAATAGAAGCATATCATCTGGCAAATGTTTATAGGATTAGACTGTGTGGTGGGTAGAGAAGAGGATTTAGAGTTAAAAGAACTTGAGTTCTGTTCCTGATTGCAAATGACTTGCCATGTAACTTTGGACAAGATTGCTTAACGCATTTGTACTTCAGTTTCTTCATCTGTGGAAAGGGGATAATTACCCACCAATGCAAGGCACTACTTTATGTATGCAATCTTTATGCAGTCTGCTTTCGTTTTGAATTTTCTCCTTCGTCCTTTTTTCTTTGTTTTCTTATATTTTACTGTAGTTTGAAGAATCTTTATTTGGAAAGAGTAAAATTATCACTTCTGCTTTACCTAAACAGTGTTGCTTTGGTATGGGAGAGTATGTCATGGGTTCCAGCTTACTAGAGAATTTGTCTGTTCTTAGGGCTATATACAACCCATGTGAAATGGGAACAGTGAATTTCACTTATTATTTTGATTACATATTTATATTGCAGCAGTTCCCAGTCAGGATTAGGGTCCTGTAGTCCTGGGCACAGTATAAACACACAGAAAGAAACTGAGGGGCTCCTGCTCTAAGCATAGTTTGTGTAGCTTTTCTGTCCTCCTCACTGTGATGAGGCGTACCAGGTCCTTCATGGGCCTCCTCGTGGATGCCCTGTGGTCCTACCACACCCTGCCCCAGGAAAGGAACAGCAAAGGCGGGGTCTCCAGGCCTGCCTAGAGAGGCTGCTTAGAAGCAGCCAATTAGAGCCTAACAGGCTCAGATAAAAGGATCTGCAGGGCCTGCGAGCAGCTCAGTTTGTGACTGAGGCTAGATGGCAAAGTAGGGGTTCTGCTCTGGCCACCGGTGTGTGACAGGCTGCACTTACAGCTGTGGGAGAGAGGACCTGAGAACTGTAACCCACCCCAGAAAGGGGGTGCAGCTTGTTTAAAAGCCTGAGACGGGCTAGATTCAAAGGGCCCAGAGACAGGGCTGAAGACGCTAACGAGGGCACACGTTACTCCTCGTCAGGGCATAAATTCTCATAGAGAATCTCCCGGAGCCCCCATGCTGCCCTCAACAATCTATTAAAAACTCCAGGGGGGTTGACATTTTTTTACTGGAGCTCTGCTCTTCTTTGAACCTTCGTTAACCCTGGAAGGGGTTAATAGTTGACTATGTGACTGGGCTGGAGGGCTGAGCCACTAAAGACCTGCCTAGTGAAGTCAACAACCTGCAGGGGGTGCCAGGAGGATAAGATTGAAGTGCCCCACACAGCCCTTAGAGGCAGAATGCAGGAGAACTGAATGTCCCTGTCACACCCCCTCATTTCTGGGTCTGTTTTTAATTTTTGTCTGCCAGGTCCGTTGGCCTTCATTAAACAAACTTTGTTCTTATAGTCCTTAAGACTGCTAGAAACCCAACAACCATATCTTAAACAGAGCTGGGAACAAATAAGTAGCATTTAGCCTTTCTGTTCCTGTGTCCTTCCACAGTTCTCAAATTATTGCCTGTTGTTGGATGTTGTTTCCAAGTGGCATATTATTTAGGTGAATAGCTGGTTAATAGGGTAAAACGGCTTGAGTCTTAGCATAGTTCTCTGGAGACGGCTGAACATCTTTTGAGTAGAGGTAAAAAGAAAAGGAGTACTTGTGGCACCTTAGAGACTAACCAATTTATTTGAGCATAAGCTTTCGTGAGCTACAGCTCACTTCATCGGATGCATACTGTGGAAAATACAGAAGATGTTTGTTTTTATACACACAAATCATGAAAAAATGGGTGTTTATCACTACAATAGGTTTTCTCTCCCCCCACCCCGCTCTCCCGTTGGTAATAGCTTATCGAAAGTGATCACTCTCCTTACAATGTGTATGATAATCAAGGTGGGCCATTTCCAGCACAAATCCAGGTTCCCCTCCCCCCTTCAAACAAACCCACTCTCCTGTTGGTAATAGCTTATCTAAAGTGATCACTCTACTTACAATGTGTATGATAATCAAGGTGGGGCATTTCTCCTCCCCACCCACGGCTCCCCAATACCCTCCCTCTGAACTGTGAACCAACATGAGAAGAACCTCCTTGGCTTCAATGAGAAATCCTACTAGGTGCACAGAAATGGTGATTTCGCTCTAACCCCCCCAACCTTTTCAATTCTACAGTAGTAGTAACTTAAGGATGGCAGAAGTTGGATGTATGTGAACACAACTCCCATTGAAGTGAATGGGAGTTTTCCTTGAGTATCAAACAGCCGTGTTTGACCCCTAGCAATTTAAACTGTTTATCCCTGATGAAGCATTCTAACCCGTGAGACAAAAAAAGTCCTGAAATGTAATGTAAATGACCTTTTGGACATCGCCGTCAATTTGGGATTGTACGGTAAAAATAAAACATAGCGCAATATCTCTCTCAAAGTACAGTTGGCTCAGCTTTTATAAGAACATCTGATCTAAATTCCAAACAGTTTAAAATACTTATTTCCTTAGTTGTGGTTTTTAAGACTTGTGCTGAAACTTTTTCATGAGTCTGGTGCTCTTTGCTACTTTTTCTGACTGTAAAGACACTAGACTACAAAGCTACAATAATTTCTTGCTGCCATGAGGGAGTTTTTATAAGCTGGATTGTCTGTCTGTGTTAGAATTAATCATACAAGTTGCTCTTAATTATAGTAGTGCAAGCCCATAAATCTAATATTTAATACAAATCTTTAGTCTTTTTCATATTTTAACTGAATTTTTTTATCTGTTTCCAGAGAGAATGCAGAAGGGGGAAGAATAGTTGTAGAAGTTGATGAAAAAGTGGCAAAAGTCAGAAACATAAAGGTAAGTTTGTTTGTTTTTTCTTCTGCTTCTTAAACTCTGATGGTTGTAGAATAATTATGAAATTCTGTGGGAATGTATAGCTGTAATATTATATTACAGGAAAGGAAGGAAATATTAAGAAAGAATCTTTAATTGGCACAGATATGGCGTTTTAGAATTGCCATGAACATCTGTGTTTTTGTAAGATAAAGAACATCTAGCTGTGCTTCTCTTACTTTCTGTTTTCTGTATCTATCAAAGCCTCAGTACTGTGGCTGCATGCCATCGTTCAAGCCTGTCAGTAAATTGTTAGTAACAGTAAGATAATCACAAAATCCCAAACGTCTGGATAACTTTCTCTTTCCTTTTCTCTTTTTTTCTCCCACCATTTGCAGTGAGATGTGATTGCAACTAATGTGTGAAATTGAACAAAATGTATTCAGCCACAGTTAAGGCTTTGATGGGTGACTAGGAACACTGAGAATTGATTTACTGCACCCTCCTTCCTTTCCTTTTGGGATTCTTGGAGGCTACCTGCATGGGACATGAGAACCAGAGCTGTGTTTCAGACACTGAGGCTTTTAATGCTGCTAAGCTACTCAGTAAATTAGTAAAATGGGACCAAAGTCTGTGTTTCCATGCTCTTTCCTCTTCAAAAGGCAAATGAATGAAATGTAGAATAATCTAGATAACTGTGGGAATTCTAAAGGACTCATGTTTTCTTGCTTGCTTGTTTGCTTTTTTGTTTATATCTGCATTGTCAGCCCAATTATATTAGAAGACTTGTTCAAGAGAATTAGTATTTTAAATTTCTTAAGAGGAAGCTTGGCACAGATGAGATGAATGGACTTACGCCTTTTACCCTCTTGTTCTGGCTGCTAATCTGGGCTCTATCCTGTTAGGATAGCAATTGATAGTGCTCAGCAATGCAAGAGATGCCAGAGGGGGAAGTAACTGCTCACCTGCTGCACATTTCCTTTCTTTATCATGTATAAATATTATGGCCCCAATTCTGTAAAGTGCTCCATATGGGCCACCCTTGAATCAGTTTGGCTCTGTGCAGGTGCAGGGCTCTCCCCATGTGGAACAGTTTGCAGGATTAGGGCCTAGGGACCTATGGAAGTATTTCCTTTTTCAGCACTTTAAAGCTTTGTACCTAAAACTGACATAGCAAAAGACGGTAGGACTGTAATTCTAATTTAAATCTTTGAATAACCATTGCTCTTCTACCCTCTAAAATAAAGTCAAATTAAGATTTCCTGGTCTACTTACCTAGGGACACAGGGTCCTAGAACTAAAGCAAATTGAGCTAATGTCAGTAGCCTAACATTTGTTTCAACAATAGAGTTTCTGGTACCTTATGAAGATTTGGTTCCCTTCGTCATGCCTATTTGAAAATAGGTGAGAAATTATACTGGTAATTTCATAAGGTAATTAAAGTAAATGTACAGACAGAGCAAATAGGAGGTCACAATAAGATGGCACAAATGTTGAGGAGTTTGCAGAGACCAGGTGTTCTTGGTAGTTTTTCCATTTTAATTGTTTTACTGATGGTTATATGCGTCAAACATATTCCAGAGTCTCCTTACAGTTCTGTCTTCAAGAAGGACCTGAAGTGTGTGTTGCAAGTTTAGAGTCTTAGTGAAAGGATTCCTCTGGAATAAGCCTAGAGCACAGATAGATAATAAAATGGACGAAAAACTTAGCAGGTTATAATGCTCAGCTAGGCTACAGCATAGTTAACAATCAGTATATTTAGTATTAGGTCATTTTAGAGAGGTTTTCTGTATATATGTTGTGTGCATTTTTGTGTGTCAGAGAAAAGGCAAAAATAGCCTTAAAGCTTAGCATGTACACTCATAGTAGTCCATGTAAACAACTTCTCTGATACAGAATTATCTGGTGATTTGAGAAGAATATCTTTTGAAGGCAGAAAATATGCTACAGATCAGACAGGTAATATCACAGCAGTCAGGTTAAGCTAGTCGGCCAGGATTTCCAGAAGTGACTAGAGTGTTTGTGTGCCCAACTTTGAAACAACTGAAAGAGGACGGATGTGCAGCGTGCAGGTGCTCAGCCCTTTCTGAAGCATGCAAGAAAAATGGGAGCTTCCTCACCACCTGCCTCAGTTGTGTGGTGGGTTGTTCCAATGGTCCCTTTTCTCCCCAGCCATTATGCCTTCTGCCCCTTTTGCCTTCTTGGGGGAGTCTCTGACAATCAGGATAGTGTTGTGGGGATCTGGGGATCAACCAAGTCTAGGTTCACTGCTCGGATTTATCAGGCCCATCTGGGAGTCCCTCCCTGAAATGATAGTAACTAGGAAGAAGCAATCTGTAGGCTTCAGATATGCAACTGAACCTAGTTAGACTGAGATTTTGAGAGAGAGCCATGAAAGAAGTACTTTGCTTAGGAACAGAGGGATGGAGGGTCTTCCTTACCAGAAGTCTGGCAGGGAATTCTGGAGCCATAAGAGCTGACCTGCTTATATTTTGTTTGGTATTTCAGACTAAGTTTTATGAAGGGAGAGACATTGCCTTGTCTACATACCAAAGTTTCACTGCTTGTAAATATACCAGTATGTTAAAGTGGTACAACCCCCAATGTGGATACAGTTATCAGTATAAAAGTGCTTTATATATGCCAGCAAGCTATTTTTGTACAAGAAGAGAATAAGCTATAGGTATATAAGGCACCTATACAGCAGCATAACCATTTCCACACTAGGGTTGTACCAGTATAATAACTTAGATTTGAAAAAACCCCAAAACCCAATGTACCCCTAATGAAAATAGTTTTATACCAGTGCACAAACTGTGTAGCTGAAACCTTTATGTTAATAGGTAGCCTGTCACTTTGATTATAAAACTGAATTTTCAGAGATAAAGTATTCATTTTATCTTGTTGCAATAGGCGGTCAGGGCTCCTAGTTAGCCACAATCAGCCACTGCAGAAAACAGTGGAGAGCTCTCTTTTGGGTTACAGCACTTATAAGGCTTCTGAATAAACCTCATTCATTGAAGATAATCCTTTTGAATTAACTGATCAATAGACTAGCTTACATTTTAACACTAGCCAAAGGAAACATCAGCTGGAGTTAATTCAACATGACTAATTTAGAATCATGTGGGTTTCTCCATACCTGATGTCCTTTTTCATCTAAGGATAAATGTACGGTGTCTCTTCCCCCCCCCACACAGAGCAGCAAAACTGCTGTTAGCAAAGAGGCTCTTTTAGATGGTCTTGTATAACAATTTCCCCAGTAATCTCCATAAATTATGAAAATACTTAGCATTTACAGTGCTTTTCATTCATAGATCTTAAAGGTAGCTAAGTGTTATCACCATTTTTCAGCAATAGTGGCTTGTTAATGGGAAATTTAGTGTTCCAATTAATAGTGAATTTAACTATTTTCTTTTCTACTTATGCTATTGCCAGATGTCAAGATTGCTAATTCTGTTGTTGCTAATGTCAGTGTTACATATGAACCCACCTATTTCTGGCTCATGTGTGACTCAAGGTTTCCTCCTTTGATTTGGGAAGAGGAAGTGTGTGGGTTTTTGGAAAGTTCCTTGCGCACTTGCTTGGTGCAAACAGAAACATCTTGTTTGGAATCAAACAATGACTTGTGTAGCAAGATCTGTTTGATTTCGGTAACTTCTTGAGTCACCTTTTATGAAAATGATTATTTTTACAAAGCCATAGGCATACATGGCACTTCACAGCTCAAATAAAAAGACAAGCTCCTGCCCTTAAGAGTTTACAGTCATCAATATTACACCTGATTCTGCAGTCCTCATTCACAGGAGTAGTGTCATTGACTCTTTAATGAAACTTTACGAAATCCTTTAAACAGCTTTTTCTAATATCAAGAGACTGACCCCACCTCCAAACTCTCGCAAGGGGAGGGAAGTGTGTTTAAAAACAGATTTAAAAATTCCAGTAGGGGTTATTCCATTCTTTGCACAGATTAATTTAATGTATAGCATCAGACTTCTTACAATCAGAGATGAAAGCTGAAACCATGAACAAGGTTAAAATATGTATTGTGATAGACCCAGGCCAGTTGGGTACAGAAGAGTAACAGAAGGCAGATATACTGGCTACTGGATTAACAGTTTTCTGTTCCCTGACTGACCAGAGCAGGGGCTGCTCCAAGCTAATGAGAACACCTGACTCCAATTAACCTGCAAAGAGTCAGGTGAGGCCATTAAGCTAATGTGACCACCTGACTCTAATTAAGGCCCCTCTGATAATATAAAAGGGCTCACTCCAGTCAGGCAGAGAGGAGTTTAGGGAGCCAGAGGAGAGAAAGTGTGGCTGAAGGGCTGGTTAATGAAGACACCCTCAAGTCATTGGTAAGGGAGCCCTAAGGTAAGGGAGAAGCAGGAGGGCTGTGGGGAAGTGTCCCAGGGAAATGTAGCAACTGTGGCAGTAAAAGGTTGGCTGCCAACAGCTGCTACCATTAGGGTCCCTGGGCCGGAATAGAGAGCGGACCCAGGTTCCCCCCCAACCCACCACTACAGAAACACCTCCTGGGAGGAGAAAACAGGCTTCTGTCAGGATAGGAGGCTAAACTGTTTTGGCATAAGGCCATAGGAGCAACAGAAACTGTGGAAATTCTGTCACCAACCTCCATTGCTGGCTTATGATGAAAAGGGCTCAGTAGACTGTATCCCTGGCCCTAGAGAGAGAAGGGCTATGTGGAGGGTTGCAGTGAGCCTCTGAAGCTAGCATAAACCACCTGGAAGCACGGGACCCAAGGGGACAAGGTTGGAGCTCTGCCACAGTATGTATTTATATATTTTTAGAAATGATGTACATTATAAAGTAGCACAGGGAAATTTTATTCTGATTAACTGATGGCTGTTTAAACTAAAACTGTACAGACCAATATTGGGTATGTCTTCACTGCAGGTTAGCCTTGCCCCAACTCACTTCCTCTCCACACACAAACTTCTCACCTGTATTTAGTGGTGCTTTCAACCTGGGCTAATTGGCATGTCTGTGGGTATAGATTAAAACTTTGTAGTGAGGACTCTAAGCTAAACCACTCAAAAGTTGATAGCCCTCCACTGCCTTCCCAGAATTCCCCATGTGTGCCTGGAAGGGGCAGACAAGTTCTTCTACAACTTAATATGAAAGAATTGTAGAGAAGCTCAGCTTACTGCAGCCCAAAAGAGCCATGGGATATGCCCCTCCAAATCCTAATGACACATACAGATGAGTGTAGCACTCGTGAGGTGGTAGTAATTCGGGTACGGCTTTGCAGTGTGGCTACTCAAACGTGGGCTAGGCTAGGTGCTTAGACCTGAATGCCAGTCACCCAAGCTACATTTTTAGTGAAGACATATATCCTAAATGAAATACTTCAGTAACAAAAAGTAGTAGCTCCAGCCTATGCTATGTCTGGAGGGTTTGGTTGTGATTACTGGTTAATCAAAACTCAGGATTTGCTCTGGGCACTTCATAATCCATAACACACTGAAGGAGGAGAACTGATAAACTGTTAATACAGCAAGGTAAAGAAGGAGAGTAGATAGGCTTGTGATTAAAGCATAATACTAGGAGTTGGGAGGTGTGGTTCGTATTTCTGGCTCTACCATAAACATAGTCATTTAACCTCTGGGATTTGGTTTCTCCATCTGTAAAATGGGGATAATGCTTTCCCACCTAAAACGGACGTTGTGAGGATTAACTCAGTAATGCTTGTAAAATGCTTGGAAATCGTTGAATGGAAAACGCTTAAGTGCATTGTACTTTTTTTGAAGTAGGAGAGAAGTGGTGAATGAACTGCTCAGTGAAAGTTTTACTAGCAGCTTTGTGATGGATCCATCCATATTTTTTCTTTGACTTTTGTGCAAGAAAACGAAAACAGCATGAACTTGGAGCCATGAATATTTGTGTTGTGAGAGGGGGAAAAGTATATCCTGGACAAAGTTTTTAAATTATGCTCTTTGGTAATCCTCAAATTCAAGTGCTCTCTCTATCTTCCCCCCTATTCAGGTAGACAATAGGCTTGAGGGCCTGTGGGACACAAGAGAGAAGATTGTGGCTTTTGGCTTTGATTTCTGCTATTGGTCAGTTGATCCTGAAGATCCTAAATATGCATCTCAGGAAATGGTGAGTAATTTTTCAGTTCTCCGTGTGTGTCCTGTTTTGTCCTTTTATTATTGTGTTTGGTGAGGAGGGGAGGATATAAACCCTCAGTAACCAAGTTTGAGATTCTAGTGTTTGATTTATTTTTCCTGGGACCGTCTTTTTCTTATTCTGTTGATGATGTATCAGTACTGTGTGGTAATATCACAGTCCTTTAATTTTAAAATAAAAATACTGGAGTACTCTTTCTACTAGTTGATATACATCATTTTGACTGTGTCATCAGCTTTCTGATAAGCACTCATGACCTGAAAAGACAAGAAGCCTGAGGGACTCCAGTTAAAGCAATGAAAAATAATTGGGAGTCAGATTCTTGAGGGAGAAAATGATGGTGCTCTATATAAGTGCTGACCACAATCCCAAACTTAGTCCACAGAATCAGAGTAGCTTGATGTTTCTTCTGAAATGATCAGCAATGAAGTGAGATTTTAAATGGCAGCATTAAACTTCAATGTTAACACCATATTGTCCTGAACAATACCAGATTAACTCTGAGTTTTTAATTAAAGAGTCAGAAATCTCTCCTTACCAACCAGCACTCTTCCTAGTTTGATAGTCCAAGGTTTGTTTGGTTAAATTCAAAGGTCATAGGGATATGTGTATTAAAAAAACCCCCAAAAATGATGAGGTTCACTTTCTTTTTTTTCAGTAACCCAGAAGTTCTTGTAAAATGACAAGTAATTATGGGAAAACAGCCCCTACTTTCTCCAGACATATCCTATCTGTGTGCATTCAGTGTTTTATCTGCTGATAGTGGTGATTTAAAACATGTTTTTACTACTTTTTGCTACTGATAGACTTGGAAGAGCCAACACATCTAAGAGGTTGCTGTATCTATTTGATCTTGTCCATCAGTAGAATTGTTTACTAAATTCCAATCATTATCCCTGTGCAGGCCTGTTGAAGACAATGGAGTCACACAGGTGTCACCGAGGACCAAATTAGCCCTGCAAAACCTGTTTTATTGGTGATGATGTGCACAGTACCTAGCTTTACTCTGAGTCTATGCTGAATTTGCAAGGTAGCAGTTCCAAAAATTATGGATCTGCCAAGGAGAAACCTAGCACAACGGTGGGAGGAGGCTATTGGGTATTTCTTTGCAGCTCCTTGATTCATTGGGTGGCTCTGTGCTGGCTGAAGCTCTAACCCAAATTAGAGCATCCTGACAATTGTGCCAACCTTTGTCAGCTTGCAGTGGTCCCCAAAAAACTGTAATCCAGCTAAGGATAGCCAGAGCGCTATGCCTCTAACATTCTCCCTGACCGCCTGCTACAATCATAGAATTGCAGGACTGGAAGGGACCTTGAGAGGTCATCTAGTCCAGTCCCCTGAACTCATGAGAGGACTAAGTATTATCTAGACCAGTGGTTCTCAACTGAGCTGCTTTCAGGGGGCCATAGGGCCCCACGGCTGAAGCCCGGCACTCCAAGCCCTGGCACCCCATGGGGCTGAAACCAGGAGTGGAGCCACAGGGTACCCTGAGCCTCAGTGCCTCTCCCTGCCCCCAGAGCTAACATTCCAAGCCCAGCACCCCCCATGGGTCTGAAGCCAGAAATGTGGGGCTGAAGCCCTGAGCCCTGGCATCCCTGTGGGGCTGAAGGTGGGAGCACAGCCATGGGGCTGAAGCCCAGAGCCCTGGTGCCCCTGTGAGTCTAAAGCCCAGAGTCCTAGCACCCTGCAGGGCAGAAGCCTTACCTCCCCCCAGCCCCGTCACCCTGTGAGGTTGGAGCCCTGAGATCCCCCTCCATCCCCAGCACCCCACGGGACTGAAACTCTCAGCTCCTCCCCACAGCCCCGTCACCTCTTGCCCGGTGGCTGAGGTTCGGAGCTCTGAGGCCCCCCTCCCACTTTGGCTGAAGCCATGAGCCCTAAGGTTCCCCCCCACTCACTCTCCCCCCCCCCCCCCCCGGGGCCCTGGAATTCATATAGCATGGGGGCGGGGGCTCAGAAAGATAAGGGTTGAGAACTCCCGATCTAGACCATTCCTAACAGGTGTTTGTCTAACCTGCTCTTAAAAATTTCCAATGACAGAGATTCCACAATCTCCCTAGGCAATTTATTCCAGTAGTTAATCATCCTGACAGTTAGGAAGCTTTTTCTAATGTCCAACCAAACTGTCCTTGCTGCAGTTTAAGCCCATTTTGTCTTGTCCTCAGAAGTTAAGGAAAACAATTGATCTCCCTCCTCCTTGTAACAACCTTTTATGTGCTTGAAAACTGTTATGTCCCCTCTCGGTCTTATTTTTTTAATATTCCCTCATAGGTCATGTTTTCTAGGCCTTTAATCATTTTTGTTGCTCTTCTCTGGACTTTCACCCATTTGTCCACATCTTTCCTGAAACGTGGCGCCCAGAACTGGACACAATACTCCAGCTGAGGCCTGAGTAAAGCGGAAGAATTACTTCTTGTGTCTTGCTTACAACACTCCTGCTAGTACATCCCAGAATGATGTTTGCTTTTTTTGCAACAGTGTTACACGCTTGACTCATATTTAGCTTGTGATTCACTGTGAGCCCCCAATCCCTTTCTGCAGTACTGCTTCCTAGGCAGTCATTTCCCGTTTTGTACGTGTGCAGCTGAAGGTTTCTTCCTAAGTGGGATACTTTGCATATGTCATAATTGAATTTCATCCTATTTACTTCAGGTCATTTCTCCAGTTTGTCCAGATCATTTTGAATATTAATCCTATCTTTCAAAGCTCCTGGTATTGTCCGTGAACTTTATAAGTGTACTCTCTATGCCCTTACCTAAATCATTGGGATTAAGTGGTGAGGTGGAACAAGAGCTGGGTCAGCTGGCCACATGCCACTATTTTCCAGGGTTTTCGCACTATCAGAGCAGTTTTGAGGGGCAGGAATGCATCAGAGAATCTGACTCTTAATCTTTTTCTGTTTCAATTGAGCACATGATATAGATAAACGGTAAACAAAGAATCCAGGATGCCTTTTTACAA
Source organism: Lepidochelys olivacea (assembly GCF_965140295.1). Taxonomy (NCBI): domain Eukaryota; kingdom Metazoa; phylum Chordata; order Testudines; family Cheloniidae; genus Lepidochelys; species Lepidochelys olivacea. Next base: position 65,463,760 of record NC_140416.1, on the reverse strand, counting down.
GGTCCCTATTCAGAATAGAGGTGCACTTTAATTATTGTTAAGGGAAGGATTTAAATATGAAGGAATTTAGAACTGATAAGGTGTTATCTGGGTTATAGTCCCCAGATCTGATCCTTGGCAGACCTGCTTTATTGTGGTGCTCTTAATATATTCTCATATTAGTTCCTAATATAATTAGGGTTGGGAGTCTATCTGTGGGCTCATTGAACAAAGAAACTTTGCCCTTACTTGCAAATGGAATGGGAGATGGAGTCAGTCCAACATGCCTTCCCACAGATAGGGAAATTAAGGCATTAAGAATTCACTTACTCTTTCTCCTGAGTGTCTGGATGTTGAAGGCAGCTACCATTCTGCTCCTAAAGAGGAGAAAGCCCAATCAAAGGTAACTACTGAAAATCTGTACTCAAAGTAGGGCTTTTTGGCAGCCGAGGAAGTGTGGAGGCAGTAAAAGCAAAAGGTCTTCTGCATCTGCCCTTTTCTCTAAAATGGTTAAGTGAACTTTGCTTCTACTTTAAGGATTAAAAATTGATGAGATATGTCTCATTCATCAGTGTCGTTGGTTTTCCCCCTTCAAATTGACCTCTCCAACAATTAAATTGGGCGGGAAGAAGCTTCTTTTCTGTGTGCCTTGCTGCGAACACAGACTTCTGTTTCCTCTCATCTTTATAACAATACAATAAGAAACATTTTCTTGTTCATTTTCTAGCAGAACTGTTATCAGTGTAGTTGGCTTTCCAGCTAGGATGCCTTTGCATAAGCATTGATAAATACAACCCACTATGTCCTCTTTATCTCCACTTATGAAAGTGTGCCACATGAATTCAGCATTGGCTAGGGCAATAAAGTACTCTTCATTCTTCTAAAACAATATTACAAATAAAGAAAAGTTTAAAATGTACCATAAAGTGGCCTTGTGTAGTCACTGAATGCACCTGATACCCAGGGCTAAAAGGTTGTTGGGTGCTGCTCCATATACCTCTTATGTCATTTGCAAGCCAGTGGAATGTCTGACTTTTAAAAGAACAACACTGTATTTAGAAGCAAGGGAATGCAACATGAAAGGGTTTAAAGATGGGTTGGTGCTCTGAAGGACATGGGACAGTGAGTGATTTTCTGTCACTAATTTCCCCAACACTTTTTTAGGATTTTTATAGCACATGTAATATGTAGTTCCTAAGGGGGTGCTGGAGAAATGTGCTTGCTTTTGTGAGTTTCAGACTCCTAATATTGTTTGAATGAAGTTCCTTGTATTTAATTCCATGTTTAAAATCAATACTCTATCACTGAGTACATACAGATTCAGTTTCCTAGCAGCTTCCTTATTTTAGTGATATTATCAGCTACTAAAGGAATTAAATAACACTGACATACAATAAAGCTTTCTTCTAAAGTTTGCCTGCAATCACTGTATTTCCTTACAGTGATGTCTTGTTGTGCCAACTGTTATCGCAGGGGCTTGGTTTATTAGCTGAATGATGAAAATACTCTACCTTCAGGCATCTTTCTTGAGAATACTGTCTCTTAAAAAGCTGTGTCCCTTCTTGTCTTCCGGATGAGATGTCAAAACAAGTTCCTAACAGCTTCTAGTCATTATAGAGATCCAATGGCAATGATAGGAGTAGGGGTATACATCCATGTATCTAGGCCAAATTCCAACTCTTTCAATTTATAATCTGCCTCTATAAATTTCTCCTGCAGTTACCCTTGTATGTGGTATTCATTTCAGGTCCTGTTTTATTAAACAGTTGCTGTGTTGTGCTCCAGAGATGGCTACACTTCATAATATTACTATATATTCCTGTATCGCTTACTTGCTTCACAGGTGGTTTTGAGAGGCTTAAGGTGTGTCTATGCTTCCATCTGGGGTGTGTGATTCCTAGCGTGAGGAGACCTACTCATGCTCGCTTTCATGAAGCTAGTGTGCTAAAAATAGAATGCAGCTGCAGTAGCATGATCTGTAGAAGGGGCTAGCTGCCCCAAGTGCATTCCCATCAGAGATGCTAAGTATGAATTTAAGGTGGCTAGCCCCTCCTCCTGCTTTTGCCACATTCTATTTTTAGCATGCTAGCACAGGGTTGGGCAAATTACAGGCCACATCCGGCCCATCAGACCTTTTAATCCAGCCCTTGGCTCCTGCCCAGGAGTGGGGTCGGGGGTTTGCCCCACTCTGCGTGGCCCCAGGGGAGCAGTCAGCATGACCCCCCCCCCCCGGTTTCTACATAGTATGCAGAGGTGCAGCCAGGCGGCTCTGTGTACTGCCCCATCCACAGGCACTGCCCCCATGGCTCCTGGACAATAGGAGCTGTGTGGGCAGCACCTGTGGATGGGGTAGTGCACGCAGATCCGCCTGGTCGCACCTCTGTGTAGGACCCAGAGGGTGGACGTGCTTCCAGGATCTGCTTGAGGTAAGCACCGCACAGAGCCTGCATCCCTGAGCCCCCCTGTGCCTCAATCCCCTGCCCCAGCACTGATCTCCCCCCCCCCCCCCAGTCCCCTCAATCCCAGCCCAGAGCCTGCACCCCCAGGTAGAGCCCTCACCCACCCCACCCCCCGTAACCCAATAGCCTGCCCCATCCCTGATCCCCTTCCTGCCCTCTGAGCCCCTTGTTCCTGGCCTGGAGCACCCTCTTACACCCCAAACCCCTCATCCCCATCCCCAGCCCCACCCCAGAGCCCGCACCCACAGCCAGAGCCCTCTCACACATCCCTGTCTCAGCCTAGAGCCCCCTCCCGCACCCTGAACTCCTCATTTCTGGCCCCTCCCCAGAGCCTGCTCTCCCAGGCAGAGCCCTCACCCCCTCTCGCACCCCTACCACCAATTTCATGAGCATTCATGGCCTGCCATACAATTTCCATACCCTGATGTGGCCCTCAGGCCAAAAAGTGTGCCCGCTCCTGCGCTAGCTCGATGAAAGCTAGCTCGGAGGTCTCCTCAAGCTAGGAACTGCCCCCCCAAACTCCAGGTGTAGACATAATGCTTATGTAAAGTGTTGTCAAAACCTTGGATGACAGTTGGTAGAAAGTGTAATCTTGATATTTGAAAAACACTGTCAGCTGTGTTCCTTTCCTGACTTGCATTTGTTAAACTGTGAACAGTTGCCATCCACAGTAGAATCTTAACCACAGTATTGATTACTCTTAATAAGTTTGTGTTAATGTTCCCTTCATCTTTTTTTAATTTAAGAGATGGGAAAAGTATGGTATATTTTGTTTTGGTGTTTTTTTGTTCCTTGGTTGAGGGGTGAATAGTATAAGCTATTACTGTTTGTAATATGATACATAAACCTGAAGAGATGTTAAATGACACAAGGGAGAAAACACTCAATATCCACATGTCATAAATATAAAGGGAAGAGTAAACACCTTTAAATCCCTCCTAGCCAGAGGAAACACCCTTTCACCTGTAAAGGGTTAAGAAGCTAAGACAACCTTGCTGGCACCTGACCAAAATGACCAATGAGGAGACAGGATAGTTTCAAAGCTGGAGGGGGTAGGAGGGGAACAAAGGGTTCTCTGTCTGTGTTGCTTTTGCCCGGACCAGAGCAGGAATGCAGGTCAGAACTCCTGTAAAAAGTCAAAAGAAAAGGAGTACTTGTGGCACCTTAGAGACTAACCAATTTATTTGAGCATAAGCTTTTGTGAGCTACAGCTCACTTCATCGGAAGCAAAAAAGTCAATAAGCAATTGAGTTAGATATGCGTTAGATTCTGTTTTGTTTAAATGGCTGATAAAATAAGTTGTGCTGAATGGAATGTATATTCCTGTTTTTGTGTCTTTTTGTAACTTAAGGTTTAGCCTAGAGGGATTGTCTATGTTTTGAATCTCAAATACCTGTAAGGTATTTACCATCCTGATTTTACAGAGGTGATTTTTACTTTAATTAAAATTCTTCTTTTAAGAACCTGATTGCTTTTTCATTGTTCTTAAGATCCAAGGGTTTGGGTCTGTGTTCACCTATGCAAATTGGTGAGGATTTTTATCAAGCCTTCCCCAGAAAAGGGGGTGAAGGGCTTGGGGGGATTTTGGGGGGGAAAGATGTTTCCAGGTGGGCTCTTTCCCAGTTATATTTGTTAGACGCTTGATGGTGGCAGCAATAAAGTCCAGGGACAAAAGGTAAAATAGTTTGTACCTTGGGGAAGTTTTAACCTAAGCCGGTAAAAATAAGCTTAGGAGGTTTTTCATGCAGGTCCCCACATCTGTACCCTAGAGTTTAGAGTGGAGAAGGAACCTTGACACCACATAGCATACTTTATGCACTCATTTAACAAAAAGAAAAATGACATCACATCAGTAAGTGCTTATGCCTTTTAAAAAAATAAAATAAGTGTGGTTCTTAAATGTAATTTTATTTTCAATATACAGCTCTGTATTTTTATTTTTCAAGGTGCTGTTCAAACAGTAACTATTTTCAGAGCTGAGAATAGAACCCAGTTTTCCTGAGTCGCACTTTTGTGCTCTGACCATAAACTCTTACCTTTCCAAAAGATGGCAAGGTTGCTCATCATTGTCATTCTGAATTAAAAAAAGAACTAACCTTTTATCCATTGAAAGAAGAGCCTATTACTACCATGCTCTCCTGAGTAATTGTCTTAGCTGAGATGAACCAGAGGCTAATGTTAGGAGAGGGTTGCTGGTTTCAGTTATAAGTGATCCTGACTACTTAATTCATGAGCTGTTCTTTTAGTCCAGCAGTTGAGGGAATAGATATGAACCAGAGTTCAGTTTTAATTTCCTTACCTCCTTTTATGGGAGTGACATTGCACTCCATATGTTTATGGAAATACATTATATTTACACTTATAAGTATAATTGGAATATGCTTTATGCAAAGGTAAGGTATCATTACAAAGCTTATAATCTGAGTGTGTTCATCCTATTTGTATGAATGTATCATTCTTGTATCTGAAGCTAGAAATATGAAGTGTGGGCCATTAATTGTGGCTTGGAATCTTGATGGCTCCCATTAACTAGGACAATGGGTTGTAAATGGCTCTGTTTACTTATAAGCCTTCCTGTGTGCCAACCAGCCCCAGAAGAATGGAGACTAGGGGTCTTACAGGACATGGGATCATGTCACATGATACTGGAATCCATTTTAAACCTGGTGCTTTTCCATTTAGAAGGAGGGGTGGGAACCCAGAGAAACAAAGGATTCCTGCCATGGGCCAAAGCTATAAAAAGGGGTGGAGCAGAACAAGGGGGCTGCAAGTAATGAGAAATCCCCTAGTTACCACCTGAGCTGGAACTAACCAGGATTGTACCGGGGAAAGGATTGGGACCAGACTAAAAGGGAGTCTAGTCTGTGAAAGAAGCTTATTGGAACACCTCTGAGGGTGAGATTTACCTGTATCCAGTTTCTTAAATGTATTAGGCTTAGACTTGTGTGTTTTGTTTTATTTTGCTTGGTAACTTACTTTGTTCTGTCTGTCTGTTACTTGAAACCACTTAAATCCTACTTTTTATACTTAATAAAATCACTTTTGTTTATTAATTAACCCAGAGTAAGTGATTAATATCTGGGGGAGTAAGCAGCTGTGCATCTCTCTCTCTGTGTTATAGAATCATAGAATATCAGGGTTGGAAGGGACCTCAGGAGGTCATCTAGTCCAACCCCCTGCTCAAAGCAGGACCGATCCCCAATTAAATCATCCCAGCCAAGGCTTTGTCAAGCCTGACCTTAAAAACTTCTAAGGAAGGAGATTCCACCACCTCCCGAGGTAACGCATTCCAGTGTTTCACCACCCTCCTAGTGAAAAGGTTTTTCCTAATATCCAACCTTAATCTCCCCCACTGCAACTTGAGACCATTACTCCTTGTTCTGTCATCTGCTACCCCTGAGAACAGTCTAGAGCCATCCTCTTTGGAACCCCCTTTCAGGTGGTTGAAAGCAGCTATCAAATCCCCCCTCATTCTTCTCTTCCGTAGACTAAACATCCCCAGTTCCCTCAGCCTCTCCTCATAAGTCATGTGTTCCAGTCCCCTAATCATTTTTGTTGCCCTCTGCTGGACTCTTTCCAATTTTTCCACATCCTTCTTGTAGTGTGGGGCCCAAAACTGGACACAGTACTCCAGATGAGGCCTCACCAGTGTCAAATAGAGGGGGATGATCACGTCTCTCGATCTGCTGGCAATGCCCCTACTTATACATCCCAAAATGCCATTGGCCTTCTTGGCAACAAGGGCACACTGTTGACTCATATCCAGCTTCTTGTCCACTGTAACCCCTAGGTCCTTTTCTGCGGAACTGCTGCCGAGCCATTCAGTCCCTAGTCTGTAGCGGTGCATTGGATTCTTCCGTCCTAAGTGCAGGACTCTGCACTTGTCCTTGTTGAACCTCATCAGATTTCTTTTGGCCCAATCCTCCAATTTGTCTAGGTCCCTCTGTATCCTATCCCTACCCTCCAGTGTATCTGCCTCTCCTCCCGGTTTAGTGTCATCTGCAAAGTTGCTGAAGATGCAATCCACACCATCCTCCAGATCATTTATGAAGATATTGAACAAAACCAGCCCCAGGACCGACCCTTGGGGCACTCCACTTGATACCGGCTGCCAACTAGACATGGAGCCATTCATCACTACCTGTTGAGCCTGACAATCTAGCCAACTTTCTATCCACCTTATAGTCCATTCATCCAGCCCATACTTCTTTAACTTGCTGGCAAGAATACTGTGGGAGACAGTGTCAAAAGCTTTGCTAAAGTCAAGGAACAACACATCCACTGCTTTCCTTTCTCCACAAAACCAGTTATCTCGTCACAGAAGATTAGTCAGGCATGACTTGCCCTTGGTGAATCCATGCTGACTGTTCCTGATCACTTTGCTCTCCTCTAAGTGCTTCAGAGTTGATTCCTTGAGGACCTGCTCCATGATTTTTCCAGGGACTGAGGTGAGGCTGACTGGCCTGTAGTTCCCAGGATCCTCCTTCTTCCCTTTTTTAAAGATGGGCACTACGTTAGCCTTTTTCCAGTCATCTGGGACCTCCCCCAATCACCATGTGTTTTCAAAGATAATGGCCAATGGCTCTGCAATCACATCCGCCAACTCCTTTAGCACTCTCGGATGCAACGCATCTGGCCCCATGGACTTGTGCACGTCCAGCTTTTCTAAATAGTCCCGAACCACTTCTTTCTCCACAGAGGGCTGGTCACCTCCTCCCCATGCTGTGCTGCCCAGTGCAGTAGTCTGGAAGCTGACCTTGTTCGTGAAGACAGAGGCAAAAAAAGCATTGAGTACATTAGGTTTTTCCACATCCTCTGTCACTAGATTGCCACCGTCATTCAGTAAGGGGCCCACACTTTCCTTGACTTTCTTCTTGTTGCTAACATACCTGAAGAAACCCTTCTTGTTACTCTTAACATCTCTTGCTAGCTGCAACTCCAGGTGTGATTTGGCCTTCCTGATTTCACTCCTGCATGCCCGAGCAATATTTTTATACTCATCCTTGGTCATTTGTCCAATCTTCCACTTCTTGTAAGCTTCTTTTTTGTGTTCAAGATCAGCAAGGATTTCATTGTTAAGCCAAGCTGGTCGCCTGACATATTTACTATTCTTTCTACGCATTGGGATGGCTTGTCCCTGTAACCTCAATAAGGATTCTTTAAAATACAGCCAGCTCCCCTGGACTCCTTTCCCCTTCATGTTATTCTCCCAGGGGATCTTGTCCATCAGTTCCCTGAGGGAGTCAGTCTGCTTTTCTGAAATCCAGGGTCCGTATTCTGCTGCTTTCCTTTCTTCGTTGTGTCAGGATCCTGAACTTGACCATCTCATGGTCACTGCCTCCCAGGTTCCCATCCACTTTAGCTTCCCCTACTAATTCTTCCTGGTTTGGGAGCAGCAGGTCAAGAAGAGCTCTGCCCCTAGTTGGTTCCTCCAGCACTTGCACCAGGAAATTGTCCCCTATATTTTCCAAAAACTTCCTGGATTGTCTGTGCCCCGCTGTATTGCTCTCCCAGCAGATACCAGGGTGATTGAAGTCCCCATGAAAACCAGGACGTGCGATCTAGTAACTTCTGCCAGTTGCTGGAAGAAAGCCGGAGGGCGGACAATTTATGAGTTTACCCTGTATAAGCTTTATACAGAGTAAAACTGATTTATTTGGGGTTTGGATCCCATTGGGAACTGGGTGCTGGAGATAGGTGACTTGCTGAGCAGTTTTTGGTTAAAGTCTGCAGCTTTGGGGGCCTGGACTAGACCTGGGTCTGTGTTGCAGCAGATTTGCATGTCTGGCTCAACAAGGCAGGGTTCTGGAGTCCCAAGCTGACAGGGAAAACAGGCTCAGAGGTAGTTTCAGCACATCAGGTAACAGTCCCAAGGGGGTCTCTGTGACCGAACCTGTCACAATGGGGAAAGACTAAATTATAATTTCTTCAGTAATTAGGCTTCACTTGTGGATTTGATAGTAATATTTTGAACTCTGTAGCTCGCTCCTCCTTTTGGAGGATATCAAAGTGCTTTACAAAAAATAAGCTTCACAAAAGTCCTTTGAGGTATATCCATATTTTGCTCCTTTTACAGATGATTTAACAATCAAAAGTGGTCTCCAATTTTGGTTGCTTCCATTTTTGGGTGGCCAATTTGAGGCCTGATTTTTCTGAGGTGCTGGGTACCTGCAGCCACCATTGACTTTGGATTGAGTTGAAGGTTTCCAGCTGCTTTTACAGGTGTTAAGGCACAGGTTCAATTCCTGTTGCCACCTTAGATGTTGCAAAGAAGAGTCAGAATGCCTGGAAAAGCAGGAGCAATGGTAACTACTACTTCTAGGGACTGTTCCTGTGTAAGAGGAGGAGAAGACCCAAGAACTATCCTCTGAGATGAGTCATCAGTGGGGGGCAGGAAAGGAGACATCCCTATGCCCAATATGCTGGAGAGTATCGGGAGAAGAGGACCAGGTGTCTGGCCAGCATGCCCAGGGAAGAGTCTGTCAATAGTGTATCTGTGAGTGAGCCTCCCTGCCCAGACCCACAGACTCAGTGGGGCTTGCACACGTGTGCTAAAAATAGCTGTGTAGCTACTGCTTCGATGTTGCAACTATGGTTGTAGGTTAGGCTCTTAAATCCAGGGGCTGGGCTCAGCAGCTTGCTCCCAGATTCAGTGTAGATATACTCTAAGGGTCAGGGAAGCATGTACCGGGGGAGAGGAGGACCAGAAATGAAGTGAAATGAAGAATAAAGGGAAACCCATTTTTCTTTTTCAAAAAATGTAATAAAAACAGCTAAAAGACATGCATACTTTCCTCATCTTACATTTCCCTATAAACAATTGCTGTAGCTGCCACAGGGATATTGTGCAGTTGTAAGTGGGAGGTGTCTTTTGAGATGTGGTTATACCATGGAAAAAGTTTGAGAACCCCTTTTCTAACCAGTATACCACATTCCTTCTATACCTACATCTGATATTGCTCACCTGGAGCAAACCATGTTCTCTTTTCTGTGGGCTCAGTAAGCCTTGATAACTGCAGACCTAGTGTGATTGCATATGGGAGGAGCCTGCGCAGATGCTCTGTACCCCTGGGTAGAGAAGCACAGTTCCACAAGGTCTCCCTGCACTCCCATGTGAAGGAGTTCTTTGGGGATAGTCCTAGGATGGTGATCCATGACTATATGTGGATCCAACAGCCAAAGCCCCTCCCAGCATATGGGGAAGTAACAGATGGAGCAGCTAGTGCCCATTCTTTGTTAACCTCTGTGAACCTCCCAAGCATGCAACTTGAATAAACAGGTTGTGCATTGCATTCAGGCTTTGACTACTGGAGTGAGAGAGGAAACTAGCTAACTGATAGAGAACTCTTTGGAGAGAGGTAAAAGGTGTTCTCAGAAAACTCTCATCCTTGCAGCCCATTCCAAACAAGGAAGAACAAGGAGGGGGTGAGGTTTTTAGGCTCTTCTGTGGTGGATAACACCAAAAATTCAGCTATCATTGGTCGCTGTGTAATGATTAGGGTTTTCACTTAGTAGGAACAAATGATGTACTGTACCTTCCATTTTCGAATGAAAACACATGCAACCCTATGTAGCAATAACTTAATGTTTACTTTCTGATATCTTTGTAAAGGAGTCTGACAAGTATTATGGACAAATGCTGGTATTGCCTCTGTGTCAGATACTTTACACAAGCAAGTTCAGGCATGCTGCTTAATTTGTATTGTTTAGCAATGGGTGCTGGGGGGTAGGACCAGGGACCCCTGCTGTTGCTGGGGAGGGGTTGGTGGGGCTGTCAGGTTCCCTACCCGGCTTCAATCAGCATGTCCCTGCAGCTCCTGGGGGGAGGGCCCAAGGGAACCACAGCCAATGGGAGCTGTGGGGGCGATGTGCACGGGCAGTGCGCAGAGCACCCTGGTCCTTCCGCCTTGGAGCTGTAGGGACATGCTGGTGGGAGCCGGGGGCAGCCAGCACCAACTGCTGCAGAAGTCACAGAGGTCACGGCAAGTCGCGGAATCCATGGCTTCCGTGACCGACACGCAGCCTTAATTATAGGCCATTGTGATATAACCGCTCCCCAAACCTCTGTACTTATACACTGCGAAAGCTGAGCTAATGTGCAGCTATAATATGTACGGAGGCTAACTGAAGCAAGATTATTCCTGATAGGAGCTGGAATATCTGTGAGCTTTTGCATAGGGTTCTTTGTCCTCATGTAACATATACTAACAAATGTGGAGTTTGTCATTTGATTGGTAGCCCCTGCTCTCTCAGTGGCAGCTGTACGGGAGTGTTTGAGGTGTTGTCTCTTTTTGGGTTTGAGGGAGCCAGAGTTTGGAAGATCAGCTTCCTCCCTGTGCACTTGCAACTGCTGGTGGGCCTCCCTAAACAGCATGTGCCAAAATATAGTCCTATACTTGTAAAGCAGTTCTGATAGAATCCTGTTAACTAGCTGTCATTAGTAAAATTTACTGTTATAAAATGTTGCCTCATGTTCTGGTTTCTAATATTGTCTTTCAACTTGCAAAAACATACGCATTGAACACCCAGTAGTGACTTGTCTTATGTTAGGACAATAATGAAAACACTACAGTTAAAAGCGCGAAGGAAGCCATGTTTAATTTTTAATGCGACACTAAACTTCATTTGGCAGTGTATACTATCTGTCTTTTTCTGTGCAAAGTTATGGGGGGCGGGAAAGCACCCGCTGACACACAACCATCTATCTAATGGAGTACATTATTGATGGTTTTTGTTTTTAAATTGTCCATTGAGGATTTGTTTCATTTTGCACCCTAAGGACAGAAATGGTCATTACTGAAGACCGGCACATAGTGACTTAACACAGATAATATATGAAAACAAAGAAATCACACGTACATTTGTGAAAGTTAGTTTCTGAGAGTTTTACGCTCCTCATTCTGTTTTAAAATGATTGTGCTAGTTTTGACCATAACTTCACGTGCCCAAAAAGCACAGCTTGGTTTTGTGTCCTAATTCCAGCTCAGCAAGTGGTGGGAGCAAGAGGGAAGATAATTCTGCCCCCTTTCCTCCAACGCATAATTGAAGCCTGAACAGAAGAGATGCTGTTTACCTCACAAACCATCCTATTTGAAGCTGTGTACAAGGCCTTCATTGATACAGCAGGATCTTAATTTTACACCAATACAGTTTAGATATAACTTTCATATTGAAAAAAATTTAGAAAGTTACAAACAGTATTTGGAAAACACTGTAATTTGTTTAATATTATTTTCCATCCTTAGTGATAGGTCATTAATCCAGTTTTTTTCGTGATACCACACTCCTGCTTCTATGGAACTCTCATTGAGAAATTTTTCATTTCTAAGTAAGTTGAGTTTTTTATCCATCCCTTCATTCTGTGTGAAATGCACCTTTGTAGTTGTTGTAAAATCTCCTCTTTGATTTGTGCTTTTAAATCTACAAATTGTATTAGAAATTAAGAGCTTTCAAATCCTTCTGTTTTGGGGAGTGGGAGAGAGGAAAGAGCAGGCTGTGGGTGTAAATGGCATTTTCTCATGAAATATTTGCAAAGCATTCTATCCTTGGCATAGTTTTGGTTGGGGGAAACAAACAGAAGTGAAAAGGAGAGCATGCTATAAGAAAAAGGCTTTTTGTGGAATAATTGGATCACTATGTAATGAATTGCATTGGAGGGAGGGAAATCATCACCATGAGCATTTTATTCTGTTGTGTCTTCTCTGCCAGCAACACAGCTGCTGCGTTCAATAGTCATTTACATGGCTTGGATTTTAGAGGAATAAAGTCAGTCTTCTGGCTATATCAAGATGTCTTTCCTCTCCAGAAAATTTAACTGGGAATTTTAATGAATAATCTTGAAATTCAGAGAAGATTTTATGAAGGACAAAAAAAAGACCCTTTGTAATTTAGTATCCGGGTGACAATATTTAGGGGTTATGAAAAGAGGCAGAAATACAAATGGAAAAACATTAGTTGCAAACAATTAGTTTATGAAGCTATTAAAGGAGGAAACAATCACATACTTCAGTGTAAGTTTGCTTACAAATATAAATGAAAAATGCTTGCATTTCAAAATATGAAGTATAAAAAGGGGAAATGGGGGTATGGAGTATAAAAGGGGAAACAAATAGCAGAGAATCACTGTCACATCATCAGTTATATGAATATTCAGAAAAATTGTCTAATGCTGCAGTATTTGCACTCAGACACAAGTATTTACAGGCACTGACTATTGATTATTGGCTGCATAGATTAAGCCAGATGCATAGATTATGCAAAGGAGAAAAAGCCAATAATTGAGTTTTTCCTTCTGCTTCCAGTTCTAGGCAAATCACCTTACCTCCCTATGCCTCAGTTTCTCATCTGGAAAACACTGACAAACACTTATATCATGCGTGTTGTGAAGATGAATTAGTTAATATTCACAGAACACTTTGAACCAGTGAAGCACTATGAGTGCTATATATTAGTAAATTTTTTTTTTAGCAGCTGTACATTACAATATTGTCCACAGATGTGAGAGGGTTGCTTTTGTCACCAACCTCCTTTTTCTGAAAAGTGTGGGTGGTAGTTGTTTATGTTGCTGTAATACACGAGGGTTGAGGCGACGTTGTACTATGGCGTGTAAAAGCATATACCAAAAACGTGATTCTTGCCCCATAGAGCTTATAGTCTAAGTATCAGTATTCAGCTGACTGAAGAGAGAGAGAGAGAGCAGAAAAAGAGCATCTAAGAAGGAAATCAGGTGAGGAGAAGGCACAGAGAGGTGGAAATAGCTGAAGAAGGGGGGCGTCAGTATAATGAAATCTACATCATCTTCTCTGTCCATAACAGGTAGATGCAAAATAGAACAAGCCTACTGAAACGAACTTCTGCAGCCTGACCAAATTACAGTCTGAATAGGTCAGTGGAAAAACTGGAGAAACCTGCTCCCTAAAAGGCACAACATAGTAAAACTGTAAATGGCTTTGGGATATTCAGCCAAGCACATCACCTGCCTACTACTGAAGGGTTCTCTGTCTGCCTGTGGGTACATAAAATGAGAGAGACTAGAGAGCGAATTGTAGGATTTCTTTATTGCAAGTTGTTTTGTATGTAGGAGTGATCTACAATCGGACATGTTTTGTAGTGACTATGAATATTGCAGTGTCTTGAAAGTAAAAATGAAAACTTTGCATTGGTGACCCTCCTTGTTCAATGGCCCACTTTCTGAAGTTGTTGTGAAGCATAAAACTAATTAAAAGGGTGACCTTGTTAGTTTGCAGTCAGGGTTTTTTTGTTCTGCTTTTTGATTGTCTCAACGATATAGATTGCACTCTCTTCCTTGGGCTGATCTTTCATGCTTGGACTTCATTGTCTAGACAGGTAGGATTTTACTACTTTCATCCATGTTCCTCAGGTAATGAGGTTCTTGCCTCCCCAAGGTAATGATGCTTGTAGGACTGACTAGTCTTGGATGAGAAGATCCTCCAGTTTCTCATTCCTTTCAATCTGCATGGTGTTCCCCATAGTAGTCCTAAATCCCCTATGTTCTCCTTAAAAAGAAAACGAGTACTTGTGGCACCTTAGAGACTAACCAATTTATTTGAGCATAAGCTTTCGTGAGCTACAGCTCACTTCATCGGATGCTGTAGTTCACGAAAGCTCATGCTCAAATAAATTGGTTAGTCTCTAAGGTGCCACAAGTACTCCTTTTCTTTTTGCGAATACAGACTAACATGGCTGCTACTCTGAAACCTATGTTCTCCTTCTACTTCACTTAACTATAACTCACTCTTGATCTTCTGCAGGGTGTTTCTGGAGGGATACACATAGGATGGAAAGTCATCTCCACAGTGCTTCCAAATCCTTGCCCAGCCAAGAAGCAGTTGTCCTGAGGTCACGTTTAACCCCAAATCATTCTTTCCCCCACCCCGTCGTGGTATATGGCTCTGATAACTGAACCATTAGACTTCTCTTCTGGGAGTAAGTTTTGTTGAGAAAATCACATTGAATTTCAGCTATATCACTAAGCCCCACAAATATCTGCCTATGCTAGTTAATGGTTATTATTTTAAAAGTACTGTATAAAGTACTGGCTTGAATGTAGAGTTAATTGCATGAGCCTTCTAGCCTTTTGGGGATGCACTACTGATGGGATTTTACAAGTAAACTGCCAATCTTTTTTCTTTCCTTTTTGGGCAGCTGGCTTATGAAAGGTCCTGTTGGACAGGGCTACCTTAACATTGCATAATGGAATACATTTATTGTAACAGCTGCAGTCTAGTTCGGCACAGCCATTTTGTTCAGTTCTGAAAATGTGCTGTTTCTGGCATGTTGCAGACATGAGATTGGACTTGAATGAATAATCAAAACTGTAAAAACCCAGACGGTGCTGCAGATATTGTGAGACTGCTTCTCAAAGTGTCAGGGTACAAACAGTAAATATTTGAATATATTTTAAAGAAAACCAAAACTCACTTTTATAGTGTGTTTTTTTTCCCCCCCAGTAGCTATTTCCCTGCACACCTTATCTTTGACTAAAATTGTTTTGTCTCTGACTGAAATGTGTGTGTGGCCTTGGAGACTGAGTTAATCATCTTTCTTTGGCTTTGAGGCCCCCTACATTGTGACACGAGTCCATGGTGTTTCTGATCCAACAAAAGTTTACCCAGGATAGCTCATCGGTGAAAAGTAAAATTGATTTCTCTATTTCGCGCTCTCTCTTTTTTGTGAAAATTGATTCAGTTTGTGATGCCTCTGAATAGCATAGAAAGGAGCAGTAAAGATGGATAAAAGTCATTCTTTTAAGTGTCCAGTTACACTGGAGAAGTTAACTGTGTGCACTAGTGTTTTATAACTCCAAAATTTTGAATGTAGTATTTCCTAATAAATGGTTGGGATTTTTTCCTACATTTGCTTTGTATTATGGAAAGCTCTCACTGTTTAATATTGGAAAAGTGAGGAATTTATTATTTGTGTTAATAAGTTAATAGATTCGAAGACCAGCAAGCACCACAGTGATCATCTAGTTTGATCTCTTGCATAACCTAGACCATAGAACAGGGGTGGGCAAGCCTTTTGGCCTGAGGGTTGCATCGGGCTATGGAAATTGTATGGCGGGCCATGAATGCTCACAAAATTGGGGGTTGGGATGCTGGAGGGGGTGAGGTTTCTGGCTGGGGTGAGGCTAGAAATGAGGAGTTCACGGTGTGGGAGAGGGCTCTGGGCTGGGGCAGGGCGTTGGGATGCGGGAGGGGGTGAGCACTCCGGCTGGAGGTGCGGGCTCTGGGGATGGGCTTGGGATGAACGGTGTGGGGTGCAGGAGGGGGCTGCAGCTGGGGATGGAGCAGAGAGTTCCGGAGTATAGCTGAGGCAGGTGGCTGGGGTATGGGCTCTGGGCTGGGGGTGTGGGTTCCAGGGTGGGGCCAGATATGAGGGGTTCAGGGTATGGGTGGGGCCTTTGGACTGGGGCAGGGGGTTGGATGGCGGGGGGGGGTGAGGGCTCTGGCTGGGGGTTCAGGAGGCTGCTCTTGCCTGGGACCGAGGGGTTCGGAGGGCAGGAGGGGGATCAGGGCTGGGGCAGGGTGTTGGAGCGCAGGAGGATGTCAGGGGTGCAGGCTCTGGGCGGTGCTTATCTCAAGCAGCTCCCAGAAGCTGTGACATTTCTCCTCTCCGGCTCCTATGCGGAGGTGCGGCCAGGCACCTCTGCGCACTGGTCCCGTCCGCAGGCACCACCCCTGCAGCTCCCGTTGGCCATGGTTCCCAGCCAATGGGAGCTGCAGAGCCATTTGGGGTAGGGGCAGCGTGTGGAGCCCTTGGCTGCCCGAACACATAGGAGCCAGAGTGGGGACATGCCACTTCTTCTGGGAGCCGTGCAAAGTGGGGCAAGCCCCCAGCCCCACTCCCCAACAGGAGCTCAAGGGCTGGATTAAAAGGTCTAATAGGCATGACGCAGCCCTCGGGCCGTAGTTTGCCCACTCCTGCCATAGTATGTCCCTGCAATGATTCTTGTTTGAATATAGGATATCTTTTTTTAGAAAAACATCCACTCTTGATTTAAACATTGCCAGTGGTGGAGAATGTGCTATAACCCTTGGTAAATTTTTTCAATGGTTAATTACCCTTACAGTTAAAAATGTGCACCATATTTCCAGTCTGAATTTGTCTAACTTCGACAACAGCCATGAGATCTTGCCTGCTGATTGATCAGCCCATTGTCAAATATTTGTTCCCCAAGTAGGTGCTTACACACTCTGATCAAGTCAACCCTTAACCTTCTCTTCATAAAGCCAAATAGATTGAGCTCCTTGAATGTCTCACTGTGTGGCTTGTTTGCCAATCCTTTAATTATTCTCCTGACTCTTCCCTGAAACCTCCAAATCAAAATCTTTGAATTATGTACACAAGAACTGGACACAGTACTCTCGCAAAAGTCTTAGTCTGTAATGCACTCTATTCACCACTCTGAAATGTAGACTATACTATTTTGCTTAGGGTTGTCGAGCCTCTTTGGAGGTTCACACATCTGTTATATACAGTTCAATAATTTAAGAAGAACCAATATTATTTAGGAATCTACTTGATAATCATGGGTTGGTTGATTAGGTTGTAATTCTGAGATGCTGGACGGTAGCTACCAAAGAAAAGGGAAAATCTTGCTGGCCACTTTGTAGCCTCCTTTCTTAAGAAAAGGTCTCTGCAGAGAGATGTCTTGCCTTGTAGTCTAAAAGCTGAGACGTGAACTCATTGCAATCTCTGTTCCAAGGGAGTTCTGAGATCAAAGATTCTCCAATGAAAATGTCTTTCTTCCAGACTTTGAGAACATAATTGGGTTATATCAGCAGAAGCACTGTGTGCTCATAGTGCTCTTTGTGGGTTTTGTGTGGAGAAGAGTCTCAGAGGTAGCCAGGTCCTAGTCCTTTAGAGGGACCTGAAAATGAAAACTAGGGCCCTGTGACAGCATGGACTCGGACCAGAGGCCTGCTGCTGGAAGCCTCAGTGTCCTGCCACATTCATCCCAGAGAGAAGCAGAAGAGAAGTTCTCCAAGTGGCCCAGAGTGGGTGCAGGGAAAGCAGCCAATGAGAGCCCGGGGGGCCCTGTAATAAGGAGCTGCAGAGCCAGAGACAGGCAGTTCCTTGCTGGAGCTAGATGACTGCAGGTCTGGGCTATTGACTGGCCAAAGGGAACTGCAGCACAACAGACAGTGCCAGTAGGGACTGGGGGAGCAAGGAAGAGTTCCTGGCTGGCTGCTGGGCCTGAGCTTAGAAGAACCCTGAGCTAAGGGTAAGACATTGGTGAAGGCTGGAGCTGCAGGGAATTGGCCCAGGGAACTGAAGGCACCTTTGCTAAAGGGACATGGCAGTGTGTGGCTGCTATTCTTAGGGTCCCTGGGCTGGAACCCAGAAGGCTGGGTGGGACTGTGTGTGGTATGGTCGTAGTTGTCCCCCCCACCACAGGCAATTGGGGAAGGGCCTACAATTGGACAGCAATGTTCCCTCTAATTTTTTACATCCATGTGCAGAATGAATTTTGTTATGTGCACCAATGTGGAGGTGATGTGTGGCGGGGGTGGGTCTGAAAGGTTTGGTGTTTGGGAGAGAGCAGAGGGTTGGGGTGTAGGGGTGAAGGCTCTGGCTGGGAGTGCAGGGTTTGGGGTGTGGGCGGGGACTCAAGAGTGGGGCAGAGGGTGGGGGGAGGGATCTGGCTGGGAGTGTGGGTTCTGGGGTGGGGCTGG
This sequence comes from Lepidochelys olivacea, assembly GCF_965140295.1. Classification (NCBI taxonomy): domain Eukaryota; kingdom Metazoa; phylum Chordata; order Testudines; family Cheloniidae; genus Lepidochelys; species Lepidochelys olivacea. The sequence goes on along the minus strand of NC_140416.1, from coordinate 65,445,624 downwards.
GGATGAGAGGTTTTGGGTACAGGCTGCCCCAGGGCTGCGGTGAGGAGAGAGGACTCCCCTCAGCCCTTTCTTGCTGCAGCAGCCCGGGGCCATGGGAGAGGTGCCTCTCCCTGTCTGCGCAGCCCTTGATAGACAGCTGCATGGCCATGAGGCCACACAGCTTAGAGGGAACTTAATTGGACAGCAGTAAATTCCCAGAAGGAGACTGAACTGTCGGGAGGCCCAGCTGGAGAACAGACTAAGAGGGTGAAACCATTGCCTCCAGGCAGGAAGCCCTGGGGGTACGACCCGATATCAGTTGGGACTAGTTTAAAGACTGTAGACGCCCCACCAGAGGAGGGCGCTCACGAGAGGTGGGTGACATGCTGCTGCAGGACTTAAAGTGAATCTTGCATTGTGTGGGGATGCAGTACAGAGCACTGGTGTGATGTCCTGTTGCTGATCTGTTCCAGTCAGGAGATGAACTTTTACATATGGACCCTATCAGCACAAGGAGATGGACACAACACACAGTCAACCTGTGGAACTCCTTGCCAGAGGATGTTGTGAAGGCCAAGACTATAACAGGGTTCAAAAAAGAACTAGATAAATTCATGGAGGATAGGTCCATCAATGGTTATTAGTCAGGATGGGCAGGAATGGTGTCCCTAGACTCTGTTCGGCAGAAGCTGGGAATGGGCAACAGGATGGATCACTTGATGATTACCTGTTCTGTTCATTCCCTCTGGGGCACCTGGCATTGGCCACTGTCGGAAGACCCAGTACGGCTGTTCTTATGTTCTTAAGGTCCCTTCCATCTCTACAGTTCTATAATTCTATATTGGACCAATGGAAGTTTTCATGTTGCCCTATTGTTCCTGTTTTCAAGGCAATTGTCATAATTTATCCCTGAGGTGGTAACAACAGTGTCTGTTGTTGATAAATGGGCATTAGTCCTTTGTCACAAAAAGAGGCATAATTTCCTTAATAGCAAGTGGAAGAACACATTCCTGGGCAGTGCTGCTATCTGGAAATCTAGTTATAGAGATAAGTTAAGGAGGACTCCAGAACTGTTACTTTTTAATCAAAGGGCATTAGATGCGGGGGCGGGGAAGAGGAGTCATGGTTTCTGCTAATTAATCAATATGGTTTCCCTTTTTTCCCACCTTTACCTCAGTCTGCCTTAGTTAGGCCTGCTTTTTACCTGTGCTTTTATTTATTTGTTTGATTGAACAGTGGGGTAACTGGGTGACACCATTAGGTAAATTGTATGTTTATGCCAATTGTATTCCTTTTAGGCATGTCCTTACTGTGTTTCTGCCTAAGTGTTGTTTTAGCATTTGCATTGCCCAGCATCAGTTAAGATTAAAGATGTTAAAATCAAGCTAAAACTGGCTAAAATCAAGGATAGTCTCAATTCTGGTTCATTCTTTCAGGAGACTATATATACTGCATTTTCATTTCAAATGCATATTTGGAAAAGAACTGCTATCCACTCTTCCTCACCATTTAATTATTAGCTGTATGTTTTGTTTTTGGAATATGACTAAAAAGAAGAGGAGTTCAACCTGTTACTGCAATGTTTTGGGTTTTTGGGGATGGTTTTTTTTAATGCCTTCTTGATTAGTAGCTTAACTCTTCTAAGATCATGGATTTCTTGAGGCTCCTGACAGATCTGTTAACTTGAACAGAGGACCCTTTACAATGTATTCAGATTGCATCTCATTGGAAAACATGCAGGAAAGAGATTACTGCTTTGAAAGCGGTACAGCAGGTGGCTTTTCTTGTATTCTCTTGGCTCATGTTATCGTTGGTGCTGGCAATAAATGGAGTTGGTCAACTACCGACAGGAATATAAGTTGACAGACTTCCTTTTTTTTCAGTGAGTCAAAAGTATGAAAAGAACAAAAGCTTCATACATTAACAGTCCTTCTCTTCCTCCACCCTGGAAGAGAGATCTTTCCTAGCTGACAGCTTTACCTCCAAAAGCCAAAGAGCAAGAGGAAAATCATCATCATCTCATGCCATTTCTTTTGCATGCACAGACTCTTGCAAGACTGAGGTATCTGGGCAAGAATTGTGTCTGTCTCTCTGTCTATACCACTGAATACACTGCTGGTGTTTAACAATTAAGAATAAAAGCTATAGTAACTTGTGTGTGTGACTTATTCTTCCTCCTGTATGGTGTGGGGGTTTTTTGTTTTATTTTTATTGCATGTTCTGTCTTTTTGTTTTCTGATATCATACCAGTTCCACTTCTGAGCAGTCGGTTACTTGAATTCACTAACCAGTTGATTGGTTAAGTATTTTCAAACATTTTTTCTCTTACCCTTCTTATTTTTCTTTAAGTTCTAGTGGTGGTTTTTAACCAAGAATATTTTTGCAAAGCTACTTTGGAACAATAACTCTGGTAGTCTGATGTCTTTCATCCAGAGTACTAATGAATATGAACATAAGTAGCAGATTTCTCTCTGGTCTGCAGGACAATCTTTTTTTTTTTTTTTTTTAAATTAAATGAAAGTGATCACTGGAATTTTAAAGCCAAAAAACCTGTCACTTCTGTAATCAGGAAATCTTTTTAATCTGTAGAGTAGAAATAACTGATAATTTACTTTTTTGTTTGGCCCATGAATTCTAAGCAGTCTTTACCCCTTTAATCAGTGTGTTTCTATAAAAGATATAGCATACAAAACAAGAAAATGATAGTGAGCCTTCAAGTAATATTGTATTTGAGCAACATATGGTATTTCCTATGATAAATTTCCTTCTAAATTTCTTTCAAATCCTTTGGAATATAGAAATAGAAACTTGAGTGATTAGGGCATGTGCTTAAGTGGCTTTTATATTTTTAAGTTAGTCTATCAATCCAATAGTAACTCAAAAGAACTACTAAAAATGGAGCTGCATTTACTGAACAGCATAAAGATTTCAGATTATAAAAGTAGGCTTGTTTCAGTTCTTCCCATTGCCTTCCTTCACTCTTAGCTTGGCATTTGTCTCTCTGACTTTTTTTTTTGCTCAGCATAGCACAATGCAGTAACTGTTTCAAGTCCTACTGTATATAATTTGCATAAATTTATTCCCTGATTACAGTATATGGAATGTAATCTTTTCTATTCCATCGGTTATGAATTTGAAAGGCTTTCTGCGATTGAATGTCATGGGGAAGGAGGGGGTAGAAAGGGAGCAAAAAAAGTCAAAAGATCCTTCTTTACCCCTCAGCTCATTAATTTGGAATTAATAGGTGTTTCCTTTTCTCAACTGAAGGATTCTTTTATTGTAATAATATAATAATAATAAATAATAGTGGTTCTGTAGCACAGCTCATCATTGATCTCAGAGTATTTTTAAAAATAAGCCTCATAATGCCTCTTTGGAGGTACTTAAGAGGTCTTTAGGCCTGATTTTGCTGACCACTGCAATTCATGCAAATGTGGGGTGGAATACAGCTGCTGTTCAGCAGTGTACAATGCTACATAATACTTCAGGAACAGGAAGTGCAGAAGAATAGCATACCCAAAGGACATATCAGCAGGAATTTAGATTGTTAGAGTGTAACTGTTTGAATTCAAATGTGGCCTAGACACAGGGGTAAAACTCTTACTCAGAAAAGCACCTTTTTTTGTTTTTGTTTTTTAAAGTAACAAGGCCTTGTTTTTTATATATCATCCAAAAAACAGCATCTCTATCAGCAGTGTGTGTCCAAACATTGCACCCACCGGGGCACTGACTCACAGGAATTAAGGGCTTGTCTACACGAACAATGAATTTACAGCAAACTGGGGTGTAAATCTACCCCATACTAGTCTGCCACGTGCTGTCTGTCCAGCCTACATAGTCTTTGTCATTGTGGACAGAAACTGGAGAAAATAAGCAATGATTGCAGCTTCTGTTTTTATTTGTAGGGCCCCTAAGTAGTTGCACTGTGACTAACAATTGCAGCCTGTAAGAATCATCTGCTAATATGTTAGGTTCCCAATTCTTTCATGTTGGGAATGCGAGAAACCAGCTGACCTGGCTAAAGGGTTGGATTAGCAGTTTACTAAAACACTGGTTCTGGCAAACTTTGTTGTGCGTTAAATTACTGAGAGTAAAAAAAAAAACCCCAAAAGTTCTCTCCATGAACTCACAAGTGACTTCGAGTTACTTGTTGCTTTGATTCAGATTCTACAAGAAACTGCTGAAATCATATTCGTTAAAAAGGTCCTTATTCTCAAGGAGCCTACAGAGCTTTAAAGCAATTTTTCATTAAGCTTGTGGGAAATATTATGGAATGTTTGCTTTTTTACATAGTAACAACAGTGAACTGCAAAATTGTAGTATAACAAAAGTCTTAAAGTATTAAACCAGACTGCAAAAGAAATCCTGCTCAGCGTCTTGGCTGCTGCTTCTATCGAGTAGTTGTTGGATGTCTCTTTGAACCGGGGCCACGGATTCTTCATAAAAGTATGGGGGGGAAGAGGCCCTGCCCCCCCAGCCAAGCTGGATGCCTATCCAGGGAGCCCAGGCCCCGCCATCTGCCTGGCTGGGGGGCTCAAGAGCAGCCCTTGGCCCGTGTCCCTTCCCTCTGGTCCTCCCACCCAGGGGGAAGAGTGTGTGAGCAGCTCCCCACAGCTGCCCAGGCAGATCTTACCAGGCCAGTCTGGAAACTGGAGCCAGGTCAAGGTAAGAGCCATGTGGGCAGCTGTGGGGAGCTACGGACCCTCTACCTTCCCTGGAGGACAGGGACATGTGCCGGGGGCTGCTCTCTGGCCCCCTTACCAGGCAGGTGGAGGGTCTGCGGCTCCCCACAGCTGCCTGGACTCCCCTAGCCACTCTTACCTGGGCCAGGGCTCCAACTTCTGGCCTGGCTAGGTGGGGGGATCTCAGGGGAAGAGTTGGGGCGGGGGGGTGGACCAATGGTAAAAAGCTGACAGGCTAGGCTGTTTATCAATTCATGTCCCTCTCCCCATTCCAACCCACCTTCACCATCCCCCTTCAGGAACTCTTCTCATGAGAACGAACTTCATCAGAAAATATACCACTGTTTTGCATTGGGGCCATTGAACCAGTCCTGGTGCAACTCAGGAGTTTTACTTTCATTATTTCTTGATATTCCACCCCCCCCCCCCCCCCGAGCAAAATGAGGCTGGAGTTCCATTCTAGATCTAAGGCCATTAAACAAATACGGGAAGGCGCAGACATGCAAGATGGTCACACTAGCAGCCATTATTCCAGCTCTAGAGCAAGGAGATTGATTTCCAGCCGTCGACCTAGAAGATGTCTACTTTCGTATCTCAGTACAACCATCATACAGGAGATTTCCTACAGTTTACCGTTGGGGCAGGACCATTATCAGTACAGACTGCTCCACACAGGGTATTCTCCAAGGTTCTCTTCATTGTAATGACGCACTAACCCCAATACAGCGACGGGAGTTTATTAGCACCAACCTTGATGCAGTACAAGCGAGAGCATTCCTCCCACTACACAGACTCACCACCCTGGGACAGATGCCTCCCTAACAGGCTGGGGAGCTCACCTACACAACCACAAGGCTCAGGGCAAATGGCCTTCCACAGAATTGACCTTCCATATCACTCTTTTGGAGCTACCTGGCTATCTGGGAGGAAGTTTGGTGGGGGCGGGCCTCAGGGCTGGGGCAGGGAGTTGGGGTGTGGGAGGGGGGTTGGGGTGTGGGCTCCAGGCAGCGCTTACCTCAGCTGTTCCTGTGATCCGGCGACATGTCTCTCCGCCTCCTAGGTGCAGGGGTGGCCCGTGGGGGGGGGGGGGCTCCACACCCTGATCCCATCTGCAGGCGCCATCCCTGCAACTCCCATTGGCTGTGGTTCCTGGCGAATGGAAGCTGCACGGTGCTCAGGGTGGTGCCTGCACCATGGGCAGGGGTAGCACACAGAGCCCCCCACCCAGCTGGCCCTATGCATAGGAGCCAGAGGGATATGCCAGCCACTTATGGGAGTCAGATGCTGCGACCAACTGGACTTTTAATGGCCTGGTCAGCTGTACTGACCAGAGCTGCCAGGGTCCCTTTTCAACCACGCATTCCAGTCAAAAACCAGACACCTGGCAACTGTACTTTAGACAACAATTTTTATACAAAGATACTTAATCTTCAACTGTCAGCAACTCTCCTCAAAGGTTCATGTAATAATCACACAGTAAAAGGAATTGCTTACAGGTGATTTGAAATGATTTTTTAACAAAAAAAGAAATACAGAACTGTTAAGATCCTAGATTATAAACAGAACACATGTCCAGACTTAAATCACAGGAAAGTATGTTGCACAATAGAGTTGAAAACCAGTCCTTCTTTTAACTGAGCTGTCAAGACCTGAATCAAGGGATATGGCTTTCTCTTGAAAAAGCTGATGAATGACCAAAGTGGCAAGCAGTACATGGCAAACAACTCACTGCTCTGCTGACTTGCTAGTGATGTCTTCAACTGTTGCATGAAAAACACGCGAGCTTGAATCGTAAACTTGGTAAATAAAAAGATTTTCATTTCACCTTGATGACATAAGTATTTGTAACTTTTTAAAAGGGTCACCAACTTAAATTATGCTGCAAACAAAAACGTTTTTTACATCTGCTGTTGTTAATACCTTAAATTATTAAAATTGAAAAGTACTTTTTTATTTTGTATATTTCTTTAAGTTTAGACAATGAAATCAATGAAGTTCCGTTTCATTTTGGCTTACAGGCAGGTTAACCTTTAGTCAGGTTTTCTGCACTGTTTGGGTTATTACACTCTGCAGAGGAATGTTTATTAACAACTTTTTACTGGAATTAAAAAAAAATTTATTGAACGCTTCTGTTTGTTTTAGCTTGCTATTTTACATTTTGGGCCAAGTTTAGGTTAGGCTGACACTATTCTCCATATTCATTCTGTTTAATGATTTGAGATTTTAATCAATTGTGTTAATTTTAAAAACGCTTTTGAATTTGCTCTTGGTACTGAGGGGTTAGGGAAGGGAAGCAGAAGATGTTAGATTTTTTAGTAGCTCATATTTGAAGGAAGTGAATACTCCATCTATGACCCAGAAAAATCAAGTGTCTAGATTTCCAGTTGTTTGCATCTGTAAGGGTGAGGTAATTTATCTTGGTTTGTAATAGTCAAGCCAGAACTGGAGCATTGGCAGGAAACTACAAAGGGTAGTCTAGGGCAGCCTAATCTATAGGCTTGTTCTGCAGACTATAGTGGTTGTATTCATGAAGTTTGCTCAGTTTTTAAGACATTCTCCCATTTTCTTTATAGGGCATGTTTCTCCATCTGGCCTTTTTTACATTGGAGTAAATGTTTTAAGTGTGACCACTGTTGATCACCGTGTAGTGTGACAGCTTCCCTCTTCTTTCTTAAATTATATGGAAAAATAGGAATCTAAAGCTAGTAATAAAATTAACTTACTCTGATTTTTGTCTGAGTGTTGTTTATCAAAATAGTTACTTTCTATAGCTCCTTCACTCTATTGGCACAGTGTGGGTATGCCAAAGAGTAGAACCTGATGTGTGCATTTGAGTTCTTGTCAAGTATGTGCAGCACCCTCAAGAAGCCCATTCAGACTAAACAATGCCAAATACAGGAAATTCCCTTCCAGCAGTGTGAGCTGGAGCGAATTTGTTTCTACTCCAAATAGACAAAAACTGTGCTACAACAATTAAGTTTAAAAATGGAAACACTGTCTCATAGGACTTCCTTACTGTTATTTTTTAAGACTTGTTTACATGACAGGGGTTTTTTTTAGTATCCTCTCCTCTCCTTTTTCTACATCTTGCATATCTTGTTTCTTAAAGCAGTGCCAGCTGATCTCATTTGAAGGGGAGAAGCCAGTTTGTAACTATGTATATTTTACAGGGTTAAGAGGTGGTTTCCAGTGTGCTGATCTTTTAGATCTGATAACCTAGTAGCTAGAGTGCCAACTTGCATCATCTGAGTAAGAAAAAAATAACCATTGACAACTGAAGTACAAAAAGCTAAAATGGAGTTATTAGTTTGATGATATGCTGAATGGTGCCACGCTGTTGCTTGAGGATTACAGATTGTTCAGATATTTATCCTTTGAAAATATCTGAACAGTTTGGATTAGTACATTTTTGTAACCAAGTCAAGGAATTTATTAGTTTTTCCAACAAAAGTAGCACACAGTGATTTAATTATAACTGAGCTAACTAAAAATAAAACACCATATGTTTATTTAGTTTTATATATGCTTGCTTATTTTTATTAATAAAATATATAAAAAGTCCATCAAAATTGCAACAGGGTCATGGAACTCTTCCCTGAGTTATGATCTATGGGTTTGTCTCTAGCTGATGGTGAGGCATGTTTCCTTTTTTTTTTTCTTCACTTTGTGAAAATTAACATGAACATTTATAATGGAATTTGAGGAATTATGAATTTTTTAACATTTGATTTATGGAACTGGTTTGCTCTGTCACGTGGCAAAAAGCCAGTTATTGATCCCATAAGTCATTTAAATCCAATCTTTCCCCTTTATAAAAATAAACACAATTGCTTGAGACGTTTTTGAAAAGTATTCTATTTGTGGAGGTTATTACTGACATCATTTTCCTGTTACTGTAACTTGTAGAAGGTCATATTGCTACCCTAATTTCAGCCTAAATTTTTACAGAAGAAGCAGTTTGCTTTCAGTAAGTTTCTCACCATTATTATTGTTTACCGAATACATCAGCGGACCAGCAGTGACTTTTTAAAAATTGATCAAAATTTTGACTCTCACCTCTCACTGAGTATGTTGCACATAAGTTCATTGCTTCTTTGAAATGTCTGCCATTTGTGAGGCAGGTTAATTTAGTGCACCAGTGAGATGTCCTGAAATTCTCATTGTATCAGGTGCTTGAAAATCTATTAGGGCTGGTCCCAGCAAAATGCCAACTTGTTACAGTTTAAGCAAAGTAGAAGTATTATTTACCATGGAGTTAAAAAAAATCCTGATTGCTCACATGATTCCCTGGGATCTGCAAACTTGGTTTTCAACACTGTCTTTAAAGATCTACTACATTTTTCTTCCATGATGAAGTTCTGAGATTTTTGGCTTATATTTGGGTATGATACTTTGAGATATTCTGACACACACACCCAGTTTTTTCCAAGAGACTAGCTATTGTAGTTAAAACACTTGGCTCTTTTCCCTTTTGTAATTCCAATAATCTGCTTTTAAAGATGTAATTGAATCAGGAAGGAAAAGATCAGCTATCTCATAGTTTTTTAAAACTCATACTACCGAGACTGGATACACTACTTAGTATCAACCAAGGCGACCATTTCTGCTGGTGCTGGTGGGTGCTCGTGCCCACCCCGTCCTTGCCCCGACTCTGCCCCTACCCCGCCCCATTGCAGCCCCTTCCCCAAAGTCTCTCCCCCAACTCTGCCCCCTCCCTGCCCCTATTGGACTCCTTCCCTAGATCCCCGCCCCACCTCTTCCTTGCCTCCTTCCCTGAGCGCGCTGTGTTCCCGCTCCTCCCCCCTCCCTCCCACAGCATGTTACGCCGCGAAACAGTTGTTTCATGATGGCAAGCGCTGGGAGGAGAAGTGGGGACAGCGCGCTCCGGGGAGGAGGTGGAGGTGAGCTGGGGCTGTGTGGGGAGCTGCCAGTGGGTGCAGAGCACCCACCAGTTTTTCCCAGTAGGTTCAGCCCCGGAGCACCCACAGAGTCAATGCATGTGGTATCAACCATCCTATTAAATTGGCCAAGAATTATTTCAATACATGTTAATACAATGGAAAATGAGAGGATGTAGACTACAGAAGTTATTCATACACTGCTGGCTTACTAGTAACCAAGACCACAGTAAAGATAGAGCAATGCCTCATAATATGGCAAGACAGTGGGAAAATATAATTATCCAACAAATGTTTACAAAACATGTTTACAAAGTTAAAGTAAACATTCAAATTTTGTGGGTATTTTAATGGAAAAAAAGCAGCCTAAACATCTTAAGGCTAGGCAAAGGCCTCAGTGGGAAAAAATAAGTGTCCCACTTGCTCTCAAATCCTTACTCTTCACATTAAATGTCTATACGTTTTTGATGTCGGATTGGACACATTCCATCCTGGATTCCATGTCTTCGAGGCACCATTCCAAAAATGTATTGATACTCATTGCAGAAGAAAATACAAACATGTGTTCATCATATAAATACTTAAGTTTTGCATGACAGAGAAGGCCGTGTTCCAAAGCCAAACACCAGTGTGTTTCTTAGTATCTTGAAAACTCTTTTAAAAAAAAAAAAAAAACCACAAAAGTCATACAAGAGTCACTATAAATCTGGATTTAGATCCACTGCAAGAAATTTTGGGGACCTTGCCTCCTTGGAAGATTTTTAATTCTCGTGTCTAAAGTGGAAAAAGGACAATAGATGAGTTTTGTGCCCCTTTTTGACTGTCCATTTTCTATAAGTAAAGGTGCCCTTTTAATTTTAGCCTCAGATGATTTGGGCAATTTTGTAATCCCGATTTTCAAAAGTGACATCTGTGTCAGGTAAGTGTTCTAAATGTATAAAGCCAAATTAATTCCCTGGTTCCACCAAAACCATCCTTGGCCTATGGAAAAAGCTTCTGCTGGCATTCACTTGAGAATTACTTCTTTTTAGCCAGTTGGACTGAATATAAGTGAAGTGTCCTGAATACCAAGTTCTGTATCAGTGCTTTTGTGTCCTGCAGCAATGCGAGAGTGCACTTGCAATCAAGAAATTCCATTTGTTCACTTAGGTCCAACTTGTGTGGTAAATTTTGTGAAGCTTTGATTCTTTTAATTTCAGTGGAAGTCAAAAGGCTAAAACTCTTGCCTTTGCTTTGAAAAGGTTCCCAAAACCTTGCTTCAATTTTTGTTCTGTTTCTTCAATTTAATTTTTACTTTTCCAGTAGTACTGTTAACGAATCCACATCCTTTCATCAAGACCAGTTTGATGTGAGAAGATCAGTTATGCTTAGACTCTGGTTTGTGTTCCAAGTTTTCATTGAATTTTGTAGTCCTTCATTTCAGACTCAGCAGAGATCTAGGCATCCTTTTTATAATGGAGCATCATACAGACTTGCAGTATGTTTAGATTCAGAAGGATGTCTTTATGTATACAATAAATTCATTTTTTAGCCTTTCCTTTTAAAGAGGAGTAGCTCAGCAGTGTATCATTAGGCCTTATTGAATTAGTCATGTGTTTTTTTTTAATTAATTTGCAGAAAGAACAGCAATAGAAGCCTGTATTTGCCCAATTTTAATTGTTTATACACAAAGTTATATAGTTTTGGGGTGATTTATCCTCCGTTCTTTGGATATGAATTATATACATGAATTACATTCAGCAGTGAAAATATGTTTACAGCTCTAATGTTCATGTGAACTTCCTTGCATGGTTTCCCTTCATTATTTAGGCAGGTGAATTAAATGTGCCAGGGCAAAATGTATTTATAATGCACCAAAACCAAACAAACAAAGCCCTAGGAAACCCAGGGATAAAAAAACTACAAAGAAGAACTGAAAAAAATAGATGATAACCTAAATTAATAGGCATCAGGGAAGAGGAGGTACATATGAAATCTTTAGGGTCAGTTCCTGCAGTCACAGTTCAGCTTAAAATTACAATGATGACATTAGGCCTTTTGCATGCATAAATGCTGAGTTCTTAAAAGTTGCTTATCAGGATAATCTCATGTGATGAAGTACCTTGCTTTCATACATCTTTATCGTGTAATAAAGTTTTAAAAGAAAAGGTAAAAATATAATTGTTATTTTTTTCACTGCCTGTTGTTCACTTTTGCCTGATCTTGTTTTGGGGGTACCCTCTATTGTACTGTTTAAAACTGTTATCTCAGATACATCAGTACAATGACTGATCCAATTGTCACATGGGTGAGTGCCAAATAACAAAGCAATCAAGGCAATTAGGAGAGAAATCCAAGATACACAAAACCCACATGATCAAGCAGTCATTTCACAGGCAAAATAATTAATCTAGTCTTTGTATGGCAATGTATTTAAGGTATTTTACAATAACACTGAGTAATACAAAAGAGACTTAGTGTCCGGTTACTTATGTATAAAAGGGAGACAAACATATTAAGAGGCAATTTTAAAAGGCACAGAGGGGAGTTGGGACGTAACTTTTCTGTCTTCAAGAAAATTCCTTTAAAAGTCTGCTGATAATATTTTGATTAACTGGACCAAGAGGTAGTTACTGTATGCCTGAAAGTAAGAAAGGTTAAAAATGTCCTTTTAGATGTCTCTAAGATTCTCCTGCATATATGTGAATAGGAGTTTCCAGGCACATTAGCTAGTCAGAATTCAAGATAAGCAATGACATAGGATTTGATTTAGCTTTAATGATTGGCTGACATCAGCATCTGCTCTCATTCATGTTTGGGAAAATGGCCCCTGGAAGGAGATTTTTGCCTCAAAAATGTGCTTTTAATATGTGCAAAGTATTATATTCTAGATCTGTTTATGGATTGGCATTTCTCAAACTGGGGTCTGTGGACCCCTGGGGGTCCCTGAGGGTACTCCAGGGGGTCTGCGGGCCTCGCTGATCCAAGTCCTCCCCCTCCCTCAACTTGCCCTCCTCCCTCTATCTCCCGGAGGCTACTGGAGCCAAACTGGGAGATTTTAGGGGCTAAAAGTCTGGTGGCGCAGCGGGGCTAAGGCAGGCTCCCTACCTGTCTGGGCTGCACGCCGCTCCTGGAAGCGGCTGGCACATCCCTTCGGCTCTGGGGGGACAGGGGTCTGCGTGTGCTACCTGTACCCCAAGTGCTGACTCTGCAGCTCCCATTGGCCAGGAACTGCAGCCAATGGAAGCTGCAAGGGCAGCACATTGAGGCACCCTGGCCTCCCTGCCTAGGAGCCGCTGCCAGAGATATGTGCCGGTCACTTTTGGGAGCCGCCCAAGGTAAGTGCTGCCTGGCTGGAGCCCATATCCCTCACCCCCTCCTGCGCATCTGCCCCAGCATCAGCACCCAAACTCCCTCCCAGAGCCCTCACCCCATCCTGCACCCTAACCCCCTACCTGCTGAGAGTGAGTGAGGGTGGGGGAGACTGAGTGATGGAGGGAGATGGGAAGGGTGGGGCCTTGGAGGAAGGGGCTGAGCGGGGGTGCGGGAAGGGGCTGAGTGGGGGTGTTGGGGGGGTCCCCAAAAATTTTTAAATCAAAATGGGGGTCCTCAGGTTGCTAAAGTTTGAGAACCGCTGTTATAGATGATAAAACTGATTGATTGAAAAAATCGTCCAGTTGATGACAGTTTCAAGTAACATTCATTGGGCCAAGTTCTTTTTAGTAACATCAGTTCCAATGGAGTTACTATGAATTTACTCAAGAATGGATGTCTTTACAAGCTATGCTCTAGCTCAACCAGAAGTTATGGGTTTCATGTAGGAAATTACTTGGTGAAATTCTGTGGCCTGTGCCGTGCATGAAGTCAAGACTAGATGATCACAATGGTCCCTTCTGGTCTTCAGATTAATGGATCTATGAATACCCTGGTGTAACTGAATGTAGAATTAGTTACTTTGTGTCTTGATTTTCCAGTTACCCTTCTATCTTAGGGAGCTGCTTTTTTTTTTTTTTTTTTTTTTAACACGTATGCCAGTGTGTTTAACAGTAGAGAGCGATAGTTCAACTGTGAGATAAATTTAACAGGAAGGAATGTTCTTGCAAGCAGCAGCTACTATTATACTTGCTTGGTGAACATCTTGTGAGCATGTGTGAGAATGAGAAGAAAAGAGAAACAAATTTTAACAGAAATATAAGAAAAGGGCAAAAAACAGTTTAAGAAGTTGGAGAGAGGCTAGCATGCAAATCAAGGGGGAAGAGGCAACATAAATTAAGAAGGGAGCAAATTCATCTCAGGTGTAACTACTTACTTCAGTAGTTACAAGTTATGAAATTGGCCCTGTATTCTGAACACAAAGTGCTGGATTTCAGCTGCATAAGTTCTATTAATAAGGACTTCTTTGTCTTTAAACCTTGTATGTTGAGTTGAGAATATACTCCGTAAATCGAGTTAAAAGCAAAAGTTATCTTTACTGGTCAAAGTTTCCCCCAAAATATTGTACAGTTATGACAACTGTTGTGATGTGTTCAAACCTCTTTTGTTAGAAGTTTCAACAAATATCAGCCACTGATTTTAGGGACTTCTAACACAAACAAGATAGGTTTCCTATTCAGCAATGTTCCCCCCTCAAAAATAGTCATTATTTGTAATATGTTCTTCACAAAATAGTTATTTTATAATCCTGGATATAATCCTGTGGGGTTTTTTTCCATGAAAACATAAGATTAAAGTTTGTAAAGAGCCATTTTATTTGGACTATATTTGATGTGAATTAATAGCCAATAAAGAAATAAATCCACTTGTGAACTGTAAATCTGTTTGAAAAGAGAAACAAGATATTTAACTTATGCTTTCACTTTTGAATAATATTTAGCAACACAGTTACAAACGTATTTGCCAGGGCTGTTATCACTCACTAAACTTACACCATGTGAACCACTTGACTTGAACCTATTGTTGCTATCTGATGAACCTTGCCTCTCATACTACAGAATTAGGAGAGATTGTTAGGTCTTGTAGTGGTAGTTTATTGGAACAACGTATCTGAAGAGAAGTGACACTAAAGAGAGGTGTTTTTTAAATACGTTTCTGTGGTAACTGTCTGAAGGTGAGTTTTTGTCCGTTCAAAGTTAACATGCAAAGTGTTCATAGTCTACGCAAGCTAAGGATAATTCACTAAATTGGAACTCTGACACATGGCACGCTTAATTGAACACTTTTGTTTTCTACATTAAAAAAGACCCCTTTTTAAAAAAATTTTTGGGTAATGGGTAAAAACTAGCTGTTTATAGTGACAAACACAGGTTACTTATAGAAAAGAACACTGGTGCGTTTATATTTCACTTGAGAAATTACTAATATTTATTTTTATATAATTTATACAGTAGCTAAATGGTGCTGGTCATTTTTTATGCAACATTGGAAGGAAATGACCACTGCCGCAGAGTCTATAATCTAAGGAGAGACCAACCATTACAGACTAAAGAAACATAGAGGAATATGAGAAGAATTGTGTCCAGAGGCTTATGGGCTGGTATTTCTTAAACTTTAAATTTAATTCTTAAAAATAAATATTATGAGTCAGAGCAAGCGTAAAAGTGAGGGGGTAAGCTGGTGGGAAAGGAGGTAAGAACATAAGCCAAAAGGGGGAAAAGATGGAAGGACAGAAAGGAATACAATGAATAAGAGTGGGCAATGATGGTTGTGGGTAGGACACTGGGAAGGTATGCATGGTGCCTGACATGACGTAGAGTATACAGGTCCCAGAATATTAGAGAGAGAGAAGGTGGATGAGGTAATACCTTTTATTGGACCAGCTTCTGTTGGTGAGAGAAACAAGCGTTTGAGCTTACTGTAACCTCAAAAGCTTGTCTCTCTCACCAACAGAAGGTTTGTCCAATAAAATATATTACCTCATTCATCTTGTCCTATGATGTACAGTATAAGATGAAAATCCAAAGCATTAATTAGATTCTGCCCCAACAGTCAGCTGTGAGTGCTGCCCAAAACACAAATTTTACATTCCCCCGCAAAAAAAGAATGTTGACTAATAAGGCTCTATTTTTGTAGTGATCCACGCTTCAACACATTAGTTAACGTTTTTATATAGTACCATAAGCGTGCTTGGTGCTTTTCATAACAAAGACACAGTCCTTGTGCTGACTTACCTACCATCTTAACAGTATAATTCATATAGTTTGTAAAGAAATGTAGTTTTTGCAAGTAAGAAGAACAGTGGCTTAGACACTTAGGGTACTGAATCACCCCAGTTAACACTCTCATCTTGAGGGCCCACGTGTCTGCAGGTCTAGGGGGAGAGAGAGAGGTTCTGGTTTCTGGTAGGTAGGGCTAGCTTGGGACTCTTGGAAGGAACTAGGCCCATCCAGTTGGCACCAATTTCTCCTTCCATCTCAACTTGTGGCCCTGACATGACCCAACCTCCAAGACCAGGAACTAGCAGAGGGAAGGTATTGGGATCTGAAACTGGGAAGGAACCACGTGAAGGCAGCAGATTCTCCAGGCACAGATACAAGCACAGAGGTTTGTGTGGAATAAGCTTGAGTGTGAGTTTAAAGCGCAATAGCTATTTGACCCTAACTACCCATGTGGACACTTTTATGCTGCACTAAAAGTATCTTTGTGTGCTTTAGCTTAGTTCACTTTCTGACTGCTTGGGAGGCATGATCTGTTGTTCAGTGGGAGGTCGTATAAAGGTTAAGTTGGTGGGAGAGGACTTGTTCAGAAAAGGGAAAGAACAATGAAGGGTGGAGAAATAGGGGTCTTGCTGTGAAGGGAGGAGGGGAGAGAGAGACAAGATTATTCTTTCTAAATGCTGTGAGAAACAGTGCAAATTAAAAATTCAATCCACACTCTTGAGTGACGTAGTTATACCGACCTAACTCCTATATGATCTAACAGAAGGGCTTCTCCCATCAACATAGCTACAGACTCTTGGGGGGAGAGAGTACCTACACCCACGGGGAAGCTTTCCTGTGGATGCAGGTAGCATCTTCACTGAAGTGCTATAGTGGTGCAGCTGTGCTGCTACACGGTTGTAAGTATAAACAAACCATTAGTTAAACTGATGCAAATCCCTAATGTAAACACACTTAGCCCTGGTCTACACTAGGAGTTTAGGTCGAATTTAGCAGCATTAAATCAATGTAAACCTGCACCCGTCCACACGATGAAGCCCTTTTTTTCGACTAAAAGGGCTCTTAAAATCGATTTCTTTATTCCACCCCTGACAAGTGGATTAGCGCTTAAATCGGCCTTGCCGGGTCGAATTTGGGGTACTGTGGACACAATTGGACGGTATTGGCCTCTGGGAGCTATCCCAGAGTGCTCCATGGTGACCGCTCTGGACAGCACTCTCAACTCAGATGCACTGGCCAGGTAGACCGGAAAAGAACTGCGAACTTTTGAATCTCATTTCCTGTTTGGCCAGCTTGGCAAGCTGCTGGTGGCCATGCAGAGCTCATCAGCAGAGGTGACCATGATGGAGTCCCAGAATCGCAAAAGAGCTCCAGCATGGACCGAACGGGAGATACGGGATCTGATCGCTGTATGGGGAGAGGAATCTGTGCTATCAGAACTCCGTTCCAGTTTTCGAAATGCCAGAACCTTTGTGAAAATCTCCCAGGGCATGAAGGACAGAGGCCATAACAGGGACCCGAAGCAGTGCCGTGTGAAACTGAAGGAGCTGAGGCAAGCCTACCAGACAACCAGAGAGGCGAACGGCCGCTCCGGGTCAGAGCCCCAAACATGCCTCTTCTATGATGAGCTGCATGCCATTTTACGGGGGTTCAGCCACCACTACCCCAGCCGTGTTGTTTGACTCCTTCAATGGAGATGGAGGCAACATGGAAGCAGGTTTTGGGGACGAAGAAGATAGCTCCCAGCAAGTAAGCGGAGAAACCAGTTTTCCCGACAGCCAGGAACTGTTTCTCACCCTGGACCTGGAGCCAGTACCCCCCGAACCCACCCAAGGCTGCCTCCTGGACCCAGCAGGCGGAGAAGGGACCTCCGGTGAGTGTACCTTTTAAAATACTATACATGGTTTAAAAGCCAGCATGTGAGGATTAATTTGCCCTGGCATTTGCGACTCTCCTGGATGTACTCCCAAAGCCTTTGCAAAAGGTTTCTGGGGAGGGCAGCCTTATTGCGTCCTCCATGGTAGGACACTTTACCACTCCAGGCCAGTAACACGTACTTGGGAATCATTGTACAACAAAGCATTGCAGTGTATGTTTGCTGGTGTTCAAACAACGTCCGTTCTTTATCTCTCTGTGTTATCCTCAGGAGAGTGAGATATCATTCATGGTCACCTGGTTGAAATAGGGTGCTTTTCTTCAGGGGACACTCAGAGGTGCCCGTTCCTGCTGGGCTGTTTGCCTGTGGCTGAACAGAAATGTTCCCCTCTGTTAGCCACGGGGAGGGGGGCGGGTTGAGGGGGGGTAGCCACACGGTGGGGGGAGGCAAAATGCGACCTTGTAATGAAAGCGCATGTGCTATGTATGTAATGTTAACAGCAAGGTTTACCCTGAAAGAGTGTAGCCACTGTTTTATAAAATGTGTCTTTTTAAATACCCTTTTTTTTCTCCACCAGCTGCATGTGTTTCAATGATCACAGGATCTTTTCCTTCCCAGAGGCTAGTGAAGATTAGAAAGGAAAAAAAAAAACATTCGTGATGAAATGTTCTCTGAGCTCATGCTGTCCTCCCACACTGACAGAGCACAGACGAATGCGTGGAGGCAAATAATGTCAGAGTGCAGGAAAGCACAAAATGACCGGGAGGAGAGGTGGAGGGCTGAAGACAGGGCTAAAGCTCAAATGTGGCGGCAGCGTGATGAGAGGAGGCAGGATTCAATGCTGAGGCTGCTGGAGGATCAAACCAGTATGCTCCAGTGTATGGTTGAGCTGCAGAAAAGGCAGCTGGAGCACAGACTCCCACTACAGCCCCTGTGTAACCAACCGCCCTCCTCCCCAAGTTCCATAGCCTCCTCACCCAGACGCCCAAGAACGCGGTGGGGGGGCCTCCGGCCAACCAGCCACTCCACCACAGAGGATTGCCCAAAAAACAGAAGGCTGGCATTCAATAAATTTTAAAGTTGTAAACTTTTAAAGTGCTGTGTGGCATTTTCCTTCCCTCCTCCACCACCCCTCCTGGGCTACCTTGGTAGTCATCCCCCTATTTGTGTGATGAATGAATAAAGAATGCATGAATGTGAAGCAACAATGACTTTATTGCCTCTGCAAGCGGTGATCGAAGGGAGGAGGGGAGGGTGGTTAGCTTACAGGGAAGTAGAGTGAACCAAGGGGCTGGGGGTTTCATCAAGGAAAAACAAAGAGAACTTTCACACCATAGCCTGTCCAGTCATGAAACTGGTTTTCAAAGCTTCTCTGATGCGTACCGCGCCCTCCTGTGTTCTTCTAACTGCCCTGGTGTCTGGCTGCGGGTAACCAGCAGCCAGGCGATTTGCCTCAACCTCCCACCCCGCCATAAACGTCTCTCCCTTACTCTCACAGATATTGTGGAGCGCACAGCAAGCAGTAATAACAGTGGGAATATTGGTTTCGCTGAGGTCTAAGCGAGTCAGTAAACTGCGCCAGCGCGCCTTTAAACATCCAAATACACATTCTACCACCATTCTGCACTTGCTCAGCCTGTAGTTGAACAGCTCCTGACTACTGTCCAGGCTCCCTGTGAACGGCTTCATGAGCCATGGCATTAAGGGGTAGGCTGGGTCCCCAAGGATAACTATAGGCATTTCAACATCCCCAACAGTTGGGGGCTGGGAATAAAGTCCCTTCCTGCAGCTTTTGAAACAGACCAGAGTTCCTGAAGATGCGAGCGTCATGTACCTTTCCCGGCCATCCCACGTTGATGTTGGTGAAACGTCCCTTGTGATCCACCAGAGCTTGCAGCACTATTGAAAAGTACCCCTTGCGGTTTATGTACTTGGCAGCTTGGTGCTCTGGTGCCAAGATAGGGATATGGATTCCGTCTGTGGCCCCACCACAGTTAGGGAATCCCATTTCAGCAAAGCCATCCACTATGACCTGCACATTTCCCAGGGTCACTACCCTTGATATCAGCAGATCTTTGATTGTGTGGGTTACTTGCATCACAGCAGCCCCCACAGTAGATTTGCCCACTCCAAATTGATTCCCAACTGACCGGTAGCTGTCTGGCGTTGCAAGCTTCCACAGAGCTATCGCCACTCGCTTCTCAACTGTGAGGGTTGCTCTCATCTTGGTATTCATGCGCTTCAGAGCAGGGGAAAGCAAGTCACAAAGTTCCATAAAAGTGCCCTTACGCAAGCGAAAGTTTCGCAGCCACTGGGATTCATCCCAGACCCACAACACTATGCGGTCCCACCAGTCTGTGCTTGTTTCCCGAGCCCAGAATCGGCGTTCCACAGCATGAACCTGCCCCATTAGCACCATGATGCATGCATTGGCAGGGCCCATGCTTTGAGAGAAATCTGTGTCCATGTCTTGATCGCTCACGTGACCGCGCTGACGTCGCCTCCTTGCCCGGTATCACTCTGCCAGGTTCTGGTGCTGCATATACTGCTGGATAATGGGTGTGGTGTTTAATGTGCTCCTAATTGCCAAAGTGAGCTGAGCGGCCTCCATGCTTGCCTTGGTATGGCGTCCGCACAGAAAAAAGGCGCGGAACGATTGTCTGCCATTGCTCTGATGGAGGGAGGGGTGACTGATGACATGGCTTACAGGGTTGGCTTACAGGGAATTAAAATCAACAAGGGGGTGGCTTTACATCAATGAGTATTTCAGGCAGGGCTTCACGGAGGGTTCCAATAAGAAATGGTGCACCTAAGTAATTGTTCTTATTGGAACAAGCAGGTTGGTCTGGCCTCTGATTGATACATGGCTAGATTTACCTCGCTGCACCTTCTCTGTGAGTTACTGCAGTGTGACCTAGAGGAAGGAGTTCCCTAGAGGGGGGAGGGGAGGAAGCAAATGAGTACAAAACAAATCTGGTCTATTTCTTGTTTTGATCCACGCCATCTATCTTTTACATCTTTGGCTGGCAGTAGACGGTGCAGAAGGACTGCAAGCCATCCACATCTCATGGCTGCTCGGCAGAAGATGGTGCAGTAGGACTGCTAGCCATCCTCATCTCTTGCCTGCCTGGCAGAAGATGATACAGTAGGACTGCTAGCAATCCGTATTGCCTGCCTGCTCACCATAAGATGGTTTAATTGGACTTACTGCAGGACTAAAGAGAATGACCTGGTCAAGTCACTTCTAATGTAGTCCCTGCGCCCATGTCTGCCCAGGTGCTCCTGGCCGACGTGGCCAGGAGCACCTCGGACATGATGATGACGGCTATCAGTCCTACTGCACCGTCTGCTGCCACAAGGCAAGGGGTTGCTGCTGCTGTGTAGCAATGCAGTACCATGTCTGCCAGCACCCAGGAGACGGTTACGTGAGCAGGCTCCATGCTTGCCGTGGTATGGCGTCTGCACAGGTAACTCAAGAAAAAAAGGAGCGAAATGATTGTCTGCTGCTGCTTTCACGGAGGGAGGGAGGGAGGGAAGGGGGACCTGACTATATGTACCCAGAACCACCCGCAACAATGTTTTAGCCCCACCAGGCATTGGAATCTCAACCCAGAATTCCAATGGACAGCGGAGACTTCAGGAACTGTGGGTTAGCTACCCACAGTGCAACACTCCGGAAGTTGACGCTTGCCTCACTGCTGTGGAAGCAGTCCGCCGAGTTAATGCACTTAATGCGCTTAGAGCATTTTCTGTGGGGACACACACACTCGTATATATAAAAACAATTTCTAAAAAACCGACTTCTATAAATTCGACCTAATTTCATAGCGTAGACATACCCTCATAGTGCTTAAACAAGGTTTAAATAGATTTAAGCCACAATGATATAGCTTTCCAGCATAGACAAGGACTATTACTTATAACTGTCTCTCACAGCAGGTGGTTAATGAAGCTCTGTGGCTCTGTTTCTGGTTGTATGCTAAGTTAACAGTTAAGAAGACTAGTGCCTGCTTTAAGCCTTCGTATGTAATATAGTTTGTGCGCGTTAGGTTGTCCTTGTGTTTTCTTAAGGGCTGCATAACTCCTGTTGCAGTCTTACTTCCTGTTTCTTGGGAACAGTACAACTTCAGACATAAGCTTTCATAGTGTGGATCACAAGATTTACCTGGTATGCAAATACTTAAAGGCTCACCCTGTTTTGTACACTCGAATAGGGCATGGAGGCTTTTGAGATGTTTAGATAATCAATTGTTATGCCAGTCAGTAAAACATCAACAACTCTTACTTCAGCTTTCAATCTTCAGATTTTGACAGGGCCTTGACATTGCTGTAGAAGCAGCACATTCAACCCCTAGGAAGGAGAATATCATTTTTGACCAACACTTTGAGGTCAGCGTAGAGTGAGCTCTTCCCCAGGTCATGTTCACCATTCCTTGTTTGGAAAGACAAATTTCCCCTGAGCTCGACCTCAAAATGGGGGTGGGCAAGAGCAGATACATAAGACGAAAAAGGTGTGTGTGGGGGGGAATCCCAGAAGATCTCTGTTCTTTTACCCCTCAACAAAAAAACAAACCAGATCCATATTTCCATTAGCAAGGATATGGAGGATTGCTAAATGTGATGGGCAAGAGTGGAAATGGGGTGTGCTTCCCCAATACTTTAACCCTTGGTCAGTGTATAACTTTAGTACAAAGAGTTAAACACATTTTGACCTTGAGATTGATCTATAGGCCCTGTCACATCAAGGAGCCCTCATTAATTTTCTACCATGATGACTCAGTCCAAGAATCACAAATATAATGGTTTGACTTGTGATTATGAATATTCAGATGTTTTTCCAAATAATTGTAACTTTTTAGGGAAAAAAATGGCCTAATTTGTATTGTGCTGATGTAATGAGTCTACAAACACAGGGCCAAATTCTTCCTTCAGTGCTCCACAGAAATAATGGGATTACAACAGAGCATCTTAGAGGAGAATTTGGTTTACAGACTTTTTTAGTCAGTGTGTTTAATAAATAGCCTGCCTGAGATTGATCACTGTGCTCTAAAGTAGAGGTAGCTAATAGTAAATCAAACGTTCTATCCTGCCTTGATCCCAGATCAGTTACTTCCAAGTGCTTCTTTAATTCGAACACTGTTGGAACTGTTGCTGAGCAATTAGACCTAAATACAGTGATTCTCAGTACAGAAAACACTCTGGTGAAATCCAGAACTAGTTTAGAACACAATAGGGATACATTTCGGATTGACCATTTTCTAAGGTGCAACAGCACTGTGGTTAAAGAAACAAAAACATGTCACAGTTGCCAAAGCACAGCAGCACCACCAGTCAGCAACTATTGCTATGTCAGAGTTTTGGGAGACTTGAAGTACTTTTCTATTAGTAAACTTTTGTTCCCTGAAGCATGTACAGGGCTCAGTTCTGTATTCCTTACTCTTGAGTAGTCCCCTTAAAGTCCATAGAACTGACTGTGCTAGATAAGAACTGCAGGATCAGGCCTATATTCTGGTTTGATATTTATTCAATTATTTTTAAAAGAGCATTGCCTTTTCCATAGAAACCAATGAGTTAAATAAAAAACAGATGTTGAAACACTACTACAAAGCAACTTCCAAGAATACTCTAACCCCAAACTAAATCCCTCTCGTTATATTTTCCCACAGCTCAAAGAGGGCCTCATGGGCAAAATACTGCCTATGATCTTATTTTATATTTCATATTTGTATGTGATTACAAGGAGCACATTTTTGAAAAGCCTCGTGGTGTCTGAGTACTTTTAGGAGAGAACAGTGATACAAGAGAATAGTTTCCCAGTGCCCTGAGAGAATATGAATTTGTAACTGCATTCTGCTGGGCAGAAAGAGAATATATTTTTAATAGAGGGAAGGATAATAAATAATAACATTTATACATCAGAGTTTTTAAAGACATCAACCTAATACATTCTATGCCTGAATAATTTACAATCTTTATTTAATAATAAAAAAAGTGCAAGATAGGAGACAGGACAGCAGTACAAGAGTGGGTGAAATCCTGGCCTCAAGTCACTGGTGTGATGGGGCAAGGCCAAATGGCTATAGGAAAGTAGTGAGAAGCAGGTATGTTAGCCCCAAGCTAAATAAATCTCTGTTACCATGGTAACCAAATGGCAGTTGCTCCAGGTTAATCAAGACACCTGGGGCCAATTAAGATCCTTCCAGAAAGCAGTGGAGACAGGTTGATTGGGACACCTGAAGCCAATCAGGGGCTGGCTGAAACTAGTTAAAAGCCTCCCAGTTAGTCAGGTGGGGGGTATGTGTCAGGAGCTGTAGGATGAAGCCATGCTGCTGGAGAAACTGAACAGTACAAACCCTATCTGGCACAAGAAAGGAGGCCCTGAGGTAAGGGTGACGTAGATATTGAGGAAGTGGGGGCTGCTGTGGAGAAGTGGCCCAGGGAATCATACTCGTCCTGTTTCCAAAAAGTCAGCTACCAAGAGCTGCTACTATCAGGTTCCCTGGGCTGGAGCCTGGAGTAGAGGGTGGGCCAGGGCTCTCCCCTCTCCTTCCCTCTCCGACTAATCACTGAGACTGGGAGACAACAGAGACTCTGCGAGGGAGGATAGCTTCTCCTCCTCGGTCTTGTTGGCTTATGATGAAAATGGCTCAGTAGGCTGTGACCCTTGCCTCTAGAGAGAGAAGGACTACGTGGCGGGTCACAGTGAGCCTCTGAGGCTAGCATAATCTGCCAGGAAGTGCAGGACCCACTGAGACAAGGTCTGAGCTTTGTCACGCTGGGTAAAATGTCCATTGACTTCAGTGGCGCCAGGATTTCACCATCGAAGCATGAAGAAGACATGGAGCAGAGACTGGAAAAGGAGACTAAGGGAATGGAATATTGAACAAGAAAGGAAGGAAGAAAAAAATTAGGGCAGAGATTACAGAGGGCCTTGTAGGTGAGGATGAGGAGTTTGCATTTGATGTGGCAATGATTAAAAAAACATGCAGTTTCAGCCTATTGGGTGATGGCGACCTGTTCAGCATTGCTGTCTTGTCATTCATATTAAAGTGTCTGCCTGTGTTTTCACTGTGGTTGGTCAGTATATGTTGATAAATGTGTTATATATTATGAGGCAGGTCTGTCTTCCTATTTACATTGTACCATGTTTGAACCTTCCAGGATTTGTCATTCCTGACACAGAATACTTTTGTTAGACATGCTGCCACTGATCCACTAACAATGAACTGATATTTGACTTCTGGCTCAGATGGTTTATTATCAGAGAACACAAATAGCTAAGTTATCCTTGATTACTGAAATGTGTGAATAGTCTCAGCCTTCAGTGGAGTTGGAACTATATTGAATTTTCTGCTAAGAATTGGCACCTGTGGTTTGAACTGTAATATGACCTGCAAATTAAGGCTCAAGAGTTTA
The DNA here is from genome assembly GCF_965140295.1 of Lepidochelys olivacea. Lineage (NCBI taxonomy): Eukaryota > Metazoa > Chordata > Testudines > Cheloniidae > Lepidochelys > Lepidochelys olivacea. The sequence goes on along the minus strand of NC_140416.1, from coordinate 65,420,639 downwards.
TTTTTGTTAGCTCTGATTATTATTCTTGCTATTGGGGTAAATTTGTTTTGCCTACAGTATATTTGTTTTCTTTATCCACCATTGTTAAGTTTAATACATTTACCTGTCTGTGAAAGAAACAAAAGTTGGCTGAATCTTTTCAGCGAGTATGGTATGTAACTGTGTGTATATATACAGGTTAACTTTCTACATGAATAGAAAAGATTTTTGTACTTACAGTATTTTCTTTGAAAGACTTCAGCTGTACTGAGTTCATTTATCCTGTGCTGGAGGGCTTAGCAGTTGGCAGCCAGCACAGAGGGGACTCCATACCCCAGTGTACCCAGCAGAGGAGATGACCTCTCTTTACACTGCAGTGGAGTAGCGATTTGGTATGTTGGGGATGGGGTCAGTGGGTTTGGGCACAAAGCAGGAACTGAGCAGGAGGTAACATCTGCTACTTTCTGCCATGCCTAGCAGTAGCCAGCTTTTGGTCTTGTGGATTGTGATGCCCAACTCTTTTTTATTATTTATTATTTGTATTGCTGTAGCGCTTTGGAGCCCTAGTCATGATCCTGGACACCATTGTGTCAGGTGCTTCACAAACACAGCACAAAAAGACAGTCCCTGTCCCAAAAAGTGTGCAATCTAAGTATAAAACAAGAGACGACAGATTGGGGAAACAAGGAAAATTCAACCTTACCCAAAGAGCAGTTAACAATGGTTCACTGTCGCACTGGTAGGATGTAACTAGTTGGGTCCTGCAGGGATCTGTCCTGGGTCTGGTACTATTCCATATTTTTACTAATGACTTTGATAGTGGAGTGGAGAGTGTAATTGTAAAATTTGCGGATGACGTCAAGCTAGGAGCTGTTGCAAGCACTTTGGAGGACAGGATTAGAATTCAAAATGATCGTGACAAATTGGTCTGAAACGAGAGACAAAATTCAGTAAAGACAAGTGCAAAGTACTACACTTAGGAAGGAAGAATCAAATGCACAGTTCCAAACTGTTTTGGTGGTAATACTGCAGAAAAGGATCTGAGGTTATAGTGGATCACAATTTGAATGCGTCAATGTGACACAGTTGCGAAAAAGGCTAATATTCTGGGGTATATTAACAGGAGTGTCATATGTAGGACACGGGATGTAATTGTCCCGCTCTGCTTGTCACTGGTGAGGCCTCGGCTGGAGTATTGTATCCAGTTTTGGGCACCACACTTTAAGAAAGATGTGGGCAAATTGGAGAGAATCCAGAGGAGAGCAACAAAAATGTTTAGAAAACATTTAGAAAACCTAAAAGAAAAAGGAAAAATAAGTGGGCATGTTTAGTCTTGAGAAAAGGAAACTAAGGGGGGGCCTGGTTACAGTCTACCTTTTTTTATCTTGTCCAATTTCCACATGTTTGTTAGTCCCATGAAATATGTCAGTAGGCAAATGGAATGGAACTTCTTATCATTTAGACTTGAGAAAAATAGACTGAGTGATGTTTGAATGGCAGTGAGTGTTTCCAAGGAGGGGATGACTCACTGAGTGCATTTTTTTCTTTTGACCATTCCAGGTTTTCCAGGACCTCGGCACATCAGTGCTATCTGGTGCTTTTAAGGGGTATAATATCTGTCTTTTTGCATATGGACAGACGGGTTCAGGAAAAACGTACACAATGATGGGAACTCCAGTGAGTCATGGTCTTCATTACACTCTTTTTTTTTTTTTTTATCTGTTTATTAAATTGAAGTTCATGATTAAGATCCCAATTAAGCAAAATGTTTAAGCATGTTTTACTTGGAATTACTTGTGCTTAAAATTAAGCACATGCTTAAGTACAAAGCTAAATAATGTAGCAGAAGCTAAAACCATAAAAATATGGTATAATTATATTATATGGTATGTTGGGGTATATATAAAAATATGATATAATTCCTTTCGTAGACTGTGCTGTTTGTTTGTTGCATGTGTGTGGTTTATCATTTAGTCTAAAGAAAACAAGTTTTCTACCATGAACACTTAGAGTTCTTCGTAGCAGCCAGCCTGTGCATCTACAAAATATTTTAATGTCACTTTCTTTGATAATCAGACAACCGTGTTGAAGTTAAATTACTTTTGCTAATTAATATTTGGAATAATTATTTGTGCCATCTTTGCTGCATTTTTATGAGAAGACTTTGCTGTCCATTAGGGAACAGTCTGAGATGACCATATTTGCTTCATTTCCAATTACTAAATGAATTTGAAGGAAGCTTTGGGGGTGAAACATTAGCATATGCTCCTCAAAGCCACTCAATTCTAAGATATTTGAGTTATGGGGCCCCACTTAGTGTGCCTTTATGTGTTAAAGCACCCAAACCATTGGGTCCAGTGGAAGGGTTACTGGCTTTGCTGATCCAGAGGGAAAGGTAGTTGATCTCTCTGAAAACCTATATAAATTGAAGGGGAGTAAATTGTTTCTAAAGCGGTGTTTCTCAACCTATTTACCATTGTGGGCTGCATATGTGTTAAGTGGGTTGCATCCAATACTACCTGTATGGCCCTGAGGGTGTCACGTGGGCCACAGCTCTGTGCTGAATGGGCAGCAGGTTGAGAACCACTGCAAAAGAGAGAACCATGTTTTAAGGGGACAGCAAGAGCAGGTCAGTACCTCCCACTCCCTGAGAGGATCACTGCTTCAGGTAAAGGGTAGGGGAGAGAGACACACTCTTCAAATAAAATTCTTTGAACCTATAAAAATGTTCAGGGTTGGTCTGAATTTTGGATACAGTTTCTATTTGGTTCTTATTTTTACTGAACTGGTTCTGCTGTTCCTGAATGACCGTATTAGCTTACTAAAGGCACCACCTGACAGGCAGCTGCAGGGAGATTTGCCCATCTGATACCTAAGGCCTGATTCTCTTCCATGTGAAGATTTGTGCGTCAGGAAGAATCCCACTTCGATCCGATATTTAATAATTTGCATTTATTGTAAAACACTATTAGCCTTGTTAATAGCTAGAAAATCAGCATGCTTGGTCTGTAGAGAACTTTCACATCCACAAAAATGCATTTATTTAGGGAAAGCTGTGTTTTCTGTAATTTGTTCTATTTCAAATATACCTTTTAAAAATCTTAGCATCCTACTGCAAAGAGATTCCTAGTGGGAGGGGCTGAGCCTGAAGGTAGCTCCAAGTCTTTACGTAAGCCATGTGCTGTAGCAAGTGGAGTCATCTTAGCCTTAAACTTTTCAGCAACCACTGCCTATTAAAAATGCCTTAAGATGACTTCCAGTGAGGATAAAATTGACCATTTCAGGTACAGCCACCATTCTACCAGAGTATATCGTCCCTTTAAGTCAGGGGTGGCCAACCTGAGCCTGAGAAGGAGCCAGAATTTACCAATGTACATTGCCAAAGAGCCACAGTAATACGTCAGCAGCCCCCCCATCAGCTCCCCCCTGCTCCCAGTGCCTCCCGCTCACCAGCAGCCCCGCCAATCAGCGCCTCCCTTCACCTCCCGATTAGCTGTTTCATGGCATGTAGGAGGCTCGGAGGGGGAGAAGCGAGGGCATAGCAGGCTCAGGGGAAGGGGTGGAGTGGGGGCAGAGCCAGGGGTTGAGCAGTGAGCACCCTCCGGAAACATTGGAAAGTTGGTACCTGTAGCTCCAGGTCCAGAGTTGGTGCCTATACAAGGAGCCGCATATTAACAGAAGAGCCGCATGTGGCTCCGGAGCCACAGATGGGTCACCCCTGTTCTAAGTGATTATTTCTAGAGATGCTGCAACTGGAAAGCTATGAGTGGTCACACATCTAGCACTGAGAATGCTCCAGGGCAGATTGTGTTGTGATCTCCACAGTCACTACCAGTGTATCTCTCCATGTTTGAGTGGGAAGTTGCTGCTGGAATAGTTGGGCATTCCCCATAGCTTTGTTTATATTTACATTTATTAAAATGACTTCTGACAAGAGACACTGGGACTGTGATCATATCATATAATTGTTTTGTTTTTGTTTTATTTAAAGGCATCCATTGGGTTGACACCTCGTATATGTGAGGTATTTGTTTTATGAACTTGAAATTGTTTAAACTGTTTTTCATTTTCTTTTCTTTTTATTTTCTTAAGAAAAAAATGTAAACTTTTGGTTTGTGCAGGGCCTTTTTTCAAGGGAGTATGATTATTCAGAGCAGCCAGCATCTTGCAGAATAGAAGTCAGGTAGGAGTGTCTCATTATTTTTGGCCGTATGTTTCTAAATACTTTCAAATGTGTATTTCCATAGTCAAAGCATACAAATGTTATTTGATAAGTTTTATTTCTCTTTCTTAGTGCTGTCAATAATTTTGTTGGGGTAGGAAAATCTTGCAATTCAGTTTTCAATCCAAGTATAGTTCCTTGGATGCTGTGTGTTCACTGTTAGATCCCAAAGAATATGCATCTAAATAATAGTGGGTTAAGAGTCCACTTCTTGCTTGTTTAACTCTTCAAAATTTGGACCCTATATTGCATTCAGTTCTTATTCATAAACACCATTAACTTTGTGGAGTTTTGTGCTCTGAACAATTGAAGAGTTGGAAACAACATTAATTAAAAGTGCAGGCAATATACTGTGTTGGCAATGCAGATGATTTATTGTGTCAGCACTATTTCCAACCAGCCAGCAGCAGGGGACAGCTATTTTCTTTTTTCATGACAATTGATTACTTCTCAGCTCCTTTCCAAGTGTCTGTACGCACAACATGTAAGAAGACATAATGTGAAAGGTAATGAAGATGAATGCTTTAGTTTCTGATGTGGAATGTCTGTGCCAGGCTGCAGGTGCAAATTTTTATTGTCCAAGGAACAACTATCTTTTTTTTTTTTTTGTGAATAGTGGATGCCAGAAACGCAACATTTTATTTATTTTTCTTCAGTTTCCTTGAAATCTATAATGAGCGTGTCCGAGATTTGTTAAAGCAATCAAACCAGAAGAAACCTTATACGCTTCGGGTCCGAGAGCACCCTGAGACAGGTCCATATGTGCAAGGTGAGAGTGAGTTTCTGCATGGGTTATAGATGAATGCCTATGTGCCTACTATGAATGTTCACTTACATTCCTAACCTGATCTTTATTATTTCCACTCTTTCCAGTTATTAAACAGCCGGCATGAAATATGTAATTTGAGGAACTCAAAATCCTCCCAGCAAAAACATATAGCAGAACATGGAATCTAATTCTTAATATTTGGAGAGACTGAAATTCTAGAGCAGGGGTGGGCCAACTTTTTGGCCTGAGGGCCACATCTAGGTATGGAAATTGTATAGTGGGCCATGAATGCTCATGAAATTGGGGGTTGGGGTGCAGGAGGGGTGAGGGCTCCGGCTGGGCATGTGGTGGGGCCAGAAATGAGGAGTTCAGAGTGCGGGAGAGGGCTCTGGGCTGGGGCACGGGGTTGGGGGTGCAGGAGGGTGCTCTGGGTGGGACCAAGTGGTTCGGAGGGCAGGAGTGGGTTGGCGTGAAGGAGGGGGTCGGGGTGCAGGCTCTGGGTGGTGCTTACCTCAAGCACTTCCCAGAAGCAGTGGCATGTCCCCCCTCTGGCACCCTCGTGGAGGTGTGGCCAGGCGGCTCTGCACGCTTTCCTGTCCACAGATGTCGCCCCTGCAGCTCCCATTGGCCAGAACCATGGCCAATGGGAGCTGCAGGGGCAACACCTGTGGACAGGGAAGCGTGCAGAGTCGCCTGGCCACACCTCCACGAGGGTGCCAGAGGGGGGACATGCCACTGCTTCTGGGAGCTGTGTAGAGCGGGGAAGCTCCCGACCCCACTCCCTAGTGGAAAGTTGAGTGCCAGATTAAAACATCTGGAGGCCCGGATGCGGCCCTGGGCTGTAGTTTGTCCATCCCTGTTCTAGAGGAAGGACTCATTTTGTGTGTGTAGTGAATGTGTTAAATAAAAATATAGAGTATAAGATTTGCTGTATTGGTTCAGGCCATTGATCTATGTAGCCTGATAATCTGCCTCCAACAGTGGCTACAATGAATGTTTCATGAGAATGTAAAACCATACTGCTAATACTAGGAAGAAATCTCTTTCCTACTAAGCATAGCAGAAAATGGGAGTAACCCCTTTCCTCAAACTAAAATGGTTGTTTAGTTGATAGCAGTTTGCCTGTAAATCCTCAGAAGCTTCAGATTCATGTCAGAAACTTTTTGTGAAACAATGTACTTGTTTCCATTGGAATTACTAGGTTACAGATTTCTAATCTGCTGATTTTCACATGCATGTTTGCTGTAGTTATAAAGACATTGTAATGCAGTTTTATATTAAGTTTCCAAACTTACATCTTTTTGTAAAATTGTTTCTTCCGTTCTGTTTTCCTCTTTTCAGTCTTTATCTTTTCTCTTACCTTCTTTTGCTTTTCCGGTTTTTCCTCTTCTGGTTTTTCTTTCTCTTCCCTTTTGCCTCTGCCCTATTGTCAGAAGTGTAATATTTTAAAGTAAACTGTTGGTGCTTAAATCGTTTGAGAGTGCATTATACTGAGTTTGCCCTCTGAAAAGTAACACGTTTGGTCAGTGATTGACAGAAAGTGGTTTCTACAGAATCAGCGCACTATAGGCAGTAGAAGTAACTAAGTGATCTTAAAACCGTATAAAATATATTAATGGTCAGGAATGGAAGAAGAGACCTTTCGAAACCGATGCAAATTATAAATATGGGTGGGTTTGTCTGGAAAGTAAATACACCCGTTTCCCTTTTAATGTGCAGCTAAACACGATGTCTACACAGTGGGCAGAACTCCAAATTGCTTCTGGAATTACTGACCGTGCCAAGTCTTGGCTATTGGCCAAGTGGATTGTAATATGTTTGACACCTAGGAAGTATTCCTTTAATGTGTAAAATGCACATAAGACAGAATTGTATTGGTTCTGTCATGTCAGATCAAATACTGCTTTTTAAAACATCTCCTTTCCTTTTGTAAGTTTCCTTTGTTCTCCTCTACCCCTTCTTCTGCTGTTTGCCGTTATCGTGTCACCTGACTTACGCAGGTTGGTGGGGGTTTTTTCTTTAGGAGAGGGAGGGAAAGGGAAATGGAAAATCAAGATAAATTCCGTGGCTGGATTTTTGAAAGAGCTGGATAATTTTAGAACTACTAACAACATTTGTAGTCAATTTAATTTGGCTTTGCAAGATATAATAATAGTACATAGCATTCTTCATCCAAGAATCTCAAAGTGCTTCACAAACATAAGTTAAGTCTCTCAACATCTCCGTGAAATATATAAATGGTATTCACAATTTACGGATAGTGAAACTGAAGAGAAGAGGTTGAGTGACTTGCCCAGGTTCATCCAGTGACAGAGCCAAGTAAAAGAAACATGAAATTCTGATGCCTAGTTTCCTGATAATCAGTATGTCCTGTAATATTGCTTTTATCACCTGATCATTGTTATCAGTTTCCATGTCTCAGAGAATAAACTGATTACCAGCAGAGCCAATAGGGAGATTTTACACACAAACCTCCTATACACGATTGGCCAGGTAGCATTCTGGTTATTTTAACTATGACTTTCTGTACCACCAGCATCCTACTAAATTCAGGATTGAAAAATAAATGAGTTGATGGTCTGATCCAGTATGGCAAACCTGTAATCCTTGGAAATCTAGGAGAAGCGTACACATTTGGCCTTCACTGTGGCCCTTTCTGTGTTCCTTCCCTGGCTCCCTCTCAACTGGGAACCTCATTACAGATCTTACCCAGAGCCTAGTTACTGTAGAGCCCGACCAGGAGCTGCTGCTTTTTCCTGATCGTTGCCCACATTGAGAAGAGTGCTTTAGACTGTTTCTTTCCCTGTTTGCTTTGCTGTCAGGCATACATCTCCAGTGGTTCCTAGGTGACAAATCCCAGAGTTCTCTTGATCTGGGAGGAAACCAGGTCATATCTGGGACATGAATGAATCTCTTAATGTCCCAGCTAACCCTGTGGTAGGAAGTTATGCAGTTGTTTCCCAGATAGTTCCTCATTAGATAAATCTATCCTTTGTCTTCTAGTTCTGATATTTTATATTTATTGTTGGTTCTTTAAATAAGAATTCAATACCCAGATGTTACCTAGAATATTGCTTGTAACTAGGATAGTGACTTTATAATGTTGCAGTTCTGTTGTTTCCCTTAAAATTTTCCCTTCCCTGAATTTTTGTTACCTTATACTATGAGAAAAGTATAATATAAACCCGTTAACAAAATCAGAAAGTGCCATTTCAGGTCACATGAGAAAATCCACATTGGGCACTCTATTAGCCCTACTCCTGCTATCTTTGTCCCATGACAAACCCATAAATTCCAATAAAAATCTCTGCAAGGAACTTGCAGCTCTGCTTATAATAAGTAACGTGATTCAAAATTTTAGAAAGAAATGGCTGGATGAGTTAAAAATGAAATAACTTCTTGTTTGAAGTGTCATGTGGTAGCATTACATTGCTGTTGTTGTACCACATAAATAGAATTGATACTGATGAATCAGTATCTTGGGGTATGTAGTCACATGACATAGTTCTTTATGTGTATACTACTGTGTGTTGTGTGTTTAACAACTATAACCATTTATGCCATATGTATTGCATTTGTGTGTATGGTTTGTTTGTTTTTGGGAGGTGGCATTATTTTGTTTTTTGGTAGGAGATTGATAGAGAAGCTGATCACATGGATTCCTGCAGAAGTGTGCTTGTTAGCTCACATGTCAGACGACGGGTGAGAGCGTTCAGACATTTTTCATGCTGCAGATCAGTACAAGTGGCTTGATTTTAAAGAACTTCTAACTCAGAAAATAAAGTGGTTTACACCTCTGTGGCTTAAGGGCTGCTTAGCAATTATTGGTTTCAGCAATATTCTGAGAGTTCAGTAATGTACAGTATGATCCTGTAGTCTTTCTATGTAAGCCCTTGCCCTTTGAAATCCACAGAAGTTTTGCATGTGGAGTCTCTTCAGGATCACACCCTAGGAATCCTGTTACTGATAGCTGGGTGGATATATTTTCTGAATTAGCCATATAATTATAGCCTGTAGTTGCATAGGAGGATGGTTTACTTTGCACCCCTCTACCAGACAATTTGCTGAATGGAACAAATGAGTATTGTTAAACTGATGAACACAGGCAAAGTTCAAAGATTTCCCATTATCTCACAGTACATTGCAGTATATGAAGACTTGCGTCTGTACTTGCGTTATACGTGTTACGTATGAGCTGTCACCAGTTTAGGGGTAACAGAAACATTTTAGTGTTGGGGAGGGGCTTCCTCATATACTGCAGGTGTCACTTAGATAGTTTGTTTCAGTAGTCTCTAGTGTATAGAAGTCAATACTTGGATGAAGAACAGACAAGGAAGGGAACCAAAGAGAAAATCCTTTAGGGTTGCCTAGTTACTTTCATATTAGAGGTAATGCATTTTCCATTTGCTAGTCCAGTCAGGAAATCCCAGCACTAAGTATTTTGAATAGATTCCAGACTATCATTTATATATATATATATATATATTAAGGGCTGCACGTTTCTAGCATTTAAAATGCTGAAACTGTTTCAGTGCTTCAGATTGGAATGGTTTCAAAATTCTCTCTTACAGATGGTTGCACTGTTAAGGAATCAGCCTCTTTTAAATCAGGAAATGATGCAATCTATATTGTTACTCTGAGACAGATTTCTGAGGCAGATACTGTCTTAGTTTGAGAGAGATTTCTAGTCCAGACAGAGTTTTTTGTCATCTTTCTGTGATTCTTGAAAACAGACTTTCTTTTTCCAAGTAGCAGAAAGAGCACTTCATGGCATTCCTTCTCCAACAACATTAATAATTTTTCTTTTGCCTTTTTATAATAAACCTTTGTGTGCTGTGATCAACTAATTTCTATACTGGAGGCAATAGTGTCCACAATAACATAAATGTAATGGGTAAGAACTGTGGAAATTTTATAATAAATATAACTGTGCCTTCCCATCACATAGCTAGTTTTTTATTCACAAGATTACAAACCCTTGAAAGTGAGTTAGAGAAACAATATAAGGCACTTTTCCGTATTCTGTAGATTTGCAGATGCTGGTGCTGTTTGAACAGTAATTGGCTATTGTTTTTCAGACAGGAAAATGTCATTACATCTTTTGGAGTTAACATATAGCTAATACAATGTCAAACAGTAGAATAAATGCTTTGCTTTGTAAACCATCTTGTAATTTTGCATGTTTTTAGTCCATTGATGAGATTACTTTAGTTGTGGGTGAATGTGATGCTGGTGTGAGAATTTGTTTTCTTTGGGTCAGGTATTAAATGGCTACAACAAATCTTTGGGCCAAATTCTGACCTCATTCAGAGTCTATTTATCTATTAGTATCTGAGGATAGACTCTGTCCCACTATCAAGGTGGGTAGAAAGCTGGCTAGATTGTCGGGCTCAACGGGTAGTGATCAATGGCTCCATATCTAGTTGGCAGCCGGTATCAAGTGGAGTACCCCAAGGGTCGGTCCTGGGGCCAGTTTTGTTCAATATCTTCATAAATGATCTGGAGGATGGTGTGGATTGCACTCTCAGCAAATTTGCGGATGATACTAAACTGGGAGGAGTGGTAGATACGCTGGAGGGGAGGGATAGGATACAGAAAGACCTAGACAAATTGGAGGATTGGGCCAAAAGAAATCTGATGAGGTTCAATAAGGATAAGTGCAGGGTCCTGCACTTGGGACGGAAGAACCCAATGCACAGCTACAGACTAGGGACCGAATGGCTAGGCAGCAGTTCTGCGGAAAAGGACCTAGGGGTGACAGTGGACGAGAAGCTGGATATGAGTCAGCAGTGTGCCCTTGTTGCCAAGAAGGCCAATGGCATTTTGGGATGTATAAGTAGGGGAATAGAGAGCAGATCGAGGGACGTGATCGTTCCCCTCTATTCGACATTGGTGAGGCCTCATCTGGAGTACTGTGTCCAGTTTTGGGCCCCACACTTCAAGAAGGATGTGGATAAATTGGAGAGAGTCCAGCGAAGGGCAACAAAAATGATTAGGGGACTGGAACACATGAGTTATGAGGAGAGGCTGAGGGAGCTGGGATTGTTTAGCCTGCAGAAGAGAAGAATGAGGGGGGATTTGATAGCTGCTTTCAACTACCTGAAAGGGGGTTCCAAAGAGGATTGCTCTAGACTGTTCTCAATGGTAGCAGATGACAGAACGAGGAGTAATGGTCTCAAGTTGCAGTGGGGGAGGTTTAGATTGGATATTAGGAAAAACTTTTTCACTAAGAGGGTGGTGAAACACTGGAATGCGTTACCTAGGGAGGTGGTAGAATCTCCTTCCTTAGAGGTTTTTAAGGTCAGGCTTGACAAAGCCCTGGCTGGGATGATTTAACTGGGAATTGGTCCTGCTTTGAGCAGGGGGTTGGACTAGATGACCTTCTGGGGTCCCTTCCAACCCTGATATTCTATGATTCTATGATCTCTAAAATAGCCATTTGAGTCTTGCTTAGCTTTTAAATTATTGACTAGGGTAAGCAATTGATCTTGACTTGATAGGAAAATCATTTTAATTAGAAAAATTAGACCTTTTAGAAGGGGGTCTCTTTAGAAGGTGTGGCATTAGGTGTTGATTCCTATCACTGAAAGTCTGTTTCCTGTAGATAAGATGTTCCAATAGAACTATATATTTGTTTTTCATGGTGCCAACGGGTGTGTATATGTAAATTTGCTAGCTCATTTAAAATAGTCTTAAGAAATGATATTCTTACCATAAATTATTTTATGGTAACAAAGTATACCATTTCCTCCCCTCCCCCTTATACACACTTCTATGGCACATATTAAAAAGAAAATATGTTTCCTGGATTGTTGTACTGATGAAATACAACAAAAAATATGAGGCGCACTTCACTCTACCTCATGATAAACAATTTGGGAAAAGATTATTTTTATAGCGCCTTGTACGGTGAGGCCTAGGATTCCCATGATTCTACAGCTGCCAAAAATAAGACAGTGCAAACATGTGAGATCAGTTTCATCCGAGGAGTAAGTCTATTGAAGCCAACTTCGTGTGTCTGCTACAATTTACATTGTATAAGATGCTAAATAAAGTTACACCATAGCAGCATACTGCCCTCTAGTGGGTTTCATTCCTGGCTGATGGACTTCCCTCACCCCCATTTTTGGTTTTCTCAGGGCAGCTACATTAATGCTTGATTCTTTCTGGGATCATAATCAGGATGCACTTTGGTGTGGAGTAGGACACAGAATTTTGTCCAGGGGCTAGTTTACAGATAAATGTCACAGGTTCACAGTATGGTATTTAGCTAATGAAGTGTGCACCAAAGACTCCAGACAAGAGGACTTTCTCATTCTCTGATTCATTTGGACTGAACCTTATACTTTACATCTGCAGAAGCAATGGCTGTAGGATTGTCTACACACACAAAAATTATCACTTCAACTGAGTGTGTAGTTAAAGTGATTAAAAAAAATCAACCTCATGTGGATGCAGTTACATTCATATAAAATGTTTATGCCACTCTAACTTATTCCTATATGGGAAGAGGAATAAACTAGACTGGTAGAAGACATTTTTATACCAATATAACTGCATCCACACTAGGGGTTGTACCGGTATAACTATTTTGGTTTCAAAACAAAACAAACCCCACAGCTAATCAAAATAGTTATACTGATACAAAAATTGTGTGTAGACGAGGTCTAAATCTCAGACAGAATTTTTGTACTCCCCAGTTATGGTAGTGACCCTATTGCATAGTTGAATCAAGAGACTTAGAGTGAAACAATATTTCCAGAGTAAAACCTGTTTAACAGTCTCTCTCTGTCTCTGTCTCTCACTTTTTAAACCTCTGACAGGATTGTCTCAGCATTTAGTTACCGACTACAAACAAGTCATAGAACTTCTGGAAGAAGGAATAGCCAACAGGTATTTCTGTTTTTTTTTTTTTACTCAAAACCATTTTTCTGTATCTCCTGTTTCATCCCAGTTTTGATGACACAACTACTGATTTTTCTGACAATGTTACACGCTTGCCATTTAACTTTAAACAGAAATGAAGAATGATTGATCTATGCGATGACATCAGGTTTCCAAATTACTCTCTGAAAAAATACTATATATCATCACGTAGCTCTTAAATAGTTGTTACAAGGGCTCATTAAAAGATTATTTGCATAGATATTATGACAAAACTGGTTGTATGCTGACTTACACATAATATAATTTTTATACAGGATAAAAAGTGAACTATAGGGAGAGGTTTTGCTCTAACCAAGTAAATCTGTATGTTCCACGTACTCCATTCTTCAAATGGTATAGTTTTCAATTCAGTTTCAGTGTAGTTTAGTTTGTGACTACTGAAATCACAACACATTTGTGCTTTACTACAAACTGTTTGATGTATGTTTATCATGTGATTCAGGCTGACCACAGGGTAGAACTATTGTAAAAACAGGCCAGAAGCCATTTGTACCATCCTTTCCTATGGAAAAGATCTAATAAAAATAGCAGAAATTTAAAATTATGTTGGGTTAATTTCTTTAATATAAAGGGACACATTTTCAAGGGTCCTTAAACTAGCCTCTAAAATTACGATGCAGTGTTTGTACACCAATCAAGCAGCTACGTGTAATTACCTGACTTGGGAGCAAACACTGGAATTTTTGCATGCACAAAATATAGTCCTAGAAACATGTGCAAGCAAAACTGTAGGTGCAAGAATTGTCTGCAAAAATCCTAGGTGTATAAAAATGCACCCACAATTTCTGGCTGAAATGTTTCCATAATCTTAGGGTGAATTTCACCTCTGTGCAGAGACCACAGCCATAGGTGCCAGCTCTGTGGGTGCTCTGGGGCTGGAGCACCCACTGGGAAAAATTAGTGGGTGCTCTACACACACCAGCAGCCAAGCTCCCTGCCCCACTCCCCCGCCTCACCTCACCTATGCATTTCATAGTTACTAGCGAGGTTCTTCTGTATAGCATGCCAGACCCAGTCTCAAATGCGTAAAAGAAAAGTAAAATACCACAGCACACAAAAATACAGCTTCTCAACCCTGAAAAATAAAGTAAATAAACCAAAATGATGTCAGCAGGGCCACTGAAAGATAATAAAGCACATGCTACATGCCACAAGCAATAAAACATGAAAAACCACTATAACATCCACCCACAAAAATCCACACATGGGCTGTGAATAGCCTAGACTCTAGACAACTCAAACATCCTGTTATCAGCCAAAGATGCAGCTGAACCCATGCTAAACTGTGCTCCACACTGCACATGAAGCTGATAGCCATTGTCAGCAATGGGTAATTTTTCTATTAATGTCAAGCCCTAAGTGTGACCAAGAGAGGGATCTGGGAACTGACCGGTACCCTAAGCAAAGTCCTGCTCCTTTTGACATGGCTGACCAATAAAAAGAGTGGGAGGATACTATCAGTTGGACCCAGACAGAGTGGGAGGGTGTAGTTTTTCCCTCTTCAGTGTCCTGGCAGCTGGTAGCTAGCACCCAGCCTCACAGTGCAGTGGCTGAGAGGATTAGATTCAGCTTGGTGAAAAACTTGTGAGCTGGGCTGTGGGGCACCAACTTCCAGCTGCTGCTTTGCAATTTTTTACCTTACCACAGCTAAGTTTGATATTGTAGTTTAGTCATGAATTGTTGGACCCAAAGTCTGGACATGGGCCAACTGTGATAAAGAAAATAAGTAGATACACTGAACTGTATGGTATGTAGTCTGCCCATGGTGGAGGAGTGGGGAGTTCACTCACTTCAATTACACCTGTTGAATGAATTCCATTTTTCAATTCTATTACACTGTTCCCAACCTCCCTTGAATATGGTGAGCCAAATTCTTGGCCCTCGCTCCAGCCTCTTGCACTGCTCTGGTGGTGTAAAATGAGGTAGAAAGGTGCCCTAACAGGTCCTTTGTGACAGAGGATGTCATGAAGCTGGCATCAGCCAGCTGTTAGGGCAGCTTTCTGGCATGCTTGCTCTTCTGGGGATGTGCAGAGGAGCCAGAGTGAGGGCCAAGGCCCTGGCCCAGTATATTCCAGGCACATGGGGATGAAAAATATAATTTATTCCCTTCTTCTTCAAGTAATCATAGAACCATAGAAAACTAGGGTTGGAAGAGACCTCAGGAGGTCATCTAGTTCAACCCCCTGCTCAAAGCAGGACCAAACCCAACTAAATCATTCCAGCCAGGGCTTTGTGAAGTCAGGCCTTAAAAACCTCTAAGGATGGAGATTCCACCACCTCCCTAGGTAACCCATTCCAGTGCTTCACTACCCTCCTAGTAAAATAGTATTTCCTAATCTCCAACCTAGACTTCCCCCACTGCAACTTGAGACCATTGCTGCTTGTTCTGTCATCTGCTCCCACTGAGAACAGCCTACCTCCATCCTCTTTGGAACCCCCTATGTGTAGTTCATAGATTCATAGATATTTAGGTCAGAAGGGACCATTATGATCATCTAGTCTGACCTCCTGCACAACGCAGGCCTCAGAATTTCACCCACCACTCCTGCAAAAAACCTCACACCTATATCTGCACTATTGAAGTCCTCAAATTGTAGTTTAAAGTCCTCCAGCAAGTGACCCGTGCCCCATGCTACAGAGGAAGGTGAAAAACCTCCAGGGCCTCTTCCAATCTGCCCTGGAGGAAAATTCCTTCCCGACCCCAAATATGGCGATCAGCTAAACCCTGAGCATATAGGCAGGATTCATCAGCCAGATACTACAGAAAATTCTTTCCTGGGTAACTCGGATCCCACCCCATCTAATATCCCATCACAGGCCATTGGGTCTATTTACCGTGAATATTTAATTACCAAAACCATGTTATCCCATCATACCATCTCCTCCATAAACTTACCGAGTTTAATCTTAAAGCCAGATAGGTTTTTTGCCCCCACTGCTTCCCTTGGAAGGGTATTCCAAAACTTCACTCCTCTGATGGTTAGAAACCTTCATCTAATTTTCTAGCCTAAATTTCCTGGTGGCCAGTTTATATCCATTTGTTCTTGTGTCCACATTGGTACGGAGCTTAAATAATTCCTCTCCCTCTCCAGTATTTATCCCTCTGATATATTTATAGAGAGCAATCGTATCTCCCCTCAACCTTCTTTTAGTTCGGCTAAACAAGCCAAGCTCCTTGAGTCTCCTTTCATAAGACAAGTTTTCCATTCCTCGGATCATCCTAGTATCCCTTCCCTGTACCTGTTCCAGTTTGAATTCATCTTTCTTAAACATGGGAGACCAGAGCTGCACACAGTATTCCAGGTGAGGTCTCACCAGTGCCTTGTATAATGGGACTAAAACCTCCTTATCCCTACTGGAAATACCTCTCCTGATGCATCCCAAGCCCGCATTAGCTTTTTTCACGGCCATATCACATTGGCAGCTCATAGTCATTCTATGATCAACCAATACTCCAAGGTCCTTTTCTTCCTCCGTTACTTCTAATTGATGTGTCCCTAGCTTATAACTAAAATTCTTGTTATTAATCCCTAAATGCATGACCTTACACTTCTCACTATTAAATTTCATCCTATTAGTATTACTCCAGTTTACAAGGTCATCCAGATCCTCCTGTAGGATATCCCTGTCCTTCTCTAAATTGGCAATACCTCCCAGCTTTGTATCATCCGCAAATTTTATTAGCACATTCCTACTTTTTGTGCCAAGGTCAGTAATAAAAAGATTAAATAAGATTGGTCCCAAAACCGATCCTTGAGGAACTCCACTGGTAACCTCCCTCCAGCCTGACAGTTCACCTTTCAGTAGGAGCCATTGTAGTCTCCTCTTTAACCAATTCCTTATCCACCTTTCAATTTTCCTATTGATCCCCATCTTATCCAATTTAACTAATAATTCCCCATGTGGCACGGTATAAAACACCTTACTAAAATCTAGGTAAATTAGATCCGCTACGTTTCCTTTGTCTAAAAAATCTGTTACTTTCTCAAAGAAGGAGATCAGGTTGGTTTGGCACGATCTACCTTTTGTAAAACCATGTTGTATTTTGTCCCATTTACCATTGACTTCAATGTCCTTAACTACCTTCTCCTTCAAAATTTTTTCCAAGACCTTGCATACTACAGATGTCAAACTAACAGGCCTATAATTACCCGGATCACCTTTTTTCTCTTTCTTAAAAATAGGAACTATGTTAGCAATTCTCTAATCATATGGTACAACCCCTGAGTTTACAGATTCATTAAAAATTCTTGCTAATGGGCTTGCAATTTCATGTGCCAATTCTTTTTAATATTCTTGGATGAAGATTATCTGGGCCCCCTGATTTAGTCCCATTAAGCTATTTGAGTTTCGCTTCTACCTCAAATATGGTAATGTCTACCTCCATATCCTCATTCCCATTTGTCCTGCTACCATTATCCCTAAGATCCTCTTTAGTCTTATTAAAGACTGAGGCAAAGTATTTGTTTAGATATTGGGCCATGCCTAGATTATCCTTGACCTCCACTCCATCCTCAGTGTTTAGCGGTCCCACTTCTTTCTTTGTTTTCTTCTTATTTATATGACTATAGAACCTTTTACTATTGGTTTTAATTCCCTTTGCAAGGTCCAACTCTACTTCACTTTTAGCCTGTCTCACTTTATCCCTCCGTGTTCTGACCTCGATAAGGTAGCTTTCCTTGCTGATCCCTCCCTTCTTCCACTCGCTGTATGCTTTCTGCTTTTTCTTAATCACCTCTCTGAGATGCTTGCTCATCCAGCTTGGTCTACAACTGCTGCCTATGTATTTTTTCCCCTTTCTTGGGATGCAGGCTTCCGATAGCTTCTACAGCTTTGATTTAAAATAATCCCAGGCCTCCTCTACCTTTAGTTTAATGCCACCATCAAATCCCCACTCACTCTTCTCTTCTGCAGATTAAACAAGCCCAGTTCCCTCAGCCTCTCCTCATAAGTCATGTGCCCCAGCTCCCTAATCATTTTCATTGCCCTCTGCTGGACTCCTCCAATTTGTCCACATTCTTTCTATAGTAGGGGCCCCAAAACTGGACGCAGTACTCCAGATGTGGCCTCACCATTGCCGAATAGAGGGAAATAATCACTTCCCTCGATCTGATTGCAGTGCTCCTACAAATGCAGCCCAATATGCCGTTAGCCTTCTTGGCTACAAGGGCACACTGTTGACTTATATCCAGCTTCTCGTCCACTGTAATCCCCAGGTCCTTTATCTGCAGAACTGCTGCTTAGCCAGTCGGTCTTCAGCCTGTAGCAGTGCATGGAATTCTTCTGTCCTAAGTGAAGGACTCTGCACTTGTCCTTGTTGAACCTCATCAGATTTCTTTTGGCCTAATCCTTCAATTTGTCTAGGTCACTTTGGACCCTATCCCTACCCTCAAGCATCTCTACCTCTCTCCCCAGCTTAGTGTCATCCGCGAACTTGCTGAGGGTGGAATCCATCCCATCATCCAGATCATTAATGAAGATGGGGAACAAAACCAGCCCCAGGACCGACCCCTGGGGCACTCCACTTGATACTGGCTGCCAACTAGACATGAAGCCGTTGAGCCCAACAATCTAGCCAGCTTTCTGTCTACCTTATAGTCCATTCATCAAATCCATACTTTTTTAACGTGCTGGCAAGAATACTGTGGGAGACCATATCAAAAACTTTGCTAAAGTCAGGATATATCATGTCCACCGCTTTCCCCGTATCCTCATAGAAGGCAATCTGGTTGGTCAGGCATGACTTGCCCTTAGCGAATGCATGTTGACAGTTCCTGATCACCTTCCTCTCCTCCAAGTGCTTCAAAATGGATTCCTTGAGGACCAACTCCATGATTTTCTTAGGGACTGAGGTGAGGCTGACCAGTCTGTAGTTCTCCAGATTCTCCTTCTTCCCTTTTTTAAAGATGGGCACTATATTTGTCTTTTCCCAATCATCCAGGACCACCTCTGATCATCACAAGTTTTCAAAGATAATGGACAGCAGCTCTGCAATCAAATCAGCAAACTCCCTCCGCACCCTCAGATGCATTAGATCCAGACCCATGGACTTGTGCTGTGCATGTCCAGCTTTTCTAAGTAGTCCTTAACCTGTTCTTTCACCACTGAGGGCTGCTCACCTCCTCCCCATACTGTGCTGCCCAGTACAGCAGTCTGGGAGCTGACCTTGTCTGTAGAGACAGAGGCAAAAAAAGCATTGAGTACTTCAGCGTTTTCCACATCATATGTCACTAGGTTGCCTCCCCCATTCAGTAAGGGTTCCGCACTTTCCCTGACCACCACCTTGTTGCTAACATACCTGTAGAAACCCTTATTGTTACCCTTCACATCCCTTGCTAGCTGCAACTCCAGTTGTGCTTTGGCCTTCGTGATTACACCCCTGCATGCTCAAGCAATATTTTTATACTCTCCCATGTCATCTGTCCAAGTTTCCACTTCTTATAAGCTTCCTTTTTGTGTTTAAGCTCACCGAAGATTTCTCTGTTAAGCCAGCTGGTCACCTGCCATATTTGCTATTTTTTCTGCACACTGCGCACTCAATAAGGCTTCTTTAAAATTCAGCCAGCTCTCCTGAACTCCTTTCCCCCTCATATTAGCCTCCCACAGGATCCTGTCCATCAGTTTCCTGAGGGAGTCAAAGTCTGCTTTTCAGAAGTCCAGGGTCCGTATTCTGCTGCTCTCCTTTCTTCCTTTTGTCAGGATTCTGAACTCAACCATCTCATGGTTGCTGCTGCTCAGATTGCCACCCACTTCTACTTCCTCTTCCAATTCTTCCCTGGTTGAAGCAGCAGATCAAGAGGAGCAGGGCCCCTAGTTGGTTTCTCCAGCACTTGCACCAGGAAGTTGTCCCCAACAACTTCCTGGATTGTCTGTGCACTGCTATATTGCTCTCCCAGCAGATGTCAGGGTGATTGAAGTCCCCCATGAGAACCAGGGCTTGTGATCTGGAAACTTCTGTTAGTTGTCCAAAGAAAGCCTCATCTACCTCATTCTCCTGGTCTGGCGGTCTATAGCAGACACCAACTACAACATCACTCTTGTTGCTCTCGCCTCTAAACTTAACCCAAAGACTCTCAACAGGCTTTTCTCCAGTTTCATACTAGAGCTCTGAGCAATCATACTGCTCTTACATAAAGTGCTACTCCTCCACCTTTTCTCCCCTACCTGTCCTTCCTGAACAGTTTATACCCATCCATGACAGTGCTCCAGTCATGTGAGTTACCCCATCAAGTCTCTGTTGTTCCAATCACATCATAGTTCCTTGACTGTGCCAGGACTTCCAATTCTTCCTCCCAGGCTTCTTGCGTTCGCGAACAGGCACCTAAGTAATGGTCCTTATGCGTATCCCGTTGTGTGGTGTCCATGTGCCTGAGGCTGAGGGATTCTTGCTAGCAGCATGCGTTGGTCCATTCTCCTTCTCTCCTTCTTGTGCTCTGAACAGAGGGCATAAGGGACTGTGTGGACCAACCACTTCTCCTGTTTCTTTCTACAGCCTGTGGACTGAGACAGAACCTCTTCAGTGTCCACTGCATTAGCTAACTTCTTCAGTGTCTAACTGCAATTATCTGTAAATAGCTTTTGAGTAATAGTTTTTAGACAGTTTGCGTAGTTAAGTGTAGAGCTGGATCAGGCAGAACCACCAGTTCCGATTGAGTTATCATCTTTATCCACAGACAAGGTATTTGCACTGGCCTTATCACCACCTGATGACTACAGGCAATTTCAGAATCTACTGAGGAAGATCATTGACATGTTCCAGCTCTCCGTGGAGGCAATGCAGGACACCCCTCATCAACTACTGACATTCTCTAGAGCACTGATCCCAGTAAGGGGCCTTTTCCTATTAAGGAAGTCCTCTTAAATCTGGCCAAGACAGTCTGGCACACTCTGGCCATTTATGCCATACTCCAAGATGAAAGAGAGAGAAATATTTTGTGCCAGTTTTTAGCAGAAGTTTTATTTACACACCCCACTCCAAATTTGTTGTTCATACTAACTGTTGCTGAAAGAAGCAGACAACAGTACCCTGGATCTCCTCCCTCCAATAAGGAAGTTCAACACTTACACCTCTTCGGGAGAAAAATACTTACTTTGAGCTTACAGTTCCACATAGCAAACTACCAAGCCTTGAGGTCAAAATATGTTTGTTTTTTTTAAATTATAGTAAGTTTGTGGAGTTCACTAACAAACTCCTACAGGACATAGGCTGCAGCTCCAGGCATTCAGTGAAGAAGGTGAATTGCTAACCAGATTGTCCTTCCTGCGTTCAGTTGCTGTAACAGATACAGCCTCCTGGTCAATGGCAAATTCTGTAATCGTGTCAGGTGTCATGGCGCCAATCCTCTGGATTTCTCAACGAAGTCTGATCCACAGTGGAGGATCTACCTTTTGAGGGAAACAGTTTGTTTAGTGAAAAGGCAGATGAGTTGTTACATTCCTTAACACGATTCAAGGGCAACCCTCCTTTCCCTGGTTACCTACACTCCAGCTCCATGAAGGAAATACCACAAGTCTCAGTCCTACAAACAATGACCAGCCCCTCAACCCTTTTATCATCAAAAGGGTTACAGGCCACGCAGGAAGTGTCAGAGGATGCAATGTAGCAAACATAACATCCTTCCTTGTCCTCTTTCCACCCACAGCAGCTTCCTACTGGGAAAAACTTTTGACATGACCTTCAAGAGCATTAGTCCCTCTACCACATCTACTTGTTCAGGACTCCGGTATCAATTTGGTGGCCACCTACCTCATTTTTCCCAGGCCTAGTATCTTATAACAACAGACTGGTTACACTGTGTAGTTCTCTCCCTCCCCCTCAAACCCCCTCCTCCTGGACAGAGCATGCTGTACAGGGACTGGTGACCAAGCCAGTCCAAAACATGTAATGCAATGTAATGTGGAAATGCATATAAAAGAAGAAGTATTCTTTGTAACTTAGGATGTGTGGTGTGCCCTATACCCTGAGCCTGATCAACTCAAGTGTACTTTGATTGTATGCCTGTGAAGAAACCTCTGTGATGGGTTCATAGTCCAAATGAGTTCTTGCTCTCATAGGTACTGAGTGGGTAAGGTCTCAGAAACCACCCCAACATAGTGGTGCCATGATTCAGAGCCACCCATCTAAAGCAAGCAATGTATACACCACTTAGTGTGAGGGTCGCGACCTAGCATTAAGGGAAATGGCTCTGAAAGAGTTTAAAGGTTTTAATATTGAAAAAGCTCGTGTCACATTTGAGAAGTGGGTTAAATCTGAAGGTGGACCCGTTGGAATACTCAGAGAAGTATTAGGGTGAGGCTTGGGACCAGGGTAAAGAAGGAACTTTGGAGAATAATAAAGAAAGAGAAAGAAAGAAAAAGAAAAAACACTTGACAGAGCACAGCAAAGGTCTGTTAAATGCCATAAATAAATGCACATCAAAAGTCTGTTAAATGCAACTAAAATTTTTTTAAAATAGGAACCATTGGCCTCCGTGGAAAAAAGTAGTATCTAGTGGCGTTTTTTTACCCTAATGCAAAGAGAGCCTAAATCTAGGCAGCAGTTTCACAAGGATTATTTCTAGTATCTAAAACTTTACTAGTGAAATGTGCCACCTTGAGAGATAAATGCAAAAAGCATAAAAAGCAGTTATAAAAAACCCAAACAAAATAAATAAATAAAAAATCCTGACAGGTTAAATAAACACACACACACACACACACCCCTGCCCCGCCCAATAATCTATATTACCTATTTGTATAAATCCAAAGTGAAAAGCAGCCATCCGTCAAGGACTGTATTTAGTGGGAACAGCTGTGCACGTAAAGTGTACTAAGTTTAAAAAATAAAGGCAAAAACAAAACATAAGCTTAAAGCCATCAAAAAAATAAGCTAAAAATGTGTTACTATAAAAAATAAAATAAAGAAAATTACAATCCCAGTATTTAGTAGCTAATAACATTTTAAGTGTCTTCTAAAACAATAAAAATTAAAGTAATTATAGAAACGTGCAGTTAAAAAAAACTGTTGTACTAATTAACACGGCAAAGCTCAAAACACCCTAAATAATGAAGTATTAAAAACATTTAAATATTAAATGCTTAATTTAATAATAAAACCCAGTTATAGCAGTATCACTTGGTGTAGTCATGCCTAGTAAACCCTTAATAATCAGAATTATCCAAATATCAATAATCTAATCAAAATTACAAAAAAAAAGTAGAGCCTAGCTGCTTCTAAGTGTACTCATAAAAAATTAACCTGAATGCAAAAAAGAAAATATAGTGCTAAATTTAAAAAATAAAACAACTAAAATTGCTTGTCAAACAAAATTAATGTAACAATAAGCTTACTAAAGTCTTAAATATTTAAAATGTAATTTATAAAATAATCAGCAGTAAAACATAATATTGCTAAAATATAGCAATTATGAAAGCCCAGGCCCAAAAAATTCTCACCTGTTTAAAAAAAAAACAAAAAACAAAACACTTATTCAAGCTTTAATATAGAAATAAATATTGCAGTTTTAAAATGTGAGCAACTTAAATATGTCAGTTGCTCAAAACTTGTAATTTAAAAAAACCCTTCAAAAGTATAAAACCAATTAAAAAAATTCAAAAGCTCAGAAAGCAAAGCTAAGCCAAGCAAGTTTAAAATATTTATTTAGTCTCTCATAATAAACAATTTACAACATAACCTAAAAACCCACAAAATTAAAAACAATAAGAAAATGTATGGATAAAATAAATTAGCTTTTAAAAAAAAAATCCACTAAAAATCCATCTAAACCTTCAACTCAAAATTGCAAAGCTAACACAACTACTCTTTGGGCAGCAGCCATCATCTCCTGGCAGTCTTAACTTTAGGCAGTGTAGTTGTAGCCATGTTGGCCCAAGGACATTTGAGAGACAAGGTGAATGAGGTAATAATATCTTTTAATGGATGATAGAGACAAGCTTTTGACAGTCTGAATGTCTGACTTTTGAAGGTCTGAAGAAGAGCTCTGAGTGGTTCAAAAACTTGTCTCTCTCTCTCTCTCTCCAACAAATTTGGTCCAATAAAAGATTTTTACCTCCCCCATCTTGTCAGTCTTAACTTTCTTTGTTAACCCTTTGAGTGTCGCAATGCTTTTACAAAGTTTTTAACATGATAAAAAATTAAATTATAAATATTAAATATAAATTAATAAAAAACCCCAACATACTCAAAAACATCTCCTTTTATTAATAAAACAGCTAAAAAAAGCTACAAAAATAATATATCATATATAATTAATTAAGTAATGTAATATTATAATGAAGGCTCTATTTGATCACTTAGCATTATTTGCCTTAGCCCACTTATCTATGAAGGTTGCCTCTCTAGTTGCCATCATTTCAGCAAGAAGAGTAGGTGAACCGGAGGCCCTTTTGGCTGAGCCTCCTTACACTATCTTCAATAGATACAAAGTGTCCCTGAGATTATACCCAAAATTCACCCCCCAGAGTAATCTTGGAATTTCATCACAGACGACTCACTTAATTTACCTGTGTTCTTCCTGAAATTTGTGCCACCGCTGAGATTAGGAAACGTCACTCTCTGGATGTCTGTCATGCCCAGGCATTCCACCTAGGACAGAATCCTTTAGGAAATCACCTAGACTATTTGAATCCTTTGTGGAATGTATGAGAGGGGAAGAGATCTCTTCTCAGAGACTTTTCCAAATGGATTTCAGCGTGTATGTTGCTTTGTTATGAGTTAACAGTGACCCCTCCCCCACAAAGTGTCAGGGCCCACTCAATTAGACCTCAGACTGCGGCAGTAGTCTCACTTCAAGATTCTCTCCTGGAAATCTGTAAGGCAGCAACATAGGGCTCTGTTCACACTTTTGCAAGACTTTATACCCTGGTTCAAGCTTCTACAGCTGATGCATTCTTTGGCAGAGCAGTCCTCCTATCATTGATCCAGCACAGTTCCTTACACCCTCCTTCTCAACAAATATTGCTCGTGAATCACCCGCAGTGAAATATGCATAGGGACCATTGCTTAAAGAAGAGAGTGAGATTATTTACCTTGTGTGGTAACTGGAGCTCTTTGATATGTGTGGTCCCTATCTGTATTCCACTATCTGGCCTCCTTCTCCTGTGCTGCGGAGCCTTATATTAGGGCTATTTGTAGTAGAAAGGTAACTGGAGGGGCGATTGGTCTGCACCTTCCCTTGTGCCCAGGAGGAGGAGCAGGGTGCAGGTGTGGACCAATGGATACTGCTAGCAAGAATCTTCCAGTCCCAAGCACCTGGAGTACATGCACACCTCACACTGGAATACACATAGGGATCACACCTCTTGAAGAACCCCAGTTACTGTACAGGTGAGTAACCTTGCTTTATACTTTCAAGCTGTATTCAGGTCTTATTTAACACCATAAATATGTACCTGAAGGCTGTTCTAATGTATGTCTCTTGACTGCCTCCTGGATCAAAATGCAAAGGTGGATTTAATTCACCTTTGCCCTCCACCTTCTCAGATGTTGTACTGGGCACAGTTTGGCCAGATCTAAGAATCTGGCCACTGTATTTAAAGCTACAGTTCTTTAGTCTTAGCCTTCGTTAATCAGATGAATCTTGTATTTGTACTTCAGAAACATGAACTGTCCCAACTGAATTTTTTTGTGTGCACTTTTTATGTAGAATCACAGCAGCTACGCGTGTTCATGATGCCAGCAGCAGATCCCATGCCATCTTCACCATTCAATACACTCAGGTTAGCTAAAAATTCCAATCTCCTTTTTTTCTCCTCCCAAAGAACATTGTTTAGCATACTGTGCAGAGTTTGTTCTACTTTACAGTAACCTCGGTAGAAATTATGCTACTTATTTCCTTTGGATCATACTGCAAATTTTGTTACGCTTCCTACACCAACTTGAAGGCTTTGTATTTGTTGAAGTTACCTTGTTTCCTTGTGCCTGCTTATGGTTAGGAGTGAAGCCAAAGACTCCTTGTGAAAGGAAAAAAATTTAAATTGAAAACTGATCTTTATATTACAATACCACCCCAACAATGTTGTGAAAATTCACGTGGCAATGTGTTTGCAGTTTCACTACCTTTTGTACTCTGTAGCTACTACTTACTGATTAGGATGTTAATATAAAGAGTAGCATTTTAATGCCTCCTCCTGAATTTTTTGACTTTCTGGGATTTCCGTATTCATCTCCTAAGCATCTTGGTGCCTAGTGTGCTGTATCTGATACAATACATCCTTTTTCTGGGGGACTGTATCCTACACGGTCAGGAAGATGGTCTCAGTGATCTAATAGATATTTTCCATCTCGCTCTTCTAACATCCTCTAATTTTAGAACATTCAAGATATTTTTCAGCAGTTTCACAAAAGAACCTTGGAATATAGTAATAGTGATTTTGTCAGGTCTAAAAGAAAATCTTTTCATACAGTCACGAGGCAGTGAAGTTTGCTCAAGAGAAAATGATCATAAGAGTGGGCTTTGCATGTAAGTTAAGAGAACTACTGGGTTGATGTTTTGACTGTACTATATGGCCTAAGGTCACATAATAAGTAGAAGTGCCAGAAATACAACTCTTCAATAGAACATGTAGCCTCTTGTATTTTCATATATTTGAATTGAAAAATTTTGATTTATTTTTCCCTTCAGGCTATACTGGAGAACAATCTCCCCTCTGAAATTGCAAGCAGGATCAACCTGGTGGACCTTGCAGGCAGGTAATAATGAACTGAAGGGAAAAAGCATTATTTTAATGTAGTTTTGTAAAACGTAATTTCAATTTTTAAAATCATCATCATCAGTTGTATGGAACACAGCAGTTAATATTTTAATAGAGCTAAGTATGACTTCTGTATATGAAACCAAGGAGGATATTGAGCTGAAGTTGTCACTCTGTCATGTATTGTTTTGTTTTGGTAATAGGGTTTCATTGGACCAATATCCATTACAAGCAATGGACTCACAAAATCATATGCAATAACTGTGAACAAAGACCAGTATTCTCCCCACTATCACACTGCACAGAAGGGAGCAAAAGAGGAAGTTACTCACCTTGTGCAGTAACAAGCGTTCTTCAAGATGTGTCCCCCGCTGTGGGTGCTCCACGTCAGATGTCGGTGCGTCCCTGCACCGCAGATCGGAGGTTTTTGGTAGCCGTGCTCGGTCAGGGCGTGCGTGCGCAGTGCCGTTGGCACCTCATGTAGCATACGCATGGCCTCAACCGTCCTCGGCTGCAAACGGAGCTCAGTGGCCGTGCTGCCTCTTCGTTTTTTTCTCTATAGAAATAATTAGATTAGTTGTAGTTTCGTAAGTCTTGTTTTCTTAGATACCGTTTCTTCCTCCCAACCCCAAAATTATTTGTTATCGCCACTCCCACCCCCCACCTCCTGTTCCCCATTGGGAAACTTTTATCAACTGCAATGTCTGGCTCTCCCGGCTTCAAACGCTGTGACTCTTGCTGTGAGGAAGTGCCAGTCTCTGACGGCCATTCATCATGTGTCTGTTGTTTGGAGGAGACTCATATCCCTCAAAAATGTGCCCATTGTAGTAACCTCAAAGCCAGGGCACGGCATGACAGAGATCTCTGCCTCAAGATGATTTTAATAGAAAAGTCCCTTCAGCCTACTCCTCAAGGACCAAACTCAACACCAGCAGATGGTTCCCCAAGCAAAACCTCTGCTAAGGGAGTGCTCAGTCTTCCAAAATTTCCAGGAAGCGAGCCACCACTTCCCCTCATAGGGACACTCGGAAAAAGAACTGGTCCCCAGTGAGGTCGCTACCCTCAGTGACTCAGTGCTAAACAGGGTTGCATGATGCACTGAGGGAACAAGAAAGTATGTTCTATGTTCCTCCTCCACTAGCCATTTGCAGCGCCATTGTTGTGTCTCTGTCTCAGCTGAGCTCTGCCTTTAAAAAGGGCACATGTGGATGTGGTGAGAGTGTAACCTTGAATTGCTGCCCTTTAAAAAGTAGCGTAAGAGGAATGTATTTTATGTAAAATGCCCAAAGCATATACTGTTTACTTCTGAGGTTTGAATTCTTCCATTCTTGTACCTGAGAAGAACATGTTCTCGTTCAGGCCTGCCCTGGCATGTGTTAAATATTAAGTATAGTCACACAGTTTGTATTTTGTCCCCCGATATGTGTCTTAGTGAAAGAGCTGATCCCAGTTATTGCAAAGATCGAATTACAGAAGGTGCCAACATTAACAAGTCATTGGTTACTCTGGGAATTGTCATCTCCACCTTAGGTATGTGTAATAAAATGAATATTTTTTTATTTTGAAAGATAGTTATGCACAAAGCCACGAGACCCCTTGTTGTGTGCTGTATTTGAAAAGTGTATTGGATTTAGAATACTGAGCTGAGGAGAACAGCTCGGTGGCCCCTTCATGTACTAGTTTGACGTTATAGAATGAAAATAGCCATCATTAGAAAAAATGTAGTGATATTTAAACTGATTTCTAAAAAAGCGTTTTCAGATAAACAACTGATAATGGTTTAAATACTTTAATATCAGAGGACAGCCAGCAGGACACTGTAAAATACAATACTAATGACATTTTTATCATCTCAGCCAATTAAGATGCAGAATTGAGAGTAATAAAGACACACTAAATGCAGAAGACAAGAAATTGCTATCTGAGCCCACTGAAGATAATCCCTCTCAGAAAATATTTATTGTATTACCTACAGCACAAAACTCTCAGCTGTTCAGCAGCTGCCAGAGTATAAACAGCATAACTAGTGAAGGGGACAGCCATGTGAGCAGTCACCCTCCGGGCAGCGTCACCAGGCCTAGGCGTCAGGCTTACATCCCGTACCGTGATTCCATCCTCACCTGGCTTCTGAAGGACAGTCTAGGGGGCAACTCCAAAACCATCATGATCGCCAGTGAGTTCAGCTTTCTGTTCACTTCATATGTGGTGTGGTATACTGAAAAATAAACCACTACTGTGGTGTGAGGTCCATTGCATCATTTGGGCCTTGTCCTGCAAAGATTTTTCACCTATGCTTAATTTCATGCACAGGGGATAATCTCATTGAAGGAAGTCAGTGGAACTAAATTTAAGATTGAACATGTGTCTTTCTAAGACTGGGGCTTTGATCAGCACTATTATAGGATGTGTTTATAAATTAAGGGATTTTGATAAGTCATTCTCTATGGACTTGAGATAAATCCCTAAAGACATTTTAAGTTATTAATAAATTTACGATTTTTATAAAAACAGTAATCTCTATAAATCTGTTTTGTTCTTCATTTAAAGCCATCTCTCCTGCTAGCTCCAGCTACAATGAGACCATGAGTACTTTGAGATATGCCTCAAATGCCAAAAACATTATTAACAAGCCCCAGGTGAATGAGGTGAGACACCAACTTCTGATTTTATTTAATTTTTATATATGTTTTAAATTTATTTAGCATATCTACCAAACACAGTCTGAGCACATTTAAGTAATTGAAAGACACAAATATAACCTTACAGCAATGGGCTTTGACCAATGTCAGCGTCAGATAGACTCATCTCTGGATCATATGTCAAAAAAGAATTGTTTGTAATTGATTGAGTGCAGTTTATATAATTTTGTACCTCTGACTCGTGAGACATTCCTGTTTTGTATCCCTTCAGCATTCATCCCTCTTGTTTGTGAATTTTCATTTCAAATATGTTTACTATGGGCTTGTCTATAGGAACACTTCGTTTGCCACAAGCTGAGGAGTAAATCTACCCCATGCTAGTCTACCGTGCACAATGTCCATGTGTACCTTGCTGTCATGCACTGAAAGTTCCCCAGTGCACTATGGTCTACTCCTGTTTCAAAGCAGAGCACATTTATAATACAGCATTGAATTACATGATCACATGCTATATTTTCCACAGGACTTCAGCTTTATTCAGTGCACAGGCTGTACCTGCTTTGGAGATGACTCAGGGTTGTATATTAAAGGTTGCTGTTGTCTGTAATTTGAAGGTGCATAGTGAATAAGGTAGAGAGTTGGAGGAAGAGAGAGGATGGTCTCATAGTTAAGATAAATGTTGCCCTGGAGAACTGGATTCCATCCCTATCTCTGCCATGGAGTTCCTGTGAGATGCTGGATAAATCACTTAAACCAAACTTTTCCCAGGTGGTCTCTAACTGTGTGTTCCTCATTTTCTGGGTGACTGACTTGAGACCTGGGGTCTGATTTACAGAAGTGCTGAATACTCACAGCTGCAACGAAAAGTGAATGAGAGCTGTGCTTTAAATATGTAAGTTGCTATATAATGCTAAGTACTGAGAAAATCAAGTCCTAAGCATCTCTGGTTGGTGGAACCTTTTGACCTTAATCTCTCTGGGCCTCATCTCCCCATATGTAAAATGGAGATCATAGCATCCCTTCACCTCACTGGGTGTTGTGAAGATAATTCAGTTAATGTTTGTGAAGCACTCAGATCCTGTAGTGATGAACACCATAGAAAAGCTCAGGAGGAAATTAATAATTCTGTCTTCAAAGCAGGGTTTTGAATAGTGTGCAAGAATTAAGGCCTGGGTCCATACATTGAGCAGTGATGCTAAAGCAAAAATACTGGATAGCAGCTCATTAAATGAACACCATCTATCTTGGTCACTGAATGAGAATGGGTTCTTGTGCAAGGAAAAAAGCATGTGTTCATGTCATTAAAGACTTGATCATAATGCATACACACTAGGTGGCTGAATTAAGGTTGCAAAGGTCTGGCATTTTCTCAGTTTTGAGTTCTTGATTTTACAACCTTATTAATGTCCTTTTAACATAGCTTTGTGTGTGTAATTTCCTAGACTTATACAAAAGAAAAATGAAAAAACAAATTTCATTGTGTGGCATCATATTGACCCCCAGGTTTGTCATCAGCAGCGTTAGAACCTTTAGATTCACCACACAGACCTCTGCAAGCTGAACTGAGTAACTGATCGTATTAGTGGACCTTTATGGTCCTTTATGTGGACCAGTACTAAAGGGGACTGGGGGACACACTTTGACAGTGGGTTTCACTGATATTATCTGACAGCAGATAGATGGTGAGATTCAGGAGGCTTTAGTTCTGTTTCAGAGTGTGCTCTAGTAGGCACAGATTCTTCTGCCCATTCCTCCAAATGTGACCCTTTATGCCCTGTCCCCTCCAACCTGTCTCAGTTGCAATCCTGCAACCCCTGGCTCCTTGTCCTAGTCCCATTCTCCTCATTTAGCCAGTCTCCACTCCCCAAGATTCTCATCTCAGTCCCAGTTTCCTTACTCAGATAGTTCTAGTACCCCCTTTCCGAGTTCCTTGTCCAGTCTCTCTCCTGCTTTCCTCCCAAGTCAACCTCACCAGGCTCCTCATCCAGCCTGTCTTCCCATACCACCTCCCTGGCTCCTTGCCTCAATCTCACCTTTTCCTGGCTCCTTATCCCAACTGCTCTGCCAATAGAATTGCTCTGCCAATTCTAATTCTTCCCTGGCATCCCGGGTCTTGGTTGGATTTATCCCCTCTGTTCCTCTCCTGACCCCAATTTCTTAGTTCCTGCCTCCTTGGTCAGCCAGTCCCAGCTTCCCCCAATCTCCTTTTCTGATCTTGATGTCCTCTAACTCCCAGTCCACTGGGTCTGCATCCCACACATTTCCGTCACTGGCTCCCAGTCCTAGTCTCCTTGCCCAACCATTTCCAGTCTCCCCTCCCTCTTGGCTCCCAGTTTCCTTGCCCACCAATTCCAGTTGCCACAATTTCTCTGCCCACCCACCTCCAGTCCTAGTCTAACCAGACTCCTTGGCCTGATTTGCTCCTAACCTTCCCCCTGCACTCCATCCAGCTTTTGTCCCCTCTGCATTCAAGTCAGACAGCTTCCTCCTCCACTCTGCATGGGTGGTAGCATGAGGGGTCATTGAGAGCAGGAGAGACAGACTCCCTTCTCTCAGCCCTGGTCTACACTAGGACTTTAGGTCGAATTTAGCAGCGTTAAATCGATTTAAACCTGCACCCGTCCACACAATGAAGCCCTTTATTTCGACTTAAAGGGCTCTTAAAATCGATTTCCTTACTCCACCCCTGACAAGTGGATCAGCGCTTAAATCGACATTGCCGGCTTGAATTTGGGGTACTGTGGACACAATTCGATGGTATTGGCCTCCGGGAGCTATCCCAGAGTGCTCCATTCTGACCGCTCTGGACAGCACTCTCAACTCAGATGCACTGGCCAGGTAGACAGGAAAAGAACCGCGAACTTTTGAATCTCATTTCCTGTTTGGCCAGCGTGGCAAGCTGCAGGTGACCATGCAGAGCTCATCAGCAGAGGTGACCATGATGGAGTCCCAGAATCGCAAAAGAGCTCCAGCATGGACCGAACGGGAGGTACGGGATCTGATTGCTGTTTGGGGAGAGGAATCCGTACTATCAGAACTCCGTTCCAGTTTTCGAAATGCCAAAACCTTTGTGAAAATCTCCCAGGGCATGAAGGACAGAGGCCATAACAGGGACCCGAAGCAGTGCCACGTGAAACTGAAGGAGCTGAGGCAAGCCTACCAGAAAACCAGAGAGGCGAACAGCCGCTCTGGGTCAGAGCCCCAAACATGCCGCTTCTATGATGAGCTGCATGCCATTTTAGGGGGTTCAGCCACCACTACCCCAGCCGTGTTGTTTGACTCCTTCAATGGAGATGGAGGCAATACGGAAGTAGGTTTTGGGGACGAAGAAGATGATGAGGAGGAGGAGGTTGTAGATAGCTCACAGCAAGCAAGCGGAGAAACCGGTTTTCCCGACAGCCAGGAACTGTTTCTCACCCTAGACCTGGAGCCAGTACCCCCCGAACCCACCCAAGGCTGCCTCCTGGACCCAGCAGGCGGAGAAGGGACCTCTGGTGAGTGTACCTTTTAAAATGCTATACATGGTTTAAAAGCAAGCATGTGAAAGGATTACTTTGCCCTGGCATTTGCGGTTCTCCTAGATGTAGTCCTAAAGTCTTTGCAAAAGGTTTTTTGGGGAGGGCAGCCTTATTTCGTCCTTCATGGTAGGACACTTTACCACTCCAGGCCAGTAACACGTACTCGGGAATCACTGTAGAACAAAGCATTGCAGTGTATGTTTGCTGGCATTCAACCAAAATCCGTTCTTTATCTCTCTGTGTTATCCTCAGGAGAGTGAGAGATAATTCATGGTCACCTGGTTGAAATAGAGTGCTTTTCTTCAGGGGACACTCAGAGGAGTCCATTCCTGCTGGGCTGTTTGCCTGTGGCTAAACAGAAATGTTCCCCGCTGTTAGCCACAGGGAGGGGGGAAGGTTGCGGGGGTAGTCACGCGGTGGGAGGAGGCAAAATGCGACCTTGTAACGAAAGCACATGTGCTATGTATGTAATGTTAACAGCAAGGTTTACCCTGAAAGAGTGTAGCGACTGTTTTATAAAATGTGTCTTTTTAAATACCGCTGTCCCTTTTTTTTTCTCTCCACCAGCTGCATGTGTTTCAATGATCACAGGATCTTCTCCTTCCCAGAGGCTAGTGAAGCTTAGAAAGAAAAAAAAACGCACTCGCGATGAAATGTTCTCCGAGCTCATGCTGTCCTCCCACACTGACAGAGCACAGACGAATGCGTGTAGGCAAATAATGTCAGAGTGCAGGAAAGCACAAAATGACCGGGAGGAGAGGTGGCGGGCTGAAGAGAGTAAGTGGCGGGCTGAAGAGAGGGCTGAAGCTCAAATGTGGCGGCAGCGTGATGAGAGGAGGCAGGATTCAATGCTGAGGCTGCTGGAGGATCAAACCAGTATGCTCCAGTGTATGGTTGAGCTGCAGCAAAGGCTGCTGGAGCACAGACTGCCACTACAGCCCCTGCATAACCAACCGCCCTCCTCCCCAAGTTCCATAGCCTCCACACCCAGACGCCCAAGAACGCAGTGGGGGGGCCTCCGGCCAACCAGCCACTCCACCACAGAGGATTGCCCAAAAAAAAGAAGGCTGTCATTCAATAAATTTTAAAGTTGTAAACTTTTAAAGTGCTGTGCTTAAAGTGCTGTGTGGCATTTTCCTTCCCTCCTCCACCACCCCTCCTGGGATACCTTGGTAGTCATCTCCCTATTTGTGTGATGAATGAATAACGAATGCATGACTGTGAAGCAGCAATGACTTTATTGCCTCTGCAAGCGGTGATTAAAGGGAGGAGGGGAGGGTGGTTAGCTTACAGGGAAGTAGAGTGAACCAAGGGGCGGGGGGTTTCATCAAAGAGAAACAAACAGAACTTTCACACCGTAGCCTGGCCAGTCATGAAACTGGTTTTCAAAGCTTCTCTGATGCGTACCGCGCCCTCCTGTGCTCTTCTAACCGCCCTGGTGTCTGGCTGCGCGTAACCAGCAGCTAGGCGATTTGCCTCAGCCTCCCACCCCGCCATAAACGTCTCCTCCTTACTCTCACAGATATTGTGGAGCACACAGCAAGCAGTAATAACAGTGGGAATATTGGTTTCGCTGAGGTCTAAGCGAGTCAGTAAACTGCGCCAGCGCGCCTTTAAACGTCCAAATGCACATTCTACCACCATTCTGCACTTGCTCAGCCTGTAGTTGAACAGCTCCTGACTACTGTCCAGGCTGCCTGTGTACGGCTTCATGAGCCATGGCATTAAGGGGTAGGCTGGGTCCCCAAGGATACATATAGGCATTTCAACATCCCCAAGAGTTATTTTCTGGTCTGGGAATAAAGTCCCTTCCTGCAGCTTTTGAAACAGACCAGAGTTTCTGAAGATGCGAGCATCATGCACCTTTCCCAGCCATCCCACGTTGATGTTGGTGAAACGTCCCTTGTGATCCACCAGAGCTTGCAGCACTATCGAAAAGTACCCCTTGCGGTTTATGTACTCGGCGGCTTGGTGCTCCGGTGCTAAGATAGGGATATGGGTTCCGTCTATAGCCCCACCACAGTTAGGGAATCCCATTTCAGCAAAGCCATCCACTAGGACCTGCACATTTCCCAGGGTCACTACCCTTGATATCAGCAGATCTTTGATTGCGTGAGCTACTTGCATCACAGCAGCCCCCACAGTAGATTTGCCCACTCCAAATTGATTCCCAACTGACCGGTCGCTGACTGGCGTTGCAAGCTTCCACAGGGCTATCGCCACTCGCTTCTCAACTGTGAGGGCTGCTCTCATCTTGGTATTCATGCGCTTCAGGGCAGGGGAAAGCAAGTCACAAAGTTCCATGAAAGTGCCCTTACGCATGCGAAAGTTTCGCAGCCACTGGGAATCGTCCCAGACCTGCAACACTATGCGGTCCCACCAGTCTGTGCTTGTTTCCCGAGCCCAGAATCGGCGTTCCACAGCATGAACCTGCCCCATTAGCACCATGATGCATGCATGGGCAGGGCCCATGCTTTCAGAGAAATCTGTGTCCATGTCCTGATCACTCACGGGACCGCGCTGACGTCGCCTCCTCGCCCGGTATCGCGTTGCCATGTTCTGGTGCTGCATATACTGCTGGATAATGCGTGTGGTGGTTAATGTGCTCCTAATTGCCAAAATGAGCTCAGCGGCCTCCATGCTTGCCTTGGTATGGCGTCCACACAGAAAAAAGGCGCGGAACGATTGTCTGCCGTTGCTCTGACGGAGGGAGGGGCGACTGACGACACGGCTTACAGGGTTGGCTTCAGGGAGCTAAAATCAACAAAGGGTGTGCCTGTACATCAAGGAGTATTTCAGGCAGGACTGCACGGAGGGTTCCAATAAGAAATGGTGCACCTAAGTTATCGTTGTTATTGGAACAAGGAGGTTAGCCTGGCCTCTGATTGATACATGGCTAGATTTACCTCGCTGCACCTTCTCTGTGAGTGACTGCAGTGTGATCTAGACAGGGGAGGAGGCAAATGAGTACAAAACAAATCTGGTCTATTTCTTGTTCTGACCCACTCCATCTATCTTTTACATCTTTGGCTGGCAGCAGACGGTGCAGAAGGACTGCATGCCATCCACATCTCATGGCTGCTCGGCAGAAGATGGTACAGTACGACTGCTAGCCATCTTCATCTCTTGCCTGCCTGGCATAAGATGGTACAATACGACTGCTAGCAATCCTCATCTCTTGCCTGCCTGGCAGAAGATGGTACAGTACGACTGCTAGCAGTCCGTATCGCCTGCCTGCTCACCATAAGACGGTTCAGTAGGACTGCAGAACTAAAGAGAATGACCTGGTCAAGTCACTCCAAATTTAGTCCCTGCGCCCATGTCTGCCCAGGCGCTCCCAGCCGACGTGGCCAGGAGCACCTCGGACACGACGAGGACGACTACCAATCGTATTGCACCGTCTGCTGCCAGAAGGCAATGGGTTGCTGCTACTGTGCAGCAAAGCCGTACCGCGTCTGCCAGCACCCAGGAGACATAGGGTGACGGTTACCTGAGCTGGCTCCATGCTTGCCGTGGTATGGCGTCTGCACAGGTAACTCATGAAAAAAGGCGCGAAATGATTGTCTGCCCTTGCTTTCACGGAGGGAGGGAGGGAACGGGGGCCTGACGACATGTACCCAGAACCACCCACGACAATGTTTTAGCCCCATCAGAGTGCTCCATTGTGAGTGCTCTGGACAGCACTCTCAGATGCCCGATTGTTTGCCATTGCTCTGACGCTGGGAGGGGCGCTTACAGGGTTGGCTTCAGGGAGCTAAAATCAACAAAGGGGGTGGCTTTACATCAAGGAGTATTTCAGGCAGGACTTCACGGAGGGTTCCAATAAGAAATGGTGCACCTAAGTTATTGTCCTTATTGGAACAAGAAGGTTAGCCTGGCCTCTGATTGATACATGGCTAGATTTACCTCGCTGCACCTTCTCTGTAAGTGACTGCAGTGTGATCTAGAAGAATGAGTCCCCTAGACAGGGGAGGGGAGGAAGCAAATGAGTACAAAACAAATCTGGTCTATTTCTTGTTTTGATCCACTCCATCTATCTTTTACATCTTTGGCTGGCAGCAGACGGTGCAGAAGGACTGCATGCCATCCACATCTCATGGCTGCTCGGCAGAAGATGGTACAGTACGACTGCTAGCAGTCCGTATCGCCTGCCCGCTCACCATAAGACGGTTCAATAGGACTGACTGCAGGACTAAAGAGAATGACCTGCTCAAGTCACTCCAAATTTAGTCCCTGCGCCCATGTCTGCCCAGGCGCTCCTGATCGACCTCACAGAGGCGACCAGGAGGACCTCAGACATGACGATGATGGCTACCAGTCGTACTGTACCGTCTGCTGCCACAAGGCAAGGGGTTGCTGCTACTGTGTAGCAATGCCGTACCACGTCTGCCAGCACCCAGGAGACATAGGGTGACGGTTACCTGAGCAGGCTCCATGCTTGCAGTGGTATGGCGTCTGCACAGGTAACTCAGGAAAAAAGGCGCGAAATGATTGTCTGCCCTTGCTTTCACGGGGGGAGGGAGGGAACGGGGGCCTGACGATATGTACCCAGAACCACCCGCGACAATGTTTTAGCCCCATCAGGCATTGGGATCTCAACCCAGAATTCCAATGGGCAGCGGAGACTGCGGGAACTGTGGGATAGCTACCCACAGTGCAACGCTCCGGAATTCGACGCTTGCCTCGGTACTGTGGAAGCGCTCCGCCGAGTTAATGCACTTAGAGCATTTTCTGTGGGGGGGGACACACTCGAATATATAAAACCGATTTCTAAAAAACCGACTTCTATAAATTCGACCTAATTTCGTAGTGTAGACATACCCTCAGTTCCAGTGACTGACCCCACCCTACCCTGGAGCAGTAATTTCAGGGAAAGTTCAGTTTTGCCCCTGTAGCCCTGGGCTGGTGCATTCTAAGTTGCTCTGTGGGGATGGTGCATGTCACACAAAAGAGCTCTGTTCAGTGAGGACAGAATCTTCAGAGGTTTTAGCTGCTAAAATCAAAGAAGTCTCTTCTGAACATGTGTGAACCGCAATTTTTCAAAGGCTTATAACTTGACCCAATTTGGGCTGAATTTGTCAAGGATGGCAAATGGCACATTCCTGACATAAAGCCAACCCCTTGCCAGATTTCAAGCCCAAAACATAGGGGGCACTTGATCTTTTCAAAGGAAAGCTCTTTATTTTATTTTTTTAACATGGGCAAAATGTATTTTTTTTTTCTAGCCTTATTCTTGGAAATGGTTGAACCATTTTGGCTGAAATATATATATTTTTTTTTAATCCTGAAGCAGAAAGATGAGGCATGGAAAATTTGAGCCCAAATGGTTAAAATTTGGCAAAGTTTTAAGAACGGAAAACAAGGTCTTATAATGGGAAGTGTCAGGCAACATTAATTATAGGTGTTGCTAAGAGCCCCAATCATAATACTACATTGCCTTGGTTCTATAATCCGGATTCAGGCAAAATTACCCTTGAAATCTGTGCAGGAGTGAGGGCTGCAGGATCAGTTCTATGAGGACTCATAAGCAGTACCTATACATGGGAGTAGTCCCATTACATTCAAACGGCATTACTTGTGTGACTGTTTGTATGAGTCCTTGAACTTCAATGAGCGTTGAATTGGGCCCGTAGTTATCTCCTTCCTACATGTGTGTTCTCCTTCTTGGAGACTGAGTCCTTTGAAAAGCCTTCTGTATTATATGGTTCCTGAGGGAGTCTACAGAAGTACAGTAGATTCTAGAATAAATGTCCTTTTTGTTCCCTTGTACAGTGTTATTGGAGAGAGAGGATGGCTCATTGGTTAGGGCACTAGCCTAAGCCCTGGTCTACAGTACAAACTTATGTTGGTATAACTACGTTTCCCAGGGGTATGGAAAATCGACACCCCTGAGCGACACAGTTAATCCGATCTAACTCCTGTTCTAGTCAGTGCTATGTCAATGGGAGGGCTCCCATTGACATAGCTACTGCCTCTCTGGTTGGTGGAGTGCCTACACCGCTGAGAGATGCTCTCCCATCAACATAGATAGTGTCTTCGCTAACCGCTACAACAGTTCAGCTGCACTGCGGCGTGCAGACAAGTTCTAAGCCTTGGGAGACCTGGGTTCAATTCCCTGCTCCATCATAGGCTTCCTGTGTGACCTTGGGCAAGTCACTTAGGCTACATCTACACTTACAGGAGTGTGTAGAGAACAAGCAAACACGTGTCTAGCTACACGCCACAGTGAAAGGCTCCAGCAGTGGGAAGGCAGCAGGGAAAGGCTCCAGCAGACTCTCTGTGGGGAGGAGAAAGGCTTTGGTATCAGGGAAAGTTCTGGCAGCAGTGAGGTGCCAGAGCCTTGCCCTGCTACCTCTCCCCTGCCAGAGCCTTGCCAGCTGCTTGCACCTTTCACCATGGAAGAGAGAGGCTCTGACAGCAGGGAGACAGAGGTATCCTAAGAGCTCTACAATAATTGGGGTACAACATAAGGAATGGCAGCTTTTATTTAAAATTCACCCCCCCCCCCAATAGAAAATCTGAATTTTATTTTAACGTCCTTTCTTAACAGAGTTGTTTTGGAATAACCATCTGTAAGGGAAGTCATTGTCTTCTTTTACTAGATTATTATTTTTAAATATAATTGATAATCATCTCTTAATGTTTCAGGATGCAAATGTAAAACTGATTAGAGAACTCCGAGAGGAAATAGATAGATTAAAAACTATGCTGATGAGCTTTGAACTGGTATGTATGAATTCTTATCTTAACTGAACCCTCAGTAATGCTTTGGGAAGCTATATAACCATAATTTTATGTATTGCAACTTTCTTTACATTTGTTGAATGGGACTGGGAGGGAATGACTCTATTAATTCTTTTAGTGTCTTTATCATGGTTTTGCAGCAGCTGCACCTCTGCCAGATTGGCTACACTCTCTGGTATTGTTTCTTAATGACCCTTAAGCATAAGCTGTTAAGCAATTATTAGAAAGGGCCTCCTCTCGATCTCTAGGATGGATAGTCTGATCTGGCTAGCCAAGCAGACCGCTACAGTGAAATATACATTCCATTATACAGTACAGGAGCACCAGGCTAGTAACAAAACCAGATAGAATACTAATAATTAATAAAGAGCACCACCACACTTGTCATAGTCCTTTTCTAAGAAAGTGACTAATAGGTAGTTTAGGGTTAGAACAGAGGTGGGCAAACTACGGCCCACGGGCCACATCCGGCCTGCGGAACCCTCCTGCCCGTCCCCTGAGTTCCTGGTCCGGGGGCTACCCCCCAGCCCTTTACCTGCTGTTCCCCCTCTCCCGCAGCCTCAGCTCACTGCGCCACCAGCACTATGGTCTGGGCAGCAGTGCAGTTGCAGAGCTGTGGCCTGACCCAGTGCTCTGTGCTGCGCAGGTGGCGTGGCCGGCTCTATTGGCTGCCTGTCCTGGTGCTCCGGGCTGCGCGGCTGTAGCGTCACCAGCCGCCACTGCTCCAGGCAGTGCAGTAAGGGGGCAGGGAGCAGGGTGGGTTGGCTAGAGGGCAGGGGAGTTCAGGGTGGTGGTCAGGGAGCAGGGGTGTGGATAGGGGTTGGGGCAGTCAGAGGGCAGGGAACAGTGGGGTTGATTGTGGGGGGCAGTCAGGAAGGAGAGGGGGCAGTCAGGGGCAGGGGTTCCGGGGGCAGTCACGGGACAGGGAGAAGGGATGGTTGGATGGGGCAGGGGTCCCAGGGGGGCAGTCAGGAATGAGAGGAAGGGTTGGATGGGGTGGGGAGTCCGGGGACAGTCGGGGGACAGGGAACAGGTAGATGGGCAGGAGCCCTGGGGGGGCTGTCAGGGAGCAAGTAGAGGGGTGGTCAGATAGGGGACGGGGGCCAGGCCAAGCCTGGCTG
Source organism: Lepidochelys olivacea (assembly GCF_965140295.1). Taxonomy (NCBI): domain Eukaryota; kingdom Metazoa; phylum Chordata; order Testudines; family Cheloniidae; genus Lepidochelys; species Lepidochelys olivacea. The sequence goes on along the minus strand of NC_140416.1, from coordinate 65,380,008 downwards.
TTTGGGGAGACTCAGCCTCCCCTAACCGTCCCTCCATACCATTTTGGAAACCCGATGTGGCCCTCAGGCCAAAAAGTTTGCCTGCCCCGGGTTAGAACGTAGTCTGCGCTCCCTGAGAGATGATGGGAACCGACTCTGAAACATAAAATACAGCTAGCATTCTTTGTTGTTTTCCTGCATGTTTGCTGCTTCATTTGGACCAGTTGTGAGCTTTAGCACATTTGTGTCACTACTCCTCTTGCAGGTAGAGATCAAGACTACACTAACTCTGAGCTTCCCCACACAGAGACAGGGTAGTGCAAAAGCAGTATTTAACTATTCTTTCACAGTATCATACAAGGAGTAAGTAACTAGAAAGTATTTCCTGAGTAAATTTGGAGGGTAAAATCAAATGTCTGCCTACATTATCTTTACTTCTGTTGCTTCACTTCTCTGAAATCAGAGTGTTTGACAGAACTTGCCTGCCTGAGTTGTGAGTAAGAAAACAGACAGATTTCTGTAATATTTGTTTGTACAGAGGAATTCTAGCCCTTCTTGGAGTGATGACAGAGATGGAAATCTGACAGAATTGGTTCTTCAGAATGAAATGAAGGTGGGTATATTTTATTAATCTTCCCTCGCACACACTTTGATAGGGACAGTGACATCTTTTTTAAACAGTGAAAATATTCCCATATTAACGCTTTTATCCCTGCTGGTGGAATATCCATATTTTTCAGCAAGTCTTTCATAAAACTTCCATTCTACTGAATGGCAGGTGTAGTGCATTCAATTCTCAACAAGCATTTAAAATGTCCTTAATAGTACATGGTATAGTTTTCATATCTATGTAACCTGGCCATTTTAGAGTTTTCTGTAGCACCAATCACTGTAGAAACAATGTGCTTCTCAGATAAATTAGTTGTATGAGTTGCAGTACCAAGTGGACTTCAAGGAGAGGAGTTTTCTACCCTTCTCCCTGAAGTGGTTAGGAAGACCGAAACAATGAAAAGTGATAATTCTGTTGTCTGCAAGTACTTCCTGAGGGGTTAACTTCTGGCTCCATTTGAGTACAGAAGAGCTTTGGTCTTGCAGAACTCCTAAAGAGCATAGGGTTGAAGCTCTGCCTCTCACCAAACTGACTTGGTCAGCAGCAGTGCAAGCTTCCCCCGCTGCCCCATCCGTTCACTGTCAATCCTCACCTTGAAAGACCACATCTTGGGGGTGTAATAAAGGGGACAGTTGTCAACTTAATCTAATATCTGTATGACTTTTTTGTATCTACTGTTTGTTACAAGTAGCACCCAAGATTACTGTAACTTACAGAATTTAGCAAAAAAACAAAAAGCACTTTCCTTTTTTAAAGTTTGTTTAAATTGTGCTTTTGACTGTTCCACTGTTTTCCCTGTACAGTCCATGAGTATAGCACTAACTGACTAGCAAAAGAAAACTTAATTACCAGCAAGGGTGCAGAAAAACGCTCAACTTTTGTTTTTAGAAAAATATTTCATAACAATCACTATTTAAAGAATGTTCTGCTAGAATTTAAGTCTTCAAAAATTGGTCAGTTTTGAAAAACTCAAGTTGACAGTGTCCCTTTAAGTCATCATGGTCTCGTCTGTCATTGACCTCTCTGCTAAGACCATCAAAACCTGTGACAAATGTGATTGTAGTTTTGTGATATGGACACTTGTCCTTTAAGACCTGAACTGAGACCACCAATGTATTTCATAAAGTTGCTGTACAATTATCAAACGGTTAATGACATTTAGACTACAGAGATAACATTAAGGACAAGTTTCAGAGTAGCAGCCGTGTTAGTCTGTATTCGCAAAAAGAAAAGGAGGACTTGTGGCACCTTAGAGACTAACCAATTTATTAGAGCATAAGCTTTCGTGAGCTACAGCTCACTTCCTCAGATGCATATCGTGGAAACTGCAGCAGGCTTTATATATACACAGAGAATATGAAACAATACCTATTCCCACCCCACTGTCCTGCTGGTAATAGCTTATCTAAAGTGATTTCCAGCACAAATCCAGGTTTTCTCACCCTCCACCCCCCCACACAAATTCACTCTCCTGCTGGTGATAGCCCATCCAAAGTGACAACTCTTTACACAATGTGCATGACAATCAAGCTGGGCTATTTCCTGCATAAATCCAGGTTCTCACATCCCCCCACCCCCATACACACACAAACTCACTCTCCTTGGAGACTTGGAGTGGCTAAGTCATTATGCAAGGTAGCCTGTTTCCTCTTGTTTTTTCCTACCCCCCCCCCCCCAGATGTTCTGGTTTAACTTGGATTTTAACTTGAAGAGTGGTCAGTTTGGATGAGCTATTACCAGCAGGAGAGTGAGTTTGTGTGTGTATGGGGGTGGGGGGATGTGAGAACCTGGATTTATGCAGGAAATAGCCCAGCTTGATTGTCATGCACATTGTGTAAAGAGTTGTCACTTTGGATGGGCTATCACCAGCAGGAGAGTGAATTTGTGTGGGGGGGTGGAGGGTGAGAAAACCTGGATTTGTGCTGGAAATCACTTTAGATAAGCTATTACCAGCAGGACAGTGGGGTGGGAATAGGTATTGTTTCATATTCTCTGTGTATATATAAAGCCTGCTGCAGTTTCCACGATATGCATCTGAGGAAGTGAGCTGTAGCTCACGAAAGCTTATGCTCTAATAAATTGGTTAGTCTCTAAGGTGCCACAAGTCCTCCTTTTCATTAAGGACAAGAAATCACCACTAACCTGGAGTGGATTTGAAGATCTTAATTTTAAAGTTCAGTGAGGGTTATAACAACACAAACAAAGATTATTTTAAAAGTTATGAAAAACACCTCAGACAGAGACAAACACCTACAAGATCTCTGTCAAGCTTTCTTACAACTACAATACCCACCTGCAGAAGTAAAGAAACAGATTGATAGAGCCAGAAGAGTTCCCAGAAGTTACCTACTACAGGACAGGCCTAACAAAGAAAATAACAGAACGCCACTAGCCGTCACCTTCAGCCCCCAACTAAAACCCCTCCAACGCATTATTAAGGATCTACAACCTATCCTAAAGGATGACCCAACACTCTCACAAATCTTGGGAGACAGGCCAGTCCTTGCCTACAGACAGCCCCGCAACCTGAAGCAAATACTCACCAACAACCACATACCACACAACAGAACCACTAACCCAGGAACTTATCCTTGCAACAAAGCCCGTTGCCAACTGTGCCCACATATCTATTCAGGGGACACCATCACAGGGCCTAATAACATCAGCCACACTATCAGAGGCTCGTTCACCTGCACATCCACCAATGTGATATATGCCATCATGTGCCAGCAATGCCCCTCTGCCATGTACATTGGTCAAACTGGACAGTCTCTACGTAAAAGAATAAATGGACACAAATCAGATGTCAAGAATTATAACATTCATAAACCAGTCGGAGAACACTTCAATCTCTCTGGTCACGCGATCACAGACATGAAGGTCGCTATCTTAAAACAAAAAAACTTCAAATCCAGACTCCAGCGAGAAACTGCTGAATTGGAATTCATTTGCAAATTGGATACTATTAATTTAGGCTTAAATAGAGACTTGGAGTGGCTAAGTCATTATGCAAGGTAGCCTGTTTCCTCTTGTTTTTTCCTACCCCCCCCCCCCCAGATGTTCTGGTTTAACTTGGATTTTAACTTGAAGAGTGGTCAGTTTGGATGAGCTATTACCAGCAGGAGAGTGAGTTTGTGTGTGTATGGGGGTGGGGGGGATGTGAGAACCTGGATTTATGCAGGAAATAGCCCAGCTTGATTGTCATGCACATTGTGTAAAGAGTTGTCACTTTGGATGGGCTATCACCAGCAGGAGAGTGAATTTGTGTGGGGGGGTGGAGGGTGAGAAAACCTGGATTTGTGCTGGAAATCACTTTAGATAAGCTATTACCAGCAGGACAGTGGGGTGGGAATAGGTATTGTTTCATATTCTCTGTGTATATATAAAGCCTGCTGCAGTTTCCACGATATGCATCTGAGGAAGTGAGCTGTAGCTCACGAAAGCTTATGCTCTAATAAATTGGTTAGTCTCTAAGGTGCCACAAGTCCTCCTTTTCTTTTTGCGAATACAGACTAACACGGCTGCTACTCTGAAAAACACCTTGAGAATGTATCCTTTGATATTTTGGAGTAAGTTTTGAATGAGCTAAGTTGGTGGTTCTCAAACTTTTTTTTCCACGGACCACTTGAAAATTGCTGAGGGTCTCGGCGGACCACTTAATGATCTTTCCAAATGTTGTTTGTACCATTAGCTAACGTTTGTAAAGTGCTTTGGATATAAGTGCTATATAAAAAAACCTTAATAAAAATTAATGTGTTTTTTTTTTTGTTCTACAAACAAAAGCACACCACTCATATTTTAATATCAGTAGTCTTACCTTTCTCTCTTCCCTGCCGCGGCAGCTCCCGAGCTGGGACTGGCAAGGAGTGGGGGTCTCTCTTTCTCTCTCCTGCCGTGGCCGCCCCCGAGCTGCGGCTGGGAAGGAGGGGGTTTTCTCCCTGGCAGCTGCAGCCCTGGAGCTGGGGAAAGTCACCTCTTTCTCTGGCCGCCACAGCCCTGCAGATCCCAAATGTCCCCCCACCCGCTCTTCTCACCCCACTGCCACCTACACCCTATTCCTCCCAAGGCCACCACCTCACCTTACATGTGCATCTTCTCCAGGGTCCAGGCACCTAATTAGTGGAGCCATGCATGCATGGCTCCACTAATTAGGTGGGTGGCCCTTCATTCTCTCATGTGCGCCTGCCCAGGCGTGCACCTTAAAGGGAACTATCCGTGGACAACCTGAATGGAGCTCGTGGACCACTGGTGGAGTGGTCCACGGACCACCGTTTAAGAACCTCTGAGCTAAGTCGCCATTTCCCCTTGGATTGGTGCAACATTCACCGGCATTTTTGCGCACATGAAATAGATTTCAGGTACAATTCTAATTTTGTGTCTAGTGATGTGCTTTTCACCTAGAATTGGAAGTACCCAGGTTTGCATGCACAATTCAGTGGAAGATGGAAATTTTGCAAGAATAAATTGCATTGGCAAAAGGGAAGCTGTCCTTTTGGGGAAAAAAATGATATTTTGAGATATACCTAACTTGCTGTGTAAATAAAATCTTTAGTGTTAACTTCCTTTTCTGACCTTCCTTAAGATTGAACAGCTGACCAAAGACTGGAGCGATAAGTGGACTGACAGGAAAGCCATAATGGAAGAATACAGTGTGGACATCAACAAAGAAAAAGCTGGAGTGATAATAGATTCCAATTTACCTCATTTAATGGCAGTGAATGATGATATCCTCAGTACTGGAGTTGTGCTTTATCATCTCAGGGTGAGACAATATAATCACTTCTTTCATTTTGTTTGACTTTCAATAGGTGTCTTTCCTTTGGGAATAGAGAACTCGATTGGGTGGCATTACAACGGCAATTATCAAACTGCAAAAAGCTGTATTGCAAGACACACACCAAAAACTCTATAAAAAGACAGTCACATTGGTAGCAGGACAACAGTAAAAAACAAAGGGGAAACCATCTGTTCTCCACCATCTGTACAAAACAAGATGCATTCAGCTGAATATTAAGATGACCTTTATCAGTGCATATGCAAAACTTATGAAAAAGTGCGTGTGCATACATGCAAAAGCAACCTAGGTGCCCAGCTGCCCAGATACGCATGCAAGTAACTGTTTGCACACACAGAATGGGTGCATGTCACTTTTTGTGGGCTCAGTAGCATTTCAGGGCAACTGCTCCTGTATTCCCCCTCCATGGTCCAGCACGGGCACCCATTCTAGGCTCCAGGCTCCTCAAGCTGTCACCTCTCTTGGGCAGAGACCCATGTCTCTCTCCCTCCTGAACAGTTTTTTTCCAGGCTGCACAGTTCCCTGCCTACATTGTGTTATCCCCAGCAAGTCAGACTGCCTAAACAAGCCAACATCTGTGTTTTAGCATAATTGCCAGCAGTTATAAGCTACCACACAGCCCTTTATAAGGAAGCACATTTATTCTTAAGGTGAAAGCATTACAGAGAAAACATATAGAAAAGAATAAAAGTTCTTGTGTGCATGCTAAAAAAGCTTTCCAGATGTTACCCATTAGTTTTATGGGACCTTAGTAGGCCAAAGTCCTTCCAGTTTTTCCCAGGGATTGGACCCCCTGGGATAGAAGGTTCTGTCCGTTTGCTGGATCAGAACAAAGGCCCCGAGTCAGTTTGAACTCAGGCTATTTATCCAAAAGTCTACTCTTTGTCTTTGGGTCTCTGTAGAATCAACTTCGAAATACTTTATATGTGCCTGTCCGGGTGGTGGTACTTCTCTGGAGTGAATTTGCGTATTCACCCTCCACTGTGCTTAGTTTCTGGAAGGCAGTGGTCAGCCTCCCCCATGGTATTACATACAATCCCTGGCCCACAATGATGCATAAGATTAATACACTAAGATTTCCCTGAAACATTGCAGGAAATTACCATATCTGTCACAGGATTAATTGTTTGTGTCAAAGTATGCATGCAGAAGCTTAAAATTTGGCCAGGTGTTATAACATAAACATGTTATTACAGCCTTCACATGGAATGAGTGATGGTAGTAGCCAGGAACACCAGAACCTGTGTAGAAGGTGGGGGGGTGGGGCTATCAGTGCCAGAACTGTGACCCACCACCGGCACCTTGTCTTCTCCCCAAGGCCCTACCCTCTGGCCAGACTGGAAGCCAGAGCCAGCCTGTGGTAAGAGTCACCCAGGGAGCCCAGAACTTTGCTTAGGAGCAAAGTCTCATTGCAAGTCCTCCCAGTGGAAACCACTTTTTAAAATGGGACTTAGGCTTCTAGGTCACTCGAGTCTGATTCTGAAAAGTATTCAGGCACTTAAACAGGCAGATAAGCTTCTGGTGGGACTTTCAAAGTGCCTAGCACTTAGCTGCCATTGATTTTTATGATTTCCCATTGAAACCAATGAGAGTTATCTACCTGGCTGCTTTTGAAAATCCCACTAAGCACTTATCTGCATCTTTAGGTGCTTAAATATCTCAAAATCTCATTCTTAGGCACATCTGAAAATTTTATCCAGTGTTTTAGACACCTGGTTTTTTTGGCTGCAGCATGCCACTTTAACTGATGCCACAAGCTAGTACTGGCAAACAGTGACATGGCACATCTAGCTTGCCTGCTATAGACAAAAGGTGGTTTGCAACATGCATTTGTTTCACTGACATTTATCTTTGACAGAAAATGCTGCAAACCCTCCTCCTTCTTTAGAATCCTAACTTTTTTTCTGACAGCAAACATGACTTGGAGATCAGGTCAGCACAATGATCACAACTATTGATTAGGGCAATGCTTTTTTCTTTGTGTGATGTTGTGGAGAATACTGTCTGGGATAATTCATCCTTCGAAAAACCTGTCAGGTTATATGTTAACCTGGTTTTCCAGCACAAACAAAAATGTGTTTGAGGGAACTGTTACCAGCTTTCTTGTCCTTTAATATTATCTCTGTAGTCTAAATATTTTGCTCCATAACAATAGTTTTATGTCTTCCTCTCTTTGATTTTCAACTAATCTAAAACTGAAATGCAAAGTGAATCATGGTAACTGCCATCGTTGTTATGGTAAACAATGATGTACACTTTGAACTAAAAGAAAAGGAGTACTTTTGGCACCTTAGAGACTAACCAATTTATTTGAGCATGAGCTTTCGTGAGCTACAGCTCACTTCATCCGATGAAGTGAGCTGTAGCTCACGAAAGCTCATGCTCAAATAAATTGGTTAGTCTCTAAGGTGCCACAAATACTCCTTTTCTTTTTGCGAATACAGACTAACACAGCTGTTACTCTGAAACCTGACACTTTGAACTGTCACTCACTTATTTATTATTACATGATTTCTTTTCTTATTACATGTATTAATCCAGTTGTCAAGTCCAGCAACTGTCTCTGAGAGCTCCTGTAAAAGAGTGCTGTATGCTGGGATCCAGTTCAGGAATGGTGTGCCACATCTGTATTAACAATTCCTATGAGCAATGTATTTTTCTTTTTCCTTTTCTAAACTAACTCCTTCCTTGTCTTAAACTAGCCTGTAAGCAACAGGCCTTTTCAAATGGCAAGAACATTTTGTCGAGGCAAGGTGAGTGAGGGAATATCTTTTATTGGACCAACTTCTGCTGGTGAGAGAGACAAGCTTTTGAGCCACACACACAGCTCTTCTGAAGGCTCTGAAGAAGAGCTCTGTGTGGCTCAAAAGCTTGTCTCTCTTACCAGCAGAAGTTGGTCCAATAAAAGATTTTACCTCACACACCTTGTGTCTCTGATATCCTAGGACCAACCGTTACAATTACATCACATAGAACATACTGAGAATGCAATTATGCTGTTCTACTGTGTGTGTTAATTGCCGTGGAGGAAGAATATATTGCTCCACCAGAGCAAAAACCTGCTTTAGTTGCTTATGAAACCTGCTTCAGAAAACAGAAAAGCACTGTTAGTTTAAAATGTGATTTTTACTTAAAAATGGTATAGCTTTTAACTAGGGCTGACAATTAACTGCTGTTAATGCCTACAATAAACACAATTTCTTTAAACAATTAATTTCTTTAATGCACATTAATCGCAGACCCTTTGGGTGGGAGGGCAGCATGAGCTGCTCCAAAGAACCTGTCTGGTCAAGCGCAGTAATACAAGCCGCCACCAGAGGGCCGGAAAAGGAGGCTACAGAAAGTAAGGTAGTTCTCATTCCTGCATTTTTCAAATAAAAACAGGACAGCCAGGGCAGGGGCTCACCAGAGCAGCCCCCTCCCTTGCAGGGCTCACCCGAACTGCCCTCCCCATGCCTGCTGTGGCTGGAGAACAATTAATCGCGACTAATTTTCTTAATTGCTTTACAGCCCTACTTTTAACATCAGTGCTGTAGAAGGCATTGGGTCGCATCTCTGGTGGAGTTCCTGAGGGGTTCAAAATTTGTATTAGGTCAGATTGCAAGTGCTCAAAGCAACGGTAACTTCAATTACTCTGAGGATAGGACAACCCAAAAAGTGGCCAGTACTGGCTAGAAAGGGAGCATGGTCAGGGCAACCAGTGAGTGCTCTGATTCTGCACCTCCCATCAGCTTTGCATTGATGGAGCTGTGATGGAAATTAAAGCTGCACCACGCAGAAACCCTACAAAGGCAACTGCTTGCACTCCAAAGGGATAAATTATCCATGAGGCACAAAGGGGTGTAATTGGAGCAAGGAGATATAAGTTACCCTTTTCTCTGCCAACTTTTTTATAGTTGGCCCATGATTGTAGTTGCAAGACAGTTTAGGTCAGTATGTTGTTGTTCAAGGAGTCCTGCATTTAATGGCCATGCCCTCCATGCACAGTGTTCTTTGTGGAACAAATTCAGATACCAAAGACCAATTTTTTAAATTACCCTCTATATGTGAGCCTGCAAATACTGAACACGTACATACAAATCGGGTAGTTACGTAGGGTTTTGTATTCAATTTGCAGGTGTAGGTTTAGAGGCCCATTTGAAAATTGGCCTGGGTGATTTGTTTCTTGCAAAGGTGCATCTTTCAAGAGTTCTTGCTATTTGTTTTGACATTTTTCTTATTTGGAAATTGTAGCATTTGGAATTTGTGCTACATCTTTTCATCTTTTCAGTGATTCATTCTCATATTTGGTCTGAAGTGCCTGATTTTCTGGCTGAATGCTTTTATTTGAACTAAATACGTAGGCATAAGCCTTCTTTCCATTGTAAAAAAAATAAAATAAAATAAACTTGTAAATTGCATACCTACAACTTTGGTGCTGCAGTCCAAAGGCAGAGTTTTACCACTACTTTGAAGGTGTATTACCAGTGAGGTGAATGCATCTAAAGGTCTCCTCCATTGATTGGCATAGAATACATAGATATTGTAACTGACAAGTAGTCTGTGGAATTATTTTTGTTAGCCATTTCAAAATAAATAATTGAAAGTATTAGTGATGCAGATGTAAATGTCAATGTTAGTAGACATTCATATTGAATTTTGACAACATTAATCTCAACTGTATATAGAAAGTAGTCACTACTACTTAAAGCACACTTTTTTAAAGCTAGTCCTTCCATATTATAATGTACTGATTTGCAAACAGTAAAGTATTCCATGTGCTACTTTTGTCAAAACCTAAAGTGGTTAACAGATCTCCATTTTAATGGAGAAAAGCTAGTCTGAAGGCTCACCGATAGGACTCATATAAGGCCTCTTATTAAGTTTGTTTCACTTACACTAACATCTTTGTCCCCTCTTTCTTTGCTCCTAGATGCTGCCTTTTCTTTTCTTTGTGCTTTGCCTCTTTTAGGCTCTGGTGTCTGTTACTTCCATCTGAACAACAAGAAGGTAAAATTTAGTGTTCCTTATGTTTTTGTGCAACAGCACTGCACCATCATTTTATACTTTTTTCAGGGAAGGAAAAGGCAGCCAACTTTGAATCATATTGTGCAAGCAGTGTGTTCTCCATTTTTCTCTTCTTGTGTCCTACTTCATATACAGTAGATTTTACAACAGCTTAGCGACATGTTGTTAGCTGTCTTTTGTGAAGAGTATCTTTTTCCTTTTGATTTTAATAGCTCATTAGGGTCTGAAGTTTAAACTGTAGGATCTATTTGTATTGGTGTAAAAAGGATTAGTCCATTTGTGTAGTAAAGTCTTTTGAGAGATGTGTTTTCAAAACTGAAGTGCAAAAATATTTTCCCTAATACAGTAAAAGCTGTGTTATCCGGCACTTTACCAACCGGAAAGCTCTATAAACTGGCATTTCTGATCTTCAGTCAAAGTCCAGTTTATCGTGTGGTTGGCACGGGGCCGGCAGGCTCCCTACCTGGCTCCGCATGACTCCCCAGAAGCGTCAACATGTCCCTGCTGCTCCTAGGCGGAGGAACAGCCATGAGGGGCTCTGAGTGCGGGGTGGGGGGCTCAGGGCAGGGGGTTGAGGCAGTGTTCCCTCTAATTTTTTCCATCCATATGCGGAATGAATTTTGTTATGTGCACCATATCGAGGTTTGTGCGGATGTGCGCCACCAGTAGAAACCAAAAACCTAGATATAATATTTTTTAAAAGTTACCATACGGATAATTACTCCAGCCAGGACAGGTTAGGCATTTTAGAACTCACTATTCAAAGAATTAAGTTTAAGTGTAAGAGAAATAAAAATTATGAAATGCATAGACCAGTCAAAACACTAAAACAACGCACTTAGAAAGAAGTATCAAGAAGTAACAACAACCACCACCACAACAATACAAATATGTATGGGGAGGTGAGTGTGAAAGACAGGGTGTGCGTGCAATGGAGACACATGCTGCAGGTGCGTGTGTTGCCCCTTGAAGTACACTGAAGCCACTTTAAGTAGATCAGTTGCCCTTTTAAGTAGACCAGCAGGTTCAGACATAAGAGCATCTGCCAGCAAGCTCCCTCCATCCTGAGCCCTGTTGTGCCACCCCCTCTCTATAGAGATGGGGTACGGGGGAGGGGATCACCCTGACATCAGCCCCCCTCCCTGCTCTGCACAGCAAGTAGGAGGCTCCTGGGAGCAGCTCCAAGGCAGAGGGCAGGAGCAACACACGGCAGTGGGCGGAAGGACACCTGAACTGCGCGACATTTGATAGCCTGCTTATAGCTTACAGAGAACTTAGGGTTGGGTGGTTGGCACCAGGGGCTGCCCCAGCAGCGGCTGGCACGGCTGCGGAAGTCATGGAGGTCCCGGAAAGTCACGGAATCCGTGACTTCTGAGACAGACTCGCAGCCTTGCTTATAGCTTCTTCTCACAGAAAACAAGCTGACAGGGTCATTACTCAAGTGAGCTCTTCCTTTAATGAAGGAGAGTGAGGAATGAATTTAGAGTCTTTGACCTCCAGTTGTCACGCACAATGATCACTTGCTTTGAAATTAGCACTTTTCTGTTAAAGTTCTTCATTTGCATTCCACACAGCTTCTTTCTCGTTTGATGAGTTATTTAGTTACAGGCGTGTATACAATGTAAATTATAATGGGATATAGATAAATGAAAACAATGGAAGTAACATCCCATTAGTTTCCATGAAGTTTAAACACGTAATCATTGTCATTGCCCTTCTCTGGACTTTTCCCAATTCTAATGTATCCTTTTCGAGATGGAGCAACCACAACTGCACTCAGTATTCAAATACCATGGATGTATATTGTGCCATTATGATATTTTGTGTCTTATTATCTATCCCCTTCCTAATGGTTCTATCATTCTGTTAGCTTTTGTGACTGCTGCTGCACACTGAGTAGATGTTTTCAGAGAACTATCCAGGGTGACTCCAAGATCTCTTTCTTGAGTGGTGACAAGTAATTTAGACCCTATCATTTTATGTGCATAGCTGGAATTATTTTTTCCAATGTGCATTACTCAGCATTTACCAACATTGAATTTCATCTGCCATTTTGTTGTCCGGTCCCCCCGTTTTATGAGGTGCCTTTGTAAATCTCAGATGTCAGTCTTGGACATTGTATCATCTATAAATTTTGCCACCTTACTGTTCACTCCCTTTTACAGATCATTTATGAATATTTTGAATAGCACGGATCCCTGAACAGATCCTTGGGGGACTTGGCTATCTGCCTCTCTCCACTGTGAAAACTGACCATTTATTCCTATCCTTTGTTTCCTGTCTTTTAACCAGTTACTGATCCATGAGGGGTCCTTCCTTCTTATCCCATGACTGCTTACTTTGGTTAAGAGCCTTTGGTGGGGGACCTTGTCAAAGGTTTTCTGAAAGTCCAAGTACACTATGTCCACTGGATCACCCTTGTCCACATATTTGTTGACCCCCTCAGAGAATTCTAATAGTTTGGTGAGGCATGATTTCCTTTTATAAAAGCCGTGTTGACTCAGTCCCAACATATTGTGTTTATCTAGATATCTGATAATTCTGTTCTTGACTGTAGTTTCAACCAGTTTGCCTGGTTAGGCTTACTGCCTGTAATTGCCAGCATCAATTCTGAAGCCCCTTTTTTTTTTTTTAAATTGGTACTACATTAGCTATCCTTCAGTCATCTGGTGCAGATGCTGATTTAATTGATAGGTTACATACCGGAATTAGTAGTTCTACAATTTCATATTTGAGTTCCTTCAGAACTCTTGCGAGAATACCATCTGGTCTTGGTGACTTACTATTTAGTTTATCATTTTGTTCCACACCCTCCTTTTCCAACACCACAGCCTGGAACAGTTCCTGTTGTTTGTCACCTAAAAAAAATGGCTCAGGTTTGGGGATTTCTCCCACATCCACTGCAGTGAAGACAGATGCAAAGAATTAATTTAGCTTTTCCACGATGGCTTTGTCTTCCTTGAATGTTTCTTTAGCACCTCGGTTGTCCAATGCCCCACTTGGACTATTTGGCAGGCTTCCTGCTTCAGATGTACTTAAAATATTTTTTGCTATTAGTTTGGGTCTTTAACTAGTTGCCCTTTGCATTCTTTCTTGGCCTGCCTCATTATGCTTTTACACTTGATTTACCACAGTTTATGTTCCTTTATATTTTCCTCTGTAGGATTTGATTTTTGAAGGATGCCTTTTTGCCTCTAACCACCTCTTCTACTCTGTTTAGCCTGGGAAGGGTTCACTCACCACAAATAGTACCTCTTTGTGGCTGCTCTGGGTCTCACCCGGTCTGGTGCTTTCTTCCATCAGTTACTCAAGCTGTGACCTCTCTCACTCACTCACTCACAGCCCTCCAGTCAGATCACTGTATAGTCCTCCCCTTCTGGGTAGCCAAGTCTCTCTAGACCAGCTGTCTGGTTGGCACCTCTCACACTCCTGTGCCACTTTCCAGTGGCTGTTAAGGGAACTCGGGCATGCCCTCTACACTGGGTTCCAGCCCACGAACCCTGTAACAAACACTCAGGGTCTGCCCCGTCCTACCCCTTGCTGCTGTTTCCCTGGACTTCTTCCTACCTTGCCCTCTCAGGCTTCCTTTCCCTATAACTCCTCTTGGGTTAACCCTTCTTCTTGGGCTTATTCTCCCTTGGGTTCTCTGCTCTCCTCCCTGCTCCCAGGGAGTTACTGCAGCCTCTCTCTAGCAGCCTCTTTCTGTCCTGAGCTACTTGGCTTTATACAAACCCTGCCTGTTCCTGTCCAGGTGAGCTTCATCCTTTAATTAGTTGTCATAGCTCCCTGGCTGCTCCTCAAACTGCAGCCTAGGTGGATAATTAGTCCAATTAGCCAACTTAACCCTTTCAGTGGCTGGTGTGGAATGAACACCCCATAACATAGCCATAGTGGCATTTTTTGGTCCTATTACTGTTTTTTTAAATTTGCGGTATACTTTTAGTTTGAGCCTTTATTATGGTGTTTTTAAATAGTTTCCATGCAGTTTGCAGGCATTTCACCCTTGCTACTGTTCCTTTTAATTTCCATTTAACTAGCTTCCTCATTTTGTGTAGTTCCCTTTTTTGAAGTTAAATGCTATTATGGTGAGTTTATTTGGCATTTTTACCCATACAAGGATGTTAAATTTAATTGCTTGGTAATAGCGACCATAATGTAATCAGCTGTATTCACCTCTTGGACCAGGTCCTTTGCTTCACTTAGGACTAAATTAAGAGTTGCCTCTTCCCTTGTGGGTTCTGGGACAAGCTGCTCCAAGAAGCAGTCATTTATAGTGTCTAGAAATGTTGTTTCTGCAGCCCTTTCTGAGGTCAATATGAGAATCGTTGAAATCCACTATGATTATTGTGTTTTTTGCCTTTGTAGCCTGTCCAATATCACTGAGTGGGGGGAGAGAAAACCTTTTGTAGTGATAAACACCCATTTTTTCATGGTCTGTATGTATAAAAACATCTTCTGTATTTTCCACAGTATGCATCTGATGAAGTGAGCTGTAGCTCACGAAAGTTTATGCTCAAATAAATTGGTTAGTCTCTAAGGTGCCACAAGTACTCCTTTTCTTTTTTCATAAGCACTGTCACCATACTGGTCAGGTGATTGGTAGAATATTCCTACTGCTGTATTCTTATTCTTCAAGCATGGAATTTCTGTCCATAGAGATTCTGTGGTACAGTTTGATTCATTTAAGATTTTTACTTTATTTGATTCTATGCTTTCTTTCACATATAGTGTGTCACCCCCACCAGCGCAACCTACTCTGTCATTCCTGTGCATTTTGTACCCTTGTATTACCGTGTCCAGCTGATTATCCTCATTTCCCCAGGTTTCTGTGATTCCTATTATATCAATATCCTCATTTAATACCAGGCATTCTAGTTCACCCATCTTAGTATTAGACTTTTAGCATTTTTGTATAAGCTCTTTTACTGCTCACTAGCTCCTATCTGTACATTAACAACTTCTTTCCTATCATCTTTACTAGGATATACAGTTCTCCCTTTAATAAACTCATCCTTAAGGGACATCTCTGCCTGGCTGGCTTTCCGCTGTCTCTTAGTTTTTAAAAAATCCTCTACAACTTTGTAATTGTACACGCCAGCAATCTGGTTTCATTTTGGTTTAAGTGGAGCCTGTCCTTCCTGTATGTGCTCTTTCTTTTCCAGAAGGTTCTCTAGTTCCTAATAAACCTAAAACAGTCTTCCTTATACCATCGGTTTTTCCACACACTGAGACCCTGCAGTTCTGCCAGTCTTTCGGGCCTGGTGCACAGAACTGGAAGCTTTTCAGAGAATGGTACTATGGAGGTCCTGGACTTTAGTGTCTTAATTGGCAGCCTACATTTGGCCTCCATAACCTCTCTCCTACCTTTGCCTATATCATTGGTACCCACATGCACCACAACCACTGGCTCCTCCCCAGCACTGCAGATGTCTTGTGAGAGCCACAACCTTTGCACCCAGCAGGCAATTTACCATGTGGTTCTCCTGATCATCACAAACCCAGCTATCAACATTTCTAATAATCAAATCCTCTGTTACTATTACTTTGCTCTTCCTAGTAACTGGGGTTCTCTCCCCCTGGAGGGGATCTCCTCAGTAAAAGAGGAAACCATGACATCATCTGGAAGGAGGATCCCAAATACTGAATAGTTTTTTTGTCTCTGCTCCAGCTTGATGTTCTCCTTCCTCGAGACTTTCATCCTTCTGAACAGCACAGGGGCTGTCAGACTGAGAGTGGAACTGCTCTGTTGTGTCCCTGAAAGTCTTCTCTGCATAACTGTCTGTCTCCCTTAGCTCCTGCATTTCAGCTACTCTGGCTTCAAGAGCCCAAACTCTCTCTCTGATGGCCATGAGCTGCTTCCACCATATGCACACATACACCACCTGCCCCTGAGGCAGGTAATCTCACATGCTGCATTCAGTGTAATAAACTGGATAGTTCCCACTCTGCAGCTGAATTTCTGCCTGCACTATTTTTACCCTTGCATCTTTTTTTTAAGTTGGTTATTTTTGATTGGTGGGGAGGGGTTGGTTTATTGGCCTAAGTTTAGAGTGTGTTTGTTAGGTGTATTGGGTTCTCTCCCCTTCATTCCCCTTTTCTTTTCTAGGG
Organism: Lepidochelys olivacea; assembly: GCF_965140295.1. Lineage (NCBI taxonomy): Eukaryota > Metazoa > Chordata > Testudines > Cheloniidae > Lepidochelys > Lepidochelys olivacea. The sequence continues at coordinate 65,363,509 of NC_140416.1, read as the reverse complement.
GGATTTTCTGACATTCTTCCAATACAGTGGTTCCCAAACTTTAACAGCCCACGAACCCCTTTCACTAAATTGTGAAATCTCATGAACACCCTCCTAAAAAGGAATATTTCCAGGGATTTAAGTTTAAATTTCCTCCGCACTCTGTGGGGCTCCTGCTGCTGGACCCCATTGACCGCTCTGGTCAACTGAGCTCCACTGAGCGTGGGCTGCAGGTCCCGCTGACCACTGGGGCTCGGGCTGCCAGCCTCAATTGCCCGGCCCCGCTCTCCCTGGGGCTCGGGCTGCCAGCCCCGCGTGGAGTGCTGGGGTTCGGGCTGCCGCCTGCCCCGCTCACGGGGGCAGGGCTCGGGCTGCCAGCCCCAACTGCCCGGCCCCGCTCTCCCTGGGGCTCGGGATGTCAGCCCTGCGTGGAGCGCTGGGGTTCGGGCAGCCAGCTCCCCTGCTGATGGGGGCAGGGCTTGGGCTGCCAGCCCCAACTGCTCGGCCCCGCTCTCCCTGGGGCTTGGGCTGTCTGACCTGCAACCAGGTCCTGTTTGCTGCCTCCAATGTCTGTGGTCCTTTGGCCTCCATTAGTGAAATTTTTCTGGGGAACCCCCTGTAATGTTCTGCCAACCTCCAGGGGTTCATGAACCCCAGTTTGAACCACTGTTCTAATAGCTCGGTTATAATCCCTCGGTCTCCTCCCCCTGCTGCTGAACTCTCACTGTAGCCAAACTCTCCTTACCTTGGTAGCTTACTTTCTCTTGTGTGGTCTCATTTTGTTGCGGGACTTTCTCTGCTTGAGAGCTGGACTGCGAAGGAATGCCTCTCTCAACTCCCTCGCAAAACTACTGTTCGCTACTCCTCTTCACTAGTGCCTTTGATCGCTTAGGAGGTTGCTTTTTAAACCCCTTTTCTCCCTGAGGAGAGAGCCTTCAACCTCTCAACAGAGGCCTTTGTGTATGAGCTTCACCCCCTCTCAGCCACCCAAGCAGAAGGTTGTGCTGGGTTGTCAGTTTGGAGTTGTTACCCAACCCATGTGTACAGGGACTCCAAGCTAGGGTTGTCACCTCAGAGATATAAAAACTCGGGCAACCAAGATGATCCTGAGCCTATAAAATTGGACAGCCAGCAGTATGTACTGAGCTCCCTTACAGATTTCCTGGGACAGCTACCGCAAAAAAGGGAAGTTCCTAGAAAAACTGGACAGATGGCAACCCTACCCCAGCTCCCTGGGGTGAGAGTGACAATCATCCCTCCTCGTCAGATGCTTAGAAACTAGAAGACATGCTCATGATTATATGTCATTCATTATTACCCTCTAAGTAACCTTGTCATCTTATTATAAACCTCTTCCTTCCTTTTTCTGCCCTGATGGATTGTTGCACTCTCATATTGCTTCTTGTTTAGAATTAAATTGTATGCTATTTGGGGCGAGGACCATATTTTCATTTGTTCTGGTTGGACCACAGAAAACTTCAGATACTGTACAAATAATAATTTTTATATAATCTAAACCACTGATTATCAAGATGTGGTTGTGTTGTAACATATTCTTTAAAATAAACTTGTTAAGAGAGTGTGTGTATAAGAGTTGGGATTATGTTCTTGTCTGTCTGTCTGTAAACTGCTGCTCCTTGAAGATTCTGGGCTATGTTTTCAAAATTGGCTTCTCATTTTGTGCACACAGCTATTTGTGCATACAGTTATCATAATTACTCACTCAGATTGGGTCATTGGGCATCTGAGTACCCTGTCTGAAAGACTCAGATACCAGTGTGTGTGTTTAAATACAGTAATTGTGCTTGAGAGCAGCCATGCAAGCAAAACATCTAACTCAAGCAACTTAAATTATCCAGCTGGTTGCAGCATCTGCAGAGCTGCAGCTCTGTAACAACAGAGCTTCGAAGCACTAAGTGTGATTCGTAGCAATTACAAAACTGAGGGCAGTTGAAGGTTAAGACTCCATACACATTACAACTAATAGCTACAGTCTGCTCTAATCAACCCAGGCAGGGATAACTTGTCTGAAATATTTACCAAGATACTGTGGCAGAATTCATGAGAACTTTTATGCATTTTTCATTTTCAATAGATTACTTTTAATTTACCTAATTTACAATAGTTATTTCCCTCTTTTAGGAAGGAACAACCAAAATTGGAAGATGTGATTCAGACCAGGAGCAGGATATTGGTAAGAGACTGAGATTACATAGGATTTTATATAGCGTTCTGACAACCCAGGTGCTTTTGCTTGTCTAGCATAACGTTCTAATAGTCATTTTTCTTTACCAGCTGTCTCCATGTGAGAAGTTGAGAAGAGAATAACTGCTTGTAGGTTTGCTATATAATAAAGTGTTAGAGTTAATTTTTGCTGTTATTTATTGGGTCAAGAAACACCATGAAAGTAATTGAGAATCTACTTAAGTTTTTCCCAAGTAGGGTAAATTTACATTAGGGATAGAAAATTATTGTGGTTCAAAGCCCAGAACTTGCTGTATTCATTCCTGTATCAGTGCCTCCCCCACCCTCAAATAAAAAAGCTGTAAAGAAAAAAACTAGCAAACTGGCTTTCCTGTGGTTCAATATATTTCTTTCCAGCTATGTTGGGTCATGGATGTTCGATCTTAAAGTTACTTAGTTTTAATCTGGTCCCCCTGCTTCTTGTCTGATGTGATTTTTAGCAGCAACAATTTCCAGTACCAAAGCTAGTAGAAACTGACATTTAATACTGAAATTGGAAACAGCTTGGAATCCCAGCTTTGATTAAATCATCATGCTCTAGCTCTAGTAGTTAGTGAAATATCAGCTATTAAAATAATGTCACAGTTAAAATAGAAAATATAGCATGATTACAGGTCCTGATAGCTTACAACTTGCTAGGGATAGACACGTTTTGGAAGAACAGTTCAAATACTTTCAGACCAGTAAACTTTTCCAAAAACTGATCCTGAACTAGTAATCCGAGAGGAGACATTTAGGTTCCCATATGGTGCCATAGGATTGTTCTTTGACCATACTACTGTGTAGTTAGTCTATTTACCTGCGCTGGAAGCTTTTGTTCTAAAGCAAAGGTTGAAAAGAGTGTAAAATAAACCTAAAATGATCAAATAAAAAGGACCTACAGTTTTGTAGTTCTGCAGGGTGAATGGATTGAGAGGAACCATTGTATCATAGACAACAAGTGTGGGATTGTGACGCTGCGGCCAGTCCAGGGAGCATATTGTACTGTAAATGGACAGGAAGTCACTAGTGCTTGTCGTCTGTCACAAGGTGAGTCTTGCAGTTCCTTTTTGTGGTGTTGATGCTAATGATACAGATATCAGCAGGTGAATACAGTAAAATACTGAGAGTAAATGCTGTAAATCTATTGTTCAGCAGTCCTTCACTTCCTTAGGATGGAACAATACGATCCAATAACCCTCTGAGTTCAGAAACTAGGATCTACTGAAGTCATACACGTCTACTAAATGGATGGGCATACGTCTTATGTTAAAATGAAACTGTTATGGTAATATTGAGATTAATTTTAACTGCAGTAATTCTTAGTTCTCTGAAAACGGAAGGCTTATTCAGGATTGCTCCTGACCAGTAAGGTAATAGGTTAGGTAGAACCCCTCTAACATGTCCACTGCAAATGGCATAAGGGCATGGCTTTCTGTGGACTGTACTAGAATGGTTGACCTTGGACTTCATTTCTCATTGGAATCAGATTTTTGTCAAAATTGTAGATGTTGAGGTACAGAATACAGGGGAGTGTCTCTGAATTCAAAGTTAGGGTTAGAGATTAAGGCAGGATTTACAAAAGCACCTAACAAACTCTATTGATGTCAGTGGAATAGGCCCTTATTGTGGTTTCAAAAGCAAACACTGGGAAACCTGGTGAAGTGAAGAAACAGACTGACAGAGCCAGAAGGGTACCAAAAAGTCACCTACTACAAGACAGGCCCAACAAAGAAAGTAACAGAATGCCACTAGCCATCACCTACAGCCCCCAACTAAAACCTCTCCAGTGCATCATCAAGGATCTACAACCTATCCTGAAGGACGACCCCTCACTCTCACAGACCTTGGAAGACAGGCCAGTCCTCGCTTACAGACAGCCCCTCAACCTGAAGCAAATACGCACCAGCAACTACCCAGCACACAACAAAAACACCAACCCAGGGACCAAACGCTGCTACAAACCCCGGTGCCAACTCTGTTCACATATCTATTCAGGGGACACCATCATAGGACCTAACCACATCAGCCACACCATCCGGGGCTCGTTCACCTGCACATCTACCAATGTGATATATGCCAGCAATGCCCCTCTGCCATATACATTGGCCAACCCGGACAGTCTCTATGCAAAAGAATAAATGGACACAAATCTGACATCAGGAATCATAACATTCAAAAACCAGTAGGAGAACATTCAATCTCTCTGGTCACTCAATAACAGACCTCAAAGTGGCAATTCTTCAACAAAAAAAACTTCAAAAACAGACTCCAACGTGAAGCTATAGAACTGGAATTAATTTGCAAACTAGATACCATCAGATTAGGCCTGAATAAAGACTGGGAGTGGTTGGGTCATTACAAAATCGAAACTTAATTTCCCCAATACTAATTTCTCCCTACTGTTACTACACCTTCTTGTCAACTGTCTCTAATGGGCCACTCTCTTACCACTTCAAAAGTTATTTCTCTTCCCTTGGTTTCCTGCTGTTAATTGATTTATCTTGTTAGACTGACCTAACACTTGGTAAAGCAACCCACATCCTTTCATGTATTTGTACCTGCTCTTGTATCGTTTACTTCATATATCTGGGAAACAAGCAGGGAGAACTGGAAGTCCTGGCACAGTCAAGGAATTATGATATGATTGGAATAACAGAGACTTGGTGGGATAATTCATGTGACTTCAGTACTGTCATGGATGGATATAAACTGTTCAGGAAGGACAGGCAGGGCAGAAAAGGTGGGGGAGTAGCACTGTATGTAAGAGAGCAGTATGACTGCTCAGAGCTCAAGTATGAAACTGCAGAAAAACAGGAGAGTCCCTGGATTAAGTTTAGAAGTGTGAGCAACAAGGGTGATGTCGTGGTGGAAGTCTGCTATAGACCGCCGGACCAGGGGGATGAGGTGGACGAGGCTTTCTTCTGGCAACTAACGGAAGTTACTAGATCGCAGGCCCTGGTTCTCATGGGAGACTTCAATCACCCTGATATCTGCTGGGAGAGCAATGCAGCGGTGCACAAATGATCCAGGAAGTTTTTGAAAAGTGTAGGGAACAATTTCCTGGTGCAAGTGCTGGAGGAACCAACTAGAGGCAGAGCTCTTCTTGACCTGCTGCTCACAAACCAGGAAGAATTAGATGGGGAAGCTAAAGTGGATGGGAACCTGGGAGGCAGTGACCATGAGATGGTCGAGTTCAGGATCCTGACACAACGAAGAAAGGAAAGCAGCAGAATATGGACCCTAAGCTTCAGAAAAGCAGACTTTGACTCCCTCAGGGAACTGATGGGCAGGATCCCCTGAGAGAATAACATGAGGGGGAAAGGAGTCCAGGAGAGCTGGCTGTATTTTAAAGCATCCTTATTGAGGTTACAGGGACAAGCCATCCTGATGTGTAGAAAGAATAGTGAATATGGCAGGCGACCAGCTTGGCTTAACCGTGAAATCCTTGCTGATCTTAAACACAAAAAAGAAGCTTACAAGAAGTGGAAGACTGGACAAATGACCAGGGAGGAGTATAAAAATATTGCTCGGGCATGCAGGAGTGAAATCAGGAAGGCCAAATCACACCTGGAGTTGCAGCTAGCAAGAGATGTTAAGAGTAACAAGAAGGGTTTCTTCAGGTATGTTAGCAACAAGAAGAAAGTCAAGGAAAGTATGGGTCCCTTACTGAATGAGGGAGACAACCTAGTGACAGAGGATGTGGAAAAAGCTAATGTACTCAATGCTTTTTTTGCCTCTGTCTTCACGAACAAGGTCAGCTCCCAGACTACTGCACTGGGCAGCACAGCATGGGGAGGAGATGACCAGCCCTCTGTGGAGAAAGAAGTGGTTTGCAACTATTTAGAAAAGCTGGATGAGCACAAGTCCATGGGGCCGGATGTGCTGCATCCGAGAGTGCAATCACATCCGCCAACTCCTTTAGCAGAGTCATTGGCCATTATCTTTGAAAACTCATGGCTATCGGGGGGAGGTCCCGGACGACTGAAAAAAGGCTAATGTAGTGCCCATCTTTAAAAAAAGGAAGGAGGAGGATCCGGGGAACTACAGGCCAGTGAGCCTCACCTCAGTCCCTGGAAAAATCATGGAGCAGGTCCTCAAGAAATTAATTCTGCAGCACTTAGAGGAGAGAAAAGTGATCAGGAACAGTCAGCATGGATTCACCAAGGGCAAGTCATGCCTGACTAATCTAATTGCCTTCTATGATGAGATAACTGGCTCTGTGGATGAGGGGAAAGCAGTGGACGTGTTTATTCCTTGACTTTAGCAAAGCTTTTGACACAGTCTCCCACAGTATTCTTGCCAGCAAATTAAAGAAGTATGGGCTGGATGAATGGACTATAAGGTGGATAGAAAGCTGGCTAGATATTTGGGCTCAACGGGATGGCTCCATTTCAAGTTGGCAGCTGGTATCAAGTGGAGTGCCCCAAGGGTCGGTCCTGGGGCCGGTTTTGTTCAATATCTTCATTAATGATCTGGAGGATGGCGTGGATTGCACCCTCAGCAAGTTTTCAGGTGACACTAAACTGGTAGGAGAGGTAGATACCCTGGAGGGTAAGGATAGGATACAGAGGGACCTTGACAAATTGGAGGATTGGGCCAAAAGAAATCTGATGAGGTTCAACAAGGACAAGTTCAGAGTCCTTCACTTAGGACAGAAGAATCCCATGCACCGCTACAGACTAGGGATCGAATGGCTAGGCAGCAGTTCTGCAGAAAAGAACCTAGGGGTTACAGTGGATGAGAAGCTGGATATGAGTCAATCCAACCTTGGATGTTGCCAAGAAGGCCAATGGCATTTTGGGCTGTATAAGTAGGGGCATTGCCAGCAGATCAAGGGATGTGATTGTTCTCCTCTGTTCAACATTGGTGAGGCCTCATCTGGAGTAGTGTGTCCAGTTTTGGGCCCCACACTGCAAGAAGGATGTGAAAAAATTGGAAAGCATCCAGCGGAGGGCAACAAAAATTATTAGGGAACTGGAACACATGATTTATGAGGAGCGGCTGAGGGAACTGGGATTGTTTAGTCTGCGGAAGAGAAGAATGAGGGGCGATTTTATAACTGCTTTCAACTACCTGAAAGGGGGTTCCAAAGAGGATGGCTCTAGACTGTTCTCAGTGGTAGCAGATGACAGAACAAGGAGTAATGGTCTCAAGTTGCAGTGGGGGAGATTTAGGTTGGATATTAGGAAAAACTTTTTCACTAGGAGGGTGGTGAAGCACTGGGATGTGTTACCTAGGGAGGTGGTAGAATCTCCTTCCTTTTGAGGTTTTTAAGATCAGGCTTGACAAAGCCCTGGCTGGGATGATTTAGTTGAGGATTGGTCCTGCTTTGAGCAGGGGGTTGGACTAGGTGACCTCCTGAGGTCCCTTCCAACCCTGATATTCTAAGTGGGTTCTAGCCCACGGAAGCTTATGCCCAAATAAATTTGTTAGTCTCTAAGGTGCCACAAGGACTCCTCATTTTTTTTGTTTTTTTTTGCTGATACAGACTAACATGGCTACCACTGAAAACTGGGAAACCACTTTTCTTGGCTGCCCAGAACTCCTGCTGTTAGGAGATGCTTCTTCTTTCACACCACCAGCAGACAGTCTTATTCAGCTTGCTGGACAAGTCTTTATACAAAACACCACTAGCTGTCACCTTCAGCCCCCAACTAAAACCTCTTACACGCATTATCAAGGATCTACAACCTATCCTGAAGAATGACCCATCACTCTCACAGATCTTGGGAGACAGGCCAGTCCTTGCCTACAGACAGCCCCCCAACCTGAAGCAAATACTCACCCAGCAACCACACAACAGAACCACTAACCCAGGAACCTATCCTTGCAACAAAGCCCATTGCCAACTGTCTCCACATATCTATTCAGGGGACACCATCATAGGGCCTAATCACATCAGCCACACTATCAGAGGCTCATTCACCTGTACATCTACCAATGTGATATATGCCATCATGTGCCAGCAGTGCCCCTCTGCCATGAACATTGAGCAAACTGGACAGTCTCTACATAAAAGAATAAATGGACAGCTTATGCTCAAATAAATTGGTTAGTCTCTAAGGTGCCACAAGTACTCCTTTTCTTTTTGCGAATACAGACTAACACGGCTGCTACTCTGAAACCTATCTTATTATTGACACTTTTTTTTCAATTCTACTTCAAAGTTCCAAGATCATGATTCTGTGGGATTAAAATATGGCTTTATGTAGGGGCGTTTCTAAATTCTTCTTTGAATTTTTTTCTTTTACTTAATAATTGGTACTTTAGATTTTTTCTCACTTTTTGTAGCATTTTCACTTTAAAGATTTTTGAGTATCTTAATTACTGAGCACTGGGACTTGAAAATTTTCTCTTATGTGCTCCTTGTGTCATTGAGATAGAGGAGTCAGAATAAAAAGAAATTTCCAGTAGTGGATTTGCCACTGACCTCCAGGGTTTAAGATTTTTTAAAAAGCACAGTAATGCTGGCAGTAACAGTGAGCAAAGTGTTACTAGGAGCAGTTTAAATAGTATGTACCATGGATACACATCAAATTCCAGATGTTTGATAAATTTTGTCTCCATAGTTTCCTTTTTTTTTCTTTTTTCTTTTTTTTAAAAAAACAGGAGGTCTTGTTGTCCTGGGCAAGGCTCATAAATTTAGGTTCAACCACCCAGCAGAAGCTGCCATTTTAAGACAAAGAAGATTGGTAAGTTTTGAGACTTTATATTTTTCTTTCCTAAATTCCTTCATTGGTGACTAACTTTATTTCATTTTAAAAGCAAACATGAAATGTATAATGTTTCTTCATATCTACTTATTTACTTGCCCCATTTCCTCCTTCTAGTGGTCTGTAGTAACACTAAACCATTGTGGCTTGACATCAGTGCCATTTCCAGAGTTGCTTAGCAAAAGAAAATGCAGATCCTCTTAAATCATTTAACATGCCCTTGTTTTCCAGTCATGACTTCGCTGGCGTTGAAACAATATAATTTAAGGCATTAAAGTGGAAAGACCATTTAAAAACTTTCCACGATCAATAGTATTCTGAGTTGTCCTCTTTATGTTATTAGCTCACTGTTCAGCATTAAATACACTAAAAGCAATTTTAGCTGGTGAAATTATAGAATTAATGTGTTGAGTGTCCCAGTGTTATTATCCATGCAGGTGTTGTTACATGCATCAGAGTTAGAGACTTTAATTAAAAATTGATAAAAGGAAATACTTTTTATATGGTGTATAAAAAGGGAACTCACTGCTGCAGGATATTATTCAGGAGATAGTTTATTCAGATTTCCAAACAGACTTAGACATCTGTAAGGTCATTGGGACAAGGACCATACCTCTATTCTGCAGCACATATTAACAGCAGCAATAATAAATTGAAACCTACTAGGTTGTTTTAATATTCCTTCCTCCTGCTCCCACCTTGTTTTTTAATAGATTAGTGAAGCCTCCCCCATATTGAGCAGCAGATCTTTGGAATGGCTGGACTTGGATGGAGATTTCACTCCTTCCCCTCCCTATATCTTTTCTCCACTTGAAAAAGAAAGGTAAGTTTAAAAGAAGTATTCACCGGAATGTAACTTCCCTGGAACCTGGGTTCATTTCAAAGAGAAGTGGAATGCTTAGGTCCCATCATATTTTATTTCCTTATTTAGATTTAAATTATAATGATGAGTAGAACAGCTCCAACAGGAGAGATTGAGAGAACCACCCCTGATTATTCTATGCCCTGGTGGTCAGGGCACTAACTTGGGCTATAAAAGACCCAAGTTAAAATCCTTACTTCAAATCAGGCAGAGTAAGGGTATGTCTACACTACGAAATTAGGTCGAATTTATAGAAGTCGGTTTTTTTGAAATCGGTTTTATATATTCGAGTGTGTGTGTCCCCACAGAAAATGCTCTAAGTGCATTAAGTGCATTAACTCGGCGGAGCGCTTCCACAGTACCGAGGCAAGCGTCGACTTCCGGAGCGTTGCACTGTGGGTAGCTATCCCACAGTTCCCGCAGTCTCCGCTGCGCATTGGAATTCTGGGTTGATATCCCAATGCCTGATGGGGCTAAAACATTGTCGCGGGTGGTTCTGGGTACATATCGTCAGGACCCCGTTCCCACCCTCCCTCCCCCCGTGAAAGCAAGGGCAGACAATCATTTCGCGCCTTTTTTGTCTGCTGCCAGCCAAAGATGTAAAGGATCGATGGAGTGGGTCAGAACAAGAAATAGACCAGATTTGTTTTGGACTCATTTTCCTCCTCCCCTGTCTAGATCACACTGCAGTCAGTCACAGAGAAGGCGCAGTGAGGTTAATCTAGCCATGTATCAATCAGAGGCCAGGCTAACCTCCTTGTTCCAATAACAACAATAACTTTGGAGCACCATTTCTTATTGGAACCCTCCGTGCAGTCCTGCCTGAAATACTCCTTGATGTACAGGCACACCCTTTGTTGATTTTAGCTCCCTGAAGCCAACCCTGTAAGCCGTGTCGTCAGTCGCCCCTCCCTCCGTCAGAGCAACGGCAGACAATCGTTCCGCGCCTTTTTTCTGTGCGGACGCCATACCAAGGCAAGCATGGAGGCCGCTGAGCTCATTTTGGCAATTAGGAGCACATCAACCACCACACGCATTATCCAGCAGTATATGCAGCACCAGAACATGGCAACGCGATACCGGGCGAGGAGGCGACGTCAGCGCGGTCCCGTGAGTGATCAGGACATGGACACAGATTTCTCTGAAAGCATGGGCCCTGCCAATGCATGCATCATGGTGCTAATGGGGCAGGTTCATGCTGTGGAACGCCGATTCTGGGCTCGGGAAACAAGCACAGACTGGTGGGACCGCATAGTGTTGCAGGTCTGGGACGATTCCCAGTGGCTGCGAAACTTTCGCATGCGTAAGGGCACTTTCATGGAACTTTGTGACTTGCTTTCCCCTGCCCTGAAGCGCATGAATACCAGGATGAGAGCAGCCCTCACAGTTGAGAAGCGAGTGGCGATAGCCCTGTGGAAGCTTGCAACGCCAGACAGCTACCGGTCAGTTGGGAATCAATTTGGAGTGGGCAAATCTACTGTGGGGGCTGCTGTGATGCAAGTAGCTCACTCAATCAAAGATCTGCTGATATCAAGGGTAGTGACCCTGGGAAATGTGCAGGTCATAGTGGATGGCTTTGCTGCAATGGGATTCCCTAACTGTGGTGGGGCTATAGACGGAACCCATATCCCTATCTTGGCACCGGAGCACCAAGCCGGCGAGTACATAAACCGCAAGGGGTACTTTTCGATAGTGCTGCAAGCTCTGGTGGATCACAAGGGACGTTTCACCAACATCAACGTGGGATGGCCGGGAAAGGTGCATGACGCTCGCATCTTCAGGAACTCTGGTCTGTTTCAAAAGCTGCAGGAAGGGACTTTCTTCCCAGACCAGAAAATAACTGTTGGGGATGTTGAAATGCCGATATGTATCCTTGGGGACCCAGCCTACCCCTTAATGCCATGGCTCATGAAGCCGTACACAGGCAGCCTGGACAGTAGTCAGGAGCTGTTCAACTACAGGCTGAGCAAGTGCAGAATGGTGGTAGAATGTGCATTTGGACGTTTAAAGGCGCGCTGGCGCAGTTTACTGACTCGCTTAGACCTCAGCGAAACCAATATTCCCACTGTTATTACTGCTTGCTGTGTGCTCCACAATATCTGTGAGAGTAAGGGGGAGACGTTTATGGCGGGGTGGGAGATTGAGGCAAATCGCCTGGCTGCTGGTTACGCGCAGCCAGACACCAGGGCGGTTAGAAGAGCACAGGAGGGCGCGGTACGCATCAGAGAAGCTTTGAAAACCAGTTTCATGACTGGCCAGGCTACAGTGTGAAAGTTCTGTTTGTTTCTCCTTGATGAAACCCCCCGCCCCTTGGTTCACTCTACTTCCCTGTAAGCTAACCACCCTCCCCTCCTCTCTTTAATCACCACTTGCAGAGGCAATAAAGTCATTGCTGCTTCACAGTCATGCATTCGTTATTCATTCATCACACAAATAGGGGGATGACTACCAAGGTATCCCAGGAGGGGTGGTGGAGGAGGGAAGGAAAATGCCACACAGCACTTTAAAAGTTTACAACTTTAAAATTTATTGAATGACAGCCTTCTTTTTTTTGGGCAATCCTCTGTTGTGGAGTGGCTGGTTGGCCGGAGGCCCCCCCACCACGTTCTTGGGCGTCTGGGTGTGGAGGCTATGGAACTTGGGGAGGAGGGCGGTTGGTTACAGAGGGGCAGCAGTGGCAGTCTGTGCTCCAGCTGCCTTTGCTGCAGCTCAACCATACACTGGAGCATTCTGGTTTGGTCCTGCAGCAGCCTCAGCATTGAATCCTGCCTCCTCTCATCACGCTGCCGCCACATTTGAGCTTCAGCCCTCTCTTCAGCCCGCCACTTACTCTCTTCAGCCCTCCACCTCTCCTCCCGGTCATTTTGTGCTTTCCTGCACTCTGACATTATTTGCCTCCACGCATTCGTCTGTGCTCTGTCAGTGTGGGAGGACAGCATTAGCTCGGAGAACATTTCATCTCGAGTGCGTTTTTTTTTCTTTCTAAGCTTCACTAGCCTCTGGGAAGGAGAAGATCCTGTGATCATTGAAACACATCCAGCTGGTGGAGAAAAAAAAAGGGACAGCGATATTTAAAAAGACACATTTTATAAAACAGTCGCTACACTCTTTCAGGGTAAACCTTGCTGTTAACATTACATACATAGCACATGTGCTTTCGTTACAAGGTCGCATTTTGCCTCCTCCCACCGTGTGACTACCCCCTCAACCCTCCCCCCTCCCCGTGGCTAACAGCGGGGAACATTTCTGTTCAGCCACAGGCAAACAGCACAGCAGGAATGGGCTATACTGAGTGTCCCTGAAGAAAAGCACCCTATTTCAACCAGGTGACCATGAATTATATCTCACTCTCCTGAGGATAACACAGAGAGAGAAAGAACGGATTTTGGTTGAATGCCAGCAAACATACACTGCAATGCTTTGTTCTACAGTGATTCCCGAGTATGTGTTACTGGCCTGGAGTGATAAAAGTGTCCTACCATGAAGGACGAAATAAGGCTGCCCTCCCCAGAAACCTTTTGCAAAGGCTTTAGGACTACATCTAGGAGAACTGCAAATGCCAGGGCAAAGTAATCCTTTCACATGCTTGCTTTTAAACCATGTATAGCATTTTAAAAGGTACACTCACCAGAGGTCCCTTCTCCGCCTGCTGGGTCCAGGAGGCAGCCTTGGGTGGGTTCGGGGGGTACTGGCTCCAGGTCTAGAGTGAGAAACAGTTCCTGGCTGTCGGGAAAACCGGTTTCTCCGCTTGATTGCTGTGAGCTATCTACAACCTCCTCCTCCTCCTCATCTTCTTCGTCCCCAAAACCTGCTTCCATATTGCCTCCATCTCCATTGAAGGAGTCAAACAACACGGCTGGGGTAGTGGTGGCTGAACCCCCTAAAATGGCATGCAGCTCATCATAGAAGCGGCATGTTTGGGGCTCTGACCCAGAGCGGCTGTTCGCCTCTCTGGTTTTCTGGTAGGCTTGCCTCAGCTCCTTCAGTTTCACGCGGCACTGCTTCGGGTCCCTGTTATGGCCTCTGTCCTTCATGCCCTGGGAGATTTTCACAAAGGTTTTGGCATTTCGAAAACTGGAACGGAGTTCTGATAGCACGGATTCCTCTCCCCAAACAGCGATCAGATCCCGTACCTCCCGTTCGGTCCATGCTGGAGCTCTTTTGCGATTCTGGGACTCCATCATGGTCACCTGTGCTGATGAGCTCTGCATGGTCACCTGCAGCTTGCCACGCTGGCCAAACAGGAAATGAGATTCAAAAGTTCGCGGTTCTTTTCCTGTCTACCTGGCCAGTGCATCTGAGTTGAGAGTGCTGTCCAGAGCGGTCAGAATGGAGCACTCTGGGATAGCTCCCGGAGGCCAATACCATCGAATTGTGTCCACAGTACCCCAAATTCGAGCTGGGAACGTCGATTTAAGCGCTAATCCACTTGTCAGGGGTGGAGTAAGGAAATCGATTTTAAGAGCCCTTTAAGTCGAAATAAAGGGCTTCACTGTGTGGACGGGTGCAGGTTTAAATCGATTTAACGCTGCTAAATTCGACCTAAAGTCCTAGTGTAGACCAGGGCTAAGGATTTAAAAACAGGTCTCCTACATTCCAGGTGAGTGCCCTAAGCATGGGCTATTGGGTATCCTGGGACACACATGCTGCCAGTCCCCCAAAAATGCTCTGTATGGTCACCCCCAACAGTCTTTTGTATGAGGCCCAATCTGATATGCATGCTCTGAGAACAGCTACTGAATTGGGCCCTGCAGATGAGATAAGTGGGCAAGGTCCTAAAATCCTGAGGGGTTTAGGCATGATCTAGGATGCTGAACTGATTGGCAGTGTTAGGACTTCAGTGATTTTGCACATGCCCAAAGCCAGAAATGTAGGCATATTTTCACCAGAAGTTTAGTCTTCTAGGGAATTTTAGGCACCTCCAGGGAGAGGTAGCAACTGAGCAGAAATCTTAGTAGCTCCTAAATTCCTTTGTGGGTCTAGCCCAAAGAGATTAAGGTCAAAAGATCCCACTGATTTTGGGTGTCCAATTTGAGATGACTAGGATCAGATTTTTCAGAATACTTAGCATAGATTAGCTCATTACATGTTCAAATCACAGCTCCCATTGACTTTAGTTGCTGCTGTGAGTTCTCAGCACTTCTGCGAATCAGACCCCCGCAGGGTCTCAACTCAGGCACCCAGAAAATGAGGAACACGCAATTAGTGATAACCAGGGAAGAGTTTGGTTTAAGTCATTTGTTCAGCATCACATAGGAATGCTGTGGCATAGGCAGGGATTGAATCCAATTCTCAGGGCATTCAACTTCCTTAACCATGAAACCATCCTTTCTTTTCCTCACATGCCTTCCAGCTTGTGCAACAAAGGGGTTCTACAGACCGCAACCTCCTTTACTACACAACCTTGATTCATCCCCAGAGCAGGTCTATCATGTGCACTGAATAAAGCTGTGGAAAATATAATATGTGATTGTAATGCATTATGGTCTTTAATTTCACAAACAAGGGGGCTGAATTACTGCTGCACAGGCAACCTTAATTCTGGCATTTCCTAACTTTTGAGTGCTTAACTTTGCAACCTTAATGTTCCTTTAAGCTAGTTTTGGTGTGTAATTTAAGTTATAAAGAGGATGCAATTTGGTGTATTTATAAAACTGAATATAACCATTTTCTTATTCTTAGACAGCTGTCATGCTTCAGTGCCAACCAGGTGGTGATTTGTATTTAATTGTGGGGGAAAGAACAATAACTGCTTCCATAGTTCTCCTCAAGCATCAACCCATTTCTTTGCTAGAGTTATTCTAGTGGAATAGCAAAATTCAGCATCTTTAAACTCTCTTGGAATGTTTTGCCTTTTTATATTTATGAACATGAAGCATTCATCCTTATACAGTATTTGTGCATTCTTTCTGTGTTACTGGCTCCAAGTGTGTACTGTGTGCTCTCCTTCTCTCAGGATCCTCCTAAGCTAATTTATTTTAATTTTAATACAGAGATACCTTTTTTTACAAAACAATATTTGGTATTTATTTGTTTTGTACAATGTACCAGGTCATGTCACTTTAACCTCCCTTCCCCCCAGAATGGAAAAATTTACAAATAAGACGTTTGCTAATGATCTACATGATGCCAAGAGACTCACTACACAGTTTTGAATATAAAAGAGGTAGAAACTTTGTTGTAGGCTCTCAATGATGGGCATCAGATATTTGCACACATCTCAAGGCATCTAGGATTGTATATCACTGTTTTGTTTTGTTTTTTTAGTGAGTGTTCGAGTTGCCCTCATAAACTAGATAGGATTGAGGGCTATTTCTGATTGATTTCCAGATTATGTATAGAAGCACATTCCTTTAGGATGGGAATATGCTATGTTATAGTGTATAATGTTGCTTTCCATTTTGCCATGATTATCTTAAACCGTTACTCTGAAAACGAAACTTTTTGGTGTCCTGCTTATTTGAATTTTTATTAATGACTGTTACTGATATAATGTGCGAGTAGTTTTTCTTAGCTGTGTTTTACCTGAAGAAATCCAGCAATCTTTTTTTGTTTCTTTCCTGCAGTCTTTCCACAAAGTTAAACTAAATTTTTCTTCCCATGCACTAAGTGATAAGTGTGTCTCTTATTCCAGATAAGTGGATTTGCTCATGTGATTGAAATGTTTCCCCCTAAGAGGATCAGCACAAAGGTCTATAATATAGGGCTAAAATGGGTCTGAAGTGGTCTGTAGATGTTGCAGAGGTCCTCTCTACAGAGCAGATCAATGTCACCTAGTAGAAGTGTATCTGAAATACAGTACTGACTAATATATTTCTTCATTTTCCCACAGTCAAAAGCATATAGGCCATGAGGAGTGCAAACATTCAGCTGAAATGAGGTAAGACAATAGCTTGAAGTTAGTAGCTTGCATCATGAGATTTTGTGCACAGGTCTCCAATCTTTGCAAATGAGTATCCATTCTCATGCAGACTTTGAGAATTACAGATATGTGAGGCTCAGAGAAATTGATACTGGTGCAAAGATGCAGTCAGCTCCTTCCTCTGTAATCATTAGGTCTTCATCTCCATTCTTGCCTCATCCTGTTCAGATGTGGGAATTACACCATATTTTTCAGAGCAATAGCATTGTTTAATTGCTTAATTTTCTAGGCTTTCTTAGTTATGACTATCACAAGTTAGAATTATTAGGATCATGTCAAAACCATGTTGATTTTCTGGCCTTTCTAGCCCTTCCTTTCCCGATTGGCTGCTGTGGGAGGAGGCAGTTTGGACCACGATAATCCAAGTGCATTGGGTTTTTATTTTGATTTCATCACACTGAGGTGTAAGAACGGCAATTTGCAATCGAAGTACAGATGAGACCCTATTGCTTGCTGCCATGATGCTATTCTTATTTCACATTTGATGCTTTTTTGCTTTAGTGGCTTGCCAAGCTATTAAACTCAAGTCCCAAGTGAGACAAACCTAACATTCTAATGGATTCAACCTCAAAGCTGCGCTGACCAATTGTTGTGGGTTTTTTTTAGTGTTGTAAGTGCAATTTAACAAATGGATTGCAAATGACCCTGCAAAGCTTCTTCATCTCATCTCAGGGTTCTTTTTTTCAGTTATACTGTAAGCGTGATAATGCTAGTTTTGAGGGGATAGAGTGCTATAAGTCAAATGCTGCAGTTGGAAGGAGCTGTGGAGTAATTGTTGACTAACTCCCAACATTATTCCAGCTGACATAGGACTGAGTAGTGTCAAAAATGGATGGGTGAAATTCACACCTATGCAAAGGGTCAGCACCCTTGCGCCTTCCAAGTAGGGCTTAAACATGACTCAAGCAGAACTCAGTGATGTGTAAGCTGGCTCTCTACCCAGGGCTGAATTTCACCCATTTGGAATAAACATAAAGAACATCATGCCATTTTCACTTTTAATTGTAATATTTTTATGAGTGTCAATTTGGTAATTGACATAAATTCTCATAAATTCATTGTAGACTTTTATGTGTAACCAGGTCAAGCCTGTACTTTTTGTTCCCTTGATAAGAATAGAATAACTACAAACATTCACAGTGAAATAATATTAAGGCTCTAACTCAGTCTGACAAAAGCAGGTAATTGAAATGTAATGCCAGATGTGTTTGTCCTTTATGTACCAGGCCCAATTTAACAAACTTTATTCTTGTAAGTATTCCTAATCTCACGAAAGGTAGTTCCACTGACTTGTATGGGACTACTTGCATGTGCGAGGACTAATCATATGATTAATGTTTGTAGAATTGGGCCCTATGTCTGGTGGTTCTCGGGATCTCCAAACTGTATAGGGTCCGGTACAATATCTACTCATACTAGGTGAATACTGGTTGAACTACCAATACAATAGGTACAAAAGTTAAATCCTAGTGCCACAGAAGTCACAGAGAGTTTTACTGTTGACTTCGGTAGGGCCAGGATTTCACTCAAAGAGAAAGAAAGAATGTTACTTTTTACTAAGAAAGGGCCCACTGGAAAACAAGTCAGTCTGTTTTTAAAATCCCAATAAAAACTAGCTTCAGAATAATGCATTACATAAATACTGCATATCAGAATTAATGGATTTAAAACAAAACCTACGCTTCATCATTAGGGGTCTCAGATATTCAAATAATCACCATATATCCCAAATTTCCTTGATAAATTGTGCTCTGTTTTAATGATGAGGGATGGCATTATAGAATAAATTGTTTAAGAAGCCCAAGTGTTTTAAGATCAAAATCAGGCCCATTTAACAAAAAAATACAAAAAACTAGAAAACGAAAGAAGCAGCATCCCAGAAATATAAGCTGAAGATGCATTTTAGTTTCTTGGAGAAATAATCCACTTTTATATAACACATCCAAGCTTCCTTCTTTCTCTTTCTTCCCTTCCTCTGCCCCCCACCTCCTTTTTTTTAAATTACAACGGTGGTGTTTTTTCATCCAGTTTAAAAGAATAAAAAAATCAAATGGTTTATTTATAAATATTGGAAGACACTGTAATTCATGTTAACATACTTAATCCATTGCAATATGGTGAACAAGGAGAATTTCCTGTTAATATTCTCATAATAATAATAATAATATGAAATTCTAATAATGGCTCTCATTTGGAGATCTCAGAGCTTTATATTTCTGAAGTACGTAATGGATCACTTCACCCACCTGTGAAATACTGTCACATCTGGGGTGGGATACAGCAGCTGAATAACGGTGCACAGCGGCATTATATAGCACTTCAGCACACGAACTGAAGAATGCTATATTCAGTTGAAATCACGGGGAAGCTGAGATAGAGTGTAATTCCAACTGAGCTAGAATTTTGCAGAGACACCATTGTCCTCTATGGAGCATATGTTGTGTCTTGACTTACAGGAGTCTTATTCTGGACTAGGGAAAGGACTGTAAATTTATTCTCCAGAGGCAGTGTGCGTGTCTCGTTGCTGGCCAGAGGGATAGGACTGTCTTACAGAGATGCTCAGATGTGTTGTTGGTAGGTCACTTCTGGCTGGTGGTGTTGTGTCTGCATATTTAGGCAGTAGAAGGAGTTGGTCATACTCTTAAGAGGAGAACATAAGACAATTGAACAATCACACTAGTCAGCAGACATTTTTTTTCTTTAAGCACACCAGCTTGTCAAAGAACTAAATGCCTGTCTTGCAGGATGATGATGTCCCTTCTCCAGCCTTTAGGGATTTCCCTTCGTGTGCTTGTTTTCAAAGATCACATATGGCTCTTCTACCGTTTTTAATTCATTTTCTTTCTGCATATAATTGTGTAACCTGCAGAGTGTCAAGAGATTTGGGAAGGAGATAACACAAAATGTTCAGAGCCATTTTATCGCTTTTCCCTTTAAGAGCTCATAAGCTTTAAATTCTGTGATGTGAGCAGATATGTATAGCTAGTTTCCTAGGGTGGTCCTGTGCAGTTGCTGTAATCCTCTACTTGCTGTGTGTTACTCTGAGGCTATGGTGTGGTGTGGGAAAGGAGCCTTCTGATTGGACAAATGTGCTGGTGAGGGGATATAGTAGAGAAAAATGCAAATCAGTGGATGGGCTAGAAACCCGGACTTGTAATTGCTTTTATTGCCAGCCTGTCTTGCTTTGCAAATATACAGTGGGGGAAAAAATCTACTCTGATTTTTTTTGGTTTATATAATAAAGAAAAATTTAACTGGAATCTGGATCGGCAGTAAGAAGGGGGAAAACTGTCTGATTTGAGTGATGGTTTTTCTGTCTTTAAATCAGTAAAACTGGTGTTAAGGGACAGTATTTTTTTTTCTTTTGTAATACTACTTTGCTTAAGTTTCTTGTTTTGAGCCTTAATGTTACATTGCAAGAAGCACTCTGCTTCATTACAGGGCTATCGCTGCCATAGTTACTGAAAACTGCATTATGCTGTAGAAGCTGCCAGCCTCTGCATCAGCCTTGGAAGTGTTTCGGGAAGAGGGGAGGGGAATTACACAATAGGACTCCAGAAAGCTGACAGCAAAACAGGCTGGAGAAAATGTGGATCTACAGCAGGTTCATTTAGCATGCCTAATGCAAACTTTGTGGATAGAAAGATGAGATGAAAAACAATCCAGCTTTGTTACAATATGAAGATTTTCTCAGTAATTTATTACCATTAGGTTAAGGTTGGTATTTTTTTTTTTTTGGCTGCCTACTTAATAGTTTTAAATGTTTACTTAGAGGAGGATGAACTGTTAATATTTCTATTGTATTTGGTAAATCTGGGGTGTGTGTACAATTCTACAGCGGCAAACCGCTGTCCTTTATTATGAGCTTGCTTTTTGACATGCTGTGCACCACTAAATGGTGGTCTTGTCTATCTGGGTTTCTGTTTTGGAGATAGATGCTCAGCTCTGCAGAATTTAAACGGCTTACCCTATGCCTGTCCTGATGTTAAATTATTTTATTTCCTTATAGTGCTACATGAACTGTTTATGTATGCATGTGGATTTGGGAGAGAAGGGGTGCAAGCAATAGAGGGAACTGATCCCTGCTTGAAATAGATTTGGAATATATGAAACAAGATGAAATCTTACTGGTGTGTCCGGTTCAGGGTATGTTTCAGTGGACCAATGAAACAACCACCTGTACTTACCTTGGAATATGTTAATTTGTTTTTGTAACATAAGATGACCTTCATTTTTAGTTAATAATTCAGATGTATTTTGAACATATTAATTGGACTTTAAATTGTCTGTTTGGAAAATTCAGCTACCAGATACGTTAGCATTTTATTTTCTTGTTTGGCTATTGTCACTTCATTTATAACTTCACTTTATCATTTTCACAAACCAGCAAGGATAATTTGGGGTGACTGTAAAACGTTCAGAATGTAAATGGGAAACATTTTGGATTCATATAATTGTTTTTATCACTGAATGTGGAGTGACAGATCTGAATCCCAAATCCAAGCAAATCACATTATTCGCAAGATCACTAGCCTCACAGCCAGTGGAAAAACACTCCATGTTCTGCCATACCTGTATTATGTAAGCAGCAGCCTGTGAATTTTCATTATCTCTCTCCTCCTCCTCAGAGAAACCGTTGTCAAGCAGTAAATGTATTAAGGCTGGTTGGTGGTCCGTCCTAGCCTGTGCATGGGTACTCAGGCCTTTCTTCATTGCTATGTCTGATTTTTATCTCATACTACTAAAAACAGAGAGAGAAGGCAGAGACACCGATATAGCAACAGAATTGTAACTAGCATGTGCGTCTTGCTCTTTTAGCAATAATAGGACAATATTCCCTTCCTCTGTTACAGAATCAATTACCTCAGAGAGGTAAAGAGCCATAGCTCTTTGTCCACATAATGAAAACATAGGATTATAACAGTATGATAATAATTGTAGTCATGGTGTTTTCTAAGTGTTGCAAAGCATTTCTGATTGCAGTGGGGTATGGGTATACTTCTGTGTACTGTGTCTTTCAGGGACGTATTCCTAGTACGGAGCTTTCAATAGTGTAAGTAGGTTTGGCTAGTATTGTCCTGCTGAATGTGCAAACTCTAAATTTTAACATTGGGGAGATTAACTAGCTTCATGCCAATTCAGCAAAAACAAACTCTCATGTGAGTGGATATGCTAGTGCTGCTGGTACAGCAGAATTATTGCTATGTAAAACTTTTAAAATGTTTTCATTGGGGGGCACAAAGGCTCTTTAAAGCTTTACAGTTTCCTTTAAAAAGAGCAAAAGTGTCAATCTAGAATCAGAAACGTAGGTTGGCAGGAACCTTGAGAAGTCATCAAATTCAGTCCCCTGTGCTGAGGTGGGACCAAGTAAACCGAGACAATCCCTGGCAGCTGTTTGTCCAACCTGTTTGTACAAACCTTCTGTGATGGGAATTCTACAACCTCCCTTGGAAGCCTGTCCCAGGGCTTAACCACCCTTTATAGTCAGAAAGTTTTTCCTGATATCTAACCTAAATCTCCTTTGATGCTTGTCCTATATTCAGTGGACATGGAGAACAATTGATCACAGTTCTTTTTATAACAGTCCTTAATATGTTTGAAGACCTGTAATCAGTTCTTCCCTCCCGCATCATTTTTTCTCAAAACTAAACATGCCCAGTTTTTTTAACCTTTTGTCATTGGTCAGGTTTTCTAAACCATTGATCATTTTTGTTGCTCTCCTTTGGACTGTCTCTTATTTTTTCAAATTTTTCCTGAAGTGTGGTGCCCAGAATTGGACACAGCACTCTAGCTGAGGCCTCATCTGTGCTGAATAGAGCAGGACAGTTACCTCCTGTCTTACATACAAGACTCCTGTTAATACACTCCAGAATGATGTTAACCTGTTTCACAACGACATTACATTGTTGATTCATTTTCAATTTGTGATACACTATAACCTCCAGATCCTTTTTAGCTTTACTACCAATTAACCAATTATTCCTCATTTGTAGCTGTGCATTTGATTTTTCCTTTCTAAGTGTAGCACTTTTCACTTGTCTTTATGGAATTTCATCTTGTTGATTTCAGACCAAGTCTCCAATTTGTCAAGATAATTTTGAATTCTAATTGTGTCCTCCAAAGTGCTAACACCTTCCAGTTTGGTGTAATCTGCAAATTTTATAAGCATACTCTCCACTCCATTATCCGAGTCATTAGTGAAAATACTGAATAGTACCAGATGCAGGCCTGACCCCTAGAGAGCCCCCCTAGATACACCCTCCTAGTTTGACCGTGAGCAGTTGATAATTACTCTGAGTATGATCTTTCAATCAGTTTTGCACACACTTTATAGTAATTTCATCTACATCACATTTCCCTAGTTTGCTTTTAAGAATGTCACATGGGACTGTCTCAAAAGTCTTACTAAAATCAAGATATATATCATCTACTGTTTTCCTACCCCAATCCACTAGGCCAGTAACCCTGTCAAAGAAGGAAATTAGGGGTGGTTTGTCATGATTTGTTCTTTACAAATATCTGTTGGCTATTCCTTATAATCCTGTTGTCCTCTAAGTGCTTACAAATTGACTGTTAAATAATTTGTTCCTGTATCTTTCCAGGTATCAAAATTAGGCTGACTGGTCTATAATTCCCAGCTTCTCCTTTGTACCCCTATTTGAAAATAGGTACTTAGTTTGTGTTTCTCCAGTTCTCGGACCTCATATCCTCCCTGCATCCTCAATGATAATTGCTAACAGTTCCAAGATTGCTTCAGTTGGTTCCTTAAGTGCTCTAGGATGTATTTTATGAGGCCCTGCAGACCTGAATACATCTAACTAATCTAAATATTCTTTAACCTGTTCTTTCCCTCTTTTGACTTGCGTTCCTTCCCCCTTGTTGCTAATATTAATTGTATTGTATCTGATCACCATTAAGCTTTTTAGTGAAGACTGAAGCAAAATAGGCATTAAACACCTCAACCTTCTTGATGTCATCAGTTATTAGCTCTCCTTCCCCATTAAGTAGAGGACCTACACTTTTGTTCATATTTCTCTTGTTCCTAATGTATTTAAACAATTCCATCTTAGTCCGTTTCATGTCCCTTGCTACGTGTAACTCATTTTGTGCCTTAGTTTTTCTGATTTATGTCCCTACATGCTTGTGCTGTTCTTTTGTAATCCTCCTTAGCACTTTGCCCAGGTTTCCACTTTTTGTAGGATTCCTTTTTGGTTTTCAGGTCATTAAAGAGCTCCTGATGGAGCCATATTGGCCTCTTATTATTTTTCCTATCGTCCTTCGCATCAGAATAGTTTTCAGTTGTGCCTTTAATATTGTCCCCTTTAGAAACTGCCAGCTCTCCTGAACACCTTTTTCCCATAGATTTTCTTCCCAGGGGACCTTACCTACCAGTTCTCTGAGTTTGTTTAAAATCTGATTTTTTGAACACCATTGTCCTTATGCTGCCACTCTTGCTCCTTCTTTCCTATCTATATATCATTTCATGATCACTTTCACCCAAATTGCTGTCCACCTTCCTATTCACTGCCAGTTCATCCCTGTTGGTCAGAATCGAGTCTAAAATGGCTAAATTAGCTATAATTTTGTAAATAAAAGTTTTATTCGTTCCTAAAATGAATCTGTAAAAATGGCATTTTCTATGTTTATTCTTTTTCAATGTTTTACACATTTAATTTGCTAAGTTTACAAGTAAAAAATGGTTTTCAAAAGCAAAAATCCAAATGTGGTTCATGCATCATTCCTGTAAATATTCTACAGTTGAACCTTAATTATTAATTGTGGTGTTGATGCACAAACCAGAATGGAATCCAGCTCCCTCTTTTCATAACTATGAGTGGCTTAACACTACTAATGTAAGAGAAGCTAGTAAAAAATTATTTTGTCATTGAAATACATGTGTACGTATCTTGGAATTCACTCGGAGAAGAACTGTTAAAGTGGTTTTTTTTTAACATAGTGACCTTTCTGACGATAACTGCACTTAAAATATAGAAGAAGCAGCCTTATCTAGTGGTTAGAGCAGAGAATTTGGTGACAAGATCTGGGCTCTTATGCTGACTGTATTAGCGACTGACTGTGTAACCTTGGGTTACTCGCTTAACCTCACTAGGCTTCAGGTTTTTTTGGTCTGTAACAAAAGAATAATAATGACTTGTCACTTTTGCAAAGTACTTTGAAATCTTCAGATGAAAGGCACAGCATGCAAGGTATTTTTACATATTTAAAAGAAAAGGATCTCCTTATAGGATGACCTTAAATAAAAATGATCAGTGACAATATTAACAAGTTACCTTTGCTATTAACTTTCTAATGATGGAATTTTCTGTTTTACCATGAGAAACCTCGTATGGTAGCTTTTACTGATTTATATGGGATTGTGACATACTATGTATGACATCACATATGCAACTACCTTAGCACCATATGATCTTGGCAGAATTTTCTACCCCTTAAATGTGTTTGATTGTACACACAATAGCTTGAATTTTGTCTGATTTAAGGGTCTGTCTAACATAAAGAAATGTCTTAACAAAAAAATGTTTGTGTTTCTTGGTTTAAAATCATTGTTAACATTTCTAACAGCAGAGAGATAGATTTTGTGCATGAAGAATACAAGCAGAAGCTGAGAGATCAGGAAGCTTTCCACAGGGAACACGTTCAACAGCAGCAGCTCTACGTTGAGGATTTAAAGCAGCAGATCCTGGCAGGACAGATCAAAGCAGAGCATGAACTAGAATATGACCAGGCACTAATCAACCAGCAGATCAGAGAAAGTGGGTGTCTCTCTCTCTCTCTTTCTCTCTGTCTCTCTCTACTTCCCTTCTTTTACTGCATTCCTTCATTGCTGTTTTCATTTTTCTCCCCTTTTTACATTTTTGGACCGTTGGTGGAGTCTTTGACAGTTAACTAGTTTTCTCCTATAATTGCCCTCCTTATGAGGACAGTTATCAAACTTTTGCTGATAGAGGACTAATGGAATTCATTAGCACCTTGCCTGCAGCACTGGTTTATTAGCTTGGGGGTTCACTGCTGAGTGGTGGAAGTACTACTACTCCTGTGGGAATTCTGGGCCACTGTGCAATACAGAATTTGCACGGAAATTAATGTTCTGCGCAGAATTTCCTTTTCCCCCACAGAAATGAACTGGAGAGCTGCTGGCCACCAATAGGGGCTGCTGGATCATGCAGAGTCCAGCTCGCAAATACAGTAGAAGACACTGCCTGGGGGAGGGGAAGGGAGCCGGAAGGCTCCAGGCAGCTGCAGTTCCCAGCATGCCCTGAAGGAAGGAGGCAGCATGCAGGAAACTCCAGAGAAGCCCAGGATGCAGTATCAGGCTGTTCTCCCTCTTGATCTCTGGGGCGGGGGATAGGAGGTGTGGGTGTCTGGACTGGTGTGGGGGGTGGCAGCTGGACACTGAGGAGTTGAGGGTGTGAGTGTCTGGGTTGGGGAGAGGGGCGGCTGGGCTCTGGGGGGGATAGGGGGTGCGAGTGTCTAGGTTCGGGGGGTCCCACAGCTCAGTTTGGCCCACAGCTGGGCCCTGGGGGTAGGGGATGAGAATGTCTGGGCTATGGGGTGCCCCACGGCTGGGCTCTGAGGGGAGGGGATGTGGGTGTCTGACCCCGCAGCTGGGCTCGGGGTGGGGGGCGGGCAGAGAAACAGGAACTTGGTTGTCATAGGGGTTTCTTTAACTCTCTGCTCATGGGGGACTTTTTTTTTGTTGTTCTGTATTGCTGGAAGGTATTTTGAAGTAAATTACAAAAATAATTGAAACTGGCATGATTATATAGCAGGGGTGGCCAAACTGTGACTCTCAAGCTACATGCGACTCTTGTACCATTAAAGTACAGCTTGCGTAGCCCCCCACATCTTCCCCCATTCTCCACCTATCAGACTGGGGGATAGCTCAGGACCTCTGCCTTCCAGCGGGGTGGTGGGGTAGGGACTTCTACCCAGCGGGTGGGGCGGGTCAGAGCTTCAGCCCTATGGGGTGCACCTGCCAGGGCTCGGGGCTTCAGCAGGAGTGGGGCTGAAACCCCAACCCCTGGCTCCCAGCAGGTGTGCCCCAGCTCTCGAACTTCTGAAGATGACATATGTGGCTCGGAGGGCCAATAATATGCAGAACTTTAAAATATTGTTTGCAGATTTTATAATTTTTTGGCACAGAATTTCCCCAGGAGTAGTACTACTTGTTTTATGGCATGGAGCTCAATGCCTCTCCTGATACTCCCGGTTGCTGCTTGTATTGCGTGGCTCTATTTAAGTATTTAACTCAAGTGCCCCTTATGGCAGTGTGGAGTGACTTGGCTATCTGGGTTTTTTCCTTTTTTAAATGTCTAACTGTTATCTCTTGAATTTATCCTGGGAAGTTGAAACCCAAGAAGGCCTTTCAAGGCTGAGATAATTTCTGATGAAAGGCATGTGGGGAGTTGCTCTTTGAAGACAGACTGTTATACACACCAGCACACACTGATGGAACAACTCATGCTTGCAACTGCAGTAAAGATCTGTGGGTGTTATATCCTTACAGGTATCACCTGTAAAATGGCATAGACCATATTCACACACTCATAGTCCATTTCACTCTCAAACTGATGTTCATAGGAAAATGTATGTGCACAGGCCCATGGCATGGATTGAAATCTTCTGCAGATTCCATGTGAAACCTAAATAATGAAACCAATTAAATACAGAGAGAACCAAAAATTACAGGAGGGACAAACGTGAAAAGGAAGAGACAATTTGTTTAAAATCTAGGTCAACACATAATATATAATATGAAATTTACAAGGGACACTCAAGTTTAGGGGTAAAATCATGGCCCTGCTGAAGTAAAAGTGAGTTTTGCCATTGACTTCAGTGGGACCAGAATTTCACCTAGGTTTCAAAAATTTGCTTGATGGCAGCTCTGTACAATAATTCATTTTGTTGGCCTCTAAAACTATAAATTTTGACCTTCTCTAAATGTGATTGACACCTTCCAGTCAAATGCTTTCATATCTTTGTCAGTACTGAGCAAGAAGTGTCCTGCAGTAGTTGAAGCAGAGTCTAATTAATTATAGGTTAAAACTGCAACATTACTATTACATCATGGTCTCTTCTCTGTCTGTACATTCAAATGGAAATTACAGACCGTTTCTCCAGTTTGTCCAGATCATTTTGAATTTTAATCCTATCCTAAAAGCACTTGCAACCCCTCCCAGCTTTATAAGTGTACTCCCTGTGCTATTATCTAAATCATTGATGAAGATATTGAACAGAACCAGACCCAGAACTGATCCCTGCGGACGTCTCGTGACAGTTATGTTCTGCAGGGACAATGAAGCAGTTGACTTATGAGCACAGGAAACAGAACTTTCAGATCTAGAACTAGTTTATGGAACTCATAAGAGATAAGAATGACCGTGGAACTAACCACTTTCAGAGCTAAATGCAAATTCCATTTTATTGACTTAGCTTTCCCTCACTTTAGATGAACATACACATCAGCATAAACGAGCAAAACCAAACCAACAAATATAATACATAAATTAAGTTGTTTCTTCAACAGGCTGGGAAAGAAGAAAGGGGAATATAGAGAACTATTGTTATCTCTATTTTTAAATACTTTCAAAGCACTCAAATACTATGGGGATATGGACCATAGATAGAGGAGCTAGAGAGTTAGGTTGTTTAAGTGCATATACTTTTAATGGAGTCACTAAAAATCCAGGAAATTACTAGTTAAGACAACGTCAACATGTAGGCAAAACTCAATTCCCATATCTTGTTAGCCAAATGTAACACCCAAATGCTTTGGGCACCTTGGCTCCACAACCCACTGCCTTTCAGTTCCATCATAGACCTACCCACAATGCACATTTTCAGTTCCTTAAAATCACATATACAAACAATAATCTGATCTCAGAAATGTTAAGGTAGAAGTATAGGAAGTTTCTTCCATTTTGAAAGTCAATACTGTTGGAGACACACACATTAAATGAGGAATACCAATAGAACTTGGTAACACCTCTCAAACCAGCAGGAAACATTAAGTGTATCCACTGCATTTTAAGGTAAAAGTTTGAATGATTTTTGAGGAATTAGATGTGTAGATGCTTATCCCTATAGAAGTTACTTGCCATTGCAAATTCTTGCTAGAGAAAGCTTATCCCATCAGCTCCCTTAATGAAGCTGATGGGTTAAGCTTTTAAAACCAACTCCACCACTGATGCAGCATACTTGTAGTCAGCTTTCCAAGTCTTATCCCAGTTGGAGGTCTCTCCATTACTAATACAGCACAATGCTGCCACTAGAGGGGATGTGACCTATCAACTTTCTCTAGATTTGTTGGATCACAAGTTTTGTTCCTTTGGTATCCAGCAAGTACAGATCAGAGAATCCCTTTTGTCTGGCTGCCTGCTTCTGCCTTTAATCTGGCTTCCTGCTTCTGTCCCGTCTGTGTACCCTTGAGACGCTAGAGAAGGAAGGGATCTTAGAATTAAGAAAGGCAGTGGGGGTAGGCCAACAATATACTGAAGCAGAATAGAAGAGATGTCTGATAGCAGCCATTTTAAATATCCTGATCTGGTTTAAATGATTCATACAAAGTCTTAATGTATAATTGATTACACCCTTCAGGTGGGTCTTTGCTGCTGATTGAAATTAGGAACAGGATAATAATGAAGACATTTTCTAATATTTTTCTTTTATAATTTTGCTTATAGACCAACAGTGGCTTATTAACGAGAAGAAACAACTGGCTTCCCTTCAACCGCAGCAGAGGGAGTTTGCTGTACAGACAGAGTCTAAGTCATATGCAGAAGCTGAAGTGCAGAATACTGTGGATTTGGAGATCTGTCCTTCCCTGGTAGTGCAGAATAGGAAGAGGCTGGTACAGCTGGAGCTTTTGCGGAGATACTCTTTAAAGAAAGCAGAAAGAAACATAAGGCGGAAAAAGGTCAAGTTCCAGTTGGAGAGGATTGTCAAGAAGCAAAAATTACTGGAAGCCAAGAGAAACCTAGAGCAGCTAGAGGCCAGCTTCTGGCTCAGTGAGGATAACTTGAAACAGTCCCAAGTCCTGAACCAAAACACCACAATTACCTCCTGGGATCACAAGTTGCAAAGGAAAAGCAAGTCATTTGGTTCAAGTTCCTTGCAACCAAGAAGACATTCTTTCTGTAATCTTTACCCACCACATGTACCCATTTACAGGTAAGTAAACTTTTATAGAATTTTCCATATTAGTTCCAAGTTTAAGAAATATTTGCTGCCCTACGATCAGGTAATGTACTAAAAACATTTTTATAAGGGTATATTAACCCAAACTTTGTATAAGTCAAAACCCTGATCCATCTTATAAAAGCAGCTACACCACTCTCACTTCCCTTTAAGTCTCCAGTCTTATTTTATGACACATTTTTAAGCGATTTGTCCTTGCTTTCAAGACTCTGCACCCCTCCCTAAATCTTTGACCTAGTCTCCTTTCACATTGCCCCTGCCTCCTTGATACCCCTTTCACTGGCTCTCACACATGTCTTTGCACCTTTTACTTTAGGTTTGGAATCTCTTTCCTGGACTCTTGGTCAAGACTTTATTTTTGCCTGATCAAACCACTCCTAAAAATTCACTTCTGCAGTGTCACTTTAAAAGATAAACAGGGGTACCCTTAACCACCCCCAACACACCCACAACATTTGGACCACCAAAACGTATATATGCTTAAGTATATATACTTGGGCTGTCAATTAATCGCAATTAACTAACGCGATTAACTCAAAAAATTTAATTGTGGTTAAAAAAATAAATCACAGTTTTAATCGCACTGTTAAACAATAGAATACCAACTGAAATTTTATTAAATATTTTGGATGTTTTTCTACATATTCATATATATTCTGTGTTGTAGTTGAAATCAAAGTGTATGTTTTTTATTACAAATATTTGCACTGTAAAAATGATAAACAAAAGAATTAGTATTTTTCAATTCACCTCATACAAGTACTGTAGTGCAGTCTCTTTATCGTGAAAGTGCAACTTACAAATGTAGATTTTTTTGGTTACATGACCGCACTCAAAAACAAAAACAATGTAAAACTTTAGAGCCTACAAGTCCACTCAGTCCTACTTCTTGTTCAGCCAATCGCTAAAACAAACAAGTTTGTTTACATTGATGGGAGATATTGCTGCCTGCTTTACCATGTCGCCTGAAATGAGAACAGGTATTTTCATGGCACTTTTGTAGCCGGCACTGCAAGGTATTTACGTGTCAGATATGCTAAACATTCATATGCCCCTTCATTCTTCAGCCACCATTCCAGGGGACATGCTTCTATGCTGAGGACGCTTGTTAAAAAAAAATGTGTTAATTAAATTTGTGACTGAACTCCTTGGGGAAGAATTGTATGTCTCCTGCTCTGTTTTACCGGCATTCTGCCATATATTTCATGTTATAGCCATCTGAGATGGTGACCCAGCACATGTTGTTCATTTTAAGAACACTTTCACTGCCGATTTCACAAAACGCAAAGAAGGTACCAATGTGAGATTTCTAGGTATAGCTACAGCACTCGACCCAAGGTTTAAGAATCTGAAGTGCCTTCCAAAATCTGAGAGGGACGAGGTGTGGAGCTTGCTTTCAGAAGTCTTAAAAGAGCAACACTCCGATGAGAAAACTACAGAATCCGAACCACCAAAAAAGAAAATCAACCTTCTACTGGGTGGCATCCGACTCAGATAAAGAAAATGAACATGCGTCGGTCCGCACTGCTTTGGATTGTTCTCAAGCAGAACCAGTCATCAGCATAGATGCATATCTCCTGGAATGGTGGTTGAAGCATGAAGGGACATATGAATCTTTAGCGCATCTGGCACGTAAATACCTTGCAACTACAACAACAACAGTGCCATCAGAACGCCTGTTCTCATTTTCAGGTGATAATGCTGCCTGCTTCTTGTTCACAGTGTCGCCTGCAAATGTAAACAAACTTGTTTGTCTGAGCGATTGGCTGAAAAAGAAATAGGACTGAGTGGACTTGAAGGCTCTAAAGCTTTACATTGTTTTATTTTTGAATGCAGTTATTTTTTGTACATAATTCTACATTTGTAAGTTCAACTTTCATGATAAAGAGATTGCACTACAGTACTTCTATTGGGTGAATTGAAAAATACTATTTTGTTCTTTTTACAGTGCAAGTACTTGTAATCAAAAATAGTGAGCACTGTACACTTTGTATTCTGTGTTGTAATTGAAATCAATATATTTGAAAATGTAGAAAACATCCAAAATATTTAAATAAATGGTATTCTATTATTATTTAACAGTGTGATTAATCACGATTAATTATTTTAATCACTTGACAGCCCTAATATATACAGATGCAATCTGATTGTACATATAACCCTGCATCATTCCCTTTTCCTTGATATTATAACTTGATTGAGAAGTCTCTCACTAGACTGTACGCTCTAGAGTTCAGGGACTTGTCTTCTGTTTGTTTTCCTATGAAGCACCCAGCACTCTTGTGGGCATTCTGAAATCATTTATAATAGTAACAACATTGCTTTTTGCCTATCACTGACTAAAATGCTGTATCTGGCTCAGACTTTGAAGCTGAGTAGCCATTACTAAACTAGCTGGGAATCTCCCCAGAGAGCTCTCTTAAATTTGGAAACCACAGGGTAAAGGTAGGGGCATGACTAGGCTTGTGTTAAGTGGATTTCAGTGACTCAGAACTATAGTGTGATTAATAGTGATTACAGCTATGGAGTCTCTGTGGGCCAAGGACATAATATATACTTATATAGTCATGCAGTATGTAAAAGCCTCTGATTCTTTTTCTTGCATTATTTTCACAGCTCTTTCCTGAAGAGGAAGACCACCTCTGAATTATCTACCTCACCAAATACTTATAAATGCCATGAAGGCAATCCACCATGGAAAACATTGTCTCTAGAATATCTACCCAGAACAATTAAAGACAATTCCAGGAGAGATGACCTTAATGATGAGAGGTATAGTTCCTTCCCGACACAGAGACAGCTAACTAAAAAACAAAAGACATCACTGTTTGGAAATAAAAAAAGAGCAGAAAAAGACTGTAATGGTCCAGTTATATTACATATCAACACAGATAATAAAAAAATGGAAAAATTAGATGATAGATTAGTACAAACTGAACCTCAAAGCCAGACCTCTAAGAGCCTCTCTCCCAATCAGCTTAAGAAGAAAGGTGAACTTGAAACCTTTATTACAGGGACACAAGTGACCAAAGCGAAGGTATTAGGAGATTCAAGTCAGCCTACAGGGAGACAGCTAGAAGAAAGTGAAGCCCAGGCATCTCATAAAAAGTCTAGAATGGATTTAAGAGGAGAACGCCAAGATTCACTTCCAGAAAGCTTTACCAAGGAAGTGAAAAAATCAATAGTGCGTGGAAAGCCTCCATCAGTTTGTCTAAGTCAAACAGCGAGGAACTTGAAAAGAGAGCCAAAGTCATCCTTGCCAAATCATGATAGGCAGTCAGTGGAAAAGCAGGAGTTTCTGATGACAGCTACTTCAGTAGGGAACCTTAATAAGATAAACATCCAGACACCACTCCGTTACATTGAAAAAAAATGGCACAGTGCTGAGGTGTTGAATGTCGGAATCTCAAAAGCAGCCACAGATCTGCTAGGGAATTGGCAAGAGGATGATGAAAATGACTTTTCTGATACTGATAGTTCCTACTCTGTGGATTCTCTCTCCTGTGCTTATGCAAAAGCCTTGACCGAGCAACTGAAACAGGAAGATTCAGACCGGAATAAATGTATCACCAACCCAGAAGATTCTGAAAGTGATGATAGTCAGATGTCTCAAGACTCTCTGGTAGAAAAAGAAAATAAAGCCAAAAAACAAAGTAAAAAACGTTTTCACAAGTTATTGGTTCACCAAGAGCCAGTTAAGTTTTACAAAGGCAGATATGATCACCATGTCTCACCCTTAGTGACCTCATCCACATCACGCAGTAGATTGGCAAAGACTGAAAGAAGCTTTTCTCTGGATAGCTTAGCTGATGCAGAAGAGGTGTTAGCAGAAGATCTGATAGAAGAATCCAAATCTGATTCATCTGATGAAGTGCCTGCAGAGATATTTTGGAGGCTGCAGAGTCCTAGGTCCCCAGCCATACAGACTGAGGAATGCCGGAAGCCTGGAGTCTGTGACAAAGATGTAAAAGGAACAAATTATGATCTAAAGCAGAGTAGTTCTTTTTATCTGGGTACTCAAACACAGTCCATTTGCAATAACAATTGCAAACAGCCGTTGAAAGAGATGAAGGTTTGTTTTATAAAACAAGAAGGGTTTCTTGATCAAAGACTTAATTCTACAGGTGGAAACCCTTTGACGCTCATTGATGCTTTGTCTTCATATGACTCAGAAAGTGAAATCAGCAGCCCCAGAATAGCTGTACCTTCTTTTCGTGAAAATTTACAATTTTGTGGTGCTCATCTGAGCAAGCTGGAATGTTGGATGAAGAAAGATGACCTAAAGCAGTCAGCTGCTGAAGTATCTTTTGTCTCTGGCTATAAGCAGTTACATAGTATTTCTCATTTATCACATGGCGTAAATGAGATAAATGCAACTTTCTCCTCTGATGGATCAGAAATACCATTACCAGAAACAACACATTTTAAGAGAGATACAAACAAAGTTCCTGAGAGTGGATCTTTATTAAGTAAGATGGTCAAAGAAAATGCAAATTCTGATGAAAATTCTGTCTTAGAATCTCCAGATGTTAGGTCATTGTTTGTCAGTTCAATAGGACCAAGCACTTCATGTGTCCCCATTTCAACATTTTCAGCAAAACGTGGTTATTATGAAGATGTCAAGTCAGCTCATCCTAAACACAAACAGCTTACTGTATTATC
Organism: Lepidochelys olivacea; assembly: GCF_965140295.1. Taxonomy (NCBI): domain Eukaryota; kingdom Metazoa; phylum Chordata; order Testudines; family Cheloniidae; genus Lepidochelys; species Lepidochelys olivacea. The sequence continues at coordinate 65,328,927 of NC_140416.1, read as the reverse complement.
TACTTATGGATCTACTGTTGAATACACACAACAGTATAGCTGTTTGAAAAAAAACTCCATGACAGATTGTTTGTTCTCAGTGTCTGGAAAAGAAGAGGGCTCTCTCCCCAAAATTTATCCTGAACTGCCCAAGGATCAGGATTCTAAAAAAATATCATTCATTTCAGCACCATCTACCTATGTTTTACAGCAGAGAAAAGATCATGGAGATTCTGATTTAGAAGATAGCTTCTTTAGAACTATTGAAAAAGACGACACAGATAATGATTGTGATAATTTGATAATGGAATCAAAAACAATAGAGTCAAACACAAGAGATGCATCTGTCAATGCAGCTGCCAGTGGATTGTCTAAAGAGCTGTCTCCTGATACAGCTTCACTACCCACAGTAGGAACATCTTCAGTAAAACATGGAATATATAAAAAACATGGTCAGCTCTTTGCAAAAGAGGGAACATCAACATCCTGTGATGAGGGTTTCTTTCTCCGTGACCTGTCAAACAAGAACAGGAACACTGGTATAAAGAAAAGTTATACACTTCAGACTTCTGTTGAACAAGGAGAAAATTCTGCTGGTAAAGTAGGTCTACTCAGTTACAGGGGGAATAATTTTGAATCTATGCAGAAGATGGATTACCAACAGTTGTTTGCAGGAGAAATAACCACAGACAGAGATTTTTCTTTTGAAAGAAAACCCTATCGCACTGGTCCTGCAACCTTTCCCCAGGATGCTAGTTATGACCAATTTGCAATATCAATAGACACTTCTCAGAAAGAGTTGGTCTGTAATACAACAAGTAGAGATATATTTATTGAAACTGCCTTGGAGGCCCCTTCATTCAGAGATCCTGAAGAATATGAACAGGATGAAGATCTGTGTTCACAAAATAATTGTGAATTTCAAAGGAAAATTGTTTTAAAGAATCATTTTCTTAAAAGTTTACAGGCTGACAATCCTGAAAGTTGCTTATCCCTACACATTTTGGGAAACACCGCATTATGTCCTGAGACTATAAGAAAAGAAAGCAGTGAAAGTAAAGAAAAAGATCATTTGAGTTCTCACCCTGTAGGCCAGGAAAGGTCATCATCCAAATATAGAAATTTGGTGGTAGATGAATTAAGATACCTTAATGTGAATTTAAATGGAAAAAACACTGAGCTCTCAACTACAACTACTTGTGAAATTAGAGATGAATCCACCTCACAGTCCAACTCAAGTGAATTTTACTGTGACACAGCAAAAACTAATCTTTTTCTGCATACTTCTGAAACTGAGAAATATAATACACAACTGCAGGATCTTACAGCAGTTAATGAAATTTGTGACACCAGATCTAATTTCAGTATAGAAAACAATGTCCAAAAAAGCTGCTGTTCTGGAATAAATTCTAATTGCCTCTGCACAATGTGTTGCTTAAAATCTGAAGAGCAGAAAAACAACATGCATAAAAAGGCTGAAGTTCCTGTGGGATATGATGCAGCCGTTCTCTCTGATACTCAGACCAAGAACAAATCCTTTCCTGAATCAAGAGAAGAGAATGAAACTGCTTTTTCTTGTGTGGTTCTTAGTGAAAGTGATTTCTCAGGAGAGGTTTTGTTTGTTGGAGGAACCAGTAATTATGTAAAAACAGACTCCGGAAAAGTGTTTGAACCTAATACAACTGTATCAGACACTGCTTTCCAAGAAGGGAGTCCAAGTGTGAATAAAAAATCTGAATGCACAAAGAAGGCAACCGATACTGAAGATGAAATTATCCTGGAAGAGACTCTGGTTCCCTATCAGAGTAAAAAAATAAACACCACTGAAGAAATTGCTAAACTGGTTAACAGTGTCATCAAGTTGGAAAACAATATTTTGGAAATTAAAGCTAGGCAGACTGAAACCTTACATAACTTCTCTGTAGTTGAAGCCCAATGTGATATTGCAGAAAGGAGCAGAAATAATTTGGAAAGCAATAGTCTGGTTCAGAGATCAAAAGATCCCAGTGATCTTGTGGCTTGCAAAGATCACCATGAGTTTTACCAAAAGGTGCACACAACAGTACTGCAGGAAGAGGCAGAGAAAGAAGAATCAGGTGTGTTTGGTGTTGGTGGTGTAAGGGACACTGATGAATCAAAAACAGTGGAGATTTCTGACAGCTTCATTCCGACAAGTAGCATTCATCAAAATAAAAGGAAAGCAAACATAGAAATAAATTATTGTTCAACAGAGACTGAAGCTGCTTCTAAAAGCACTCCATCAGTGCGTTCCAGCTCATCAGATTTCTCTGAGAATACTATAGGCTTCCTTGATTCTTATGAGGAATTGAAGCAGACTAACAGAATAACAGAAAATGTGTTGAATACTGAAAGCATAGCCAGAACAATAACAGTTAGTTGTGGTGAAGAGATCTCCTTAGAAAACAGTGAAAAGGGACAAAAAAATGTTTCTAGCAATACAAGTGAAACTTGTATAACAGACTGCTTGGCCCATAAGAACTTTCATCAAGAAAACAAAGTTGATGGAAGCATAACTAACTCCAAAATGGTTGGGAGTGAGGAACAAACTAATATGAAAGACGATGAGATGTTGGTTAGCACAGGAAGAGGTGAACTGCACACAGATGTAAATGTTTCATTTACACAAGAGACTCCAGCTCTCGATCAGATGTATTGTGACGGAGACAACAGTGAAAAATTTATAATTGAATCTGAGATCCCAGAAAGATACTTTACAGCTTCTTCTAAGCTAGAAGAACAAGATGTTTTGTCAGTTGATACTTTAAGGTTAACAGGAGGTAGCCATGATGCAATTGAAAAGAAGGGCAAAACAGATATTATGAATAAATTGGTGGAAGACATTAATAACTGTGACCGTTCAGCTGATGATAGTGCAGTAATTGAGCAAAACGTAATCAGAGGAAAATCTGGAAGACCTATTAAAGAGAATAGCAATACAGATAAGAGTTCTTATACCGACTATCCCAAGTATGGGGTGTCTGAAGATTTGGATGTAAATTTTGTTGGAAGCAGACCTGATAATTTTGAATCTGATCCAATGTGCTTCATAGCACAAGAGAAGGAGAAAACGCATCTGATAAATCTGGTACAAATGGTTAAAGCAGATGTAAGAAATGAAAGTGTGAAAACATATAATGCGTCTGTTTTTAGAACCAATAAAGAAAGGAAGGCTTTCAAAGAAAACATTGAGAGTCGAGAACTGACTGCTTCACAAAATCAAAATGAAGTTCCACCTGAAAACAAAGGCAGCCACCAACCGACAAATAATAAATTAAATGAGATCTTAAAAGAAAGTCATTGGGTATCTAAAGGTTATTCTGGAAATGATGCCAATGATTCCTCGGTACCTAATAAACAACAGCGTACACCAGAAACTATAAAGTCTTCTGAAGAAACTCAACAGTGTTTGCTTAAAGTCTTTCCATGTCAGTCTGTAAATCATCCTTTATATTTTGGAATAAATAACAGCACAGAAGTTGTGCAGGATGATCCCACTGTGTTAAGAGGACATGTAAAGTCATTTAATAGTAATGCTGGTACTGGAGTTCTTCCTTACTATGAAACATTAATGGAGAATGATGTGTGTGTCAGAGCACCCAGTACACTTAACGAAGAGAGAAGAGATGAATCATTTTCTCATAAAATGCAAAATAAAGAGAGTGATTTTCTGCAAACCATGATCATGCAGAACAAGGAGAGGGAAGGAAACTTTGTATTAAACACATCTAATTATGCTGTATCTGGGCAATTTCCTGATAGGGATGACATAAATTCAACTTCCTATATTGCAGAGTGTCACAAATCCATAATTGCTGCACCCAGTCAAGGCACAACAAATTATTCAGTTTCCCTGGGAAGGTTAGATTCTCCTGAAGATATAATTCAAAATGTGAGCAATTCTGAGACAGAGCACAGCACAGGCTTAAGTGTGCGGGGGGAATCAAAAGTTTGTTTTAATTCCTTTGACGATATAGTTCAAGAAGGAAGTATGGCTGCGTCAATGGCTGTGTCTGGTCCACTGACTTCAGATAATAAAAATCTGCTTTCCTCTTCAATGTTGAAAGATAATGATATGAGAAAGAAAATAAAGCAATCACTACCAGAGGTCTGTTCTCAGAAAGTTTTTCAAAATATGAATATAAGTCAGAAAGAATTAGTGCAATGCAATCAGACAGAGAAATGTTCAACTGCAGACTATATTAAAACAGAATGTAAAAGTAATAGTGAAAGGATTCCTGATGTATTTGGATATCAAACTGAACCCAGTGAGATTCAGGCATACAGGGCTTCTAGAGATCTCTGTGTGGGATATCCAGACAACTCTGCAGTTGCTTCTGAGATCCTTGGGGAAAGTATTCATCAACCCTTATGGGGAAATGCTCATTATGAAGAAGACTCTGCAAGATATAATATGAATTCTTGTGTTTCTGAATATTCTTCTGGTCTGCTGAAGAATAGCCCCGTTACACTTGCAAATGTTTTGGTAGACAGCAGAGAAGACAAATGTAAAATTGATGCTGTTTGTTCTGGAAAAACAAAATACTTGGAAAGTGAATCAGTAGATTTGGATGTACCGATACTTGTTTCTGATGATCTGTTTGTAAATCAGAAAGATCATGAAAGCAAAATTTGTTCTGTATTTGGAGAGAGAGAGAGAACAGACACACAGCATGATGAAATCACTAAAGAGGTAGTTGGAGTAGATGAAAAGCAAGAACAAAGTCAAGATTCTTTCCAGATTTGCCATGGTATAAAAGAAAAAATATTGTGTTTATACTCAGAGGACTATATTGGTAGTTCTGGCATGAAACTACCCGAGAAGAGCTTGCTTACATATCAAAATCTTGAACAAAATAGCAATAAGGAAACAAAATCTCTTCCTTTATGCACTGTGGAGAATGTTCCAGCTTATACAACATTTCAAAGTTCCAACAATCTTAGTACCTTTGAAACCTCTAATTTGCCAGAAGACTCAAAATCTCTGAAATTTAGGCAGCTTGACGACTCATTGCAAGACATTTCTTTGACTGACCAGTTGTCATCTACTTTTACAAACCCTCATTCTCTACAAGAAAGACAAGAGAGAGAGTTTCCTCGAGAAGTTCCAAAAGTTTCTTACCCATCATTAAAAATGTTTTCAGAATACCCTCTTACTGCTGACATTGGTTACAATGAAACTAGCAGATACGATGTTTCACATACAGCTACTTCAAACTGTTCTGCATTTGCTATAGTACAAATGCAAGAGAGTCAATCTGATGATACTGTGATATTTGACCAGCAGCCATCTGCTTCAACAAATATTGTACTTTCTCTTACAAAAGAAAAGAGACATCTGCCAATAGATGATACAAAATCTACCTCTCAAGGATATCCTACTGAAGATGGAAAATCAATACATAAAAGTAACTCTGAACAACTCAACAATGAAACAGAAGTTGATAAAGTTTCACTACAACAAGCATTTTTAGAAAACCTAAGGAAAGTAGATGATGATGTTTCTATGTCATCATCATTTGCTTTTGAGGATGCTGCAAGAGCAACTCTTAATAAAGAGGAAAATATGAGAGCGAGAATTAGCAGAAATGAGAAGGAATTGCATTCAAACTTGGAGAAAGCACTTCCTGCAACAGACAGGAATCAGAGAAGAACATTTTTAAGAAAAGATCCTGTTGAAAATCAAACCATAGCACCATCAGTTGTTGCCAATGAGTTCATGGCCCCACAAATCACAATATCGCAAAACCCATGTTCAGGAAACATTAATGTGGATTCCAGGTACATGTATAGTCTGAATGGGCGAGTATGTCCCACAGATGATAATGCTGCGGATCCCAAAGAAACATATCGCACTGCCTCAGATTTTGAAATAAATTCATGTATAGATTTACAAGACAATTGGCAGGATGGGCGTGCAAAGGAAGAAGATCAAAATAGAGCAAAAGTAAGAAGTGGAAAAGATATGGAACATTGCAAAAATAATGCATGTTCAAGTGTTGATAGTCCTGACAATTATCAGATAATGGCAAATAATATAATGAAGATTAAGCGAAAGACTTCACAATCAGAAAGGCTAAATCTTCCTTTCGTGAAAAATGAGAATACGTGCTTCAAAATTTTACCAGAAAACAGTTGTTTGCCTCCACAGGAACCCAAGTTGGTATTACTTAGGAATGAAAAATCATACTTTACTGCACTAAATACAAAGCATTGCAAACAAGATGAACAAAGACATTGTTTACAGAATCACATATTGTCAGCCCCAGCTATTTCTGCGATCTCTGATCTTGAATACACTTCAGAAGTTTCATCTAAGGCACATCTTTCTTTGTATCCTGCCTCTAAATCTTTACAAGAATTGAATATGAGTGTTGAGCCTCCATCTCCAACTGAAGATGATCTTCATGGAATTGAAAGATTTTCTAAATTGGAGTCAGATAAGTTAATACTGGCTAAATACAAACCCAGATTTCAGCAGAGATTGGTACAAACTCAGAGACCTGCTAATTATGATCCAAAAAGCTCACAAAATTATGGGGAGAGAAGCCAAGGCAGCAACTCCTTAGAGCCCTCTGCTGTTCACTATTCAACTGCTTTGGCACATAGAGCTGGTCGTTCCATGGATATAGAAGCAAAAAAACATTCAAATACTTCTACTTTACCACAGTGCAATGAAGAGACAATTGAAGAATTGAGATATCAACCAGAAGAAACGAATTTATTTTTACAGGACAATAAAGATGCAATGCATTTTAGTTCAAGTGATATCAATCCATACATTCATCCATGGCAGCAAGATGGACTCTGCAAGATTGGTTGGAAGCAATATGTTTTTGGTAGTGCAAGTGATGTCTCTTGCAGTCAGCCTCCTCTAAGTCTAGATAATCATAAGGTTATGAGGTGCTCCAGTGTGGATAATGGATTGAACTCTCAAAACTCCCCTTTTCACTCTCATCTCAGTTCTTATGCTAATGCAAAAGTACTATCAAGCACTTTAAGCAGCATTGAAGACCCCCAGGGATGGGATGATGTGAGACAGGGCTTTGAATCTCCATATTCAAGTGACAACAGCAAGCATTATGTAAATGTATCCAGTGAGATACTTGAAACGAATCCCAAAAACAGAATTTCAAAATTTGAGAATCCTTCTGAACAACCTGGAAACAGTTCCATGCAAGTTGATGAAATTGTACTCCTCTACCCTTCTGAGTCAGAAACAGCCTCCAAAAAACCACAAGGCATTACTTGTGAGCAGGGAACACAAACAATGGCTACAGGAAGGTATAAAAGACAGAAAAGGCACCGGAGAAGTTATACAGATGTTTCTGCAAGAAAACAAGACACAAATAGGAGTTCATTTCAGCGACCTTCTTCTTGGATGAGCATGCAGAATCTGTCCATGCACCTATCACAACTTCTTCATAACACTTCTGAGCTGCTGGGAAACCTCTCCCAACAGAATGTTATAGATAACGAGCAGAATGCCAAAATCAATCAAAGAGGAATTGCTGAAGAGATTGTAAGGGCTACTATGTCAGACAGTTGTACGCAAACTACAGGAGATGTAGGCATTCAAGCTGATATTTCAGAACACCCACAAAGCAAAAACAAGCAAAACCTATTCCAGGCAAAAATTGAAAATGAATTGATGAAAGCTCAGGAAGTGAATGTGATTGTGAAAGTGGTAGGTTCAGACGCCGTATGTAGGTCTCAGGAAAAGAAAGATGTACGTCTGGCTGTTCAAGAGAGAACTCCAGAAAGCATTGAAATGAGAATGCAGAGCATGCCTGTCTTCAATGATTCTGCTGCTAATATTTTGGGAGATTCCTTTATGCATCTGCCTTCGTTAGCCAGAGCCTCCACTCCTATCTTAGATCTTCAAAAAACACCATTCAGTGCACAGCAGAATGTTGCTTTTGGAAGTCCCACAGTTTCTCCTGTTGTATCATCTTCACTGAGTTCAGGACAAGATGAATCTTCATGCATGGTAGTTAGCAGGTCTACTTCTAGTACGTCTCCATCTCCAGCACATTACACTCAGGATAAGAGAACTGTTGATGAATCTGATATTGCAGCAGAAAGGAAACTACGTTATAAAAACACCTTATTAGTTGACAGAGCCTCTTCCCCTATTCTAACACTTAGTGCAAATCCAAGCAACCAGGTTACCTGTAGCAAGTCCATTTGTTCTATCAAGGGATCTGTGGAACATCCTAATGATACTTCAAGTTCTCTCAGTAATCAAAGAAAGCAAGGATCACGTTCATGTTCTGGCTTGGGCACCTTGGAGCCTCATGTAGACAATTCTTCACAAACAGAAACAGACAATGAATCTGCCACTTCTAGAGATAGCAAGGAAGTGAGCAAGAAATCTGCAAGTTTCTCAGATAAGAACACAGCTAAAGAGTTCTTAGGAGTAGGTGTTTCAAAAGAGTCGAAGGAAAAGCACAGATTCACTGTTGACGCACACACTACAATTCGTGCAAAAAGATTGTATCATTCAAGTAGCACTTTAGAGGTTTCTGGTCATGGGGAGTATTTAGTTGATGATCTCAAAGAGCACATTCCAGTGGAACATTCACTACGTTGTATGTATGTCACCAGAAGAGGAAGAGGCTCTTCAGGAAGAATCAGATATGACAAAACCACTGGAAGTTCTGATGCCTCTTTGATTAAAAACCACGCTCAGACGTCTTATGTTGAGGAATGTAGACATTCACCTCCAAATTCTGACTTGTTTTTTAATCAAGAAATTAGTACGTGTTGGTCAAGCAAAACAAATGCTGATGGATCTCCAGAACATCAAATGGAAGCGTCTTCTGCACAGTTCCACCATTCCTTTTGGAAAAATCAAAATAACTGCCCTTTTCCACTTTCTAAAATGAGTGATATGCATGTACCCCTTCAAGATGACGATACAGCATCGGCTTCTGCAAGTGAATGTAATACTGAAATTCTACTAAATGAGAATGCATCCTTAGTGAAGACCCACAGGCCACGAAGCTATAGTCTTCGTGACTTGCCCATACACAATAAATTTAGCAACTGGTGTGGAGTGAAGGGCAGTCCTCCATCCTCAGTAATTAGCTTGACTGGCAGTGCTGCTGATTTACAAAATCAAATGGAAAAGAAGTCAATCAGCAAACGAGCAACTGAAACAGAAGGGAAATCCCAGCCTTGGGAAAGTAAAACAAGAGAAATTGAGAGACTTCAAAGAGAGCGTGCCCAGATTATGTCTGGCATACATCTGGATATGAAGCAGCAGCCTCTTACTGTAGAGCTTACTGAAGCAAAGCTGAATTATGGAATTGGAGAAACAGATGCACTGCTGAGAATTCTCCAGAATGGAACAGGAGAGGATCTGACTTCAGTTCCCATAAAGCAGCAACTTTATGAAAGGTAAATTACTTAAAATAGTTTCGTGTGGAATCTCATGCATTTTAAATACACATAATAATAATAATAATTAATAAACATAAGTATTAAATATTCAGTTTATTAAGGGATCTTAACTGGAGAACAGAAACATTTGTATGAACAAGCGTAACATTAAGATTCTCTTACCCGCAGTATAAATAATAATGAAGAACAAGGCTTTCACTGTAATCATGGAAATGGGAAGAAGTACAAGCTACAGAGTATTCAGGTCCAACGTCCCCCTTCTACAAAGTTAACCAAAATCATTAGCAGCTATGAGAATCACACACACATCTCTGCACTGTGAGCCATCAAAGTAGGATTCTGTTGATGAGCTACTGCAATGTAAAAAATTTGATGCCTCTGTATTTTTTATAACAATATTTCATTCTTGTTTCTGTTAGCAAATACTGCTATGGGAATGTGAAGGTGGCAAAAACAAATAAAAAGACAATGGTGGAGAAACTAGGAAAAATTAAGCCCTTTTTATAAGATTCTTATTGTAGGGTAATATTTGTATTGGAAATCAGGAAGTTATCATTATAACCTAAAAGCTTAAGATGAGTATTGAGCGTATCTCTTGATTCCCCTCACCCCCCAATAGTTATTAAAAACATGAAAGTGAGTTCTAATTCTTTGTACACATTTCCTACTATTTTAATGGTTTAGCATTTCTGCAACTCCTGTGATCATGTGACTGATGGGGGCTGTGCAGGAGTCCTTTGTTAGATTCTTGTGAATTTCATGTTTTCACTTTACCTGGTTTTCAGGGTCTTTAGCAGTGGAATATATCACTCTGGAAAAGTGAGCTTTGTAACTTTACCTGGTGCATACCTTGTAACTCTGACCTTGTACCCTTAAATAGGCACATGAAGACAATTGAAGCCCTGAGAAAGCAGAGGGAGGAAAGGCTGCAGAGCTATAGGAGAACCCGCAGTCTCAGTCCACAAAAGCATCTGAGCCTGTTGCAGATGTTGGACACAAACCAGCGGGATCTGGATCTCCCCAGCAGACGCCGAGAGTACCTGCAGCAACTGAGAAGAAATGTAGTAGAAAATACTAGGTAGAGTCATGTAAACTTCAGCTTTGGCAACCCATGCTGCCCTCAGGTGTACATGCACAACTCCCATTTTATTCACTAAGGTGAACAGTGATGTGTCTGTGGTAGAATGAGCACTTAGATTCTCCTGTGGAATGCCAGATGTAGAAGTGGTGAACTTTGGGGCAGGAGAGTTGTTTATTATTCTCTTCTAGAGAAGGCAAAAACTTTCCATACAAGTTTTGGTCAATTTGATTTCCCTTTTCAAACTATTAACCTAGAAAAGATTCTCATGACTTAGGGAAAACTAACCTTTCCCCACTGCAAAGGAAAATGCCATGTAGTTCATATCTACCTAGTTTGAATTGATAGTCTAAAGCAGTAAACCATGGACTTATTTTTGCACATGTACAATGTTTAGCAAAAGACTTTCTCAAAAGCAAGATTCCACCCCACTTATTATGAATTACTCACCAACCTCTCCTTTCACTCCCCACTCAAAAAGCCAAGGAAGAGAGATGGGTTTTGCATTATGCTCTAAATATAAACAAACTTGGGCTCTGTCAGAATAGTGAGAGAAGTGAATTCCAGAGTCTAAGGGCTCTCTGCTGAGAATCCCAACCCCAAGTTGTTTGAATTTAGAGACTGCCCCAGCTGAACTTTACTGTCCTGATGGTAGATGGGGAGAGAGGCAGTCTAATAGATAATTGGGACCCTTGTTTTAATGAGCTTAATAGATCAAAATCAGCACCTTAAGTTGCTCCTGTATGTTAATAGGATGTCACAGAAGTGTAAGTATTCTCACTGTGATAAATACTAGACATGCACCCTGAATCCAATTTTCAAGCTCAGCGGTTGTGAGGCCTGCAAAGGAGATGTGAATGATGTGGTAATTGCACAGTCTGGGAACTGGGGACAGCACGTGGGAAAGGATAAGTGATGCAACTCGTGCCAAGGCTTTCCATGTGCCTGTGAGAAGCTTGTTTCAGAGGTGATCACTGAGTTGACTCATTGTGGGAGTTTCATGCTGCCCATTGAGAGAGAATTAGAGGTGTGTGTTTGCGGGGGAGGGAGAGAATGAGGGGATAACCAAGAAGCAAGAGGGGGCATAGTGGGGTGATGAGATGCGGCTGTTACTTCAGTAGAACATGCATTGTTGAGTTTTGTTACTGCTGCAGATATAATTCTTCTTCACACATAATCATACATATTGAAGATTTTGTATTTAAATAAAGCCCAAGGTGACCATGTGTGCATTTTTCTTTAAATCTTCAGGAGGGGGGAGAGAAGCTAGGTAGCTATCCAGAAGCTCTTCCATGAAGCAGGGAGAGACAGTATTTTTTAGGAATAATCCTGTTTTCCTTATTATGAAGTTCCTTGTTCAGTGTTGGAAGAAAGCAACTCTTTCTGTGATTCTTTACCATTGTCCCATGGCATTGTATCAGATGTTTCTTAGTGTGTCTTTTCCCCACCCCCAATCTTTAGAGTCCAAGAACCAAAGAGGAGGGTTATCCAGTATCCTTCAGAGATTGAACTGCTACTCCGAGACTATCAGAGAGCACGAGAGGAGGCCAAGACTGAAATTGCAAGAGCAAGGGACAAACTTCGGGAGAGAGCTGAGCAAGAAAAGAGACGTATACGAGAGCAAATATTTTCTCATCTACAGAAGGTGAGCGTTAAATTACTGTAGTGACTGAACTGTTTTGAATGACTCATGTTAATACAATTTCTTTCTTTTTTAAAAAAGAAACTGTGATGGTGATTAAGCCCAAGGCAGATCTTTTTCTTTAATTTTGCCTGTTAAGGGGGCAAAGGTAATAAGGAATAATCTTGTTAACTTGTATTTAAAAACAGACAACCCCACACTGATTTACTGATGGTGCTTCTGGACTGTCTTTGTGCAATAGTGTCATTTTATTGACAATATGCCAAGACTCATAAGCTTCACTCACTGTATGAGAGGACATCTTTAAGCCACAAGTGCTGGATATTAATGCATGCAGCGACTCTACTGATATAGGCTTAATGCGGTTGAATTCTGTACGTTAAAATGACAAGATGAAAAGAAAATCTTTCACCATCCTTTTTAGTCTGCTTCTCTCTCTTTCCCTTTAGTCTGGTGTGTGTGTGTTTGCCTCTTCCCTTTGTTTTGTATTTTGTCACCCTTCCTGCACATGTGAGAATTTTGTTGGGTTTTTTTGTCTGACTTTGGAATGGTACTATATTACCTTCAGGTCACTCTGCCTAATTTGTGACCATACTTTTCCTATAGCAACTGCTTTGTCACCTCTTATGAGAAGAAGCTGTAGTAACCCTCTGAGACATCCCCCAGGGTACAATCTGGACCGTTGAACCGTGGTGTTGCCTTAACTTGCTAACGTGGGGTGCCTTTTCCACTACTTTGGGGTCAGAACAGTTACCCCTGGCCTGCTCACACATCCTTCAACATGTAAATTCACTCCCAACTAAATACATGAGCACTCTGACCAGTCACTCATGAATTACATACAGGACAACACCTGCAAGTTCTCTAATACCAGTCATGTTCCCCCAGAAATGTGTATCCTGTACTGTCCAGCACACTACTGAACAATGCACGCTCATAGAAAGTCTGTCATTTCATCAAAGTAAAATGATATGTGCACCAGCCTTGTTATCCCAAGTGGAGTTTCCCACACACTTGAATTCAAACTCAGTGGTTAAGATAAAACAATAAGATAAGTTTATTAACTACAGAAAGATAGATTTTAAGTGATTACAAGTGATGATGCATAAAAGACAGGATTGGTTACAAAAGAAAATAACATTCAAAAACCAGTCGGAGAACACTTCAGTCTCTCTGGTCACTCGATTACAGACCTAAAAGTGGCAATTCTTCAACAAAAGAACTTCAGAAACAGACTCCAACGAGAGACTGCTGAATTGGAATTAATTTGCAAACTGGATACAATTAACTTAGGCTTGAATAGAGACTGGGAGTGGATGGGTCATTACACAAAGTAAAATTATTTCCCCATGTTTGTTCTCCCCCCCCGCCCCCCGCTGTTCCTCTGACGTTCTTGTCAACTGCTGGAAATGGCCCACCTTTGATTATCTCTACAAAAGGCTTTTTTCCCCCTGCTCTCCTGCTGATAATAGATCACCTTACCTGATCACTCTCGTTACAGTGTGTATGGTAACACACATTGTTTCATGTTCTCTGTGTATATAAATCTCCCCACTGTATTTTCCACTGAATGCATCCGATGAAGTGAGCTGTAGCTCACGAAAGCTTATGCTCAAATAAATTTGTTAGTCTCTAAGGTGCCACAAGTACTCCTTTTCTTTTTTTAAAAGAAAATAAGAGTAATAGTCAAGCTAATACCTAACTTAACAAGCTAGGTGAACTTAAAAGCAAAGATTTTGTGTCACCATACACTGTTGTAAATTTCATAGGCTGGGTCTCGTTTCAGTCTGGAACCACTCCCCCCTTAGTTTAGTTCTTTGAGAGTCATTGATGTCATGGGCAGAGAGATGAGAGGAGGAGAGGTGAAGTCAAGTGTTTTTCTCCCCCTTTATAATTCAGTTTCTTGTGCTAGACACGTCCTTGCTGAGTCATGGTGACACACAGTCCACTGTGGACGTGAGGTTTGAATCATCCCTGTGATGAAATGTAAATTTCTTGTTTACGCCTTCCCGTTGCTAGAGAATGGCTGCTTAAGCCGGTGATAGCTCTTTAAAACCTGGCTGGGATACCAGTGAGTCCTTGTCTCTGAAAAACTGATTTGGCCCTGCCTTTCTAACTATAGAACATGTTAAATCAGTGTTATACAGTAGAAACGTATAAGTTTACATACAATGTTGATACACATATTTTACCAGGACAGTAATGTTCAGCAGATTTTGAGTTTTCAAATGATATCTCACAAGGCATACCGTGTACAAAATTTATCATAGTCTTGTAAAAGTGGTGACCATAGTATAGACTGTCACACCCTCTTCTCATATGTGACAGGTAATTCAGTAGCCTGTCACTTCATTGCCTCTGCCTTGTTTAAAATGCTAAGCGGTCAGTAGATAACTGTGCATCGGCCAAATCAATCTCAGCTTCTGTATTATGGAAGTCTGTGAAAGTTCTTCATCTGAGCTGGCAAACTAAACTTGCAACTGCCTTTCTGGTGAAAAAACCATCCAAGGGTTTTTAGTATTTTCTTGTCATCAATTAATTCTATTTGTTACTTTAAGGCTCACATAGAGTAGTTACAGCTAAAGTAAAATCTTCAGTCCTACCACTGAGTTATGTCAAGGCATGGACTCACTTGAAGAGATGCAAAGAGGAATAATTGGAATTTCAGGGAGATTGTTCCCCCCCACCCCGCAGCAAATCTGTTGCTGGTTTGACAGCCTGGAAACTTGAAATTCTTTATCTAAAAAACAGAAGCAGCACAGGTCATGACCATTCAGGGTTTCCCCAGCTTGCCACACACTTGACCTGGAGTGCCACATGAATGGTTTATATGGTCATTCAGTCTTCCTGGTCTATACAGTCTTGAACTTCCCGCAGAATTTGCCAACTTAAAGAGTAGTTATCAATGGTTTGCTGTCAAACTGGGGAAACTGGGTGCTGCATGGGTTCATCGTGAGTCCAGTACTAATCAATATTTTCATTAATGACTTGAATAATGAAGTGGAGAGTATGCTTATAAAATTTGCTGGATGACACCAAACTGGGAGGGATTGCTAGCTCTTTGGGGAATAGGATTAGAATCAAAATGACCTTGACAAATTGGAGACTTGGTCTGAAATCAACTAGATGAAATTCAGTAAAGACAAGTGCAAAATACTGCGCTTAGGCAGGAAAAGTCAAACTCACAGCTTCAAAACGGAATAACTGGCTAGGTGGTAGTACTGTTGAAAAGGATCGTGGTGGGGAGGGAGTGTTATAGTGGAACACAAATTGAAAATGAGTCAACAATGTAATGCAGTTGTGAAAAAGGCCAATATTGTTCTGGGGTGTATTAAGAGGAGTGTTGTATGTAAGACACGGGAGGTAATTGTCCCGCTCAACTCAGCACTGGTTAGGCTTGGCTGGAGTACTGTGTCCCATTCTGGGCTCCACACGTTAAGAAAGATGTGAGCAAATTGGAGAGAATCGAAATAAAAGCAACAAAAATGATAAAACATTTAGAAAACCTGACCTGTGAGGAAAGGTTAAAAAAAACTTAGGATGTATAGTCTTGAGAAGACTGACTAAAAGGGAGTGGGGAGCAGGGAGACCTGATAACAGTCTTTAAATAGGTTCAGGGCTGTTTATTAAGAGGACTGTGATCAATTGTTCTCCATGTCCAATGCAGGTAGAACAAGAAGCAATGGGCTTAATCTGCAGTAAGGGAGATTTAGGTAGATATTAGGAAAAACTTTTGTACTATAAGGATAGTTAAGCACTGCCATTGCAGGGGTCTCAAACATTGGTGCACCTCCCCTCCCTTCTATTCTCTGCCTGTGGCACATAACCATCTAGTCTCTAGTGGGCTGTAATACTGTGGTCTCATTTCAGTTGTTGAATTTACTATGTGGTTGGTGTTGGTGGCCTGTGATACACAGGAGGTTGGACTAGATGATCTGGTGGTCCCTTCTGGCCTGAAACTTTGACTGTGACACTGGAATAGGCTTCCAAGGGAAGTTGTGGAATCCCCATAGTTGGAGAACAGGCTAGACCAGTGGTGGGCAACCTGTGGGCCGCATGCGGCTGGGCCACAAAACAGTTTGTTTACGCTGACAGTCTGCAAGCACAGCCACCTGCAGCTCCCATTGGCCGGGAATGGCAAACTGCGGCTACTGGGAACTGCAGGTGGCCAAAGTAAACAAACTGTCTCGCGGCCCACCAGTGGATTACCCTGATGGGCTGCAGTTTGCCCACCACTGGGCTAGACAAACATCTGCAGCGCAGGGGGTTGGTCTTGATGATCTCTTGAGGTCCCTTCCAGCTGTACATTTCTATGCTTCTAAGAATCAGGGTGCTTGTTAGTGTTAGGAGTGGTGGTGGTTTTTTTTTTTTTGTAATGTGAACAGCCACTTACAGAGACTTGTTTTTAAATCACCAAATAAGATCACTCCTATTTCATCTGGCAGAGGTACTGTACACTCATTTATTTGGCTAGATGCGAGTGAAGGTAGACGACTCCTACTTTCTAGTATGTTTATAACACTGTGGCATCCTTCACAGGAAGAAGCGAAGCTGAAGACACTTGTAAGCACAAGCACTTTATGTACAGATTCCAGCCTAAGTCTTTCCTCTGGCCCAACATCTGGTTATAACAGCAGCAACACTGCTGCTTATGCTGCAAGTAAAGTCGGCAAACAAGAAGCACTGGTAAGAGCAGATTGCTGACAGGTTGTCAGTGAGGGTAATGCCTTTCTGATTTTTTGGTGGTGAGAGGAGGGATGTAATAGCAGAAGGCTTTGTATTGGGGAAGGTTAATGGTCAATCAGGGCTCCCAACCTGTCAAGGTCCTGGTGTGTGGCATGCTCCAAAGATGTTAAATGTGGGTCACCACATTATAACCACAGAGGAAGATGGCTGAAATGATAGTCTTCACTTCTTTAATATGAACCAAGTTTTGTATGACTTCGATTTCAAGACACTGCATTACTGTTAAGAACTCTAACAATTCTACTAGCTAAAAGTTAGATAACCAGAGGATTCTGAGAGCAAAGTGAAAGGAAAGGGTCTCCCTAAACTAATATGTATATACCAGTATTGTAAAGAAGGTTTCAGGCTATAAATATAGTATTTGTTTGATTAAGTAATTATATTTCTTTCCCTAGTCCTCACTACAAACTATTTTTGCCCTCTTTTGAATAACAGATTTATCCTGGAAGTGCAGATCTCCCAAGAGGAGATGCAAGAGGTCGCTCAGCTGTTAGAAATAGTCAACTTTATGTGTTGGAGCAACTACAAAAGAATTCAGCATGTGGTAAGTGAAAAAAAATTATGCTTAAATTGGGATCCACATCATTAATCTGTATGGATTTATTATCTATTCAGTCATCCAATTCTTATTTGATTCTAGAGTTTTGAAGATATCTTGCTACTATGCATCTTCAGAAAAATCTTGGCTACCAGTGTCCAAAGTCTAAGGTGGAATTTATTGAAAACTAAAATAGGATTTATTTATTTATTTATATTTCCATAGAAGTTAAGAGCCCCAGTCATGAACCAGAATCTCATTTTGCTAGGCACTGTACAAACAGGTTCATATGAACCAGTTCCCATGTTAGTACTTTGATATAGGTAACAAAGCAACATATTCAGATAGGAGGACCAGAGTATAAATGCCTTGAAACAAAGAAGTCTGGGGCTAGATTTTCAAGTGTAGACTTGCAAATTGCATTATACACACACACATTGACTTGTGTGCGCAGCTAGTTTCCTAGTATATATGTAGTGATACCCTTTAAACTATACTGCAACTTAATTATAAGTAGGTGGAGATTATAAAAACAAGATGTGTGTCACTAGTTCTTGCAGTCCCTCCTATCTTGCCTTGCTTACATTTATGTGATTGAGTGGTTAGAGGATTAGAAGTTAAATGGGTTTTATTCTCAGCTCTGTTACTGATTTACCTCTTCTGCTTCAATCTACCCATTTGTACAATGGACCTAATAATACTTATCTTAATAATACGCACCTGTATCACAAGAAGCTCTATCTAAGTGAAAAGTATTAATAGTCTTTTGGTTATTTCTGAGCTATCAGCCCTTCTTGATTTTAATCTTCAGTTACTGATTTTGATTGACATTATCCAATTTAGATTTAATCCTGTCTTTTTTGAAAAGCTGCATGGAGCGAAATCTTTTTCCCTAGCATGCTTTCTTACCTTGTTAGTTTCCAGTATTCGACTGAGGCATGAAAAAATCTGCAACTGTGTTTTCCTTTAGTTGTGTAGGCCTAGCAGATGTCAACACAGTACTTCCACTGAGCTTTCATGACAGAAACAAGTATTTTTAAAAGAAGTGAAGTCTAATGTGGGCTAAACTTTTTGTAGTAGAATTCTGCTTGAGTGTATCTGCCAGTTCATGAGTAGCTCTGCCCGCTACTTATTTCTTTAAATATTTTCAGCAGCATTAGGAGTGCATTATGCACACACAGTGAAACCAGCACAAAATAACGCGCACACCCTCTCCCAAAGGGTGAGATCATCCCAGAAAATCCTGCCATATTAGGCCATAGCCTTAGGTCTGGACTAAATTCACAGAGTGCAAATCGGGGTAGTGTGGAAAGGAGCCTTAAATTTCTCCTTGACACTGCCCAGGTCCTGGTGTTGTGTCTGCATGATGACAGTCCCTGTGCTGTTCTAGAGCTTCATGAGGGCTACTCTAATTTACATCTACTTTTAACAGCTGCAGGTGGATCAACATACAGACCAAGATTCTAAGAGTGGCCATTTAAGAATAATTTCACTGAATATATATGTGGAGTGAATCATGTGACAGATGTTTCAGAACTGGATAGATGTCAAGATAGTCAGTTTTAAGGCCCAGTTACCTTTGCAGTCTCTTAAAAAAAAAAAAAAGAAAGAAAAATTCAAATGAGCATTTTTGTGCCCTTAGTAACTTGTACAGAAGTATACATTCTGTTGCGATAGGAAGTGAGATGCTGAAGAACCACCACCTTCCCCATCACTTTCTGTTCCAAGAGTAAGATGCACTTCTTTGCCTTTGCTGATATAAACTATAAACACATCGCACAGCACTCACATTATTTTGAAATATCCACATTCAATTTTCCTCTTGAGAAAGCTGCACGATAGTCACATTGCTGAATGTATTACTGTGAGGTACTTGGGTACCACGGTGATGGAGATGGTATAGTACCCTGAATAGAATATTTTTTCTCTCCATTTCAAAGACTTCTCCTCTAACTTCTTCATCCTCCACAGAGAGCAGCAGAGTTCAGTCATCACTTCCATCTGCTAGCATCAGTGATAGGGTCACTCATGGACTAACTCTTTCAGTCAGTTCCTCTCCTACAAAAGAATACCAGGATTTGTCCAAACACGTTTTGGCTAATGCTACAACTGAGGTGAGTAAATGAGCATGGTCATTATTTATTTCTGTATTTCCTAACAGTGTGGCAGGTTTCCAACAACACACTGTCTGGAATATCTATTGCACTCCTTGTCCAGCTATCTAGAAAGCCAATTTGACCATGACAGCTCACTGTGGCCTGCCCTTTTTATTGCTCAATTGTATATAAGGATGCTTAGAGAAACTGAAATGGCAGAAGTGAAGTAAGCCAGGTTGCAGCTGTGGCGTTCTGACTGTTGTGTATTATTTAGAATTTTAAAATAACAACCACCAGATGGCCTACATTGGTGAGCACCATAATGGCGAAAGTTTGGCGAGAGCAATACGGTATAGTCTTACAGATTTTGTAACATGCTTGTTCTCAACCATTCCAGGCAATTGTACAAGTTTACCAGACTTAACCCTTCATTGTAGCACTATAGCTGACCATTTCAACATCACTGGGATGGGGATTTTAAACTAAAGCTTTTCTCCCCATATTTCAGTTAAGTTTTAACACTGTGCAAAGGATACATACAGTATACTATGTCCAAAGAATTTCTAAGCTGTCTATCCATCTTGGTCTCTTCTGTGAAAGCACTCTGCTTTCAGCCCGATTAATGCTGCCTGGCTTATTGACCAGGCTGTATCCAGCATGACTTGAATGTGTGTACGTACATGCGTGTCTGTGTATGTATGCAGAAGGTGGGAGAGCCAAACTTGACATGCCTCTGTTTGGAATCACACTGGGAGAACATCAGCTGTGCTCCAAGCAGAGAGGCAGTTTTATACTGTCCTGTCAACTCTCCCACAATAGGCAATGGGGAGGTGTGGTCTTACCACTGTCGAATGACTGGATATATACACTTAATTCATACATAAACAGTTAAGGCTTGCTCTTCAGCCTGGCTGAGACAAACTGTGGTACTGCAAGACAGGTGCACACAATTTATAGATCAGGCAACTCTCCCTTGATTACATCTCTGAATTGTAATTTTTAAGGTTATGGCGGCATGTTCAAATAACCTGAGGAACTTTTACAACTGCCAAGCAGCAGCTGGTTGGAAGTAAGTGTATGCCAGATGTTTTCCTTTTTGGGGTGTTTGGACACACTTCTATGTTGTCTTTAGTGCAAATACCTGAAGCGTGTCTTTTTTCTTTAGATACCAGTGTACAGAAAAAGAGGTACTGGTTTATTACAAAGTCTTCCCATCAGCAACTAAGCATGGGTTTTTGGGAGCTGGAGTGATTGAAAGACCTCTTCCCAACGTGTGGTGCATGGTGAAAGACCCTGGCAAAAGGCATCTGTATGACAAAACCATTAACACAGCTCGAGTACATAAGAAAATAACGAGCCAGATTCAGCTGGGTGAGTTATCAATTGGGATTGCTGTGTGTAAGGGGAACTTTATGGCAATTGGTTCATAGCTGTCTCTGTCCTCTGAAGAATATTATCAATTCCCACTGCTAGCCATTTTATCAGAAGAGGTGAGGCTGAAAAGGCAAATAAAGAATAAATGGAACCTACTTCAGTGAAAATCCACATCATAAAAAGAACAACAGACCTATGAAGTGAGATGCTTATGGTAAATACCCACTCTGACCCTGTACCTGTAGGGCCAGATCCTCAGATGGTGTCAATTTCATGTAGCACCATTTGATTCACAGAGACCCAGGATCTTTTGAACCCACCTCTTAGAGACGATAGAAGCTTAAACAGTAAATAAAGGAGACCCTTATCTCAGACAATCCGTAATGAGGAATTTCAAAGCCAGAACTTAGGTGTTACTTTAGAATGTTACTTGTGTTTTAAAAAATTCATCTTATTGTCAGTGTGCCCAGAATAGTCAATATTTTATTGACCCAATGTAATATACTGGCTTCTAAAGAAAAACTGAGCTGTTTGGAAAACAAATTTTATGCTACTTTTAAAAATACATATTATTACCTCTTGGAAGACCCGTGGAACTGTTGTTATTAAATATTTGTCTATAGTACTACTGGTGTGCATGGCTTTTGACAGAAAAAATAAAGACATGGGCTTGAAAATCTGTAACAAGGGGCTTTTTAAATAGCTGATGTTTTACTCATTACAGTTTCATGTCATCGACTTCTTAAGGAGCTGGCTTTCCCCTCAGTTCTAATCCATAGACTTGTCTCAACATTTCTGTTGGACAGAGTTCTGAACTCAGTCAGCAGTGACAGAAACTGTAGAAATTGGGTGCAATAGGCTGTCTTTTGCACTATTCTGTTACTTTTCAGCACGGACAAGTTAATATACAGTTATTTATAAGCTTTGAAAGCAGTGGAGAATTGTACAGATGAGGACGTTTCTTCTAAAGAGGAAACATTCAAAAGCAGGTAGCTGTGTATCGTTGCTGTAGTGTGATTGTTTTCACCCACCCCCCTCCTCAATTTTTTACAGTATATTTGGTGAGTGATACTTCATTGTGTTACCTAAAGCAACCACGGGATTTCTGCTGCATCACCGTAGAGGCCAAAGAGGTAAATTTATCAGTGCTTTCCAAGATGTAGCCTAATCTAAATTGTTTCAGGTTACTGTTCAAGAAAAAGATGGGATATGGGGAAGAGGGTCCACAGTTGTACACCTTTATGAATTAAGTGGGAAGAGAGATTTGCTTGTGCTCCTGGAATCCTTATTGTGGTTGAGAGTTCAGATGCTGACTCTCAAATTCTAACCTGATTCCTTATATTGCAAGGTAGATTTATCAGAACATAATAAAATAACGCAGGTTGCATCCTGAACAGCGTGTGGCTGGTATCTTTGGAAGTTAAGTCTGTAGAATACAAGGAGGAAGATTTTCCAGATGCACAATGTAAAATGCTTTGGCAACGAACAGTTCTGGTATGCATCTGGAAGGAGTGAGCAGAGCATGGAGGTGCTGCTTGTTGGCCCAGCACAAAGATTTTATACTTCTATTGATATGGGAACATGGTTTGTGGAATAACCCAGCATAGGGAGGATGCCAGAGCAAAGATGCAAGGAGAAGTATTGCCATTAGGATTGTTAAAGAACTGTAGTTCAAAAAACTTCAATATTCACAACTGAAAGTAATGCATCAGTAAAGAGAGCAGTGTATAATACCTGGATATACAGCAGATTTTATCTCTCACCACATTTGGAGTGAGGAATGCCTGAAGAATGACCCTGAGGCCATTAGAATAAATAAATTATTATAAAAGTAAACTAAAAACATCTAGTAACATTTCATAGATTCCGAGGCCAGAAGGGATAATTGTAAGAATGGTTATGTGATCACCTGCCCATATCGTGTGTCAAGAATTTATTGAATTTCAGGTTGTTTAGTTAAAGCATAGACTTTAACTTTAAGATACCTTTGTTAGTCAAAATATAATTGAAAAACACAGAAGTTTATATGATGCTGCTTACAAACTTAAATAAATGAAACTTAATACAGTTCCTTTTATCAATTAGTAAATCAAGTGTATATAAAAATAAGTTACTTGAATGCTAGGATGCAATTTAAATTTAGGTTATTACTTAAAATGGAAATGTCAGTTCAAAATGGCCTTCCTAGATTATTCGTAGCCAAGGTTCCTCTTTAGAGACTCACACACTAATATCAAGTATACACTTAGGCTTCAGTACTGCACCACATGTAAGCACATGAGCAGTCCCATCAACTTTAGTTGGGCTACTCAAATGCTAAACTTTAAGCATGTGCTTAGTGAGTTTCTGGACTGAGACAGTAATGATTTAAACTAGCTTTAGTTTCTCTGCATATTCACCAGTAGGTAGAAAACTGTAACCTCTAACCTTAACCTACTTCAAGTTTTGTCACTTTATTATTTAAAAATTTGGTTAAACTGCTCTCAAGGATCTACATGGAGTCTTAGTGTGCAACAAGTACTAGCTTGCCATGCACTAACTGGCTGTGTGGACCTTGCTTCTGCACACCAAAAGTTGAGTAGTATACTTTGATATATGTAGGGCTCAACGGGTAGTCATCAATGGCTCCATGTCTAATTGGCAGCCAGTATCAAGTGGAGTGCCCCAAGGGTTGGTTTTGGGGCTGGTTTTGTTCAATATCTTCATAAATGATCTGGAGGATGGTGTGGATTGCACCCTCAGCAAGTTTGCAGATGACACTAAACCGGGAGGAGAGGCAGATACACTGGAGGGTAGGGATAGGATACAGAGGGACCTAGACAAATTGGAGGATTGGGCCAAAAGAAATCTGATGAGGTTCAACAAGGACAAGTGCAGAGTCCTGCACTTAGGACGGAAGAATCCAATGCACCGCTACAGACTAGGGACCAAATGGCTAGGCAGCAGTTCTGCGGAAAAGGACCTAGGGGTTACAGTGGACGAGAAGCTGGATATGAGTCAACAGTGTGCCCTTGTTGCCAAGAAGGCCAGTGGCATTTTGGGATGTATAAGTAGGGGCATTGCCAGCAGACGGAGGGACGTGATCGTTCCCCTCTATTCGACACTGGTGAGGCCTCATCTGGAGTACTGTGTCCAGTTTTGGGCCCCACACTACAAGAAGGATGTGGAAAAATTGGGAAGAGTCTAGCGGAGGGCAACAAAAATGATTAGGGGACTGGAACACGAGTTATGAGGAGAGACTGAGGGAACTGGGGATATTTAGTCTACAGAAGAGAATGAGCGGGGATTTAATAGCTGCTTTCAGCTACCTGAAAGGGGGTTCCAAAGAGGATGGCTCTAGACTGTTCTCAGTGGTAGCAGATGACAGAACAAGGAGTAATGGTCTCAAGTTGCAGTGGGGGAGATTTAGGTTGGATATTAGGAAAAACTTTTTCACTAGGAGAGTGGTGAAACACTGGAATGCGTTACCTAGGGAGGTGGTGGAGTCTCCTTCCTTAGAGGTTTTCAAGGTCAGGCTTGACAAAGCCCTGGCTGGGATGATTTAGTTGGGGATCGGTCCTGCTTTGAGCAGGAGGTTGGACTAGATGACCTCCTGAGGTCCCTTCCAACCCTGATATTCTGTGATTCTATGTGGTAGCAGACACCCTATGGCAACTTTGCTGAGGAAGGCTAGAGCTGTATACATTCATACCCTGGCTGGCTATGCACTAAGACTCCAGGTAGACAAGCCCTCTGTATGCATGCATGCAGTTTCCTGTTAGAAGTAGTGCTACACTGATCTATTATAATGAATTTTCCAACCCAGTGGACTTAACTTGTTGTCTTAATTACTTCTAGGTATCTAAAGTATAACTGCTTAATGAAGAAATACAAAATAGAAATTACACATTTAAGTCATCTATAGGTTTTCACAATCAGGCCCTTATTTTAAAATAACCCCAAAACACCCAGTTGTCACTTGGGTGGAATGAAAGAAAGCCACAAATCTGTTCTGGTGGAACTAGTATAGTTTATACTCTAGCTCATTCTAAAAGTTTGCAATAGCTGAGCTCTTGAGTTGGGTAGAAACTTCAATGCAAAGTAACACATTCTTCCACTATCACAGCTAGAGCTGGTTGAAAAGTTTAAATAAAAAATGGCCTATTTCTAAAATGAACAATTTTGATTAAAACTGATATTTTCAAAATTTTTCACTGACTTGAACTCTTGGTTTTTTGTAAATGGAAAATATCTGTAATCATTCTGTCAAAACTGAAAAAACGAGAAAGTGCTCATTTTGAAGCTTCAAAGTTATTTCTTTATTTGAACAGTTCCAATCTGTATTTCAGCTGCAGGAGATTGTGGCATCCACCAGTTGGTTATTATAAGTGTCTTATCAGAGGTTGGCATTCTTGTCCAGGTTTCTCCTTCTGCTTTCACATTCTATAAAAAACTAGGTTAAGCTAACATTTAAGTACTACAGTATTTATGTATGAATCACTGCCTCAAATAAACTTGTTCTCCTACCACAGCGGGTGGTGGTGTTTTACCTTTAAAATGTATCGCACAATTTATATTGCTTGTGTTAGGACTGTGTCTTAACAGATTGAGCTGTCTGCACTGGGAGGTGAGTGAATTTAGCTAACTATTGTAGGTGATTCAAACCACTGGTACCTTATGTTGTAAACAGATTGTCACTTTTCTTCCCTGTAGCCAGAGGGAGGTAAGATTCTCTGAGAGAATCCCATTACAGGTAACAGGATGCACCTCAGAGCATTTTTTGTTCATTAAATGAATGGGCATGAGCTGGTTGAGGCATTGCCTTTGCTCAGGACTAATAGGTATTTGCATCCCTTTGGACCAGAATTTGTCTCAGTGTACTGTGTCTGAACTATTTCAGCTGTATAACTTACACTGTGCCCCAAAAGCTTGCAATTTTTGTCTTCTCTGCTCTAAATAAATAACTATTTTTGGCACTCTATCATATGCAGGAAAACTTGTCGATTTTAGCTATTCAGTCCATCTATGATGAGTCCATGCCTCGTCCTTGTAAAGAAATGGTACGAGGGGAGATTCTGCCAAGTGCTTGGATATTGGAACCTGATAGAGTAAATGGAAAAGACGTCACCAGAATCGTTTACATGGCACAGGTGAGAGATTCCATGCAAATGTTTTGATTCAGTTACACATCCAGTTGAGTCTAAGCATTTTCTGATGTCACCTAACCCATTTCTGCAGTGAGAATATTATACAAGTAAAATTAACGTTCATCTCAAGACTTGCAAAGTGCTCATACTAATGTATTATGTTGACAGATTTTAAATCATACTAAATTCAGTGAGATTGCTACTTTGTTGTGAACACAATGGTTGCCTGATTACAAGAGAGACTTAGTGTTCCAATATGTAACGTAGACTGGAACTTTGTTTAAGCTAGTATGGAGAGAATCATGTCAGGGCACCTGATTCCATATGTAGTGTAGACAGACCCCTTTATTGATATTACAGCATCTAAAGACTGGTTTACACAAGGTGTCGGGTCATGTGTCCCATATCTTAACTATTAGATTTTTAGTGAGCAAAATCTATACAGCACATACTTGCAATGTGTTGAGCTCCGATAAGTGCCATCTGCCTAGAGCAGTGGTTCCCAGACTTGTTCTACTGCTTGTGCAGGGAAAGCCCCTGGCAGGCTGAGTTGGTTTGTTTACCTGCCATGTCCACAGGTTCAGCTGATCATGGCTCCCAGTGGCCATGGTTCGCTGCTCCAGGCTCATGGAAGCTGCAGCCACTAAGTCCCTCAGCCTGTGCCTGGAGCAGTGAACTGTGGCCACTGGGAGCGGTGATCGGCCGGATGTGGCAGGTAAACAAACCAGCCTGGCCCACCAGGGGCTTTCCCTGCACAAACGGCGGAACAAGTTTGGGAACCACTGGTCTTGGGTTAGAAAGGTAATGGTGTTTCAGCGTATAGTGTACACTGCATAGTTTGTCAGAGCAGCTTGTTCTCATGAATTTGGAGCTCACTTATTAAGCAGTTAATTTGTGGTTTGATTTATAGCTTGTGACTTTACATTTGCTCAAATCATACCCAAGCACTGCAATTGATAAGTTGATTGTCTCTCTCATACAACACCAGTATGAAGGAGGCAGGCTTAATTTTAACTTCAGACTTCACTGATACCACTTTTTCTTTGTATTTCTTCATCATCATTTGTGGCCTGTTGGCACAGGACTATAACTTGTGTTTACTGTGTACTCTTATACCATTTAGCCATTAGAAACCCACACTAGAAAAACTGTCTTGACTCAAAGCACTCACAAAAACCCTTCTATTTTAATTTCTGCAGGTTGATCTTGGTGCCCCAGCTATCCCTGCACGGCTTCTGAGCTCCATTGCTAAGCGGCAGCCTCTGGTGATTGCTAGACTAGCACATTGGTTTTGTTGTTAACTAGCAAAAAAGACACATTGTTACAGTGGGAGAAAGCAGCAAAGTACCAGGGAACAGATGTGAAAGTCTTTATCTTCCTCACAGAAAAAGTAAAATTTTGGCTTAGAAAACATTTTCAATCATGTCCCTCTTCAGAACCGGAGATGAGAAGCCACAGGCTAACCCGCTCTGTGCAAAGCTATTACTGAAACAAACACCTGGAAGATTAACAGCTCCAGGAATCGCTGTTCAAAGAGTTAACATTCTTAGGGTGCCTGGCCTTACCTGCGGTAGGTCCCTCCCAGCACTTGCTGTTCAGTAGTGGGGGGGGAAGTGCTGCCTGTCGTAAATCTGTCAGCAAAGACAGCGAGCCCTCACCTTGCAGGCAATCTGCCTGGGTGCAAAAGGCAGGTTACAGCCATTTCAAAATGCAATCCTTCCTTCTCTATGCAAGAGAAAGCCCTTGCCTAGAGAAACAAATCTGTTGTCAGATGCTACAAGAATGATGCTTACAGATGGAGGCTTCATAATAAACATTGTAGATAAAGTCAGCTTGCCCACCTGGAGGAGTTCTTAATCTTGGCAGGGTTAAAATGTTAACAGCATGACCAACTAATCATTCTACCCCCTGCTTGAATGAAGCTCTAGATTCAGTATATCAAATTGTCACTATTCAGCAACAGTGGCAAGAAAAACATACCTCAGGAGACAGTTTATTCATGTGCTACTACATGATCATAGTAATGCAGAATTAGGTGCTTTGAAGTGGAGAAACCAAGACTAGGGAGTAGAACTGATGATTCAAGTTGTTTCTAGAATTAAAATCCTGCAAACGTGAAAAGTTTAGTTTTGTTCTGATGGCTGTTCTATTCTCTCACCTGAACCAACCAGATTCTCTAGTTGCTAAGGTACAGAGCATTCATAGTTCCCTTGAAGCATTCCAAAGGGGCTCATATCTCCAGCTGAATTTTGTCTGAAGCTCCTGCTTTATATACAGAAAACCCTCTTTCTATAAAATTGTCATATACTTTTAAAAGAGTTACCCAAAACCTAAACCCTTACTATAGCAGAGAACCATTAAAAATATACATTAGGGAGCAGATGCTTGAAAGGGGTAAATGTCCACCCTGTCCAAGGCAGTACTGCACTTTAAATGTGATGAATGGGTATCTATCGCAAACATCCATCTTCAATAGCATACCAAAGGCTGGTTTTCTAAGTTAAGAAAAACAGCCATGAGTCTCCCCCCACAAAGGCAGACTTCAGTGCAGCCCACTTACTTCACTGAGGTTGCACATGCCTAATGGGGCAGAATTCAGTCCTTGAACTAGATACCTATTTGATCTGAATATTTTACTTAATTTTCTGAATCATTTGACACAAATCTTTGTTCTGGTGTGACAGGGATGAGTGATAGCTTAGCACCTACTCACTACAGACAACCACTGTTGAGTTTACTTCATTAAACACTCACCTGCCAGAGAAAACAAATTACAGAAATAGCTTTCAGCAAGTGACAAACCCCTGCACTGCACTCTAAAGGGATAACAACCCCTTTCCATAAAAAAAAGCCATTGTGTATGGATTTGTTACTTGGGGGTGGACTTTGTAAAGTGCAGGAAGCAGAACTCCTCCTCCAAGTACCCCAGAACCCTTTGATTCAGACTTAGCAGTAGCTGCAGCACATTGCAATTGGGAAAGGTATGAAATCTTCGTATGACCCATCAAATATTTGCTGTTTAAGTGAAAGGTTTGCTTATTTTCCATTATTTTGGACATGGCACTCTGTTAATGACAAAGTAATATTTTCAGGAACAACATCTAAAAGGACTCAAGGAGGTTAACAATGACAGTGCCTGTTGAAAGATAATGTCTTATTGTACAGTGCATCAGATGTTTATTTTTATAAATGCATATGTTTTTTTCTATGTTTACAAATTAAGTTATTTTTATATGCTGAAGCTAATTTTTATTTTTACTAGTATCCAATTAATATAAGCTTTTTTTAAATACAGTCACCAATTGATACTAAATAGCCCTATTTATACAAATGTTTTCTTTTGCAAATATAACAACATTTATGGTACTGTTAATGTGTGGGATTGGTTTGTTTAGAAGAAAAGTAGGGAAAAACAAATACATCAGCTAGCTTTTATCAAGACTAGGCAAAAACTTCCTGGCAGTATTTTACTATCATTATAGTAGTAAATTGGAATGATAGTGAATCAAACCAATTGTACTGTATCTCTTATCCCATCTTGCTCTCAACAAGGATTGCTATTTTCATATCAACAATAAATGGTATTTTCTACATAGAGAGAAAATGCCCCAAGCGACATTCAGTGTCTTGACTCAACATGCTAGGTCTACTCAGCAAGACATTTTCAGCCCCTCACAAAATGTGATTTAATGGTCATTAAAATGATTTAGGAAATAACTGAAAGGCTTAGTTCGTTGATGATTAAAGATGAGGCCTTCCATAACACCCTCTAAGGCAAAATTACCTATTAATGTCTATAATTTATCTAATTCTCTATGAAAAATACAAACAGCACAAGACATCTGCAGTTCCTTCAAAGCACTATAGCAGCTTTTTCCATACAATTCAATGCCTAGCAGTTAATTTGGAGGTAGTGACATCAGGAGTATAGCACTGAGTCTACTTCAGACTTCTCAAGATGCACTGTAGGGTATCACTCCCCAGGTGGTCAGCTAGATTTTCACATTTTTTGGATGGCAACTGTTTTCTACAGAAGGGGAGGGAAAGCTACTGGGATGAGTGCTCCTAACCTCTCACCATCAGCAGCAGCCAATAAAGAACAGGCATAGAGCCTGCAATGCTTGTGTAAAGACAAGTGGAGAGGGAGAGAGCAGGTCATTCCTGTGCTTAGCTAGACTCAAAGGAGGCAGAAGGGCCTCTTCCCAAGAGAAGCATACTTCCTCCTCTCTCCCCCCCCCCCCCCAATAGTACCTCACTCCAGAGGGATTCACTTAACTCTGGTGTTCTACTCAGTGTGTGTTCAATTTATGAACTGACCAGTCAACCATGCTTCATTAGGAACTAGAAGTATGCAATCAGGCAGCAGCAGTGCAGTACTGTTAAATGTAAACTACTAAAGAAAACAACTTTCCTTTTTAAAAAATTTGACAGGGTAAAGGAACTATTTCTGTAAATGTTCAGTTGTAAACTTTTGAAAGAATATTTCAGAGTTATGAACAGCCTCCAGTCTTGAGGTTCTCTTACAACACTTAACATGAGGATCCAGCTTTCAACATAATGCTCAAGGTGCTGTAGGGTATCAATCCTAACTACTATGGGTGATTTGCTAATTTCTTTACTCAAACTACAGAAGAACTATATGTACCCCACTAGAGAGCAGACTGAAAATGGAAAGTCTGTTACCTGATTTCTTTTCTAAGCCAGGCCCATCACAGACAATTAGGCTGTGCCTGTATTCCTACAAACACCAGATGCACTTCAGCTTTTTCATAGGGCTTGGCCCCTCTTCATAAGAGCTCCTAAAGCTGTACAGGAACACAGTCCTTGCTACATAAATTCCTGAAAAGTAAAGGATGATAGCTATATACTTGGACTCTCAGGAAGCCATGGTATAGACAGCCAAAGAATGTATCTTGGGAGGGTGAAATCAGTCCCAGAAAAGAAATAAGGACATTTTGTAGAGGCCATTGGAACATGAATTGGGGAGGGGGATGGGGAAGGTGCAGGACAGGAGAGAAAAATCTGCCCCATCCCTAAAATAAGTAGTAGTCATTGATGGTGGCAGTGGTGGTTGTTGGGGTTAAGGGGGACCCTCACATGGGCACACAAGCCCCAAGAGCAGTTGCAGGAAGTCCCTGAAATAAAAGGGGATAAGGTGTGGCACACAGGGTGCTTGCAGGGATGCAAGGCGTTCCTGGTGTGTGGAATAAATGATCTACACAAGCTACAAGTGTGCAACACCCAAGTAGGTGCTTTTCTCAGACCAAGCATGCACTATGATGCTTTCAGATGAAGTAGTTTTGGGCAAAATGAGGGAAGAATTAACTTGTCCTTGTAGTTTCATCGACCCTTCTTGCTGACACAGTAGGAAGCAGGTCTTCAAACAGAAAAAACAAATCAGACTGAGCCATTAGAATCTATTGTACTGTGGGTAAAACCTAGGCCTGACTGTTAGTTTGAACGGAAGTGCTGCCCCAGGGACCTCAGTGCCACTGAAGGAGCCTGAGGTTGTAACCCTCTTTAGTGCTAACACAAGATGAGATGGTGGGAGGCCTTACACCAACATCTAGGCTATCCAGAAGACCTGGTTTCCTGGGTTTTTAATGGTGTCCAACTACAAGGATCAAAGGAATGGTGTCTATACTCTTGTATAGACAAGGTAGTGGAAGGCCTGTGCAAAGCAAGGGAAGCGCTTTAGAGGGTATTCCTTCTTGTTTAGGATTTGCAACTCAAAAGATTTTGTCAAACTCCAGTAATCTGGGCCAGAAAATCCTACCTGCTGGGAAAATGGAGTGGAGACTTTTGGGTCAGGTCCAATATCTCATGGCTTCTTAAGAATCTGGAATGACAGGAATGCTGCCTCTATCATCATTTCATAATTCTTCCCAGTAGTGGAAATGGAGAGAAAAGCATGGAGAAGCTGATATGGCCATCTGTGAACTCCACAGCATCTAATCCTATTGGTCTTTGCCTGATGAGGTAAGATTTTCACCTTGACATTTCACCTGAACATGAACAGATCCCATCTAAGGTGGCCTAACTCCCTGGATATCAGCTGGAGAATTTATAGGTTCAGGGGCCACAGCTGCTGACAATTTATCTAGCATACTGTTATGTTCAGCAGCTTCATTAGGTGGATTGCCACCATGGAGGCAATGTGACCTTGTGCTCAGGAAAACACCTGGACTGCAGGGATATTTAAACTTCACCTCCTTATGTTCCTTTGTCACTTTATATATACCAAGGTCATTGTGTTCTAGATGTCCAGCAGAGCCAATGTGACCACTCATCTCTAGAAAGCTGGAGCCTTTTTTGGCCTTCAGCATCACTTGTGTATTGTGGTGCCCCAAGTGGGCTCCTCACCTTGAAAGGCTGGCATTAGTGTAGCTGTGTTCAGGAATGTGGAGGAAGCATCCTTTCATCACATGGGGTTCTTGTTTCCACCGAGGGAATGAATTAGTGGATGGTAAACTTTCCTTTCCTTTCCATCTCTTGTTGAGAATCCCTCAAAAGGCCAAAGCCTATCAGAGGAACCTCCAAAGTTCTCTCTCATGTGCAGGCTCACACAGGACAAGAAGAACTAGAAGGAATAGACAAAGATGGATTGATGCCAGGTATTGACACATCTTGTAGTCTTGTTTGCCAGAAGTTGGGAATGAGCGACAAGAGATGGTTCATTTGATGATTACCTGTTCTGTTCATTCCCTCTAGTGCACCTGGCACTGGCCACTGTCAGAAGGCAGGATACTGGGCTAGATGGACCCTTGGTCTGACCCAGTAGGGCCATTCTTATGAGGTATCCAAAGATCATGCTCCGATTAGCATGGGGTCTAAGAACAGGTATAAATAAATTCCTAGACTCCTCACCCAGGCTGCTAGCTTTGTCAGTGGATTAACAGATAGCGTAGCATTTTGTATTGACAGGAGCAATTGCTGTAGGCAAACCAGAGAAACTGCCAATTACAACATCTGATGGGATTATGCAGATAAACCTCTTCCTGGTCTAACAGTGGAAAAGGTCTCCTGGAGAGATTGCAGAGAGAGGCGAAGTTAGAATGTCCATTTTATTTATCATCTTTGCTGACTATGCTTTTTGAAGTCTAGGATGGCCCAGTCTCTTCCTAACCCTTTTCTCACTATGAAGAAAGTAGAGCAGTGCCCTGAACCTCTTTCCTGGGACAGGTTTTATCACCATTAGCTCTAGCAGGTGTAAGATTTCCATCAGAATGACAACGTTTTCTTATCCCTGGAGTTTGGAGAGAGGATGAAGGAAGTTGAGGAGCCTGGCACTCCAGAGAGCATCCATACTACAATGACACTCATTTCCACCTGTCTAAAGTTGATTGGAACCATCTGAATGGGAAATGAAGCATGCAGCTCCTTATGTTTATCTCCATATGAATGCAGGCTCTGTTGCAGTTATACTGACTATAAGATGACTTGTGGACTTACCCCGGAGGAGCCTTGATAAAACAGACGAGAGAGGTGGGAAAAAAAAAGATGTTGCTTGTTATTGCCCCGGAAGAAACTTTAAAAATTAAGAGGCTAAAGGGCAAGGAAGAAGGCCTGAACTACCACTCTGTTTCCACCATCAGTGGCAGACAGCCTAATGCCATGACACAGACAAACCCTGGAGCCTGGAGGAGAGCCTCCAGCATTCGCAGGAAGAGAGGTGCAGCCCAACAGTCTTGGACTAATAAATAATCAGAATAAAAAAAACTGATTACAAGTAATATGAACATACAACTCACCAGCCAGCGCAGGGACAACATGTTGGCAAAGTCAGTGTTACACCTGAGTTGTCTGAAATAGACCCAGCAACTTCACTATTACAACAAAAGTCTTGCAGAGTGTTTACAGGATGAGTGCAGCTCCCCAGCTATGCTTCTTAGAGATGGGTATCCTTGTGTGCTTTAGTTTCCACCAGTTTAAAAAAAAAACTCAATGAGTGACTGTGTGCACTTCTAGCTTTATATACTTGCAGTTCAGACACAAAACAGGCCTCCATTTTGATAATCTCTTTATTACAGCAAATCTGACAGCTTTACTGAGATATCAACAGTGAAATGGTCATGTTATACTGAGCCCTGAAGAACAAGTGTGTGTAGCATGAAGAAGCACACCTGTTCTTTCAGTTCATACTGTGACAGCTGTTCCTGTCCACACATTTTGTTCACATGATATGGTATTACTGAACAACCTCAGCATGATGACAGGAAACAAAAAACACTGACAAGACAGATACCTGGCATCTGCAGTCTCCTTCAATCCAGCACCCAACAGTCTGAGTAGGTGACAAAACTACTCAAAATAGTTGCAACATGCACATTGTCCTCTTTGGTTTCCCTCATTTTCTCTGTGTCCAGTAGACTTTAATAGTAGCCAGATTTATGCAGTCTGATTTTTAAACAATTTAACTCCTTGACATTTCATTTTCTACCCCAGGAGTTCCAACCCATACCAGCAAAAGAGAGGCTAATTAGCAATAGAAATGGCCATACAAACAGCCTAGGATTCACCTTGTCTAGCTGTCCTGCTTATGTAACACAATATTTGCTTTTGAATAACCTGTATTTAGTGAGGAAAAGACACTCCATCGACCTGTTAGGCAAAAAGAAAAGAAAAAAATCCTTCCTTATACAGGGAGGCAAATCCTATGCAAACTCTCTGATGAGTGACTAATCTTATTAAAAACCCTTGGAACATTGTATTTAAGATACTGAAAATTAGCAGCCCCTCTTTGTTGGCAGTTTCCCTTTTAAGGTGGATCCATGAGGATGGACAGCACTCAGCAGCATGCCATGAATAGGACTGCTTCCTTCCAGCATCCTAGTGATGCTATTTCATGGGAGTTCTGTTACATTTCCAATCTAGTTACTCTAGTCTGTGCTTATCACGCACAAGTCTTTCTATGAAAGAACCCCAAACTCAAGGCAATAAGGATTTTAAAGACAGTGAGTAACAGATACATGGCATTTATGCTCACACTACAAAAACAATGCCTCTTAAAATACTGTCAGCTCTCCCTAGTAAAAAAGATAACCAGATGATCTCCCCCTCAATTCTATAAAAACCATGAAATAGAAGTGCTGCTTTTGTTAAGTGAGACACAAACATAGGCATGAATGTCCTTTAAAATAATATCTGACCCAATGCTCCAAAATATTTTTTTGTGATTTTACTTTTAAAATGTGTCTTAAAAAATTTAAAAAACAAACCTTCAAGCTTGAGCTCATGGTGAAAAATAAATATCCCTCCATCTCCTTGGGCTATAGTTTGACTTCTTCCTTCTCCTGGTAGCACAGTGTATTTTCTAAAAGAGTCCATAAGAAATCACACTAAGTTAAGATAAGAGATGGCACCTTGGGAAACCACCAGAAATCCCTCCAGCAATGTAGCAGGTTTTGTGCACTAGAATGGATTCCAGACTCTGTTCAGAGCCTCTTGCTGCAGGAGTACAAGATGTGTTTCCACTACAAGTATGGATCAGCAGCTGTGAACCACAGTCAGGTTCTTAAAAGAGAGTTCCAAACTTAGAGAGCAACTCTTAGAAGCATTTCCATTTGCAGATGTAAACCCCTCCAAACACTTTGAGGGATGTGTGTTCCTGTCACACCTAGTGACTCCTTCAAGGGAAAGTCTGATGCAGTTTTTGCACAAGTGACCCTTCAATGCATTGTGATCCAAGCAAGAGGCTTACTGCATGGACTCAGCAGCAACATCAAATTCCACATGTCGAGTTCTCCTCAGATTGTCTGCACTAGCTTTCTGCTGCCACAGTACCTCTTGGTTGTCTCACCAATTCACAAGGCCTAGTCCTGGATTCTGCAACATGATACTCTGATATAAATATTCTAGAGATAGTTTCCAATTCTTCCAAGAAATCCTGCAACAAACAATGCAAATCAGAGACCATCTTTTAAAAGTGTGAGCCAAGGGATACAAACTTCTTTTGAATAATATAAAGTTCAGATTTCATAAGCAAAAACAGGATCAAAGTTTTGTGTTGGGATGTTAATATAATGACACAGACTATACCAGTAAAAACAGTTAAAGCACAGTGGAAGAGACCACAGCTGCTGAAGTGATAAGATATACCAAGCCTTCCCTTTGATCCCTGTGCCCATCTTAGTTTATATACTAACCTGATATCAGCACCTAAAAATCATTGCCTGATTCTTAAAGGTGCTGAGCACCTGCAGTTTCCATTAACTGCAGTGGGATTTATGGGTGTTGAGCACATCAAAAAATCAGACCACATTTAGTCAGAGGACTAACTTGAAGCTCCCACATTTCAAACATCTAGCCAGCAGGTTAGATTCTCTAGTGCATTATGGTGATGGCAAAGAGGCTGAAAAGCAGCTGGATCTTGCCAGCTGAGAATTTCCCCTGGCATAGAGAAGTTCTGAGCTGGAGCAGATCCAACATACCCAGCCCCCTGTGAGCCTGGCCAGGTGTGCTGCACTTCAGCTATCCCCAGCTAGTTTATGGTTTCTTGGGGACCACTGTCAGCTGGTATAGCGGCAGGTTTTCTAATCTATACTGGAGCAGGGCAGGCACAGATCCAGCCTAAGAAAACCCCCCTACACACACACACTTTATATTGCACCAAGCAGAAACTCTGCATAGACAAGAATCTGGACCTAGGTCTTTGAGAGAGGGGTACAAAAAAATTAAAGCTAAAAGCCAAACTGACACAGCATCCTCATATTCATGCCTGAATATCAAAATGAAAAATACTTACTGAGGACCAGAGAAGTTCTTGGAGGCTATGCAAGCAGTTCTCTATCTCTGCATTTCCCATCAGACCATGACCAACAAGACCATGAAGCATAAACAGGAACAAATCCCACTGCAGAAAAAACAAGGAGTGTCAAATTCCTCAAGATGGGCTATGGCCTGCATCTATTTACTGCTCTGTAAGAACTCTGTACAAGTTATGTTTTGAATTTACTCCAATCTGTATTATGGGGAAAAAACAAAGGTGAAAAGAGGAAGTGAACTATGGCCCTGGGTTCTGGGGCTTCCTTGCAGCTCATCTAGTCTTGGTTTTTCTATTCTACAATAAAACAATCACACCATTTCAGTGTTGATAAATGCAAAGTAATGCACATTGGAAATTTAATCCAAATTATACATACAAAATGTTGGGGTCTAAATTAGCTACTACCACTCAAGATCTTGGCGTCATTGTGAAGCATTTTATGAAAACATCTGCTCAATGTGCAAAAACACAAAGAATGTTAGGAACCATAAGGAAAGGGATAAAAAGACAGAAAATATAATAATGCAACTATATAAATCCACATCTCAAATACTGAGTGCAGTTCTGGTTGCCCCATCTCAAAAAAAGATCTATTAGAACTGGAAAAAATACAGAGATATGGAACAGCTTTCATATGAAGACATTAAGGCAGCTGGGACTGTTCAGCTTCGAAAAGAGACAACTGCGGCAAGATATGATAAAGATTTATTAAATAATGAATGGTGGGGAAAAAGTGAATAAGGAAGTATTTATCCCTTCACAACACATGAACCAGGGGTCATCCAAAGAAATTAATAGGGAGAAGGTTTAATACAAATATGAGGAAGTACTTCACACAATGTCAACCAGTCAAACTCCTATTTCTGGCCTTCACAACATCCCCTGGCAATAACTGGGTTAAAAAAAGATTCCATAAGTTCATGGATGATAGGTCTATCTATGGCTATTAGAAAAGATGGCATGGATGCAACCCCATGCTCCCATTGTCCCTAAGCCTCAGACTGCCAGAAGCTGGGACTAGATGACAGAGGATGGATCACTTGATAAATTGCCCTGTTCAATTCACTCCCTCTGAAGCACCTTGCTCTGGCCACTGTCTGAAGACAGGATACAGGGCTAGATGGACCATTGGTCTGATCCAGTACAGCCATTCTTACGTTTATTTTCAGTTCTGGATTCCCAGCTGGAAATAGAGTAAGTGTTTCCTGCCCAGCTCAAGGACAGGTTGGGAATGCCTGTCTAATTTTCAACAAAAGCGGATATCCTGGTCTGGATCTACACAGAAAAATTCTTCAGACCCAAAGTTAACCATGGGGCCATTTACGTTTACAGTGCTATAATCTCTCAGGTTGATCATCAATTTTATCATTTGTTCTGACATTAAACTGAACAAATTCTAGTGTCACTTGCATCTCCCCAAACATAAATATCACAGTCTGCCTTCTTGACAAAACTATACACTGCTCTTACTTTTCCGCTGTCCCTGAAGAAACTCATTGGCAGCTGAACAGAGAGCCAAATCTTGCTGGCCTTACTCACATGATAGTCAGTCACAGAAATCAACAGAACTCCAGTGTGAGTACAGCAAGCAGGATTGGGCAGATGGTTCTGGAGAGCTAAGGAAGTCCCACCTCACGTTGCTTGACTTCTGCGATGTAACCGACATTCTTCCTGCTGAACATCAGCTGAACGGGAACAGGTGTCCAAAAGTCTTCCTTCCAAACTGACAGCAGCGATTTCAGAAGGCCATAGACAGCATTCTTCCCTCGCTGTCTTTCAGGTTTCTTCTGGATCTGAGGCTTAAGGCCCTGGATAGGAACACGATCTGAAACTATGGGATGGAGGGGATGGACCAATACAGTTTATTACTATTACATTTACAGTCATCTTGGTACGTGCAGCACATTGTTAGTGAGCTGACAGGGACCAATACAGTTTATTACTATTACATTTACAGTCATCTTGGTACGTGCAGCACATTGTTAGTGAGCTGACAGGCTTCGTTAGCACCAATACAAACACCAAGGTGAAAATATTCACAAAGAGGCAGTGCAGAGCCACAGTTTCTACTGAGGAGGGTCAGAATCTTGGAACATGCAAAATTCTGGGTTCTGCACCCAAGACAGAAAACACCGCAGACAAGAAATAGAAGTCTGTTCTGAAGTTGACTCTACTGGCCTATTGCCCACAAAGCTGGGAGAAGAAAGCAATATAACTAGCTACTAGTTTTTAGTCTAACAGAATGGGATGTAGTTGTCACTCCTACAAAGGGCAGTGGTTACTTTAACTGAATAGAACATTTAAATAAAAAAAAATGTACACTTTGCATTAATAATTTTACTGATAGATTAGTAGATCCTAGATTTACGTGGGGACGACTTTATAGTGGATGAACTGTTTTCTCTAAGGACAACATTCATTTTTAATTATTCTTATTACAGTACTTCTAAATACAGCTAAACAATGAATCCTAAAAAACTCAGACCTTCCCTGTAGTTTGTCATCTCATGGAAAGATAGAACTGCATTTCCAGCCCCCGCCCCCCCCCCCCCCAAAAAAAGAAAAAAAAAAGGAGTTTAGCATGTTTCAT
Source organism: Lepidochelys olivacea (assembly GCF_965140295.1). NCBI lineage: Eukaryota > Metazoa > Chordata > Testudines > Cheloniidae > Lepidochelys > Lepidochelys olivacea. The sequence continues at coordinate 65,289,570 of NC_140416.1, read as the reverse complement.
CCTTCCAAGGTACAGGAAACTGCTCTCTAAAAGGGGAACATTTCAAGGGGAGCCCTACTCCCTCTGAAGGCTCTAGACAGCAGAGATATGGAGACTGGCCAGGGGGAAAGCTCTGCACCCACATGATTAGCTAGAAGTGTGTGAGGTGTAGATGCATATCAGGTATCAGAAGCCATAATCTGACACATTTAGCAAGAGGGGAAATCACATACTGTAGTTGGCTGCTGCCAAGAGATCCAGGCAGTAATGCACTCGCTGAACCTGCACAGAGGGTTCACTGATCCACATGAAATGAGCTAATGACTTTCTCTCACAAGAGAGGCATGAAAACTGGAATCAAATATTACGTTTAGGAAAATGTTCAATTCCAATAATCCAGAGACAGGGATCTCAGAGCTCACTGCGTGTCTGAATGAGGGGGCCAAGAACTGGGAGGGGAAAAAAGGGTGAATGAGGTAAATATGTATTTGAAGGAGGTCAGCTCAAAAGAATGATGTTTGTGAGGGGTTTTAAGAAAGCAATCTCCCAGTCATCCTGTGGGTTTTGCAATGCAATGTCTTTGCAGATCCAGTGGCACTTTTGTTACAAGAGAGCCAACAAAACTCTGAATTAAAAGCAGGGAGACCTAAGGGGCACTCAGAGGTGAAGGGAAAGCAGTCAGCATTAACAATGCACAGACGTCACAACTGGCTTACCTAGGAGAGATGCCAACTCTACAGTGCACCTAGCCAGCTGCTGCTCAGAGGTGGGACACATGAACTGAAAACATAAAATTGGCATGTCACCATCAGGGAATCATCCCAGAACCTGCAGCCTCTGGTTCAGACTGATCAGACAGGAGCTTTGCATTAAAAATAATTAGGAAAGGCACAAGCAGCAACAACAAGAGCCACAGAGTTGCTGACTCAGGGTCATTAAAGAAGGCATGGTTGGAAAGATGTAGGAAATTCTCCATGAAAATAATCAGTCTTCACATACCCACATATGACATGCAAATATCTAGGGTCAGAGAATGAAACTTATCTTTGCCAAGTCTGATCTCAGATGAAAGGTGCCCCCCTACCATGAGCTGAGACAGGTTCATTACACTAACATGTACACAGATGGCTCAGAAAGCACTGCATACTTCTTTATTTCTACCTTTCTGCACTGAAGTGTTTGGCTCAGTCTTTTCAGCAAACACTCCAGCTGGACATAGGGAATTCCTTCATCTTCATCCCTGGGTCCCACAGCAATACAGAGCACGTCCTAGACGAAAAGGCAACAACAGCTCATCCTTTGCATTTCTAGAGAGATCACTGGACTGAAGATTAAGCAATTTACAACCATTCCTTAATTGTCACAAAAAAACCCAAAACAACCCATTCACAGCCCATGAAGGAGGCTAGTATTATCCCCACTTTACAAACTAGGAAATGGAAGCAGAAATATTGCCACCAATTTTTTCAAACTTGGGTGCCTAACCTCAGGCACCCAAATCTATATTTAGGCATGTAATAAGTGCCCTCACTTTTGCCCGTAGCTCTCACTGATGTCAATAAGGGAAACAGCCTCTCACCACCCTTGCAAATCACATCACTTATTTAGCCACCCAAATTTCAAAGTTCTGGTCTAAGTGATTTGCCAAAAGTCACAGAGAGTCAGTGGTACAGCTGGTAACAGAACCCAGGTCTTCTGACCCCTGCCTCCATCCTCCATCTTGTGTCTCAACCATGACATCATCTTCTGCTTTTCTAGGAGGCTCAACACCATTATTACAGGAGTGTTATATATCACACTCAAAACAAATGTGTAGCATTAACTGTCTGGTTCCTTGGATCATATTTTTCCTGATGCCGTGTGTGGTTAACACCTAGCATCACCAGTGACTTACCGACCAGCACTAGTATCCTTGAATGACAACTAAAGGGCAGAACTTCAATTAGAAGACATGGAAACAACTATGTTTTAGAACATTAGAAGGATTATGTCAGATATAGTGACTCCAAATTTAAGCTTTGCAAAAAGCAAAATTAAAAAAAAAAAAAGATCTTCATATAACTTTCCATGATTTTTTGTTGCAATTCCAGTGGAAACGCTTGTTACTTTTAACAAAACACATTCTGCTGCAGCCAAAACATTGGAGGCAGTGGCCTAGAACATGTGAAACTGATAGGAATTTGACTATTGCTACTCTACTTTCACTACCCATGTAAACAGAAATTAAACTCAGAAAAACAAGCAGAATAAATAGTGAAAAGCAGATGAGATTATTAATATTCTTTCACTTAATTTCAGGTGATGGTGACATAACTGTTTGGGTTTTTTTTTAATTATGAATTCTAAGAGAACAGCATCCATTTAAGCCTGGGACAGGAGAGGTAGGAAGGCAATCTGGAAAAATCAAGCCACCCCACCACTCCCTTCTTTCTCTGTAACTTCAATTCCCCCTAAATCCAGTTGAGTGTAGAGGAGAAGGCAGGCAGGCAAACCCCTTTCTATGGATTTGCACTGATGTAGCTGACTGGAACTCAGCAAAACAATTCTGTTGGTGCATAAGGAGGAACAGAATCCAGCTAGCTCTGCAGGGCTGATAAGGATAAAGACCAGGAAATACTTATTTTAGACCCTGAAGTCAGCAGAGCTCACTGGGGAAAAAAAAAAAAACAAAACACACTGAGAGCAGATCTGCAGTGTAAGGAGGAACCATTTTGACATAGTCATTCTTCAGGAAAGAACTGCACAGAACTCTCAATAGGGCAGGATGGCTCTTACATCCCCAAAACAGGGACTCTGGACTGAGGTAAGTGAAGTTAGATGGACATCTCCCCTCTCCCCCCACGGCCATGTCACCATGAACACTGTATTTGACAGGGTCCCTGGAGACCAGAATGCTGATCTCTAAGCAGCTCCTGGAAGGGAGTGAGAAGCAACATAGGCGCACTCCCCTCCACTCCCACCCCATCCAGGCTCAGAGCTTGTTCCTTTGAACTGTGACAGCTTAACTGTACCCAGGGGAGGAAAGTAAAAAAAAATATCAATGTAACCAAGGAGACAGTGGAAGTTCTGTACTTTGATCTCATTGATGATCTGAGAGGGGAACGGAGCATGATGCTGGCAGTCGGGGGGACAACCTTTCCTCTCCCCCTGTGCATCTTCACTGGGCAAGGAAGGCCCCTGGACTCTCAACATTCGATTAAAGGTAGTTCTCACTTCTCTTTTGATCAGTGCTGTAAGAAAGAAACAACAGGGCTTATTACATTCATATTTTTCTCACAAGGGATATGGAGAACAGGGTTTCGAGAAACCACATCATGGGGTGCTCCCTCAAATCTTTCTCCACTGAGTGGTATCTCAGGACCAGCATAAGGAATGTGTTAGGTTTCCAACATCCCAGCCTCTGAGCTCCTATTCCTTCTCATAATCATAGGCTCCCCTCCCACCCTGGGCATGGGCAGAGCCAATGCTGTACCCACAGCTCTTCTCAGAAGTGTAGGTTAATGGTAATATCTAGCCCATCTCAGTGTGTCCTGTGAACATCAATTAAGCAGGAGATAAACTAGCATCACTATTAGGTAGTGTTACACTAGAAAGCTGAACTGGTGTGTTGTGCCAGTTTACACATCAGTGCTTTAGAATGCCCGCACTAGCCATCACATCAGTTCATGTTCTGAGCCCAACATCCACGCTAGTGCTGTTCTAAACCGTTTTTGCTGCAATGCCTATGGGGTACCTATCCCGTAGTTCTTGGCACAACTCTCAGAAGCAATGACTTCTGAGAGATTCTGAAATGCTACCAATGCACTATGGGACAGAAGCTGGAGAACTATATGAATCATTTCACTACCATCAATGCTAGCAGTAAATCAGTGCAATCTGAAATGGCTCTCATTAAACTGGCGTTCTGCTGAAAGCAATTCCAATGTGAGTAGTACCTATTCTGCAGGCAAGCCCTAAGAAGTAGTAATTGGTGTGGACACAAGGTATTTTACAAGCACGCTGAAGGGACCAAGCAGATCTTAGCGCTGTAAACGTCTAGTGCAGACAAGACTTTAGCCCAAGTGACAGATTAAGGGGAAGCCTCCCATCTTGTAGAACGCAGCACCCCCCAAACAGACTCCTGACCTCAGATCCTGAAGTGACCTAAAGGCCAAAGTTTGAGAACTCAAAACCTTGGAACATGCACTTAGGGTTAGAAACCAGATGGGTGAGGACACCAACCCCTTCCCCTGCTTCTAAACACGTATGGATGGGCAGGACAAACCTCTGACTACAAGAAAACCAGGGAGAGCATGTACTTCATTACACTGGAAAGACCTCTCTCATCTTACAAAAGTCCCTGCCTTCAAGTCAGGAGCAGCCACAGTGCAGAGAGCTGAGGCCTACCTGTGATGTTGGTTGCCAGCCAGCTGCAGGCCTTCTCAGTAGCCAGTCCCACCACAATGTCTTCTGCACTGCTCAAAACCTTTGAAATGGACAAAGCAGCAGTGTTAGTTATTGCCATTCACAGGACAACCCTGCCCTGCTGGGCAGGGAGAGACAAAGGCACAAATTCTCTAGGGAAGAGTCTTCATTTCAACATACATTGTGTTCAGAGTCAATACATGCGGCTCCTGATAAACGCAAATGGGACAAGGCCGCTGTCATGGAAACTGGGTTCTCAAATGATCAAAAGGGTCCTTTTACACACATTCTCTACATGAAGCCCATTGACTCAGGCAGTATTTGGTGCTAAGGAAGATGTATTACATTAATGTATAATTAATGTAACATAAATTAAGTATGATTAACAAATTACATTAATTGCAATGGGAGTTAACTGTGAAGTCACATGGTAATGTAAACAACAGTTAACTATTTTGCTGCTGGATTATTTTGACTGAAATGCCCAGTTAACTCAGGGTGATTTTATATTCGTGTGTCAGTAAATTCGACCCTCCTATCACGGAGGGGTTTAAAAGTGACAGCAATGGCGATACAGGAATACCGAGCAGGACTAAAGGCAAGGCCTTTAATAGACATGGTACATACTGCTGCTGATGTCTCTTCTGACAGCAGCACTCTCACAGCCTCAGGCCCTTTCAACCTGCAAAATCTGCAAATAAAAAATGGCAAAGAAAATATACTGTTGTGTCAGCCAAAGCTCTAGTGCAGGGGTTCTCAAACTTCATTGCACAGAGACCTCCTTCTGACAACAAAAATTATTACATGACCCCAGGAGGAGGGACCGAAGCCTGAGCCCCGCTGCCCTGGGTTGGGTGGCCAAAGCCGAAGCCCAAGGGCTTCAGTCTCAGGCGGGGGCCTGTAACCTGAGTTTCTCCACCCAGGGCCGAAGCCCTTGGGCTTTGGCACTAGGCCCCAGCAAGTCTAAGCCAGCCCTAGCAACCCCATTAAAATGGGGTTGTGACCCACACTGAGGTCCTGACCCACAGTTCAGGAGCCGCTGCTCTAGGGTGACAGTCAGAGATGTCCCTGCAGGGACTTCCACCTGCTTTGTTACATTTTACCATGTGAACATCTTAGTGGGTCCCACAACCAGGCAGGATAGAACCAGGTAAGCAAAGTTTTAATAACAGGTTCCTGCTATAGGCAGTTGAGCCGTAACACCCAGGATTCATTCCTTCCTTCCTCTCCAAAAGAGGGGAAAATACAATGACTGAAGCTTAAGTCAGTTTGGAGCTGGAGGCAGCTAGAGTACACAGGACTGTATCCTCCTCAATTCCTTCCTAGGAATAGAAGGCATTCGAAGGGAAACTGAGCTCAGATTACAGGGATGCAGCTAAACACACCAGCGCATCTGAAGCAGAGGTTGGGAGTTTTAAAAATATGTGTGTAATCTCAGAGTCTATACATCATTAAGGAATCTGCAATGAAAAGGAAGAGAAATGACTAATTTAAGTAGCTTCTCCTGCTTACTCTCTGCCTTTGTGGAGAGCCTGCGCCCCTTCGTCGTACAGCTGAGCACACACCTCGTCCAGCAGTTTGCTATGATTAGCATCCTCTTCCTTTACCTTATCCTGCAGCATGACCTCTGCCCTTTTGACCAGCTCTGCTACCAGCGTTGCCCTGTTACAAGCCAACGGGACAACAGAGAGAACAAGCCAGGAAATCAGTATATAGCCCTTATATCCTGCTTCAAGAGGGGCACCATTTTCCTTTAGACCACAAATGAAACAAAACACTGAGATTAAAAACTCCATCACATGTTATTAATCTATCTCCCCCCTCCACAATAAGATCTTCTCATCCCAAGCCCATTGGAATTCATTGCCACAGGATGTTGTTGAGGCCAAAAACAGTGAGATTCAAAAAGGGAATGTAGGTTTCTATAGCTAACAAGAATATGCAGAGTTACCAGTGATTGCTAATAAATTTTGGAAGACAAATTAAACCTTGTGCCTCAAGGCCTAAACCAATCTCTAACTATTAGGGTTTAGGATGAGACCCAACATGAGGGGCAGATTATCCCACATCTGCCTACTGTGACGTGTCTTAAATCTTCCTCTGAAGCATCTGGTGCTAGCCACTAGAGATACAACACTAGGCCAGAAAGACTACAGGCCTGATCCAACATGGCAATTTTTATGTTTCCATGTTCACTCTAAACAGACATAATCCAAAGTAACAAGGGATACACAGCTTTCCCCTGAAGATGCTCACAGAAACACCCTAGGTCACTAAGCTCTTTTGGGAGCGCTAGTGCAGACAGGACTTCAGGCAGGCAGTCACCAGCACCCTACCTAGACTAGCACTCGCATTAGTTTCCACCAGGAACTGGCAGCACTGATCTCAGAGAGTAGTAACACAGGGACATTTTAGAGCAATCACCCAAATGTAGACAAAGCATTACAGTCAGCAAGGGAAAGTGTCTGCTTACACGATCTATGGACTGGTAATCTCTGGCCGAGTCTTACTGAACAGATGTCTTATGTCATAAAGCCACCACTGTTTGGCCCCTCAGTAGAGAGGCCAAGGGTAAATGGGACAAGACAAGGAACCAAACTCCCTTCCTCACCCCTAAAAGTGGATCCCCATCTGACCAGAGTAATACATGCTAGCTGTGCAATATCATGAAAGCTTGCTCTATCTGCACTGTACTTCTTCTGTGAACAGAGGCCTTCAATCCCTGAGACTGTCGGTCAAGAGCCTCCAACTAGCACTCAGGTTCTCTCTCTCTCTCACACACACACACACAATTTAACAAACAATTTAGAAAAATCCAAAAAACCACAGAGAATGAGAAGACTCCCTCAGAGGGCTCATTAGAAAAAGGAAACACTCCCTTGCACTCCAATGTCTGCCATTGGATCGCTGGCTGGCGGGGGGGGGGGGGGGGGGGGCGGGATTTAGCATCCAAGAATTAATCAGGAAACTGGTGAGCCCCAATCAGAGAGATCACGGTCTCAGAGAAGGAGGGTGTCAATGGGGCTCAAAGCATTTTACCTGATAAACATTTTTTCAAAACGTTTTTTAAAAATATTTCTAAATGAGATCAGTCTTTTAAGGTAGAAGCTGGGTGCTGCTGGGAGGGGACAGAGTGTCTTATTCTGCATGGGCCAGAGGGTGCCCAAGTGGAGTCCATTCCGGTCTCAGCGTCGTCAAGGAATCCAAGACGAGGAAAAGCACTTCCAACATCAAGGGAGAGATTCCCCCCACCTTCCCCTCAAAGGGGGGGTGGCAACTAACCTTTGCACCAGCTGAAATACTAAGCTGTGATTTTAAAAAAATAACACTGCCCATTTATAGTGCCATCCACCTGAGGATCTCTCATAGGACTTTACTATGAGTTAGGCCCCCAAAACTCGATCAGGGAGGGAAGTATTACCATTGTTAACATCATCCTCGTTTTCACAGATAGGGTATTGAGGCAAAGATTAGGTGACTTGCCACTTGTTTTACAATACCTGTAAGAGGCATCCAGTGTGTGTGTGGGGCGGGGGGGCGTGTTTCTGTCATTAGCAGAGGGTTGAGGCTGGGGGGCAAGGGAAGTGGGCAGACAGCATCTGCACAGATGTCTACTAGGTGGGCCCTTCTGTTATACCAATCCCCTTCCATCTTAAAGAGAGGGTGACATTTTCGCCAGATGGAGGAAATGCAGAGTGGTCCCCACCACACTAGTCCAAAGTGAGCCCAGCTTTTTAGCACCAGTCAGGTTCGGACTGCCCACTGTCAGCAGTGAGGCCAATGCAGCAACTCCCTCCGCAACAGGACACCCAAATGTTTGCCTCAGAGATTGAAACCCAACAGGCAAGCAGGGATTTTCAGAGATGCCCAACCCAGCACTTACTTGATGTGCTTAACACAGTTGGATCCCACCCTCTCTGCCACAAATTCCACGGTCCTCCGCAGGGACGGAGGCTGGTTGTGGAAGAAGGCCTGCTCCAGCTCCACCTGCTCAAGAGGAAGAGCAAGAGCTACAAACAGACCAGGGCACTCCACATCAATCCTTCCCTCTGCACTACAGGAGCAAACATGCCCAGGGCACACTGGCTCTGTTGTGTACGGTACACAGTAAAGATTCATAGATATTTCGGTCAGAAGGGACCATTATGATCATCTAGTCTGACCTCCTGCACAACGCAGGCCACAGAATTTCACCCACCACTCCTGCAAAAACCTCTCGCCTATGTCTGTGCTATTGACGTCCTCAAATCGTAGTTTAAAGACTTCAAGGAGCAGAGAATCCTCCAGCAAGTGACCCGTGCCCCATGCAACAGGGGAAGGCGAAAAACCTCCAGGGCCTCTTCCAATCTGCCCTGGAGGAAAATTCCTTCCCGACCCCAAATATGGCGATCAGCTAAACCCTGAGGATATGGGCAAGATTCATCAGCCAGATGAAAGGCATAAAACTTGTCTATGCTAGAGCATTTTATGACCACAACCCCGGAACACCTTGTAAAATGCTTATGTCCAATCTTCCTCTCACCTTTTAGCCCAAAGCTTATTCCTTTTGACTTGTGAGGAAACTGCAAAACAATTGACTGATAAAGTGGTAAAAAAGAGGAAGGAAAAACATGGATAGCTCTGTCCATTCTGAGCAGCACCTTTTCACAGCAGGCTGCAACTGGGAGCACTGTATGACAATGAGCCGTTCCCAGGAAGTATTGCTTTATCCCCTTTAATTATAGGGGGACAACACTGCACCACACACAGAACCCTCATATGTCCTACCATGGTTATAGAGGAATCAGAGCAGTGTAAAAAGAAAGTCAGGGGTACGCACCAAAAAGAAGAGACAGGGAGAAAGACTGGGTATAAAAGCATCAGCTGTGCGTGTGACAGGAAAGGCTTGTGTATTCAGGTTCTCTAGAATTTAAAGCCCACCCAGTATCAGTGCTGGAAGATTTAACAAGCAGATAGTAGGATCAGTCACCCTTCCTCTTATAACGGTTAAGCAAGAGATTCCTTGCTGCCTATGCTTGTGTTGTTCCCCCCCCCCAATATAGTTTTAGGCTAACACTGTGCAGCCTAACCTCTTGTGAACACTCCTTCCCTTTGCATATCTGCTGTGAAAAGCCACTTCACCATGCTCAGAGCTATTTCATTATGCGGAAACAGAATGGATCCCTAACTTGTGCAAGGAGCCAGTACACAGCTCCTCTCTGGTTCTCTCTACCTGCAATTTCTGCTGTGTGATAGAAGGTTTAGGTGCCAAGGACTCTGCAGCAGTTGGGGTTATTTTCCTTATAAAGCCACCATTCTTTGCTCCACTGCCAGCCACAAAGGAAGCCAGCAGCTTCCGTAGCTCACCTGTAAAGAAAAAACAGGTGTGAAGAGCAGTCCCCACATATACAGTCCTGACAGTGGGTAACAGAGCCAGATGTGCCAAGAGAAATTCACTGAACCAGGTTCTGCAATACCTTAGCTTTTGTGAAAGCAGAGAGTAAGTTTGGGATCTGAGGAGAGGCCAGCACAATCCCAACACCCCACACACCCAGGATGGTGAGGAAAGCGGGCTGCAAGCCCCTACCCTTGCAGGGTGGCAAGGCACCCCCAGAACCTGTTCCTTGCTAGGAGTGCAGCAAGGCTGCACACTGCTTCCCAATACTCAACAGCAACCCTTCAGAAGGATTAGGGAGTAGTGACTTGGACAAGGTTTTCATGACAATCCCGCCCAGTCCTCCTCAGACTGCGGCAGCTCTGCAAGGGCCACCAGGGTTGTGGAAGAATCAAGGACCCTCAGCACTCCAGTGTGGTTACCGAGAGAATGCCGGAGGTGAGCTCAGTAAGGGGGATTTCAACCCTTCAAATTGTGATGTGCATTTCCTATGTAAGAATCATTGCACTGACTGTACAGCCTTCCCTGCAGCCCCAGGAGGTAAAGCCTCCCCCTTTTCATCTTCAAAGCCAATGGTCAGGTGGGTGCCTCTGTTGTATGAGTGCACAGCCACCAAGAGGCAGTCTCTCAAGGAAACAAAGACTGAGGAACACTGTCACTACCAATCCTGACAACACAAGCTTGACAGCATATGATGTCAAGGTACAAAGGGATCCCTCCCCTCTACCTTCAGTAAGTGTCAGCCTAGAGACCAGGGTACTGTCACAATCCAAACCCTTCCCATTTAAACACAGCATGGGGAAGCCTGGCACTCCCCCATTCAAGTCTGACTTTACATGGAGCGCCAGGTTCCCCCTCTCCTGTGAATCACTAACTCTACACAGTCTGAACAGTCAATCTGCAGCCTCCCTGTCCCAAGAGGTACATCTATCAATTGTTGTTGGAGTATCCGTGACTTGGTCTTTTCATCAAGGTCAGAATTATGAGTTTTAAGGTTGTGGGGAGGGGTAAGAAAGATGACCTGACTCATGGGACCAAAGAATGCTGGCACTAACATCAATACAATACTCACCAAGGAAGGGACAGCAGGTATAAAGTAACTGCTGATCCACCAAAGGCACAGAATCCTGGTAAAAGGAAGAAAAGGAAGTTGAAGGACAGAACAGCTGCAAAAGGGTATCATCTTTAGAGGATTAGAAATCCCTTACGTATCACGCAGATGTCTCAGGGCACCTTACCCTCAAAAAAATGGAGCTAATCACAACTCAGATCAAGTGCATCTGAAGGAAGACATGAACTTTGAACACACACAGAGTTCATTCCTGCCCTCAATATGCAGTGAACAGTGCTGCATTTCAGAAAGATCTGCCATTGCTTGAGCTTTAGTCCTGGTCACTGTCAAAACCCCACTGAGAGTGGATGGTTGTAAAAAGGGATTAGGAATCCCAGTGGAGGCCTGCTGCCCTGACTGCTGCTGACTGGGGGAAGAGCCCAAACTAGGAGGAAGGTAAAGAACACACAACTATTAAAAATTAAAGCTCCACCACTGATTCCATCCAGACACACAGAATCAGTCCATTTGACTTTAGACTCTGACCCATGGAGTTACAAGACCACACACACTCCCGCCGCCATATTACCACCTTGCATAGCCAAGCAGGATGGGGATCAAGAGAGGGCCTAGCATCCCATCATTGCGGACAGTATATATTGTACATATTTAGGAAAGGCTGCAATGGAGTTCTGCATCTCCCTTCTGCCATTGGAGGTGCGACTGACATACTGTAACAAGATACTCTCATATAGTGGTGAGACAGGCTGGAGGCTCCCACAGACAGCAAGGGAGATGGGATCTGAAAACTACCTTATTTGTTGTCTTGAATTATTTTTTCTGAAGTGGTTTTTGTTCAAGTGCTAATTACCCTTTGCCAGGCCAGGTGGATTGTAGAGAATTCCAATACAGCAGACTTCTTTACAAAGAGATCTGAGTCACCTGTTTCCAGTTTGTTCTGTCATCACTCCTAGCACCTGGGACAGGCTGTAACTCTCACACTCACTCTGCACTGTGGATATTCTATCAACATTAGATCAGAGTCTGTAAATAAACATGCTTGTGTGCCCTCATCTCCTTGGCAAAGCACCCCCTCAGTTCATCCTAGCCACGCTTTCTCCAGTTTAGAGTCATATTGGCAGTTTACCAAAAGCCCTGAGGGGTAATTTGCATAAAACAAGCAGATTGCAGCTGCCTGTGTTTTCAATATTGAAGTCCAGCCCACAGAGACTATAGGTCCCAGCATAAAATGCAATATGACCAGTCAGACAAGTCGAAGCATTGCATGCGTCTTTATTCAACACATTTGCACTGAAGATAAGCCACTACACATGATGTTGAAGTCCACAGGCTGCACATGGCCTGCAGGTCACCCAGGCCTCAGTCAATCAGCAGCAAATATTAAAGCAGCTACTGTTACACAGACTTACCAAAGCCTGAGCAGATGTCATAGTGTCCCTCATCAACCCCTCCTGTCTGACTTCACTGGTGAAGAACAACTCCTCTGGGACCGAGGGGACCTGGAACACAAACCCACAATAGTTGCCATCCACTGGCAGTCAGTGAGTGAAATACAGTCCCAGCTACAAGGGTGGGACAGTCTTTCAATGTTCTAAAAATATATATCCTGCCATTAAATCTTCCATACTCTGCCAGACCCACCACGCCAGATAGCTTCTTTCTATAAATCAAGAGTTTATTACCCTCCATTTCACATATCCCAACCTCCCACCGGGGATCTTTCATATCGCTCACCAAGCTTCGGGGTTCTCTCACTCCCATTAAAACAGGCACCACTCTCCCAGCTGAGGACAGAACAGGACTACCTTTGGAGTCTCATCAATGCCATTTCTTAATAAGCTGGACAAGTTCTCTGATTAATGCAAAGCACTGCCACCTCCCTACAGCATTCAGCACACTGCCTTTGCAGTGCAAGACAATTTCCAATTTCAGTGGGAACTAATGTGTGCACTCGTAACAGACGAAGCCCTTTGCTTCTGAGGAAAAGTGCTATATAGTTTAATGATGATGAGATCTATGGAAATAAAGTAGGGAATTATACAGGAGTGTTAAACTTGCTACAGAAAGGATCTCGTTTATTTTATCTCACTTTATCTCATTTTCATTTGTTTTCAATTAACTTCTAGCACATTCTTCCTCCAGCCATTTACTTTTCCAACTACTGTACCTGAAAAAGCCAGCCCAGCACTGCAAGGATCAGTAGCTTGTTCAGGAAACTCATCTCCTTATCTTCAGAAAGGACCAGGCACCTGCCATGGAGAAAGGGCAGTAGAAGAGACCATTAAACTTCAGCTGCATTAATTAAAAAAATATTTTCGCTACACTATAACTTGTCTCCATGCTCTCCATTTCCTTAACCTGTTCCCTGCCTTGTCTACCTTAAATCTCAACCTCTTTTGAACAGAGAAGGTGTCTTAGCCTGTGCATGAGTGTGCGCGGTGGTGATGGAGGGGTTGTATAAAGTGCATTGTACATTTGGTCTCCAGCAGCCACAGTTTGGTGAACTTAGGACATGCTACAAATCCCATCTCTTTGCACTCTTTTATGGAGGGGAGAAGAATTGAGAATATTTGGGCAGTGGGAAACTTTGCAGAGGGACTTAAGTTTATATTTTGCAGCTGCAACTGCTTGAAGACACATGGGAAGCTGTATATATTTGGTCAAACTCTATATTTTAATCAAATGTCAAAGGTTCCCAGAGCTTGGGATGGACTCCTCTTAATACAGTATAAAATTAAAAAAAAATACAAGTGATTTACAGCTGTAACAGGGACAGAAGTGATTTTTTATAATGGTCCCACCTGAGGGCTAGCATGCAGCCTCACAGCCACCATTTTGGAAGAAGAGTGGGATGTGATTATCATTGCAAAGAAATGTTCTCAAGCAGGTGCAGGCATCCTTGCTCAGTCTCTCACCTGTACAGCTGCAGCAGGAGGGAAAATACCCTCCCGTAGTAGTCAAGGAATGGAGCAAAATGGTCCACAAGGGAGAGGAACTCTACAACCCAAGGAATGGTAAGAATAGTACGTCGGTTCAAGATAGATCGTCTCAGGAGCTTCAATATATCCAGTACAGGCAGAGTCTTGATGGGCAACACACATTAAGTCAACTTAAATTAGTTTGAAGCTAACTTTTCACATTTACTTTAAAAAGAAAAATCCACATCTACCTTATGGTTTTTCTTTCCATGATTTAACTCTTTGTACAATTAAGCAGTAACAAAATGGCTAGTGTTTATATCTCTGTAACTTCCAGTCACTGGAGATCTATATAAATTAAATATCCTGCTAGTAATAGTTAATGGAGATCCCACTGTAGCTTTGAGAAGATGGTCTTCTGGCTAGAACTCTGACACAGTACCAGGAGATCTGGGTTCAATTCTTACAGACAATAAAAGCCAATCTGCCTCTGGTTTGACATATTAGTGGGAGTATTTAGCGGAGACCTGAGACACTCCTAAAAGCGTTTCTAGCAGTAGAACCTTACACAATGCAAAGGAAGCATTTCCTGTGTATTCAGGTCTTCGATACATCATCAAGAAGTTCAGCAATGCACCACTTACTAACACCTCCCTCTTCCCGATCTCATATGCTTTTCTTCACCTGACAGGGCACAGCTCAGTATGGAATGTCATTTTGGAGTCTGTTCCACCTCATGAAATGGTGCTGCCAGATGCAGCAGAGAAATACCTGCCTCATCTGGGGCAAAGGAAACTTACTTGCCAAGCAAAAACACAGGCTGGTTCTCTAGCAGGTTACTTACTTGGTTCCTTAATGCCACTGCAGACTCCTGCAAGTCTCTGCTTGGTGGTTCCACTGTTTGGTATGGCAGGAAAACAAGAAATCCTAGAAACTTTGCAAGGAGTCTGAGAGTCATCAGGGCTGCAGTGAAATGCTTTTTTTCATCCTGAAATGGAGAGAAGGAAAACTGGTCAGGGACACCACAGCACCAAACTGGGAAGCAGTAACCTACCAGAGCTCTTCTCTTCCTGCATGGGAAATGCCTCACAGCTTCATCCTCCCCACCACTCTCCGAAAAACTCTTTCCCCTATTGCAGCGAAGGGCACTCTGCAATATTCAAGCATCCTTCAAAAGTGGAGTTCAGCAATCAAGTGCACTAGTAAGAGTTCTAAGGGGGATGTTTACAGGACCAGGCCCTTCTCTTCAAAGCCTTGCATGGACAGAGGCTGAGGTATGTGACCTCATGTCTCTCTACTTTTCTCCATGGCAGCTGGGTTCCACAAAAATGCTTCCACTTGAGTCCAAGTTTCAGTTTAAGAGCGTTTTCAGCAGAGGACCCTCAACTGTGAAGCTCGCTGCTACAAGAGATGATCCTGAGCCCACCTCTTCCAGTCTTCAAAGTCTCACCTCTTCCAGCAAGCATTTCCTTAATCACATTGCAATACAGCCCCAGAGACATGCTCCTGGGGCATGCCACTTAGACCTACAAAAGCAGCTTAGAAGTGAGTGCAAGTAGAGACCTGGCTCCTCCTCCAGAGGGACAAGTGGAGTATATTTAATCAGTATAAATGTAACTAGATATTGTTGTGATGGGCACATTTAAATTACATACATAAATGGCTGTACACAGCTCCTGTCTTCACTGTTGCACTGGCTACTGAGGGGACAGTCCCACTATTGACATAAGCAACAAATGAATCCAAGATCTTTTTCTTAAAAAAATAAAGAAAACAAGAAGCTGCTCAAACAGTCATACTTCCATATTACTAATCTTAACTTGATATTCCTGTACTCCTCCATCTCTGGCAATGAAGCAAGAGCAATCAGCATGTAGCCAACATCAGCCGAGTAGCAGCTGCATATCCCTGAGAATTTAGAGAGCAGTTTCATTCTGAAAAGTGACTTGGTGAAGATGGCAGCCTTGGGTCCTACATGTGTTCCGTCTCAGTGACTCCAGACTGTTTGCTCATCTTAGAAGCTGCCAGCACCACAAACACACCCTGGGATCTCAGCTAAACTAAATTATCTGTTTCAGAGTAGCAGCCATGTTAGTCTGTATTAGCAAAAAGAAAAGGTGTACTTGTGGCATCTCAGAGACTAAAATTCTGTGGCTTGTGCAACATGATCATCAAAGATCCTGATGGCCATATTCTGCCCTCTGTTACATCTGTGCAACCCTCAGGATTTTAGTGGAATTGCATAAGTATAACTAGGCAAAATTTGAGAACAATGGGATTGCACGGTTAGCCTTACAAACATAGGTATGTTAGCTCTACAGGGTTAACATGATTTTTTTTTTTTTTTAAATGTTAAGTTACTTTATTTGTACTCCAGTCAGACCATCAAACTCAACACACAGTGAACAGACCCGCTAAGATGTCTTAAACACAAAACTTGTCACTTTTCAGAGTACAACCACATTTGAAGAGTTGCTGATCACCAAAAGGCGCTATTTGCATAGTTACTTCTGTAACCATAACTGAGCACATGTAAACTGAGCACAGGGGCAAAGTTAAAGTGGCTACTGGAACCTTAGTGGATAATTTTTTATCTTCCAAACATACTGATGTAACTTTAAACAATATTTTAGATTTTTTTTTTTTTTTTTTTTTTTTAAAAGAGGATCACAATCACAACTATAAATGGATTTTAAACAAGTCTTTTTATATCACTGTAGCAACTAGGAAACTCATCATGAACCAGCTCTCGGACTGATCCGATGAACAAGTTCTTAGCAGATGTCTGGAACATATTACTTACCTGTTCATCCATATCTGCCTCCCCATCACTAGGTTCGTGCTCTACCAAAGTAAGGCCATCCAGCTCAAGTATCTTTAGACACAGGCTATCCATCAGGTGCTGGTTGAACTGGTAGCTTCAGCAAAAGATGAAAAATCAGACGGAAAATAGCAGTGGAATCTCAATTAACATTTAAGCCTTAATCACTGAAGTTGGGGACGGCTGATACAAAACATCAACTCATTTAAGGGAGGAGCTCCAAGTGCATTGTGTGGCCAAGAATAGCACTGTCTAACAGCCAGGCAGAGCCTGGGCAGACTCCATGCAAGTCTCGCCACACCAGCTCTGTCGGTGCACTAACCAACCTCAACATGGACTAACGACCTTTTCCAGTCTAATCTTGGGCCTCTCTGGAACAGAGACTTCCCTTATTCTCCAACAGCGTGCTGGTTCTAATGATGTGGCTAAACATTTACAGATGAGACTGAGGTCCCCAAACCCATTTCATTTGCAGTCTAAGGGAGATCTGAATCTATGCTGTGGAACATGAAAGGCTAACCATAGAGCAGCCTCACACTCCACCGCAGGGCACTGACCACCACCACCCTGTAAGGAACAATTCATCTGTGCAGAGCTCCTGCTGTTCGCTGTTGCATCACCTCGTGGTATTAGGAAACAATGACCCCCTCTGGCAAGACATTCAGTTTGATTCTGTAGTAAGCTAACTAGGAACTAGCCTGATGTAGCTCTTAGGAGAGGAAGATAGATTGGGCCAGTGGATACAAGAGCAACTTGGTAACTATGCCAGTCAGGAGTACTTAATGGACAGTGCAAATCGCAACCTTCTTCAGAGTTTGAAAACATCCCCATTTGGGCTCTACTGTCCCGAAGAGCTGGAGTTCCAAGACCAGTTTCTGAGTTGACTCCCCAACTGCAGCACAAGCCAGTGGTATTAGCCAACCACCATCCAAACTTAGCCGAGGCATAAGCAGTGATACGCAGCTAACCTTCCTGCACTGAGAATGAAGTCCCTGAAGAACTGCTGGCACCCTGGGAAGGCAGGGGGCGGGCAGGGCCCTCTGATGCTCTGAGGAACGACAAATCTCTCCTGTAGCCTCTTCAGCCGGCTCAGGTTATCGGAACCCAGCATATTAAGGACATCCTGGTCTGGGGTATCTCCCCAACTTGTGCCACCACCAATAGGACCTTTACACATCTTCAGGAGGGGGAAAAAGGAGGGAGATGGGAAATTTATAAGATTTTCTTTTCTCTTGGATATCTTGCCCCACCCACTCTCTGCCCCATAAAAAGTCTTTTGATGGAGGAGTTTTCTATCCAATGCAAGGAACTGGATGTGGCTCCCTATAAAGCCTATGAATGCTATCTCCTTCAGCCAGTCAAGGGAGGGCAGAACACATGGAAAAGCATACAAGGCCAACATGCTACCCTCCTGGCCTAGTGGTCTCAGGAATGGAATCCAGATGCCACACATTAACACTAGGACCCTAGGCTGCTGGGCCAACCTGGCTTCCTATTACATAGAGAATATAAATACCATGGATAACTGTACAACCTGCATGAATCAGAGTTCAGTCGTCCATGGTTTAGTCCACCGCTCAGGGATCAGGACTATTTAAGACTGTGCTACTTCTCACTGTCATCTACTGCATGTTCCTGGACCAGATTCTGTGGGGCTCCTCGGTGTTTCACAGATTTTAAGTATTATTTGCAGTGGCTCATCCACACAGAGAGCTATGGCTCAGCACTCAAAGGAAGAGGTTTTCAAGCCCTCAGAACTAATCAGGTACCGAGGCATCTCAAGGATGCAACTTGAAATCCTGGCACCATGCAGAGAAGTAAACTCCTTAAAATACGATAGGGTGAGGTTAACACTTATTGCGTCTCAATAATTCTAAACTGAACGTGCTCAAGTTTACAAAGGAAAATCCTTTTACAACTGCTAACCCTGTAAACACACCCTGGGCTCTGAGAGTCAAGTTAGATTCGCTCCTGCTCGGATATCACAAATCGCACAGGTCCAGCAGGGCAAGTTCTGGTCAGTTACACCCATACCTCATTGCAGACAAAACATTTTCAACGTAAGTCTTTAGTTACACCTATGAAACCCTACAGTGTTCAATAGGAATGCAAAGATGTAACTGAGGGAGAAATCTGGCTTTGCAATTGGAACTTAGTTAACACCTTTTTTGATGATCCCAGTCTCTTAGCTATGATGGTTCTGCAAGGCTAACAGAAGTAAAGATCAGTAAAACCGTATTTTGCTCACTAAAGTCAGCAGATGACAATTGTGGAGACACACAGGGAGCACATCTGCAGAATAAGATGAAGACATTTTTACAGTCTTTTCAGATTAGAAATACACTTAAAAGGTGGGATTTTCAAAGGTGACTAAGAGAGTTGTGCGCCCAATTTGCAAACTGGGCACCTAATTCCCTTAGTCTCCTTTGAAAATCCCAGCCTAAAGGGACATTGATTTCAAAATATGCATTGCAAGTAGTTTCAGGTACTACACCTGCCCAAGCCTCTGACAATTTTTTGTGGATTTAGATTTTTTTTAAATCTCTCTCTCTATAGTGCTGTATGAAAGGAGACACCCCCCCACCCCCCCGCATACAAGGGAAACTGACCAACTATACAGGATCAGAAATGGAAATACTACACACAAAGCAAACAAGCAGAAAATTCTCTCTACTTTCTCACACTGACAATGATCTCACACATTACTTGGAACAATAGTAGGCAAAAAAAAAATAGACAGAACAACAATAATGCTTCAAACAGCATCGTGTCTCCTTCCAAGCATAAACAAACCAAAATCAGGGCCATCATATCCAGACCAGGATCCAGCAACAATAATTCATTCCATTGAGAAAAACAACGAACATAACCAGGCAAGTCTGAATCAGATACACATCAATGTCTAAACATTTTTTTTTTAATTTCCAAATGCGTGAATTTTTATTGCTGGTAAAATGTCCCAGGTGAACAGCTGTTGAGACCAAAGCCCTCTGTAGTCAAAGCTCAATACGCAGCCCTATTAGCATGCCACAAACCTGACAAGAATCATCTCTAAAGTAGAAAAGATTAAGTAATCCAATCTCCATCATCCATTAATTCCCTGGTATGTCTGTCCATTCTGGTATGGACACATGTTGATTGGGAACTGTACTGGGAACAAACTTATTTTACATAGCCCATTCAGAAGTCATTTGATAATGGTAGTTTTCTACCAATCTGTGCTGGATTTGAACTGATAAAATTATTCTTTTGAGATATCCATTCCCCCCACCCCCTCAAATAATTCCATTCACTCAGGAAAGGTTCAATTACAGCAAAAAGTATATGTACAAATGTATAAATACTAGGTTACATTTTGCTATAGCTTAGCAAAACTGCTCTGTTTATGGAAAATACAATGTTATTTACCTGGATAAGCTGTTTCTGAAAGAGCCTGGCAAAGTGGCTGTGATTATAGGCTGCTGTGAGGTGATTCATCATAGCCCTGGGAAACAAAACAAACCGCTAAAACCAAAAAGAGCCAGTCAAAACAGAGTCTATATACAGCTATAGCAGAAGCACAAGGTGATTTCTTTAAAAACCAATGCCTTCCAATGCCATATAAATAAGAACACAAGGAAAGAAGAAGTGGGACCGCTAAACACTGAGGATGGGGTGGAGATTAAAGATTATCTAGACATGGCCCAACACTTAAACAAATATTTGCCTCAGTTTTTAATGAGGTTAATGAAGAGTTTAGGGGTAGTGGCAGGGTGACTAATGGCAACGAAGATATGAAGGTAGAAATGACCACATCCGAGGTGGTAGTTAAACGCAAACAATTTAATGGGACTAAACCAAGGGTCCCAGATAATCTCTATCCAAGAATATTACAAGAAGTGGCACATGAAATTGCAACCCCAATAGCAAGAATGTTTAATGAATCTGTAAACTCGAGGATCGTACCCTATGACTGAAGAATTGCTAATATAGTTCCTATTTTTAAGAAAGAGAAAGAAGTGACCCAGGAAACTACAGGCCTCTTAGTTTGCCCTCAACTGTATGCATGGTCTTGGAACAAATTCTAAAAGAGGAAGTAATTAAGGACATTGAGGTGAACAGTAATTGAGATAAAACACAATATGTTTTTACAAAAGGTGGATCGTGCCAGACCAACCTGATCTCCTTCTTTGAAAAGATAACTTTTTCAGACAAAGGAAATGCAGCAGATCTAATCTACTTGGATTTCAGTAAAGCATCTGATACAGTTCCAGATGGGAAATTATTAGTTAAATTGGAGATGATAGGGCTTAATATGAGAATTGAAAGGTGGATAAGGAACTGGTTAAAGGGGAGACTACAAAGTGTCATACTGAAAGGTGAACTGTGAGGCTGGAGGGATGTTACTAGTGGAGTTCCTCAGGGATCAGTCTTGGGACCAATCTTATTTAACAGTTCTATTACTGATGTTGGCACAAAAAAATGAGTGCACACTAATAAAATTTGCAGATGACACAAAGTTGGGAGGTATTGCCAATACGGAGGAGGATCAGAATATCATATCAGAAGATCTGGATGACCTTGTAAAATGGAGTAATAGAAATGGAATGAAATTTAATAGTGCAAAGTTGTGCATTTAGGGATTAACAACAAGAATTTTTGCTATAAGATGTGGACTTATCAGTTAGAAGCAACAGAGGAGGAGAAAGACCTGGGTGTATTAGTTGCTCACTGGATGACAATGTGATGTGGCCGTGAAAAAGGCTAATGCAGACCTAGGATGAATCAGGAGAGGTATTTCTAGTAGAGGCAGGGAAGTGTCAGTACCATTATACAAGGAACTTGCGAGACCTCATTGGAGTAGTGTGTGCAGTTCTGTTCTCCCATGTTTAAGAAAGAGGAATTCAAACTGGAAGAGGTACAGAAAAGGGCTACTAGGATGATCAGAGGAAAGGAAAACCTACCTTTTGAGAGAAGACTGTAGGCTTGTTTAGCCTAACAAAAAGGCAGCTGAGGGGAGATATGATTACTCTCTATAAATCCGTCAGCGGGATAAATACCAGGGAGGGAGAGGAGTTATTTAATTAAGTGCCAATGTGGACACAAGAACAATTAATATAAACTAGCCAACAACAAGTTTAGGCTCGAAATTAGGCAAAGATTTAATCCCCAATGGCTGGAGATGGGACATTAGATGGGGAGGGCTCTGAGTTATTACAGAGAATTCTTTCTCAAGTGTCTGGTTGGTGGGTCTGACCTACATGCTCAGGGTCTAACTGATGGCCATATTTGGGGTTGGGAAGGAATTTTCCCCCAGGTCAGATTGGCAGAGACCCTAGGCCTGGGGAGAGGGGGAGCGCAAGTTGCCTTCCTCTGCAGCATGGGGCAGGGGTCACTTGAAGGTGTAAACTAGTGTAAATGGTGAATTCTCTGTAACTTGAAGTCTTTAAGCCATGATTTGAGGACTTCAGTACCTCAGCAGAGGTTAGGGGTCTATTTCAGAAGTGGGTGGGTGAAGTCCTGTCGTCTGCCATGTGCAGGAGGTCAGTAAGACTAGATCGGGGTTCTCAACTGGGGGTCAGGACCCCTCAGGGGGTTGCAAGGTTATTACATGTGGGATCACAAGCTGTCAGCCTCCACCCCAAATCCTGCTTTGCACCCAGCATTTATAATGGTGTTAAATATATTAAAAAGTGTTTTTAATTTGGGGGGGGTCCCACACTCAGAGGCTTGCTATGTGAAAGGGGTCACCAGTACAAAAGTTTGAGAACTACTCGACTTGATCACAATGGTCCCTTCTGAACTTAAAGTCTGAGAGTCTATTCTGCTCCAAATCATGAGACTGTAATGCAACATCTTCTTTATAATTGGCCCTGTGCCCTCTGGGCATCTACTGGCTTCAGGGACAAAAGTAAGTTTTTATCTGGATTTCCCATTAGCAAACCAGAGCTGCAGCACCAGTCTCCTACCTGATCCTGTTGCCCAAAACTCTTTCAAAGTCCCAGCCTGGTTTTTCACAGTTATCCTCCCACTCACGCAGCAATTCATAAAAGATGTCCCTATTGAACAAAAGATGCAAACATGTCAAGTCCTGGGCCTTCAGTCTCTGAACCAATAGCAACAGATTCCCAGCCAACAGTTCACAAGCTACACCCTCATGGAATATACTCCAGACTGAATAAAAGTCACATCTCCAAAGCCCCATGTATCTTACCTTTTGCAGCAGTGACCAGCACCACTGAGCCTATTAGTTTCAATCTGCAGCCCACCACTGACAGGTGCTCTGCCTGAACTCAGGCATTATAACCAAGACACCCATCCCATTATTAGACAGAGTAGGGGTCAGATAAGCAGATGAACCTGTGTGGTGGATCCCTCAATGAAGCAAAGAGAATAGGAACCATATGAAATTACTTCTACGTGAAAAAGAGAACAAGTCGACAGGAGGTGCTCCCCTACTCTCCCGCCACGAGACAGAAGGGACAGAAGGGAGTAGCTCCAAAGCCTGAGCTGAACCAGCACTGAACTGTGCTGTACTGGCACGCCAACAACTTCTGCAGGATTTAGGCTTCCATTGTTTAAAGTCCTTATCCCTGTAAATACTAAAGTCCTGTGTTCTTAGAGCAGAACATCCCCACTATGCTGTATATAGGCAGTATAACTGGATGCTATGGCATCCAATTGTTCACATCCATGGATAGAACATAATCCCCCCCATACACACACACACAAACTGGAGGACATTTACCTTTGCTTCTTAAATATATGAAAAGCCCTGTCACTTGGAAAGTTAGAACGATTGTCCGTTTCTGGCTGGAAAGAAACGGACTGGACAGACGAAGGCAGCAGGAGGGACACCTATTGAACATATAACAGAGTCCATTAGTATAATGAAATTCTCTGATTTTGAACGTTATCTTAGGTATTACCACAGTCATGCTGTTCAGACACTAACAATTTCCGAACCACTAATGAGTAACTGCTGGTCAGCATTAGTGCAGAAAAGACACAGACAGTCACTCAGTAGGATGGTAAAGGGGCATCTCCTATCGCTTTTGAGGAACTTTCTGAGACCAGAACAGAACTAGCAGGCACATGCCCTGGAGAAAGAGTCCTGTGCAATCATTTAATGCATGTCAACTCAACACAGGGATTCTGAGAAGGTGAGAGTGACAGCTGGCGATTCCCATGTCATCATCTCTCCTCCCCTCCTCTGAAAGAAAGAATCCCTTAAAATCAGTAAAACAGCTTCATCACAGCTGCTACCTCTATCTATATGGCCCTCATCACATGAGCACTTTACAATCATCAGTTGATTTTATCCCCACAACACTGCTTTCAGGAAGGAAAGTACAACCCCATATTCTATTTTTTTTTTTTTAAATAGATTGGGGACAGAGGCACAGAGTAGATTAAGTGTTTTGCCCAAAACAACACAGGAAATTTGTAGCAGAGCTGTGAAATGAACATAAGCCTCCGGAGTCACAGTCCAGTGCCATATCCACTATCTTCATACCTCCAGACTCACCACAGGGAAAAGAGTAAGAGTGAAATCCTGGCCCCCCTGAATTCACTGGGAGTTTGGCCACAGACTTCAATGGAGTCAGGATTTCATCCTAACTGCAATACAAGTTAGTAAAAGGAATTCCCAGCTACAGCTCATTGGCCCTAGCAATGCACAGGCTCAATCTGGACAGGAAATGGTGGTTTTAACATAGTCTCCAAAGAAATTGAAAAATGAAGCCCCAGAGCAGGATGAACAGGATTTGATATTAATCATCAAACTGACTGTGGCAAGGGAGCGATAGGCAAGCATATTACTGGGAACCCCTTGGAATTTCATACATTCAACTTTCTAAGGACTATTCATTTTTTACCTTGGCTGTGCTGCTCTCATAAGTTTTCATAAGCCTCTCATGCAAGCCAGGGGAAAAGGATGCAATCCGCTCATTCTCAGCCAAAAGTTTCAGTGTCCCCTTCTCTAAATGAGAAATAATTCTGCAAAGAGACCACACACAGAACACAACATTGAGGGAGCAAATCTAAATAAAGTGTACACTTATTTTACAAAAATCACACAGGTTTAACCACTAGCCACCTGGAATCTGGATCCTACTGGCATCAACAGGACACACTGCAAATGCCATAGTCACACGGAGGTGACATGAAGGAAAAAGTCCACTGAGTTTTTCCTGTTCTGGTGGCATCTGAAGCAAAACATCAGTCCCACCAAATTCCAACTGCAGTTTGGATGTGTTACCTCATAACCCACCATTTCCCTGTGGGAACACTTACACTGAAACATAATGGTGTAGAGACCACCACAAAGAAAGGTCCTGGCTTTCTAATTCAACTGAGTCATTAACTCAGTGTGTGACATTGCGTAAATTACTCAACACCATGCCCCTAAAATGACCTCAATGAAATTCAGATGCACGCTCTCTCCCACTCTCATACTCACACAACCCACCTATACCCAAAGAAAGAGAAAGGTTCAACTTACTCAAACTGACAATCCAAGACCTGCACAGCAAAGTAAACACAGTTGTGTACATTTCGAAAATGCTGCCGCTCCACTGCATCTGAAAACAAATAGCATTTAACAACAATTGGTGGAAAATTCAGAAGCTAAATAGAAAAATCTAAAGTAATTAACTGAGAGAGATGTAGGAATTACCAAACCCAGTCACATCATTGGTCCATCAGTGCCCATTACCTGACATGTCACATGAAGGCAAAACACCCCCTTAAAAAGACCCCATTCTAACATAGTTGGCCAATTGTGCAATGTTGCATGAGAGGGAAGGTTTCTTCCTGATCTCTGTGGCAATTATCTGGAGCTTGCCCTGAAGCCTGATATTTGATTGCCACTATTGTGTGCAGATCTGGTCACCCCATCTCAAAAAAGATAATTGGAATTGGAAAAGGTACAGAAAAAGGCAACAAAAATGATTAGGGCTCTGAAACAGCTTCCACATGAGAAAAGATTAATAAAACTGCAACCTTTCAGCTTGGAAAAGAGACAAACTAAGGGGGGGATATGATAGAAGTCTATAAAATCATGACTGGTGTGGAGAAAGTAAATAAGCAAGTGTTATGTACTCCTCCTCATAACACAAGAATTAGGGGTCACCAAATGAAATTAATAGGCAGCAGGTTTAAAACAAACAAAAGGAAGTATTTCTTCATATAACACAGTCAACCTGTGGAATTCTTTGCCAGAAGATGTTGTGAAGGCCAAGACTATAGCAGGGTTCAAAAAAGAACTAGATAAGTTCATGGAGGATAGGTCCATCACTCGCTATTAGCCAGGATGGGCAGGGATGGTATCCCAAGCCTCTGTTTGCCAGAAGCTTGGAATGGGTGACAGGGTGGATCACTTGATAATTACCTGTTCTGTTCATTCCCTCTGAAGCACCTGGCATTAGCCACTGTTGGAAAACAGGATACTGGGCTAGATGGACCATGGTCTGATCCAGTTTGGCCATTCTTATTTTAATCGGTATAACTACCAGTGTTCTTGTTTGACAAAATTATCCACCTTTCCTAGTTAGCCGTGGGCAATCACCTAGATCAGAGTTCATGTTAACTCCTTAAATCTCAGCCTTGGACAAGAGGCTGCTTTTCTCGTAAGGGTCAATCCTAGAAGTAATGGAATTTCCGCTGACGTCAATGGGAGTTAGACACGTACAGGGCTTGCAGGAGTGAGCCCTTACAAGACAGATGTGGACTCCTGGGACAGCATCAATGGGATTCTACCCATCCCCTCCTTGATGAAACAATCAGTCGAAACTGATTTGGAACAGGATGAACACATTGGCAGCATTATGTCCACAGACTGCTAACTGTGCGCCAAAACGTCGAGCAAATACAACCAATTATTAGACTCCTCCAGCCAACGGCTGGGGTGCACTGTGCTACCGAAGTCAAGACCAACTGGGGTTCTTCGGATCTGTAGGTCACGGAACAATAACAGCAGCCAAAAATGGAGCGTTTTTCTAACAGACACCAGGAGCTATTCTCAGCTGGAAGTCACTCTTGTACACCTTATCCAGAAATCAAGCTACTGACTAGCTTAGTGTAAGGTCCAAATTTGCCATAAACCTGTGTACAACTCCCACTGATGGGAATTGCACATGTCTCCCTAGGCAGAATTAGACCTTAAACTTACAATGGGTTCAACGGTATTTCTGGGTTTGAAGGAACTGATGGGAGGAGGAAATCTGGTGAATCACTCTTCTCTCTGAAAATTCATTTTAGTGGGTAAATATGGAGTTCTTAGACAATAACAGTGAGTTACCATAACCTGGTTTTCAATAGCCTATTAGATTATAAAACACCTATTCATTCCAAATATCAAACTAATTTGGCGGCCTGGTCTATAGGCTTCAGGCTAAATACCCCCTTCACTCCATAGTGGAACATTCCCTGATATCAAAAGGAGGGTTATACAAGATCAAGGGTAGACACTCGTCTTTTTGTAGTAAACTAAGCTTTTAGGGTTCTTTATTTGTTCACTACCTGAATGCCATATTCTACACCACTCACTGAGACATGCTAATTCACTTCATGCAAGCCTCAGAAGTCTTCAGTGTAATGACTTTTGGTCACTAATTCCCTGAAGCTCGATTTGAACCCCGTGAATCAGAGACGATATGCTCTGTATCCCATTACCAGGCCTGGGAACAACCTAGTCTCCATTCAAGAGCATTGCTGACCTTTACATCCTTGATTGAATTCCATGTCATTCTCACCATCTTCCGAAGAAGTTGTTCCCTTGGATGTTAGCAGCTGCAGGACAAAGAAGAGCTCCAGGAAAATATTTGGAACCAGGTTTTCTGGAAGAGGAAGTGACATAAAATGGCTAAACACTCAGCATTAGTCTACGTTAATAAATCAAGATAACAAAGATAATCAAATCTCAAGCTTATAGTCTCAGCTGATCCATACAGGACTCAACAATGCTGATATGCAGCCATGCGCATTTGGGTAGGTGCATTATAGAAAGTGTTTTACCTCCATTCCCCCAAAAGTTAAACCATGGGTAACAGCTTAAAACATCTTATAAACCACTTCAACCTAATGAGCATTGTCAGGGAATAGTCCTGGCCTCTAATATTCACTTTTCCAGTTGGGCCAATACAGTTTGAGTCTGCTGAGGGGTTCAGGGAATTGTGTAGGGCCCATCTCATTTTCTAGACTTCTGTCCAGTTAGGGGTGGATATACTCTTGAGTAGGAGGGAGGTCTCTGTTTATTTTTCCAGGCAGCACTCACTTGTATTATAAGTCATGGGTGCACTCTGGAAATAGTAAGTATTTAAAGAAGATATTCCACACCATAGTCATCTCACTACTCCCAGTTCTTTACCTGCTATACAAGATGAATAGAGCTGAGCCAGCTGTTCCAGCTGTTTCTTGCAGGAAACTTTACTGAGATCTGCAGAGGTCACTAGTTGACCATCAGTAGCGAGGCTTCCACTCCAACTGTAATTAGGCTTGGTAGGTGTACTGGGATCCAGAGACAGGCCTGCAGGAGAACATGTTTGGTGCAGCAACTTGCATCTGAAATTCAAAGTCAATGACTTACAGAGGAACTGAAGATGACACACACCACATTCAACACAGGAAGTTTTCTTCTTTGGTGTATGGTTTTCTGGGATTCCTACAAGAATTGATCACAACATTTACAGAATCTAATGCAGTTTCTACACAGGAGATGGGTTAAATTACTTAATTCATCCATTTTCTGCCTAATGACAAAATAGTGTCTTGTGGTTAAGGCACAGAACTGGAATTCAAGAGAACTGGGTTCGAATTCTAAATCTGCCATGGCTCAGAGTGTGACCTCAGGCAAGTCACTCAACCTCTCTGTCCTATAGCTTTCCATTTCCTAAAAGGGGGTGATAGTTATCGCATTACACCTGTGTGCACCCTACTAGCTTTCAGCAGGTTTGCATAGGTAAAACAGAGCATCATCTGAAGACAATGGTATTACATAAGTATGCTTGAGAGTACAGTCTGACCCACAGAACTTTGCATTAATGCAATAAGGAGTAACTGAAATACAATAAATTCAGGACCAATATGATGCCAGAGTCGCTTTGCAGAGTAGAAGCACATCTTTAAGTGAAGAGTGAAGGCTGAATTTGAAAACTTGTTAGTCTGATACTACATTCATTTTCATCTCATCTGCTTTTAGGTCAATTTTTTTAATCAAACAACTATTATCTTGTCTGGATATTTTCTGTTAATTTACAGCTTCTTATTGGCAATTTCCTAATAAAGGGAGCAGTATGAACCCCTGCAGATGTGTCCCCATCCCTGTTCATACTGTACCTTTCTTTCTTCAGCATCTCCCTCTCCTCTTGAAGGCTGCTCCCTCTGATGGAGGTAACGTTCCCTTCCTGGATGGCAGCAAAGGTCTCAAGACAGGTCCCAGACGGAAACCGAGCAGCTGGAGACTGGCTGACTGGCGTGGAAGTGAAACACATCTTAGGTTTTGAGTGGGAGCGCTCAGCACTCACTGGAGTTGGGTTGATTCGTCTTGATGGCTTGCTTTTGCTGAAACAATTTAAGAGAGGCTTTCACTTAAATGAAGTATAAACAGATCGTCAAGAGAGAAAATAGCAGTCAAATCCATCAAACTCTTTCAGAGAATTTTGATGCCAATGTAAAATTGATAAGGAAAGAGAGAATCAAGATACAGTGCAACTGTAATTGCATCTGGCAGGGTAGCTGATTTTGCCCCGGGCCACTAGACAAAGAGTGGGTACATCCTACAAATATAGACTTCAACGATCCTGATGAAGTACAATGTATTTCCTGCTACTCCACTGCTGTGACTTAAAATTAACTATGATCACTATGGGGGAAAATGGATGAAAAACATGGATATTACTCAACTTATCTACCCCACCTGTCCTACATTGTCAGACTGCTAACTTAGGACATACCAAGTTCTGGCTGCTCATCAGTTCATCATATAGTCCCAAAATGTTCATGAAAGCATGACCCAGTGACCCTCTTTGGCCACTACAAGTCAGGACTCCCAGATTTCTATTCTTGCCTCTGCCACCAACCTGCTTTGTAACCTGTACAAATCCTAATCTCTCTGCGCCTCAGTTTATCTATCCATATAATATTGCTTACCCACCTCACAAGGGTGACATGAGGCATAAGATTTGTAAAGTGCTGTAAGATTCTTGGGGAAAAGGCTCCATAGAACAGTAATATGTCATTTTAAACAAAATGTAGAAATGATGATAAAATCAGTGTTCTACAACTGACATCTCTTTTCCCAATGAATCTGCTGCCTGCTACATGTTAGCTGCTAGGGACCTTACCTTATACTGTTACTTCCAGTCTTATATTTGACTCATCTCCTCACACTTTTCACATCAGTCACATACTCTGCAATTTGAAACTTACTGCTTGTGATGGAAATGCATTATATCCTGCAGGTCAAAGCCATCTCACAGAGCATCATAAGGATTTCCCATCTTTAAATCCCCACCCTCCATGTGGGACCCTATTTCTCAGGAGAACCAAGAGTTCTAACCAGCTCTAAAATCACTTCAATTAACTCACTTTAGAACTGGTTGGTGCCACTGCACAGACCAAGCAGCAGAAGCTTGACTCTCCCTGAAAGGTGGTTAATGGGGGTGGGAGGAAGGAGAGAGAGAAAATGAATATTACCTCAGTGTAGACCAGGCCTAACAGGAATTGCTAAGTACAGATTCAACCGTAACTATACATCCTGGACAGAGAGCAGGTAGAAAGATCACTGATTCACAGGAAGAGAACTCTGGTAGCCTACCTTGTGTTATGGAGAGCTGTGCATCAGCTACTGTAGCATCTATTAGGAATTCTGAACCTATGAACTCTGAGGTCTACTAAAGGGAAGGAGAGTTAAGGTGGGTAAGATTAGTGGACCAGACCTACATTACATTCAGCTAAGTCTAACCGCAGAAGCCCCTGCCTTGATCTGAAGAGGACTTTCAGAATCACACATCCTTCAGATTCCTGCAGATTGCCATGACCTAAATTTTCAGAAGTAATTTTAGGTGGCAAACATGAGACCTTAAAGGGGCCTGATTTCTCCTTTATTGAGACCTAGCAGTGAATCTTAGGTTTCATTTAAAAAAGAGAGAGAGACCAACAGCATGTACCACGAGGAAGAGCTGCGCCCTTCGCCAGCCCAGCTAGAAAAAATCATAAGCAACCAGGGGAAACTCATGCACTTCAAGAACTAAACAGAACCCACATGTCAACCATCTACCCAGCCCATTACCACAGGAGACCCATTTCCCTCTAACTGGCACCACAGAGCCAGAGGACATGATGCCTCACCTGCCAATGCTGTTGCCACCAGAGGTCGCAGAATGCCTGTTTGCCATCCTGGCAGCCGTTCCAGACAGCCGCAGCAAAGTAGAGGAGACACTTAGGGCTTACCCTCAGTATAAAATCCTATCATGTTTAAATACAACTGTAGAGTCAAGATAATGCTGACTGACTGTGACTCACTGATCATGGCAAACAAGGACAAAGGTGTGCTCAGCATCATATCACCACTGTCTCAACTCTTCACAACTCTGTTTAATGGTAAGATTTCCCAATGAAAATGAGCCCCTAGAGGAGACTCAGAAGGATACTGGGGAGAAGGAAGCATGGTGAGTTGAAAAACACAGACTGCACAGCATAGCAACAGCCCCCTAACCTGCAATCTATTACAAAACATTCATAACTGAGACAGTTATAAGACCATCTATATATTATTACCTGTGAGATAACAGTGTCAGCTGCTCCCAAGAAATAACCTGCAGTACTCAATGCTGCCAGCACGATCAGAAAAATAAGAGTGCAACAAGGAAGACTTGCTCTTACTTTGTCAAGCCAGAAGCAGCACTCATGGGTGGGAACTCCTCCAAGTTGTTGAGGTTCAGCTGATCAGGTGGGGAATTGGCTGAGGTAGGACCCACCTCACTCCGTTTCCTCCTCCCGCCACTCAACGATGTGCTGTCACCCTTCCCATCCTCCTCTTCAGTGAGGCTTCGCCCTAGGTCCCGAGCCACTTGCCGGCCAGTGGCATTGGCAGAACTGTTGCCTTTTCTTCTGCCTCGCCTCACTGGCTGGACATCTGGTGCGGGCATAAGGAAGCTGCCCAAATTGACCTTCTGAGATGAACGTTTCTCACTGTGGTTGAACACAGGGCTGCAACCAAAGCTTGGGCTGGTGCTGGGGAAATCACTGCCGGGGCCAGACAAGCTTGACCCAGTAAAGGCAGAAGAGCCACTTGATGCAGCAGAAGAGGGAAAACTAGCACCTGGGGTACAGGAGCTAGCAGGGGTCCTCTGGGGAAAGAGCTGCATTCGGCTGCTGCATGACCCTGCTGAGTTGCCTATCCTCCTTTCTGACCCTGACTTTTGGTTCCCATGGCTAGCTGAGCTCCTGAGGGTCTTAGAATTTGGGGTTTTAGCAGGGGTAGAGGGCCCATTGGTCAAGATCTGACTAGTCTGTTCCCTTAAAAAATTCAACAGGAAAGGCACAAAGTCTTTCTGAAGCAACTTATGAGGTACCAGCTTGTCATGGACATGGTTCTCCTGCAAGGAAAGAAAACAAAACATTAATAAAGATACCCGTAGACTTACTCCAATCTGTTTCTCTCTCTCTCAAATACTGGGCACGAATTCACCATCATCATGGATTCTAATACTTTTAAGTTGAGGGAGTGTCTCTAGTAGTTACAGCAAGGAACAGATTCAGGAGTTCTTGGTTCTACAGAATTCCCTAGTCTGACAATTATTCCTCAGGCCCAACTTTTCAAAAGTAGCCACTAATTTTGCCTTCCCAGCTGGAAACCATTGGGGCCTGTCTTACAGAAATGCTTAGGTGCAGTGGTAGGTGCTAGAGTCATTGAGAGCTGAGGGTGATCAGCACCTCAAAAGCAGGCCCCTTTAAAATGTTTCAAGTAGGGCACCAAAAATTGACGCAAACAAAATTAGTGGACAATTTATTAAGCCTGTAGCTTCTCTGTGCTCCAGTTACCTACTAATACCATCTACTTCCTCAGGAGGTGCTCCAAAAATAAATGATTATTTATATAATGCTTTGAGATCCTCATGTGCAAGACACAACAGAAGAGAAAAGCTCTTACTACATTTTAATGAAGTCATATTATTCACTTGTGAGACCACAGAGCTCCAAATATATTATGCGGCAACTTTTATGATGCATAAAACTAATATTCAAGAAAGCTAAATAAAAATGCGACAATAATATATAAGATTTTAAATCTTCATGGGAACATAATCCTTAAAAGGATCTGTAAATTATCTGAGAATTCTACCATCAGCTTTTTAAAATTATTATAATACTGTAAAACCTTGTATGCAGTGTAAAAAAAAGTCGCACTGCTCTTTCAGTGCATCACATTTCTATTTTCCTCACAATAGAACTAGGCAAAGTTTGACAGACTGCCAGAAGAACTCTCTTGGATACTAATTCTTTTTTGTACTGAGACCTGGCAACCACATTGTCATACTTGTGCTCTCCTCTCTTAGGCCTTATGCTCTCCTCTCTTAGGCTTTATCCAAAGAGGAAACGCTTTGTTTCCCTAAGTGAGACCCTGGTGAAATGGAAAGCAGGAAATGCAGAAGACAGCAAGTACTTTATTTTTATGGAACTTTTTCTTAAGAAAGACGGCAATGGAACTACTATCTTCCTTTGCTTCATATATGTGCCCTTCAAGGAGCACATGCCAGGAGATTTGGCTGAGAATGCAAATGAATTTCAGTTTCCAGCTCAAGTAAGAAAAATCTGTAAAGTCTCTCTGTGCTTTTCCACTGTTCATTGTTTTCCAAAAGTGTCTCTACTTGTTAGAGCACAAAACTGAGTCAACAGACCTAGATTTTTATCAGCTCTGATGCAGACTTGCTAAATGCCCTTAGACTCAGATATTAAGGCCAGAAGCATCCATTGTGATCATCTAGTCTGACCTCCCACACACCATAGGACACAGAACCTCACCACCCACTCCTGTAATAGATCCATAACCTCTGACTTAGTTACTGATATCCTCAAGTAATCACTTAAAGACTTCAAGTTACACAGAATCCACCATTTACTCTATTCAAACCAGCAAGTGACCTGTGCCTCATGCTGCAGAGGAAGGCAAAAATCCAACAGGGTCTCTGTCAATCTGAGCTAGGGGAAAATTCCTTCCCAAATCCAAATATGGCAATCAGTTGAACCATGAGCATATCAGCAAGACACCTGGGAAAGAATTCTCTGTAGCAATTGTGAGTCCTCCCCATCTAGTTAGTCCCATCTCTGAACAATGGGGATATTTGTTACTAGCAGTCACAGATGGGCCATGAGCCATTGTAAGCAGTCTCATACCATCCCCTTCACCATAAACTTACGCTCCGCCTTGAAACCAGTTAGGTTTACTACCCTCTCCACCGGAAGGCTGCTTCAGAACTTCACTCCTCCTTCACTTCATCTCATAGGTGCCAGCTCTTGGGCTAGAGCATCCACCAAAAAAAAAAAAAAAGTGGGTGCTCAGTGGGGTCTGGGGCAGAGCGGGGAGGTCGAGCTCTCCCCGGGGAAATCACCAAGTCCGTGCCTGTGCTTCATCTAATTTCAAGCCTAAACTTGTTGATGACCAATTTATACTCATTTGTTCTTGGGTCAACACTGGCACTTAACTCCTCACCCTCCCTGGTATTTATCCCTGACGTATGTATAGAGATCATATCTCCTCTCAGCCTTCATTTGGTTAGGCTAAACAAGCCAAGCTCCTCAAGTCTCTTCTCATAAGGTAGGTTTTCCCTTCCTCTGATCATCCTAGAGCCCTTCTCTGCACCTGTTCTAGTTTGAATTCATCTTTCTTAAACATGGGAGACAAGAACTGCACACAATATTTCAGATGAGGTGTCACCAGTACCTTATAAGGATATTAACACTTCCCTCTCTCTACTGGAAATACCACACCTGATGTATTCTAGGACTTCACATTTCACCAAGACAGTTACCCTGTCAAACGATCAGGTTTCCCACCTGTAAAATGAACTCACAATGCAAGAGTAACTGGGTGAAATTCTAAGGTCTGTGTTATATACAGGAGGTCAGATGAAATGATTGAATCCTCTCTTCTGGCCTTAAAAATCTATGAAAATACGAATATTACTTGTCTACCTCATAGGGGTAGTGTCCTAATGAGTGAGACAGCTGTAAGGGTTAGTTAATATTTGTAAAGCACATTGAAGTCCTTAAGCAGAAAATGCTATAACGTGCAAAGCCAGTTTTCAAATACAATCCCCAAAACACAATCGCTCACAACCAACGTTTATTTATTATTTGTATTCCAACAGAACCAAGAGGCCCCAACCAAGACTCACTACTAGGCCCTCTACACATACAAGACGACATTCCTGCCCCAAATAGAAAAGTACGAGGAAAAAGACAAGAGATTAAATGATTTGCCCAAGATGACACAGCAAGGCAGTGGGAGAGCCAGGGACAGAATCCAGGTCTCCTGATTCCTAGTTCAGTGCATCTAGACCTCAAATCTCCCTTTTAAGCAATATTCTTCTAGCTGGCAAAGCTGCACCGACAATGACTTCACAATATACCTCAATTTTATCTCTTTCCCTTTGCTTTTTTTTTTTTTCCTTCTTCTCCTCTTCAAAACTGCAGTGAGTATCTTTTGATTTGACCTCTTTTCCACAGGATATAGATTATTCTCCCATAGTGTCTCCTTTTATTTACAATCACATAATTAAACTACATTTATATCAGGGTGGATAAAAATCAATGATTTTTTTTAAATCAAAAACAGATTTAAATTGGATTTTTTGATACAATGCTTTTTGAGGAAAAAAACCTATCTAAAGATAGTTTTAATTAAGATACATTATAGTTCAAAGATATATCATGGAATAGGGATTATAAATTCATGTAATGTTTAAAAAAAGTTTTGTAAATGAGTTCCAATAGTTCATGGATTAGGGACCCAATTTTATGGGGTGTCAGATTTAGGTTAATCTTTCTATCTATCCAGTGGGACTCAGTGCTCAGTCTAGAAGATAAACATCAGAGATGCTTAGTTCTGCAGTTCTCAAACTGTGGATGTGTGTCTCCAGAGAGAACATGCTTGTTAACAGCAAAAATGTTTTTAAATAATGGCAGCAGGCCGTAAAAGAGACCCAGTTTGGGAATTAGAACCATTCAAGAAATATATGTTTGCTGATGTTTTAAAGAAAGTCACACCAGTGAACTGGTGGAGGTCACTTAAGCACTTTGAATCAGAGACTGTTGAAGCGATAATCTCACTTTCTACACCAGCAGAAGCAGCTACTGCTGTTAAAAGAATATTTTCTTCCTTTGGACTAATTCATTACAAATTGAGAAATCATTTGGGACCTGAAAAAGCAAGAAAGCTTGTTTTTCTTTTCCAGATTATCAATAAACAGGAAAATGAAGATGACTGAGTTAGCTGCAGAAGCCCATATTTTAAGTTTCTCATGTTGACCTGGCTGACATAGTCTACTGAATTTTTGTTTTTTAAATTTAATTTAACTATTTTAGATAAAAATAATTTTAACAAAACAAACCTGATTTTAAAAAACTTTAATGTTTAACTAAATTCAAAAATTCAAATGCTTGTTTTGTTAAAATATTATGTTTGTTGTTGAAGAAAAAAATCCAGAATACATAATGTGATGTTTTAGTTAAATAAAACAATTTAAATGTCTGTTTGGTGATGTTCTCCTCTTAATACAGCATGGCAGGAAAATCCTCCAAATATTAATGATTAACCTGTTGAATTGGAGATAGTTCACCTCCCAAGGACTTCATAAATATCAGCTTCAATTATCTTTGATAAAATGAATGATTGGTTATTTCATTTATGATATAGCTGTAAAACTAATCTGGAAAGTTTTCAAAATAAATCACTTTAAAAATGTATAGTGTGTACCTTCTAAAAATGAAACCAACATCTATCTCTGAGTTGTGAAGAATATGTATTAAGGTTTTAACAACCAAGAATGCACTTTTATGTAGAAATCCATGATTAAATAGTGTCTTCCTGACTAGTGATTTAAATCAAATCCACCCTGATTTATACAGCACTTTTCTTCCCAAAAAGACTCCAAACACATCACAAACGTAAATTCAGCTACTCCTTGATTCACAATAACTGATGCATTAGAAAGTGATACCTGCTCAGCAGCAATGCTATACAACTAAATGCTATACAGTTTTAGACAGGAAGCTAAGAGAAATAGTGTAATTACCTGAGGTGGCCTTTGGTAAAAATAGTGTTTACCACCTCTAACTTATGAAAAATGCCAAGAGATTTTAATGAAGCATTTTAAATCTCATGTATGAGACAGCACTGACCACAGCACAGTACCCACAAGTACTCCACTGGAGCAATTACTCAGGACTAACCCAGAAGGATCAGTGCTATGAAACTTTTAGAGTAACAGCCGTGTTAGTCTGTATTCACAAAAAGAAAAGGAGTACTTGTGGCACCTTAGAGACTAACCAATTTATTTGAGCATAAGCTTTCATGAGCTACAGCTCACTTCATCGGCATCCGATGCTCAAATAAATTGGTTAGTCTCTAAGGTGCCACAAGTACTCCTTTTCTTTTTGCTATGAAACCGCCACTCTCTTCCTGCAGCATCCTGGATTTCTTTGGAAGTCTCCTATTCAAGTAATAATCAAGCTAAATCTCACTTAACTTATCAGGTTGATGAGAGGGTGTTAATAGACTGTCTCTTTAAAATAGCGTTTGATAACAGCTTGCTGCAAAACCAGCAGATGGAGCTCACAAACTACAGCGATAGCCACATTTCAGGACTACAAGAGAATTCGGCGAGTGTTCTGTAAATACACTTGGATATGTAGCTCAGGCTGAGTTTATCTGGACACCCAGCTAAGTTTTCACCCGGCCAAGCCTTCCTCAGCGGCTACAGACCAAAACAACCACCAAGCAGTGTTGTGGGTCACACCAAGGGCTTGCAAACTGCCAGAAAAAAAAAATAAAAAGCTGTACCTAATTAACGTAAACCGTAACTTTAGCTACTCTTCTCTTAACACAGGAGCACGGCTCATGGAAACTACGGGCAGGGCTAAAAGCGGGGGGGATGGGGAGGCCGCAAAGGATCACACACACCTGGCACTTTATTTGTGTCGGCATTCGTGGGGCTGGGCCGCTGAGGAGGGACACGCCCCAAGCACTTCTTTACCAGCGCCGCTGCTGCTCCTCCCCCATTGTTTTCCTCCAGCTCGCTGTAAGCACTGACCACCTCCAGGGCCCAGCACCGGGGCGCCAACTTCGTGGGCTGCCCTGCGCCGCGGAGAGCCTCGGCCTTGGCCCGCCGGCTGCCCGGGCTCCCCTCAGATCCGTGCCGAGCACGACACGAGGTTTCCTGCCCTCTAGTGACGCTGCGCCCGGCACGCCTGGACGCAGGCCGGGGCTTAGGGCGGCGCGCTCGGGCCCGAGTGCGGAGGGAGGGAGCCCTGCAGCCCCCGGGACCAGCCCTCCGTGCCCAGGCGAGCGGCGCCCCGGCGAGCGGCGGGCTGGGCGTGCGGCCCAGAGGCCGCCGCGGGGCAGCCCGGCTGCAGCCCAAGACGCTGGCCCGCCCGGGGCGGGGAGTCCGGGCTGCAGCAGGCCCCGGCGCCCCGCTGCCGGGCTGAGGGCGGAGCAGCGCCACACAACGGTGCTGGGCTGCGCGTTACCTCGGCTGGGCGGTGGCGGGGGCCGTGGTCGAGCCACCGCACCACGGCGCCGGGCGCCACCTCCTCCCGCAGCACCAGCTCCAAAACAGCCGCCATCCCCGGCCGCCCGCCCGCCGAGCAGGCGCACAACGCACGTCGCGGCGCGCGGACAAGAGCGGCTGCGGCGGGGGGGGGGGGAGGCAGACCCCGCCTGTCCCCCAAGCGCGGGTCACACCAGCTGTGGGTGGGGCTAGAATGCTGTACCACGTGGGCGAGGACAGCGCCGCTACTCGCCCACCGAGCCTCGGCTAGGGGAGGACTGGGATCAGATTTGCGCCGTGGGGTGTGGTTGTGACGGCGGAAAGGGGCGGGGCTAGAACGCTCAGTGCCCGTGGTGGGCGGGAGCAAGTCGGGCGGACGCGAGTCTCAGCTGGGATACCCATTCGGGAGCGGCGCGCGCCGGCTCCCCTGCGCGGGGCGGGGCCGCCCGGACACCGGCTCCCGCCCTCTCCCCATGTCAACAAGCGGGGCGCGGGGCGCCTGCGCCGGGGGCTTGCGCGTCCCTCGCTTTCGTGCGCGGCGTTGGTCTGCCGAGCAGGGCCCGGGCTGTGGCCTAGCGGCGGCCGCGCGGCGATCGGGGCGGCCCGCGGGCCCCGCCCGCCGGGGAGGATGATGGCCGAGGACTCGCCCAAGCGGCGCAAAGCCAATTTCAACGAGGCGGAGACCGAGGTGCTGATCGAGCAGGTGCTGAAGCACGAGCAGATGCTGTTCGCAGCGGGGCCGGGCCGCGCCTCCCCGGGCCAGAAGCGGCGGGTCTGGGAGCTGATCCGGCACAAGGTGAACCCGGTGGCCGCCTGCCCCCGCGACGTGGAGGATCTCAAGAAGCGCTGGAGGGATCTGAAGCGGCGCGACCGCAGCAAGCTCTGTCGCCTCTCGCAGGGCTGCGGCCCCGCCGGCCACTCCGGCGGGCTCGGCCTGCTGCTGTGCACGGAGGAGATGCCCCAGCCCGGCCCGCAGCCCGACCACCAGCGCGCCTACGGCTCCGCGCTCGGCCCCGCCGAGGCCGTGCCCATCGTGGGCGGAATCGACACGCTGGATCTGCCCGGAGCCTCCGTGGTGGACCTCGGTGAGCTCCGGGGCTGGTGGGGGGGGAGCGGGCCCCTATGCGCCCCGCGCCCGGTCTCGGCTTCTGCTTCCCCTCCCCGCTGGTCTGGGCCTCCGGCGCGGCGGGAGTCGGCGTTGCCATGGAGCCGGGGAATTAGCCCCGCCAGGTCACTGGAGCAGAAGAGCGGGTCATCCCTCCCGCAGAGGGGCCAGCTCAGCCTCTGTGCAGCGCCCGGAGGGCTCCGTACTGGCGGGCGGGGGCGGCCTTGTGCGTCTTTCCCCCCGTTCGGCGCTGAAAGGGGGCTCCTCTCATCAGCGGGGAGCAGCAGTTTTGGTAAAATGCAGCTTCCTGCCAGGCCCCCCCGCAGTGACCCAGTTCATTCTTGATGATGATTTTTTTTGCCCTGCGGGTGACTCGGTGTGACTCCTTCCCCCGCTTTAAGCACTGGTAGATGTTGGTTTGCAGCCTGTCCTTGAGGTGCATTCTGAGAGACAGATTCAGAGCAGCACTGAGCACCCCCCCACACACACACAACTCCTGTTTACTCACATGACAGTGGTGTAATGTACAAATGACATAGATGTAAGAGGGACTTACCCCAGGCAGCCTTGGGCTTGAAGCTTCTTGTGCTTGCTTATGCCAGTCTCTGTGCCAGTGAGGCCCTCCTCTTCCAGTGTTTTATGGGCCATGATGTATATCTTGTTTATGTGAAAAATTAATTTACATTATGGGGGATCTTTATTCGTGTTAAATCTGTGTGTCTCATGTTCATCATATCTAGCTGCAAAGTGCATTGTTAATCTCTGATGTTGCATATACTTATTTACCTGCTTAACTTTATTCCTGTGAGGTGTCCCACTGATTTCAGTGGGAGTACTCTTAATAGTCAAGGTAAGCAATGTAAGGATCAGGGTCTTAAGCAGTATCCGTTTGCCTTCTCATTCTGTGCTTCAAAGAGTAAAGAAACCCTCATAGAACACTATGTGGCCTTATGGTTAGACTGTATAAAGTATCAAGTCACTAGTAATTATAGTTGAGAAGAAAAGAACACAGCATGATTTGAGAAGCAGATCCTTGTCTTCAACAATAAAAGTCTTCACTTACTTGCTGATTCACCAGAGGTCCCAGTTGTGTTCAAGTTAAGGATGCTCTACTGTACAACAAACCCATTTTTTTCAAAATAATTTCTGCTTATGGTGGTTTCCTCCTCACCTAAATCACATAGATGCTCAACTGTTGGCAGGTTTTGCATGATAGGTCGTGAAAAGTGAACAGACATATCGTGGATGTGGGGCATTAGACCCACCTGCACATGTGCAAATTTGGATCATTCCTTCCACTCACAAGAAAGCATTCCACCATGCAAATTCCAGCCTTTGTAAACTGCAGCCAATGGGTAAATTACACCCTGTTGTGCATGGGTCTGCAAGGTATGAGCTTTAGTGCAATGAATCTTACTTCAGGCAAGGAGGAGCAATTCAGATAGGATGTCACTTATTTCTGCCTTGCAGATACTGGTTTCTTGTGCTGAGCTGGGAGAAAGGAAAATAAGAGCTTGGAATGAACTTAATCTCTTCTGTAGCAAATGCTTTTGGCTGGTCTATTGGGGAGTGAGTGATTTTAATCTGAGATTTGCATCACTCAGTTATGTCATTTACAGTGAGCATGTTTCAATATTTTTTCCTACTAAAGGAGATATCTATGCTACAAGTGTAGGGGATAATACAGTACAAGTCATCATTATAGGGTCTTGACAGCAGAAGTATTAACTACCACGTAAATGCCAATCGTGCTCACTGGGCAGGCAGAGGTTTGAGTGACCACAGAGATAATGAAGTCTGTTGACTCCTGTTTCTGTTTTGTTTTTTTCCCTCCTCTCTGCCCTTTTAGGGTTTACAGATGATCCTGGTCCATCCCACCAACCCTGTCTTGAGAAGATGAACTTAAAAGAGGAAATAGTAGTGAAGGTAGTGGAGCCAGAAGAAAGTTCTGAGGACATGGCTGTGGTTCCACCTAGCCAGGAGCAACTGCCC
Source organism: Lepidochelys olivacea (assembly GCF_965140295.1). Classification (NCBI taxonomy): domain Eukaryota; kingdom Metazoa; phylum Chordata; order Testudines; family Cheloniidae; genus Lepidochelys; species Lepidochelys olivacea. The sequence continues at coordinate 65,248,156 of NC_140416.1, read as the reverse complement.
TTTCTGGGAACAGCTGGGAGTGGTTTGTCTGGGAAAGTAAAAGCCAAAACAAAAGGCCGGTCTCAGACAGACCAAAATGAAATTACGGAAGAGGACCTAATGCAGATCCAGCAGAACCAGATGCAGGTGATCCAGTCTGGCTTTGACAGTGTCAACCACAACCTTCGGCTGCTGCAGCAAGGCATGCAAGATCTCAGCAACAGCCTCAGTATTATGGCACACACATTGGTGGCTATCAAAAATGTTTATGTGAAAAACAACACTGGCCCAGCCACCTATGCCACCACCTCTACTCAGACCACAGCAGGGTACCTGAGTCCTGGGTCTCCCCAGATCTCCCCAGCTGAGGACAGAGGCAGAGCACAGGTGGCTGGAAGTAGCAGCAGAAGCAGTAGCTGCAGTTCCAGCTCTATGTCTCAAGAACCAGGCCCTTCGGAATTTCCTAGACCACCCCTGAGAACCATTAAGAAAGAACATCCAAATGGCTGCTACTATTTCTGTTTTGCAGATGTGTAAAACTTGAATATATGTAAAGTGACTGATGTTAGCGGTACTGTTGTATGCTCTGCTCCAGCCTCTGACTATAATGGAGCAAATTGGACTTGCCTCCTGCTTTTTTTTCCCCAGTGGGGAAAGTTTCACATTAGGTGGCATTTGACACTAACTACCAATCTCCAATTTGTTAACACTAACTGTTGCAGTTGGTTAATGTCTCTCTTCTGTTTTCTTCACCGTCTTCTTTCAAAAAAAAAAATCAAATTTATTTTGACTAAGACTCTTGTCTGTATCCTCTTTGGGTTAATGTGACTTTTTGAACATAAAAGGTATGATGGAGTAGGGTAATGTTACAGTTATTGAATAACAGAAGCAGAATCTGTTAGTTACACAAGTTGTGTATTTTTTTAAAACCAAACTGTAAAAATAGCTTACTTTAAATTTAGTATCTGCTATTTTTATTGTATTTTAAAAAAGACTTTAAAAAAAAAAATCTGGTCTGTGCAAGGTATCCCAAGAGTTTGGCAACTTTACCTCCTCAGGGGATGGGATAGAACTAGGCCACAGAGCCGCTGATCCATGAATGTGCTGCTCAGATTTCATCCAGCATTGATCCATCTGGTCACTGTTTATTTCCAGCTCTTCAGATGCAGAAGCATTTTGCTTAACTGCAATGAAAGTGGAGGGTGTTATTTGTCACATAATTTTTTAAAAAGAGAAATATAGCAAAAAAATTCATTTCTGGTGAATGATGCCGGCTCTCAATATGGAACAATCTTTGCTGGTATAGCTTAGCACCAGGTTCTGTCTTCAACAGAGCCAGCATGCTTTCTGGGGACAAATGTCACACCATTTGAAAGAGGTAGAAGAGAAACCCATGTCCTATATTGTCCAGAACTGACAGACTTGCTACTCAGTATACTAGTTAGGGTTTGGCTTAGCCTGGGGCAGAGCAAGTTCTCTCTCCTGGCTCTTGAAAGAGTTCATGTGCTGGGCCTCTGTTTGGGTGGAAGTGTTAGAAGATCTTCCATTCCTTATCATGATTTATATCATAGCACTTAGGAACCCCAGTCATGGATCAGGACCACATTGTGCTGGGAACTTTACAAACATGGAAGAAAAAGATAGTTCCATACTACATCCTGAAGGAAGAGAGGATGGGAGCAAGGAGAGTCTGAGGAGAAAACAATTCCTAAATGCCACCCCTGGAGAAAATAAGAGCCAAGGAGAACCATTACTTCTCCTGATAGAAAGAACAAAAGTCTGATTTTTGCATTGCGACTTGTATGTATGCCTGCTCTGTACAGATACCCACAGAGTCCAGCTCCCCCTCTCCTAGCTAAGAAACCATGTGGCTTTGTTAAGTAAGACATCATTTTTACCATCAGTTGTGACAGCAGTACTGCACTTTAAGGAGATGATGAAGCCCTTTGCTTCAAACTGTGATAAAACTGAGGGGATATCAACAGCTTTCAGCAGTTGGGAGTGGTGCAAGGATTTTTTCTCAGGGCCCCAAAATAGCATCCCCTTATTACAGCCTGTGAAACTGCTGCCTGAAGGTGAGCAAGTTGAGCAAATCTCAGTCGCATAGCCTGTACAGAGTCTCCACAACCAGCATTTGGGACTGACTGTGTAGAAAAGGGCCTGACTATGTTGAGAGCTCTGTGATTCTAGCTGGCAGCTCCTCAGGTATTGCTGAAGAACGAATCTCAAACAAATTATCCAGACGACTGAAAGAAAATATCTGAAAAATTAAAAATTGGCAAGAGCATACAGTGTCAAATTTAAAAATTCCCAGAGACATTTTTTCCAGCTAGTATTATACACAATGGGGGGGAACTTAGCTAACCCTCTGTCCCCCACAATAGTTACTGTTGGCAGTTACATCACTTCCTACAGCAGAAAGAAAGAAACCAAAGGTTGAGACAAGGATGGCCTGTTACCTGGCACCAGCACAAACACATATCCTGTCTGCTGGTGCCAGAGTTGAAGTAGTTTAGACTTCGGAGCTTAGGTGCCAGAGTTGAAGTAGTTTAGACTTCGGAGCTTAGGTGTGTTCTATCAGTGTTACATGCAAGGATCACAAATGCAAAAGTAGGGTTCTTTTCTTATCACCTTTGGAAACTATTGCGTAACTTTCTCCAGCTCATTAGTTTCCCTTTACTTCTGATGAAAAGATTCCCTTTTATTCTTTATATTAACTTCAGTGCCTGTATAAGTTTTTTTTAATCTGGCAGCTGCTGGCTAATTAAAAGTAAACCTGCAGTAGTAATATTGCTGGTGTGTGTTCTTCCTCACTGCCCTGGTCCATGTACCGTGTGCAAGATTATACTGCAACCCAAGCATACGGCACATCGACAGTGCGGGTTAATACAGGCTAGGCACCTTCTTCGAAGTGATAGTCTGGCTTCTGAGAAGTTTTACTTCACAAAAGCAGTTGCTGCAGGTGATAGGTACAACTATTTTACTAATCATTTACCAGGTTTTCTTAAACTGACCCACTCCAAAACTAGTTTCTGAGTCCTGTGATATTAAAAACTTCCTATTGCTTGGGAATAGCATAGGATTCCTGTTTGCCTGATGTGCACATATTAACATGGTGGGAGTTCGTATATTCAGATTCCACTCATTGAGATGTGGGCTTCATCTAGTTGTATTTCCTTTAACTGAAAAGCAGCCTTCGCCTCTGTTCTGTTCTTGTAGGACAAGTAGTGATTAATGCTTCTGTAACATTCCAGTTAGCTTAGTGAAATGTTGTGCTCTAACGCTCACCTAATCATTCTGGGCAGTGACTGCCAATTTGTCCAGACTACAGCAGCCACTTCTTTCAAGGCCATTTCTCCAATTGTTGAATTGCTGCATTTGCCCTGTGGCAACATTGCTTGGTAGGGCCTAGCTTGAGCCTCTATCACACTGAAGTTTAAGTCCCTGCTAAGAGCAATTGGATTTTTCAATTCAGAAGCAGTTAATGTTTGTAGGTCAAGTGCTGTGGAACTCCTGAGACTCTAGGAACAGTAGGTGGACAAGTACCTCCACTGTGATCGTGAACAAGGCATACTGAGAGACACTATAGTAGTTGTGTCATTTACTTACATTAATCAGGAGTCAGATTAAGACAAAACTCCTTCACTTGTGATATGATCCACTTTTAAACCAAGTTTAGAGCAGTGAAAGATCTATACATTGGCTCCAGTACAGAGTGTATAGAATAGCTATTTTGACCCCCACCATCATATGCCTAAGCAGTCATTCCTTTATGTGCTCAACTGATCTACTGACACAGAACATCCAAGATGAAAGCTCTCCCTCCTGAAGCACGCCACTGAATTCCTTCCTGCTTTTAAACCAAGACATCATCATTTTCTGGGATTATTACTGTGTAAATGAGTTCTGGATTTATGCTTCCTATTGTGTGAAGTGACTTGAAATTATCTACATAAAAGAAAATAGGTGAGGGCCTGGTTCCAGCTACTGTGGAAGCCAGTGGAGTATTGCTATTGACTTTAATGGGGTCAGGACTGGGCCCTTAATTTGTGTTACCATTACCTAGCATGGCACTTGCATAGCACACGTAGGTGGTGCTATAGCTGTAATAGCGTTGATGGACTTTTTCCCTGCTGCTGTGGACTTCACCAAAAATATTCCATTTTGCCATGTAACAGACCAGACAATATTTTTGACAGCATATAGGGAATGAGAAATGCATGTATGTTCCTGGCAAATATAATCTCTGAAGGGGATTAAGCCTATCTATATCTGTTGTTTTATCAGAGAGATATGCAAGGGGGGAAATCTTCTCTGAATAACAGAAGTAACATTGATCAGACCAACCAGTGACTTAGTAACACTGTTACTGAAAATTGTCTGGTTTCTATAACAGCCTTACTTCTTACACTTCCCTAATTGCTGCAGCTCAGATATATTGTTCACAAATGAGGCTGATCTCCTGATGGGGCTGCAAGGCCAGTAACAGCCAGGACCATCTTATGGAGAATAATCGCCATCACTCTATGAAGACACTGACTACAGAGACCTTTCTGACTGGAGGGAAGGTACCCAAGGAGACTGTTGGTTTCTCAGGGTATGTCTACACATAAACTACTGTAGCGCTTCAATGAAGACACTACCTACAGTGATGGGAGGAGTTCTGGTGGCATAGGTAATCCCTCTACCTGAGAGGCAGTAGCTAGGTCAATGGAAGAATTCTCCTATCAGCCTAGCACCGTCTACACTGGGGGTTAGGTCGGTTTAACTGTGTCGTCCAGGGGTGTGGATTTTTCACACCTCTGAATGACGTAGTTATACTGACCTAACTTCCTAGTGTAGACCAGGCCGCAGAATGACAAGATTTGGAATCTGCCAGATTCTTACTACACTGAACTTGACCTGTAGCAGAATCATTGCTTGGTTGGATGGGAAGGAGTGGGGCAAGAAATAGAGCAAAGCTAAAGTGTCTACCCTTTCTACAGTAATACAGAGTATGAGGCTGCTGAATCAGTAGGAGCTCTTTGATTCAACCACTCCAGTATGCAACATGAACATCTCACTGTTGCTTGCTCTGGTGCCAACACAATTCCACGGTGTACTTTTTATGTAACAAAAAAGTACAGTATGTCATAACACAATTGGTGCTGCTTCTCTCCATTTATAAGTTCAGAATTACAACAGTCAAGAAATAGGCTATAAAAATAATTGGTTAGGAGCTTTATAAACAGTAAACTCATCATTCATAGGCAGTCAAGGATTGCAGTTTTGCATGCTGAATGAATATTTTATTTAGAACCAGTTTATAAAAATAAAATACAAAATAATTTGAAAACAGAACATAAAACATTGTACAAAGCCTTGATATGGTACAAATGGAAAAAAAATAAATAATTACACCTTTATATACAAATGACCATTACAAGGGCATTAGTTCTTCTGCAAAAGCTTATGTTCTTGGATGCCTGAGCAAAAAGAAAAAAATGGCTTACAAGATTTCATTGTGCAGGGAGAGGGAAACAAGTACAGGGCAAGAGAGTCTGGAGGACTCACAATGGTAATTAATAAGCTCTGGGAAAAATGTAAATGAATTATACCATAGATTTTAATCTTGAGTTGTTAAATGTCTTCTTATTGGATTCACTGAACATTCTATCTTTCGTTGATTTACAGATTTTCATTTCTTTGTGGTATTGCCCCAAGATTTTAGGTTAGCAGTCAACTGTTCACAGATTGAAAAGTTTACTACTTGTCTCTAAGAATTGCTGGTGATTTCCTTAATTTATTGGACTGGATACTTGTAGGAAAGCAGTTGAAAATCAGTTGCTGCCAGCGCCAGCATAACAGCTTGTGTATGGGCTAATTCAAGGTGAAAATCAGAAGTCAGAGGAAGACTTTGGAACCTTGCTCTCTGGCCAGGGAAGGTAGTATGAATACAGGGAAGAGTTTCCAAGCAACCTACTTCTGGGATTCTGTCAGGCAGGTGTGAAATAGCTTTTTTTAAAAAGGCCAACTTCCCCAGTGTCAAATTATCATGACCTTGCTCTGCTGTGCAGTAGATAGGAGTTTATAAGGACTCCCATTCCCCATACACGGGAAGACAAGACCCATCAACATTGTATCTTTGGGGAAGATACAAACTGTCCTGCTGTTAGAGCACCCTATACACTGGCCAGTTCACAGATGAACTGATCCTGAAAGGAGGCTAACACCTGCAATTTCCACTGGAGGTAGTTAAATTCCTTTTGAGAATTGTGGGTGGTCAACACCTCTTATGGGCAGCCTGTTTATGATATTTCTTTAGAGACCATGGGCTCTGCAGCCCTGGTCACAGCAGTTGCTATAATAAATGAGGATGGGGCATAGGTCTGCACGGTGGCCACAACACATTCATTTTCCAAATAAAATAACCAGCAACTGTAAATATCCTCACAGTGGGCCCATTGCTTCAGTCCATACACAGACAAAACCTCCACTGACTTCAATGAGAGAGTTTCACTTGCATGCAAATGGCTGGACCAGCCCAAGATCTAAGTTACCCATATGCAGGAGGAATGGAAGTAGTAGACAGTAAAACTTATAGATCATATAAGCCAACATTTGCACTGGATAAGGATATTGCTGAAGGCCTAACAAGCAAACATCGGAATCAATATATACTCATTTGAAGATAAGCAGGGTTTCTTTATTTCAGCATTTCAGTTAAAGCCTTTGTTATATTCAAGCTCAAGTTTTGCACTGCACAGTATCTAGCACTAATGAGAGATGGACCCTGAACCAAAACAGAGGCTCCAGATATCATGCATCTTTGAGAACATTCAGTTCAATATCTGAGCCTTGCAGTTCAGAACAATCTCTTGTGCTAGCTTTATGCATCAGCCACATATTAATTTCTGAATATAATTTCCCCTCAATGAACAACTTTTGCAAAGGGAGAAAGTCATTCCCATGATTATCTGGCATGCGTGCTGAGCATCTTGGAAAGTGACTAGCTAACAGAAACAGCATATACTATACAGGAAAGATTGCAAGTACTAGAGGTTTGTCATTTGTTACTCTGAAGAGACACTATTAGTGACAATGGATGGAATGAAAGTCAAAATATAAATTAAAACTTGAATGAAGTAGCCACTAAGTTAACATACAGTACCTAGAGATAATAAACTTCTATATATTTTTGTCTTAAAGGAAGATCTGACTCAATATTAAAATAAAGACAGATGATTTAAAACCTGCTGTGACTGTGATTATACAGACTCCTCTGCTTTAGACAGCATGCTACAGTAAACCCAGGTAGTACGAGTCATTACACAATCCAATCTCCCCCTTATTTCATTTATTTTTCCCAAAGAGATTTGTGTGTTTGTGTTTCAGGGGAAGGGGAGTTCAGGTGGGAGGCCAGAAAAGTACAGATTGAGTGTTTATGTATATTGTGGTAACTTAGGTATACCTTAAGATTCATTTGTTCACTGTCTAGTTTCCTTGCATTTGCACCAAAGAGATACATGAAAGGATTAGGCATTATACTAAAAGTTACAGTAACAGTAAGGGCCATCCATAGCTTTTAACAGTTAAACACAGGGGACATGGTTAAGTACTACAGCTTTTGTCAATATAGTAACCAGGTCCTCTGACTGTGTAACAGTGAAAGCACAGTTGAACCAAAAGACATTTGGAATGATAGTGTGTACTTATGAGCCTAATCCTGCAAGTTGCTGAGCACCCTCAACTCTAATAGAAGTCAACAGGAGTTGAGGGCATTCAGCACTTCACAGGATCAGGCCCATAAGAAAGCAAATTGTTATTTTATACCCGAGTGACTAGAAATCAATTGGACTGTGATTGCTACTCATTCCTCCCATTCATTTTGGAAGGTTCATTTTGTCACCAAAATGAAATGTGCAAAAATATTTTAGGTGCATAAAGAAAAAAATACACATCAAACAGTATTGGGAGGCATGCACCAGTTCTTTGCCACTAACTCACTTTTAAGAAATTGAAATAATTACCCTCTGGCAGCTCTTCATTCTCATGTTGATGTTGCTACAAGAATTCATATCCTTTAGCGTCCTGAGGAAAAGGTCGCTTGCTGACAGACAGGGAGACAGTAGCGTAAGACAGACATTGCCTAAGTTCTACTTTAGGGAGGGAGAGAAGAATGTGGTTTATAGTACATTACAGTTCAGCCACTGCCACAAATGCTACTGCACTTATAGGGAGCATGGGCATTTTGCCCAGATTAGGACTGTAGGATTATGCCCGTGATTTGGAAGGGGGCCGGTGCGGCAATTAGCCAGGGATAAGTACGGGTAGTTCAAGGAGGAGGTCAAACTAAATGAAAGTACAGTAGGCCTCAGCTAGTTCTTGCAGCTGAATTCTAACCAAGAGGAGGCAATAGCTAAGGTAGTTCCCACACACTTTTATCCAAAAAAATGGAAGGTGAATGGAACTACTTTTAAAGACCAGCTTCAGCGTTTCCCTTGCTATAATTAATGATCACAAATGCCCCAGCAATGCATGGAATGGAGCTCTCAGAACTCAGGCCTTAAAAGATGAAAAGTCCGTCAGCCCACTTTTAAACATATAAGACAAGATACAGCCCTGTGCTTCATGAGTATTCTGTGAGGTGAGGGCGTAGGGAGCTTGTTTCTCACCCGTGCAAACATCAAGACAGGATTTTGCCTTGTAGTTCCCAGAGAGGATATGGTTGCTGGCTACAGGGAATGCCCCGCCCCACCACCCTCACCCAGCCAGCTAATATATATACAGGTAGCTGGGGCTAAGTATGGCTCCTTTTTTAGGGCAGTAGCACAGTGCACCTAGCAGCATATTACCTATGCCCACCCTGAGCCACCCTGCCCTGCTCTAGTGGCAGATGTATGCTTAGCATCCTTCTCTCTGCTAGCTCCTGCATGTCGCATAACTCATTAAGTCTGGGGCAGGATTTTGCCTACAGTTAATCAAACAAGCTGTCAGTGCACCATGAAAAGGTTTTGCCAATATTAAGATACATTTTTAAAAACTACAAACTAAGCACACTGTACCTTGCAAAATAGCACCACAAAAATCTGTTATTTAGAAGTAAAATATTAAATGCTGGATTTTATTTCATTTAATACATTTAGGGATCCGTACTGACAGCTGTGCAAAAATGCTCTGGAGGGCTTGGCAGTCATAAAGGCCGGGGGAAATTCTGTCCCTTCCCCAACTTCTCCAACCTGGCCACAAAAGACCCCTGAAAACAGTGGAACTGCCACAGTTTCAGAATACATGGAGGATACTGAAGAGGAACTGTGCAGGAGGAATCTGAAAGCCCTGTATGATCTTAGCTGCATGGCAGTTCTCTCCACAGAAATGGAGATTGGGATTGAAGGATGGTATAGCCAGTGGGTCCACGAACTAACCTTCGTGTTAAGGGGACGCTACTGCAAACTGTGCAGAATGGCTGCAGCTGCTCTGGGGAAGATTCTCCCTATTCTAAGCACGGCAGAGGTTCCCTGCACAAAGCCATTTACTTAGACTTTACACAGGCCATTGTCCTTTAGTGTTTTAAACAACTGGAATTAAATGTATAATTATTTATATATTTACATTGTTGGGATTTATTCTTTATAGGGTCACTGATGATGATACAGGCCCTTCTAGAAATATTACAAGGATGACAATTACACAGGGCTTGATTACCATATAGTTACATTTGCTGATAGTTTAGTTCATAATACTCAATTTTGTTACCTTCACGGGGAAGGAATTATATAACCAACAAAGTAAAGTGGGAAGAAGAGTACAAGAGAGGCTATAATCTTGATCAATCCATAAATGTAAAGCTGCTTCTATCAGTAACTCAGTAGTTTTCTAACCAGATACAAAATCTGTTTGAGTCACCGAAATCCGCAGCCACCACCAGGGACATAAAGTTATTTTACCCTGCATTGCACTGAAAATGCCAAAAGCACCATCCTCTACTTTGAGCTTTCCCCCATTCTGATGTAGTTCCTCTCTTTATATTGGCAAGAAGTGCAAATAGTAATGTATTTCTACAAGATCAATATTCTCAGTTTTATTCACCATTACGTAATATTGCACAATATGGATATATTTTAGTCTCTGGCAGAGAGAAGGAAAATATCTTGAGTTTTATGTCTCCCCTCACCTGTAAAACAAACTATTCTTACAATAACAGTGATTACCTGTTTCTGGATCCTGCTATATCAGGGAGAAAATGTAAATACCTTATTTTCAATATTTCAGGGGAAGGGCACAGAGCCCAAACCTGCCCCCATTAAAGTTAATGCCAAAACTCCCACAGATCTCACTGATATAGGACTTAACTCAAAGACCAAAGAGAATGCTCCTCAGAAAATTGAGAATGAAAAATTATCATAAGCTGCCACACTGCCTTAAGAGACAGTATCAGCAGAGCCTTGAGGAGAGATGTCTACAATGGGATCCAACTCTCGATAGTGTATACTGCAAGGTGACAGGTAAGGAAATTGAAAAGGAAAAGATGGGGTTTTATTTTATTTTTTTTGTCATAGTCATCTATTAGGTATTCATTAACTGTGACTGCTCCTGTATCATGAGCAATGTTGCAGCTTAAAAATGCACATTGTGAAATGAAAAAACAGTTATTAAAAATCCTATCTTATAATCAAAGATACAGTACTTCTGAGTCTGTGCTCCTGTTTCACACGCAAACAGACACACACACAAAACTATAAATAAAAGGAAAAGGCTGAGACACAAAACACTGGCTTGCTGACAAATCACCAACCCTTCAGCCCTGTACTGAGGCATGAAGGCTATTTGACTTTGTGGATGCCAGGAAACTATTTTCAGGAAAGGAGAGATGCAACACCAAGAGTATTCAGATACGCAACAGAAAAAGAACTGCATCGTCTGTGGTCCATAAATTACAAATGGAGAATGAGAAAGAGTAAGTGAATTTATATAAGCATATGTATATATATATATTTATAAATATTTATATTATATAATTTACCATGAGGACATGCAATCATTAGTATAGTACCTATTATACAATATAATACAAAGAAATAAGCCTTTCCAATAATATAGTTTCTTCAGAAACAGCAGGTATGCGCTACCTATTGCATTCCACTGCAGTGCTTGAAACCTGAATGAAACTAAGGTTCCACACTGTGCTACATTACTTATGGAAAACAGTATACACAGGAGGAAAAAGAAAATCCCAACACACTCTGACAGCACAAGTGAAATTCAGTGCAGCTCCAGGGCAGCTGTGATGCAGCATTAGAAATGTGTTAGCTCAGAGAGAAAATATTTCCTTTTCAATCCAAAGGTACTAGTTTGGCAGCAAACAGAGGTTAAATAAAAAGCACAGATGCTGGCTAGAAAGGCATATGACTACAGCAAGCAGATCAGTAACTGACAGTGCTTCCACACATCCAGCACCGCTAGGACAGGTAGCATTAGGGATGCTAGTGTATCCCTTTCAGACTTGTACTCCTGTGTTTTAAACTATTCTGATCCACTCTCCATTTCTGAACATAGTAAAGGCTGCCATACCCCTAAAGTGTCCTACAATGATCCTCTACAGCATATTAAGTGAGTACTAAAGGAAACTGTTTGGGGAAAATAGGCACCATGGACTTTATTCACAGAGAAGGGGTCTGGCTTCCCTAAGAGACATTAGGGCAAAAGGGAAGACAAAAATCCAAACAGGGAAGTTGTCTGAGATTTGTTTTCCTTCTGGTTATATTGCCAAATATTCTCATTCAGATTCTGTAGGAAATGGAAGTGAAGGCCTTTATTCCTCTTGTCTATAACCTAGCAAGTGTACAGGCTCTGCACTCACCTTTCAGCACTGAGAATACACATACAGTTCATCTTCTAGACTTAAGCTAAATTCCAAGGTAAAAAACGAATCTGAGTTTGTAGTTCTCTCTACTCCTTCTCAGCATTGCCATCTTGGATTTAATGTCAAGACAGCAACATTGTGAATAAGGTCAACAAGGATTTAAGTGGTCCATAACCAATGGGAAAATGATAGTTGTAACAAAGGCTCTCTTTTGCACTCAGACAGACTTTCAGACAAACAGTTTACATACTTCTGACCAAATACACACAGCAGTATATGGTAAGTCTGCAACAACCCTCCGCCTGAAGACTCTTCCTTCTTTCTCCCATAACTCAGATTGGAATGACTGTCTCCAGAATATACATAATACAGGCCCGGAGAGGAGAACCATGGACCCAGAAGGAAAAAAGCAACATGACCGATGTTTAAAGGTTCTTGGATACTAACAAAAGACAAATGCCCTGCAAAATATCACTATAAAAACTCAGAAAATGTTAAAACTTATTTTTAAAATGTCATCAGTATATAGAACAGGTAAAGTGAGTAATTTTTTTTTTAAGTAGGGGAATCTGTACCATTGGGGCAGGGGGGAAGGGGGGGAGAGATGGACACCGAATGACTCAGAAAGAGATGTGCACAGCCTGACACTGAAAAGACTCACAAATTAAAAATATTATCTTCCAAATAATGTGCTTATTTAAAATTCTACAAATAAATGCCTGAGCCGTACCTATTTCAGAGGTGGTGGTGTCATTGTGGAAATAAAAACAGATGTTTCAGGTTCTATTACATTTCTTTGAGAAAGGCCTTAAATAATTAGGCCAAATCTCCTAAGTATACAACATAAAAACAATAAATAAATAAAAAACCCTATTAGAATACTCACTTCAGAGATAATTTTAACTTCAAATGTTCCACACATCTTTGACTATCCTTCTCTGACCTCTACCCCCTCTCTGATCTGCTTGCTGCCTGTCATTAGGCAATGCCTGGCCACTCATTTACACACTATGAATTGTCAAATAATTTATCATATGTTTACTTTCTTTTGAAAGCAAGGACTCAACACTGATTTTTTTGTTTTTTTGTTTTTTGTTTAAATAGACAATACACAGACACAACATGCATCAAATTACGAGAAGGCTTTTACACCTGTCAAGGCTCAGTTCCTATCTGCTAAGTTTACTAGCCGATTTGCTCTTTCCTGTGGGGGTTTTAGTGTTTGGGGAGTGGTGGCAGGAGCAGTTGGATCCTTTCAGACCGTTCTTGCTTGGTTTGCTGCAGAAGTGCTCTTGTTGGCAGGACCTCCTAGAGGATGAGGAGCCTGAATGGCTAGGAGGCGATTTACTCCTCCCAAGGTGTGGGGATGAACTCTTCTGGTCATGGTGGGGCCGTCCAGCCCGGGATGGTGAAGAACTGGCTGTACGGGGTAAGGAAGAGCTCCTAGGGGAGGCACTGGGGCTGCGTCGAGGGATGACAGGGCTTTTGGGTGGCGTTTTTGGGCTATGTGGTGATCCTGGACTTTTACACTGGGTGGAGCTCCTTGGTTTTTGAGATCCATTCTGAAGGATTTGAGCCAGACGAGAGATAAGGTCTGAGTCTGAGTTGCTGCTCCCTAGAACTCTGTACCTGCGTAATCTTAAAAAGAAATGAAGAGAGATTATTTCCACCATTTTATTGTGCTTTATCCATTACAATGAATATACACAAACATAATGTAAATGGAAACTAGAGATGGGCCTTAGCTGCAGAGTTCACATCTGGATCTGAACTTACCTAAAATTCAGAGGCATCTGGATGTAGGGTTTTGGTTTGTGTACAGTTCAAATGGATACAGTATCCATGTTTGTGTAACCCCCAACACATAACAAAAATGTCTTTATAAGTACTAGACAGAGGTGTCAAAGTGCATACAAGCATACTTATTTTTCTAATAATACGGGAAGGAGTATACTGAAGGGCGGTGCTTATTAGCTCCTTTTTTGGAGCGGTAGCATACACTCCCTGTCTACCCACTGTGACTGCAGTCTGTCAGTGTGGAAGAGGGCAAAGCCATCCCCCTACAACTTCCTTCAGAGAATACTGAATCACTGTTGACACCTACACTCCCCGTATACTTGTAGTCTACTTATACACAGAACAGGATTATGGCTGCCCATGCATAGATGTCCAGGGGTGAAGTAGAGCTTTTGAAGGCCTCTCTGTGCTCCTTTTCATTCCTGTGCATAATCAGTCATGATCTGATCCTAACCAATTATGTCTAATATTGTTCATCAAAATTTTCAAACTGTTAGACTTCTAAATAAGAGTACTTTGGTAATGGGTTTTGTTGAGTATTCAGCACTTCTGAGAATCAGGTAATTTTTATTTAAGTATCTAAATATAGCTATAACTTTAGGAACCCAGGTTTGAAAATTCTGGCTCTTTGTATCTGTTGGAGAGTTCACTGGAAGGCTGTCACATCCTTCTGTAACACTTCAAGATATTATTAATATCTAACTGATGTTTTAAAGCTAAAGCTTTTTTTAAAAAACAGTTAAGATATTTCTCAAATGCTTTTCTGTGGTCAGATCACTCAAATCCAGGATTTTTAAAAAAAAATCGGTTTACAAATGACAGAAGTTTTGGACAATCACACCATGCATATTCTCACAATACTCTTTGCAAGCTAGCTCAAAGCTATTTTAAAATAAAATACGTATTTCTAGTTCGTCTGTATTACCTGGCTTCTACCCCAGGCCTAGTTGGTGGTTTTCCTGGGGGTGGACGAGGAAAGAATTGAGCTGAGGTTGAACTGGTGACTTGATCAGTTGTAGCCCAGGATACTGGCCTTGGAATCTTGCTCTTTCTGGACTGAGAACTATTTGGTGACAAAGAGCCATCCTCCGATTGTTTGCCCACATGAGAGTCCAGTGTCAATTTGGAAAAGGCAGATAAGACGTCATCCTCTGAAAACGGTACAGGAGCAGCAACCACTTTTTCCTCCAGTGACTTGTCAGAGGCACTGGAGAGATCACCAAGGAAAGACTTGAGCTGTCTCTTTTCCACGAGTAGCCTGACCAAATCTGTCTGATGGGCCTTCTTTAGGAGAAGCTTTTCCTTTGCTGAAACAGGAGAAGTGGACTCTGATGTCAAGTCTATTTCTTGTGCTAAAACTGGTATGCGACTTTGTCTGACTACAAAAGGTGACTTAACCAAGTCTTTCTTAGACTGATGAGAACTCTCATTCTCGGAAATACAATGGAACAGCTCTCCATTTCTGGGGGCACTTTTTTCTCTTTTGCCCTCCCGGTGAAAAAATGAAGTAAGGTCCATCTGGTGGCATTCCAAGTCTTCACTATGATCAATTTCTTCATTATCATGGAAACCATTTTCCTGCACTATTACTATTTGACTTTCCTGTCTATCATCAAAAAGGTCTATGACTCTTGATGGTGAAACCTCTGATGTCTCAGCTACTGCTGACTTCAGTACCTCATAGTTTGCATCTGAATTTGGCACCAGGCAGGAAGTCCTTGGCTGTGATTCATCTGCAGATTCAATAGTAGCTGGAGGTTTTCCTTCCACAAATTTTGAGCTCCCTTGTGGAGAAGAACTCTGCCCTTTGTGAGACATTTTTATGGCATCCTCAGAAACCACTGGAAGCCTTCCTTCTTCAGTTTCTAGAGCGAGATTTCCAGGTTCTTTTTCTTCCTCCCTACTGCTACATTGTTCAAATAGGTCCTTTTGGCCACAGTCTACGAGTCTGTCACATTCTTTGACGTGCCCTTCCCTATCAAGCACCTCATGGCTGATATGATTTAACTGAAGTACCAGATCTGTTCTGCTGGTACTAGTGGGAAGTGCATCCTCTGTCACTACCAATCCAGGCAAATTCTCCTTCGGAGAGGAAAATTCCACAGTGTGTTCCATAGGATGAGTGTCTCTATCCCTCTTCTCTAGCTGGTGGCCACAACGAAAGCTCTCAGAGGCAGACTGGGTGGATGCTACTGATGGTCTGGGTATTGTTATCTATATTGAAAAATTAAAGAAAAAATTAAAAAAGATAGGAATATCATCTTATACAGATGATATTCTTTAAAATGCAGACTTGATACTGTATGTTCAAAGTGTTATTCTTCCCATCAATCATTATGGTCATATTGGAAAAGTAACAGCTAATTTCATAAATGACATTTGATTTACAGAACTAGAAAATAAAATACTCTACCATCCTGGGACAGAATGTATGGCATGTGAAAACAAGCATTATCTCTGCTGAAAAGGTTACATTCACCAAGAACCCTGCTGGAGAACAGAGCCAGCCTAAGGAGTAAACTAAGTTTTGTTTGTTATTTTTATACAATTTTGCATATTTTTATAAAAGTTTTACACATTGAATTTCATAGTAAAAAGTAATCCTTTATAAGCTATACTATAAAAATTACAAGACCCTGCAGTCAGGGATGGAAGATGATTAATAGTATTTCATAGGCTAGGATTAAAGAAGTTAGATTTTTGGTCAAGGCAGCAGATAGTTCCCACTGAGTCACCATGGTGTATAGACCTATAGTCAGAGCTTGTAATATTCATCAGCAGTGGAAATGATTATGGAATGTGAGTCCGGCCACAAAAGCCTCCTGGATTCCCCTCTGCTGGAAGATGAGGCTGATGACAGTTGCCATGGAATCTGCAATTTTATATCATAGACCTCACTGGCACTTGCTGCAGAAATAGTCTGAAAGTGCTGGAGAGCTCAAAGGGCATACTTTTAGCATAATTAGCATAGTGACACCATTGGATGTTAAAATCAAACTCACCCATTAGGTCCCAGGAACACATTTTGCAGTTAATACTGGTGGTATTCAATCTACTTCCATAAAAACAAGCAAACTGGGATTTGATAGTGACATGTACCCTGTTGGGGAATCTGAATTCAACAGCTGCATGGAGACTCTCACTCCTTTTGTACATCCTTTTAATAGTCCCATGCAACAAACATCCATTATTATAGGGTCAAACTTACCTTCATCAAACACAAACATCCAACTGATGTTGTAAATTTATTCACAGGAAAAATATGAAACATTAGCCATGCTGCATCATGATACTGAAGTTACAGAAATTAATGTTATTTATGTTAAGGAAATTATTGCCACATCATACTGAGGTTTATTACACTGATTTTCTAATGTGCCTCACTTTGAGGTCTTTGTTCCATATTTGGGCTTGAGGCTGGGTTGGGCAAGCTAGAAATACGAGGTCTGGCTCACAATGTGGTTTTTATACACCACTGGGTAGCTGGTCTCAAAGTAGCAGTGATTTGCAAAGCAGGTTCTTTGTAGTTCCACAGACAGCATGAGAGTCAACCATTTTTTCTGTTACTTTTAGGGCAGAAAAAATGGGGTTTTCACTGTGTGCAGTGGGAGAGAAAGCAGGAAATAGCCCAGCAAGGAAGGCACCCTAAGGATTCCCAAAGGGGACTGAATAAGCTGTATCTACTGTTCTTACAGAGGATTTGCCAGGATCAACGGAGCAAGGGAAAACCCATACTCAGATGCCTGGAGTCCTTCTGCAGCAAGAGGTAAACTTTGTTCTCATTTACCTGCTAATTTGCTTTCAGTGACTGGATCAATATGCACAGTCCTGAGTTTTTCTTGTTGACTGAATCAGAATGGAATGTTGACAACCAATCAACCCAAAGTTGAAACAGTACTCACTTCTTGGGAACAGTACTCACTTCTTCTCTTATCTTAGTTTTAGTCTTTAATATGAAAGAAACATTATCTCCGTTTTTGAGTGAGAAGTGTTTTTTTTACTCCAGGATTCAAGAAAAAATCCAGGATCTTTCAGGTCAGAGGGGGGATTTGTGCTGTACTGATCCAATCTCAAAAAGCAAAGGGGAAGTGGGAATAAAATTTGCCTTTCCGTGACTGGGTCCACTACTGCACAGTTCTTGCATTTTAAACAACAATACCCTAGCAAGCACTCAGGGTGTAAAGGAAAAGGAACAAACGACATTAGGGTCAACATAATGAGACAATTCTTTCTCCCATTCCCTCTCTGTTAGAACTGCTAAATGTTTTATAGCTACACAATTCTCTCCTTGAATGGAAATATCATTCCTTGAGCTCATTAGCAAACCCACATGGCTCAAGTGCTCAGAGGGAAAGGAAACACTCTTTTTGTGATTCACTCCCATGAACCCAGGTCAAAAATGCCCATTGTCCCACTGATTCTCCTCAGAGCTTGGTCTTCAGACTTTATCCACATGTACAAGTGATTTAAATAGCTGATCATGCAGAAGACTTTACTTAACAGGTCTGCTGCAACTTCAGACATAGATTTAATAAAATCCAAAGGAGCTTGTAATGGGGACTGGGCTTATCAGTGGTGCTGCATAGTTATTTGGTCCCTGGGTTCCACCTCTCCTCCATTTCCAGCATCCCTCACCAGCAATCACTCCAACACTGTAGAGGTCCACTTTTGGTAGGGTAGTGATTCAGCCATTCCACCTGGTCATCAGTTGAGTTCACCCCCTTCCGAGGTACCAGAGTCCAAAAAAATATATATAGTTCAACTTCCCCACAAAAGAAAGGGTCAACAGCCCATCTCCAAACCCCTGTGGGTGGCATGCCCTTGACACAGGGCTTACAATGTCTCTATCATCTCCTTCTCTCCAAGAGCAGGGGGAAGGATGGGAAGGAGTTTATGCCCCCTCCACGAAAAGGGTGGTTGGTAGGCGAGCCTGGGCTCTTCCTCTCCACTGGGCTCTGACTTAGAGCCCTGTGAGAGACAGTGATAGCAAAACACCCCAGAGTATTTCGGGGCTGCCTCCCAACGCCACTTCCTACCATTTGCTTCCTTGGTTCATGGTGTGGTCAAATGCCTTATCAATGATCCTCTAGAAGCTAGAGCAAAGGTTTCCCTAGTCTTAGGGAAAGCCAAGCCCTTCCTCATAGGGCCTGGGGTAGCTGTCACTGGCAGAACCTCTCTACAGCCAGGGCTCTAGCTTCATCCTTATTCAGGAGCTCATGAAATAGGTCTCTCCTCCTCCACCATCCTCCCCCTCTTTCTGAGTTGTCTGGCTCCCTTTTAAGGTCCTCCTATAGCTAGAGCAAGCTCTGCTGGTATGGCAGGGGTGAGTCATCTGGGCCAAGACCTGCTCCCTAACCCCTTCTGTCCCAGTGTGGGTCTTAAATACCCCATTGTAGAACCAATTAAAAAGCCAATTATCCAGAGGAAACCTTAGACCTATTAGATCAGATGAGACTATAAGGATGTGGAGGGAAGTATTTGTTAACATCACAGATGCAGGATATCCCTTTGGTCTCTAGTAGTCCCTTATTGTTCCCTTACACTGAGATGATGGCTCTGACCTCCAAGAAGTGGGTCACCTCTGAAGAAAATCATCCTTATTGGCTGAAGAAAGAGGAAGATGACATGCCACTACCCTTGGGGAGAGGAGGAAACTGGAGGAATATGAGAATATAACTCTGGGACACGATGGACAGAACACAACTCAGTGAGGAAATTCACAAGACAACCAATTGGAAATCCTTCCTCCTTACTGTCCATTCCCAGTGCCTGAGGTTTGATGAAAGCAGATTATCAGAAGCATTTATTACAAGTCCTTTACTGAGATCACAAAGGGCAACATGGATTTCTTAGGTCCATACTTCCTGGTTGATTTCTGGATGGAAAATAGTGACTCTTACCTGCAAAAGAGGGTTTAGGATTTCTTACACTGGGAAGCTAGGATTGAAAGAGAATCCTTATTATCTGAAAGTTCAGCGAGATTGGCATCTGAAATCTCATTAAAAATCTAGACCCCCTATGAAATAAAAAGAATGACTCACATCCTGATTTAGGAAGCTATAACTTCCCCCATAGTCTAATCCATAAGGCCCTGCAGGCTATTGAAGACAAGATAAGAATGTTAGCTGCTAGGTAGAGGGAATCATGGATCAAGTCTCTAATGTTAACAACAACTTGGAAAAACAAACAAACAGAAAAAGCCTCTCTCACTTTTCAGGAAAAGGATGTTAAAAAACCCCCAAACCCAAAAAACTACCTCATCCTGCAGTACCTCTGACAACCAGCAGATGGGTATAAAATTGGTTCTACCAATATAAATTAGGTCGGTTCCACTGACAGGCATACATTATACCAGCCTAAGCACAGTTATACCTATATAGCTGCTACATCTACACTGGTATAGCTATGCCAGTTAAAAACCTGCCCTACATCTAACCAATATATCCAGTGATGAGCTGCCAAAATCTTAACAACGGGTTCCCTCCTCACCCCACGAGGGGGTCGTTGCCCACCCCTGCCCCCCGGGACTCCTGCCCCATCCAACCCCGCAGCATTTCTTGACGCCCCCCCCCCCAGGACCCCTGCCCCATCCACCCCTCTCCCCTGTCTGCCCCCAGAACCGGGCAGGAGGGTCTCGTGGGCCACTATAGTGGGTGCTCACCCCACCCCTAAGAGCCAGAGGCACCTGCCTGGAGGCGAGGTGGGGAGTCCTGGCTGTGCTTACCTGAGGCAGCTCCCAGGAAGCATCCGGCAGGTCCCTCTGGCTCCTAGGGGCGGGGGAGCATAGCTGGGGGGGGAGCAGGGGGAGCGGCCACTCCCCCCACTGATCACATCAAAAGTGGCACCTTAGGGGCAGACTCCCTGGGTGCTCCGGGACTGAAGCACCCACGGGGAAAAATTGGTCTGTCTGCCCTCCGCCCAGCCCCAGCTTACCTCTGCTCCGCCTCCTCCCCTGAACCCACCGCCCCGCTCTGCTTCTCCGGCCCCACTCCCCACCCCCGGCTTCCAGCGAATCAGCTATTCGGCGGGAAGCCAGGGAGGGCAGAGAAGCAGGCCGTGGCTTCCCACTCAGGCCGAGGGTGGCGGAGGTGAGCTGGGGCAGGGAGCGGTTCCCCTGCGCCCCCCCCCCAAGTTACCTGCTGCGGCACGGGTGGCCCTTCTCGCGCCACCCCCCAGCCCAGCTCACCTCAGCCTCCCTGGGCCTGAGCGGGAAGCTGCCGCTTGCTTCTCAGCCCACCCCAGCTTCCCGCGCAAACAGCTGATTCACAGGAAGCCTGGGGGGGCGGAGAAGCAGAGCGGGGCGGCGCGTTCAGGGGAGGAGGCGGAGCGGAGCGGAGCGGAGGTGAGCTGGGGCCGAGGGTGGAGCGGGGAGCTGCCGGTGGGTGCTCTGCACTCACCAAATTTTCCCCTTGGGTGCTCCAGGGCTGGAGCACCCATGGAGTCAGCACCTAAGGCGCCACTTTTGGCCGGTTAAATTTAGAAGCCCTTTTAGAACCAGGCCTTTGACTGTTTAATGCTCTTTGTTAGGCTGACCTGCAAACTCACTAGAAGTGGGACTCCTTTTAGAACCGGTCGTGCCTTGCGGAACAACTGGTTCTAAAAGGGCTTCTAAATTTAACAACCAGTTCTAGCGAACCAGCTCCAGCTCACCACTGAATATATCTATACCAGTAAACTTTGTAAGTGTGGACCATGCCTCAGTGGCAAAGTTAAGAATAGAATCCAGGAGTTCTGATTCCCAGTCTACTGTGCTAATCACTAGAAAATATTATCTACCTAATTATTATCATTACTGGCTTCTCTCTACAAACTCTATGATGCAGCAGACTGCTGTCTCAGTTCAGAAGTCCAGGGGCATTGATCAGCATCTCTTACAATTGCAAAAGTTTAAATATGTCTCAGAAAGCAATGCTGAGCAAACAAATGGTGAGATAAATAAGATATTCTCTTCCCCCCTCATTGAATTGTCAGAAATTAATTTGTTTCTGTTTTAGGCATAAATCCTTTAGCCTCTGACAGCACAATTTCTTACTTATACTAGATAGCATATAGTTCTCTCCAACTGAGATATGGAATGAGATTATTTGTTCTGTTTTTCATTTTTCCTTCCTAACATTCCATTCATTCACCATATTGCCCATTTCTTGAAGAAAAAACAATCCGAGTAGACAGAAGACATCCATTATGAAATCTTACCAACTCCACTCTCCTCCTTTTAAAACTTGGATAGGCTAAAATAAAATCTTATATCCTTGGGGTGAAATCCTCTCATCAAATCTGCATGGTGAACCTAAGCTGGGGGCTGTGGTTCCTTGGCCTCGTTGTCAAGATACTAGATCTGGAACTGCTGGTCTGAGTCCGAAAGGTTGTCTAGAAGTGGCACTGTGCTATACAACAACAGAGCTACTGATACACCAAAAGATAAATCTGTGACCTTTCAACAACAGCTTCTTCTCTGAGATCACAGTGTCTGCTGCTACTGAAAGTGCAGGTCTGCTTTTGCCTGGGACAGCAGGATTCTTAGGGTATGTCAACACAGCAAAGAAAAACCTGTGTTAGGCCCATGCCAGCTGACTCGGACTTGTGTGGCTCGGCCTGCAGGGCTGTTTCATTGCTGTGTAGACTTCCAGGCTTGGGCAGGAGTCTGGGCTCTAGGGCCCTTTGGGGTGGGAGGGTTCCAGAACTTGGGCTCCAGCCCAAGCCCAGAAATCTACACACCAATGGAACAACAACCCAAGTTGGCTGGCATGGGCCAGCTGCAGATTTTTCTTTGCTGTGTAGACATATCCTTAGGAACATTGTGCCCAGATCTGTTGTTAATCTGCTCCTGATACCACTGTCAACACTTTCTCACATGTATGAAGCATCATCATATTACATACCTCTCTGTGGACATCTCATCTTGCTCCGTCATCAGTTTAGTTTACAACTCAAAAGTCCTCTCCAAGTTTTTAAACGCTTTCATGGATTCACTACAGCAAACTTCATGTATCTTCTCTCTCTCTCCTTCCTGCATCTTCTTCTCATCTAGTACTGACCCTCTGGCTCCTCACACTATCTGGCCACTTTTATTATAAGTCTCTATCTTCTGCCATCTAGAATAACTTCCCTATATCTCTCCATCTCATAGATGCTTCATCTTATATAATGTTCGGTTCCTTGCTTAGTACAAGGAGGTTACTTATCTGTAACTGGAGATTCTTCGAGATGTGTGGTCCCTATCTGTATTCTAGTGAGGGTTACGCATGCACACCATACACCCAGAGATAGAGAATTTGAAAGTAGTGTCCGTTGGTCCACGCATGCACCTTGGCTCGCCTCATGCCTGCGTCTGAGGTGATAAAGGGATGCATCGATGATGATCCTCTTGTCTCGGAAGGAAGGAAGGAAACCCCGATGCATACATGACATGGATCTGTACACCACTGGAGGGATGACAGTATGTTAGCAGGGACTGTCAGCATGAAATCCATGGAGTGATGGTTTGGTGAGTAACCAGATTGGAGCCATGTCTGAAGGCAGCAAAGATGGAGGCATGCAAAAGGGGTCATGTATGTACACAAAGTCCTGTGGCCCCAGAGGCAAAAGCAAGTCCTTGCTGGTACATGAAGATTGTTCATGATGAAATCGCCTGGAACTTGTCTTTCGCTAAATAGGCCCATTCTGTGACCAAATTGATGGTAGGCCCTATGAAGTCCAGAGACTGTGTGGGATCTAGGATCAATTTCTCAATGTTGATGCTGACTCCGAGGGGTGAAAGAGGTTGAGCAACATGGAGGTTGATGCTTGGGCTTCTTGCCTGGACCATACGGCTAGAAGCCATCCTCAAGATATGGAAACACAAGGACTCCGTAACATCTGACATAGGCCGCTACAACAGAAAATCTCTGATGAAGACTTTGGGAGCAGTGGCTATTCCAAAGTTGAGCACCTGTACTGGAAATGGTGGATGCCCGCTGTGCATATCAGGAAACCACTGTGGGCCAGATGCATATTGATGTGAAAATAAATGTCCTTCATATTGAGAGCCTTAAACCATGTCCTTTTTCTAAGGATGGGATAATCAGTGCCAGTGTGACCATACCAAACTTGATCTTATGATTTAAGGACTGAGATGTCAGAGATTGGTCTCCACCCGCCTTTCTTCTTCGACATCAGGAAGTAAATTGAGTAAAACCCCCTTCCTTAGTATTCTGGGAGAACGTGTTCTACTGCTCCTCATTGTAATAAGGAGTTCACTTATTTAGTGAGGATGCTGTCATGAGAGTGCTCCCTGAAGAGGCACATGGAGGGGGGGGGGGGTCTTGGAAGAGGTACTGTGACAAATTCAATCTGTAGCCATGGCAGATGACGTTCAACACCCATTTGTCCCTTGTTATCACACTCCAAGTGTGGGAAAAGAGTGTTAAACAACCCCCAGATGGGATAGGACGGTCATCAGGGGGTAGGTGCAGCAGTTGGTGCCTCTTGGGTTTGCCTCAGAAATACTTCTTGGCTGGAGGTTGTATCTGTGATATCAAAGCCTATGAAAGGGGCCCCAGAGAGCAAGATCTGAGTCTTTTGGTGTTTCCTCAGGGGCTCACAATGTCTCTGAGGATAGAAATCAGGGGACCTGTAGCATTGAGTGGATGGTGAGCGGTGTAATTTGCACTTTGGAACAGAAGTGTAGGTGCCCAGCGAACGAAGGGTGGCTCTGGAGTCCTTGAGCGTATGCAGTTATTCATCCGTCTTTTGGTTAAAAAGATGGGATTCATTGAAAGGGAGGTCTTCAATAATGTTCTGCACCTCCCTCAGGAAACCAGAGGAATGGAGCCAAGACTCCCTACACATAATTATGGCCATAGCTATGGCCCTGGAAGAAGTATCTGCTGCATCCACTGCTGACTGGAGGACCATCCTGTCTACCAGCTTCCCTTCCTCAATAAGCTCCTGAAAATGAGCTTGGTCGTGTTGTGGCAGTAATCAGTAAAGTCCTCGAAATAACTGTAATTCAGGAAATTATATGGGGCTAATAATACCTGATAGTTCGCAATCCTGAATTGAAGGCTAGACCAGGAAAATACCTTGCATCCCAAAAGGTCCAAACACTTGCTCACCTTATCAGCTGGTGTCCATTGAGGCTGCTGCTGTTTGGCTCGTTCAGTTGCTGCCTGGACAACCAGGGAGTTTGGAGGAGGGTACAAAAACAGGAACGCAAAGAGGCACTAATTTTCTAATGTGCTGGAGGATGCTCCCCCTGCCTTCGCCCCGCACACCACTCAGACACCACCCCTTCCCCTAAGGGACCACCCCCACTCCGCCTCTTTCAGCACCCACTCTGCCCCTGCCTCTTCCTCTTCCCACCCCCACTCCGCCCCTTCCCCTGAGTGCTCCCTGCCCTTGCTCCTCCCCGGCAGGGCCTCCTGCATGCCGGGGAACAACTGATTGGGGCGGGCAGGAGGCGCTGATCAATGGAGCTGCCGGTGGGCACGAGGCGCTGGGGGGTAGAGGGAGAGGAGCTGATTGTGGGGGATTGCTGGAGCATCCATGGAGTCAGTGCATATGGGAACTCAGACCCCTTGGCAGGAACATAGTAATGTTTGGCCCCATTGGGGGTCACTGTGCATGTGGCAAAGGTGTGTCATACTGTCCTGACAGGCTCCAGAACAGCGTCATTTGTTGGCAGTGCAAATCTGGCCAGTGATGAGGTATGGAGGATATCCAGAACCTTATGCTGGGTATCCTGGATCTCTTCCAGGGGAATTGGAGTTCCTCCGCAACTCTCTGCAACAGTTCCTGAAATTACCTGAAGTCATCCAGAGGAGAGGGGGATGCTGCAGTCACCGCTATGTCCGGAGATGAAGAGGGAAATCTCGATGGTTCTGGAGGCACCACCAGGACCAGACTAAGGGGTTCTTCCCCTAACAGTGGATCCCAGTGCCTGCTAGAAGGATCCCTTAGGGGGAGAGGCAGGTGAAGGTTCTCTCACAAATTGAGCCTGTTCTGCGGGAAGGGTATTAGGACCAGGATCCCCAGAATGACCCTTCTGGCTCCTATGCATAGAGGCAGCCATGGGCCTCTGCTCTGCATGATGCCCCCACCCCAAGTGCCTGTGGACGGGGCAGCGCACAGTAGAGCCGCCTGGCTGCACTTCCATGTAGGAGCTGGAGGGGGGACAAACCACTGCTTCTGGGAGCTGCTTGAGGTAAGCGCCACCCGTAGCCTGCACCCCTGAGACACCCTCCCATGCCTCATCCCCTGCCCCAGCCCTCATCCCCCTCCCAAACTCCGAACCCCTCAGTCCCAGCCCAGAGCACCCTCCTACACCCCAAACCCCTCATCCCCAGCCCCACCCCAGAGCCTGCACCCCCAGCTGGAGCCCTCACCCCCCCTCCCCGCACCCTATCCCCTCTGCCCTAGCCCAGAGCCCCATCCTGCACCCTGAACTCATTTCTGGCCCTACCCCGGAGCCTGCACCCCCAGCCAGAGCCCTCATCCCCTTCTGTACCCCAACCCCAATTTTGTGAGCATTCATGGCCCACCATACAATTTCCATACCCAGATGTGGCCCTCGGGCCAAAACGTTTTCCCACCCCTGTGGTATAGTCTCCACAATGTAGATGCAGCCTAGGTCTTTTGATTATTATCTAGTCAGAGTAGCATATCAACTGCAAGCCTAGGTGAGAACTACAACTGCCTAAAGATCACTAACTCCCACCAACAAATATTTCTCTGTTTTAAAAAACGAGGAAATTAAATGGCAAAAAACTTTGTTAACATGGAGTTAAGGTTGCCCAATGATAGCTCATGCCCTTCCACAACATCGAAGTTCAGCAGCTTAACTTCTGAAAACCAGGAAATTCAGAATTAAGATAAATGCCCACACAACCTTAATGCTGCCCTCTCTGAGCAATACACAATAGCCATAACACACACATTTGCACTTTGCCTTTTCACTTTAATAGACAGGTGCTACTTGTGCTTGCCCTAAGCTCAAACACTAAGCCTGGAGCTCCAGCACCATACTTGTAAAATTTACCACTTCAAACCCCTTTACAACCTCTTCACGCTTGCACACAGGATTCCACCTGGCTATCCTTTCCCCTACCCATCGTTTAATCCACTGACTGCTCTCATGTCCCACCTTACTTCTGACAATACCCTTAGCAAGAAGACCCCGGTGCTCTGCTAGTGACACAAAGTACACAATTCTGTACTGAAATGATGCAGACTGGGAACCTCAAGGTACACATGTACATCTTTCTTTTGACAACACACATGGTGGGACTCAGACCCAGATCTTCCCATACCATAATCCAGAGGTTCTCAAACTTCATTGCACCACAACCCCCTTCTGACAACAATAATTACTACAAGACCCCAGGAGGGGTGACCTAGGCCTGAGCCCGCCGAAGCCCCGCCACCCCAGGTGGTGGGGGTTCCAAAGCCAAAGCCCCACTGCCCCAGGCTGGGGGGCTGAAGCCAAAGCCCAAGAGCTTCAGCCCCACACAGGGGGCCTGTAAACCTTAGCCCCACCACCCAGGGCTGAAGCCCTCGGGCTTTGGCTTTGGCCCTGGGCCCCAGCAAGTCTAAGCCAGCCCTGGCAACCCAATTAAAATGGGGTCGAAACCCATAGTTTGAGAACCGCTGCCATAATCACAGCTCTGTGAAGTTCCTCAAACTATCCCCAGATCTCCTTGTACCATAAACACACCTCTATCAACCTGTCCCACCTATTGCCTCCACTGTTCTCAACATCTACACTTAAAACACTGAAAGAAACTGGAGTGCATGCAGACAATTTCCCATGGCTCTTGCCAACTCCGGGGGGGCAGAGTTAAGGAAAGGCATGTGGTGTCACCAGGTAACCTTAACTCTGTATTTTTCACCATTGAAAATAGCACTGTCAACACTGCTGGTACAGTAGCTATGCTGGAATTGGCTGCTCCATCCCAGCTGCACGTCACTCCTCTGTTGAGATTCCAAATGCTGTGTCCCGTAAATTAATGACAGGTTTCAGAGTAGCAGCCGTGTTAGTCTGTATTCGCAAAAAGAAAAGGAGTACTTGTGGCACCTTCGAGACTAACAAATTTATCTGAGCATAAGCTTTCGTGAGCTACAGCTCACTTCATCGGATGCATCCGATGAAGTGAGCTGTAGCTCACGAAAGCTTATGCGCAAATAAATTTGTTAGTCTCGAAGGTGCCACAAGTACTCCTTTTCTTTTTCCGTAAGTTAATGTTACTCAGAGCAGAAGTAACTTTAAAGTGTAGGTTTATCTAGCCTCAGTCACATCTGTTTGGAGAGAGGAACATGCTATTCTAAGCAACTGATTTCTCCCTTCTGCCAGGTTACACCCTATTTCTGTATACCTCTATCTTACATAGAGGGATCACAGAGTGAGAGGAGGGAAGGATATAAAGTCAGAGTAAAGAGTGTTTGTGATAGCTCTGTATTTCCATATTTTCCAAAATATTGGGTGATAGAAGCTGCGGGGGGGACGGGTATTTTTATAGATTTACCTGAAGGTAAAATTTTCTGAGTTTACAGTTGTTGTGGTTTGAAAACAGCAATGTTCTTTTAAGGTGCTTTCCTCCTTTAATTATTGATACAAATGTACAATCTTAACTTGAGGTTAAGGAAGCTTTTGTTGTGCGACCTAACATAAATGCACTTTAAATGAAATGAAATGAGTAACTGCTTTTAGAGAATGTTTGTCACATCATTATAACAAGCGGTTAATGTGACTACATGAGATACTCACAAAATTAGAATCTTTTTCTGGAAAATGTATTAAAAATTATAGAATGGGTACAGCATTTATTTACTGTTAATGGAAAACTGTTGCATTTATAATAATAGTATTACAGGATCTCCTGCTGTCATAGAATGATGGTAAAAGTAGCCCAGGTATTGTAATATTTTTCTTGAGTGCAGTGGACATGTCTCTAAACATGCAAGACTAGGGTTTTACTTGACCCTAATTTCAAAAAGCCTGAAGAGATGGTATCCTAAGCTTCTTTCACCTTCAAAATTTCAACTCTCCATTTTCACCTCTATAGTCACCAAACTCCTTTCTCCTCATGGTTGCTTTCATCCTTCTGTAACAATGACTGAGGTGGAGACTATAATATAGCCAGAAGGATGGCCAAGTCATTGCTTTTCCTTCTAGAAAGTTAGAATCTACTGGCTTCATAAAACAAGATTTTGGATTCTGTTCCAAGGCCAACCGACAGGCAACTGCAGACCACACTTTTAGAAGCATATTTTATTCAGTGTTTCTAAATCTAGATTTTACAGAATAGCTAACAACTTCCAGTAAGATGTTAATTAGGTCCCAAAGGAAGGTTTTTCATAACTCTTACCTACATACTGTGCCTTTCTAATTAAGAAGCAACCCAAGTAAAATAAGACACTGAAAATTATAAAATAAGATATTTTAACTCAATCACACACAGAGGCTTTATAGCTGAAATAGAAGACACTGTCAATTTGAAATTAAAAGGTTTGCTTTACTTTAAATGAGAAATCATTGGTGCTAGTTTTCTTAAAACACATATTACTTATATAGCCGAATTTTTATCTTAAACAAGTTGAGTACTAATTGCAGTGAATGTGGAATGTATCTATATATAGTTTTTTCCTTAATTCCAAGATGGTTTCATTATATACAAAATATACCTCTGAAGTTAAGCAATTTATTGGTTCCTTCTCCAGCAGAGAAATGTATAATTATCAAAAACATTAAAAGCATAAGATAACACTATTTAGAAAAGTTCTGATTTTCCTTTCCAAGGGTATACTATAGCTCATTTAAAAGAGCTGCACTTTTCCAAACTGGATATCTGTTTTGGAAGATTAAAAAAATTAATTGTTCTGTTTTTTAAACCCAGAGAGGGATCCCATTACAGTAACTCCTCGCTTAATGTTGTAGTTATATTCCTGAAAAATGTGACTTTAAGTGAAACGATGTTAAGCGAATCCAATTTCCCCATAAGAATTAATGTAAATGGGGGGGTTAGGTTCCAGGGAAATTTTTTTCACCAGACAAAAGACTATATTATATATATATGTACAGTATAAGTTTTAAACAATTTAATAGTGTACACAGCGATGATGATTGTGAAGCTTGATTAAGGTGGTGGAGTCAGAGGGTGGAAGAGGGTGGGATATTTCCCAGGGAATGCCTTAGCGCTAAATGATGAACTAGCACTCAGCTGAGCCCTCAAGGGTTAACACACTGTTGTTAATGTAGCCTCACACTCTACAAGGCAGCACAAATAGAGGGAGGGGAGACAGCATGGCAGACAGAGACAAACATCCTGTGTGTGAGAGAGGAGGAGAGATGTGCATTGCCCCTTTAAGTACACTGACCTCACTCTAAGTACATTGCCTTTTTAAGTAGATCAATAAGTTGAAACAGCAACTGTTACTAGCAAGCTCCCTCCATCATGAGCCCTGTAATGTGCCCCCCTGCTCTATGGAGATGGGGTAAGCAGGGTGCAGGAGCAGGGGAGAGGGGAACACCCTGACATTAGCCCCCCTCTTCCCAAGTTATTGCTCCTCTACACATCTATTTTTGTTTTAACTGTGTGTGCTATAAAAATGTAAAATATGGACCTTCAGCTGCAAAACATTAAGGGCCAAAACCTAACCAAAAAAAAAAAAAAAAGGTATGTAAGGCCCCAAATCCTGCAATCAGACAGCAGGTCCATTCATCTGTACTGAGCACTATTAAATTAAATGGGGCTCTGCAAAGTGATACACTCTCATGGATTCAGTTGTAGGACTGGCATTAAGTTTACACTTGTTGCTCACAACTACTTTGTGCCTCAAAAAGGAGAATTTGTGAACAGAAACAGCATTTGCAGGCATAAATTAAGCAGATCTCAGGATATTTGCAAATGCAGTTTGCATACAAATTCTGTGTTGTAACATTAAAACTATTGTACACACAAAACTATAGGTGAAAATTAAGAATCTAGATCAAGGCTCCTTTGAAAGTGATCCTCTGATGAAGTGACACAATCTTTAGGAGCTTGTTGAGATTGACGGGTTTCTCATACTCTTTTTTCCTTTCTCAAGATGTAACTTTTTCTCTTATCTATCTTCTCTGTGTTTATGTATTTTTTAAATAAGCTGAACTAATGTTAGCAGGAGTGGGAGCTCTAATAAAGACCAGGCTTCAGCTGCTTCTTGCATTTTTACCACCATGTTCAGTCAATGTCCCTTTCAGAAGTTGAATCAGAAGGCAGGAGTCTTGTCTACACTAGGGCTTCCACCAATTCCAAAATGGGAAGGTATTTTTGTTGTTGGTTTTTTTAACTTCTCCTCACCATCCACAAGCCTCTAGAGATGTGATTAGAGCACAGTTCCTCCTACCCCAATGGTAAATTACTATATGGTCCAGTCAGCAATACAAAATCTGTATATATGCACAGCGCTTAAACATTTTAAAGGCCCAACTATAATGCAGCATGGCTTTGCCTCTGTGGATACAAGGCCAGGGGCAGAGCATAGCTTTTTGACATAGTTATAACATGGTTAGGTCCCAACCACACTGGCAAGATCAAGTCATATTACAACACAGGTGGTCACTAACACGTATAAAGCTCCATGTTTAAAGGGACACTATCAACTTTCTTAGATTGTAAACTCTTCAGGGAGAGGCCCATGTCTTCAAAAATATTTATATTGTATTTTCCACAGAGGGGCTCTGATTCTGTTTTGGTCTTCTGGGTCCTACTGTAATACAAATATCAGGACTACTGTAGTGTATAGGAAAGGGTAGTATCCCTCTAAGTAGTTTTTGAGCCCTCTAGTGGCACTCACCATGTTCAGTGTTTTAGAAGTTGTCAAAAACTGGTCAGAGCTTGTACTGACTTGAATGGGAATAGTAGGTGCTCAGCACTCCTTTGAAAATCAGACCCCTTTATAATGTCTCAAGTTGGGATCCAAAAGATGGAGGTGTGACAAAGCAAGATACATCTGTATCAAATTATGAACTCTATTTTGCAGTAGGTGTTGAATACTAGGATAAACTTGCCATACCCAGGAAAGGCAATTGCCACCTCATTGAAGGACTATAGCTAAGACTAATCTAAGGCCATTAAAACTGCTGGCCCACCTCCATGGAACAATGTGTTTTCTGCACAGAGGTATGCAGGGAGTGACAAGCATGACAGGAGGGAGCTAGAGGAGTGATTCTCAACTTATTTATCATTGTGGGCCACACTGGGTGAAGAGGCAGCTCGGACCCCACCATGCTGGGCAGCTGGAAACCTGGACCCTGCCAAGCGGGCCAGCCTTTAGCACATAGCTGAGCTGGGTCGCACCTGTGTGCTAATTGGGCCGCATGTGGGCCACAGGTTGAGAACAGCTGGGCTAGTACTTCCCAGTGGAGCACAATGCAGAGACACAGAGATCCTACTTAACAGCAAGGTTCTGCTCTGTGCTGGGGGAGCCAACCACTGCCACACATAGGAAAGACTCACAAGAGTGCAAGGGCAGGCAGGACTCTGCCCTATATGAAATGCTGACAAACACTGGACTCACAAGAAGGGTGAGATCAGACCATGGGAGGGGCTGTCTCAGTACTCTTAGCCCTGGTCTACACTGGTGAGGGGGTGGGGGGAGATCGATCTAAGTTACGCAACTTCAGCTACATGAATAACGTACCTGAAGTCGACGTACTAAGATCAACTTACCGTGGTGTCTTCACCGCAGCGAGTCAACCCCCCCGTCAACTCTGCTTACGCCTCTCGTGGTGCTGGAGCACAGGAGTCAACAAGAGAGCACTCAGGGGTCGATTTATCACGTCTAGACTAGACGCAATAAATCGATCCCTGCTGGATCAATCGCTGCCCGCCGATCTGATCCGGCGGGTAGTGAAGACATACCCTTAGTGTTTTCAGCTATCTGTAATTCTTGACTGCTTGAAGAATAAACTGACTGTGGTTAAGAAACTCCTTTGCTAAGCCAATGTTCCTTGCTTTCCTGTGATGTTTTCCTTGATGAGGTTAAAACAGAAGCATAGGGTGTCCACAACCTCTTGGGGAGCATATGTAAGAGACTGGCTTTGGGGTCTAGGGCAATTGGATGACAGCATCCCACATCCCAAGGAAGGATGTCAGAAAAGTGGTCTGAGTCTTGGAGTTTGCCTTGTAGTCTGTAAGCTAGAAAAGTGACTAGACCCTACCCAGACCCAAGGGGTTTGGAAACGCATGTAAAAAGCTGTATATATCCACTGGATATTTTCCACTTTAACATTACAAACATAAATGTAACTCAAATGTTGACAACATCCTTTAATATTTGAAAATTCCAAATGTTCCCCACTATGTGAACACAACAGTCCTTTTTCAGACTAAAGAAAATAACATTTCCCCATGCCTTCCATGATTCAACAGTTATGGAAACAGCTGCAGCATTTGCTGCTGGCAAGGGTCTGAATAGAAATCTGTCCCTATTCTAAGTATCCCTCACTTGGCCAGGCAGTACAGGGAAAGTGTGCTAATCAGAAGCCTGATCCCACTGCCTGGATTCACGAAGAGGTCAAGGAATCTCTTGTTCCCTCTGACAGTTCTAATGCTTCCAGGCTCTTCCTTATGCTGCAAACTGAACAAAACAGAAAGGCAGAAAGCATCTAATTCCCTTCCATATCCTGCATGACCACATATGTACGACAGGGAGAGGGCACCTCTATCCAAAACATGGATGAATGTGAAAGCCTAGTCCTTCCACCACACTAGCAACCAATATGTAGAGCGGGGGGTTAGCAACAACCTCTTTCATCTAATACAACAATCAAATTATGGAGGGTGGGTTACAGCCCTATAACGCTCACCCACTCAATCAGTAACAAGGGACGAAAATCCTTTTGCCTGATTTCAAGGAACAGCTGTACCATTATTTATTCTGCAGCACACCGGACCTAAACTTTACAGCATGGTTCCATGATTTCTGCAATTCATCAGTTATAAATCCTACAGCATAATGTAAATTACACAGCAGGAAATGTATGGAAATACATTTAACACCAAATAGTTATATAAAATTCTTTTTATATTTGTTTTTAATATTTAATTGAAGGAAAACCTCTCATGTTTAATGAGTTTCTATGTCTTTCATGCTGCTGCAGAACTTCAAGCTTGCCACAGAATCTAACTCCACTGCATCATAGAAATCAGAAGACATTACATAAGAATTTAGGTCCAGTAAGCCATGAAGTAAATGGTACGCTGCTCATTGGAAAAAAAATAGGGCACCGTGTATATGTAGTACCCACTGCAGCTGAATAAAGCTAAACTCTCAACTAAATCAGGAATTTCAAACATTCCTGTTGGAAAAGGAATATACAGAACCACCTACTGGATACTCTGGTAGCCAGTGAAGATCCCTGAGAGTCAGCCTGTCCAATTTGCAAACTGTACTTGCAATATTTTATATCTGTGATGGAAAAAACTGAAGCTAAACTGTGCACACACATTTAAGAAAATTAGGCCAATCTGCATCCTGGGATACAAAGTAACTCTAAGTAACATTATAGCATTAAAGCATAATTTTTAATGAGTTTATTTCTCTAACATTTTCATATCCTAGTAAATACAGTTCAACTAACATGAAGAACTGGATATTCTGGCATCCCATGAGTTTCACAATACCAGGTATCTGGTACCTGGCACTTTCTAACTGACAGCACATTTACCCATTTCCAAGCACCTGAGGTCCAGATGGGAAGAGGGGCTAGCATTCTATATGGAGATGAAAAAAAGCTTGGTGCTGGAGAGAAAACACTGATTATTGGATTAGCTGATAAAATTCTGACATAATTATACCTACAGCACTGTTTGTCTTGTTATCACCAGCCATCGATCCTATTAAACTACTGAGAGAAGCTAGCCATTAAAACAAATCAATATATTTGTGCATGCTTTATAGAAAAAAATAAACATTAGATATATGATATTTATAATAATACATATGCATATGCAGAAAACAGAAGACAATGTGGAATTATTTTTAGTCTAGATTAAACATTTATGGTGTAATGGTGAATGATGAGATGTTTGGATCTATGTGTAATCAATGTTATGTCACACTGCTTTAATAGTGATTGCAAGCTGAAGCTGCTCAGCAAATCTCAAATACCATCTTTGTAACCACAACATAAATTATGAGACACAAAGTATAATCTGAATGCTAATCTTTTTCTTACTGGAAAGAAGCTCCAAAAATTGGACATAGCACAGAACAAGGACACAAATTGCCCTATTAACTTTGCCATTAGCAAGTCTTATTGATTGTTCCCAACATTATTTTATCCATTGGAAGCAATAGAACGTTTTTAGATTATTAAGTGTTACAGATACCCAAAGAAAGCACACTGGTGGTTCCTGATCCTATTTTTCTCCACTGAAAGCCTTCCAGGAGGGCCAAATTATATATTCCTCCCCCACAATTCATCAGATGTTCCCAAATGACCCCATCTTCACAAATGGAGAGTTCCTGATTTTATTTTTTAAACCAAGAATCCACTTCTTGATTTATGCGCCCATCTTTTCCCACTGAAAATCCCTTGGAGGAACCTGAATCTATCCTCACCAGTAACAGCAAATCTACAGGAGCCCCTGATCATGTCTTCCCAAACAACAGATCCCTAAGTGATCTTGCCTATATCCTCTCCAGAAGAAATAACCACTAGGTGTTTCTAACTATCCTGTCCTCTGAAAGACTAGCAAGTATTTCTCACTCTATTTTTACCTCTTTAGGTGGTAATAACTTATCTTTCTCAGGAAATGTTTCTGACTCTGTTCTTTGATGAAGTACACTGAGTGCTCCTTTAATAGATCTTCTCAATATGCTTTCACAAGAGGTATTTTATAGCAGCACGATTAGCACCTCCATATTACTGTACTTTGCAAAGCAGCTATGAACCTTACAACTTAGCAAATGACTGATACAGTGCAGTTGCTTTTATGAAGACGAAGACTTATTCACCTGTTGGAGCTGTGCTTTTGAGATGCGAATGACAGGGGGAAACTTGTTGCCACTGGGAATGACAGGAAGCTGCCTACGGCCAGTTGAGCGGGAAGAGGAGGAATGGCTCTCTGCTGATTGACTCCTGGGTAACCCAGCCTCTTTCTTAGGGTCCAAGTGGGAGGACAGATAGGCAATAGGGCTCAGGGTGCGGAGGATGGGACTTGAAATTCTTGGAGTGGAGAAATGCAGCATGTGAGATGAGTTGAGCTGTGAGAACAACATGGTGGGGAAAAAAGTAAGTTTTTCACATATATTTTTTTTAACAATTTATTTTTGACCTACTGCCTGTGTAGCTTTCTTACAGTGACAGAATCACATCTCTCTCTCTCAGGCTAAAAGCTGATAATTTAAGAGAGATATAAATTCAGAAGCCTCCACATTTATCATCCATTAAAAAAATTAATATCACAATAAGAAATGAGCATCCTTTTTCTCTTTGGCTATCTAGTCCCCTAACTTTACTCATCTATTCAGCAAGCATACGTATAGGATAGGTATAACACTAAGCAAAGAAACTGTTGCAAAGATAATGACTGCATGAAATTGTTGATCACCGCACTTGTCTTTTCTACTGTTTAACACAGCAACATTGTTTTCTGACCGGACTATTTTTGCAGATCCATATACAGCATGCTTTACAACTGTGGTGGAACTAAAGCACAATGGGACTGCTGAAGTACCTAATTCATAAGGATAAGCACTGAGGCTAAAAGCAGCGACTTCTGGGAAATTTCCAAATTATGGGATGAAATTGGAGGAACAAACTGAAATGGTGAAGCTATAACAATTGTGGATTCCTGTATTGTCTGGATCAGGACTGAGCTAAAGATTTCATCCCAAATGTTGCAACCAACAGGAAAAAAACAAACCTTGGAAAGAGCTTGGATGGCTGTAGTGTGTAGAATAGGCAACATACAGGAACTGCAAGAACAAAGCCTCTCAGCTTTTGGAACACCTTTTCATTTAGGGTAGACAAAGCTCCAATAAAACCTATAGCCCTTGAATGCACAACTCTGAAGCCAACTAAAATCTTTGCAAGTCCTAATAAGCATTGAAGCAATACTGTTGAATATCTATTGCTAAAAATCATCAGATGAGATAATTATTTATCTCCTTTTTTGCAATTACTTTTAGACAAAATCAGAAAAGGGGAGAGATATGGAAAAATTTCCTTTAAAGTTTCTTGGATTTGATTTCTTCTGTTACTGCTGCTCTTTTAATTTTCGTTGGTATTTGGGAATCCCATTTGTCTTCCTATTATGATTGGATATTGATAATACTGTGGATGTATTGCACAGTTTCCAAGGAGAAGGTGTTAACAGCAGCATCACTTCTAGAGCTTCAGTACCCATAAAGTAGAATCATAGAATATCAGGGTTGGAAGGGACCTCAGGAGGTCATCTAGTCCAATCTCCTGCTCAAAGCAGGACCAATCCCCAATTAAATCACAGTTATCATTCACTTAAAAAAAAAACTATGCCCAATGTGTCATAAAAGCAGCATGTGAAGAAGGAAGATACATTAAAATTAAAAGAGGAGGAACTCTAAAATAAGGGAAAGAACATTTCAAAGCCCTACTTCCTGTACCCCTTGCATTTCAAAGGCTACTACTTATGATCATTTTAGTGACATTTCTAAATAATAACAAACCAACAGAAGCATGCAGACAAATCAGTTTTATAATTGTTCATATATATATTGAAAGTGGATTGCTAAACAAGTGTGACAAGAACAAACATCTGATTGATTGATTTAATCTAAAAGATGAAAGTGATATTAGCTGATACAGATTAGCCTCTTTCAATACGAATGAAAAAGTTGTACTGTTGAGAGATCTACTTGACAAATACTACATTTTGAAGACAGCTTTGTTCAGATACCATATAAAGTCTCACTGCATTTGGATACAAGTAGCAGAAATAAGAAAGAACAAGAAAATTAGTTCCCTCATCTGTAATTTTTATTTCTTATATTGGAAGGCACCAAGAGCTCTAGACATTACTCATGGGCTAGACCTGTTCATTCCACTCCAATAGAGTCATCTTAGACTGTTTTCTTTCCTCCTTTGAGCTCAGATTTCATGTATTGGGCTGCTATAGCCCTGCATTCTGACCCAGGGAGATTAATTCTAATGCTGAAACTATATAAACTAGGCAGAAAACATTAACATCACTGTAGATGGCACAATTAGTAGAATTAACGGAACTACATCTACAAACTCAATTTTATCAATAACCTTTTAATGTAAAAGGAGGGTTTGCCCAGATCAGTGCTTCCCTTCCATTATGAGAAATAAAAATGACAGGTTAAGTAAATTAATTTTCTCTTTCTCATACATGAGCTACACTCCAGGCCAATGGATCTTATGGTAAGTAGCAAGCAGTAAAAGACAATTCCTAAAAAGGGAAGACACATTAAATACAAGTCAATGTAAATCCCTACAGGTAAAACAAAAATAAATAATGTATTTTATTCATTTACTTTTTGTAATATTAACTTTATTATTTGCTTCTTTAGTTTAGGTTGAGGTAAGCCAAAAGAGCAAGGGCTGCATAAGTTGAGGAGAGAATGTGAGTTTGATAGAACTTGGGGAAATAACCAAAAATCTTAAGTGGCCACACTGTAAATCCTTTCATCCCAAGAATCTGAGGGTATGTCTACACTGCAATTAAAAACCTGTGGCTGGCCCATGCCAACTGACTCAGCTCAGACGAAGGGGCTGTTTAACATTTGGGACTGGACTGAAGCCCTGGCTCTAAGACCCTACCAGCTGCAGCCCAAACCTGATCGTCTACACCGCAATTAAACAGCCCCGCAGCCCGACCCCGGCAACCCTGAGTCACCTGGCAGGGTGTCTGATTACAGTGTAGACATACCCTGAGGCACCCTTAACAGAATAAACTTTGATGCTCCCAGGAGGGGACTTACTGGATGCTTTGCACACTTAATCTGATTTTTGAGAGCTAACATAATGGGGACCTTGAAGAATTTTTCAATACTCCCATGAAGATAAAATAAGGCATCTAACTTTCTCCACTCTTTGGTCAAGGGCTGAGAGATTTTAAAACCCATTTCACATCCAAAAAATGTTTTTCTAATAACAGTTGGGAAAGAAATAGACTGATCCAACTTTCTTACTGTTATCCAAGGTAGTTGTATCTCAAAAGGAGACAGACAAATACGGTGAGGCGTCCACTTAACAAGTAAAAAGATAGTAAGGGGGCTGGCAGTGGTTGGAGCAGTGGTCAGGCCTTGTGGTTAGAGCAACAGTTGGTAGCCAGGAATAGGAGCTCAGGATCAGAGCTGGAGTAACAGACCAGATGCCACAGCCAAAGTTCAGAGCTGAAGTCAGAAATCAGAGCTGAAGGTCAGAGCCGGGTTATCTGGAGTAAGGCAAGGTTGGGGTCAAGGTAGGAGCAGGGCTTAATCTGAGGCAGGAACAGGGCTGGGACAAGGATGAAACAAAGCAGGAACACGACTTGGAACAAGCAGAGTAGGGGTTATCACAGCCGTGCATGAATGCTTTCAGCAGTTGCTGAACTACTGCTCCTTTGGGATTAAAGAGATGGTCTGATGACTTCCAACCAGTCAGGCAGTATAGCCAATCAGGCGTCCTACTGCAGGCCAGCTGTATGCCTCAAATTTTGCCATAAGTGCAATACTAACTCAATATGAGGGGCCCCGCAACCAACTCCACCCTGTGCCTATTAGTCTTGGAAGCTAATCCCAGCAGAAAAAAATTACGTTTAGAACAAGGAGCTACGGGCTATCGAGGTGGATTTTGAGGAGTGGGGCTACCTCCTAGAAGGATCCTAGTTCCTGGTTCAAGTCCTAATGGATGACAAGAACCTGGAGTACATACAGACTGCAAGATGCCTTAACCAATGCCAGATCTGCTGCTCTTTCTTCCTCACTGACTTCGACTTTGTTGTAACTTATCAACATGGGACAAGAAACAGCAAGGCAGATACCCTATCTCACAAAGATGAATATTCTGTTACTATGCTCAAGATGTCCAACTATGTCAATGGGACAACTGACAGCTGTCTGATGTCCTCCATCCACTTCTACTCCCCAATGACTCATATGCAACCCAGATCTGCCAGATCCTGAACTATGAGGGTACCCAAAATGATTGAGTTCCAACTACAGAATGGTCTCTTCTGTCGTAAGGGTTGTGTTTATGTTCCAGAGGGACCATCTAGGCTTCAGGTATTGAAATTATACCACAATTTTCCACTTGAGGGCCACTGTGGCCAATTCAAGACCTGGAATCTGGTTTCAAGGAGCTTCTCATTAACTCAGAGCTCAAAAACCTTTAAGGTGGTTTGAAAACTCTGCTGCTTCTACTGTTATTTGTTAGTTCAGGACCAACATGAAGGGATGGAGGAATATCCTCCACCAAAGTGAAGTATGAAATGGGAGACTACCAAGAGTGGTATAAATACTGGTGTGTGAAAACGTGTAACAGGATTTCTGTAGTGACTTTATAGCTATGTCACTTTTGGCAACTCATTGTGTCAACCTTTTCATTGCAGAATTATATTTAGATTGTACACTACTATGAGCTACTAAACCACATTCTACTGCTTTGACTTGTGAAGAACTGCCAGTGGGACCAATGAGGTGGCAACCTAGGTTTGGATATCCTGGCACACAAACTGAGGAGCTTGAGAGAAGAAAAAAAAATTAGGCACACTTTTTCCTACACCTTCCACATATTTGGATGCTCTGCTGTCTGAGGTAGGCCAGCGGTACATGTAGACCACTTTGCTGCGTGCCTAAGGAATGCCAGTGGCAGACAGGGCTAAATCACAATGACATACTCTGAGCCAGAAGAAATGCAGGCCTACTGACATTAGCAAGTTGGTGATATAGGCCACTTTGAGTTGCTGAAGGAAATCAGTGAAAAGTGTAGTATAATGGCAGGCTGAGCTAGGGGACACACTCACACACAGAGGGAGCTGATCTGCTGGCATAGGCTAGACACCTCTGCTGCACTGCTGAGAGAAGTCAGTGGAAGGTGTAGTAAAATGCAGGGCAAGGCTCCACTGCATTACTTATACTCTGAGGGAGTTGGAAACCATGTATATTCAAATATACAGGATCCTCAGGCTGCCTTAAAATGAAAGATAACAAGTTGCAACTACTGATATGTGACTCGTCTGACATTCCCAATGGTTTGTGATAGAAAATTATCATACTAAAGCTTTCTTCTGTGAAGAGCAGCAAGCCTGAAGCTGTTCTGTCTGAGGGAGGCAGAGTAAACGTGGGTCAGAAAGTGGTATTGCAGCAATCCAACAGCATTACTTGGAATTCAAAGGAGGAAGGAAGGAAACAAAACTCAGACTGCCTCCATGCTAGAAAGAGCAGGTCTAGATCATGATATCCAGATCAGTGGAAGCCTATGTATAAGAAACAATTTCATGGGTTATCAGCCAGATTAGCTAAAAATTGGCCGACAGTCCTGACAACTGATACTGAACATATTTAATTTCAAAATCTGTGAGACTGACCAAATACTGAAACATACAAAATGTCATTTTAGAGATTCACTTTTTTAACTACATGATGAAGTGTATATAAGTCCTATAAGCAGAA
Organism: Lepidochelys olivacea; assembly: GCF_965140295.1. Taxonomy (NCBI): domain Eukaryota; kingdom Metazoa; phylum Chordata; order Testudines; family Cheloniidae; genus Lepidochelys; species Lepidochelys olivacea. The sequence continues at coordinate 65,206,917 of NC_140416.1, read as the reverse complement.
AAGTGAATCTGTAAAAATTATAGTTTCAGTACACTCTCTCAATGATTTCCAAGTCAAATTTGCTCAATTTACAGGTCAGGTCAGTAAGCACATCATTTGATTGTCAGCATCACAAGAACACCCTGAGATCTAAAAATAAAGTGTTCTTTTCCCTCTCAGTTATCTCCAGGATCAATAATACCGTATTTGAAGTCAATGTGATTGTAAGGTTGTAACAGAGAAAAAAATTGGCTCTGGAATCAGAATGCAATTGACTGTTTTGTTGATGATTGAGGCAGAATAGAACCTAGTTCATTTTCTCTTAGCTGCATGGCTTCTGAAGTAGTAATAGGAATAAATAATTTTTTTTCAGTAAATCCAACAGATGTGACTTGAACACACAGGAAGACCAGTTGAGTAAGAAAGTGGCATTTTTACATAGTTACTTTCCTGATTATACAATTACACTATAACCACTATTGTAACAAACTCATAGTGAGTTATTACATTTATAAAACATGTCAACAATAAACAGAAAAAACGCCATGCAGTTTAAAAAAAATATTCTGGACTGACTTGTAACCAAACGTTCCATGGGTAAGCATGTTCTTCACTGATTAATAAAAAGATGCTCTGATAAGAAAAGGTAAAATTGTATAGCCTGTTTAAATTTTATACTAATACAGTAACAATACCAGAACAGGTAAACAGACTGTGAGGCGATACAAGCATTGTTTTGGCTGAACAGGAGTTTTTGTTGTAACTTATTAACAGGTGCTTTCTCTCTCTCTGTAGATCTAAAAAATAGATACAATATTTATAAAATAATAAATCTGACCAACACCTGATTATAATTGACCAACACCCATTACAACTTCACATATGGGACTTTGTCCTCATTATATTTAAAAATACTTGATTACAAAAAAAAAATGAAAAGCACTTCAAGAAATAAGCTTATATAGTATGACTCCTCTGGTGTGGGTGGCTGAATACACTTGGACCTTGGTCTCATGCCCTTACTGCCCAAAGGTGTGCAATTATCCTGGCAGTTTTCTTTGTCCCCACATCTTGTGATGTGTTACTACTAATCAGCTCTGGGTTTTTTTTCCATGTGTGTGCATTTCCCACTTCTCTTTCTTATATAAAGGTTTCTCCTTCCACTTACCTACTCTGCCAATTTTCTATATACACATACTCTCTCTCTCTCTCATCTTCCCTCCCACAATCATAGCTGTTTCATCACCCTCAATCAATCAGTTCTTCACAAGAGACAGGGACCAAACTCAGAAGCCTGAGGATGTTCAATGAGAAGGGGATTTTCAATGACCAGAAAAAAAAAAAAGCAATGCTATGGAAATAATGAGCCAGAAATCTGGAGCACAAGTGCAGAAAACACATACCTGCTGTCAATTCTGACACTTCCTACAATTTTCCACAGGATTATTACTGTTATTATTTGAAAAGCAACACAAAAAGGCTACATAATTTTTTCCAAATAATTTCTGATCTTTCAACTTTGCTACATGGTCTCTACTATGAAACAGATATGGGGACAGACAGAATGATTTCTTTATTCCCCAAAGCATCTCGTGTTGAAATGTTCTCAGAGCAGTGTTCAGAATCATCTGGAGGAAGGAGGAAACTGAGTTGTTTCAGAACTTGTATTAAATAACCAAGACCCAACGTTTTCCCCCCTACAGCACTATTTTATATTTCTAGATCCGTTTTACCCCGTTTTTACTGACACTTTATTTGGTTCAGTAGTATTATACTGAAATTGTATTCTTGGAGGCAAATTTTGTTCATAGCCAGAGGTGCAATATAAAACTGAAATCAGCATCAACAAGAGCAAAATTTGCCCCTTTTCCTGTTTGTATTTTTTCACATGGGCACACTATCTAAATTAAATTAAAAAACAACTAAATATCAGTATGTTTAATTTAAGGCTTCTATGATTACACAAACAATTCTGATACCAACCTTATCACTCATTTTATCCACACACAAAACTTCTAAATCACCAGCATTCATATGACCTTTGCTCTACCCCTGGATTTGCTTTACTAGTTTACGGCCTGATTTAACATCCATTGAAGTTAATGCTAGTCTTTTCTTTGACTTTATTGGGAATTTGACAGGTCCCTTATGTACATTTTAAACATCATACAGTTGGATAAGTGAATACTGGTGCGTACTATTTGTTTTGGAGTATCAAGTTGTGACATAAATAGCTCCCATTTTAATGTACTAGACATAGTTTTTTCATCTGGCATAACAGTGATGTTTACTGTATGTTCAGACAGCAGATGTTGTCTCTAATGATATTAGTCTAATTACAGGTACATTAAATTATTTTGCTTAGTAAAGAAAGAATGCTATCTGGATGTGCTTACATACTACAGCGACAGAGAAACCTAAAATGATATATCTGGTATTCATATGTTCTTGAGTTGCTAAAGTATTTTTGATTTTGTGAGTTGCTTATGGTTGTATGAATAAGATATGGTATTAAAGTTTAGAGGTACAATTCTTAGGGAAGTTATGAGATAAACAGATAAAGGTTAATTTCTACTTTTTAGTCATTCTGAATATTTTGTTACAGAGGCAGAATCCAAGTTTTTTGACTTGCAGTGATTAATAATTTGTCTCTTTAATAGTCTGTGGGAACACAGTAGGTATTAAGATTTTTATCACTTTTTAAACTTTAGCTTGCTATTTCCATATTTTTTAATGTTTTGAGCTTTCTTAAGGATGTGTTTAATTGTATGCCTCGTCTTGAATTGCACACTGCAACCTTAACTATAATAACGTTTTTGTTATTTAATTTCTTATTTTTGTAAAGTATTTTACAATGTTTTTGAATGTTATCAAAAGCTGGGATAGAGACTAAGTGATAGACACTATATGACCTACAGACAACCATTGATACTATGTATCCTAAGCACCTTCCATACACTATTCAACTATTTTAATCTTCAGGCTCTGCAGAATCCAAACTATAGTCACCTATATATCGTTTTCATCTAGACTTTTAAAGGCCAAAAGATGTGTAATCTAAATCTGGATATGACAATCTCATTTGTCAACAAATATACAATAGTATCTCTGATGTAGAAACACAAATAACTTAAAAAAGTAAAATTTTTAATGATGAAATCTGTGAAAAGAAATCACAGCATACATTACAGTGCATTATAAAGTACATTAGAATGAGTTTCCAAACGTTTTCAGCCAACCAGCATTCACATATCATGGGGTTCTTTTTTTCCATTGTGAAAGTCATTTTTTTCTACTCTTTGCCATTAACCCAATTCTGATGCTACACTTCTGAAAACACACAATTCAGATCACTATCACCTTGACTTAAAAAGTTAGAAGGAGGGTTACAATAAGTTTTATACATGGAACACTGGTTGCAACCTTAACTATGAAAGTGCTGCTCACTACTTCTTAATTATGCAGAGATGTCCTTATTTTCCCTGTCTTTACTGTTTCCTCGCCCTCTATAGTTATCTTCCTGTGTTGTGGCTGTGATACCGCAACATTCCTTTGTTTCCCTAACTATGGAGCAGAACAATCCTCAACTACAATCACAACACAGGATGTATGAAAGAGAAACTGTCCCAAGGAAGAGATTCATATGAAGCCACTATGAATGAAAGTCATTCCTCCACTCTTCTGTTTTAGGATAGCATTTTACAATACATATGGGATACATTTTCTGTTTATTCCCAGATATCACTGTATGTGGATGAGATGCACTCATTCAGTGAATCTTGTTAAGGAGGAATGTAACAGTGGAGACTGATGATACTGACTAAAGCCATTTTATTTTGGGAATGGGTTCTTTAAAGACACAGTGAGCCTACCCTTTAGAGTCCCAGAGTTACAGTTACTATATAAATGTGCCCTGAGACAACATATTTATCATATTCCACCTAGAAATAGAAACGGCATACAACAGGGCCTGTGGACACTAATATTGACAACTACAGAACATGCCTAAGGTTTGCTGAATAGCACAGCACAAGAAGGATTCAATAAACCTACTTGTACTTCAAAAAAAAACAAACAATCTCGTATGAAAGTAAGTTTGTTGATTTATATCAAAATATTATAGTCTATTGGCCTAAAAATGACAGTTTAGAGATGACCTGAAAGTGCTCTTTTTAAAATTAAAGTAAGGTCAGTTATCAGGACAGATTTCACTGCCTATTCTAACCAATGATTAAGCCAATAAAAACTGCAATCTTTATGGATAAATGCAGTAAGACGCATTCTCCTAAGGGGTCAAACCATGGTTTCATGAGTTATGTAGGCATAAGAGCCAAATCCAAAGAATGTGAAGAGTCACAAATAGGTGAGAAGACATGCAACCATCCTTATTAAAACCTTTTTACACTAGAGTGTGCAAGACTTAGGATTCTTGTACTAAAGAAACATACCCAGATATGGCTGCCAGATGGAGTTTAACAGCACTCAAAGACAGATTAGACTATTTGAGTGATGAGAAATAGTTTAAAAGTAAGAGAACTGTAGAAATTTACTGTAATATAATAATAAACCAGAACCCTTATTAGAGACCAACAAGAAAAACCTCTTATTTTAAGGCAGAGTTCTTTTTCATTAAAGGTTTATTCTCCAGATGAATTTGCTGAATTTCTTATAGGCAACATAAGTCAGAATTCAAAAAGAGGTCACAATCCAAGCCAGCAGAAAGTTTCTCCTTCTCCTCTCCCTCCTTTTGTTCTGGTTGTTGTGTGCCTTGATAATACCTTCTGTCCCAGAAGTAGCTGCATTTCAGTGGTGCAGTTATTTATGTATTGTATAAAAGGTGCTATATAAAAGTAAAATTCTCTGTCTCTCACATTAAATTCAGTTACTTTCTTCCAGTTAATTGTTTTCTTATTCTCCTTACATTTACATGTCTGTCATCATCGCTCTATTCTGTCTCTTATTACCATTTTTATTTCATTTTATATCTCTGTCACTATGTGCCCATTTTTCTGTCTCCTGTTCTTCATCCAAACTTCTCCCTTGTTAGTTTATTCCTCGCTGTCTTTTCCACCAGCTGTGTGATTAGTTTTAATACTTCAGCTGAAGGTGGCTAGAAATTCATCTGATTCTGCTTTCCCTATTATTTCTGACAGTAAGTAAGTTATAAAGCCCTCCAGCTACAGTGCCAGGATTAGCATTTCAGACCTCTAGGAGACATCTGATGAGATGAGTAATGTATAATGATAAGTGCACATTTTTGGTGGGCTGTCAAAATATCAGATTTGACTATTTTGCAGAAAGTTGGGCCCAAAGTAAGGAGGGATGGCACAGTTGTGTGGGATGAAGAAGTGAAATTACAGCATCATGAATTTTATACCTTTAACGATGAATTCTCTTCCTTTTTTTGCTTTAAATTGGATTCTTAATATTACTTAAGATGAGATTAATTCAACCACAAAAAAAGTTTATGCATTAAAAATTTATCCAAAATGCTTATCAATGGTCCCATTCACATCAGTGGCAAAGAACTGGGGCCCTAGTCACACATTTGATCCATCCTAGTCAAATTCTAATCTCTCTCAGCACTGCACAGAAGTTACTGTCTCCAGTTCTCCTCAGTTTACCTTCTTCCTTTAGATAATATCTAGGCTAGGGTGTCTCATACTTTTTCCTAACTTGGATCAAATCTTAACAAAAAGATATTTTAGTGGACATGTCATCTACCATTTGCACTATATGTATGTATGTCAACTGAAGCAAATGCTTACATGGAACAGTTATATTAGGGAAGAGTGTATGCATTTCTCATTGTTTTGAATGGGATAAGTGTTTTGCCCTTTTGGAAAAATGTTAATCAAACCATTTACTTTTCATCTCGTCATCTCCTTCTCCCTATCTATTCCTCCCTCTTCCCCATAATATTTCTCAACCCCTTTATTTCCCTCTCTCCTTGGTCCCCGGGCATACTATCCAATAGAGTGGTTTTCTGCTCCTGGACAGTTTATCAATGACTTCAGGCTCTGAAGACTAGTTCTATTTCTGTCTCCCTAGGTATGTGTGTGACCCCCATGATTATCAATCAGTGTTTCCTCCCCCTCTCTTAAGTAGCTGTGAACCGTACTGGAGGTAAACTCTTTTTGCTTGTTTCCAACTGCTTTAACAGGAATCCAGGTCTCCTTTGAAATAAAAAGCCTACCAGCTGTAAAAGCAGCTAGAAATAAGGAGGAGAAGCCAGCACCATGTTACCTACCAGGTATTTGTGGAGCAGCCTCACTTTGACCCTGATTCAAAGGCCACTGAAATAGAAGGAAGCAATCACTTTCTTCAGTAGTCTTTGGATCAGACCCTTTGAAAGGCACTGTTTGATAATCCTTTTCAAATTTACATTAAGTTTCCCAAATCACCTCCACTCATACAGTAACTCCTCATTTAATGTGGTAGTTATGTTCCTGAAAAATGCAACTTTAAGCGAAATGATGTTAAGCGAATCCAGTTTCCACACAAGAACTAATGTAAATGGGGGGGTTAGGTTCCAGGGAAATTTTTTTTTTTGCCAGACAAAAGACTATATATATATATATATATACACACACACACATATACACACACAATATAAGCTTTAAACAAACAATTTAATACTGTACACAGCGATGATGACTGTGAAGCTTGGTTGAGGTGGTGGAGTCAAAGGGTGGGATGCCTTACTGCTAAATGATGAACTAGCAATTGGCTGAGCCCTCAAGGGTTAACTCATTGTTGTTAATGTAGCCTCACACTCTACAAGGTAGCACAAATGGAGGGAGGGGAAACAGCATGACAGACAGAGACACACACCCTGTGTGTGAGAGAGAGAGATGCGCATTTCCCCTTTAAGTAGCTGACACCACTCTTAAGTACACTACCTTGTTAAGTTAATCAGCAAGCTGAGACCGCAGCAGCTGCTGCCAGGAAGCTCCCTCAGTCCTGAGCCCTGTCGTGTGTCCCCCCTGCTCTATGGAGATGGGGTAAGCGGGGTGCAGGAGGAAGGGGGAGGGGGACACCCTGACATTAGGCCCCCCACCTCAGCAAGCAGGAGGCTCTGGAGAGCAGCTCCAAGGTAGAGGGCAGGAGCAGCACATGGCAGTGGGGAGAGGGACAGCTGAACTGCTGGCAACTGATAGCTTGCTGGGCGGCTGCTGCACATGGAACTTAGGGGAATGGGAAGCTGATAGGGGGCTGACAGTCCACCCTAGTTCCAAGCCCCCACCAGCTAGCTGCAACGGGATGCTCTTCCTGAAAGCAGTGGACAAAACAGGCGGCTGCCAAACATTATAATGGAGCACTGCACAACTTTAAACGAGCATGTTCCCTAACTGATCAGCAAGGTAACAACGAAACAACGTTAACCGGGACAACTTTAAGTGAGGAGTTATTGTACTTCCAGTTTAATTTCCATTTTCAATTTCATACTGTTTATTCATTGTCAAGCCAGACAAGTTTCCTCCACTCACCTTCTCTGAAATGTCTCCCATTCCTGATGCAGTTTAAATTTACCTGTACTTCTCTCTTTTTCCAGTTCAGGCCATAATCCTACCCCATTTACCATTTCAACAAAAGTTTCTTCGTCTACATAGTCCAATTCAAAAACCTAGATTATAGCTATCTCCATTTCCCAATGCACCTTCACTTTCCTCTCCAGAAATTCACATTGTTCACTACTATTTCAGTGAATGACAGCTCCATTAGAATCAAGTCAGTTTCAATCCCACCTATACTCAGAGTTTAAGTAAGCAAACCATTGCCCGTAAAATAGTACATTTGTGTGAAGAACGTCCATGCAAAGTTGCAAACTGAGAACTGAAAATTAGCAATTTGCACCAACAATGTTACTATACATTGTCTACTATGGCTATAGTTAAAAAGCAACAGTTGAGCTGTAAATCAACGCTACATCTTTATGGGGTTCTCAACGAACTGTAAAACTGCAGTATTTTGTGTTGGCCACATTACTAACGTATGTTTCAAAATTCTTGTTCTCTTTAGCTTAGCAGCAGCTGCATATTTTAAGGTCTTTTCTGTACATTTAATCTTTCTGTAACTTACACAGTTTGCAAAGAATGGGTGCCTAAAAATAAATAACTATGTATAAATATTTCTACTGTCTTTAATATTTCACAAGAACATGGGGATATTTGCATATGTGTAGAAGAGATTAAGTAGAACTGTTTAATTGTGTCTCTGAATTTTCCTAAAGTAATAAAATTTCAGATTCCTGAATTAGTAAGTGATCAGGAGCATCAAGGGACATATATTTTTGCAGCCTCTCTTTTAGCAAAAAGAACTTTAACTTTTTAAAACTGTGGTGTAAAGTAAGAGAGAAGTGAAGCCAGGTTTATTAGGATTTATGAAACCAGAGTCCTTTTCTATCTGGGTTTTAACTTTGGAATTTATTTTGGAAAACAGAATACTGACAAGAAGTCTCTTCTGAGCAATATGCTGCACTTAACCATAATATAGAAAAAATAAGGAGTAGAGAGATTAAGACAAATACTTTCAAATATGGGTACTTAAGGTTAGGTACTTAAATAAATGTGGCCTGATATTCAGAGATACTGTATACCTACAGATGCCACTGGTTTAATTTAGGTGCCTAAATATGGATTTCAATGCCTAACTTTAGGCACCCAAGTTTGAGAATACTGACATATGTGTCCCAGATTGACACAGTAAGTGTAAGAGGCAAGAACTGAAATCACAAGTCTTGAGTCCCTATACCCTGGTTTAACCACTAAACCACACTGCCTCTCTAAGAAAGGAAGGAGAGAAATAAAGTCGGAGGGAGCATTATTTGGTGATGGAGACATCTGAAGGGGAAGGAAAACTATTGGGAACTGTGCAGATGAGGCATGTATGAGACAGAAAAGAGAAACATGCCAACAGGAGAAGGAGCAGAGGAATCTGTTGGGCAATCTGTCCAGCAGAAGAGAGGCAAATGACAAGCAATTACAGAACTATTTCAGAAGTGGGAAGTAGCAGTGGAGTTAGAGAAGCCGGCAAAGAACTATAACTGGTGCAAAATATATCAGGGGTTGCAGAAACATAAACATTACAGTGTCAGTGCACTAGAAGTCCCTATGATCAATAAACAGATTATAGCCAGTCAAACAGGGAAGCCAAGTTGTTTCAGGGGCAGAAAGCAGCAGAGGAAATTCAGAAGAAAGAAACTAATTACAGGACGCAGGGAGCAAGAAACTTTGTTTCTTTGGTACGATACTAGCTTCTGCCTTTTAGACTTTCTCTACAGGACATAACATACTATTGCATAGTATTTTACACATTTGTTATACTCTCTGTTTATTTACTCATAACAATATACATATGTGTGTATGTCGTTGGTTAAAAGGTTCTTTTTAATGTATATTTTTTAATTAAGCCCAGTTCTGAGGGTTGTTCACTGCTGAACCGAAAGCAAACCTCTTGCAGAATTTAGACACAAATTTAGCAGATCCTGGGAAATCCCTGGTGCAGAGTCAAGTCCCATATCCCATAACCTAAACATTCCAGAACCCTGTTTACACTTTAGCCACTGCCTTTTCATTTACTGCTTTATTCTCATATAGCACTGAAAAGAGAGTAAAGATATGATTATAACTATGAGTTTTCTTACCAGAGTAAGGGCTCCTTCTGCTTGGGCCTCCATTGGACTTGAAGGTGTGGCTGCAAGAAGCTGGCCAGCAACTCCAGCCATAAATTCTAATTTATCTGTAAATTGTTCAGAAGCAGCAGTAGCATGATCAACAGGTAGATCTAACCCCACACCTAAGGCTTCATTCTTGGCATGGACGTTGTTTTCTGCCCAAATACTCAGTCTCAGCTGTTTCTCTTGGGGGGATTCCTCTAGGACTTGTAGAACCTCAGGCTCCTCATCTGAGGGACTTCCAGTTGTTTTATGTACTAAAGCTCCATTGGTCCTGAAATCCTGCAAGTCCCGTTCCTTATCTACTATCACCCATTCCTTGGAATCAACCTCCTGCCGGCAGGAGCTTAAGTTGACAGCCACAAAGCCATTACTGACAATGCCATCAACTTGTTCTGGAGAACTGGCTGAAGCAAGCTTAGAAGCATCAGGGAGATATTCTTCATCATAATGCCAGACACGGTCAGTGCGGGCAGCCACAGCAGGAACAGATATTTTCTGAGGAAGAGGAGGAGCAGCAACAGCAGTTTCTTTCCCAGCATTTGAGTCTTTCTGCATCTTCTGCAAGCTTAGGAGAGAAAGAAGTTACATATGAATTAATTAAGAATGAACTACACAATCTGAATTGTGCCATAGAAGCCAAGTTAAATTCACTTGAGAGTCTACTGCAGTGTCTTACAAATCCAAGGATGAGCATAAGAAACATAATTTTCAAGCAGCAATTATGGAGATGCCTGCAACCAAATGTTTTGCATGTGAACACGTAACTCCTGTCAAATAAGGGCTCAACAGCAATTTACTGAAAATAAGGGGAAGGAGGCAGAAAGTTAATAAAAGTCAGAGGAACATTGGAACTAAAGAAAGGAAACCAACTCCTCACCTCAGCATGAATTAATGCCAAAACATTTCAGCCTGGATTCAGTACTTCCCTTTTGGTACGAATGAAAAAAGGAGATTAGGAGACCGAGGGTGACATGAGAATAACCATGTACCACATCAACTTGTTTTGTTTCATAACTTTGTTATTACTATATAATAAACCAGCCTAAATATACCCTTTCTATCTACCTGCAAGGATTTTCTAACTGCTGCACTTTTGCTTTGTGAGAAACATGAACATTCATCCCGTCTCTCTGCAGCATGGGATGTTCTCTTGTTTTGTAAGAGGTTTACTGAAGAACACTAATGAGTTTTTATTATTCAGGAATGTAAATCTCTGCCTTTGTTGTCCACTGTGAGTGAGGGGGTGTTAAGGAAATGATGAAACTTTAGTTCTATTACTGGTGTGAGATAGTTGCCTTTCTTTGTCCTTAATTAAGTATGACATACAACTCTATGTCTCAGTTTTTGTTTTTACATGACTCACTCTTTGAACCTCTCTCGTTTATCCAAAATACTACTAAATTCTTTTTCCTCTCTGTCTACTCTGATCATGTCTTCCTCTACTCACGTAAGCTCTGCATCAAATTCAAATTCCTTGTTCTCATGTTCAAGGCTCTGCGCAGCTCTACCACTGCCTAGATCTCAACACTCTTCTATTGTTTCCTGATTTAGCTTTCTGCTCTGCCAACACCTCTTCCCTCTAGCCTCCCTGTGTGTTATCCTTCCATAATACTCCCTTCAGTTGGACTAAATTCCCTGATCCTGTACTCACACAACCTCCTTCTCCAACTTCAAATTCTCTCTCAAAATCCTAACAAGCTTTCCTGACAACTTTAGAAATATACAACAACAGTGAAACTAATGACACATGCACTACACAAACAAGTAAACTTATTATTTTATTTTACATAAATCCTGCTCCTTGTACACATTACACCTTACCAGAGGTAATCTATGCCTATATCTAATTTAGTGCTTGATTCTGTAATGCTTATCCAAGTTAAGTTGCACTAACTCCCATGAAGTCACTGACTCCCATGTCCTACTGAAGTCAACAGGACTGTTCATGAAGTGCTAATCGACAGAAGTGTGATAGAAATGGGCCCTTAAACTAAGAATTCCTTGAGGTAAGGACTTTGCCTTTATTTGTCTATAATACACCATGAACTTTGGCTTAGCGTAAACAGTAATAAAAATTCAATAAAAATTTAACTTAAAAATGTAAAATGGGATAGAAGCCAGGGATGTTCCTCAGAGCAAATACTATAAATCCAGTAGACATTACTAGCTATACTTGGCATAAGCATAGCTCAGCAACTCCATTTCTGGTTTTCACAGACCACTGTCCATGGATACAGTACTAGAGAAAAGAAAATACAGTCTAAGCCAACAAGGCCCCAAAAGATCCAAGCATAAATGTGAGATAGAAATTTTCTCTTTACCAGGTCTCAAGAAATTTATCAGTGTCTGGCTTTGATTCCAAGGTCAACCGTTTCTCCAGTTCAAAGCTGTGGATTGAACGTAACTTTCTCATCAGTGGGACATCCCTGTCTGGCTGGGTGGTCTCTGAGCGGACTCGAACTGGAGAACCCAGGCTTGGTGCATTAAGCAGTCCATTCACTGGTCCATGGCTGTTTTCCTCCTCTGTAGAAGCCTGTGCAAATAAAGCACAATAGAAATAAAAATGTAATTTATAGGAGTGCTGAAACAGAGGAAGACACAACAGTGTATGCAGTGCATATAACCCAATGCTTCTATCCTGTAACAAAACAAATTCATACTGAGGATGCTCCTTCAGCAGAAGTTCATGCCATATTTCATGTAGTTTATTTGTGCTCATCAGCTACCAGTTTCCTAAGGCATAAATTTAAATTAGGGATTAATTGCCAGCAACACTGTGGTTTTCATTAAGCCTCAGGACGGAAGGAGTAAATGGAAGAAAACAATACATTTCCCAGACTTTAGATGTATACTGATCCCCACTCCCATTTCTGGAATTCTCATCAATAGCAGGTCGAATCCAGAAGCCTAGGAGCTTCTTCATACCGCTTTACAGTCATAGACTTTTTTTTTTATTGATGAAAGGTTAATCATCATGTTAACTCATCCTTATGCATATCTGAGGCATGCAATACCATTGTTCGCAAAGTCTACAAGGTAGCTTTTTGATGTGGAGCAATGTTTATTAGAAATTAAAATCAGATCTCCAACTGCATCTCACTTTGTAGATCAACTGGGTATGATTCAGTGTTGAAGGAGCACTCTGATCCCCGGTGTAAGCAGATGTAACACCCACTGATATCAATGAAACTTGTATCTGCTTATACCTGAGCTGAATTTGGCCCCAAAAGAGAAAAAGTCCATCTGTCTTCTGCCATTTTAAAAAACTAATACACATTAGCCAGGTACAAGCATAAGTATCACAGCAGTCTGGGCTCCTCCCAACCCATTTTACATATACCTTGAAAAATACACAGCTCTGTCACTAGATAGTATTTCGGCTTAAAGAACACTTCAGTAACATCTTACAGCTACTGATGACATTTTCACATCAGAGGAGCACTGGCTACAATTGTCTGAATATGAATTGTAGTGATTATGAGAGAGAGAGAATAATAGAAGTAATGATAGTGAGAGACCAGGATCACTGTCAGGAGCCAGCTATAATCTAGACAAGCACTGAGCAAGTTTCCCTTCCATGAATTAGTCTATCTACCTCAATTACCTTAGTAATTCTACTTTTCCAGTAATGGGATTCTACTCAACACAAACTGAGGGATATGTTACATTATGAAGACAAGCATGCAATATTGACGAAATGGAGAATACCAATCATATTTATTTTGTTGACTGGAGAGTTAGTTCTGATCTATTTTGATATCTTCACTCTTAATTACTACCATGGAAAGTGACTAGGAAACAAAATCATCTTTGAACCCAATATGAATCATGGCCTTTAGAAGTGAAAAGAGCACTGACCCATTGAAGCATGTAGCTCTCTGCTTTGGAAAACCATTCTCTCTGGTCAAACTGCAGAATATTTCAAGTGCCAAGTGAGCATTTGCTCTCCTATTACTCATCATGCCACATTATCATGTTCCTGATGATGCCAGGAAATTGCTGAAAGAGATTGTCAAGGTTCCTTCCCCACTCTGAACTCTAGGGTACAGATGTGGGGACCTCCATGAAAGACCCCCTAAGCTTATTCTTACCAGCTTAGGTTAAAAACTTCCCCAACGTACAAACTTTGCCTTGTCCTTGAACCGTATGCTGCCACCACCAAGCGTTTTAAATAAGAACAGAGAAAGAGCCCACTTGGAGACGTCTTCTCCCAAAATATCCCCCCAAGCCCTACACCCCCTTCCTGGGGAAGGCTTGATAGGAATCCTCACCAATTTGTACAGGTGAACACAGACCCAAACCCTTGGATCTTAAGAACAATGAAAAAGCAATCAGGTTCTTAAAAGAAGAATTTTAAATAAAGAAAAGGTAAATGAATCACCTCTGTAAAATCAGGATGGTAAATACCTTACAGGGTAATCCGATTGAAAAGATAGAGAATCCCTCTAGGCAAAACCTTAAGTTACAAAAAGACCCAAAAACAGGAATATACATTCCATCCAGCACAGCTTATTTTATCAGCCATTAAACAAAAGGAAATCCTACGCATGTTCTAGCTTACTAATTTAACAAGAGTTGTAAGGCTGCATTCCTGATCTGTTCCTGGCAAAAGCATCACACACACAGACAGAACCCTTTGTTCCCCCCCACACCTCCAGATATGAAAGTATCTTGTCCCCTCATTGGTTATTTTGGGTCAGGTGCCAGCGAGGTTACCTTAGCTTCTTAACCCTTGACAGGTGAAACGGTTTTGCCTCTGGCCAGGAGGGATTTTATAGCACTGTATACAGAAAGGTGGTTACCCTTCCCTTTATATTTATGACAGAGGTTTTTCCCATTGCAGCTCTATAAATACCTTACAGATCCCCAGCTTTATTTTGTTTCTGTTGGCATCCATCTCCTCCCAGACATCTTTTTCCTGAGGACGTTGATGCCCGGGGGACCCAGGCAGTTTCTCTGGTGAGACTCCAACAGGAATACCATTCTCCCCATCACTGAGCTGCTCATCTGGAAACACCTCATCCGTGTTCTCTCGCAGCAAATCTCCTGGGATAGGTGTGGCATTGGCTATTCTACAAAGGAAGAAGTGAAAAATAAAGCAGTTATTTGCAAGTGGTCCTCGTAAGTGATGATTTAAAGCCCAGAGAAGGCAACGGAAGTCTTTCATTGAGTTCAATGTGCTAGGGATCAGGCCTTAGGTTCTTAACATAGGCTTTAGCAAAAGGTTGACTGCAGAATGGGAATCTAATAAAGTGATTTCCTAACCCAGACATGTATCAACATTCGTAACTGCTGTATATTTAGGACAGCAGCATTTTTTTTTTTTCCTGAGGAGAGGCTCAATAGTGACCAAAGGGAGACCTAGTATCCTGCAATACCCTATTAGTTAACACCCTGGAGAAACAGATGTAACAGATGACTTTCCCTTGGTGCTAAGTGGTTGGATTTTTAGGTTAAACATAGGAAATGCTTGAACATACCCAATTGCAGCTGGGGTCAGGCGAGTATGTAACTGAGGAGTTGTTGATGTTGTTGTCGTCGTCAGAGAGCCATCAGTTCCACTCTTCTCCCAATCAAAAGGGTCACTTTCAATGACTCCAGAAGTTTTCATACTGTTGTCAAACACAGACATGAGAAGCTAAAAATAAAGAAAAGAGTTAATTAATTCTTCTTTCTTTGAATAAGAGAAAGATAAAGTACTCCAGACTCAGTTTCCCCTCAAGACTTTTCTAACATCTGGTTCTCCTTTAAGACTTTATCTGACAATTAATTGTTAAAAAGGTAAGGTTTATCAACAGTGCCATATCACCACTGCCCCCATCTGTGGCTCAGAATGGTGCACTATTTATTTTGAAAATTATGAAATAGCTTTTCGTAATGCTTGGGTAGAGCACTTTAAGCATTGCTACCACTTAACTGCTTTCTGTGTTGGTATGTTTTAACCACTGTGGTAAACCCAGGACAAACAGCTACAAAAGGGGGGTAGTAATTAGTCCCAGGGGATTAAAAGGCCCCTCCCTATCCACTGAGGGGAGAGAACCACTGGGCAATAAGGTTCAGCTGGAAAAGGGGTTGCTAAGGAAGCAATTAGGTTTAGCTGACTCCAACTACTTGGGACCTTTTTAAACACTCCCCTGAGTGGTAGGAGGGGGAGAATGAGGGAGTGAGAGGAGCAGGGAAGCTGCCAGTAGGCTGTTTGCAGCAAGACACCAGACCTTCCCAGCAGGGAGGCTGCACTCGCTCCCCAGAAGGGAAGGAAAACAAGCACAAGGGACTGACTGAGGAGAGGAGTAGCAGGACCCTGTGCCACCTATAAGGATTCACCTTGCCCCAAACCTGAGTCTCCAAGGCTAAAAAAGGACTGAGCCTGCTGAGGCGAACAAGGTATTTTGCCACACCATTTATTTAAAAAAATAATAATCCTAAAAGAATTGAAGTACAAAAAATTTCTAACATTCTAACATTACTCATTAAGCAAAGAGAAACTAGGACTACATTATTTATACAGTAGAGTCGCATCATACGCACATTTAACTTACGCGAATTCAACTACAAGCGCTTGGCAAAAAAAAAGAAAAATAACAATAACTCACAGCGGTGGAGTACTGTACAGGAGTCAATGGGAGAGTGTTCGGGGGTTGATTTATCGCATCTAGACTATATGCGATAAATCGACCCCCACTGGTTCGATCGCTGACCGCCGATCCAGTGAGCATCTCACTGCGCTGAGTGTGATTCTAGTGTTTAAAGATACGTATTTTTCATACAACATGGCCCCTAAACACAAGCCAACTACTTCATCTGGTGCTCAACCAAATAAACAGTGATCTGTTCCAACGCTGAAGGAAAAACTGGCTGTGTTGGGCTTAAGAAACAGTATGTCAGCCTCCAACGTGGCGCGTAAATACGGCCACATCAAATCTAGCATCTGTGCCATCAAGATTCGAGAGAGAGAAATTCGTCAAGCCGTGGCATCAAGTGCTCCAATAACTGCTAAAGTGACGAGCCAGGTGCGTGATAAGACTTTAGTGAAGACTGAAAAGGCATTAAACTTATGGCTGGAACACATGAACCATAAACATGTGCCTATCGATGGCAACACATTGCGAGAAAAGGCTCTTAACCTCTACGCGCTGTTCAAACCTTCTGCCGAAGAGGGACAGCCTTCTGATGAGAAGAAATTCAAAGCCAGCCAAGGTTGGCTTAATAGTTTAGGAACTGCTTCAACCTCAAAAACGTGCAGACTACTGGGGAAGCTGCATCTGCCAATGAAGAGGCAGCAAAAGACTACCCCGAACCATTAAAGAAAATCATAGAAGAAAAGGGCTATCTTCCAGAACAAGTTTTTAATGCTGACGAGACTGGGCTCTTCTAGAAAAAAAATGCCCAACCACACTTACACTTTGAAATCAGAAAGACAAGCCCCTGGCTTCAAAGCAGCTAAAGACTGTGTGACTGTGTTGTTTTGTGGCAATGCGGCTGGGCATTTAATAAAGCCGGGCTTGCTCTACAGGGCTGCAAAGCCCCGTGCCCTAAAAGGCAAGAACAAAAATCTCCTGCCTGGCAATCAAATAAAAAGGCTTGGGTGACGGCAGCATTATTTCTGGATTGGTTCCACAAGTGTTTCATTCCGGAGGTCAAGCGGTACCTCAAAGAGAAACGACTTGACTTTAAAGTGTTGCTGATCATAGACAATGCTCCTGGACATCCTTAGGCACTCCGGTTTGCGCATAATGACTTTGAAGTTGTCTTTCTCCCTTTTTTATTCGTTCATTCTTCCATCTCTCTCTTTTTGACTATACGCGATTTTCGCCTTACACGCTGACTTTAGAACCTAACCCCCGCGTAAGATGCGACTCCACTGTATTACTCTCATCAAGTATTACATTCTTCATTCTCCTTCAGTTCAAGACAAGACATGCAGTCTTGTGGTTTGTGAAAAAAAGCTATGCTTCTTACAGAAAAAAGAAGAAAAGGAGCACATTGGGAGACCTGTATGGGTAGTGCATAGGAAGCCATCAGTATCTGTGAAGAAGTGTGGTCATCAGGAGTCTCTATAGAGGAGTGTGGGAGTTTCAGTAACCATGGGCTTCTGTGGGAATGGGGAGACACATGAGCATACTAGGAATGTCTAAGGGGCTGCAGAAAAATAAAAAAATAATTTCACCGCACATCTGCATTGCCTAAGGATTAAAATTGACAGAGCTACTATTTCTGTTTAGACAACATATTCCATGGTGCATGAACAACACTGTAATACTCATATGGCATAAGCGTCAACGTAAAAAATCTCACTGCTTTGAGACAGCAAATCAGAAATTATGTCTGGGTTTTTTTTGATAACTGAGACATCTTTGGCAGGTTGAAGTGGAATATATTTTTACAGTGTGTGAGCAAATTACACTGTAAATGGATAAGTTTTTAAAAAGTCCTCATACTAGTACTGCTAACTGTGTTGAAGTCATAGACAATGCAGAATTAAGTAGTAAGAAACAAATGAAGAAAAGAAAGTTTGACAAAAATTATACCGATTTTAGTTTTATGGAATTTAGTGATGGACGACTGTATTGCATTGTATGCTTATGAATCCTATCAAATGAAGCAATGAAATTTGCAAAATTGAAATGACACCTCACAACAAGGTACCTGGAGTATGAAGATAAACCCAGAGAACTTTCTTCAATGAAAGAAAGAAGAATACAATAGACAGAAAACTCAAATGCCAAACATAACATCAGTTCCAGAAAACGCTTTGAAAGCATCTTTCTTAACAGCGCTTCGGACTGCAAAGAGTAAAAAATCCCATACCACTGGAGAACAACTGAGTCTTCCAGCTGCTGTAGAAATGTGCAAAGTGATGGTAAGTGAAGATGCAAGGAAGAAACTTAAGGCCACACCACAGTTAGAAGGAAAATTGAAGAGTTTTCAAATTATGTAAAATCCCAACTAATTGAAAAGCTATGTACATGTGAATAGTTTGTAATTCAGCTTGATGAGACTACTGATGCTGGTAATACAGCACAATTACTAGTTTTTGTTCGTTTTATCTGGCTGGGGGAAATTTTGGAGGATTTTCTTTTTGTCAGCTGTTAGCATAAGGACAACAGGTCAGGAAATAGTCAAATTATTGGATAAAGCTGAATTGCTGAATTGGGAGAAGTGCATTGCCAGTGCTATTGGCATGGACAGTGCTACCACTATGACAAACAATAGGAATGGCGGTGTAGCAAGAATACGAGTCATAAACCTACAGTTAATTGTAGTACACGATATGTTGCATCACCAGGACCTTGCATTAAAGAAAATGAAACCTGAATTAAATGATGTGCTAAATGCAGCTGTGACAGTTGTGAATTTTGTGAAGTCCTGGCCTTTGAATTCACACCTTTTTGTAAATCTGTGTCTCGAAATGGGTGCAGGACATAACAAATTATTGTTTCATATGGAGTTGTGTTGGCTATCTCACAGCAGAGTGTTGGAAAGAGTTTTTGAGCTTTGCAAACAGCTGCTATTTTTTCTTTCTAGCACAATCCCAAGATTGTCTCAAATTTTTCTGAACCAATATGGATCACAAAGCTTGCATATCTTGCAGACATTTTTAACTTGTTGAATGCGCTGAACCTGTCCACACAAGGGAGCGATAAAACCATACTTGAGGTGAGTGACAAGTGGAGCATTTCAGAAGAAAGTCAAGATTTGGAAAACCAGACAGAGCCATGGAATCTTAGATACATTTCCGCTACTAACAGAATTTCTGGATACTAACAGCATAACAATTGACTGTGTGAGAGACAGGGCTGTTGCTCATCTTTCAATTCTGGCAGAGTACTTCAGTGTTTACTTTAAAAATGTAAACATGGAGGAATATGATTGGGTTCAGGATGCATTCTCAACTTTTAATATGTGATCTTGCCATTTGAGTGGAAAAACAGAACAGGAGCTGCTCAAAAGGAGCCCACACACTGAAAATTAAGTTTCAGGAACTGACATCTTGCCAGTTTTGGCCAACTGTTGCTGTGTAGAACCCAGTTTTAGTTACAGAAGCAATGAAAGTGTTGCTACTACTCCCAACAAAATATGTTATGTAAAGCATTATTGTCTGCCATGACAGCTATGAAGACAAAGTTCAGGTCCCAACTGGAAGTGAAGAATGATTTATGAATTTGCTTGTCAACCATCACACCAAGGATAGATAGAGTGCAGTAAGAAGCAGGCGCACTCATCTCACTGGTATCTGTAAGTACTCGTATGTTCTTTTTTTTAAAGCATTACTAACAGTACGTGTTTACATGACCGCATATACTCTGTCAATCAGTTTCTCAGTTGGGGGTCCAGAATTAATATTGCATTTGAAAAGGGGTCAGTCAACAAAAAAAGTTTAAGAAGCTCTGTCCTATTGCATTGTCCACTGCTTCATTGCTCAGCTAGCAATGCCAGCCTCCACTGCTCATTTCTGCCACAAACAGCTTCTTGCTTTCTTTCATGCTACTCCCTACACATTAAATGTTCTCTGAACTAATCCATAAGGTCATTTCTCTTTCCTCCTTGAAAGCCCTTCTCAAGACTCACTTCTACTGCAGTGCCTATACAATATCAACTAAATAATGATGGGTGAAGACTGACAGACACTAAGAGACAGCTGATATTTATTCTGATTGTTTTAAAAATCCATATATGTGTACACAAACAACTGCACAAATTGAATGTATTTTATGCTGTCCCTCTGCCATTCCTGTCATAAGTTGTTGATATTTTTAGACAAGGCAGGGACTGTGTCAATTTACATCCTTGTTCAGCGCTCTTGAATAATACAAACCCAATCCTGACTGGGACCTCTAGGTACCATCCTAACTTCATAGAATTGGAAGGGACCTCAAGAGGTCATCTCGTCCAGTCCTCTGCACTCAAGGCAGAGCTAAGTATTATTTAGACCATCCCTGACAGGTGTTTGTCCAGCCTGCTCTTAAAAATCCCCAATGATGGAGATTCCACAACCTCCCTAGGCAATTTATTCCAGTGCTTAACCACTCTGAGTTTGGACGTTAGGTTTGACACTTCCTACCTAAACCGCCCATTGCTTCTTGTCCTGTCCTATCCTCAGAGGTTTAGGAGAACAATTTTTCTCTGTCATCCTTGTAACAACCTTTTATGTACTTGAAAACTGTTATCATGTCCCCTCTCAGTCTTCTCTTCTCCAGATTAAACAAACCCAATTTTTTCAGTCTTCCCTCATAGGTCATGTGTAGCAGGGTGGTCACCCTGCTCTGGCCCAGAAAGGGTTAAAACAGCCCTGGGAGAGGGCTACCTGGGGGAGCCAATAGTAAAAGCAGCCCTGGAGAGGGTTGCAGCTGGGAAAAGGGATTAAGAACAGCTGGGGGAAGCTGACTATGTAGCTGACCACAGGTGTGGCTGTCTTAATTAGGGCCCAGAGTGAGATTCCCCCAGCTTCTGGCCCTTATAAGAGGGCTGTGGGCCAGAAGCTGGGGGAATCTCACTCTAGCCCTGGAGTGGGAAGGGCTAGCTGCCTGAGAAGAAGGTACCTGAAGCGGAGCAGTGCTGGGGAAGGGCAAAGGGAGCTGGGAAGCTCCAGCCTGGTAAACCCCCAGGCTGCAGGCCTTGGTAAAGGCCCAGAAAGGTACTGGGGCTGCAGAGGGGCAGCTTGGGAATAGGCAGAGGCAGCTGGTCCTAACCTCTTGCCAGTGATGAGTGGCCATTACACTACAGTCTGCCCCAGTAAGCGGGGGTAAGATGATGACTGGCAGTAGCCACTGAGGCAAGGTGGGTTTAGCGGGTTCCCCAGGGAGGGAAGACCCAGAGTATGGGGGTACTGCTGGGGCAGAACCCCAGGGTAAAGGGCACCGGGGTCCAGGAGAGACACAGGCCTGCAGAGGGCGCTCCAAAGGCTGGAAAGAGCTAATGCCTGAGATGACCAGCAGGAGGTGCCACGCCAGTGAGTCGTCCCTTCGCTACATCATGTTTTCTAGACCTTTAATCATTTTTGTTGCTCTTCTCTGGTGGACCTTCTCCAATTTGTCCACATCTTTCCTAAAATGTGGTGCCCAGAACTGGACACAATACCCCAGTTGAAGCCTAATCAACGCGGAGTAGAGTGGAAGAATTACTTCTCGTGTCTTGCTTACAATATTGCTAATACATCCCAGAATGATATTTGCTTTTTTTGCAACAGCATTACACTGTTGACTCATATTTAGCTTATGATCCACTATGACCCCCCCAGATCTCTTTCCGCAGTACTCCTTCCTAGGCAGGCATTTCCCATTTTGTATGTGTGCAACTGATTGTTCCTTCCGAAGTGGAGTACTTTGCATTTGTCCTTATTGAATTTCATGCTATTTACTTCAGACCATTTCTCCAGTTTGTCCAGATCATTTTGAATTTTAATCCTAACCTCCAAAGCACTTGCAACCCCTCCCAGCTTGATATCATCCACAAACTTTATAAGTGTACTCTCTATGCCATTATCTAAATCATTGATGAAGATATTGAACAGAATTGGACCCAGAACCAATCCCTGCAGGACCCCACTCGTTATGCCCTTCATTAAATAGGGGACAAAAAAGGCAATAAAAAGAGGTTATATACATACACGAAAAGCAAGAAAAAGACAAGGGAAATGTAAGTCCACTTAATGGGGAAGGACAGCTAATAATGGGTGACGCCAAGAAGGCTGAGCTGTTTAATGCCTTTTTTGCTTCAGTCTTCACTAAAAAGGTTAACAGCGGCAAAATGCTTCCACAATTAATATTAACAACAAACCGGAATAGGGAAAGAACAGATTAAAGAATATTTAGATAAGTTACATATATTCAAGCTGGCAAGATCTGATGAAGTTCATGCTAGGATAGTTAAGGAACTAGCTGAATCAATCTTGGAACAATTAGCAATTATCTTTGAGAACTCAGGGAGGAAGAATAAGGTCCTACAGGAATGGAGAAGGGCAAATATAGTACCTATCTTTAAAATGGGGAACAAAATTGCACCAGGGAATTATAGATCAGTCCGACACACTTCAATACAAATTATTATACAATCTGTTTGTAAGCACCTAAAGGATAACCGGTAATAGCCAATATGGATTTGTCAAGAACAAATCATGCCAAACCAATCTAATTTCCTTCTCTAACAGGGTTAATATCCTTTAAAAAAAAATCAAAAGCACAACTACAACATGAGGAATAAATGACTAGACAGTAGACTGGTGAAAAGGATCTGCGGGTTATAGCGAATCACAAATTGAATATGAGTCAACAATGTAATGCAGTTGCAAAAATGTCTAATATAATTCTGGAGTGTATTAACAGGAGTGTCAAATGTAAGAAATTGGAGATAATTGTTTCACTGTACTCGGCAGCCATGAGGATTCAGTTGAAATACTGTGTACAGTTTTGGGTATGACCCTTTAAAAAAGATGTGGATAAACTGGAGCGAGTCCAGAGGAGAGCAATATAAATGATCGAACGTTTAAAAATCCTGACCTCTGAGGAAAGGTTAAAAAAACTCAGTATGTTTAGTCTTGAGAAAAGAAGACTGAAGGGGGACCTGATAACAATCTTCAAATATATTAAGAGCTGTTATAAAGAGAATGGTGATCAATTGTCCTCCATGTCCACTAAACAAGAAACAATCAGCTTAATCTGCAGCAATGAAGATTTAGGTTAGATATCAGGAAAAGCTTTCTAACAATAAGGATAGTTAAGTACTGGAACAGGTTACCAAGAGAGTTTGTGGAATGTCTATCAAAGATTTTTAAGAACAAGTTAGGTAAACACCTGTTAGGGACGCTCTAGGTATACTTGTTACTGCCTCAGCATGGGGGGGATGGACTAGGTAACCTCTCGAGATTCCTTCCAGTTCTACATTTCTGTGATTCTATAAATAAATAACAACAAAGAACTATGATACAAATCCACATCCCAAAAAGTACTTTTACAACTGACATGAATTCAGATAATCAAGATGTTGAATGGGCATGGAAAGTACAATACACTCTTACCCCTAAAGGTAGGGCCATCCAGTTCATAGTTATGGCACATGGGCAGGGTGGTGTAGGGAAGCTTGCACTGTAGCTGTAAAAATTCTATGAATAATCAAAGGACAGTATACAGAACTGTCTTGGCTTTACCTTGGAACAGGTAAAATCTATAAATGTATCACTTTAATCTCTTATTGAGTTTCTGTGTCTACAACAGGTTGGGCCATTTAAAGAAAGGTGAGGGTGGTGTACATACAGCAGACCTACACCGAAAGAAAGGAAGAAATGCACTGGCAAAAGGGGAACTTGATATCACTTGATATTTCCAGTTCTTATTTAAAATCCTCGATCTTGATTTATCTGTTAATGTTAGCAAGCCAAGTAATCAATACGAATTTTTTTTAAAAAAAGGAGCGGGCATTCTGCTACGTTGCCTGATCAGCAATCTCGATGGTAGATAGAGGAAGTTGGTTTCCAGCAGAAGAAACAGTTTTACTGCCAATAATAGCTAAAAAGTTGCAGTGAGAAAGAAACATGTTTCCCAGACAAAACTCCACAGATATCAACCTAATGAAAAATGCCAACAGCATTGGTCTCCTAGAGACAGACGCAGCAAAGGTATAAGATAAATATAACAGATAAATTGATAAACACATGCAATAACAGAGCTTCAGTTGCTGCTGTTTTCTGCCTTCTTAGTATAAACAGTGATACATTAGCGGCCATCTACTCAGGTTGGCTTTGATTTGTCTGAATATACTCTCTGAAAACAAGAAAACCAACGCACAATTTGTTGATGTTACACATAAATAGTCTCTACTTTGGAACCGCAGATGTGTGAATGTGGAACAGTATGAAAGAAAATTTTTCCAGAGGAAAGCTAATTAGTTTCACATGCCCAAATGTAATTTAATGGTGATGATGAATATTCTTATCTCTAGTCTTCTGGAAGCTGTAATTCCAGAATTAGTTAATATGATGCACTCATTCAGATTCATTCTCTGCAGTTTACGACTCAGCCAGTACGCAGAATATCATTATCTACAAATCAAACAAGTCTATTTGAAAGGCCAGCAGGAAGGGATTTACTGACTCCTAATTAGATCTTGATAGTTTTCCCCCCATTCTAGATTATGAGAGGAGAAAGTGTGTGGAGGGGGCGGGAAGAAGGGGGCGGTTTCTTCTATTGCCATGGAACAAAAAATGGAAATTTACAACAGAGGACAATTATTGTAGTCACACTTATTGTCCTGCACTTTAAACCTGTGAAGGAACCAGGGACTCAATCCTGCTCCTACTCAGGTCTGTCTCAACCCTGATTGTCCATTTCCATGAACTTTATCACTGACTTTCCCAATTCCAATGGCCACACAACTCTGCTAGTTGTTGTTGACGTACTTACAAAAATGTCACGTTTCGTGCCATGACTTCGAATTCCCTCTGAGGAGGTAACAGCCTATGCCATTCCAGTGTGCAATCCAGACCAGTGAGGAGCTCTCTCACCTTTGCCCTGAAACCTGGGGTGCCTCACAATATTTTGCTGCTGTAGCTCCCAATTTGGGCTCCTCAGAAACAGCCAAACAGCATTCAGGTCACGTCCTAAATGTCTGTGTATAACTGCAGCCTGCCAGAACACTCCGGTTTCCATTAACCTTGGTTATCACTTGCAGGATGACCCCAGCACACTCCCAGTCCCAAATTTCCCCCCCAAAACAGGTGTTCTACACTGTCCAGTCCTGTTCTAGACAGTCCAGATATTTTAGGTCCATTGCCCCTTTCAGAGGACCAATATCCAACAGTTTCCTGCTTTAAATGGAGTTACCTACACAATTTAGTTAAAGCACAACACTGGATTTGTTTTGATTAAAGAATAAAACAAGTTTCTTTAACTACAAAGAGATAGGTTTTAAGTGAGTACAAGTATAAGTAAAAAAATGGCTACAAGCAAAATAAAGATGAAATGCTTCCTAGTACTAAAACTTAATAAAACTTTCAAGTTGAAATCCCTTACCACATTTCCAATAACATTGCTGACCAAATTCTCAGGCCAGGATCTGCTCCCATAGTCCAAAGGCTGCTTCTTTTGTCTTCTTAGGTGAATGAGAGATGGATAGGGACAGATACCTTGGGGTGGTTTTGCCCCTCAATTTTACAGTCCAGTCCCCCTTTGAAATGCATTTTCTTGAGGGTTATCCCTATATAATGTTTATTCCTGCTGTGAGGACGGAGACAAGGAGCCTTGCGGTGAAAGAGGTTTCATGCTGTTGCTTGCTAAGATGCAGATCTGTTTGTTCCTAGCCCCTTTCCTTGACAAAGAATGGCCACTTGATAGGTGATTGCCCTCCAACTGACACCTGGCTAGAGGCGTCAGCTTGTCCTTAGTCTCTGAGAAACTGATTTACCCAAACTTTTCTGATAAACACATTTCAGACCTAATTTCAGCATATGTTTATAACTTTACATATATTTTTACTATATATATTTCATCATGAAATTATTGACCAGTGGGTTACAGGGTTGCCAACTTTCTACTCACACAACACCAAACACCCCTGCCCTGCCCCTTCTCCAAGGCCCCACCCCCTGCTCATTCCACCCACCCACCCCCGTCACTCGCTCTCCCCACCCTCACTCATTCATTCATTTTCACCAGGCTGGCTCAGGGGATTGCGGTGCGGGAGGAGGTGAAGGCTCTGGCTGTGGTGGGGCCAGGAATGAAAGGCTTGGAGTGCAGGAGGGGGCTCCAGGCTGGGGGTGGAGCTGAGGGGTTCAGAGTATGGGAAGGGGCTACAGTCTGAGGCAGGGAGTTGGGGTGTGGGAGGGGGTACGGGTTCCGGGGTGGGGCCAGAAATGAGGGATTTAGGGTTCAGGAGGGGGTTCTGGGCTGGGGAAGGGGTTTGGGGTGTGGGGGGAGTGAGGGCTCCAGCTGGGAGTGTGGGCTCTGGTGTGGAGCCGGGAATGAGGGATTTGGGGTGCAGGAGGGAACGCCAGGCTGGAGCTGAGAGGTTCGGAGGGGGCTCTGGGCTGGGGCAGGGGGTTGGGCTGTGGGGGGGTGAGGGCTCTGGCTGGGGGTGCAGACTCTGGGCTGGGGATGAGCCGTTTGGGATAAGGGATGGTTCTCAGGGCTCGGATTGAGGGGGTTGGAGGACAATCAAGGCTGGGGTAGGGGGTTGGGGCTCGGGAGGGGGTCAGGAGTGCAGATTCTGAGCAGAGCTTAGCTCAAGCAGCTCCCAGAGCAGTGGCATGTCCCCCCTCCGGCTCCTATGCAGAGGAGCAGCCAGGCAGGTTTGCGTGCTGTCCCACCTGCAGGCGCCGCTCCCACAGCTCCCATTGACCATGGTTCCTGGCCAATGGGAGCTGCAGAGCTGAAGTTTGGGGCAGGAGCAGCGTGCGGAGCCCCCTGGCCGTCCCTATGCATAGGAGCCAGAGGAGGGACATGCCACTGCTTCCTGGAGCCGCACCAAGCCACAGCAAGCAGGGAGCTTGCCTTAGCTCCATTGCGCTGATGACCGGATTTTTAACAGCCTGACCCGTGCCGCCAGGGTCCCTTTTTGACCGGGCGTTCTGGTAAAAAAACCGGACACCTAGCAATCCTAGTGGGTTATTATTTTTCAAATGATACCTCACAAGGGATATTTTGTACAAAGATTATTAAAATAGTGTGTAGGGTGTGGATGCAGGGGTTCACTCCGTCATATATCCCAACTGTTTTTTAACTATGTCTTCCAATTCCATGGTCAACTATCTAACATCGCATCTCATTGAGGATCACAGTTATTTCGTATTTCTGGCAAGAGTTGTTCAAGCTCCTTGTGATGGGGTGACTAATACACACACACACCCTGCAAGTTTTAATGCAGGCCAGATGAGCCAATTAACCCATTAGGCGCCTGATTAAGGAGGCTCAGCTGGACAGGAATAGGCAGGGCCTATGAAGCCAAGGGGCTGAAAGGAGAAGAGGTGGCTGGGAAAAGGCAGACACTCCTAGGAGAAAGGGAGGAGTGAGCTGGAACTGCAGTCACTCCCCAGGAAGAGGGAGGAGGCTTTGGGAACTCGTAGGTCCAGGAAGAAAAGGGCAACCAGTGGTAGGAAGAAGCCCCAGGATAGAGCAGTGAGGGCAGAGAGAGAAGGCCAAGGCTGCTGAGCTGAGAGTCTCTGGTCTGGGACCTGGAGAAGAGGGCGGGTCCGGGTTCCCCTACCAGTCACTGGGCAAGTAGCACAGAGGAAGTGAGCAAGAGTACTGCCTATGACTACTGAGGGGTTAATCTTCCCCAGAAGGGGGGAACATGGATAATAACACAGCCAGAGGGCTGAGCCATGAAGAAGACATTATGGTTCCTGAGGCTGCGAGAGGAGCTGCAGGTGGACAGAGTGATGGTGTGCAAATAGCGGACGGGAGCATTGGCCTCAAGCTAATCCCCAGAGTATCAGAAGGAGGCGCCAGTCCAGCAGTGAGTGGTGCACCCCATGACACTCCTGAATGTGGATCTACATGTCTCCTCATCTTATCACTCCAAGATTGATGGACAGATGGAATGAGTGAACCAAATTCTTGAGCAATACTTCTGTTGCTTTATCAGTTACCACCAGAATGACTGGGTTTCGTTTCTCTCTCTTGCCAAATTAGTGTACAATAACTCCAACCACAGATCAACCCACCAGCGTCCTTTCTACACCAACTACAGTTTCCTCCACCTGTCCATGCCACAAGTCTCCCACATACTTGCAGCATCCAATGTATCTGAACACCTGCACTGCATCCAGGAGGAGTTCAAAGCCCACTGTGACAAAGTTCCTCCTCTACCTTGGTGGGTCTTGCGCTTATTGGCGGATTTGCTTGCCTTGGAGCTTCATGACAGCCCTCAGCTTGGCCGTTTTTCTGAACCCACAGTCCAGGTCGACTCCTCCTGTGTCTGACAAGGAGTTGGGAGGTTTGGGGGGAACCTGGGCCCGCCCTCTACTCCAGGTTCCAGCCCAGGGCCCTGTGGAATGCAACTATCTAGAGTACCTTCTGAAACAGCTGTGCAACAGCTACAACTCCCTGGGCTACTTCCCCATGGCCTCCTCCCAACACCTTCTTTATCCTCACCATAGGACCTTCTTCCTGGTGTCTGATAATGCTTGTACTCCTCAGTCCTCCAACAGTATGCATTCTCACTCTCAGCTCCTAGCACCTCTTGCTCCCAGCTCCTTACACGCGCACCACAAACTGAAGTGAGCTCCTTTTTAAACCCAGGTGCCCTGATTAGCCTGCCTTAATTGATTCTAGCAGCTTCTTGATTGGCTGCAGGTGTTCTAATCAGCCTGTCTGTCTTAATTGTCCCCAGAAGGTTCCTGATTGTTCTGGACCCTTCCCTGTTAAGGAGCCGGAATCGTTCTTCACTCGCTCCTGAGCTATTTGCTTTCCTTTCTTTCCTAAAGCCCCCCGGCCCGGATTTTTCACACTTTTCCTTTTGCTTAGTTTCCCCCCCCGCGTTTGGGCCGGACGCTTTGTTTTTTTGGTTTCGTTTTTTCCCGTTTTTTTGAGCTGCGTCAGTGTGCTGGCCGGTCGCCAGCACCCCCCCCCCCCGATGCCTGCTTTTGGACTTTGCTCCTTGCTTACTTGAAACCCCCGGAGGAGGGGGGGAGGACTGCCAACCTGCTGTCCGGAGAGGGGAGTGGACCCCCCCCAGACCCAGCTGTTTTGCTTTTTGCCTGGACTTTTTCCGAGAGCCTTGGGACAGAGCCAACAGCTGTAGCAGACGCCAGAGGCCGGAGAACTCCCGGGCAGCTATGAATCATCGTGGAGAGAGGCCGTAAGACTGAGGGATTTCTTTTGAATTTCTACCCTCGGGGGGGGGAGTTGACTGCATTTCAGCTGCGCCTGCGGCGGCACAGGGGTGTAGCAGGGAGCTACCCCCAGATCCATCGGTGCCCCCAACCCCCCCCACCACTATTACAACTATCACGGCCCCCGCTGCTTCGTCCCTGCTGGCAATCTGCCATCTGCCTTCGGATCCAGCTGTTTGCTTTGGACTTTGCCTTTTGGACCAGGCATAATAACCAACCAAGCGAGACTCTTTGGACACTTGTGGTGGGTTGTCCTCCCCCCACCCCCCCCCCCGGATTGTTTACCCCATAGCCTACCCCTACTACCGGACCCCGATTTTTGCCCCCCCCCCTCCCAGTGTTTCCCTGTCTCTCCCTGCTTACAATGGCAGAGAAGGAGGGACGCAAGGCCCCTCCACCGAAATTGGTTGCCCCTTCCCCATCTACCCTCCTGCCCACCCCTCAAGATTTCCCCACCGCCTCCATTGTTAGAACCCCTGCCACCGCCCCCGCTGGGGCATCGGCAGTGGGAGGCACCGGGGCGATTACTACTGCTGCTTTGGTTCCTGCCCCACTAGATTCTAGGAACGCCCCCCCAGTTAGACGGAAAAATCGAAGCGGGCCAAAAGGGAAGGGCCCCGCTAATGCCGCTGGACCCTCCGTGGCAGAGGCCGCCCCCACCACAGTGGCCTCGTCATCGATCGCGGCAAGCCTCCCAGCTGTTCCCTCCACCAGCTCTGCGACCATCCCTCCCCCGGCCCCCAGGACGTATGCCCGGGTGGCGACAGGCCCCCCCTCACCTGCCGCCTCCTCATCTCGCCCTCCCACTGCCTCCGCTGCCATTACCAGTAGTCGGGGCCCTCTTCCCGCCCTGACCAGGAAGCACGGTGTTCGTTGCCTCTTAGTACCCGCCTCGCCCCACGTGGAGGCATACGTGCAGGCGTTGGCGAAAGTGGTAGGACCCATGGCCATTGTGGCGGCCTCCAAGATGTATGGGAAGGTCGTTCTCTTTCTGGCCTCGGAGACTGCCGCCCAGGAGGCGGTGGAGAAGGGCCTAGTGGTGGGGGGGGTGTTTCTCCCCCTAGAACCGCTAGAAGATCTGGGCGTTCGCTTCGTCCTCACCTCCGTTCCTCCCTTTTTACCTAATGTTGCCCTGTTACCTGCTCTTTCTGCCCTGGGGAAGCTTGTTTCTGTTATTAGCCCTCTCCCGTTAGGCTGCAAGGACCCCGCCCTCCGTCACGTCCTATCGTTCCGCCGGCAAGTGCAGATTTTACTGCCGGCGGGGGTGCGTGACGGAGAGGCGCTCGAGGGGTCCTTCCTAGTTCCCTACCAGGGAGCCCGCTATAGGGTCTTTTATTCCACCGGAGAGGCCCGGTGCTACCTCTGCCGCTCGGCAGGGCATGTCCGCAGGGACTGCCCTTTGGCCCGGGGGAGAGGGGCACCTGAGACCCCCGAGACCCGGCGGGATATCGGCCCTGTTGTTGCCGACACCCCTGGCCACCCGGCACCCGACACCACCCCCCCTCCCACCCGATCCACCGCTGCCCCCGTCCGGGCCCAAGAGGCACCCCTCCAACAACGCCCGGGCGACCACGGGAGTCCCACTCTTGCCGTAACCACCTCGGCAGAGCCTATGGAGGGGGGTGTGGCAAAGCTTTTACCGGGTGCAGGAGAGGGCTCGCCCCAAGGAGAACCCCCCGCCCCTAATGCTGCCTTACCGCTACCCCCCCAAACCCCTGAACCTCTGCCTCCGCGCCCCGCTCCGTCCCCTGCTACTCAACCCCCGGACGACGCCATGGAGGGCTGGACTGTAGTCCAGGGGAAGCGAGGCAAGCGGAGGGCTCGAGCCCCGCTGCATTCATCTGACGCGGAAGCCCCCCGGAAGACCAGGAAGGGAGGTACCGACCCTGAGCCTCCCGCCTCGGCCACGAGTGAGATCCATTCGCTGGTGTCGGGAGGTGAAGATAGACCAGCATTGGAGGGTGGAATTCCCCCTCCGCGGGGGACCCTCCCCTCCGAAGCCCCGGGGGAAGCCCCTTCTAACCAGATACCACCTGAACTCCCAACGAACCCCGACGTGACCGCCGAGGCGGGCCCTAGCGGAGAGGCCCCTGGGGTGGTGGGAGTTGGCCTCTCCTCTGTGTACGCAGAGATTGAAGCCCTGGATTTGACCCCGGTCACCCAGGGAGGGGATGATTTACTGCCGGCCGGCCTCGATTTGGGCAATCTCACCCCAGGCCCCCTCTCCCCATGCCCTTTCCCCCTGACTGCCTTTCCGGGTGAGCACCCCACGGAAAGTGGTTTACCGCCTGGGGCCATGGCTGCCACGACCACCCCGGAGCCAGTACCTAGCATTCCTCGGAGCCCCCTCCCTTGCCCCTTCACCCCCGACCCTGCTCGGGAGGCGCCTTCTTTTCGCTGTGCGCCTCCTGAAGCCCAGGGCCTTACCTCTGCCCCTGCCCCCACCCCTATTCCGGTTCAGTCTCCCTCCTCCTGCAAGGCTACCGCCGCCCCTGGGGTTATTTCTTTTCCGCCTTTTGCAGATTCCCCCCAGGGAGCAGTCTTTATGTTTTCTAGTTGCGACTCCCCAGGAGTTGCACCTTTCCCCCTGCCATCCCCGTCCGCCCCAAGGCACGAGATGGAGTTAATAACTCCAGCCTGTCAGACACCCCGTCGGCGGTCCGCACCCTGCCTACCCGCCTTAGCGGACCACGAAGCTGCATCAAAAGCCCCACCAGGGACTGCTCTGGGAGTTGTAACCCTACCCCCCCATGAGCTGCAGCATGCATTACGGGAGTTCTTGAAACGATGCCGTGGTGCCCGCGATAGGGCACAGCTGGCTCTCCAGCAATGGGGGGACTTTGATCGACTCCTTCGGGCCGCGAGAGCCCTTATGAGGGAGGGTAGAGGGCAAGGGAGGGGCGGTGCCGCGGCCTACGAGCGGGCCCGCAGCTTCCGGAAAGAGTTACTTACTCACGGGATGGGACACGGGTTGCTACGCGACCCGCCGGGGGCCACGAGTACCCCCACCCCTGAGAACTCCCCACCCCCCCAGCCCTCCGCATGACACCTCTCATCATTGTAACCCTGAACACCAGGGGCTGTAGGATGGCTCTCCGCAGGTCCCAGGTGCTCTCCTACCTTCGGGAGGGGAGGTACTCTGTGGTTTTCCTGCAGGAGACCCACACGGACCCAACCGCCGAGGATAGGTGGCGGCTGGAATGGGGGGACGGGGTATACTTTAGCCACTGCACGGCTTGGCAAGCTGGAGTGGCGACCCTGTTCTCCCCCACCCTGCGGCCCGAGGTGCTCGGAGTCACTGAGGCCGTGCCGGGCCACTTGTTGCACCTCCGAGTTCGTTTGGAGGGGCTCGTGGTCAATTTTGTTAATATCTATGCCCCGCAAGTGAGCTCACAGCGGCCGCAATTTTACCAGCAGGTGTCCGAATTTCTCGACACCCTGGATTCACACGAGTGCCTGATCCTGGGAGGGGACTTTAACACCACCCTCGAGGAACGGGACCGCTCGGGGGCCGAGCCGAGCCCGGCCGCCGCGACCATTCTTCGAGACATAGTCGATTATCACTCCCTAGTGGACGTCTGGCGTGACCATCACCCAGATGATACTTCCACGTTTACCTTCGTTCGGGTGGAGGCCCGTCGGTCGCACCGCTCTCGGTTAGACCGTATTTATCTATCCCGTCTCCATCTTTCACAGGCCCACTCCTCCACCATTCGGCCGGCCCCTTTTTCCGACCATCATTTGGTTGCCGTCACGGTCTCCCTCCGTGCAGAGGGACCGGGGCCGGCTTACTGGCACTTTAATAACAGCCTGTTGGAGGACGAGAGCTTTGTGATGTCCTTCCGGGAGTTTTGGCTGGCCTGGCGGGAGCAGTGGCGTGCCTTTCCCTCGGTGCGGCGCTGGTGGGATTTAGGGAAGGTGCGCGCCAAGCTCTTCTGCCGCAACTACACTCGGGGCACCAGCCGACGGAGAAATGCGGCGATAGAGCAGTTGGAACGGGAGGTCTTAGAGCTGGAGAGGCGCCTGGCCGCCAGCCCCGGGGACCCGTCCCTCTGCGGAGCGTGCCGGGAGAAGCGGGAGGAGCTTCGAGCCCTCGAGGACCACCGGGCCCGAGGTGCCTTTGTCCGGTCCCGCATCCGCCTCCTTCAGGAGATGGATCGCGGCTCCCGCTTCTTCTACGCCCTGGAGAAAACGAGGGGGGCCAAAAAACACGTCACCTGCCTTCTAGCGGAAGACGGCACCCCCCTCACGGATCCGGAGGAGATGTGTGGGAGGGCCCGTGACTTCTACGCAAACCTTTTCTCCCCGGATCCGACCGATCCTGGCGCTTGCGGGGTGCTCTGGGAGGAACTCCCCACGGTCAGCGTGGGCGACCGAGACCGGCTAGAGCTGCCTCTCACCCTGGCCGAGTTCTCGGAAGCCCTCCGTCGCATGCCCACCAATAAATCTCCGGGCATGGACGGGCTGACCGTGGAGTTTTACCGCGCGTTCTGGGACATCCTTGGCCCAGACCTAGTCACTGTCTGGGCTGAGTCCTTGCAGGGCGGGGTCCTCCCTCTCTCGTGCAGACGAGCGGTGCTCGCCTTGCTGCCGAAGAAGGGGGACCTCCGCGACTTACGAAACTGGCGTCCCCTCTCACTCCTTAGCACGGATTATAAAATCGTAGCGAAAGCAATCTCGCTGCGGCTAGGGTCCGTGATGGCGGACGTGATTCACCCAGACCAGACCTATACTGTCCCGGGTCGCAGCATTTTTGACAACCTCTTTTTAGTCCGAGACCTTTTGGAACTCGGGCGGAGAGACGGTCTGTCGTTCGCCCTCCTGTCTCTCGATCAGGAGAAAGCGTTCGATAGGGTAGATCATGGGTACCTCCTGAGCACCCTGCGAGCGTTTGGATTCGGACCTCAGTTTGTGAGTTTTCTCCGGGTGCTGTACGCCTCCGCGGAGTGTCTGGTTAGGCTCAACTGGACCCTGACCGAACCGGTCAGCTTCGGGCGAGGGGTGCGGCAGGGGTGTCCCCTCTCAGGCCAGCTGTACGCTCTGGCGATCGAGCCTTTCCTCTGTCTCCTCCGCAGGAGGTTGACGGGGTTGGTGCTGCGGGAGCCGGAGCTGCGGCTGGTCCTGTCGGCGTACGCCGATGACGTCCTCCTCGTGGTCCAGGACCCGGGCGACTTGGCGCGAGTGGAGGCATGCCAAGCCATCTTTTCGGCAGCCTCCTCCGCCCGAGTCAACTGGGTCAAGAGCTCTGGCTTGGCGGTGGGGGGCTGGCGGCAGGTAAGCCCCCTCCCACCCGCGCTTCAGACCATCCGGTGGAGTGCCGGCCCTCTGCTCTATCTCGGCGTTTATCTTTCTGCCACGCACCCTTCTCCGCCGGAGAACTGGCAAAATTTGGAAGGCGGCGTGATTGAGCGGATCAGGAAATGGACGAGGCTACTCCGATGTCTCTCCCTTCGGGGGAGAGCACTGGTGCTTAACCAACTAGTCCTGTCCACGCTCTGGTACCGGCTCAACACCCTAGCCCCGGCCCCGGGTTTCCTGTCCCACCTCCGGAGATTGATTCTGGAGTTCTTTTGGTCAGGATTGCACTGGGCCCCTGTCGGGGTTCTCCACTTGCCCCTGAAGGAAGGAGGGCAGGGCCTGAAGTGTCTGTACACTCAGGTCCGCGTTTTCCGCCTCCAGGCCCTGCAGAGGCTCCTTTATAGTGCAGGTAGTTCGCCGTGGAGCATATTGGCGCATGCCTTTTTACGCCGCTTCCATGGGCTCCGCTATGACCGACAGCTCTTTTATCTTTGTCCGAGAGGTTTTCCGCGAGACCTCTCCGGGCTGCCGGATTTCTACCAGGACCTCCTCCGGGCCTGGAAACTGTTTTCAACGACCAGGTCCGTGGCGGCCATCGTGGGGGCAGATCTCCTCACGGAGCCCCTGCTTCACAACCCCCAACTTTGTGTGCAGGCGGCGGAGTCCCGCACGGTGCGCCAGAGGTTGGTCCTGGCGGGAGTTACGAGGGTCGGGGACCTCCTGGACTACGACCGGGGGGACTGGCTGGATCCCCTGACGCTCGCTCGACGCATGGGGCTCTCCAGCCTTCGCACCCCCCGGCGCGTGCTTCAGGAGGTGGAGGCCGCTCTGACCCCCGCCGCTCGGGCTTATGTTAGCCGAGCCTTGTGTGAGGGCGCGCCCCGCCCATCCCTTACCCCAGGCCCGCCGGACCTTTCCATCGGGCCCCTACTCTGTCGATCCCAACACACCCCTCATCCTTTCACTGCGAGCCGGCTGCATGAACTGCAACCGGTCGGTTTTCAAGTTGCATCACGGAAATATCTATATACACTCACGCTCCATACCCTTCATGCCCGCACCCTGGTGTCCCGCCCCGATACAAAGTGGCGAGATCTCTTACCACCTTTGGAGGGTGAGCAACCTCGGTGGGCCAGCCTGTACTCCACCTTGGTCCCGAGGCCCGTCGGGGACATCAGTTGGCGGCTCCTTCACGGGGCTGTGAGCACGGGCGTGTTTTTGACACGTTTTACCTCCCTTCCGGAGACTTGCCCTTTTTGCAACGTGAGGGAAACCCTGGCGCACGTCTATTTAGAGTGTGCCAGATTGCAGCCTCTTTTTCGGCTCCTCACAAATATTCTTTTGCGCTTTTGGCTTCATTTTTCTCCCCACCTCTTTATCTATACACTCCCCATCCGTGGCCCCACCAAGTCGCGGGATCTCCTGGTTAGCCTCCTCCTAGCCTTGGCTAAAACAGCCATTTATAAGACCAGAGAGCGGAGGTTGGCTCATGAGGCGTCCTGCGATTGTGAGGCCGTTTTCCGACTCTCAGTACATTCACGTATCCGGGCGGAGTTCCTCTGGGCAGCGTCCACCGACTCCCTTGACACCTTCGAGGAGCGGTGGGCGCTGTCCGGGGTTCTCTGCTCGGTGACCCCGTCCGGTTCCCTCCATCTGACCCTCTGATTGAGGGAAAGAGCGAGAGCCGCCAGTCACAGCCGTTAGTTGCTGTGAATACCATCATTACTGTTTTCTAGGAGGGGTCCTATAATACATGGGTGTACCCCCCTCCCTCCCAACCACCCACCCCGCAGCCGTGCCCATCTTGTCGGGCACTCTCAGGAGAGGGAGGGTCGGTGACCCTGGGCGCGGCGCTAGGTAACTCGAGAGGGTGGAAGACCACGAGTGTCGAGGAAGCCCCCCCGCTCTAGGCCACCAGGTAACTCAGGAGGGTGGAAGACCACGAGTGTCGAGGAAGCCCCCCCGCTCTGGGCCTGGGCTAACCTGAACACCTCTCCCTCCTGAAAGCTGTTGTGTTATACCTTTTGATTGCGTTGTTTTGTTGCTAAGTTTTTTTTTTATCCCTTTGTATTCTTTGTAACTGTTACAAATAAATTTCCTTTCTGTTTCAAAAAAAAAAAAAAAAAAAAAAAAAAAAAAAAAAACCTTCCCTGTTACCTTACTGAGGGAAAAGGGACCTACTTAACCTGGGGCTAATATATCTGCCTTCTATTACTCTCCTGTAGCCATCCGGCCCGACACTGTCACACTACCTAGAATTGGCCAAAAGAGATTACAAATGGTTTGCATACCTCTGTTTGCAGGGAACCCCTCACATCACAGTTGTAGATAAAATATGGCTCTCAACACAGCACCATGGCTCTACCACACCTTCACAAAAGCTAGATTACTGATACAGTGGCCCATTGCAGGTCATCCAGCAGATCAACACTGTAGCCTTCAAACTATCTTAGCATCAAACTACCAAACTTCACAAAAGTACCTTATGGCCATTAAAATAGCTCTACAGTGGGACAGTCCATAATCATTATCGTTATGGATACAGGATCAGATCAAAGGAAGGATAATTTTGATAAAATAAGGCAAAACAAGATTATTTAAAAATGAGAAATACAAAAAAGTAAAAAGCCTTACCTGGTAATCAGGTTTTGTACAGTAATCTAAATTGGAGATGTGATCTAGAAAGATGTTGAATTCTTGGGGGAGATGTTTCAACATGAGCCTGTGGTCATATCTCTCTTTTATGGAGCCCACTTGCTCCTAGGAACAGTTAGCACACAAAGCATTAGCATACCACCATTCCCAACTGCAGAATATTCACACCATACATCACAGGCATTAAATGCAATATTTTTGGTCAGAGTTGAAGGGTGTTTGAAAAGGAGATTAATCCTTTAGGTTATAGCAGGACCAGAGATCCTGCCACTGTCCTTAGCACCAATGTAAAACGTCCTTTAAAACCTCCTACTCAATACTTAAATGCTAGTCTAATTCTCTCTCTCTCTCTCTCTCTGTGTGTTTTCTTGCTGTTTGACACCACTGATTATAACTGGGCATTATAACTCTACTAGAATTATAGATAGGGATTAAAAAGTTCTATTACGTCATCTACTTCAGTTCACTTCTGATACACAATTACTCCTCAGAGTAGACTTTTTTTAGTATTTTTATTCAGTCCAATATCAGTTAGTCTGTGGTTTCCAAAGTCAGAAGAATAAGAGCAGTCCTTTGTATGGCCCATCTTCATCTACCAACATAGCTAAGTTAATCAGAAAGTGCTTTTGATTATGCTATACATTCAAAATAGGGAGACACAAGTAGTGGACACAAGCCATCAGAGGTTTCTTTTTCTTTGCTTACCTCCCATAAGACATCTGCCTAACAGCATGACCACAGATCTACTGGGCTAACTTTGTCTAACAGCAAATACTGAATGTCTATTTCCAAGATGAAATGTCAAACTTTGTACAGAAGGTTTGTAAAGGCAAAAAGCACTGGTTTCAAAATAGGGCCATGAATTAATGTATGTACATTTATATTTGCCCTCTATAATGAATCTGTAAAAACTGTAAACTCTGTCTAAATTCCCTTGCAAACTAAGACTATTTGTAACACTCCACAACACTTTATGCCATGACATTTGCACTGTGACGTGAGGGGGAGGAAATAACTAGAAACTGCTGCAAAATGTAACATTAGAATTTTATGAACCAATGATTCTTGAGAAGATTTTTCATGAAGGCGTTTATGTGCAATGCCCATCTAAGATCCTTATTTCTAGATTTTACCTTGTCTTTTATTTTTCTCCAAGGCAGCTGTCCGACCACAAACTCTACCAACATGTAAAACAGGGACCAGAGGTCATCATGCCTTCCCATTTCCTGTGAAAAAGAAGAGGGATGGAATTTTATTACTCCTCAGAACTGCTGTACTTTACCTTACTACTATGCAATCAGAGCTAGTGGGCTTTGCTGGATCCTGTATTACTCTAGAGCAGGAGTGGGCAAACTTCGGCCCGCAGGCTGCATCCGACCCGCCAGCTGTTTTAATTAGAACCTTGAGCTCCTGCTGAGGAGTTGGGTCTGGGGCTTGCCCCACTCCAGGCTCCAGCTGGGGAGCAGGGTCGGGAGCCACTCCACGTGGCTTCCAGAAGCAGCAGCATGTCCCCCTTCTGGCTCCTATGCATAGGGGCAGTCAGGGGCCTCCGCTCCGCATGCTGCCCCCACCCCAAGAGCTGTCCCTGCAGATCTCATTGGCCGGGAACTGCAGCCAATGGGAGCTGCAGGGGCGGTGCCTGTGGATGGGGCAGCGCGCAGCAGAGCCGCCTGGCCACACTTCCGCATAGGAGCTGGAGGGGGGACATGCCACTGCTTCCGGGAACCACTTGAGGT
Organism: Lepidochelys olivacea; assembly: GCF_965140295.1. Classification (NCBI taxonomy): domain Eukaryota; kingdom Metazoa; phylum Chordata; order Testudines; family Cheloniidae; genus Lepidochelys; species Lepidochelys olivacea. Next base: position 65,167,748 of record NC_140416.1, on the reverse strand, counting down.
AAGCGCCGCCCGGAGCCTGCACCCCTGAGACACCCCCGACTCCTCACTCCCTGCCCCAGCCTTCATCCCCCTCCTACACCCCAAACCCTCATCCCCAGTCCCACCCCAGAGTCCTCACCCCACCCCTGCCCCTGCCCCATCCCGGAGCCCCTTCCTGCACCCTGAACTCCTCATGTCTGGACCTACCCTGGAGCCCACACCCCCAGCCACAGCTCTCATCCCCTCCTGCACCCCAACCCCAATTTCATAAGCATTCATGGCCCGCCATACAATTTCCATACCCAGATGTGGTCCTCGGGCCAAAAAGTTTGCCCACCCCTGTTCTAGAGACTTCAACTATTGTATATTCCCAATAAAACTGATTAGAAGAAAAATTGCAAAACAGACCCCTATAATACTGCAAGTAGGAAAACACTCTCTCCTTTTTCATCTCTTCAGATGGAAGAATAAAAAGCACAGAAAAAAATAGAAGAGGAAGCATGTTAAAATATGATTACAGGGATGTACATCATTTTACTGTGAAGTGAAATATCATCACACTGGCAATAGTAGTTTGTCCAAAATTCTCTAATATGCTGAGATCATGATGATCAGTGGAATATACTGTAAATATAATATGTTATCACCTGATAATTTCATCTTCCCTGTTCTATTCTTCTGTGGTATTATTAAAACAGTGATGGTAATAATTAAAACTATTATGATTTCTGCAACCAGAACACCATTATGAAGATAAGACATTCAGTTATCTACAGTAACGTAAAAGTGACCTATTCTTTCCTAAATATTTCCCACAGTCTAACATCTTTCTATATAATAATGACAGAGGGACACAGAAAATGAAGCAAGATTTATACTATATACACAATTGACAGTGTTTTTAATTACTAGAAAACTCAGACAGGTGGGATGTAAGCACAGATACTCACTCTGTTTCTGTGAGCATTGACTGATGCATAGCGTACTGTTCCTCGAAAACCCGCAACAGCTCGTGGCTATCAGAGAAGTAGACACAAAAATCAAAGATTTTTCAGTACCAAAGAAGATAAACCACCTGATAACACACAACAACATGTAAAACCTACTACAGCACAGAGAATGGAGCAACGGCAAATGTCATTTAGATCTTCTGTCTGCTTTCGGTTTCCCACATTGCTGGTACAATATTACTGCAAGAGATTCAATGGGGGCTCAAATGGACATGACAAGATGGTGTGCAGCATATCCACACATGGGTTAGCTCTAGGGAAAAGCTATCCTCTACCTAGGTTAGCTTTTGTTTTAAAGAGTGTCAAATCCTCAAAGAGAGGCCTCTTAGGAAAGATGCATGGTGGGTTTACTAATATCTTTCACCACTGAGTCTTGGTTCTAAATCTCAGGAAGTCTGAAGTTTAAACTATGAAAGGAACAGAAGTGTACAAGTATCTTTGAAAAATCTCAAGATACTGCTAGGTCTCAGCTATCTTACATCAGAGAACAGCTAGGGACAATTAGGCATTTGTTAAAATTATTTTTATCATCACAATTACTTTTCAGATCAAGAGGTCAATGATTTGAGAAATTCCAAGAGAGGGAGAACCCGTATAAAAGTCTCAAAGCTGTGGGCTGAGAAATAAATAGCATGTACTGAGCACCTCATTGGGCTAACAAAAGGCAAAATATAGCTGAAGAAAGAAATGCATTTGCTGCATCCCATGTTGTAGAATGCCAGTCAGCACAATACCAAAGCAACCTCTTTCCCTAAAAGCACCTTCTTTGGCAGCTTCCTGGTCCCTACTAACTCTCCACAGAACAGGGCTACACTTTTATAGGAACTTTTTCCAGTGTGCCTTTCTGATGCTGGTCCTTTAAACTTGGCAGAACCAAGCAACCGTTGCCCTAAAGTGGCCACCCTTGGCACTGTAACTGGCAGCATCTCTCTCTCCATCTTCTAGCTGGTGAATACCTGCCTTTCTTTCTCACTGCTGAGAAGATAGCACATTCTCACAGATCAAACTGAACTTTTAGAGCCACAGAACAGATACCTATAGAATAGTAATGACTTCCTGAAGTCTCTTGTTCCCAATAAAACATTATAGGAGCAGTGTAATTAAATATTTATTTTGTAATATTTTAATCTTCATGTTTATGGTACAAAATAAAATAAGTATTATATTACATTGTCAGAAATAGACATCCTACTCATTTTAGCCACTCAACTCACCTCACCTCACATAGACACAAAAAAAACCCTGCCTGAACTGCTAAATGTTATTTCTGTCTTTGCCTTTTTCCTGAACTTAAGATTTTCAAAAGTAATTTCTTCTTTTTGTTTCCTCTAAAAATTAATGCAAGAGACTTGTATAACCTACACCAGTTCTCACTTGATCTGAGAATGAGTGAGGGTGAACTCTACTTGCCTGGGGGCCCATGCAAGTTTTTAGATTTTTCAAAAATAATATGATGAAAAGTTTCTATTCATACGCATTTGGAGACCACCACAATATAAAATTATGATTGTAATCAGGAAAAGATTTTTTTTTTCAGATTACCCAACGTGGCTATCATTCGTTCATGTCCACCAATGTGAGCAACATTGGGAGCCCTCATATCGGCAGGCCAGCAACTGCTGTCATTGTTTTTAACATCACATTGATTAGATCTGCTCTCAAGTAGGATTCCATATCAGCGTTTTTTTAAAAAAATGCCAACAGTAGCCAGTGGCCCATCTAAGCAATAGTGGAGCTGAACCAGGGTTAGTAAAGGTGGGAAATCTTTTGCAAAAATTTTTAAGTGTAGACAGGGTCTTTGAGTGTACTGTAAATAGACTGGGTTTTTTGCACTCTCACAAACAGCCTTTAAATGACACTTGGAAGTAATTTTGTGATTAGGTCTGCTAGAGAATTTAGTTTAAATTTCAGCTTAATTAGCTTTACAGTGTAAACCATCTTATAGTTTTTTATAATGAATCTTTAACTGTTTAACCAAAGGTACAAGTATAAAACCCCTAAAATCATCATAGAATATCAGGGTTGGAAGGGACCTCAGGAGGTCATCTAGTCCAATCCCCTGCTCAAAGCAGGACCAATCCCCAATATTTGCCCCATATCCCTAAATGGCCCCCTCAAGGATTGAACTCGCAACCCTGGGTTTAGCAGGCCAAAGCTCAAACCACTGAGCTATCCCTCTCCCCGGGAAAGGAAGCGTGGTCCAGTGATTACGGAGAGTACTATTAGCCTGACTCTTCCATTGATTCCCTGCATCACCTTGGGCAAATCACTTTACTTCTCTGTGCTTTGGTTTAACTTTTCTGTCAAATGGGAATAATAATCTTTAACAACCTCTCACAAAAGTGGTGGAGTATAGCTAATCTTTGTGGGTCCAAATCCTGTAGTCCCAGCATTGACCTATTGAATCCCATTAACTTCAAAGGGTGTTCTGTCTGCACAAGAACTGTGGGATCAGTTCCTGCATATCCTTGGATCAAAGGCACTATGTAAGTGCAAATTGTCATGAATTATGATCATACACGAGGTTTCCTTCAAGCAACTCCACATAGTTGATATGGATCCCCTCTATCAGGCCAGTGGGTCCTCAGGATTGCTGAAGTCCAGAGTACAGCTTACTTATGTTTGAGTCTTATATGTCCCTTGCTACCACATACAGGAGGTATCAGGATTTAGCCCCTTCTATCAAGTCTTTATAACAGATATGCCAGTGGTTGCATGTTATGCATACTCTTCTTCATCTAACACCCAGCTAGAACTCTCTGAGAGCTGGTATGTCATTGGGCTTAGATTTTACCCTGAGTAGGAGGGCCACAGAATTTCATGCTGCAGAAATTCCATGCTATAGTGTAAATTTAGGTAGGGTCTTTCTGTAAGATTTCAAGAGAATCTCAGCTCCCATTTTAAAAAGATGGGTTTTTAGCCCAGCAGTCCTAATCAGTCCTGAATCAGTCATCCAAGAGACCTTCTTATCTTACAGCTGTTTCTAAGACTGCTATAATTTAGGTAAATTTCCACAAGAATGTAAATAGACTGAATGGTAGCACTTTTTTGCAGGATGTTGCTATACATCATAGCCCTAAAACGCCAACATATCAGTGTCCTTAGTATGAGCAAAGATGCAACCTATAAATCCCAACAGCGCAGGAACCCAGAAGATGAAATCCAATGCACTACTCTGGTTAGAACCTAAGAGCACAGCTGCACTGCTGTAAGCTCTCTAATGTAGCTGCTCTAAGCTGACAGGAGAGAGCTCTCCCATTGGTTTAACTACTCAAACCCCCACATCTGCGGGACAAGCTCTCTTGCTGACATAGCGCTGTCCATACTGGCGCTTATGTCAGTGTAACTTATTTCAGAGTAGCAGCCATGTTAGTCTGTATTCGCAAAAAGAAAAGGAGTACTTGTGGCACCTTAGAGACTAACAAATTTATTTGAGCATAAGCTTTCATGAGCTACAGCTCACTTCATCAGATGATGCATTGATTGCATGCATCCGATGAAGCGAGCTGTAGCTCACAAAAGCTTATGCTCAAATAAATTTGTTAGTGTAACTTATGTCGCTCGGGGGTGACTTATTCACCCCCCTAAGCAACGTAAGTTATGTCAACGTAAGATGTAGTGTAGACATAGCCTAAATGAGGTCAGGAACATATTTACTTTTACCAAGTGAAATATTTCTCTTTTCATGAAGACAATGAAATAAACATGGTGACTGGAATGGACAGGGACCCATCTTCTTAGAGTAATGACCTTGATTTCCACGAGATAACTAGCACACACCAAATCATTTCCCATTTGTTTGACTTCGGGCAAGGAGACTGAACACAAAACAGTTCCTTTAGAGTTTTGATGCAAATTTTAAAGTGCAATCTTCTCCACCGACTATTGAATCCATTGGGCTGTTCTATCTAAGATCTACACCAGGACAAAAGTCTTTTTTATCAGGTCATATAAAGCAGGTAACTTCTCACTATGCCAGCTGCTTAACGTTAAAACACCTATTTTAATTATACTCTAAGTTGCATCACTCACAAAACTATTGATGGTTTTGGAGGTAGTTAGCTGAGCCAGTTCAAAATGGGATTTACTGCCCTCTGGACTTTTACTAAGCTTCTGAAACTGCTGTATCAGAATTCTTGATGCATATCAAAAAGCTTCATGTAATAAAAGATAAGTTCTCAAACTATCCACTTTACTGGAGCTTTCAAACAAAACCCCCTCTACCACCAACTGTGAAGCTTTTTTGTTTATAGATCCCCAAAATGGATGCGTTCAATATTGGCTCATCTACCAGCAACTCAGGATTCTCCTTCTGTAAAGGACATAGATTATTATGCAGCCACGATAAAATGACTAGTTAATTTTTTTTAAAACTGGTACTACCAAATTAAGGCATAGACAATACTTCAGAATGCTTACAGGGTGCCAAAAAGGATTGGGTTCCCAGAAGCAGGATCCACAATTTTATCTACCAGATTCAATCTCTAAGAAATCTCCTTCAGCAGCAGCTGAGCTTTCTGAAAACAACCTAATGTCCCCCATTGAGAGTGAAAGCTTGAAAGGCTGTCTATCTGGAGCCATTAAAGAAGGTGACCTACAAGAGCTATTAAGAGAACCATCTGGGTTTATAGCTTCTTTGACATGAATAATTCTCTGGAGTGCATTTGTAATTACAGAAGGGAATGCATACATTTGGGTATATCCGTGAATTCCACTGAAAATCTTCATTAAAATGGATTACATCTGTGTCTCTTTCCATAAGAGGAGAGACTTTTATGAGACCTCATCAATGCATGGCTGCTTCTTCACTTGGGACTTTGCAGCTTGTATCTATCTAGATTGTAATTCTAGAGCATCTAGCACCATAATATACAAGTATCATTTACAATAAAAATTTCTCAGAGATATTCCTAGCATATTTGATAATGGGCTCTGCTCTTCATCTCACCCAGGTTTAGCAGCTTTACTTACTGTGTTTTTGTTTTATATTGCTGCTGCTGTTGTAATTTCTTGCCTTCGGTTATTGTAACAAAGCTTTTGCAAAGAGATGAGTCCTTCATCTTTCTGTGAAAACTGTCACACTTGAGCTCAGTCTGATTTGGTCCCATAAACTACTACAGTCAAACTCTTTTGATGAACAATAGTTTACTCCTAACTTTTGAGAACTTTACACTGGGCATTGTCAGTTACATTCTCCCAAGGGAGCGACTCTCTAAGTATTTCATGAATGGAGGAGGTGATTTTGAATGTAGCTGGGCTTCAACCCAATTAAGGCTTTAAAGATTAAGACCAGAAACTTAAATTGGCACAAGAAGCAAAGTGAAAGAGGAGTGTATGGCCCATTTGAGCAATGCATTCTCTTCAGTTTTTCCTGCTAAGCAATGAAAGTCAATGTTTGCAAGGCCCATGCTGTGGCTATTAGTATGATGTAATCCCCATCTTGTTTGATCTTGTACAAGACCTTGGGCAGAAACAGAACTTGAGGGAAAGCATACAGCAGGCCTTTTGGAAAATTCAGGAGGAAAGCATCTGGCACTGACCCTGGGCTGTGACCCGCCAAGGAACACAAAAAAAAACAAACATTTCTTGTTTTCTTTCACTGAGAACAGGTCCCCTCGGGAATACTCCACAACTGGAAAATGGTGATGGACACATGCGGATGATGGGATCATTCATGGTGGCCTGCAGACAATCTGCTCAGGTGATCTGCCAGGGTGTTTTGAACCTCTGGAAAGTAGGCTGCTTTCAGGTTGATGGATCTGGCTATGCAAAAGTTCCAAAGCAAGATGGGCTGTATGCATAACTTCGTCAACTGGGGTCCTCCCTGTCTGTTTACATAAAACATGGCTGTTGTGTTGCCTGTGAGTACAAACAAACTCTGCGCCCTCACATGCAGGAGGAATGACATACAAGCCAAATAAATGGCCTGAAGTTCTTTGTTATATGGACACCAAGGTCCTGGGATGACCAAAGCCCCTGAGTCTGATGGCGACCTAAGTGAGCTCCTCAACTTATATCAGATGCATCCATGACTAAGGTGAGTATCTGCTGAGGAGGCACAAAGGGAACTCATGTGTAAACATTCAATGGGTCTGTCCACCAGCCCAGGGAGGACAAGACTTGAGCTGTTACCTGAACTACCCCATCCATGTGATGGTCAGCTGGAGAGTATACTGAGGTTAGCCAATCCTGCAGCACTCTGAAGTGCAGTTTAGTGTGCTGGACCACGTAGGTGCATGCCGCCATATGCACTAGAAGTCTGAGGCACTTTCAAACCATAGTGAGAGGATGTGCCTTTAGAACTAGAGCAATGATCTGCAGTTCACTGAACCTCATTTGCGGCACGAATGCCCTGGCCTGTTCAGTCACTATTCATAAAAATATTTAACTGGAACAGCCCTCTAATTACTCTTATTTCCCATTTATCTCCTCAAGTCCATTTCTAAGTTTTTAAAGTTCGGCTAAACCTCTGTGGTTTTAATGTTCTGTCTGAAGTTGCATCAACACATTTCTGTGCATGGTCTATACAGGCACTTTTTGCTTTTCTTAGTATATTTCTAGGGTAGTATATGCAGATGCACATATGTTGAAAATTGTTGATAAAAGTCCGTTTGCTGGAGATACTCCAAAAGTTCAAATCCCCTGTGAGCACTGAACAAAGGTAAATGGCATTTATTTGGTTTCTTATGCAAACACCTGAGTAGAAGAACATGTTCACAAAGCCCATGTGAACAGATGTTTAATTGCTTCCATAGTGATTAAAAAGATCGAAACATTTATGTTCACAGATGTCTTCTCATGAGCCTTTTCATAAGGATCAGTATTTACAGCACTTGCTGACAGATTCTAAGAAAGCAGGTGTCAGAGCTGAGAATTTTGTTATTGTGGGGATCTTCAATTCCCTGTTGCATCAGTAGAGAGTCAAGAGTGGATTTTGCCTTCTGCAAGTGACTGCCCATAAGAAATTTATTAGATAATTTGTTTCCTCTGGATTTAAATGGATTTGCAATTGTTTGAGAGGTGAAATTCAGGCATTGTTAGATATTTTATCTGAACATCTCAATGCTTAGAGTCAGTATTCCTCCAAAACATGATGCTATATTTCCAAGTTGTTCTAAAAGCAGGAGTTCCAGCTGTGCACACCTGTAAAGATTTTATAACATTCCCAGTCAAAAATCTGGTAGTTAAAGTACCACAAACCTACTTGGACGACACATTACAAAAATGTTTGTTTTTAAAAAGAACCCTCAAAGGCCAGAGATCCAAAATTAAAGTTACACTTAAGTTAAAAGTTTCCAAACAGTGGAAAGTATGGAAATATTCAGTTAAGTTCAGCCAAACAATCATAACTCTGCTCCCACGTCACTGCCCTGAGAACAAGCAAAAAATTAAAATCCATTTTAGCTTCAAACATCAAAAAGGTTCATTTACTCATTGACTCAAATTTAACACTTCTTACTAGACACTCTTACTTGCGATCTTTAAGAAGTAGGCTGTGATATGACAATCTGCCTTGAATAACAGGCAGGGGATGGCTTCACTACTCCAGAAGCAGAGTGATTAGAGGGAATGTGAGAAGCTCAAAAGATGCAGAATACAAACAGTTTATTACATAGTTGCTGAAATACAGCTATCTTTCTCATGGATATAATTACCACAAAGTTACATGTGTACACATACACTTTATATAATTTTTAAAATAGATTACATACTGGATCCTCAACTGAAGCAAACCTTTAATGAAGAAATCATTCTTCAAGTATTTAAATTCTCTTTAACATATAATAGCGTTTGGTGTTCAAACAAATTGACAGCGCTCCATTACAATAATGTTCTATTAGATCTTTGTATATGTTCATATATAGAAATAAATTAAACAAGACCAAAACCATACTATATAAATGCCATAATAAACCACATGTTAACAGGGGGGATACTTTTTCAAGGATCTGCAGGGATGTTGCCTTATTTTTAAAAATATATAATTCTTAAATTGAGCACAAGCTATACACGATATGGCACAAACAGGTATACTGCATACACAGTGTGAGGTTGAAAATGGTGATACTACCTAACTCTTCTGTATGGCATAATATTTACATGTGCATTCTAAATAAAAACTACTGAAAGTGATATGATTTGTCCTAATACACTGGTGCAGGATTTCCAGTCCATTTAGGAAAAAAAGCAAGGTTAACCAAATTAAATAGAAATGGAAAATATAAAATATAACCAGGTAAGCAATTCATACGCCTGTCCTCAGCTATAGGTATAAGTACAGATGATTCAGTGCATTCCAGTAATAGAGCTATTACATCTAAGAACATCTCTTCCCTTCATCTCCTCCCTCTTTCACAGCCCTACAAAAATACAACGTATGTTGATCTCTGAGTTAAGTCCTATGTATCAGATTGATTCATTACTCAAAAGCTAACAGTCCTTACCAATATTCTATAAACTCAGTAAGCTATGGAGACACTTTTCTCTTCAGAACTAGATCAACTTACACACAAAAATCCAGGAGATTATTAAAAATTGCCCATCTCCCAATGAACATACTCTAATAACTATGAAACAGGGCTGAAGATTTTTTAACTTGCTCCATTTTACCATAAAATCTTCTGTCCAAGAGCAACTCTAATCTGTAACATGCAAAACAGGGTTCAAAATAGGATTCTTTAGCTGCTCTTTATTGTAAAGAGTTTTAACCTTTTTTCTTTTAAACTGAAAATTAACCAGATGAGGCAGAACATTGTAGAGATATATTACAATAATCAGTAGACTGCAACCAAAACTGTTTAAATTTGAAACGTAAACAGAGGCCTTGGAATAAATGAAAAATTGTCTCCATTGATTTAATAACCTAATAATATATAAGCATATTGAGTCCCAAGGGTGAGCACAAGGGATGCACTTCCTTTTACTGCTATTTCAGACACTGAGCGTTAGCTCTGGTCTACATTATGAGTTTAGGTCGAATTTAGCAGCGTTAGGTCGATTTAACCTTGCACCCGTCCACATGACGAAGCCATTTTTGTCGACTTAAAGGACTCTTAAAATCGATTTTTGTACTCCTCCCTGACAAGGGGATTAGCACTTAAATCGACATTGCTGGGTCGAATTTGGGGTAATGTGGATGCAATTCAACGGTATTGGCCTCCAGGAGCTATCCCAGAGAGCTCCATTGTGACCACTCTGAACAGCACTTTCAACTCAGATGCACTAGTCAGGTACACAGGAAAAGCCCTGGGAGCTTTTGAATTTCATTTCCTGTTTGGCCAGCGTGGCGAGATCATCAGCACAAGTGACAATGCAGTCCCAGAATCACAAAAGAACTCCAGCATGGACCAAATGGGAGGAACTGGATCTGATCGCTGTATGGGGAGACAAATCCATGCTATCAGAACTCCGTTCCAAAAGACGTAATGCCAATACATATGCCAAAATCTCCAAGGGCAAATGCAAGGTATTTACAATGCTCACAACTGCAGTGGTGATTGGAGTGGGCTCCCGCTTGCAGTCCTATGGCATATGCGCAGGCAATCCAGGAAATAGGGCGAGAAATGATTGTTTGCCGTTGCTTTCACAGAGGAAGGGAGGGAATGGTCACTGACGACATGTACCCAAAATCACCCGTAGCTACCTTGTCCGTTATCTCAATTTTTTTAAAAATTAATAAAGAAAGAATGCAAGGTTTCAAAACAATAGTTACTTTATTTCGAAGGGGGGAAGGTGGTTGGCTTACAGGGATTTAAAATCAACAAAGGGGGCGGGTTTGCAGCAAGGAGAAACACACACAACTGTCACACCGTAGCCTGGCCAGTCATGAAACTGGTTTTCAAAGTCTCGGTGATGCGCAGCACACCTTGCTGTGCTCTTCTAATCGGTGTCTGGCTGCTCAAAATCGGACGCCAGGTGATTTGCCTCAACCTCCCATCCCGCCATAAACATCTCCCCCTTACTCTCACAGATATTATGGAGCACACAGCAAGCAGCAATAACAATGGGAATGTTGGTTGCGCTGAGGTCTGACCAACAGCGCCAGTGAGCTTTTAAATGTCCAAAGGCACGGCACATTCTACCACCATTCTGCACTTGCTCAGCCTATAGTTGAACTGCTCCTTATTACTGTCCAGGCTTCATGAGCCATGGGAGCAAGCGGTAGGCTGGGGTAGGTGCGACTGCGTGGTGCTGCCGGCTGGGAGAGCAGCCTGAAGCAGACACCTGCAGCTCGCAGGAGATCAGGATAGCAGAATTGCAGCGGAAGCAGTGGAGTGAGCAAAACGCCATTGATGAGGACAGCTAGCAGTCCTACTGCACCGTCTGCTGCAGAGTTGCAGCAGATCAGGATAGCAGAGTTGCAGCGGAAGCAGTGGAGCCGTTCACCATTGATGGAGAGGCACCCAGGAGCTCCTGCTGTGTGACCAAGGCAAAAGAGCAAGAGCCCTGGAGCTGTTACATGTGGAATGTACGGCTGCAAGACTTCTTCACCAGCGACAAAGAACAGGAATATGATGCACCTAAAATCTAAAAAGGCCCGCACATTTCCCAGAGTCACTACCCTTGATAATAGAACGTCAATGATTGCACTGGCTACTTGGATCACAGCAGTCCACACAATAGACTTGCCCGCAACAGCAGCGGTGATGGTGAGCTGAGCAGGCTCTCGCTTGCAGTGCTATGGCGTCTGTGCGGTTAACCCAGGAAAAAAAGACGCGAAACGATTATCTGCCGTTGCTTTCACGGAGGGAGGGAAGGGCAACTGACGACATGTACCCAAAACCACCCGCGACAATGTTTTTTCCCCATCAGGCATTGGGAGCTCAACCCAGAATTCCAATGGGCAGCGGAGACTGCAGGAACTGTGGGATAGCTACCCACAGTGCACCGCTATGAAAGTCGACGCTAGCCACGGTACTGTGGATGCACTCTGCCAACTTACTGCACTTAATGGGGACGCACACAATCGACTGTATAAAACAGCTTCTAAAAAATCGACTTCTATAAAATCAACCTAATTTCATAGTGTAGACATACTCTTAGACATAAATTTTAGGCTGAGTAACAAGAGAGTTGCAAAACATTTCTATTCAAGCCAACAACCCTCTCCATAATTTTATAAAACTTTTACTTTTCCCTGCTCACTAGGAATATGTTAAATTTAAAGTTACATTCAGAGAGTCCAATGGAAGACAAGAACTCTTCTCTTCAATGCTGTCACATTTATTTTTTAATGGTGTCTTTTTTCTTTTTAACAAAATCACACTTTGTAATAAATTACTGAATATACACACAAATACACAAAAACAAGATTAGAGGAAGCATTTGTTCATTTAATAAAGAGCAGAATAAGAAGGGCTGCAGTGAAAAATGTTTTGAGGAATGAAACAGGAAACTGATTAGGAAAATAGGATTTCATTGTTTTATGATAAATGATTAGATGTCATAAGAAGAAGAAAGAGATTGATCTGAAGAGTTGGGGCAACAGGCACACAAAGGCTATGTTAGATACAATGTGGGAGAAGAATCTATTACTCAAATTAAAGAGTCATAAGCAGAGATGAGAGAGGTATGATTGAAAGTTTTGAGGATCGTGAAGAATAAGGACAAAAAAAATTGTATTAGATTTTTAAACAGACAAGTATGTGAAGATTTCTGAGCATGTGGCAATACGTTCCCATTTTCAAGTATGGGTAAACTCAACTATTTCAGTGTCATGTCAGACTTCGTACCGAAAGTCTGAATCAGATGGAATGAATGATCCAAAGAGGAAACAAGAAGCTAGACCTCTGAGTTAGTGAGTCTGGAAAGCCTAACTAATTATCAGGATGACAAATGGATATGTCATTAATTCACTGGCCCTGCACATGACTACGTATCAATGCATTCTGCATCAGCAGTTTATGTGAGGAACTGGTGTCTGCTAACTCCTGGGGGCTAATCCCTGGGATTGTTTTGCACTGTACGAAAAAATAGACATGTGGTGGGAAGGAAAGTTGTGGATGAGGGAATATGTAGAAGGGAAGAGAGAGTTAATAATTACAGAAGTGATTTCTTGGATTCCCTCAAATGTCAGTGTTTATCCACTAAGAAATCCTCCTGTGAGTCCTCTTTTTGTAGCCTCCAAAATCATTCATATTGGCTCTTGCCTGCTGTAAATGGAATGGAGGTCATTCGGGATAATCTAATCCAAAGGTGAAATATCATGTTTCCTAATAGCAAATCACATTGGAGAGGAAGATAACTAAATGGGCTGACAACTGTTTGCTCAATAGTCCTGTAAAAGATTATCCACATAAAACATCCCAACAATATAATGAAAAGCACAACAAGCCCTGCAAATGTCAAACTACAGAAAAGCTTTATTGATACATCTCTTACTATTTTCAGAATTACTTTGCAGAAAGAAGTTCCTGTATGTTAAACCTCCGTATTATGGTGATGCATTTAGATGTCAGCAAAAGTGATAATAAATAGATTCTAATTCAAAAAATAAGGAGGATTCCTCAAATCCATTCATCACTTTTAATGCTGGGCTACCAGTTGCATAGGACTGGCCAACTAATAAATATGTACTGAGATAACGAAAAAATATTCCCTCTGTTGCACATGAATGCATTTAAATGTATTAAATACCTCAACCCCTCCTTTCCCTGAATGTAAAGGCATTAAAATGGCAACTGATTTAAAATGTGCCCCAAATATAGTGTGAACAGGGAGTAGTCACACATTTACGTTAGACTGGAACTGAGAAAGATTTGTGAATACATACCACAGGAAAAATGCATGGAAATGTTTCTGTATTTAAGTAAACCTTAAGCATGTTTCAGGAAGTAGCACTGGATGACATGCATAACTGAGTAGTGATAATATGAATGAAATATATAAAACCAAATATATTTTATATTCATTTATAAAGATATACTTTTAGACTGCTACTCTCCTAATGGACCACTGTGATGGCAGAAATCACCAGACACATTTCTGCTGACAGTACCTAGATGTGTGCTTCTTTTGTCTGGAGATAGGATGTTTTTGCAGGAAGTCCCTACCTGATGAACTCCCTCCCACTGACAGTATTCAAGAGCCCAAGTTTATTGATTTTTAAAACACAGAGTATGAAATATTCTGATCTAACGTTTATTGGTTAGTTATCCATCACTGGACTATTTATTAGTTTTGGTTGGGCTGGTACCGAAAGGGACTGTTTATGGTGTCTTCTGTGTGCAGTAAAGTTTACAACCATAATATATATGGATAGTATGGTGACTGGGGCATAACAAAGTTAAATAAAAGATTTGATTTCTGATCTGGAATTATATTCTTTTGTTTCTTTCATTGCTTATATTAACTAACTCTAATGATGTAATAATGTAAAGGAGTCTTTACAGTTCTTGCATCTCATCTATTCATAAAAACATAGTTCTGCTATGCAGACTGTGAATGAGACATTTATCATACAAGCCAAATTCTACCTTCAGATACACATGCATGCACTATTAGCTTCAGCAGAAGCTCCCCTGTAAGCACATCCAAGAACAGAATTTGGTCTCATAATTTATAACCAAATGGTGCTTAGTATAGCAAGTGGTATCCACCACACTGCATAAAAATCCATGATTTAAAATAAAAAATAAAAATATTTGGATAGCTTTAATAAATTTTTCCTTTTAAAAATAAACCTATTTGAAATTATAACACCAATATTAAGGCCTAAACTTACTTTGATCTATTAATAAGTTAAAAAAATTCCAAAAGTACATGTTTGTTGAAGTATTAAAGAAAGTCAAACTACAGAACTAGTGGAAATCACTGGCTAAGCACCTGACACCAAAGTTTGTTGAAGTGCTAAAACAACTTTTGACAGCAGTTTCCTCTTCTGCAGGTGCAAAGAGAATATTTTCTTCTTTTGAGTTTATTCAACTACTTCAGTTCAATGACTAGTTCTCACGAAGTTGAGAAACAGATTGAGAGCTGAAAAAGCAGAAAAGCTTGTTTTCCTCTTCCAATCTGTGAATAAAAACAATGTGTGAGAGGATGAGATCTGCTAATTCTAAAATCCTGAAGGAAATGGTGACCAGAAAATCAGTTAAATTCATTACCTAGAATTATTTCCTTTGTTTAATAAATTAGTTTTAAACACAAAACACAAAACCTATTTTGATAAATTAACTTTTTCCCCCTTATGGATCAAGCACCTTTAAGATACTTTTATTTAACTAATAAAAACAATTTTAAAATGCTGTTTTTGTGCACTGAATTGAATTCCAATCCCCATCCAAACACAGCTTGATAAAAATCATAATTAAAAAGTATTCGTCTAGTAAATAAAAGATGCATCACTCACCATTTTTAAATGTAATAAAAATATAACTATTACGACTGAATAAATGTATGTTAAGTTACATAAGTGCTTAAATAAATGTGTATAGATATAGTGTGTGCTTTCCTGCTTTGCTGACATAATTCTGTGATTAAAATCACTTTGGTTTAAACCAATTCACCCCGAATCTAGCTAATTGTATTTCTGACTAGTTGACTATTACTCGTTGATAAGAGTATGAATAATTATATTGGGTATCTGCTACAGAGTTCTAGGAACGGATGATACCAGAATGATTGGTTTCTGGACCAACTCTCAAGAAAAATAAAACCACAAAGCATTGTACTCACAGGGACTCATATATGGATATCTGGTGGGTAACAGATAAAGCCACACATGGTGTTTTGGAAAGGTTCCTTCCTTACAAAGAGGATAGCAGTATGATCCAGAAAGTAAAGAATCCAGTTATAAGAGAAATTACTTCTTCAGTGGGGAAGTCAGAGGTAGAGTCCTGTTTCTTATAGATAGGGGAGGACAGAAAACAACAGGAAATTTTAGTACCATAACTCCCTGAGTTCAGAAAGGTATGGAATGGATTCAAAGAATGCAGTAATAAAGCTATGTTTAAAAACATATATTTGATGGAATTAAAGTCTAGTGGGAAAGCTGTGATGACAGAAAGCACCAAAATCCTTGAACATAGAATATGGGAGAATCCTAAAAGGTATTTACTGATATGTTCATCTGCCTCGGCAGGACTATCACCTATGTCCCTTGGACCCAAGGAGGCCTTGCAATATGGTCCATGGTTTGTGCTGGGGAAGATGGTGGAGACCGGGTTGGCGGAAGCTGAGGATGCATATAGTCTCCCCACCTTGATCCAATGAAGAATAATCAGAAAAGATAATAAAAGCTTGAGCTGTATTATCTTGTCCACAGAGCTTCCCCCAGCTCAAAATCCCAGAATCCTGGAAGCAACTGCACCCAGGGGGAGTCCTTGGTAGCTTGGCTTCAATGGAACCCCACTGCCACAACTAGCCTGGGTGGGAGGGCAGGATGAAAATGTGGATTGGCCAGATGTGGGAGCGGAACCGCAGTCTTTTCCACAGGGTGTAAACCTCGTTCACTCAATAGGATGACATGGGGTGATCTCTATGACAGAATCCTCCTTCCTCCATCTAAGCTCCCTTATGTGTGATTTTAAATCGGAATGGGTGACCTGCGTCACTACATTTAAGGCACAACTATCTACTAACCAAATGGGTTAAGGGAAGGACTTTCGGTTGGTGATTAAGAGCTGCGTTTTAGCCATGTGGAGCTTGAGTTGATGGCTAGACATCTGTGAGGAGATGTCAGAGAGAGAGACTGAGATTTTAATTTGGATAGAAGGAGACAAGACTGTAGGAGAGAGGTAGATCTGTGAGCCATCAGCATAGAAATGGTAGCTGAATTTGCATTCGCTGATGAGATTACCAAGAGATAAAGTGCAGAGGGAGAACAGAAAGGCACCAAGGACAGAGCCCTATAGAACCCCCACCGAAATCTGGAGTGGAGGGAATGAGGAGGATCTTCTGAAGAACATTCTAAATGAGCAATTAGAGAGGCTGGAGGAGAACCAGGAGAGGACAAAGTCATGGAAGTCAAGGGAAGACTAGATTACAAGAAGAAGAATGTGGTCAACTGTGTCAAAGGTGGCTGAAAAGTCAAGGAAGGTGAGGAAGGAGTACAGGTTCTGAGCTGCTGTCTCTGTTGGTGTTAGAGCACCAACTGTGGACGCGCTCCACTGTCACAAGAAACATTGTGTGAACATGCACAAGAAATATAATTACAGAGGTTTATGACCGTCAACGTAACTTAAGTCGACGTAACTCTGTAGTGTAGACATAGACTTAAGAGAAAAGTAATGAGAGCAGGCGCTATGGAGATAAAGATATGGGCTGGGATGGGGTCCACTGGGGCAAGTGGAGGGGTTACAAGAAGAGAGCAGATGAGAAATGAGGAAGTTACGTACCTGTAACTGGAAATCCTTCAAGATGTGTGGTCCTTATCTATATTTCACTGAGGGTTATACCCATGTGCCATGTGTCCAGAGCCAGAGAATTTGAAAGTAGTAGTGTCCATTGATCCATGCATGAACGCTTGCTCAGCCTCCTGGTTTCGTCTGAGGTGATAATGGGTGGGGTGGACTGCCCAGAGACTCAGTTCCTTCTCCTCTGCAAATCAAACAGATCTACAGCAGAGGGCAAGGAGGGTGGGACTGGAATACAGATAGGAAGCACACATCTCAAAGAACCTCCAATAACAGGTAAATAATCTCCTCTTCTTCTTCGAGTGGTGGTCCCTATTGTATTCCACTGAGGGTGATTAACAAGCAGTATCTAATTAGAAGGAGGGTGTGAGAAAGATGACAGAACCGCTGAATGAAGGACAGCCACACCGAATGAGGCATCCATCACAAAGTCTTGCACCAAGGTGTAATGAACAGCAAAAGTATGTACCAAGCTCCATGTGGCCACCCTACATATGTCCAAAAGCAATACACACAAAGAAGAGCTCTGACAGGGGCGAAGGAGGAGAGAGTTATAGGAGGGGAAAGGGAAAGGTTCCCTCATATTTTGTTCTTGGGAGAAGTCGACAAGATTTGAGGAATGAGTCAAAGGTGGTGAAAAGGCAGCTGGGCTTGAGGGTGTGGGATTCAATGAAGTTGGAAAAGTAGAGTTGTTTAGTTAGGAAGATGACAGAACCGAAGGATAAAACAAATCTACAGTGGAGGACACCATCCTGCTCATATGATTTCCACCAGAGATGCTCTACAGGAGCAGAGGGAGTGGATACTGGGAGTAAGCCAGGGCTGGGGGTTGGCAGGGTGACCTTGCGATGGGATAGAGGGGCAACAGTATCAAGGCTGGAGGACACTGAACCAGGGAAAGAATTCACAACAACATCAAAGGAAGAAAGGGAAAAGAGGGCAGGGAAGAGAGGGCTGAGAGCAGACAAGAAGTCATCAATGCTTATGGACTGGAAGTCATGGAAAGACCAATTGGCAGGTCACAAGTGGGGGGGCTGATGAGTGATGCTGAAAGAGAACAGGCATTAGTCAGAGAAGGGATCAGAGAGACAGCGCAGTGCTCAGTGAAGACCAAATCAAGTGAACAGTGGTCCTTTTCATCAGTGGAAGCGCTGAACCCAGGCTGTAGGTCTAATGAAGGGGAGAGGGTAAGGAAATATGTGGCAAAGAGGTCAGATGGGTCACCAACATGGAAATGAAGTCACCAAGGATCAGTGAGGGAGACTATGAGGAGAGGAAAAGAGAGAGCCAGGAGTTTAAGTCAGAAAGGAAGGCTGATGGGGAGGAATTTGGTGGACGGCAGATGGAATTTGAAGGACAGCAACATGGATGCCAAGATGCAGATGAGGAGTGTGGTGCAGAGAGACAAGATTATTTTAAAAAGGTGCAGCTTACAAATGCTGGGAAGGGGTAAACTTGTAGAATTGCCAAAATCCTGCATCCTAACATCTTCCAATAAGAAACTGAGTTTTTGCTTTTTATTTTACTTTTATTGCTGAAGTATAGAATCATCCATTTATTCTGACATTTTTCTTTGCAAAAATCCATTCTCTTGACTGAAATCATATATTTTCCATGACAAATATGATCATCTCAGTCTTGTATCATATTGCTCTTTACTATATTTTCAAGGCAAACTGAACCACGGTAAGTGTACTCTTAGTATGATTTATGTCATGCTCATTACTTATGCTAGGGAGCAGAAGGGAATACAACAATCACATTATCCTTTGTCTTTATTTTATCTCATTTTAAACCATAATATAAAAGATTAAAACATGGGCTCATTCAGTTCAATGTAGATCACCGATTTTAACAGGAGAAATACATTCTCCGATGGATGAAGATCAAATCAGTATTAAAAAAACAAACTACATAAAGATAGAAACATTTAAATTTTATGCTCATGCTACACCACTTAGTCAGTATTAAATAGAGGTTTCATGCTTTCTGTGGTAAGGCAGGTTTCTAAAATATCATGGGAGCAATTTTTCCCTTAATTACATCTCCTTACTACAGAGAGTAATTTAATTTGTTACAGAAGCTGCAGCTGCTTTTAACTTAATTCTACAACCATTTCAGGAAGGTAGAGGAAGATGATATAAAAAACCAAACTGCAATAAACTAGAGAATGTCCAAAGCTGCTGCAAAATTTGCACAAAAAGAATCTATGATCTCCCCTTAAGACTCTGTGATTAAATTAATAGGATGGTTAGGGGAATCATTTCCAAATAACTGGATTTGGAACATGTCAAGTGCAACTGCAGAAGTTGACATTTAGGACATTGTCTTTTTACAGATAGAAACAGAAGGGGGAACCAAACTCACATCAGGGAGGTGACTGTGTCTTCATTCTTTGTAAGGTACCTAACACAATGACTGGGGCCTTTGGGAGCTACCACAATAACATTAAACAATAGTAAGTTGTTACTGGAAAAGATAGCTAATCAATTCCTTTGGACTGAATGAATCTCCATTTCCATTTTTCAACATAAACACTTTCTAATGGAGGTTTTCCTGAGCTTGGCCCAAAATTCCCTGCCCTTAACTGCTGTAGAGCTTGCTGTGAAATGGTTTTCTGCCTGGCTGCCACCTTCAGAGCTTCATTGACAATGCATTATAGGCAGTGCAGGTAGAGACACCAACGGTAGGGTTGCCCGACACCTCCCATTACTTCCCACCTCCCCTTGTTTCAATTCCTTATAACTTTGCCAAACTTTAATTGTTTGGGCAGACACTTCCCATGCCAGATGTCTACTTCAGGCTGACTGATATATTTATTAACTTCAGCTAAATTAGTTCAAACATTTTTCAGAACGAAGTGAAAAGAAATTATGTCAATTTACTCACGTTAAAAAATTATTACAACATTTTATTAAGAAACTCTAGTGCTCCATGCTTTGGGGCACGGTCTTAACATTTTTCAAGAAGGGGGTGCCACCATGGTGTCAGAGCCTTTTGCTGTCTCCACGATAATTTGCCCAAATTTGGACAAGCATGAGATTCTGAAAATCTCAGTTCACATATACCCAATAGAAAGTTGATTGAGTTTGGTGGCTAATCTCTTCAAGGATTATATCTGTACTAAGTATGTTCCATCCTAGAGCTACGGGGCTGAGCAGGCCTTTCCTGCAATTTCTCCTCTGGGCAGCCATAGGCCACTGTTGTACCGAGCACAGGAACTGAGAAAAAGGAGATTGTCTCTCCTGGATTTACAATATTCCCTCTGTTGGTACTCAGGCAAAGAGGAGGAGACAGAGAAGATAGCCTCACTGGAATGCCAAGGATTAGGAGCTAGGCCTAGGCAAGGAATTTAGGAGGGGAGACAAGGATACTGTCTTGAACTGTCACAAGGATAGGCTGGAGAGGCTGGGGCCGAAAAGATCAGGTCTGGGGGGAAGGAAAGTAGAGGGTAAGTGTAGAAGATCTATTACCACTAGAATTCACTCCCCCCATAGAATATAAACTCAGGATTCCCGAGTCTCACCCTTCCTCTGCTATCAGCAAATACTGTGAAACTACTGGCAAAATTCATGCCTTATCTCCTTTTAGTGATTGTCCACAAAGAAGATGACAGCCTTCCAAAAAACAACTAGATACATTTATGGAGTATAGGTCCATCAGTGGCTATTAGCCAGGATGGGCACGGATGGTGTCCCTAGCCTCTGTTAGCCAGAAGCTGGGAATGGGAGACAGGAGATGGATCACTTGATGATTACCTTTTCTGTTCATTTTCTCTGGGGCACCTGGCATGGGCCACTGTCAGAAGACAGGATGCTGGGCTAAATGGACTTTTGGTCTGACCCAGTATGGCCGTTCTTATGTTCTACTATCATCACTCTTTTAGCTCAAGAGGCAAAAATCTGTGCTTTGGACCTAAAGGTTTCGCTAATACTATTGATGAACCATCTGGAAGTTAATATGGTTCCACATGATGGAATTTATGGCACTGAATGAGACAGATATCCTACTTATTTCTACATATGTGATGAAGTGGTACTGCCACAATTGGGTTAATTCTTTCTACGTGTCATGGACAGATCAGGGCCGTGAATTTTTCTTTATTGCCCCTGACCTGTCCATGACTTTTACTAAAAATACCCATGGCTAAATCTTAGTCTTAATTATTGGCAGTAAAATAGGAAATCACAAAAGCCAAGAAGGAAGTTTTCTTCCAGAACAATTTTGAAAGAGAGATGTAATTTACTAGTTACATTCCTAGAAAACAACTTTTAAATAAGACACTGCTTCTGGCCCAGATTTTCTATTTTAACTGAGTAGTTAGCTCTTGTTTTACATGTATATGTTCAAAGAACTTCCAGTAGTTACAAAACAAAACACTTATCAATAGCAGAGAAAAACCTTTAAACTCACTAGAATACAGCAGTACTTAGCCTTGAAGAACCAACTTTGTTATCAAATGGAGGAATGAAATATTGAGGACCTGACTTCCTGACTTGAGTTGACAATGTTTGCATTATGAACTTGCATCATCACAGCTCAACATTTTACCACACACATAAAAAAAATCAGAATGCAATATCTGGACATTATGGCATGATTATATCGTGGATGTCTATGGAGCAGCAACCACCATGCCATAACATATGTTGACTTTTATTATCATATTTTATTAGATTTTAAAAAATAATACAACTCTAAATTTTTGGAGAATTTTTTTTTACTATCTCCAGATTATTTGTGAAATATATTTAAGAAAACCTATACAAAAATCTAGTGAAGATCAGAATAAGAATCACTATATGGCAGTGAAGAGACTATGTCAACACACAGGATATTCTGCTTAAAGAAAATGCAACTCAGTTTTATTAGTAGTCATTTTGTAGGTGCAACAAGAACTACTTGCTATTTAACCTAAAGACACAAGTGATTGATTAGTGCAAATAAAAACTAATATGCATTTTCCTTGCTGATGCTGTATCATCATTACAGTATGCATTATACCATCAGAAAAGCCTGAAAATAGACTACATTTCACTAAAGAACTACTTCAGTTATACTGCAGGGCACTACAATGAAAAACGAAGGCAACAAATGCGTTTTCATAAGAGAAACAATTTTGTGTGAACTGCTTGCGACAGAAAATATAGTATTTCTCTTAATTTTCCTGAAAATACTACCATTGGTGGATGTATGTTTTTGAACTCAGAGAATCATAAGAATTTGTTTCATTTCAAATTTACAAGTCAGAAAAACAACCGTAAACACCAGACACACAGAAAAAGACAAAAGCTTATGAAAATTAAAAACCACTTGCTCACCTTTAAAACAGCTGCAGCCACTCTGTTGGTCTCCCCTGCTCTTTGTTTTCATTGTAATGTCCAGCATTATGACTGAAGGAATAGAGTACAGCAGAACCTCGCTAATTTACTTTGCTAATCCACACACCTCAGAATTTGCACACACAAAAATAGCTATTTTGCCCCACCTCTCAGCCAAGATTGATTTGTAAATGCTATTGAGAATGTTCCTATTACTCAACTTCATTACATGTACAAAATATACTACAGAATATTGACTACTATATTATTCAATATTACCATAAACATTAAAACAAAAAACTAGTTAAACATATAAACTACATTTTAGGATGTATCATCGTACATTGTGTTCACTTACTTCCCTATTTGCAAACTTCAGGAATTCACAATGGACTCCCTCCCTATCAACAGTGAATTAGGGAGGCTCTACTGTACTTATTGCAATGTTCTTATTCAGATCCCTGTATCTATGATCCTCTCTAACTCATAGTCATTCCCCAATTCCTAATTCATATTTGAAAATTACTGTATTTCTTATGGCAATATTAAACTAAACTTAGCTATATTCTGTTTCATTCTACCATTCTACCCAATTCTTTCCTCTCCAAACTACTGTATGTTTTCAATGTACTGTTTGAGTTTTTCTCCTCTATATTATTTTCTGTAATTTATTTACTATGAAAAGTTTAGCTTTGATGTAACATCCATTATTCAGCAAGGTTCTGCTTTTTGCCTAATTTTCCAGCTGGATAGATTGATTGATATACAAGACATTCAAGTACTGCCCAAGGGCACACAATAAATCTATGTCTTAGGCCAAAGAAAGAACCCATGATTCTTCCTGGCTTCCTGTCCTTTGCACTTCCCACTAGATCATATGGCATCTCTGTTCTGGAATGGAGTGAACCAAATTTAGATACTGTATCAATTCAGTCTCCAGAAAGATTTTGGTATAGTATCACAACAAATTAATAATCATTTACAATAATTGTGAAAAAAATTCTTACCGGTCTGACATCCCCACATGAGTTTGTAAACTGTCGTGCCAAGCCAAAATCCAGCATGTAACACTTCCTACACGTGCTAGGGAAACGTCCCATAGCAAAGTTTGACTAGAAAAAGAAACAAAAAAGTATACATCATTAATATACACATATTAATGTATGTCATTTTCCATTATTCTATCCTTCCGTCTATATTTTCACTTCTGCCCATGTTCTATTAACTTTGGAGAAACAAACACATTATACTAGCACTGTATTTGCCAAGAGAGGGATGCAGAATGCTCCCTCCTCTTTTCTGGCTGCCTAGAAAAAATCTTCAAAGAAAAATGGGTTGGAGGGAGAGAGTGTGGATTTGTGGAGGCAATACATTCTGAAAACTTCAGTTAGAGTTCATTTTCATTTTCTTGTTCATCATCTGCCTCCACAGATCCTAATTCTTGGGTTTTGTCTACATAGCCTTTTTACCTAAAATTTCTCAATACTGCACTGGTTCAGCTCCTCTGCTGTCAGCAACATTTCTAATATAACAGTCTGCCTATCACTTTTGTTTTAACCATGTGAGCTAGATTTGTTCAACAAGCTTTAAAAATTATCAGTGGGAAAAACAGGGCTAGGCCAAAGAGCTGAAGCAAGAGTCTGTGCACTAAGTAAAACCCCTGTACAAGTGGGAGAATTCACCATATTGGAAATTTGGCACTGATGACTGTGGAAAAGCTATTGTTGATTTCTTATTCTCTACTGCCTGGTACTTCACGTACCCAGTTTGGATGAAACCAATGAATCCAACAGTAGCCCTTGTCTTTATAACTTTGGCCAAGATATCATCCATCTTGGAGCAAAGCAGATGAAGTTCTAAAAGAAAGAGACTGAACTCCTGTATCTCTGGAAAGAGAAACAAGCCACAACAAATAATGCCAGAGGCAGAGCACAAGTTTATAGATGGATCAGAGAAAGTTAGTATAATAGAGTCATTAGACAACTCTGACTCTTATAAGTTAGCTGCCTAAGTTGTCATAATTCACTGGCAAATGTTCTGGTGGCATAACTAATTACCAGACCTAGTAATTTGCCATTCGTGAAAAAAGCCAAAGGAAAAAAGTGTCCTTTTAGCTATTAAGCAGTCTAATATTCTATATTGTTTATTAGGGGCAGCAAGGTGGAAAGTCCTTAGAATTCCAAATTTATCATTTCCTGGTCTCACTTCCAAAGAATTTGGAAGAGTCAATAAAAGAACATTAAAGACCTGCACAGGGAAGCATTTTAATCATAGATTGGACTGTTGCCAAGTGAGTCTGTAACATATCGACAGAGTTTAAAACGATAGGAGACCTGCCTTCTAGTCTATGTCAGATATAAAGTTGTTAACTGGTTGCAAGCCTTCTTCTGAATGAAGAAAGAGGATCATTTAAAGCATCTGAGAGCTGACAAATTGTCACTTGTAAGATTTTACATCATCCATCGGAGATGAACAGATGAAACAAAAATTTGCTGTTCAGGAATGGCAGGACTTGTCAAGTTCACCTTCCAACTCAAATCTAGACAGAGAATCTGAGATACTATCACTCTGGAAATGAACAAAAGCGTGACATTAATTTAGAAGAATACCCTCCATTCAGTGTTTCAGAAAAGACTCTTTAATGTGAATTAACTTAAGTGGTTCTGTAAACAGAAGGAACCACAGTCCACAGATGTTATAATGAAGATCCACATGGGCCATGGCCAACTTAGAAAGGCTGAGATATGCTTACAACCTGTCTCCCTCCATGCAGGACAGATACAAACAGGGACAATTGGGAACATATACATTTCCCGATGGTGAATTTAGACTGTCATTATTTTTGTACACCAAAGGACTGCACCGAGAAAGGATTGCCATTGAGATCAGAGGAAAAAATAGATAAGGAATACTACGGTCAAGGAAGATTACTTGGATAGTCTTGATAAATCAGACTTGGATGCTAGCAGAAATTCCACAGCAGAATTTGGCTTTGAGATGTGTCAAAGACAGTACCAAAAACTTGCATTGTAAGAGCTGTACAGAGAGGGCATGGACATTTATAAAATCCATTTGACAAGATAACTAAGATTTCATAACTTTGTTCTTCTCTTTTTCTGTGCCTTGTCAGATTGCTCATCCACAAGTGCACACATAGATTCCCTGAGTATCAAGACTTTTGAAGTGAGGCTAAGATTGGAAGTCTTGGCATCAAGGCATTTACAGGGAACTAGACATTTGTTTCTGGCTTGCCATGAGAAGCAAGCAAAGAATATGGCCCATCACTTTTTACAGTGCTTAAAACTTGATTTTTTTTAACCATTTCAAAGCCAACCATTTTGAAACAAGTTTTTAGGCCTATAAGTTCTGTCAGGAAAAACACAAACACAAAGCCTAAATGACAAATTTAACTATCAATTTTCTAAAACCTACAAAAAGCATTTCTGCTGAATAAACTTGAAAAAACTAAAAATATTAAAAACATACAGCAGTTTCAGGTCCAATGGGTAGATGAAAAAAATAAAAATAAAAAAGGAGCAGAAATATGTGTGTTCTGCAGTATTCTCTTTATGCAGAGAGAGTTTCAAAGCCCTCCCATTCATGTCTACAGGCCTGTAACCACCACTGGACTTACTGCTTCTGGAATGCTGAAGGTCTGAGCTCAGGGCATTTTTCTCCAGTAAATAATGTGGACTTTTACCTGTAGGTAAAGAATACTCCAAGTCAAAAGTCCATCTTACCCCTAGAAAGCGATTTAACCCTTTCATCCAGATGTGCTGTTGTGTTATGTAACACCTCTCTTAGAAGGAAGGAATAGTTCTAATATAATTTGTGGTTCTCTCTGTTGCTCCTGCTCCTGTCCTGGTTCAATATTTAAGTTCCCAACCACTTTCCCCCACCAGCAACATCTTCCACCTCCCTGTGGTTTGTACACTTCCTCAACTCCACTGGCTTCATCCAAACTCTTCTCCCTACAGTTACCAGGCTGCCTCCATCCATCCCTTGCCCTCCCATCATGCACATATCATCACCTTCCGCTTCTAGCCTACTTCACAGTCTCCACACCTTTCAAGTTCGATGCTCCACTTATCTCTGTCTCAACCTATTTCCTTCCTGACTCTGGCTCCACGAACCACCCAAATGAAGTCCTGGGTGACATACCATTTAAAAAAAAATATAATGCAAGAATGAAGGATAAAAATGAAGATTTCTTAACTCACACCATCCTGTTAGCTGGGCATTATAATTAGGGCATGAAATTCAGTGTATTTTGTCAGATAACATTAAGTCAGAAGATGAAAATAATGGTGACAAAAAATAGAAGAGCTTTGCATGTATGGAATTCAATTGTACATGTTCACAGTGGAATCTGATGACATTTTTAGTGTACAGCAATATATAGCATGCATGTAACAAATGCAGTGATAATCTCAGAGGAAACCAGAAAAATAAAATACCAAAAATAAGACCTACTTCACAGCAGAAAAGTATAGTGTGTGATACTAACAAACAGATGAAAGAAAAATAATTCAGGTTCTCACTAAGTGCATGATCAAACAACACTCTACAATTTATTGGGCAATTCTTATTGGTTATCACGCTATACATTCAAAAGATAGCTCTATTTATTGTTATTTATTAAAGGTTAACAATGCATTCACTGCTCTACAATGCACAAATGTGAAGAAAGTCCCTGCATGAAGAAGCTTACAATTTTTGACATTAATAGAAAAGACAAGCCACAGTGCAATACCAAAAGAAGACGGGCACAGGAATTTTTTGTATTTTTTTTTAAAATATCCCATCCCTTCCTGTCAGTAAGGTAGCAGTGGGAATGGGGCTTATTGTGGCAAAGTGTTCATAGGCTTTATGGAACAAGTGGGTCATTAGGTGGAATGTAAGAGCCTGGTGAAGTTGGAGGTTTTTTCCCATGTTATCTCTTATGCATGGGAGAGACACAAACGTGGGAGTGCAAGAAGGGAATAAAAGAGGGCAGTGGAATTGACATCACTGACAGTTGTGAAAAGGGAGAGGATGGACACAATAAGAAATTAGATTTGATAATATAGACTGAATCTTAGTCATGCAGGACCTTGAAAGGAAGGATCAGGTGAGCAAAGGGCAACAAGCCAAAGGTTTCAAATAGAGGAGAGATGTGTTCAGAGCAACAGGCAAGCTAGAGAACCTGTTACATTTTGACAAAATTTGTCAGTGATGTGGTTATCAGGGACTCCAAAGAGAAGAAGAATGCATTACTTAAAACAGAAGTGGCTAGGGTATGGACAAGTGTTTTGACTTTCAGACAAGAGAGGAAGAGTTGGATTTTCTGTAAGTTGTCGAGGAAGCAAGAACACTATTTAGTGACCCTTTTCATGTGTGGGGAGGAGGAGGAGTTAAAGATAACTTAGGGGTTGTGAATCTGTGTGACAGGGAGAAGGATAATAGTATTTTCTTCAGCAGTGGAGAACAGAAGAGACATAGAAGCTTTAGAAGGAACCGTAAAGAGCTCATTCCTGGCCACATTTAGAAAATATATGGAATGCGCTAAATAGCAAGGATAATACAGTCCTCTGGTTATAATTTTACAAAGAAAAAAGGCAAGTTTAAAATGATTATATGCTGGAATTCAATACTAAATGCCTGCTATTTAACCTTAATTTAGTTAATTGTTAAAAAAAACACTTGCTGTTCACCTTAAAATATAGGCAATATGACAGCTTTATAGACATCTCTAGTTTTTATACTTCTCTAAAGAAAACATATACTTTGTAATTTAGAGGAATTTAATAACAAACCATAGGAGTAATAAATGGACAGATGGTCAGAGATAAACAAGACTAGAGTGCTGTCTAAAAAAACTCCACCAAAGAATATTCATAATGGTTAATGCAAAATCTACAGTTCAATAGAGGTAACTGAGAAAAAAACAAATGAAAACACTTTGTAAATTAAAATAACCTATAAGCTATAACCATACTATACAACCTATAATAAACTATTAACTTATTTAAGTAAAGTATAGCTTATTATTTATCACTTTATATTAGTCAACTGCCAGTTTGCAAGTGATGTAAGGGCAGTACTGTAGCTATCTTTTTTTGTGGTTGGAACACTTTTACATGGTATTTAAAATAATACTTTCATTAACATAATCAGGCAAATATTTAATTTTAAAGGCATTGGGACCTTCAGGAGTTAGTCTTCCCTATTAAATCCGACCATGTCCTAAATATCCTGCTTGTTCAATATATTTTATTTAAATTTGTGCATTCTTTTTGAAATTGAAAATTTAGTGTCTTTGTTGGTGAATAAGGCTTCCAAACAAAAACAAGCATAATATTACTGAATAATCAATTACCAGAACACCATAATAACTGCTGAGGAATTCCTTCAGAATTATGTACTGTATGTTGCTTTTCCCAAATAAAATTTCTGTACCTACACTTTACTAAAGCAACCAAAAGCTTTCTGTTTTTAGTGGGTTTTATCCAAAGCTCAGACTTTGATAACCTAGCATATCAGGCTGCCACCTGCACGTAACAGTTTTCTTCCGTATGCAGAGATGGTTTGTATCTCTGTTATTCATACATTAGATTCCATACCACAACTTAAATTACACTGATTTAACATTATGAAATTACTATTAAAACTCTTACAAATATTTCCTATGGTTAAATTTTACTCCCTTTGATTTCTTACATTAAGAGTTTGCTTCTATAGTCCAAAAAAGTCACTAATCATATTTTATTCTGTGGTGGGAGTTACTGCTATATACCATCTCTGTAGCCGACAGATGAAAATGCTAATTGAAGATCACTTGGAAGATGACCGCCATTTATACCAGTTGCAATCTAGCATAAATTAAATAAATTTTGCACATCCATCTTGAAAGATTCACATCTAATTCTCTGCTCCTACTGACTTTTTCAAGTTAACATCTAATACACTGCCCTTTCTTCTTAATGCTGTCAACTAAAGTCCACATATTGATTTCTGGTTTTGGCTTAAGAAAGAATTTACTGGTTTAATGTCTCTGTGCAGGAATCCCACAGAGTGAATGCTCTCAATGGACTCAAGAATCTGCTTTCCCAGGCGCAGGGTGGTACTGATGGTGAAGGTCCCTCGAGACTGGCTCCGACGCAGATCTGCCAAATTCCGACCCTAATTAAAACATAAGAACATTTTTGGGAGCAGTCCCAAAAACAGTATTCACAGATAATGTTAACAAATTCTTTACTTATCTTGAACTGAGACACGGTGAGTGAGGTAATATCTTATATTGGACCAACTTCTGATGGTGAGAGAGACAAGTTTTCCAGCTTACACCTCTCTCACCAACAGAAATTTGTCTAATAAAAGATACTACCTCACCCATATTGTTTCTCTAATATCCTCAGACCAACACAGCTACAACACTGGATGCTTTTCTTAAACTGTTCACAACGGAAGTCTTAAGAAACGCATCCAAGGACTCGCCCCTCACCCATTGTACTCTTCAAGGACACCACATCTCATAGATGAATAATTTCCAAGTCCAGAAGGGACCATTATGATCATGTAATCTGAGCTCCTGTATAACACATGCCACAGAACTTCCCCAAAATAATTCTAGAGCATATCTTTTAGAAAAGCATCCAATCTTGATTTAAAAATTCAGTGATGGAGAAGGTGTTCTAAATTTATATGCAAAATTCTCCAAATATTTCAGACATTAAATTTAGAAGCTGTTTTTGAAAATGTGACTCACTGTTTCTGATTCCAGATAACCTGAATCACACCAACTTGGATCTAGCAGAAAAGTGATTTTGACATATTTATCAGTTATGATTAGAGCTGGACAACGTTTTTGGGGAGAAATTGTAGTTTCAGTCTACCTAAAACCATTCGTAAATTTGCACTGAGTTCACAGAATAATTTTGACCAAACCAAAAAATCAAAATGTTTTGGAAATGTCAAAACAAAACATTTCATTTTGACCCAACTCGACATTTTCCATTTTAGACTTTGGACATTTTGACAAAATCAAAGGAGGACTAGATTCAAAAGCGGCTGGAGGTAGAGAATGAGGAGGTGGTCTCCTTATATCTTTTAGCCCAGTTGTTAAGGCACTCACCTGGCATGTGGGAAATGCAAGTTCAGTTCCTCTCTCTTCCTGATGTGAAGTACGGATTTGAACGTGTCTCTCCCACGTTTCAGGGGAGTGCACTACCCACTGAGCTATGTGATGTTCTGGAGTGAGTCTATGAATTTGCCACTATGAATTCAAATGGGTAGTCTTGAGGCCAGGGGAAAGAAGGTGAGAATGACCCTATAGTCTAGTAGTTAGGGCACTCACATAGGATATGGGAGACACAAGTTCAAGTCCATCCCCCAATGATTATTTAATTATTTATAAATTTTGGAACAGCTTCAACAGGAAAAATTGAGAAGGACCCACATCGGAATATTCCATAGCCACATAGCTAAGGGAATGTGGGAGACCCAAGTTCAAATCCCTTCTCCATTTCAGAGAGAGGGTGGAATTGAACATGGCCCTTTCACATCTCAGGTGAGTGCCCTAACCACTGGGTGAACAGTCATGAGGAAAGTGGAACACCTCCTTTCCCTGCCATTTTGTGAAACTAGTTTTCCTTAGCTTTTTCAAATTCACTGAAATAGAAATGATAAATAGAGTCAGAACAAAACGCATTTTGTTTCAACTCATCTCAAAGTTTGTTTAACTTTTCAATTCGCTAAAAATTTTGTTTTCAATTCAACCTGAAACAAAAGAGATTTTTTTTAATTGTCAGCAAACCAGCTCTAGTTATGATAGAGTCTTATATCTGTTATCTTCTGAGTGTCTGGCAGCCACAGAGAATAAAAACATAACATAAGTTTTCACAGAAATCTTTATGCTCCTTTCTTTTTGAATATCCAAGTGGCTGGATGACTAGCAATGTGCATCAGAACCTACTGCTTTTTCAGGTCCTTTTTAATGTCAAGACATTTTTCCCTAAAGTCCCATGATTTTGAGTAGCATCCGTGTTAGTCTGTATTCGCAAAAAGAAAACGAGTACTTGTGGCACCTTAGAGACTAACCAATTTATTTGAGCATAAGCTTTGAGTGTTAATCCCCATTTCAATCCCTTTCTACAGGAAAGAAAGGTTAGTCACCCTTTCGTAACTGTTGTTCTTTGAGATGAAATGCATATGTCCATTACATTAGGTGCGTGAGCATCTCATGCACCAGTGCGGAAGAGTTTTCCCAAATGGTACCCCAAGGGGTGGCCACACCTGTGCTCTGGGCTCATGGCCCAAGCAAGAAGGCATAAAGGGAGGAGCCACCTTGCCTGCTCTTCAGTTCCTTCACACCAGATTTTTAGATGAACAACTGATGCATTGGGGAAGGAGGGAGGGACATGTAATGGATATATGCAACACATCTCAAAGAATAACAGTTATGAAAAAGGTGAGTAACCGTTCTTTCTTCTTTGAGTGACTGCATACGTATATTACACTAGGTGACTCCCAATTTCCAATGGAGATGGGGCTAGGAGTCTTACTGGAAGAGGAACTACAAAACTGCTTTCCTACATTAGCATCTTCCCTTGGCGCAGTCGTAATCACTCAATGTCTAGCTAAGTTGTGGATTGGACTGCATTGCTGTTCTGCAAATGTCCACAATGGGATGTTACTCAAACACTGTGGGTGCTGAGTGAGCTCTGACTGAATGTGTAGACAACTTTTCTTGAGGACTAACACCCTTGGCATTGTAACACATGACAACAGAGCTAGTGATCCATTTGGACTGCCACTGCACTGTTGCAGGATGGCCCCTCATTCATTCTGCAAAGACAATAAATATAATTGGAAAGAGAACCAAAAGGGCTTTGTTCTTTCTAAATAAAAAGCCACAAAAGTTGTTTGAACATCCAGCAGGTGGAGCTTTTGTTTGTCCCTATGACCCTGTGGCTTTGGAAAGAAAACTGGTAAATACATATACTGATTGAGATGAAAGTCAAACGCTAGTTTGGAAATAAACTTTCCATGTGGCCTAAATTGTACCTCATCCTTGAAGAAAACAGTATATAGAGGATCCATTACTAGGCCATGCAGCTTCTCCTATTCTCCTTGCAGACATGATGGCTACTAAAAAGGCCACCTTAATTGAAAGATGCCACCATGAGCAAGGGGCTTACAGTTCAAAAGGGGAACCCATGAGGGCAGATAACACTAAATTCAATCCCACTCTGGGACAAGGTCCCTAATATGTGGGAACAGTCTATTTAGAACTTTTAAGAACCTAGTAGTTACTGGATTAGCGAAAACAGTCTCTCCCCCCTCTACTTGAGACACTGTTCTTAGAATAGACCTGGTGAGGGACCACATACGATCCAAGGTGAAGGACCTCCTTAGTTTGTCCACTACACCATTCTGAACCCCCGGCAGGTGTGACGCTACAAGTATCAAGTAATTTTGTATACAGAAGTTCTGCAGCCTGACTGCCTCCTGGCACAGGTTGTTTGATCTGGAGGCCTCCTGCTTATTGATGTAGAACACCACTGTGGTGGTGTTAGCACTTGCTTAGACAGTTTTGCCACATATATGTGGTAAGAACTGGCGATACACTCTGGAGATTGCTGTTAGCTTGAGAATGTTTATGGATAGGCCTTGTCTTTGGAGTGGACCACAAGCCTTGAACCTGCATGGCTCCCAGATGCACTCATCACTCCATGTCTGAAGTGCCCGTTACCAGTTATGGAAGAAAGAGGCAGGGACAAAGGAACTCTCCTGCAAACCTTGTCTTGGCTCCTCCTCCAACCCAACAAGGGTAAGATTTTGCCAGGGATACATAGTAGACTGTCCAGGTGATGTACCTGAGGGTGGTATGTTTGTAACCCCCTGAGATCCAGCCTGGCATGTGGGATCACATACGTGCATGCTGCCATATGCCCCAGGAGCCTTACTGATGTATGAAGATGGCTCTTCAGGGATAGGCAGATGTTCTCATGTGGCTAGAAATCTTGAAAGCGGCAGAGAGGTCCTGGCTAGAATTGAATCTAGGACTGCTCTGATGAATTCTATCCTTTGGAGGGGTACTAGAGTTAATTCCGCAGAGCAGGAGGTATCCGGTGATTGCTGCTGGCCAGTTACCTACTAAAGGAGATCAAGATTGAGGTCTTTAAACCACGATTAAAGGACTTCAGTAGCTCAGACATAGGTTCGGGGTTTGTTACAGGAGTGGATGGGTGAGATTCTGTGGCATGCGTTGTGCAGGAGGTCAGACTAGATGATCATAATGGTCCCTTCTGACCTTAAAGTCTATGATTACCAGGCCTAGGCATGAAAACTGGTGGAATGTCTGATGAATACTTTCCTATACCTGCTGACAGGAACTCCTCACAGCAGCCAGTCATCCGGTAACGATATTCCTGGATATGCCAGCAGCAGAGCCACCATAGCCATGAACGTAGTGAAAACTCTCAGAGCAGATGAAATGCCGAAGGGTAGAAGTGTAAATCGAAAGTGGTCCCCTCCTACTACAAACCTTAGAAATTTCCTGTGGACATGGTGAATGGTCATATAGATGTGGGAACATGCATTCTTCAAATGAAAGGCAGCAGACAAATCTCCCAGATCTAACAAGGGATAATAATTGTGAGGGAGACCATGTGGAATCACAACTTTTTGATGTATCTGTTTAGGTTTTGAAGGTTTAGAATGTGCCTGGGCCTTCTTTTGCTTTGGGTATTGGGAAGTATCGTGAGTACAATCCTCTTCCCTGATACTGAAGGAGTACTTCTTCTGTGGCTTCCAAAGAACATAGAGTCTGCTCCTCTCGTCTCAGAACTGGATTTGTTAGATAGTTCCTGAAAACGGACAGGGAAGGTAGGTGGGAAAGGAGGGAGAGGACAGGAATTGGAGGGTATATCCCAATTCCACTGTGCTGTAGCACCTACTTCTTGGAGATGATGGATTGCCATGCACTTAAGAAATATGACAACCGGCTCCGAAAGGGAGGAAGACAGCTTGCAAGATCTAATATTGTCAGTATGCTGTCCTTAACAGAAGATTCAAATGGGCTGTTTAGAGAGGTGTGGCTGCCTGGATGATGGAGAAGTCTCCTCCATTCCTGCCTGTATGTCCACTTATACTGATCCAGGTGTCTACGCCAACCGTACTGCTGACTTGGTGGAAGCTGAGAACAAAACTTCAGTCTTTTGGGGACTGGTGATTACAGACCCAGGGACTTGAACACTGCCCTACAGTTTTTTTAATGTATACAGTTAATCATCTTTTTTCAAACAAAACAATCCACAGCCCTAAAAGGAGAGGTCTTTGATAGTCTGCTGGACTTCAGTGGGAATCCTGGAGCCAAGCCACACAGTGCATGGTTACCACCATTGTCATGACTCTGGCAGCTGAGTCTTGCTGCATCCAAGGAAGCTAGTATAGCAGACCTTTCAACTGCATAGCCTCCCACCCCTCTCTCAAATTCTTCTGACAAAGAGGTCAAATTTTTTGTGTCCTTGTCCTTAGGAGTCACTTTTACTCTACCATGGTAGTGCTTTTCATTTACAACTGCCACTGCTATGGAATATGAAAAGACTGCTTAGATCCCCAAGATGGAACCTGCTACTTGGGTTCTGGGTACTTTGCCACTGGCATGAGAGATAATGGAGTTTGACACCAAGTTTTATTAGGCAGCATAACTTTCTCATTTATAGGGAGACCAACTTTCCCTGACGTAGCCAGGTGTAAAATGTCTTTGAGCTTGTGTGGATTTTCTTCCACAAGCTCCATTTGTATCCCCAGGATGTAGACATCCTTTTCAGGAGCTCTTCATAGGCCTTTAAATCATCTGGTATTGAGGAAGAGGGTTCCAGTACCAGTGCTTCTTCCAGAGAGGAGGTGGAGGATGTATTCAAAGGAGGCAGGCTACAACCTTCCTGGCGCTGGTCAAGAACTGCAGATGTAGAAGGCCTGTCTAAAGCCAACAACAGGCCATTCTGATCCTCACCTCATCAGTGATGGTCAGAACCAGGATCAAGAGGCCCACTGATACCACGTGGGGAGACTTCATTGTTAAGGGATATATTTTTGTAATGTAGCAGCTGCTCTGTACCGACTTCCTTCAGTCTGTCAATATTGGGTGGAGAGGCTCACCTTCTCAAGAACTGATTTCTGTAGTGCAGCTGGGATGATTATCTAGACTCTGGAGGCATCCACCATTGTACCTAGTAGGGGCAATGGTAGGGCTTGTGCAGTACTGGAGGACAATCATGCCTAAACCAGGCCCTCAAATGCATTGGTCTGCTCTTGTCAGGACAACTCATATGAGAGGGTAACAATGACTGAAGAACATCCTGGATTCCCTGTTGTGGGAGACGTTGGAGCCCACTTCAGAGTCTGAGGAGGAATATGAGTACTCTACCAGCCAGGGAGGCAGAGTACCAAACATCATCATCAGAAATCAGGTCCAATATCTTTGACTAGACTGCAGTACCAGTGACAAACTCAGTGGCTTACTGTCTATGCACTGAGGTGGAGTGGTTGCTGATGGTCTCAGAGTCAGCTTCACAGTAAAAGGATACGGTACTGGACACCAGCATGGGAAGCAACATGTGTACACTGTACGATAGCGCTGGCAAGACACTACTAGTCTGAATAACTGGAAAGGGCAGTACCGAAAGGCTCAGCCACACAGGCCTCCAGGGTGGTCAGTACTGAAATAAGCGTTTGCTCAGTGATGATCAACCCTCTTCCTGCACCTGCTCTGAAGAAATACCCAGCCTTCAAGGTCCCAGCTGGGGAACTGGAATCAATGGTTCTGCACTGATCGAGCCACTAGAAAGAAATACCAAGGGCAGCAAGCTGGAGGGTCCACTCTATCTTCAGTGCTGGAGTGGGTCACATCTGCAGCTAAAGAATCCCGCACTGAAGACTTTTGACACCATTTAAACTGTTCCTTTCTTTGACTTCAGATGCTGAGAGGGCTCTGAGCACTTATGCCTCTTCAAGGAATGTCCTGGTGAAGGAGATCTCCTCCATTCCCTGCCTTCCGGTAAGGCAGGGGAGTGCTCCTGGATGGGGAGGAACTCCTTCTATCTGATCAAGGCAGTACCAATGCCAGCAAAACGGAGGCCTCAGTAAGGATATACTTGAGGCATTTTTCTCTTAACTTCTTGATTCTGCTCTTGAAGTCCTGGCAAACTGGACACATGTCCTTGATGTGACCCTCACCAAAAAACTCGAGGCAGCAAGAGCGAGGGTCGCAGTCAGTTTGCAACACCCTGAACAAAGTCTAAACCCAAGGAACCTAAGCATAGGCTCCCCCGATATCGGGCAGAGCTCTGAGTTGAGAGAGAAAAGGAAAAGGAAAAGAAAGCCCCAAAATGAGTACCATTCAGAAGCAAAACACTTACACCATGTTCACAAAGGAACAACTGGCAGCATGCTCTAACCACCGATGGTAAGAAGGAAGAGAGAGGTGGGTAGGGCAGATGCACCCTTGGTTTGAAGCACAAGGAGCTCAGGGCACAGGCATGGCCACCCCTATGGGCACTGCTAGGGAAAATTCTCTGGCACAGGTGCATGATACATCTAATATAATTGACATATACAATCAGTCAGAATAGGTCTTCTGATCCTCTGGATTGAGTCTTAACCTACACAGGAAGTTTCTTATCAATGTATTTTCATTAGAGAAGTGATCAAAAACATATATTGAAAAAACTAATCTATCCCAGAAGCAGTTCTGCACATCTTAAGCTATCTTCCAATTTCAAATAAAGTTTTCAGAAGGATGTAAACTATCTCAGAAAACATCACACCTCTCTCACTAAAATAATCAGTCTGTTCTGAAGACCTATGAGATTTCTCCTTCTTTCTGGCAGATGATGGTAACAATATGAAATATTCAGTTTACTTTGGCTCACCACCCCACCATAACAATGGCCTGTTTTCTACTATCCACCATACTCTAAAATTTCACAGTTATTTTTTGCTATATACATGCTTGGGGAAAAAATAAATCCCTAAAATCTATTTAGTTCAACTCACCTGCAGCTGCATGACCACATAGTTAAATCTGTCATTCCTTCCACAGCCAATGAATCTACAGACATGGTCTTTCCCTGAGGGGAAAAAAAGAAACAAGTTAGCCAATAACAACTAATTTCTGTCTTTCTTGATTTACATGTCTAGTAAAATATGCAAAAATGTGCCCATGTGTTACTCTAGGTGCCTTTAACAAACTTTTAAAAAGGCATTCACACTAAAACAGCAGTGAACCCAGTGCCAGTTCTGCCTCCAGTGAAACAAAACTCCCTTCTGCCACAAACATTAGCTCCCTTAGTAGAGAGGAATGTTCTAGGTATATTTATTCCTGCCTCAGTACAGGGGAAGAACTAGATGACCTTTTCCAGACCAACATTTTATGACTATGAGTTCTGCAATATTTACTGCACTATGCCTACTCTTATTACCAGAACACCTGAAAGTCCACTCCCCAACCCACATGCTACAGGCTTTGAACAGTGCCCCATATACTCACCATGATGTGAGCTGCTGAACTTCCTAAATCAAGCATCCCTGAAGCAAGTCAGACACAGTTCATGCTTTTATGAATATCTTTACGGGAACTTTTTAGGGAGTTTCTGACTTTTCTTTTTCTGCCCAGTAAGCCTCTAAATATAACAATAGCTTTCTCACTTGATGTTTAGCAGTGGCCTAAGCCAGGGTACCATTTTCAGGCACCCCTCCATCCATTCTGACTGACCATAATCAGGAAAAAGAAGAATGGACAGGGGAGGCATTTTCAGATCTTCTCAGGAGTTCTGAGGCCAGCTCGCAAGAGACAATGGATTGGAGGAAGAGCATGCTCGAGGAAAGGCCAAAGAAATGAGACACGCATTGAGAAGCACACCAAACATAATGCAGTGCCTCAAACAAACTCAGATACTGAAAATCATTACGAAGTAAAATGCCCAAAGATTGACACCCTAAAGCCATTGCAATGTATAGACAATTCTATGTTCCCTGGCCATGTGCCATAAACACACAACCCAGGCAAGGCCTCACCATAGCCTACACAGAAACCCTTCCACTCAACCCCAACAGAAAACAAGAAAAATGATATGACCTGTGATTCATACAGGAACATTCTGCACTGTGCACTTTGTAAATTTTTTATAAATATTTCAATTGTTGATTACTGTTCAATAAAGTTGCATTTTGTGAAAATAATATTTATTTACTTTCTCTTAGAAAACATCATTTTTGATCCCCAAAAGAAGCATCTCTCCCATCCTGGGTTTTAACAGTACACGTACAATTCATATAGAAGCCAAGTAAAGTTTTTCATAAAACTACACAAAATAGCACACAGCAGCACACTTTCATGCTATGGCACACTATTCGAAGTTCACTCTCAAAGCCTTCCTCAGCCATACAGCATCTCAAAGTCCTCATGTGACTGCCCATGTGTCTGGCTGTTCAAAGTCAGCAGTCTTTCCACTTACCCCTTCCACTCTACAGGCAACATTTCCTCCTTTGCTTCACAAATATTATGTAAAATAGTCAAATGCAATATGCAGAAATAACAATAAGAATATTTGTCTCAATGAGAGCTAGCCTAGTCACAAGACATTTCCAGTGTCCTTTCAATTTACCAAATGCACATTCACCAATTATCCTGCACCTGCTTAGGTGGTAGTTAAATTTTTCCTTGCTTCTGTCCAGTTGGCCTGTGTATAGCTTCACGAGCCAGGGAAGCAGAAAGGTAGGCTGGGTCCCCAAGAATCACTATTAGCATTGTAATCAAACACATATGAATGTGCCAATCTGAGGGGAAAGTTCCTGTTTCCATCCATTCAAAAAGTCTTGTATTCCTAAAGATGTGAGCATCATACATCTTCCTGACCAACATTGTCAGTGAAATATCCACAGTGATCCACCAGCACTTACATAACCATTGAAAAATTTAATCCAGCAAAGTTTAATCCAGCTCTCTGCAACAAAGGGGGAATAAATGAAAGCAATTTAAGAAGATAAAAAGAGGCAGCCAGTCTGAATCCACAGATCTGTGACATAAATATGAACCCATGAAGCCAGCTTTGAAAAGAAAAAGAGAAGACTGAAGAGAACTTGCAGATCCCAGCCCCAGAGAGCAGCTTCAGCGGGAGAATGTCCAGCAACAGAATCCAGTACCACCAGCCTGCAGAACATATTAAAAATTACTCTGCAAGCTTAGAGATGCTGAACTGGACCCTCATTATCCTGCAAAGAGAGGGTGGGTGAATGCAATGAAGTTAAAAAAATTATTAAAATTGTACTATTGTGGCTGGGGGGAGTAAGTATGGCAGCAGCCATTTGGAAAGGTCAGACAAACAAAGGGCAGGTGTGGCAGCAGCCATCCTGAGAAGGACTCAACAAGAGAAAAAGGAACGACAAGAAGATCTGGATGTTCGGGAAAGGAAAGAAATCTTCCAATACAAAGATCAGTCATCTTCCCTCCCTGCCCCCCCAAAAACCCAAAGACATGGTGTCATAAATATAAAGGGAAGGGTAAACACCTTTAAAATCCCTCCTGGCCAGAGGAAAAACCCTTTCACCTGTAAAGGGTTAAGAAGCTAAGATAGCCTCACTGGCACCTGACCAAAATGACCAATGAGGAGACAAGATACTTTCAAAAGCTAGGGGGAGGGAGAAACAAAGGGTCTCGGTCTGTCTGTGTGATGTTTTTGCCGGTGACAGAACAGGAATGGAGTATTAGAATTCAGTAAGTAATCTAGCTAGAGATGCCTTAGATTATGATTTCTTTAAATGGCTGAGGAAATAAGCTGTGCTGAAAGGAATGGATATTCCGGTCTTTGTGTCTTTTTTGTAACTTAAGGTTTTGCCTAGAGAGATTCTCTATGTTTTGAATCTAATTACCCTGTAAGGTATTTACTATCCTGATTTTACAGAGGTGATTCTTTTTACTTCTATTAAAATTCTTCTTTTCAGAAACTGAATGCTTTTTCATTGTTCTTAAGATCCAAGGGTTTGGGACTGTGGTCTTCTATGCAAACTGGTGAGGATTTTTACCAAACCTTCCCCAGGAAGTGCGATGCAAGGGTTGGGAGGATTTTGGGGGGAGAGACGTTTCCAAACAACTCTTTCCCAGTAACCGGTTAAACGTTTAGTGGTGGCAGCGAAAGTCCAAGGGCAAAGGGTAAAATAGTTTGTACCTTGGGGAAGTTTTAACCTAAGCTGGTAAAAGTAAGCTTAGGAGGTTTTCATGCAGGTCCCCACATCTGTACCCTAGAGTTCAGAGTGGGGAAGGAACCTTGACCCATGGCCATGAAAGAGAGCGACTTCCCCTCCAGCAAACAAACTAGTGGATGGAGAATCACAAGTCACTAAGACTGGCCTGAAAGATCTACTGTTAAAAATCGAAAAGATGAATAAGATGATGAAGAATGAGTTCCATCCAGCCCATCCCCCCTGGTTCCAGGCTTACATTAAAGATAAAAAAATTAAATTAATGAGATTAATTATCACATGTGGAAAATATCACATGTGGAAACAGGATAAAATGAGCCATCGGACAGCATGATTAATCTAGATGAAAGAATCCAAATAATTGAAAAAGGAGAAAAAGAAATAGAATTACAGCTGGAATATATGGAAAATAGAGACCACATGAATAACATAAGGATTAAAGATATTACAAAGGAAACTGAAGGGAGAACTCTGCTGAATGTACTGGATGATATTGTCCATGAGATACTAAAACTGGGAAATAAAGATTCCATTCATACTGAACAAGCTGACAGATCCCTTTTCCCCAGGGCCTCAGCTGGCTCCTGACCAAGAAGTGTGATAATTTATCTACACTACTATCAAGACAAGGGTAAAATACTGAGGGCAATGAAGAGAGAGATGAACCATTAATAATGATGATTCTTACCCACCCCATACAAATTTTCCCAGAGCTGGAAACCTCATCCCTTAAAAAGCAAAGAGAACATCACCACAATTCTTAGAAAGAATAATATAAGATACAAATAGAGGTTAGACTGTCCTTTCAATGGAAGGAAAGATATATGTCTATCTCAGATCCAAATGAAGGGAAACAGGTACTTCTGAACATGAGAATACGCAAATCAGCTCAAGAACAATCTGAATGGGATCAAGGGCATCAGTCCTACAGGTCACCAAGAAATCACTGGGAAGCAGTGAGATCAGAGAGAGCCAGAACACCTCAAAAAGATGCATCATTAAGACAACAGGACAATCATGAGAATAGAAGAAACAGTCCTGATCCAAAAGAATAAGATTAGTATATGGGCTACAACATTATAATAGATAATGGATATTATATCCATGAGTTTATAATGATAAAGGGGTATTATAAGATGGGAACTGGGCTGTGTAGCTTGGAGGATATTTTACTCTACATGGATACAGTATACTTACTGGGTAAATATTATAGTTAATTGAATTTGTGATTTATATTATGAAAAAAATTAGTAACAAATTAGGAGACCCAGATCTCCTAAAGTGAAGCAAGTTTGATTTTAGAGTTGTCATAAACATTCCAAAATTTATATAAACTGGAGAAGGGTCACCTATGGTGGAAAATTTTAAGAATATAAGAACTCAGAGATGGTATAATAATCTCATAATGCCCTATGTTATAAAGATGTTTAATAAGATTAGATAA
This sequence comes from Lepidochelys olivacea, assembly GCF_965140295.1. Lineage (NCBI taxonomy): Eukaryota > Metazoa > Chordata > Testudines > Cheloniidae > Lepidochelys > Lepidochelys olivacea. Next base: position 65,125,396 of record NC_140416.1, on the reverse strand, counting down.
AGCTTGGTTCTTAAGAATATATAAAAAGACACCTCCCCAACACAACAGGGTACTAACATGTCCATGAAGGAAGTAAGATCTGCTCAGGCTTCCACAGTTAGAGGGGACATAGTGACAATGGAGCAGTGCACAGGAAGGGAAACAAGAAATCAGAAACAGATGATAAATATTGTTACATGTTTTAATATAAAAGAGTATATTAACATAAAATGTTGGGCACAGAATTTTAAAATTTACAGTAAATCAGACTTAGGGTCAGGGCACAACAATATAGGTGTTAAAGAAAGGAAAAACAATATATGTGGTAGCGTTAAAATTATTGTGTGTATGATGGGTACTATATCTAAAATGTCTTATTTAAAGAAGAGGAGTAAATGTAACGGAGACCTGGCATCTAGCTGGAGGGTCTCACTGCCTTTAACAAAGAGTAATAAACTTGGTAACAGAAGATGTGGTACTCATGAGTGAGTTTATTAATCTCATGACTGTTAATGTGAAGGGGATGAACAATCTAACAAAAAGAAAAGAGGTATACTGCTCACTGAAAAAAAGGATTTTCCTAGTAAAGTCTATTTATAGGAAACACACTTGAAGAAATATGATGATAAACACCCAAATACTTCTTGGACACAGCTATTGTATGTCTCTACAGGGAAATTAGTAGAAGAGCAGTGGCAATTCTCTTTACTAAACACTTCCCTTTTATTATTTCAGCACAACTCATAGATATGGAGGACAGATATATTTTAATTAGGCTTGGAAGGATTAGATTTTTATTGGTACAATGTTGATAAACATCAATTTCATTTTACCCACACAAACCAAGGGAAAAATATTTCCATCAAGAATAATCAAAATGTACAGATAGGCAAAGTAAGAAAAATGCTGCTTGAGAATTTATTAGAGTTTGGTTTAAGGATATTTACTTTTCATATGTTGATAATTTGTGTTTTAATGGTTATAAAGCTTTAACATTTTGAATCTCAACATCTACTGTCATTAAATAATTGTCTGACTCCCACATGGTCTCATACCCCCTGAATAATTTTCCGTAACTCTGAAAATGTAAGTCAGTAAAAATCTAAAAAAAACCCTAAAATCCATAATTTTGCAAAATTGTAAAAATGTAATTAGATAAAAATCAGAAAAAATGCTTAAAAATAACCATCAGTATCTGTCAAAATTAAAACAAATACAAATTGAATTCTGACAAGCCTAATTTTAATTAAGGGGCCCTTCTCATCTTAGCCAAGGTATGTGCTCCCAACCAAGATCAAGCTTTTTTTTCTGATCAATTTTTTATGGATTTAGGAAGTTTCACGGAAGGGGATATTTTTCTGGGGGAGATTTTAATGAAGTGCTTAATTCCACTTTGGATCAATCGAATGTACACAGAGGGCATTCAAGAGGAGCAAGAGCAAATTTGTCGTAGAAAATGAGGATCTGGAGGATGTCCGTCAGATGAATGTGGACATCCGAAACTACTATTCTGCTACTCATGGATCTTATGCCAGGATTGATATGATTTTAGTTCTTGCACCTTGGCTAATTTGGTCAAAAAAGATAATCTGGGATTTATAACTTGGTCTGATCATACCCCTTCATATATTAGAATAAAAGACTGGATGGATCGAGTGGAAAAACAAAGATCCTTGGCAGTAGACTGGAGCTTTTCTGGATAACCCCATTTGAATTCAAAAACTGGTAAAAAATCAGAAATATATAGAAGAAAATAATAAGGAAGAGATCAATTAAAGTATTTTCTGGGAAGCTGGAAAGGTAGTAATGAGGGGGTGCTTAAAAATAAAGTACCCTACCTCAACCCAGAAGTATTAGTCATCTTGTTATGGCTGAAAACATTATTCATTAAGTCCCAAAATCAGTATTTGTATACAATAGCTCTTTATAAGAAAAGGTTTGCAGCAAACTTCCTAAAATACAACTGTGTATCTTCTCTGCTGCAGTTTGCATCTAATGAGGTCTCAGCTCAAATATTTACAACTTTTTTATAGAAGCTGTGGCATTCTGGAGGAACATATTTGGAGATGTATTACTGCATTTTGCTTTTTCTGCCAAGTGCAATACAGGTGTCCAAAACCTTGACTGCCCTGGGAAACCACTTTTTAATTCTTAGCAGCCAGTTTGACAAGTGCTTCTGAAATTAACTTCTATAACAATTTGAGGAAATGGTACAGTGTAGACAGAAGCCCTATTGACACAGTTAAAACAACTGAGTTTTACAGCCACTGTTACACTTTGATGTGGTTGAACCTGGTTCTAAAGCCTTTTTTTATCAGAACTACATGAAGAGAAAGACAGTATTATAGCCAGGTTAAGGAGGACCATCTGCTTTAGCAGATTTCATTTAAAAAGCAGAGATAGGTTTAAAGAGTTAAATAGCACTCTGCAAGCAAAATTTAAGAGACCTTTGTTTCTTCTGATAAGAAAAGAAGTGCTTCCAAAATTATCTTGATCTTTGCTGGACTGATGGCCAATTCCAAAGGAAGACTGTAATATCTGACCCCTGGATAGTCTATAAGATTTTGTTTGGAAATAAATTGTTTTGAGCTCAGAGACCTGGGCAGGGACTTTGTGGATTTCATTTTTTCCCAAAACTTGTCTTCTGAAGGCATAGACCCTTAGGTCTGAGTCAGACAAATTCACAGTTTTAGCCTGGGCCTTGACGGTAAGACTACAACTCCTGATCCAGGAACATCTCTTAAGGGATACAGATGTATCCAAGGCCATTGTGACTGAAATATCAAAGGAAGCCCTAAGGTAATGTTTGGATGCCCTCTGGTCTTCCCCGAAAAATTCCAGAAACTCCTTTTTTTGTCCTCAGGAATGTACTAGTTTTAAGTGAAAGGTTATATCTGGCCATAACTACCCAATAATTAGAACCTTTTAAAACTAGAGTAGCCAAGGAATAACCTTTCATCAAAAACAGATCCAGTCACTTAGAATGCCTGTTCATCGGGACTAAGGCAGAGGTTTTCAAACTGCGGGTCACGACCCAGTACTGGGTCGTGGAATGTAAGGCACTGGGTCACGGCGGCTGTGGTCAGCACCGCTGACTGGACTGTTAAAAGTCCCGTCAGCGGTGCTGCCTGGCTAAGGCAGGCTCGTCCCTACCTGTTCTGACATTGCGCTGCACCCCAGAAGCAGCCAGCAGCAGGTCCGGCTCCTATGCAGGGCAGCCACAGGGCTCCGCATGCTGCCCCCACCCCGAGCACCAGCTCCACACTCCCACTGGCCTGTGGACGAGAGCCACTTGTGTGCCTCTACCTAGGAACCGGACTTGCTGATGGCTGCTTCCGGGGAGCAGCGCAGTCCGCGGTGCCAGGACAGGCAGGAAGCTTGCCTTAGCATCCCCGATGTGCCACTCACGGGGAGCCACCCAAGATAAACCCGCACCCCAACCCTTCTCCCCAATCCCCTGCCCTGAGCTCCCCCCAAACTCAGAGCCCCCTCCTGCACCCAAACCCTTCATCCCCAGCCCCACCCCAGAGTCTGCACCCCCAGCCCAGAGCCCTGACCCCCTCCCACACCTCAGAGCCCCTCCCACACCCTGAACCCCTCATTCCCAGCCCCACCCTGCAGCTCTCACCCCCTGCACCCCAAACCCTTCATCCCCAGCTCCGTTGGATCACGGGCATCAACAATTTTCTTCAAATGGGTCGACAAAAAAAAAGTTTGAAAACCACTGGATTAAGATAATGTCTTCTATTGGACCAACTTCTGTTGGTGAGAGAGACAAGCTTTAAAGCCACTTGGTTGAATAACAGATATTACCTCACCCACTTCATCCCTCTAATATCAAGGGACCGACTCAGCTACAACTACACTCCATACATAGGGAGGGAAGACACCTTCATAGCTCCAAATGTCTTATTTATTATAGCAGAAACCACAAGTGAGCCTAGGATAGGATGCTTAAGGAATATAACAATCTATCCATGGGAACCGGTCATTAAAGAGAAAAAGCACGACTTCACTGAATATTAGATACCCAGCTTTTGTGGGTAAATATATATTAGAATATAGGTCTTGACAAACAAACCTGATTTCATTCTTTGATAAGATTATTATTAATAATAATAGGGCTGTCAAGTGATTAAAAAATTAATTGCAATTAATCTTAGTTTGAATCGCACTGTTAAACAATATTAGAATACCATTAATTTAAATATTTTTGGGTTTTCTATATTTTCAAATATAGGGTTAGGGCTGCGGGCTCTGGAATTCTGCCGGGTGTGTGGCTCAGGGTTTCAGCCCCTCTAGAGGTGTGGGGATACGGGCTCCAACCTGGCATGGGGGTTCAGCCCAGCATAGGGCTTGGGGCTCCAGCCTCTTCCCCACCCCCGCCACCTGCTGGGAAGCTGCAGGCTGGGGCTGGGGCTGGGGCTGCTCCAGCTCCTCCGCCACCTCCAGAGCTGGGCTGCTTCAGCACACACACACCCCTCCAGCACTGAGGGCTGAGGCTTCAGCCCACCGGAGCCAATACCTCCCGCCCTACCCAAAGGTAGGCAATTAATGCCTTAAAAAAATCAACATATTAATTTTGCTTTCAGTTATTCACAGGCATTAACTATGATTAGCTGACAGTCCTAAATAATAATAATGTTTATTACAGTAGTGCCTAAGGACCAAGCAAGAATGGGGCCCCATTTTCCTAAGCAATATACAAACAAAAGTACAAACAAAGGAAGCAGATTGTAAGCTATTCAAGGCAGCTACTATATAAATAGACATACCAGACACAGGGTGGGGGAAAAGGACAGAACACAAGCAGAGTGAACTTTGTGATGGCAGCAAACATCATGTTAGTCCCATGATTTTTTGGGGTGGGGGGTTAAAGGGAATAAGTTAAATGGAAAGCAAACTGAAGGGAGAGCGGACATGGAAGAGAAGGGAGATACGGCAAACAGGGCAGGGCAGAGGAGAATAAGAGCAGCAGGGTGAAGTGAATCTGAGGTGAAGTGACTGTGAGGGAGGGATAGGGGGAGCACTAGAACAAGCAGCCAATCAGCACAGGACAGATAAAGTCCAGTCAAAAGCATAGAAAGTTCTATGAATGTCTGAAGGTCACTGCTTTGGCTGCTTCTGCAGCTGCTCTTACCTGAAATCTCTGACTGGGTCCTCCCAGAGTTTTCCCCCTAATGCCACATGGTACAAAGGAAGGGAAGCATCACATGGGTCCTAATGCCCCATGGGGGGTGGGGGGTCTCCCTTGTATAGTTCTGGGTCCAGGAATGTGCTGGAGGTACCCGTTGGATCCCATTTTTAACCTTCTCCCCCTCAGCCCTGGTCTACACTAGGAGTTGAGGTCAAATTTAGCAGCATTAAATCGATTTAACCCTGCACCTGTCCACACGACGAAGCCCTTTTTTTCAACTTAAAGGGCTCTTAAAATCGATTTCCTTACTCCACTCCCCCGAAAAGGGGATTAGCTCTGAAATTGGCCTTGCCGGGTCAAATTTGTGGTACTGTGGATGCAATTCGACGGTATTGGCCTCCGGGAGCTATCCCAGAGTGCTCCATTGTGACCACTCTGGACAGCGCTCTCAACTCAACATACTGGCCAGGTAGACAGGAAAAGGCCCGCAAACTTTTGAATTTCATTTCCTGTTTGGCCAGCGTGGCAAGCTGCAGGTAAGTGCAGAGCTCATTAGCAGAGGTGACCATGATGGAGTCCCAGAATCACAAAAGAGCTCCAGCATGGACCGAATGGGAGGTACGGGATCTGATCGCTGTATGGGGAGAGGTAATCCGTGCTATCAGTACTCCGTTCCAGTTTTCGAAATGCCAAAACATTTGTCAAAATCTCCCAGGGCATGAAGGACAGAGGCCATAACAGGGACCTGAAGCAGTACTGCGTGAAACTTAAGGAGCTGAGGAAAGCCAACCAGAAAACCAGAGAGGCAAACGGCCGCTCCAGGTCAGAGCCCAAAACATGCTGCTTCTATGATGAGCTGCATGCCATTTTAGGGGGTTCAGCCACCACTACCCCAGCTGTGTTGTTTGACTCCTTCAATGGAGATGGAGGCAACAAGAAAGCAGGTTTTGGGGACGAAGAAGATGATGATGATGATGAGGTTGTAGATAGCTCACAGCAAGCAAGTGGAGAAACTGGTTTTCCCGACAGCCAGGAACTGTTTCTCACCCTGGACCTGGAGCCAGTACCCCCCAAACCCACCCAAGGCTGCCTCCCAAACCCTCCAGGCGGAGAAGGGACCTCTGGTGAGTGTACCTTTTTAAATAGTATACATGGTTCAAAAGCAAGAGTGTTTAATGATTAATTTGCCCTGGCATTCACGGCCAGTACAGCTACTGGAAAAGTCTGTTAATGTGTCTGGGGATGGAGCGGAAATCCTCCAGGGACATCTCCATAAATCTCTCCTGAATGTACTCCCAAAACCTTTGCAAAAGGTTTCTGGGGAGGGCAGCCTTATTCCATCCACCATGGTAGGACACTTTACCACGCCAGGCCAGTAGCACGTAGTCGGGAATCATTGCAGAACAAAGCACTGCAGTGTATGTTTGCTGGCGTTCAAACAACATCCATTCTTTATCTCTCTGTGTTATCCTCAGCAATGTGATATCATTCATGGTCACCTGGTTGGAATAGGGTGCTTTTCTTAAGGGGACATTCAGAGGTGCCCATTCCTGCTGGGCTGTTTGCCTGTGGCTGAACAGAAATGTTCCCCGCTGTTAGCCACGGGGAGGGGGGAGGGACTAGCCACATGGTGGGCAGAGGCAAAATGTGACCTTGTAACGAAAGCACGTGTTATGTATGTAATGTTAACAGCAAGGTTTACCATGAAAGAATGTATTCATTGTTCTATAAAATGTGTCTTTTTAAATACCACTGTCCCTTTTCTTTTCTCCACCAGCTGCATGTGTTTCAAGGATCTTCTCCTTCCCAGAGGCTAGCGAAGATTAGAAGGCGAAAAAAACGCACTCACGATTAAATGTTCTCTGAGCTCATGCTGTCCTCCCACACTGACAGAGCACAGACCAATGCATGGAGGCAGACAATGTCAAAGTGCAGGAAAGCACAAAATGACCGGAAGGAGAGGTGGCAGGCTGAAGAGAGTAAGTTGAGGGCTGAAGCTGAAAGGTGGTGCCAGCGTGATGACAGGAGGCAGGATTCAATGCTGAGGCTGCTGGAGGATCAAACTAATGCGCTCCAGCGTATTGTTGAGCTGCAGGAAAGGCAGCAGGAGCACAGACACTACAGCCCCTGTGTAACCAACCGCCCTCCTCCCCAAGTTCCATAGCCTCCTCACCCAGACGCCCAAGAACGCGGTGGGGGGGGCCTCCAGCCACCCAGCCACTCCACCCCAGAGGATTGCCCAAGCAACAGAAGGCTGGCATTCAATAAGTTTTAAAGTTTTAAACTTTTAAAGTGCTGTATGGCCTTGTCCTTCCCTCCTCCACCACCCCTCCCAGGCTACCTTGGCAGTTATCCCTCTATTTGTGTGATGAATTAATAAAGAATGCATGAATGTGAAGCAACCATGACTTTATTGCCTCTGCAAGCAGTGATCGAAGGGAGGAAGGGAGGGTGGTTAGCTTACAGTGAAGTAGAGTGAACCAAGTTGGTGGGGTGGGGGTCATCAAGGAGAAACAAACAGAACTTTCACACCGTAGCCTGGCCAGTCATTAAACTGGTTTTCAAAGCTTCTCTGATGCGCACCGCGCCCTCCTGTGCTCTTCTAACCACCCTTGTGTCTGGCTGCGCGTAACCAGTGGCCAGACCATTTGCCTCAACCTCCCACCCCACCATAAACGTCTCCCCCTTACTCTCAAAGATATTGTGGAGCGCATAACAAGCAGTAGTAACAGTGGGAATACTGGTTTCGCTGAGGTCTAACTGAGTCCGTAAACTGCGCCAGCGCGCTTTTAAACGTCCAAATGCACATTCTACCACCATTCTGCACTTGCTTAGCTTGTAGTTGAACAGCTCCTGACTACTGTCCAGGCTGCCTGTGTACGGCTTCATGAGCCATGGCATTAAGGGGTAGGCTGGGTTCCCAAGGATAACTATAGGCATTTCAACATCCCCAACAGTTATTTTCTGGTCTGGGAATAAAGTCCCTTCCTGCAGCTTTTGAAACAGACCAGAGTTCCTGAAGATGCGAGCTTCATGTACCTTTCCCGGCTATCTCACGTTGATGTTGGTGAAACGTCCCTTGTGATCCACCAGTGCTTGCAGCACTATTGAAAAGTACCCCTTGCGGTTTATGTACTCGCCGGCTTGGTGCTCCGGTGCCAAGATAGGGATATGGGTTCCGTCTATGGCCCCACCACAGTTAGGGAATCCCATTGCAGCAAAGCCATCCACTATGATCTGCACATTTCCCAGGGTCACTACCCTTGATATCAGCAGATCTTTGATTGCGTGGGCTACTTGCATCACAGCAGCCTCAACAGTAGATTTGCCCACTCCAAATTGATTCCCAACTGACTGGTAACTGTCTGGTGTTGCAAGCTTCCACAGGATTATTGCCACTCGCTTCTCAACTGTGAGGGCTGCTCTCATCTTGGTATTCTTGCGCCTTAGGGCAGGGGAAAGCAAGTCACAAAGTTCTATGAAAGTGTCTTTATGCATGCAAAAGTTTTGCAGCCACTGAGAATCGTCCCAGACCTGCAACACTATGTGGTCCCACCAGTCTGTGTTTGTTTCCCGGGCCCAGAATCGGCGTTCCACCGCATGAACCTGCCCCATTAGCACCATGATGCCCACATTGCCAGGGCCCATGCTTTGAGAGAAGTTTGTGTCCATGTCCTCATCACACTCGTCACCACGCTGACATTGCCTACTCACCCAGTTTTGCTTTGCCAGGTTCTGGTGCTGCATATACTGCTGGATAATGCGCGTGGTTTTTAATGACAGGTTTCAGAGTTTTTAATGTGCTCCTAATTGCCAAAGTGATCTGAGCGGGCTCCATGCTTGCCGTGGTATGGCGTCTGCACAGAAAAAAGGCGCGGAACGATTGTCTGCCGTTGCTCTGACGGACGGAGGGGCAACTGACAACATGGCTTACAGGAATTAAAATCAACAAAGGGGGTGGCTTTACATCAAGGAGAAACAAAAACAACTGTCACATAGAATGGCCCCCTCAAGGATTGAACTCAAAATCCTGGGTTTAGCAGGCCAATGCTCAACCCACTGAGCTATCCCTCCCCCCAGTATTTCAGGCAGGACTGAATCTCCATTAAACTTTTCAAGGTGCCCCTGACAGACCTCACCAAAACGATTGTCAGCCATTGATTTCACGGCGGGAGGGAGGGGGAGCAAATGAATACAAAACAAATCTGGTGTATTTCTTGTTTTGATCCACTCCATCTATCTTTTACATCTTTGGCTGGCAGCCGACGGTGCAGTAGGACTGCTAGCCATCCTCATCTCCTGCCTGCTCGCCATAAGACGGTACAATAGGACTGCTGGCAGGACTAAAGAGAATGACCTGGTCGAGTCACTCCTATTTTAGTCCCTGCGCCCATGTCTGCCCAGGTGCTCCTGACCAACTTTACCGAGACGGCCAGGAGCACCTCGGACATGACAACAATGGCTATCAGGCCTATTGCACAGTCTGCTGCCACGAGGCAATGGGTTGCTGCTGTGTAGCAATGCAGTACCGAGTCTGCCAGCACCCAGGAAACGTACGGTGACAGTGAGCTGAGCGGGCTCCATGCTTGCCATGGTATGGCGTCTGTACAGGTAACTCAGGAAAAAGGTGCGAAACGATTGTCTGCCGTTGCTTTCACGGAGAGAGGGAGGGAGGGCCTGACGACATGTACCCAGAACTACACACGACAATGTTTTTGCCCCATTACGCATTGGGATCTCAACCCAGAATTCCAATGGGCGGCAGAGACTGTGGGAACTGTGCAATAGCTACCCACAGTGCAACGCTCTGGAAGTCAATGCTAGCCTCGGTACTCTGGAAGCACTCCACCGAGTTAATGTACTTAGAGCATTTTGTGTGGGGACATACACAATCAACTATATAAAAACGATTTCTAAAAAAACTACTTCTATAAATTCAACCTAATTTCGTAGTGTAGACATACTTTCAGTGCAGCAGTCCTTGCTTTGGCTGCTGTTGCAGTCACTCCTACTGGTTTGGCTGATAAAGGCAAATGCATAAGGGTAATATACTTAGCCTTTTGTACGGCATTTGACTTAGGCTCACACAACATTCTGATTACAAAATTTGCACTATATAGTATCAATAAAGCACACATTAAATGGATTAAGAACTGTCAGTTCTCAAAAACAGAAGTCAATGGCAAATCATCATCTAATGAGGATATTTCTAGCACGGGGTGGGCAAACTACAGCCTGCAGGTCAGATCCGGCCCGCTAGCTGTTTTGAGCTGGCCCTCAAACTCTTGCTGGGGAGCGGAGTCTGGGGCTTGCCCCACTCCGGCACTCTGGTGCTCCAGCTCGGGAGCAGGGCCAGGGGCCTGGAAGCAGCTGCACAGCCCTGCTCTGGCACTCCAGCTAGGGCACAGGGTCGGGGGTCACTCCACATGGCTCCTGGAAGCTGTGGCATGGCCCCCCTCTGGCACTCCAATGGGAGCTGCAGGGGCGGTGCCTGCGGACAGGGCAGTGCCTGCGGACGGGGTAGCATGCAGAGATGCCTGGCTGCGCCTCCGCATAGGGGCCAGAAAAGGGACATGCCACTGCTTCCGGGAGCCGCTTGAAGTAAGCGCCACCTGGAGCCTGCACACCTGAGCCTCTCCCCATGCCCCAACCCACTGCCCCAGCCCTCCAAACCCCTCAATGCCAGCCCAGAGCACCCTCCTACACCCCAAACTCCTCAGCCCCACCCCAGAGCCTGCACCCCCAGCCAGAGCCCTCACCCCCCCCGCAGCACTCCACTCTGGAGGCCCCCCCCCGAACTCCTCATTTCTAGCCCCACCCTGGAGCCCACACCCCCAACCAGAGCCCTTACCCCCTCCCGCACCCCAACCCCAATTTTCTGAGCATTCATGGCCTGCCATACAATTTCTATTCCCACATGTGGCCCTCAGGCCAAAAAGTTTGCCCACCCCTATTCTAGTGGTATTCCACAGGGATCAGTATTTGGCCTGATGCTATTTAACATTTTCATTAATGATCTGGAAATAAATATAAAATCACTGCTGATAAAATTTGCGGATAACATAAAGATTGGCTGAGTGGTAAATAATTATGAGAATACAGCATTCATACATAGTGAACTGGATCACTTGGTAAGCTGGACCTGTTCAAACAAAATGTGCTTTAATATAACCAAATGCAATATTATACATCTAGGAACAAAGAATTTGGCCATTCCTACAGAATAGGTGAATGTATCCTAGAAAGCAGTGATTCTGAAAATGATTTAGGGGTCTTAGTGGACAAGCAACTCAACATGAGCTCCAATACAATGCTGTCGCAACAAGAGCTAATACAATCCTTGGGTATATAAACAGGGGAATAGCGAGTAGGAGTATGGAGGTGATTTTGCTTCTGTACATAGCATTGGTGAGACAGATACTAGAATACTGCACACCGCTCTGGTGCGCACATTTTAAAGAGGAAGTTGAAAAACTGGACAGGGTGCAGAAAACAGTCATAAAACGATTTGAGGGCTGGAGAAAATGGCTTACAGTGAGAGAGCTCAATAGGTTTAGATTATCAAAAAGAAGACTGAGAGGTGACTTGATTACAGTGTATAACAACCATCAAAGGGAGAAAATACTAGGTATTAAAGAGCTCTTTAATTTCATGGAGAAAGGCTTCACAAGAAGCAATGGCTAGAAGTTAAAGACAGACAAATTCAAATAGGAAATTAGGCACAATTTTTATTTATTTAATTTATTTATTTAAACAGTGAGGGTAATTAATCACTGGAACAAACAATAAAGGGAAGTGGTGGATTCTCCATCTCTTGTTGTCTTCAGATTAAGACTGAATGCCCTTCTAGAAGATATGCTTTAACAAAACAGAAGATATTGGGCTCAATACAGAGGGTTAGATGATTGGGTGAAATTTAATGGCCTGTGATATACAGGAGGTAAGACTAGATGATCTAATGGTTGCTTCTGCCCCTAAAATCTATGAATTAATTTATTAATCTAGAACAAAACAAAAAATGATCAGGGGCTATCTGATACAAAAAATATTTTTTTAAATAAACTATTTCCCATATAAGCACATTTTCAGTATGTATAGTACAATTTATCTCGGATTAGACTTGCTCTGGATAGTCCAAGAATGTGTTCATTTTAGAGGAAATTATTTCAAAATGTAAACCCCACAGAGTTTAGAAGAAAGGCTGAAACCATACAAAGAGGAGTAGGTATAACATATTTTCCTTCTCTGTTGGAAGTAGTGCCAAATGGAGTGTGCTGTGTACCTTCAGAAGCTGGTGGAATCATCTCAACAGCAGAAAGGAAGGGGCTGGGCCTGTAATATCCTTACTGCTCTCTGTGGCTTCCACAGATCTCATGTTGTGTGTGAAATCTTCCAACTGAGGCCTTAAGGGAGGCAGAGGAGGAGGAGGAAATAACTGAACTCCATAGTCAGGAGTAGTAGCTCCTGGTGCAGGCTCTGGGGCAGAGGTGGGCAAACTACGGCCCGTGGGCCACATCCAGGGGGTTGGATAGAAGGCGGGGAGTTTGGGGTGGTGGTCAGCGGGCAGGGTGTGGATAGGGGGCAGGGCGGTCAGAGGGCGGGGTCCTGGGGGGTTGAATGGCGGCGGAAGGGGGCAGTCAGGAAGGAAAGGAGGGGTAGGATGGGGCGGCGGGGGGCAGTTAGGGGCGGGATGTCCGGGGGCGGTCAGGGAGAAGGGCGGTTGGATGGGGCAGGGGTCCCAGGGGGTAGTCAGGAAGGAGAGGGGAGGTTGGATGGGGCAGGGGGTCCAGGGGTGGTCAGGGGGCAAGAAGCAGCGGGGGGTCAGATAAGGGTCAGGGGAAGCACAGCCTCCCCTAACTGGCCCTCCACACAACTTCAGAAACCCGATGCGGCCCTCAGGCCAAAAAGTTTGCCCGCCCCTGCTCTGGGGATTTAGGCACAATCTTGTCCCTAGCATATTACCTTTCTGGAGTCATGCACCTCATGGAAAAAGAAGATGCCACTTACCAGTGGAGCTCGCTTCTCTGATCCTGCCTCCTTACTTTTGTGTCCTGGAAGCTGGTCAAAGGCACCCCCTACCCATGCTGGGCTGCTGAGGAGGAAATTGCTTCCTGCCCACAGAAACAGCAAATCTCCCCGTCAAGACCCAGACCTTTCCTTTTGCATTTGTTTGGCTTTTTCAGCCTTGCTTTCTCCCTAGGCAGCTGTAGGAACACAGACATTACAACATCTCAACATGGAAATAGATGAGGGAGAAAAACTACCCAAAAGGCAGATAAGGTCCCAGCTGAAATTTAGATTGCCAAATTTTTGGCTAACAATTTAAATAAAATTCTGGAATTTTCCTTAAAAGAGCTCTACAGCAACGAGGCCTGGTTATGCCTGCCTCCTGCTGCAGAGGCAGAAAAAAAACTTGGCAGGAGCTTCACAGGGTGAAGTATTCACCTAATGAAAGAAAATGACTGGCGTGGTTGCACTTTTCTTTAAGAAAAGCAATATTAAATATTCATTATTTAAATAGATTTCTTACCATTGATTTTGTGATTGAAACCTGTGATTTAAGTCATTTGTTTTTAAATTTAAGACAATACACCCTTGTCCCATGGAAATGCCTCTCATCTAACTACTTTCTTCTACGTCTTCTTTCCTCTCTGCCCCTTCCACCAACACAAGAACAACTACTGTCCCCACAGAGTTGAGCTCATTAATGCCAGTTTGTATTCCTCAACTGTCTTTTGGATAAATATAGAATCATAGAACTGGAAGGGATCTCGAGAGGTCATCTAGTCCAGTCCCCCACACTCAAGGCAAGACTAAGTATGATCTTTCCAGACCATCCCTGACAGGTGTTTGTCCAACTGCTCTTAAAAATCTCCAATGATGGAGATTCCACAACCTCCATAGGCACTTTATTCCAGTGCTTAACCACTCTGACAGTTAGGAAGTTTTTCCTAATGTCCAACCTAAACTGCCCTTGCTGAAATTTAATCCCATTGCTTCTTGTCCTATCCTCAGAGGTTAAGAAAAATAATTTTTCTCCCTCCTCCTTGTAACCATCTTTCATGTACTTGAAAACTGTTATCATATCCCGACTCAGTCTTCTCTTCTCCAGACTAAACAAACCCAATTTTTTCAATCTGCCCTCATAGGTCATGTTTTCTAGACCTTTAATCATTTTTGTTGCTCTTCGCTGGTGGACTTTCTCCAATTTGTTCACATCTTTCCTGAAAAGTGGCGCCCAGAACTGGACACAATACTCCAGTTGAGGCCTAATCAATGCAGAGTAGAGCGGAAGAATTACTTCTTGAGTCTTGCTTACAGTACTCCTGCTAATACATCCCAGAATGATGTCTGCTTTTTTTGCAACAGTTGACCCATATTTAGCATATTTAGCAAACCAGCTGAGCAGCGAACAGCAGAGCGGCTAACAGAAGGAGTTTGCCTGGGAGTTCGCCTGAGGAGAGCCTGCTGAGGCTTACATCTGGCTGGCTTATCTGAGCAGTTACTACAACTCCTGAGTGAGCTTGTAGAAGGAAGGTAATATGGATGGGGGATGTTCAGCTGTTGTGACCTGCACTGGATGTGCCATGGTTGTCTTTCTTCCACAGGACAGAAGCGACTTTGTCTGTACAAAGTGCAAGCTGGTCTCCATATTGGAAGAGAAGGTTCAAGGTCTGGAGCAACAGGTATTGACCCTGCATTGCATAAGAGAAACTGAAGATTTCCTGGACAGACGTCAGGATATGCTTCTACGGGCACAATGTTCTGAAGATTCAGAGCAGGCTGCGCAGCGGGGACAGGAGAATGGTGAAGAAATTTGGCAGCATGTGACCTCCAGAAGAAGAAAGGGGAGCGTCCATGTACCAGCAACGCAGATACAGGTAAGTAACCGTTTTCATGTTCTCTCCACAGGTACTAATGCGGAGAGTGGACTAGATGATACACCTGAGGGAAGAGAACAGAAGGAGACTCCGCCGATTGGAAGGCATGAGATGCACTGTCCTAGGGTTGGGGGTTCCACGACCACCGCTCCCAAGAGAAGGAGGCGGGTAGTGGTGGCCGGGGACACTCTCCTCAGGGGGACTGAGTCATCTATCTGTCGCCCCGACCGGGAAAACCAAGAAGTCTGCTGCTTGCCAGGAGCTAAGATTCGTGATGTGACGGAGAGACTGCCAAGACTCATCAAGCCCTCGGATCGCTACCCCTTCCTGCTTCTCCACGTGGGCACCAATGATACTGCCAAGAATGACCTTGAGCGGATCACTGCAGACTACGCGGCTCTGGGAAGAAGGATAAAGGAGTTTCAGGCACAAGTGGTCTTCTCATCCATCCTCCCCGTGGAAGGAAAAGGCCTGGGTAGAGACCGTCGAATATTGGAAGTCAACTAATGGCTACGCAGGTGGTGTCAGAGAGAAGGCTTTGGATTCTTTGACCATGGGATGGTGTTCCAAGAAGGAGGAGTGCTAAGCAGAGACGGGCTCCACTAATGAAGAGAGGGAAGAGCATCTCCGCAAGCAGGCTGGCTAACCTAGTGAGGGCGGCTTTAAACTAGGTTCACTGCAGGAAGGAGACCAAAGCCCTGAGGTAAGTGGGAAAGTGGGATACTGGGAGGAAGCATGAGCAGGAGCGCATGAGAGGGGACGGCTCCTGCCTCATACTGAGAAAGAGGGGTGATCAGTGGGTTATCTCAAGTGCCTATACACAAATGCAAGAAGCCTGGGAAACAAACAGTCCTGGCACAGTCAAGGAATTTTGATGTGATTGGAATAACAGAGACTTGGTGGGATAACTCACGTAACTTCAGTACTGTCATGGATGGATATAAACTGTTCAGGAAGGACAGGCAGGGCAGAAAAGGTGGGGGAGTAGCACTGTATGTAAGAGAGCAGTATGACTGCTCAGAGCTCAAGTATGAAACTGCAGAAAAACCGGAGAGTCTCTGGATTAAGTTTAGAAGTGTGAGCAACAAGGGTGATGTCGTGGTGGAAGTCTGCTATAGACCGCTGGACCAGGGGGATGAGGTGGACGAGGCTTTCTTCCGGCAACTAACGGAAGTTACTAGATCGCAGGCCCTGGTTCTCATGGGAGACTTCAATCACCTTGATATCTGCTGGGAGAGCAATGCAGCGGTGCACAAACGATCCAGGAAGTTTTTGAAAAGTGTAGGGAACAATTTCCTGGTGCAAGTGCTGGAGGAACCAACTAGGGGCAGAGTTCTTCTTGACCTGCTGCTCACAAACCAGGAAGAATTAGATGGGAAAGCAAAAGTGGATGGGAACCTGGGAGGCAGTGACCATGAGATGGTCGAGTTCAGGATCCTGACACAACGAAGAAAGGAAAGCAGCAGAATACGGACCCTGGACTTCAGAAAAGCAGACTTTGACTCCCTCTGGGAACTGATGGGCAAGATCCCCTGGGAGAATAACATGGGGGGAAAGGAGTCCAGGAGAGCTGGCGGTATTTTAAAGAATCCTTATTGAGGTTAAAGGAACAAACCATCCCGATGTGTACAAAGAATAGTAAATATAGCAGGTGACCAGCTTGGCTTAACAGTGAAATCCTTGCGGATCTTAAACACAAAAAAGAGGCTTACAAGAAGTGGAAGATTGGACAAATGACCAAGGAAGAGTATAACAATGTTGCTCGGGCATGCAGGAATGAAATCAGGAGGGCCAAATTGCACCTGGAGCTGCAGCTAGCAAGAGATGTTAAGAGTAACAAGAAGGGTTTCTTCAGGTATGTTAGCAACAAGAAGAAAGTCAAGGAAAGTGTGGGCCCTTTACTGAATGAGGGAGGCAACCTAGTGACAGAGGATGTGGAAAAAGCTAACGTACTCAATGCTATTTTTGCGTCTGTCTTCACGAACAAGATCAGCTCCCAGACTACTGCACTGGGCAGCACAGCATGGGGAGGAGGTGACCAGCCCTCTGTGGAGAAAGAAGTGGTTCGGGACTATTTATAAAAGCTGGGCGCGCACAAGTCCATGGGGCCGGATGCGTTGCATCCGAGAGTGCTAAAGGAGTTGGCGGATGTGATTGCAGAGCTATTGGCCATTATCTTTGAAAACTCATGGTGATAGGGGGAAGTCCCGGACGATTGGAAAAAGGCTAATGTAGTGCCCATCTTTAAAAAAGGGAAGGAGGAGGATCCGGGGAACTACAGGCCAGTCAGCCTCACCTCAGTCCCTGGAAAAATCATGGAGCAGGTCCTCAAGGAATCAATTCTGAAGCACTTAGAGGAAAGTGATCAGGAACAGTCAGCATGGATTCACCAAGGGCAAGTCATGCCTGACTAATCTAATTGCCTTCTATGACGAGATAACTGGTTCTGTGGATGAAGGGAAAGCAGTGGACGTGTTGTTCCTTGACTTTAGCAAAGCTTTTGACACTGTCTCCCACAGTATTCTTGCCAGCAAGTTAAAGAAGTATGGGCTGGCTGAATGGACTATAAGGTGGATAGAAAGCTGGCTAGATTGTCTGGCTCAACGGGTAGTGATCAATGGCTCCATGTCTAGTGGGCATCCGGTATCAAGTGGAGTGCCCCACGGGTCGGTGAGGAGAGGCTGAGGGAACTGGGATTGTTTAGTCTGCGGAAGAGAAGAATGAGGGGGGATTTGATAGCTGCTTTCAACTACCTGAAAGGGGGTTCCAAAGAGGATGGATCTAGACTGTTCTCAGTGGTAGCTGATGACAGAACAAGGAGTAATGGTCTCAAGTTGCAGTGGGGGAGGTTTAGGTTGGATAATAGGAAAAACTTTTTCACTAGGAGGGTGGTGAAACACTGGAATGCGTTACCTAGGGAGGTGGTGAAATCTCCTTCCTTAGATATTTTTAAGGTCAGGCTTGACAAAGCCCTAGCTGGGATGATTTAGTTGGGGATTGGTCCTGCTTTGAGCAAGGGGTTGGACTAGATGACCTCCTGAGGTCCCCTCCAACCCTGATATTCTATGATTTAGCTTGTGAATCACTATGACCCCCAGAACCCTTTCCACAGTACTCCTTGCTATGCAGTCATTTCCCATTTTGTATGTGTGCAACGGATTGTTCCTTCCTAAGTGGAGAACTTTGAATTTGTCCTTATTGAATTTCATCCTATTTACGTCAGACCATTTCTCCAGTTTGTCCAGATCATTTTGAATTTTAATCCTGTCCTCCAAAGCACTTGTAACCCCTCCCAGCTTGGTATCATCCGCAAACTTTATATAATTGATAACTAAAGGGTCACACACTTTGTAGTTTGTGTAGGCCAACCTTATTGCACACACCAGCAGTTTCTTGCATACTTCCATTCCCTCCATAAGTTCCCTGTGTGCCACTCTCCCATTCCCCTCTATTTCAGGGATTCCTTAAAAGTCCCCCCAATCTCCTCCCTGGCAGGGGTCCTCCATTCTTTCCCCATATCGGCAGCTGTGTGCAAACCCATTCTCACTTCCCCCTATGTCCTCTATTCCACATTCCCCCCATGCCAGGTGCTCTGTGTGACCCCCTTCCTCCCATACTAGGTTCCCCCAACTTCCCCCACCAGGGGTTCTGTGTGCCTCATCATTCCCTCATCCCCCATATTCTGGAGCTCCTTCATTCTCCTCCCCCATGGCAGCAGCTGTCTGTGCTCTCCCATTTCCCTCTTCCCTTCCATGCCTACCATTCCCCCTCCTCCCATACCAGGAACCCCAGATCTCCTGTCTTGCCAAGGGATTGGTGTAGCCCACCCCACTGCCTGGCATGTCCCTTTAGGGGTTTGAAAGGTCCAGGATATGGACTTAAGGGGGATATAGAGAGGAAATGGTCCCAGGTGTTTGGGATGAAATCCTGTCACTGTATCTCTAAGGCTCTAGGGCCAAGAGCCTTGCAGAGAGGGCGGAGCAAGGATCCCTGCTAATTCCCGACTGGCTAGGTGAAAGGGGAGCTTTCACTTCATTCCTTCCTTCCCCCTCCATGCCAGGGCTCTGTCTGCCCTCCATTCCTCCCCCAGTGCTAGGATTCTCTATGCTACCCATCTTCTGCAATCCCTCCATAGCAGGCATCCCCAATCTCCCTCCCACACCCGGGGCTGTGTACACATCCCCCCTTCTCCTCCTCACCTCCCACCATTATTCTTCTTTCTGTCTAGAAATAAATAATTTAGCATGTCAACATGTTAAACTCTATCAGGAGGATGAACACAGGTATTGTTATGTAGGAAGGCATTAACTGGTCCCATCAATCATTTGATCTTTAGACAACTGAAGATGTGCTAAAAGTTCTGGCTGTGCTAATCAAATGGCAGGGGCTCCATCTTTCTCCCATTTTCCCCCTTTCAGTTTTCTGATTTTCCCCAAGTTCAATAGGGTTCTGGCCACTAATGCCTAAAACATTCCTTACATTTTTTAATTGATTGGATGCATTGTTCAAAAGTTATGTTACATACATACAGACAAACAAATACAGAAATGTCACTGAGTTGAGTGTAAAACCTGTGCAAGCTTGGCTACATAAATGAGGCTGCTGATTAGGCATATCAGGCGCACAATTAAGTAGAGTCAGGTGAGTGCTAACAGAAGATATTCTCTTGCCAACTGAGTAAGAACTCATCTCATGGAAGAGTAGTGGGGCTCTGACTCTGAAGTTGTTGAGTAAATTAAGGACATGTCTGTGCTACTAACTTTGGCCGACACAAGTTACATCAGGATACAACTGCCAAAGTTTGTATATTGCTCATGAGCATGCACACTTGACTGCTTGTGATAGTGCTGCACATACTCACTGGGAGTGCTTGTGTCGATGCAAAGTGCAGTGTACCACAAGTAGGTATCCCCATGTGACACACGGTGCCGTGGGCGCAGGGAAATTTTTGCAATGTGCTGTGGGATACAAATGACTTCCTCAGAGATCTCTTGGACTTGTGGGTCAAGTTTCCAGATTTCAACTTTCTCAATCCCATAATGTCATCCTGAACTGATGTGGGGCACCAGATGACACGCATATCCCTATTTTGGCACCAGCCCACCTTGCCACAGAGTACATTAACAGAAAGAGCTACTTTTCTATGGTTATGCAAGTACTGGTGGATCACTGGGGATGGTTCACTGATATCAGTGTAGGCTAATCAAGGAAGGTGCATGATGCTTGCATATTTAAGAACATAGGACTGTTCAGAAAGCTGTAAGTATGGATATTCTTTCCCAACCAGCAGACTACCATTGGCAATACTGAAATGCCAATAGTGATTCCAATGGACCCAGCCTAATCCTTGCTCCCCTGGTTCGTGAAGCCATATGCTGATCACCTTGACAACACCAAGAAAAGATTCAACTACCACCTCAGTAGGTGCAGAATTGGCTGTTGAAAGTGCTTTCGGTAGATTAAACACCACCAGCATTGCTTCACTCACTAGACTGGATCTCAGGGAGTAAACTAACCCAATGATTATAGCTGCCTTTTTTATCCTACATACTATCTGTGAGGCAAAGGGTGAAATGCTTCTCCTGGGGTGGAAAACAGAGATGGAGAAGCTGTCTTTTGACTTTGAACAGCCAGACATAAGAGCCACTGTAAAAGCCCAACATAGAGGTATGCGGTTGAGGGAGACTTTGAAAGAGTATTTTAATGGTCAGCCAGCTTTACGCTGGAAGCTTTGGGTGCTGCGGAGTTATGCAATGCTTGCTGTAGACTTATAAATATGATTGAGTGTTTTCCTGAAGCTATGAATTATGTGGTGCTTGCTATACATTTACAACTATTGTGTGCTTTGAGTACCTCTATGCATTCTGCAACATATTGTGAACTCATAAAGATCATTTTATTCTCCAAAAATAGAAATTTATTGAGTGGCAAAAAAAAGTGCAGAAAAACAATGTGCAAAAAACCACAGGCAATGTAATACAAGCTTTTAACATAAATTAATGGAGTAGAACTTTGAAACTGGAAAGATAGCAAACATTTCTGTTCATTTCAGTGCACAAATGTAGTACATTATTGCTATACATACATCAGTCATGGTTCTCATAAGTCAGTGTATGTGAAGCTGTAGTTTTTCTTGCTGTTCCCTCAGCAGAGCGTGGTAGGGATAAGGATGTAGCCTGAGATGCCACATGTATACTGGCTGTAGGAAGTAGCTATGATAGAGTTCTCTAAGGACTGCAAAAGGTGGGGAACCTGGATTTTTTTGATGTATAGGTCAATCAGGGTAGGCAGTATTTGGATTTGCTGCCTGAGAAGATCCATTATCATAGAATCATAGAATATTAGGGTTGGAAGAGACCTCTAGTCCAACCCCCTGCTCAAAGCAGGATCAACACCAACTAAATCATCCCAGCCAGGGCTTTGTCAAGCCTGGCCTTAAAAGCCCCTAAAAATGGAGATTCCACCACTTCCCTAGGTAACCCATTCTGGTGTTTCACCACCCTCCTAGTGAAATAGTGTTTCCTAATATCCAACCTAGACCTCCCCCACTGCAACTTGAGACCATTTCTTCTTGTTCTGTCATCTGCCACCACTGAGAACAGCCTAGCTGCTGGTAGTTGAAGGCTGCTACCAAACCCCCCCTCACTCTTCTCTTCTGCAGACTAAATAACCCCAGTTACCTCAGTCTCTCCTCATAAGTCATGTGCCCCAGCCCCCTAATCATTTTCATTGCCCTCCACTGGACTCTCTCCAATTTGTCCACATCCCTTCTGTAGTGGGGGGACCAAAACTGGACACAATACTCCAGGTGTGGCCTCACCAGTGCCAAATAGAGGGGAATAATCACTTCCCTCGATCTGCTGCCAATGCTCCTACTAATACAGCCCAATATGCCGTTGGCTTTCTTGGCAGCAAGGGCACTCTGCTAACTCATATCCAGCTTCTCGTCCACTGTAATCCCCAGGTCCTTTTCTGAAGAACTGCTGCTTAGCCAGTTGGTCCCCAGCCAGTAGCAGTGCCTGGGAGTCTTCCTTCTTAAGTGCAGGACTCTCAACTTGTCCTTGTCGAACCTCATCAGATTTATTTTAGCCCAATCCTCCAATTTGTCTAGGTCACTCTGGACCCTATCCCTACCCTCCCGTGTATCTACCTCTCCCCCCATCTTAGTGTCATCTGCGAACTTGCTGAGGGTGCAATTCATCCCATCATCTAGATCATTAATAAAGATGTTGAACAAAACTGGCCCAAGGATCGACCCCAGGGGCACTCCACTTGATACCGGCTGCCAACTAGACATTGAGCCATTGATCACTACCTGTTGAGCCTGACAATCTAGCCAGCTTTCTATCCACTCTATAGTCCATTCATCCAATCCATACTTCTGTAACTTGCCGGCAAGAATACTGTGGGAGACCGTATCAAAAGCTTTGCTAAAGGCAAGATATATCACATCCACCACTTGCCCCATATCCACAGAGCCAGGTATCTCATCATAGAAGGCAATCAGGTTGGTCAGGCATGACTTGCCCTTGGTGAATCCATGTTGACTGTTCCTGATCACCTTCCTGTCCTCCAAGTGCTTCAAAATAGATTCCTTGAGGACCTGCTCCATGATTTTCCCAGGGACTGAAGTGAGGCTGACCAGTCTGTAGTTCCCTGGGTTCTCTTTCTTCCCTTTTTAAAATATGGGCACTATATTTGCCTTTTTCCAATCATCCAGGATCTCCCCCGATCGCCATGAATCTTCAAAGATAATGGCCAATGGCTCTGCAATTATGTCCAAGTGCATCTCCCTCTCCTTTTCCTGCTGGGACTTTCTGCTGTGTACTCTGTCGTTCTCCACACTGTGAATCATATTGACCCTCTAGGCCCTCTATTCACAGTCTGAAGCAAGACTGGCTTGCAGGATCTCAATGAACATGTCCTCCGCAGTCCTCTTCTTTCTCCTCCTCATCAGGGTCAAGCTTTCTGCGGGAGTTGAGGGGGTACCCCTTCAGGCCACCACAGCAGAATCTTCTGTTAAAAACAGACAAATATATTACTGGATTTACAGTCACAACAGAAAGGGAAAAATAATTTTAAGAACTCCCTTCCCTTTAGAACCATAAACACTTTTCATAAGAAATACTTATTAACACTTCAACTTTGGGAACGCCTTTGCATAATTCTGCTCTCCAGCCCCTATCATGGTGAGTATGGACCACCAGGTGTGAGGGGAGGGGAAAGATTTTCTGTTGCATGAAGTAATAAAATTTTGGTCCCTATTCCATGGATATGAATGTTGGGCAATGGCACTGAATATTTGGCACTATTTTCCACAGTGGTGAAGGTTTTAGGTGAGCTCTTGTTCCTGAGGGTCACAAGGGCACAGAGAACGCAGATGCTACTGGTGTCCTGAAGCTGCCCTGGCCCATATGCCACTAGCTTGTTTACTGCAATGGTGCCCGCTGAACTCACTGCAGAGTGGCATGGGAAAGTATCTTACCACGAAAAAAGAAATAAAGTAGCCATCCCTAGAAACCTTAAGTAGAGAATTGCAAAGTACCTCCACAAAAGTTTCACTGAGATCTCTCAGGAGGATAAAAGGAATACTCCTACGTTCCCAAACAAATCTCTCTGCATGGCCCCACTCCTTCACCCCCACACCTAAGTCAACAGGAGAATGAAAAGCAGATGCCAACTCTACCTCTGTTTATTATATTTAACTCATATGAGAAGAGGCAGAAACAATGAAGTGTTGATATCTGTGCTTGTTAACTTGATGATGGGCTGGGCCCCATCTTTACATTTAAGCACTGTAGGGAAAGATGCATGCAAACACTTACCGGAACTCCCTTCCCCTTTATCCATGATCGCCTGGTGGCACTGGCTAGACTGTAACGGAGTCTCAAACAGGATCTGACTCACAGCATGGCTGGAGCTACCTGCCACATCTCCCCACTCCTCCTCTTCTCTGTTCAGAATGAGGGACTCTGCCTCAGACTCCTCTGAGATATCCACAGTGGCCGATGAGGTCTCTGCCAAGTTTAGCATGCAGCTGGTTGTGTGGCTCAGTACCAGATCTATTGTTGGCTTCTCTGGACTTGTAAAATGCCTGGCAAAGTTCCTTCACTTTCATGCAGCACTGCTGCTGGTTCCTGTCATATTCCTTTGCCTGCAACTCCCATGAAATCTGTTCATAGAGGCGCACGTTTCTATGGCTAATCTATAGGTGTGCTTGCGCAGCTTCTACTCCCTACAGGACAAGAAGATCCAATACCTCCTGTCTACTCCAGGCATGGTCAGTTGTACACAAGTGCAAGCTCCCAGGTGTCCTCACCAAGGTGGGCAATCAAGAAAGATGTATTTCAAAAACATATGGGGTTTTTTAAGGTGGGAAAGCTGGTTTCCCATCTCTGTGATCCCTGGGAAATGGAATTTAAAGTTGTGACCAGAGTAGTCACTCTCACAGGAATGGGGTATTGTGGGACAGCTGCTGGAGGACTGTTAGACCATCCAGTGTCTATACTCATAAGCAGGCCGACCATGGCTGGTTCTACTGCATTGCTACAATGGGGCTCTTATATCGTCCAAACACAAATTTGAGCGTAGTCATGCACAAATAGGTCAATTCAAGGTGACTTACATCAACTATGTTGTATAGACAAGGCCGAAGTCTATCACGAGCCTACCTTTACACCTTGTCTTGGACCTTATAAATTCTTGCAGTGGCCTTGAATTTTGCTGAACTACTAAATCATACTAACAAAAACAATCTAATAAATACAAACAGCAAATCTAAAATTAAGAAGATGTAACAGTTTCATAGATATTAAGACCAGAAGAGACCATTCTGATAATCTATTCTGACCTTTTGCATGATATAGGCCACAGTATTTCACCCCAGTAATTCCTGCATCAAGCCCATAATTTTGGCTTACTTAAGGCCTGTCTTGTAAGGTGGCATCCAATCTTGAATTAAAGAATTCAAATGATTGAGAATCTATCATCTCCCTTGGTAAGTTGTTCCAATTGTTAATTACTCTTACAGTTAGAAATTTCCACCTTATTTTCAATCTGAATTTATTTTCAATTTCCATCCATTCAATCTTGTTATGCTTTTGTTTGCTAGATTAAAGAGCTAACTACTATTGAAAAGCTCCCTGTGTTGGTATTTATAGACTGAAAAGTATAAAATGGCAAAAGCAAAAATCGGAACAGTTACTCCATCCTCATTTTGCTTTACTGTACAAAGTTTTTAGAAGGGTCCCAATGTGGACATGAATTTTTAATAATATATTTAAACAGAGTGTAACAGAGCACACAAACAGGACAAAATGTGTATGCGATATAGCTTAATTCGCAACAGTAGAATAGGCTAGCCTGAAAGTTCACCTTTTCATCACGCTCTCCTTCACCCATAGTAGGATCCTATTATCAAAATTAGAAAAAGTGAACCACATTTTAAAATAAATGTACCACTCTTCCATTAGAGATCATATCAATTTTTTCATTTTACTGCAAGCCACACTTGACAAAGCCACTTTATACAAACCCAGGGGTATTATCAGATCTACTATTTTTTAAGTGTGGGTACCTGCCTGCCAACAAAGGAGAGTTTATCCATGTCCCCGGGACTTTTCTGAATTCCATCTCACTTAATAATCCTGGAACAACCACCATAAGATTGAATGTTAGTGTCATTTCTTATTTTAGCCAGGGCAAACACATTCCACAAAAATAAGTCCCCTTCAGAGAGAATGATCAATGAAAGCTTGTTAAGGAAAAGGGAAATTCTGCAGGGTTCTACTATGGCTTTCTGCTGGAGAAATGGAAAGTCTGCAGAAATCTCTGTTTTTGAAGAAAAACAAATTCCACCTTTTGTAAATGTCACTAATTTGAGGAACACTGGAAACTCTAGAAGAGAGTTTTAAAGATGCAGTCCCAGTATACAAATCTGAAAGTAATCTTTTGGCACATATCCATTAAACTGGCAATGGTCTTTTACTTTTATTTATTTTTTTTTTAAACTCACATCATGAAAACAAAACCAGATCCCTTCACTCTCATTGGCCATTTAACCCCTACTGTTTCCATGCATGACAAAACACAATTACAGTAATCTTAGCTGCTATTTGTACCTACTATACTTAAAACATTTTCAGACAAATGTGATTTTTCAAGCTGACAGTATCCCATTAACTTCACAAATACTTGTCTTAAGTACACTCACTGGGACCATTCAAGAGTACAGGTGTACTTTGAAAGGACTGGCTGTTAATAGCTTCTTTTTTTTTTTTGGTTATGTGTAGAAACATACAAAGCAAATACACTGTACATAAATCAAATTAAGTATAAGAAATAAAGCACATTGACAGGTTACAGAAGATGACCTTAAAAGTGATTTTTCACTCTACTGGCTAGCTCAGGGAGCCCTTCATAATAATCTAAAGAAACTAGGTCAGATTTATTGTTACTGACAGGTTTCAGAGTAACAGCCATGTTAGTCTGTATTCGCAAAAAGAAAAGGAGTACTTGTGGCACCTTAGAGACTAACCAATTTATTTGAGCATAAGCTTTCGTGAGCTACTTCCGATGAAGTGAGCTATAGCTCACAAAAGCTTATGCTCAAATAAATTGGTTAGTCTCTAAGGTGCCACAAGTACTCCTTTTCTTTTTTATTGTTACTGTGACACTTCTCAAGTCAATGGAATTACAAATAAGATTAAACTTGTTAACTCTAAAATGTTTTTCTGAATGCTCCCCTGATGAGCCCCAAATTATTCTTCCAAGTTTCTCTGTGAAGAAATGCTCCTCTGTATTTATACCTTACACAGTATCATAATAATATTTGTACAAGGTATACCTTGTGAAGTATCATTTGAAAACTCATAACTAAGGCTGCGAGTATATCACGGAGGTCACAGATTCCATGACTTTCCGGGACTTCTGCAGTGGCTGGTGCTGGCTCAGGGGCTGCCCGAGCAGTCCCAGGGCCAGCAGCAGCAGTTTGGGTGTGTGAGAGGGGGCTCAGGGCTAGGGGCATGGGGTGCTTATCTCAGGGTGGGGGGCTCACCGGATCCCACTGGCATGACCCCTCTACAGATCCTAGGCAGCAGAGGAGTGTGGGGGGTCTCCACGCCATGCACTGGCCATGGCTGCAGGCCCCGCCCCCACAGCTCCCATTGGCTGCAGTTCCTGGCCAATGGGCACTATGGCAGCCGGCATTTGCAGTGGGAATAGCGGAGCCCCTGCCCTTGCACCTGTCTCCGCTGCTGAGGAGCTGCAGGGACGCAGAGCCGGGTAGGAAGCCCCTGGCAGTCCCACCAACCCTCCCAGTGTAAAGTTATGAACTTAATCTGAAATCATGACTGAAGTGTGTTTCCCAGATAAGTATGGGGCATGACTCAACCAGTTTCTCAAAGACTAAGGGCAAGATGACATATCGTCCAGGTGCCAACAAAGCTGATGGGCCATCAGCTATCAAGTGGCCATTCGTTGGCAAGAAAGGGAGGCAAGGACAAAGAGATCTTGCATCTCAGCAAAGAAACAGCATAAGGTCTCCTTCCTCCATCAGACCCCCTCTCTTGTTTCTCAGCCAGAAATGCTTTTTAAAGACGGACTGAAACTCTTAAAAGGAGGAATGAACAGATGAAGACCCCTCTACCTCTCTCCTTGCACATCTCATTCTCTGCAGGTGAGAAGACAAAGGAAATAGCCATTGGATTGTGGGAAAGGGATCCTGACCTGAAAGTTTGGTCAGTAATGCTGTTGGAAGCATGTGGTGAGAAACTTTGCATTGAATCGAACATAGTTTGTTAAGCTAGGCACTAGAAATGTTTATTTTCTTGTAGCCATTTCTGACTTTTATGCCTCATTGCTTGTACTCACTTAAAATCTCTTTCTTTGTAGTTAATAAACTGCTTTCTTGTTTTATCTAATTACTGTGTTTAAGTTAAAGTGTCTGGATAACTCCATTTAAGGTGGCGAGTTGTTGTGTATTATTCCCTTAAAGGAATCACGGACATAATATATTTGAACTATCCAGAAGAGGGCTAGGCAGTACAAGACATACATTTCCGGAGAAAAATCCCGAACTGGGAATATGTTGGGGTCACGTTGCAGTATAACCAAGGCTGGTGAGACCCAGCGTGCGACTGTTAGGCTACAGTTACACAAACACATCTCAGAGTGACCTGCATGCTGGAAGGCTGTCCATGAGCAGCCCAGGTGGGAGCTACTTAAGCAAGGTATTGTAAGACACCCAATTTTGCAGGGCAGGGGTGACAGAGGCCCCCACTGTTCTGGATTGCTCCTAGGTATGTCACATTCTCCCATTTACACCATATTTGAGTGCATCATGTGCAGTTCTAGATAGCTCAAAATGTCCCATCCTTTCCAGAACTGCCAAGTGTCATTTTGTGTGTGATATTCATACCATCAGCTCTCCATCACAGCCCTCCTAGGTTCTCAAACCTCCAGCTGGGCTGAAGACAAGAAGCTGGCATTTCCCTCTGCAGTAATTCCCACTAGGGCAGCGTTTCTCAAACTGGGGTCCACAAGGGTACTCCAGGGGGTCTGCAGACCCCACTGATTAACTCCTCCCCCTACTTCCCAGAACCTCCTGCATGCCAGGGGACAGCTGTTCAGTGGCGTGCAGGAGGCACTGGGAGGGAGTGGAAGGAGCGGGGATGAGGCGTATGCGGGGAGAGGGCAGAATCCTGTTCGGGACTGCTGGCCCCGCTGATCAACTCCTCCATCTCCCTCCCAGCAATCCTGCATGCCGTGGAACAGCTGTTCCCCGATGTGCAGGAGGCACAGGGAGGGAGAGGGAGGAGCAGGGACAGGGCATGCTCAGGGGAGGGGGCGGAATCACGTCCGGGGCCACCAGCCCCACTGATCAACTCGTCCCCCTCCTTCCCAGTGCCTCCTACACATCGAGGAACAGCTGTTCAGCAGCATGCAGGAGGTGCTGGGAGGGAGTGGTAGGAGCAGGGACAGGAAGAGGTGGAGCAGGGTGGAGCCTTGGGGAAGTTGGGAAAATCAATGGCTTTCTCTCATGAGTAAAAAAGTCTCACATAATGAGCCATACAAAACTTGCTTGCAGTGCCCTTCCCATTTCCCCTCTCCTTCCCTCTTTTGCTGCAGAATAAAGCAAGCGGAAATGACAACATATTTAAAAAAAAAATCAACAAAAAGATATAAAGATGGACAAGCCTATCAGCTCCTATTACCTACTCATCTCTACGCCACCAGTAAGTGATCAGGTCACACTCATCTCATGAAAATATGTTCCGTAACCTCAGGACATATTTCCTTTGTACACATCTCTTGGATACAGATACAATGACAATGAGCTAGAAAGACATCAGAAAAAAGGAATGAAATCAGAAAGACAGATAGGCCTATATTATCCTGATCCAGCTGTGTCATAAATATAAAGGGAAAGGTAACCACCTTTCTGTATATAGTGCAATAAAACCCCTCCTGGCCAGAGGCAACATCCTGTTACATGTAAAGGGTTAAGAAGCTCAGCTAACCTGGTTGGCACCTGACCCAAAGGACCAAGAAGGGGACAAGATACTTTCAAATCTTGGGGGGGGGAGCTTTTGTTTTGTGCTCTTTGTTTACGTGGTTGGTCTCTCTTGGGACAGAGAGAGGCCAGACAGAAATCCATCTTCTCCAACCCACCCTAATCCAAGTCTCCAATATTGCGGTAAGACAGGCAAGGTGGATTAGTTTATCTTTTGTTTTATGTGAATTTTCCCTGTGTTAAGAGGGAGGTTTATTTCCTGTTTTCAAAACTTTAAGGTTTTGCCCAGAAGGGGATCCTCTGTGTTTTGAATCTGAATACCCTGTGAAGTATTTTCCATCCTGATTTTTACAGAGATGATTTTTACCTTTCTTTTTTTATAAAATCCTTCTTTTAAGAACCTGACTGATTTTTCCATTGTTCCAAGATTCAGGGGTTTGGGTCTTCGATGATTTTGTAACAAATTGGTTAGGATATTATTCTCAAGACTCCCCAGGAAAGGGGGTGTGTAGGGCTGCGGGGGAGGGATAGCTCAGTGGTTTGAGCATTGGCCTGCTAAACCCAGGGTTGTGAGTTCAATCCTTGAGGGGGCCATTTAGGGATCGGGGCAAAAATTGGGGATTGGTCCTGCTTTGAGCAGGGGGTTGGACTAGATGACCTCCTGAGGTCCCTTCCAACCCTGATATTCTATGATTCTATGATTTTGTGGGAAGACGTCTCCAAGTGGGCTCTTTCCCTGTTCTTTGTTTAAAACGCTTGGTGGTGGCAGCATACTGTTCAAGGACAAGGCAAAGTTTGTAACCTGTGGGAGTTTTTAACTTAAGCTGGTAAGAATAAGCTTAGGGGGTCTTTCATGTCGGTCCCCACATCTGTACCCTAGAGTTCACAGTGGGGAAGGAACCCTGACAACCCGTATTCTAAAACTTTAGGTCATAAAAATCTCTTTTCCATTCCAGTTGAATGAGCAGAGTTACTTTGCCACTTGAATAATGAATACTTCCAGTGTGCATGGCAAATATTATACTACTTTCAAGCGTGAAGCTCAGCTAGCATGTTCGGGAATGTATTGATGCTACAGACCAGCATCCATCTCTAAAGCAGTATGCACAAAACAGGAAATAAAATAAACAAGTTCTTAATCATTTGCAAGCATCATAAATGCTTCTAGTTAAATCTAATACACTCAACTTCCACTTCATAATATTGTGAAAGGATTCCAGTTTATATTCTGAGAGAATGATGGAAGACTAGATCTAAAAATGGACATGACCACTTTGCACCAGTGGCCTTTAGCACACAGCAAATACAAAACATCAGTCAAATGACATACCATTGAAAGCTAGCAACACTGTAATCATGTGCTTCAACAACAGTTTCACTGAAATTCAGAAGCCCAAACAAAGTAAGATGTTCTTTGCTGCTTATTTTTCACATAGATTTTAATACTAATCTAGAGGTAGAGAACTGTGCATAAATTAACCAACAACTTGCTTTAGCATTCTGTAAACAAACAAACCAGCTATCCAGAAATTTGTTAAGCTTACATTCTTCTCACTTGACAGAATGGGAAGAGATGCTGGATAATATAAGACAGACATCTATCTATCTATCTATCTATCTATTACTATTTTACAAAAACCAAACCCACGATACTTTTGCATTGAGTCTCAAGTATCCTGGTCAGACAAACTCATCAAGCCAAAATATAAAAAGAATGCATATATGTTACTATTATGACTCTTGTAGATGAGCTACTGATATACACCACAGTTATATATAAACCACCATGTCTAGAGATTTTTGGATGTGAATTCCAGTACTTGTATTCCATGAGCATAAAGAAATATTGCCTCACTTCCTGTGAATTGAATTAAGCATCTCAAGCTATTTAGTAGGCTATGTCTAAGGAAATTCTATTTTTGATACTGTTTGTCCAAAGAGATTTTTGAGGATGAATTCCAGGACATTTTGAGGGTTCCCTGTAAAGTGTTGAAGTGTTTTGCCTAGAGATGTGTCCTCTTGTATTTACTTTTTGGATTCTGAAGATTCATAGGAGGCAGGCCAACCTTAGGTTCAATGAGGATGTTCAGTCACACTATCATGTTCATACCATTCATTTTTATCCAAAATGCTTGTATTATTTGCATTTTCAAGACACACATATTAATGAACCTCTTGAGACTTGGCATCAGTCAAAAAAGTTTTCTTCACCTTTATAAGCAATACGTTTTGGGGTACAATATATGTTTGAAGTAATTTATAAACAATCATTCTGAATTTTATGTGACTAAAACTGGAAGTCATATTATCATAATGTTCTTCCCATTTTTCTTCATTAGTCTGCCTCTGTATCTCAAGTCTGTGTCCCCATAATTTGGGGTATTTTTCTATCTGATTTAAGAAGTGTTCTGTACTGTGTATACAATATGCTATTTGAATCAATAGGCAAGTGGAAAAAGGACTGAAGTCTTGAGTCATTTGTTCTGTTTTTCCATTGTTTAGTATGAAACAATATGACGGTGCGGATTAAAACTTTGTTTATTAAAGTGAACATTTCAGGCTTATTGCTCTTAAGGGATCTAATAAGTAATTCCAGTTTTTTATATTTTCTAGAGATTAGGTAGGACTTTCCTGTGGAGCATTATTTATAAATGTACACCGGACCCTTGCTAGAATGCGGGATTTGGGATCCATGCGTGGGTGCCGCATTAACGCGCGGATCGCGTTATAGCGGGGACCG
Source organism: Lepidochelys olivacea (assembly GCF_965140295.1). Taxonomy (NCBI): domain Eukaryota; kingdom Metazoa; phylum Chordata; order Testudines; family Cheloniidae; genus Lepidochelys; species Lepidochelys olivacea. Next base: position 65,093,147 of record NC_140416.1, on the reverse strand, counting down.
CATTAAAATGAATTCCAATTAAAGTAATTAAATTTGGGATCCATGGCCACGACCGCGTTTTATGCAAATTCGCGACATATAGATGTGTGTTCTAGCGAGGGTCCGGTGTATATGTGAAATCTAGTGAACCAGGTCCTGGAGCCCAGAACCAGTTTCTAAATTTAGATGTATTACTTGATATTAAAACAAACTATACTACAAACAGATTTTTCTCCAGTAAACCTTTCAAATACTCATTTAAGGCCCTGGCTCAGCAAAGAATTTAGGCGCTTGTATAGTCCCACTGACATAAATAGAAAAAACAGTTACATACATCTCGTAACTGCTGTTCTTTGAGATGTGTTGCTCATGTCCACTCCAAGTAGATGCGCGCGCGCGCCACCTGCTTCAGAAGGTTTTTCCCCTTGCAGTACCTGTCGGGTCGGCTGTGAAGCCCCCTGAAATCGCACCTTCATTGCGGTTTATATTAAGTCCCAGCCGACCCGCCACCTCTTCAGTTCCTTCTTGCCGGACACTTCAACGAAGGGGCGGCGGGTGGGTCTTGGAATGGACATGAGCAACACATCTCATAGAACAACAGCTACAACACGTAGGTAACCATTTTTTCTTCTTCGAGTGCTTGCTCATATAGATTCCAAGTAGAGTGATTCCCAAGCCTCACCTAGGAGGCAGGGTCAGTGTTCATGGAATGGCTGACTGCAGTGCTGCTTTGCCAAATGTTGCATTTTGGCCCGAGGGCCACATTGGGGTCGCAAAACTCTGTGGAAAGCCAGGTAGGGAAGGCTCTGCCTCCCCAAACAACCTGCCCCCACATCCACCCTCTCCCACTTCCCACCCCGACTGCCCCCCTCAGAACTCCTGACTGCCCCCTCCCGGAGCCCCCCGCCCCAACCACCCCCGGGACCCCGCCCCATCCAACCCCCCCGTTCCCTGTCCCCTGACTGCCCCAATCCCTATCCACACCCCCACCCCCTGCCAGGCCCCCCGGGACTCCCATGCCTATCCAAATCACCCCCCGCTCCCCGCCCCCTTACCATGCCGCTCAGAGCAGCAGGACCTCGCAGCCCTGCCACCCAGCAGGAGCAGCGGGCCAGAACAAGGGCGGTACAGTGAGCTGAAGCTACGGGGGAGGAGGGGGGGACAGTGTGGGAGGGGCTGGGGACTAGCCTCCCTGGCCGGGAGCTCAAGGGCCAGGCAGGATGGTCCCACGGGCCAGATGTGGCCCGCGGGCCTTAGTTTGCCCACCTCTGCACTAGGGGATTGCTTCCCATAGCAAGAGAGGAGCTGCTCCAACAACCGTCACTGGTGGTAAAAAGGAACTGAAAAGGCAGTGGGTCAGCAAGGACCTATATACACCACCATGAAGGTGTACTCCACGGGGCTCCACAGCTGACCCGACGAGTAACGCTAGGGGAAAAACCTTCCAACAACTGTGCACGTGGCACGCGCACACCTACTTGGAATCGACATGAGCAAGCACTTGAAGAACTACTCATATTTAAGCATGTGCATAACTGCTTTGCCGGATCAGGACTATAAAACAGTTTCTTTGCAGCTCTCCATTACTTATGGTACTTTATACCTATGATACTACTACTTTCACTTAATTATTGCAGTGTATGAAACATGCCCATTGTATTACCGAAAAATTCTAAGAATAAAACATTAAAAATACTGATTTTGCACTCTTCTAGCACCTATCTTCAAGGATCTGCATATCTTCTTATTCCTGTTCCATTTCTTCTTATTCCCCTTCTCACCCACTTCTCTATTCCTCCCTCACCACTCCCTTTGAAACCTTCTCTCATGTATTTTCATTTTTTCCCATGCCAAGTTCTGTGTTTGGAATAGTTTCTCACTTCTTGTGCAACAAGGCCCTGATCCAGTAAAGCACTTCTGAACAAATGTAATTTTAAGCATGTGAGTAGTCTCACTGAAATTATTTGGACTATGTGTGTGATTAAAGTTACACGTGTGCTTATGTGTTTTGCTGGATTGAGGCCAAACTGCCACCTTCTGTTCTTTCAAAGCACTCCTTAAAGCTTACAGCTTCCACAAATCCCCTGAGAATTAATCTATCAATGAAATATATCTTTAAAAAACAAAAAACGTTTAAGAGCTGTCCTCCAGAGCATTCTGTATGGTAATATCATTGTTGAGGCAATGACTGTGTCTTCCTTTGTGTATTAATTCAGCAGCAAACAGACAATGTTCAACAACAACAAAATCAGAATCCTGCAATTAGTAGCCCAAGTCTATTTTCTAGGGGCACATGACACATAGCAGACCAGACAAAAATATTCTGCAATAAATAGCTGTAACATTGTTTTGCCAATAGCCACTTTCTGTCCATTTTACTTACTTTTTTTCCTATTTGAAAACTTTAGTCTGAAAACCTGTGAGATAGAAAAATGAGTGGAGATTCTTGCTGCTAGGAGCTAGACAGAAAAAATATTTTCTGGCATTTGTCTAATTTCTTGTCTGTCATGCAAAAAGTAATCCTATCAATCTGGATTCAAAAAATGGTAATGTATTTATATGTCTATCCATACTATGGATTCCCTACAGTAAAAAATATTATAATGTTCTAACTTCTGGGCTAAAATTTATAAGGGCACCTCCTTCTTCTCCCCTCTGTTTCTCAAAGAAGTACTGATCTGACTTTGGCACCTAACTCCAGGACAGGGTTCGTGACTGTGAATTCTGAGTGGAGACAGGTGCTTAACTTCCTCTGCATGGCAGGGTTTAGGCCAAACCCCTCTGCTAGTTATTTCCTACTGGCTTGCTTAGGTGGCTCCCCAGTCAGCCAGCTGGCTTTTGTGGATCCCATTCTTAGGTGCCTAATTCTCCGTTCCATTGTATCGAGAGCCTGGGCACCTAACTCAGGTTTCTACTAGCTGGATAGGTGCCTAAAAGATAGGGACGGCAACACTCAATATTGCAGTGCCTGAATCCCCCTTGTGAATTCCACCCTTGGAATGAAATGGCCTGTTAAAGTACTTGTATAATTGCATAAGCGAGCTTGGTGTACTAATCTATATGGAGCAGAGGCTGCTATTGCTCTTGCAATGTGACCTTGTCAGCGGATTGGATAACACCATATGTCTTGAAGTTTTTGTTTTGTCCAAACCATGAATCTAGAAACAAACTATAAACAGCAAGAGAGAGACTGGCAGCTGCACAGGTTAATATTGGAGCAGTCTCCAGTTTTCTCTGTTTTCTTAAAGAAAATTGTATTGTTTAAAAATAAGGTAAAGTTTTAAACTTCACAGCTCTGAATAATAATAAAAAGAGAAGCTATTACATTTCTCTCTGTACCAGTACCTGCTTTTGACTTGAAAAAGTTTGAATGTTAAGCTAATGAGGTGACCTAATTATTGAACATGCAAGAATCACCAGTCAGTCAAACTAGTTCTGAATGCTCAACCACTTGAGCTCTAACTTGCTGACTATTCAAAAGTGCTTCAGAATTCTAAATATCATTGCTTCTGTGTATCTTACTGATTAGAGCACATCTATATTCTTTATGGCTGTTTCCACTTTAGTATCACAGAATCCATTGAGAAACCATCCCTTTGAGAAGACAAACTATAAAATACTGGGGAAAGTATTCCTGTGCTAGATGTCAGCTGGAGGCCCTCAACCAAAGAGGAAGACTTAAGCAAAAGTTTGAAAAACAAAACAAAAAACACACACACACACACAGACGCACACACACCCCCAGGGCAGAGTCTCTAACAACAAAGAGACAAAAAGAAAAGGAGTACTTGTGGCACCTTAGAGACTAGCAAATTTATTTGAGCATAAACTTTCGTGAGCTACAGCTCACTTCATCGGATGCATTCTTTTTGTGAATACAAACACACACAGCTGCTACTCTGAAACCTGTCAACAAAGAGACAGGATCCAGAAAGAAGCTAAAATTGGAGATTAAGAACTTCTGATTTTTAAAACAATTGAAACTTTCTGCTAATTTTCTCTTATCCTATTCAGATCGTAAGGGCAGCTCCATCATAAGCTTCCACATACTGGAAGTGAATGCTTTTCCTGCCCAGTATGCCAAGAACTAGAAGCCTCTGCTCACCATTGATGAAAATCAATATACACAAAGGGCCAGATTCACCCTTACTTTGATTAGCCCCATTGAGTTCAATGGTACTACTTACAGAATAAGGAAAAGATGGCAGAACATGGACCCTAGTGACTGGGAATGCAGTTGAGACTCTTAGCCACCTACCATACACTCGCTTGTTGGTATACCAAGGAAACCACCTTACCTTGCAGTTTCTTCAACACAGCCACTTCCATTTTCAAGACTTGCTTTGGTTGCTGAGCTGACTCGACCTTTAGTGCAACATTTTCCCGCGTGAGCAAGTCCAGAGCATCATAAATTTCTCCAAACCCCCCACCTCCTATCTTCCTCAACTGCATTAAAAAGAAGCATATAGAGGAGACAAAAAAGACAAAGGAAACAAAATACATTAATATTTCTATGCATTGTTCTCATAGTAGGAAACTACCAGTATAACATGTTACCACCACTTTTTAACTAACATGATATTAAACATGATTTCACCCTTAGTGTGGACAAGAAGAGTCATGTTTAAAAATGTGTTAGCTCATTGTGGTACCATAAGAGGACCCTATGATTAACGACTATCAGCTAAACCACTTTGTCCCCCATCTACACTAGGTTTTACATAGTGTTTACCATCATGTTAGTTAAAATGTTTTAGTAACTTAATAAAATTTCCTATTGTAGAGATAGCCAAAGAAAGGACTCCACAGTATACCCAACATATTCATACCTCATATAATAAAATCGCACCTAATCCCCAAAACAAACTAACAAAATCATATCAATGTACAGTGAAATTTTTAAAAATATGCCCTCTTTTTCTTCTTCAGGAATATATACTTGGAGTATACACACACTTATAAAGTTCCTTGGGTCTCTGAACAGAACCAGTATAGCATTCTCTATTGTGTGCAATGACCTTTGCATAATAATTAAAAATAAAACCACCGCAATTTAGAAAAGATCATCTTTAAATTTGGATTTTTACTACTGCTCACAGTTCTTTCCTCCCCTAATTCCACTCATATTAACATAAGGCATATTACAAACATTTCAATAATACACTATAACAATACAAAATCTCATAAAGAACATAAGAATGGCCATACTGGGTCAGACCAATCTATCTAGACCAGTATGCTGTCTTCCAACAGTGAATGGTGCCAGATGCTTCAGAGGGAGTGAACAGAACAGAGTAATTTAACAAGTGATCCATCCCATCATCCAGTCCCAGCCAGCAGGCAGAGGTTTAGGGACACCCGGAGCATTGAGTTGTATCCCTGATCATCTTGGCTACTATTCACCGATGGACCCATCTTCCCGGAATTTAACTAATTCTTTTTTGAACCTAGATATACTTTGGGCCTTCACAACATCCCCTGGCAACGAGTACCACATATTGACTGTTCGTTGTGTGAAGAAGTATTTCCTTATGTTTTTTTACATCTGCTGCCTATTAATTTCATTGGATGACCCCTGGTTCTTGTGTTATGTGAAGAGATAAAGAATATTTCCTTATTTACTTTCTCCACATCATTCAGGATTTTATTGACCTCTATCATATGTCCCCCCTTCTTCCCCCGCAGTCATCTCTTTTCCAAGCTGAACAGGTCCAGTCTTTTAAGTGTCTCCTCATATGGAAGCTGTTCCATACCCCTAATCATTTTTGTTGCCCTTCTCTGTTGCTTTTCCTATTTTAATATACCTTTTTTTGAGATGGGGCAATCAGAACTGCATGAAGTACTCAAGGGATGGGTGTATGGGTTTATACAGTAGCATTATGATATTTTCTGTCTTACCGGTGTTAGGAGAAAATAAGAAGCATCACAGAATATTTAGCTGACATGTGATACATTCAGAGCCAATATTAGAGGGTAGCCTTTCAGCCCCTGCTTTGGAGTTCACAATGGGCAGTCTGTTCTTTGGTATGGTAAAAGTTAGATTTGTTTCAGCCAGTGATTTAATTGATTATGTACAACTATCTCCTTCCACCCCTACAGTTCCAAAGCTGTTAAAGTAGGAATGCAGTGAAGAAGGGCGCCAGGGGCGGGAGGGGTCACATTAAGAAATATACACTATTGCATTTTTACCACTTTTGCTCTGAAAAGGGCTGCCATCTTTTTCTCAGCAGTATTTGCTGGGGTCACCTGACTACATTATCCTGAATGTCATCTACGTATTTTGAGAATGTGGAAATCATCCAGCTAGAAATCCAGCCAGCACATTAGTCTCTCTTTAGGATTTGAAGATGGATCTAACAAGATCTATTGTATGTGATTAACCTGATGGAGAACGGCAGAGTAATTTTTTAAAATAACGTAAGTTCCTACCAAGAAGGAAGAATCTGATAATGCATAAAATATGATTTATTCATAAATTTTACTTGTATTTTTCAGCTCATGTACTGTAGCACCCCACCCCAATACATCTGTCTGTATCAAGTATCAAAAAAGGAGGACATGGAATGCCAATATGGAATTTCTGGGAGTTTCACTTCACAGCACCTTTCAACAGACAGGTTTATTAGGTCATTTTTTTGCAGTCCACACCAACTGTCTCCTTTACTATAAAGGATAAAGTACACCAAAAATCTCAAGATAGGGACCTTCATAAGTCACATGAATCTTTATCAAATACATACTTTATGTTCGTCTTTGCTAAGAGCATATCATTGTGAGTAAAACTTGTTACTGGCTGCCTGTGCTCTGGCCAGTTTGCATATATTTATAATATGCCATAGCTTACTGAATAGAAGCTGCAGTTCATTTTTGTAATTAAGGAGGGTATTGCTAAGTCATTGGCTTCAATACGACCTGCAACGGATTTGTTTTAAAAAAACACCAGAACAAAACTGAGTTTGGACTATTTTTCAGATGAATAGAGGTGGCATGAAATATTGAAAACTGAGCAATTTGGAAGGGAAAGGATTTTTAGCCAGTCTGCTCATAACTATTTTAACACCTATTTAACTTCACTAACAAGTTAACATTAGGTAAAACAGTCTATTAAAGGGACACTGTCACCTTGACATTAAAAAAAAAAAAAAACAACCATCACATGAAAATGCTGTACCTACTATGATTACAAGAAACTCCCGCAAAAGCAAACAAATATTTTCTGTTTTCCTGCTTTGTTTTATTCATTTGACAGTGCTTTGTATTTAGTCAATTAGCTTCTCACTTGTTCTCCCTTGCAGAAAGGCCCCTTATAATTATCAGAGTAACAAAAAAAACCCTTAAATATAAGGAGTTATACACACACACAAATCAGGACATAATGGTGCTCTGAGACATTGGGAATCTTTTAAAAATTTCCATGTCCCTTTAATGACTCAACACCTCTTTCTTTTTCATTTAAAATGTTAGTGTACACAATGTATACTCATATGAACAACATGTATGTGCATACATGAAACGTGTATGCATAAGAGCCTTTGTGGGGAGAGGGGGAAGAGGGAGGACTAAAGAGAAGACCAATCCTGGTACTTTAAAAGGCGAAAAGAAAAAAAAAGAAAAAAAAAAGAAAAGAAAAAAGAAAGTTCTTCAGAAACCAAAAGACAAGTCCAATTAAAAAAAAAAAAAAAGTCCTTTACAGGTCACTTTTCAGACAGAAATCATGGAGACTAAAGATCAAACTAATAACAAAAGGGCAAGGTAAAAAGAAGGAAGATATGAGCACACAGCAGAAAATCAGATGTTGAAAACAAAATTAATCAAGGGACCAAAAGACACAGAGAAGAAAAACTGAACAGCGCATACACCAATGCTAGAGCCTGGATAACAAACCAGAGGACTTGAAATTGCTCATGAGAATAAAATCACTCTAGTATGTATTACTGAAACCTGGTGGGATGAGTCACACAACTGGACTGTTGAAATCAATGGTTATAACCTATTTAGGAAAGAGTGAGTGGGTGAAAGGGAGGAGGAAGCAGCACTCTGTATCAAAAATGGCATTACTTGTTTCAGAGTCACTGATAACTCAGAAGAAAATGATCTTGAATGCTTATGGATCAATGTCCTAAAACAGAAAAAGCACAAGATGGTGAGACCCTAAGAGCCCCTCAATGTCAACTGGCAGAGGGCCCACTGTACTGTAACTCCGTTCAGGCCTGACCCACTCACTACACCTAAACACATTGCGGTCATAGTACTGATCTTTAAAGAATGTTGTGTGAAGTATCAAATGAAAGCGGGTGAAACACTGTTCATAAATATCATTGTGTGATGTATGTACAAATGGTGTGTAGAGAATTATGTATGTGTACTGGAAATATGTTCCCAAAATATGTTTTGGGGGCAGAGTTGATAACAAGTTTGTCCTAGACAAAGGAATGTTGATTTGCCTGTTTGTCTGTGTCGCTAATGTAAATTTAGCATGATGCCAGAGACACTGGGCTTTTCATTTGCATTTAAGGTAAACACCAGTAATCAGGATGACTAGGAAACTGTATCGTGTCGACACACTGGAGGACATCCCACAGTCCGAACTGCAGAGGGACATTCTGACTCTTCAGACAAGGAACTGTGGGGAAAATAAGCAGCAGCAAAAGGACATCTTGTTATCCATCACTGAGGCAACAAAGAGGTCAGTGCTCTTTGCATTCCATGAATGGTGGATCCCTAACCACGTGGGACTGGTGATGCTCAGAAGTGACTGTAGGTGAGAAAACTGCCTTAGACAATGACTAGAGAGACAAGGTGGTTGAGATAATATCTTATTGGATCCACTTCTGCTGGTGACAGAGACAAGCTTTCAAGCTTACACAGAGCTCTTCCTCAGGTCTGGGAAATCTAGTGTCACAACTGAATACAAGATGGAACAGATGGTTTAGCATAAATGGTTAACTAGACCTCTCAGAGGATCTCAGAGCCCAGGGTCCAGCCTGAGCCCAAATTTCGACACTGGAATTTTATAGCCCCCTCCAGAGTCCCACAAGCCCGAGTCAGCTGATGCTTTAGTAGGACCAATTTAAAAAAGCTGAAAACAATTATGAACCAAATTAGATGGAGGGAAGAATTTAAACAGAAAAATGTGACTGATGATGGGGAATCATTTAAGAACACCTTACTAGATGCCCAAAAAAATCACAATCCTACAATTGAGGAAGAAGGTTGTGGTGGTTAAAAAACCAACCTAGTTTAGAGGGGAAGAGAAGGCAGTGAAAATTATAAACAAATAGAAGAAATGGTAAGTTGATAGTGATGAACATAAATCAGATGTTAAGAATTGTAGACAGTTGATAAGACAAGAAAAGGGACACAAGGATAAATCTATGGCTAGCAGAGTTAAGGACAATACGGAAGACTTTTTGAAATATATTAGGAACAAAAAGAATCCTGACAATGGCACTGGTCAATTATAGATGGAAATAGTAGAATTATCAATAATAATGCGGAAAAGGAAAAAGTGTTTGTGACATTGCACCTCATATTCTCCACAGTGATATTATTATATGATTATGGCATTTTTATGATGCATTTTGTACAAGATGGGTCATGTGAGGGGTCACTGGAAAAGTTAAGATTTGCTGAATATGATTATCCTATTTGTACACATGCATCATTTTTGTATCTAAAGTTAGGAATATTGACTATGTATCTGTACTTCAATCATACTTACTCTGGGTGGCACCCACAACTAGTCTTTTTGGTACAACAATGAAGAAGCCAGACAGTGCTGATGGAAGACCCTGGAAGAACTTAACCTTCTGTGAACTTTCCAGACAGCCTGTAAGTAATGGCTGCTATGACTCAGCAAGGTAGGCAAGGGCATATAACCAGGCCACATGACTCTGGACTCCATCTTGGGAAGTCAGTGTTTTTCCACAAACTGAGTTTGGGACAAAAGGGTTCCCACCACATGCTAAAGCTATATAAGGCAGGGAGTGACATCATCTGTTGTTCTTCACTCCCCACACAAGAAGACTCCTGGAAACACCTGAGGAACAAAGTCTGAACTGGGGAAAGTGCTGGACCCAGGCTAAAGGGATTTCTAGTGTGTGTGTGTAAGAAAACCTGGGGATTCCCAAGCTGCAAAGCAAGTGCAGCTTGTGCCTTAAGAATCTGCAACCTGCTTGTACCATTAGCCACAGTGAGAATTTGCTAATTCATATCCTATCTTTCTAGTATCTTAGGCTTAGTTTGCTTTGTTGTTTATTTACCAGATGATCGGCTTTGATCTTTTTGCTATCACTTATAATCCCTTAAAATCTATCTTTTTGTAATTAATAAACTTATTTTATGTTTTAATCTAAACCATAAAATTTGGATTGAAGTGCTTGGGAATCTTAGCTCAGGAGACCGTTGCATTTCCTCTCCACATTGACAGAGGGGCGAACTCTATGAGCTTATGTTGTACAGTTCCCTGTGCAGCACAAGACGGTATAATTTGGGGCTTATACTCCAGTGGAGGGAGGGGGCGTTCTAGGTTGGGAAGCTGGTAATTATTTTGGCTGTAACCTCTCTATTGTTGGTTCATGCAGTGGCTGGTCAGAAAGCCTGCATGTAATTGCATCTGGGTGTGTCCCTACCCATATGAATGTGCTGGAGAAAGTGTAGGACTGGGAGCAGGTCTGCAGCTTGTCACAGCAGCACAATGTGAGAGGGAGGCCAAGATGGTGGGTAAGAGGGCTCAGTGGTACCCCAGTTCCAGGTGACACTCCGGGGTGTGAACCTATCACAGTATTCAATAAATATTTCTGTCCTATATTTGTGAAACAAAACAGATGATGCAATCCATTCCACTAATATCTCGGAAAGATGTTAAGAAGAAACTACTAAAGATTGGACATTTTTAAATCAGCAGGTCCAAGGGTTTTAAAAGACTTGGCCGAAGAGCTCGCTGGGCTGTTAATTTTGATTTTCAACCCGTCCTGGAGCACTGAGGACGTTCCAGAAGACTGAAAGAAAACTAATGTGACGATTTTTAAAAAGGATAAACAGGATGACCTGAGTAATTACAAGCCTGACATTGATCCTGAAAAGATAATGGAGCAGCTAAGACAAGACTCGATTAATAAAGAATTAAAGTAGGGTAATATAGTTAATGCAAATCAACATGGCTTTATGGAAAAGAGATGCTTTCAAACTAACTTGATTTTTTTATGAGATTACAAGTTTGATTGATAAAGGTAATACCATTCACATAATATATTTAGACTTCGTAAGGCATTTGACTTGGTACCACACAATATTTTGATTAAAAAACTAGAATATAAAATTAATATGGCACACATTGAATGGATTAAAAACTGGCTAACAGAAAGGGCTTAAAATTAATTATAAACAAGGAACTGTGTTTGAGTGGCTGTTTCCAGTGCAGTCCCACAGGGTTTTGGTTCTTGGTCATACGCCATTTAATGTTTTTATCAATGAACCAGAAGAAAACAAAATAATCCTCAAAGTTTGTAGGTGATCCAAAAAGTGGGTGAGTAGTAAATAATTAAGAGGACAGTTCACTGGTCAGTGATTGCGCAAGCAAACACTGTGTGTTTTAATATACCTAAATGTAAATGTGAACATCTAGGAACAATGAATGTAGGCCATACTTACAGGATGGGGGACTCTATTCTGGGAAAAAGTGACTCTGAAAAAGATTTGGGGGTCATGCTGGATAATCAGATGAATATGAGCTCCCAATCTGATGCTATGGTGAAAAAAAGCTACTGCAATCCTGGGATGCATCAACATGGGAATCTTAAGTAGGAGTAGAAAAGTTATTTTACCTCTGTATTTGGCACTTGTGCAACCACTGCTGAAATAATGTCTTCAGTTCTGGTGCCCACAATTCAAGAAGGATGTTGATAAATTGCAGAGGGTTCAAAGAAGAGCCATGAGAATGATGAAAGGATTAGAAGACATGCTTTATAGTGATAGTCTCAAAGACCTCAATCTATTTAGCTTAACAAAGAGAAGGTTACCTGGTGTTTTGATTACAGTCTATAAGTACCTACCTGGGAAACAAATATTTAACAACAGTTTCTTCAATCTAGCCGAGAAAGATACAACATGATTCAATGGCTGAAAGTTGAAGCTAGACAAATTCAGACTAGTAAGGCAGAAATTTATGACAGTGAAGGTAATTAACCATTGGAACAATTTAACAAGGGTCGTGGTAGATTCTCCATCACTGACAATTTTTAAATCAAGATTGGTTGTTTTTCTAAAAGATCTGCTCTAGGAATTATTTTGGGGAAGTTCTATGGCCTATGTTATACAGAAGGTCAGACTGGATGATCACAATTGTCCCTTCTGGTCTTGGAGTCTATGAAACATGAACAGGGAAAATAGACAAGGGGGAACTAACAATGGCTTCATAAGGGTGTAGGTTTGACTAGGAGCTATATCTGCCTGTAGGCCTGAAATCCAAAGTCCACTGAAGTCAATGGAAACGAGGGACGTGATCGTCCCCCTCTATTCGACATTGGTGAGGCCTCATCTGGAGTACTGTGTCCAGTTTTGGGCCCCACACTACAAGAAGGATGTGGATAAATTGGAAAGAGTCCAGCGAAGGGCAACAAAAATGATTAGGGATCTGGAACACATGACTTATGAGGAGAGGCTGAGGGAACTGGGATTGTTTAGTCTGCGGAAGAGAAGAATGAGGGGGGATTTGATAGCTGCTTTCAACTACCTGAGAGGTGGTTCCAGAGAGGATGGTTCTAAACTATTCTCAGTGGTGGAAGAGGACAGGACAAGGAGTAATGGTCTTAAGTTGCAGTGGGGGAGGTTTAGGTTGGATATTAGGAAAAACTTTTTCTCTAGGAGGGTGGTGAAACACTGGAATGCGTTGCCTAGGGAGGTGGTGGAATCTCCTTCCTTAGAAGTTTTTAAGGTCAGGCTTGACAAAGCCCTGGCTGGGATGATTTAATTGGGGATGGGTCCTGCTTTTGAGCAGAGGGTTGGACTAGATGACCTCTTGAGGTCCCTTCCAACCCTGATATTCTATGATTCTATGAAATGGGCTTTGGGCATGCCCTATATGCCCTTCTTTTTATAACCTGACCTGATTCCCCACCTGGAAAAGTTCCCAAGTTATAAAGAGACAACTTGCCAATACCAGTCATAGGAAGCTAGGGAAGCCAATCACTGAAAAAGAAGAAGTAGAGAGATAATTACAAAAACAGCACTTAGTTGTGCGTGTTTGTTCGGCTTTTCTTTTAAGCTCTAAGAACTTAAAATTGGTTGCTCTTTAGACCTTCAAACCTGGCATGTGGCTAGCTGTCAAATATGGAAGTTGTTTAGATAAGTTTGAAGTTTTCATAAATACTAAACATAGGAGATGTAACAAATAAAGTTATAAAAATGATGCACAGTTTAAGAGATATTATGAAAAAAGCAATATCTTTAAAACCATCACATCAACTTTATGAATGTTATCTGTATATTTGTGAGCCAGGGACTGTAGGCTGGCTACATGGGGGAGAGTTACAAAGCTTGCTCCAGGCACTAAAATCAATGGAGGTTAATTACTGCTGACTGTGGGACAAGTAAAAAGTTTCAAAGAAGTACCGTTGGTACATACTGGATTCAAGAAGCAAGGGAGACAAAGGAAGAGCTTGAGGTATAAAGAGCCAGCCTAGACTGGCTGAGCACCCCTCATTTTGACCCAACAACTGACAGAAGATAGTAGCCAGGAGGGCAAACCCTGCTATAAGAGTTTGGAACCTAACAGAGTCCCCATGTGGAAAATGCGGGACACCTGGTAAGCCTTAGTGTGCATGTAGACCTTTTTTTTGTTTTGTTTTATTACATTTTTGCGGTAATGCTTTCCATAGAAACATAGAAATGTAGAGCTGGAAGGGACCTCGAGAGGTCATTTAGTCCAGCCACTCTGCAGAGGCAGAACCAAAGAAAAATAAATGTGCTGTGCTTTGTGAAAACTGTTTAGTCACCGGTACAACATGGTCATGGCCCTTGAGAGCATGCAAAATGGCAGATGCTGAGCTAAGGTCACACCTGCTGAGATAAAGTGATGTTCAGGGGGACTGAAAGCCTGAACTCCTTGTCTGGAAGGAGAGGGATGTGAGTTGCACCCAATAGAGAGGAGATGGCTAGAGGCCTGAGACCTAAAGGAGCATCCCTCAAGCAGATCAAGGAGGGGTCAGACTGTGCAGTTACCCCCAAAACTGTGGCACACAATATGTACATTTTCTTTATCAATTAAAATCAGCCTCAACAACCCTCTCCACATTCAGCCAAATGACATGAAAACCCCACTCTACCAGCCTCCTCCTTACACAACTGAAATATGATGGCTGCGTGGAGAATGTTAGGAAATGAGTTCAGTTAATATTATTTTATGTATGGTGGTATAATGGAAGTAAAACCTGTGACTGGACCCGAGACAGTGATGTAACATCTTAAGACTCTGTAAAGACCCTTTCAGTTGCTAGGAGCCACCATGCAATGTTTGTTTGAATTCCAGCCACTGGGTGAGGATGGCTGGAAGGAAAAGTTGAGGCGGGCTGGCGGGAGATAGGTTGTTCCGGGAACTGTCTGAAGGTGTCAGGAAGGGACTCTAAATTATTTCATCCCTGGGTTTACTTGAAATGAAAGAAGTAAGGTATTGTTAATCAAGTCTGGGGTGCAGCTGTGGAGACTGGGTTTTCCTGCAGTGGCCTTTGATGAACATCTGCCATATTTATCAGCGAGCTCCCCACTTGTAAGGACAGTGTCCTTTGAATAAAAGACCCGACTGAGGGATGACAAGAGGTAAAATTTCCAAGTGCAAACCCTGGTGGTGGCAGCTGTTACCTGAATGCAAGATTAGATTAATTTACCTCCATAGTGAAGACAAGCCCTAAGACAACCGAGAATTTAATTGCACAAGAGTCAAAAAAATAAAGAGTCATGGTTCTCACAGCACTATTAACTCAGCCTCACTGCACTACTTCTCTTAGACGGGAAGCTCTTTGAGGCAGGGAATCTTGATTCCACTGATGTTTGCACAGGGCAGAACACATCAAGCAAGCCACCAGAAACAAATAATTCCTGGGTAAAATCCATGTTAAACTGGAGTTGCGGTGGAGAATACAGATCAGTAATTTAAGGGGAGAAAACATTACAAGAAGGTTGCAATTATCCCCAAAACCACACAAAACCATAAAATGAAGAGTTATTTGAGATAAGATTAAATTTAAAACTATGTTAAGATACACACATTTTAAAGGGGAATCTAAGTTCCTGTGCCAGGAGATAGAGGGTATGAGAGCTGAAGAGGTCATGGATGGTAGTGATATTTTAAAGATCACACAGGCACTTTTCCAGAGGAAAATGGGAGAATGGTAACTGGAGTGAGGTTAGAGGAGCAGTATCCAGAAAAACAGAGGAGGTGACAGAGAAGTCTCAGGGAAGTGAAAACATTGGGGATGGATAGAGGGCCATGGTTGGAGCAAATGTCACCAGAAGCAAAGAGGCAGCAGACATGGGAGAACAGGTCTTAATTCTGTGCAATTCACGAACTATTTAATGATGTACAACTGTTCCCCGCTGCTCAGAAGCCAAGAGATTTCTCAGAAGCCAAGAAGCCTGGGCTTCTCTGTAGGGCACTACCCCCTGGATTCCAAAGGACAACTTCTCCTCATCTTTCATATTGGCTTCTAGTAGTACTGCTTGGCAAACTTTTCAAGGCCTCCATGCAAGCAATTAAGTTTCATTATACTGTCTATTTACATAATGTCTATAACAGTGAGCTAATTTAAAAGAATTAAGAACCCAGTTTTATTTGTTCTTATTACATTTAAATGGCAGCACCTCCATAGGTTAGATCAGGGGTCTCAAACAAACTCTCCCACCAAGCTCCCCACCCCCCCGGAGTTATTTCCTGCGGCCGCCAAGCTCCCCTCAGCTGCCGCCCCCCCAAGCCCCTTCCAGCGCGCCATGTCCCTGCTCCTCTGCTTACCTCCAGATAGCAACTTTTGCTTAGCGCTTTCCAGGAGGAAGGGGGGAGGAGCGAGAAGCCATGTGCTCAGGGGAGGAGGCGGAGAAGAGGCATGGCAGGGGTGGGGATTTGGGGAAGGGGTTGGAATAGGGTCAGGGAAGGGGTGGGAAGAGGCGGGGCCTCATGGAAGGGGTGGAGTGGGGGCAGGGCCTGGGGGGCAGCTTTTGTATCTCTATATGAAAAGGTGTCAGTGATGCAGCCCTCGGGCCAATGTACTAGTCCTCATGTGGCCCTCGTGGTGATTTGAGTTTGAGATCCCTGGGTTAGATCAATACCTGCATTTAAAGTAGCATTTACTAAACTTGTACTATCAGGATTAACTTTTTACTTGCCAGTGATTAGACACAAATCTCTGATGGGAAGTTATAAATGTTTATTTGCTCTAAAGCTTCTCCTTTGAAATGGGACAGTTATCCCTCAGTCACATGGATCTTTCCATTAACTAATGAGAATTGCATGAGGACTGTAATGATTAGCATTATATTATAAGCATCTGCTTAAATTATTCCACCAATATTCATAGCTTAAGCACAATATCTCAAAGCAGGACTATTATTTGCTTCAGGGGAAACTTCACTTCTTATAAGATCTTTCCAATATTACTCAACTGCCATTTGGTTTCCTTCCGTTTCTTGGCTCCTACCAGAATCCTAGCAGCAAGAATAGTGGGGCATCCAAAACTTGATAGTAGACCATCTTGCTATTAGTAAATAATAGTCTACAATAGCCTACAAGAGAATTCTTCCACTACGTGGTTTTCACGCCATCAAAACCTATAAACAGACCAGTTCAATGGATGGGCTCTTCAATATCCTACGGGAAAAGGTGAAACCCATGTTCAATTCACAGCCTGAAATGCAAGGTCTAAAGGCAACAAGATCCATCTATGGAAATTTAATTATGCCATCTGGTACTGACAAATGTTGTGAAGGGGCACTTGTGCCGTAATGAAATATTCTTACAGTTTTACTGTACACTGACTGTCAGGGCCTGTAAAGGGGTGGTCTGACCTATCAGTCTGAGCCTGGTTGGAGCCAGGATGGAGTTGGGGTCTCAATTGGAAGTCACACAGAGTCAGAGTTCAAAACTGTGTCAAGCCAGAGTCCAAAGCCACACTCAGGGTCAGAACCAGGGTCAGAGTTGAAAGACACTCCAGGAGTAACCAAAAAGTTGGAGTCAGAAATCACACAGAGTCAAAGATGGAGCCAGCAACAGGGGTCAGGGTGAGAAACCAGGAACAAGGTGTCGTAACAGCAGCAAGGACAAGGTGTGGTAGCAAGAATAGGAAGCAAGATGAAACAGCAGGAACCAGGGACAAGGAGTAGGAACTAGGTGAGGAGGCAGGGATTTGGTCTCAGGGTTGGGGCAGCAACAGAAGCAGTGACCACAGGAACCAGCAAACAGAGCTGGAAACCGGGGAGTTTGAGGGAGATGGGTTAGAGAAGTGAGGCAAGCCCCTGTTCCTTAGGGGCAGTGAGTGGGTTTTTGAGAGTGAGAGTTTGGTTGTTTGCTTGCTGGGTTTTTTTGGGGGGTTTTTTAGTTTGCAGAACTGGAGGGGGGTGGTGTGAGAGAAGCAGAGTCTTTGATCACAGCAAAGCCCTGATTCGGGTGCAGGGCTTCCTGTTGGGCTACAAAGGCAGCCAAGCAGCCAGCCAGCAGCACAGGAGCCAGCAAACAGAGCTGGAAACAGGGGAGTCTGAGTGGGAGTTTGTAAGGGAAGTTTGCGGGAGGGAGTATGTGGTGTTTAGTTTTTGGATTGTGTGTGGTGCGTGTTTTTTTCTTCCCCCCTTGTCAGGGAGCTTAGGTGCAAAGGTTATAACAGCTACAGAGGCAGCAGTGGTAGCGACCCAAGGAACAGGAGACAGTGAAGATGACTGGAAATGGAAGCTGCAGCATGTACATTATCTTGGAGCAGGTACCTGAAAAGTGGTTTGTTTGTAAGAAGTGCCTCCTGATAGAGCTGATGGAAGAGAAGGTCCAAGGACTACAGCTGAGTTCATAGAATCATAGAAGGTTAGGGTTGGAAGGGACCTCAGGAGGTCATCTAGTCCAACCCCCTGCTCAAAGTAGGACCAATCCCCAACTAAAAGAAGAAGATTCAAGCAGATGATGGAGGGAAGGCAAGAGGAGGCAGAAGGAAAAACTCAAGACTCGCAGTTGCAAGCTAGACTGGAAAACTGTGAGGACAGACTGCTGAATAAGGAAAGTGGCCAATGGAAGCATGTGACTATGAGAACCAGGCAGAGGAAAAGACCAACTAGTGAAGTAGAAATAGAGCTGAGCAACTGGTTTGCTGAGATGGAAAATGAAGAAGGGGCACAGCAAGCAGTAACCGAAGGTAGAAGGGCAAGGAAGAAGAGAAGAGCAGCTAGTCCTACAAGAAGAGGGGAAGAGTCAATGGAGATAGCCAAAGTTCGGAGGCCCAGGATGATCGAAAACTGCAGAAAATTGCAAGTGAGAACTAAAGACAAGAGGACTTGCAGCCAGAAAGAACAGAAGAGGAAAGACTGAAGAATCGCACCAACACCAGGAAGAGGCAGGTCTATGTGACTGGGGACTCCCTACTAAGAAGAACCAACAGGCCTGTCACCAGAGCTGATCCGGAGAACAGAGGGGCAAAAGACCTATCTGGCTTCAAGATTAAACTCGATAAGTTTATGAAGGAGATGGTACGATGGGAATAACATGATTCTGGCAATTAACTGATCTTTAACTATTCATGGTAAATAGGCCCAATGGCCTGTGATGGAATGTTAGATGGGGTGGGAATCTGAGTTACTACAGAGAATTCTTTCCTAGGTATCTGGCTGGAGAATCTTGCCCACATGCTCAGGGTTCAGTTGATCACCATATTTGGGGTCGGGAAGGAATTTTCCTCCAGGGCAGATTGGAAGAGGCCCTGGGGGGGTTTCGCCTTCCTCTGCAGCATGGGGCATGGGTCACTTGCTGAAGGAGTCTCTGCACCTTGAAGTCTTTAAACCATGATTTGAGGACTTCAATAGCTCAGACATAGGTGAGAGGTTTATTGTAGGAGTGGGTGGGTGAGATTTGGTGGCCTGCATTGTGCAGGAGGTCAGACTAGATGATCATAATGGTCCCTTCTGACCTTAATATCTATGAGTCTATGGGTGTGCTGTCTGCCAAGAGCTAAGATATGGGATGTTGACCTGAGGCTGAAGAGATTCCTAATGGGAGCTGGAAAGGGTCCACTGATTGTCCTTCACATGGGAACAAATGATACAGCTAGATTCTCACTGGAACGCATCAAGGGAGACTATGCCAGGCTGGGGAAGATGCTTAAAGAAATGCAGGCGCGGGTGATCTTCAGTGAGATTCTTCCTGTCCCCAGACGAGGAGAGCGAAGGCAAAACAAGATTAGGATGATCAACAGATGGCTCAGGCAATGGTGCTAAAAGAGGGGTTTGGGATGTTAGACCACTGGGAGGCACTTATGGACAGAGGACTTCTGGGATGGAAGTAATTATGCATGAGGAAGATCAAATTAAATGGTTACTAACCTTTTGTAACTGTTATTCTTCAAGATGTGTTGCACATGATCATTCCACTCTTGCTGTGTGCGCACCCTGTGCACAGTCCCCAGAAATTTTTCCTGCTGGGGTGGCTCGAGTGCCCTGTGTTGACACAGATATAAAGGGCCTAGCCAATTCCAAGCCCTCTCAGTTCCTTCTTTCCTGAAACTCCTATATAGAGAAGCAGGGCGGCAGGTAGTGGAATGGACATGTGCAACACATCTCAAAGAACAACAGTTATGAAAGATTAGTAACCATTTTTTCTTCAAGTGATTGCACATGTGCATTCCACTCCTGGTGAAAATTCCAAGCAGTTAAATAGGTGGAGGAATCAGAATTCATGTACACACAGACTGTAGTATAGCTCAAACAAATTTGGCATAATCTCTAGAGTACTGTGTGATAGTGCGCACTAATTATGAGGTTGCTGCTTTGCAAATGTCCAGGATAGGGATCTGCCCTAGGAAGGCCGTTGAAAATGCTTGTGGATCTTGTGGAGTGCCCAGTCAGCTTACCTGGTGGTGAAACACTTTCCAGATCATAACAAGCATGGATACAAGAAGTTATCCAAGATGAAATTCTCTGTGAAGAGATAGGAAGACTTTTCATTCTGTCTGCTACAGCCGCGAACAGTTGGGTGGACCGCTGAAATGGTTTAATCCTGTCTACGTAGAACGCCAGTGCTTGTCTAACATCTAATGTGTATAGACATTGCTCATCCCTATTTGAATGTGGTTTTAAGCAAAATTCAGGTAAGTAAATTGATTGATATGAAAATCTGAAACTATCTTAGTGAGAAAATATCAATGAGGGCGTAAGTACACTTTATCTTTAAAAAAAGCCTGTGTACGGTGGACCAGATGACCCTGTTCAGAGACCCTTCTGGCAGAAATGATAGCAATTAGGAAAACTACCTTGTACAAAAGGTGCAGTAAGGAGCACATTGCTGAAGGCTCAAATGGTAGTCCCACAAATTTAGACAAAATCAAGTTTAAGTCCCAAGGGCGAATGGGCTCCCTTTAATTGAGGGTATAATATTTCCAGGCCTTTAATCAATCTAATTGTCATGTATTTAGAAAAAACAAAAAACAGTTATCCATGTGAAGTTGGAAAGCTGATATGGCTGCCAGGTGAACCCTGATAAAAGAAACTGCTCAGTCTTGCTGTTTCAGGTGCAGCAGACAGTCAAGTATATGTTGGATGTCCGAATGCATCAGCAAGACTCCAATTTGACAAGCCTAGACAAAGAATCTCTTCCATTCTGACAGGAAAGTAGCCCTGATGGAGGGCTTTCTGCTACTTAGTGAGACCTGATGAAATTGCTCCAAGCAAGCCTGCACTCTGGAATTTAACCATAGCCTTCCCATGCCGTTAAATTACTTGGATTGCAGGTTAGAGTGGAGCAGCCAACCGTGGTTCTGAGAGATCAAATCAGGGTGTAACGGGAGTGAGATTGGATCAGTAGAGTAGAGAACCAGTGTTGGTGGGGCCACACTGGGGCTATTAAAATAACCTGGGTGTAGACCTGCTGGATCTTTAGCAGTGCCCTGCACAGAAGCGGGATTGGGGGAAAAGCGTAGTAAAGCTTTTCTGCCCAGAGTAGCAGAAGGCTGGTGACATTTTCTTTTGTACTTGTTCGTAAATAGGTCTATTTGGGGAGTCCCCCACTGTTGGAAAAATGCACCTGGCTACATCCAGGCAAAGAGACCACTTGTGGTAACTGGAAAATGACCTGCTCATGTGGTCTGCTAGCACATTCTGCACCCCTGGAAGGTGAGAAACATCAAGGTTGAATGAATGGGCTATACAAAATTCCCAAAGGTGAACTGCTTCCAGACAAAGGAGGGACAAGCAAGCTCCTCCCTGCCTGTTGATGTAAAACGCTGCTGTAGTGTGGTCTGTAAGAACAAAACAGGTTTCTCCCCCTGATATGAGGAAGGAAAGCCTGACAGGGAAGACGAATCACCATGAGCTCTCTGACGTTGATACGAAGAGCGAGCTTCCTCAAGGACCAAAGACCTTGAGCTCAGAGGAGCCCCAGGTGAGCTCCCCACCCTAGAGCCGACGCATCTAAGACCAGAATCATCAACGGTTAAAGGAGGCATGCCCGAACAAACATTGAGAGGATACAACCACCAGTTCAGCAAAATTAGAACCCATGAAGGTACCGGGAGCACACTGTCTAGATGAAGACAGCTTGGCAAGTACACTGGGGCCAGCCAAGTTTGGAAGAGTCTGAGGTGCAGCCTCACATGTTGTACTACATATGTGCATGAGGCCACGTGTCCTAGGAGTCTTTTACAGTTTCAGGCTGTTGTGACAGATCTCAAGATTCATCCAGTCTCAAACAATCAAACAGATTGAAATATCAATTCTGGGAGAAACGCTCTGGCCTGTATTGAGTCCAACACAGACCCTATAAACTCTATTATCTATTCTGGGCAAAGGATACAGTTATCTGCATTGATCAGCAGGCCTAAGGCCTTGAAGGCTGATTAAATGAGTTGAATGCTGGATATAACCTGAGCTTTGGACCAGCCCCTGACTAGTCAATCATCTTGGTAAGGACAGACCTGCATTCCTAGTCTGCCAAGGAATGCTGCTACCATGGCCATGCATTTTGTGAACACCTGAGAAGCTGCAGACAGGCCAAACAGAAGCACTATGAATTGGTAATGTGAGTGCTTCACTACAAATATGAGGAACTTTCTGTGCTCTTGGTATATCAACACCAAAATGATGTCTCGAACTGAAGATGCCAAACCAGTCTCCAGGATACTGAGAGGGAATAATGGATGCCAGGGTGACCATGTGAACTGTTATCTTTTTGAGACAGTTGTTGAGCTGACATGGATCTAAAAAATAGACCTGAGACCTCCCTTGGCTTTTGGGATTAGGAAAAAATGAAAGTAGAAACACTTCCTTCTTAAATTCTGAGGAACCTCCTCTATGACTTCGATGTAAACGAGAGACTGAAGCTCCTGGACCAGAAGTTCTTCGTGAAAGGGGATCTCGGAAGAGGGATCGGGAGGGAGGGAAGGTGGAAAGGTGGGGCAGAAATAAACTGAAGAGAGTGTATTCCACTTCTACAGTGCTCAACATCCAATGGATCACAGAAATACTGGACCAACCACTGAAAAAATGGGAAAGGCTGTTTGCAAGCAAAGGAAAAAGGAGTTTGAAATCCTGGGAACTGGTACTGCATGCTCAAGCATCCCATCAAAATGCTTGCTTAGAACCCGCTGGATGTCTCAGGGGGCAGGCATTGATGCAGAGGTATAAGGAGAAGGTGATCTATGCCTAACACCTCTACTCTCCTTTCTCTGCCGCTCCTGTTGGAAAGCTAAAGCAGACTACTGGAGGGGTTGCTGAGGCTGAAGTGCTTCCTGGAAGGGGCTGGAGCGTACAACCCAAGGGGCTTTAGAGTTGCCCCTGAGTCCTTTAACCCAGTGTTTCTCAACCTTTTTATGCTGGCAACACCCTTTGGACTTCCAAAAAAATTGTGACACCCCCGCCCCCCCTTAGGCCTGGTCTACACTATGGGGTTAGGTCGAATTTAGCTGCAGTTAGGTCGATTTTAAAATGAATGTGTCCACACAACCAACCCTGTTCCGTTGACCTAACGGGCTCTTTAATTGACTTGTGCACTCCTCCCCGACGAGGGGAGTAGTGCTAAAATCAACCTTGCTGGGTCGAATTTGGGATAGTGTGGATGCAAATCGATGGTATTGGCCTCCAGGAGCTATCCCAGAGTGTTCCATTGTGACCGCTCTGGACAGCGCTTTGAACTCCGATGCACTAGCCAGGTACACAGGAAAAGCCCTGGGAACTTTTGAATTTAATTTCCTGTCTGGTCAGCATGGCGAACTCAGCAGCACTCAGCAGCGCAGATGACCATGCAGTCCCCCCAGAATCGTACAGTGTAGAATGTTTGTACACTCCCCCTATCATCTCTGTCCCTGAGGTTACCGCAGATTAGAAGGCAGAAAAAAACGCATCTGCAGGGCAGGTCCTGCAGTCTGTTGAACCTCCTGTGGGAGCCCAGAGAACTGCAACCAGGAACTCCTATGCTTGTCAACTGCCGAACCCATGGACATGGCAGCTGAGCCAGCCGCATCCAGAGCGGCTTGCAGCCAGGCCCTTGCCATTGATTTTCCCTCATCTACTACTGAGAAGAACTCCTGCCTACCATTTTCTGGAGCATGTCTTTACATTTTAGCATAGAGTCCCATACATTAAAGTCATACCTATCCAAAAATGCATGCTGGTTTGCAGTCCTGAGATGCAACCTCCCCAGTAAAATAAACTTTCCTACCAATCGTGTCTTTTTTTTTTTGGCAGAGGGGGTGTATCTTTTGATTTTGGAGTTGTGCCCTGATGCTGCTTGCCTTTCCCACTCATTGGCACCAGATTCTAGTAGGGAACCGGGGGGGGTGGAGGGGGTGTGTATAAAGGAATTCAAACTTGAGCAGGTACAAAATACTTGCATTCAGCCCTTTTTGAAGCAGGGAGGAAGGGATGCAGGGGACTGCCACAGCCCCTTAAACTGGTTCCATCATGGCCTCATTGAGAGGCAGGGCCACTCTGCAAGGACCTGCAGTGGCTAAAATACTGATCAGACAGTGTGAGGATTCTTGTTCTTCCTCACCTGTATGCCCAGACTTAAGTAAACCTTCTTTAACAATTCTTGGTGTGCTTTATAGCCATCTGGGTGAGGCAACATGCCCCGTCCTGAGACTGCCTAGTCAGGGGAGGACAACAACGCGGCCAGCAATGGCTGCAGATGCTTTTCCTCCATTTTTTGATCTGCCGGGTCCTGTTGAGCCAGCTCTTGATGTCCAGTACAGAGTTCATTACCGGAATCAGGAACGGGTGCTGCCCTGTGGGTTGGTGCCGCATGACTTTCCAATGTCACTCAATAGGAGTGCCTGGATTATTATCAAAGCCCCACAGATTCCACAAAGACCAGTGGACAGGCTTAGTCCCCCAGTGACCTCCTGGCCAACCACTCAATGTTACTCCTGTGACTGGATCCATGGAAGGGTGGAAACATCTGGAGAAGGTATCGCAAGAGCTCTCTGAGGACAAGTAATGTAGGACCCAACCTCAGATTTGGAAGATGACAACTCTCCTTCCACTGACTATGGAGGCGCTGTTTCAGATTGTGCCAGCAATGGGTGCCAAGGTGGAGAGGCCCACAGAGAAGTGAGCATCTCGGGTTTTCTCTTTGACAGTACCAAAGGGCAAGCCATCAAAGGTACATGAAACTGGCACGGTACTGAGCACTGTAGGAAACCTGCGGGTTCTCCTGTGTTCACCAGCACCAATAGCATCAACCCTTGTACTACTACTAGCAATGACAGAATCAGGAAGTGTCTGGCAGCCACCAATGCCTCCAGTGTGGTTGGTACTGAGATAGGTGCTGCGCCATGGATGCGGAAGATGCTCCTTCTGGTTCCAGATTTGACAAAAACTGCAGAGTCAGTGGTGCCATCTCCTGTGGTACCAAAGCAGAGAAGAAAACTGTATCCTCATGCCTAGCAGACTTTGATGCTGGGTATCTCCCCCTTTCAACAGTCTGCTTCTTACGCCTCTTTTTAGGTATTGGGGATGGTGAATTGTCTTGGGACTCAGGCACAATAGGAGGCACACTCCTTACCAACACCAAGCCACTTGGTGCCAAGTCTGACTAAGCTGGCTCAGATGGAAGTCTCAAAGTCATCTCCATGAGTAGAAACTTCAAAGCCATCTCCATGAGTAGAAACTTTAGCCTGGCTTCATGATCTTTCTTCATGCGAGGCTTAAAGTCCCTGCAAATTTGGCAGGACTTCCTAATATGAGCTTCCCCAAGGCACTTCAAGCAACTGGAGTGCAAGACGCTCATGGGCACAGCCTTACTGCAGAAAACACGGGGCTTGAAGCCCAGTGACCAAGGCATCCCTTGGCACTGGGAACTGACCGAAATCCTCGGAGTAAAAACCTAACTAAATACTAAAAACTTTAACAACCCTACTGACAGTAAAATACAAGAGAACACAGTCCACTAAGAATACTTGCTAAAGCCAAAAGAGTTCCAGTTCCAGTGACTGTCATGGGTGTGAAGAAGGAACTGAGGAGTCTCAGGGTTGGCTGGACCCTTTATACCAATATCAACAGTGTGAAACAGCAGAGTGTGCTCAAGCCTCCCCTACAGGTATCACTGAGAGGAAAATTTCCAGTGACTGCGCGTGGGCTGCACATGTCCAGTCACGCAAAGAAGAACCAGCTTGACCTTCACAAGAACCAGCTTGACCTTCACATCTCATATTGCATTTTCAAAGCAGGCAATTAGATAAGATGTGATTGAGACAACACTGATATCATTTTATAGCCATTTTTTAAAATATAGTCACACTTAGAAATATTCTCCCTTGCCTTCATTGATTAAAAACAAAGCAAATGGAATTTAAACAAGTTTTTTAAAATCTGGTGACCTTCTGAAATTCCTTATAATTATGATGGCGCAGCAGCACCATTCTAGTTAAGGTTGTATCACAACTTCTGTTTAAAGGTCGACCTTTCTAAGTCCTCTAAAATTGATATGTTTAGTCGGATTCCTTTGAAATGTGGTGTGCCTGTGGAGGGTGCAGAGTAGGATTAGTAAACCAAAGTTGGGGTCACTTGAGCCAGGGGTTGAGGAGATAAGCCTAAAAAAAATAACCATTTTTCAAAAAATTTCTAGGTGGAGGTTTTTTGGTACAGATCTAACTACTGATGGGATGAAGTACTGGTCTCAATCCATTGGGTTTTACCAAATGTAGTATATTGTACCCATTAAATCTTTGGGGACCCAAACTAAGAACACATTCACTTCTTTCCTCATGTAGATGTGCACTCTTGAAGGATTCCACCCTTTTATGCTTGCCTGGGTAGTTCAAGAGAATGTACCAATGCCACTGTGCCACTGATCCCTGCCATTGATGTTTCTAGTTCGAGCCTTTGTACACCTATGCAATAAAGATTTAATGAATGGTTGCTTGCTACGAGTTGTCACTGATAAAATACAACTTGTTTTCATTTTATGGGGAGATTTACTGTGAACACAGCACAACAGTCAGCAGGTGATCTAACCAACACTTTTGTTGTATTGGATGGGCAAGAGCCGAAAATAGATGACTTGGGGGGAGAGAGAGAGACAAGAAGAGGTGTTGCAGCTACAAAGGGGACAGGAAATTACGGCAGCTGGTAGGCAGAATTTGAATTGGTTGTTTGAGAATATTATTTTACTCGCCCTGGAGGGAGGAGAAGGGGAGGGCAAGTGGCTACTTCCTGATCAAAGGGCAGATTAATGTGATGTTTCCAAAGACATATAACACGTAGATTTGGAACTGACAGTGCAGGTCCCTTGTTCTCTGAGGGAAAAGAAATGTGTGTGCTGACAAGGTTGCCAACATGTGGATTCTGGATGATTCTTGGATCACGAGATTGCAGAAGTTTGCAGAACAGCAAGGAGTACACTAAAACATGGAGATTATGGACTACGGCCTGCTTTGGGCAGAAAGAGGTGGCTCGTGTTGGCATCATGTTTTGCCCACTCTGCAGCACATAACCAGTGACTTAAGACATTGTGATCTACCAGATGTTGCTGTGATTCCCTTAGGCAGATATGATCTGGCTGTACACCTCACACGGTGTATGAGTGCAGATTGGGACCACATCACAGATTTGTATTTAGGAAATGCTATTGTTTACTGTGATATGGCTGAATGTCTGCATAACTGATTGTACAGTGTCAATGTGAAAGTCATTAATAAGTGTTGGAAGAACATTAAATCGGGAACTTGGAGTGTTCATGGTTGACCAAAAAATGTGTAGTGTGTCACAGAAAAATTATAAGCTCTGACACCTCGCTGTTTTTCACATATGTAGTCTATTGGATAGGTGTCAGAGGAACTTTCTGTCAAAGATAAAACTGTCAGTATTTTGGAACAGAAACCATGTCCGATTTCTCTTGCTGGCTCTGACACAAACTCCACCTTCCAACCATTCTGAAACACAACCAGGAATACCATTCCACTGTAACAGGCTGTAACAGACTCTCTGTGTGAGTTGGGTTATTGTGAGTGGGATGGGGGAATAACTGCAACAGAAACAACTTGTATATCAGGGAGTAAAGACTTCAGGAAGATGCATTTCCAGCTTAAGGCAGGGGGTGGGGGTGGGTACAGTAGTGGGAAAGGGGCCAGGTTGGAGGGGGGAATGAAGAGAAATGGAAGGGGCATGGCTGGAAAGATATGCCGAAACAGGGCTGGTGTGGCCCAGCTGATTAGGGGGAGGGATGGGAGAGGGGGAAGGAAGAGGGGGTTGGCCGGCTCACTATGCAAATTGCAGGACACGATACGTATAAGATTACTAACTCCTACCAACAATATATCTTTGCCATTAATTTCCTAAATGTTTGAACCAGAAAAGAACCACACTAATGCAGAGTTAAGTTTGTTTGGTGGTGTCATCCTCTTGCAGAAAGCTGAGTTGAGCAGAATTAAAATGTCTGAAAACCAGGATATGCAGCGGTAAGATTGGCCATGCCCTGGCTTTTAGAAATTCGGGGTTTGCTCAACTCAACTTTTTGCAAGTGGACAACACACTAACAAGCAACCTGAACTCTGAATTAACATAGGTTTTTGCTGCTGGATTACACATATGTTTGTGACTACTCTATGTGATTAAAAAGAGCAAAATACAGTCATCAAAAATTCTGATAAAATGTACTTCTACTGCAGATTTTTACCTAACTCCCAGATGTATCATTTTCTACATGTTTAGAGACACACAATGAATTATTTCAGGCAACAAATTCTGGGATTTTCCCAAGGGAAAGAAAAGCATTGAACTGGGGACACTTCCTCCCCTGGCCTCCCCCCGAAAAAATCAGGAACAGCATTTATATTGCAACTATAAATGTAAAAAACAGGCTTCCCTCCACCTCATGGAAGTACAATTTTTAAAAATTAAAAACTGCATTCGCACAGCAAAAAAAAGTCAGTTCCTAGTAGTCAAGTGAAGGATTCTACATCACAAGGAGTTTGGTAATTCTGAAATTTGCCCTCACTGCCCTTTTCACTGGCACATTTTGCAGGGAAATCCTGAGTGCAAAGAGTAAATTAGCTGAATTTCCTACCCCAAAACATGAACATTAGCAGCTACAGGGAGTTGCCGCCCACAAGAAACTTTAGAGCTTTAGGCAGTCCCTATCTCATAATTATATCTGTGTCACAGGACTGGCCTTTAAGGGGTGGGTCAGATGCCCAGACTACCTGTGGCAGGCTGAAGGAAAGGATCCACCTGGGGATTAACTAAGTGGCTCGAAGGCAGTTAAGTAACGAGCTCCTGGGCCTAATAAAAGGCTTGGGAGACCTGAGCTAAAGACAAGGCTCCTCTGGAGAAAGGAAGCTCTGGAGAAGAGGAGCTCCTAGGGAGATTAAGCCAGGCAGAAACTGTGCTCTTAAAGCAGGAACAGTGAGCTGATTACAAAACTCTCCAGGCAGGGTGGCCTATGAAAGACCCTAAACAAGCAGGGGTAATACTGCAAAAACTCTCCAGGACAGCATTTTTCAAACTTTGAGCGGCAACCCAGTACTGGGTCACGACATGTCAGGCGCTGGGTCACTCTGGTCAGCACCACAGACCGGGATATTAAAAGTCCCATTGGCGGTGCTGCCCAGCTAAGGAAGGCTCGTGCCTTCCTGTTTCGACACCACGCTGCACCCTGGAAGTGGCCTGCAGTGGGGGCCAAGGGGCTCCGCGCGCTGCCCTCGCCCTGAGCATTGAACTGGGGACACTTCCTCCCCTGCCCCCCCCTAAAAAATCATTGGCCGGCCAATGGGAACTGGGGATGGGGGGGGCGGGGGTGGGTTTGCCTGCAGGTGAGAGTCATGCAAAGCCACTTGCATGCCTCCACCTACAAGCTGGACCTGCTCCTGGCCGCTTCTGGGGCACGGCGCAGTCCGCAGTGCCAGGACAGACGGGAAGCATGCCTCTGCACCCCAGCTGCACCGCTGACTGGGAGCCGCCAGATATAAGTCCACGCCCCAACCCTGCACCCCAATCCTCTGCCCCAGCCCTGCATCCTCCCAAACCTGGAATCCCTTCCTGCACCCCAAACTCCTCATCCCTGGTGCCACCCCAGAGCCTACACCCCCACCCCCGAACCCCCTGCCCCAGCCCAGAGCCCCCTCCCATACCCTGAACCCCTCATTCCCAGACCCACACCACAGCCCTCACCCCTGCACCCCAACCCTCTGCCCCAGCCCTGAACCCCTCCCACACCCCAAACCCCTCATCCTCAGCTCTGCTGGGTTGCGGGCATCAAATATTTTCTTCAACTGGGTCCCCAGAAATAAAGTTTGAAAACCACTGCTCTAGGGAGTAAAGAAGCCTAATGCCTTACAGCAGAAGGAGCTGCTGCTAGAACCCAGATACTTTTGTTTTGGGACTATTAAGTTTTGTCTGCGCTTTAAAATAAGAGCCTATAAAACCACCATACAAGTACTCCTTCCGGAAGGTTTTATTAAAGGGAGATATACTGCTGTAAAGTACAGTGTTTGTCTTCTCTTTGACCAGACAGTTGAAGTGACCTCATTGTTGCCTCACCAACGGGGGAATTGAGGCAGGCCACACTCTTTTATAGAATGTGCTCCGATTTAAAACTACTGCTAGATACATCCTATACATTAAATTGCTCTCTTTCTTAACAATGCTTCTTTACAATGTTAAATGTATTTGTTTTCCAAAGGCTGTATCTTAGGCCCCATTTACATATACTGGGTTAACAATCTGTGTTAGACAGAACTTGGTTATAAAACCAGAATCAGCCTAACTGAGATTTAAGGTACTTTTCCTAATCAGTGTGGACTGGACACAGACTGTTGGAAATATTTTTCCATGATGGATTTTAAAGTAACTATGAATTTATTACCACTTTCTGTGTTCAGTAACAGTTAAACGCCATTAAAACAACAGAGGTAACCGGAGTTCACTCAGGATTTAAACCTTTTTTACTGAGATCAGAATCTGGCCCTTTGGTCATAAATGGTTTTTGCAGTTGGGTTTAAACAAGCTTTTTCAGATCCTAATAACCAGGGAAAACCTCTTAAATCCATGCAAAACTGAACTTCATTTTAAAATGAGATCAGGTACTTTAGTGTATTTTCCATTAGAGGCTGGGGCTTTGTGATAGTGCAGTGCAAGCATTAGTGAAGAAGTCCAATAAAAGGGAAGGGCATCAGACTTATGAGGAATTTGGTACGGGCAGATAAATATACATTTTGGTACTAAGCAAAAACCACCTCAAAGATCTTTTTTTTTTTTTTTAATTGAAGAAATGAAAGCAAGACATACTCACCACTTTCCATCTTTCTTTGACCAAGATTCCCACACTGAGGATGTCTGGCTGCTCCCCTCCCCCACTCATTGCAATCTCCAGATGTGGTGGAGCTGCTATGATGAGTCTCTGTCAGTACCAATCATCCAGCTCCCAGAGGTGGATTCCATTTAACCTGAGGCTAGAGAAACAAATAGCAGCACATCAGGTGTCATTAATTAATGCATGGGCCCCAAAAGCATTCCTAATCTAACAGACTTGAGCTAGGCCATTCTGATGTAGAAAAACTAAATTTAGAAAACTTCCAATTAACAGAAGTTTGATTAAAAAAAAAATCCCTATTTTTTTTTTACAAATGGATTTTAGCCAGCTCTACCTGGAACTAACCTAAGTCTACCTCTAAAATGATATTTAATGGACAGAAACCATTTTAAGGGAGCCAAGAGCCGAAAACAAAAGTTATATTCTGTTAGCAATCAGAATATACTGGGAGTTCGAAATGGCTATAAATCACCATTAGATGCAAACAAATTGCATTTAAATGTAACTTTAAAGTTGCACAATTAAAAGTCGCACACAAAAGAATTGGGGAAATTAAAGAATCTAAAATTAAAATTAAGAAGTTACGGTTCTACACTGTTGGACATCATGTATATTATGCCTGATGGTGTGTTTGTGTATATAAAATTATGATTTAACAGTACAAATTAAACTGCACAGTTAGCCAGAAAAATACAAGTATGAAAAAATTCTAAGCATGAACAAGGCAGCCAGTTTAATTTATGAATTTATTGACTTTTGGTGATCTTATCTATCTTAGATTTTTATACAGTGATATAAATGTGGTATCTTGGAGCCCAGTCCAATTCCCAATGAAATCAATGGTTTCCCATCTGATCAACCATGATGAGCTAATATGTTTTTAAAGTTCATAAATTATGGGCTTGTCTACACAATTATAGTATAGCTATACCAGCTTAACTCCCGCAGTGGGCACACTTATTTCAGAATAAGAATCACATTTTTTTGTTTAGTTTAAACTCTTCCAAAGATCAGCTATAAGCTAAAACAAAAAGGCCCTCTTATAATCAGAATAACTGTGTCAACATGGGGAGTTATACCAATATAGTTCTGTGGTTTAAATTCACACCTTAGCTTATACCAGTATTACTTTCCTTTGTACACAACCCCTGTGTCTACCTGAGGTGCAAAATTATGTTTACATTTTTTAAGCACAACCTATTTCCTAGTCTAAATTTGCCACTCCTATATATATTTTAGGATTGTTTTAACACGTTGTTGTTGTGCACATTTAACTTAGTATTTGTCTGAAGTTTTGATTTTTTGTTTCTTTGTCCTTAATAGAACAATGGTAATGTTCCCAATTAGGCTTTGAAGTTAATGCCTCATTCAGATGAATGGGCAAGTGAGGGCCAGTTCCCACATTTGCTGCTACTATGGTTTGGCAAGAGAATTTTTTCAAAGGTTACAGAAAAAAAGATGGAATTTTTTAAACCCCTTCCCTGTTCATTACAGCTTAGAATTTTACTCCCGGGGAAATTCTGCACCACTGCACGTGGGCAGAATTCATGTCCCCCAGAGATTTCTTTGCTTCCCTGCAGAAAAAATGATTTTCTTACAGGGAAGCAAAGGGAAGCTGCAAGAGCAGTCATGCACCACTCCCTAGCTGTACAGGTACATTGTTTCAGGCACCTGGAGTAATCCATGAAGAGGTAAATCACTGCAGGGATACCCCAGCCAGTGGCTTCTACCCTGAGCCGGAATCAGCTGCTAGTCCTGGCTGGGCTGGAGGCAGGAGAAGATGGGACTTCCTCTTCCCCTGTAAGGAGTACCTGGGCCTGTGTCAGATCCACCCCCAGAAACTCCCCCTGCTGCAGAAAAGCTCAGCATCCTCCCCTGCTTCCGGCCCCATCACTCCTCAGCTGCAAGGGGAGGGGTCATTGTGCAGGGGAGCTGCTCACCCATCCACCCAACCCCCATGCATTCAGACCTCCCAGACCCAGACATGCCCACCAAGCCTCACTCCGTACACCCAGAACCCCCCTAGCCCTCCATACCCGAATCCCACCCCACTGAACCTCAACCCCTGCACCTGGAGCCCCCCTGCACCCAGACCCCCTTTCTCCAGAGCCCCACCCCCCCTGCACCCCTACACTCAGATCCTCATACCACCAACTCCCAAGTAGCTGCACCCAGACCCCTACCCCACCAAGCCCCATGCCCCCAGCTCCCGGACCCCCCTGCAGAGACCCCCACAACCAGCTCCCTCTGCTGAGCCCCAACCACTTGCACCTGGAAGCCTCTGCAGAGTCCCATTGCCCCTGCATCTGGAACCCCCCAACAAGCCTCTGTGCATCCAGATCCTCCCACACCTAGGACCACCACCACCCCACCCCCCACTGAGCTGCCTGCATCCAGACTGTCCCACACAGAATCCTCCCACCCTGAGCCCTTCCACAGTTGGATCCTGCCTGCCCCACACCTGGTGTACCTAGTGCAGAGGGGCAGGGTCCCAGGGTGTTTCTGGGGTAGGCCCAGGCCTTGTGCTGTGTCGGAGTTGAGTGCAGCCTCACCACTGAGTCCGTGTCTCGGGGGTGTGGAGGCTGCAATGTGATCTCCCACCTTCATACAGTCATGTGGCATGTGCTCCCCACTGGCATGCTGGAGCCTCTGCATTTATTTATTGACAAATAAAACTTGCAAAATTTTAAAATATTGTGCGTAGAATGTTTCATTTTTTGGCTCAACATGCCCTCAGGAGTAAGAATTTGCACAACTCTGAAAAAATTGTGGAGACATATACCCTCAAATCATACAATGGGAAGTTTTTTCCACCCACACCCATAATTTCATCCTTTCCCAATTTGTGAGACTGGTTTTCTTGGTAGGTAATTGTGTAATAAACTTTTAAAAATGCACACCATCTCCCTGATTCAACTGATCTTTTCAAACAGCCCCAGTAGCCTTGTCTACATTAGGAACCTTTTACAAAAATTTTCTACCACTTCTAACATGGTTTCAACTGTACTTGTACAAGCAACCTTGAGACCCTAGCATGGAGTTTTTGCTTTCAGCACTGTCAGTTAAACCTACTCTAAACAAGTCTAATGCTTCACCTACACAGGAAAATTAGGAAGTATCCCCACACAATGATTTAATCTTGTATTATTACACCCTTAAAGTAATGCCAGTAAATTTTTTACCCCCCTATTAGAAAAGGTCATACTGAAGCTATGCTGAAAAATGACAGGTTTCAGAGTAGCAGCTGTGTTAGTCTGTATTTGCAAAAAGAAAAGGAGTACTTGTGGCACCTTAGAGACTAACCAATTTATTTGAGCATAAGCTTTCGTGAGCTACAGCTCACTTCATCGGATGCATAAAGTGGAAAATACAGTGAGGAGATTTATATACACCATGAAAAAATGGGTGTTTATCATATACATTGTAAGGAGAGTGATCACTTAAGATGAGCTATTACCAGCAGGAGAGTGGGGAGGGGAAAACCTTTTGAAGTTTCTCCCCCCTCCCCACTCTCCTGCTAGTAATAGCTCATCTTAAGTGATCACTCTCCTTACAATGTGTATGATAAACACCCATTTTTTCATGGTCTGTGTGTATATAAATCTCCTCACTGTATTTTCCACTTTATGCATCCGATGAAGTGAGCTGTAGCTCACGAAAACTTATGCTCAAATAAATTGGTTAGTCTCTACGGTGCCACAAGTACTCCTTTTCTTTATGCTGAAAATGGATGACAGAGCCAGAGAGTCATTTGTACTAAGGCTCCAATGTTGCTAACCAGTGTTACAAACAATGGACTTTTAATATTAAAAAAAAAAAAAAGCTCCATAATGTAGACAAGGATTAAACAGGTCAGGGCTGGGCAGAGAGAACTTGTCATAATGTCATAAAAGGGACAGCGCTCCATTAATTTCTTCTCAAATTAGACGCCCACTGAGCAAAATGGACTGTGAATTTGGTAGGGCCCTAGCAATAACACTCTTCAGTATTAAAATTCTATTGAACTATAATAAGACCTGCTAAATCTTGTAAGTGAATGAGCCAAATGCAATGCAACATATGACTATGCAACGAACAACAACTTTCCTCTAACACACTATTTAGACTGCATAATAAATTTAACTTGGGATACATGAATTTGTACAAAAATGCAATGTGCATAACCTCTTTGCATAACGACTCAAGATTTCCATCCACCTTTTGTAACCAGAACTGCATTAGTCATTCCAAAAGGTAGGATATACATCTTTATTATATCATCATCATAGTGGTCCTGATTTTAGTATTATATTTTAACCCTGAATTACAAACCTTAACGGTTGTGAAGAAAACCTTCCAAATGAGAACAAAACATAGTTAATGCAATCTTGTGTCTTCTTTCCTCAAGCTCATGGGTGCCAAAAACCCAGATCACAACCCACAGATTCCCAGGTGCAAAAAGCTCCAACTGTCTCCTATTCAGCTGCCAAAACCTCCAGCTTCCCTTTTTGGCAACTTCTGCATTACAGTTAATGTTGTCACTACAAGAGTCTGTAGCACTTTCACAGTTTGAGGACAATGCTAAATACATTGAATTTAGTATCAAAACAACAGCATTAATTTAAAGGACAAAAAACCACAAGAAAGCACAATATACACTTGAAGCCGCCACACAATTTCCAGTTTGAAATAGAATTCAGCAACAGAATGTTCCAAAAAAACACAGAAGGAATCCTTCTAAAGCAGGAGTTCTCAAACCCTTTTTAGAATCATGCCCCCCAACCTTTAAAAAAAAACAAAACAACCTTGGAGTCCCTCTCTTCCCCTTACAAAGCGGGACCTTCCCCTGTAATCTAGATTGAACTGGGGCCATTAATACACTGATTCCAATACAGAGGATTCTACTTTAAATAAATTAGTCCTTTGATCCTGCTGTCTAACTGTGCACAGGCTAGGATTTAAAAGCACACACCTTAATATCGAAAAAGTTTTCAGGGCAGTATTTCTCAATTTCAGCATCAAAAAGTGATAGATAGTGTTGTGACCCCAAGCACCAATGCCACTCACTCAAATTTAGCTCGGCCTCTCCCCTTGTTCACGACAGAGTGGTGGCCAGACCAATTTTGAGCAAGTGAGAAGGCTTGCTACAATCTCTTAGAAACTTTTATGTACCCCTTCCCCAAGGTTGCAAACTGCTGTTCTAAAGAATTTAGGTTCTGAGTTCTGCTTGACACAGAGTCAACTGCTTGCTCAAATACAAAAAACACACACACACAAAACTGAATCTGGATTTACTGACAACCAAGAGTTACTTCCAAATCAAACAGACTAACATAATTACTTATTGATCCCCAAAATCACCTAAAGGACAAAACAGAACAAAAATGTGGGCTGTCAAGCAATTAAAAAATTAATCGCAATTAAACAATAGAATACCATTTATTTAAATATTTTTGATATTTTCTACATTTTCAAATATATTGATTTCAATTACAACACAGAATACAAAGTATACAGTGATCACTTTATATTTATTTTTATCACAAACATTTGTACTGCAAAAAAACTTCAATTCACCTCATTGAAGTACTGTAGTGCAATCTCTTTATTGTGAAAGTTGAGCTTACAACTGTAGAATTATGTAAAAAATAACTGCACTTAACAATAAAACGTAAAACTTTAGAGCCTACGAGTCCACTGAGTCCCACTTCTTGTTCAGCCAATCACTCAGACAAACAAGCATTCAGTGTAGGGGGAGGACGGGGGGAGCGGGGAAGTAAGCAGTGACTTGTGCAGGAGGAGGGTGACGAAGGTGATTTGCTGCTGCTTCTGGAACGGTGGTTTCTGGTACTGGGCTCACCAGGCTCACCTCCTTTTACTGAGCTAGGTGGGCTCCCTTCAGCTGAGTGAGCCCTTGTTTGCAAGGGAGGGTGGATTTTACATCAGGGACTCATCATACTGCAGGGGAGGAGAGGCTGGTGCAGGGTGACTGAGCTCGCCAGGCCATGTTCTCTATGGGGTACCCCCAGAGCGAGCAGCATGATGCATGGGGGTTGGTCCCGAGAACGAGGGGTCGGCCGGGAACAATAGGGCACGGGCTGGCTAGGGTGTAGATACTTCCTGTTTTGGTCAGGACAGTCCCCTTTTTCAGCTCTGTCCTGCCAGTCTGTACTTCTTTGCCAAAACTGGGCATTTGTCCCACCTGCAAGACGCAGAGCAGAGCAGAGGTGGCTACTGCCTGGGAATCAGCTGAAGCCAGCAATGCCTGCCAGCAGGAAAGGGGAGAAATTTGCTGCTGGTGGGCAGTGCTGGCTTCAGAGCTGACCCTTGAGAGGTGCAGAGCTGGGGATGGGTGGGGGAGATGATCAGCCTCAGCCGGTGGAGGCGCGGAGCTGGAGGGGGAAAGGGGGATCAGCCTCAGCTGTGGGCAGCACTTGACTCGGGGGGGGGGAGGGGAAGAGACTGAGCCCCAGTCTTGGGAAGTGTAGAGTGGGGAGGCGGAGTCAGCCCCAGCTGCGGACAGCAGAGGGCTCGGGCAGGGGGGTCAGCCCCTGAGCTCAGTCCCAGCCCTGGGCAGCACGGGAGGGGGGGGGGAGGGCATGGGGCTCAGGCAGGGGGGCAGCCCCACCTCTGGGTGGCACGAGGCTCTGGACGGCACACGGCTCAGGCTGGGGGGGGGAGGGGGGGGAGGGGGAGGGGAAGAGGTCAGCCCCAGCCCGAGGAGGCATAAAGTTTGGGATGATGCCCCTGAGCTTGGGATGGTGGTCAGTCCCAATCTGGGTGACACGGGGGGAGGGTTCAGCCCCAGATGCAGGTGGCATGGGGAGGGCAGTTCGGATGAGATCTGCAAAGGTGGGTGGCCCGCTCTGGCAAGCCCCTGGTCATCCTGTTTTTAGACTTTAAAAACCAGGGCATGAGAACTACCTTACTTTCTGTAGCCTCTTCTTCCCGCCCTCTGGTGGAGGCTTGTGTTACTGTGCCTGACCAGCCAGGTTTTTTGGAACAGCTCATGCTGCCCTCCCGCCCACAGGTCTGCGATTAACACGCATTAAAAAAAAATTAACGCATTAATTGTGCAGTGCGTTAATCACAGGCGTTAAACAGCAGTTAATTGACAGCCCTATTTTTTATTACAAATATTTGCACTGTAAACAAGAAATAGTATTTTTCAATTCACCTAATACAAGTACTGTAGTGCAATCTCTTTATCATGAAAGCTGAACTTACAAATGTAGAATTATGTACAAAAAATAACTGCATTCAAAAATAAAATTATGTAAAACTTTAGAGCCTACAAGTCCACTCAGTCCTGCTTCAGCCAATCAATCAGACAAACAAGTTTGGTTACAATTTGCAGGAAATAATGCTGCCCGATTCTTGTTTACAATGTCACTTGAAAGTGAGAACAGGCTTGTAGCCAGCATCGCAAGATATTTACATGCCAGATGCGTTAGAGATTCATATGTCCCTTCATGCTTCAACCACCATTCCAGAGGACATGTGTCCATGCTGAAGACAAATTCTGCTTGATAAAAATCCAAAGCAGACTGATATGTTGATTTTCATCGTCTGAGTCAGATGCCACCAGCAGAAGGTTGATTTTCTTTTTTGGTGGTTCGGGTTCTGTAGTTTCCGCATCAGAGTGTTGCTCTTTTAAGACTTCTGAAAGCATGCGCCACACTTCATCCCTTTCAGATTTTACTTCAGATCCTTAAACCTTGGATCAAGTGCTGTAGCTATTTTTAGAAATCTCACATTGGTACCTCTTTGCATTTTATCAAATCTGCTGTGAAAGTGTTCTTAAAACAAACATGTGCTGGGTCATCATCTGAGACTACTATAACATGAAATATATGATAGAATGTGGGTAAAACAGAGGAGGCAGCATACAATTCTCCCCCAAGGAGTTCAGCCACAAATTTAATTAATGCATTATTTTTTTAATGAGCATCATCAGCATCGAAGTATGTCCTCTGGAATGGTGGCCCAAGCATGAAGGGACATACGAATGTTTAGCGTATCTGACATGTAAATATCTTGCAATGCCGGCTAGAAAAGTGACATACAAAAGCCTGTTCTCACTTTCAGTGACACTGGAAATAAGAAGCAGGCAGGAACACCTCTCATCAATGTAAACAAACTTGTTTGTCTTAGTGATTGGCTGAACAAGAAGTAGGACTGAGTGAACTTTTAGGCTCTAAAGTTTTACATTGTTTTGTTTTTGAGTGCAATTATGTAACAAAAAAAATCTGCGTTTGTAAATTGCACTTTCACGATAAAGAGATTGCACTACAGTATTTGTGAACCGAAAAATACTATTTCTTTTGTTTATCATTTTTACAGTGCAAATATTTGTAATAAAGATAATATAAAGTGAGCACTTACACTTTGTATTGTGTGTTGTAAGAGAAATCAATATATTTGAAAATGTAGAAGAACATCCAAAAATATTTAATAAATTTCAATTGGTATTCTATTGTTTAACAGTGCGATTAATCAAGATTCATTTTTTTGAGTTAATCACATGAGTTAATTGCGATTAATCGACAGCCCAAAAAACAATAAATCTTACTGGCCAGGAAGCTATGATTCTGTGTATTGTTATCTACAAACCTAAACTAAGCTAGAAGAGGATAGAATAAAAACTGTATGATAAAAATTGAACTAACTTATCTCCCATGGAAGCTTACTATAAAGAAACCACTTCTTTGTTTGTTTACACTGAGCATGCACTTTCCAACATTTGAAGCATAGGCCAATTTTACCAGTTCCTAAAATAAACAGTATTACAATAACTAATATTTGTAGAGCTCTTCGAAAACATGCAGCATAAGAGAAGGGTTAAGCGTTATCAAAACATGATGTAAACACCAGGAGTCCAAAGATGCATGGTTGCGTCATCGAAAAAGGGCCAATCAGCCAATGAAAATGTAACAACTTCTAATGGTTCAGAGCTGGGACCATGTAATCAGAATAAAATTTCTTACATTCATAACCATTTTACACATTGGAGGAGTCAATTCTGTTGGAGATAAAAGTCAGAGACTGAGTCATTTATCATGAACCCTTGGAACTCCAAAGAGATTGATGTTTTTATACTCTACCACGTACTGTCCTTACTAGTACTACTATTTATTTGTATTACTTTATCTGTCAATTGTCCAAGCAGGGGAACACATGTTCTCCCAGCCTTTTCAGTTAAGGAATGCTGATGGCTAAGCTTTTTGGGAAAATACATTGATCCAACACAGCCACAAATGATAAGCTCTTGGACAAGCCTCTTAAGTAATCTGTGTTTCTCTCAAGGGGGGAAAAAAAAGAAAAAAAATCAACTAATCTGGAAGATTTCTCCACAGCTCCATGTGACCTTTGGCAGTGAAGACCTCATAGTACACAGATAGAGGATTGCAGCTGTGGACTGGTTGGCCCAGTGAAGTGAGGTTCTACACTCAACTTGGCAGCATTTCTGTTTGTTGGATATAACACGATAATTTTTGACCACCACATCCAATCTATTCCAATTTTTCAGGAAACTTTCCAGGCAACAGTGGGCAGAATACTATTGATTTTAATGAAAATCTGAAAACCAGAGTGGGGAAAACAGAGAATACACAGAGTCCCCTGCATCTGGTTACCACACCCAGGAGCTTCAACCACCTCTGTAACTGTTTATATATCAAAGAACCTGGAATAGAAGAGCCTGGTATAGGGGAAGGAGACATGGGAAACACACACCCCTGTAATGGCGGGGGAGAGGTGGGAGGTTTACAGGAAGTCCCTGAAAAAGAAGAGGTGAATTAAAGCACACTAGGGAAATTTTAGCATGCAACAGCAGGGTCCATACTGACAGCTAGCGAGCAGGCTAGTATGAGGTAAATTTACATCTCAGCTTGCAGCACACTAACAGTTCCTTTAGACAAGTCTTCGGTGTATCTATTTGGCTTTGCATCCACACCCAGCAGTCAACTCCTGATCTCCTCTTCGATGTATGCTCCAGGCTGATTTCCTTGGAGGATAATGTGCTCCAGCTGTTCTGGTCCCAGCTCAGAGTCCTAACCAGAAACTCTGGGGCTTTTTGATATGGCCATCTACCACACATTCCACATAGGAAAATTACTTACAAGTACAGTAACTGGAGTTCTTTGAGCTGCGTTGTCCATGTGCACTTTCCACTAGTGCTGACTCCTAAGCCGTGGATCACTGCAATGGAGGTGAGAGCTCAGAATCTTAAGAGAACAAAAACTGTAAAACAGCCTTGCCAAATGCAGTATCTGATTGTAAGGCTTCAGTAACAACTTAATGTGTCAAACATGTGACCAGAACCCCAACTGGCTGCTTTATATGTAATATTCAGAATATACATATTCTTCAATGACGCTGCTAAGGGAGAGAACTCAGTGTGGTAGGAAGGTTTACTTTGCCCACCTCATAAGTTCTCACACTATCAAAAGTCCACCTCTATAGTTTCTGAGATGAGATGGTTTTGACTTTCATCCTCTCTCTGTGATGGCGACAAAGAAATCCCGGCAAAGATCTAAAAGGGTTTGTTCCTTGCAGATAAAATGTCAGGGCATGCCTGACGTTTACAGAGTGCAGTGTAGCCTCTACTTTGGTAGCGTGAAGGTTAGGAAAAAAAATGTAGGTAGGTTAATTTGCTGGTTCAGATGAAACTCTGTGATTGCCTTTGGCAAGAACTTAGCAGGTGTCCTCAGAGACATCTTGTCTGGATAAAAGATGGTATATAAGGAGAGCCAGTCATTAAAGCTTTGATTTCTCTGACATTCAGAGAGGCAATAGCAACCAGGAATGATGTTTTTAACACCGTCAGTTTGAAGAGTAGGCTTCTCAGTGCCAAGAAAACCAAGTTACAGTCCCATGGTGGGATTTGTTCTTTAATAGGTGAGAACACCTTAGCAAGACTTTTCAAAAATCTGATCACAGCTAGATGAAAAAAATGGTATGTCTATCCACTGGAGGATGAGCAGAAATAGCCACAAGGAGAACCTGATGGAGCTAAATGACATGTTATGCTGTTTCAAGTCAAGCCAATAGTCTGACTCTAAGATCTCAGACACACAAGCTTCTTGCAGAGACAGGGACTTTTGGAGACACCAGCAGGAAGGCATCATCCATTTCACTAGGTAAGTTTGTCTTAAAGGATCTTTCCTACTGTTCACTAAGATATTCCAGACAGACAAGGAGCATGATTGCTCTACCTTTGATATGCATCCGGTGGCCAAGATGTTAGATAAAAGAACTACAGATCTGGATGTATAATCTCCGCTTCCCTTCATTCTGTGATAGCAGGTCCAGAAGCAGAGACAAGGTCCTTGGCTGGCAGGTCAACAGAATATCTGGGAACCAAACCTGCCTTGGTCACACACAGAGCTATTGATATTAGCTTGGGTGAGTCCTCTCTGATCTTGCAGAGCACTCTGGGAGCCAACAGGACCTGTGGGTAAATGTACATCAGGATTCCTGACCAAGAGATTAAGAGGATATCAAGCAGGGAGTCTGGGTTCCCCTACCCCCAGCAGAAAATCTGACACTTCTTGTTTTGTGTCACAAATATGTCTATCCACGGATAACCATAACTCAAAGAGATGTTATGCAGGATAGAGTCCTTGATCTCCCACTTGTAACTGGATGAGAAATGTTTACTCAGATTATCTGCTATGCTGTTCTGCAGACCACGTAAACATACTGTTGAGAGGGAGATTTGGCATCTGATGCACGAGTTCCACAGTCTAACCACATCTCAACATAGTGGGGAAGATCTTGCCTCACCCTGTTTGTTGTTGTAGAACCAAGTGGTTGTATTATCCATTATTATTTGGACAGACTATCCTCAAATGTGATGGAGAAAGGACTCGCAAGTTCTATGCAATGCCCCAAGTTCTAGCACACGGATGTGCATCCGTGTTATTGTGTGGTCCAAAGGCCTTGTGCCTGTAGATCACCCATGCATGTTTCTCCCCTAGATCGAGGCAACTGGCACTATCATTTTGGATCAGAGAAGAGATGCAAGGGTTTGTAAGCATTCCTGGGGTCTGTTGTGACAACTGGGCCTACAAATTTACCCAGATTATGAGCTAAACTACAAAAAGTATGTAGAAGTTCTTAAGACATTACAATAATCTATAACAACAAATGTTAATGGGAAAAGGTATGAAAGGGAGTTAAAATACCTGAATCTAAAACAAAGATCATGTTGATGTGATTCAAGGACTGCATTAAAATTATGCTTGATAAAGACAGAATATTTGAAGCTGAAAATTATAGCTGACAAGCTAAAACTGGAAAGTCAGATATTAGGCCCAATTAATATTAGGCCCATTAATGATGGGCACAGCACCCT
The DNA here is from genome assembly GCF_965140295.1 of Lepidochelys olivacea. Lineage (NCBI taxonomy): Eukaryota > Metazoa > Chordata > Testudines > Cheloniidae > Lepidochelys > Lepidochelys olivacea. Next base: position 65,049,855 of record NC_140416.1, on the reverse strand, counting down.
CACAGGGAAGGGCAGTATTTGAATCTAGGATACTGGACTGAGGCCATCCCAGTGGCAGCAGAATTTTAATTTTGGAAAAATAAAGCACCAACAGGCAACTAACTAAACTATACAATCATAATGATTCTATGGATAGGCTTGGCAGAATTCAATTTTTATTTTTTATAATTTCAATGGATAACATCTAGGTTTATTTTAAAATATTTTTTCAATTTTTAACAATTTACATTTTCACAGTTGTGCAAAATTATGGGTTTTAAGCATTTCTTTTTATTTGAATCTATTTAAATGTTCATAGTTACAAGAAAATATTGGAGGTGGAGGGATCAGACAATAGGGAGGCCAGATAATTATTCAATGACAGTAGATGTTGAGATTCAAAAAGTCAAAGCTTCAGCACTGTTAAAACACAAACTGTGAACAGCATGTGTCAAAATATACAAAGTAAATATCCTTATATCAAACTCTAGTAAATTCTTAAGCAGCATCTTTCTTACTTTGCATATCTGCACATTTCTGTTATTACTGATGGAAATATTTTTCAGTAGTCTGAGTGTGTACAGTGAAATTGACATTTACTGATAAAAAACTAATCTTTCCAAGCCTAGCTACAGTCACTTTTGAAAAAGGTGCTAGAAGTTCATGAACCACAGACTGCAAGCTGTTCCCTCTTGAAGCCAAGAGATAGTAAGAGGAACCGAGTGGTGGCTGTTGCACTCCACCTTTTCATGTCCTTGACACAAGCCACAGAGAACACTCAGGGCACATATGCGGTAATACAGACACTGATGGCAAAAAGACTCCGAATTTGAGCACACAGGGCACATGTGCATCATGAGTGGAATGTACTTATGGACAATCACTTGAAGGAGAAACATAACTTACTCTATCACAGATCTGTTTCATACACTGGTGGGGGGAAAAGTGGCCTTAGAAAGCTAGAACAAACAAATTTGATGGCATTAAAGTGAACACTAAAGAATCCATATTTTAACAGTATCAAACCATACCAGAACACCCATTTATAGGTTATTGGTGCATGTTTTAGGCAGCTGACAGGTCACAGAACACCACAAACATCCAAAAAGAAAAGGAGTACTTGTGGCACCTTAGAGACTAACCAATTTATTTGAGCATAAGCTTTCGTGAGCTACAGCTCACTTTATCGGATGCATGCCGTGGAAACTGCAGCAGACTTTATTTATACACAGAGAATATGAACCAATACCTCCTCCCACCCCACTGTCCTGCTGGTAATAGCTTATCTAAAGTGATCATCAGGTGGGCCATTTCCAGCACAAATCCAGGTTTTCTCACCCCCCCCCCCCCACACACACACAAATTCACTCTCCTGCTGGTGATAGCCCATCCAAAGTGACAACTCTTTACACAATGTGCATGACAATCAAGTTGGGCTATTTCCTGCACAAATCCAGGTTTTCTCACATCCCCCCCACCCCCATACACACACAAACTCACTCTCCTGCTGGTAATAGCTCATCCAAACTGACCACTCTCCAAGTTTAAATCCAAGTTAAACCAGAACATCTGGGGGGGGGGGGTAGGAAAAAACAAGAGGAAACAGGCTACCGTGCATAATGACTTAGCCACTCTCAGTCTCTATTTAAGCCTAAATTAATAGTATCCAATTTGCAAATGAATTCCAATTCAGCAATTTCTCGCTGGAGTCTGGATTTGAAGTTTTTTTGTTTTAAGATAGCGACCTTCATGTCTGTGATTGCGTGACCAGAGAGATTGAAGTGTTCTCCGACTGGTTTATGAATGTTATAATTCTTGACATCTGATTTGTGTCCATTTATTCTTTTACGTAGAGACTGTCCAGTTTGACCAATGTACATGGCAGAGGGGCATTGCTGGCACATGATGGCATATATCACATTGGTGGATGTGCAGGTGAACGAGCCTCTGATAGTGTGGCTGATGTTATTAGGCCCTGTGATGGTGTCTCCTGAATAGATATGTGGGCACAATTGGCAACGGGCTTTGTTGCAAGGATAAGTTCCTGGGTTAGTGGTTCTGTTGTGTGGTATGTGGTTGTTGGTGAGTATTTGCTTCAGGTTGCGGGGCTGTCTGTAGGCAAGGACTGGCCTGTCTCCCAAGATTTGTGAGAGTTAATGGACAATCTGGGATGATTTATCATTATATTCTTTAGCACCAACAAGAGAGTCAGCCTGCTCTTCAGAGACAGTGGAATTTTCATTAAGATTGCAGTCAAATAAGCTTCTGCAATAAATGAAGTGGGGGGTAGCTCCCTTTTATGAACACCCAGCCAGCCAGTTAGCTGTAAAATCCGTCTTGGTGTCTGTTCTCTGCTTGCTTTACCTGTAAAGGGTTAACAAGCTCACAGGTAAAAGAAAAGGAGTGGGCACCTGACCAAAAAAGCAAATGAGAAGACTAGAACTTTTAAAATTGGGAAAGAAACTTTCCCTTTGTTGTTCTCTGGTCTGGAGGGACACGAAGCAGCAATGCTATAGCAGGAATGCTGTGTAAGGTTTGAACTAGGTATGAAAATTCATCTTCCATACCTAGAAGAAATTATTTGGATAGGGAATGTTTAGACAGACACAATCAGGTTTATTTTTTATTTTGGCTCGTGCATCTCCTCTGTGCTAACCCCAAATGCTTTTGTTAGCTTGTAACCTCTAAGCTGAACCCCCAAGAAAGCTATTTTGGGTGCTTAATTTTTGGAATTGCTCCTTTAAAATCTAGCAAAAACCTAAGATCCAAATGTATTTTCTTTCTTTTTGTTGTTAATAAAATTTACCTTTTTTAAGAACAGAATTGGATTTTTGGTGCCCTAAGAGGTTTGTGCATATGCTGTTGAATTAACTGGTGGCACCAGTTAATTTTCTTTGTTTTCTCTCAGCTCTTCCCTGGACGGGAGGTGAAAGGGGAGGTACCCCACAAGGAGGAATTACCAAGTGCTCCATCCTGGGTCCAAAGGGGTTTTTTTTGCGTTTAACAGCCAAGGTCAGAGAAAAGCTGTAACCTTGGGAGTTTAATACAAGCCTGGAGTGGCAAGTATTAGTTTTTTAAATCCTTGCGGGCTCCTGCTTCCTGCACTCGAGGTGCCAGAGTAGGGATTCAACCCTGACAGCTTCTCTCAAATTCTTATGGCATATATAAGGTATTTTATGACAAATTAAGTCCTTCATTATGGTGAAGTAACACTTATTTCAAGCAAAAATTTTAAAATATCCAGCTTAATGAATAGCCAACCAAATTAATTTATTAATGTACTACACTGGGGTGAGAGAGACACCCTCAAGACTTTGCTTCTTAGGTCAGCTTTCTATCTTTGGTTGGAAAAAATAAAGTTTGTACCAGTCACTTGCACCTCTTAGAAAGCATCTGGTTATGGACTGATAGTATCCGCCTTTGCTGAAGCCACATGTCCACCCTTCTAATCACACATTAAGTGTATACATCTGACAAGATTATAAGGGAGAGGAAGACAAAGGAATCCAGAAAGAATGGGTATAGCAACATTCTACAAACCTCACTCAGACAGGCTCAGATTTATTGAGCCACTGCCTCAAGAGAATAGCTTCTTTATGTGTATTCTAATTGGAGTCAGGCAGGGTAAATGAAAACTGCACTATTGATGCACAGTGCATGACAAATACGTAGAGCATTATTTAAGAAACCCAGTACACTGGAACTTGATCAAAATCCTGACACACAAAATCCTGACATTCAAAATCACTAACACTGCATCACTGCTCTACGCTGTGTGTGCTCACACACAGCACTTCACAGCTATTTATTTCCCCAAAGATCATTTATTGGAGCGATGTCAGAAAAGCCTGGTAGATCCCTCATTGCAGGGATATGAAAAGTAAAGTGGGATGGCTGGATGACTGAAAGGGGGAATATAATTAACGGGGTATAGCGTCAGGATTTTGACTAATTGGAAATGTAGTTTATCAAGATTTTGACTGTCTTTTGATCCTTTCAGGATTTTGTACTTGTTTCCCCAAGTCCAAAAGCAGCGTTCCACTGTAGTCAGCACCTCCGTGAATGCCACAAGCAATCTTGTGTCATAGCTACTATGCATGGCAAGATCAATGCCAAACTCCTCTTTCCTTTGTAGTTTAAAGAATAACTCCACTGCCACTCGTGACATGTTGGTCAGAGAAAGCAGCATATTGGTCAACAGTGCAGAATCCATTCCTGCAGACTGAAGAGGCAAAGTACACAAACAGTTGAAAGATGGCACCAAATGCAGACGGAAGCACAGGGATTGCTGGGATGCGAAGCAATGCATCACGGACATTGGGACAGGACCCAAGATGCCCTGCGACCCCCACTGCCTTCCCACAACTCTTAGTGCCAGAAGAGGAAGAGATGATCTGTGGGATAGCTGCCCAGAGTGCACCCCTCCGAATACCACGGCAAGTGTGAACAAGTTATTGTGCAGGCAGCTGACAGTGTGTTCACACAACAGCGGTTTCCCTTCAGCACTCTCTGAGCAGCGCTGTAACTGCCGGCGATGTAACTCTGCCAGTGAAGACATACCCAGTGACTGTTACTGTAGATGTCCAAAATTGTAATAAAGACTAGAATTCAGCACATATTTGAGGTAACATAGCCATGTGTGATCCCTACAACCAAAAGACCTATACTCTCTTTTCTCAAGAGCTATTAGAAACATACAGCAGAGGTTATATTTCAAGCTAAGTGTGAGAAAGAAGTTATTAATCCAGATATCAGTAATGAAGTACTCAGATATATTAAAGGTTTTATAAACATACTGCCAACTTAATATATGCTCAACTCCTTTTAAGGAGACAGCAAAGAACATTCTCCATATCATCTGCCCTACAGGAAAAAAAACAAAAAAAAAAACCCTCTTCTTGTAGCAGATGGGATTTTTTTGTTTTTGTTTTTGTTTTTGTTTTTTTGGTAAGAGAATAGAAACATGCTGTAGCCAAATTACCAGTATGGTGACTGAGATTATGATGTCATAATTTTTCAGAGATATCTGGTGAAACTCCCCGCCCCCCCTCAGGCTTATTTAAAAAAAAAAAATAAATAAAACACCAATGCCTGCATTAACAGGACAGTAGGCAAAACACAACAATTTTTCTTTAAACAACTTAGCAAACACCACAAATATTCAGGGAGGATCAAGTCAGGCTAGTAAATTTTTACTGCTGTGAAAAATCACAAATATTTGTAAATTATTACATAACCCTGTCAAGGAAATACTACCTGATTCAAGGCAGGACATGTCTATTGTTTACCTCCTCAGAGTTAGGAACAATGCTAACAAATAGGATTTCCAGATATTGTGGGTTCAGACATTCAAGACAGAAATGGCACAAAGTGGCTTTCAACCAGCTAGAGATTGCCTCCACTAGCTTTCTGCCATTGGAGAGGAGTTCTGTGCTGGCTATGTAAATTAAAGCTACAAGGAAGCAGCACTAACTTACACTGGAGCTGTATTATGAAATCACCTAATATCACATACTATCTTCCATTTCAAACTTGCTAGTAAGTACACCAACAAGAATCTGTGAAGGGACAGTAGCTACAGCAGACTCCTATTAGAAGAAGATTGACTACTATCACAGCTCTATTCCAACATCAGATATTTCCAGCAAGGCAAGATTCAACTTGGAAATAAATTTAGATTCATTTCAGAGCATGAAAAAAAAATTGTTACAACAATTTAGAAAACAAAGAACAGTTTTAGCAATGCTGATAAAGCAACAAAAAAGATTTGATTAAACTGCACAGACAGACATCAACCCTACCTCCACTCTCCCAAATGTAATCCATTATATAAATGAGAACTTAATATGTGTTCCAAATTTCCTGGCAATCAAACCACTTTTTATATAAAATATTATACAGCATTTCCCATACCAAAAAATCCCAATGTGTTTTACAGAAGTCGCTTCAGCCACCTCTGAAAAGCTGGTATGGAAACATGGTAACCATTCTGTGGTAGTTTTGAGGAGGGTGGGGAGGAGCAAAGATTACTAACAATCGATACTTCGCCTTACGAATTTCCACTCACCTGCTCACTTTGGACCAGTAAATTCTGGGGCAGGTAATAGAAGACTAAGGTTTTCATTCTCGTAACACAAAACCACAACCTGTAGCATATTTTGGAACCAGCTCAGAATTCATAGTGTTCTATAGCTGTGTCGTGGATGCCTTATAGAGCACTGCTCCATCCTGTGTTAAACAAAAGGGGAGAATGCAGGAGACTGTGCGATGCAGAGGACAAAGAAGCTAGCAAGAGTGGATCCCCTTTCCCCACACCTTTTTTCCCCTCACAGAACAATATCCCACAAACATACACACAGTCTTTACCTTTCTTCTTCCCCACAGATGTGCACAAACGAGGACAGATGGGCCAGAGTGCACTGTCATTGGCATCGTTCAGACAGCCTAGTAGATTTTACCTGAACTAGTAAATACATGTGACAATTTTGCAAGACTGGCATAACGTGTTATGAAGTCATCCTAGCAGCTCCACAACTAAGGTTGCAGTGACTTGAACCAAGGAATAAATTCTTTAATTAAAAGATGAAAATGCATACAAGCAATTTTCCGAAGTGGCCTATTTCACAGACTTTAGACATCTGTAAATCTGTGTATAACATATCTGAGCAATATGTAGAAAATGAAAGGCTTAACAACTATTGCATTTTTGAAATTTCCACACAGTATACAGTATCTCAGGTTTCTACATAAATAATCCATATGAAAGCTAGCATACGTCTTTTCCACAAGCTTCAGTTCCTGAACTGTACACAACACAGAAGTAAATTAAAAAAGAAAGGAGCCTACCAATGTATCTGTGATACAGATATGCCCAGTCATGCCCTAGCAGGTATAATACATCAGTGGTTCTCAACCAGGGGTCCACGCAGGGCTGAAGCCTGGAGACACGGGTCTGAATCCTGGAGCCCCGAGCCCTGGTGCTCCCTGTGGGTTCAGAAGCCCTGAGCACATGGGCAGAGTTGGGGACATGGAGGGCACTGCCCTGCCCCGCCCCCCCAACCGCAGCACAAGACCACTGCAGTCCCAGGGGCAGCTCCACACCTTGCCCCTCCTTCTCCCCACCCCCTGGCCAGATCTGAGGCAGGAAGATGGAGCCAGACAGTGCGGGGAAGCTGCTGCTGCTCTGGCTAGTGCCATGGAGCAGGCAGCAGCAGCATTCCCTCCTCTCCTGCTGGTGCCCCAGGTTGAAGCTGCTCCTCAGTTCCCAGATATCTTTGCTTCCACAGAGGCAGTCGGTAAGAGCCCCTGGGTGGGGAGACCCAGCCCTGTGGCTGGCAGACCCCTCCAGGAATAGGGACCACAGGGGAGTCCTCCCAGCACACTGCCCTTAATAACCCTCTCCCTACACTCTGAGCTACCCACTCCCCACACACAGCCCCTAGTACCTCCTCCTGCACCCTGTGCTACTCCCCTGCCTGCACACAGCCCCAGCTACCCCCTCCCTGCCAGCTGAACTATCCTCTGCCCTCACAGAGCCCCTAGAGATTCCGTACCTCCACGTTGAGCTATCCCCTGCCCTCACACAGCCCCTAGTGACTCCCTACCTCCACCCCTGCCCTCACACAGCCCCTAGTGACTCTCTACCTCCACGTTGAGCTATCCCCTGCCCTCACACAACCCCTAGTGACTCCCTCCCTGCACCCTAAGCTGCTTTCAAACTTTTTGAGCTAAGCCCCCCACCTTTGAATTATAATTTTTGATTGCACACCCCTCTCCAGCCCAGACAGGCTGGGTGGCCTGCTGAGGTGAGTCCGGGGGTGGAGGTGGCATTCCCTCCCTGGACCCCGCCATACAGAGGTGGCTCGAGCCCTGCTGGCCCCTGCCCTCCCCACCAAGAAAAATCAAACTATGCCTATGCCCAAGGCCCTGCCCCGAAGCTCCGCCACCCTCGCTGGGCTCTGAAGTTTTTATAGCATGTTGAGGGGGGCCTCAGAGAAAAAGGCTGAGAACCCCTGTACTACATCATGTCCAACCATTTACTCAATATTACACTGAAGAAGGTAATGTGCGGTCTCTGACAAAAGCTAAGAACTAGCCGATTGTCATGATTATTGCAAGATGTTTTTATAGAAATCAATTTTAGAGTTACATAATATATAGGATATGTATGTTCCAAATCTGTTGGGAGTGAAACCTATCACCCGAGAAGGGGAAGTCTGAGAGCAGATCCAATCAACATGAGAACAATGAATATTCTTCAACTGAGCCAGTTTATGTTTACTGTTTGGGGAAGATACAGTCTTAAGTACACTCAAAGACAAACAAACCCCAGGAGAGTTCTCAGAAGAGATGGCCCTCTGGGACTAAGAAACAATAGCTTGTGACTGTATGAGAGAGGAAAAAATGGCCCACGGCAGTGATCCATTACAAAGGAAAGATACTGAAAGCAAGAGTGACTCATGAAAAGTGGATCCCAGCTTTCAGAACTGGACAAGTGCTGATAGAACAAACCACTGAGTGACAAGTATTTTATAAGATAGGAAAATAACTTGTTAATAAATATAAGCTATAGAATGTATTTTATGTTTTTCTTTTACCTGTAACCTTTTATTTTCAAACTCTTATCCTTTCTTTTATTTGAATCTTTATCTCAAGCTCTGTTAAATAAACTGCCATTTGGTTTTACCTGTCAAAGCACCTTGTGCTAAGGAGAGTCAAACCAGTGAACTAGGGTGCACTGTTCCCAGAGGCTGCAGACACCTGGAGTGCACTGGGGGTGTCAAGACAATAGGGAATGGAGGACTCCAGTGTAACAGAGTGGAATGTGTAAATTGCTAGCCTACAAAGAGAAAGAGCAGGGCTCATGCAGCCTGGAGCAGAGTGCCTGCATTGCCAGTAGCTGGGGAGAGTTTCACCTGGTGGGCACAGACAGGGCTCCCTCCCACTGTGAGCAGATGGCAGCAATTCATTTGGGACACCTTAGCTAACCCTCAAATGTGTGTCAGTAGCATTGTCAACAGGATCTGCACCCAATTTATGAGCTAACCAAAGTTCACACTCAAGGCACTTACGAAGTATACTATTACACATCTCCTAAAGATTCATAAGTAATAAGGTTGGACAGGAAAGAAAAAAAGCTTGTTGTTTTCTGCTTGTTTATTTCAAGAGAGGTCAATAGAACAAAAGGCAGCACAAAATAAGCAAACAAGAAACATATGCCAAACTGATCAAAGCGCAGTTTGAGCATCTGTGCACAGAACACGGATTAACTGCAGCAGAAAAGACACATACAGGAGATGAGAATTATGCTCATGGCACAAGGTAAACAACATGTAGAGCAGTCATACCCCTCAGAAAGAAATAAGGGTGTGGGGAATGCAGGGGTACAATTCCCCTAGGAACAGTGGGGGACATAATCCTCAACAAACCAGCTGTTCAGTTGGAGTTGGCTGAACTGGTGCTGAGGAAATTGAAACAGCAACAAGAGTACCAAATGTGGAGAGCAGCAGAGAACAGGCAGTGGAGAAAATAGCCACAGAAAAATGGGCAGCAGCTGGATAGAAAAACAATTAAGAGTTGCAATCCTACTCAAAAATCTGTTACTACTAATGTATCTCTTTAGTATTAAAAACATCACCTTACATAAAGGGAAGTGGAAGGAAACATGGCTTGAATAGTCAAGCAGTCACGAGCTCCATAACATAATTTTAAAAATAGCAGGAGGTAAACTGTTCACAAGATACTAAATGTGCCTTAGGTTTTGGTGACATCATAAGCACTGACTCATTGTGTCACCAAAACATCTTACAGTATTTATAGCCATAAGTAAATATCTGATATCGCCCTGTAACATTACCAGTTTTTCAACCTCATAGAGGGTAGTGTGATGTAACATATTAATGATAAATTATTCCATACTGTTACAGGAAAAAGGTCAAATGCAAAATACTTTAATTTACTATATTATAGCAAAAGGGTTTTCAAAAGTTCAGAAATGTTCCATTTCATCAGAAGTATACAAACTAACATTTAAGGGAACATTTTTAAATAAAAATTAATATATGTGCTACTAATAACTTATGAAATTATAAAAAATGAAAGTAGTTTAATATACTATCATTTTCATTTTTCAGTATTTATGGAGTTTACTTCTTGCATTTTCTTATAATTAGAAGTGAAACCAGACTGGTCAGTTTCACTTTCTTATCTATGTACATTAGCCCAAAGACAGGGTGTACATGGCAGATGATGCAGGGAAAGGTTTGGGGTTTTTTTAGTATTGTAACTCTACATTTTAAACAATTCCTCAAATACACTCTAACAAAAAAGTACAAACTAAAAAAAAAAAAAAATGTCCACACACACATGCTGAGGAGCATGGATTGTCTGTCATGTTGTTTAAGCAACTTTACAATCCATGCACTTAAGTGAATTTGTGGACGTGTTGGAGGGGGGAACAAAAACAAGACCCAAAAAAACCCTATGCTTTTGGTATGTACTCACATCCTGAGATTCATGAGGACAGCCCTCAATTTCCCAGGGGATTCTGAGTCCTTGCACAGGTTAATATATGCTCCTTGGAAATCTTACTGCGGTCATTAATCTTTACCTTCCAACCTAAAAGAAGAATTGCTCTAGTATTTTAAATTAGATTTTTCCACTGAAAGGCAGCATCGGGTCTGCAAGTCTGAAGTGAAGTGTCAACAGACCGCTTTTAAAATCAGATTGTAGTATCCCCAAAACAAAGGGAGAATTAATATTGTTAGTAATAGAATCTGCATTAAAAAAAAGATACTGGAGCTACCACCTGAACTTGGAGCTGAGAGGAAGTGCCACACTGTCAGATTCACTCAGCAACATTCAACTATAGCATTTTTCTGGCAAAGAACACTGGAGCAGAATAGTGCAACACAAGATCTCCTCTTTGAAATATAAAATTTGGAGAATCTCTCCTAAATAAGAAGCCAGAATTTTAATAAATAAATAAATAAATGATGCAGAACTCGGACAGCATAATAAAATTAACTGAAATCAAGGGCAGATTCCAAAACTAATGAAGGACACTATGACTACAGATTGTCAACTAGAACATTGGCAGGGAGACGAGGGGGGAAGAGAGACAAGGAAGAGCCAAAAATGGAGCAGTGCAAGTTTCCCTTGAGGGAAAGTCTATTCAAACCTACTTTCTTGTATCAAAGTTCTGAACCTGGATGTGAAAGAAGATCCTATCTACTTATAAAATGCTTATCACTTTCCCATAAGGAAAGAGCCATAAAAATTTGCTATGTAAGAACCATTGTTGTAGTCATACTATATGATTAGGATAACCAACAAAATTCTGCTCGCTGCACACAGTATAAAGGAAACAGAATTGAAAGGGGCCAAACTAATATTTTTGAAATCTCAGGCCAGTGACAAAGAAGGGACTTCACTATTCTGAAATAAAAAATGTGAAGAAAAGATCAGAACACTTTTCTCTCTATCATAATTCAAGGCCACTTTTGATGGGAAATGAGAATTATTCTGGGATTTGACATCAGTGACCTGATTACTTGATACTTTCAAAGACAGTGCTTCAGGCAAGGACTTTGACACAGATGAAACTAAGGACTGAAACAGTATTCACTCCCTACAATATCAGCCTGCCCACTTTATCGACATAGGCCCTTTCTTTCTTCCATAACTGGAAAACTTGTTCTGTGTATTTTGCAACACATCATTTTTAAACAAAATGTAACCTTGTTATGTATTACTGGTGTGAATTTGTATAAATGCTTAAAGTAAGTAATTAAACTAGTGCTGGTTTGTGCCATGACCCCACACAGTAATTATTCATCACTCCCTTATTATATGCTTTGGATAGGAACTGTAGACTTGAGCTCATGCTCCCTGGCAGGTTATGGTCCTAATGGCTTAAGTATCCACTGAAGACTTAAGCTCAGGAGCATCCTTGAATGGTACAATGTTTGTAATGTACTGGGCTGTAACAATTGGTCTGGCACATCTTTAATAATGGGGTATTATTTATGATGTGTTTGAGCACCCCCCATTCCAAGAGTCTCATACAGTGCTAGAAAAAACAGTGCCTGTGCTCACTCAAGGAGACAGTCTGGTTTCAAATTGTAGCACAGAGTGAAGTTTTCTAAAGGTCAGTTACTGGAGGCTTGCCTCGTAAGGCCACAACAGCATACTCTTAGGCAGGGGTTCTCAAACTGGGGATCGGGACCCCTGGGGGATTGTGAGCTGTCAGCCCCCACCCCAAACCACACTTTGCCTGCAGCATTTATAATGGTGTTAAATATATTAAAAATGTTTTTAATTTATAAGGGGCGGGGGTCGCATTCAGACTTGCTATGTGAAAGGGGTCACCAGTACAAAAGTTTGAGAACCACTACTCTTAGGGATATGATTGTAATGAGCATTGCTAACAACACTGCTAATTTTCCTTTTCCTGTTGCCAGTGAAAAAAGGTTTTGGTAGTTGCTCCAGAAGAAGAGGTTGGTCACTACAACAAGGAGTAGCTATGGACCTGGTCTGCAAGAGGTTTAGCAACGGCAACTCACTCTGAGGCCCTGAACATTTCACAACCATAAGTAGAAAGAAAAGGGAGTACTTGTGGCACCTTAGAGACTAACCAATTTATTTGAGCATAAGCTTTCGTGAGCTACAGCTCACTTCATCGGATCCGATGAAGTGAGCTGTAGCTCACGAAAGCTTATGCTCAAATAAATTGGTTAGTCTCTAAGGTGCCACAAGTACTCCCTTTTCTTTTTGCGAATACAGACTAACACGGCTGTTACTCTGAAACCAACCATAAGTAGGTTTTCCATGCTTCTTCCCAAGCCCTGATCAGAGATCCATCAGTCTTTACCACAGGAAACAAATAGTAGCAGGATATCGTAAGCCACTGGAGATTGTTTCCATGATTACCAGGCGGCAGAGTACTTGGGCTAGGTATCAGGGCATGTAGATGCTCCCATGCCCTTCCATTTTACCATTCCTCTGCTGTGCTGCTTTTAGGAGATATCCAGGGTCAATAAAGTTGCAGCCACCTGGCCAGAAAATATCATTGGTCTCTTTCCTCATTAGCCCCTGCCATCCGCAATAAGAATTTCGAACATGATGGTAACACTTGTTAGCAACTCCAGTTAGGAATGTTGACCAATCTGTCTTAAAAAACATTTTTTTACCTACACAAATTGGTAAAGAAATGGATCCTGATTAGTTCTGATGCATCAGATAGTTATTGTTTTATTAAAAATATTAGATTTATATTAGTTTTTTACTCCCATTCATATTCTAACCAAAAAGTTTATGTGTTGCACATACATATCCTATCAGTTGACAGTGGTCCGGTCCATGTAAAATAGACTGGTGTGGGGGGACAAGCCTCACCTGAAACCTTCTCTGTTGGGATCACTATTTTCCTGTCAGATTTTACCCTACAACAAAGAATGATTCATGCACAGCTGCTGACAGATAAAATTCTCCATCAGCATCTGCATTTTTACCTCCAACAGGACCATCTTCCCACCTTCTCCAATCCCTGCATCAAGTATTTAAAAAACCTAGGAAATTAATATGCAAAAAAATTTACCTGTGAAGTACTTAAGGTTGCTCAACACAAATCCACAAAGGAAACAAAAAGTTAACCCACGTAATGGTAAATAACTCTTCCACCTACAAGCACACAAATTACTATTACTACTACCACAACTACTAAACTTGAACTCTGCCTCTCTAGGAGTGCCAGCCTTCCACCACTCATCCGAAAATAACCCTTTATCAAATTATCCACTCCCTACAAAATCAACTACTAGTGTCGGGGGGAAATAATCTGGTCCAGTGGTATATGCAGAAGGGTGAAAAGGGGGGGGAGGGGGGGAGAGTTAAGTTGCACTGCCTGGACTCCCCTCCAGTATACAGAAATTGTGGTAATGGTAAGGTGTGCGCTTGTAGATTGAAGAGTTATTTACCATTAGGTGACTTACCTTTTCATATCCTTGATTTTGTAGGTCATATGCTGTATGAGTAGAAAGCCCAACTTCTGCTTTATAAATTTGTGTATTTATTATATTTTCAGGAGCTAATCTACAATCATTGCCCTCCCGCAACTTTATTGCAACACAATGGATATTGACAATTTATTTGTTGCAGAATGGTCTTTATTTACTAACAGTAGACTAATTTTTATGAGCAAGTCTTACAACAGGAATTTTTCATCTTTTCTTGGATTGCACTGACTTTGACCTTTTGATTTAAAAAATGAAAAAGCTGTGGATACTATTTATAACCCTGATTTCTAGAAGTTTGCATCATGCTTCCTGTATTTTTGGATGCCTACTCAAACACCAAAAATGTGGCTTCTTCAGGATTTCCTTCCACAATTTTTTTTTTTTTTTTACGCCAAGCAAGAAGATTGATTACAGTGATGCAACTGAAATATCTCCAGGGACAGAAAAACAAAGCCTAAAACGAGGGGAAAGAAAGTGAATGAGAGGAAATGGGAGACTCAGTCCTAGATCTATTACAGGAGAGAATTATTAGAGGCATTCGCCAGTTAAAAGAGCTGCAAATTCACCATATTAGAGAACCATTACAAAATTGAGGAGAGTTAAGAATGGTCACAAATATTAAAAAGCCACAGAGCATAAAACTCTATAAAAGAAATATAAAACTGTTGCATAAGTGAAAAATACATTTAATCCTTATAATAAAAAGATTGTGCTAAAAATACTCAGATCAGATTTTCTTTCAAAGGCACTCAAAGCAACAAGTAAGTTATCTCAACATGATGCTCCACAGAGATTCAAGGTGGAGTAAGAGAACTCCAGACAGTGACCGAAAGTGAACTTAGGCTTTAATTCCTTTTGTTAATATTGGACAGAGTCTTTTTGGTAAAACAGAAGACAGACATTGGACAAGCAGCTAAAATTTGAGTTAAAAGAATTAAGATTGAGCTTTTTGAAGTTTAATGGTCCTTAGTATTGGGGAAGTATTTTTATAAAAAAGGAATCTGAAAATAAATCAAATTATAGTCCAAAAGAGGGAAAAATTCTCTCAGATTGAGGAACTCAAGAAAATACATTTAAACACAAGTGACTGAAGGCACATTATGTGAACTTAAAAAAAACCCACCCAGAACAAGCAAAGGGCTATCAACAACAATCAAAATATGGAAGGTCACTCATCACATTCATGTAAGTGTTCCGTCAATGGGAGCAGGGGCTGCTGCATAACTGCTACCCTAAAACTGTGAAAAAAATAATTTTCCTCCATGGCATTCAGATATAAAGGAAGCATACGTAATGGTCTCTGGTAGAGACTGGACAGGTTAATTAGGGTCAAATATAAACCAACACCATACCATCCCTAACCTGCAGCCCTAAGAGAATGCAAAAGTAAGATATACAAAACTTTTTTTTTTCTTGAGTCTTAAAGACAGTATCTATGGTTGGCATTTTTAATGCAGCCCACTTCAGTAGCATTTAGAGGTCCTATTCACAAGTTTTAAAGTATCACGGTCATCCGAAAGAAAACTAACCTCTGTCACTCATACCACTTTCTTCAGTGAAATGTTCTTGCTTGGTCTCCTTGACGGACCACATCAGCTATTCTGACAGGTTTCAGAGTAACAGCCGTGTTAGTCTGTATTCGCAAAAAGAAAAGGAGTACTTGTGGCACCTTAGAGACTAACCAATTTATTTGAGCATGAGCTTTCGTGAGCTACAGCTCACTTCATTGGATACATACCGTGGAAACTGCAGAAGACATTATATACACACAGAGACCATGAAACAATACCTCCTCCCGCCCCACTGTCCTGCTGGTAATAGCTTATCTAAAGTGACCATCAAGTTGGGCCATTTCCAGCACAAATCCAGGTTTTCTCACCCTCCCCCCCCCCACACACACACACAAACTCACTCTCCTGCTGGTAATAGCTCATCCAAAGTGACCACTCTCCCTACAACGTGCATGGTAATCAAGGTGGGCCATTTCCAGAACAAATCCAGGCTCTCTCACCGCCCCCCCCCGGGGGACACACACACACACACTCACTCCCCTGCTGGCAATAGCTCATCCAAACTGACCACTCTCCAAGTTTAAATCTAAGTTTAACCAGAACGTCGGGCGGGGGGGGTAGGAAAAAACAAGGGGAAATAGGCTACCTTGCATAATGACTTAGCCACTCCCAGTCTCTATTTAAGCCTAAATTAATAGTATCCAATTTGCAAATGAATTCCAATTCAGCAGTTTCTCGCTGGAGTCTGGATTGATAGAGCCAGAAGAGTTCCCAGAAGTCACCTACTACAGGACAGGCCTAACAAAGAAAATAACAACGCCACTAGCCGTCACCTTCAGCCCCCAACTAAAACCCCTCCAACGCATTATTAAGGATCCACAACCTATCCTGAAGGATGACCCAACACTCTCACAAATCTTGGGAGACAGGCCAGTCCTTGCCTACAGACAGCCCCGCAACCTGAAGCAAATACTCACCAACAGCCACATACCACACAACAGAACCACTAACCCAGGAACTTATCCTTGCAACAAAGCCCGTTGCCAACTGTGCCCACATATCTATTCAGGGGACACCATCACAGGGCCTAATAACATCAGCCACACTATCAGAGGCTCGTTCACCTGCACATCCACCAATGTGATATATGCCATCATGTGCCAGCAATGCCCCTCTGCCATGTACACTGGGCAAACTGGACAGTCTCTACGTAAAAGAATAAATGGACACAAATCAGATGTCAAGAATTATAACATTCATAAACCAGTCGGAGAACACTTCAATCTCTCTGGTCACGCAATCACAGACATGAAGGTAGCTATCTTACAACAAAAAAACTTCAAATCCAGACTCCAGCGAGAAACTGCTGAATTGGAATTCATTTGCAAATTGGATACTATTAATTTAGGCTTAAATAGAGACTGAGAGTGGCTAAGTCATTATGCAAGGTAGCCCATTTCCCCTTGTTTTTTCCTACCTCCCCTCCCCAGACGTTCTGGTTAAACTTGGATTTAAACTTGAAGAGTGGTCAGTTTGGATGAGCTATTACCAGCAGGAGAGTGAGTGAGTGAGTGGGTGTGTGTCCGGGGGGGGGTGTGTGAGAAAGCCTGGATTTGTGCTGGAAATGGCCCACCTTGATTATCAAGCACGTTGTAGGGAGAGTGGTCACTTTGGATAAGCTATTACCAGCAGGAGAGTGAGTTTGTGTGTGTGGTTTTTGGAGGAGGGGAGAGAACCTGGATTTGTGCAGGAAATGGCCCACCTTGATTATCATACACATTGTGAAGAGAGTGGTCACTTTGGATGGGCTATTACCAGCAGGAGAGTGAGTTTGTGTGGGGGGGTCGGAGGGTGAGAAAACCTGGATTTGTGCTGGAAATGGCCCAACTTGATGATCACTTTAGATAAGCTATTACCAGCAGGACAGTGGGGCGGGAGGAGGTATTGTTTCATGGTCTCTGTGTGTATATAACGTCTTCTGCAGTTTCCACGGTATGCATCCGATGAAGTGAGCTGTAGCTCACGAAAGCTCATGCTCAAATAAATTGGTTAGTCTCTAAGGTGCCACAAGTACTCCTTTTCTATCAGCTATTCTGTAGCCATCATTATTGAGGGAGCAAATAGATGCATCGTGCTTTGTATTCTCAAGGGGGTAAACTCCAGGCTCAACCTGGTCTTCTTTGGTAAGGAATTCCACAAATGCGGACTTCAACTGAGAACACCTAGCATCTAAGATGTCACAGCGAACCCTGGAGCAAGAAATGATTTCTAAGAAAGCCTGTCAACAACTGATTGAAAACAGAGTAATATAAGGACACCTCAAAGAATATCTGGAACTGGATGGGGAGCTGGTATACATAAAAAAGATGTGAGGTGCTCATCAGTTTACATTGCACAGATAAGCCTTTTCATGATGGATCATTTGCCATTGCTGCATGGCCTGTGGATAACATAAGCGGCCTATTGCAGCAGTTCAGCCTGGAGGCAATAAAGACATGGATTGCTGTGGCTACATCTTGATCGAAAGAACGAGATGCAAAAAAGGCTGAAAAGTAAAATGCATTCCTGACTACAGCTTCTATTTGAATGCCAAGAATTTAAGATGAGTACCCAGGTCTCCGGATCACCTTGACCACAGGAAGGCGATTAAATACCTTCTATAGAAGATGAGGCAAGAGCTCCTGCTAGTCCCTCAAAGCTAGTTCCTTTCATCCAGCAATACTTCCATCCTTCTCAGCTTAAGCCAACTATTTTTCATTCTTACACTTCTCTCATTCAGCTACTGGAACATTCAAGTATTAGCGCTGGCTATGTTTGATGAAGACAAGATGTAGAACTGGGTGTCAACTTACTGAAGTCCACACATTCTCATGATCTCCCTTGCTATTCAGACCTATACTGAATAGAGAATGTGAGAGACCTGAACTCTGAGTGACATCAAAAGTCAGAGATCTTGAGGAGAAAAAAAAGAGGTACTCATCATGATTTTAGGTTACCTATTCAAAAGAAATCAAAGCCAGCTTTGTGCAACTCGTCCCATTCCTGATAGGCCTCTTGAAGGCAAATCAACAGCAACACGTGACTAATGATATTGAAGACACATACATCTAGTACAGTGGTTCCCAGACTTGTTCCGCCACTTGTGCGGGGAAAGCCTCTGGCGGGCCGGGCTGGTTTGTTTACCTGCTGCGTCCGCAGGTTCGGCCGATCGCGGCTCCCAGTGGCCGCGGTCTGCTACTGGTCGCCGCTTCCAGCAGCTCCCATTGGCCTGGAGCAGCGAACCACGGCCACTGGGAGCCGCAATCGGCCGAACCTGCGGACGCGGCAGGTAAACAAACCAGCCCGGCCCTCCAGGGGCTTTCCCTGCACAAGCGGCGGAACAAGTTTGGGAACCACTTATCTAGTATCAACAATTAAGTTTGTCCTCTGTCCATGAGGATAAGGAGATACCCTCCAATTCCATCCCCATATCATAACCTGGTCTGAAGTCTGATAGATACAAGCCAAAGCAGAAGAGAGGTGCTGCTGAAGTCAGTTTGCTTATCAGCTCTTTAATAACTTTATTCAAACTCAGATAGCGAAGCTTAGACATATTGCAATAGTTGACAAGATAATTTGCATTGAAGGATGGGTTTGTTGATCATTAAACAAACTACTGATAGTAAAAAAAATTAACAAGACAGTCATTTAAAAAATAGATGCAAGATAGCAGATCATATCTACATAACTGTGCTAAAAGAGGATAAGCAAGAAAAAGGCTGCCTTTTAGAGGTCTATTATAGGACACTGATCAAAGCAGCACAGAAAAAAATCTATGGTCAGCAGAATTAAGGACAATAAAAAGGAATCATATGTATATCAGGAAAAAGGAACGCTAGCAACAGTATTGATCCATTATTAGATTGAAATGGTAGAACTGTTAATAATAACGCAGAAAAGGCAGACGAGTGCAATAAATATTTCTGGTCTGTTTTTGTGAAAAAGCTACCATATCATAAGATATTTTTAAATCAGCAAGTCCAGATAATTTGCATCCAAGAGTTTTAAAAGAGCTGGCCTGAGTTTTAATAAGTCTTGGAACACCGAAGAAATTCCAGAAGGACTGGAAGAAAGCTAACGCTGTCTTACTAGTTCTAAAGTGTAAACGAGATGAACAAAGTAATTATAGGTCTGTCAGACTGACAACAATTTCTGGCTAAATAATGGAACAGCTGATACCAGCCTTGATTAATAAAGAATTAAAAGAGGGTAATTTAGTTAATGCAATCAACATAAGATTATGCAAAATAGATTTTATCAGCATAACATGTTATCTTCTTGAGGAGATTACGAGTTTGGCTGATAAAAGTATAGTGTTGATGCAATATACTTAAGACTTTACATAAGGCATTTGAATAAGAAATTATCGTGATACAAAATTAACATGGTGAATATTAAACCAATTCAAAACTGGCTAACAATAGGTCTCAAAAAGTAACTGTAAATGTGGAATCATCGAGTAGGTTTGTTTCTAGTGGGGCCCTATACAGATCAGTCCTTTGCCCTGTGATATTTAATATTTTACTTAATATCTTAAGTTTCTGTCATCTCCAAAGATTGGGGGAGAGGTGAATAATGAAGAGGATAGGCCATTGATACAGAGTGATCTGGGTCACTTGGTAAACTGGAAGCAATCAAAGAATAGGCATTTCAATATTGCCAAATGTAAGGGCATACACGCAGGAACAAAAATATAGGCCACACTTGCAGGATGGGGACTTTATCCTAGGAAGCAGCGATCCTGAAAAAGACTTGGGAGTAATAGAGGATAGTCAACTGCACATGAGCTCCCAGTGTAATAGTGTGGCTAAAAGGCCTTGTGTGATCCTTGGATGTATGTAAGCTGCTGACCTGTCTCCCTACTCCAGGAAAGACTAATACTAGGTCAAAGTCTGTTTCAGGATGTTCCATGAGGACCTGGTTTATTAATTTAAAAAAAAAAATGCACAAAAACCCTTGACCAACAGAATCTAAAGGGGCCAAGAGTCACTTCACTCTACGCCTCTCCCTCTGCTTCAGGGCCAGTCAAAGAAGCCAAACTGCCTCCTACAGCTTCCTTGCCAGTGACCTCTCTCAGCCCTTCCCAGGCATAACCTGAACACTTCCGAGCTGAGTCTGATAACTGAACAGTGCTAGTTGGCCCCAGGTCCTTAAAGGAGCAGAGCATCCTGTTACCATGTATTAATAGAGGAATATACAGTGGGAAAGTTATATTACATGGTGGCTAAACTTACTGACCCACTGAGATGCACATGACAACCTTCAGAAGCTTGAGAGCTGGGGCAGCCTGTCAGGGATTCAGCCCTGCAGGGGCAGTCCTCAGGGCTTCAGCCGCATGGGAGACACCTGCGGGGGCTTGGGACTTCTGCTCTGTTCCTTCTGGAACTCTGTGCCCCAGCAGGCATGCCCCACGGGGCTGAAGCCCCAAGTCTCGGCAGGCATGTCCCAAGGTGCTGAAGTCTCAAGACCCCTTTCTCTGCCAAGCAAAAGTGAGGCATGGGGTGTGGGGGGGGTGTCACATACCCCACAGATTTTTGACAGGGTTTGCTGGCCCCACTCAATCACATGGTACCACAGGGCTCCCTCCCTGCATGGCAGCTGCTGGAGCAGGCAAGCTGGGAGCTGCCGCAGTGGGGAGAGGCAGCGGCAAACAGCTGGGAGTTTCCAGGAAGAGCCTCTGCTTTTCCTACTGCCTCTCCCCACAGAGCTGAAGCAGCAGCCTCCTCCCCACAGCTCCCAGCTGTTTGTGGCTGCCTCCCCATGGAGCTAGCACTTGGGAACTGCAGGGAGGGGCCACTGAGGATAAGAGGGGGGCATGACTCAAGCTGTTGGGGGGAGGACAAACCTTTAAATTGTATCCCCCCACTCTCAACAGGCACCAGTCATCTCTGCCAGAAGCTCCTAGCCCCACCCGCAGGGCAGAAACCCTGAGCTCCTGCCTCCCTAGTCTGGTAGGCGGAGAATGAGAGGAGTATGTGGGGGCACCACAAGAAGCACTTTAACTGTAAAAGAGCCGCATGAGGCACATGAGCCGCAATTTGGCCACCTCATTATATTACTTCTTGTTTGGCACGGTGCAACCGCTGCTGGAATACCACGTCTAGTTCTGGTGTCCACATTTCAAGAAGGATGTTGAAAAATTGGAGAGGATTTAAAAGAGCCATGAGAATGTTTAAAGAATTGAAAACATGCCTTATACTGAGAAATTCAAGGAGCTGAATCTATTTAGTTTAAAGAGAAAATTAAGGCGTGACTTGACTACAGACTGTAGGTTCTTAAACAGGGAATAGAAATTTAACGACAGAGGGCTCTTCAATTTAACATGTCTGGAACCAGGACACAGGCAATCTTGTCTAATAGTCAGAGCAAGAGTCGGCATCAGAAGTTAAATCAAGAGGTCACAGCTGGAGTCAGAGTCAGACATCAGAGTAAATGGTCAAAAGTGAGGCATAGCAGTAGGAACCAGATATGAGACAAGGAGCAGCAGTAAGGCAGGAACCAGGATTGGGTGCTGGAGCAAGGCAGGAGGAACCAAGAATAGGACAGAAGCAGATCAGGAACCAAGAACAGGACTGGATGCAGATCACAGGAGACAAGCAAAGAGCAGGGTCCAATGGGGCAGCAACAGGAAGTCTGCTCAGTTGCTTGGACAATCCAGCCAGGTCACTTCCTGGCTTAAGTCATGAGTGCAAGACAATCAGGCACTCTAGGCCTTGGATATACTGACAGGACTTCCTCTATGACCTGACCTTTCAAGATTAGTGAGGTGCTGCTTCATCTGTCTCTTCTGGTGGTGACAAGGGAGTGTCAGTGATCAAGAGTCCTCACAGCCCCAGATTCTAGGTCTGCCTCCTTCAGATCCTTACATAGCAGACATAAGGTATAACCAGATCCAATGCCTGGAAGCTGAAGATAGACAAAGTCAGACTACAAACAAGATGCAAATATTTTAACAGTGAGGATAATTAACAATTGGAACCACTTGTCAAGGGTTGTGGTGCATTCTCCATCACTGGAAATTTTTAAAATCAAGATCAGATGTTTTTTCAAAAAGATATATTCTAGTGCAACCACAGTTATTGGACCTGAAGCAAGAATTAATTCAGAAAAGTCCTATGACTTGCATTATGCAGCTCTAATTAGATTATCACAATGGTCTCCTTTCTGGCCTTTAAAAAAAAAAAAATTATGAATGAACAGTGAGAAAGTG
Source organism: Lepidochelys olivacea (assembly GCF_965140295.1). NCBI lineage: Eukaryota > Metazoa > Chordata > Testudines > Cheloniidae > Lepidochelys > Lepidochelys olivacea. Next base: position 65,027,101 of record NC_140416.1, on the reverse strand, counting down.
TTTAGGATGAGATGGGTGAAGAGTCTGTATCCATCATCAAAAGTTAACTGCAAAGTAGCACTAGTCATCAAATAATAATCTTTCCATGTAAATTTAATTTGTCACAGCACTGCTCCTAGACCACAACGGTATACCTAAGAGTCCAGCTGCTGGATGACCAAATGACATGCAAGTCTTTTGGTGACCTTCTCTGTAGTTCAATTTGTGTATTGCAAACATACTGTTCAAAATGCAAAAGAAGTCATGTCACACAATTTCTTATATAATAGAAAAGTCCTGGTCCAAGAGGAGATGCTCTTTTTCCACCAGCTGAGCTGCCAAAAAAACCACACACACACAAACCTACTCCCATTATTAATCTAACAGACAAGAAGAGTTTCCTCAAAGTCATTACAGCCTTTCATGCAATCCATATTTAGGAAATGAACAATAAAAATATTAAATATTCATCTTACATTTTAAAGTGTTTATTGTATCGTGCCGCCACCAGGAGCAGTGCAGAAATAAGGATGGCATGGTATGGTATTGCCACTTTTACTTCTGTGCTGCTGCTGGCAGGGTGCTGCCTTCAGAGCTCAGTGCCCAGGCAACAGCTGCCACTCTCCTGCTGCCCAGCTCTGAAGGAAACACAGAAGTAATGGTGGCAATATCAGGACCCTGATAAAATAATCTTGTGACCCCCCTCCAACTCCCTTTTGGGTCAGGACCCCCAGTTTGAGAAATGCTGATTTCCCCCATTAAATCTGTATAGTATAGGGTAAAAGCACACAAAAGACTAGACTTCACGGAGGGGAGACAAGATTTCACAGTCCATGACATGTTTTCCATGGTCGTGAATTTGGTAGGGCCTTATGTATCACAGAACAATAGATTTTAAAAGTCAAAGTAATCTGAATTAGACAAGTAAAAAGGCTAAAAGCAATAAAGGTGTTGACTTAAAAAAGAGTGACTGAACCAAGTTTTTTCCATTTGTAAATTTAAAAAAAAAAAAAAAAACCAACTAAAGTAGCATTTTATGGGATAGTGAATCACTTTAAAAAAAAATTCGCATAATAATGACACAACCCTAATAGCAATATAGCATTTTATAATTTCTAAAGTTACCTATAGCAATGAGTGCTCCATTGTAAAAATCACAAGTAATCTTTTAACAAAGTTTTCACCATTCTGAAAGCATTATGTAGAAATGAGGATACCAAAACTGGCATTAACTGAATTTCTACTGCAGAGAGAACATGTTAAGGAGAAGACTATCACATGGCAAACAAGGTCATGTGATTCTGTGGTGACAATCATATCAAAAACAGTTTCACATCTAAGAGCATATATTAAATATAAGAAATAAACAAACCCCTTCTACTTTTTAAATAGTATTGGTGACTTTTGTGAGGAGTTTGTCTGTTTGTTTTTTAAATAGTAATGATATCCTCATTTAAGACCCAGAACAATCCAACTGCCCTGGGTAAGTTATACCATTTTCTGGCATCCACCTTTCTGTGATTCCAGCTCTTATTATTCAGAATCAGACATAATGTGAGAATAGGAGATCCCAACATCAAATATTATTAGTAGTGTTGTCCCTTTTGAACTGGAACAGCTCATCAAAGTTTGAGGCCACGGGAATGTTCGAACTGGGGGCAGAAACTGAAAATAGAGTCCCATATTTTCTTTGATGCAATCTTGTTTATTTACAAGTAATGTGCAAAGTCTTACTTCTCCAAATGCAGGAGGAACACAAGAACAGTTTCTTAGCTTACAGTCCCAAACCTCTTAAACCTTTCCTCTCCCACACACTTTACCCCAAAACAATACTCAAGCAAAAACCCCTCGATCCACCCAGCCTAAAACTCCTTTTTAGTTGGGGGTTTGTTATTAACTTCTCCCTACAGTTATGCTAACTGATGTGTGCATTCAAATCCTTCAACCTCACTAAGGTTTTTTAACTCAGCCCATAACAAGGTTTCATCCAGCTCAGTTATAACAGTATGTATTGTGTTCTCTTATGAGCATACCACACTCCATACCTAGCTCAGGATGAAAAGTGTAATAGGGTTCAGCACATACCACAATTTTTTTAATAAACGGGGTGGAAGAAGCTGTCAAGTAGACAGTGTATACATTTATCAAAAGTCGGAGAATTCTGGCTATTTAAAAAACAAACAAACGCATCCTGAAGGGTTTGATTATAAACTTAGACCAAGTAAAAGGTTGGGTGATGTTTTGAGAGAAGGAATATGTAGGGGCATCACAAGAATGGTGTAAAAAATGTTTAGGCCTAAATTTTGTTTAAAAAAATACTATTAACATTATGTGGTGTTCAAGATTTTCAGTAAAAACTTTTGTTAAATGTTGTTCTGCAGCATACACAGTCCAACCAATAAAGAACAGGACTGGCACATAAGAATTTAAATTATCCTGTCTAGTTTCAATCTCTAAACTGAGTGAAATGCAATAGATAAAAAAATTATGAAAGATAAGTCAGATCTTTAAAATGAAATATATATATTTACCTCTTAACTGGGTAGAATATTAACATAGGAATTAATCTGATGAACAAATCTCTTTCACCACTAATGCCAAGAAGAAATCAATACATTGTCTGGTTGATGGCAAGCCATTTTTAACCAAAGCATAATCTACAGTTCTTGGATCTTTTAGTGTGCAATTTGTAATAAACGGATTCTGAAAACTAACTCTTGTATGATTAGTAAATTATCTATTAAACATGATAAATTTTAATGGTCTGTTAGGTTTCTGGTTTATTTGTGACAGCAAATAGAAGGGGCTGGTTTCTCTGTCACTGCAGGAGAGGGTGTTTCTCAAGAGTTGGGAAGGGGAGGAGGAATAGTGGCTGGCTGGTTCATATACCAGGCATCCCTCTGAGATTGCAAATAATAGTATTGTCTTAAATTGAATCTGCAGCTGTCTCTCTGCCCCTTTAGCCAGATTCTACACAGTTCTGAATAGTGGTTTAAGAGAGCAAGAGAAGGTGATAATGATCCAGAAAATGGAAATACACAGAAACTGTATAGAAGACCAGCTTTAGAATTGTCAGTATATTCTTACAGTAGGATCAAGTCTTAGTTTAACAGGAGATGCAATCAACAATATTCATTTTATCTTGTATTGTACTTTATACATTCCAAATGGATGTTTAATATTGTATATACAAAAATAATTGGCTGTATCAGGGCTCTCTACACTTTTTTTGCTACAAAAGTTAAAATATGGTTATGGATAAGGAAAACTCTTTTCCTTTTAGAAAAAACATTCCAACTTTTATTTTAGTATACATATAGCCCTCTGTGGCCTGAAAACTGCAGTGTTACAATTTAACAGAAAATGTAACATGCAATACTATATGACTCCATCAGACCTGATTAATGTCTCATGGGCTTCCATTCTCACACATTTTCCATCTGTCTGAATTTCTCTGCCTAACCCCCTATTGCTTCCAAAATACCACAAAGAGGTTAAAGACACAGTGGCTACCAAGTACACAGTAGCAGATCTGAAGCAAATCAAAATAAAAATGGAAATGTTTTCTGAAGAAAGCTAGTAACACATTTCCATCATATACACAGTATTTAGATACACTGTGCCAAAAATAACTTTGTGAAAGCCAAATAAAAAGCATTAGCAATAAGTACATAGTCACTCTTTTATACACATTACAAATCACTTCGCTCATCCTTTACAAATCGAACAGATGTTAACAAGACTACCTCTAGAATAAAACGCTAACTTTAAGACTTAGTACTTTGCTTACTCAAATACATTACTAGGGCATTTCACTGTATAATCCTGAGAAGTCATTATCAAGATATGAAAAGATTCTGTACTGAGCTACATAGAATATTGAATATATTTGTCCCACATTTCACTGTTGAGAGTCAATGCTACTGCAGACACAAAAAAATTTGCAGGATCATATCACCTTTAACCTCTTGTTGTCTCAAGTACTGTAGCAAAAATGAATTAACACACACCTAGATACACCACAACAAAGACACAGCATTGCCTACAGAAGATTTATTTAAAAAAAAAAAAAAAAAAAAAAACCTAAGCTTTTGGAAAATCTGCAACATAGAATTCATTCATTCATTTCAATGCTAACTATATTTAAGAGGTATTAAACTAAAAAATAATCAATGTTCTTTGCACGTACCCCCCCCATAATTAATATATCTTACTGTCTTTAAATTATTCTGATACTGCAACTTCACTGCTCAACTTCAGCATCTCCACTCATTCTGAGGTTTTTACAGGACCTCATTTCTTAATATTAAAAAATATATGTAGCAACAAATTTATCAAGGCACTTAATAAATTTCTCTCATTAAAATAAAAGCAGCTTGTTAATTTAAAATAATGTTTGTCCATGTACATTGTCTGCATAAGAAATGTCTTCACTATAATCTGTTTCACACATTTCACATAAATACCTTCACCATAAATACCATGCGTTGTATAGAAGAGGTTAAGCTATAAACATGCCACTTCTTTTGTTCTTCCAATTGACATACAATAGTTGATCAGAATTTTTAAATCCATCCCTGTCTACACTGAAGAGTGTTTCCTATTGCCACAGCATATACCCTCAAGGTTAGTAATTCCATACCAATCTTTGTCCTCCCACTGCTTTTGCTCTCTTGTGAGAACAGAAGTGCAAGGATGCTGTAACACAGCTTTCAACCCTCATCTATACTTTCAGAAATAATATATTTTCTTATATCATTAAATACTACCGGTGGTGGATAAAATAGTATTTTTAAAAGGCCCCTCCCATATTAGATTTTTGTTTGTTTATTACAACTATGGCCTACTGAGGCATATCTCATATTTGTATTCATATATTGATGCAACTGCTGTTAATGTCTCCAATGCTTAATATGACAGACACCGGACAGATTCTCCATCCATCCTTGCCCACACATGTATATAATATATGTATACAAACACACACACACACCCATAGCATATTTGTACAAGAAAAGGAAACAGACAAAATCTATTATAAACTTGGCTGTTTCAACATCAAGTAACAAGTATCTGCTAATAATGTGTATCCTCCTCTAGTAAGAGAAAGTAAAGAGCATAATCATGTGCCTATAAATTTAACTTCAGAGTAGAAAGGCCAAGGTGGAGAGTAACGCTGCTGGATTCCAGCATACCTGGTGACCTTATATCAAATACAGGGGCAACTATTCTTCCCTGTCCAATCTACACAATCTGTGCTAGTGTGCTGTAATAGCAATATCTTTCAGAGAGTGTCCTGTAACATTCCAAAGCTTCTGTGCACCTTTTATGCCATCAGCATTACACCATAACTAAGATTTCAATAATAATCGTTTTACAGTATATAAGAGCACCTCTCATCCTAACGACCCAAAGTGCTTTTATGCCGCAAAAACCCTTCCGTCACTCGTAGTCAGTCTGCAAGCAGTCGGGAAATGATCTAGCAACGGGATCTTATCTTGCTGTAGCCCGGAAGGTTCCTCCCCTGCCCCGTAGCGCTCATCACCCCTATGTCACCGGCTATTACCCGTTGGCGGGCACACGCAGAAATTACACTGCCCCCCTAGCTCCGGCGCGACCCGTCCCGAATGGTCCCAGTCGCCAGCAGCCTAGGGATGCGCCGGCGAATGATGCCGGGATATTTCCAGCTCCCCAAGCATCCCGCCCGCCCCGCAGTGCCCTGCGTGGAGACAAAGAACCAGCCATAAATAACCCCACCACCACCACCACAGTGAGGCGGCGGGGCCCAGCGGCGGGCAGCTCTAGACCGTCTGAGCCTCGCGGGTGGCTCTCACCTGGAACGTGGCCCAGCCGGCGGCGGCGGCGGCGGCTCCTCCCCGATGGGGCGAGTCGGCCGGCGGGGGCAGGGTTAACGCCTGCGGCGAGAGCGCCCCTCACGCCCCTCAGCTGCAGTCAGGGCTAGCGCCGCGGGCCCCGGCTCAGCCCGCTGCCCATCGCGTGCGGTCTCTATGGCGACTGCCGTGCCGGGAGGGGGACCGCCGGGAGGGGTGACCAGTGCCGCGAGGCAAGGAGTGCTAGTGGGGTGCTGCGGGGCCCGTGTCCCGCCCCAGCAGGGTTAACCTCTTCTCTTCCGCCTCTCCCATGCCTGCTGCCGCCGCCGCCGGACCCGACTGCTCTCGCTACCGTCGCAATAAACTCCCCCCTCTCTCCGAGCGCCAACTAGCCTGTCGTCGCTGAGAGCACCGCCCAGCTGCAGTCACGCCGGGCGTTGATTTGACGGCTGCCGAGCTTCTCGCCCGCCGATTGGCTGACAGGATTATCATGCTGATGAAAGGAGGGCGTACCTTGGAAATACCGCTGTCTTCAGGTTTGCTTGAGAGCAGCGGTAACCAGTTAACAGAGTCACAATGATCTGCACGCATGCGCACGGCAAAAATGCATTCTGGGTAGTGTAGTTTTCCGGCTGCCGCTGCAGGGGAGACGCGTGGCTGGGAGGCGTTTCTTCTCCTGAGCTGTTGAAGGAGGCGGGAGATGCTAGTTAAAACCCAGGGTTAGGAGCCGGGAATCCTGATTTCCTGTGACTTACCCAGGCGGAGTGAAGTGCTCTCTGTTCCGTGCAGGGTCACATACCGCGCTTATCACCGCAGCGTGCAAGCGCCTTCCCGTGGGTGCATTGGCGCATCTCGCCTCTGCAGCCCGGGCTCTGGTTCCCCTCGGTCGCGTGAGAGCAGCAGGGGAGTCGCTGCGTCCCCACTGCATTGCTAGCTCCACCCTCAGCAGCATCCAGCTCCAGCCTGCACTCCCTGAGCAGCCGGCGAGCTGAGTGTAAAACATCGCTTAACGTCGGCTAGAGGTGCGTGTGGACGCACAGGAGGGCGGTTAGGTGCAACTGTCGAATGATGCTTCGCCCTGACGCTGCAGTGAAGCCAGGCTCTAAGAGACATGACTTTCAGCTGTTACATGTAGTTAGTCTGTTCTCCATCTCCACCTGCGTCTGCCGGGAGGCGTTGGGGGGGTGTTTTATCTAGGTACACGCTGCTCTGTGTTTATAGTAAAGGAAGGCTCAAGAGTGCACCTTGAACGTTGTGGTGAGGTTTGTGACGGTTCTTGGCTCCTAGGGGAGTTCTTTCTGTATTTCTGGCCTAGCCTCAAAGGCGGCTCCATCTCTCCAGCACCGATGAGCCCTTAACCTTATCGTAGAACATTCCATAGGTGAGGCACGGAGGGACATACAGGATCAAGTGCCCCTACTGATTGCTGCTTAGTGGGGGGCAGGGAAGGGCTCTGTCCCTCTGCTGGGTCTGCCCCCAAGCTCCCTATGCCGCTCTCCGGGGAAGGCAAGCCCAGCTGCAGAGTGAACAGGGCAGGAGCAGCCCTTTTCGCGCGGGCTGCTCTGGGTCACTGCTCTGTGCAGCGCAGCAGCTGCTTCAGAGAGCCTGGCTAGGAGGCAACTGAGTCGGGGACAAGACCAAGCAAGCCGGCATTTTCCCCCCACGTTTCTGGCTTGCTCAGCTCCTGTGCCCAGCAGCCAGGGCTGGGCAGAGAGCAGAAAGGGTGGCCCGCTCCTGATGCCACCACCTTCCCAGCCTGGCTCTTGCAGGCAGTCGCCACACTGCACAGAGCAGTGACCCAGCGCAACCAGCTTCAGTCATTTGAGAAGTGGCTCAGTTCCGCTCCCACTGAAGCTTGGCTGCCAGGGACAGGAGCTGAACATGTGCAGGGAGGGAGCATAGTGGAAGAACAGACCCCACCCCCTACACAGCCCCGCAGGTAACTCTGGTGGGGCAGAGAGAGGATGGCGGCCCCTAGGTGGGCGCTATGGGGTAGTGGTGGTGGTCAGAGGAGACACATGGGGGGAAGGGTCACGTATCCTCCCCTTTAGATTGTGCCCTCCCTCTGTATAGGGAGGCCGGAGTAACCTGCTTCTTCCTCATCTCATGTGTCAAACCACCACTTTCTCTCCAAATTCCTCCCAAAAATATAGGTAGTAGCCTTTGCAAAATTACTTCCATTCATTTTCAGGATCAATCCCACTTATTTCCCCATGCATATTATTCATATCTGTACTATATTGTGTACATATGCTACTCAAATTAGAGATTCTAACCTTTCTATCTCAGGGTTTTATAATGCCATCCATCATTACAGTACCTGTGCACCTTCCAGATAAAATCAAAAATAGCAGAGTAAAGAGTTCTGCTTGGAGTAGGGCGTGTATTTTTATATTTAATTTTTGTACATTTAATTCTCTACACATTTGTGTTTTTATTTATATTTACATGGCATTACTGAAGCACAGAAACTGATAGTACTCACTACCTCATACAACAATTGGCAATTGTGTGGTCAAATAAGTTGTGTCCTTAACAATAATACTTCACACTGGTCTACAGGAAGGATTTCAAAACACTTTACATACATTAATTTAGCCTCACAACCGTCCTGAATGCTAGGTCAGTATGATCCCCATTGTACAGGTGGGAAAACTGGATGGTTTAAGGGACTTGAGCAGTGTTTCAGACTGCAGGAGACTTGAAAGTAGAACCTAGGTCTCCTACTTCCCTTAAAGAGAAGGAAGATAAAAGGACCTGTTTTGAAATTTAAGGTTGAAATTTTTCTAAAGTTTAAAACAGAAGAGCGAGTATGTTGGTCTACTGGTCCTCCAGAAAAATCGACACTGAAATCAATAAATGGATTGCTCAAGAGATGCCCAAGCTATGAAAGTAGCAGGCCCAGGATTAGAATAGCAGAGTGTAACTCGATTTAGTTATCTTGATGTAAAAACTTACCTCTTTTTCCAGTGAAAACATAGCCATAGTCTGTTGTTTAGTCACAGCAATGTGCATTACTGCCCTAGTCTAGTTATTATATGCTGCATATGCAAGTTTGTCATGCAGCCTTTTAAATTAATAAAATCAAAGATAATTGAGGTTAGTTCCACTTCTATATCTATCTGCCAGAAATGATGAGTTGTTTAAACAGATCTTAAGCTGCACCTATTGAAATCTGTGTCTGAAGGCCCCTCCCCCAGACTGAAGGGAGAAGCTACTGGACCCAGAGTTCAAATAATTACGGGGGACAACTAATGAATAACAATGATGTGAGTGTCACAGGTACAAAAATCAGGAATCAGGAAAGGGACACCGAGCAAAGAACCTTGGACAGCACCCACCTCAAAAGGAGTCCAGGGAGCCAGCAGATGTGGCCCAGAGGAACTCTGCCCAGATACATGAGCCCAGAGAGGAACAGAGTCGCAGAACACCCCCTTGTCCAGCATCCTCCTCCTGGTATTTTAGATGGCCATTTTGGTCAGCGCCAGGAGGAGGTTGATGAGGAGGTCTCACAACTTTATGGAGCCACGGACAGGGTGTACATAGATCAGAAGATGTGGGGAAAAGTGCAGCCAGACCTTAGGAGAAGGTTCTGAAGGAGCTGGAAAAGGGGGATCTTAAGCTGCAGTGACAGAGTCAGTAGCACAGATAATTTGCTAACCAGTGGCTTGAGAACTCTAGCTAACGCTAACTTGGCTGTGAATTCATCAACTCACTTTACCTAACCTTAACTAGTACTAGTCCATGCAAAGAAAAGGTGATCCAGTTTCCACTACTGCTATTCATTCATATTTGAACTTTCTTTTACTACCTACTGATTTTACATTCACAGAGATTATGAAATGGGAAAAACAAGATAGAAACTTGTCAATTTGTTAATTTGTGCAAGAAACTGTCAAAAATACTAGTTGTCTTTCTAGATTCTAATTTCGGATGTATTGTGGGTCTCAGTCTATTACTGCTATAAACATTTATGCAAACTATAGTGGATTTTACTGTGCACATTTGTAATTTACTCTCCTATGCTTGTAAACTGTTTAGGAATGTCTCTTTTCTTCCTATAACCATCATATCACTTTTGTTGTTCCAAAACACTGCATTGTTTTGTTTACATTTTTAATTCTAAATTATTCCCAGAATGTCATGTTTTTGTATAAAGTAACCAAGTTCACTCTGCTTGGCAAATTGCACTTCTTTCTCAGCGAAGGCCTAAAGCTGGGTGGGGAGAATTTCACCTGGGGAAGAAGGACAGACAATGGCCCAATTCTTTGCTGGTGTAACTCCTCAAAAGTCAATGAGATTAAGCCAGGAGAGAATGTGGCCTAGTTTTCCAACAGAGAGGGGAACTATCACAATTGTTGGGGGTTTCATAATACATCACCCAGTGGATGAAGACTATTAAAATAGGAGGAGGTGGAGCTCACCTGTGTTGATGGTTGTATGTCACTGTGGGTGTTGATGTCCTGTGATGTGTCATTGCATTATCTTGTGTGGTGGGATATGGCCTAGGGAAGAGAACTGAGACAAGGCAATAACATATCTGAAAGGAGTCCGTGTCCCGAAGCATACCCACAGCCAGCCAGATTTAAGAGAATAAGTGTGTATGTACTCATATACAGAACATGAAAGAGTTAAGAGAACAACTTTTGTGCTCCCAACCATCCTGCCCTCCCACAAACCTCGCTAGAAAGCTCCAAGAAGTGAGAGAGAATTTGTAGAGCCATTACATTTCCCCTAGAATTGCACTAGTGGATGGATGTGATATGCTCTCCCTCTTTTTTCTCTGTGCCACATTGGCAGAGAGGGGGAATGTACTGCAAACAGAAGATAGATAGAAGCTTGGATCATTCTTCTTCCATCAGGTGCCCGTGTAGCTCCATCTACAATCAGGAAGGCTTGGAACCCCACAAACTCCCTTCCCACATATCAGCTCCCACTTCAGAACTTCCTGCCTAATGAGTTTCCATTTCACGGCCAGTAAAGAGGCAAGAGGTGGGTGCAGTCTCTCCACAGGTTGACACACTAAAATCAAGCTAAAGGCACTGAAATGTGCCTACCTCGGTGTTAAGTGGAATTTCAATCAAGTTAAGCTTGCGCCATTGAAAAAAAGCATCTTTTTACCTGTCTAGACAGGGTGTCTGTGGTCATCAGCTCAGGACTTCCAACTTTTTGGACTGATTTCAAGCCATGGGTTTTTGTTAGGTTCAGCATCTGTAGTTTACTATGATGAACGCAAGGAGCAGGCCTTTGTGGGGTTACTTGCTCAGCAAATGTAGCTTGACTTCCTGACATACTTTCTCTCCATAATAACCACTAGCAGCCACCACCACAACAAAATTGCGCTCAGGCAGAGAAGCACTTTACAGATAGAGCCACCTGCAAAGATAAAACTCATTATGAAGGAGGATTGGATAAAAGAGCCAAACCCTAGTAAGAAAGATAGGGGGAGAGGCAAACACATGATGAACAGAAACAATACTGGTGATCTTAACACTGGTATCCCACATTTTTCCCCGAGAGAAATATGTAGGCCACAAACTTAATTGTGAGCTACCAACATATGGATGTTGATAGATCAGTAGACTATCATTTAGAGAACGATCCTTGCTACATAATCTAAAAGGATTTAAACATACCGCAACATCTCACAAGGAAATCCTGCCTTTGAGCCCTTTAGATATTTCTTTGTATTCTGCTAGCATGTCATTACTCCTATCCTAATTCCAGCCAAAAGTGATAGAGATCAGAAACCAGCATGACATCTAGATATAGCAATATAGAAAGGAATTAAATTAATGGACTTTAAGACATTTGGAGGGAATGCTCTTCAAATTCAAGGTGAGACCCAAGTGGGGAATACATGTAGAGAAATGTTCAGGTACTGACTGGAATACAACTATTTTACAAAGAAGTCCAAAAATGTAAAGTGCACTTCTCTGAAAAAGACACCCTCTTACTCAGTAGATCAGCTCCTTCTATCACATCTGCTAACTTTAGTGACAAAATTAATTTTTAACTGCTCTTTACTCCTGTTAGGCCTACAAAGCCAATAAACACAGCTAAGAGAGAAAGAGCTGGAGTCTGTTCCTGTTTGTGCATGATCAACAGAATTGATTACTAAGTACCAAATCAATTACCTATTGGCAGTATTGAGATTGTGCAGGGGTCACCGAGGGTATAATCTGAAGACAATCAAGTTACACAGATTTAACAGAGGACAACATTTGATCTGCTTAATCTTTATTCCCTGCTATAATGCTTAGGAATGAGAGAATCTAGCTTGACTTTCAAATCTAAAATGGAGCTGGCAGGGCTGGCAACAAAACAAAGCATCTTTTTACTTGCAAACTGAGTGCCAAAAACAAACAAGTCCCACCACCACCACCACCTCTGCTATTTTTCCTTATTTCCCTCTTTGTTAGGAAAGGTGTACTCAAAAACAAGAGATTCTATTTACTTTTTTTTTTTATTAAATGTTCTAAGATGCGGTAGTCCTATAATAGCAACCTTGCGGCACAACTGGGAATGTTTTATTAGTTAACGTTTGCAAAACACTTTGAAGATGGAAAATCTGTATATGTGTTGAAGATTAATAAATGTCTCTGGTGGCCAAAGGCATGAAGCAGACTAATAAAACATGCCTTGTCATGTCTTAATGCTATATTCAAGAGCTCACTTGGCTACAAATTGAAAGGAGAGGGAAGTCAAGTGCTGAGGATCAGAGCTTCAGATGGAGAGTCAAGAGGATAAATGCCATTAATTATAGCAAATGCCCAAAGGTTCATCTGTCAAAACTTCATTGTAACATATGTTACTATTCAAAGTTATAAGTAACGGAAGGAATAAAAAGTTTAGCAGGGCTAGTGTGTGAGAAGGCAATATAATTTACTAGTTTGTGCAACTGTGAGAAATAAGCACAACGTTGCAAATAGGTCCTTACACTTCAATTGTAAATTACTTATTTTATTTAATAACAAGTCTCCAATCCAAGGATCCCCAAAAGCTTTATAAATATAAGTAGCAGTAATCCCGTTTTACAGGACAGGAACATAAGAACGGCCATACTGAATCAGACCAAAGGTCCATCCAGTCCAGTATCCTGTCTACCGATAGTGGCCAATACCAGGTGCCCCAGAGGGAGTGAACCTAACAGGTAATGATCTAGTGATCTCTCTCCTGCCATCCATCTCCACCTCTGACAAACAGAGGCTAGGGACACCATTCTTTATCCATCCTGACTAACAGCCATTAATGGACTTAACCTCCATGAATTTATCCAGGTCTCTTTTAAACCCTGTTATAGTCCTAGCCTTCACAACCTCCTCAGGCAAAGAGTTCCACAGGTTGACTGTGCGCTGAGTGAAGAAGAACTTCCTTTTATTTGTTTTAAACCTGCTACCCATTAATTTCATTTGGTGGCCCCTAGTTCTTCTATTATGGGAACGAGTAAATAACTTTTCCTTATTCACTTTCTCCACACCACTCATGATTTTATATACCTCTATCATATCCCCCCTTAGTCTCCTCTTTTCCAAGCTGAAAAGTCCTAGTCTCTTTAATCTCTCCTCATATGGAATCCGTTCCAAACCCCTAATCATTTTAGTTACCCTTTTCTGAACCTTTTCTAATGCCAGTATATCTTTCTTGAGATGAGGGGACCACATCTGTATGCAGTATTCAAGATGTGGATGTACCATGGATTTATATAAGGGCAATAAGATATTCTCCGTCTTATTCTCTATCCCTTTTTTAATGAGTCCTAACATCCCGTTTGCTTTTTTTACTGCCACTGCACACTGCATAGACGTCTTCAGAGAACGATCCATGATGACTCCAAGATCTTTCTCCTGATTAGTTGTAGCTAAGTTAGCCCCCATCATATTGTATGTATAATTGGGGTTATTTTTTTCCAATGTGCATTACTTTACATTTATCCACATTAAATTTCATTTGCCATTTTGTTGCCCAATCACTTAGTTTTGTGAGATCTTTTTAAAGTTCCTCACGATCTGCTTTGGTCTTAACTGTCTTGAGCACTTTAGTATCGTCCGCAAACTTTGCCACCTCACTGTTCACCCCTTTCTCCGGATCATTTATGAATAGGTTGAATAGGATTGGTCCTAGGACTGACCCTTGGAGAAGACCACTAGTTACCCCTCTCCATTCTGAAAATTTACCATTTATTCCTACCCTTTGTTCCCTGTCTTTTAACCAGTTCTCAATCCATGAAAGGATCTTCCCTCTTATCCCATGATGACTTAATTTACGTAAGAGCCTTTTGTGAGGGACCTTGTCAAAGGCTTTCTGGAAATCTAAGTACACTACGTCCACTGGATCCCCCTTGTCCACATGTTTGTTGACCCTCTCAAAGAACTCTAATAGATTAGTAAGACATGATCTCCCTTTACAGAAACCATGTTGACTTTTGCACAACAATTTATGCTTTTCTATGTGTCTGACAATTTTATTCTTTACTATTGTTTCAACTAATTTACCTGGAACTGATGTTAGACTTACCGGTCTGTAATTGCCACAATCACCTCTAGAGCCCTTCTTAAATATTGGCGTTACATTAGCTATCTTCCAGTCATGGGTACAGTAGCTGATTTAAAGGACAGGTTACAAACCATAGTTAATAGTTCCGCAATTTCACATTTGAGTTCTTTCAGAACTCTTGGGTGAGTGCCATCTGGTCCCGGTGACTTGTTACTGTTAAGTTGCTCAATTAATTCCAAAACCTCCTCCAGTGATACTTCAATCTGTGACAATTCCTCAGATTTGTCACCTAAAAAAGACGGTTCAGGTTTGGGAATCTCCCTAACATCCTCAGCCATGAAGACTGAAGCAAAGAATTCATTTAGTTTCTCTGTGATGACTTTATCATCTTTAAGTGCTCCTTTTGTACCTCGATTCGCCAGGGGCCCCACTGGTTGTTTGTTTAGTAGTCTTCCTGCTTCTGATGTACTTAAACAACATTTTCTTATTACCTTTTGAGTTTTTGGCTTTTCCTATTACATTTTTACATTTAATTTGGCAATGTTTATGCTCCTTTCTATTTACCTCAATAGGATTTGACTTCCACTTTTTAAAAGATGCCTTTTTATCTCTCACTGCTTCTTTTACATGGTTAAGCCATGGTGGCTCTTTTTTCATTTTTTTTTTACTGTGTTTTTTATTTTGGGGTATACATTTAAGTTGAGCCTCTATTATGGTCTCTGAAAAGTGTCCATGCAGCTTGCAGGGATTTCACTCCAGTCACTGTACCTTTTAATTTCTGTTTAACTAACCTCCTCATTTTTGCATAGTTCCCCTTTCTGAAATTAAATGCCGCCGTGTTGGGCTGTTGAGGTGTTCTTCCCACCACAGGACTGTTAAATGTTCTTATATTATGGTCATTATTTCCAAGCAGTTCTGTTATAGTTACCTCTTGGACCAGATCCTGCGCTCCACTCAGGACTAGATCGAGAGTTGCCTCTCCCCTTGTGGGTTCCTGTACCAGCTGCTCCAAGAAGCAGTCATTTAAAGTATCGAGAAATTTTGTCTCTACATTTCGTCCTGAGGTGACATATACCCAGTCAATATGGGGATAATTGAAATCCCCCACTATTATTGAGTTTTTTATTTTGATAGCCTCTCTAATCTCCCTTAGCATTTCATCATCACTATCACTGTCCTGGTCAATAATAGATCCCTACTGTTATATTCTTATTAGAGCATGGAATTACTATTCATAGAGATTCTATGGAACATGTGGATTCATTTAAGATTTTTATTTCATTTGATTCTACATTTTCTTTCACATATAGTGCCACTCCTCCCCACACAACCTGTTCTGTCCTTCCGATATATTTTGTACCCAAATGATTGTGTCCCATTGATTGTCCTCACTCCACCAGGTTTCTGTGATTCCTATTATATCAATATCCTTTCTTTAACATGAGGCACTCTAGTTCACCCATCTTATTATTTAGACTTCTAGCATTTATGTACAAGCACTTTAAAAACTTGTCACTACCTATTTGTCTGCCCTTTTCTGATGTGTCAGATTCTTTATGTGAATGTTTCTTGTCTGATCTGGCCCATACTTTATCCTCTTCCATCCCCTCCTCCTGACTAAAACCTAGAGAATCTCTATCAATAGACTCTCCTCTAAGCCCTGGTCTACACTAGGACTTTAGGTCGAATTTAGCAGCGTTAAATCGATGTAAACCTGCACCCGTCCACACGATGAAGCCCTTTATTTCGACTTAAAGGGCTCTTAAAATCGATTTCCTTACTCCACCCCTGACAAATGGATTAGCGCTTAAATCGGCCTTGCTGGGTCGAATTTGGGGTACTGTGGACACAATTAGACGGTATTGGCCTCCGGGAGCTATCCCAGAGTGCTCCATTGTGACCGCTCTGGACAGCGCTCTCAACTCAGATGCACTGGCCAGGTAGATAGGAAAAGAACCGCGAACTTTTGAATCTCATTTCCTGTTTGGCCAGCATGGCAAGCTGCAAGTGACCATGCAGAGCTCATCAGCAGAGGTGACCATGATGGAGTGCCAGAATCGCAAAAGAGCTCCAGCATGGACTGAACGGGAGGTACGGGATCTGATCGCTGTATGGGGAGAGGAATCCGTGCTATCAGAACTCCGTTCCAGTTTTCGAAATGCCAAAACATTTGTCAAAATCTCCCAGGGCATGAAGGACAGAGGCCATAACAGGGACCCGAAGCAGTGCCCTGTGAAACTTAAGGAGCTGAGGCAAGCCTACCAGAAAACCAGAGAGGTGAACAGCCGCTCCGGGTCAGAGCCCCAAACATGCCGCTTCTATGATGATCTGCATGCCATTTTAGGGGGTTCAGCCACCACTACCCCAGCCGTCTTGTTTGACTCCTTCAATGGAGATGGAGGCAACATGGAAGCAGGTTTTGGGGACAAAGAAAATGATGATGAGGTTGTAGATAGCTCACAGCAAGCAAGCAGAGAAACTGGTTTTCCCAACAGCCAGGAACTGTTTCTCACCCTGGACCTGGAGCCAGTACCTCCCGAACCCACCCAAGGCTGCCTCCTGGACCCGGCAGGCAGAGAAGGGACCTCCGGTGAGTGTACCTTTTAAAATACTATACATGGTTTAAAAGCAAGCATGTGAAAGGATTAATTTGCCCTGGCATTCGTGGCTCTCCTGGATGTACTCCCAAAGCCTTTGCAAAAGGTTTCTGGGGAGGGCAGCCTTATTGCATCCTCCATGGTAGGACACTTTACCACTCCAGGCCAGTAACACGTACTCGGGAATCATTGTACAACAAAGCATTGCAGTGTATGTTTGCTGGCGTTCAAACAACATCCGTTCTTTATCTCTCTGTGTTATCCTCAGGAGAGTGAGATATAATTCATGGTCACCTGGTTGAAATAGACTGCTTTTCTTCAGGGGACACTCAGAGGTGCCCGTTCCTGCTGGGCTGTTTGCCTGTGGCTGAACAGAAATGTTCCCTGCTGTTAGCCATGGGGAGGGGGGAGGGTTGAGGGGGTAGCCACGCAGTGGGGGGAGGCAAAATGTGACCGTGTAACGAAAGTACATGTACTATGTATGTAATGTTAAGAGCAAGGTTTACCCTGAAAGAGTGTAGCCACTGTTTTATAAAATGTGTCTTTTTAAATACCGCTGTCCCTTTTTTTTTCTCCACCAGCTGCATGTGTTTCAATGATCACAGGATCTTCTCCTTCGCAGAGGCTAGTGAAGATTAGAAAGAAAAAAAATGCACTTGTGATGAAATGTTCTCTGAGCTCATGCTGTCCTCCTACACTGACAGAGCACAGACGAATGCGTGTAGGCAAATAATGTCAGAGTGCAGGAAAGCACAAAATGACCGGGAGGAGAGGTGGCGGGCTGAAGAGAGTAAGTGGCGGGCTGAAGAGAGGGCTGAAGCTCAAATGTGGTGGCAGCGTGATGAGAGGAGGCAGGATTCAATGCTGAGGCTGCTGGAGGATCAAACCAGTATGCTCCAGTGTATGGTTGAGCTGCAGCAAAGGCAGCTGGAGCACAGACTGCCACTACAGCCCCTGCATAACCAACCGCCCTCCTCCCCAAGTTCCATAGCCTCCACACCCAGACGCCCAAGAACACAGTGGGGGGGCCTCCGGCCAACCAGCCACTCCACCACAGAGGATTGCCCAAAAAAACAGAAGGCTGGCATTCAATAAATTTTAAAGTTGTAAACTTTTAAAGTGCTGTGTGGCATTTTCCTTCCCTCCTCCACCACCCCTCCTGGACTACCTTGGTAGTCATCCCCCTATTTGTGTGATGAATGAATAAAGAATGCATGAATGTGAAGCAACAATTACCTTATTGCCTCTGCAAGCAGTGATCGAAGGGAGGAGGGGAGGGTGGTTAGCTTACAGGGAAGTAGAGTGAACCAAGGGGCAGGGGGTTTCATCAAGGAGAAACAAACAGAACTTTCACACCGTAGCCTGGCCAGTCATTAAACTGGTTTTCAAAGCTTCTCTGATGCGTACCGCACCCTCCTGTGCTCTTCTAACCGTCCTGGTGTCTGGCAGCGCGTAACCAGCAGCCAGGTGATTTGCCTCAACCTCCCACCCCGCCATAAACATCTCCCCCTTACTCTCACAGATATTGTGGAGTGCACAGCAAACAGTAATAACAGTGGGAATATTGGTTTCACTGAGGTCTAAGCGAGTCAGTAAACTGCACCAGCGCGCCTTTAAACATCCAAATGCACATTCTACCACCATTCTGCACTTGCTCAGCCCATAGTTGAACAGCTCCTGACTACTGTCTAGGGTGCCTGTGTACGGCTTCATGAGCCATGGCATTAAGGGGTAGGCTGGGTCCCCAAGGATACATATAGGCATTTCAACGTCCCCAACAGTTATTTTCTGGTCTGGGAATAAAGTCCCTTCCTGCAGCTTTTGAAACAGACCAGAGTTCCTGAAGATGCGAGCGTCATGTACCTTTCCCAGCTATCCCACATTGATGTTGGTGAAACGTCCCTTGTGATCCACCAGAGCTTGCAGCACTATTGAAAAGTACCCCTTGTGGTTTATGTACTTGCCGGCTTGGTGCTCCGGTGCCAAGATAGGGATATGGGTTCCATCTATGGCTCCACCACAGTTAGGGAATCCCATTTCAGCAAAGCCATCCACTAGGACCTGCACATTTCCCAGGGTCACTACCCTTGATATCAGCAGATCTTTGATTGCGTGGGCTACTTGCATCACAGCAGCCCCCACAGTAGATTTGCCCACTCCAAATTGATTCCCAACTGACCAGTAGCTGTCTGGCGTTGCAAGCTTCCACAGGGCTATTGCCACTCGCTTCTCAACTGTGAGGGCTGCTCTCATCATGGTATTCATGTGCTTCAGGGCAGGGGAAAGTAGTTTTAATGGAATTTTTCTTTGCCAAGCTAGCTACTATTTTTTATTTGATTAGGATTCAGAAGTTCTTCAAGTTTGTTTACGACTCTGTGGGTGGATAGTTTCAAAGGGGAACCCATATCTCAGCAGTAATTATTTGAGTGAAATAATTGTGTCTTATGTCCCAATATCTCCTGGTTTTGGATAGATCATCTATCAATCTTGTAACTGCTGGGCTTAGATATACCCCCATATGCAAATCACAAGACAAATTTATTTGAATATGTTTCTGCTCAATCACTGGCCCTGTAAGAGGCAAGCACAGCCTCAGAGACAAAATGTAAAGCAAGGAGAAACAAAAGAGAAATTATCAGGAATAAGGCAGAGATGCACAGGATTGATGCATGTTAATTCCCAAGCGAAGACAAATTTAGAATTAAGATAAAATAATCTCACTACCCAGCAAATGAACATCTGCCAGTCTTATAATTTGTTGGAAGTAGCAGGTCGTTTTAAAAAAGTAAGGAGGCAGGAGGTATGCTTTAAGTGAGGAACAGAAGAGAAAATTTTACAGGATGGACATCCTGCAAAATCCAGTGATCAAAGGAAGCACCAGCTGAATATAGTGTATCTGCTTTATGTAGTTTAAACAGAAATATGGAGAGGTACCCAAGTCACAGTTCCTTATAAGATGACACATTTCTCTCTGCCCCTAAGGTTGCCATTAAACTGGCAAGGGCACATAGATCTCTTTCAGAGGAAATTTATGGATACTTGGCTTCTCCTTGGGACCATGTGACTTTGTTTTTGAAGGATACAGCTACAGAAGACTGCCTCAGATTTTCTAAAACAGGATGCCCTATCTGGGTAATATTTTATGATTCACATGATGTTTAAGGAGTGATGAACAATCTTAGGAGAAGGTTTGTGACAAAACGACCAAAGAAAAATGTCTTGATTAATGTGGAAGGGTGAATTGACCTTGAGAAGAAATTCAGGAGAGGTTCTGAGGATAACTTTGTCAGGGGAAAAACAGTTCCTTGATAGTATAGGGCTCCTAACTGACTAACCTTTGAGGTGTAACATTGAGGAAGGTAACCTTAAAAGGAAAAGTAACATAAGGAACTTGCCTTGGTTATTTAAAAGGAGGCTTCTTGAGAGCCCTGAGAATGAGGTTACAATTCCATTTAAAACAGGCTTCTTGATTATTGGCCTGTGATGTTTTCTTGACCGTAGAACATGAGACATGAGGGCAAAGAGCAAGGCTATTACTTGGCATGGTTGGGTCCAGTGCCACAGGAGTGGGCAACTGCCATAGAAGAGAACCAGACCTGACCTGTAAGTTTTAACCTGTTAACAAATCTAAAATATGGTTTCAATTCTCAGCTCTGACACAAACTTCCGGTGCAAGCTTGTTCTATGTTTCAATTCCCCATTTATAAACTGGGGACAATAATGACTTCCTTTCTCCCTCCTTTTGTCTGTCTCCTCTGTTTAGACTTTAAGGTCTTTGGGGAAGATTGTCTCTTACTCAATCTGTACAATACTTGGGGGGCCTCGATCATGATTTGAGCCTCTCAGCACTACTGTGATATAAATAAGTTATAATTGATCTTGTTTGCAATCTGTCTTGCAGCATTCTAGCACATAAATTAGGTTCTCTTAAAATTTCCACCATCCCTACACTCCTTACATTTGATTTTTAACATTACCTCTGTTTTCCTCTCTCTCTCTCTGCATTTCCTTGGAAAACTTTAGCAAAGTTTGATGGCCTAAGAATAGTTCTTAGTGGACATGTGTCCTCATCAAAATACCATCACCATAATTAGCACGCACACTTTTGTTGACAATCTAAGCAAAAAAGCCAAGGAATGAATGGACCATGAAGTCCTAACTTTCCTTCCCCATCTTCCCCCCCACGCAAAAGAATCTTTTCCTATAGATTCTTCTCCCATGAGGCTGAGGCACGTTGGAGAAAGATTGCATGGCACCTACTTGTATTTTACCTGCTCTTTCAGGCTCCAGGTCAGTCATTCTTGCACCTTTCACAAGTCACTAAAATTCACATGAAATTAAAGAAAAAGAAAGCTATCAAAATGTAATAGTAAAATACTCACTTCTGGAAACAGATTTATTGTGTATTTTTGCAGCATAAACCATTTTCACATGCATGTAGCTAATGGGGTGAATACATACACAACCCACTTGTCACTACACGTCTGTATCAGTGCTTAGCAGCTAAGTAAGGTATTAAATATTTGTTAACTTGGTTGAAAAATGAAAAATATTTTTCACTCAGATCCCAAAGCAACTGTTCTATCAGCAGAGCTATCGCTATTAGCATTCAGTAGCAGTTCTACCCTTATCCTCTATCCAGGCCTCCAGGCAGTAGATGGTAGACATACACAAACAACTACTCCGGCTCGGTCCCAAAGTGCTATTCTAGCATATTATGTACTTGGCATACAGATACTCCCAGCAAGCATGTCACTAAACTGCAACAGGTATAATTAGGCTTGGAAGGATTAGCTTTTTAATTGGTAAATATCCATTTCACCATACACACAAAAAACAAGGTTTTCCATTGATCATAATCAAAATTTACAGATCAGTCAGGTAAGAAATATGTGCTTGAGAACTTAGAGTTTGATTTAAGAATATTTACTTTGTATATTTTAACATGCAATGTTGACAATTTGTGTTTTAATGGTTATGAAGCTTTAACTTTTTTAATCTTAACACCTACGGTCACTAAATAATTATTGTCTGACCTCCACTATCTGACCCTCCCCCATAAATTCCCACAACTGTGAAAATTTAAATCGATAAAAATTGGGAAAAAATGCTTAAACCCATAATTTTGCACAACTGTGAAAATTTAAATTGATTAAAAATTAAAAATATCTTTAAAATAAACATTAATATCTGTCAAAGTTATATTTTAAAAAATTAAATTCTGCCAAGCCTAGGTATAATCAGGTTTCCTCCTGAACCCAAATCCTAGATCTGAATGCTCCCTGCTTTGGATCTTCACTTTGTAGCTTTAACCCTTCACTAGCTATGAAACCAGGGAGTAAAAAACCAATATCCTTGGCCTCTAACAGCAGCAAGGTTGGATTTATGTTATTTCTTGAATTAGTGCTTCCTTGAGGATGCACTTGGGTGGATTCTACTCTATTGTCCGTAACTAGCAAATGCAGTCTTCCTATAGTACAGTCCACATGCACCAACACTGCCACCGGCTGGACCCTCTCCTTCAGTGCAGACAAGCACCAGGTTTACATTTCAAAGCAACAGGGAAGATGCCTTGGTCTGTTAGTACAAGGCATTTGAGACCATAATCATCCCTAGATATTCACCCTGGAGACAGTGAAAGGCATGGAAAATCCACTCCTATTGTAGCTGGGCTCTGCAGATATTTTGGATGGGGATAGTGTAAATTTTTAGCATAAAAATTGGTTAAAATATTATCTTGGCTGTACTGGGAAGGAATGAAAGTGGAAAAGAATCTCTCTCTTTGGCATCATCCTCCAAGAAACATGAATATTTTCCTGAGTAAATTAATGCTGGCATTGACAGCATTATTTATGCAAGTTTTTCAGGCACTGTGACTATGTACAATGAGGCCTTAATTCTGATAAGCCTGTTTCTTTTACATTACAGTAGAACCTAACAATGATCTCCCATCTCTGAGGAAACCTCTAATGACTAGTGCAGGGAACTGGGAGTCAGGACTTTAAGGATCTATACCAAGCTCTATCCATGTGACATAGGGCAAATCAGTTAGCCTCCCTGTGCCTCAAGTTACTCTATCTGTAAAACTGAAGAACTACTTAACTTTCTCACAGGGGTACGAGAAACATAATTCATTAATGTTTGTAGAGTACATTGAGATCCTAGGAAGTGAAGGATGTTTTAAAAACAATAACAATTTAGAACTTTGACTCTCTCCTAACCGGATACAAAATTTATTATTTGATGATTTGCTTTCTGGGGTTGACCGCTCTCCCTTTCTGACACATTTGGATTATGACTCTTTCCAGCAAACACTAGACTAATCTCAGACTTGTTTGAAAGGCTCTAGATCTTGGCCATGCTCCTTACTTCAAATGAGCACTTCCAAAGCATTCTGGAAACCCTACATTCTTATTAATACAGTTATCAAACTTCTTAACAATATCTTACTCTACCACATTAACTATATAAATTGACTCTGCAGAGGACATCACCTTAACTGATGGAGGAATAGCTCAGTGGTTTGAGCATTGGCCTGCTAAACCCAGGGTTGTGAGTTCAATCCTTGAGGTGGCCATTTGGGTCAAAAATTGGGGATTGGTCCTGCTTTGAGCAGGAGGTTGGACTAGATGGCCTCCTGAGGTCCCTTCCAACCCTGATAGTCTATGAATTTCTATGAATTTAACTCAGTGGCATAAGGTATAGGGCTGCCAACTTTGGTTGGACGAATTCTTGGAGATTTCATAAACTTTAATTAAAGATTAACCTTTAATTTATTTTTAATTTTTAATTTTTAATTTTTAATTTTTAATTTAATTAACCTTTAATTCCTGGAGACTCCAGGACAATCCTGGAGGTCTGGCAACCCTAATAGGGTAGGGGTTAGCTAGGAAGAGGTAAGTTCCAGAAAAGAAATAATCAGGGAACAACTTTTCCAGTCTAAGACACTTTGGATACAGTGAGCAGTAAGGCAGCAGTAGTAGGATGGGAGAGCTAGAACAACATGATTTCCCCTTGTAGGACAGGGATGTATCATTTTACAGAAGTGCAGGAAAGGTATATTTAAATTCCACAATTTTGTGTGCTCCAAATTTTGAGTGTCTACCCTGAGAAAATAGGGGCTGATTTTCAGAGAAGATGAACATCTCCAGCTCTTATCAACTGCAACTGGAGTTGTGGGTACTCAGTATTTATAAAAGTCAGGCCCATGGTGTATAAATAGGTGCATCCCAAAATTAGAGGCCATTTTTGAAAATTTGGGCCTAAGTAACTTGCCCAGCATCACATAGTTGGACAGTTGCAGAGCCATAATAGAACCCAGGATCAATTCCTTGCTCTAACTACAGATAACCTCGGCTTCAGCTCTCTACTCTGCAGAAAAACCTGAGTGTCTCTGGATTAAGTTTAGAAGTGTGAGCAACAAGAGTGATGTAGTGGTGGGAGTCTGCTATAGACCACCGGACCAGGGGGATGAGGCTTTCTTCCGGCAACTCGCAGAAGCTACTAGATCGCACGCCCTGGTTCTCATGGGCGACTTTAATCATCCTGATATCTGCTGGGAGAGCACTACAGCGGTGCACAGACAATCCAGGAAGTTTTTGGAAAATGTAGGGGACAATTTCCTGGTGCAAGTGCTGGAGGAGCCAACTAGGGGGAGAGCTTTTCTTGAACTGCTGCTCACAAACCAGGAAGAATTAGTAGGGGAAGCAAAAGTGGATGGGAATCTGGGAGGCAGTGACCATGAGTTGGTAGAGTTCAGGATCCTGATACAGGGAAGAAAGGTAAGCAGCAGAATACGGACCCTGGACTTCAGGAAAGCAGACTTCGACTCCCTCAGGGAACTGATGGGTAGGATCCCCTGGGGGAATAACATGAGGGGGAAAGGAGTCCAGGAGAGCTGGCTGTATTTCAAAGAATCCCTATTGAGGTTACAGGGACAAACCATCCCGATGTGTCGAAAGAATAGTAAATATGGCAGGCGACCAGCTTGGCTTAACAGTGAAATCCTTGCGGATCTTAAACACAAAAAAGAGGCTTACAAGAAGTGGAAGATTGGACAAATGACCAAGGAAGAGTATAACAATGTTGCTCGGGCATGCAGGAATGAAATCAGGAGGGCCAAATTGCACCTGGAGCTGCAGCTAGCAAGAGATGTTAAGAGTAACAAGAAGGGTTTCTTCAGGTATGTTGGCAACAAGAAGAAAGCCAAGGAAAGTGTGGGCCCCTTAATGAATGAGGGAGGCAACCTAGTGACAGAGGATGTGGAAAAAGCTAATGTACTCAATGCTTTTTTTGCCTCTGTCTTCACGAACAAGGTCAGCTCCCAGACTGCTGCACTGGGCAACACAGCATGGGGAGTAGGTGGCCAGCCCTCTGTGGAGAAAGAAGTGGTTCGGGACTATTTAGAAAAGCTGGACATGCACAAGTCCATGGGGCCGGATGCGTTGCATCCGAGAGTGCTAAAGGAGTTGGCGGATGTGATTGCAGAGCCATTGGCCATTATCTTTGAAAACTCATGGCGATCGGGGGAAGTCCCAGATGACTGGAAAAAGGCTAATGTAGTGCCCATCTTTAAAAAAGGGAAGGAGGAGGATCCTGGGAACTACAGGCCAGTCAGCCTCACCTCAGTCCCCGGAAAAATCATGGAGCCTCAAGGTCCTCAAGGAATCAATCCTGAAGCACTTGCACGAGAGGAAAGTGATCAGGAACAGTCAGCATGAATTCACCAAGAGAAGGTCATGCCTGACTAATCTAATTGCCTTCTATGATGAGATTACTGGTTCTGTGGATGAAGGGAAAGCAGTGGATGTATTGTTTCTTGACTTTAGCAAAGCTTTTGACACGGTCTCCCACAGTATTCTTTTTGACAGGTTTCAGAGTAACAGCCGTGTTAGTCTGTATTCGCAAAAAGAAAAGGAGTACTTGTGGCACCTTAGAGACTAACCAATTTATTTGAGCATGAGCTTTCGTGAGCTACAGCTCACTTCACATCCGATGAAGTGAGCTGTAGCTCACGAAAGCTCATGCTCAAATAAATTGGTTAGTCTCTAAGGTGCCACAAGTACTCCTTTTCTTTTTGCACAGTATTCTTGTCAGCAAGTTAAAGAAATCTAGGCTGGATGAATGCACTATAAAGTGGGTAGAAAGTTGGCTAGATGGTCTGGCTCAACGGGTAGTGATCAATGGCTCCATGCCTAGATGGCAGCTGGTATCAAGTGGAGTGCCCCAAGGGTCGGTCCTGGGGCCGGTTTTGTTCAATATCTTCATAAATGATCTGGAGGATAGTGTGGATTGCACTCTCAGCAAATTTGCGGATGATACTAAACTAGGAGGAGCGGTAGATATGGTGGCAGGTAGGGATAGGATACAGAGGGACCTAGGCAAATTGGAGGATTGGGCCAAAAGATATCTGATGAGGTTCAACAAGGATAAGTGCAGGGTCCCGCACTTAGGACGGAAGAATCCAATGGACGAGAAGCTGGATATGAGTCAACAGTGTGCCCTTGTTGCCAAGAAGGCCAATGGCATTTTGGGATGTATAAGTAGTGGCATAGCCAGCAGATCGAGGGACGTGATCGTTCCCCTCTATTCGACATTGGTGAGGCCTCATCTGGAGTACTGTGTCCAGTTTTGGGCCCCACACTACAAGAAGGATCTGGAAAAATTGGAGAGAGTCCAGCGAAGGGCAACAAAAATTATTAGGGGTCTGGAACACATGACTTATGAGGAGAGGCTGAGGGAACTGGGATTGTTTAGTCTACGGAAGAGAAGAATGAGGGGAGATTTGATAGCTGCTTTTAACTACCTGAAAGGTGGATCCAAAGAGGATGGATCTAGACTATTCTCAGTGGTAGAAGATGACAGGACAAGGAGTAATGGTCTCAAGTTGCAGTGGGAGAGGTTTAGGTTGGATATTAGGAAAAACTTTTTCACTAAGAGGGTGGTGAAACACTGGAATGTGTTACCTAGGGAGGTGGTAGAATCTCCTTCCTTTGAGGTTTTTAAGGTCAGGCTTGACAAAGCCCTGGCTGGGATGATTTAATTGGGGATTGGTCCTGCTTTGTGCAGGGGGTTGGACTAGATGACCTCCTGAGGTCCCTTCCAACCCTGATATTCTATGATTCTATATTACTAATACAAACGGACATAATGTAGATGCACATGGTGCTATAAAGTCAAAGGACAAAATTTTCAAGCCTAGGTGCCTGAAGTTAGGCACCTAATTCCATACTTATGCACTTAATCAAGCCATCTTCATTTATCAGACGTGCTGAGCACCTGCAACACAAATCAAAATAAATAGGAGCTGCAGATTCGCAGCACCTTTAAAAGATGGGGTCTAGGGGGCAAGCACCCAAAATTAGTGGATAATTTAACATTTTTGTCCTCAACCTTTCTGTGCTTCAGTTTCCATGTTGTGCATTGCAGTTCTTTGATGAATGCACTGAGGGTGAGAATACTTTTGAATTGAATATTTTACAGATGGTCTTAGTGCATTGGTGTGATGAATGCCATGATAGCAGTAGGTGAATGCTGGGAGATTTGTATAGTGTTGGATGTAACTTTTGTGTTAACTTATGGTTCCTGGCTGTTAATGTTAGCTTTGTGCAGAAACACATTTGAACAAGCTTATCTTTAAGTGAGAGAAACGTTTTGTATGGAAATTATCTGTGTAACCCTTTTGCCAAGTGTCAATGGGAGAAACAAAGGCCAGGTTTAACTGCCCAGGGATCCTTTTCTAAAATAAATAAAACAATGGCTTCAAGTCCCAACCCACAGCTGAACTCCTATTTCTGCCTCTGGGTAAACTCCCTGGTCACCTTTCTAGGTGGTTCTTCCCCATTCACAACTGAAGCCCTCAGGGATATGGAACTATAAATACCTCTTGTTTGGGGAAAAAATAAAATAAAATAAAATAAAAACAATCACATATATATACTTACATATAAGAATAGGAGGGAAATGCAGTCAGCATATCAGGAGTATATGTGATCAACCCCAGAGTTTCAAGTATTAATTGTCTGGCTTGTGTTACTCCAGAACTCTTTACCACAATAGTAATCTCCGCCCACGGGTCCAAATAGACTTGGTGGTAGTCAAGGAGGAGTCATGGGAATCTGTCTTCTCTACTGGTTCATTCCAGCCCAGAGAAGTCTGCAGGTCCCACTCTAACATGCAGCTATGGTCTACTTCTGTGACCTCTGATCTGGTGCTCTCACTGCCTCTAGTCCAGTCAGGCTTCACTGTAAAGTCAGCTCTGCGTCACCTCCACCAATCTGGTCAAGCCTTGCTGTGAAGTTAGTTCTTTGCCACCAGCGCTGAAAGCTCACCATGGTTGCATCTGGTACAATCTCACTGAATCACTCCATGCAGGGTTCAAAAGATCCACGTGGAGAACCCAGAACAAAACAGGATCCTTAGACAGGGTCCCTGCTATCTAGTATGCTGCTCCCTGTCTCTGGGACAAAACCCTTTATCATATTTCTCTTGAATCTGAATACAATTCCCAAACCAGAATCCATTACTTGTACAGTCAGCGTGACCCATTCACCTCAGGGTATGTCCTGTACAATTCCTATGCCCTTCATGTTTACAATTACAGTAACAATTTTTATATACTCAGACAAATTCCAACTAAAGCAACAAAATACCACTCGTGGAACTGTGGGTAAGTAACATTATAATTCACATAAATGAGGAAGACCTGAGCTGACTTTCCACTCTAGAAAGAGCTGAGACTTTCATTACTCTAGCCTTTTAGCTTTGGGGCATATTTATATTCAAGAGAGAGAGAGAGAGAATGTGTGTGTAGAAGTGGTTCATGAGATGGTAAATGAATCAGGGTACTCTATGTGAAGAGGCAATATTAATTGCTTCCTGCCCCAGGCCTATAGGTCGCTGATAAAAGAAGCTGCCGTAAGTACAGTATGTCACAGAGGTCTCAGATTACGTTTGGTTAAGTGGCCTGTTTTGCAGGATTTAACCTGGTGGCATAAGAACCCTGCAATAAATCTCTTAGCCATGATTAGGAATGCAACAGGGATTAGTATGGGCAGGAGAGTTTAAGTCTTTCCCCCTCTCCCTTGGTAAGTGCTGTGTAGAGATTTTAGATGCTTGGATATTGGTGGCTGACTCTTCCTCAGGATGCATGGTCCAGTGACCCCCTATAACTGGTTACCCTTATCAGGAAGGTACCAGTTTTGAGATGGTCTTCAATGGTCTGAAACAGGTTAGTGGTTTCCTTTGCAACAGTTGTAATGATAAATAAGACGACACGTGTGACTAAAGAGGCAGGTTTTAGTGAAGCTTGTGAGATAAGACATAGCTAGTTTGTAACATAACTTTGAGGCAAGTTTCCTATGTTGATTTCCATTCCATAAATAAATTAAAACTAAACAAGTAGTGCCTGTCCTGTGACAGGCAACTGTAGTTTGACATAGCACAAGTAGTATATAGTGGACACCCTGAAATGAAGGTGTAATGCACTGCAGAGGGCCCCATTTTTAAAGGCAGTTTTAGTCAAAATAGGGGAAGTGTGACAATGGTCTCATGGGGATTCCATGCTTATTGAGTTTCAGCTGTTGGAAGAGAACTCTTTTTCAGTTAACAGAACTCAGAATGCTCTCCCATAACAGAGAGAAAAATAAATCTTTGTCTACACATCTATAATTTTGGAAGGGAATCAGCGGTGATGTGTATTTCCATCGTCTAGACAGACAGTTGTGTGGGCTCTGTACAGCTAAAAGGAATAAAAGCGGATTTATAGTAGTAAAATTTGCATATGTAACTTGAAAACGCATAGGAACTGATGGTGAATTGTAAGACCATATAATTTTTGCATTCATTTTTTACACCATAATTGCACTTAAATGTGTATGCTGGAGAATGAGTCTTTGACTGTGATGCATTAAAAAAGGCTGCCATGGGGCACTATTAATGCTGTATCCCAATCTGAGCTAGGTGCCTGCACACACCACTTAATCGAACTGTTAGTGGAGGTATAAAATAAAATATATCTTTACACAAATTATTGCAGAGGAGAGGAATGCTAGGAAAGCATCACCTGGCTTAAAAGTTTAATCCCCTCAGGAATTTAATAAATGACTAGCGTAGGAACAAATTGTTCCTATATGGGAAATACCCACAAAGGGTCAAGGAAACTCTGACTGTCAGTTTGAAGTTTCCTGCAGATCAGTCCATCAGGTATGGATGGGAGGGTTGTCCCCCAATTCCAGAATAGGTGAAGCCAGAGCCTCCACACACCCAGGAATAGCCACAAGATCTGTGGTGAAACCCCACAGATTTTACAACACTTGTGGAGAAGAGGGGCAGTCACACACAGAGTCACACTCTTCCGTGGGGTCTTTCCCCTTCTTTCCCGGAGTAGTATAGCTCACACTGGAGCCCTCAGTCCAGGCAGACATTCTGTTGCTGGGAGTCTGCAGCATGGGTTTCACTGGCAGATGCAAGTGGAAATATACAGTGAATTGAACCCTTCAACTAAAATCAAACAGAAACATTGGGGATAGTTTATAGGGAGACAGTTACTTGGGTGGGAGGGGAATTGCTCAGTGGAGTCACTCCTTAATAGGCAAATTTCATTGTATTATTATTAACAACCTCAAGGGATGAAAAAACAGGAAATTAAGTGATGTGTCAGTAGCTACATAAGATTAAAGTCACCCCATTACACAGGGCCTCTAGTAGTAGTCCTGCACCGCAGTGAATTTCAGCCAGAGTTCATCTATGGCTAGTGAAGTATAATACACACACTTACTTTGGTTCAATTATTTCACCTTGACCCATGCATCTCAACTCAAGTGGATGAAGGCGAAGGGAAAGGTAGAATACAAATTTTGAAGTTTAGATTGCACATTTTGCTCAGATGTTAAAGAAAATTTTTTAAGTTGTCTATCCAGTGCTGCAGACATACACTACATACCGCCAGCAAAGAGGCGCCTGTGTGGGCTGATGCAAGTGCCTCCTCACATTTCATAGAAACTAATGCAATGCATTAAAATAGCCTGGCCCCTGAATGTGCACTGCAGGTGAGCAGTGAAGAGATTTTAAAACAGATTCCCTCTGACGTTGTGTTTGCAAGATCTGAGTATCACTGGGAGATAAACCCATTTGCAACAGCTGCATACAGCTATTTAAGTTCAGGTCATGAACAGCTTAATTGGTGAAACAGTCAAAGATACGGTCATCAGGCTCAGCAGACAGGCCCAGTACTCAGCTTATACAGAAGCTAAACTATCCATTCACCTGTAGAGATGATCCCGTCAGAACAGTGTTGAGGCACATTGTTGGAGAATGGTGTGAGGGAAGCATGCTCTTCTGCTGCTCCTTGGATAGCTGATTTGTGGACAAACAGCTTTAATCTCCAGGCCTGTGAAAATCTGCCACCTTTCATGAGTATTAAAATTAGGACCTGAATTTCAGAGACGCTGAGCAGGTACAACTCCATTTGAAGTCAAAGGGAGTTGCAGGTCTCAGCACCTTGAAAAATCAAGCCCTTAACTTTTTAGGAAAATTACAGAGATGCGTAATCCTGGGACCAAAGTCATCCCTAGTGTAACTTAATAGAGTTGCACCAGGAATTAATTTGATCTCACACACATTAGGGCATCACGCTAGTATTCAGGATCATAAGGACACCCACCCACATCCAAATACAAACAAAGCAACCCACTCCATGGATGTGCAAACAGAACTGCTCTCTTCTCACATGTGCAACTGAAGTCAACTGAGTATCATCAATTAGTTTGTTTCATTATGTTTTTTTAACTGGTACATAAGTATTTATAATGCATCAATCGCAATGGTGTCTAGGTACTAAATACATGTCTTAAGCTTCAGGACACATCTATATTCTCTACTCTATGGCATTCTAGTTCTGTGGGTTGTCAGTTTCTTAGGGCTTTCCTACATGTGTTTTTTGGACTTCTGTAACTGTATTGGTTTCAAACTGGTATAGTTAAAGCAATACAAGCCCCTTACGTGGATGCAGTTATATCTGCATAAAAGCTTTTGCACCAGCATATCGTATTCCTATAAATCTATGGGATTAATCAATTCTAGGATAAACATCTTTATACTTGTATAACAGCATCCACATTTGGGGTTGCACCAATTTAACCATATCAGTATAAAAATCTCACCCCTAGTTAAATCAGTTCAAAAACTGTTTGTAGACCAAGCCTCAGGGGGGGACCGTTTTGCAGGAGGGGAGGAAAAGAGAGAGTTCAGTGTCATCACCTAAGCAAAGGAAAGCCTATTGCAAACAGTTGAGTCTTGTGCTCTAAAGGAGGTAAAACAGGAGCTGATTTTAACCTGCTTCAGCAGAGCTCCAAGCCACAACCGTTGTCTTCTTCTCCAGCAACCTTTGTCCCTGGGCACCAACAGCTTAGTTATAGCTGTTGAAAATAATATTATGAGAGAGGCGCAGAGGAAGATACATTCTGGCCCTAAGAAATTGAGGGCTTTGAAGGGGAAGACCTTAAACTGGATTAGATACTGATGCTTTGTAGCACTGAGTTCAAACGCTCTGGAGGCATCATGACAGAGAAGATCAAGGGATCTCCCGTAGATTGAAGCAGTAGTAGCAGTTGTAATCAGTGTGGAAACTCCTCCAGGAACCCCCAGCAGGTGGCAGCAGCTGTGGAAGAGGGCCCACATCTGCCAGAGAATAGGAAGCTGCCATCAGCCGTGGGCCTGTCCAGCTCCAAGCAATTCCCACACTACCAGGAGTTCATTCAGAAGAGTAGCAAACCAGCAAGATGGACAGGAAAGAGGAGGAGGAAAAGGGACTAACTAAAAGGAAAATTATTACACAAGGTAGGGAACTGGGAGGCAGGAGAAAGAAAGAGCTGGGGGGAAGTAGGCAAAGATCCTAGAATTTGGGTCGAGGTGCTGAATCCATGGAGGATCCAGGCTCCACTTCAGTCAACCTGCTCCTGGAGCACTGCAACTTTTTAACACCACCACTAAACAACAGCCTGGGAAGGGAAATTAATTCTTTATCTAAATGAATCTACAGGGGCAGGTGAGATAGGAGGAACATAATTACCTTAGTTTAAATCTGGCCATGACACTGGGGTTATAAAAACGCTGCTCTTGGAGAAAGTATAATAGAATATTTGATGACAAGTGATTAGGACCTTCATTTTAGGTTTCATCCAAAAGATAATTCAATGTATGTCCTCTTTAAATTAGATAATGAAGGTTAATAAAGAAAGGGAAATAATATATCAAAAACTAAGAAAGTGGTACAGGCAAAATATAGGGTATCAGGTAGCTAGTGAGTTCCTTACATTGATCAAAACAGCAACTTCTGTGACTAAGATATGGGTGGCCTCTGAAGACAGACTTTTCCAGTCTTCTTTTGCCAGAAAGATGGAAGCCCTTCTCAAGGGCTGTGAAGATAGCACGGGTGTTAAGTAAAATTGGGATGGATTTTTAGGGCTTTGACAGGAAGGAGGGGGACTCATTTAAAAAAATGTCTAGGGAAAGGATAGCATGGTGGTTGTGAGAAGACATGGTAGACAACTAATATACTGCACTGTTCCAAACACTCAGTTTTAATAATTACCTTGAAATGCAGAGAAAAGGCAGTCAGACATATAGAAGACTAGAGCATCTTAGATGATTTGGTTTCATTTTTAGTTTGTGAGAATTTGTTTATTCTTTCTGGGGTGACAGGTATTTTTCAGCTGGTGGAAATAGAGTTTTCATGTCAGATCAAGTTACTAAAAAAATTGTGGGGGAGGGGAGTTTATCTTTCATGAGGAATTCATTCAGCTTTTCACACTATACAAATAAAATGTATTTTTAGATATTCAAAAAAGTTGGAGAAGTTTGGTCATAGAAAAACAGCAGTGTAAATGGTATTTTAACAAAACAGAGCAAGTTCATTCCTTGAGTAACTGCACTGAAGTCATCTTTGTTGCTGGTCTTTAAACCCCTTCTGTTTCTGTTCTATCCTCATTTAGACAGGGTGACCAGAACTGACCACGGTATTCCAGGTCTGGGCATACAAAATAATATTTTCACTACATTAAGGGAGCACTCTCCCATAGTGAAAATCTTAAAGCCACCCTTGTTGGTATACTGTGTTTTTTGTTTGGTTGGAGTGCTTTTTTATTTTTTTATTTTTGTTTTAAGTGTTTCCAATCTCTCCCTAGAATTATATCTTTCTAAATTCCACCTTCCTGGAGGAAATTCAAGCAGGAGGTGGGGTGCTCCTGGCAGATCTCCAATAGAGCTTCAGAGTGTATAGGAAGTTCCCTGCACATATTATATAAATATACAATAAATGACAGACAGTAATCTTTCTTCCTTTCCTTCACAGGGTTCTACAGCATGCCTTCGTCACTCTAGATACTTGCTATTAATCTGCTTATGAGCTTCCCCAACCTACGCTTCTTTTTCCAACGCTGATCTGACCATGGCTGTCCTAAAAGTAAAATTCACAAAAACTAAGAGAGACAAATTGGCTCAGATCCTGTGGATCCTCAACTGGGTTTCTGTAGCAACTGGTGTCATTCTCTTCAGCTTGGGTCTCTTTCTGAAAATAGAGATCAAGAAGCGCAGTGAGGTAATGGCAAAAGGGGAGATTAACTCTGTCCCCAACATGCTCATCTCAGTAGGGGTCATAGCTTGCATCATCAACTTCCTTGGTGGCAAAATCTGCTATGACTGTTCGGACACCAACAAGTTCTCCCGATGGAGGCTAGTCATGCTCCCTTACATTGTGTGCACCTTCTGCTTCACCTTCTGCATCCTGGTGGGTGCTGTCATGTGCTACACCATGAGGAATGAGTTGGAGGAGTCTCTTTATCTGGGATTGAGAGATGCTATTAAATTCTACAAGGACACAGACATCCCTGGACGGTGCTTCTTAAAGAAAACCATAGACCTATTACAAATTGGCTTCCAGTGTTGTGGAAACAATGGCTTCAGAGACTGGTTTGAAATTCAGTGGATATCTGTTCGTTATCTGAATATGGCCTCCAAAGAGGTTTTGAAGTAAGTATTCATTGGTCATGATAGAAAGTTAGAGAAGGAACAAATCTTACCCCCACCCCCAAAAACCCCAGTCAAAAAGAATTTGCATTGAGCAAAAGGTAGAGGCATATTAGACAAGCAATATGCGAGGATAAGCACTGAAGGGTGGAGAAAGCAGGGCAAAGCTGGTTGTTGCACCTGCATTTGAAGATCAAACTCCAGTAGTTAGGGTTAGGACATTTTGGGAGTGAGGGAAAGAAGAATTCTTCCAAAGATCACATTGATCAATTCTGGTGGTGTGTCCATCTCAAGGAAAGGAAGTACTTCTGTGATCAGATCAGCACAGAGATGTAACATAACACATGCAGAGTCTGCGTAATGCATCTGATGGTATCAGCCAAGTAGACAATGACAGTAATAGCACTTTGATTCGGCCACATGGTCACCCTAAGAACAAGGATGAACATAAGCTTAGTGTGGTAGCACTTAAGGGCACTATCTTGCTCACTGAGAGTTTTGATGGATTTATAAAGGGAGCAGAAACAAGCCCCAAGTCCCCTGGATGTCTGTCTTTGAATAAGAGCTGTAGAGTCAAATCTGGAATGATCATTCTAACAACAAAATGTGTTAACTATGTGGATGATTAAAAAGTTGCCTTTAAAAAAAAACAACTTTGGGGTATATTACACAATGCACTGAAATGTTCACTCCCTCTGTCAGGTGGCAAGTCAGCTACCTGGAGCAGTCTGCTCGTGAGTTTTCTGGAAGTGAAGGAAAACCATTGATTGTGCTGCCACCACATTGTCTGGTCATCTTTAATTGCATTTTAAAAAAATTGAAAGCTCTTCCTTCACATACACGACTCCACAAATCTAAGTTCAAGGCTCATTGCGCTTCCACTCTGGAGAGTTAATGACATTGCACACGCCATATACATTACATAAAAAGATGGGGGACGGAGGGAAACTCAGGAGAAAAGTTGTATGTGTTGGTGCTAGTTTCCCATGAAAATCATGAAGAGTGAAGTGGTGCACTAAGAAGACCGCAGTAATTCTTTCTTAGATAACATAAAAAGTAACAATCAGAATGTTAAAGAAGCACCTGACAAAGTAGTGTGTGATAATTCTTGAAAAGGTTTTAAAAAATCTTCACTAAGGAGATTTGTGTAGCGGTGTAACCTCTGAGAGCTAACCACATTAATGATAATTCCAACAGGAAACGAAGTTTGAAGACATGTATCAAGACAGAAAGATCAGAGCTGCAGCTAGACACAGGAAGTTTTATCTTTTCCCCTCCCCATTTCATTTTCCAGAAGTCTAGAAAGTCTGCATAAGAACCCGGGGGGGAAAATCTGCTTTTCTCGTCTTCCTGTCTTCTTACAAGTCATCAAACTGTTACTTTGGCTGCTTCCTGCTTTATTATGTATATTTAATTATTTTATATATGACTCTTCAAAGAAATAAACAAGTTATGCTTTTCACTGTATCAAGCAAATCAACATTATTTGCAGTTTTTCTTTAATACACAAGCAGCATGAAGAGAAAAATGTGTTGTGAGATACCCGCATGGTTGGTGGGGAGAGAGCAGGACTCTGATGAAAGAGCTAAGAAAGGTTAGCCAAGGCTGTGCAAATGTTATTGAAACCTGCCTCATTTCAGCTTTCATATCAAGCTCAGAATGTGGGCCAGGCTTGTCAAAAGATTTGAAAACCTTTCAGGAAAACCTCAGCCCAAGATCTGAGCAAGTCTGGACTGATTGGCGGGTTGATGTCAAAGCTACTCAAAACACACAACTTTTGATCATTTCAACATGAAGCTAAGGAAAACAATACACTTCAATTGGATTGGAGTGAGTTTTTGGCTATGTTTGAACTCAAGATTCAGTGGGCATGAACCCAGGTGATGTGAAACCAAAGATCCAGTTTGTATAAAGCTTGGAAATTGAAATTGCAGTTATTACTACTAAGCATTTACATAGTGCTGGAGGTTTACCAAGGTCTTCAGAGAGCATATGTAAAGCACACACCTGCGTGTGGTATTCTGTCCCATCTAGTGGCACCGAGACCACTTAGAGAGAGATTAATGAGTCTGCTCTGTAGCCTTAACTACAAGCCATATGGCTTTTAGCTCATACAGTCGAGGCTCATGCACAAAGCTCCAGAGGTCCTAGGTTAGATTTTGCCTGCCGATGACCAGGGTCTCACGGTGTTACACATAGATAAGACATCTTTCCTGCCCAGAGCCGTTTACCATGTAAATAAAATAAGGCTTAGGATAACTGCGTAGGAGAAGGAGTGTGGGGGAAGTATTGACAAGAGAGGGCAGATTGATTGAAGAGGTGTTTTAAAGCATGGTTCTACTTTGAAAAGTGATATAACTGTTATACTCAGCAGATTGGCTCTCCATAGGCGCTCCCAACAATATCAGCTGACCTTTGGACATAAAAGTAAAATGAATTGCTTTTTCATTCCTGT
Source organism: Lepidochelys olivacea (assembly GCF_965140295.1). NCBI lineage: Eukaryota > Metazoa > Chordata > Testudines > Cheloniidae > Lepidochelys > Lepidochelys olivacea. The sequence continues at coordinate 64,989,719 of NC_140416.1, read as the reverse complement.
CAGTCCTGCAGAAAAAATGCTGTTCTGTGTCACATCTCATCAAGAAAATATTTGCTTATACGGCACCATTAATGCACATGGTGCACCGTTTAGATAAATGAAACAATGTCCCTGCTCTGTAGAGCCTCCAATCTACATTAAACCACACTAGGATAAGAAATGGTAACAAACGCTGGAAGTTGTAGAAGGGGGACAAAGGTGCTATCAACAAGATCATGTGATTGCTTTGGTTAGTTACAAGCACATCCTTGGAGTGTAAAAGTAAACAGGGTTACCTGTTTTTGTTCACCATAAAAATGCCTGCTGCAAGAACCCCTGTAATTTGATTACACTAAATTAAGGTAGTAAATTCTAATGAGCATCTCCCCACGTTGCCCAGTCTTCTTACCCATAACATTTCTGCCACTGGTACAGCAGTAGCAAATTCCAACATTAACTGTCAGAATTTGCTATTTGCCATCACTGAGGGAAATACTATGGCAATGGGGAGACACCCATAAGATTTTTGAACCTTCTGTTACAGATATTAGAAATAGAGTACCCTTCTCACCACAGCTACTTGGAGTGAGCAACAAGGAAATGAAAAAAAAAATGGCTGGGAATAAAAGAATGCTTAGGGCCCCAGAAAATGAGTGAGTTTTAACAATCACCATGTAGCTAATGGAGTCATGTCATTGACATACAGGGGCCATTATTCTGTCATTTTAGAGTTGGGGCGGGGGATATTGGGAGTATGGATCATGAGTAAAGGGGAACTACAGGCCAAGGTAGGAATTTTTTACTTCCCCATTTGATCTGCCCACCCTCTCCTTTCCCCTCCACTACAGTTTCTTTCCTGGCCTCAGTTCCGTGTCTCTTTGGTTCACCTTCCTGTTCTCCTGACAATTTGTTGTTCTGACACTTACACTAGTTATACTCTATGCACTTTCAGGCACTTGACTGATGAGGTTCTTTTATCTCCGATTCATTCTGCTGCCATTAGCAGGAGTAGAATAGCTCAGAGAATCAGAGCAGCAAAATTAAGGTAGAGACTCTACAAGACAGAGGAGTTCATGCTTACCTTATTCCTGTAGCTGATAAAGCAGGTAACCTCCCTGAGATTTGGTGGTAGCTCACTGAGGGATAAAATTTTGACAGGATGTTAAACAAGTAACTTTATAGCTGTATACATGAACGTCCCCTCTCTTTATTTTGCTAGTGGTCCTGTTAGAAATCCTTATTCAGTATTTCTAACAGGACCACTAGCAAAATAAAGAGAGGGGACGTTCATGTATAGTAAATGGTCAGGGAATACATGTCATTCCAGCCATGTCAGATGGATACAATGTTCAACAGTCAATAAGCAATCTCTCATGGTTACTGTGGCTCACATTTGTTCCTGTATTGGCTGACGTTTTGTAGACATTTTTGTGTTACAAAAAACACTAGAGAAGCAGAGATGCTAGCAAAACACAGCATTATAATGCTCTGTCCTGCACTAGAATTGCACCAAGAAAACCAAATTATAGTTTTTGCTTTTTTAATATTCTCAGTGCAGGTGTCTAGAAAGATTCTCCATATCATCACTGAATCCACTCCCTGCAAATGCAGGACACAGCCCCTCATCAGAGGTCATAATTAACATAGAACTGATACTACACTTGAGGAAACACTTTAGCAGAAATTTTTCCTTTCCACATTGAACAGCCTGGCATATTGGGGAAATGTATTCTCATTCTCCCTATTCCACCTTTGAAAGGTCTGCAGCTATCCACAGTTAGGACGTAGCTTCTAAACAACAGCAGCAGAAATTGCCAATGTATCAACTGCTGCTACTACCAGCTCTATAATACCTTTACTTTCCATCTTGTTGCAGCCGTCTGAAAAGTAATGTTGATGGGAAGTTCTTGGTGGATGGAGTGCCCTTCAGCTGCTGCAATCCAAATTCACCACGGCCTTGTATCCAATACCAGCTTACAAATAACACCGCTCACTATAATTATGATTTTCTGATGGAGGAGCTCAATATCTGGATGAAGGGATGCAAGCAGGCCCTGCTGGATTACTACACTGGTATCATGAGGTCAATTGGGCTTACTGTGCTCATCGTCTGGTTGTTTGAGGTAAGGATTGAGGTGGTGGTTTGTGAGAGATTCCTATATCGGAACTGGGAGGTGAACACTTCCAGGCTGCCTGACCTCTGGAAATAGGAATGGGAATGACTAGAGTGTAATGTGCAAGAGGCACATCTGCAATCATCCAGTGACTTGGTCAGCTAATGTCTCCAATACAATTCCAGAAACACTTTCTTGAGTACAGGCAGTTTTCTCAAAGTCCATAAAAGGATAAGCAAATCTCCCTGAAAATTATAACTACAAGAAATCATGTATATAGTGCTGTAAATGTATAAACAGATTAAGACATTCCTTGCCCTGAAGAGTTTACAATCTGAGACAAACAGGACAAGACACTGGATAGCAGATTAGGTGAGGAAGGTGTAAGTATTACAGATAGGAAAAAAAGAGAAAAAATGGCTTGAAAAAGTGAATTTTAAGAAGGAATCTGAGGAAAGAGAGGGAGACTAAAATAAACTGTTAATTTTATCTATGAATCAAACTTTGGATTAATATCAGTATCTCACAGTGCCCTGCTGGGGGTTATCATACAGCTAGAAAATACCATTATGGAACACATGTTCAGCTGCAGCCTCCAGATCTGCAACCAAAATAGCCATGTAGACAAACTGTTTGCATCTGCAAAAATGCATTCATGCTGTTGTGGGCTGCAGAGAAAACTGACTGAAGCTTTGATCCACATTCAAAGGAGCCCAATGGCAGAGATTAAAAAGCAGTTTTCATCCCTCTTTAACAGTACTTTGATATTTCTGATTGTAACTTTATAAGCATTAAACATTTTGTTTTAAAACATTATACAGAAACAATTTTCAGATCAGACAGATTCTTGCATCTTCACTAAAATACATTCATGCAATATGTATTTATGTTCTGGGGAAGGATCTGCCACTGAAAATTTCACTATGCATTTTAAAGGTGCCAGAAATCATCAGTACTGCTCTTCCTGCCAAACCAGCACTCATTTGCCTTTTAAACAGCCACCACCTCATTCCAATGTACCTTTGGAAACTTTGAAAAATTCAGTCTCTGGAATCCACTAGGAAAACTACCCTCCAGGTTGTCATTGATCTATGGGGGTGGGAAGCTTTTTCCCCTAAGATTAGACTTTAGCCTACGCTGTAGGCTATCTCCTTTCAATTCCTGCATTGAAATGTAGGTACATGACTGAATCCTGAATGATGAAAGCTCATTGAATAAAACTGGGTCTCCATGGATGCGACTGACAAAATTCCCATTTACTGAGAGGAATCACAGGCCTCAAACCCAGGCCCATGGGTCTCCAGGTATGGTCCAGTCCACAACTGCCTCCCAGTGGCTCATAAGAGTAACTACGGAAAGATCCAGTGAAGCATTAGCTGATAGAGGGCCCTGCCCCCAAAGCTCCTGAGAGGGGGAGTATCCAGCCCCCCAACTGGCTGAGGGACTCTATATAAACCAGGAAGTAACAACAGGAAGTGGTCAGGAGTGGTTCTCAACCTGCAATCTGTTTGCAGCCTAATCTTAGGATTACCACCTTTTTAATTGCTGGAAACCAGACACCTGAGGCCCCACCTCTTCCTCCTAAGGCCCACAATGGTAAATTGGTTGAGAACCACTTAACTAGAGGAATCCCTGGCTGGCTGCTACTATGGACCCCTCCTGCTTACCTGACTCCTGAGCCCTGCATTTCTGCCTGATCCCAGTTCCTGTTTCCCCACCTGCTCCTGGTTCCGGTCTTCCTATCCCAGACTCCTGTTCACTCCCAGTTCCTGCTATATTCCAGGTCCCTGCTCCCCTGCCTTCCACTAGGCGTGACTCAGCCGCAACCACTAGGTCTAACTGCCCACGCCCCACTCACTGCATTTACTTCATTTGGTCCAGGATTTCACCCCTCATGCCTAATGGTGCCAGTAAGTAATGGTAGCACTTCAGGCTGAAGTACTCAAAAGAAATTCTGTCCTATCCTTTGCTGTAGTGAGAATTCTAACTAAAGTACAGGGGTTTAATAAAACTCTCTATGGTGGTATTCTCTCTAACACTTTCAGGAGACTTGTTAGATCTGTTACTGGATCTAAGCAGTTCTACCCAATACTAATAATCACACTAATGTCTAAAGGACACAGCCAGTTGTCACCAGTGGAATTCAGGCTGTAATATGCACTCCATAGTTAACTATTATCCTTTTCTTACAGATCTCTGTACTTATTGGGGTCCGTTACCTGCAAACGGCAATGAAGAATGTTCTCCTATTGGGTGATCCAGAGTGTGAGTCAGATGGCTGGTTACTGGAGAACAGCTTTGTAGAAACTGCCAAATACAACTTCAGCATCATTAAGAACCTTGGCAAAGCCAATCAGATCTCTACTGTCTCAGAGACGAATGATCCCAATATGGATGTTCAAACTGCAAACTATGGTCCAGACAATGTTCCATCAAAATCCATCCCCAAAGCTAGCTAGACATGACAGATGCTTTACTGAAGACGTAAATATGGTTTGATACCTTAACTGCAATCCTGAAGTTACCAGATTTTTCACTGGTGGGGACAAAATGGGAACACTAACTGGGTAATTGGACAAATCACAGCGTGGTGGCGGCAAGTCCAAAAGCTGAGACTCCTTGGGCTGGATATAGCTTCTGTACGCCAGAGTTCCTGTCCTTCTGGCTTCTTTACTCACTCTTGTGAAAGCCCTGCTTTTTAATACTGCATAAAATGATATGGCATGGATTAATAGAGTTTTCCCCCATCTCTCACTGCATACCCTGCCCCACATATTCCTCACGTGGTCTGAAAAACATGAAAATCAGAGCGAAGACTATATAGCAGAGGAGAGTCAGAATGGACACCTATGAAGGAGCTACTATTTCAGTCTTTCTACATTTGAATTATAAAGTTCTTTAAGAAATGACAAACTATCATCAAATGAAAGTGCTGCTACAATAAAATCCAAGTGACCCTGCTAAATTTGGACAAATTCCCAGCATATTACTGAGCTTCAAAGGAAATTTATTAGCCAACTGCAATCAAGTTGAAATGGTAGAGTAAGAAAATGCAAGTTAATTTTACATAATTTTTTTTTTAAAAACCCTGAAATCTGTCTTCAACTATGACTGTTCTTTCTCACACTTTAGTCTTTCAAAAGTCAATGGAAGTTGCAAGAAGAAATCCCATTCGATGAAATTTTATACAGGAAATAAACTGGAAGCTTAATGCTAAGAATATTAAAATGTTGAAATTAGAGTTGTACCAACAAACAAAACACACTAACAGAAAGCAAACAGCACTTCTCATAAACAGATGTATTATAGAATAAGATATAATCCCTTCTTCCTGCCTCCAACCCCCCAAACATCCCCTACTCTGTCCAAATAACTGCTACAGATTCGGGAGGTGAAATATTGGAGATTATTTAGGCCCAGTGAAGACAGAATGGCACTCTCTTTCCCATTCTGTCACTTTCCTAGACGACCAGCCTAGTCCTTTGAATGTTGGTGTGAGGTTCATCAATAGCATGACAATATATTGTACACATCACACACTAAGCTGATTAATATGTAGCTAAAGATACAAAACAGGCCAAATAAAACATTTTTACTTCATACTTTTTTTGTTAACTTATTTGTTGGAATTTGTCTTTGGGCACCTCATACATTTCATTTAAATAACCAAATACAATAAAGAAACAATTTTCTGTATCTCCCTGCTGCCAAAACAGAGCCATGCATCCCATTGTTATATTGTACAATAGTTACAGTGAAACAATTCCCTTGATTATCCAAACTTATTCAATGTTTCCTATAACAGACTAAACAAGGATGTACTGTAGATAAGATGCATCTTATGGGTAATTTAGGCTCTCAGACAGCAAGATACTTAGGCACATGTCTATAGATTTCAAATTGGACTACTCAAATGCTTTAAAGGATAGGTATGGGTTTATGTACTTTGCTGAATTGGGGCCTTAGTTAAAACCATTCTCCTTCATCAGTGAGAAACTATACATAGCCATGATTAATCCTTGACTCCAAAGATCTGAGGATCCCTAGAATAATTGTTCATAGCAATTTACATCAGTGCATCCTTTCTGAAAACATGACATTCAAGTTACAATGTCCACAGTTTGTGCTAACCTAAATGAGTGATGACTATGAAAATAAAATAATGAAAAACATTAAAATGAGCATTTGCAGTTAAAAACAAAATCTCTGGAGAAAAGGTGGCATTCAAATTCTCTGCCAGTTTTTCATTTACTGTAACAATTACTTACTTGGGATCTACATTTGAGAAATTCAAGAAATCAGCTCCGTTGGAGTGAAAATATAATTCACCTTTAGTAGGCCACCACATAATGTTTCCCAGAACTGGCAAACATTGCAGTTGATTGTCTGTGTGCCAATCCTCAGTGCAAGTGCTGAAAATTCCTTTTCTGATTAGAATGCATTGCTTAATGAGAAATGTAGAGGCATAAAACCAGATCATTTGCATCTAGACAGCATGCTGTAGCTAAATTATCTTAATTGAACAAAAACCTTATTACAATACAAACTCCGGGATGTTTGTTTAAATTGATTTGAATAAAGTTTGTTTTAAACAGATTATACTTGAACTAGTTTTTGATTCCTGGAATTTTTCAAAGTAAAACCCAACAAGCTAAAAGCATAGAAAATATTCTTTTTCTTTAGGTGCGTACGGAAACAATTTATCACTTTATAAAAGGCATAATTGTACACTGACCATTAAAATGTGTTGTGAAATTTAAATGGATCCCTGTGAAATTTGCCATTTGGTTCAGTGAAAAAATTGTAGTTTTTCCTCATTAAAACAGCTTTAACAATAGAGATATTAGTCTAGCCTTTCTGGGCAATGGCTTACTTAACTGTTACTAACTTAGGACAAACAGTGCATACCCTTGAGGATAAAGAAATTAAGATTCAGTTTGGGAAAATATAAATATTAAAAAAATATATTAAATCTGGGGGAAATAATCTAAAACACAAGGCAGGGATGGTCTCTTTTCTGTTTTTATACAGCACTGAGCACAATGGGGACCTAGACCTTTGGATGCTATCACTTGCTCAGCCCCATTGTTTTCAAATTATGTCTTCAGTAACACCTGTATAGTTCCACTGCCTTCAGTGAGTTTACACAAAAGATTGGAATAAAGTAAAGAATTTTATTGATTCAGGAGGAGGAATTGCATCCACATATCTCTCTGTTTTTGGCTCTACAAGGCTAGCAGGAGTAAAGAATCATCAAATTTTGGTTACTAAAGCCAGCAAATATATGACTCATTACATGTAAGGAGAAGATTGTTTAGCATAAAGGTACCATTTTACATAGTCACACCACACTTTTACTTTATTCTGTCCTCTATCTACAGAGGCATAGTGTGAGCATAGTGCAAACATCCTCCAGTGAGGACACTGTGGTTTAGCCTTACACTAGCAGGACCTGCTCTGGGAGGAAAGTCTAGTTAATACTTCATGGTTTAATCCTTCATCTCTTTGATTATGACGCCAACAATGGCACCAGGTGTGAGAATGGTTTTGTGATGTGAACACCTGGGTATGGAATTGAGGATCAGTACACATTTCACAGAGATCCGTTCATGAACAGCCACGTGGCAATACGTTTGATCACTACTGGTAAAGATTGGAAAACTTCTTACTGGTCATTTATTTTATGCAAGCAGTCTAACCCCACAATTCTGGGCATCTGGGCTGCTCTCCCAATGTGGATCACATTTTGGCACTGTACTCTCTGGCCACGTCCCCTCTGCTTCTCCTTGCCATCATCCAAGTTATTCCCAAGATGTAAAACATGCATATTATTAACAAATATTCCAGAGACAATGAAATACCTACACTAGACCAAGAATACAGTAGAACCTCAGAGTTACGAACACCTTGGGAATGGAGTTTATTTGTAACTCTGAAATGTTTCTAACTGAACAAAACATTTTGGTTGTTGTTTCAAAAGTTTACAACTGAACATTGACTTAATACTGCTTTGAAATTTTACTATGCAGAATAAAACGTTGCTTTTAACCATCTTAATGTAAATGAAACAAACACAGAAACAGTTTTGTTACTTTGTCAATTTAAAAAAAAACCAACAAACTTTCCTTTAAATGTAAACTACTTAAAAATAAACAAACAGTACTGTGTTGTATTTGACTTGGGGGGGGGGGGGAGAAGGGGTGTCTCTGCTGCTGCGTGACTATGTACTTCTGATTCCAAATGAGGTGTGTGGTGGACTGGTCAGTTTGTAACTCTGATGTTCATAACTCCGAGGTTCTACTGTATCTGACCTGTAGCTCAGCCACCATTTAGGGTGGGTAGAATTGTGGGAGACGCTGCCTGCAAAAAGGAAATTTTCGGTAAGAAGTTTTCTGTTCTGCAGCCCAGTGTCTCCAACAGTTCTGGATGTCTGGAAAGTAGCAAGCAATGATCATATGTAGGGAGGATTATGAAACAAGAGTTTGGTACAAAAGTACCACCGCTTTTTTATGTATTTGTTTAAAAAGTCCATATTATTTCTGGGCCACTGACTGCAGCATCTTCCTGCCAAAGAAGTATTCTGTAGAAGATAGAAAGTCCACATTGAACGGCTTAGCTGTAGGCCAAGTGGCCACTTTGCAGATTTCCAAAGTGGATGCACTTGCATGCTCCGCCCATGAGGTTAAGGATCTTGTGGAGTTCACCTTGATCCCTTCTGAGACAGGAACGTCAGATGGTTTGTAGGCTTCCACAATACATAGTCTAATCCACCTAAATATGGGGGACTTGGAAACGCTAAGTCCCTGCCATTTTAAGTGGAAGGACACGAATAGAGAGGCTGATTTTCTAATGGTTTCTGTATTCGAGATAAACAACAGAAGAGCTTTGAAAATCTAAGAATTCTGGTGTCCTTAGCACCACCTTGTCTTCATGAAACACAAAGTAAGGATCCTACTTAGAGAAGGCTGCCAGCTCCAACACTCACATAATAGACATGACAGCTACTAAGAAACAAGTCTTAATGGATAAATAAAAGGCTGACACTGAAGTCAAAGGTTCAAAGGGATGGCCTGTCAGGTTCTCAAAATCAGCAGAAACGGTGGTCTGACCACTGGTCTCGCTAATCAAACTGCTCGACAGAATCTGGCTATCTGTGGATTGTCTTCCAAGGAGCCTCAGGATCCTGCAAATAGCACACTACTAAGAGCAGATAGCTGACATGCAACTGTACTGTGCTGAAAATCTCTGTCTGTGCCTTCATGGAGGATGTCCAGAATGGTCAGAATTCCAGGTTTTGCATTGGGGTCGTCCAGAATCTGGACTAGATAAAAAGTATGCTTTTAATGTTGATACTATCCTAGATGAAAGCAGTGTCTTAATCTCTCTGGAGGAGTTAACTGACCCAGGGAGGAGGAATAATGTTGAAGAAAGAGAATGCTGCTCCCCACTGCCCAAAAACTGAGCAGAAAACCCCCCCTAAAAGTAGAAGAGTCAGGGTGGGAGCAACAGAAACTGCCACTGTCTGCTGCTGCAAAGGCAGAGTATCTGGTGGCAAGCAGGAACAGAGGATGTGTGGCCAGAGCGTGGAGTGCCAAAACACTGATTCACCTCCATGAAGCTAGAAAGAGAAGAGCAGTCCAGGAGTCCAGAACTATGGGAGATGCTGGGCTGCAGAAATTATTCATTATTGTACAGCGGTGACACTGACAGCCCCCAGTCAGGGATTAAGATACATGTATAGCTAGGCACTGTACGTATGTATTATGAAAAGATGGACCCTGCCCTGAAGACTTTACGATGAATCTCCAGCACTAATTTGAAAACCTCAACCACGTATTGACAAAGATATACCTTTTTAATGAACATTTTCATTACTTTGAAGATTAATTTCATGAACCTCACGATGTATTATTTGTTTTCTCTTTATTAGATTTGCTAGACAGTGAACCTGTCATATCCCACAGATCTAACCTACTGTGTTGCAACCTGCTGGCAAAGTAGTTTTGGCTCTCCCAGAGTTTTTAATATCATAACTACTGTACCAAGGAAAACAAACTAAATTAGCAGCACAGACCCTCTCCCTAATTCTCATTAATTTACAAAGACACAAAGCATTAGCAAGCCAAGTCTGTAAACCATGGCATCTGCTCAGGTACAAAAATAAATACGATTTGCAGGGGACTTATCCTATTTGTCATCAATGCTTAATCCAATCAGAATTAACAAGGACAATACATTTCTGCATTAAATACTTGAAACTTCTTGGGTTAGGAACTCAATTCTGCCTCAAAAAGACCCCAATCTGTGCCGTTCTTAATAGAGTTAAAAACAAAAGCAGTGATTTAATATTCAACTTCTGATGAAAGAATTACACAGCAGTTCCCTAATAAGCTGCAAGATGATGATCTTTAGCCATTTAAAAGTTTCTGGTCATCACTGAGGATGCTGTAATAAAAATCCATCTTCAAACTTGCTCTGGGTTCATAATGAAATGGAAGAAAAATACTTACATGATTAACAATTTTTTTTAAAAATGTGAATATACCTCCTGGATATAAAATACAATGTATTTAGTTGGAAAGGACATTTTTGTTGTAGTTCTTTATTAGAGGGTATGAGGAACAAAGTTTTTAACCAATTTGTTCTTTAGGATCTAGCAACATCTCTTAATTTTTTAAAATTTTAAAATTTTGTTTACTATAATACATTGCCTCAAGACAAATGAAACATTCAAAGTTCAAAAGCTTGCAGCAACTTGTTACTAATACACATTTGCTTTATATAAAAATACATCCAGGGCAATGTTTTAAGTTTCACATATGAAGGTATTTTTCATCCAGTGATGGAAGATAAAAGGTAAAGGGTACTTGAGTACAGGTGGAGTCTTCAGCTGTAAGGTGGCCCTGGATCACTTAGATGGATAATCCTTTATTCCAATCCACACAGGTGGACTCTTATTCCTGTGCAGACACACCCATCAGTGCAGAACCATGGCTTCTACATGGCACTGAATTAGGGAAATACATATGCCTAGGTCATTTTGATAGCTGATTAAGACATTTTAATTTCATTGTCACCACCAATGAGAAACATGACTTGCAGAAAGAACTCTGGGATAAGAACTCGCAAGACTCCTACTTCAGACATTAGTTCAAGCAGCAATTCTACAATGCATTGGGGTGAACTATTCACGAAAACTAGACCCATTCTCACCTTATCCCAGGACTCACACAATATCAATACAGTATATTTTATGCATTTTAGAGGACAGAGACATCCTGTTCTGTAGCATTGACACAGCCCCTCAATGCTGATCCCATTATGGCTCATATTGCATCAAATGCCCAGTCAGCACCAGCTGCATCACAGCATGCCATGCAGTATCATCCACCCAAGTGCAAAGTCTGAAGCCTCCTCCTCAAATTAAGCTTGGTAGAAGCCATATTGATCACCAACCTGGTATAAAACAACACATACTGAAACCTTGAATTCTGAATCCTTGACACCCCAATCTCTTGAGAGATGCAAAATCAATGCAACTAAATACCAATCTCAGCCCAAATTCACGCCTCTTTTAACACTTTTCCATCTTGCCTCATCACATCATGTACCAAGGCACTCCCAACTTAACCCCCCTTCCTCAGGGTTGTATTTCCTCACTGTTCTACCAGCCCAGGCACCCTAAAACGTGACTTTCGAAGGGATATAGCTAACCACAGAAAAGGAGTGTAGCAGCCTGCCCTGGAGGGTAATTTATATTTTCTGTATTCAAAAATTACATTTTGTATAACAGCAAAATACAGTTAAAAGAGATCAAACCGACCATGCAACACAATTAGGAGACTGAATGGAAGAATAAGACCAATACTTTCTCTGAAGAAGACTATAAATATGAACTAGGCAAATAATCAGTTAGGAGAGTTGGATGACTCATTTAGGTTTTCATCCTATACCTCAAAGAAGAGACTGTTATAATTATACTCCATAAAGTCCAGAAATCTTGAAGTCCAGAGTATAAAGTAGAGACTTCAACCACTAAATCAAAGTGTGTGCTGGCTAAGCCCTTGTAGCTGGAATTTTACAAGCTGTATCCCAAGATACGTGAAATATGTAAGAATTTTTTATTCTGTAAGAAATGCAGCCATGCTTTTTCTAAACCAGCAGCTCTCCACCTTTAATATACTTCAGACCATTTTTGCAGAAGATTCTTACAGACCCATCTCCCTTCCAACCTCCCAGCTTGAATCTAAAAAATTTTGTAATTTTTCAACCAATCAGGAAAGATCACATAGGCCATTGTTAAATTCAAAATTATCTTCTTATGTTTCTTAATGGTGACTGATGCAAACATTAAAAGCAGTGAGAGTGGGGTGATGCTTAGCTGCTGGTAGCACGTATTGTTAAAAAGACAATTTGAGAGCTTTACTTTAATCTGAAAATTGCTACAGAAGGCTGCATCTATTCAAGTCCGGAAGAAACAGAATGCCAGTTCTCCCATTTCTCTGGCTATGTTTGTGTCTGGGTGGTTTTTTTATTTTTTCTTTTTTTAAATATTTCCACTTTTCATGTGAACCTGAACATTACCCAACCAAACAAAAGACAATGACTTTAAGGATATTCAGCTACTATATATACACAGCAGACAGTATAGTAGGTTTTCTTTGATTTAGATTGTCAAGTTTCTCAGTGTCATTAAGATGAATAGCTGGTTTAAAATTAAGTTGTATAATTAAGACCTTTTCTCTGCACTGAGAGAAGTACTAAAGGACTTAGCAGCTTAGATGCTAAAAAACAGGAAGAGTTTCAGAATGAAGCATTTCTCTAAACATGAAGCAAAAATTATGATGTTAGTACAACTAGCTGTTAACTAGTACTAATCAGCCATAGTGGTAACTGGTACTGTTTGCCAATTATTTACTAGCCACCTCTTCCCCTTCCATACTGGTGGCATCACTGCAAGAGAAATGTAAAATACTAAACTGCCTCCCCATAAAAGCCCAACAATGTATGAGAAGTTACTTTATTTCCTCTTTTAAATATACATATATAAGATATTTTATTTCAAAAGCACAAGAACATTATACAAGTTTCAAATTTACATTTTTGCAATTAAGGATACCAATATACGCATTATTCAAATAACTTCTTCAGTTTATCTTGGATGGAATTCAAATCAGTGGTATCTTGCAATCACTAAATACAGATAATACTCACAGTGAACCAAACTGCATAGTAATTTATGAAATGAGAAATGACCACACTCATTAGTGATGATCTGAGAGCCCATTTGCTAGAATAGAAAGTGAAAACAAACAGAAAACGATGCAACATTTTTTCCTTTGCCCTCATTTTCCTACCTCTCCCAACTACAGAAAGACATTTGGGAATGTTAAGCAAGAGAGTTTGCCTGCTCAAACCAGCTCCTGTCTCTGTATAGCACAGTTTGAACTGCTCATTACCAACATCACAAAATAAAGTGATCTTGCTTCATGTCTGTTAGCTGAATTTCATGAGTACAAATTTCTTGCATCATTGAAAGCGCAGGAGTACTGAAAATATCCGATACATGACTAGATAAATTACAGGGAAACAGTAAGTGAACACAGCTATAAAGTCAGTGCTAAACTCCGTGAAGCATGTTTGCTAATTTCAATACAGTGCTTTGGCTGGTAAGCAGTATTATTGGTAACCTTTGAACTGGCCACTGCACGCAAATCTCCATGGAGCTGGTTAAACAAGACGAACAAAACCATTGTTTCTTTGCAGAGGGATTTACCTTCAGTTTAAAAACCTGAAAATATCAAAATGAAGAGAGAATTCTTCATTGCAATGAGAGGAAGATAGGAAAAGATACTGAAGACAACTATTTACACTGTCTGGGGAAAATAAGATGAAAAATGAACAAAAATTTTAAGGACTATCTGAATGCTAGAAAATAATGATTTGATATTCCAACCTATTTGAATTTCACTTTTAAATGGAGTAGCGACTGCTGTTCATTAAGAACTTCAAGAAACTAGGAGGAAATTATACTTAAGCATGAAATCATGATTTGCGATTCTGCCTCCCACATGGCATGTCACTGCACCATTAAGAAAAGAACGCAAACATTTTGTGTGTGTGTGTGTGTGTGTGTGTGTATTTTATATATATGCGCGCATATACACACACACACACGCTCTCAAACAGCAGGTCACAAAATTCTTTATAGCCCTCCCTTTCTAAGCCTTAAGAAAGCATTAAAAAACAAAACACCCCCCCACACACAATACACACACACAAACAGCAAGAGGGGAAAGCAGAACACACAGATCTAAAATGCATTCTCAGGATAGTTCAGCCTTTCAGACAGAAATGCCACTGCCTGGAAAAGTAATAGTTATAGGACTTTGTATATTTAGAACTTTTACCTGTCACATCACAAGATCCCTTCACGTATATTATTATGGCTAAAATCTGGGAAACAGAACAATGAGTTAATGAGAAATGGTTCAGTCACAGAATGCCATTAGTTTCTGAAAAAGAGACAGACAACTATTTTTTTCCTTTAAGTTACAACGAGCATCTGGTTGGCTTGACTCCAGAAACAGATAGTTTATGGACGGCGCCAAACAGATAACACAAGAATGAAGAGTGGGAAGCCCCTCCAACATGGAGATACAAAGTATTGATTTATGCCTGTGTTTAGTGATTCTAAATAGATAATCTTGCCATGCTATTTTCTAGAGGGTCTTGCTTTTTAATTCAACTTTAATGCATTTTACTGCAGTTTATGTTTTTTGTAGCTGACAGATGGCTAAATAGAGTGCAGAACCACTAGATCAGCAGTCTAGAGTTTGTCTCTGCACAGACTTCTGGGTACTATTACAAACATAGTAAATCTGATCACAGCCTTACCACAGTAGTGTGGTGCTGGACTCCTTGGGGTAGTCTCCAGAATTAGTAGCCTAAAGCTACATTATATAAGGTGCAGTACTGGCAATGCAATAAGCACACACTGTTTAATTTTACATGTACCAAGCAAGATGGAAACGCCCCCACACAATTCACTCCTTCTGCCCCTCTTTTAAAGACTGGATTAGTGGAAACATTATTCCTTTGAAAGCACTCTCCAATAAATCCCAGGGTCTGGCACAGTGCAAGTTTCTGCTGCAACACTTAATGCTTGCTGAGCCTGTTGCTATGGATTAGTAGAGGCCTGGCATCACTTCTCCCTCTGAAAATATGCCACAGATCTTGGCCATTTTAAGTTCTAAGCCAGGGCTAGGAACCCAGACACACAGTAAGGACGAGGACGGGTTGTACAAAATTCCAGCTAGATTTCAAGACAAACAATTTCAGACATCACATCAACCCTGATATGCCTATTGTACCATATGACTGGAAATATTAACAGCTTCTCTTACTTGGTTCTTTCCTAGCAACACACCTCCAGGTGTATTTCCAGTGCCAATAAATGACAGTTTGGGATTTTTGGTGTGTGCATATGGAAGGCAGGTGAATGTAGGAAGCTACCCTCATCTAATTAGTAGAGCCTACAACCTTTGGAAAAAGATATTTCTGTCCCTGAATATTCTACAACAGTCACCACATAGGGTTTATCTTTAAAAAACAAAAACAAAACAAACAAACATCCTATGAAATGAGAATTATTTTTGTTTCAATGCATCAGTCATACGTCTGAGCCCTTAGATAAGGCTCTGTAATACCCCCCACCCCCTTTTCCTTTGTCAAAACATCATCTGTAGTCATCTGGATTTAATTAAAAGCTAGGACTCAGAGCAGCTGCCAGTTGAATCCAAAGAAGATTTGATTGGTTTCCTGGCTCCTGGCAATCTCTTCTATGATGCAGTGTTGCTGCCATAGAAGATGGAGTTTCCGGTAACGTTCATGACATAAATGCAGAGGGTTGCCTCTTCTTCATGGAAGAAATAATGAGAACATTCATTAGGCATGTTACAACATTATATATCCCCATTTTTGGGCCTTTTGTTTTCTTTTCTTCTCTCTTTCTTGATTGAGTCTATGGCTATGCCTAGACTTATTTGCACTTGACAAAGTGTCTATTAACAGTCCCACATTAACAACCCATGGTATAACCATGGAAAATACTGAATGATGGTGAAAAATGGTTACCAATCACACTTCCAGTCTATCAAAAATGGGGCTGCTCAGAACTATGCAGGAACTGTGCGCAGTATAAGGGGAACAACAAAGAAAGGGAACAAAATTAAGACTCCTAGCAAATAAAAAGTTAAACATGCACTTACTTCAAGCCTGGGTCTGTTTCTCCATATTCATCAAGATAGGGAGCAGGATATAAGCAGCCTCTGGTTTTACCTTCTATCAGGACTACTTTGCACTCCCTGATTCTTAAGGCAAAAATAGTCACATTTAAAATATTATTAACCATATAATTTTGCAGGTACTATTTATAAGCAACCTTAAAAAAAGCTTAAACTTTGACAGGTCTACACACAAAGTTGCACTGGCTTAACTAGAAGTGTTCTTTTAAACAGATTTAGCTAAACTAGTGTAACCCCCTGTGTGGACACTCCTATATTGATTTAAACCTGTCTTATATTGGTTTAGTATATCACATACATCTGTAAATCATCTGAAAGTTAAACTGATATAATCCAGATCTAAACCAACATAAAGGAGCATCCACTCAGGGGGTTGCAAGAGTTTAACTAAACAACTTTTAAAAATCTATTTGAGCTAAACTGGTTAAATTTCTGTGTTCAGACAAGCCCCTACAGATTTTCACAAAAGCAATAAATATGTAAGTGATTGTATAGTATTAGATACCCGTGACACAAGGGGCCTTATCATCAATAAGAATAAAATGGTTACTAACCTGTTCTGTAGCTGTTCTTCAAGATGCGCTGCACACGTCAATTCCACTTTTGAGATTTGGTGTGCCCATTGCACAGCCATCTCACACATATTCCTCAGTGGTACCTGGTGGACAGCTCGAGTTTCCCCTGCTGTAGTGCACCACTGCATGCAGGTACAAAGAGCAGAGCTGCCCCTAGCTCCCCGCCCTCAGATCCTTCTTGCTGGAACTTCAATGTAGAGGGACAAAAGGGTGGGTCATGGAACAGACATGTGCAACAACCGTTACAAAACGGGTTAATAACCGGTTTTTCTTTGAGTGATTGTACACGTGCATTCCAATCTTGGTGACTCACAAGCCATAAGAACAGGAGATGGGATCAGAGTCTATTTCAATAAAGATTGGAGAACAACTTGTCCAACTCTAGCATCCTTCTGGAGTCTTGATCCACAGCACGGTGGGAGGCAAACGTGTGGACTGAGGTGGTTGCTGCTGTACAAATGTCAACAAATGGAACTTGTGCTAGAAAGGCTACTGAGGTCAACTGCAACCTCACCGAATGAGCTGAGACACTGTCAGGCAGAGTGACATTAGCCAAGCCCTAGCACATATGTGCACAGGATGCAATCCAGGAAGAAATTCTCTGGATGGAGACTGACCTCCTTTTCTGTCTGCCACTGCTATGAACAGTTGGGACGATTTAAGAAAGTGTCTGGTTCTGTCCAGGTAAAACGCTAAGGCTTTCCCCATGTCCAAGGTATGCCAATGCTCCTCTTCCTTGCTCAAGTGTGGCTTTGGGTAAACTACAGGCAAATAAATTGGCTGGTTTATGTGGAAAGAAGAAACCACCTTTGAGAGAGAATGCAGGTCCTTAAAAAAGATCAGATATGAATGCATTAATGCCCACAGCTCCCGTATTATTCTGGCAGAGGTAATGGCCACCAAAAATGCAACCTTAATTGACAGATGCAGCAGAAAACAAGTAGCTAGTGGCTTTAATGGGGAACCCATATATCTTGACAATACTAAGTTTAGATCCCACAGGACAACTTGGTCTTGCACCTAAGGGTTTAATTTGACTAAGCCTTTTCAAAACTTTATTGACATATCACTGGAGAAAATAGAGTGACTGTCCACTTTAGGATGGAGTACTGAAATAGTTGTTTTATGTACCTTGAAGGAACTGACCCCCAAACCCTGGTTGTCTGTTTCAGGTATAATAATTCAGGTCTAGAATCTGGTGAACTGAAGAACTTGTCAGCAATAATCCACACTGGCAAGAACAGATAGAAAAACCACTTCCATTGACAGAGGCAAGTTACTCTTGTAGAAGGCTTTCAGCTATTCAGCAGGATCTCTTGATGTCTTTCAAGTAGGCCTGCTCTCTAGTGCCTAGCGATGGAGCATCCCTGCAGTTAAGTGAAGGAACTGTAGGCTCAGATGGAGTAGGCAACTGTGATCCTGGGAGATTAGGTCCAAGTCTAGTGGAAGTGAAATTAGAAGTTTCACGGATAGTGCCAGAAGAGTGGAGAACCTGTGCTGATATGGGTCCTTGCTGGGACTCTACTTGTGATTCTGGCCTGGTCCGGTCTTATCTTTAGTAACACCTTGTCAACTAATGGAATTGGTGGAGAAGCACAGAAAAGCCTATCACCTGTTATGGAAGCTGGGCTGTGACTCCATAGGGAGCAGAATTAGTGGACAACTTCTGTTCGACTTTGTTGCAAATAGGTCTATCTGGGGAAGCCCCCACTGCTGGAAGATGTAACTGGCCACATCTGGCAAAGACATCACTTGTGGTGACTTGTAAATGATCTGTTCAGGTGGCCTGCTAGGTCATTCTGTATTCCTCGCAGGTAAGATACTTCTAGATCTATCAAGCTGGCAATGCAGAGCTCCCAGAGTAAAGTTGCTTCTGGACAGAGCAGAGAAGAGCAGGCTCCCCATTGCTCGTTCAGGTAAAACATTTCCATTGTTTGTCTGTGAGGACTAACAAGCTGCTTCCGCTGATCTACATCAGAAATACCTGGCATGCCAGACTGACAGGTTTCAGTTCTTTGGCACGGATGTGTAAAGCTGAGTCTTCTGAGGACCACGGACTCTAAGTCTAAGTAACCTTGCAACTCCCGGAGGGGTCCCGACCCCTATTTTGAGAACCTCTGAACTAGACCATTCTTGACATTTCATAGTGACCCCTATGCTAATCTTCACTAACCGGGAGGATAGCACATTCTCTGTGTATGTGGTAAGTGCTAGCAATGTTTATCCAGGTGAGCTCTTATCCAATGAGAATCCAGGTGGGGTCACCACCCCAGAGCAGAAGCAGCTGTCGTTAGCATGAAAATTGGCTGTGCAAAACTATCTTTTTTAAGAATTTGTGGAGTGGACACAGGTTTAAGATTGATCTGAAATCCCCCTTCACTTTTGGGGTTAGGAAATATCTGGAATAAACCCACTTCCCTCTGTGACCACATGGAACCTCCTTTATGGCTCCAAAGCGAAGGAGCTATTGTACTTCCTCGATAAGGAGTTTCTTGCGAGAGTGGTCCCTGAAGGACGGGGAGAGAAGGTGGGAGGAGGGGCAGAAACAAACTGGAGAGTATATTCCACTTCCACAGTGCTAAAGACCCTATGGTCTGAAGTAACTCAGGACCAAGCATAGTGAAAGAGGAACAGACAGTTTGCAAAGGTGAGGGAGTTTGGGTATGAAGAGATGGAGACAGACATACCAGTCTCAACTGGCCATCAAAATGACTGCACTTCCAGGCTATCTTGAAGGGCCCAGAGCTGGAAACCTAAATTCCCTGTAAGCTGCACAGCCGCACAGCAGCCTATTTAGCACCACACAGGCACTTAGGGAACCCGCTTGGGGACCTGCTGCGGCCGGGGCAGGGGCGTCCCTCCCCTGGCCCCAACTCACCCTACAGCCCAGACCTGCTGCAGCCAGAGCGGCCCAGCCCCAGGCATGGCCCTCCCCTGGCCTGGACCTGCTGGAGGGGCACCTCTCCTGCAGCCCCAGCCCCAGCCCCAGCCCTCCTGCAGCGGGGACATGCACTTCTCCCCCGAAGCCCAGGTGCTGCTGCAGCGAGAAAGTGCTGGGGGGAGTCCTCTCTCCCTGCAGTAGCCCCGGAGCACCCTCCTGCACCCCAGACCCCTGCACCCCAACCCTTTGCCCGAGCCCCCTCCCACAAGAACCCCTCGGCCCCACCCCCACCACATGATTTTTGTTATGTGCACCAATATGAAGGTGATGTGTCCACCACTTATTGCTGAATAAGTCTTGCCTCTTAGCATCTTCTGAGTTGTGCATGGCAGCCTGGTGCCCCTGTCATGCCCTCTCATTAGTCACTGTGATGACTGATGAGCCGGGGGGGAGGGGAAGGGGAGTATAAAGGTACTCAAAACGTTGGGAGGGTACACAGTACTTTCTTTCAGCCCTTTTAGAGGTGGGAGCCACAGAGGATGGAGTCTGCCATAAAGCCTTTATAGGCTCTAGTATAGCCTCATTGATTGGCCACCAGGTGATGTGAGGACTCCCTAACCCCTTGACCTGTACACTTAAATCTGCAGCCACTTTCTTTAACAACTTCTGATAAACTTTAAAATCCTCGGGAGGAAGAGAAGTGATCCCAGATGAAACAGCCTCATCTGGAGAGGAAGCCAAGACCAGATGGGGTA
This sequence comes from Lepidochelys olivacea, assembly GCF_965140295.1. Taxonomy (NCBI): domain Eukaryota; kingdom Metazoa; phylum Chordata; order Testudines; family Cheloniidae; genus Lepidochelys; species Lepidochelys olivacea. The sequence goes on along the minus strand of NC_140416.1, from coordinate 64,969,109 downwards.
GAATCTCTTCTAATGGCTGTTGCTCTGGTTCTGGAACCTCTTCTTCGTACTATGCCTGGTATTGGACTCTGGGGACGGAGCCTCTGTGTGTGCAGATTCTGCTCTTCTAGATGAGGATCTCAAGTACACACGGTGTGGGTAAAATCTGAAAGTTGGGAGAAACCTCCAAGTGTTTCAAAACAAGCACTGATACAGGACAAGGCCCCACTGTCCTGGCCACATTCTCATGGCAGGTCCCACTCAGGGGTCAGGGTGGTAGGTCAGAAGAGAGGATCTTTGAGGGGCCCAGAGGGTCCTGTTTTGGGGTTGTGAGACATCAAATCCCACCTCTAAACCCAACGACAACGATTCCCCTTCCTCTGACAATGGCAGGGCTGATCCAGTCAGTGCTGTTGACCAGTTCCAAGAATCTGGCGATGGGTGAAGCAACACCATCACTGCATGCTTCCCCTTGGAGGGTAACGAGGGCCCACCTATCCAGAAAGCAGGCAACTGGGGTACTGGAGATTAAATCACTGGTGGACAGGGCAGCAATGCAGAGGAATTGGACTCCTATAAGGAAGGAGACAGTCATCGAGAGGCAGAGCAGATTTCTTGCCGCTGCAAGTGCTTCCGGGGTAGTTGGCATGGAAATGATCTCCTGTTGCAGTGCCCAAGAAGCTGACAGTGCCGCTTCTTGTGGCAGGCTTGACAATGCTCCTTGTGTTGCTGGAGTCAACTCAGTCAAGTTAGGCACCAATCTGGAGGAGTGTTTAGGTTTCAGGTGTACTCTACTCAACTCCTTCTCGCCCCTCTCACCAGACTTAGAAGGTGGACACCTTCCCCTGGTTGCGGCTTTCCTGGAAGTCTGTATTTCTTCCTCAATGTGAACAAGGTAGAATGATGCTAGGATTCCTCTAAAGCTGGAGGCGCTTTTCTCAATGAAGCTGTAGCACTCAGCACTGAGGCAGACTGGCACGGCTCTGAAAGAGGCCTGAGCACTGCCTCCATGAGCAAGAATTTCAGCCTAGCCTCCCTATCCTTCTTTGTCCTAGGCTTGAAATCCCCTCGCAAGTCCTTTATGCCTCCCCAAGCACTTCAGGCAGCTATTACGCAGATCGATCACTGACATAGGCCTTGAGCAAGAAGCGCACAGCTTGAAGCCCAATAATCGGGACATACTCTGGTACTGTGAACAGAAAACCGGACAAATGAGGAAAACAAGTCTGAAAAGAAGTCTAACTATCCTAACTATGCTGAAGACTGGACTAACAATACACACACAAAATATTCACGAAGGCCGAGAAAGAGAACTGCTTTGGTAGCGTAGAGTTCAAATGACTGGCAGTCAGAAGGAACTGAGCGGGGCTAGGGGCAGCTCTGCCCTTTACACCTCTGCACAATGGTGTGCAGCAGCAGGCTGAGCTTGAGCTGCCCAATGGGTACCACTGATGGAATAAGTTTCTGACGGCTGTATGCTGGGCACACGGACACCCAAGAGTGGAAACGACATTGAAATTACTTGAAGAATAATCAGCTATTAAATTTCTTTATTTTGTGGACTGCGCTATTCTGTTATCTGGATATGGTCAGTCAACTGCCTCTTCACTTGGCTACTAGACCAGTAGTTCTCAAACTTTTGTACTGGTGACCCCTTTTGTTGGATTATATTAAAGAAGTTCTGTATTAAAATCACAAATGAGTTTGATTCCTCATAGTTTAAATTCCAGGGTATTACTAATTAAGAGGTATCTTGTTTTTTGGTACTGTTTCTCTCCCTCTCTGTGTGAAACTTGCAAGCTGCTAATTGTGTTAGTACATCCTAAGACAAAGTCTGTTCTCAAAGCAATACTTTGTAACAACAGAAACAGCACACAGAGACTCCCAGCCCTTTTGTTGTATTTACCTTGCTTTGTTAACAATTGTGATTAAAATAGAGATAGAGGATGTACGTGGATGGATGCTTGGTGTGGATAATAACTGAATGATCAGGGAGGTGCCAGCCTAAGAATCCAGTGTCCATCGGCCGAAGAAGGCGTCAAGTGGAAACAACCAGAGGACCCCTGGCCCGCAGACCGGAATCCACCCAACAGCCTCAATGGTGGGAGAACCGAAGAACAACATGGAGCCACCAGGAATGTGCCGTCTGCTGATTGATTCAGCAACAGCATGACGAAGCAATTCCCATAGACTGGCATAGGAATAAATTCCTATAAAAATGGACTCTAGAAACTGAGAACTTTGGGGTCTGATTCTGCAAATCAACTTCCAGGAGCGTCAGATGAGCATCTGAAAAGGCCCTGTTCCCTCCTCATGTCCAAGCCACCTAGCCAGTGGCTTGGCATAAGCAACTCTAAGGCTGGTAACTATGATAACAACCTTGCAGAACTTGTGTGTGTGTGTATGAATGAATGTGTGAATAAATATGAAATTGAATGGAATGGAATGTTATAGCTATAACTAACTGCTTACTATGATTCTTTCTGTATTCACAATAAATGTGTCATTTTGCCTTTTCCCCTTTAATAAGATCCTACTGGTTTTTATTTTATTGGTATAACACTTTCACGTAGCAAACATCTGAGTGCGACCCCCCTTATACATTAAAAACACTTTTTAAATATATTTAACACCATTATAAATGCTGGATGCAAAGCGGGGTTTAGGGTGGAGGCTGACAACTCGTGACCCCCCATGTAATAACCTTGCAACTCCTGGAGCGGTCCCGACCCCTATTTTGAGAACCTCTGAGCTAGACCATTCTTAACATTTCATAGTGACCCCATGCTAATCTTCACTAACCGGGAAGATACCACATATACAGAGAATGTGCTACGTGCTAGCAATGTTTATTAAAACTGAGATACTTTAGTTAATTATTGGAGTCTTAAAAAAAAAAAAAATACCGCTCTCCTTCCTTTTCTGTGCAAACTCACTCCTGATGGGCAGTGCAAGGAGGTAAAAGCTCAGATGACAGTTAAATCTGTTTTGAAACCTCCAGGAAATAATTTCTTCCTCCTCCAGATGCTCTTGTACTTCTGTTATTTCTCCCCCTTAAGAGCTCCACACTACAGCAAACCTCTCAGATACAGAGGAGGTATGCATGTTGCTCCCTCCAAAATCACTCGATCCCAAGCCTCAAGCCCTCGGAACAAGTTGGTCCCACCCCAATGTCAATTCAGCCATTTTTAAGCCACAGAGAACAAAATTAAGACAAATATCAGATTTTGCCCCTTTACAGTACTCAACAATGCAGAAAAAGCTGTAAGTAATTTTAAAGGTGTAAGTAATTTGTCCATCACATACATTAACAACTTGACAATAAACATGCATAAAAGGCTAGGATTTTCTAAGGAACCTAAAGGAGTAGGGTGCCTAACTCCCTTATGATACTTGAAAATGCAAGCCAAGTACAGGATCCTGCAGCATAGACTTGATATTTTACCTGAAAAGTAGTTACTCTTAATATAGACTTATTGGCTTTGTGGTGTTCTGTAAACACACGACAAAGGGTGCAGTTTGACTGGACACCTTCAGACTATAGCACTGCCCATTGACCGACATTGCAGTTTTACTGCAGGGTGATTTAACTTTTTGGTGGCTTAGAGCAGTGGTTCTCATCCAGGGGTACACATACCCCTGGTGGTATGCAGAGGTCTTCCAGGGGGCACATCAGCTCATCTAGATATTTGCCTGATTTCACAACAGGCTACATAAAAAGCACTAGCAAAGTCCGTACAAATTAAAGTTTCATACAGACAATGATTAATTTATATTTCTATTCCAACTCATTTATAATTGTATAGTAAAAAGGAGGAAGTAAGTAATTTTTCAGTAATAGTGCACTGTGACACTTGTATTTTTTTTGTCTGATTTTGTAAGCAAGTAGTTTTTAAGTAAGGTGAGGTGAAACTTGGGGGTACGCAAGACAAATGGGACTCCTGAAAGGGATACAGCAGTCTGGTTGAGAACTACTGGCCTACAGTGTATGTCAACATGCTGGCTCTTTCTCCCCAATCCCAAAGAGTATGAGGTTTTTGCCCTTCTGTGTCATCTGGCCTTCTTAAATTATTCTCCTCTGCAAAAAATTACATACTGATCAGTTACCTACTTGAGGAACATACACACTCCAGCTCCACAATGGAGAGCATGAGAGGTACAGGCTCCCAGCTCCTCCCCATTCACCAACTCCTGGCAGCAGGTATTCTGGGAGCACAGCATGGTTCCACAGAACAAACACAACATTGGGTGCTTTCGTTCATCGTCAAAAGACCGTGGGCACCTGTAAAGAGAAAGGTGGTAATTATTAAGTGCAATATGGAACCAAAATAGTTATTGCAAATACATTGAAAAGATTTTAAAAAATACAGTCAGTCATGCTGGTTTGACGCAAAGGCCTTTTTCAGAAAAGAGGCACCGTCGATCACAACGCCTCCTCTGAAACTATCTGGTAAAATTCGTTCTAATTTTTCCCATAAGGAAGAGGTGCTTCCCTCTAGTATAGATCAGCTGGGGAGGGGAGAAATTTGGTATAAATTCAGTGAAAGCTTTTCTAAAGTAACTGTCAATTTTGTGATCACATGGGACATTATTCTTCCCAACATTACATCTACCAAGTGATGTTCCAGAGGTTCTCAAGCTACAGTCTTGCAAAGCATTGCTCCAAGTCCAGGCCTGCTCACATGATAGTAATTCTCCTTTTCATTTCCTAACTGCTAACACAACTAAAACTACATTTAATATTTTCCTATTAATTTTCCATGTAATCAATGGCTCTAGTTGCCATTGCAATCTTATTCAATTGCAAATGGCAGATAAGGTGACCCACGCAATGGTGAATGGAAGGGAATGGTCGGCAACCATCTTTCTGCTAAGATGTGGATCACACTATACACGTTGAGAAACTCCTGCTGTATTTAATGGAAACAAACAAAAGGAGAAAGCTGCATCAGTGTATAGATTCCAACAGGACCCAAAGATTGCTAAAATGCATATTAAACCAGCACGAATGGAGTGAGAAGACCTCCTCCTCTCCATGAATAATGTACCTCTCTTCAGTAAATCATTAATGCAGATACCCAATTTGAGAAATGTGCCTTATTAAAACTAAACTGAGGAAATGCAGGATTAGGAACTGAGTCAAGTCAAAAGTGGAAGTAAATTTGGTGATGTTATTCTAGCCCATTTATACAAATAACAAAACTGACATACAGGCACAGTACTAGAATGCCAAAGTGGGTAAGGTGATGTAGGTCAGGAGCAGCACTGGCAGGGCGACATAGCATAACTTGCTCGGTGCCTGCCTCCTCACTATTCACAGATCAAACAAGTGGTTCATTCATGAGCATTAAGTTCACTACTGTTAAAATTCAAAACAAACTTCCAAGAGCAAAATTCTCTTTAGAAAGAATTAAAAAGCACATTGGACTATATCCATGATTCCATGTTTTTCCACAGGAAGTGAAACGATATATTTTCACACGGTCCCCTCTGCTACCAACACTTCACCTGTGGGCCAGGTTCAGCATTCCTACTCGAAGCCAATGCCAAACCTCTGGTCCTGAAGTGGGCAATGGTGAAAACAAATGTCAGCTATATCAAACCTACATTTGTTTACCGAAGTGCGTCAGTGCTTTAAGCTGTAATAGTTTTATATATGGTCATTATGTGAAAAGTAAGTAGCATGATACTTAAAATGGACTGCTGGTTACTGATGGTTGGGAACAAAACAGTATGTTCACTACAAATTTTGCAATACCCTTCCCAGACTTGAACATCACAGACAACGGTTCTTCCTGGATTGGTGAAGTGGCAGCATCCGATTTCCATCCCAGAATTGTTTCTGTTAATAGTTTTGTCACGTTTCACATGGGTTACACTAATTGCAAGGATATGAAAAGGAAAGAACACTTGACAAGAAGGCAGATCAAACTGCTACTTTTTACCTAAACTGAGAGGCTTGATTCAGGAGGCAACTGTAGTCTTCTGGAAGCTCTATCAAATTATTTCTTTTCCTTGGATATCTAGTAAATGAGTAGAAGAAGAAATACTGTAAAAAATATTAATGAAGGATAAAGCCACACAAAGATCACAACAAACAGAATGGACATACACTGCCAATAATTTACCACGCTGGTAAACTCCCTGTCCTCTCTTTCAAACTCTCAGGGCCCAGAATCATGTCACAACCTCTAGCAGCTACAATAAGGGATATAAGACAAACCACACAGGAAATGTTTCCACAGTAAATGTACAACAAAAGGTAAGCAAACTAAGTTTGCATGGAATGGGCATACATTTTACAACCCAATGAAGGTTCTCTCATGTTACCAATCATTACATTAGCCTACCCCAGAAAAACGCTGATGTCTGACTGGCGTGGTAAAATGTTTGATGTTCTGAGGGAATAGTAATTGTTTAGTCTTGATAAAGGAATCCTGTAAAGTCATTTCAAGAGGCGGGTGGGTTTATGGCAAAGGTGCAAAAGGAAGCAAGGAATCCCTAACTGCAAGACTTGCCCTCATTTAACTACTCAGAGCCCAGCTCTTTCAACTGTTACAGATCAAAAACAAAGCCCAGAAAAAAAAATGAAACTAACCTTACTGAAATGTTTTTCCCTTTAAGAAAACTTAGTACAGCAGGGTCAGCACACCACCTGTATCAGACAAATATTGACAGATTATATTGTATGAACACTATATATAATTAATAACCGTAACTAAACGGATACAAAAAGTAGTGAAAAATCTTGAAAGTTTATGCAAGAGAGAAATCTATTTTTAAAAACACAAATTATAAAGATTTCACTAGAATGAAACACACACGTAAAAAATGTTTGCACCATCTGCAAATGCTGACTTTCTCAGAATGTGAATGTGGACTCTCACACACTGTTTCCCTTGGAATACCTATTGATGAAGGTTGTACATTAAAATATCCTACATTTTAAATGTAGTATTTATTGCTTCTAGTGATTGCTTTTCAAACACTTTTTTAAAATGCACCATTGAAAATGTTTACTGTATTTATGTTTATAATGGAAGAACATATCCATCTCCACAGTGTAGTAAGCTACTATACTGCCAAGCTGCTAATCACAGGAATGAAATGACTGCTTTGGTATTCTTGCTGATACAGTTATTTTATATTACTTATACAAAGCAGAAGAGAAGAGGGACCTCCAGCAACTGGTCATTTTAACTGATCTGTATCAACAGGATTTCTCAGAAACAACGGATTTTATAAATAAAAACACACACAATAGCATTATTACTACATAAAAGATCTGGTCTCCCATTTGGAATCCCTATGCTTTGGGCTGGGAGCGCTATTGTGGAGATAATGTATTCAGCCTCAGCTGGAAGGAATGTCTTGTGTTACTTAAAAACACACACACACTATATATATATATATATATATATATATATATATATATATATTTTTTTTTCTGATAAGCGATCATTTAAGGGACTTAAAAACCCAGTTGCTTACTGGAGGTTGTTCTTCAAATAAAAATGAACCAAATTATATTTAGTACATCTGGGGATAATCTGAGACAGCATTGAGACAGAAGGTTGGAGTCAACAGGCTCAAAATGTCTCTTTGGTTGAAGTATGCTAGACAACACAGATGCCTCATGATGACAGAGGGCAAGTGAGAAAAACTGGTGATGAAGCAGATAATTTCACCAGGAACCAAGAAAACCAATTACTACAACAAAATGTTAACTTTAATATTGCACACAATGGACTCAGCTGAATGTGGACATTCTTCAAGACAGTGATGTGGAAGTTTAAGTAGTTTTTCTTAGTTTTAACCAATCCTTCCTTTACAGATAGATTTCTACATCCATATTGTTGGGGTAGTACCCTACTTTTAACTAGTAGGGTCAACTACAGCACCTAATCAGACTCTGCTTTGGAAATTAGGCAGGTATAGCCCAAAAAACAGAAATGGCAGGTTATACTTTATACCATACTAAGAACCCTGCTTTCAGATATCATCATAGTCGCTACCTGTCCTGTGGGCAGATAGGGCAGACAGGACAGACCAAGGAATCATATAACACAAAAGCAACACTCCAGAATAACTTCCTTCATGAATGTAATCCTCTCTACATGCACCAATTCCAAATGACTCATTTACTCTGGTTTAATACAACCATGATAAATTATTCTAAGATACTCAAACTGCTTAGTCAGAAGGGACCATCACAGTCATCTAGTCTGACCTCCTACACATTGCAGGCCACAGAACTTCACGCACCCACTCCTGTAATAGACCCATAACCTCTGGCTGAGCTACTGAAGTCCTCAAATCATGATTTAAAGACTTCAAGTTACAGAAAATCCACCATTTACACTTGTTTAAAACCTGCAAGTGACCTGTGCCCATGCTGCAGAGGAAGGCAAACCCCCACACAGGGTCTCTGCTAATCTGATCCAGGGGACCCCAAATATGGCGATTAGTTGGACCACGAGCATTTTGGCAAGACCTACCAGCCAGATACCTGGGAAAGAATTCTCTGTAGTAAATCAGCCTTCCCCTCTAGAGTCCCATCACCGGCTGTTGGGGTTATTTGCTACTAGCAGTCACACACCAGCTATATGCCATTGTAGGTAGTTTCATCATACCACTCCCTCCATAAATTTATCAAGCTCAGTCTTGACGCTAGTTAGCTTTTTGCCACCACTGCTCCCCTTGGAAGCACTTCACTCCTCTGATGGTTAGAAACCTTCATCTAATTTCAAGTCTAAACTTGTTGATGAGTTGTTTATATCCATCTGTTCTTGTGTCAACACTGTGGTTTAACTTAAATAACTCCTCTCCCTCCCTGCAAATTATCCCTCTGATGTATTTATAGAGAGCAATCATATCTCCCCTCAGCCTTCTTTTGGATTAGACTAAACAAGCCAAGCTCTTTGAGTCTCTTCTCACAAGGTAGGTTTTCTCTGTCTTAAACATGGGAGACAAGAATTGCACACAGTATTCCAGATGAGGTCTCACCAGTGCCCTGTATAATGATACTAATACTCCCCTGTCCCTACTGGAAATACCTCTCCTGATGCATCCTAGGACTGCATTAGCCTTTTCACAGTCGCATCATATTGGCAGCTTATAGCCATCCAGTGAACAACCAATACACCCAGATCTTTCTCCTCCTCTGTTGCTTCCAACTGATAAGTCCCCATTTTATAGCAAAAATTCTTGTTGTTTGTCTCTAAGTGCATGACCTTGCACTTTGCACTATTCAATTTCATCCCATTTCTATTACACTAGTTTTCAAGGTTGTCCAAATATTCTTGTATAATATTTTGATCCTCTTCTGTATTGGCTATACAGCCAAACTTTGTGTCATCTGCAAATTTTATTAGGACACTCCCACTTTTTGTGTCAAGGTCATTAATACAAATGTTAAAAGAAGACTGGCCCCTGTAGTGGCACGGATGCCCCACTCCTGGAGAACAGGGGTTAAAAGCAGCCAAGCTAGGCTGATTGGGGAAGCAGCCACAGCTGTGGCCAGCTCAATTAGGGCCCAGCTGACCCTTATAAGAGGGCTGTGGGCCAGGAGCCGAGAAGAGTCTCTCTCCAGCCCTGGAGGGAGAAGGGCTAGCTGCCTGAGAGGAAGGTACCTGAACTGGAGCAGTGCTGGGGAATAGAGCAAGGGCGCTGGGGAGCTCCAGCCTGGTAAAACCCCAGCCTGCAGACCTTGTTGAAGGCCTACAGAGGTACTGGGGCTGCAGAGATACAGCCTGGGAATAGGCAAGGGCAGCAGGTCCTAACCCCTTGCCAATAATGAGTGGCCATTACAGATTGCAGTCTGCCCCAGTGAGCGGGGGACTAGATGACGACTGGCAGTAGCCACTGAGACAAGGTGGGTTTAAGAGGGTTGGGGGGTCCCCTGGAAGGGGAGACCAAGAATGTGGACCCAGAGCATGGGGGTCCTGCTGGGGCAGAACCCCAAAGTAAAGGGCATGGAGGCAAAGCATTCGTTTAGGTGTTGGACCATTCCTAGATTATCTTTAATCTCCACCCCATCTTCAGTGTTTAGCGGTCACTTCTTTTTTCCCTGTTTTCTTTTTATTTAGATGGACTATAGAACTTTTTACTATTGGTTTTAATTTCCTTTGCAACATCCAACTCTGCCTGGCTTTTGGCAGTTCTCATTTTTTCCTTACATTTCCTGACCTCTAAGAGGTAACTTTCCTTGCTGATCCATCCCATCTTCCTTTCCTTGTAGGCTTTCTGCTTTTTCTTAAGAACCTGTTTGAGATGCCTACTCATTGAATTTAGTCTGCAATCCTTCCCTACAAATTTCTTCCCCTTGTGTGGGATACAGGCTTCAGATATTTTAAAGTCAAAGTTGCAGAAACTAATTCCAAGCCTTCTCCACATTCAAATTCTTTAGTTCTTCCGTCCAATCCACTTCCCTAACCAATTCCCTTAATATTTTAAAGTTTTCCCTTTTGAAATCAAGGTCCCTAGATGCAGATCTATTTTTGTTTATCCTTCTATTGAGTTTAAACTGAATTAACTCATGATCACTAAAACCAAGGTTGTCCCCTACAACCAGTTCTTCTATGAGATCCTCACTACTCACCAATAAATACCAAATCTAAAGTGGCATCGCCTCTCTTAGATTTGGTGACTTTTTAGGGAAGGAATCTGTCAGCTACCACATCCAGGAAAATCTGGGCCCTACTATTACTAGTAGCACTTGCCCTTTCCATAATCTCACAAATTCCCAGTAGTATTTATTTCATTAAAATATAAAAAGGTCTCTATTCATATCCAAATTGGATCCTGGCGGGGGTCTGTAACATACAAAAAGCCTCTGGTAGTTTTTTTCCCCCAAAGTGATTTTGACCCAACTAGACTCTGTTATCCATTGGATCACTTCTAATTTCTTTATGGTCTACCTCATCATTAATATACAATGCTATTGCACTACCGTTATTTTTATTTTGGTCTTTCCTGAACAGCACATACCCTTCAATATCTGTAATTCAGTCATGACTATTTTCTCCCTACAATATCTGGTTTCCCTTCCTGCACCAGTAGTTCTAGTTCCTCTATTTTGTTACTGAGGCTTCTTGCATTGGTGTACAAACACTTTAGTTGTTTCTGCTTAGCTTTGCCCAGATTCCTCACCCAATTAGGTACAGTCCTTCTACTGCTAATATCGCCTACCTGTTAGCATCATTGGTACTGGTACTTTCTTATACCCACTGCTGTATTCTCTCTTTCTTGATTTTCTTTCCAGTCAATATTAGAATCAGGTGTGGAGATTATATGAACACCTCCCATCTCTCCCCCGAATTCCAAACTCCTTAAGTGGTTCAGTATACACTCTGTTCATCAAGCCAACTCTTTTGCAACTGCAATATGGTATTGGACAGAGTGTAACCAATTATTCACTAATTTCATCTGAAATTCCCTTACAGCCATCACAAAATGGAAGGTTGGTTCCACTGCTCCCCCATCTCCAACAAGTACCTTTGGAGCAAGGGGCTTACAGTGCCCCAATATTCCTCAAAAAGCAGGAACAGATTTGTGGGTAGAGATAAATAACTACAGAGGGCCTTGAATTCTCCTTCCTCGGAAACTGCAAAAGAAGAAGGAAATATTAGGAATACATCAAACAGTTTCAGCCAGTCCATTCTCTAAAGGCCTCTCTGAACAGGGCACACAATCAGCAGCAGACATAACAGAAAACCAGAATTCTTCTGATTCCTTTTACAACTTATTCTTATGACTATTTTAAAGATTTAGGGCAACTTTTCAGCTACTGTAACTGGATGTAGCGCCACTGACTTTAAATGGAGCTATGCAATTTACACTAGTTAAGGATCTGGCTGAGGATTATTGTAGAATACCCAGTCTATTGTACATACATTACAGCAGCAGGATTATGCTGTTTGATGAAAAGAAGAAGTTACTTACCTTGTACAGTAACAATGTCTCTTTGAGAGCTGTCCCCCCTATGAGTGCTCCACTGTAGGTATGTCTGCTTCCCTGTGCTGCTGATTGGAAAAAACTTTGATAGCAGTGTCCACTGGGCCCACACATGCGCTCTCTTCTTATATTGCGCCACGAGGCTAGTCAGTGCACACAGGTTAACTCTCCTCAGTTCCTTCTCTACCACAGAGACATAGACAAGAACTCCGAAGAGGGGAGGAAGGTAGGTTGTGGAGCACCCATAGAGAGACACATCTCTAAGAACTATTGTTACTGCACAAGGTAAGTAACTTCTTATTCTTTGAGTAAAAAAGAAAAGGAGTACTTGTGGCACCTTAGAGACTAACAAATTTATTTGAGCATAAGCTACTCTGAAACCTGTTCTTTGAGTAGTGTCCCTACGGGTGCTCCACTGTAGGTAACTCCCAAGCAGTATCCCTTCCGGAGGCTGGGGCTTCAGAGTTAGGTCAATTATAGATAACCGCACTCTCGGTGAAGCTGAAGATGGCTTCTGAGGTGGTGTCCCCAGAGATTGCATAATGTTCTGCAAAAATGTGGACTGACGCCCATGTCGCTGCTCTACAGATCTCTGGGAGATAGGGACATTCTTGAAGGCAACAGAGGAGATCTATCTTGTGGACTGTGTATGAATCAAATCTGGAGGGGTCATGTTGCGAATTTGGTCACTGTCTGATGTAATTTGAGATCCCTTAGAGAGTCTTTGGGCTGATATTGCTGAGCCCTTAGATCTTTCCATAATGGATAGGAAAAGTCTAGGGGACTTCCTGAAGGTTCTTGTCCTATGAAGGTAGAAGGCCAGGGCTCTCCTGACATCTAGAGTGTGAAGTATAGCCTTCCTGTTGTCTTGGTGAATCTTGGGTTGGAAGATTGGCAATTAATTAATTGATTCATGTGAAAGGGAGAGGTTACCTTGGGAATAAATTTTGGATGTGGCCTGAGCATAACCTTGTCTGAAAAGAATACTGTGTAAGGGAGATGCACCATCAGAGCTGCTCTCTCTCCTGTTCATCTGGCCAAGGTAAATGGTATCAGGAAAGCCGTTTTCATTGATAGGTACATCAGTGAACAGGTGGCCATGGGTTCAAAGGGAGGCCTAGTCAGCCCTTTCAGTGCCTGCTTTAGGTCCTACATAGCGTTAGGAAGTTGCGTTGAGGGAAGAGGTTTATTATAACCTTGAGGAACCTTTTAGTGGTTGGGTGTGACAGCACCAAATATCCCTCTACAGGTTCGTGAATGTTACAGCTGCTAGATGGACCTTAAGAGAGTTTAGGGATAATCCTGACTTTTTAAGAGTCTGAGCATAGTCCAAGTTGTGTGGAAGAGTTGTGGTTGTTGGGGAGATTTGTTGTAGTTTATATAATCGTATTTGGCCATGAGCATCAGATAGTTGGCAATATGGAATTGTAAGGTGGCTGAGGAATATGACTTTCTGTCAAAGAGATGAAGGCGCTTCCAATCCTTGTTGTAGGGCATTGCCCTGGATTTGTGTGGTCAGTCCTGGGAATTGTCAGTGTCCACCACAATAGAACTGGATGGCAGTGAGAGAAAAAAGGAACTCCGATTCCTATACGGGGACAACATACTTTTTGTCCGTTACACATCGGAGATACCAATTCCAAGGTTTGCCACACCATTTTAGCCGGGGCTAAGATGGCTTCACTAATTAGGAGGGCAATCTTTGAGGACAACAAAGAGTGGAAAAATCAAGGAACTGATGGTGGGTGTCCTTGACCTTCTCTAGTGTCATGTGGAGAGTGTCCGCCACACTTTACCAGCTCCTGAAAAAGAGGGAAATCATCTACCAGAGAAGGTGGGGAAGGGATGACTGCTTCATCCGAGGAGGAGGAGGAGATGGCCTTTTGTGTAGCATCCTCCTCAGTACCAGCTTATTGATCCTCCATCTCCTGAGGCCCTAGATGCCACAGTTGAGGGAATGTGCTGGGAGGGTTCTCAGGGGAGGCTTGAAGCTCGTGAGACAGGCAGCTGGTGTGCCGCCCAAGAGTCCCAATATGACCATTGTGGTGGCACAGGGCCCGGTGGAGGCGCCCAGGGGCGGCTATACCAAGATGGCAGTGGTGGTGGAGCCATCTGTGGGTACGTTCTCAACCCTGTTTGTAGTTGGTCTCATATGGAGCTTGGAAGGTGAACTGTGAGACCACCTCCTCTGGCTCACTGTCCAACCGCTCGCTAGACAGCGGAGGGGCATGGTTGCGGGGATATCCGGTGCCCTGTAAAGGCTCAGAGCCACAATGTCAGTACTGAGAGGCGGAGACTCGGGTGCTTCTGTCATGCAGAAGGCTCTGGTTTGGCGGAATTCTGCCAGTGCCAAGTGTCCCGGTGGTGGTCCAAGGGAGATGGAGATCTTGTCTGCACTGGTATTTCCGGTACTGGACAGGCTGCTGTTGGTAGTACCAAGGACGACTCGAGTACCAGGAGTGTCGTCTTAGGGTGCTTGCCCTTATCTCTTGGTACCACAGATTTGGTGCCCATGCCTGAAGGATCTGTGGGCCTGTCAGCAGTACCGGTTACTGATAGTCATGGTGAGGCATGGGTGCCGGAGTGTGGTCTTGGTGCTGGCGGCGCAGAGGATACCAAGCGAGATGGTGATCGCTTTCTGCTATCTTTAAAAACTTTCACTCTCTCTTTAGACTTGTGAGAGGAGTCACCAGCCTGCTTCTTTGACCCATTGGCCTTAGAAGTTGAAGGTCATGGGGAAGACGCACGTCCGTCAGGAGGTTAAGGTCAGAGAGCTGCCTCCATGAAGACAATTTTTTGGCTCTGTCCTTGTGGGATCTTGGCCAGAGCTGCTGGGAGAGGGTACACTTTTGCTATATGTGGTCCTTGACAAGGCAGGGGATGCACTGAAACTGCTTATTCACAACTGGGATTGCCTCGTTATAGGTGTGGCACTTCTTGAAGCCCAGGAAGGTGGGCATACCCCATGCAGGGGAAGGGTCCCCAGTGGGGAAAGGCAGAAAGGGTTGTGTTTGTTTGTTTTTTTTGGAAGGGCGGGGAAAAGAACAAAAACAACAACTAAAACTACAATGAGAACTGTGGAAAACTAAGTGCGAATGCGAACACAAGAACAATTAGTCTTAATGGATTGCTAATGGCTCTGTCTCTAGTCATGGGCAATTAAGAAGGAACTGAGGAGGGTTAGCCCATGCGCGCTGACTAGCTTTGTGACGCAGGAGGAGAAACAGTGCATGCGCAGGCCCAATGGACACTGCTACCAAAGTTCTCTGATCAGCAGCACAGGGATTCAGACACACCTACAGTGGAGCACCCATAGGGACACTACTCAAAGAAGAACTTTATACGTGTTTCTAATCATCATATTTCATTATGTTTTTGGCTTGCAATCATATTCAATTTTCTTATGATCCAGTCAGAATTTACAGGTTAAACGAGGCTGTGTCAGATCTGTACTTGATTGGGAGATTTCTTAGGGCTTGTCTACACAGTGGGGTAATGTACACTGTGGGGGGGAGGGGGGGAGATAAGATTTCTGTAGCACATTAACATGTTGCGCCTTAATTGGTTGGTGTAGACTCTGCTGGCGTGCATAAAAGGTTTCCTAGTGTGCTTTAACTGTTTCAAACAGCACTACATTAAGGTGCACTACAGAACCTTCAACACATACCAGCAGGGTCTACACAGACCAATTAACGCACATGTTAGTGCGCTTTAAAAATCACGCCCCTGTAGAGCGCACTCTCTTGCAATACAGAAAAGTGCCCAGTGATGCTCAGGGACCCCAGAAAATGATGCTCATGATTCACCAGGGGACACTCCTTTCTACTGAACCAGGGCTCCAGACTGGTGTTATGAGGCAATGGAATGTACCATAAAGCTGAGATCCTGAATTCTAGGCATTATATAATGTTTTTCACAAGCATCAGTATTTGATAGGGCAGCATGCTAACCACAGTGTCCTAGCCAAATTCAAACTTGGATCATTACAGAGGGAAATCCGTTTAAGGTTTTATACTTAGTTTCAATCGTTTATAGCACTTTCGTTCCTCACTTCTTTTCAAAATGCTGTGTGGCACCACTGCATGCTTTTAAGATTGTTGCCATGTTTCACTACGTTTAAGTGGTGGATGATGTAATCCCTATATTACATTTGTGTAGTGATTTTGGATCCTTGAGAGAGGGAGAGGGCGTGAGCACTTTTATAACAAAAAGGAATAAAGAAGCTAGAAATTAAGATTATATCTTTTTATTGGATTTCATTCTGCTCTATCCACACACCTCTTAGAGGATAGTCTACATGGGAAAGCCTTACAGGTTATAGTAAACAGATCTACCAGCAAAATCCAAAATGTGGACACTTTTTGGATATAAGGATGGCTTTTTTCAGTATACCTTAAACTCCTTCCCAAGAGAGACAAGCTGAAATTCTTTAGTATAACTATACCAATTTAAATTCACAGATTTGCTTACACTAAAAAGAAAAACTTTTCCATATAGGCAATGCCCAGATGATCTAATTCCTTGCTTCTGTCCCTTCCATATATACTGTTTTGTTTGTTCTTTTCAAAGCAATACTATAATGATTTCTTAACATTAGTTATACCATTAAGGTTCTATTTTGAACATGCTAAAAACTACTGTAAAAACATATATACCTTGTACCTTGAACATTTAAGCACTC
Organism: Lepidochelys olivacea; assembly: GCF_965140295.1. Classification (NCBI taxonomy): domain Eukaryota; kingdom Metazoa; phylum Chordata; order Testudines; family Cheloniidae; genus Lepidochelys; species Lepidochelys olivacea. The sequence continues at coordinate 64,952,494 of NC_140416.1, read as the reverse complement.
CACTATTCAGCAAGGAAAATAAGTAAAACTAAACTATTACTTTCTTCTACTTACCTAACAGCAGGTCCTCAGGTGGAGACACTTTCAGCATGAAATGGAAAAACAAAGCAGCACAACGAAGGTAAGGTGTGATCCCTTTCTTAACACAGTCCCACAGATGCCAGCCTGGAACATCATGGCTAAAGCAGCTATAACACACACATCAGAAATATCTGTAAAAGCTCAGCACGCATACCCTCCTGGGTCATAACTATACTGAACGTTTTTGGCAATTTTCAAAACAAGGTAATCACCATGTTGAACAGTTCTGGATGTTGTTCTATGGCTAGTGCTCCCACTAGGGATGTAAAATGTTAACCGGTTAACAGATTAACCGATAAGCATCAGTCTTATCAGTAAGATATTCTGTTTAACATTTAAACTCTGGCTGTGGAACTCTGGTGCTGACCCGCCCCCAAAGTCCCAGCTGCTGGACCCGCTGGCAGGGGGCTGACAGCCAGGACCCATGGTGAGCAGAGTCTCCGGGCAGTTAGGGCTGCAGCCAGGATCCTGGGCATGTAGGGCGGCAGCGGAGCCTAACGGTTAAACTTTTAACCAGTAAAATTTTAACTGTTAACCCTGGTGGAGCTGCAGTAGCGTTAGCGCAACAATAGGAAATTGCCTGAAATCCTCAGTCAGACACAGCCCCCAAGACCTAGTTTCTAATTTCATGAGTGTTAAATTTGTTTAGAACATCTTTGTTATTCTTCACGTACTTGCTATTGTTTCTCCAAATGCGTTTTCAGTTTTATTAAGAACAAGCAGATGTCCATCTCTAAACTGGCTCAAGATGGTTTCATTTAGTTTCCTCACTTTGTTTTTCTGGGACCTAGGAGGATGTTGGCAGCTCCAAAGCATGTCCTATACAGCAATTAAATCATATAGTTTTCCTTTTCTTACAGAAAGCCAATGATGTTTGTTTTTTGCAAAATTGAATCGGCTTTCATATGCAGACACTTAACTTTTTGAAATTCTGTCAAAAACCCCTCAAATTTTCTTAGAGAGAGTTGGGAATAAGTATGAAGAAATCAATACCTTAAACAATTACGGGGAGTCACAACTGACAATACAATTGTAGTAGACATGGAGACAAAAATGGAAAGGCTACTGATATCATGTGTGATGGAAAAGATGGATTATAATCAGCACTACTAACATTCTTGCAATGTAGGTTATCAAAATTTAGTCTGGATACACCACAATCCATTTTAAATGTATACAATGCCCATATTTTCTGGAGAAAAACACACTTCACATTCAGACAGAAGATCTAGATCTTTTCCAATTTTTAGGAGTGTGGGAGACACTGCTGACGCAGCACATGGATTCCTGGTCTAACCCCCTATAAAGTATGTCTAACCTTTTTTCTTTTGTATTTCTCAGGTGAATCTCCATGTATTTTTCAATGCATCTTATAAAACATTTATTGTTACAACTGAAGTGTTACTTACCCACTTGTGTACTGGCAAACTTCTCTACAGAAAGACTCAGCAGTATGAGTCTCCTCACTATTATCTTGTGATTGAGCAGTGGGGGATTCTGTGCACAAAAACATTAACCTGGTTGTAAATGCACTTGGAGATTTCTTTTCTATATACATAGAATCAATCTCCATTACTTTAAACTTTTTATAGACAAGTTACAAAAAAAATTAACATTTCATTTTATTGGATCATTTCCTATTTGTGCCCAACCCAACAAACAAGACTATCCCCCCACAAAACTGCATGATGTAAATGTGGGGATTGCTCATCCTCATTACAGAACTGCTTCCTCCCCTTTATTTTTTGACATTACTCCCTTACATTAGTAACTACATATCTTCTTCTTCTATGATACGACATTAAATGGGGGTGGGGTTTCTTGGGAAACATAACGAGAGGCATCCTGTGAGGCTTTTGTTAGTACTGTTCCATAGCAGTGAGTAGTGTAACTCCCATCCTAATCAGATTATCAAGTACCATATTTCACCTCTAAATTCACAGGCTGCCACTGTGCCAGAAAACCAGAGTCCCCAAGTCCCTTCTAAACCTTTAGCTCTGAGTGGTCTGTACTTTGTCAATGCTTTGTTTTTTCTAGAGAGCAAAAGTATGTGGAAAGCTACTAGTCTTGTATGGCTGCCTCAGTTAGTTACAGGTATATAAATGGCACAAAAGTGATGCATAAACAGAGCTAGGCAAGTGAAAAAAGACTCCCATTTTGGTTTTTTAAGGAAACAGTTAACACTGAATGTTTATTATTATGATGAAGCTCTTACAACTAGAAGGCGTTAACAGTTTTCCACTAAAATGTTTACAAAGTCATTTTGCAAAAACTGGATAAAAATCCCTGGAAAATCTAAAGGTGGAAGTACCCTTACCTGTTGCAGAAGTCAGAAGGATCTGTGTTATGTGTGCCATAGTGATCAAATGGAAGAGGTAGAGGTGATTATAGGCAGAGCTAACAGATGAAGGTTGCAAGTCTACAGTATCCTCCCAATATAAAGATGGGAATGATAACACAGCACCTACCTAGAGTAGAAAAAGACAAAACAACCAGAAGTACTGGTGAAATACCAGACTCTGTAGTAGTAGTTTCAGGGGTAAACAAACACCACAAACCTGATAACAAGAAAATAAGTTATCACCTAGGCTTATTCATTAATCCTCTAATGGTGGTATAGTTATTTAGCACTAACCTGTAACATCTGAGACCATGTTTTCAGTTAAATTAGTTTGATGATCTTTTTAGCTCTAAGTCACAAACAAAGTCCACTCACGAGGTGACACAAAAATACCTATTAATTGATTACAAAGAGCAGCAATTGCATGTAGATCTTGTGGCAAATTGCCGGCACTACTTTGATGGGTCTCACGCTTTCTCTTCTTGGGGAGGGTTCAGGGCACCATTTCTCGCCCCTGAACTGGGGTATTAACTGCCCCACTAGTGTCCTAGAGGAGGGGAGTGGAGAGGGAGGGACCCAGGCCCGCCCTCTACTCCGAGTCCGAGCCCAGGGGCCCTAGGGATAGCGGTAAACTGCTTCAACTAGCGGTTCTTCCCCTGGGCTACTTCCCTCTCCTCTGCCCTTCAGCTTGTGGGGCTTCCTGCCCTACCTCTGCACAAACCAGGTGTCCATTTACCTAGGGTCTTGGTCTTCTTAGCCCACTGGAGCACTTCTCCAAACTCTCCTCTGCTTCCCTCCAAAGTGCTCTCTGCTTCGACTCCTCCAAACTGCTTTCTGCTCCAACACCAATCCACTCTGCTTCAACTCCTCCCCTTGTCTGATTGAAGCAGGGGGGTTTTATCAGGTGACTGGTTCAGGTGCTTTAATTAATCTTAGAAAACTTTCTTCCCTCTACAGGGAATAAGGCTCCCTTCTAACACTCTCCTGCTGCCCTCTGGCCATGCTGTATCACAATCTAAAATGGTATTCACAATCTAAAGTGGTATTCACAGATAATGCATCAGAGGCAAGACACTTAATTGCAAAAACAAACTGAACATGCTTACCAAAATGTGAAACATATCTACATCTAGAATGGATGGCGTGTCTTCCATTTTTAAGTTTGGCAGAAGAACTACAAGAACAAAAGTTCATTACACATTTGATTAAAAATGTTAATTGTTTTTTTCATTGGAATTACAATGGCAGGTTGAGAGGCCATTTTTTATAGAACCTCTACCATCCTAATGGGCTCTGACTAGTCAGCTACAAAAGCAATAAAAACCTCCTCATACCCACTCAATATGGGCACATTTTCTGAACTGTGTAACTATCAACCTTTCATAAGTGTAGTATCTGAGCACCTCAAACTTTAATGAATTTATTGTCACAATTGTGAGATGAAATGGTATTATCTCCAGTTTACAGATGGGGAAAGGAGACACACAAGAGACTCGGTGATAGGAAGTCTGGCTAGCAGGGAATTGAACTCAGGTTTCCAGAGTTCCAGATTAGAACTGTAACCACTAGAACATCCTTCTTCTCTATGCTATATTATTGGTGTTTGCCATTTCCTAAGGAAAGTTTACACAAACATTACTTAAAATCACTGCAGGGACTGGCTAGAAGGAGGTGGAGAAGAATGTGTTACCTGCTAGGAGACGAATCAGATGTTTCTGAATCAGGCTTTGCGGTGATGTAGTCCTCTGAGCAACTGCAAACTGCACTAATGCTTTAAGGCCACTGTGCTAGAGCACAAGAAGAGAATGTGGGACAGGGGAAAGGGAAATAAATAATTATTGAATCATGATAGTGCTAGAATACCTCCCCCTTCAAGTCCAGTATAACTGAAGAAGTATAAATGAATCAAGTATGAACTTCTATGCAAGAGTTAGGGATGTATGCTACATCAAGACCCATTTTTTGGTTATCAGTCCATGTGGAAAGCACAAATATTTAAAAACTCCAGAGATCATGACAGAGAATTTCTTTAGACATTACTACTGTATTTGATGCCAGCAATTCCAAATGTCCAGTGTTTATTAACATTAATTGCTTCTTAGATTATCCATACCTGCCTATTTTGCAGAGATCCAAATAAAGGTTTGCCCTCATCTTCTAGAAGGTTTTCTTAAAATTAAAACAGAGAAAGTAAGCGGTAAGTCATGGGCTCTTAAAGCAGCTACAGTAGTCTGCATATCTGGTCTTCACATATTCCATCCACTTATGCTAGTCCAATATCAACCTGTTCCCAGTTACAGGGCTGCTGTTAAAAGGCAGCATTACTCTGACAAGCAACTCTGTAAAATTGCTATTGTGAGGTTCCATGTTTATTGTCTCTCCATGATTTCCACATAAATGTGCTTAGTTTAAAAGTAAAACTAGTTAAAAAAATAAACACAAAATACCACACATCTTTCAGACCTTGCAAACTTAACAATTCAGATATTTCTTCTTTTTCAAGTGGTTGCACACATGTTTCGTTTCAGGTGACTCACAAGCAGTACCATTAGGAGATGGGGCTTGGGGTATATTTAAACAGTGACTGCAATATTGCTTACCTAAAGTTTGCATCAGATCTTGAAGTAGTTATGATTATATAATAATGAGTGAAGTTATGCATGAAGGACCAAGTAGCAGCCCTATAACTATCCAGTATGGGGACTTAGCTTAGAAAAGCTACCAAAGTAGTTTGAGCTCTTGTTGAGCTGGCCTATAGTCTGTGGAGAAGGGCTGTTTGCCTCCCCATACACCGTTATAATACAGAAAATAATCCATCTGGAAACTGTCTGTGGTGAAACTTCTTGCTCTCTCATTCTTTCAGCATACGAAACAATGAGCCGAGGAGACAGCCTGAAAGACTTGATCCTGTTCAGATAGAAGGCCAATGCTCACCTTACGTTCAATGTATGCAGATAATCTTCACCCCTATTTGAAAGCGGCTTGGAGAGCAGGCCTGGAAGAGGAGGCACAAGGTATAGAATCTGAATTGAGAGACTCTGAAGATCCAAGAACCAACACTATCTTGAACATGCTGGTGCAGTGAGAACTGATCTTGTTTCAATTTGAGGACAACTTGTGGGATAAGTGGAATGAGGGGAAATGCATAAGTCAGACTCGATCCCCATCTCAGAAGAAAGATACCGGTCAGTAAGCATGGATTGTGACCCACTTGGGAGCAGAATTGATGGCATTTCTTGTTGTCTTTTGTTGCAAATACGATGCCTGCTGGAATACCTCCAACTTGGAAGATGGTCCTGAATACACTGCTCTTGAGGGACCACTCCTGATTCTAGGAGAATCTCCTGTTGAGGTGATCGGCCAACTGATTCTAGGAAGCAGTTATGCAAGTGGCAATGGGAGTAATGGCTTCCTGGATGCGAATGTCCTACAGATTCATAGCTTCTTGACAAAGATGATTGGATTATGCTCCTCCCTATCTGTTTAGGTAGTACACCGCAGTTGTACTGTTGGTATCTGGACCAACAAGTCCTTGATGTGAGAAAGAAAAACACAGCAAAGCTTTGTGAACTGCCTGGAGCTCAGGTACAGGGATATGAAGAGTCAATTTGTGCTCTGTTCAGAATGCTTGTGTTCACAACCCTTCTAAGTGAGCATCCTAACCTATCAAGAGAGGTATTGGTGGCATAACTGTCCTGGATGGAAGTGGGAAGAAAAGGGTACACCTGGGCATAAGTTGTTCTGATACATCCACCACTCTAGGAAACCTAGGACTGCAGGAGGAATTTGGATCAACTTGTCCAAGGGAATATCTGTTCAGTTGATCCTTAGGTAAGGGAAGATGTGAATTCCCGTTCTCCTCAGTAGGCCATCATCATCACCTTGCACTTGGTGAACATAGTCACGGCTGACAACAGGCCAAAGGGAAGTACTGTATATTAATAGTGTTGGCCCTCTACTACAAACCTCAGACTTTCAGTGACTTAGCAGTACTGCCACATGCAAGTAGGTTCCCCGGAGATCAAGGGCAGAAAACCCAGTCATTGCAATCTAAGGAAGGTATGACTTATGCTAAGGAAATCATACGAAATCTTACATACATGATGTACTTGTTGAGATTTCAAGGGTCTCAGAGCCCGCTTGGACTTGGGGATCAGCAAGAATTGAGACTAACACTCTTTTCCCTAGTGCTGAAGGGGAACTTCTATGGCCCTTAGAGTGAGCAGGTGTGAACTTCTTGAAAGAGCACTGACTTGTGAGATGGGTCACTGAAAAGGGACGGGGTAGGAGGGTGGAAAAGGGGTGTGGAGAAGAATTGGATACAATATTTTAGTTTCCCAGTGCTTAGGAGAGATTTGTCCACTGTTATGGTTTCCCAAGCACTGAAGAAATGGGACAATATGTCCCCATCTGAGGGGAGGAAGGAGAGAATAGGAAGATCACTGACACCTGTATTGCTGTTCTCAAAGAAGCAGTCAAATGGGCTGCTTCCCCACAGCTGACTGAGGACAAGCTGGAGTTGGAGTGCCTCTTTCTCTCTGATTTATGCTTCCTTCTAAAAAAAATCATGCTGCCTTGGTGCGTATAAATGCTACCTATAATACTGATGCTGATATTGTTGCAGGAGTCTGTACGGATGCCTTTTGGAGGCTGCGGTATAGAACCTCCAAGAACAAAGGGTAGCACAAGAGTCTAAATGACTGTCAAGTTTCATCAGTTTTATCTGAACACAAGAACATATCAAATGGGAGGTCTTCTATGGCAGTGGTTCTCAACCTTTCCAGACTACCGTACCCTTTTCAAGAGTCTGATTTGTCTTGCATATCCCCAAGTTTCACCTCATTTAAAAACTACTTGCTTACAAAATCAGAGATAAAAAACACAGAAGTGTCACAGCACACTATTACTGAAAAATTGCCCACTTTCTCATTTTTACCATATAATTAAAAATGAATTTTAGTATAAATATTGTACTTACATTTCAGTGTATAGTATATAGAGCAGTATACACAAGTCATTGTCTGTATGACATTTTAGTTTGTATCAACTTTGCTAGTGCTTTTATGTAGCCTGTTGTAAAACGAGGCAACTAGCTAGATGAGTTGATATACTCCAGAGGAAGATCTCTGCATACCCCCAGGAGTACATGTATCCCTGTTTAAGAAGCACTACTCTACGGTTTGCTGGACGTCAGAGTCAATGGCCAGAAGAGACCACTAGATCATCTAGTCTGACCTCATATATAACACAGTCACCAAAACCACTCAGGAGTTGCACACTAAACCCAACAACATAAATGGACACTGTCCGAGGCTATGCTCAAGTTTTGTACCCAGAGATTCACAGATATCAAGGTCAGAAGGGACCATTACGATCATCTAGTCCAAACCCCTGCACAATGCAGGCCACCGAATCTCACCCACCCACTCCTGCGATAAACCTCTCACCTATGTCTGAGCTATTGAAGTCCTCAAATCATGGTTTAAAGACTTCAAGGAGCAGAGAATCCTCCAGAAAGTGACCCGTGCCCCATGCTACAGAGGAAGGAGAAAAACCTCCAGGGCCTCTTCCAGGAAAATTCCTTCCCAACCCCAAATATGGAAGAAAATTCCTTCCTGACCCCAAATATGGCGATCAGCTGAACCCTGAGCATATGGGCAAGATTCACCAGCCAGATACCCAGGAAAGAATTCTCTGTAGTAACTCAGATCCCATCCCATCTAACAACCCATCACAGGCCATTGGGCCTATTTACCATGAAATATTTAAAGATCAATTAATTGCCAAAATCGTGTTATCCCATCATACCATCTCCTCCATAAACTTATCGAGTTTAATCTTAAAGCCAGATAGGTCTTTTGCCCCCACTACCTCCCTTGGAAGACTATTCGAAAACTTCACTCCTCTGATGGTTAGAAACCTTCGTCTAATTTCAAGTCTAAACTTCCCAATGACCAGTTTATATCCATTTGTTCTTGTGTGCACATTGGTACTGAGCTTAAATAATTCCTCTCCCTCTCCAGTATTTATCCCTCTGATATATTTACAGAAAGCAATCATATTTCCCCTCAACCTTCTTTCGGTTAGGCTAAACAAGCCAAGCTCCTTGAGTCTCCTTTCATAAGACAGGTTTTCCATTCCTCGGATCATCCTAGTAGCCCTTCTCTGTACCTGTTCCAGTTTGAATTCATCCTTCTGAAACATGGGAGACCAGAACTGCACACAATATTCCAGGTGAAGTCTCACCAGTGCCTTGTATAACTGTACTAAAACCTCCTTATCTCTACTGGAAATACCTTGCCTAATGAATCCCAAGACCACATTAGCTTTTTTCCACAGCCATATCACATTGGCGGCTCATAGTCATCCTATGATCAACCAGTACTCCAAGGTCCTCCTCCTCCTCCGTTACTTCTAATTGACGCGTCCCCAGCTTAAAACTAAAATTCTTGTTATTAATCCCTAAATGCATGACCTTACACTTCTCACTATTAAATTTCATCCTATTACTATTACTCCAGTTTACAAGGTCATCCAGATCATCTTGTGTGATATCCCAGTCTCTCTCTAAATTGGCAATACGTCCCAGCTTTGTATCGTATGCAAACTTTATTAGCACACTCCCACTTTTTGTGCCGAGGTCACTAATAAAAAGGTTAAATAAGAATGGTCCCAAAACCGATCCCTGAGGAACTCCACTGGTAACCTGCCTCCAGCCTGACAGTTCACCTTTCAGTAGGACCCGCTGTAGTCTCCCTGTTAACCAATTCCTTATCCACCTTTCAATTTTCATATTGATCCCCATCTTTTCCAGTTTAACTAATAATTCCGCATGTGGCACAGTATCCAACGCCTTACTGAAATCTAGGTAAATTAGAGCCACTGCGTTTCCTTTGTCTAAAAAAATCTGTTACTTTCTCAAAGAAGGAGATCAGGTTGGTTTGGCATGATCTACCTTTTGTAAAACCATGTTGTATTTTGTCCCATTTACCGTTGACTTCAATGTCCTTAACTACTTTCTCCTTCAAAATTTTTTCCAAGACCTTGCATACTACAGATGTCAAACTAATAGGCCTGTAGTTACCCAGATCACTTTTTTCCTTTCTTAAAAATAGGAACTATGTTAGCAATTCTCCAATCATATGGTACAACCCCTGAGTTTACAAATACATTAAAAATTCTTGCTAATGGGCTTGCAATTTCATGTGCCCATTCCTTTAATATTCTTGGATGAAGATTATCTGGGCCCCCCAATTTAGTCCCATTAAGCTGAGTTTCGCTTCTACCTCAGATATGGTAATATCTACCTCCATATCCTCATTCCCATTTGTCATGCTACCATTCTCCCTAAGATCCTCATTAGCCTTATTAAAGACTGAGGCAAAGTATCTGTTTAGATATTGGGCCATGCCTAGATTAGCCTTGACCTCCACTCCATGCTCAGTGTTTAGCGGTCCCACTTCTTCTTTCTTTGTTTTCTTCTTATTTATACAGCTATAGAACCTTTTACTATTGGTTTTAATTCCCTTTGCAAAGTCCAACTCTACTTGACTTTGAGCCTCTCTCACTTGTCCCTACATGTTCTGACCTCAATAAGGTAGCTTTCTTTGCTGATCCCTCCCATCTTCCGCTCCCTGTATGCTTTCTGCTTTTTCTTAATCACCTCTCTGAGATGCTTCCTCATCCAGCTTGGTCTACAACTCCTGCCTATGAATTTTTCCCCTTTCTTGGGATGCAGGCTTCCGATAGCTTCTGCAGCTTTGACTTGAAGTAATCCCAGGCCTCTTCTGCCTTTAGATCCATGAGGCTATCCTCAGTGTTACTGCAGAGGCCATCACTCTAGAACAGTGGTTTTCAATCTCTGGTCCACCAACCCCTGGGGGTCCACAGATTGCGTCTAAGATTTACAAAGGGGTCTGCATCTCCATTTGAAATTTTTTAGGGATCCGCAAATGAAAAAAGGTTGAAAACCACTGCTCTGGAAGCGTCTACCACATCAAGTGTGGACTGGATCAATGTCTAGGTCACCATACAACCTTTTGCCTAGAAAGCCTTATATTCCTCCCTTGCATCTTCTGGTAGTCTGTCATTAAACTTGGAGATTATGTCCTAGTTTAGAAAGTTGTATTTCGCTATCAGCATCTGGAGAGAGGTGGTGAAATAAATGTTTCTCCCAAACAAATCAATTCTCTTGGTCTCTTTTTTGGGGGGAAATTAATTTACATCTCCCTTGACATGATCTCCAATTGGCAGATGTAACTACCAGGGAGTTTGGGGCAGGATAGGAATAAAAGTACTCAAAGCCTTGCATGGATAAATGATACCATATCCCAGTTCATTTAGCTAAGGAGGCTGGTGTGTGCCATAAGGTTTAGGAGAGCTTCATAATTTGGGAGGACTATCCTGGAGAATGTCCAAAAAGCTTGTGAATGTTCTCTCGCACAAGCTCACCTTGAGTGCCTAAAGTCAATGGCCATTCTCCTCATCAGTTCTTGATAAGGCTTAAAAATTCCTGGGAACTGGAGTCAGGGATCACTGAGTCATCAGATGATGAGAAAGATAGGATGGATCCTCTTGTAGAAGAGCTGGCTGCTCCTCCGGTGATTCCTCCTGCACCACTGGCTGCTCAGAGGGAATGGTGTCTCTGCGTGCTTCCAACTTAGGTGGTTCTGGAAGCTGCTCTGTCAAACTTTCTGGGAACCTTCCTCGCAATTGGGCAAGTGATTGAGACCTGCGGGATTTCAAAATACCCCAGCGATTCCAAAAAGGTCACTGAGGGAGAGCACATGTCATAGGTATCCAGTAGGTACCAGGCCACAACGATGTGTCCCACTCTCGGTGGTTTCAGAGTAGCAGCCGTGTTCGTCTGTATTCGCAAAAAGAAAAAGGGAGTACTTGTGGCACCTTAGAGACTAACCAATTTATTTGAGCATAAGCTTTCATGAGCTACAGCTCACTTCACTGATGCTCTCCTCTGGGAGGTGACCAAGTGCACCTAATAGGGGTTGGCAAAGTACTGGAGGATTCTGAAACAGACTTCGAGGAGCCAGAGTATCCAGTGGGCATCAGGAGGTGCAAAGCCTGATGTAGTGACTATCTGTAGCCCATTGTGAAGAGGCCAACCTCAGTACTGAGGCAGGGAAGGTAGATAGGACTGCAAAAGCGTTCTGAGGTGTTGAGGTGCCATAAATTGGTGCTGGGAAAGATCTTATAATCAGGGCCGAAGCACAGGCTATGGTCGGTATCAACTCAGCTGAACATTCAAGCATAAAGCCACAGACGCCAAGCCAGGTAGCATAACTGATACCAAGGTCAAAGACTGTACTGGTGCCAATGCTAAAGATGGTACCGGGGCAGAGACTTTGCCACATTTCTTAGCTAATACTAACACTGGCTCTGCTTGCACTGGAGCGGAAGAGCCAGATGGTCCTGGGACAGCATAAGGTGCTGCCAGTGCAGTGGACTCCTGCACCATAGGAGAGTCCAGGATGAAGAGGCAGAGCAAGTCTTTTACAGCTTCATAAACTTGCGGGGCCATTGGTACCAATAATGTTGGCGCTGAAACTGTGTCCTCACTGGTACTGTACTCAATGGCTATCCACCAGCACATGGTAACAGAGTGGTCAGGATGGTACCAATATCTTTCTGCCGCAGTACTTGAGGCGCGGGCTAATGAGCCAGTCTGAGTTCCTGAAGACCCTTCATGACCTTCCAAGTCCTTTTCTGAAGAGGAGAAGCCTTTTTTTTTTTTTTTAAACTTTGAGTGGCTCCAGTCTGTCTTATGGGTCCTCTTTGGGGAAGGTCATGGAGAAGACTGACTCCTCTTTCCCTGGAGAGAGGCGTCTGAGTCCAGGGGTCTGTCCGAGGCCACTGCAGCCACGGTAATGGACTGCATGTGTGCAGTAGGACATTCACTCAAGGGCCCTGGGGCCAAAGCAGGTCTCATCACCTGCTGCACAAGATGGGGTTTGAGGCACAAATCTCTGGAAATCTGTATTCTTTTCATCAAAGAATAGCAGATACTACACCTCTACTTCATTGAGGCACAAAATGCAGTGTGTATGTGTGTGTGTCTTGGGGGGTCACTATTCAAGATAGACATTCCACATTATGGGCAATGCTTAAAGACCCAGCAAGCACTGATGCCACCAGTGCCTTGCACCAAAAGATAACTATTAAAATAACTAAATAAAATAAAATAAAATAAAAGATGAAACCTAACTACTGGTCACTAACTGCTCATTAACTATTTACAGGTACAGTAGTGAGCTAAACTTGTTGACTATGCAGAATTAAAAACTATATGGGGAGTTCTAGCTCTGGTTACTGGTGAAGAGAAGGAACTGAGGGGATTCAGGGTGGTGGCTACTCTTATATAGCCTTCGGAGGGGCCACAAGTATGTGCAAGGCACACATGAGGCTGACACAATATCTGCAGAAAATTCTCTGGCTCCAGCATGCACTTAGCTGCGTGGAATACATGTGTGCAATCACTCATTGAAAATGCATGTTATGACTAGGTTTAAAAATAGCGTATGTCCCAAGAAACCAAGTAGACAATTTTCTTTTTACAACTGCATGGAGGCCTGCAGTAGTTTCCCTGTGGTCTACTACTGGATGTTCCCACACACAGTAATCTTCAGGGATTTATGAGACGGAGGAGAGAGAGCTTTCAGTAAGATTGTACAAATTTATACCTGCTTTGCCTGATCATCCATCTGGTTTTCTCACTTTACTCCATAGCCTGTTCTACTGCTAACACCTGTGAACAACTACCACTGCACTTTATTTCTCTGTTGACAAGTAACATGTTTCCTCCTATATGGAGTGTGTCAGCCCACAATCCTATTTTGGAGATCAGCTGAATGCAACATGCACAGTAGTTAAGAAGGCACATTAATTCTAACCCAGTTGCGGGGCTCCCAGTGCTTCACATTCAAAATGCTGTTGCTCCACTATATATCTATACAAAACTGAATTTGCATCTTGCCAGCTATGTTGAGGCAAAATGGCACATCCAACTAAATACATTTACGTGGGATTATAGCTATGCAAACAGTGCTAACAGATGAAGTGAGGTTGAAAGCTAAACAACAAATACATTAGCTAAGCAATGCAATACTTTTTATTGGTACAGATTATTTCATCTTTGTAAAAACAGATCTTCCTCCAGGGAGAAATTAGAAATCATTTTTTAAATCGCTACAAGGCACCCTCTTAGCATCTTTGCCAGAGAGCAGTTTTAAGGTAAGTCAAGTCAAGTTCACACTGCTTCTACCAATTCTGAGAAAGTTCCATTGGGACGAACACTGAGGAAGTAATGAAAAATACCACACAATTCATTCAGGGATAATTAAGGGGCATTTTTTGCAACCTTACTCAAAAACTGGTCCAATGAAGAGTCCTCGGGATTTCCCCATCATTTCAATTCAATTAGGCATCTCTGTCATCCCCACAATTTCTTTAAATTATAAAGGCAACCATCATGAAATTCTTCCTTTCGGCAAAATTGAGGTGAAGAGCACTCAACCTCATTTTTAATTCTGAGACATTTTGCTAAGGACGACGAGAGACTATACAGCTTAATGAACCCTGTTGGACAGCTGTCACATAGCACAGGTCTACACAGTAATCAGGAGGCACAACTGTAGCATGTGCACGCAATATCTGAGCTAGCTTTGATTCAGCTGGCTTACTAAAAATAGCAGTGTAGCTGTAGCAGCATGGGGGATGCTACAGGCTAGCCACCAATGTACATACACAGAGTTGTGGGCGAGACTGTACTCTGGCAGATCACCTTAGACGTTTATCATGATTGGCACTCCAGCTCTCACATTTGAATAAACCTTTATCCAAACTAAAACATCTCAATTTTAAATTAATGTAATAAGAGGAAATGTTCAGAGTCACGAGAAAGAGGAAACATCTACTTTACCTATACATTGGATAGTAAAAGCACACGTGCTCCAAGTCATCAGAGGAATGCGAGGATCAGCCTCATTGGGAGCAATTTTTAATCCAACTCTGTAAACAGTGGTGGCAAAGAAAACCAGCATCTCCTTAATACTGTTTGAGTATTTGGCTCTGTGAAGGAAAGGCAAGGTTAACTTCAGCTGGTGAACTAGTAATAGTGTTTGCAACTTAAAGGTCAGTGGCTAACAAGGTCATTAATAAGAAGACAAACGGTTCCTTGTGAAAGAACTCCTGAACACCAAGACCATTTATCTGCAGTAAGAGAAACAAGGAAGCGACTGTATCCATAAATCCATAAAACAAGTCCTAATGCATCGTGGAGAACCGGTACAGATTCTTGCACTTCGGTTTTCTCCTTGGTATACACGTGCATTGGTTTAGTGACCTCAACAAGCAAATGTTTGAGAACTGAGAAGGGTGAGAGCTAATAAGCTGGGGGCAAATTTGGGAAAATATAGGCCTCAGTATGCATGGCATACTATACCCCATATTCAGGAAAAGAGCACCAACAACTATTTTATTACAAAAAGTGATAAATTGGGGAAATGAACTTACACTGTGGGGAAAGAGAAACTTAATTGTCACATTGAAAACATATCTCCTCTCATCCATCTCTCATAAAGGACTAGCAATGGGAGACAGTATTTCAAACCTAAAATTAAATTGAATAATTCTGCAGTTTTGCTAAAAGAAAGGAGCTCCTTAAAGTTCGTACCTGCTTATTCCTTAAAAGGGACAACTCTGATCAGAAAAGTGACTATGCAAAACCAGCACATTCTTAAAGAACAGATCTGCTTTGTGTGTGTTCGAAGTATAAGTGCCAATTCCTGCTCAACTAACACAGCTATGACACAATGAACTGGACTCTACTCTGGCTCACACATCAATATCAGAATGTTTAACTAAGTTCCAAACAGAATATTTCTTCCTGAAGATGATGCCTGAGCCGGACAAAGAACCCAATTTAGCTTTTTGACCAGAATACATTTGCTGCAGCAGCAATTGGGGAAAAAAGCTTTTATTTGTGCTTGAAGCAATTCTGATATGGAACAACATAACAGAAGTAAAGAGCTACCGATGCAATTTTTTACATTTTTCAGAGTATAACCACACTAAGCATGGATAGCAGAGAACACAAGGGGTGAAGAACTACCACCCTATTCAGCATGCTGTGGGCAGTAGAAGTACAGTGGGCAGGTTAGCTGGAGCAGTATCTGGAGGAGACGGAAAAGACCAAGGCATACTGTAAAGAGATCCAAAGCCAAAGGATCTGTCTATTCAATCTCTCTATCCCAAGGGGCAATTTTCTTTTCCGTACAATATTAGACATCCCAATCTTATTCCCCACAGTAAATCTGTAACAAACAACTTTATCAATGAAGTACTTTAAAAACATTAATTCTTACAAAACAGAGAAACATGATGCCTGAGGAAACTAAGGCACAGAGTGGTTAAATGCACATGGAGTCAGCGGCAAAGCTGCAGTTACAAGTCAGGAAGTTCTTGGCTCCCAGTTCTGTGCTCAGAACAAACGCACATCTTTTTTTAATAAAAAGATTGAAGGCAAGTTCCAAAATCTTGAGACACATCTAAATCATTTTAAAAAACACAGAACATAGAACTTTCAGATTCCTCCAGCAAAATACAAACTATTGGCAACACTTACGAAGGCTGAACTCCAAAACTAAGGATGGAATGGAATTCTGAAGTAAAGTCTCCCATTCCTTTGCTGATTAAAGATGGAGTATTTTGCTTCTCTCCTTCCAGAAAAAAAAATTAGATCACATTAAACACAACTGCGGTAACATACACAGACTTCCTTTTTCTTTTAAATTGCTTTTGAAATTGTAACAGACCACTGCTTTCTCACCAGCTAATCTGTGTTCTAATCCACCTCCCTAAATAGCATTTTCTTCTGTTCTCAGAAATTTGAGACACAAAAGCAGTGCTTGGCTGGTAAGCAGACAGTGAGAGAAACAGCCAAAGAGAATTTTCCTGCTAAGTATGAATCCCTGGAATGTGTCAATATTCTATAACTAAGCATATTGATGCTTTCCTGCAATATTAATAGATAGATTTATTTTTGGCCTTTTATTTTAAAATTCCCTTCTTCATTTTTATATAATTCTCAATGAAATATTTTAATCCAAAAAAGCCTAATAGGGTCTTTGGGCTGTGTTCCTGCTGATCCTGCCAAGTGCACGTTTTACGGTCTTCCAAGGGGTCAGGGAAAGGAGTTATTAAATTCCTGGAAATGTCATGAGCATAAATATCTGGAAATAAATGGAAACGTACCTCACACTGCAAGAGAGTAACCCAAAGATGCCCTTCATTGGAGTGCTGCTTTTAAAGACCTAGACCATCATCTCCTTGAATGTTTTTGAGATAGCTAGCAGGCATCCATGACTACAGCTAATAGCACAGTATTGGTGCTCTCTTCTTATGCTTCAGTTAACTAATGCGGACACATGGCTGTGTCAAAAAAGGTCACTGATTTAAGGGTACTTTGAAAAAGTACCCCCATAAGAAATGAATGTATCTAAAAACAGTTTGTTGTATATTACTGACAACTTATGCATGACAGTTGCACAATAAGACTGACAGAAGTGTTGTTCAGATTAGCACCGCCTAGAAAATTAACTGAAAATGATCGGGTTTTTTTTGGCTGAATAATGACATTTTTCCCTTAAAAAGTAATCAGCCACTTTAATAAACTTGTTCAAAGATTTAATGTAGTTGCTCATTTATTTAGAGCTATTTTTAAAGCTTAAGGGTAAAGTTCTCAAAAGTATGAAATGACTTAGGAACCTAAATCCCCTGTAAGATTCCTGGTTTATACCAGAAAATTAAAATGGCTTGACTGTGTTGCTCAGGGATACAAAAAATCCACACCTCTGAAAGAGGTAGGTAAACTGACGTAATCTCCAATGTAGACAGCGTTAGTTTGACCACAGAATTCCATCTAACTACCTACCACCTCTCAGGGAGGTGGACTACTTACACCCATGAGAGAACTCCCCCTATCAGTGTAGGTAACGTCTACTCTGAAGCACTATAGCAGGGCATCTGCGGCAGTGCAGCTGTAGCATTTCAAGTGTAGACAAGCCCTTGGGCTCCTATATCACTTAAGCACTTTTGAAAATTTTTCCCTGGATCACCATTTTTTGGAACAGAGGCCTTCAGAGACAAGAAGAGAGCGTACAATGTGTTTGAATCCTCCATTCACAAAGGAAAAGTATACAAATACTTTAAATTTCTTATGTATTTCCTTATAGTGAGACTACATGACTGAAGAATCACGCAGCAAACTCTGTACGTAAAACACCAGCTGATTGTTCTAGAATCAGAATACTTTCTGTTCTAAATAAAAAGATTCGAATTTTCTTACTATAATGAAAAATTCAAAGGGTATTTTTCTGGAAATGATCTTCGTGTAAAGTACAAAAGCTAAGATAACAAACCTTTAGTGTTTTTCAGACTGTACCCCAATATCCTGGCCATGACAATCTCCAACCACCTAGCCAGGGACAGAACTTGAGCTACTGCCTCTGCATCCTCACTGAGAATAGAAATAAAAAGCAGTGCTTATGTTAAAACATAGGTAAACAGTGACCTGATGACCTGAAGCCTAATCTTTGAAAAACATATAGTACATCTCTGTGAAAAAGAACAAGTTCACAGTTAGCATTTACACAAGTATTTAGATACCCTAAGCAAACATTAACTAAACTTTAGAATTTGTATTAAGTACTAGAAATACTTTCTCATTGGTAAGAAACCTAAGTGGTCCATGGTATTAGAAATTTTTTCCAAGAATAGATTTTGGATTCCAGGACAGACAACAGGGTGGGTGATCAATAAGGATTTAAATAGCCCTATATAGCAGTTGGAAAGATTATTCAAAATTTTCCATCAGAGGTTGACTCCCCTACAAGCACTAGACAGCTTTTATTCTTAGAATCATGAAATAAGACTGTCCCTGGAGTTCACCTGTTTATCTTCTGAGTCTGCAAAGGAATAATGGGAATCACAGTGTTGCACAGAGACTTGCAGAGCGGGCAAAGGTATTCTCCATTCTCCAAGTCAAAAATCTGTTCAACATGAAGACGCTGTCGAGAATTCAGTTGCATGGCTTCAAAGTACCTACAACATTGAAAAGAAAAATCATCTAGCAAGGAAAATGGCCTCTGTGCAACACAGAAATAAGAATTCAAATGGCAAAATGGTATATCTGGTGTGTACTTTTCTATGCCAACAACCAGACTCCTCTTCTGCTACACAACTAATACATAGATGTTGCACATGCTTGGACACCAAAACAAAATTAAATCTTTGAACAGATATGTGAACCAGGTAATTTCAGAGCACTTTCCAGGCAAGAACAGCAGAGAGATTTCCCTACTTTTAACCTCCATATAAGTGTGTATTTTATTTAATATATTTACACTCAAGCAATACTGAAATTTGCTACCTACCCGCCCCCAACATTTTAAACTAATGTTACATCCTAAAGCACCTCAAGCATACACACATTATATTCCTAGATTATAAATTTAAAGTTAAGCCACAGCAAAGGTAAATACATAAATATCCTATAAATGCTATTTTAACAACAGCTAATAGCATTTCATGGATGAATGTCCATAAGTGACTAATCTGTTGTGAGGATCCAGTCTCACCACCAGATATAAAAATATATCCTTGTTTTTGCTGAAGTAAAATGGAAGGGGATAATTTACATTTCAAAGACATCCTTACAGAAAATTCACCTTGGATACATAGAACTGTGGTATAAGTAAATTTAAAAACAAAAAACCACAATGAAACCCACATTAAATATGTGGTCAAAGGAAAGAAAATCAGTTTAATTGAGATAGTTTTCCCAATAAAAGGTGGGAGCAGATTACTTTTCAATATGTATGGGAATACTTTGAGACAGTCTATTAAAATAGGAGTTGGTGTAATAAGAGTGATCTTTTCCAGGTTTCATTGTTAATTTTCCCTATCCATGCAGTAAGCACGCAGATTTCACCCAAGGTCTCGATGGCCTGGATACCTCCATTAGTAGAGAAGAAACCCAATTTTCAAATCTGTTTGCTCAAAGTTGAGCATCTAAAATCAGCACATATGTGAAAACCAGACACACAAGCAGCTTATATACGTATTTGTCTGTCTAACTTTAGGTCTAAATTTAAACTAAAATCTTCTAATTAAATGATAATATTTTAAGAGCAATGAAGGAAAAGGCAAGCAAATCTAACAAAAGAAAGATGACAAAGATATCTGAAAAAATGGTCTACACATACAAAATGTTTATGAAACTCTACAAAAATCAAAACACGTTTTATATTTCCAAATTATACAATATAACAGGCAGAAGAGCTGCAATAAATGTAAAATAGAAGTTACATAGGTATTCCATTCATTCCAAACAGTCTGTTAGACAAAGTATGTTTTGCAGTATTTTGTCTGCTGTGTGTGTATATATTTTCCTTTAAAATGTAAGTGGCAGGCATTCTTTTGAGTAAAACTGAAACATTAACATATCAGTTATGTAATGAACAAAAGATTATACTCAAACCTTCTGCAAAATCTAGTATAAGAGAAGAGAGTCTTCTGTCCATTTCTTTTAATCCTATCTACTCACAGAGTAAGTTAGATTTTTCTTTACAAGGGCATGGAAACCGGGTTTCAATGTAGTTCTATTTAGATGTATGTGGATAGGATCTACCAAGAGTAGAAGTCATTCATGTAGAATACTCAAGAAACATTTTTCTGTATGATTTTTAGGGTGCTTATTTGTTTTATGTTGATATTTACCATAAAAACATATGTTAAAAATAGATAATAAGCACTGAAAGTATAACTAGACTATAGCCAACTGACACATACAAATATAAAAATCAAAAAGCCTCCAAGATAGTGTCTGTATCATGTGATATCACAAAGTAACTTATAATAGGTTGATCCTGCTCTTCATATCTTTCTGATATCTCACTGTGAAGAAATGTCTAACTTTACTTTTCACAGCTTAAACCAATCTAAGGCTTTTTGTCAATATTTATTTGTCTCTCTTTCTAACCAACATGTCACTCATTGTGATATAAAAGCACTAGTAGACAAAAAGCCCTTCGTAGTCAAGTCCTTAAGTATTTCTGTCCAGAGGCAATTGCAGTCACTTGACAGTTATGATTGGTTGGGGAAGGCCTGCTTTGGTCCTTAAGTGTAGTCAGCCCTGGTCTAGTGACATGCATACATGGTCGAAGATCATTCACTGCGTAACTCTCTCCTGGACGTTTATCAGTGTCCCTTGTTGCATACCGTAAGGGCATGATGCAGGTCCCATCTATGAGAGGTGGCTTCTTGCTCTTGACCAGTTTTACCCCACTTAGACTATTCTTTAGGCCAATGGAAACTTGGCTCCTTTTGGTACTGCCTTCTGTTGATTTTTGATATGGCTCTTGTACCAGATTTCTTTGATTTTTCTCTGGTTGAGTACTTGGACTGGCTTACTTCTTATTTGAACTTCAATATTTTGTATTGCTGTGTTGATATACTCTTAGATACTTAAGACACCAATCTGAGATTGTTGGTATACTCTTAGATACTTAAGACACCAATCTGAGATAAAACATGAAACAGTATTGCAAAGATATCCTCTTACTTCTGCCAGCAGGCTGCATGCATTACATGACCACAGCTTCCTGTATGGGTTCCACATGACAAATCTGGATCCATGAAAAGAGGATCTAATGTATCTGGAAAGATTGGGGGGGGGGGGGGGGGGGCGGCAAAAAAAATTAAAAGAATATTAGTACACATTTGGTCAATTCAGACAAAAACCCCTTTAAGTTTTCATTTATCCACAGTAAGCACATTCAATTTAGAAATCTGATTTTGCAAACTTCTTCACAACAATGCCCTGACAGGGGAGCACAAGCATAACTATGCTGCTACAGTTCCACCCCTTGTTCTATCCAGTCCTAGCTTAATGTGAAATTACCAAAGGAAAAAAAAAAAGAAATCTGAAATCAATGGTCAGTCAATAAATGAAATCCTTCTCTGTTGAATTATCTTTTGGAAAAAGGCATCAGTGTGTTCAATCACTTTATCTGCCAGGGATTTCAGCTGTACTCTCTTTGCTCCAGTATCTGGTGATGGAGGTGATTTGCTGACTGAGGTCAGCAACAGAAGATTCTCCTAATGATCACCTACACTTTCAACAGTAGGTGACTACCAAGCAGTTGGGCCAGTGGAAGGTTCAGAGTTCATTGGCATGCTGACTGCAGCACCACTCAGCCGAAACCCGCATTTGTCGCTGGCTTGTTGGGTGATGGTGTAATGCAGTGGTTTACAACCAGGGTTCCAGGGCACCCTAGGGGGCCTAGAGCAGGTTTCAGGGGGTCCGCCAAGCAGGGCCAGCATTAGACTGAAAAAAGAGCCACCGTGCCCTAACAACCATGTAAAAGAAGCCGTGTGAGATAAAAAGGCATCTTTTAAAAAGTGGAAGTCAAATCCTAGTGAGGTAAATAGAAAGGAGCATAAACACTGCCAAATTAAATGTAAAAATGTAATAAGAAAAGCCAAAAAGGAGTTTGAAGAACAGCTAGCCAAAAACTCAAAAGGTAATAAGAAAATGTTTTTTTAAGTACATCAGAAGCAGGAAGCTTGCTAAACAAGCAACCAGTGGAGCCCCTGGTGAATCGAGATACAAAAGGAGCACTTAAAGATAATAAAGTCATCGCAGAGAAACTAAATGAATTCTTTGCTTCAGTCTTCACAGCTGAGGATGTTAGTGAGATTCCCAAACCTGAACCGTCTTTTGTAGGTGACAATCTGAGGAATTGTCACAGATTGAAGTGACACTAGAGGTGGTTTTGGAATTAATTGAGCAACTTAACAGTAACAAGTCACCGGGACCAGATGGCACTCACCCAGGAATTCTGAAAGAGTTCTGCAGTTTCACATTGAGTTATTAACTATGGTTTGTAACCTGTCCTTTAAATCAGCTACTGTACCCATGACTGGAAGATAGCTATTGTAACGCCAATATTTAAGAAGGGCTCTAGAGGTGATTGTGGCAATGACAGACCGGTAAGTCTAACATCAGTACCAGGCAAATTAGCTGAAACAATAGTAAAGAATAAAATTGTCAGACACATAGAAAAGCATAAATTGTTGCTCAAAAGTCAACATGGTTTCTGTAAAGGGAGATCATGTCTTACTAATCTATTAGAGTTCTTTGAGAGGGTCAACAAAACATGTGGACAAGGGGATCCAGTGGACATAGTGTACTTAGATTTCCAGAAAGCTTTTGACAAGGTCCCTCACCAAAGGCTCTTACGTAAATTAAGTCGTCATGGGATAAGAGGGAAAATCCTTTCATGGACCGAGAACTGGTTAAAAGACGGGGAACAAAGGGTAGGAATAAATGGTAAATTTTCAGAATGGAGAGGGGTAACTAGTGGTCTTCCCCAAGGGTCAGTCCTAGGACCAATCCTATTCAACCTATTCATAAATGATCCGGAGAAAGGGGTAAACAGTGAGGTGGCAAAGTTTGCAGACGACACTAAACTGCTCAAGATAGTTAAGACAAAAGCAAACTGTGAAGAACTTCAAAAAGATCTCACAAAACTAAGTGACTGAGCAACAAAATGGCAAATGAAATTGAATGTGGATAAATGTAAAGTAATACACACTGGAAAAAATAACCCCAATTATACATACAATATGATGGGGGCTAACTTAGCTACAACTAATCAGGAGAAAGATCTTGGAGTCATCGTGCATCATTCTCTGAGGATGTCTATGCAGTGTGCAGCGGCAGTAAAAAAAGCAAATGGGATGTTAGGGATCATTAAAAAAGGGATAGAGACTAGGACAGAGAATACCTCATTGCCCTTATATAAATCCATGGTACACCCACATCTTGAATACTGCGTACAGATGTGGTCCCCTCATCTCAAAAAAGATATACTGGCATTAGAAAAGGTTCAGAAAAGGGCAACTAAAATGATTAGGGGTTTGGAACGGGTTCCATATGAGGAGAGATTAAAGAGGCTAAGACTTTTCAGCTTGGAAAAGAGGAGACTAAGGGGGGATATGATAGAGGTATATAAAATCATGAGTGGTGTGGAGAAAGTGAATAAGGAAAAGTTATTTACTTGTTCCCATAATATAAGAACTGGGGGCCACCAAATGAAATTAATGGGTAGCAGGTTTAAAACAAATAAAAGGAAGTTTTTCTTCACTCAGCACAGTCAACCTGTGGAACTCCTTGCCTGAGGAGGTTGTGAAGGCTAGGACCATAACAGGGTTTAAAAGAGAACTGGATAAATTCATGGAGGTTGAGTCCATTAATGGCTATTAGTCAGGAGGGGTAAGGAATGGCATCCCTAGCCTCTGTTTGTCAGAGGGTGGAGACGGATGGCAAGACAGAGATCACTAGATCATTACCTGTTAGGTTCACTCCCTCTGGGGCACCTGGTATTGGCCACTGTCGGTAGACAGAATACTGGGCTGGATGGACCTTTGGTCTGACCCAGTATGGCCATTCTTTTGTTAGACTCAGTTGGGCCCAAGGCAGACAGCCGGAGCCCCACTGCATGAAGCTGAAACCCAGGGCCCTGAGCCGCACAACCCAGGGCTAAAGCCAAAGCCTGTGCAATGTAGCTTTGCAGGGCCATCCTGTGGCGTGGGGCCTCACATAATTGCTCTGCTTGCTATCCCCCAATGCCAGCCCTGGTCTTTATGCAGAAAACCAGTTATTGTTGCACAAGTGGGCTGTGGAGATTTTATAGCATGTTAGGTTGGCCTCAGAAAGAAAAAGGTTGAAAAACCCTGGTGTAATGGGACGCAAAAGTGTGGACTGACTACCACGTTGCTGCCCTACAGATGTCCTGAATGGGAACTTGCACCACAAACACCTCCGATGATGCCTGAGCTCTTGTAAAATAGTCTGTCAGGGGAGGAGCCGTGACCTTCCCAAGGTCGTAGTATGTGCGGATACAGGAAGTGATCTGCAATGAGATTTTCCGGGCCAAGACTGGACAGTCTTTCATTCTGTCTGCAATGGCTACGAAGAGCTGAGTGGATTTCGGAAAGGGTTTAGTCTTTTCTGTGTAAAATGCTAGCACATGCTTGTAGTCTCTGTTCCTCCCTGTTAGCATGTGGTTTCGAGTAGAAGACTTGTAGGAAGATATCCTGGTTACTATGGAATTGTGAGATCAATTTTGGCAGGAAGGTCGGGTGTGCATCTTGTTCTTGAAGACTACAGTGTATGGTAGTTCTGAAGTAAGAGCTCAGATGGCTTTCTGGAAGAACTAATGGACCAGGAAGGCCACCTTCCAGGACAGGTAGAGCAAAGAGCACCTTGCCAGCAGTTTGAATGGGGTACCTGTTAGCCTTGCCAGCAGCAAGTTGAGGTCCCAGGGAGGGAGTGGGTTGTGTACCTGGGGGTATAGCTGTTTCAACCCTTAAGAAAACGACCACAGATTGGGTTCAAGAAGATCAACCAGCCATTCACCCACAGGTGAAAGGCCAAGATTGCAGCTAGGTAAAACCTAATACATGGTACTGTTAAGTCTGGTTTCAGAGTAGCAGCTGTGTAAGTCTGTATTCGAAAAAAGAAAAGGAGTACTTGTGGCACCTTAGAGACTAACAAATTTATTTGAGCATAAGCTTTCGTGAGCTACAGCTCACTTCATTGGATGCATTCAGTGGAAAATACAGTGGGGAGATTTATATACATAGAGAACATGAAACAATGGGTGTTACCATACACACTGTAACAAGAGAATGATCACTTAAGGTGAGCTATTACCAGCAGGAGAGGGCGGGGGGGGGGGGCGGAACCTTCTGTAGTGATAATCAAGGTGGGCCATTTCCAGCAGTTGACAAGAACGTCTGAGGAACAGTGGGGTGTGGAGGGGGGGAATAAACATAGGGAAATAGTTTTACTTTGTGTAATGACACATCCACTCCCAGTCTCTATTCAAGCCTAAGTTAATTGTATCCAGTTTGCAAATTAATTCCAATTCAGCAGCCTCTCGTTGGAGTCTGGTTTTGAAGTTTTTTTGTTGAAGAATTGCAACTTTTATATCTGTAATTGAGTGACCAAAGAGATTGAAGTGTTTTCCAACTGGTTTTTGAATGTTATAATTCTTGACGTCTGATTTGTGTCCATTTATTCTTTTACGTAGAGACTGTCCAGTTTGACCAATGTACATGGCAGAGGGGCATTGCAGGCACATGATGGCATATATCACATTGGTGGGTGTGCAGGTGAACGAGCCTCTGATAGTGCCCCCGATGTGATTAGGCCCTATGATGGTGTCCCCGAATAGATATGTGGACACAGTTGGCAACAGGCTTTGTTGCAAGGATAAGTTCCTGGGTTAGTGGTTCTGTTGAGTGGTGTGTGGTTGCTGGTGACTATTTGCTTCAGGTTGGGGAGCTGTCTGTAAGCAAGGACTGGCCTGTCTCCCAAGATCTGTGAGAGTGATGGGTCGTCCTTCAGGATAGGTTATAGATCCTTGATGATGTGTTGGAGAGGTTTTAGTTGGGGGCTGAAGGTGATGGCTAGTGGCATTCTGTTACTTTCTTTGTTGGGCCTGTCCTGTAGTAGGTGAAATTCCGAGTACTCTTCTGGCTCTGTCAATCTGTTTCTTCACTTCAGCAGGTGGGTATTGTAGTTGTAAGAATGCTTGATAGCTTACAGACAGCCCCCCCAACCTGAAGCAAATAGTCACCAGCAACCACACACCACACAACAGGTGCCACAAGTCTCTAAGGTGCCACATGTACTCCTTTTCTTTTTACTGTTAAGTCTGACAGTTTCAAGTGTAGTAGGTAATCCAGAATGAAAGGCAATGTTGACTGAGTACACAAAACACACTTGTGCTGACCAGATTGAGAATCTCTTCCACTTTGCCAGGTAAGTTACTCCAATGGACTGTTTCCTGCTCCCTAAAAGCACCTTACAAACAGGTCCAAAGCATGCCTGTTGTGTGGGGTTCAGCCATGAGCTTCCATGCCATGAGATGGAGACTCAAGGCTCAGATGACGTAGATGGTCAAGGTCCTGAGAGATCAGGTCTGGAAATGGGGGCAGACTGATTGCGTGTCCACAGAGATCGAGGAGGGTGGTGAACCAGTGCTGACGTGGTCAGGCCAGGGCTACCAGGATAAGGCACATCCTGCCCCTTCTGACCTTCTGCAGGGCCTTGTGTATAAGAACGATGGGAGGGAATGCATAGAAGAGATGGTCCGTCCAAGGGAGGAGAAATCTGTTTACTAGTGACCCCGTGCTGTGGCCTAGGAAGGAGCAGAACTGAAGACACTTCTTGTTGTGCACCACTGTCAACAAGTCTACCTGGAGAGTGCCCCACTTCTGGAAAATGGTGCTCAAAACATCTCGATGAATGGACCACTTGGAAAAGGATCTGCTGAGATGATCCGCTAACTCATTCTAAGACACTGGGAGGTAGGAGGCTTTGAGGTGGATTCAGTGGGCTATGCAGAATTCCCACAACCAAAGAGCTTCCTGGCACAGGGGAAAGGAGTGTGCTCTGCCCTGTCTGTTTATGTAAAACATTGCTGTCGTGTCGTCTGTAAGGATCGACATGCAGTTGCCCTCCGATTGGGGTTGGAATGCCTGGCAGGCTAGGTGCACGCCCTCAGTTCCCTCATATTGATGTGTAACAACAGCTCTTCCCTGGACCAGAGGCCCTGAGCATCCCCAATTGAACCCCTTTTACCATCACTGCTGCATCTGTAACAAGACACATTGACAGTTGGGGTCTCGAGAATGGGAGTCTAGCCACCAAAGGAAGATGAAAATCACCCATGGGGGAAGTGAGACCACCCTGTCCAGATCGTGTCGGCTTGGTGCTGAAACAGACGCTAACCAAGCCTGGAGAGATCCGAGCCATAGTCTTATGTGATGCCATATGCCCCAGAAGCTTTAAGCAGTTCCTTGCTGTGGTCATGGGGTGATTCCTCAGGCTCTCTTTGAGGACCCCTCAGAGTTCTGAACTGGTTTTCTGGAAGAAAAGCTCTGGCCTAGGTTGAGTTAAGGATCGCCCCAACAAATTATATTCTTTGAACCTGGGAAGGGTGGATTTCTGCATGTTTATTGATAGCCCCTGTCATAAAAATAAAGGGAAGGGTAACCACCTTTCTGCATACAGTGCTGTAAAATCCCTCCTGGCCAGAGGCAAAACCCTTTCACCTGTAAAGGGTTAAGAAGCTAAGATAACCTCGCTGGCACCTGACACAAAATGACCAATGAGGGGACAAGATACTTTCAAATCTGGAAGGGGGGCGGGGGTTTGACACAAAGGGTTCGTCTGTCTGTGTGATGCTTTTGCCAGGAACAGATCAGGAATGCAGCCTTACAACTCCTGTTAAATTAGTAAATAATCTAGCTAGAACATGAGTTAGATTTCCTTTTAATGGCTGGTAAAATAAGATGTGCTGGATGGAATGTATATTCCTGTTTTTGTGTCTTTTTTTAACTTAAGGCTTTGCCTAGAGGGATTCTCTATGTTTTGAACCTGATTACCCTGTAAGGTATTTACCATCCTGATTTTACAGAGGTGATTCTTATACCTTTTCTTTAATTAAAATTCTTCTTTTAACATTGTTCTTAAGATCCAAGGGTTTGGGTCTGTGTTCACCTGTACATATTGGTGAGGATTCTTATCAAGACTTCCCCAGGAAAGGGGGTGTAGGGCTTGGGGGACATTTTGGGGGAAGATGTCTCCAAGTGGGCTCTTCCTGTTCTTTGTTTAAAAAGCTTGGTGGTGGCAGCATATGGTTCAAGGACAAGGCAAAGTTTGTACCTTGGGGAAGTTTTTAACCTAAGCTGGTAAGAATAAGCTTAGGGGGTCTTTCATGAAGGTCTCCACATCTGTACCCTAAAGTTCAGAGTGGGGAAGGAACCTTGACAGCACCAGATCCTGGAAAGTTGACTGTATTAACTACACATTTGCTTCCACCTGGCCCTTGGACTGACCTTTGATCAGCCAGTAGTTGACGCAAGTGCAGACCTGAACCCCTTGTCTTCTCAAGAAGGCTGCAACAACTGTCATGTGCTTCACGAACACCTGAGTGGCCACTGACAGCCAAATGGGAGCACAGTAAATTGGTAGTGCATGTGGTTCACAACGAATCATAGGAACTGTGTGTCCCCGAAAGATCGCAATATGAAAATACGCATCCTTCAAGTTGGGGCAGCATATCAATCCCCTGGATCCAGAGAAGGGATAATGGGGGCCCAGGAGACCATGTGGAACTTCAGTTTCTTCATGAATCTGTTGAGGTTTTGCAGGTCCAGGATCTGTCTGAGATCCCTGTTGGATACTGAAATTAGGAAGTAGAACTCCTGGACCCTTAGCTCCAATGTAACCTCTTCCATGGTTCCAACCCTGAGGAGCAACCACACCACCTGGACCAGAAGTTGCTCGTGAGCAGGGTCCCTGAAGAGGGACAAGGAGGGAGAGTGGGAAGGGGGAGAACAACTGAATTGAAGGGTGTATACCAGTTCTATCATGCATAGCACCCAGTGATCTGAGGCAATGCGGGCCCATGCCCGACAGAAGTGGGATAACTGGACCACAAATATAGGGGAAACTGGATCCACACATTTGTCCTGGTATGTCGCCCTTGAGCATCCCATCAAGAGGCCTGTTAGACCACACTGTGTCTTGGCGGGGAGGCCTGGCACCGGGACAGAAGCCTCCTCTTATAGCCTCTACTCCTTCTCCTGCTATAGTCTTGTCTGCGCTGTGGCGAGTAGAAGCGGGTTGTCAGTTGGAGCTTATAGTGCTTCCGGGAGGGAGCCGGTATATGCGATTTCAGGGTGGTTCTTCTTGTCTTTCAGATTATGCAGCTTTGAGTCTATTTGCTCTGAAAAGAGCGACTTGCCTTCAAATGGAAGGTACTGCACAGTCTGCTGCAAGCCATAGGGTAACCCCGAGGACTGAAGTATATGTCCTCTCATGACCACATGACCACAGCTGAAGCCATGACCACAGCTGAAGCCATGGATCAGGCTGCAGAAACTGCCATGTCCAAAGCTGCCTGAAGGGATGCTCTTGCCACCAATCTCCCCTCTTCAACTAAGTCAGAGAACTCACCCCTGGACTCCTGCGGCAAAAGCTCCTTGAATTTTGCCATTGCAAAAGGAGTTGAAATCATAACAGCTTAGGAGCATTTGCTGGTTTGCTATCCTGAACTGGAGACTACCAGTTGACTACACCTTCCTGTCAAAAAGGTCTATTTTTTTGGCATCTTAGGCCTTGGGAGCCAACCCTTGCTGCTCCTGCTCATTTGCCACTCAAACAACTGAGCCCGGGGTGGCGGGAGACAGAAATCAGTGGACATAAATTCATACCCCTTAGGAGGAACAGAATACTTTTTCTTCATCCTCTTTGCAGTAGGTTGGAGGGATGCACGCATCTGCCAAAAGGCCTTGATGGGGTCCAAAAGGGCATAGTTCAAAGGCAGAGCCACCCACAATGGCCCTGAAGCCACTAAGATGTCCACCAAGGCATGGATACCCAGGTTCTGGGCTACCCTCCTGAGGCGCTCCCAGTGTGCCTTGTAGTCATCCTGGGAAGGTACTATACTTGTTCCCACCACTGCCTTGTCAGGAGAGGAGGAAGGGGATGCCTTTACCAGTAAGGAGCCTTCTTCCTCATCCTCTGCACCAGCTAGGTTCTGTGATGCCGGGTCTTGCACTTCAGTACAGGGCTCAGGATTGAGGACTGGTCCCTGCTCCAAGGTAGGTGATGCGAGAGCTCTTGACTCCAATGCAACCGAGTAGGACCTCCTCGAGTGTGGACCCTGGACTGGTTGAAAAACCCAGGAATTCCAGAATGGTCACTGTAGCTGCATCTGCCACTGCCCCAGTAGCCAGACTGTTGGTGGGATGCCCTCGCTCATTTCAGTCATTGGGTATCACTAAGGCTAAGATTATGTGACATCTGTGGAATCCGTGACATCCAATGATCTCTGTGACACTGGGGGCCCTGCAGCCGACCAGCTGCTGCCGACAGTGGGGGATCCCTGAGCTGCATCCCTCTTAGAGATGCCAGGACGCTTCGTACTGAAGCCGAAGTACTCAGTGCCAGGTAACGTGATTTGGTTCCAAAGGGGGACGAAGTGCTGCTTCCATAAGGAGGAATTTGAGTTTAGTGTCCCTGTCCTCCTTCATTCGAAGTCTGAGGCTCTTGCAAATCCTGCAACGCTCCTGCACATGGGCCTCCCTCAAACACTTGAGACAGCTGCAGTGTGGGTCACTAACCAGTATTGGCTTATGGCACAACACACACCGCTTGAATATTGGGGACGAAGGCATACCCCAGTGCCAGGGAAGGGCTAATCCTGCTAAGCAGAATCTGCAACTAACTGAAACTTAAACTCTAGATAAACAGCTATTTACAGATAATCAACAAAATACACTGAGAGAGGTACGTGTGGAAAAACGTAAGGACAAGCAGCAGTTCCAGCGACCGTCACGGACAGTAAGAAAGAACTGAGGGGGCAGTGGGGCCCTATATACCAGAACTATGAGGGCACGACTCCAGAGGGCACCAGAGCCAACCTGATGGATACCTCTGAGGGAAAAACTTTCCAGTGGCGATGCTTGGGGTGAGCACACACCTACACTGGAACTGATATGAGCAAGCATTTGAAGAACTACTGTACCAAATCCAAAAGCAAAGACTAATTCTTAACATACAAGAAATCACTGGCAACCATTATGAAAACTTAACAGATTCTGTTGTGTTGCAATATGCAGTCGACAGGATTTAATTTTTCACAAAAGGTGGCCTTGAATAGTACAGAAATGAATGGCAATAGAACTCCTTATGTAAGCTGGGTAGAACTTTCTGTTCGAACAAATATGCTTGTATTATAACATGAACACAAAGAAAGTAGAAAAGAATTTAAAGTAAGACCTCTGTTTGCATGTAATAGTAAATTATACCTTACAGGTACTAAAAGTCAAGTGAAGAATGTAATATAATGCACCCTGGCGTCAGACCACTGTTATACTGGTGTCAACATATACACAGGCACATACACTTTCCCCACTCATGCAGCTCTCCAAGTGGGGGGAGAAGGGAATCACTTAAAGACCTGTTCCTTTAGGTGAGCTACAGAAGAACTGAATATGCTGCTAAAGGGGAGTTAAAATATCTATCTGCAAGTGGCCTTCGGCAAGTGAAGAAGATTTGTTTCCTTCTTTCCCCAGCTACTTTGGTAACCTGGCATACTGTTACAGGAAGGATTTGAGAAAAGTTACTAGAGATGAGCTTCACTGGATACACTAGAGCCCTGGCTGGGATGATTTAATTGGGGATTGGTCCTGCTTTGAGCAGGGGGTTGGACTAGATGACCTCCTGAGGTCCCTTCCAACCCTGATATTCTATTATTCTATGAATGGCATCTTTATCTGTGATTTAACCTAAATTTTGGTATCAAGATGTGTCTGTACAGCATCTGGCAAAATGTGGTCCTTATCTATGACTAGGGTCCCTAGGCACTAGCATATTACAAATAATAAAGAAAAAACAATAGAAAAATGGATGTTTTTGGTTCATCTTTCTACACACTCCAATGTTTGGGCCGTTCTTGTTTATGTTATGTTAATAAACTTGAATGAGCAGGATTTGTACAGATGCCTGGTTGGGGTTTATAACAAGACAGGAACAGCTAATTAAAAATCAATTTCTACAGTTGGATCAATATGCAACAGAGAGAAACAGCCACTCATTTTGTATCTTCTGTGCTAGAATACACACTCTTCGGTTTAAGGAACAAAACTCAATTGCTTCAGAAAATTAATTTGGAAGGACTGTGTACTGTTTTATTTACTCAAAGTAGGAGTCATGTACACATGGAATTCATCTTTGTTTTACAAGGGAGAATGGCAGTAAATTCTCCTCCATGTCTGATTTTTAGTTTTATGGCAAGGATTTTAAGACCATCTAAAATACATGACTAAAATTCTTAACTAAACTTTCATTAAAAAAAGTAACCATTCAGTAATCTGATTAGCTGAAAGTGTTAATTAAATACAACTGAAGTGAGTTCTAAGAAGAGAACAGCAACAGCTGATATTCTTAGCTGAAGAGGTACACCTACCACCTGAGAGTTCAAGAGTTTTCCCCCTGTGCTGAGTTAAGGCAGTGGATTTCTGGACACAAGCTGATAATACCATCACAGCACTCTCCAGCCTCACTTCCTGCTCCTCCTGACATAGGATACAGGTCAGCACTTCCTTCTCAGTAACAGATGGACCTCGTTTGGGTCCCAAGGCAACTCTCGAAGACTCAATGGCCAAAGGTAAGCTGTAAGAACATCAAAAGACAAGGATCAACAAACAATTACCAGACTCCCTGTAAAGAAATAAAGATCCTCTCGAAGAGATCTAAAACTATAATTTACTGCTTATATTTAACAGTAACTTTACTGCAAAAGCCCTTACATAAATGACAGAATCACTTCAGTCACCACTGAAATACAACCATCTTTAAGACGGAATGTGGCAACTATCTATTACGGTATATTGAAATAAATTCCATTATTCCATTTATTGTTTGATGATGCCACAAGTTTACTTCCATTTTTCAGGCAACATGCAATAAGAAATAGTTAAGAGGGTGCTTCCCCGCATTTACAAGTTTGAGGATGTCTTACAGAACATGAATTCTTAAATGACAAAGCAGGCAGAAATTCCTGTATTGGTTTTTAGTCATTCATCTGTTATCTTGTTCTCTTCGTTTGATATTATCCACCCCCTTTTTCACAAATCATATATTAGGCCTGGTCTATAGTAGGACTGTTTTGTCAATATAGCTATACTGGTAATATTATAAAAGTGCTCCTGATCTGGACACAGCTTATAGTAGCAAAATTGTATTTTCACTTGCGTAGTTTATTCCAGGCCCATCTTCCCCAAGCAAAATAAGCTACATTGGCTAACACATAGTTTTGACTGTTTAATTGCATCTACTGCAAGAACTTTCCCCAGCACAGATATATCAGACATAAATCACATCTCTTCACAACCTAGACTGACAAATTTTGTAGTGCAGACTTGGAGCACACTCTCTCTTGCACATGCACAGTCACCATTGCTCTTACTCAAGTCTGACAATTCTACTCCTAGCATCAACTAGACATAGCCACTCATGAATGACAAGAGACACTTCCTATTGTGACTGAATCTGTATTTCAGTCTCCTGAATTGGAGCACATTTTCTTCCCACTAGACCAGCTTTAAAACAATAAAACAAAAAACCCACACTTCACATGACTAACATTTAGCAGATGGACTATAACATAGCCAGATAGCCAAGAGAACATAGGGACTAAAAGAGATGGGTATGTACAAAGTCTTCATTATGAATACTACAAAATGTGGAACAAAGGATTACTGCCCTGTGCAGTGAAAGCAGGATTTGCCATACTGGGTCAGACCATTAGTCCATCAAGTTAAGACACTAATGTGGCCAGTATCTGATGCTTCAAAGGAAGGCAAAATAAATCCACAATGCACCTAGGCAAATAAATGCTGTATAAGAGAACTTTTTTTCCCCTGAACCTTATAGTGAACAGTCTGTGCACTACAGCACAGGATTTGAGTAACTCTATCCTGGGATGTGCAATTACATGTAATTGCTGATCATAACATTATCCAGCTATTTAAAATATGACTTTAAACAAATCTATTTCTTTTCCTTCTACAATTATAAAGAGATCAAACAATTTGGGGGATTAATGATATACAAAATCACATTCTGAAAAAAACAGTTTGGGTTATGAACGCAGTAAGTTTTTTTTTTTGCAACTTAACTTTCAAACATACCAGCTTCTGGGCAGGACCTTGTATGTTAAGATTCTGCTGAATTAAACACTCAAATTAGGTCTTCAAAAAGTAAAGCCCATTATTACCTAAACTATAGTAATATCAACTAGGGGTGTTTTATAATTAAGTCATTGTTTTCTGAAATGGTCGGTTACATGAAGAATATTTTACCTGAAGAATATTTTTCCAGAGTTCATCTTATATAACAAGCAGGTCTGGTGTCCCCCAAACTGATTTGGCCTTCTGACATTAGTATTTAGCTGCTAGTTTACACAGGATTCTCTAATCCAGGACATTGAAAAATATAAGTAGTAAGAGATACAGGGCTACTGATTGGGATGATGCACTTTACCTATCAACTGTACTATTAAACCTTATGTAGTTAAAACCACTTTTTAGGAAATTAATTTTTCCATCAGAACTCTGGGTATCTGTCTCGTCTCACCTCTCCTCCTCCATAACAGAGTCCTCTCTTCCCTGTGTCTCTTGTGTGTTTTCATACAGGAGTTTATGAGTTTCAATGAAATTCCTCTGTAAAGCAGACATCTGGGCCATTATCTTCTGGCGATGCAGCCTGGCAGCTTCTGCCTTCCTCTTCCGTTCAGCCTTCTCTTTGTCTTGAGTGCTCTGAGTCTTATTAGGAAAGAGTAGTAAAAATTATAGACTAAGAACAACAACTAAAAAATACAAAGAAGTATTCTCAAAAAGTAGAATTCTAATTTCTCCCATCAAATTCCCCAGTGAACTGGGCATCCCATGATTGTAAAACAAAACACAACAAAAATCTAAAAGTTGTAAAAAAAAAAAATCTTAAAAGCTGATTAGGCTCTCAAGGCATTAGTAGAGCATGTTTATGAATTCAAAAATACAGAAAGTTATAATTAAAACATCTGAAACACCATTTGTCCTTTATTTACTTCTTAAGACCCAAATTCAAGGTTATACAATACCCTGCAAAATAATCAAAATAACCTGACTTATACAATGTAATCAAAGCAGCCCAATCTTTGTTCACCCTTTTACCAGCATTAGCCAAATGTTGAGTAGATCTTACAGTTTATCAAGTCAGAGCTACATTTTGATGGTCTGAAATAGATAAGCAGATTGACCTGCTGATGGTTAGTGTAAAAATTTTACAGCTGTTGTTTTTAAGCGGACCTGTATTTCTCAGCATTGGACAAATACACCACGAAACCAATGATATACCTGAGATACACTGATGATATTGCAAAAAGAAAAGGAGTACTTGTGGCACCTTAGAGACTAACCAATTTATTTGAGCATGAGCTTTCGTGAGCAACAGCTCACTTCATCGGATGCATACCGTGGAAACTGCAGTAGACATTATATACACACAGAGACCATGAAACAATACTCTCTCCCACCCCACTGTCCTGCTGGTAATAGCTTATCTAAAGTGATCATCAAGTTGGGCCATTTCCAGCATAAATCCAGGTTTTCTCACCCCCCCACCCCCATACACACACAAACTCACTCTCCTGCTGGTAATAGCTCATCCAAAGTGACCACTCTCCCTACAATGTGCATGGTAATCAAGGTGGGTCATTTCCAGCACAGATCCAGGCTCTCTCACACCCCACCCCCACCCCGGGAACACACACACACACACACACACACTCACTCTCCTGCTGGCAATAACTCATCCAAACTGACCACTCTCCAAGTTTAAATCCAAGTTTAACCAGAACGTCTGGATCTCTTGTGTGGACTGGACCAGGCTGAGGTTGAGAGATCCACTTCCTGGACAGTACAGTGCTAATAAACAATGGTCACATAAACACCACCCTATACCGGAAACCTACTGACCGCTATTCCTACCTACATGCCTCCAGCTTTCACCCTGACCACACCACACGATCCATCGTCTACAGCCAAGCTCTGTGATACAACCGCATTTGCTCCAACCCCTCAGACAGAGACAAACACCTACAAGATCTCTATCAAGCTTTCTTACAACTACAATACCCACCTGTGGAAGTGAAGAAACAGATTGATAGAGCCAGAAGAGTTCCCAGAAGTCACCTACTACAGGACAGGCCTAACAAAGAAAATAACAGAACGCCACTAGCCGTCACCTTCAGCCCCCAACTAAAACCCCTCCAACGCATTATTAAGGATCTACAACCTATTCTGAAGGATGACCCAACACTCTCACAAATCTTGGGAGACAGGCCAGTCCTTGCCTACAGACAGCCCCGCAACCTAAAGCAAATATTCACCAACAACCACATACCACACGACAGAACCACTAGCCCAGGAACCTATCCTTGCAACAAAGCCCGTTGCCAACTGTGCCCACATACCTATTCAGGGGACACCATCACAGGGCCTAATAACATCAGCCACACTATCAGAGGCTCGTTCACCTGCACATCCACCAATGTGATATATGCCATCATGTGCCAGCAATGCCCCTCTGCCATTTACATTGGTCAAACTGGACAGTCTCTACGTAAAAGAATAAATGGACACAAATCAGATGTCAAGAATTATAACATTCATAAACCAGTCGGAGAACACTTCAATCTCTCTGGTCACTCAATCACAGACATGAAGGTCACTATCTTACAACAAAAAAACTTCAAATCCAGACTCCAGCGAGAAACTGCTGAATTGGAATTCATTTGCAAATTGGATACTATTAATTTAGGCTTAAATAGAGACTGGGAGTGGCTAAGTCATTATGCAAGGTAGCCTATTTCCCCTTGCTTTTTCCTACCCCCCCCCCCCCCCGACGTTCTGGTTAAACTTGGATTTAAACTTGGAGAGTGGTCAGTTTGGATGAGTTATTGCCAGCAGGAGAGTGAGTTTGTGTGTGTATGGGGGTGGGGGGGTGAGAAAACCTGGATTTATGCTGGAAATGACCCACCTTGATTATCATACACATTGTGAAGAGAGTGGTCACTTTGGATGGGCTATTACCAGCAGGAGAGTGAGTTTGTGTGTGGTGGGGGCGGAGGGTGAGAAAACCTGGATTTGTGCTGGAAATGGCCCAACTTGATGATCACTTTAGATAAGCTATTACCAGCAGGACAGTGGGGTGGGAGAGAGTATTGTTTCATGGTCTCTGTGTGTATATAATGTCTACTGCAGTTTCCACGGTATGCATCCGATGAAGTGAGCTGTAGCTCACGAAAGCTCATGCTCAAATAAATTGGTTAGTCTCTAAGGTGCCACAAGTACTCCTTTTCTTTTTGCAAAGTCAGACTAACACGGCTGTTACTCTGAAAACTGATGATATTTTTATCCTCTGGACAGATGACTAAAGTTCCCTCACAAATTTCTACCATAAATTTCAATAACCATCACCCATCCATTAAACACTCTGCTGAACACTTCCACATGAGCATCAACTTCCTGGATACCACAATCAGCTTCAATAACAGAACCCTACAGACAAATATATACAAGAAACCCATACATCACCACACCTACCTTCACAGGTCCAGTAACCACCCCAAGAAATCAGATATCTACAGCTAGGCATTCTGAGCAGAAAGTCCAGGATATACACCTTAACACCCTCAAAACCACCTTCACCAAAGGCCAATCCACCAGAGAAGTAGATTGCATCGTGGAACAACCTCTCCAAGCTCATCATTAGAAGCAAGCTCCCCACAGACCAGGACACACCAACTCAAAGAGGCAGACACTGCCAGAATAGATGCAAAACCTGCAGACTACCTCCCACAACACACCATTCAAGATCCATGAGATCTGCACATGTCTATCACAACATGTGGTTTATCTCATGCTTTGCCCTAAATGCCCCAATTACAACTATGTAGGTGAAAACAGACAAGCACTATGATCTTGAATGAACTTACACACAAAAGAGATAAAAGACAAAAGCCATCACATCACCTGTGGGTGAACATTTTTCATAAAGTAATCATGCTATATCTGAGATATCAGTCCTCATCCTCAAAGAAAACCTTCACAATACTTTCAAAAGACAAGCCTAGGAGCTTAAATTCATAAACTTGCTAGACACTAAAAATTATGGACTGAAGAGAGATGCTGGATTTATGGCTTATTACAACAATCTATAACCCACTAACAAATCCCCAGCTGCTTCCCCTGCCCCTCTTTTCCTCCCTATGATGGGAGGGATTTCAGCGGGCCACTTCATCTTGAATGATCTCTTGAAATATATGTTAACTATCATGCTAAGTAATCTGTTCCACCTTGTATTTAGCTGTGCCACTCTGAGAACATTTTCCAGACCCGAAGAAAAGTTCTGTGTAAGCTTGAAAGCTTCTCTCTCTCACCAAAAAAAGTTGGTCCAATAAAAAGATACTACCTCACCCACCTTGTCTTTCTAATATCCTGGGACCAATATGGCTACAACAACACTACATAAAATCATATGCCCCCAAGCCACGCACCCTTATACTGCCATCTATGATCTGAGGAAGCACACATTTAATATCTACTAAATTCCAACTAAATGTTGGCATGTAGTAGTGTTAGTGGTAAGAGGAAAGAGATTTCTTCTTGTTCTTTTGCAGTTGTTGTACTGTAACAAATTCTCTATGGAAACCACATAGCTATCATTATCAGGGTGAAACAAGTGCATAGTAAGCACCCAATTTTCAAACTCGCATATCTAACTTTGGATTTAAGTACTTAAACCACAGAGTCATAGAACTGGAAGGGACCTCAAGGAGTCATCTAGTCCAGCCCACAGGGCTGAGGCAGGTCCGAGTATACCTAGGCCATCCCTGACAGGCATTTCTTAAAAACCTCCAAAGATGGAGATTTCACAACCTCTCTCAGTACTTAACTGTCCTTGTACTGTAGTTAGAAAGTTTCTCCTAATATCTAACTTAAATCTCCCCTGCTATAGATTAAGCCCATTACTTTTTGTCTTACCTTCAGTGGACATAGAGAAAAATTATCACTCTCCTCTTTATAATGAATTTGAAAACTTATCAGGTCCCCCCTCAGTCTTCTTTTCTCAAGACTAAATATATCCATTTTTTTAACCATTCATCATAGGTCAGGTTTTCTAAACCTTTAATCATTTTTTTTAATCTCTCTTGATTTCTCCCATTTGTCCACATCTTTCTTAAAGTGTGGCGTCCAAACCTGGGCACAATACTCCAGCTAAGGCCTCACCAGTGCTGAGTAGAGCAGGACAATTATCTCTCATATTTTACTGACAACACTCCTGTTAATACACCCCAGAATACCAGTTTAAGGCACTATATCATCACTTAATGCCTAAAACTGGTATTTAGATGCTCAAATATGGATTTAGGAACCTAAATTTAAGCACTTGTGTTTGAAAATTGTTCCTTAAGATTGCAAATACAAATGTCTCCCTGTGGAACATTTCTTCAGTTCCTTCCCTGTTGTTATTACCTCATTGCCTTTTGTAGTTTCTGATCCTGATGTAGTTGCTGCTGTTGCCAAACTTGATTTCTCTCTCAATCGTTTCACTGTGTCAAACATCTGGGAATAGATATTTAGGTGTTAAGAGAATATAAAACGTGACTGCACTGTGCATGCCGTATTACTGAACCTAAGGGCTGTTAAAAGGTTAAACATTTTTTGAGAATTTCATATTGGTAAAAATGTACTTGGAGCTATCAAAGTATGGAAAGCCTCTACTGCGCCAGAGCAAGTTTCCCACAATACCAATGTGTCCCCAACCCCACAACTGTAAGGAGCACCCCTAGGTGTGAAAGGGTAGTTCACTTTCTCTGGTCTATTCAGTCCTTAGCCATTGCTAAAACTACTACTAAGGATGCTAATTAGTAGAAATTAGTGAGATGTTCTTTCATAAGAATCTCTGTTCACTAAGAAATTATCACCAATGCAAAATCATTTCATATAGGCTACTAAAAAGGGACATCATGTGGTAATAGTATTCAGTCACTACTGTCCAGTGCATTATTTAAATTAGCAAACCCAGAGGTGAAAGGCTCTCTAACCCATGACAAATTTCTTAAGACAACTTCCTTCCTAATCCTCATCTTGCATAGTAATTTCAGTTATTCACTCTTAGAGAATTAGCCTCAACTTTAAATATCAACACTATCAAAAAGGATAATTTGATAGATGTCCTCAGCACACCTTAATATTAAACCACTTTTCCCTTTATGAAAGTTGATGTATATTTCTTCTTGGTACTCAGTTTCATAAAAAGTTTTATACCAGCTGCTTCCTTTTTGTGGAATGTCAGGTTAGGTTAATGTTATGTTAAATGACTTTTTATAGTAGGGTATTTTTGTTTGTTTGTTTTTTTTTTGTTTTGGGGGTTTTTTTGGTGGGGTGGGGTGGGGGGGGCAGGATCCTCTTCAATTTCACATATTCCTAACTTGGACACATTAGTCTTTTGGTCTGACAATTTCAGAGACTGGCATTTGACTGAAGGTGAACTAGGCATCAACAAAAAAGTCTATAGTTCGAAACTGCCTCTGAACTGCAGCTTCAGATTTTCCTCTTTTCTAAAAAAATATAGAAAATTAAACTCAAAAACCCCATATATTGATCCAACATCCCATTAAAAAAAACAAAAAAAAAAAACTGTGAAAGTTAAGGTTGTGCCTTTAAGTTTGGATTTGTTGTTCCAACAATTTTCTTATTTTATCAGAAATCCTGAAAACCTCTAACATTTTAAATTTAATTTATATACCATTTAAAACTTTGTGCTTTTTATAAAGTAATTTTTCCACTTTAGCCATTTAATTTGCAGACTGAGTCTACAAAATGTTTAACCCTCTCCAAAAATATATATAGATTTTAGCAGACCTTAAAAACTTTCCAATTTTACTAATACAAACAGATGTCACCAAAGCTTCTTTTTACTTCTCTACTATTTAAAATATCTTGAATAATGAAGTTATAGAAATATAAATACTGAGTTATTTAAGGCAATTGGAAAGTTTTTTTTTTTTTTAAAGTCACGACTAAATATTATTTAGCTAAAATTTTGACTTACAAAATTTTAAGTAGTAACCCTTTCATGCACTGGATTCTGTATTAGCACGTGGTGTCCTAACTAACTAACTAACCAACCAACCCCCACCTCATCTCAGCAACTGAAAAAAAAAAAAAAAAAAAGCTTTTCAACACAGTAGGATACTGAAGAGATCACGGCAGGTGTGAACAGTGTCTACTGCATTAGCTAAAGCAGTCAAACTTTTTTCTTTTAAAATGCTGAATTATTAAAGCCAAATTACACTTGGCTTCTGCCTTGTTTACCTGCAGTATCCAGTTGATCATATCCTTCTGCGCTTCTAACTGAGGAACCGATTTTAATTTTTCCAGAAGCATTAGTATGTTCAGAGCATTCAAGGCTGAGCTTCCCATTCCTTTACAAAGAAAGGAAGTATAAATGTGCAGGTTTTCAGAAATACTGGCTAACATTTTTGCTGCTATAAACACGATTTAAAATACTGGCAATACACATAAGTCC
The DNA here is from genome assembly GCF_965140295.1 of Lepidochelys olivacea. Lineage (NCBI taxonomy): Eukaryota > Metazoa > Chordata > Testudines > Cheloniidae > Lepidochelys > Lepidochelys olivacea. The sequence continues at coordinate 64,910,771 of NC_140416.1, read as the reverse complement.
TCCTTTTCTTTTTGTGAATACAGACTAACACAGCTGCTACTCTGAAAGCTTTCATTTAGGTTCCTTCCAAAAGTAGAAGTATAGGTAACACAGACCTGACTTTCAGATCTATGCTCTAGTGCTTCTTCCTGTTATTGTATTCATACTGAACTCTACTGCCTTTAATGGTGTTCAATGTGGATGCTGGAGCAGTTTGTAGGATCACAACCTAATTGATCATGCAGGGGAAAACAACAGAATTCGCTATACAAAAAATGCTGTCATATACAAAAATATACTGACAAGGAATTCGTCCACTGACATTTTTCCAGTAATAGTAATCTTTGGTGAATTTGTAATTACAGTAGGTATAAAATTTTCCAGACAGAAGTGGGATGTTCAATTTGATTGTGTCTCTTTAATTTGCTTGACAAACAGAAAGACATGAATGATAAAAAATGGGGATTAAGAGATTGTACTTTTCAGACTCCCTAATATCCCCTTTTACTGCATATTGTTCATAAGTAAGGCTGCGATTTTGTCATGGAAGTCACTGAAGTCACAGATTCCGTGACTTTCCGCAACCTTCGTAACTCCACAGCTGTAGCGGCCAGTGCAGCTTACCCTAGGGCCAGCTGCTCAGGAGACCCATGGCAACTGCTTGGGCCACACCAGCTGTGTGGCTGGCCCCAGGGAGTGCCTGAGCTGCAGCGGTCCCGGGGTGGCTGGATAAGTGGCCCTGGGGAGTGCCCGAGCATCAGTCCCAGCGGTGGCCCCGGGGAGGCTGGAGCAGGGGCCTCGGAGGCTGTAGTAAGAGTAGTCCCCAGAGGCCTTGGAGCAGCAGGCAATTGGGGACAGTCAGCCTCCACAGCAGGAGCAGAGATTTAGTCATGGGTATTTATAGTAAAAGTCATGGACAGGTAACAAGCCATTAATTTTTTTTATTGCCTGTGACCTGTTGTGATAAATGAAGGGGGAAGGTAGCTCCCTTTTATGTACACCCAGCCAGCCAGTTGGCTACAAAATCCCTGTTAGTAGCTGTTCTCTACTTGCTTTACCTATAGAGAGTTAAAAAAGCCCATAGATAAAAGGAAGGGAGTGGGCACCTGACCAAAAGAGCCAATGGAAAGACTAGAACTTTTAAAAATTGAAACAAGACTCCCCTTTTGTCTGTCTGTTGTTCTCCGGAGAGAGGGGACAGAGCAAAAACAGGGCTGGAACTATGCTGTAAAAAGCTTTAAGCAAGGTATGAAAAATCATTAAATCATTCCTAGAACTGACTCATTTGAAACCCCAGACACATAAGCAGACCAGGAAATGTCTAGAAAGACGCGATTAGGTTTATCTCTTTATGGTTTGTGGACTCTTCTGTGCTAACCCCCAAAGACTTTTGCTTTGTTTGTAACCATTAAGCTGGACCTCAAGAAAACCATTCTTGAGGCTTAATTTTAAAATCTTTTAACATCTAGCAAACGCCTAAGTTCCAGATGTGTATTTTCTTTCTTTTTGTTTTTAATAAAATTTACCTTTTACCCTTTTTTAAGAACAGGATTGAGTTTTTGTGTCCTAAGAGGCTTGTGCATATGTTGTTTAATTAGCTGGTGGCAACAGCTGATTTCCTTTGTTTTCTCTCTCAGCTCTTCCTAGGGGGTGGGCTTGAGGGTACCCCATAGGGAGGAATTCCCAAGTGCACCTTCCTGCATTCAAAAGGGGGTTTTTGGCATTTGGGTGGTGGCAGCATCTACCCATCCAAGCTCAGAGAGAAGCTGTAACCTTCAGAGTTTAATAGAAGCCTGGAGTGGCTAGTATTAATTTTTAGAATCCTTGCAGGCCCCAACCTTCTGCACTCTAAGTGCCAGAGTGGGGAATCAGCCTTGACACCTGCCCATGACTTTTACTAAAAATACCCACGATTACCTTATTCATAAGGTCAGTGCTTTCAAAAGCTTTAAATAAAAGCAACTTCAGTGGCTTGGATTCATATTTCTCATTTTTTATCCATATCACAGGAGCTAATAATGTTCAGCTTGCAAAAGGGACTCTCTCTATTTATCCTTACACAATGTAGCAGCAATTCTACACAAGATAAAAAGAATAGAAGATTAAATATGCAAATGATTTGGACTCAACCTTCAACCTAAGCATATTTTAGTGCAAGCCAAAGGATCTTCTAGATAAAAATGATAAGGTTTAGAGTCAAGGGAAAGGAGCACAAGACCATGCTGCATATAGTTTATAAGTGAAATCTCGCCTTTTTACACTGTTGTCGCTAGTGTAATAAAAACCCCTTAATCTGGAGGCAAATTAAGATCTGTCCAAGTCAAAGGGTACCAAAATGTGTGGTTAGTTTATTTTTTAAACATTGCTCATTCATAGGCATTTGTCATTTCTCAAAGAATTCTTATTCACATTTCCCTCTTCTCCTTCACGATAGTCCTGTAGTGGAAGGAGGATACTATGACCCAGGATGCCCTCAATACCAACTGGCAAAACAGTTTACCAGAATATCCGGATTCTGGTATGTACATTCTGGTTCACCAAAGAAAATTATGGGAGATCTTAAATGAAAGCCAGGATCACACAGGTAATTAATATCATTGTGAAATGTACGTACAGATACTATGAAAGGAGTTATGTATGTATGCTGAAAATATGTTCCTGAAGTTTGTATCAAGGCAGAATTGACAAACAGATTTGCTGTCAGATAAAAGATGTTTATTCACTTTACTCTCTGACAGCATTTAAATTAAGCATTGTAAGCCAACATAATGGATGGCCTATTAACATACAAAGTCAACAGGGAAGAAGCAGGACTCAGTAAAAACAAGCAAGGGGAGGGGGAGGAGTTACTGTCCCGAGGACAGAATGAAATTTGGGGAACATAAGTAGAAGGAAAGAAGACACTTATTTCATTCATGAAAACAGGATCAAAACCAGGCTGGGTTGAAATACTGCAAAACACATTTGGGGTGAGAAAATTCTTTAAGACAGGTGGTTAGCCTGCTAAATTAAATTTAGTTGCTAGAAATAGTTTGATATGTAATCTTTTTGTTTTTGTTATCCTTATTCACTATCTCTTGAATCTCAAACCATTGACAATAAATGTATCATTGTTTTCACTATAAATATATCTCAGTGATGTGATGTTATACAAGGAGCTGATCCTGAGCTGAATCATTCAAGCTGGTGTGTACACTGTTCCCTTGGGGAAAGCAGAGCTGGTATTTCTGTGAACATTCAGTGGATAAGGGGCTGGACACTACAAAGGAACACTTCAAAGGGCCTTGGAGACTGGAGTACACCTATAATTCTGCAAGGCAAAGTAAGGGCTGGCATAGCCCAGAGGAGACTGGGTAGCTAACAGGCTGGTGAAGTCAGGGAACGGACACCCAGTTAAACGCAAGCCTCTCTTTCACTCGAGGCGGGGGGGCGGGGTATCCTTTAAAATTTGGAAGTCAAAGCCTAATGAGGAAAATAGAAAGGAGCACAAACTCTGGCATGTAAAATATAAAAGTACAATGAGGCGGGCCAACAAGGAATTTGAGAAGCAACTTGCTACAGACACAAAAACTAACAGCATTTTTTTTTTTTTAAAATACATCAGAAGCAGAAATCCTACCAAACAGCCAGTGGGGCCATTAAATGACAAAGGAGTGCTCAAAGAAGACAAGGCCATTGCACAGAAGCTAAATTAATCCTTTGCATCAGTCTTCACTGCAGAGGATGTGGGGGAGAGACCCACATCTGAGTTATTTTTTTGGGTGACAAATCTGAAGTACTGTCCTACACTGATGTGTCTGTGGAGTAAATTTTAAAACAAACTGATAAACTAAACAGTAATAAGTCACCAGGACCAGATGGTATCCACCCAAGAGTTCTAACTATAGTATGTAACCTATTACTGAAGTCAGCCTCTGTACCAGATGCCTGGAAGGCAACTAATGTATTGTTGATTTTTAAAAAGGGTTGTAGAGCAGGGGCAACCTTTCAGAAGTGGTGTGCCGAGTCTTCATTTATTCACTCTAATTTAAGGTTGAGTGTGCCAGTAATGCATTTTAACGTCTATAATATATAACTAAACTATTGTTGTATGTAAAGTAAATAAGGTTTTTAAAATGTTTAAGAAGCTTCTTTTAAAATTAAATTAAAATGCAGAGCCCCCCGGACTGGTGGCCAGGACCCGGGCAGTGTGAGTGACACTGAAAATCAGCTTGTGTGCCGCATTCAGCACGCGTGCCATAGGTTGCCTACCCCTGTTCTAGAGGCAATCCTGGCTATTACCGGCTGGAGAGCCTAACTTCAGTAACAGGCAAACTGGTAGAAACTATGGTAAAGAATAGAACTATTAGACATAGAAATAAGCACAATTTGTTGCAGAAGAGTCAACATGGCTTTTGCAAAGGGAAATCATGCCTCACTAATCTATTGGAATTCTTTGAGGGAGTCAACAAGCATGTGGAAAAGGGTGATCCACACGATACAGTGTATTTGGACTTTCAGAATGCCTTTGACAAAGGTCCCTCATCAAAGGCTCTTAAGTAAACTAAGAGGATAAGAGGGAAGGTCTCATGGATCAGTAACGAGCTGAAAAATAGAAAACAAAGGCTAAGAATAAATGATCAGTTTTCACAATGGAGAGAGATGAACAGCAGGGTCCCCCAAGGAACTTTATTGGGACCTGTTGTGTTCAAAATATTAATAAAATAAGATGGAAAAGAGGGTGAACAGAGAGATTGCAAAGTTTGAAGATAGTTAAGTTCAAATCAGACTGCAAGAAGTTACAAAAGGATCTCACAAAATTGGATGACCGGGCAAGAAAATAGTAAATGAAATTCAATGCTGATAAGTGCAAAGTAATGCACACTGGAAAAAATAATCCCATCTACACGCATATAGTGATGGGTTCTAAATTAGCTGTTACCATCTAAGACAGACATCTTGAAGTCACTGTGGATAGTTCTCTGAAAGTTCTGCTCAACGATCAGCAGCAATCAAAAAGGCTAACAATATGTTAGGAACTATTAGGAAAGAGATAAAAAAAATACGACAGAAAATATCGTAATACCACTTTATAAATCCATGGTTCACCCACACATTGAATACTGTGTCCAGTTCTGCTTGCTCCACCTCAAAAAGGATATAATGGAATTGGAGAAGGGCTATCAAGGCTATGAAATTACTTCCAAAAGAGGAGAAACAAAGCATTAGGGCTGTTCAGTTTAGGAAAGAGAAGATTAAGTGGAGATATGATAGGTCTATAAAATCATGAATGGTCTGGAAAAAGTGGAGAGAGAGAGAGAGGCGTTATTTATCCTTTCCCACAAAACAAAACCCAGGGTCATCTGATGAAATTAACAGGCAGCAGATTTAATACAGACAAGAGGAAGTACACTTTTTCACATGATGCACACCTAACCTGTGGAATTCATTGCCATGGGATTTCATGATGGCCAAAAGTATAACTGGGTTCAAAAGAGAATTGGATAAGATTATGGAGGACAGGTCCATCAATGACTACTAGCCAGTATGGTCAGGGTTGCAATCCCATGGTTGAGGTGACCCTAAACCTTTGACAACCAGCAGCCGGAAGTGGAAAACAGGGGTGGATCACTCCATAATTGCCATTTTCTGTACCCTCCCCTTGAAGCTCTAATATGGGCCACTGTTGAGATAGGATACAGGACAACAGTGTGGCCCAATATGGCACCTCTTCTGTAACCCTCACAGATGGGCACAACTATCTTCAATATTACTCTTAGCACTTTCTTTGGAAACCAGCACATCCTCTCCTCACTACACCTGTCAAGCCAGCCACTACACCTGTCAAGCCTGATTTGGCTTCTCTACTGATGCAAAGCAGAACTCTAGCAGTCTCACTTAGTTTCTGAATGCTACGATGAAAATAAAGACAGGATAAATCCTTGCTGAACACAATGATTTAACTCTTCTTTTGAGTCTAATATTGTCCTTATAATAAGAAGTTAGCATAATTCACTCCCCGCTTCAGAAAAAGTGAAACGTACTTGATGCTTTGTGATAAAAGTCAAAGGTCACTTCTTCCTCTGGAGCCTTTTCTAGCTGCTGCTTCTCTTCCAGTAAGCCCAGAGAAAGGAGGTGAAGTACCTGTGAAAGACAGAAGTGATAAAACTCAATTGCTACCAATTGGCTGTAAAACTGGACATATTGACAGAAGACCTTAAGGAATATATCACACAGTGCAAAAGTGCATTGATCTCACACAGAAGATTCAATAACCATACACAGAATATGCTAGTGTCCTTAACGAGGCATGGCCCTTGCTTATTCCTTGCATTAAGCTTAGTTGATCCTTACATGTTTCACATCAGCCATCTACAAGTTTTGCACTTTTGCTGATGACTTGTACACTCTTAATGAATTAATGTGCCTCAAAGCATTTGCAGTGATGCTCATACGGCACTGTTAAAATAGTAGGGTTTATTAGTCAACTGAACACAACAGAGGAAGTCCTTAGGTTAGCATAGAGAAAGGAAAGTTAAAGCATTGTAAGTCAGAAAACCAGACAACGCAACTGTCTTGAAACAGCTTTCAGTGATGAGACAAGGCAAGACTGTTAGACACTTCAAGTTATGTAACTGCAATACTTACTTTTGCGAAGTGCTTATTACTACTGTAAATTACATTTAAAGTTTATAGAGGAGGCAGATAATGGGAAACCTTTTGCTAGATCAGTAAAATTTATAAAAACAGCCTTTTGGATCAAAGAGATCCCTTTCTTCCAATTAAAATATTGGTTAACCACATTTATAAGTTTGGAAATATTAACACAATGTGCCTTTAAAATAAAGCTATACAATGTACTGGAAATGGTATTACTATAAGAGAGAAAAAGTAAGATTCTGTTTACCAAGCTTATGCTAATCTACCAAACACTACAAATAACTAACTTTAAAGTGTCATCCAGTGCCATATAATTAAGGTGTAATGTAGGAAGATTTTCAAATCAAGTCTACAAAAAAAAAAAAAAAAAGGGAGTACTTGTGGCATCTTAGAGACTAACAAATTTATTTGAGCATAAGCTTTAGTGAGCTACAGCTCACTTCATTGGATGCATGCAGTGGAAAATACAGTGGGGAGATTTATATACATAGAGAACATGAAACAATGGGTGTTACCATACACACTGTAACAAGAGAGTGATCAGTTAAGGTGAGCTATTACCAGCAGGAGAGCGGGGGTGGGGTGGGAACCTTTTGTAGTGATAATCAAGGTGGGCCATTTCCAGCAGTTGACAAGAACATCTGAGGAACTGGGGGGAGGGAGGTGAATAAACATTGGGAAATAGTATTACTTTGTGTAATGACACATACACTCCCAGTCTTTATTCAAGCCTAGGTTAATTGTATCCAGTTTGCAAATTAAATTCCAATTCAGCAGTCTCTCGTTGGAGTCTGGTTTTGAAGTTTTTTTGTTGAAGAATTGCAACTTTTATGTCTGTAATCGAGTGACCAAAGAGATTGAAGTGTTCACCGACTGGTTTTTGAATGTTATAATTCTTGACGTCTGATTTGTATCCATTTATTCTTTTACGTAGAGACTGTCCAGTTTGACCAATGTACATGGCAGAGGGGCATTGCTGACACATGATGGCATATATCACATTGGTAGATGTGCAGGTGAATGAGCCTCTGATAGTGTGGCTGATGTGATTAGGCCCTATGATGGTGTCCCCTGAATAGATATGTGGACACAGTTGGCAACAGGCTTTGTTGCAAGGATAGGTTCCTGGGTTAGTGGTTCTGTTGAGTGGTGTGTGGTTGCTGGTGAGTATTTGCTTCAGGCTGGGGGGCTGTCTGTAGGCAAGGACTGGCCTGTCTCCTAAGATCTGTGAGAGTGATGGGTTGTCCTTCAGGATATGTTGTAGATCCTTGATGATGCGTTGGAGAGGTTTTAGTTGGGGGCTGAAGGTGACAGCTAGTGGCGTTCTGTTATTTTCTTTGTTGGGCCTGTCCTGTAGTAGGTAACTTCTGGGTACTCTTCTGGCTCTGTCAATCTGTTTCTTCACTTCAGCAGGTGGGTATTGTAGTTGTAAGAATGCTTGATAGAGATCTTGTAGGTGTTTGTCTCTGTCTGAGGGGTTGGAGCAAATGCGGTTGTATAGTAGAGCTTGGCTGTAGACAATGGATCATGTGGTATGGTCTGGATGAAAGCTGGAGGCATACAGGTAGGCATAGCGGTCAGTAGGTTTCCGGTATAGGATGGTGTTTATGTGACCATCGCTTATTAGCACCACAGTGTCCAGGAAGTGGATCTCTTGTGTGGACTGGTCCAGGCTGAGGTTGATGGTGGGATGGAAATTGTTGAAATCATGGTGGAATTCCTCAAGGGCTTCTTTTCCATGGGTCCACATGCTGAAGATGTCATCAATGTAGCGCAAGTAAAGTAGGAACATTAGGGGACGAGAGCTGAGGAAGCGTTGTTCTACGTCAGCCATAAAAATGTTGGCATACTGTGGGGCCATGCGGGTACCCATAGCAGTGCTGCTGATTTGAAGGTATACATTGTCCACAAATGTGAAATAGTTATGGGTGAGGACAAAGTCACAAAGTTCAGCCACCAGGTTTGCAGTGACATTATCGGGGATAGTGTTCCTGACGGCTTGTAGTCCATCTTTGTGTGGAATGTTGGTGTAGAGGGCTTCTACATCCATAGTGGCTAGGATGATGTTTTCAGGAAGATCACCTATGGATTGTAGTTTCCTCAGGAAGTCAGTGGTGTCTCGAAAATAGCTGGGAGTGCTGGTGGCGTAGGGCCTGAGGAGGGAGTCTACATAGCCAGACAAGCCTGCTGTCAGGGTGTCAATGCCTGAGATGATGGGGCGTCCAGGATTTCCAGGTTTATGGATCTTGGGTAGCAGATAGAATACCCCTGGTCAGGGTTCCAGGGGTGTGTTTGTGCGGATTTGTTCTTGTGCTTTTTCTCTGTGTATATAAATCTCCCCACTGTATTTTCCACTGCATGCATCCGATGAAGTGAGCTGTAGCTCATGAAAGCTTATGCTCAAATAAATTTGTTGGTCTCTAAGGTGCCACAAGTACTCCTTTTCCTTTTGCGGATACAGACTAACACGGCTGCTACTCTGAAATCAAATCTACTACGTTATGCTAATGTTCAAGAGATATGCAAGATTACAGTTTACTGTCGTGTGCTGTGTGTTTACATATAAACGCACAAGAGTGTGTTTTAGCATCAATAGTTAACCCAAATTAAGGAGGAAAATACTAATGCAATCCATACCATCTGGATCATAGCTTCTGTCCATAAGTGGGTCTCCAGTTGTACTGCCCTTTGAAGGATAGTTCTGAGGATATACATCATGATATCACAGTTCAGAATTTTCACCACATTGCTGAATGCTGGGCTGAATTCAGGAGGGGGAGGAGGTGGCAGTGCTAGAAAAGAAGTCACATGCAGGCATATTAATAACTGCCTAATATTTCCTACCAGATTGTGAGCAGGAAGTGGAGACAACAGGTACGCTGCTACCAAGTGAGTGAGTGAGTGAGGTTTGAATGGTGATTGTGGAATTAAAAAGGGAGGTTAGGGAAAGAGGGGATAATAGTTCCGTTACAACTGAAACATTATAGTCTTATCTCTAAGTTTCTGATACATGGAGTTTGTGACTTTTAAAGTGAGTTTAAATTGTTTGTGAAAGATATCAGATTTATGATAGTTTAAAATGAAGTCATCCATAGAACAGGCACAGCACTGGCAGCAGCAGTACAATCTTCCCTACACTACCCCACCAACCCTATCCCAGAAGAACCACCTATAAAAAGGAGAAAAATTACTTTAGTCCCCTTGGTCTTTCTAGATTGTCAACAAGTGTGACTGTTTTGACGGTGGGTTGAATTTGTGGGCATCTGTCCACTAAAAAACTAAACTGACAGCCCTCCCAATTGTTAAAAAAACAACAACAATAATCACCAAAAAGATGTCTGGTGGTAACAAGTTCTGGTCACTAAAGACCTAAGTCTATTTCCAACCTGTGACCCTAGATTCAATACAATTTCTATCCCATTGTCAATCCCTGAGCCACATACCAAAATTTTTATTTTATAAGCACAAAAAGACTGGTACACCAAACCATAGCACTTGCTCTATCATCCAGTCCAACTTTTTACCTTCATCTCTGTTTTCTTGTTTTCTTCTCTTCTTCTGCGTATGTTCAGCCTGTAAGAAAGTTGGCCTACATTACTGTACCAACAGCAAAGGAGGATTCTTTAGTGAAACCATCAGGGACACTAGACTAATAAACGTTGGAAGATCCACTGAGATTTACTTTGACACTCCACTCACACTGTATAATACATCAGCATATGAAAACATGTTGCGGGCCTGGATAATAAAGCCAGTGCAAACATGACAGTATACCTATAGTAGGGATAAGATTAATTTTTCTTAGTACATTTTGTAACAGTGTGTGGAAAACTACAATTATTCCCTTGAAGTTCTAGGTATAGTACCTATCCATTAATACAAATACAAATTCAACATATTCTCTTGTGAACATCTATGAGGAAGTCAATTCTTTCAAAAAGAGCCTATGCATTTAAACTTTCCCCTATTGCAAGAATGTAAGAAATGTATTAGTAGTTCTTCTGATCTGCATATCTCAAAGAAGGGGGAAAAAAAATTTGAAGATCTCTTTATGGGTAACCATATCTAATATATTTTGCAAATTTTTATTAGTTTGATTTTTTTTTAAAACTTCGATACAATACTGCTCATCCAGGGAAGCCTAAAAGATACAAAAAAATTGATAAATGATTTGTAAAGATCTGCTTTGACTCATATTATACTACAAATAAGCAACGCAATTACTTCACTTTTCCCAGACCAGCGGTCCCCAAACTTTTGAGGGTCGCCCTGCCCCCCCCTTACCTCTGTCCATGTTCCCCCACCCCTGGAGCCAGGGCCAGGAGTGGGGCCGCAGCTCGGGGTGGGAGGGTAGACAGGGTTAAGGGGGCTGAGGTTCGGGCTGCAGCTTGGGGTGGGGCTAAGAGCGGGACCAAGGCTGGGGCAGAGCCGCAGCCAGGCTGAAGTGGAGGCTGGCAGCTGGGCCTGCAGCCAGTTGTGGCTCCACTCCTGGCCTTGCTCCCAGCCTTGGCCCCGAGCCAGGAACAAAGCTGCGGCTGCTGGGGGCTTGTGTGGGGCCGGGAGCGGGACTGGAGCAGAGCTGGGGGGGAGGGGCTGGGTGGCGCTGGCTTGCTCCCTCTCCGCCACACCCCACGGACAGTCCTCCACACCCACCTAGCGAAGCACGCCCCATACTCTGAGGGCCACTGGCACAGAACAAGACAATTTTTTAAAATCTTTTAAATGCACTGTGGAACTATGCACATTTATTTAGGGCCAAATTATGCTTTTTCTCCTGTTTGGGTGAGCTAGTATTTTGTCTTTTTTTGACCTGGCATCTTATTTTTTTAAACGGGTATTTTTTACTAGAGCTTAACAGTCTTGTGCGACATCTGGCATCCCAAAGAGATCTAATTCCTTTTACTGCCATACACAAAAGGAAGCTATAATGTGCAACTAAAGGTTTAGCTGAACTTAAACATGAAGAGAGTAAATGGAGATTTCAAACTTCATAGCAGAAACAGAGGGAAAAAATAACTGTAATGTGGGGATGGGGAAGGGAAAACCACACAGGTACTGCTCTTAAAATGCTTTGGGGTAGATCCTTGGCTGGTGCAAGTTACCATAGCTCCATGGATTTACACTGGCAAAGGAGCTGTCCCATTGTGTCTTCACTACACTTTCTATAATATGTTCCCTAGTTGGAGTCTGTCTCCAGTATGCAACCTACATTGCTTGTCACCTGTTGTTAAAAGGCTGAAAATTTAGGCTGGAGTTTTCAAAGGGATCCAAGTGAGTTAAGCACTCAACTCTCCCTGAATTTTAGTGGGAGACAGGCACCTAAATGCTTTAGGCGCCTATCAAAATTCCCAGCCTAAATATTCTGAACTCACAGGATGCATTAGAACTGTTTTTTCTTTAAAAAAAAGCAAAAAAAAAAAGCTACACATACACCAAAAACCCCGACATTGGTATTTTCTTGTGCTGCACAGAAGCTGGGATTATCAAGATTCTCTTTGTGTATTAGTAGAGTTGTGTTTGTGAATCTGAATAATGTTTTACTGGAAGATTGGTGGTAGCTTTTTACAGCTTAATTACAGAAGAACAGTTTTTGTCACATGAAAAACGTCTTCGCTGTCTCCTCTGTCAAAAAACCAAAAGTTAGCTTCCTTATGAGTATGGTTTGAGGGTTAAGTAGAATACATTAAAAGAAATAAATCAGAGATATATTATTAAGCACTCTACCATCTTGAGACTCCATTATATCCCTACCTTCAGTACACCAGGTTTGTTTAGGCAGAGAAAAAGTGTGTGCTCTCCTCTTCCCTTCACATTGCCTACCTTGCTGTGCTGAGTCTTGGTATAGTGATAAAAGAACATATTGAACTCTTTCATGCATTCATCCTTCAATTCATAAACTCCATGGCCTGACACACCTGGTTTCCTAAAAAAACATTTATAGTACATGGATTAACAACAAATCCTCAGTGTTTATTTATAGCACAAGTTGCAAGTAATGCAATTACTTCCTAAGGAAATGTTAAGAGTGAAATGGAACACAATGGGACCTGGCTCTGCATATTTAAACAAGGATGGCAACTTCATTACATTACAAATTGCAGATAAATTCAGTTACCAGCTTTTCACTACCAGAAATACACTTTCCTATGGATCCTGCCCATTGCAGGAGCTTCTCTGACACATGGTACCAGGAGATTATTCACAGATGAATTAATTAAGACTTTCTCCTCGAGTTTCAGGCATTTGGCCTGCATGGTGCCTCACTGTATAATCTGCAGTTCCTTTTCAAGCTAGGCACTAATCTAAGAAACATAATGATATGCTTCCCAGTGAAGTACACTGAATGGTCTCTTCTTTTAACCCCCATCCTACCCTCAGAACAAAAATCCTAGCTATATCTATGGTTCCCTTTGGTTAAATGTAAAAGGAGCAAGCCACAAGCAATTCAAAATAAGGGAGACTACAGCAATTGAATTGGAAGTTTTTGTTGTGTGGTGTTTTTTGTTTTGTTTTTTTGACAGAATCATAACTGATCAAAACCAATTCAGATGTCAAAGTACCAAAGCAATGGTTTCCTTGGTTACCTATGAAAAGGATCTTTTCTACCTACAGCTGGTAGTCAACAGTTTTCTGACAGAAAAGCAAGTAAACAAGTAAAGAGCAGTCTAAACCAAACACTGAGGAGATTTTCAAAAGGTAAAAAAGGCAGATAGCAGTATGGTGGACAGCTACTACAAAAGAAAGTGAGTTTTGAAAAATCTCTTCCATTAGTATGTGGGACTTCCATATCCCTATTTTACACTTACTTTTCTATGCAAAAATGAAAGCAAATATACTTCAAGCTTACAAAACAGGAGAGGAGTTTGTGTAGCATGACCAACAGTCTAAGGGTACGTCTACACTGCAATAAAAGATAAGCAGCATGGTCGCAGCTGGCTCAGGTCAGCTGACTCCGGCGCATGGGGCTAAACTGCAGAGTAGACATTTGGGCTTGGGCCAGAGCCCAGGCTCTGAAACCCTGCGAATGGGATAGGTCTCAGAGCTTGGGCTCCAGCCCGAGTGTCTACCCTGCAAATTGTAGCCCCGCAGCATAAGCCTCACAAGCCCAAGTCAATTGACCCAGGTTCTGAGACTCAGTGCTGTGGATTTTTTTTTATTTCAGTGTAGACATATCATCCCTTGGGAGCTCTCATCCCTTCACCTGCATGTCATCTATAAAGTAGTATTAAGAGCTTACTTGAATATGGCCACTTTGTTTATTACTTTCTCCAAGCCAGTTTCATTGTTTTCCTGTTAAAACATTTAAACACAGAGCATATTTTTACATACACATATATACTACAGTATTAGGTTACAATCTAGAATATTAGGACTAAAATATGACAGTTCAGAACATGCAAGACTAACCTATAAGTATCAGAATCTATACCAGCCTGTATCTACTCTAATAAAATCACCTCAAATTGATCACTTGTGAAACACACCATTATTAATGCAACAAAAACCCACTGACAGTTTGCATGGTAAAGTATGAAGAGCCATCTAGATCAATTCCATATTTAACCTATGGACTAATGTTTTTTTGTCAACATTCATCCAAAATTCAGATATTCAAATTACAAATTTGGTGATGAGTAAAATACTAAGTACGCCCACCCCAGGAATGGGAAATGTAAAAGGATGTCCAAAAGAACATCAAGACTCCTTTGCTCACTGAACTACCATCAGACGTTACTTGTATCAGAGATGTGCCCCATCCAAAGAGCAATTTTTCACCTTACTATTAAGGGAGGGCAGGCCACACAGTTTTTAATTCTGAAAGGTTAGTCTCTAAAAATGTCATTTGTGGATTCTATGTTTAGGGTTTACAATAATTTTCATAATATACTCAGTTTGAAAGCAAAAATGATGGTTTTTTCTTTTAACTGCCAACCCCATAAAATCAGTCTGGGCTGTGACAATTAAAATGAATTCTTTCCATCTTGTTCTTTATCAGAAGGACAAAACTATACTTTCAACTACACCTGTGCAATTGTTTTCAGTGGATTTGCACAAGGGTAACCAATTAGAATTTAGTAAAAAATACTGTTGATGCACAAGATGGAATAGAGTTTGGCTCCCCCTCTTTCAGCTACACTAGCTCTGGAGGTCCAACAGAAGAAATCATTTAAAAGATATTTGTCATAGAAGTTAGTAGCTATGACTCAGAATAAACTCAATAGTTCTGCTCCCTGAGTACCAAAATGCAATCCTCCTACAGTAGTTTTTCAGATTAGAACCATACTATGAATGTGTATATTGTACTAGGACAATGGCTGGTTCTAGGATGTTCTTGGTTGCAGGGTGCCAGTCTGAAGGACACAGACACACGAGTAACTGTGGACTGTTAAATTTCCCTTGAAGAGCACCATGCATTTACCTTTAACAAGGGGGAAAATACTCATCTTACCGAAATGCAGTCATATTTCACTGTAACTCTAAATCCAAGATCTGTGGTTTCCACCAAAAGAAAAAGTAAAAAACACTTTCATCTAAAGAAACAGGGAGCAGAAAAGAGAAAGAAGAGGGAAGAAAGCGGGGAGAAAGCGGGGGAGGGAGGGAGAGAAAAAGACTCACATTCTCAGGCAAAGATTTGGCAATAGCACTGTGAGCCATTGGTTCAATGCAGAGCAGATGAATAATTTCTCTCATGGTAATTTCTTCTTTTGTCACACTACTCACTCCAGGCACGTATCTTTCCCCTACCAGGAAGCCATAAAAGGAGGAAAAAGGAAAACATGAAGGTTAAAAAAACACTTATGATTCACTCATACAGAAAAACAGTTACTAACCTGCTCTGTAATTGTTCTTCTTCAAAATATGCTGCACTTGTCCATTCTGCTTCAGATGCACGCATGCCCAGTGCACTAGTGTTGGAGATTTTTCCCTCAGCTGTACCCATCAGGTCAGCGCATGCCCCCTCTGCTGCCTCCTACTGTTACACAGCGGTACCAAAGGGTGGAGCCACTCTCTACCCCAATGGTCCCCAAACTGTGGGACTGCGCCATTCGGGCTCTGCTCAGGAATAAACTGCTTCAGCATACATGAGGGCTGAGTCAGTGCAGGCTCTGCTTATGGGATGAGACAGTGAAGCTGAGCTGCTGCAGCATGCCTGGGGGCAGGTCTACACTACAGCCAGGATCAGTGCTCTGAGATCGATCCACCGGCAGTCAATTTAGCGAGTCTAGTGAAGACCCGCCAAATCGACAGCAGATCGCTCTCTAACCAACCCCATACTCTACCCCCAACAAGAAGAGCAAGGTAAGTTGATGGGAGAGTTTTTCCCGTCGACCCCCCGTGGTAATTCAACATAAGGTACGTTGACTCCAGCTATGTTATTCACATAGCTGGAGTTGCGTAGCATAGGACTTACCGCAGTAGCGTAGACACAGCCCTAGTGATGAGTCACTGCAGGCTCTATTGGAGGGGTGAGTCTAGGCAGCTGAGAGAACAGCCCTGGTCTTGCTGTGGGTTTGCCTTGGGGGTGGAGGGTGGGGGGACGGGACAGGACCAAACACACACATGTGTTTAAACCCCTTCAAGGGGACATGATACCTCCAATCAGTCCACTTAGGGCTTTAGGAGGCAGGGAAGATGATGGTTGCCATAATATACTGCAGTGGGTTCCAGAACAGCCTCATTTATTGGGAGCACTGCTCAAGAAGGTCCACAGATCCCAAGATATCAATCAATCTGCATGAGCTCCCCTGACCTATTTCCACTTGAATATTTAGTGAGGAAGCCACCCTCTGTAAGAGGTCCTGGTGTGCCCAATAATTATCTGGGGCAAGTGAGGAAACACCAGATACTACTCAGACAATGAGGAGGAGGAATCCAACACTAATTGAGGTGATTTGCCCAATCCCTCCAAATGGAGACTCACTTAGGCAGGTTCCCCATGTTCAGTACTGGGCTTAGCACTGGGAGTGGCTTCCTGCAGTTCTTGCCATGCAGGTTCACAATGTCTACCGGAGAATGTAGAGGCGGGAGGGTATGGAGAGGATTTGGAGACAGCAAGAAAACCCACGAGTTCCAATACAGCCACTGATATGGCTCTGGAGCCCAATTTCTTCCCAATCATTGCTCCCTACTAGCCAGCCAACAGGGAGGCTCTGCTGGATACCAAAGGTGAGAACTTCTCAGAGGAGATTGAAGGCCTGTGTGATGCAGCCATGACATGCAAGATCCCACTTCTAACTTATCTGGCTAGGGAAGAGAGGTGTCTCTTTGGTGCCAGAGAGTGGTCCCAGGAGTCCTTAGAGGACAACATTGGGGAAATTATAGATGGGCTGCATATGATGGGTACCCTGTGGACACTCTGGTACCCCCTGATATTGGGTACGGAACACTAGTAGCCAGCAAATCCGTTATATTGTCCATCGGTAATGGTTGAGATGTCTGCTGGATGCTCAGTGAAGACTGTGTGCCATGGCATATACCTTGGGTGTTGACGGCATCGGGAGACTCTCTTGCTGCTGAGGATAGAGTGCACTTGGTGCTGAAGCACTCTGTGGTGCAGATACCTTTCTCCTCTTCTTCCCAGTTTGATCACTGGATGGGGACCTTGCTCACCTGGGATTACAGGTCTTCAGATGCAGTCCTCCACTGCTGCTTCTTAGGTACCGGAGAAGGAGATTGGCGCTGAGACTCTCCCATCACAGTGGAAGTGCTCCTGACCAAAGCAGAGGCACTTGGTGCCTACCCTGAGTAGGAAGACTCCAAGGGTGGGAACAAAGCTGTCTCCCTAAGATGCTTAGTTTGACCTCCGTGGTTTTTTTAGTTCTGGCTTAAAGTCCCTGCAGATTTGGTACCTTTCCCTAACATGAGCTTCTCCTAGGCACTTCAGGCACCCACAGTGTGGTCACTGACTGGCACTGGTTTCTTGCATGCATCGCAAAGTTTGAAACCTGGGGACTGAAGTGTGCCCTAGCCCTGGGCATCAGAACCCAATCCAGAGGGAACCAGTTATACTAAGTAAACTACTAAAAAAGGAAAACTAATAGTAGAAAATTAAACTAAGACTATAAAACAACAAAACACAAAGAAAAAGGGAAACACCTACAACAGCAAGGTAAAACACTGCGACAATCGTCACAGGCGATAAAAAGAACAGAGATGGGTTGGCTCCACCTTTTATACCGTTGCACAGCAACACGAGAAAAGATACTGATGGGTACATCGGAGGGAAAAATTTCTGACACTAGTGCGCTGGGCATGCGCACACTTGAAATAGAATGGACATGTGCAATCAGTCAAAGAACCACCATACTCCTGTACAGATATTTCATAGGACAAATTTGTGAAACTATCTCCCAAAAGATATTTGAGGGCAAAAGGGAGGAAGTTTCTTTTTTGTTGTTTTTTTTTTTTAAACTGTTAAATTTTTTTGCTGCCCATAAGAACCCCATACTGGTTCAGATCAGTGGTCCTTCTAGCCCAGTATCTTGTCTTTCAACAGTGGCCTGTTAGTGGCTTCAGAGGGAATGAACAGTACAGGGCAATTATTGAGCCACTGATGGAACCTATCCTCCATGAACTTATCTCGTTCTTTTTTGAGCCCAGTTATACTTTTGGCCTTCACAACATTCTACTGGCAACAAGTTCCAGAAGTTGATTTTGTGTTGTGTGAAGAAGTACTTCCTTCTGTTTGTTTTATACCTGCTGCCTTTTAATTTCATTGGGTGACCCCTGGTTCTCGTGTTATGTGAACACTTCCCTATTCACTTTCTCCACACAACTCATGATTTTATCAATCTGTCCTATTCCCCTTCAGTCACCTCTTTTCTAAGATAAACAGACCCACTCTTTTTAATCTCTCCCCATATGGAAGCTGTTCCATACACCTAATCATTTTTTGTTGCCCTTCTCTGTGCTTTTTCCATTCTAATACATTTTTGGAGATAGGGAGATCAGAACTGTAAGCAGTATTCCAGGTGTGGACTCACCATGGATTTATCTTTTCTTATTATCAATCCCTTTCCTAATAATTTGTTACATACTGTTAGCCTTTTTGACCACAGCTGATCATTAAGAGAGAGAACTATCCACAATGACTCCAAGATCTCTTTCTTGAACCGTAACAGCTAATTTAGACCGTCATTTTGGAAAAAATAATCTCAACTATACAATGTACATTACACTTTGCATTTCTCAACACTGAATTTCATCGGCCATTTCGTTCCCCAGTTTTGTGAGAACTCTTTGCAACTCTCCTCAGTCAGCTTTGGACTTAACTGTCTTTTGTATCATGTCCAAACTTGCTGCCTCACTGTTCACCCCTTTTTCCAGATCATTTATGAATACTGTGAACAGCACAGGTCCCAATACTGAACCTTGGGTGTCACGCCATTTACCTCCTTCCATTCTGAAAACTGACCATTTATTCCTACCCTTTGTTTCCTATCTTTTATCCAGTTACTGATCCATGAGAGGACTTTTCCTCTTATCCCATTACTGCTTAGTTTGCTAAAGAGCCTTTGGTGAGAGACCTTGTCAAAGACTTTCAGAAAGTACACTATATCCACTGGATCACTCTTATTCATATGCTTGTTGATTCCCTCAAAGCATTCTAATAGATTGGTGAGGCATGATTTCCCTTTACAAGAGCTATGTTGACTCTTCCCCAACATACCGTGTTCATCTCTGTCTCTGATAATTCTGTTCTTTCCTATAGTTTCAACCAATTTGCCTGGTACTGAAGTTAGGCTTACCAGCCTGTAATTTTAAGGATTGCCTCTGGAGACTTTTTTTTGAAATGGTGTTACATTTTATCTCTGCATCCCATCTGGAGGAGACATATACCCAGTTAGTATGGCAATAGTTGAAGTCCCATATTATTACTGGATTTTCTGTTTTTGTAAAAAGAAAAGGAGTACTTGTGGCACCTTAGAGACTAACCAATTTATTTGAGCATAAGCTTTCGTGAGCTACAGCTCACTTCATCGGATGCATATTGTGGAAACTGCAGAAGACATTATATACACAGAGACCATGAAACAATACCTCCTCCCACCCCACTCCCCTGCTGGTAATAGCTTATCTAAAGTGATCACTCTCCTTACAATGTGTATGATAATCAAGTTGGGCCATTTCCAGCACAAATCCAGGTTCTCACCCCCCCACTTTTTTTCCGAAAACCACACACACAAACTCACTCTCCTGCTGGTAACAGCCCATCCAAAGCGACCACTCTCCCCACAATGTGCACGATAATCAAGGTGGGCCATTTCCAGCACAAAGCTAGGTCTTCTCAAACCCCACCCCCACCCCAACCCCCCCCCACACAAACTCACTCTTCTGCTGGTAATAGCTCATCCAAACTGACCACTCTCCTTACAATGTGTATGATAATCAAGGTGGGCCATTTCCAGCATAAATCCAAGAGTTTGTATGTGTGGTTTTTGGAAAAAAAAAGGGGGGGGGGAGAAAACCTGGATTTGTGCTGAAAATGGCCCAACTTGATCATCATACACACTGTAAGGAGAGTGATCACTTTAGATAAGCTATTACCAGCAGGAGAGTGGGGTGGGAGGAGGTATTGTTTCATGGTCTCTGTGTATATAATGTCTTCTGCAGTTTCTACAGTAAGCATCCGATGAAGTGAGCTGTAGCTCACGAAAGCTTATGCTCAAACTGGTTAGTCTCTAAGGTGCTACAAGTACTCCTTTTCTTTTTGCGAATACAGACTAACACGGCTGTTACTCTGAAATCTGTTTTTGTAGCCTCTCTAATCTCCCAAATGGTTCCTCGTTCCTAATAAACCTAAATCCCTCCTCCCAAACACCATCCTCTCATCCATGCATTCAATGTTCTGCCTGTCTAACTGGCCCTGCATGTGGAACTGGAAGCATTTCAGAGAATGCTACCATGGAGGTCCTGAACTCTCATCTCTTGCCTAGCAGCCTAAATTTGGCCTTCAGAACCTCTCTCCTACCTTTCCCTAAGTATTGATACCTACATGTATCACAACCACCAGATCCTCCCCAGCACTACACATAAGTCGGTCTAGATGTCTTGAGAGGTCCCCAATCTTTGCGCCCAGCAGGCAATTCACCATGTGGTTCTCCTGGTAGGGTTGCCATCCCTCCAGCATTGCCCTGGAGTCTACAGGAATTAAAGATTAAGTCATGGGCTGAAACCTCCAGGAATACATCCAACCAAAATTGGGAAACCCTATCTCCCGATCATCACAAACCCAAATATTCAGGGTTATTACTGTTTTATTATAATAATGTTTCTTTGGTGAGGTATAGGGATTTGCTTTGCTTTCTCAAGTACTGTCACCTATACATGGTACAGCAATGTATACAACATTAGAAATATTTTATAGTTAATTACATCTCACATCAGGATAATGGGTATCAGGCATAAAGTTAAGGGATAGATTCTTCTCTTATTATACCTGAATAACAAAGTGTGGAATTATCTAACAGGCTAAACTGTATACAAGACACACTGGTTTCAGATGTCATGTTTGCATGTCACAGAACCATCTACTTAAGAGTTATCCAATACCAACCCCAATCCTCTAAATTAAAATACAGAGAATTGTCTAACAGAAAAGGTCATCCATCAAGTCTGTGCCTTCCAGCAGCAAATATCTAAGTACTGCCCTGCAGAGAGGAAAGAAGCTAAATTACAGCCAATCCAAAAAGCAAAAGAAACTCCAAAACACAAAATCAGATCTCATTTATACTGTAAACAGAGTATCTTACCCACAACATAGATGAGAACCTGCAGCATTTCTTCTATTAATATATTACATTGCTTGGTCAAATCCTATAGGGGTTAAAAAAAAGGTTGCTGAGTCAGGGAATGATGCAGTTAAGTGGGAAATCCAGGCTTGAAGTTAAGGGTTTCCACAGATGACATTGGTCTCAGCCCAAATGTTCACAATTTACTATTTTAATAGAAAAAACACCCTCCAACCTGAAGCATTACAGTCTGGAGACACTGTGTAGACTATCATCTGTGGGGATTGTTCTGTGAATAAAATGCAAAATTAACATAGTAGGAAGGGATATAACTGGGAAAATTGTGTCCTGAATGAAGAGGTAGGTGAAAACTCCCCACACCCTGAAGAATTGACAGGAGAAACCAGGAAAATTGCATTCAGACTAAAAAGATATGTGAACAGGCCTTGAAGGACAAAGACATGTTGAGAGGAAAAAGCTTCCTGATTTTTATCAGGCAACCTAGGAAATAACAGTACTGGTAGAGACACCCACTCTGTATACAACCAGTAATCCTACTTAATGCATACAGAGGATAAAGGATGTAAACCAAAGACATCCTGAAGTAAGATGTTAACACAGAATGTGGAGAGAATTATAGGAGAAAGACGCATTGCTTTTCCTTGATACAATCCTATGCCATTCCAGCGTTAACATTCTTTGAATTGCATGGTAACTAGCAAGCAATTTGGACAGAGACATTGAAGACAGCAAAAACTATTTGTTTTACACTAAGAACAAGAAACTTTCTATTACAGAGAAAAAAAAATCACTTAGCTAACCACTTGATCACCTGTAACTTATGTTACTATTTTTGGTATGGTCTTATGATTGCAGTGAAACAGCTGCAGCTAGTTTCCTTGTTGATGTTCTATAACCTTGAAAGAAGAGAATTCATGAATAGTTCCTTGCTGTTTACCTGGTCTTTGGTGGGCATGATCTTCTTGAAGGCACTGACAAGTTCATACCTCTGTAGTATCAGCAACAGGAAAAGGTTTGGATCCATAAGCGATGCACCAATCTGCCAGATACCCCACATCCCAAGAGCTTTAGTTAGCATCAAATTTCTTCATTAAAGTATGAAAAATATCCCTCTTCCAACATCCATTTTAAATAGGAAACAAATTCAGAGCAAGGACACAGCAAAAGCAGTTCAAGATTTAAAGCACAAAGTTATGAGATACACTTTTTAACATTAATTTGTGTTTCAGTTGAAAAATCAATGCATGGCTTCTTGATATTTTTGGAAGTCTTGGCTCCCTTTCAAGGGTTAACAGATATTAAGTCAGTTCTTTAAAACCACACAAAAAAACAGAACTAAATATCCTATCTGGCCATCTCATGAGTAACTTACAAAATATATCATTTTCAACTACTAGGCAAGATAGAGGATCTGTGTTTGGGGCAAACATGATATGGGAAAAGTGGGACAGAGCATACAAATAATGACAATAAAAAGTAGAGAAAAATTTCTACATCGTATGACTTGTAATGTATGGCTGGGTCATTTGTGCAATCGGTACTATCCAGATATAGGGAAGCTTATTATAATTTGTGTTGCAACATAGCACTAATTAAAATTAAAAGCAAAATCACACAAAATTTGATGAATGAGACAAGAAGTTGGGAAGTACTTTGTGTCGGCAGTAATTTGAAAGGTTTCTACCTGCAGCATGAGGATGTCTTTATCATACATTTCTTCTCTACATTTAACATCCTGGTAATAGAACACCTGTGTAAACAAATAATACAAACAAGTTTCACTAGGGAAACAACAGTCATCTAAGAAGTTCCTTTATATTCCCTGCACTTTCTATTTTCACACAAAAAAAGCTTCAAACATTTGTTCCCAGAAGGTTAAAAAGTGAGCCTACACTGGGATATTGTAGCTTTCAAGTCTTTGTACAATCCATTAGATGACACATATACCGCACCTCTCGTTTCAATTCATAGTCTTAGATTAACATGCACCCACTAAATAGGGAAAATAAGGTAAATGTAACATCTTCAGCTATTAACTACTTGCTCCTCACCAGTTAAACAACATCCCAGGTTCTCCAGTGTGAAATAAGAATGCTCCACAGTTTTGAAGCAAAAGGAGACTATATCCATGTATCTAAAGGGCAGAATGTTGCCTTTAGTTTTCCATGGCATCTACAAAATACAATGTGGTACAGAAGTGCTTGTTATTGATAATTAAGAGGTACCCCGTTAAGAATCCTTTGGGACTTGCAGACCTTCATGTTACATTTTTTCACACAATAATAACTATAGGCTAAGTAGTACCTGGTATTTACATTTATTACTCCTAAGGGCATTCTGCGACAAAAAAAATCAAGTTTTATTTGTCCATAAATAAATAAATACAGTCTCCAGCATGGCAGCAGGGACCACAGGCCACTGGCTGCACAAAGGTGGGAGATCACCCTGTAACCTCTCCACTCCTGGGACTCAGTGGTGAGGCTGCACCCTACCCTGACACAACACAAGGCCTGGGCCTGCCACAGAAACACCCTGAAGCCCTGCCCCTCTGCGCCAGGTGTGAGGCAGGCAGATTCAATCAGGCAGGATCCAAGTATGGAGGGGGATCACTAGGTGGGGGATCCAGGTGTGGGGTGAGAGGATTCTGTGTGGGACAATCTGGGTGCAGGCAGCTCAGTGGGGGGTCTGGGTGTGGAGGGATCTGGATGCACAGAGGCTCACTGCGGGTGTTCCAGGTACAGTGGCAACAGGACTCTGCAGGGGGTTCTAGGTAAAAGTGGTTGGGACTCAGTGGGGGGGCCTTGGTGTGGGGTTCTCAACAGTGGGATCTGGATGCTGAGGCAGTGGGGCTTAGTGGGGTGGGGGTCTGGATGCAGCTAGTTGGGGGGTCAGTGGTGTGGGGGTCTGGATGTGGGGGCTCAGGGTGGTGGGGCTCATCAGGGTAGGAGTGGGGGTCCAGAGGCAAGGCATCTGGGTGCAGGAGACTCCAGATGCAGGGGCTGAAGTTCAATTGGGTGGGGTTTGGGTATGGAGGGCTAGAGGGGTTCTGGGTGTACAGAGTGAGGCTTGGTGGGGGTATCTGGGTATGGAAGGTCCGGATGCACAGGGGTTGGGCGGATAGGTGAGCAGCTCCCCCTGCAGCGACCCCTCCCCCTGCAGCGGAGGAGCAATGGGGGCAGGAAGTTGGGGAGGATGCTGAGCTTCCTGCAGCTGGGAGAGGTTTCTGGGGGTGGGTTTGACACAGCCTCAGCCACTCCTTGCAGGGGAAGAAGTCGTCCCATCCGCTCCTGCCTCCAGCCCAGCTGGGACTAGCAACTGATCTCGGCTCAGGGTAGGAGCCGCTGGCTGGGGGGTCCCCAGTCCTGTGGTGATTTACCTCTCTGCCAGCTGCTCCGGGTGCCTGAAACGACATACCTGCACAGCTAGGGAATGGTGCATGACTACTCTTGCAGCTTCCCTTTGCTTCCCTGTCAGGGTCATTTTTCTGCAGGGAAGCAAAGAAATCTGTGGGAGACGTGAATTCTGCGTACACGCAGTGGCACACAATTCCCCCAGGAGTAATTTATACTTATGTTATGCAGGCTTACCACACGAGCTTCTTCTACAGCAGGTGGCTCAGCCATCCTTAGTACCAATGGGAAATGTTGGCACAAAACTAACAGGACACAAAATCACTAATACATACTACAGATAGTACCTGGCTTATTAGGGAGAGCCCATTCCTTCTCCACATCTCTGCAGCAACCTGAGCAACCAACACTAGACAGCGCAAAGGGTATTCCACTAGCAGCTCCACTTGGAATTGTTCCTAAAAAATCAAGTTAGTTAAAACTGTCAATAGATTTAACATAGTACAAATCTTGAAGAATAAAAAAAATAAAAATCAATGATTACAAGACAATACAAAAAAAGACCTAAACTGGACACAAAAAGAAAAGAAAATAGTACTTCTTAGCACAGTGGGATATTTTGAATTCAGTTTTCCTTTTGGTGTCCCCTTTTAAAGCCTTCTGATCTCATCATAATTTATTTTCTACTCTGGTGCTCACCATAGCCCTGATCAAACAAACTGAACCAGGTAGGTGGTTATGTGGCACCTCAGTGAGTTCAAATGGACTTCACATGGGTGCAGGGTATCTGCAATCTCTCTCCAGTATCCGTGCCCATGTTACGTTGAGACAATTGCTGTTCTGTAGAGTGAACTGACTAATCAATTCAGCTGTGTAATCCAAACATCAGCCCCAAAGCAGCCACTGTAAGGAATCCTTCTCTTACTAATAGGAAAGATAACCCAAATAGGAAAATAACTCTGAGGCAGACCTTTTAAAATTGTTCCAGGAAACACCAAATCCCACTCCTACCCCTGAGTTTGGTCACATCACACCCACTAAAGTTCAAGAAACCCATAGAAATGCTCAAATAAATTGGTTAGTCTCTAAGGTGCCACAAGTACTCCTTTTCTTTTTCCATAGAAATATTTGAGCCACCACTTGCAAAGCAGACCCATTCCCTTTCTGGCTGGGAGACCCAGGAAACAATAATATTGCCCACTCAACAGAAATTTTCAACATTATCTTCCAAGAAGTGAACATTTCAACCTTCCTGAAAAATGCAACAGTCTACTCAATCCTCAGGAAGTCAACATCTAACGCAGACCAACTTTGCGGCTAAATAAAAATCAAGAAAGTAGTAACAATCAAGTTCCAACAATATATGACATCTTCCAACATTCTGGATGCTACACTGTTAGGCTTCAAACCAAGGCATAAGAGAGAGGCAGCACTCATAGCACTAAAAGAGGTCTTCCTTGTGGCAATAGATAAAGGCCATATCTCAATGCTCATACTGCTTGACCTCTCTGCAGCTTTCCATAGAGTTGATCACAACACACTACTGACCTGCCTACTACATGTCTGGAGTAGGTATCTCAGCAGTACAGTGGCTCCAACCATTCTTCTCCAAGAGGACCTAAAAGGTACACAGAGATCCCACAGCAATCCTTTCCTTCTTCAAAGTCTACATGGAAGTACTTTAAAAGGTAGTAAGCCATCACATGTTCCAGTCCCAACAACATGCAGGTGACACCCTGCTGCATACCTCACTTTCAACATGTAATTGGCATCATTGCAAGACTGTACAAGAGAGCAGTTCATGGATGGGGAACAGTTGGCTCAAACTAAATCCAAGAGTGAAGAGATACTGGTCGGAAGGACAAAAAACTTTTGAAGAGCTAGCTGGGACTTTGGTCTCCGCTTGCATGTAAAGCATTTGCTCCACACTCCCCATTGATAAAAAGAAGTGGTGTGAATCCTCAAGGTCATTCCTAATCATCAGGCAGCATCAGTGGTGAAAAGTGCCTTCTACCTGCACCTTGATAGGGAACATCACTCCTTCCTCCAGGACAAGAATCTGGTCACAGCGATCGATAATTTCCTCATGTCTAAAGCAAAATGCTGTAAATCACTATCTGGATGCAAGACAGAGGCTCCAGCTTATACAGAATGCATCTGCCAAACTCCTCAATAGGAAGGGCCACCATAAGCTTGTCTCCCCAGCAGTGGCGCAGCCAGGTGGAAAAAACAGGAGGAGCGGAGATTAAAAAAGGCGCCACCCGCTAGTACTCACCCAACGGCGCTCCGGGTCTTCAGCGGCACTTCGGCATCGGGTACCTCACTCGCTTCAGTCTTCAGCTGCACTGAAGGACCCTCCTGCACCCGAAATGCCGCCGAAGATCAGAGTGAGTGAACGACCCAATGCTGAAGTGCCACCGAAGACCCAAAGCACCGCCTGACCCACCACCGAAGACCTGGAGCGCCACCATGTGAGTAAAAATTAAAAAGGCGCCGCTTCTGTTCAGTGGGAGAACGGCTGCTGCCCCGCTCCCCGTCTAGCTATGCTACTGCTCCCCAGTGTTCTGATCCCTCCTACGGTTCCTGTACATTTCCACCGCTGGTTCTAAGCATCGATCTTCACCTTCCAAGCCATCGAGTCGACCCAGAGACATCAGCAATTACGTCTCCATCAGTGATCTGCCCCGAGATACGTGCACTCCTCACAGACAATGCATCTTATAAAATTCAAGAAGATTGTAAGAGCTGTAAGTAAAACATTTGCAGTTGTTGGAATTCAGCTGTGGAATGAACGAACACAGGAGATCAAACTAATCCAGAATCTAAAAATTTCAGAGCACAATGCAAGTCTCTCTTCTTTGACAAAGCATCTCCACCATAAGCAACAGTGTTTTGGACCTCCTTTGTAAATTCTTAAAGCTGAAGCCAAGATGCTTTCTGCATGACCACTGCAGACATAAGCTGTTCCAATAGGTCTTTCCTGGTAGATATAGTCGGTACCAATAAGGATGTCTTAGAAGGAACCAAGATTGTATGAGAAGCACGGCATTTACTTGGTACCGAGAATGAACTGGAGAATGACATAAGTACAGACATTACCGAAGGAGTTATAGGTACCACCTTCTTAGAAAAAGGAGTGCTTAAACTCCTGTGCTCTGCTTCTGCAGTATAGAAAGTCTTGGTATGAAAGCATGTTTGGTGCCTCTGTTCTTAGAAGAGCCTGGAGCCATGCACATGAGGTTAATACTGATAGTACCTGGAGACTCAACAATACCCAGTTCTTTAGTTCCAGGACACCAAGACTTCTTTGAAGTAGATTCCGTCTGAGGAGGATGGTCACTCTTTTTATGGGTCTTCTCCGAGGATTTACCTCAAGTAGATCCAGGTGAACATGCTGAAATCAAAGGGACACTGTGTTCACTCCCAGGCCGATGTCCAAGGGGTTTGTCCTGGCCTGGATCTGAAGCTGGGTGGAGAGAATGCTCCATCATTAAGAGTGTGAGACTTATCTCAGGATTCCTCTTCAACCCTACCCTTAAAAACAGAACAGACAAAGCACTTCTGAGGAATATGCAACTCCCCCAGGCAGTGGATACACTGGAAATGCCCACCACTGACCAGGCAAGTGAGGCACCATTTGAAGCCTGGAGTGCAAAAGTGATCTGAGGAAAAAGCTCCACCCTTTCCCCATCCTGTAAGGTGGGAAATGACTGAGACCGACTGACTGAGAGACCGACCGAATTTGATTCATATTTAGTACATCCTTTAATAAGTGAAAATATAATCACATATTATTAAAACACTGTATGCAACCAATGTAACCTCCCCCACAAATGATTTCATTAATCAGTGCAGAACCCCCTTTAGGGCTATATATTGACCCATGTGCACCTCAACAGCCTAAGAGTATCAGGGAAGGTCTTATGCATTCTCATATGTTTCTCCTGATCAATGCACAGAGAGTTGGCTTTGACAGCCAGGTCACGCTCCAGGTTAGATTTGCTGTGGACATCATCTGCAAGGTGTCCTCTGCATCCCTCAACGTTTGCCAAAGGCTCTGGATGGTGTTATTGATTTTGAGGACTTCATTAACAAGGCATAACTGGGTGAATCCCAGCTTAGCTCCACGTTTGACTTCTGTGTGCGCTCGGCCAGAAAGGGGTGGGTGCGTGGGTGTGGGAGATAGTGTATTTTCAAACAGAAAGGCACACTAATGCTCTGTCTCAGACAGAAGCAGTTGAGAAGGAACTGGGGTTAGTTCGACCATGCAGCCCTATATAGCCTTGGTGCAGGGCACAAAGATGTATGGGATACATGACTACTATCAAAACTCTCTAAAGATTCAGGCAGTGTAAGCACCCCAGGGACATACTTGAAGAAGAATAATTTGTTACTACAGCAATTGGCACAATAGAAAATAGTGTAATACCATTGACCTGCTACATTGGAAGGATTTTACTAGGCATTGAATCAGACAATTCTAGGGGTACAAATATAAGAACACTGAGGGAAAAAGCAGTCTTGTTCAAAACATATCACAGATCTCTCTTGAGAAAGAGAACAGTTTGGACTCCGAGTCACAACAGCAGCACATCGTAATGCTATACAGAAAACCTGGGATCAGATGTCATCTAGGGAATTTTAAGTTGGTACAGACAGAACAGTTGACAGGTGGGATTCTACTATTTTTCAGGGAACAAGTTAACCACAGAGGTTTTAGCACTCTCTCTTGAACACTAGTAATGCCTCTAAAGCAGGGATCTCAAACTCAAATTACTACGAGAGCCACATGAGGACTAGTACATTGGCCCGAGGGCCGCATCATTGACACCCCTGCCCCCACTCCACCCCTTCCATGGAGGCCCCACCCCTGCCTCTTCCAACCCCTTCCCCAAAGTCCCCACCCCAACTCCGCCCCCTCCCTACCCCTATTCCAACCCCTTACCCAAATCCTCGCCTCTGCCCTGGCTCTTTCCCTGAGTGCACAGCTCCCCGCTTCTCCCCCCTCCCTCCTGGAAAGTGCTAAGCACCGCCGGGAAGCACCTGGAGGAGCAGGGACACGGTACGCGGGGCGCATGTGGGTGAGGGGAGCTTGGTGGCCACAGCAAATAACGCCCCACGTGTTTGAGACCCCTGCTCTAAAGTAAGGTTGTATGTCCTTCCCTTCCTACAATGTTGATTTAGTGCAGAGGATTCCTCGGGAGCGCTCTCGTATTTAAAAAGAAACCAAACCAACCATTTCTTTTTTCTGCACAGCAATTTGTTCTAGCAAACTATTAAAAATAGTGTTAAACCATCTTTTCTCTTCCCTCACTATTAAGATGCTCACCAGAAAGTAATTCAGCAATAAAAGCCAAGCTCAGTTACCATCTGAAGCAGACACTTACGGAAGGCACAAACTCCTGCAGTCTTGAGATTGCTTCAGTCTTGCTTAATCGTACGTGTAGGCCTATAGAACAAAGGGGAGAAAATTCAAGATAAAATCAAAGGCAACCAAGTTGGCTTTTCAATCAGATTATAAATGCTAGACCAAAGTGTTGGAAAACTGAGAAACTATAAGCAGTGTTTGCTAAATAGTATTTACAAACTTATGGTTTCTTGCTTAAGTTACAACCTGTAGTCACATATTACATAACCAAGGGAGCATTCTCACTAAAGATTACAAGATCTGATACAAGTTGCCTTTGTGGCCGGTGTAGTGACAAGAAAACACAGTTTAGGAACAGCATCTGGTTTTATTTGGGCTTTAGGAAAAGCAGTAGCCACTCACTGCATAGGTCCTACATGTTCAACCTGAAAATCTGGACTGGCATGAAAAATGGTGTGGGTCTTTTTGTTTTTGGGGGGTTGGTTGGTTTTTTTTTTTTTTTTTTTGCGGCAGTGTTGGGGAAGATATGTTGATGGTAGTAAGATATAGGGCAGTGGTTGACACTGCTGAACTCTTTTTCCTTCTCTTCAGCTAGGCACTCTGCAGCATAGGGCTAAAGGGTGGTGATGGTCAAGAAGGATGTGTAACTCTGCTGTTTGCATGCAACCTAAATGTAGGAAGAATCTTGCCTCAAAACTAAGTCTGACAGGGTAAGCCTATTCGACTTGTAAATCCTGTGATAAAGTTAAGACAGTATAAATGGTTGGTGCACAGATTGCCCTGCTGCCCCACAAAATCCCTGTATGAGTTGATGAAGTTCCTCTTGACTTATGGGAAGTTGAAATCATCAAGGCCAATAGTGCCCCGGAATTTTACAATCCACATAGATTATGATTATTCAGAGTTAGCCCAAAACTTCATGACTACCATGACCATAATGGGAGTATCCCAGGTAGTTGTCTGTGCAAACTCATGCAGAGTCTGCAGACCAATTGTGCGTGGCCAGCTGGTGTTTGGGTTAGAATAAGAGACTGCAGGATTGGATGTTATACATGCCATGGACTAATTACTGTCTCATGCGGTCTGAAGTCAGGGCTGCAGTTTCCCTGCACAGTGAGGGATCTGTTCTGAGGATCTTCCCTCAGGAGTTAAGGAAGTGCTCTCATGAACAGAGAGTTCCATTCTCCTAAAATTCCCAGCTTTACGTCTCCAGTTCATATGGCCCAGAGGATGCAATTAAGCATCTCCGTCAGTGTTTAGCAGCAAATGGGGAAAAGAAAGAAGTACATTAGCCAAGGCTCAGACCAGAGAATGCCATGGTGATAATGGTAGACTGGGGGAAGCAATATGGATGTCTTAGATTTTCAGTGGCTTTTAAATGATTATGTGCACCTAGGATAGCTTCCCCCACACCACTCTCCAGATTAGCGCCTGGCCATTCCTCCATTTTAAGTGTGGACATAGCTACTGTAATCTTTGTCACTTCAAGATCAGCCTACTGAAGCATGCTCTACACAGGGCTATATCAAATATATTTGGAAACTGAAACTGCCATCCAAACCAGCAAAAACCACCCTCTTTCTCTCCCCAAAAGACTCAGTGTCACAGCAACCTTATAGGAAAAAAGGCTCCCTGACAGAACAGGGTGCTGCAAAACAGGGGGAAAGAAATTATCATCCCTTCCTCCTTCCCACAGGCGATAAGCAAGTTGCACTTACTCACTCTGCAGTTTCAAACTCAGGGTGGAGGGGACCAGAGCATTGCCTCTGAAAAAGTTCAAATCTCTGTTTTTAAAATACAGTAAAATTTGAAAATCATTTCCTTTGTAGTGAGTTTTCCCCCTCTTAAAAATATACTATAGTCACATGATTTATTCAATATACTTACTCTGGTGCTATAAAAACACTAACTTGGGTAACAATTTCCAGAGAAACCCCCACATTTAACTTTTAAACCCAGTACAAAGCAATGGCTATTTTAACAAATTTTATACTACTTTTCCACATTTCAACTATAAATACATTTTTGGACAATGCCAGAGATTGAACAACATACCTGAAGAATGACAAAGTGGAGATGGAAGATGAAATTCCAATTACAAAAAGCAATTCAAAAAGTAAAGCATGTTGACTCTCACCTGCAAGCGTCCTGGACAGTGGCAGGTGTATGCTGACAGGATCTACTGACACTCTGTAACGTTTGCTTTCCAGAGTGTGGCCACATAACTGAAGCACCGTCTTCTCCCGTGAACGGCTACTTGTGCTGCACCTCATCACAGCTGTATGGCACTCTTTGTAAGCCTCCAGCAACAGGTCTTCCTAGAATTGAAAAGATTTTTATGCAGTTCATTAAACAAAACCCACACACAAATACACCTCTCATCCTCCTGCTATTTGTTTTCATGGTTTAATGAGGTCACTAAAAATCCATGACAGTTATTTCCTTATTCCTTAGTACAGGCCCATATATTAATGTACATGTAGAAGGCTACAGAAAACAAAGTTTTGCCCCCGTTTGTTAAACCTATATTTTAATCATTACTATTTACCTGCATAACTCCCCCCCCAAAAAACATATCAAAATTTTACAAGGAAAAATGTGAATTTCTATAAAAATCTTGAATTTGACTGTCAAATCTGAAATGAAAAATTTCATTTCAAATCCACAATTCAAAGTAAAAATTGTCCATTTTGTTTTGACTTAAAAATCTCATTTGGTTTTGATTTTTGGAAACAGATGCATTGTGACTTTCCCATTTTCAGATTCCTTCCTCTCTCTTTAATTTTTCATCCCCTTCCCTTCCTGCACCGCTAAATAAAAATCAGACAAATAGCGAAGGGCCCATATGTACTACATCTTTCAATGTACTCCAGTAGACTATTTTCAAACTCCACTATTTGAGAAACTAATTCTTTCCTGACCTACTAAGTTATGTTTCAACCTGAAGCGAGTTTAGTTTCAGTTGAGATATAAACCTGTGAAGAGAAGAGATTACAATAGAAATGCTTAACAGACTTCGCTACAGTGGTATTTTATATCAGGTACACCTATAAACACATACAGATGATTATAAACTAGTGTCTAAATACAACTATGTTCCTTAACTAGGTTCTTGTACCATACCCTCTCGTATCAGATTATATTACTATCTAGAAGAGGAATGGGACCTTTTTTCCCCCCCCCCCCCCCCAGAAACTCCAAGTCTCTGCAGGCCTGAAATTTCCTTTCAAACAAACAAGTAGTCAGGTAACCACGCTGTATGTATTTATTTTTAATTGTCTGCAGTTCTTTTACTAATCTGTTCATGGGTTGGTTTTTAAAGAAGGGGAACTATAAGGTTCTGTATTGTACAATAGTGCAGCTTTTCAGAAAAGCTTCTAGTTCACTAAACAGCCACATGCATAAGAACCACAAATAGTATTTCCTTACATCACAGGCACACCACTCTTGGAACATCAAAAGAATGTTCTTCAGCTGCATCTGGATGGCAATGGCTGCTTCCCAATCTGGGTCCACCTCGATATGTTGACCAATCTGTCTCTGTATCTCCTCCATCCCCTGCAACAAAGAACCCCGTAGAATATTCACCAAGGTAAGTGATCAAATGCTCAAGCAACAGGAAACCCCATAAACAGAGGGAAAAACGCAGGCTGTTCACAGATGGCTAAAATAGGAATGGTGTTACATCTACCTCCACCCACGCAAGATACAGATTTAAGAACCTGTGATCTCAGTTTTGTGCCTGCAACATGCAGAACATTACCACAGAGAGTACTATGTGAACAGATGACAAATATTCCAATATCTTTGCAATGGCACATGAGAAAAACATTATTAAATGCACTGTACCTGCATACAAGTCAGAATTCTCAAGAAAGACCGGAATCCTTCCAAAAACCGTACCCTCAGTCTGTCTGTCCACACTGTAGGCTTAGTGATTAAGATATATCTGTCCCAAAAAATGGTATTGCTCATAGTTTAGGATTTTCTTTTGCCCATATTTATATCTAGAATGTTTTCAAATTCATTAAAGTCATTAGCATCATCACCATGTCACACCACCATCCTTTATCTCAAAAACGCTCGGTAGGGACTTCCCAAACTAGCAGAGGTATCAGCTACAGGGTTCCAGTGTTTGGAATTACTGTAATTTGAATGCAAAGGTATTACAGGCTATAGGTATCTTACTCTTAAATTATTACTATTAATCCTGTGCATAAAAGTAACTTGGAATCTCTCAGGATTCAAAGTACTATGCAAATGTAGAGTATTATGAAGTTTTGCCAGGTGTACTAGAATGGCAAGGATTAAAGAGTCATATTTCCCAGACCGCCTTACTGCAGGGGGTATACTTTTGTATTACTATGTTTCTTATCCATAGAGCTAATTTTTTTAAAAATGCACAAGGAAGGGGAGTTGTCAGGAAAATTTCATCAACATTTGTTTTCCATTTAGACCTTTATATTTCTATGAGATATTCCAATTTTTGGTGAACTTTCACAATTTTTTTTACCAGCTCTAGTCATCCACTGTGCCACTTCAGATTTCTGAATAGAAACAACCCAGCCTATTTCAGGGTCAATACAGGAAAAGATGTTTGTCCATATAATACTTTACTAGTGCTAAATTTCTCTTCATATAGTCTTCACTAACTAAAAGACTTCTAAGACTTAACACTTTGTAGCTGTAAAGCTTTTTGCAAGAACATATTATTTAGCTATACTTATTACCCATCCTCCATTATGGGAATATTTTATACTGAAATATAAAGTGAAGTGAGATAAGGCAGAGCCTGGAAGTATAATTTAATAAATTTTGCAGTTTTGTACTTTTTAGTGAACTCAGGATCCATCACGGTCATCTGCACAGTTAATGTACTTTTGCCAAGTCTTTTTGAGCAAAGGCAGTGACAAGTGATTTAATCAGATACATTTTTTTAGCATCAATATTTTTATATTTATTTTCATCTAATACCAACTGAAAATATGCCCTTTGCTTGACCTAGCGCAATAGTTTCTAGAAACAAAACTAGTTAGGAGGAAGGCTTTTGGGGTTGCACATCCAAGCAGCTAGAATAAAACATTACAAGATATGTTAGAAGAAAAGGAGTACTTGTGGCACCTTAGAGACTGCTCAATTTATTTGAGCATGAGCTTTTGTGAGCTACAGCTCACTTCATCGGACGCATACTGTGGAAACTGCAGAAGACATTATATACACAGAGACCATGAAACAATACCTCCTCCCACCCCACTCTCCTGCTGGTAATAGCTTATCTAAAGTGATCATCAAGTTGGGCCATTTCCAGCACAAATCCAGGTTTTCTCACCCTCCGCCCCCCCCCACACACAAACTCACTCTCCTGCTGGTAATAGCCCATCCAAAGTGACCACTCTCTTTAAAATGTGTATGATAATCAAGGTGGGCCATTTCCAGCACAAATCCAGGTTCTCTCACCCCCCCACCTCCCCCCCACAAACTCACTCTCCTGCACCCCCCCACCTCCCCCCCACAAACTCACTCTCCTGCACCCCCCCACCTCCCCCCCACAAACTCACTCTCCTGCACCCCCCCACCTCCCCCCCACAAACTCACTCTCCTGCTGCAGGAGAGTGAGTTTGTGGGGGGGAGGTGGGGGGGTGAGAGAACCTGGATTTGTGCTGGAAATGGCCCACCTTGATTATCATACACATTTTAAAGAGAGTGGTCACTTTGGATGGGCTATTACCAGCAGGAGAGTGAGTTTGTGTGGGGGGGGGGGGGGCGGAGGGTGAGAAAACCTGGATTTGTGCTGGAAATGGCCCAACTTGATGATCACTTTAGATAAGCTATTACCAGCAGGAGAGTGGGGTGGGAGGAGGTATTGTTTCATGGTCTCTGTGTATATAATGTCTTCTGCAGTTTCCACAGTATGCGTCCGATGAAGTGAGCTGTAGCTCACAAAAGCTCATGCTCAAATAAATTGAGCAGTCTCTAAGGTGCCACAAGTACTCCTTTTCTTTTTGCGAATACAGACTAACACGGCTGTTACTCTGAAAGATATGTTAGGAGTACCACCACTGTCTGAGTTTAGGGAACTTTGACCTCATTCATTAAGCAGCCGTATCAGTATAAAAACTAGCATAATAGCCACTCTTCATTCTGCTATTTTAGATTATGTCCTGAATTAAGTTTTTTACACTAAGAATCATACTGGATTTAAGCCTTCACTTCACTTCTGCTGTCACCAGAAGACCTCCAGTAAAGAAACAAGATCCAACTCTCAGTGCACCCAATGAGAATAATCTCATTAATTTTAAGGCAAGTTAGATCGGGCCTTGAAGTGAGATGTGTAACAAGGTTCTCAGTAAGTGGAACATTTTTAATAAAAAGGTCATTTTTTTTGCTAGCAAGGAGGTTATACTGTAGGGAAGTCCTTGCCAGTGCAAGATTCATGGGCTTAACATAGTAGGTAATTTCTGTTATTCATTTCTAGTATATATCTCACCATGTATGTAACCAAGGATGACGAGTGTGCTAGAATAGTTGATAGCCTGATAAACTCAGTGTTTCCTGGAGATTCTCATTGCTTTACATAAAAGAAAAGGATTTTGGAGAACTTCTTGACCAATTTTAAGTTCACATTTTTCTTGCCTTTGTAACACTAACTTCTAAAACTTTAATATTCTTGGTTTTATGGTTAAAATAAAATTGAAGAAAAATATTTGCCATTCTAATAGTTTTATGAAAAAAATTCAAAGCAACTGACCCCCTTTAAATGTGCAAAAATGGTCTCACAGCAGCTTTTTCCATTGGTAATGATCCACCAATTGTATCTTTCCATGGTTTACTTTCATCATTCTAACTGGTGATATCAATCTATTTCTGAACACAATACACTGTCATGGGTATTTACAATTGGGATCATGCGTGCGAATATATAGACAGTACCCAATGAGATTTAAATAACTAAAATCTCTTTGCTTACTTGCCCAATTACACTATTTTTAGTGTACATGATGCATAACCTAAACATACATAACAGAACCTTAAAGCATGCATTTATAACTGTTGTAACCAAAATTTTCAGAACAAATTATGTTAAGAATGACACGTCAAAGAACGGTCACAAAATTCTATCAACTATTGAACTACACACTGAACATCTATTCAATAGCCAGAAATGTGGCATTAGATACATTAACAATGTAAAACTAATCCATCACCACTATGTGTCACTAATTCACAATTAGCATGACCGTTACCCCCATGACTATGCTGGCATTATCAGACACCATGAAATACCAGTGGAGCCATCTTATGAGGGCAAAATTAAAGATGTGTGTCCACTGGGTTTGTTGTAGTACTGCATTTTTTGCAGTTTCTTTTGATACTTTAAACTAGTTGGGATCTACTTTAAAGCAAGGTGACAACAAGGCAATCTGTTTGTGGAAGTTTTTCATACTCCCTCCTCAAATGTACACTTACTTGAGGTCACATATGACTGCATACACCCGACCCAGTTTGTCCTGGCTGTAACCCTGGAAGTTGAACTTCTCATTCTTGTCCAAGTACTCTGGCAGCACTTCTAGTAGTGTCTCTGTGATGATGGTTATTACAGTTTGCTCTTCAATAAGATGGCGTGCCTGTGTGGGAAATGGTGTTTCAACAATAGGAATCTGCCTGGCTGCAAGAATAGGTAGACACTCTCTGCTCCTATTAATTCATAATTTGGATGTTCGACACTTGTGGCAAAGCGGTTTATACTTTGCCAAACATTCTCTAGTGCTGCGTGTCAGCTGAGCCACACTTGCAGTAAAGAGGATGGTGTCTAAAAACGTATAGTGCCATATCGCAGTTTTGACCCCCTAGTACAGTACGCAATGCCAGGACCTGAACTATGAGACACTAAGTGAAAAAAAGAGTAACTTCAGCCTCTGAGCAACTTCCATATCATTCTCTTCAGGGAAGTGAGATTCCCTTTTATCTGGGGACAAAGGGATACAGAACAAGTCTCCTGTGGTAGAAAGTTTGCCAAGGGACAAGACTGAGGCTGCTTTATGCTACTGTAATAGCAGTAATGCCAGGCAGTAGGGCTCTAATGGTCCCATCACCTGAAAAGTGGATGGCTGTGGCTGGCAGAGTGTGTGGCCAGAGAGGAGGGATGTGTGCCGGTTCAGTGGCTCCTACCAATGAATCTCCTGTAGGTAAGTTAGAGCTGGTGAGAGTTAAAGCTCATGAAAACCTTGAGGAAAAAGGTGTGACCACAACACTGACTGCCCTATGCCAAGGTGAATTCCTCCTTCTGCACAGGTGTAATCCCTCTCTGTATCAGCTCTGTGGAATTTGGCTCATTTTCTGTATGCTGGTATTTTCATCTAGTGTCTGACTTGAAAGGCAAAACTGTAAAGGAAAGAAAATGTGTTTGTGTTCTTTGTTTCTTTATGATGTATGAACACACAACCTCATTATTTTTACTTTAGAAATGTTACAAACATCAAATCATGTCTTCCTTTATTATTATTTATTTATTTATTTTACTAGCGGAATAAAATACTGGAGTGGGATGGCTCTCATTCTTCTGTTGAAGAGGGACCGGTGCCAACTCTTTTCAGCCAGGGAGTCTAAGTGTTTGGCAAGAGTACAAGTTACACAGGTGTCCAAAACATTTGTTAACAAGCTGAACAAAAATCATTCATTTCAACTGATCACGCTGTATTTCCTCAATAGCTGCAGTGACAAACTACTAGCTCCCCAGTCATTTATAAAGACTTCCTTGAAAGACAAGGTAGAAGAGATCTGAATTTCTCATGTAAAAACCAAGCAGGAACTCTACCTTCGAAACACACACAGATGCCGCCTCCTGTCTTTTAGGGCTTCTTCATCCTTTTCTTTCCCCCCAGGTCTCCCCACACACACACACACACAAACACACACTTTTTCCCCTCTGCAGGGAAAAAGGTAATCTTGAGCTGCAGACTAAAAGAAATTTAGCTGATTTATAGAATGACCTTGTGCAGAACTCCATTTACTTGCATCCCTTCTCATTTCTGTGATGAATTTTCGTAAAAACTTCAGACAAAACAATTTACCCTTTTATTTTAGCAAACTCTAAATACCCTTTTTGCTTTGGCTACAAATGTATGGAAACTGCCTACTAATTGAATCAGCAGTCTATAGATATGGTATCATGATAAACCACTCCAGGATCATGATAGATTTACTGAGGTGCTGGCTATACGTACCAGAGTGGGTACAGTGAATATCTGAACTGAGAGTGCAGTCACTGAGATACTTCTATCATGGTCATCACTGATGTATTCTTTTTGCAACAGCTTGTAATACTGTGAAAAGGAGAACATTGGGAAAATGATTAACAGCTAAAGCTAAATAAAACCAAAAACATTTAATTTAATTTCACTTGGAAGAAACACTACAGTTAAAACAGATGTCTTTATCACTCCCCAACAGCTCCAGATCAACACACATGAACTGCACAAAGCCCCATATCTAGAAGAGCACTTAATGTGGTTAACTTTACACAAGAGTAGAACCACTGATTCTTCTTTAAAGTTAAGCACATGCTTAGGTGCTTTGCCGGATGGAATCTAATTCCTTTATTTCCCACACTGCCATCCTTCTCCAATGAGGGAAACAAAACACACACACACACACACACACACACACACACAGTCAGTCTCTTAGCTCTTGAAATTACAAGAATCATAAAATAGGTCTTTATCCCCTCCACAAAACAGAATATGGACTGTTCTGTTGAAGAGCTGCCACCAAAAGCTCTAAGGATTCAGCATAATTCTTTCCCTTACATTTCCATTCCAAAGAGGAACAATGTCACTCACATTTTTCACTCGTAATATAAATGGATTGTCTCTCATAACAAAAATGTTCTGCTAGCCCGTACTTCATGTTTATTTCTCAAATATTGCATTATCTTTTTGAAAAAAAAAGATCAGATAGTTTACCCACTGCTTCAATGGTAGCAGAAATCTAGCAGCATGTAGTAAAGCTATATATACACACTGTGCTCATCACAGTTGCACATTAGCATCTACATGTCTAAAGCGGGGATTGAAGCAAGGACCTTGAAGTCTCATATTTTTTTGGCTGAGCTAGGAGGGTTGCTAACGCACTCCATGTTGGAAGTTCATTAGTTTAAAATCAAAACAATTCTCCATAGTTCTAAACTTAATACCAGAATGGCAAGTCTATGGCTTTTATCGTCCATTCCATTAGGTTATGGCTGAACTTGCACCTCATTTTAGATTAGAGAAAGATTGTTGGTTCTCTGGGCCAAATTGCCTAGCACCCATCTCAACTAGTGAATACAGCTTACAAGTTTTTTATATGTTTTGGTTTTTGTTGTATACTAATT
This sequence comes from Lepidochelys olivacea, assembly GCF_965140295.1. Taxonomy (NCBI): domain Eukaryota; kingdom Metazoa; phylum Chordata; order Testudines; family Cheloniidae; genus Lepidochelys; species Lepidochelys olivacea. The sequence continues at coordinate 64,870,310 of NC_140416.1, read as the reverse complement.
TATATCCTTAAGTGGATACAGTATTGCTTCTCAGACACTTCAGCAACTTCTTTCAAGGTTGGAGCATGAAGAACTGTTTTGGACTAAGTATCCACAGAACTTTACTGCTACAATGTGATAATGAATAAGTTACACGTGTATCTAAATAATCCTTGACAAAACCTTATTGAGAATCCTGAATTACAGATGGACAGCACCTATGCTGCATTTCTGTACAAACTGCAAGTTACCTTAAAACTGATATCAGTACGGATGTGAAAAAACAAAAAAAAAAAACTTTCTGAAATTAGGCTAGTGAACATGAAAAATATTTATAAAACACCATAAACAGATGGTTTTATGGGTTTATCAAGTCAATGTACATTTAAAGAGGGCATAAACATACCATGTATTCTCTGAGTAACCATTCCACTCTCTCATAAATATCTTCCTCGATATATTTTAAAAATTAAAATATATTGTTAACTATAATTTAAAATTCCATGGTCATGGAAGCACAAACAAGAAGAGTTAGGAAATGAAAATCAGTTTAAGATTTCATCCATAATTTTTACTCTCCCGTTTTTTTCTGAGGACATCACTTGTTTAAAATTTATAACCACAATATGTAAGAAAATATGAACATCTAGTTACCTTGACAAATTCAATAGCAAAAAGTTTTTTGTACTCCATTTCCATGAAAAAACTGCTGAAAATAAGTTCATGAAGGATCTTCCTTGCCCCTGTGAAGATAATAAAATTTGTTTTACTCTTACTCCACTAAACACTATTTTTTTTTTGTGCAGGAAAAGAGCAGGTGGAAAGAGAAGGAAACTCCATATCATTAGAAGTATTAAGACAGTTATGCATATACACATATAATCAACCCACTGGCAAGTAGCCTATTATTCATTTTAACAACATTCATTAGGTAACTGCTTCAGAGCTCTGGTAGATACAGGAATCCACTTGTCCAACATGGCTCTGTTTCCCCCCACCCGCTTGGGACACAGTGAGCTCAACTTCCTTTTAGCTTTCTTTGAAAGCCAATGAGCAAAGATCTAAGACCAGTCCACATTCAATGTTTGTAGCAATTACACTATATAGAATTTAGAAACAAATAAGCTAACATGCTACGAGCACCAATATACCTGTGTAACTGCGTCCACATGACAGGATTACAACCAAACTATATTAGTTTCTAAACTGATAATTAAATCAGTATAAGAATTGTATGCAGACAGGTTTCTTTAAATCATCCAAGTCATGCGTGTTAAGCTTTCTTAGCTTCGCTGTTTAAGGGTAACAGATCCTCTTTGACATTTTGTGGTTTTACTTAGTTTGGAAACAGGAGGAATGTTCTAGTTCTGAAGGGTTGCGTCTCCATTTGTGAACAGTTTCTGGGCTCTTAAATCTTTTATGCCAATCAGGCATATCATTCTCTTCTCAGACACTTTCTACTCTGGTTATTTTGTATGGAATATCCTACCACTCTCAGTAATGAAGGTGCGTCTTCCCTTTGTCCTTTACTTAGCCATTATAGATACATATATAAACAATTATACTTATGTCACTGTAGCTGAAATGTTTTCATACCTTCTATTTTGTAACATTTTACATTTGAAAACTGAGAGCAGGTTTTCATCGTCAAGTTACATTCCCAGAGTACATCCTCCAAAATATGTAAATTTGAAAGGAAAGGATAAGGAGGCCAACACTTAACAAAACTCAATCATATTCTTAAACTTCAGCTGCCCTAGAATTAAGAACTACATTGAAGACTTAACTTATACTACTATGGCTTCCATTTTAGGGCATTTATTTACTTAGCATATTTAACAAATATATTAAAGTGGATTGCAACTTCAGTTCAGAGTAACTTACATACACCCACCCACCTTTATGAAGTTTTGCATCCCAAAGCATCAACATGCTTATGAGGCAGGGCTTTTCAGAGTCAGCTTCCTCTTTGAGGCATATTTGACAGAAGATCTGGCGGAAGTCACCTAGACAGAGAAGTACATTAGTTTGTGTAATGTCATTGAATAATCAAGGGGTCCACCCAACAAAATACAAGTCTGTTTAAGAGATAATTTCATACAGAAATTACTTCTGGATTCTGATCTTAAAAACCAAAATCACAGATCACTGACTAACCTTAATATTTCTACACAAGTGTGATCTCAGCATACCTTGTTGCTCTGTAGAATAACTTCCCTAATTTCCACAGAGTAGAGTTACCTACTTACGAGAGAAATTTAGGGAGTTGTGGAGGACTGACATTTCACTAGGAAGGGGGTCAAGACAGCCTTGCACAGAAAATTCTACACCTGATCTGAACACAGGTGAGCAGGCCAGGTTGGGATGTGACTTTATCTCTTCCAGCCCCTACACAGGGTACTCTTACAAAGTTGGATTACATAGGCTTTGTGTAAGATTCCAAAATGTCATCTTATATTTCTTTAAAGTTATTGATAAACAAATTATTTGCAGAAGTAGGATGAATGTATGATAGCCACTTTTCTAAAGACAAAAGCATTGGTGAAAGAGAATTAGGAAATGAGTCCTTATATTAGAGGTTTCTTATGTGCAATGCAATTTTGCAATCAAGAAGCAAAAACAGTGGTGATTTGATTCAGTTTAATAAGGACTAAACCTAGCACCCACTTCTCTGAGAAGAGAAAGGGGCCTATGAATGGATTTTTTGTTTTATTTTCTAAGCAACATTCTAAATTTGGAAAAATAACGAGTCTGGAGTGGACCTGAGAGTCTCTTGTTAACACAGTCAGCCTTTGGGCCTCAGGGAGGAGAATCTGAGTTTTCAAAAAACAATCTAACCATTTTCATTTTGAAGAATCTTGAAAAGAAACACAATATTAGGACTGAAAGGAGCAAGCAGCTGGCTTCTGCAGCAAGACACTTTAAAAATCTCTTCTCCACACACACTTTATGTAAAATTAGTCAGTTAGGTTTGGAACGTTCCCAAAGAATCAGCACACAGACAGGAAAGCCACCTAAAGAGTCTCCATGAGATTCTGGAGGCGGGGAAAGGAGGGGAACACACCATAACAGTTTGAGGGGTGAAGTGATGAAAAGATAGATATATTATTGCAAGGGAGAAGAGAGAAACAGATTATTTATTTTAAGGGGAGAAAAATGGGAGTATTTTAAACAAGGGAATATCACATGTATTGCTGCCTAAAGAGATATTTTTTGAGGGTACATCTTGCTAAAGTTTTGGCAGCCCATTACTGGAACAAAGTAAATTATATGCTTACTTGAATAGCTCATAAGTTTGTTCAACCAAGAACCAAGACGCAAAGCAAATTTCTGATGAGCCATAACATCAGCATGCAGAACCTCCACATGAAGCGGTCGTTGGGAGACATTCTCAGAGTGCCTCTACAAGTCAGGTAAAAACAAGAAAATAAAGTTTGAAGGAGAGAAGGCCCAGAAGTTCTAATCTTCTTAACCCGTTCACGAACCCTCCTCTCACTTAAGCAAATTTTTGCTTCAGACACCTAAACCAGCTGACTCCCGATTTAGGACAGTGTTTAACACGTGTATCTAACTTGACCAAAAGATGGTGGAATAAATTGTATCTCAAGGGGTTTAAAGAAAGATTATAAAAAAATCTGCATGTATTAAGTTATAAAGATTACATAACAAAAATATAGACAGACAAATTGAGTGAGGTAATATATTTTAATCGGACCAAATTCTGTTGGTGAAAGAGACAAGCTTTTGAGTTTACACAGATTCTCTCTAATATCCTGGGACCAACACGGCTACATCATCACTGCAAATAACAAAAAAAAGGTAATAAAAAAAATACAAAGAACACCAAAATTTGTAAGACTGGAATAAAGATTTCAGGAAGTTACCTTGATTTCTTCCTTTGCTTCCTGACAGGATACATAAGTTCCCTCTTTAACAGCCCTACGACCCTGTTTAAATAACAAGGAATTAAATAAGAAATGAATTAATAAAATATTGAAAAAAAAAAGAATAATTTAAATTAAATTAAATTAAATTAAATTAAAAAAAGACACTTCGGCCAGGTCCCTGCTAGGTGACATTATTCAAAATAAGCAGGCAGCACAAGGCAGGTGTGGTGAGGAAACAGGTATCTGACTGCCAATTAATTTTATCTAAAAATTACTAAACAAAAATAATTCAATTAGGGTTGATAAGTGGGAGAAACAACAATTAAATAGATGGAATTAATAAATAATTGTTTCTCATGAAATTAGTTCAGGGAAACCAAAATCAAAAGATGGAATTATCGATACAGACTATTCAGGAGACTATTATTTTAGTAGCAGGGGTTCTTTTAATGCACTAGGTGACGCCTCATAATCAACAATTATTTTCTTCAAAATTAAGAAAATATTTAAATAACTAAAATAAAGAGAAAAATCAATACACAAAATAAATCAATAAGTATATAAAATGACAAGAGAATATTAATACACAACTCAATCAGCAATGAATAGGCAAATGAGATAAGCATATAAAATAAAAGGTAAATGAGTATTAAAGTATTAATACTTAAATTAACTTGTAATTACTTATGTAATTCTAAAATGTAAGAGAAAAATCACAACAAAAATTGATTAAATATTGGCAAAATTTCTATCATAGAAGAATAAAACTCAAAGCTATAAGAATCAACAACCATGCTATATTCAGTCATCTACTCAAGGCACTAAATATATCAATGGGTATTTGAACTTCTCTACATGAGCAACTAAACCATGGCAAGCTGGGGTGTGAATCTACCCTGACGTTACTGTGAATGTGGTCCAACGTCCATATGCATTCTGTTGATCTGTTGAGTTTGTTAGAATGTTTTGAGCTGCATTCCAATGAACGGTTAACGAAGGCCATGATCAACTACTGCAGGGCAGGTTCACACCCCGGCTTGCCGTGGTCTAGTTGTTCCTGTAGATAAACCCTAAGGCCTTGTCTACACTGCCACTTTACAGCGCTGAAAAACACACCCCTGAGCACAGTGCTAGTGCCATAACTACACAGCCATGTTAACGTGGCAGCACTTTAACGTTGGCATCGAAGACATACCCTTAGTCTCCTACTGAGAGAGGCTAATGATTAAACATCATTAACATTTCAGTAAACACATTAAGTGTAAAGTAACCAAGGTAAATTCAATTAAAGTAAATTAGGTTATAAAACTATCTAAAAAAATCTCCTAGATTAAAGAAAAAGAATAAAACTGGGAAAAATAAATAGGATAGTGTACTTGAGTTTAATAACTTAAATGAGACTAGTAAAACAACAAATAATTCTCCTCAGCTCTATCTTAAGAAATCAGAATTCTAGGACTAAACAAAGGATTTAACTAAATGAATTCAAGGTCATATGACAATTACAGCTCACCATTAATCAGTGTTCAGACACAGCTGTCTAGCTAGAAATTGTTATTTCTATGCAAGCTGGGATATAAATCACCCAAGGAAGGAACAGGTAGGGTTCTCTCTGTTTTGGTTGAATTAATAGGCTAAACGGAAATGGTGAAAGATAGCAACAGAGTCTAACCAAGTATTGTGTAAGGTGGCGGTCTCAATTTTACACGAGGCAAAAAGTTTAGAAAAGCTGAGTTAGACGTGAGACTCCAAAAACAGAAAACCCAATAATAAAGGGGGGGATTTCAATTAACCCCATATTGACTGGGAACATGTCACCTCAGGACAGGATGCAAAGATACATTTTCTAGGCACAATTAATGACTGCTTTTTGGAGCAGCTAATCCTGGAATCCACAAGGGGAGAGGCAATTCCTGACTTCGTCCTGAGTGGAGCACAGGAACTGGTACAAGAGGTGAATAGCTTAATCATCAGTATTAGCAACCATAATATAATTAAATTTAGCATCCTTGCAGGGGGACAATACTAAAGAAACCCACCACAGTAGCATTTAACTTCAGAAAGGGGAAAATACACAAAAATGAGGAAGTGAGGTAAAAAGAAATTAAAAAGAAAAGCCACAGGAGTGAAATGCGTGCGAGCTGCACAGAAACTATTTAAAAATACCATAACAGAGGAAGAAAAAAAATGTGAATCCATAATTTAAAAAAATAATAAGAGGACCAAAAAAAATCACACCATGGCTAACCAACAAAGTAAAAGAGGTGGTTAGAGACAAAAAGGTATCCTAAGTAAAATACTAATATGGGAAATAGAGAGTAGCGTTTACACTGGACTTGCCAAACGTTAAGTATAATTAGGCAGGTCAAAAAAGAATTTGAAGAATAACTAGAAAAAAAGCACAGAAACTAAGAACAATTTTTTTTTAAGTCAGTCAGACGCAGGAAGCCTCTAAACAATCAATGGGGGCACTGGATAATCAAGATGCTAAAGGAACACTTCAGGAAGACAAGGCCCAGGTGAATCCTATGCATCAGACTACACTGAGTACGTGAGGAAGGTTCCCACATCTGAGCCATTCTTTTTAGGTGATGCATTTGAGGAACTGTCTCACATTGAGGTGTCAGCAGCAGAGGTTTTGGAACAAACTGATAAATTAAACTAATAAATCAGCAGAACCAGATGGTTTTCATCCAAGAGTTCTGAAGGAAATCAGATACGAGATTGCGGAACTACTAAATGGTATGTAACCTATCAGTTAAATCAGCCTCTGCACAGATGACTGGAGGATGGCTAATGTGATGACGATTTTTTTTTTTTTTTTAAAGTCTTCAGAGGCAATTCTGGCAATTACAGGGTCAGGGAGCAAACCGGTTGAAACTATAGTAAAGAAAAGAATTATCACACACAGAGATGAACACAATATAGATACATAGATACTAAGGTCAGAAGGGGACCATTAGGATCATCTAGTCCGACCTCCTGCACAACGCAGGCCACAGAATCTCACCCACCCACTCCTGCGAAAAACCTCTCACCTATGTCTGAGGTGCTGAAGTCCACAAATCGTGGTTTAAAGACTGCAAGGAGCAGAGAATCCTCCAGCAAGTGACCCGTGCCCCATGCTACAAAGGAAGGCAAAAAAACCTCCAGGGCCTCTTCCAATCTGCCCTGGAGGAAAATTCCTTCCTGACCCCAAATATGGCGATCAGCTAAACCCTGAGCATATGGGCAAGATTCACCAGCCAGATACCCAGGAAAGAATTCTCTGTAGTAACTCAGATCCCATCCCATCTAACAACCCATCACAGGCCATTGGGCCTATTTACCATGAATATTTAAAGATCAATTAATTGCCAAAATCGTGTTATCCCATCATACCATCTCCTCCATATACTTATCGAGTTTAATCTTAAAGCCAGATAGATCTTTTGCCCTCACTGCTTCCCTTGGAAGGCTATTCCAAAACTTCACTCCTCTGATGGTTAAAAACCTTTATCTAATTTCAAGTCTAAACTTCCTGATGACCAGTTTATATCCATTTGTTCGTGTGTCCACATTGGTACTGAGCTTAAATAATTCCTCTCCCTCTCCAGTATTTATCCCTCTGATATATTTATAGAGAGCAATCATATCTCCCCTCAACCTTCTTTTAGTTAGGCTAAACAAGCCAAGCTCCTTGAGTCTCCTTTCACAAGACAAGTTTTCCATTCCTTGGATCATCCTAGTAGCCCTTCTCTGTACCTCTTCCACTTTGAATTCATCCTTCTTAAACATGGGAGACCAGAACTGCACACAATATTCCAGGTGAGGTCTCATCAGTGCCTTGTATAACGATACTAACACCTCCTTATCTCTACTGGAAATACCTCGCCTAATGCATCCCAAGACTGCATTAGTTTTTTTCACGGCCATATCACATTGGCGGCTCATAGTCATCCTATGATCAACCAATACTCCAAGGTCCTCCTCCTCCTCCGTTACTTCTAATTGATGCGTCCCCAGCTTATAACTAAAATTCTTTTTATTAATCCCTAAATGCATAACTTTATACTTCTCACTATTAAATTTCATCCTATTACTATTACTCCAGTTTACAAGGTCATCCAGATCCTCCTGTATGATATCCCGGTCATTCTCTAAATTGGCAATACCTCCCAGCTTTGTATCGTACACAAACTTTATTAGTACACTCCCACTTTTTGTGCCGAGGTCACTAATAAAAAGATTAAATAAGATTGGTCCCAAAACTGATCCTTGAGGAACTCCACTGGTAACCTCCCTCCAGCCTGACAGTTCACCTTTCAGTAGGACCTGCTGTAGTCTCCCCGTTAACCAATTCCTTATCCACCTTTCAATTTTCATATTGATCCCCATCTTTTCCAACTTAACTAATAATTCCCCATGTGGCACAGTATCAAAGGCCTTACTGAAATCTAAGTAAATTAGAGCCACTGCGTTTCCTTTGTCTAATAAATCTGTTACTTTCTCAAAGGAGAACAGGTTGGTTTGGCACGATCTACCTTTTGTAAAACCATGTTGTATTTTGTCCCATTTACCATTGACTTCAATGTCCTTAACTACTTTCTCCTTCAAAATTTTTTCCAAGTCCTTGCATACTACAGATGTCAAACTAACAGGCCTGTAGTTACCCAGATCACTTTTTTCCTTTCTTAAAAATAGGAACTATGTTAGCAATTCTCCAATCATATGGTACAACCCCTGAGTTTACACATTCATTAAAAATTCTTGCTAATGGGCTTCCAATTTCAGGTGCCAATTCCTTTAATATTCTTGGATGTAGATTATCTGGGCCCCCCCAATTTAGTCCCATTAAGCTGTTTGAGTTTTGCTTCTGCCTCAGGTATGGTAATATCTACCTCCATATCCTCATTCCCATTTGTCATGCTACCATTATCCCTAAGATCCTCTTTAGCCTTATTAAAGACTGAGGCAAAGTATCTGTTTAGATATTGGGCCATGCCTAGATTAGCCTTGACCTCTACTCCATCCTCAGTGTTTAGTGGTCCCACTTCTTTTTTCTTTGTTTTCTTCTTATTTATATGGCTATAGAACCTTTTACTATTGGTTTTAATTCCCTTTGCAAGGTCCAACTCTACTTGACTTTTAGCCTGTCTCACTTTATCCCTACATGCTCTGACCTCAATAAAGTAGCTTTCCTTGCTGATCCCTCCCATCTTCCACTCCCTGTATGCTTTCTGCTTTTTCTTAATCACCTCTCTGAGATGCTTCCTCATCCAGCTTGGTCTACAACTCCTGCCTATGAATTTTTTCCCCTTTCTCGGGATGCAGGTTTCCAATAGCTTCTGCAGCTTTGATTTAAAGTAATCCCAGGCCTCCTCTGCCTTTAGATCCATAAATTCTTCAGTCCAATCTACTTCCCTAACTAATTTCCTTAATTTTTGAAAGTCAGCCCTTTTGAAATCAAAAACCCTAGTTGCAGATTTATTTTTGTTAATCCTTCCGTTCAGTTTGAACTGAATTAACTCATGATCACTTGAACCAAGATGATCCCCTACAACCATTTCTTCTATGAGATCCTCACTACTCACCAAAACCAAATCTAAAATGGCATCCCCTCTAGTCGGTTCAGCAACTATGTTGGGGAAGAATCAACTTGGCTTTTGTAAAGGGAAATCATGCCTCACCAATCTATTCAAATTCTTTGAGGGAGTCAACTAGTGTATGGTCAAGTGATCCAGTAGATATAGTGCAGTTGGACTTTCTGAAAGCCTTTGACAAGGTCTCTCACCAAAGGCTCTTAAGCGAACTAAACAGCAATGAGATAAGAGGGAAGGTCCTCTCATGGACCAGCAACAGAGTAAAAGGAAATAAAGGGTAGGAACAAATGGACAGTTTCCATAATGGAAAGAGGTAAATGCAGTGTCTCCCAAGGATCTGTACAATGACTTGTGCTATTCACAATATTCATTAATGATCTGAAAAAAGGGGTGAACAGTGAGGTAGCAAAATTTGGGGACAATACAAAATCACTCAAGACAGTTAAATCCAAAGCTGACTGAGGAGAATTACAAAGAGTTCTCACATAACTGGGAGAAGGGACAACAAAATGGCAGATGAAATTCAATGTTGATCATGCAAAGTAATGCACACTGGAAAATAGAACCCCAACTAGATATACAAAATGATGGGATAAATTAGCTGTTACCACTGAAGAAAGATTAGGATCATCATGGATAGTTCTCTGAAAACATCTGCTCAAGGTGCAGTGGCAGGCAAAAAAGTTAACAAATGTTAGGGACCATTAGGAAAGGGATAGAGAAGACGGAAAACAGCATAATGCCACTATATAAATCAATGGTACGCCAACACCTTGAATACTGCATGCAGTTCTGGTCGCCTCATCTCAAAAAAAAAAAAAAAAAAAAAAAAAGATACATTACAACTGGAAAAAGTACAGAGAAGGGCAACCAAAATGGTTAGGGGGGTATGGCACAGTTTCCATATGAGTCGAGATTAAGACTGGGACTGTTCATCTTGGAAAAGAGACCACTGAGGGAGAGTATGATAGAAGTCTATAAAACCTTGAATGGTGTGGAGAAAGGGAATAAGAAAGTGTTATTTACCCCTTCACATAATACAAGAACTAGGTGTCACCCAATGAAATTAAAAGGCAGCAGATATAAAACAAACATAAGGAAGTACTACTTCACACAACACACAGTCAAGTTGTGGAACTCGTTTACATGTGATACTGCGAAGGCCAAAAGTATAACTGGGTTCAAAAAAGAAATAGATGCAGCCCCATGCTCTGAGTGTCCCTAAACTTCTAACTGCCAGAAGATGGGACTGGACAACAGGGGATGGAACACTTTGTGACAGGGTCGGGCCAGATGGCTACAGGAGAGTAATAGAAGGCAGATATATTAGCCCCAGGTTAAGTAGGTCCCTTTTCCCTCAGTAAGGTAACAGGGAAGGTTCCAGAACAATCAGGAACCTTCTGGAGACAACTAAGACAGACAGGCTGATTAGAACACCTGCAGCCAATCAAGAAGCTGCTAGAATCAATTAAGGCAGGTTAATCAGGGCACCTGGGTTTTAAAAAGGAGCTCACTTCAGTTTATGGTGTGCGTGTGACGAGCTGGGAGCAAGAGGCACTAGGAGCTGAGAGTGAGAATGCGGACTGTTGGAGGACTAAGGTGTACAAGCATTATCAGACACCAGGAGGAAGGTCCTATTGTGAGGATAAACAAGGTGTTGGGAGGAGGCCATGGGGAAGTAGCCCAGGGTGTTGTAGCTGTCACACAGCAGTTCCAGAAGGCACTCTAGACAGCTGCATTCCACAAGGCTCTGGGCTGGAACCCGGAGTAGAGGGCGGGCCTGGGTTTCCCCCCAAATCCTCCCAAACTCCTGGTCAGACACAGGAGGAGTCGACCTGGACTGTGGGTTCAGAAAAACGGCCAAGCTGAGGGCTGCCGTGAAACTCCAAGGCAAGCAAATCCACCAATAAGCACAAGACCCACCAAGGTAGAGCAGGAACTTTGTCACAACTTGATAATTCCCCTGTTCTTTCATTCCTTCTGAAGCATCTGGCACTGGCCATTGTCAGAAGACAGGATACTGGGCTAGACAGTTCACTGGTCTGACCCAGTATGGCCATTCTTATGTTCTTAAGTATAAACACTAGCAACACTGATATACAAAAAAAATAATTAAGGAGCGCAGTGCTCCTAGTAATTGGAATAAACAAAGATAAACCTGCAACAATTTAAGTTACCACACACAAAGATGAAAGTAGTTTAAAGTATAAGGTATTAACCAGTGATGAGCTGCCAAAAGCTGAAGAACCGGTTCCTTCACTCGCTCTGGGTCTTCAGTGGCATTTCAGCAGCAGGTCCTTCAGTCGCTCCGGGTCTTCAGCGGCACTGAAGGACCCGTCGCCGAAGACCCAGAGCGAGTGAAGGACCCACTGCCGAAGTGCCACCGGAGACCCGGAGTACCGCCGGATGAGTTAAATTAAAAAGGGATTCTCAGGGGAGCCTCCCCAGCCGAGAGCTCAGGCGGGCCAGACAGGATGGTCCTGCGGGCCGACTGTGGCCCATGGGCCAGAGTTTGCCCACCCCTTTAACTACCAGTTCTAAACCGGCTTCAAAATTTAACAACCAGTTCACGTGAACCGGTGCAAACCAGCTCCAGCTCACCACTGGTATTAACACATCAGATAATTCTGTGGTTAGAAACATAAAATTAAAGCCAGCATAAAAATATTCTTGAATTTACAACATATAGCAATGAGGCTTGAAGTGAGTTTTTGAAGTTAGAAAGATAGTTTCTCTTACTCACAATGTAATGTTAGAAGGGAGAGAAATCTGAGGATGCTTCTTTCACTGGCAAATAACTCATTCACACACGCAACCACAGCACAGCTACGAGGGGGTGAGTGAGTAAGACACAGCACAGAGCAGAACAGTATTTTAAACTATGTTACTAGTTCTCAGTAGCACTTACAATTAGGAACTGAGTTTAAATAAGATAACAAAACAATGTATTTTCACAGATCTAACAATCTACAGTTCAATTCCAGATACTTGAAATACACGGTAAAAACAGCTATAAGCTCAAGGCTAGTTCTTTAAGCAACAGCAAAATAACTTTAATAAGCTGGTAATAGTTAGATCACCCTTAACATAAAAAGTGCAAATATAATTTCCTCACAATTACAGTGTCCTCTAGGTGAGGAGCAAACAACTGAATTTAGGCACATGTTGTTACAAGGCATTAAGTTACATCCAACCATGATTACTGTAGAAGATTTCAAATCTTAAGGCTAGTTTAAAGTTTTATTTCTTCCCTACTTCTACTATAATCTTTCTTGGTATTTATTTGGAATAAGGACATCTTAACAGGGTTTATTATTTTGGAATGTCAATTCAAGGATCCAGAACAATGGTCCAGATTTATGGAACCAGAATCTAAACTACAAGGAAGTACAGGATTCTAGAAAGGTAGTATTTTTGCTCTCCAAGGCCAATTTCTGGCTTCCTTCAAAGCCCAGAAATTCCCTATGGAATCTCAGCAGTAAATACTTATTCTTAAATCTTTCTATGCTTTCTGTCATCCAGGGAGCCTTCTGGTGTGCTGACTATTTCTTCTTGATATCTTTCATCTTCAGGACAGCTTTCTTCCCTAAGGCTCCTTATATTTGGGACTTTAAAAGTCCCAAAACCCAGGTTCTTCTCAGGAAAAAGGACTTTCTTTTAACTAAAACTCTCTCTTTAGAGAGCAAAGTCATTGAACACTGCTTACATGAATAGGAGGGCTCTTCTTGGTTCAGAATCTGGACACTCAGCATTCAAAACCTCAGGACTTGCAATGAACACGATCTCCAAGGTGAAGAGAGCTGGATCTCTTAAGTGGAGAGAGAACAACGAACTGAGATTTTGCAACACTTTTATGAGTTCTCTTCATTCTGTTGTTTGGGGGACTAGCCCAACTCCAAAAAGGGAGCAGTTTATTGCTTCAGACATCTTTCCATTGGGCAGTCCAAGATTTTGGGATGTATGCAGATCTGGTTGCAAGTAGTAAGACCTGACAGATCCAGTGACATCACATGTTTCCTCCCATCCAGCAGATAGCATCCAAGCTTCAGAAAAGTCCACCTTTCCAACGGTTTCCAGCCTCTCCTTCAAATTCCCTAATTTTATCTTTGTTTAGCATTGTTTAATTAGAGCATACACTAACCGAACTGTCTTTTGGCTCAATTTCTGTTGTGACTTCTGGAATAGAGCCCTGCAACAAGACCAGACCCAATGAAACCTGACTACAGGTGCTGGATTCAGGATGGGTTGGGTTGGAAAACAACTGGAACTTCTCACGTCAGGTTGGATGGATTCAGGTCTGGTTTACTAATTAGGCTCAAGTAGACCTCTATCCCTGAAACATTTAACAGAATAAAATTCTCATAGTTCGTTGTAACTTGGTAATTACCTTCTAGAAGCTTTATTCTTTTCTTCTTAAACTCTCTTCAAAATTAAAAATTAAGTGTATCTCCTCTTAAGGGTAGGAAGAATTTTCCCCAATTTGATTTTTATTGTAAACAACTTCCAGACTTCTTATAAAATCAATATTTGAATTCCAAATGGTTACAATACTCTAGCTATTTTAAGCATGGTCTTAGATACTTCAAAACAACTGCAACACAACAACAAGAGTCCTACTTCTAATAATATCTTCTAAATACAATTTTACAATTGCTACACTTAATCTTTATACATTTCTAGATTTACTAATATAAGCATACACTATGATTGTATCCACCAAAATTTGTTATTAAAAATATCTTCATATATATGAATTTATCCAACTACAGTATATATTTCCAGAAATACCTACTCTATTACAAATTTCAGAGTAACAGACGTGTTAGTCTGTATTCGCAAAAAGAAAAGGAGTACTTGTGGCACCTTAGAGACTAACCAATTTATTTGAGCATGAGCTTTCGTGAGCTACAGCTCACTTCATCGGATGCATACCGTGGAAACTGCAGCAGACTTTATATACACACAGAGAATATGAAACAATACCTCCTCCCACCCCACTGTCCTGCTGGTAAAAATTTATTTGAGCATGAGCTTTCGTGAGCTACAGCTCACTTCATCGGATGCATACCGTGGAAACTGCAGCAGACTAAAATTTATTTGAGCATGAGCTTTCGTGAGCTACGGCTCACTTCATCGGATGCTATTACCAGCAGGACAGTGGGGTGGGAGGAGGTATTGTTTCATATTCTCTGTGTGTATATAAAGTCTGCTGCAGTTTCCACGGTATGCATCCGATGAAGTGAGCTGTAGCTCACGAAAGCTCATGCTCAAATAAATTGGTTAGTCTCTAAGGTGCCACAAGTACTCCTTTTCTTTTTACTCTATTACAAAAAATCTTTGTTTGAACACCTCTAGCTTTAATAGAGATGTCATTAAATTTGGCCTTAAAATTCTATTGTTCTCCAAATGGCTAAAAAACCGATTGTTTACTTTTCTTAATCTTCTGAATTGGGGTATTTTGTGAGGTGATTACTTAAATTAATGTATTCCTTTGTACATTGCTAAGAGGTGCATTAATGGTTGTGTTGGAACCATTGTTTAGTTTGCTCAAAGGTAATAAAATTTCCAAAAGCAATTTGAGATGTGTATTTAGACACACTCAGGTTTATGGTCTCACTTTGCCAGCTATAGCTTCTTTAAGTGGAATCTTGATCCTTTTAGCAAGGAGTCATTGCCTGCATTGACACAGAGAAACTGAATGTAGCATAGTTTATGTAGATTTCTGTGTCACTTACTAGGAGATGACTTGAAACCTCTATTTTGATATTAATTATATTTTGAGACCTTTTGGTGTGTCACATCTCATTTCTGATGTTAGTGTTTTAGTTTAATGCAGGCTTACTCAAAGTGTTAAACAGAAATTTAAATGAAGAGAGCAGGAGAAGGAACAGTTTGGCATGTGTGGGGACACTAAGAGGCATTTGTTTATTTCTGGCCTTACAACCATATAGTCCTCTTGAAGGTAACAAAACAACATTCATATAGTTAGAAAGGTCAGTTACCTTATGATGTAGGAAAAAGGGTAATAAAACCAATTAAAACATCTCAGGATTCAACTGATGGTAACTTGACCTAAAAATGAGGCCTTTGTTAGGGTTTAATACAAGAATACAGGATTCAAGTGTGAACTTTGTCACTGCTTTATTACCTTATAACTTCTCAGTAAAAGAATATTAAAATTGCATAAATTTGGACAAAGGGTCTGATTTTTGGCCCATCTTCTGTGTGGTGCCTAGAGTCCATTTAATATAGTGCTCTAGGAATTCTGAGATAGTAATCCACTTGGTACAAACAAACAATCTCTGGATAACCCTACCAATTTGAATTAAATTAAAACAGCAAGTTAAAAACAAACACATTCGCATCATCATGTAAGAGGAACAAATTGGTGCGACAAAATGGAAGAACTGGACTTCTGCAAAATACTCCCATCCAGAAGCAGTGTCAGTTTTCATCCTAGCAGAAAGTGGACTCTTCCTGAACTCTTTTCTTTCAACCTTTGCCTATCAAGTGATTTCCTAGTTCTGAGGATCAGATAGTGGGAATGTTCAGAGCAACATGCAACAGCACGCTTAATGGAGTCTGGAACAACGTTGACAAGAACTGTCTGGTCCCAAATTCCAAAGAAAAGAAAATACAAGTGTGGCCTTTAACATGGCCCTTCCACATTGCAGAATTTGAGAAGAGATGAAGAGAAAGCAATAGCTTCCTGTAAACATACTGCCATTAAAGCAAAGTACATTTTGTGGTACATTTTGTGTAGCGAACATCACAATTTCCACTGCATTGTAAAAGCATACTCAAGTCAAGTTAGACCTAAAATTTAGGTTTTATTATTAGAAATAACCATTTATATACACCCTAAAAACACAAATATTACCTTTTTTTAAAGTTACTATGGAACTATTTTTGGAAAACAGCCTTCTGTAGTGTATGTAGCCCAAGCAATGTAGCATTGTCCGAGCACATGAGAAGCTGAAACTGAGACTAGACAAAAATAAACTAATTTTTTCATAGTCCAAACCAAGACAAATATTGAAAGTAAACAGCACTAATGGTCAAAAGCAAGTTTTTAAAAATTCTTCCAATTTTAATAAAGGATATGTCCGTCCATATGTATAAAATCTTTGCATACGTACATGTGCACACTTCATAATTTTGTGATGCATACAGAATGCCCCCAAGTAATTTTTGAACAGATAATTAGGAATGTTTAATGTTGTTCTGAGAAACAAAAAGTGGAACGGTCAACATCAGCTTCACCATGGAATTTCCCTGGTTTTAATAACTTGCATCACAACTTTAAAGATTATTACAGGACAGAAACTGAACCAGAAAAATTATAAAAGTGTTTGCACAATGTAACCTACTATTGAATAGGCAAACCAATATATTTTTATTTTAGTGGTATGCCTGAAATGTGTCGTTTTCTCATCCAAGAAGTGCAAATCAGATAAGATAAAACTAACCTTTATAACAAAGTTAGAGAAAGTTGGCAGTGTTAGACAATAGATGAAAGTGGATCAACCTCAGCTAAGAAATCAGTTGCTTCTCCCCTCCTCTGGACCCTGGTTTGTGTCTTCAACAACAAATAAGCATGATATGAAAACCAGATCACCTTCTTTAATAGCATTCATATTCCATGCAACTACAATTAACAATTAGGTTGCATTATCTGTCATTGTCTCTTTCCAAGCTCCAACATCACAGCTACAGTTACTACGATCAGAGAATGAGAGAGAATATAGAGAAGCAGCGTATAATCCTTAAAAAGAGAATTTCTATTTCACACGCACTGCACTGACCTCTTTATCTATGGCAGTAGTGTGCAACTGGGCTTCCCCGAGCTCACAACCAAGCGCTCTCTGGAGACTGTAGATGACATGGTCATAAGAATGATGTTCATCATTGAAAAGGACACAGTAGTAGTGGTCTGTCTTCTCTCTACTGGGGATAAGCCAGTTATTTCATTAGATGAGCAAAGAGAAAATAAAAACCATCTCCTATCCAGATATTGGCTACAAATCACTTGCAAACTCCTGGGAGAAAGTGACAAATATATCCAAATAAATGCTAGGGGAAAACTGAGTTCATCAACTTCAGATTCTGAAAAAAGGCAAGCAGTTCCACCTCTCACTGAGACAAGAACAGAGCATGATAACTATGCACTGACCACTGATTACAAGAGGAGCATCATGATCTTCTTGGTGATACAAAGTACTTTAACAAGTTTTGGAAATTTAAGACTAACTACACTTCCACCCCAAATGAAAGTTTTTACATGCTAGTTTTCCTTGCAGTTGATAACTAGGTCAATATTTTTATGTTAATGCCACTCAGGAATTTAGGAATTGGGTCTTCACTGTCACACCTAGCTCAAACTGGAGGTCAGTCCAGTGAAGTTTTGAGAACTGTCAACAGATTTAAAGGGCACGGTAAACTGTCATTCTCCTATAGGCCTAGGAAGTTTAGTAAGTGCTTCCAGAAACTGTGCAGCTACACTGTGGTGCTGAGACCAGTGTAAGTGCTAGTGTTAGTATATGGCTAAGACTCAAGTGGTTTTCGCACCATGTAATGAAAACCAATCAAAAAAGGCCCTCCCCTCCCCCATCCTACCTCACCCAAGCTGTCTACTTAGGACACTAAACCAGCTCAAGTACAACCAGGTATTTATGAAAAAAGAAAAGGCGGACTTGTGGCACCTTAGAGACTAACCAATTTATTTGAGCATAAGCTTTCGTGAGCTACAGCTCTCTAAGTCTCTAAGGTGCCATAAGTCCTCCTTTTCTTTTTGCAAATACAGACTAGCACGACTGCTACTCTGAAACAAGGTATTTACGTACTCTGCTAATCCTGTAGCTGTTTCTCCTCTCCCCCTGGCACTTAAGGATCCCATTCTGCTCTCGTCACCAATCAAATGAATGGTCTCTTTTCATCTTGGAGGAGGAGGAGGATTTTTGAACAATTTCTATTGTGGTTAATTGGACACTAACATATGCAAAACGTTCCCTGAAGTGTTGTACCTTTATAGAGATTATAGTCCAGGAATGTTATAGTTCTATTTAGAGATCTGGGTGTTACGAAGTTTATATAGGGTAGCAAAAAACCTGAATGGCAGTTCCAATACTTAGAAATCATTGGCAATATCTCCCACCTGGTCATGAGCACAGGAGGCAACTCCTTCTCTTCTTCCCAGATAGTCATATCTACAATGTATTTTAATACCGACGGGAACATCATCTTTGCTTGTGCCATTAGTTCTTCATTTAACTGGCATTCAGAATTCTATAAGAAGATAGGACAAGATATCAATATGGAATATAGATATACTAAAACGGAGAAAAAAACTTGGTAATATAGCAGCTGATTATTATATCCTTTCCAGAAAAAAATCCTTGCCATATAAGTATAATTTAAAGAAACAATAAAAGTACTGAATTTGATTATATGCAACGCAAAGCTGAAATCATATTACAGTTGTGTGTGTGTCATTAGAAAGGTATATTGACCTCAGGCATAATGGTAAATATATTGCCCTACAATACACTCTGGTATATTCACTTTACACTAAAGGGAGCAAGACTAATGAAGCTGAGGAGAATGAATGAACTGCACAACCAGAAAGATATCTTTTGTATAAGAACACAGCCCCACTGAAGCCTCTTTGTGACATTGGGGAAAAGTGAAACACACCTCTTTTCAATTCCTTGCTATCACTACCTGCAAAATTTCTCGGAAATAATCCAACAACAGTTTTATCCACCAAATCAAACATGATATAGGTGCATTTTTAAAGATACTAGTTAAGAAAATAAGATACAGAAAAACATGTAAACTTCTCTGATCTAAGCACAGGCTGTGAAAAGCTTCATTAAATGGGTTAGGAAACTTAGGTTACAAAAGTAAAAAGGATGGCAACATTGCTTCTGACTCATATGAAGATGTTCAGGCCTGGATTTGTCATCTATGAACTGCAGTCCCTGATGTCTCATCCTTTCAGTCTGTTTGCATATTCTCCCAAAATGTCTGTAAGTCATCCTTTCATGAATCACTAGGTAACCAAACATACAGATACAGCCATCAGCCACAGATCTCTTTCACTGTCACCCTTCCCTGTGAAAAGAAGGGATTGAATATGCGGGACATAAATAATAAGGGAATACTACATCTTTTGAATATATGGAATGGCTTCTTATATTGGTATCCACGTTTAGAGATGTAAATGGAGAAACTTCAGAGATTTGTGACCTAGACACAGCGGTTGATATTTTCAAGGCAGTCCAGCGTATCTGGATGCATTTTCCATAAATTTTATGGTTGCACTAAACTGCTTGCAAATCTCAGAATATATATGTTATATGGGGAGAAAGGGAAAGAAAATGGGGAGAAAAGAGAATTACCAAAACCAAGATCTCAAATCCAGATTCCATTCACATGGAATAGTATATGGTTTGATAGAAGTGGGTATAACATATTGGTGATATAATTAGATATTGTCAAGAACCATGACTTTGGAAACTTCCTAAAGCAGCATGCAGTTTCACGTAGCCCATAAGCTTCTAGGTGGCATAAAAAAAAGAAATCAAAACTACACAGTGTGCATGTGGTGGGAAACCTGGAATAGAAATGAAACAAGTAATGAAGTGAAATGACCAATGGCTTCCACAGTTCCTAGAGAGTTTTCCTGTCCTGATGAGCTTTAGAAGAGGAATTCCAAGTCAAGGCTGCCAACTAAAATGTCTACAGATTTTATAAATATCTTTCTCTGCACCCATGTGATGATTTGAAGTCAGGTTCTTACAGATCCTGGGTATTAGAGGTCTTAAATATCTGGGCTTAATTTTTTTCCTACTCCAACTATACTACTAATGTTCTTAAATTTGGAGGAGAAAGGATAAGTGTCAGGCAGAAGCTTTGTGAATTGGGCTTCATAGAAGCACTGTTGTGTTGAGCTAAATTTCAGTTACAGTATGGCATCTGAAGGGGTAAATCGTACCAAGCACAGACCTTTGGTAAAGGATAAAAACAGGCTGCTATAGACAAGGATATTCCAAACAAAAGGCAATCAACCCTGTAATGAAAAGACTTCCCCCCGTCTTCCTCCACCCTCCCTCATTCAGGTGAGGAAAGTATGCAGATAGAGCACCTCTCTCCATATCTCGCTCTTTAATAGATACCAAAAAACTCCTGGTAAATTAATGGTTTCTCTGGGCTCCTAAAAAGGGACAAAAAAAGAAAACACCCAAACCCAGAATGGACAAGATCTTTTTCCTCTCTCCCCATTACAAACTTACAGGGAATGAAACGGAGGATGTGTTCGGCCTGTTCTCTCCCCCCTCCCTGCAATGGCAGCTTGGTTCCTCTCTTTTCTTTCAAGGAAATGGTGAGAACTGTTACCATAAAGACAGGTTTCAGAGTAACAGCCGTGTTAGTCTGTATTCGCAAAAAGAAAAGGAGTACTTGTGGCACCTTAGAGACTGACCAATTTATTTGAGCATAAGCTTTCGTGAGCTACAGCTCACTTCATCGGATGCATACCGTGGAAACCGCAGCAGACTTTATATATACACACAGAGAATATGAAACAATATCTCCTCCCACCCCACTGTGCAGGACAGTGGGGTGGGAGGAGATATTGTTTCATATTCTCTGTGTGTATATATAAAGTCTGCTGCGGTTTCCACGGTATGCATCCGATGAAGTGAGCTGTAGCTCACGAAAGCTTATGCTCAAATAAATTGGTCAGTCTCTAAGGTGCCACAAGTACTCCTTTTCTTGTTACCATAAAGCTTGTGGATAATTAAGAATTAACTGCATAAGCCTGAAAAATACCTGTGAGTCCAATCCTGTAATCAATTGTACAAAATATTCTTAACTTCCTATGCTAACTTCACAATGTTTATGAAACAACTGCTACATTTCACCTCAGAAGTGGCTATATTTCACCTCTGCAACAATTTGTACAGTAAGTATCAGTTAGCAGAGACAGTTGGAAAGCTTGACGATGAAAGGCAATAAGTAAATGATATTATATCGTATTCAGTTACAAGAACTGCATGAAGATGGAATTAAGGTACAGAGTGCCTAACATTAATTTAAAGTGCAAAAATTAAAAAAAAAAAAAAACACCCAGAAGAACTGTTAGAAAGTCATAAAAAGCAAAGTTTAGGTTAAAACTTAAGAAATGCAAATATTTGAAAGTATCGAAAATGTGTGTTTGGATTTTAAGTTTAAAAACTAACTGATTTTCTTGGCTAGTAGTCAGGTATTTTTAATCCCTATGATGTTCCTGAAAAGGATTTTTACCCTTAAGTTACAGACATGTATACCCAAATTTAACGATCTTAAAGCTTTTCAAAAATGTTATTACTATTTACAACATGCATTTGAAGGTAGGATGCAAGCTACCCTTGGGAGCCTGGGACAGGGGATACTAGGGACCAGGGAGCTCTGCAGGGCATTTGGAGCTGGAAGGCAACAATGAGCAGTCAACGCCCTGAGAAAGCCTGGAGGAGCAGAACAACCACTCTTTAGCCACTGTTTGGTTTGAAGCATCTGCTTTTCTGGGCTCCGTTTCCCAGACTTAGATGTCTAAAAGTTTGTGTAGCACCTTTTGATTGCAAGTTCTGGTTTTTGAGGGGTTTGGGTTGGTTCCCCCCTCACCCCAACCCAAGGATACTGAATTTTACATGTGCATGCCTTATATTATGTTGTAAATACTAGCAACAGACAAGATGCAAAAAATTGTCTAGAGTGTTTTTCTTTAATGTAGTGTATTGAAACTTGTCCTTTAACATTTAGAAAAGATCATTCAGCAAACTCAAATTTTAGTCTACCCTTTTAAAAGCCAGCAGCCTGATCCTGAGCACATTTTTTCATCCTCACAGACGCAGAAAAACATACTGCCATCATTCCTCTCTACCCTGCCCCTCGCAGAGCAAATGGTAACTCTTCTAGACAGGTAGGGAGCATGTTGCAAAGCCTGAAGCTTTACAGACAATATTCATCTCTGATTTTCTTTATGTATTATTTTTACCGCTTTTGTAGTGCTTGCTGCTCCAGGCTCATGGTTAGCACAAAGTGGTCCAGTCTTCCATGCCTCTGTATCCCCACAGTCACAAAACCCTCCTCCAGTGGAAGTATGCATCTGAAAAATTAAGAGGCATTTCAGACATACAAATACGCATGTAAAAAAAATCAAGAATACAAGAAAAATATGTATTTGTTACGCCAATACATGCACATTTTATGTGCCTCTAACACAGTGATAAATAGCTATCCTGTAGGAAGTGTCATTGTGTAACCCATATGCTTTCATATTGCAGCATTTTATTTTATTTTTTAATTAAGAAAGGGAGAACTTCAGTGGGGTAGAAGGGTGGGATTTGCTGAAATTATTTATGTGTCTACACATGTGCAGAGAGCAGAGTAGGGAACACAGCTGGGTCTTAACCTTGCAAATTGTTCCATGTAGGCAGAACCCTGCATTTGCATGGACCTGCACTGCCTTTAGCGGGGCTATGTATTGAACCCCAGGTGACCAGAGGGGCAGAATGGAGAGTGGGACACTGCAGTATTTTCTGAAAGCTCCCAGTAGCTGCTTGAAGCCAGTATATAAGTGACCATTAAGGCAGTTCTACATATTTTAACATGCCTTTGACTCTGGGGTAGAGCCATTGAGGGCTTGTGGGCAGATAAGGGAAATATTATATCTAGAGCAGCTAATGAGAGTTCCCATTAAACTTGACTCAAGGATGGAAGATAGGCCAGGAATGTGACTACTGTCAGGGCAGATCTGAAAGCCTGTAACATTTTAGCTACAGGTAAGTGTTTATGCCAGCCTTAAGCCACCATGGAAACCTTTAATAAAAACGATGTGTGGGCCTACAGGGAGAGCTGTGAGAGGAGCTTTTATTATCCTTAAAGCCTATAGAAATCACATTTAGTTATCTGATAAATTGTTTCAAATTGAGATTCTAGATCAACGTGAGAGAAAAGAGCACAACTCAACAGATGAGGGTTAGTAGATTCCTTATTTGACTAAGCGTGGCTTAGGATAGTACCCTACAGAGTGTGTGTGCTACAGAAATCCAAGGAATGAATTAATTTGTGTGTGGTGTTTCAAAACAGGTAATGTTTCAGCTACAAGCAAGAATTCCTATCAGATAGGGAAAGGGAGGCAAGAGAACCATCCATCAGCACAAGACTGAACTGCTGCTGAAAGGATATCATGCACTAGAGTTTTCTTTTATATGCTGGAAAGGCATAACTGTTTTTACTGTGGAGCGACTACGTTTTCATTTTAGTGTCTGAGAACTCATTGACAAGCATTAAACCTTAGGTCCCACAGTTAATCACAAGTTCATCTCTGGAAAAGATTCTGAATGGAAGAGAGTGTGTACACATGCACACACATCAAAAAAAGGAATGCCAATGCCCTGCAGCCTTTACAGTTGTGATGCAGGTTATTATTCATATTTGTTCCAGGGGTACCTTTTGCATAAGTAGCAAAAACAGACTGCTATAGAAAGTCTTTATAGACAAGATTACAGATAGCAAAGCTGTCTAATAGCTTTATTTACAAGTCATTTAGAAGTATTTCAAAGTACTGTTTAAAATCCTTATTCTAGCAAACTAATATATATAATTCGTATACTAAGTAGCTGTGTAGCATTTTCTCGAACCAGTGTTGTGAGATATTAAAACCAAGTTCAGGGTTTAAATGCAATGCCCCAAGTTTGAGTCTGCACAATGCTTTCTGAGAAGTCTGAACTGGCTAGTGGTCCAGCATAAAGTTAAGATGAAGTGCAGGAAAGACCAGTAATTGTACATAATTTGCCCTGATATCCCAGTTACAAGAGTACTTATAAAACAGTTATTAGAAGTAATAATAAGTGGCCTTATCACACAAAATACTTTTTAAAATGTTATTTGCTATTAAAAATGCCCCTTCAAAAAAAAAAAAAGCATAATTTAAAGGTTTAGAATGTATTTACGAACTGGGGAAACATCACAACCACTTACCTGCTATCTTCATGTTCCAACTACTGTTACTTGCCCTTAAAGAAGCCATCTTAAATTACCAAGAGACTAGGAAGAGAAGACTGGAAACTCAACTCCTGGCTTCTATTTATCCTTTTAATGTATCCTTTATGGGAGTCAGTTCATCCATATGTAACATATATATGTAGCTAAAATATATGGAAGCTACATATATTTTATTTATATAGTTCACAGGGATAGCATAAGGCTTAAAGAATACTTGTAATGCACTTTAAGATCATCAGATGAAGAGTTTCACAGAAGTGCAGAATAATGTACTTGATCTGACTATTCTCAGCACACCTTCTTCCTCATTACCACTCCCTAGGCCCTGGTCTACACCAGGGTGGGGGGCAGTGGAGAATCCATCTAAGTTATGCAACTTCAGCTATGTGAATAACGTAGCTGAAGTCAATGTACTTAGATCGACTTATCGTGATGTCTTCACCACGATGAGTCAACTGCTGCCGCTCCCCCGTCGACTCTGCCTGCGCCTCTTGCGGCGCTGGAGTACAGAAGTCGACAGGTGAGCGCTCGGGGGTCAATTTATCACGTCTAGACTAGACGCAATAAATCGATCTCCGCTGGATCGATCGTTGCCTGCTGATCCAGAGGGTAGTGAAGACATACCCTAATATTTTGGAGGCTCTTTGAACCTATTCCCAAACTGCCAGGCTACCCTACTGAAGAAGAGCTCCGTGTAGTTTGAAAGCTTGTTTCTCTCACCACCCACCTTGTCTGGACTACCCTATGGTCAGGATAATACACTTAGATTAGCATGCCTGACTTGATTATCAGTGAAGGTGCACTCACTAAATACATGTGTGCACGCATAGCCAGCACTTCCTCTTTAAAGGGCAGTCATGGCCATTTGATGCAGGTAGAAAGAGCCTCTGAGGTGGATGCAAGTTAAACAGCCAAAGTAATGAATCTCATTAAAAACCTAGTACATTTTTAAACTGTGAAAGATTACAATTAAGTTGAATATATGGTGGTTTAGATGCTCTTTAGTATAACTTTTCTGCAGAGGTACATCAGCTTTAAAGGCTCATGATCCCTGTATGCTTCCACTCAGTTCACAAAACTGAGCATTTGTTGCAATGGCTTTTGAAAGGGAACCACCACCAGTGAAGTCAGGCAGAAAAGGGGACAGCAAAGGACAGTTCAGGAAGAGAGCAGCCTGAGGAGTTACTTCAAATGATCCTTCCCCAAATAAGGGAGCAGCAGTTAGAATTTCTCACTGGTCACATGGATTTGGCTCAGAGACCATCAAAAGGCCATCAGGAAGAGAAAATCCAGGCCTAAAGCAATCTCCTGCATTTGAAACTTAACATTTGTTAATTTCTCTACCCATACCCCCTGCCCCAAGCCCAAAGCAGTTTAAAAAAACTACATAAATCCAAATGCAGAAATAGACAAAAACAGTATGTAGACTGCAATAGTGATCTGACTTGTGAAAAGACTGTACTGGTCCCTGTGCATACATACATGTTTATTTTGTTACCAAATATGGGTTTGGAAACCTCTTTATCAAGGTCAGCTTGCAAACATGTCATTTTTAAGTACTATTTATAGTACTTTACCAAGCTCGATAAACATGCGCTTTTTAACTGAAATTTCAGCATTGTAAATAACAATCAGAGTAACAAAAGGAACAAGTAATCTCTTATGGATTTTAACAATTGTAAGTTATAACAAGTGTCTCAGTCCTATGAATTAAATTATCCTCTTCAGATTTGCTAAAAAGTTGCTTGATTAGCACAGCGAAACCAATTAAAATGAAAGAGTTTGAGATATCTTTTGCACATTCCCAAAAAGCCATAAACACCCCAAAAAGTTATACATCATATCAAAACAAGAGAGAGGTTAGAGAGCTCCAGTATTTTCTGTTCTTTCCACTAAGAGCTAAAGAAGAGGAGAGGAAAAAGTGCCTCTGCCCACTTATTATTTTGCATATTTAATGTACTCTACTAAATCAAAGGCAGATTTAAATCTCCGATGTGGAGATGGAAATTGACCCCTCTACAATAAAACCAAAAAACCTGCTCCTGCACATCCCTAACTACAGTGATGGAATTGAGATGTGCAACATGTGCACTGCATTTCTGAGATTTAAATCTGGCCTCTATATCTAATAGGCAACCTACCTGTCTGTTAAATTCTTTGGAATAATCTACCAGTTACAAGGATTATTACTATTGCCTGTGCAACCTTAGTTCAGCGCGCGCGCGTGTATCATTAAAGTTAAGATTTTGTCACTGTTTTTAGTAGAAGTCACGGACAGGCAATAAACAAAAATTCACAAGAGCCTATGACCTGTCTGTGAATTTACTAAAAATAACCGGGTGGCTGAGCTAGGTATGGCAGGAGGAATGACAGCTGGAGTCCCATGGGGCAGAGACTGACAGGCCGAGCCCCCTCGCCATGGTGGCTGGGGGGGCCACCACAGCCCCGGCTCCAGCCGCAACGGGGGCACGCACAGCCCCTGCTCCAGAGTTGGCCACAGTGCGGGACAGGGGCTCACAGCCTCACCTCCAACCACAGGTGCACAGCCCCGGCCACTGGCGGGAAAGGAGATGCACATGGCCCTCGGAAGCCACGAGGGGGGTGCAGGGCCCCAACTACAGCCCCCGCCACAAGGCAGGGGCACACAGCCGAAGAAGTCACAGAGGCTGAAGCCGAAGAAGTCACAGAGATCTGGTAAAGTCACACAATCCATGACTGCCATGACCAAATCATAATGACTATATGATAACTAAGGCTAACTATGTGATCACATACTGTTTGCTCTGCGCACAAAATAGACAGAGTAAGACAGTTGTAGGGAGATGACATGCTCTTCTGTTTAAAGCACTGGACTGGGATTCAGGACAAGAGAGCACAGCTCTGCCATTTACTTACTATAGGTATGTCCACACAGCAACTAGACACCAGCACCTGGCCTGTGAGAGCCAACTTGGGCATGTGCTATGAGGCTGTTTCATTGCTGTGTAGACTTCCGGGCTCTAGCTGGAGCCCATGAGCCAGAGTTGGCTGGCCTGTGGGTATCTAGTTGCAGGTGTCTACTGTATATGATTTTGGGCAAAGCTATCACAATGCCAACACATAAGGTTGCCACATTAAGGTTGTCCTTGCAATTTTAATTCTGCAATTACCTTACTTTTCAGTGCTTAACTTTGCAACTAAAGTTTCCCGAAAACTAGTTTTCCCAATATGCAATTATAGCGTTATGCGCTGGATGAAGCCTTTTTATGTGTTGAGTCAAAACCTCATTGAGACCGATAGTTATGTTTGTTGAAGGGTGAGTTCACACCTGTAAGGATAAACCCTCACCTAAAACAAAAGGAGGATGTGAACCCACCCAGGAGATTTTGCTGAGTATTGTTTTATACAGGTAAGACAGAAAAGACAAAAAACAGGGAAAGACATACACGGTTGGATAAATGCACTTATAGGGGTCTGACTTTTGAAGTGCACCAATATGTTGTGCATTAATCGGCCCATGTAAACGCTGCTGGTGTTTCACAGTGCACTTAACATAGTGCAGTACGACACTGTACACTGCAGTGCGCACCAGCAATGTCTACACGGACCAACTAGTGCACAAACATGTTAGTGCATATTAACCCACAGAGAGACAAGCCCTCGGGGAGACAGCCTGAAGGAGCAGCTGAAAGCACAGTGTCTGATCCTGGAAGAAACCAGGGAAGAGTTTTCTGGGTCAGACATGCAGCCTAAAAAAGTGTTCTCGGGTTCCGAGAGCAAAAGAAGCAGTTTTCTGCTATTTGATTTCTTCCTTGTTCAGAGACAGAGGGCTTTGTACAGCCTTGTAAATAAACAAAACTGCAAACAAACAAATATCTGACTAGCACCAATTTCCCCTCCTAAGTGGAGCAACCTACTAGACCACACTTTTTTGTCTAACTGCTCTGGTCAAAAGGGATAACAATAATTAGATCTATGAAAGACATGCTCTTTTTTGTTCCAGCACTCATTTCAACAAATTGGTAATTTTCAGGGGGTAGGAATTGAAGTTTCTCATAATCTGTGTGTATTGCTATTACACACAAGAAAACTTCTCCATAGCAACATGTACAACTTTACAGTACAGATTTTCATACCTTGTAACGATGGTTCTTGTGAATGCTATTCTGAAAGCAGTCCATGCAGAGTACACATGTCGGATCAATTGCACAGTCTCTGCAACAAAAATACTAACTTGGATACCATTCTAAAATAAAATAATGAAATATTCATATACTAGAACTGCTGCCATAGTTACACCTTTACGGCTGGTGCCAAACTCAATTTCAGGCATCAAAGCATGGCTATGTCATGCTACTGATATAGAATGAATGTTCCAACCCTTCCACATTTGGTTTGAACCATATTAGCAATGCTACCGTTTAAACATCCATAAGCAGGGTTCTATTAAAACCAGCCTGACTACCATTTTCCAACAATAGTTGCTAGTACAAGTGTTCCCTTGCCTAGCATGGACAGGGATCTTAAAGAACAACAAGATGTTAGAGACTACTCTTGGGTAGTCTATAATGTGGTTTCTGAATAGAGTTGTAATCATCTTAACAATGCAAGATGTTGATGTAAAAGCTATGTTACATCTGTGTTACATCAGTTACAATTTATAATACGGAAAGGGTCCCTTTATAATACAATTACACATAATATGTTCTTTTAATGTAGTTTTTAATGTTCCAAAGTCAAGCTCTCAAGTTCGGAAATGCCAAAATTAATGTTTCCAGCTCAACTTGAATTCAGCCCCCTAGTGTGTATACATTATGATACAGTCTTAAATTACATGAGCTCATACTATATTTTTTCCACAGGACCTCTGCCTCATTCAGTGCACTGGACAGACCTGTGCTGGGAATGAATTGTTGTTGTGTAGAGAAGGCTGTCATCTGTAAGACCCTGCCTCATTTATGCAGAGCTTGGAAGGTGTGTAGGGAATGAGGCAGGGGACTGCAGGAAGAGAAAATATGGTCTCATGGTAAAAACAAATAAACGCTGCCCTGAAGAACTAGATTCTGCCAGTGCCACGGAGTTTCTATTGCTGGGAAAGTCACTCAAAACAAACTTTTCACAGGTGATCATTAATGGTGTGTTCCTCATTTTCTGGGTGCTTGACTTGAGACCCTGGGTCTAATTTACAGAAATGCTGAGCACTCACTGGTGCTACTGAAGTCAATGGGAGCTATGTTTTGAACATACAAAGTGCTTCATATTGCTAAATACACTGAAAAGTCAGGTCATGGTGCCTCAAATTGGGCACCCAAGCTTAGTAGATACTTTTGACCTTAATAGCTCTGTGCCTTAGCTCCTTATCCATAGAATGGACATATCAAACCCTTACCTCACAAGGGTGTTGTGAAAATAAATTCATGTTTGTGAAGGACTCAGATACTATAGTGATGACCATCACAGAAAAAGCCCATGAGGAAATTAATAATTGTCTCTTCGGAGCAGGATTTTAATAATGTGCAGTAAATAAGGCCTAGGGCCACACATTAAAACAAAGAGGATAAAACAAATGATTGAATAGATGTTCACCCTGCATACTGAGTAAGGAAGATATGCAACTGTACTTCCCATTTACTGAATAGTGAAGGGGTCCAGTGGAGAAAATAGTATGTGATCATGTAACAAACTATATCATAATACATACCCACAAGGGAATGGAATTAAGGTTGCACAGACAACTTTCATTCTGGCATTTCCTAATATTTGAGTGCTGGACTTTGCAATCTTAACATAGCCTTGTGTGTGCAATTTCCTAGGTTTTTAAACAAGCAAATTGGAAAAAAAATTAAACAAAAACCAAAAACAACTGACATTCCATCATCTGGCATTATAATGACACCCATATGGGTCATCAGTAGGGTTGGAACCTTTAAATCCACCATACAGACTTTTACTACTTAAGTTAAAGGAGTAATGGATACCAACAGTCGGTTGTCATCCTCTATGCGGACCAGCATTGGAGTGAGAGGGGACACAATTTGCCACTGGGTTCACAGATACTTGCTAACAGCACAGGAATGGAGACACTCTGGAATCATGAGATCCATTCCAGGCTCTGAATGGGAGAGTTCTCTGGTGAGCACTGACTTTTCTGCCCTTTACCCCAAAGCATGATCCTTTCTGCTCTGTACTCTCTAACCTAACCCTATCCTGTCTGTTCCCCATCCCTAGCTCTTGAACCCAGTCCCATTCTCCTCATCTAGGCAGTTCCAGTCTCTACTCCACAGGCTTCTCACCCCAGTACCAGTCCCTTTGCCCAGCAAATGGTAGCCTCAAATCTCTGGACTCCCTATTGCAGTCTCCCATGCACACTCCCAGTCCCTCCCCCCACAGCAAGTCTCAATTCCCTCCCTCCTGGTTCCTCATCCAATTTCTGTCCCTTCTCCAATGGCTAGCAGTCCCCTTCACCACAATCTCCCATTCCCAGCCTCTACCTGCCCCAATTCCCAGTTTCCCTCTGCTTCCAATCCCAGCCACCATTCTCTAGTTCCAGTCACCTTCCTTCCAGGCTCCCTGTCCCAATCTACATTCCCTGACCCCCACCTTAGTCCAGCTCTTGTCCCCTCTGCATTTGAATAAGGGAGCTTCTGCTTCCACTCTGTCTGTGCCCAGCAGGGCAGTTATTGAGATCACAGTAGAGACAGACTCCCTGCTCTCAATTACAGTCCCCAGCCTGACTTGCAGCAGCCCAGAGCTACAACTGCAGGGAAAGTCCTGCCCTATCCCAGGATGGGGCACATTCAGTTGCTCTGTTGGGATGGTCTGGTCATATGTAGGAGTGGTGAGGTGATGGATGGAGCATGCTTAGTGCAGATGAAATGTTCAGGGAAATGTCAGGAAACCTTATAATAGGCAGTACTCCCAGCTCACCTAGAATAACATTCGGCTCATATAATGAAATAGTCATTGAATGGAACTAGTATATTTCACTCTTTTCTATCTTAAATTTGATTCATCCCACATACTTAATTAGTCTAAATTAAATGTAGCTTCTTTAAAAAAAATCAGCAAGTATAGCTAAATTTTACAATTATTTCAGCTTGCACAGTGCCTTTAAAATAAAAAGGGATGGGGATCTCCCCAGACTAGTGCATTGTGGGAGTATGACAAAAGAAGATGATAGGATAGGAGGACTGTAGATCAAACCATGCTGCAGTTGAAAGACTTCTTGTGCTTTGGGGACTAAGTCTTCTACACACCTATTGACAATTTAAAGTCAAGAAACTTAATATGATTTGCAAACACCCAGAGAACTTCAACTTTTGCTTTTCACATATAATATAATTTGTGCTCAATTTAAAGTAGATTGTGATAGCAAAACAATTATCATAGCCACTTACTCAAGGATCCTAGCGGGATCCATCTAGCAGCAAAAATAATTTTATAAAGTCTATTATTGCTGAGTGACCTCACAGGAAATATTCATGATGACTAGTGCCTTACCTGCAAGAATATGTAGTCTCCCCACCTTTGAACACCTTCCCGCAGAGTTGAGAAGCTCCGCACTGCCGCAGTTTCTCCAGGCAGACATCCGGGTCTTCCCCAAACAAGTACCACTCCAGAGGGTCAAATATGGTTATCTGGGCCATTTCTTCCTGCTTCTCCAGCAAGGGGTCCATTTCAGCAGAGTAGATGTCTGGAACATACTTTGCCAGTCGTTGTAAAAAGGCAGCCTGAAAGTCAACTCTCTCATCCCACCACTGCAAGAAAATTAGAGTTGGGGTAATACGTCAGTGGAGAAATAAAATTAAGGCAATGAGGATATCTAAGGAGAAACAATGATTACTACAAAACCAGGGGCATTTTCTATTTCAACAATCTGAAGTTCTGTGCACCAGGAAAAATACAAATCCACATTTACAGGATAAATTAACAACAGAAAGTAGTTCATATTTAGTTTTAGAACCTTTGAGACTTAATATTTTGCCCCACGACACATCTCTGCTATTTGCTCCTATTCTAGCTCTTTAGACTCCTACAGGTGCTTTCCAACTGCTCGATTTCTTTTCTTCAGTTCTGAACTTCATGCCTTCTTTCATAGTATTCCCACTCTTTAATTTCTTTTTAAAGTCGGAGGCATTTCTAGTGAACATAAGCCAAAAAAAATACATCTGTCAGAAGGTAGCTACACGCATATTTCCCATAAATACAAGTTATTTTCACAAATGATCCTCCCTCAATAAAATTTTCTCTAGCCAGCAAGCAAAAAGTACAAGTCCATTGGAATTTGGAAAGGGTGGGAGTCTGACATGGAAGGAATAGACTGCTCAACTTGTTAGTGGACTCAACTAAAGAAAATCTGTCACATGGAAGACAAAAAAACTTCACATTTAACTTAAAGATAAAACCTAATAGCAATTGATGGACCTATTCTCCATGAATTTATCTAGTTTCTTTTTTTAACCCTGTTATGGTCTTGGCCTTCACAACATCCTCTAGCAAGCAGTTCCACAGGTTGACTGTGCGTTGTGTGAAGAAATACTTCCTTTTATTTGTTTTAAACCTGCTGCCTATTAATTTCATTTGGTGACCCCTAGTTCTTGTGTTATGAGAAGAAGCAAATAACACTTGCTTATCTACTTTCTCCACACCAGTCATGATTTTATAGACCTCAATCATATCTCCCCTTAGCCGTCTCTTTTCCAAGCTGAAAAGTCCCAGTGTTCTTATTAATCTCTCCTCATATGGAAGCCGTTCCATATCCCTAATAATTTTTGTTGCCCTTTTCTGAACCTTTTCCAATTCCAATATATTGTTTTTGAGATGGGGCAACCCTATCTGCACATAGTATTCAAGATGTGGGCGTACCATGGATTTATATAGAGGCAACACAGTATTTTCTGTCCTATTATCTATCCCTTTCTTAATTATTCCCAGCAACTGAAAAAAACATCAGAAAAATCATGGGGCACCATATTGACACCTTCATGGTTCATAAACAGGGCTGGAACATTTAGATTCACCACACAGACTTCTACCACTTGAGTTAACAGAATAACTGGTAGCAGCAGTAGGTTGTCATCCTCTCGGTAGGCCAGCATTGTGGGGGGGGGGGGGAAGTACCACACTTTGCTAGTGGATTTCACAGATACGTGCCAACAGCAGCTGATTGTTGAGACTCTGGAATCTTGGGCTCCATTTCAGTCTTTGAAAGGGAATGTGCTGTGATGGGCACAGACTTGTCTGTTTTCCCCAAACTTAATACTTTCTGCCTCTCTCCCCTCCAACTTGTCCTCGTCCAAGTCATATCTCTATTCCATCCATGGCTCCTTGTCCCAGTCCCATTCTCCTTGCATACCCACTCCCAGTGTCCATTCCTCAAGCTTTTTGTCAGTCTCTTTGCCCAGCCAGTACTTGTCTCCTGCTCTAAGCTCACTGTCCCTTTTCCCAATCTCCGTGACACGCAGTCTCTCCCCACACCCAGATCCAGTCTCCTTGCCCAGTCAGTCTCATCCTTCCACCCCAATCTCGTTGTACAACCCCTGGCTCCTGAGTCCTCAGCCAATGTGTCTCTCCATCCCTCACTGGTTTCCAGTCCCAGGCTCTCTCCCTGGACTCCTCATCCAATCTCAGTTTCTCCACTTCTGCCCCTGCCCTGGCTTCTTGTCTCAGTCTCTTTGCCTAGCCACCCCCAGTTCTCTCAATCACACCCAAGCTCCTTGTCAGATTTGTCTCCAATTCCCTATCTTCAGGTCTCTTCCCCCTATACACCCCCACACAGTCCCAGTCTCACCTTGGCTACTTGTCCCTACTTACTCCTTTACCTCCCCCAGTCTGGCTTTTGGCCCCTCTGCATTCAAATCAGACTGCTTCCTTCTCCACTCAACCTGGGTGCCCACGGGGATTCACTGAGAGAACAGGAGAGACAGGCTATCTATTCCCATGCTCATCCCCAACCCGGTCCTGAGCAGCTGGGAGCAGCTATTACAATGTAGTCCTTCCTGAGCTCCATAGCCTTTAACTAGACCATGCTCAATCCCTTTGTGGGGATGGACCATGTACAGTCTGCTCAGTATTAAGAGCTGTGAGGAGCTAGAGCATTCTCAGTGAGGACAGACTCTTGCTAGAGCTCAACAGCTAAAATCTCAAGTCTTTATGCATGTACAAACTACAATTTTTTCAAAGGCTTGTAATGTGGCCAAAATTGGGCAAATTTTCACAGGGATGGCAAAAGGCACAACACAAAGTCTACCGCTAGGCAAACGTCAAGTCTCTGCTCCAAACCATGAGAGCATTTCAAAGACAAGAATGTAACATAAACAACACATTTTTCCCTACCCTCATTCTTGGAAACAGCTGAACTATTTTGATTAGAATTTTCTAAAAAATTCAACTTGAACCAGACACCATTTAGAATTTTTCAGCCAAATGGTAAAAACTAGCAAAGTTCTAAGCAACTGAACAGGATCTTATCATGAGAAGGGTTGAGCAACCTTAATAATAGGCAATGCTATTAGACCCACCTATAATTAACATCGGACTATTAAAAACTGCATAATTTCCATAAAGTGCCTCATCTTCTCAACATCAGTACATCTATGTCCTTGTCCACACTGAGAACTTTAGGTGATCTCCCACCAATAATGCTGGCAGTAGTGAAAGGTCTACTGTACACTGACCACCAGTGTTTTTACCATTTCATAGTCTAACCCTGCAGCTAGATGACATGGTAGAAAACAAATCATTGGCCATCATTGTTCTCACAGCAGAGTTTAAATTATGAGAGATTTCCCTTCAATTTTCACTGTACACAATCACAGTCATAAGATCAATGCTTTATTTTAAATTTAACAGGTATTCTGTGAGCTTCCTAGTGCTGCAGTTACTGAATCTGAAAGCAAAGCAGACTATAGTAGTACAAATGTTGACTTTCAGTTGATCTCATCTCTTCTCTCAGAGCCCATGGAGTCCTGTTCCTGCTTCTGAGCACAAATCCTCTTGGCCTCCCTGTACTTTGTCAGAGATTCCAATTCCATAACTTAGCATGTCCAGTTCCTGAATTTTAGTAATGCAAATGAAGAAAATCAGAGTAGTAGCCGTAAGGGGTCATAAAAGTTAGAAAAGAGAGAGACCTATTAGTAATTCAATACCATATCCCTGCCAAGGCAGGGGATCACTTCAGAACAGTTTACTGTTTTAGTGGGTACCATGAATGTGAAATCTAGTCAAACAAGAAAACAAAAAAAGTGGTAACAGATTATCAGAAATGTCAGCAGTTTCAGGTACTACACTCTCCCTGAGTTTCCCTACACTTTACAATCATGTTTCCCTATATTTTAAAAATGTTCTCTCTCCTCTGTTGCTGTGGGAAAAACCCAAACAGGGAAATGGACCAATTCTACAGGGAAGCAGTGAAACTGAAACTGTTTGTGCACACAGTACTATCAAATGCATAAAGTGAAGGTACTATTTTTGCCTTCTAATCGTTCACAGAGAATGTCTAAACTACAAAAAATGATCTATTTTAAAAATGCATTAGCCACCCCAGGTTTCAGAGTAGCAGCCGTGTTAGTCTGTATCCGCAAAAAGAAAAGAAGTACTTGTGGCACCTAAGAGACTAACAAATTTATTTGAGCAGAAGCCACCACAATTTAACACAGTTTTAAACACAACTTTGCACCTAGCATAAGCAGCACAAGTTGTATTTAGATACCTGTGGCTAAGCATACAGAAGAAGCTGGGGTCTCTGGGGAGGATTATTATATGGCATTTATTCCCATATTTCCTGGCCTTTGTTAATGCTGCATCTACAACATCATTTTCTTTCTTTCCCTCCCCATTCGGTACTTCCTCCTCTTCCAGCATCTGGATTTGGATTTTGGCAACTCCTCCTGAACTCAATGTGCTGCAAATGACTAACTTTGGAATTTCTCATTTTGCAACTTTTGTCAAAAGAGCTCACGCAGAATCCACAGTTATTTAGGGCATTTGGTCTCTTCTACCAGTCATTTTAGTGTCTCTTTAGAAGGATATGGTTTTTAAGATTACAGAAGTGTTGTCTTATGGCATTACACACCACTAAGAATCCTTGGGAGAGGAATCTTATGTTGTATTCAGACACTTTTTCTGTAAAAACAGACAAATGTCTTTCCACATGGAAATGTACTAAGACCTTTCAAAAAGTTAATCTCTATTGTATGGTGAGCAGTTTTCCCCTAAATAGAAGGGAATGAATTGTGGATGTTTTTGCCAAACCTCATTTAAATGATCATTACCTTGGAAGGGGTTGGGAGATAGAGAATTGCACTTGTCTGGATACAGAAACATCCCTTTAGGGAGACTAAGACGGTATAATGCACAAAGAAGAGGACGGTCACCTCTCCATAAGCTACTTGTGGCTATCTGAACAGGTGTGTATGGAAATGGAACACAAACTTTTATAAAATGATTTTCATCTGTAGATCACAAAGTATCAAATGAGATTTCTGAGTGCTATGATAAAGAAATCCTCTCATTTAGGCTTTGCAATAGGCTTGTTGTTATTTAAATTAATCCAAATCCAATGACACCATATCTATTATTTTTCTATTTCTTATCCTATTCTGTGAATTTGGGGGCTGAGAGTTGAATGGTATCAATCCTACTACATTTTACCAATCACATTAACACTCTGCTTTTCCCTGCTATTCTGTCAAGCAGCTGGAATTCCCAACTCACATTCAAAATAAACTCTTACAAGGTTGAATTTTACTTTAGTGCACAAAACAGTTGTTTTGCTAGTTAAAGTAGAAGCCAGTGACCATTGAAGCCCAGTCTATAGCTCAGAAGACTCCCAGGATTGGACACTGACTACCTTATTGCAGGTGTTCTGAATCTTTTTCTTTCCCCCACAACATGCTATAAAAATTCCACAGCCCACGTGTACCACACAACTGTTCTGCATATCCAGTAGATTAAGAGCCAGGGCCAGCGTTAGAGGGTAGCAAGCCTGGGGTCCCACACCACAGGGGGCCCTGCAAAGCTAAGTTGCTTGGGCTTCAACCATGGGCAGCAGGGCTCAGGCTTTCTGCCTTGGGCCCCTGCAAGTCTAACACCGGCCCTGCTCTCTGATCTATTTTAGCAGACCCCCTGAAACCTGCTTGCAGCCCCCTACAGGGCCCCACACTCCTGGTTAAGAACTGCTGCCTTATTGGGTATTTCTAAAGTCTGCTTTAGAAGAAAAAGATAAATAGGTAAAATAGTTATTTGATAAATGTGCAGCTCCCACTTAACATTGTCCTGTTATAGGAGAGTAGACTATTATGCTTTTAAAAGAGTTCTCAGACTAGAGTTTTCAGGCAAGATTTTATGTTAAAGTTTTTGATTCAATACCATTCCCTTTATTTTCATTTGAAGTCATCAGCTTTCCAGGGGCTGATGAAAGAAAATAAGATCCAGTTCTATGGGCATATAGACACTAATACAAACAATAATAAAGTGACAATAAAGAATAAAGGGCCCCTAAACATACCTGTCCCAAAGAATAAATTCCATATAGCAACCCAGAACTTCAGTGAATATTTGTCCTCCATTTTAAACCTAAATGTAACTTCATGACATGTATCACCTCTGACAAAAAGGCCCCTCCCCTGACTTCAGCTGTGCAAATCTAGGAAGATGGAAAAATCACAGAGCCTTTCAACAGATTATTATTCTTCAAGACAACCTTCAGATCAGAATGATGAGGTGGATGATTTAATTTTATCACTTTCAACAACTGACCTTATGAAAATATTACTTTTCACTAGTGACCCAAACCTATACAAGAGATCACCCTTTATTAGGCAACTGCTTGTTTTAACAGCCTGTTCCAAAATATTGCTGAGAGTACCCAGCTGCAACTCTGCTTTTACTGGTGCATCAGGGCCATTCTTGTCATGCCACTGAGTGGCTGCTTAAAGCATATCGAGCAGTCTTTCTGCTATACAAACCCAGGGCAACTTGCATTTAAGCAAAATATCGCCATCATCCCTTATCTCAAGTTCGCACAATGAAAACTTTATTCCGCCTGTCACTGACGCTCATCTCTACAAGACAATCGATGGTCGCTGGTCACCTAACTCAGGCTTAGGCTGTGTAGACTACACAGCGCACGGGTGTCACCCTCGCATGGGACGGTGCCACCGGGAAACAGCCATTGACCGCAGGCCAGACAATGGGGGCTAGGTGCGTCCACACTGAGCCCGGGGCGCGAACCCCCAGCGGATGGGGGCCCTCACCTCTCCTGAGGGGCGGCAATCAGGGCTTCCGCTACTCCCGCAGCGGGCAAGGGGCCGGGCTCCCATCCGCTGGAGGCTCCAACCTGTCCGCGCGGAGGTTACCAAGTCACCACGGGCCGGGCACGGGCGACCCCCCGGGAGGACCCATAGGACAGGAGTCTCACCATGGCCCGCTCCTGGGGCGGCACGGGCATCCCACCACTCGCTCCCGCCGCCGCTCCTGATCCGGCTCCTCCACCGCCTCCATCCGCCATTTTGAGGGCAACTGACACCGCCGCCAAGGCAAGTCCCGCCCCGCCTCTCCGCCACCGAGCCGATCGGGAACAAGTTGCCGGGGCCGACGGGCCAAGCTGCAGCGCCCCAAGCCGCCTGCCGACAGTGCGCGCACCTGGCTGCCACCGACCATGCGCCAGCGACCTGCGCCTGCTCAGTCACAGCCGCTGAAGCCGCTGCACTTACTTGCTCTCAGAACCGATCCCGTTTCCTGCTTCCTGGGCAGAGGAAGGGGAAGGGCGGGAAGGGGGGACGGAGCTTCCGACGCCTAGTGGTGGCGGAAGCGAACTTCGACGGAAGCAGCCAGCGCGGGTGGCCAGAATGCGGGTGGACGGCAGAAGGACGGTGCCTCTGCTCAACACCCCTTCCGAGGGGCTGTGGCGCTAAAGGCTGCTCTTCTCGTCAGGGCTTGTCCATAGGAGGAAGCTGCACTGTGATGATAAACCAGTGCAGAGCCCTGTGTGGCCACTCGGATTTTGGTTTACAGTAAGTTGATTAACAAGAAGTTGCTCTTACCAGTCATATAGGTATAGTTAAACTGATACAGTTATATAGCTCCTTGTTTGGACACATATTCTGGAATAAGGCCAGGACTACACTACAGACCTATGTTGGGATAAACGATGTTGCTCAGGGCTGTAAAAAATCCACACCCCCATGGGCTTGTCTACACCATGCAGCTTTTCAGCCTTGTCGCGAAAAGCTGCGTGGTGTAGACAAGCCCATGGGGGTGTGGATTTTTCACAGCCCTGAGCAACATAGTTTATCCCAACATAGGTCTGTAGTGTAGTCCTGGCCTTATTCCAGAATATGTGTCCAAACAAAGAGCTATATAACTGTATCAGTTTAACTATACCTATATGTCAACACAGCCTTGTCAACACAGCCTTGTCGTTAAAAGTCAGCATGTGTAAATGCTCTTTGTCGGCACTTTTGCTGACAAAATACTTCCAGCCCCGCAAGTGGCGTTAGCTTTGTCAGCAGGAGAGCGCTCCTGCTGACAAAGCCGCATTCACACTACCACTTGTGTCGGCAAAATTGTTGTCTTTCGCAGGAGGAGGGGGCTTTTTTAAGTACCCTCGAGAGACAAAAAAGTTTTGTCAACAGCTTCACAGTGTAAACATACCCACAGTTACACCAACCTAACCCCCAGTGTAGACAATGCTATGTCAGTGGGAGAGCTACTCCTGTCGAGGTAGCTACTGACTCTCATGGAGGTTGATTAACTATGCCAGTGGGAGAAGCTCTCCCATTGGCATAGGAGCATCTTCACTTAAGCACTACAGTGGTGCAAACTGCATCGGTGCAGCTGCACCTAGTCAGTATTTTAAATGTAGACCTGCCCTTACTCTGGAATAAGAGTGTTCACACAGTCATTCTGGTATAACAGCCATTTGCATTCACATCTTGTAAGTATAGTTTTCCTGTGTAGACAAACGCTTTATTGCTTTTCAACAGATTTAAATTAAACTGTTGCAAATTTCTCAAATAGACGATACCAAGGCAAAACCTGAAGGGAATGTCATGGGATAAAGAAAGGAATTTCTCTAACCCAAAGTGTTACCACCTACTGAATTTCAAAGATCTGCTGCAAACAATGGAGGTGTTACAGCTTTTCCACAAAAGGTCAGAAGACTCTTTTGTATAATGAAAAGTGTTAGACAACCTACATTAAATTCCATAAAACTTTCTTAACATTTAGAGTTAAAGTTGCCCAGTGATGACTGGTGGCTACCAGCATATGGAGAGAAATAGAAAGATAAGGTATACACCACCCTCACAATGCAGCTTCCAAATCACTACTGGGAATGAGTCCAAACCTCCTTTGGACTCATTCCCAGTAGTGATTTGGAAGCTGCATTGTGAGGGTGGTGTATACCTTATCTTTCTATTTCTCTCCATATGCTGGTAGCCACCAGTCATCACTGGGCAACTTTAACTCTAAATGTTAAGAAAGTTTTATGGAATTTAATGTAACCTTGCCTTAATAAAGAGAGATGCGGAAGTTCTAAGAGAATGCGCCATTGGCTGTGGTGGGCCCCACAGATTTGAATTCCAATACTTATCTGCATGCACTCCAACTTCTTTCTCAGACCTGGGTGTAGTTGTATTGAATGGTGGAAGGATTAGTTGAAGCAGCTTGGCAGAGCTGTTGCTGTAGAAATCATAGAACAATAGGATTAGAAGGGAGCACAAGGGTCATCAAGTCCAGTGATTCTCAACCTTTTTTAATTTGCAGACCCCTAAAAAATTATGAATGGAGATACAGAACCCCTTTGGAAATCTATTGTATGTATACATAGTTAGAGTGACCAGATGTCCTGTTTTTAAAGGGACAGTCCAATATTTAAGCCATCCTGCAGGTGTCCTGACTATTTCTTAAAAACAGGCAAATTGTCCCATATTTTCTGCCTCCCCTGCATCAGTACTGGCGGGTCCTGCTGCTGGTGAGATCCCTGCTAGCCAACCACACCACACACCCCCCCCCCCCAACAACAAGTGGGAGGGTGGGGTGTCCAGTGGCTGGCGATGGGGGTGGGTATGCAAGGCTGGTGGCAGGGTGAAGCTGCAGTGTGCAGGGCCAGGCCACTCCCACTGCCGGTCTGCCAGCGCAGCTCCCGCTGCGTGCCGGCTCTTGGCCAGCAGGGCCCCACCCCCTGTTCCATTTCTGGCCAGTGCTGGCTGTGAGCTGCGGCAGCTGGTGAGTGCTGGCAGGCGCCAGCCTTTACATGTTCCCCCTCTTGCTGTCCTCCACCTGCTTTGTCCCTTTGCCTCCCAGCTCCTCCATATTCTCTCCACGCCCCCCGGCGGAGCATGTCCTGCTCCCAGCACTGTGAGGAGAATCAGCCCCTGGTTGGAGTGCTTAGCTCACTAGCAGCCTGCCAGCAGGCTCCTTCCTTCCCCCACTGCCTCTTGGCTGGGCTGGCGCCCCAGGAAAGCCCAAGAGCCTCCAGCCCATGGCACTGACCAGGAGGAGCCTAGCTCTGTGTGTGCCAAAGCCCACACAGGCTGAAGGTTGTTGGAAGTAAGGGGGGTTATTTTAAAACGGAATTTATGGTATCACCATAAATTGTGTTTTGATACTTTGTCATAAATATAAAGGGAAAGGTAAACACTTTAAAATCCCTCCTGGCCAGAGGAAAAACCCTTTCACCTGTAAAGGGTTAAAGAGCTAGGATAACCTCGCTGGCACCTGACCAAAATGACCAATGAGGAGACAAGATACTTTCAAGGCGGGGGAGAGAAACAAAGGGCTCTCTTTGTCTGTGTGATGATTTTGCTAGGAACAGAACAGGAATGGAGTCTTAGAATTTAGTAAGTAATCTAGCTAGATATGCATTAGATTCTGTTTTGTTTAAATGGCTGAGAAAATAAGCTGTGCTGAATGGAATGCAGACTTCTGTTTTTGAGTCTTTTTGTAACTTAAGGTTTTGTCTAGAGGGATTCTCTATGTTTTGAGTCTGATTACCCTGTAAGGTATTTACCATCCTGATTTTACAGAGGTGATTCTTTTTCTTCAATTAAAATTCTTCTTTTAAGAACCTGATTGATTTTTCATTGTTCTTAAGATCCAAGGGTTTGGGTCTGTGTTCACCTATGCAAATTGGTGAAGATTTTTATCAAGCCTTCCCCAGGAAAGGGGGTGTAGCATTTGGGAAGATTTTGTGGGGAAAGACGTTTCCAAGTGGGCTCTTTCCCTGTTATATATTTGTTAGACGGTTGGTGGTGGCAGCAATAAAGTCCAAGGGCAAAAGGTAAAATAGTTTGTATCTTGGGGAAGTTTTAACCTAAGCTGGTAAAAATAAGCTTAGGGGGTTTTTCATGCAGGTCCCCACATCTGTACCCTAGAGTTCAGAGTGGGAAAGGAACCTTGACATACTTCATGCAATGAAGTTGCATTTTGATGTACCATTTTTTCAGAGTATCACTGTACAAATAAATGACAACATTTTATGCAACAAAATTGCCCTGAACAAACGACACCTCTAAAGGTGGCAATCCAGCAAGGGTTAAAATTCAAGTTTTAGCTGCAGTAATGTGCAGAATACACAGTGACTCCAACTACCATGCTGGGGAGAGTGATGTAAGTGAATTTAATCTGGCCATTTGTCCAGCAAATGCCTCAGATCCCTAAATTGATATTATTGTTTTTGAGACAAGTTAAAAAAGCATTCCAACTTCAACACATCTGCCACTCAAGCAAAGGAAGTCCCCACAAATGTTGCTTTGTTGGTGGCCTTCCCTGGGCCAAGAAAGGGGTATCCAATAAGTTGCCAATAAGTTCTAAAGGAATCTCCATGCAGCCATCCTTTTTGAAGGACGGTTGTTGCAAGAAAGTAATACAGAAGTGAGAGGGGGTGAGTCCTAATATTGCCAACTCCAAGTATTAAAAATTGAGTCTCTCCCTCTGCCCCCCAATTCATGAGATTAATTTAAAAACTGAGATTTTTAAATTAATATATCTTGAGTTCTTTTTATTTTTCTTGTCTTTTGAGCCTGTTGGGTGCAAATTTTCAAGTTTTTTGAGGGTTAGAGAGTTACTACTTTTTTTGAAAGCAGTAAACTGAGATTTCTTCTTCTTCTTCAAGCCCTAGGCTCTAGAGCCATAATACATATGCTAACACAATCAACAAGGTTTTAAGAAAATCACCAACTACCAGGAGAGTTGACACTGATGTCCTTCAAGTACATGAGCAGCACAGTCAGGGGTGAAGATAACATTAAGCTCTTACCAGTATGGGGGCCTGGCTCTGGACCCTCAGAAGGGTCAGAGCCTCAAGCGGAAGGGGTGGGGCCTTGGGTAGAAGGGCTGGGAGTCAGCCTCCCCTAGCCAGCCTATCCGTGCTGCCTAGCTTGTGCCACCAGGGGCTCCGGCTGCTGTTGTGGTCACGGTGGCAGCGGCTGGGAGCCCTGGGCCCTTTTAAATAGCTGGCCCCAGGGCAGATGCCCCTTTTGCTGCCCCCCCCCCGGTCAGTGGCCCAGGGGGGCATAAGGAGCAATGACTTTAAAGTGC
Source organism: Lepidochelys olivacea (assembly GCF_965140295.1). Classification (NCBI taxonomy): domain Eukaryota; kingdom Metazoa; phylum Chordata; order Testudines; family Cheloniidae; genus Lepidochelys; species Lepidochelys olivacea. The sequence goes on along the minus strand of NC_140416.1, from coordinate 64,826,293 downwards.
AGCAGGGTCCTTTGCTGCAACAGCGCTTTAACTTTGGCTGCGCACAGGCCAGTACCGGCGGCCACTTTTTACCAGTACGCCGTAGCGGCCCACTTTCACCCTTGGCTCCAGTAGGGACAAAGCTGGGACCAACACCTGTGGGGGAAATTTCACATAACCATCGGTGAGATATTTGAATCAAAGATAAAACATCTGCAGCAAAATCCATCAGCCTGACAATGGGGGAGTACATGAATTAAAACATGATACGTTATATAAAAACAGGCTCCGCAGGAAGGAGGCCTCCTTCCCCCACAGCACTGACGCTTGGCAAGGCCTGCTAGACTCAATGCGTTGAGCTGAAATCCCATTCAACTAACTTGCACCTCTCCCCTCCCGCACTGACTGCAACGGGAACAGGATTAGCCTAGGGAGAGACAGGAGTCCTCCAAGAAGACCATAGATGGGAGGAAGTGGCGGCCTGACAAGCCCTGGCGCGAGGGCCCGCTCTGGCCGGGCCGATGCGGGGCGGAAGCGGTGAAGCCAGCAGGGTGGCCCTGAGAAGGGCAGGCGGCGGCCGCAGCGACAGGTGCTGCCCGGGGTGGATGAATGGTTGTGGGGCCGGGGAGGATGCTGCGGCTGGCGGCGGGGCTGCTGGCGGCGGCCCTGGTGGCGCTGCTGCTGGACTGGTACGGCCCAGCGGGGCCTCAGCGCCTGGGCCAGCGCCGCCCTTTCGCTCGGGAGCCGGCCCCCGGGCCAGAGGCTTCCAACCTCTTCTGGGTGGTGCAGGTGAGTGGGGGCGGGGCAGGATCCCGGGCTCCGTGTTCGGGGGCGGCCGGTTGCAGCGGGGTGCGCTGCCCTCTCGGTGGCCGCTGCTCTCAGGCCTGTAGGGAGGGGCAGCCTGAGCGTTACCATGGCGATGTCTGGGGGCGGGGAAGCGGGGCCGCTTGGCTTGGCGTGGCGGCCTCCCCGTGGCGGCAGAGGGGTTCCCCTGCGGTAGAGTGGCGCGGCGGTGGCCTGTGCTAGCAGCGTGGCAGCGAATGGTGTGATGTCGGGGGATGTCATAGCCATGGTGATGCACGGCCATGAGAGCGAGGGATTAGACGTGTTTGGTTGAAATGTATTTCATTTTCAAAGTCTCTCAAAATGTCTGTCCGCTTTTGACCGGTTCTAGTGGTGATTCTGCCCTGAAGTTGTGAGGCGATGGCCTCCATCATGGTGAAATGGCAGTGGCCTCCGGTGTGATGTTTCATGCGCATGTCACTCATGTTGTACTGGGGGAACGTTGTATTGAAATGTCATCATGGCGCAACATGCTGAAGTTTTGCAGGCCCTGGAAGCGTTAATACTCTTGCAAGGCCAGGTTCCTGGATGCAAGATCTCTTTACAGCGTTGACGTGTTACCAAAAATATCAGGATAGGTGCCAGCCCTGTGTTGGGGTGAGCAAAATGTGGCTCATGGCCTCCTGTTACGTGTAGAGGTGTTTGCCAGGACCTGGTGTGGGTTATTCCTCTATATAATGATGAGAGTGTCTGCAAGCTGCTCCTATTTATGCAAGTTGTTGCAGCTCTCAAACTCCTGGCAAGTTGACAGTGTTGATCTTCCTTAGGCTAAATTCTGGCATCTTTCCCCTGGTAAACTGGAAAATACTTTCCTGTTCCCAGTCTCTCTCACAATTAACTATAACTGATGGGGCTTGACCAGTTTACCAGACTGGATGGAGGACTATGTCTCTTTGTTTGAAGGAGATATGAAAGATAAGGGAACTCATCCAGCTAAGTCAAGGGTTAATACCCTAGGGCAAACTTTTTGGCCCGAGGGCCACATTGGGGTGGGGAAATTGCTTGCAGGGCCATGAATGCAGGGCTGGGGCAGGGAGTTGGGGTGTGGGAGGGAGTGCGGTGTGCAGGAAGGAGCTCAGGGCGAGGGGTTGAGGCACAGATGGGGTGCGGGGTAGGGTGACCAGATGTCCCAATTTTATAGGGACAGTCCTGATTTTGGGGTCTTTTTCTTATATAGGCTCCTATTAGCCCCCCCACCCCATCCCGATTTTTCACACGTGCTGTCTGGTCACCCTAGTGTGGGGTGTACGAGAGGGCTCAGTGAAGGAGGTTGGGGTACAGGAGGGGGTGCACAGTGCGGGAGGGGGCTCAGGGCAGTGGTGCAGGGAGGGTTGCGGAGTGCTGGAGGGGGCTCAGGACAGGGGTTTGGAGTGCAGGAGGGGTGCAGGGTGCGGCAGGAGGCTCAGGAAAGGGGTTGGGGTGCAGGGTGTGGCCGGGGGTTGGGGTACAGGAAGAGTGCGGCAGGGGGCTCAGGGCAGGGATTTGGAGTGTGGGGTGCAGGAGGGGTTCGGGATGAGGGCTCTGACTCAGCACTGCTTACCTGGAGCGGCTCCGGGGTGGCAGCGGCGCACACGGAGGCCAGGGCAGGCTCCCTGCCTGGCTACCCTGGCCCTGGCCCCGCACCGCTCTGGGAAGCAGCCGGCACCATGTCACTGCGGCCCCTGGGGGAGGGGGCGCAGAGGACTCCACGTGCCTGTGGGTACCTCCCCTGAAGCTTCCATTGGCCGCGGTTCCCCATTCCCAGCCAATGGGAGCATCAGGGGAGGTATCCACAGGCAAAAGCAGTGCACGGAGCCCTCTGCCCCCGCTCCTCCAGGGGCCACAAGGATGTGGTGCTGGCCGCTTCCCGGAGCAGCACCTGGTCCACAGCACCACGGGGGTGGCAAATCCGCGGGCCAGATCCAAAGCCCAGAGGGGCTGGATCCAGACCGCGAGCTGAAGTTTGCCCACCCCTGCTCTAGTGAGACATCAGAGGCGTTCTGCCCTCAATGGTGGTGCTGTTCTGGGAATTATATAACTGAGGGAAATGGTTAAATTCCTTTCTAGCATAAAAAATGAATATTAGTTCTAAATATAATTAAAAGTTAAAACACTTCTTAATTCATATTGGGTTTTATATAAAACTTTCTAAAAATACCAAATTTAAGATTTTAGTGTAAAACTCATTGATAGCATCTGAACTGGGTTGTCATATCTGAAACCTTTCCTTGGCCTTCATTTTTTCTCAAATCTCTGTTATACAGTGCATATCCATAAGATTATATAAATGTTTAGATCCATTGATACTTAGTGTTTTAATGTGCACCAATTGTTTATGTACTTACAATAAATTCAGCTGAGATGTCCTGTGTTCCTGCTGCTCAGTTATACTCTTCTTTGTAATTATTTTTTCTTTGACTGTTTTGTAATGATTCAGCCACCTTTCATATCTATTAATAGGTTCCTGTGGTAATAGCTTCCTATTTATTGTTGATATGTGTTTTTGTTTTGTTTGAGCTATATGCTACCTTTGACACTTCACTTTTATTCTGGTAGGTTTAGGGAAAAAATCTGCCCCTGTATATGCTCAGTAATTTACTAACTTCAACTGGAGCTCCTTGTGCATAACCACGGTTCCCAAACTTTGTCCTCCTATTCTTCCTCCCACTCCTCTTCTATGGGTTTTCCAGATAAGTTATTTTAAGTTATTTTTCTTCAACTCATGCAGTGCTTGTTATCATTGTAGAGTTAACTCAGTTTAAAATCAAGTGCTGCCCAACTCAAGTCCCATCCACATATCAAAAACCTTGAGTCAATGTTGGTGGTGCTTTTAACTCAAGGTGATTGGCCTACCAGGAGGTATCCGCTACAGCTCAGGTTAGCACAACTTGTCAGCTGCTAACACAGTCACTCTATTCAGTAGTCACTCTACAGCTAACTCAGGGGTTCCCAAACTTTTTGCCTGTGTGACCCCACTTTCAGACTTACTGTTTCCTATTACCTCAGACAGGAACAAAGCAACATAGTTGTGGAGGAATCCAAGGAATTTACATATTAAGTACATTAATTAATATGCTGTAATATGACATGAGTTTGCATGTTGCGACACAGCCTCTCAAAATCCGGTGGCGTGGTAGAAATTGAACATCTAATCTCTGATATGACATCAATGGTAGATCAGTACCGAGACTCGATGGACACAAGTGTACTGAATCCAGCTTCACACAACTATGTGCTCGAGAATGGCATCATCAGTTTGAAGGTGTATGTTGAGAGTGCAGGATATTCATTCTTGACAGCGAACCAGAACTCTGGGAGAGAAAGTTGGGCATATGTTTCTCGCAAGAATCAATTGCAGGAAATTTAGATGAGCTGGCAAATCCATGGCATCAGACTTGCACTGAAAGGAATTTCGCACCCAATAATACTTTGTCACATCTAGGTTGGGGGAAAAAGGATGCAAACTCTTCTTCCTGCTGGCTGAGAAGCTCAGTCATCACCTGTGTGGGACGTTGAATAATTCCATTGTGAGTCAGGAACCTGCAAAGTTGTGGGAAGGATTCATAGTTTGTCTTCAATAGATTAGTCTTCCAGAAAACAGTTTTCTTCATGAATCCTGTGATTTGATCGCTCAGCTGAAGGATGTGGGTGTTCTTTCCTTGCAGACTTGTATTCATTTCATTCAGTTTCCCAAATATGTCTGTGATATAGGCAAGAAGGCACATCTTTCTTTGGTCACATAGAAAATCAGTGAATTCACTCTTTCTTTTTGCAGACCATTGTATGTGCATGCAGCTTGTCTTTTAGTTCAAAAAATCATACCAGTGCATGTCCTCTCAAGAACTTCAGTGTGGAACAACACGTCATGATCGGACCCCATTTCTTCACACAGTTTTGCAAACAGACACTTGCGAAGAGGCTGAATCTTGATGTAGTTCATAATAGACATGACCTGGTGCAAAACTCCCCTAACTCTGGACTCAGAGCTTTAGATGCTAGGTGTTCTCTGTGAATCACACAGCAGAAGGATCAAATTTCTTTACCAAGGCACACAGACCTGTTTTGTGGCCTGTCATAGATGGAGCTCCATCTGTGCAAAAGCCCATCAGACGATAACATGGTATATTTTTGTCTTGCATGTAGCACATTGAATATCCCTTGTGCTGTGTCATGTCTGGGAAGAGGGAGAGAGAACAGAATGCCTTTGGGAATTGCACCTTCTCATTTCACATAAGACAAGAAATGTGCATCATGGCCCTGAGTGCTCACATCAACTTGAAGAACAAAAGCAAATCTATTTTTTCAGATGCTCCACCAGTTTGTTTTCCTGATCTGCAGCTATTGCCTCAATCCTTTGCTTCACTGTGTTGTTGGAGGCTGGTATGACTTTGAGTTTGGTTTGCGTCTGTTTCCCCACACATGTTCACCATATTGATTTGCAGGTGGCAAAATCAAAGTCCAGTTGTGTGAGGCTTCTAGGCATGTGTGATGTAGTAACTCACCTCAAAGGAAGCCTAGAGCCTGATCAGAGGCTGACATGGCTCTCTAGAATTGTGATTGTTGTTGTGAAAGAATTCTTTCCATCGCTGGAAAAATGACCTTTGGTTTTCCAATGTGCTCCTTGTGTGCAGTTTTGTAATGTGACTCAAGTTTATTAGGTTTCATGTTTTTGCTAAATGACACTGTGTGACATTGCAGGCACTTTGGCATTTCTTCGTTCTTGACCAAAACACTGGTGAAGCCATACTCAAAGAAAGCCTTGTCGTATTTGCAAACATGTTTCTTTGCACCAGACTCACTGCCAGAGGTTTAAGCAGATACTCTGTGTAAAAATGAGTCCATTGTGCCTCTTATCACAAATGAGCAAGAGGAATTCACTGTTAAGCAAATGAGGCCAGGACTTAGGAAGACCCTGCATGGTGATACTAGGGCAGCACAGAGACAGTGACTTACAGTTATTCTTTATCGAGTGCCAGCAGGGTACTCAGCGTGACATAAAAGAAGATATAGGTTCCACCTTAAGAAGTTTACAAGCCACTGCAGATTCCCATCTCAGAAAAGGCTATCAAAGGCTCCTGCCTGCTCCAGCAGCGAGGATGCTCTGTTGATAAGGCTGCTGCCCACAGATAAGGAGCTTCTGTATTGAAGTCTCTCATCTGGCTGCTCGCATAGCTGGACAGTGCAAGTGTCCAAACTGGTGTTTGCATAGCCAGCATGTCCAGAACTGCTCCACAAATACCACCCCATGAGGTCACCATTTTGATCTGCAAAATAGTGGCCTCTGCACAGTGTGACCTTGCACACACCATACATGTGAGGTAACACCATGAAGAGGCCACAGTTTTGTAGACAAAAATGGTAGCCTCCTGGCATAGTGATTGTGGAGAAAGTCTGGCCAGGTTCAGAGGCAGATTGCATTGTCTCTCAGGCAACTCTGGCCTCTTGGACCCATGATCCCATCTGCTGATGGCGTGACCTCATTTGGGGTACCCATAGTTTGGGAACCTCTGAATTAACCTCTTGAGTCCCTTCCAGCCCTTTGTTTCTGAGAGTATTATTTTGCAGCTTGCCTGCTCTCACTCAATCTAGGCTAATTAAAGAGGTGTGAACTCAAGTTACCTACACTGAAGTTATCTCTGCAGAGAGAGTTTTGTCTTTAATTTCAATAATATTGAAATATTCCTGACTTTCAAATATATCTTTACTAAATCTGCAATCTTATCAACCATGTATAAATCTTTAACAGCTGCTTTATCATTAACCCGCTTTGATTAATTTCCAAAGGCTAAATCCAAAATAGCTTCTGATCTTGGGGGAAATATGCTCCTGGCTCCCTGGTGATTCCACAAGGCTAATTCCAGGTCAGTGTCTAGATATAAATCCACATGATCAGTATTCTGGCCTTTTTTTACAGCCCTTCCTTTATCTGCATGAACACTTCCTGCTTTGCTTTCTCCTCCTATCCTGCAGTTCTGTAAATGTTTCCTGTGACATGTCTGACATTTCTATATTAGTTGTGCACTAGTCTAAACTGTCACTTATGTTATAGATATTTTGAATATATGGAATCACCTCCCTCGTCCACATGGTCACTCCTCCAGTTCAGCTGTCATTTTGGCACATGCTGAGATTTTTCCTTCTCCCATCCCTGGGATCTTCCGTGATTCTCATGGAGTCCTGAGGCTCTCCATAACTTTCAAATCTTTCTACTTCAACAACCTCCATACTCCACATTCCAGCCAACTTTCTTTTAGCTAAGGAGGACTGAAACTGATTCCTTCCAGTGCCTGGTTATGTCACTGCTGTGTAAAAAAACCACTCCTTTCTGCACAGTGCTCCCAGGCCCTGTTATATGTTCATGATTATTTTCAAGGAGATAGCAGGGAGTGGTTCTTGTTTGCATTCCAGGGGACATTACGATATATACATTGAGTAGGGAAAACTACTTTTTTTTTTCTTACCATAGGTCAGTAATGCAGTGTGTGATAAATGTGAGGAACACATACACAAAAAGTCAATCTTACATCAGCATATTTTTAAAAAATAAAATATTACCTACCTTTAATTTTTCAGCAAATAAGTGACTAAAAAGTGAGTCTTCATTTTACTAATATCAGTTATATCTCACATGTGATGACAACAGGACTAGATGGAGAGAGAACTTTGAATTAAACTCTCATTTTGCAGTATGACTTTTTTGGATCCCTGATTTAAAGGAAAACTGCAACATATTTTCATTAGTGTTATCACTTTATTTAGGTGTAAAAATGAGCAAATTGCAGATTCAGTAGAACTTCACTACTTTGCACACCAAAGATGACAGTTTTGCAGCACTTCTCAACAAAGGTCTAATTGAGCTGTTGTAGTGAGGTTTCATATTACTAAGACCTCATTATTTTCACAAAATATTTATTAGTATTTAGCATCAAATGTAACATGTCAAATAAAGAATATGGTATACTTATGGTGTATTCATTACCTTCACTTTTTTATTGTGCTATCTCTTTACACTCTAGTTCATTCATTTGCAGTCAGCATACCCATCATTAGTACAAATTAGTGAGGTTCATAATATTTTAAATAGATATGAAATATAACACATATTATTTGTTTAATATACATTTATCTGTCTTGAGGTCGAGTTCTGATATAGAGAGAGCTCCCATAGAGGTTGGTGGGAGATTTTCTTGTATGAGGACTGCAGAATCAGGTCCCAAGACATAAGAATTCTTATCATTGCAGTCTTCCTTCAAATGGCTGAAAAGTAGAGAGGAACCTATGACTATTTTTTGTTGTTTTGCACCTCAGCTGCTTTTTAGATTAGCTATAAGTGTTTGTGTGAGTTTGGTTCTTATAAAAATGAACTAATAACTTAAATTAGAGCCCGGTTTATTGTTGTCAAGTACTGTGTAATCTTCCAAACAACGCACTTCAGTCCTAACCTGCCTTATGGACAAATGAAGAGCTGTGAAATGGACAATCTAATTTTCATTTGTGAGGTATTCAGGATTTGAACACAGGTCTCCTGAGCTGAAAGACTAATGTGTAGTAATCCATTATATCTAGCTTAAAGAAATGTGATTGAAAGTCTTTGCTGACAAAATGTAACCCTTCTGCCTGTCAGAGTTGGCATCAACAAGGGCCAGATTCAGTATCTAGGGATTCCATTCCAATAACACAATGCACAACCGGCTCGAGCCCCCACCCAGTGACCTGGGACAAATATATACCAACCCCCCGGGCACCTCTAAGAGGCAATACTTCCCCTCTCCCAAGCACATAGTCTGAGTGTAGCAAAAGCATTTTAATAACCGAGAGAAACAATGTGGTATTATGTTGGGGAAACACCACCAACAGGATTCATAACACAAACCATGAGCAAAAACCCACCCCGAGCAAAAACCCACCCCAAGCAAATTGGGCCGTGTCCTTTCCGTTTGGTTCTTGAGTCCAGCAATCCAAAAGTCTCCGTCTCTGGTGAGTCCAGAGTTCAAAAGTTCATCTGGAGAGTTTTACCCCCCCCGGCCTGTGTGGAAATGGGGGGGTTGAGAGAGAGAATAAACGGCTGCCCCGCCTCTCCGTGGGTTTCTGCTGAAGCCTTCACCTCCAGCTGCTCCTCTCCACTAGTCGTCCATTGAGCTGCTCCGCCAGCTGCTCATTCCCAGTAGCCATCCTGCAAGCCACTCTTCCAGCTGCTCCTCTCCAGTAGCTGTCCTGCAAGCCACTCACCAATATATCTTCAGGCCCCCTACTACTTAACACTGTACTCAGTGATTTCAGCTCATAATAGGGGAGCCCCAGTGCTGGTGTACCATTGGCCCAAAGTGAATTTAGCTCTGCAATCTGTAACCAAGTTCCTAGTGGAATCAAAATTAGCTCTGCTATTACACAGTAGAGAGAGGAGGCGATGCAGCTGGCATTTAGGGCTCTCAGAAGAGGCCCATACCACAATGTACAAATGCCTGTCCCCAGCCTTCACTGAGTTTTGGAACCCATGTTCCTTGCCTGGCGAGTGCTACTTAGTTGATGGCGAATCCCTCCACCATAACAAAAAGCCAAGTACAGTTCCACTGTCCTTGATTCACATAATCAGGATAATAACACTTTATTCTTCCTGCCTTAATAACAGAGAAACTGGGGATCCCACAGCAGCCAACGTGACCATCTAGGCGGGGTGGGTGTGCCTATGCAGATGAGATCAGCCCCTGAAGTTCTTTTCCACAACCCGCCACAACTCACCACAGATGTCAGGGTAGAGCTCATCCTGACTCTGCTTACAAAAGTAAACCATAATTCAAACAAATTTGTTCTGTCTGGTCTTTTGTCAGTCCTATCTAACCTAATAATTTTCAAATGTGGAATTATTTGAATGTCTTGGTTCAAAAGAAAAGCTGCCTTCAAAATATATAAAAGGTCTAGTAATCCCTTTTGGGTAGCCCTCAGATTGATGAAGGCATTTCTAATTGATCCAGTACACTTTCTGTTTAGTTGTTTTAATAACCGTCTTTGTCATTCTTGAGATAAGACTTGTCACTTGATCTCTGCATGGGTGATTTTTAGAAATCTTTGAGTAAAGCTGCTGGAAAAATTATTTGGGTCCTGGTATGAAACTACTAATTTATTCTCAAGTCCTGTTTAGATGGCTCTTGCTTTGCAAAACATTTAGAGTTGTTTCTGGCAATGATCTCTCCCTAAATATATTTTTTGGTCTCTCCGTCTGTGATACAATACCTTTATCCAATATATTCTTTCTGTAGGTATCAGACATTCACATCAGTAGGTTTCGGGATCCCAAACGAGTTCCTGACTTCGAAAAGTTCTGTTCTGAAACAATTGATATAATTCAACCAGTGCTTGTTCTAGTGACAGGTAAGCAATTCAGAAATTATATTTCTCTACCTATTGGCCCTTCCTTGGTAATACATTCAGGTTAGTAAAATGTCTAGCTTCTCAAAGTAAAATGTCCAAGCTTAAGGCATCTTAAGTAATGAAAATCAAATTGCAGGTGAAAAAACAGTTGTTAGACCACAAAAAGATACTTTCCTATGCCCAGCAGAATTAGCATTGTTTTAATTTATTCTACAGGTGCAAGCAGAAGGTTAATAGTGAATTTTTAGTGCTCATCATCACTGACTGTAACTAGGTGGTGCACATATTGGGTGCATTCTGAAGTTTTCCTTACAGTTCTGCCAATGCACATCAGTCCTAGGTCTCAGTACAGATCCTATCAACTCATTCATACACAGGCTAAAAAACAAGCATCAGATTTGGTGGTGGAGCTTACTATGTCTGTATTCTGAGGGTAAAAAGAATAACCTCTGTTCAGTTATATAACTTTTTTGTAATTGTGAGAACTCATTTTTACTTATTTGCATTGCTCATGTTCTTTTGACCATATGTCATATCAGGACAAATAAAAGAGACATAAACTGTTTATTTAACTGTTCTGCCACAATTATCAATATGGATCAGTATTTGTTAAATGGTCTGAGGAGACTTTGCAGTAACAGCTGTATGAAAGACTCCAGAATCTAAGTGCTAGCAGGGTCACTAAGTAGAGTTTGTACCGTAAATGAATATCTCATTTGTTGAGCAAAATTGCTTCCCAGACAGCTTTTTGCATAAATTATAGCAGTTCAGAAACATTTTAATCTATTTTTAGAGATAGTTAAACAATGTGCATCATTTAAGTAAAGGAAGAAGGGTTTAAAATACAGACTCCTAGGGAAAGTAAAATGAAAATGTGAACAAAGGCGACAGGAGACACACCTCGTATTTTAATCAGTACTAAAATGGGCGATGGCTGATCCTCTATACCAGGAAATGTAACAGTTAACTTGGTGACAAGATGTTTTCATTATTTGTAATTGAGGATTCTGCCTTAGTATTTTCAAAATGTAATGCATTCTTGTAAAATATTTCTTGCTTGTAGGCAAGGATGTGGCATTAAAGAGTGTTGCCATGACATGTTAAACACAAGTTTGAATGTAACTGATACACTATAGGTGGCCTGCCTTTGCTAAGAGGGCTTTACCTTACAATAATAAATCTAGTACCAAATGGCAGTAGGCATTAGAATGTGTTCACAGAAGGTCTGTCATTGTGTTGAGCGTAAGGCATGTGCACTGAATGCTTGCATTATATAGCTCTTCTGTGTGATTTATGAAGAATGAAGCATGTAGTTCAGTCTTGGCCTTGTGCCCTTACAGGTGATTTGACAGATGCCAAAACAAAAGATAAACTGGGCTCTGAGCAGATTGAGGTGGAGTGGCAAACTTACCAGTTGATCCTGAAGAGATCAAGAGTCATGGAGAAAACGAAGTGGATAGACATCAAAGGGAATCATGGTAAGAGAGAGCCAAAAAACTAATAGTTTAATGAAGCAGCCAAATAATCCCAGGAAAGAAGAAACTTAACCTAGTCAAATGGAAGTTCTAGGCAACCTTCCATTTTAAGATGCTAATATTCATTAATAAACTGATATATGTTTTGAACTCCTAAAATATGCTTGCCAACTGAGGGCCCAATTCATTGAAGTCGGTAGAAGTGTTTTTGTCTATAGGGATTGTAGGATTGGGCCTTTAGAGAACAAGGAGGAAGGCTTTCCCTTGCTTCTTGCTGCTGACTGGCTCATAACTGAGTAAAATTTTTAAAGAAACTCATTTAAATAAACAATCACATAGATAGGTCTAGCTCCTGACTCATAGAAGGGATTTCTGAAGGAGTTTTTGAAACACTTCTGCAGTTTTCACAGATAATACCTTCTTGACCAATTAAAAAACTAAACTACCTTAGTTTCTCTACCTCCACTTGTAAAACATTTAGTTTATGACTACTTTGTTCTTTTTGATCTTAAACCCAAATTAGCAGTCAAATTATTTCCAATGCTAAGTTAACTGCAGCAAAAATGGAAGCATATAAATAAATAAATAAAAAGGTTAAACTTTCAAATACTGACAGGCTCTCTGGTCAGTTTACAAAGTTCATTGCACCAGGGATTTTTGTTTGGTAAATGTTTCCTTTAAGTTTCTTATTCTGAGGCTAAAACTGTTTTACAACATTGAACCCCAGTAAAACAAATTACATGGAAGTGAATCTTCTGTCTGGTTGTTACCAGAGTGTCTCTTTACCTGTTCCCAGTATGAGAGTCGTTGCTCGGTGAGAGAGAATGAATTCTGCCTTTCCTCTCATCCACTTGGTTATGTAGCCTCACAATTTCATTAGTTTCTACATTAGCTCATTCCCTTGTTTCCACATGGTAGGAGTCTTATGTAGTTAATGAATTTAGAGATGAAACCTGATGTAGCTTTCCTCTTAGGGAAGGGTATTGGTTATATCCCTGAAAACTACAATGTGGAGTCTCAACAACTCATCACTCTCCTGACAAGAAATTCTTTGTGAAGGGAAATTCAAAAACATACTGATCACTGATAAAGGACTGTACTGAGACTGCATGGTGCATTCTTCTCATTATTCCACAGTCCTCACACCCTGAAGGTCCCTTGTCATAGTGAATTCCCTTCACTGAGAGGGGCTGGACATGTATCTCTCAGAAAACTTTCAGTGCTTTTTCTTCAGTTGTCAAGAACATTGCTAAGGATTAATCTGAGATCACCCAGATTAATTTTAATTGGTGACTAATTTATTTTCTGTGTAAGGAATGAGTGTAAGTGCAAATTAAATACTTAGGAACACCTGCTCTTCCCCCCTCCATGTTCACATTTATTGGTTTATTCACTCTCCTCACTTGTTCTCATTCAATCTCTCCCATTCCTACCCACTCTCCTAAATTCCATTATGTTCGCTACTCCCTCCTTTTATCACTGTTTTCCTCTCATTTACTCATTTTCCCATCTTCCCATTCATTCTCTTTTCCCTCATTCACATTCTCCCTCATCTTATCTCTGTCCTCTTTTTTCCTTCTCCTCCCAAAATCAACTGTTGACCAGCCATCTCTTTATGGGATGCAGCTGTTCCTGAAGCTCTTAGCATTTGTCTACACTTAAAGGTTTTTTCTGTAAAACTAGTTTTTTTTCAGCATAAACTGCCTTGTGCCCACACACACAAGTTATATTTACAGTTTTTCTGGCTTTTTATTCCACTTTAATTAATCCACTTAGGAAGTGACATAACTTCATATCAGAATGAGTTATTTCAGTATGGAAACCAATCCTAGAATCCTGCGAGAAGGAGATTCGCCAAGACAGCCAAGAACTCTTTATACGCCCAACCTGAGCCAGAGACCCAGGCACCTGAGACCCAGGCATTAAGCACCCAATGTGCCATTGCCCTTGCAGAAAGAGCACTATCAGTTGTTCAATGCCTGGCAAATCTCTGAGGGAAGTGAAAGAGGACAAGGGAGGAGACAGTTGCTGACCTAGTGACAGCATCCCAACAGAGCGCCAAAAAGACAGAAGATTAGAGGGAAATTTTCATGCTCCAGAAAAAAAACGAGAGAGAAGAGGACAGGGATTATATACCGAGAAAGGGACCGTCAAGGAAAAGATGTTGGACATGATCACAGAAGCAGACGAATCTACTGGAAAACAATGTGTTGCTTGACTCATGCCCAATATTCCAGCCTAGCCGTAGCCTGCAGTCTGTTGAGAATACAGGATATTGGGAACACCTTTTCAAGGCTCCGATTAGAAGGGAAAGTCCCTTCCCATGCTATTCCATCGCTCAAGAGAAGGAAAACAGCTACAAACCCACCTATACATTTTTGTGACTCTATCTGCATAAAGATGTGTGAACTCAGCACTTGGAGCATGTGTGCCCTATTTCCAATGGTTTTAACTTTGTTCTGTGTTTGTTTAAATCAATAAAGGCTTTTTATTTACAACTCTGCTGAAAATTTCATTGAGGTAGAACTCCCGCTTAATAACCTCCGTTCCTAAATAATATCATCACACAAAGAGTATTAATTTCTTTGGTTACATTACATTTTCCTCTGCTACATCCTGATCTCAAAGTAGGAGTACAATTCCTCTTTGACCAATTGGGGCATTTTGCAGAGGCACCATCACTGGATGATGATAAAATTCTACAAGTCTCTTCACTCCTGACTTGATGAGGCACTTTCCCTTGCTCTCGTAGATGTTGTTCAAAACACAGCAAGCAACTATAACATGAAGCAGATATTTCTCAAAAGGATCCAGCCTTGTCATACGACACCAACTCCTTACCTTCATTCTTCCAAATGTGCACTCTGTTGTTGTTCTGCAGCTGCTCAGGAGTTCCTTTCTCTTATTCAGGTGTCCAGTAAAAGGCTTCATAACTTCAGTAAGCTGTGTCTCCCAGAATGACAGGAGATCACAACACTGTTAATGTCCATAATGGTCTTTGGAGCAAAAGTCCCATTTTTTTCATTGCATAAAGTGGAAATGAGTTCTAAAGACTATAGACCTTTTCAGACCATCCCACATTAGTGGCCGCTGTACAACTCATAGCCCCAGTCATGCAAATCCATCAACGTCATGTGCATTGCCTCTGTGCATTGATGTGGGTCATGCACACCCTCTTAATAGCAGCACAAACCTACATGACAGCAATTCTGAAAATTGATCTACCAATACCAAACTGGTTAGCTACTGACCAGTAGCAATTGGGGGTGGTGGGCCATTAGATGCTATTAGACATGCATTTCTCTGTGCTGATGAGAACTCTGATGTTGGTGTTCCACCATTGCTGCTCTGCGGTGAGCTCTACACAAATCTCTAAGAAAGTAGTCTTCTGTATCCTGAACTTCTGCCACCACTGCAGGTCATCCTAGTTCTGCATTACTGTCTTGTCCCGCAAGTTGGTGATAGTTGGCCAAGCTCAAAAGCGGTGCTCCACTGTGTGAAGCTGCTCCAGGAGCAGTTACTTCATATAGAAGTAACTGCTCAGTTTCATCTTTCTCCTGTAGCAGTATCCATATGGCATCAAGGTAGCTATATTTGTGGCTGTCTTCCAACTTATATGGCTATATGACTGCCAGTGCATTTAGAGCTCCCACTGGCAAAGAGGGAGATGCCTCAGCGTAGAAAGCTTCTTTCTGTGGCAGGCACTGCAGCTGGGCATGCATGTAGCTTAGGAGTTGTTTGCAGCAAACTGGGGTATAAATCTAGCCTGTTGCAGACTAAGTGTCCATTTGGACCTTGTTGCCATGACTTTGTGTGCTTGCCATGCATGCTTGTGTGTTTTGCCATGCACCTAATGTGCGTTGACCTACCGCGCTTTGTAAAGGGAACAGATTAAAGCACATTGGGAAACTATTAGTGTGTGGCAGCAAGTTCCACACAGACACTTAGCGCATGGCAGACTAGTGCTGAACAGATTTACACACCAGATTGTCATAAACTAAGTGTTTGTATAGACAAGCCTTTAGAGGGAAATTTGCTGGTGACCTAACCAGTCTCCAGAGGTGAAATGCTAACATGCTAGTCTATCACCCAGACTGGTGGTTTGAGCTTGTCAAAGGTATGATCTGTATCTCCAGATGCATATATACAAAGAGCTAAAGGAGGCTACTGGATCCAGATGATTTCACATGGCAAGGAACAATACTTCATGAATTTCAATGAGAATAGAGATAAGTTACAGTTACAGTCAGTACAATCTGCCAAAGCCTGCTGAGACTGCTGTCCAACAGTGAGCAATAGAAGACTCAGAGCAATAGTTGGCTTCATTTGAATAGTCTCTTTTCTTTCTCTTTCACTACAGATTCTTTCAACATTCCACACTTGGACAGCATCCAAAATTACTACAGGTACTCTTTTTTTTTTTTAAATACCTCACTGAGTCCATACATTCAAGAGTAAAGTGAATTGTGTTGTGGACAGGGAATAGTCTGTTTTTAGCTCACCTCTGCCAAATACACATCATGACCAATTGATTTTTTACCAGCATAGGGCTCTGTTTGGTTTTAGTCTTCCAATCTGCCCCTATTAGCCACTAACATTTGAATGGGCTGCTACAGAAAGCCAGAGTATCTTTTGCCCACCCTTTTAATATCTCCCTCCTGTATGTTTTGTAGCTGTGCCTGTAGCAATGCCTGTAACAATTCTTGCCCTAACTAGGAAGTGCTCAGAACATCATGTAATCATTCTCTCCCAGAGCACTTGAGTGACTAACCTGTGTGCCATTGGCATTTTAGAAGGATTCCCTTATCATCCTTTTCATTTTCTAGTGTTCCCTTCTGCATCCCCAAGAATATTTACATCTGCACAACAGGAGGGACCCTACCTGAGCTGGTTCATCAGCTCTGAGGGAGTTAAGAAAATGAGTATAGACACAGGTGAGAGAAAGAGAGAACCCTAAGGAATAAATTGGAGATTCAAGTATAAAACTTTCAGTGGGATGGTTCAGGAAATGTACACCCTATAAATAGCAACTGATGAAAGTCAGAAGAAAATCATTCTCTGTTAGTAAGTAGGACGACAACAATGCATTCGTAGGCTAGAGGTGTGAAAGATACATAAGTGCTTAAACTCTGATTCTGTCAGCCTCCTAGGTAGGGTCTTCATTGTTGCTAAAATTAGCCTGAGGTCTTATCTGGCTGTTGCCTCCAGGTCCTTCCTCTCTCACCAATCTCTCATCTGAATTTAGTGATGCTTTCAACTGGGCTAGCTGAAACAGCTGGAGGATGTAGGTTAGAACACGGGTTCTAATTTCACTTGGGCTGGGAACCCACCTTCATTGCAGTGAGAGCACAGGCTAAATCACTAGAGTGTAGATAGTCCTCCAGGGCCTTCCCACAATTCCTCCTATGTGCCAGAAGGACAGATGAGTGTTCCCACAGTTCAGTGGGAAAGAATCAGAGCAGCTGAGCTTACTGTAGCACAAAAACATGGGCTATGTCCTCATAAATCTTAGTGAAACACACAGAGGATACAGCACCATTGAGACCTGGTAGCTTTGGTATGGCTTTGCAGTCTTGCTCCTTACCTCTGGGGTAAGCCAGCTGCTCAGAACTGGGAACAGAACATGCAGGCTACCTCTGCTGTAAAGACATTGTGACGGGTTGGGTCACAGAAACCCCCTTGGGACTGCCACCTGATGTGCTGAGACTACTTCTGAGACCGTTTTCCCTGTCAGCTTGGGACTTCAGAACCCTGACTTGTTGAGTCAGACACGCTAGCCTGCTGCAAACACAGACCCAGGTCTGGACCACATCCCTGAAAAGCTGCAGACTTAACTGAAAAGAGCTTAAGAAGTGCTCCTGTCTCTAGCACCTAGATACCCAGTTCCCAATGGGATCCAAACCCCAAATAAATCCATTTTACTCTGTATAAAGCTTATACAGAGTAAACTCATAAATTGCCCACCTTCTATAACACTGATAGAGAGAGATGCACAGCTGTTTGCTCCCCCAGGACTTACTTACTTACTCTGAGTTAATTAATAAGCAAAAAGTGATTTTATTAAATATAAAAAGTAGGATTTAAGTGGTTCCAAGTAATAAAAGACAGAACAAAGTTACCAAGCAAAATGAAACAAAACATGCAAGTCTAAGCCCAATACATTTAAGAAACTAAATGTAGGTAAATCTCAGCCTCAGAGATGTTCCAACAAGCTTCATTCACAGACTAGACTCCTTTCTAGTCTGGGCCCAGTCCTTTCACTTGGTACAGTCCTTGTTCCAGCTCAGGTGGTAGCTAGGGGATTTCTCATGACTGCAGCCCCCTTTGTTCTGTTTTACCCCCTTTTATAGCTTTGGCACAAGGCGGGAATCTTTTGTCTCTCTGGGTCCCCACCCCACCTTCTAAATGGAAAAGCACCAGGTTTAAGATGGATTTCAGTACCAGATGATATGGTCACATGTCCTGTGAGACCCCAAAGCCTTCATTCTTCCCGGCCTGACTCTCAGGAAGGCTTGCAAGTAAACAGAAGTCATCTATAGTTAATTGTCCTGGTTAATGGGAGCCATCAAGATTCCAAACCACCATTAATGGCCCACACTTTGCTTAATTACAATAGGACTCAGAGTTATATTTCATACTTCTAGTTTCAGATACAAGAATAATACATTTATAAAAGGAGGATGACCACACTCAGTAGATTATAAGCTTTGTAATGATACCTTACAAGAGACCTTTTGCATGAAGCATATTCCAGTTACATTATATTCACACTTATTAGCATATTTTCATAAAATCATATGGAGTGCAATGTCACAGACATATCCTTACTGAAGGAGATTGGAAAAGCACAGAGGAGGAGAGACGATGTTGACTTCTGCTCATTAACTTTGAGCTGACTTGTTTTTATGGAATTATTTTGGCACTGGGTAAATTCCTTATTAAGCAACTGCATTTAGTCCACTTAACAGCAGATTGATATTCCCATATATGTTTTAAGCATACATGTCTCCGACCTCACCTGCTATACACCAAGACTAATTTGGCCCATACACTATAAACTCCTTTGGATCCATCATTAGAAAATTATGTAAAGGTGCTATTATAATTCCAGATAGTCAGTTTCTGAACACTCCGGTGTTGGAGGTGGAGTGAGGGAAGGAAAAGTTTTTCATCCTTAAATATAAATTACTTTTGTTTTAGTAAATTTTTGTAACTATGTTTAGTTATCTTGCTGTTATGGCAGGTCCTAAAGATGAGACTCCTGGTTCCTCCTGTATTGGACTGAAAAACTGCACTGAAATCATTAAACACTGTTAAGCATCAGTACAAGGCATGCTGGTGTATTGGAGGATGAGGCTCATTCATCGGGTGTCCAAATTAAATAATATTAGGCTTAAGGGGTGGGGAATGAGGGAGAAGGAGATGGGAGAGTAGAATGAAGAATTATGGAGGCATTTTCCTATTTAAACAGGACTAGGCAATGATTCAGAACAATAGGTCTTTTGTCTGGGTCAAAGGAAGATGAATCCCCTGCCTCTGTACACTTCCAAAAAAACATTGTTTTTGTTGCACACCTTATAGTACTATGGCTTGCAGGATGTTAAAAACAAAAATAGGGGAGAGGTGGGGGAGTATGTTTTTTCTCAACATTACATGCTTCTGTTAAGTGTTCAGTATTAAAATTGTAAAAGGCAGCAATTGTACTTAGAATGCAAAGATTTAGCAAAATGATGTGATTTTTTTTTTTAAACTCAAGAATGGCAGTGCCTATTATTTCTCTGCCTCATGAACATAGTGAGGGTAAAACTCAAATCTGTTCACCATACTTTAAGTGAGAGTAAAAACAGAGCCTTCTTAGGGTGGCGATATCAAACTCCCAGATTTTTCTTATTGCAATTCATGAGGTGCTGTGTTAAGGCAGTCCTTAACAATAAGTTTGGTAAAATAGTCTTATGTTGTATTAGAAGATGATCATTCCAATTGCAGTGCTGATACATGCTCAGTAAACTTATTTTTAAGGTATTGTTTTTTTCTTGTCTTCAGCCCTAGCTTTCTGGCCTTTTACAATTACTTTAATTGGTGGAGGTTACAAATTCCATTTTCTGGATGCATTAATTGAACAGAACAAATTATATTCCTTATTTAAATTGATGGACACTTTACCCTGTACCTACCATGGGACTTAGAAAATGCCAGAATTAAAAACAAAAAACTCAGCTAATTGTAGAATTTTGCACAATTATAATTTAGATGTCATATAGAATTTATCAACTTTCATTTGAGCATCTTAATAAATGCCATTGGCTGGAAGATTGACTTCTTGTCCTAATGGAGCAAAGCACTAAAATCTTTCAAGAAGATGACACTTTCATCGATCTTTATTTAGAACTCAGCAATGTCTAGTGTTAAGGACACCTGTATACCAGGAAGAAACATTTATTCTATACCTCATTTCTTTATGACAAATTAGTATAATGCCTTGAACAGGAAAATTTATTTCCATCTCTCCCTATTTTTAAAAACCTCTTTTTAAAATAAATTAATTCCAACACTTGTATTAAGTAATGTGAAAAGGAAAGCTTCCCATAAGGTCTGAAATTTTTTTTAAAAAATTTGCTTGTATTTTACATAAGAAATTCAAGTCTTGTTTTTCCTGTGACTCTGTGAGTGACTGGAGAACTGGTGGGATTATGGTAGCACAGCAACCAGGAAAGTTAAACTTGAGTGAGAGGGGAAGTTATTTTTATTCATTGTTTAAAAGTTTTTGTGTGGTGTTCTGTTTTGTTTTTGTTTTCTTTTGGAAAACACTTAACAATCCAAAAAAGAAAAGGAGTACTTGTGGCACCTTAGAGACTAACAAATTTATTTGAGCATACAGACTAACACGGCTGTTACTCTGAAACTTAACAATCCAATACCCAATCCTTTTAGGCAATGGCTTAAATTTTTTTATAGTCCATATTAGAATGATCTAGGAAAGAACTCCAGTAACATAGGGAAGACAAGACTTGACATTCCTGGTATTTCTAAGGAAGTAAGCACAATTTCACCCCCCCCCCCCAAAAGAAAATTCTTTCAGGCCTTCTCTGTATACCAAGAATAAACACAGGATACAAACTCAACTTGTATCCTCTGCAGGTCTCCTTTAATTAGGGTTGCGAGTGGCTCTGCTACCCTGTCATTCAGCTGAGCTGCCTGGTGTTGTCCTGCATTTGTCCATGTCCTTTATTTGTAAAGAGCACCATTTTGCACAGGGAAAACTTACTTACTCTGACCCCTGTTTTAACCATTTGAGTGCTAACCTGGTTTTAACTCCAGTATGTGGTACATGGGTCAGAATGTTTGTCCTCTTTGAAGTACAGACCTTCCAATGCTGTTAGATTTTTAGAGTGGACTTAAATTCCGTCTTCCTGTTGAGGTAAATGGGAAATCTTACATTTATTCTATATCCTTTCTCTTTTGCCACTGCTCTAAACTTTTCTGACTGCAATATTTCCATCTTGTTTTGCCAGGAGATACTCTGCCTGGCATAAGGATGGCTCTTTCCATTATGTGCACAGGACGCCTTTTGGAAACTATTCATTCATCTGTGTGGATGCCACCCTCAGCCCAGGCCCCAAGAGACCATACAATTTCTTTGGGATTTTAAACATGGTACTGTAGAAGAATTTGCATTCCAGTTCACAAGCTGCTGGTACTTCTTGTAATAGATTCATAGATATTTAGGTCAGAAGGGACCATTATGATCATCTAGTCTGACCTCCTGCACAATGCGGGCCACAGAATTTCACCCACCACTCCTGCAAAAAACCTCTCACCTATGTCTGAGCTATTGAAGTCCTCAAATCATGGTTTAAAGGCTTCAAGAAGCAGAGAATCCTCCAGCAAGTGACCCGTGCCCCATGCTACAGAGGAAGGCAAAAAACCTCCAGGGCCCCTTCCAATATGCCCTGGAGGAAAATTCCTTCCCGACCCCAAATATGGCGATCAGCTAAACCCTGAGCATATGGGCAAGATTCACCAGCCAGATACTGGATTCACAGATACTGGATTCACAGCCAGAAAATTCTTTCCTGGGTAACTGAGATCCCATCCCATCACAGGCCATTAGGCCTATTTACCATGAATATTTAATTACCAAAACCATGTTGTCCCATCATACCATCTCCTCCATAAACTTATCGAGTTTAATCTTAAAGCCAGATAGATCTTTTGCCCCCACTGCTTCCCTTGGAAGGGTATTCCAAAACTTCACTCCTCTGATGGTTAGAAACCTTCGTCTAATTTCAAGTCTAAACTTCCTGGTGGCCAGTTTATATCCATTTGTTCTTGTGTCCACATTGGTACTGAGCTTAAATAATATATGGTTTGGTATTTGTTTGTTGTTTTTTAAAGAGAGAAATGTCTCAAACTGATGAGAAAGACAAAATGGATGAGATAATATCTTTTATAGGAACCACTTCTGTTGATGAAAGAGACAAGCCAAGTTTTTGGGCTTCATGGAGCTCTTCCTCTGTGTACCTTGAAAACTTGTGTCTTTCATCAACAGAAGTGGGTCCTATAAAAGATATTACCTCACCTACTTTTCTCTGTTATATACTGGGTCAAACATAGCTACAACAACACTTCAAACTCTACCATTCGTCTAAAAGATAGTCTTTGTATGTTAATATTGTTTTGTCTTTTCCTTAAGAAAATTAATGTTTCTTACACCATACTCTAAAAGTAGGAGAAAATGTTTTTCCCTCTCTCTCTTTTGCAAGAAATAATTTGGTATCGTTCTGATACCAAAACGAAGATTGAGAGGCCTTTTTTTTTTTTTTTTAAAGGACACTGTCAAGAACTTCCTATGTTTTTTGTTTTTGTTACACATCAATGTTGGTATCAGCTCCTTAGAAGCTTTAAAATAAAAATGCTTTCCTTCCCGATTCTGTCCTTTTTGATTTGTTAAACATGTTCCTTGTGTGTTTGTTTCTTTTTTGTTTATGTTCTTATTTGTGCATGAGCATCATCAATTATGTTGAGAATATGTGGTACTGCAGTCCATGAAGCTTATGTGAAAGCTGGTCTGTATCCTAAGTATAGATATTTGGACCATTTGAATAAGATGTAAAACTGAGGTCCTGTTTCTTGTGATCATTAAAGATGCTATGGCAATATTTGAAAGAGTAGGAATATTAATCCTGATGTTTAGGTCAAATTCCAGTTCAAATAGTTGCATTTTGGTTCCCTAAATTCCCTCTCTAGTTTCTGATCGATATGGTATTCTTTTTCATTTATTCTCCTAAAATATTGTTTAGTGTTGCTATGTTCTGTTAAACAGATGTCCTCTTCTGCCCCTGAGATGACTGCGTTGAGTGATGAGTAAAATGTTCCCTAACTTTTACCTACCCCCAAATGAGTGTTGAGGCTAAGGGGTCATGTACACATGCCAGTTATTCTGGAATAATTTAGGATCTAAATTTAAAGCCAAAAAGCTATTCAAGAATAGTGGACACACTATTCAGTTATTCTGGAATAACTCCATGTATAGACAAACCCTAAGTAAGTTAATGTTTGTAAAGCACTTGGAGATAATTGTAGGAAAGATGCTATAGCAGTGCAAAAATACAGTATTATTGTTCTTATTGTTTGTTCTAATTAATGCTGGATGCACTAGCTTTGCAGGCAGAATTCAAGATGAGACTGTTTATTTCTGAGTCTGATCTCTTGTCCTTGACTGCTGTGAATCAAGCATGCTTTTACTTAGGAGCAAGCAAATGGGAGTAAGAAGAGTGTCATTTGCACAAAACTGTTGGATGGAGAAAAAATAGGTAGTTCAGGATCAGTGGACATCTGTCGCTATGTATCTATGATTTTATCAGTGACTTGATTGTACACCTGGGGTTTTTAACATGGGTGCAGAAAATACACAAATCCTTCAAGGCAAATGAAATATTAGTTGTAGCTACTAAAGCATTGTTATGCTAACATAGTTTGACATCCAGAATTCATCCCATTTTTGTATGATTATAACTCAGATTCTCCCCTCTCTGCTTATATGTTGCAACATTTACCTTCAGGTGAGAAGGCAGAAAAATATGTTGGCTGTCCTCCTGGACTCCGTTAAAGGGCACTTGCAAAGGGGGAAAACCAATGGGCTTGTGCCCTGTTTTGTTTTCTCTAACCTTTTTATGTTAGAAATTGAGGTGTTATCAATCCTGGAAGTCTCTCTGAACTCTGATAATTGGGGAACTTGTGAAATTTTATCACAAGAGTCAAGAGGTTGAAAGCTGAACAACTGAGGGAAAGGAATTTTAGTCACTATTTAAAACTTTTTGTTGAATATTTTAACTCTAATGTCAAACATTTTGGAGAAAGAATGTCTTTGTTAAAGATTCAGCACCTATGCCCCTTCAATTAAGGCGTTAGAGCTGACAATGCACATTCTCTGAGCCCTTTCATCCCTACAGTAGGTCCCTGGCAGTACCAAAGATGACCAGACTTCAAACTTCTAAGGTAAAAAATAAGCAGATTTAAAAAACAAAACAAAACCCAAAGCTTCTATTTTATTTTGTATCGGTTCTTATATCACACGCATCACCTTTGTATTTGAGCACTTTCCAGTACTGCGTTAAGCAATGTGACTAACAGCTGTCATGTCTTTGTTCTCTCCCCAAATAGAGACTTGGGTGGTTTTTTAATAAATATGTGTTGCGATGTATTTATCTTGGAGGGGTGAGTGATGAGGTTCGTGATGGTCCTTAGTTTCTGGAGAAGTTCATTCCACACTTTCAGACCTATTCCCAAGACACTTCCCGACACAGAAAAGCTTTACTTTTGCTGAAGAGAGTTCAACTGTGCCAGAGGAGTATAATTGTCAACCACTGTTTTCATCCTGGAGCTTTAGGCGAACTTTTAGATATCCTGGGCCCAAACTATGGAGAACTTTGAAGATAAGGAACAAGACCTTTAATTTGATTCAAGATTCTATGGGAAGCTAGTGTATGGAGTGGAGAATGGGTTTGATGTGATTATGGTAGCCTGTGTTGCTAAGGAGATGCACTGCAGCATTCTGTACTAGTTGGAGTTTCCTAAATATTGAAAGTTTTGTGCCTAGGTATATCATATTGTGGTAGTATAGCTGAGAGGTGTCAAAGATATGAATAAATAAAGCCAGCTCTCCATTTGTTGGGATGGATCAGAGTCTCCTAGCCAATTGGAGATGATAGAAGGCATTACTTGTGGATGCTGCTGTGTGAGAGCTTTAGCATCCGTGAGGAATCAAGTGTAGTCCTAAACTATGGAGTGAATTGGTCAGTTGTGGGTGTGTACTTTCAACCAACAGAAGCAGCACTGCAGCTGCAAACTCTCCAAAATGCTTTCCTTTACCCATTAGCATCACTTCTGTCTTTCTTAGATTCAGCCAGCTGCTCTTCATCCATGAGCTGATCCCATTTATATTATGGGCCATCTTGGCAGTAGCAATATGGTTGTGTGTAGAGAATAGGCAGAGCTGTATGTCATCTACATACTGCTGACACTAGGGTCTGTTCACTTAATGGCTGCGTGCAGATGTTGAAAAGGACTGGAGAGAGAATTGATCCTTATGGGACTCCACAAGTGAGGGTTCTATTGGTGAAAGTGTAGTTTCCCTTCACTGCTTTTTGGTTGTCTCTCCAGGAAGGATTCTCAACATTTTAGCACATTCCTCTGGACTTCTGTCACCTCTCTTAACGTGCATGCCTTCTTTACGCTGAAGCAAAAATGGGCAAAAACCTCCTTGGGGAAAAACAAATCAAATGCAGATCTTTATGCTGCTTTTGCCACTGCTTAAGTGAAAGGAGTACTTTGAGTGCTATGTAACTTTATTTTTTCCAATGTCTGATCATTTTATTTTGTTTGAATTGGGGGATATTGACAGAAGTTCTGAAAGTTCCATTTATGTGCATGCTTCTGTAGGAATTAAAAAAAGTACTCTTTATAGTTTAAAGGTGATTTCTGGTATGTGTTGTTTGATTCTTGGATCCAGATAGCTTGAATGCTAATGAAACGCCTTTTCAATTTGTCCGCTATTTCAGAGTCAAATGGAAGAGCTATCTTCCTTGGCCACAGAAAGTCATCATAGCAACCAAACCATCTGGTTTGGCCATTACCCCACTTCAACAATCATCTCCCCATCTCCAGGAGTACGAATGGTAATGAGGTAAGATTTCTCTTCTCTTTCTGCATATTTCCAGCATTACCCCACTTCAACAATCAGCTATTCTGAGGTGGCATTTTCTTCCCAGTAAAATAATAATCATATTGTTTTTGACTAGCTCTGCCACAGCCTATTTGTGTGGGCACTTCCATACACTGGGTGGACTGATGCCAGTCCTGCATAGTCGGCACCCTCAGGGCACTCTGGAACTGGAGCTGGGAGATTGGATGGAAAATAGGAAGTAAGTAAACCTCCAGTGAAAAAGCAAATGTTATACACAGACACTACCTGGTGAAGTGGTGACCCTTTCTTTTTATTCCTTGTGGAGAGGTCAGCAGACATGATGGCCCTCCAGCCAGGTCCCCATTCAGTCCACCCCTTCCAGGGTTACAAAGTCCAACAGGACCACTGTCCAATGCCTTTTCTGGATGTGTTCAGCCCCTGCTTGGGGCACTTTGCCACTATACCAGTGGCTAACATGGGAATTGGGCCCACCTACTACATTGGGTTCTCGCCCAGGGACCCTGTACACAACAATCCAGGTCTGCTCAATCCCCATCCCTGTTGGTGTTTCCCTGGGTTCCTTCCTACCCATCTTGTCTCACTTCCCTTGCCTGGTTCTGGGTTTACCACAGGAGTCTACTCTACTTCCCGTGGCTACTTCACCCTCTCCTAGCCTCTTGCTAGACTCCTTATGCCAGGACAGGATCTCAGGGTTTACTCTCCCCCTGGACTTTCTTCTTGACCTTGATGACCTTGCTCATCCCAGGGAGTGACTGGAGCTCTTTACCCTGCAGCCCCTCTCTGCTTTCAGCCACCTGGCTTTATAGTCTTGTTCCAGCCCTTCTCCAGCTGGGCTTGACTCTTAAATTAACCCTGGACCTCCCTCTCGCTTGTGACGCCAGGTAACCTAATTGGCCTTAGGGTTAATGAGGGCCTGCATCAGGGATGGTGTGGGATGCACACCCTGTCATGCAGGGATTTTGTAATTATCCCAACACCCAATCATTATAAAACTGAGGCAATTCAGAGATCAGGTTAATTTTAAATGAAATCTGAAAATGTTGAGGTGTGGAAATACACAGTTAAGGTACCCAAACAACCTTAACTTTATCAAGTAGTGACACCATGCAATAACAATATAATTAAAGCATGTTAGTATTTGTGGTCTCAGATTAGATTTAAGCTAACTTTTAAAGATGCATTGGATTTTCTCTTTTTTGTTCTTACTCTCATTGTACTGTTACAATGAAAGGTGTCCTCTTTCAAAATGGCCACTGCCTACCATTGTTCCCAGTGAGAGTGAAGCCAGCAGCCATCCTCATGAGCAGCCTGTGGCCATTTCAGAAAGGTGTCTAACTGTGGGCAAGTTATGTCCTCAGTCCCATTGAGAACAACAGGAAATGGCAATTGTTTTAAAAGTGGGCAGTTTTACATAGAATTTTCTGTAGTAGAACATAGTTTGTCAGATCCTGCTGAAGAGGAAACTTTCAATTATGAAGAATGGGAGGTCGGGGAGGGTGGAGGAATGAACTTTAATCATGTGGGGTTTTTTTAAGTCTTCACAGGTAGCCTATGCTCAAAATTTCAGTGAGTTTTAACTATAACGGAAGTGTGAAGCATCCACCTTAGCCTATTATTAAGATAATTTGTGAGACAGAAACTGTGTGATATGGGATGTAAATATCTCAAAAGGACCCATTTTAATTGTTAAATCCTAAACTAACCCATTGATTTGTAAATTATCAGAAAATTCATTCTGTGCTCAAAAAGTAAATGCTGTGATTTTAGGGAGGATAAGTGTGGTTGTACAGCACCTAGCACAGTGGGGTCCTTGTCCATGACTAGAGCTCTAAGTACTATGGTAATACAAATAATTAATAAGAATAATTCTTCATACATAACAAAATGGTTGAATGCCTGCTACAAGATCAAAACTCAACTCAGTCTTAACTATGGGACTGCACATGGCGCTTCCACAATAAGTAAAATGAATTTGAAAGTCTCAGTCTAAAAACTGTATCACCTGCTACTCATTCCACACACACACACACAAATTGGAAAATAAATGCATCAGTCTTATTTAAAAGCTTTGGAGCAATTTGTGAATTCTCTGCCCTTGCAATAGCCCACATTAACAAAATTGTCTTGTTTTAACTTCTTATCATCAGGTACCGGATCCTTGCATTTGATCATGACCTCCTTAGCTTTGCAGATATGAACTTTGAGGAATGGCCAGCTGTTCTCATCACCAACCCCAAATCGTTACTTTATAGCAGCTCTACTCATGAACCACTAGTGAAAATTCTTCACTCCACCCACATCAGGTATCCTGGGGTCTCTTGAAACTTTCAACAAGTTCTTTTACAGTTGGGTGTTTCTCTGTGACTAAATCAATGTAGATGTGTCTATACGGGTATGTCTACACTGCACAAAACCAACCAACCCGTTGCGAGCCTCAGAGTTCAGGTCACTTGACTTGGGCTCATGCTACAAGGCTAAAAATAGCAGTATGGATGTTCCCTTTCAGGTTCTGAAACCTGGTGAAGGGAGGGAAGTCTCAGAGCCTGGGCTCCAGCCTGAGCAGGAACATATACGCTGCTATTTTTAGCCCTGTAATGCAAGCCCCGTGATCCTGAGTCAGTTGACCTTGGCTCTGAGATTTGCTGCCATGTTTTGGTTTTGGGTTGTTTGTTTTCTTCAGTGTGGATGTATCATAAGTTAACATATGTTCATTCCTCTCCAAATCCAATTCTCTAGAAGGTTATTGTATGATAAAAGCAGGCTATATAGAGCCACGTTACATTTGCTTTACTCATGCAAGTGTTTCCACTGAAGCTGATGGAACTGTTTGTGTGATCAAAGCGGGCAGAACTAGGCACATAATCAGTCCTTGATAATAGTTGTTAATCTCTCAGTATACCACTGCATCTATCAATTTCAGTTTTTATATTTGCTTATATTCATCTGAGTGTTTCTGTGTGTGTTTATGCCTCTGCTTTCATCAGGTTTTTTTAGCCTGCATCTGCCTATTTTCAATTTTTTTTTTTATAAAAAAAACCCTCTACTTCTGCCTATTTCCATATTTATGTATTTTTAAACCTCTACTACTTTATTTCTATTTTTATTTACTTTTAAATTGTTAATATGGCTGGCTTTATAAGAATACTGAATAATACAGTTTGTTTCCTGATTACTCCTGTTCTCCTGGGCATGCCCTTTCCATCTTCCTCCACAGACAGACAATTCTCTTAAAACATCCATAGTTATAAAATGATAATGTAACTGGGGCTTCTGAGGGGAGTAAGTACCTTCATAAGCTGTTCCCTGAGAGAGTGTGCTCACCCCATATGATGAGGGGGATGTGGCACAGTATCTACTTCCCTAGAAGGCTTTTTAGAAATTAGAAGGAGGGCAGTGATGAGACCTTCTCATGCGGATCTGGTATACCCTGTTGCTGCTTCCTCTTGGGGATGCAAAAAAAAAAAAAAAAAAAAGGCAGGGGGAAATAAATGGTTTAATCTCTAATTGCCAGTTACTACACACACACCTACACCTACACCTACCCCTACCTTGGGGTACCCAGAACTGAGAGTCACCTTGTTTACAAGAAGAAAAGGAGTACTTGTGGCACCTTAGAGACTAACAAATTTATTTGAGCATCCGATGAAGTGAGCTGTACCTCACGAAAGCTCATGCTCAAATAAATTTGTTAGTCTCTAAGGTGCCACAAGTTCTCCTTTTCTTTTTGCGAATACAGACTAACACGGCTGCTACTCTGAAACCTTGTTTACAATGGAGACTTGCTTGTGTTTAACTTGGTGTCAACTCTCTGACACCACCAGTCTGTTAGCCACCCAAGCACTCTCCTCTGGGCTATGCCAACCCTTATTCTGCCTTGCAGGTTAACAATAGATGTACCCCAGTCCTTGAGCTCCTTTGAAGCGTTCCTCTGCGGTGTCCAGTCCCTTATCTACTGAACACTCATAGGAATACCAGATCTGCTGTCCCCAAGGGAACAGTGTACACACCAGCTTGTGTGAATCAACTCAGGATCAGCCCCTTGCTAAATATCACAGCACTAAGATATATCTATAGTGAAAACATGGATAAGTTTATTACAAAAGATTCAAGAGGTATTGAGTAAGGATAATGGAAACCAAAGGTTACATATAAAACAAAATTATAACATGCTTTCTAGAGTATAAACTTAACAAGCTAACCTCCTGTCTACAGAAGTTTACCTCACCCCCAGAGTTCTCTGCAGCATTTCAACCAAGTTGGTTGAGATCCTGTTTTCATAAATGTAATCAATACTGACTTCTTAAGTGCAAGATAAAGAGGTGTCTTTTTGCCTTCTACTTATATTTACTGTTCTCAGAGTCAGAATAACCATCCATGGATTATTTTTCCTATGTGCTGCTTCCCTGTTGATTTCACATCTCCCTTTTGACTTTATATGTAAATAGACATTCATTGTGTTAGTTTACAATGCTTAATTTACATCTCAACAGAGAGAGAAGTGAATAAACAACTCTTGCCTGACAGAAAACCTGTTTGTCAACTCTGCCTTAACACAGACTTTAAAACATACTCTTTGCATAGTATCTGTACATACATTTCACAATGATATTAATGTCCACTGAGACCCTTGGCTTTCATTTGACACCTCACATGACATCATTTGGTGAACAAGAATGTACAAACCAGAATCAGGACATTCCTGTAACCCCCTTGCCAGGTGGCATTAAGGGTTTCTTGGGGCGTGCACGTGCATGCACACGCAGAGATGGGAATGTTTATAACTTCATATTAGGCAAGAATATAGGAAAATTAACTTTGAAATGGCAGGAAGAAATCATTACAGTTTAATAAAGCAAGAGAATTTGATTGAAGGAATAAAACATGAAAGCTTCTCATTTAGTAATTTAAGAAAGAAACTCTAAAAACAACTAATGAGCTGTTGGATGAATTTGGGGAATTACCAGATCCAAAAAACGAGTCTGTAGTGTATGATAATGTTTCAAGTCTTATTACACATCTGAATTTTGTGAATCAACAACAGATATAAAATAACATGCAAAAGGTAAACTTACAAAGGAAAAGAAATAGGAACTATGAAAAGGTGTTACACCTGCTGAAGTTTCTAAAGCTGTATTTCATCTTAATTTGGTGAAAGCACTTGAAGCAGATAGTTTTACAGAAATTTACAAAAGCTTACTTGCCAAAATCACTACAATCTTATGAAAACTTTCAGCTAGATCATTGAGGAAGAAATCTCTTCTCAACAGTTAACTTTGTCTGCAATCTGTATTTTAAAAACAAACTAGAGATCCAGTGAGGTGCGCATCTTGTAATACAATCTCCATGTTGAATCAGGATTCTCACATTTGCATGAAAATTGTAGTCTTAACACTTGAGGAAGTATTAACTTGTACATTGAACTTAAGCAGGCTTTGTAGCAGAAAGTAATTTTAGTCAGTATTCATATGCTAAATAAAACAGAGGATTCAGTCAACAGGAAGAGCTATCTGAAGTTTAGTCTCTAGGATCTTTGATAGGGTGGAGTGGGGTTTCCTCTTAAAAGCACTAAAATATTTTAATTTGGTTCTTTATTTAAATCATGTATGGGTAGAATTAGAACATACAGAAATGTGTTGCCCTCTTCAGTTAGAAAGGAATGCCCAGACAAAGCTGTCCATTCCTGCCCCCCTCCAATTTTCCAATCCTGTTAGAACCTTTCATCCAACTAACTCAGTATCATCCCAACAGTACCTCGTATATTAACTGGTGGAAAACACAGCTGTATTTCACCATATGTGCATAATAGCCTACTTCATTTGAGGGAGCCCTACTCCACTTTGCCTATTGCATTACCAGAAATGAAAGAACTTGGAAAGATTTTAGGGTACAAAATTACCATGGGGGAAAAAGCAAACTGCGATGCTGTAATTGAAATGGCAACAGTACTGAAGGGAAAACCATTAAAATAGCGTCCTCTTGTTTAAGATACTTGGGTGTTGATGTTTCTCATAAAATTGAGCTATATAAACCAAATTATTCTACTGCTGGGGAAAAAAAATAAAAAGAACTTTTAAAAAGGACTGACAAATGTCAGCAAAATCTCTATGCATGTGTGTGCACGAGTATGCGTGTTCACCCATGTCTGCCAATTGTGGTATGAAATATTTGACATAAATGGATCCCCTTTGCTTTTATCTGGTCTAGCTAAGTCTGTTCCAGTTAGGGTGCTAGGGATACCTATAACTTTATCAATTCTACAGTCCAGTTTTGCACCATCTGACCTTGGCAAAGGTAAATTGTAGACATAGTTGAATACAATAAAAAAAACCTCCTTTCCAGAGCATCTCTCCTTGGGGATGCCAATATAGAGAGTCAGAAATCCAGGCTGAGAATTGTACTTGAATCTCTTGCATGGCATTGTGCTACCAGTAAATCACCAATACAGACTTTGGTTAAATTTTTATTTCAGTAAAAAGATATTTGAGGAGATCATGGGAATTGATGTCATATATAGATTCAGCAGAACTACATATACCCTGTGTATTAACGGTTTTGTTAAGATTTTCTTTTCTCTATTAAAAAAAACCACCTTCTCCTAGACTGTTCCCACTTTTTTAGAAGAGGGCTGCCACATTCCTTTTCACTCTTGGCTCCCAGTAAGTTGACGAGGATGATTAGGGGTATAGCTAGGGAGGGTGTCCCCCTCTTTTGTAAATTACAGCCAGGATCTAACATCTCAAGGATTTCCCACAATAACTCCAGCTCTTCCCTTTTTTAATCCTTTGAACTTTTAGCTATTAGGAAGTATAACCTAATGACTTGTCTCCAAGGGGTAATGACAAACCTTCCTGCAAATCTCATGATGAACCTGTTTGTTTTTACTTCTTAGAATTCTGGTCTTCTCTCCTTCTTTAATCACCTCTGTGAAGGTCAGTATTGATGGAGTTCATTTGGGGGATGCTCATCATGAGTCTGGTCCTCTCTACGTACTGAAGTGGAACCCTCAAAACTACAGTGAAGGATTACATCACATAGATGTGACTGTCCAGGTGAGCTGTCTACTGGCATTTATTACTTTAACCTATAATGCCTTGACCAGCATTTCTCAGCCTGCGGGTTGCATGCGACCCAATTAGCACACAGCTGTGGCCCACCTCAGTTGTGTGCTAAAGGCTGTGTGTTCCCCGCTGCCCTGCCCCACAGCGGGCTCCGGGTGGCTGGCTCCCGCTAGCTCCCACAGTGGGCTCCTGGGTCTGGGCTGCCTGCTGCTGCTGGCTCTGCGCAGCAGGGTCAGGGGTCTGGGTTGCTGGCTGCTGCTCAGCCCAGCACATTGGACTCTGGGCTGCCGCGCGGCCCCATACAAGGTCCGGGGTCCCGGCTGCTGCCCAGCCCCGCACGGTGGAATCCAGAGTCCTGGGAGCTGTCTGCTGTCTGGCCCTACATGGCAGGGTCCTGGCTCCCGGGTGCTGCCCGGCCCCACCCAGCGAGGTCTGAGATCCTGGCTGCCTCCCTGCCCCACCCAGTGAGGTCTAGGGTTGCAGTAGGGTCGGGGGTCAGGGTCCCCGCCCCATGCCCAGCTCTCCACTCCCGGCCCCACTCTATGTTGGGGTCTCTGGGCGGAGGGCGCTGGCCATAGGGGGTTGTGTGGGAGGAGGTTAGGTGGTGGGCACTGTGATTCTCAACCTGTGGCCCGGGTAACACTTTGTGGGCCGCATATGCAGCCCACAGTGATACATAGGTTAAGAACCACTGTCCTAGACTATCAACGTACTGCCTCATGTAAGTAGGGATGAGTTTAGTTTAAATAAATATTCATACGTTCCAGTTTTGTCTGCCAGGCAGCAGAAATGGAAATCAGAGTTATTCAATGAAAAAGTCTGAATCCCTAATATTGAGACTTTATTTAAGGGTATGTACAAAAGGATTTAAACTTCAAACTGAAAATGTATTGATGTCAGATACAAGGGGAGATCAGATCATTGGTAAACAAGGTTTTTCAAATCACAAGTGCTATTTTAGGATTGCCTCAAAAGAGGGGCACTCTAACTTGGACAATAAATATGTTAATGTGATGTTTCTTCAAGCAAATTTTTAGACAGTTAAGAAAGAGGCAGATCCTTGCCTAGTAAGGGCAAGGATCCAAATCTCAAGGGCCTTGGAGATGAAGTTGTAGTAAACTGTTTGTTTGTTTGGAATTCATCTAAAAATTTGTCAAAGGCTAACACCTAACATGTTTTTTATATCACAGAACACCAAATTGTTACTGACATTATGTTGTTTGAATATAACATTGTGAGGAACAGTTCTCCTTTTGGCAGCTGTAGTTTAGTACTGTGCCTTTAAGAAGCTCTAATAGAAACTGAGCAAACTCTTCCATCTTTGTATACATTTATGCATAGAAATCAATAGTATTGAGAAAGTCAGTTTCTGTCTCACTATGACCATGCATTGCCTAGCCAGACAGCATTTCTGTAGGGCAGAAAACTCTCTTCTTTAAGGGAGTCAGACTTCAGATTCTGAGATTTTAATGGTTAGGGTAAGTGTTCTCATCCATATATGTAACTTTCTCTCTTTGTCACACAGCAAGATAAGGACAGTAAGGATTTTCTGTAGTCAACTTGCTGTACTGTTAATGTTGGACATCCTAGCTTGTTCTTAACCTTTTATTTTTTCTTCCTAAAGAAAGCATTAAAATTTCAGAACTGATTCTTCTCAAATGAAGCGGGAAAGCCACCATTGTTACAGGGCTCATTTCCAGATTGCCCCCTTGTGGCTCTATAGGGCACTACTCACTCTGTCACAGGACCTCCAACAGTTGGTTGCCATCTCTCATGAGGCCCACTACAATGGTGCTTTAGCCCTCCAGCTAAGACAAACACACTTGAACCTCACCCTTTCCTCAATACTTGCATCCAAAAATAAAGAAATGCTTCAAACTCAAAACCACCCTATGAGTCGTCAGCAGGACCTCACCCTTCTATGCAGGGCTTGTCTTCATGCACTCTGTCCTTTTGGTCAGTCTCCCTGGACCTTGTCGTCTCATCCACCAGGAGACTCGTCCAGGCAGCAAGCTGCCTCGGACTCTTGGCTGAAACCAAACTTTCCTCAGCATGGGACAAGCCAAACTCTATTCTTCTTGGCCAGCTGTGATCTGAGCTGGGCCTTCTCCTTTTAACTCCCACCTCCACAGCTGATATCTGTTGCAAGTGTAGTTGGGTAGGGCTCAGTGGGTCTACAAGCCTTCATTAACCCTCCTCCTTGCCAGTGTGGGACCTGTGTGCCCCATTACACACATGCACAAACACTAGATAACATGCAAGTAGGATTGAGTGGGACTGGTTGTCTACCAGTAGTACAGTGTGCGAATATATGCATTTACCACCATTTTAATAGTTTGGGGCTGTATAAAAATGAACTTTTGGTCCTCTCCAGTCATACATCACTAACGCATCCAGTAACTGAATGCTCTGAAAAGCTAATGTCCCAGTGGAGGAGCAGAGGGGTCAGGTTTTAACTCTGATTATTTAGCTGGAGAAAATGTGAATTCTCATAATTTTTTCTAATTTGTCTAGTATTTAATATTCACAATTTTATGAGACTGTTCAAAGTTTAAATCCTTGTGATCATACCTATATTTTAACATGTACTATATACTCCTGACAATTTGATAAATATCCTATTTATTATGTCCTGGGAGACAGGTTCTCAGTGCTATAAATGTACAAATAAAAATCATGGAATTATGTTGAATAAATATACTAGCAGTACTGGGAAGAAAATGTATTACCATACTCTGGCTTATAGGTGAGAGCACAGCAATTACAATTTAGTTAAAGAAAATATCAAAAATGGAACACAACACAGCCCCCAGACTTGTTTCAGAGGTGAGGGTCTCTGGAGTTGTGTACAAAAAACAAAAACTGATGGCTGAAGTTAGCCCCTTCTGCAAGTTGCTGAGTCTCTGAAGGGGTCCCTTTCCCATGCAACACTTCCTGATTATAAACTCAGGGCTAAACATTTGCTTGCAACATAAAACTACATTGTCATAATTCACCTAAAAAGAATATACCTGTGCAATAATATGTATTTAGTACAGCAATCTACCAGTCTGTGTACATACTAATGAGATCTTTCCAGAGAAGTTAGCAATCCTAGCCAGGAGCCTTAACCTGAAATTTTGAATTATTCTGGAAAGTGGTTTGAAAGACGCTTGTTTGGCACAATTTACATCTGATTACTTCTCTGTTTTATTCCCAACCAGGATGCCATTGGGAAGAGCAGCACTCAAGGTCATACATTTGCTGTGAACGAAAACCTCTCTCTCAGATTTGGCTTCTTGTCATCTCTCATTCTCCTTACAGACCACTACATCCTGGTGGGTGCTTTCAGCCAAAATAGCGGTCATACCTACTTTCTTTCTCCTAGAGACTGTCAGAGCCATTTTTCTACCTCATGTTGAGAATAAATTATGTAATGTTTGAGTTGTTCAGATATTACAGTGATGGGGTCATATAAGAAACTTTGCAGATATTTTCAGACTTCAGTTCCCAAATTGCACCAATCAGAGACGAACATGCACTGATTATACATGGAAAAAACCTCACATTTGTATCCACAGCTGTCCATTTTGCACACATGCATGTTTTGTGCATGAATTAGGTATGTATTTTGTAGGAGTGGTTATACAAAAATGAAGCCACCAAGTCTGGCTTGGAGTAAAGTGAAGCCCAAACTAAATTTAAAGAAGAGTAGTGAAAAAAGATTACTACAGAAGTGGACTAGCAGGATTATAGGAAGAATTTGTACATCATCTGCTCAAGGTGTGCTTGGTACAAACACTAGATAACATGAAAAGTGAAATCCTGGCCCTGTTAAAGTAGAAAATCCCATTGACTTCAACAGTTACAGGATTTCACCCTTACAAAGGACCAGAACTGGAATAAACAGGAGGATGGAATCATACAATTAATATGTATTAATAGAATTATATAAAGAAAGCTTTAGGTTGTACCTGTGACTTTCTGAAAACTCTGATATTAGTTCTCTAAATTTGTAACTCTGATGTTCATCAGAGTCACTTAAAAGAAAACTGTAGTTTTACTTAGCACAGCAATCTGAAAATGTATATGGTGATAAGTGTCTTCCTATGTGAAATATATTTTAATTTACTTTTTATTTTTGTGTTTATTGAAGAAAGCAAGGCATGTGTGTGATCCCAATAGCTTGGAAACCCAATGAAACCAACTGCAAAATTCCTCTTCCATTTTGCTTTGATATGGAAACTTAATTATTGGTAGTTCTTACAACTGTTGTACTAATTTGCAAATTATTATAAATGTATTACCGCAGTCAGTGTTGTTTCACTGTGAAAGTATTTCTGATAGAAACCAGAACTAACCTGAATTTATTGACTTTTCTCAAGTTCCCCTGTTTCTGAAGTCTCATTGTTACTTTTAAATGTGATGGCACCTGGAATCTCAAAATACCTGTTTTAATTAAACCATTAATTTTTCTCACTTTCACACAGCTGTACTAAGAAGATAGATACCATTTAAAGTTTTGATTTATTGGAATAATTGTGCTTGTTTTCAGGCTCGAGTACTGTTTGGGCTGACTGTTCTGGTTCAGATCACCTTGCTTCTTCTTTTCAGGTACCTTAGAAAGCCAATGCTCAAAGGTAAGAGTCAGTGTTTTGTCTGTATTTTTTAAGAGGATTTTGATTTTTTTCCACACTCTATTCACTATTTTATCCTGTGCTATCAAGACAGCAAAAAAACCCTAATAATAATTATACTACTGTTTACTGTGCAAGCGTTGCATGTAGCACCTCTCAGCTTGAGTCGGTCCCTTGAAGCTGCCATTTTGTTTCCAGAAGGGCTCAGAGAATCTCTGAAATGTCAAATAAAATATGGTCTAGTCAAGGGGTTCTCCAACTTCATTGCACCATGACCCCTTCTGACAATAAAAATTACTATATGACCGCAGAGAGGAGACCAAAGCCTGAGTCCACTCAAGCCCCAATACCCTTTAGGGGGGAGCAAAGCCGAAGCCAAAAGGCTTCAGCCCCAGGCAGACGGCCTATAACCTGAGCCCCACCACCCAGGGTTTGGGCTTTGGTCCCAGGGAGTGGGTCTCAGGCTTTGGCTTTAGCCCTTGGCCCCAGCAAGTCTAAGCCAGCCCTGGCGACCCCATTAGGTAACAAATCTGAGGAACTCTCCCAGATTGGGGTGTCAATAGAGGAGATTTTAGAACAGAGGTGGACAAACTTTTTGGCCTGAGAGTCATATCTGGGTACAGTGGAGTCCATCTTACATGGGGGTTAGGTTCTAAAGTCAGCATGTAAGGCGAAAATCGCGTATAGTCAAAATTACTCTTAAAAATCCCTTAAATTGCCCATAAAGTACAGTATACTGTACATGGTTTTGTGTATACAACCCTGTACAGTAATATGTATAATGTATACAGTAATGTACAGTATATAATAGAGTACATATGCAAAATATAATTTTACAGTACTATATTTTTAATTACAGGGGGTAATTACAGGAGGTTTATTACAGGGGGTCTCCAGGGCTTGATGTCAGTCCAGGAGACGGAGGTGACGGAGAGCTTGGGGGATGGAGAGTGAGTCGTAGACGAAATGGTTGGCTCTGGTTCAGCTTGAGAAGTTGATTGCGTAGGCTCATCTGCTGCTGGTTGTTTTTCCTTGAAAAACATGGTGATCAGCAACTGTCGCTGTTGTCTCTTGAGCTGCTCAAACATTTCTTCATACGGTCTCAAATCGTCCGTAATACTACATGTGATTTTGAGGCTTCGTTCCATAGAGGGATCATATTCAGAAATTTAGTCATTCAAGTGTTTTGCTGCTTGGAACACTTCAGCAAATTTACACTTGGAACACTTAAGCAAACTTGCTGGCTCTTCCTGTTCGTTGTCATCATCTTCGTCTTCTGTAGACGATTTTATCAGTTCCTCTAACTCTGTTAGTCAGTGCTTCTCTATGGCTCTCAATTAATTCTTCAGTTTCTTCCTCAAGGATGTCGACGAAGCCATCACCACCCACTTGCCTGGCCACCTGAACAATGCATTTCACTTCTTTGTCAATGGTCAGGAAACCCTTAAAATCATTCATGCATTCTTTCCATAGGTTTCACCAACATGCATTGACTGTTTCAGGCTTGACTGCATCTATTGCCTGTTTAATATAAGTGATGCAATTGGCAATGTTGAGGGACTTCCAACACTCCATCACATTAAGATTGGGATCAGCATCCATAGCACTACATATCCGTGAGAACGTAAGCCTCGTGTACGTGGCCTTGAAACAGCGAATCACGCCTTGGTCGAGAGGTTGGAGGATGGAGATGGTATTGGGGAGAGAAAGAATACTTCAATGTCGTTCTGCGCAAATCGGAGTGCCGCAGGGTGGCCAGGAGCATTGTCTATGATCAGCAACACTTTAAAGTCAACTCCTTTCTCTTCGAGGTACCGGTTGACCTCCAGAATGAAACACTTGTGGAAACAATCCAGAAATAATGCTGCCAAGCCTTTTTATTTGATTGCCAGAACACAGGCAGGAGATTTTCTTCTTGCCTTTTAGGGCACAGGGATTTGCAGCCCTGTAGAGCAAGTCCAGCTTTATTAAATGCCCAGCCGCATTGCCAGAAAACAACACGGTCACACGGTCTTCAGCTGCTTTGAAGCCAGGGGCCTGTCTTTCTGATTTCGAAGTGTAAGTGCGGTTGGGCATTTTTGTTCTAGAAGAGCCCAGTCTCGTCGGCATTAAAAACTTGTTCCGGGAGATAGCCCCTTTCTTTTATGATTTTCTTTAATTGTTCGGGGTAGTCTTTTGCTGCCTCTTCATTGGCAGATGCAGCTTCACCAGTAGTCTGCACGTTTTTGAGGTGGAAGTGGTTCCTAAAACTGTTAAGCCAACCTTGGCTGGCTTTGAATTCCTTCTCATCAGAAGGCTGTCCCTCTTCGGCGGGAGGTTTGAACAGCGCATAGAGGCTAAGAGCCTTTTCTCGCAACGTGTTGGCATCGATAGGCACACGTTTACGGTTCATGTCTTCCAGCCATAAGTTTAATGCCTTTTCAGTCTTCACTAAAGTCTTACCATGCACCTGGCTCGTCACTTTAGCAGTTATTGGAGCACTTGATGCCACAGCTTGACGAATTTCTCTCTCTCGAATCTTGATGGCACAGATGCTAGATTCGTTGCGGCCATATTTATGCACCACTTTGGAGACTGACATACCGTCTCTCAATAAGTCCAACACAGCCAGTTTTTCCTCCAGCATTGGAACAGATAGCTGTTTCTTCAGCTGAGCACCAGATGAAGTAGTTGGCTTGCGTTTAGGGGCCATGTTGTACGAAAAATACGTAGAGTATCTTTAAACACTAGAATCACACTCAGCGCGGCGAGATGCTCACACTCTGAGAGGCACGCGGGAACAGCAGATTCACGTCTCCCATCTCACGCTCACTCCAGGGCATACACTCTTTGAGTGGAATGGTGGGTGGAATTGCCTGCACTATTTACAGGTATCGTGTTATTTTTCTTTTTTTTTTTTTTGCTGCATGCGTATAGTTGAATTCGCGTTAAGTTAAATGCGCGTATGATGCGACTTACCTGTATAGAAATTGTATGGCAGGCCATGAATGCTCACAAAATTTGGGTTGGGGTCTGGCTGGGGGTGTGGGCTCCAGTGTGGGGCCAGAAATGAGGAGTTCAGGGTACGGGAGGGGGCTCCGGGCTGGGGCAGGGTGGGGGGGGCGGGCATGAGGGCTACGGCTGAAAGTGCAGGCTCTGGGGTAGGGCAGGGGGATGAGGGATTTGGGGTTAAGGAGGATGTTCCAGTTGGGACCGAGGGGTTCGGAGGGTGGGAGGGGGATCAGGGCTAGGACAGGGGGTTGGGGCAGGGGGTGCTGAGGGCTCTGGCTGGTGGTGCGGGCTCTGGGGTGGGACCAGAAATGTGCCGTTCAGGGTGTGGGAGGGGGCTCTGGGATGAGGCAGGGGGTTGAGGTGCGGAGGGCAGTTTGGGGGCTCTGGCTGGTGGTGCAGGCTCTGGGCTGGGGCTGAGGGGTTTGGGGTGTAGGAGGGTGTTCCGATCTGGGGCTGAGGGGTTCAGAGGGCAGGAGGGAGATCAGGTCTGGGGCAAGGGGTTGGAGCACAGGCGGGGTGGGTCAGGGGTGCAGGCTCTAGGCAGCGCTTACCTCAAGCGGCTCCCAGAAGCAGCGGCATGTCCCCCCTCCAGCTCTTATGTGGAGGCGTGGCCAGGCGGCTCTGCATGCTGCCCTGTCCGCAAGTACTGCCCCCGCAGCTCCCATTGGCCACAGTTCCCAGCCAATGGGAGCTGCAGGGGCGGCACTTGGGGTGGGGGTAGCGTGCGGAGCAGAGCCCGCTGACTGCCCCTATGCATAGAGGGGGGACATGCTGCTGCTTCTGGGATCTGTGCAGAGTGGCCCCAGATCCTGCTACCCGGCTAGCATACCAGAGTGGGGCAAGCCCCAGACCCTGCTCCCCAGCGGGAGCTCGAGGGTGGGATTAAGATGGCTGGCAGGCCAGATCCAGCCTGCGGGCTGTAGGTTACCCACCCCTGTTTTAGAACAAAGTGATAAACTAAATAGTAATAAGTCCAGGATCAGATGGTATTCACCCAAGAGTTCTGAAGGAACTCAAATGTGAAATTGCAGAACTACTACCTGGTATGTAGTCTGTCACTTAAATCAGCCTCTGCACAGGTGACTGGAGGATAGCTAATGTAATGTCAATTTTTTAAAATAGGCTTCAGAGGCAATTCTGGCAATTACAGGCCAGTGAACCTAACTTCAGGACCAGGCAAATTGGTTGAAACTATAGTAAAGAACAGAATTATCAGATACACAGATGAACACAATATGTTGGGGGAAGAGTCAATATGGTTTTTATAAAGGGAAATCGTGCCTCACCAATCTATTAGAATTCTTTGAGGGGGTCAACAAGCATATGAACAAAGGTGATCCAATTGATATAAAGTACTTGGACTTTCAGAAAGCCTTTGGCAAGGTCCCTCACCACCGTCTCCTAAGCGAACTAAGCAGTAATGGGATTAAGAGGGAAAGTCCTCTCATGGGGTATGTCTGCACTACGGAATAAGGTTGAATTTATAGAAGTCGGTTTTTTAGAAATCGGTTTTATATATTCGAGTGTGTGTGTCCCCACAGAAAATGCTCTAAGTGCATTAAGTGCATTAACTCGGCGGAGTGCTTCCACAGTACCGAGGCTAGAGTCGACTTCCGGAGCATTGCACTGTGGATAGCTATCCCACAGTTCCCGCAGTCTCCGCTG
The DNA here is from genome assembly GCF_965140295.1 of Lepidochelys olivacea. NCBI lineage: Eukaryota > Metazoa > Chordata > Testudines > Cheloniidae > Lepidochelys > Lepidochelys olivacea. The sequence goes on along the minus strand of NC_140416.1, from coordinate 64,784,112 downwards.
CCCATTGGAATTCTGGGTTGAGATCCCAATGCCTGATGGGGCTAAAACTTTGTTGCAGGTGGTTCTGGGTACATATCATCAGGCCCCCGTTCCCTCCCTCCCTCCGTGAAAGCAAGGGCAGACAATCATTTTGCGCCTTTTTTCCTGAGTTACCTGTGCAGACGCCATACCACGGCAAGCATGGAGCCCGCTCAGGTAACCGTCACCCTATGTCTCCTGGGTGCTGGCAGACGCGGTACGGCATTGCTACACAGTAGCAGCAACCCATTACCTTGTGGCAGCAGACGGTACAGTACGACTGGTAGCCATCATCGTCATGTCCGAGGTGCTCCTGCCCACGTCGGCTGCGAGCGCCTGGACAGACATGGGTGCAGGGACTAAATTTGGAGTGACTTGACCAGGTCATTCTCTTTAGTCCTGCAGTCAGTCCTATTGAACCATCTTATGGTGAGCAGGCAGGCGATACGGATTGCTAGCAGTCGTACTGTACCATCTTCTGCCAGGCAGGCAAGAGATGAGGATGGCTAGCAGTCGTACTGTACCATCTTCTGCCGAGCAGCCATGAGATGTGGATGTCATGCAGTCCTTCTGCACCATCTGCTGCCAGCCAAAGATGTAAAAGATAGATGGAGTGGATCAAAACAAGAAATAGACCAGATTTGTTCTGTATTCATTTGCTTCCCGCCCCCTCCCCTGTCTAGGGGACTCATTCTTCTAGGTCACACTGCAGTCACTCACAGAGCAGGTGCAGCGAGGTAAATCTAGCCATGTATCAATCAGAGGCCAGGCTAACCTCCTTGTTCCAATAAGAACAATAAGTTAGGTGCACCATTTCTTATTGGAACCCTCCGTGAAGTCCTGCCTGAAATACTCCTTGATGTAAAGACATCCCCTTTGTTTATTTTAGCTCCCTGAAGCCAACCCTGTAAGCCGTGTCCTCAGTTGCCCCTCCCTCCGTCAGAGCAACGGCAGACAATCATTCCGCGCCTTTTTTCTGTGCGGACGCCATACCAAGGCAAGCATGGAGGTTGCTCAGCTCACTTTGGCAATTAGGAGCACATTAAACACCACACGCATTATCCAGCAGTATATGCAGCACCAGAACCTGGCAAAGCGATACCGGGCGAGGAGGCGACGTCAGCGCGGTCACGTGAGCGATCAGGACATGGACACAGATTTCTCTGAAAGCATGGGCCCTGCCAATGCATGCATCATGCTGCTAATGGGGCAGGTTCATGCTGTGGAACGCCGATTCTGGGCTCGGGAAACAAGCACAGACTGGTGGGACCGCATAGTGTTGCAGGTCTGGGACGATTCTCAGTGGCTGCGAAACTTTCGCATGCGTAAGGGCACTTTCATGGAACTTTGTGACTTGCTTTCCCCTGCCCTGAGGCGCATGAATACCAAGATGAGAGCAGCCCTCACAGTTGAGAAGCGAGTGGCGATAGCCCTGTGGAAGCTTGCAACGCCAGACAGCTACCGGTCAGTTGGGAATCAATCTGGAGTGGGCAAATCTACTGTTGGGGCTGCTGTGATGCAAGTAGCCCACGCAATCAAAGATCTGCTGATATCAAGGGTAGTGACCCTGGGAAATGTGCAGGTCATAGTGGATGGCTTTGCTGCAATGGGCTTCCCTAACTGTGGTGGGGCCATAGACGGAACCCATATCCCTATCTTGGCACCGGAGCACCAAGCCGCCGACTACATAAACCACAAGGGGTACTTTTCGATAGTGCTGCAAGCTCCGGTGGATCACAAGGGACGTTTCACCAACATCAACGTGGGATGGCCGGGAAAGGTACATGACGCTCGCATCTTCAAGAACTCTGGTCTGTTTCAAAAGCTGCAGGAAGGGACTTTATTCCCAGACCAGAAAATAACTGTTGGGGATGCCTATATGTATCCTTGGGGACCCAGCCTACCCCTTAATGCCATGGCTCATGAAGCCGTACACAGGCACCCTGGACAGTAGTCAGGAGCTGTTCAACTACAGGCTGAGCAAGTGCAGAATGATGGCAGAATGTGCATTTGGACGTTTAAAGGTGCGCTGGCGCAGTTTACTGACTCGCTTAGACCTCAGTGAAATCAATATTCCCACTGTTATTACTGCTTGCTGTGTGCTCCACAATATCTGTGAGAGTAAGGGGGAGACGTTTATGGCGGAGTGGGAGGTTGAGGCAAATCGCCTGGCTGCTGGTTACGCGCAGCCAGACACCAGGGCGGTTAGAAGAGCACAGGAGGGCGCGGTACGTATCAGAGAAGCTTTGAAAACCAGTTTCATGACTGGCCAGGCTACGGTGTGAAAGTTCTGTTTGTTTCTCCTTGATGAAACCCCCCGCCCCTTGGTTCACTCTACTTCCCTGTAAGCTAACCACCCGCCCCTCCTCCCTTCAATCACCGCTTGCAGAGGCAATAAAGTCATTGTTGCTTCACATTCATGCATTCTTTATTCATTCATCACACAAATAGGGGGATGACTACCAAGGTAGCACAGGAGGGGTGGTGGAGGAGGGAAGAAAAATGCCACACAGCACTTTAAGCACAGCACTTTAAAAGTTTACAACTTTAAAATTTATTGAATGACAGCCTTCTTTTTTTTGGGCAATCCTCTGTGGTGGAGTGGCTGGTTGGCCGGAGGCCCCCCCACCGCGTTCTTGGGCGTCTGGGTGTGGAGGCTATGGAACTTGGGGAGGAGGGCGGTTGGTTACACAGGGGCTGTAGTGGCAGTCTGTGCTCCAGCTGCCTTTGCTGCAGCTCAACCATACACTGGAGCATACTGGTTTGGTCCTCCAGCAGCCTCAGCATTGAATCCTGCCTCCTCTCATCACGCTGCCGCCACATTTGAGCTTCAGCCCTGTCTTCAGCCCGCCACTTACTCTCTTCAGCCCGCCACCTCTCCTCCCGGTCATTTTGTGCTTTCCTGCACTCTGACATTATTTGCCTCCACGCATTCGTCTGTGCTCTGTCAGTGTGGGAGGACAGCATGAGCTTGGAGAACATGTCATCGCGAGTGCGTTTTTTTTTCTTTCTAAGCTTCACTAGCCTCTGGGAAGGAGAAGATCCTGTGATCATTGAAACACATGCAGCTGGTGGAGAAAAAAAAAGGGACAGGGGTATTTAAAAAGACACATTTTATAAAACACTGGCTACACTCTTTCAGGGTAAACCTTGCTGTTAACATTAGAATCATAGACTATCAGGGTTGGAAGGAACCCCAGAAGGTCATATAGTCCAACCCCCTGCTCGAAGCAGGACCAATTCCCAGTTAAATCATCCCAGCCAGGGCTTTGTCAAGCATGACCTTAAAAACCTCTAAGGAAGGAGATTCTACCACCTCCCTAGGTAACGCATTCCAGTATTTCACCACCCTCTTTGTGAAAAAGTTTTTCCTAATATCCAATCTAAACCTCCCCCACTGCAACTTGAGACCATTACTCCTCGTTCTGTCATCTGCTACCATTGAGAACAGTCTAGAGCCATCCTCTTTGGAACCCCCTTTCAGGTAGTTGAAAGCAGCTATCAAATCCCCCCTCATTCTTCTCTTCTGCAGGCTAAACAATCCCAGCTCCCTCAGCCTCTCCTCATAAGTTATGTGTTCCAGACCCCTAATCATTTTTGTTGCCCTTCGCTGGACTCTCTCCAATTTATCCACATCCTTCTTGTAGTGTGGGGCCCAAAACTGGACACAGTACTCCAGATGAGGCCTCACCAATGTCGAATAGAGGGGAACGATCACGTCCCTCGATCTGCTCGCTATGCCCCTACTTATACATCCCAAAATGCCATTGGCCTTCTTGGCAACAAGGGCACACTGCTGACTCATATCCAGCTTCTCGTCCACTGTCACCCCTAGGTCCTTTTCCGCAGAACTGCTGCCTAGCCATTCGGTCCCTAGTCTGTAGCGGTGCATTGGATTCTTCCATCCTAAGTGCAGGACCCTGCACTTATCCTTATTGAACCTCATCAGATTTCTTTTGGCCCAATCCTCCAATTTGTCTAGGTCCTTCTGTATCCTATCCCTCCCCTCCAGCGTATCTACCACTCCTCCCAGTTTAGTATCATCCGCAAATTTGCTGAGAGTGCAATCCACACCATCCTCCAGATCATTTATGAAGATATTGAACAAAACCGGCCCCAGGACCGACCCTTGGGGCACTCCACTTGATACCGGCTGCCAACTAGACATGGAGCCATTGATCACTACCCGTTGAGCCCGACAATCTAGCCAGCTTTCTACCCACCTTATAGTGCATTCATCCAGCCCATACTTCCTTAACTTGCTGACAAGAATACTGTGGGAGACCGTGTCAAAAGATTTGCTAAAGTCAAGAAACAATACATCCACTGCTTTCCCTTCATCCACAGAACCAGTAATCTCCTCATAAAAGGCGATTAGATTAGTCAGGCATGACCTTCCCTTGGTGAATCCATGCTGGCTGTTCCTGATCACTTTCCTCTCATGCAAGTGCATCAGGATTGATTCTTTGAGGACCTGCTCCATGATTTTTCCAGGGACTGAGGTGAGGCTGACTGGCCTGTAGTTCCCAGGATCCTCCTTCTTCCCTTTTTTAAAGATTGGCACTACATTAGCCTTTTTCTAGTCATCCGGGACTTCCCTGGTTCGCCACGAGTTTTCAAAGATAATGGCCAATGGCTCTGCAATCACAGCCGCCAATTCCTTCAACACTCTCGGATGCAACTCGTCCGGCCCCATGGACTTGTGCACGTCCAGCTTTTCTAAATAGTCCCTAACCACCTCTATCTCCACAGAGGGCTGGCCATCTCTTCCCCATTTTGTGATGCCCGGTGCAGCAGTCTGGGAGCTGACCTTGTTAGTGAAAACAGAGGCAAAAAAAGCATTGAGTACATTAGCTTTTTCCACATCCTCTGTCACTAAGTTGCCTCCCTCATTCAGTAAGGGGCCCACACTTTCTTTGGCTTTCTTCTTGTTGCCAACATACCTGAAGAAACCCTTCTTGTTACTCTTGACATCTCTTGCTAGCTGCAGCTCCAGGTGCGATTTGGCCCTCCTGATATCATTCCTACATGCCCGAGCAATATTTTTATACTCTTTCCCTGGTCATATGTCCAAGCTTCCACTTCTTGTAAGCTTCTTTTTTATGTTTAAGATCCGCTAGGATTTCACCATTAAGCCAAGCTGGTCGCCTGCCATATTTACTATTCTTTCGACTCATACATAGCACATGTGCTTTCGTTACATACATAGCACATGTGCTTTCGTTACAAGGTCGCATTTTGCCTCCCCCCACCGCGTGGCTACCCCCTCAACCTTCCCCCCTCCCTGTGGCTAACAGTGGGGAACATTTCTGTTTAGCCACAGGCAAACAGCCCAGTAGGAATGGGCTCCTCTGAGTGTCCCCTGAAGAAAAGCACTCTGTGTCAACCAGGTGACCATGAATTATATCTCACTCTCCTGAGGATAACACAGAGAGATAAAGAATGGATGTTGTTTGAATGCCAGCAAACATGCACTGCAATGCTTTGTTCTACAACGATTCCCGAGTACATGTTACTGGCCTGGAGTGGTAAAGTGTCCTACCATGAAGGACGCAATAAGGCTGCCCTCCCCAGAAACCTTTTGCAAAGGCTTTGGGAGTACATCTAGGAGAACCGTGAATGCCAGGGCAAAGTAATCCTTTCACATGCTTGCTTTTAAACCATGTATAGTATTTTAAAAGGTACACTCACCAGAGGTCCCTTCTCCGCCTGCTGGGTCCAGGAGGCAGCCTTGGGTGGGTTCGGGGGGTACTGGCTCCAGGTCCAGGGTGAGAAACAGTTCCCGACTGTCGGAAAACCGGTTTCTCCGCTTGCTTGCTGTGAGCTATCTACAACCTCATCATCATCTTCTTCTTCTTCGTCCCCAAAACCTGCTTCCGTATTGCCTCCATCTCCATTGAAGGAGTCAAACAACACAGCTGGGGTAGTGGTGGCTGAACCCCCTAAAATGGCATGCAGCTCATCATAGAAGCGGCATGTTTGGGGCTCTAACCCAGAGCGGCCGTTCGCCTCTCTGGTTTTCTGGTAGGCTTGCCTCAGCTCCTTCAGTTTCACGGGGCACTGCTTCGGGTCCCTGTTATGGCCTCTGTCCTTCATGCCCTGGGAGATTTTGACAAAGGTTTTGGCATTTCGAAAACTGGAACGGAGTTCTGATAGCACGGATTCCTCTCCCCATACAGCGATCAGATCCCGTACCTCCCGTTCGGTCCATGCTGGAGCTCTTTTGCAATTCTGGGACTCCATCATGGTCACCTCTGCTGATGAGCTCTGCATGGTCACCTGCAGCTTGCTATGCTGGCCAAACAGGAAATGAGATTCAAAAGTTCGCGGTTCTTTTCCTGTCTACCTGGCCAGTGCATCTGAGTTGAGAGTGCTGTCCAGAGCGGTCACAATGGAGCACTCTGGGATAGCTCCCGGAGGCCAATACCGTCGAATTGTGTCCACAGTACCCCAAATTCGAGCCGGCAAGGCCGATTTAAGCGCTAATCCACTTGTCAGGGGTGGAGTAAGGAAATCGATTTTAAGAACCCTTTAAGTCGAAATAAAGGGCTTCATCGTGTGGACGGGTGCAGGTTTACATCGATTTAATGCTGCTAAATTCAACCTAAAGTCCTAGTGTAGACCAGGGCATGGATCAGTAACTGGTTAAAAGATAGGAAACAAAGGGTATGAATAAATGGTCCATTTTAATAATGGAGAGTGATAAATAGCAGGGTCCTGCAAGTATACTGGGGCATGTGATGTTCAACATATTCATAAATTATTTGGAAAAGTGTGTTAACAGAGAGATGGCAAAATTTGCAGATGATACAAAAGTACCCAAGATAGTTAAGTCCAAAGCAGACTGCAAAAAGTTACAAAGGGATTTCAGAAAATCGGTGACTACGTAACAAAATGGCAGATGAAATTCAGTGTTGATATGTGAAAAGTAATGCACATTGGAAAAAATAATCCCAACTATACATACAAAATGATGGGATCTAAATTACCTGTTATCACTCAAGAAAGAGATCTTGGAATCATTGTGGATAGTTCTCTGAAAATATCTGCAAAGTGTGCAGGGGCAGTCAAAAGAGCTAACAGAATGTTAGGAACCTTTAGGAAAAGGATAGATAATAGAACAGAAAATATCATAATGCCACTATATAAATCCATGGTATGCCTACACCTTGAATACTACATGCAGTTTGGGTTGCCCCATCTAAAAAAAAGTATACTGGAATTGGAAAAGGTACAGAGAAGGGAAACAGAAATGATTTGGGGTATGAAACAGCTTCCATAGAAGGAGATTTAAAAGGGTGGGATTGTCCAGCTTGGAAAAGAGGTGACAGAAGGGGGGATATGATCGAGATCTATTAAATCATGGATTGTATGGAGAAAGTGATTAGGGAAGTGTTATTTACACCTTCACATAACACAAGAACTAAGGGTTACATGTTGATATTAATAGGTGGCAGGTTAAAAACAAACAAAAGGAAGTACTTCTTCACACAATGTATAGTTAACCTGTGGAGCTAATTGCCAGGGGATACTGTGAAGACCAAAAGTATAACTGGATTCAAAAAAGAATTAGATAAATTAATGAAGAATAGGTCCACCAATAGCTATTAGCCAGGATGGTTGGGGCAACAACCATGCGTTCCTGGTGTCTCTAAACCTCCAACTGCCAGAAGCTGGGACTGGATGACAGGAGATGGATCACTCATAATTGCCCTGTTCTGTTCATTCCTTCTGAAGCACCTGGCACTGACCACTGTCAGAAGACAGGATACTGGGCTAGCTGGACCATTGGTCCAATCCACTATGATCATTCTGATGTTCTTAGAGAAGCTACCTGTTTATTCTCTTGTGTTGGTGCTCAAAACTTACTCAATATTCTGTTAATTTATTTTTCTTATTTTATATATTCTGTTTAAACAGTGTGTAGATTTGTTTTAAACAGACACATTTTATATGTATCCTGTATGCTCTGAATTAATAATTTTTCTGAACTGCTTCCTTCGTTCAGGACCTCCAGGATTAGTAATGCTGACCTCCTTTTCACTTCACGTCTTGAGCAAAACAAACATCTTCTTTTACTCTGTTCTGATACTGAATTTGTATACAGCTCTGGGTATGTAGCTTAGAATACTAGAGGATGTACATTGTATTTTTAAAATGTGCAGAGATGTTCAGAGGTTTCTCAATAAAAACTTTTAGATTATATACAAAATAAAAAAGTTAGCTGGGTTACAAAGCTGAGTTGTGACTTTAAAAATTCTTGTACAATAAAACTGAAGGCTTATTTGTTAAGTATTCCAAACTTAGAATGTCATGACTTTGTATTCTTAAATTATTCTGTGAACATTTAAAACAAATTCACTTTGTTTAACTTAGGACTCACTTATTCTTTTTAAAATAAAAGACTGAGGCCTGGCTATGGCTTGGCAAAGTGTGAGCACATGGTATGTCTGTTTCACATTATAGCTTATGACGACACCTCAGCTTTGACATCAAAACACCTTGCTTACTTAGTCTGGTCTTTCCCTAAGAAAATGGTACCAATTATGTAAAACATCCACTAAAACTGAGTGTGCCAAGCTCACTTTCATTTGTAACCCAAGACAGATTTAAAACAACATGTGAAAGACTAGTGCATAAACACACTGTAACCCTAGTGAAAGATCTGTGTTTCAGAAGGATAGTTTCTATGGATACACCATTTCTACCTGCAGCAAAATGTTCTGTGTGGTATAAGAATTGTTAGAGATTAGATTTATATAAGAATATTTTCATTGCAGGGTTTTAGGTGGCATCTGTTGATGATGCACTATGCTTTGTTAGTTTCACCCAGGAATGTTTATCAGGCTCAATACATAGTGTTCATTCTAAAGTGATCACTAGACAAACAAGTAGTTTTCCTAATACTAGCTCATGCTTTGGGCTGGCAGAGTAAGTCATCTCTGTATTGTATTTACTATTGCTGTTGAATTTATTTCCTCTCCTACAGGACCCTGGTTTATTGGCGAGGTGATAGATGGCCAGGTGGGCACCTGTTTTTCCTTTGGGGTAATTGTTGGTGGACATTTCCTGCAAGGCAGCTTGACATTCGTGGTTGGAATTTTACAGGTGAGAATTTAGATATGAACATTGGCAAGCTGCTTTAGCCTGTGAGATTTTTTTCAAGCTCTTTGAATTTTAGAAATGGTGGAGGAGGAGGGTTGTGGCAGATGGGAGAAGTGACAATATGGTGGTCAAAACTCTGATCTTTCAAACTGAGACCACAGTTTAAGTGGAATTTGGTAAGTTACATGGAGCGCATTTAGTAGTCTCTGCTCTTTGTCTGTATAGCCAATTCAACATAGGTGTTTTATAGGGCATATCTTTATTGACTGTGATATCTGTTAGGAAATCTGTAGTCCTGGAGTCAAAGGGTTAAGAAATGTGAGCTAACCCTGGAGCTTTCTGCCTGGCAAATACGGAGGCCATTTGAGATACTGCAGGAGAGATGGCATTGTAACCTGGATGTTAGATTAAGGATAGATAGAAGGCTTTTTAACAAAGGCCATAGAACTTCCCCAAAATAATTCCTAGAGCATATCTTTTAGGAAAACATCCTTAATGTGTTGGTGCTCTTATTTCCTCTATTTTGCCAACAAGGTTCCTGTTTACTAGTTTGTTTGTTTAGCTAAATATATCTGTGCTATTTCTCCTTTCCTAATCATTAGATTTTTTTTCTATGCTTCAGGTGTGAGGTAGGATTTCTTTCATTAAATTTAAGTATTTTCCTTCCTCCCTTCCCCTTTGCAGTATCAGAGTCCTAGAAATTGTCACACCAGAACCCCAATTTTGCTCCCCTGCTCTTGCCCTCAAGTATTTGCCAAAAGGGACTCTTAAAACTCTAGCATCTCTTTTTGAATCTGTGTCAGTGCTGAAACTCACACATGACACAGAATACAACTAGCCATTATAAGATCCAGAAGAGCATTTGAAAGCTCACTGTTCCCTCCTCTGACAACATCACTTCTTAGGGACTAAAAACACTATAGAAAAGAACTGCTTGGCAGCATAGTATGCAAATGAATGGGTTTTCCTCTACAAAACTCAACAGAACACCTACCCAAGTGTTTTTCCAGAAACTCTACTTTATTTGCTTTCTTTTTAATTTTTAAATTCTATTTTTTTTTTTAGTCTTTACCAATTGGTTAATTTTCAGTCCTTTTTTCTTCCCTTCAGCTTCCTCATCTTTGCCCTCTTTTATCCACAGAAGAAAACAGAATTCTTCAACAGACTTCTGGTTCCATTTGGAAGACCAATGGACCTGTTGCTCTGTTTCAAAGTGTAGTTGGACAACAGAAATCATAGACAACAGATTAAAATTTTCAGCTGAAATTTGCATGGGGGTATGCACACTTCTGGGTCCTAGGGAGAGTGGATGTGATGCAGAATGCAGTTTTAACTGGTATCTAGTAGAGTAGCTGCCACTGCCTTAGTGGTAGTTAGATGTATTATAGAGGTGATATTTCGACACACATAAACATCCAAATCATCCATGCCAGATAAAGTGGAGGAAGGAATAGGGTTTAGAACTGGCAAGAGAAAACTCCAAATAGTAAAAAGGGGGAACATTCATTAGGGAGTTCTATCAATTTTTGCCCACTCCCTTGTGAAGTTTTGACTTATTGATGCTCCTTTGTTTTCCTTCTTAAATATCATCAGTAAATCTTGGCTTTCTGTTAGCAATCATTAATTCACACTACCTCTTCTCTGCCTTAGGGAGGGAGCAGAAAGGAAAAGCAATGTTGCTTCTCTCTCTCAACCTTTTCTTTCTTTTCCTTCTCTCTGTTTAATTTTCCTTTGACTCTTCTGTACACCAGTTGGAAGCAAAGGATGATTTAACTGGGAATCGATGATTTAACTGGGAATCGATGATTTAACTGGGAATTTGGTCCTGCTTTGAGCAGGGGGTTGGACTAGATGACCTTCTGGGGTCCCTTCCAACCCTGATATTCTATGATTCTATGATTTTCCACTTCCTCTTGCTGCGATCCATCACACTTGAGCCATGCTCCAGCCAAGGAGGACTGAGTGGTTAAGATTTTTTGCAAACCCTTCAAATTGGTCAGTAGGTTTCTGTGTTAAATAGATATGAGCTCCCACTTTCACCAGTCTGAGTTTAATGCCTTCCCAATTTTACCAGTCAGCAATAGTTTCTGTGGAAGAATCTAACTCCAGGAATTATACCTCTGGAATGCTATTGCTGGCTACTAGACCAGTCTATGGGATAGTTATTGTGCCCTCCTGTATCTTCCCATGGTCTGACTTGTTCAATATAACATTCCTGACACATTTAAATTCTCCTTTCTCTCTGCTTGCCTTTCCAGGTGATATTTTTTAACTTGCCTTTGATGGCTTACCTGTGCTGGTGCCTGTTACTACGATGCCAGGGGCATAGCTTCTGCTCTCATCTCTGTCATGCCAGGCACTTCCTGGCTGTGCCAATCCATCTAACCATGCTGCTCCTGCTGGCCTGGCAAGTCTATTCCTGTTACTTCCTGCAACGGACCTATGGAACTCTGGCTTTCTTCCTTTCCCCAATGAAGACCTGGCTGGTGGTGCTGACCCTAGCTCTTATCCATAAAACCTGGACACTGAGCTCTTCTGAGCTGCGAACTTACATAGTGGAGATGAAAAACTGTCAGAGCTCTTAATGTCTGATGAAGGTATTCAAAGTTCTTTTGAGGGAAGCTGTGAACTTCAGGTTTGTATGGCTGCATTTCAGTACAGCGCAAGCAATTAAATGGTAAGATCTGAAGCTGTCCCTGAATTGCCTCAGAACTTTGTGATAATGGGGTTTACTGTGGTACAGAGTGGACCTTTGTGTTTGACAGATGGAATTGTTTCCTGATTACTGAATGGAAAAAATATTTTAATGTATTAAATTCCTAATTCTACAACATTGGAAAAAATTCAGGAGTGGATCTTTATAATGCGTTATTGGAACTGTGCTGCTATTTATTTATTTATTTATTTCCGTGTTTACACATGGGTCTACAAAACCACTCAGTGTGATTGGATGTCATTAAAGACAGTATTGACCATAACGTAGGTCTGCAACAGTGGCCTTCACACAAAGTGTCACTGTGGTTTGTGCTCACCACACTTTTTGATGTGTATAATGCTGTAATGTATATCAGCAACTCAAATCTAATTGTAATGTGTATGTGTGTCTAAGTCCTGCTCTATTCTTCTTCAGACAGAGCTAAAGAGAGCCAGTGTGCTCTGTCTTTGCCTTTTCTCTCCCAACAGTGACCCAAACCTGACTAGTGAAAGAGCTGTGTTGGTTGGCTCTGTGATGGTCAGAGTGGGGAATCACAGCAGAGAAGAACGGAGGTAGGATTCTTCAGGGATGAAAGATCTAAGTGGAGCAGTGTGGGCCAATGATTAGGGCACAGGAGTGGGAGTCAGGAAACTGTGGTTATGTGACCTGCTGTGTGATCTAGAGTAAGTTGTTGAACTTCTCTACTCTTCAGTTTCTCCAGCTGGTTTATGGATAAAAACCATGAAGTGTTTCATATTTATAAACTATCCCTTCTCCCCTCCATCCCCCCTGGAATCAGAAAGAGGGATAGTGTAGGTACAGGACTAGAATTGGGAAGTCCCTAATGCTAATCCCAGCTCTGACTCTTTGGATATGTGTCTATGCTTCCACCTGGAGATGTCATTCCCAGCTCAAGGAGCCATTCTAGAGCTAGCGCACTAAAAACAGAACGTAGCTGCAGTGATGTGACCAGTAGCAGGGGTTACCCTCTCTGGTTTTAAGCGTGCCAACTCTCATGAAGCTAGCACAGTGTGTTTCCACAAGCTTAGAATTACATCCTCAGCTTGAAGTGTAGACAAACCTTTTGTTTATGTCTTTGGACAGCCACTGTCCTTCTTCATGTCACTTTTCCCTGTCTTTAAAGTAGAGAGAATACTTGCCTACCTCACAGGGCTGTTGTGAGATGCAAAATTTAAGTACCTTGAACATGAAATGATCTATAAGTGCTAACTAGAAAGAGCACAGATCTCATCTACACAGGTGTTGTGAGGTTTTTTGCTTGTGTACACTGAAGAATCTCCTAATTCAAACAACAACAACAAAGGAGTAAATGAAGTAGAATGTATAGAAAAATAATTAATAGAATTTGGGGAAAAAACACTTTTTAAAAAAACATGGAATGGTTATTTCTAAAACTTGACACTTTTCTTTTAATATTTTTCTCAGTGACTGGCACTACCAAGGGGAGAGAGAAGGTAATATAAAGAAATCTGAGGAATCAATTATACATGTGAAACCCTGGTGTTTACACACAGTTTACAGCATACTTTGCACTGCGTACCACAGCTCACCAGTGCTGCTATGTAAATCAGCCACCAAAATTAAGAAAGTTTACAAGTCCAGAAACAAAACCTAGCTACCATGAGGAGTAATGAAAATCTAATGATCTTTTTACTCATTCTGCGAAGCCACACAACTGATACTTTTATTATCAGATTATGGAGAACAGGAGGTGGTGGTATGACATTTCTGCTCTATATCCTGTGGCAAGACCCTGATCTGATATGACCCTGCTTTTCTGTTCATTACAACTCAATAAAACCTTTATGGATTCAACACCCCAGTGTCTGGTTCACTTTTCAGCTCCTGAGGATTGGTTGGTTGGAATTCTGTTGCGAGCCGATTAGTGCCACTCCAGCAGGGGTGCTGTGGAGTGATAAAGAATTATGTACTCCTCAGTGAATTCCATAGCTCTGATATCCCAAGCTCAAGACACCCAGATAAGAATCAGATGCTGAGAAAAGCAGCTGACAGGGTGAATTAAATACCTACATGAGTAGCGGTATAAGCAATTGTGAGGGAAAGTGGCGTGAGCTCTACTGGGTACCACTATCCTGATACCATAGTGATGAGCACATTATAAAAACCTGGATCATGACACAGAATAGGAAACACCTCTGGACCCTGCCCCTGTGTAGATATGATGTGGGTCTTTTTTTTTAATTGCCTGACAGCAAAAGTAAAACTTGATACTGTCAGGAAATCTGGCTTATGGCTATTCTCCTACCCCAGCCACCTTGTCCATTGCTATCTTACTAGGAATATATTTACTCCCCTTGCAAGAGTTCACACAGTGGTTCAATTTAAAATGCTCAATTTGAAAAAAAGTTTCCTTAAAAGTCCATTTTTTGAGGCTAAAAGTTCTTGGAAGTGGAGACTGAATATGAGTTTAGCTATAAGAAAGTTGACAACTAAATTAAAAGCCAACTGGAAGTACAAATTAAGGAGAATGTAACTGATAGTTTACTGAATATTAAAGATGCAAAATATGCCAGAGAATATAAAAATCAGAAGACAATAAATTTTGCCTTAAATCAAAAGCTGGAGGATTGGTTTAATAAAACAAAATCACTAAAAGAAAAGGAGTACTTGTGGCACCTTAGAGACTAACCAATTTATTTGAGCATGAGCTTTCGTGAGCTATTTACTCCTTTTCTTTTCGCGAATACAGACTAACACGGCTGTTACTCTGAAACCTGTCAAAAAATCACTATAGTTTACCATGCAGACAGAAGAGTATCACAGACTGCACTGTACTTATTAGCCTATCAACTATTTGAGACAGGGACCATATTTTTCTTATGTATTTATATAGTGCCTAGCCGTGATCCATGGCCATGATTCATGACTGGAGCCCCCTCTGTCCCACAACAACACACATAACAAGAAATGTGATATTTCATAGCAAAACAATAAATGATGTGCATATTAATGTTAATGCAGTTCCTCTGTTAGAGAATATCACCAACTTTGTAGGTGGACCTGTGCCCACTGGCATCCATACAAAGGCTACAGTGTGTTATACAAGTCAGCCAGCCTACAAAGAAGAGTATCTTAGCTAGAAAAAGGAGCAAATCAACCACAGTGGACTGTAGTGAGATGTCCCAATGTTAACAGGCCCCTCCTACTCCCAAGTTGCCAATGTGAATTAGTTCATGTCAGAGTTAAGCTCTTTTGATCATTGTTACCAGTCTACATTTCTCTTGAGTGGAGGACCTGGCATTTTGCTATAATACATTTGATCATTCTTCAGGCTCAATATAAGATCACACAGTCCTCATGGCATATGAGACAGATTTTTCTTCAGTTCATGAATTACAAGGGTTTTTTTCTTGAGCAAAAGAAAAATTTTCTGGCATTCATTATTGGTAACTGTGACAGGGTTTGCTTACCCGGCGCTAGCCCAGACAGGGTTACGCCCCTATTATTGACAGTGGAAGTCCTGCCTGGGCATGCTCCAAATGCTCTAGCAGTATAAAGGGAGGAAGCCCAGCTCATTCTGGGATGGAGGCTGCAGGGGAAGGACCTGTCTGTGGAGGACCAGCCAAAGCCCCTGTCTGTGCTGGGAACCAGAACCTTCCCAGGCCCACTTGAACCCCTGCAACTGGAGGAGCCACAGGAGGCGACCAGCACAGACCATGGAGAATCTGAAGCCTCCTGGGAGACCACAACACAGATACTGGTAGGAAGTGACCCAGGGTGGGTGACGGAGTGGTACCTCCCGCCCAGGAAACCTCAATGTGTTTCAGTAGGACCCCCCCCGCTGAGTCAGTGGCAAATTGCCCCGCCACTGTTAGGGCCCTGGGTTGGGGCCCGATGGAGTTGGGTGGGCCCAGGAGATGGTGGAGAATGTGGGCAAGGACCAGGACATGCTGAAAGGTCCAGGGGAAGGAACCTAGGTGATGGGAGCCCCACAGCCATCTAATATGGATACCGAGAAGTTTATAAAGTGGGTGCTGGAGAGTTAGCAAGAGCAGGCAGCCCAACAGTGACGGCAACAGGATCAGATTATGCAGCAGATGGCCAGCCAGCAGCAGCTGCTGCAGATGACCCAGCATCAGGAACAGCAGCAGCAACTCCTTCATGAGTTGGCTGTCTAGCAACAAGTACAACAAGAACGCCTGATCCAGCAGGTGGCAACTCTGTTACACCAGCTGGGAGCCTCAGCCCCCGCCCCCACAGGGGCAGGATCCGAAGAGACTTTGGTGGGACTGCAGATACGTCTCACTAAGGTGGGGTCTGGGGAGGACCCCGAGGCGATTCTGGTCACATTTGAGCAGGTCGCTACTTCTGCCCAGTGGCCCTCGGAGCACTGGGCCACCTTGCTAGCTCCGTATTTGACTGGACAGGCACAGACTGCCTACCATAATCTCGATCCCCGGGAGGCCTTGGAGTATCCCCGCGTGAAAGCAGCCATATTAGACCATACCGGCATTAGCCCGAAGACTTACTGCTGGCACCTCCGCAAAGAACAGTACCCCCCCCACCCACTCCAGGGCTCTACGGGTACAGATCCACTGTTGGAGATGGTTGGACCTGGAAGGCTTGACCAAGCCCCAGGTGGCAGAGATGGTGGCACTAGAGCAGTTCACCCAGATCCTCCCGGCAGGAGGGAGAGAATGGGTGCAACACCACCGACCAGTGACCTTATTCACAGCCATGAGCCTGATGGAGGACTATCTGGCGGCTGAGGGGGCCAACGCACCACCCTGGGGATCTGGAAGCCTGGGCAGAAGGGACGGGCCAGGCAAGGGAAACTCACGGGAAGTGGAGGCCTGGGAACCCCCCATCCATCACGTACCCCATGCTCACTAAGCCCCCCAGCCCCAAACCCAGACACCGGGTCGCCCAAACTTGGGTTCAAAGTGTTTGGCACCCACAAGAGGGACGAAGCCCACCAAAAGAAGGGCCCACAGAAGCCCGAGATCACTGCTGGGAGTGTGGCCAAGAGGGGCGTTTTCGGCAGGAATGTCCATTCATGGACTGCAACTATGTGCAAGTCTGGGTCACCGGCCAAGAAGCTCGAAAAAGAGGTCCGGGAAAGTTCTTGGTCCCTGTATGGGTCAAAGGGACCACCACGAATGCCTTCATGGATTTGGGATGTAGCCAGACCCTCATATGGGAGGGGCTGGTCCCTGACCTTAAACTCTCTGGTGAACAGATGCACTTACAATGTGTCCATGGGGATATCTGTCCTTATCCCACAGCCTGGGTGAGGATGGAGTTTTGCCACCAGGAAGAAGTCCTCCACGTGGGTGTGGCCCCCAGATTGGCCTATCCCGTAGTGCTGGGGAGAGACTGGCCAGAATTCAGGGATATCCTCCGGAAGTATCAACCGCCTGTCCCGTGAGCAGAAGGGGCTAGCCTCCAGGGAGGGGGCTACTCGGACACACACTGGAGGCAGACCCCAGGGAAGGAACGTCTATGGTTAAGAAGGCGGCTGCCAACTCCCGCGCTGCGATGTATCCATCCGTGGACGATGCACAGGCAGAGCTGGAATGAGATATAGATTTCATACAGGAGCAGAGAGAGGACCCAACCCTGAGTAGGGCCTGGGAGCAGGCCACCGCCCCAGGCTTGTGGGGGTGCACCTTCGAGACCTCCGCAGGGGCCCCGATTTGAGATCTGTCAGGATTGCCTACGTTGTGGGGTACAGGAACCACAGACACTTGAGCTGCTCTGTCAGCTTTTGGTCCCCTGGAGGTTGCAACGAAGCCTCCTACAGTTAGCCCATGCAAATCCCTGGGCAGGACACCTGGGGCGGGAAAAGACACTCCAGAGGGTGGCTCACTGGTTTGTTTGGCCTGTCATTCATCAAGAGGTCTGAGACTACTGTGCATCTTGCCCAGAATGCCAGCGGGCTGGACTGAAAGTTGTACCCCAGGCATCCCTGATGCCCTGGTCAGTTGTTGGCATACCCTTCGAATGCATCGGGATGGACCTGGTTGGCCCCCTGGAAAGAAATAAGACAGGGAATCGATTTATTCTAGTGATCGTGGACTATGCAACATGTTATCCCAAAGCTGTCCCCCTTTGAATAGCCATGGTGCCGGTGATGGATGCCGAGCTTGTGATGGTCTTCGCTAGGGTCGGGATATCCACAGAAATTCTGACTGACCAGGGCAGTAACGTATCCTCTAAACTGATAGCAAAGCTGTGCCGCCTCCTGAATATATGGACACTCCGGATGTCAGTCTACCACCCACAAACAGACAGTCTAGTGGAGCGCTTTAACAGTACCCTGAAGTCCATGTTGCAGAAATTCAAGGAGGAGGACCCCATCCCAGCTGTTGGGATGCACTATTGCCAGCCCTGCTGTTCGCTATAAGGGAAGTACCCCAAGTGTCGACCAGGTTCTCCCCCTTTGAACTGTATGGCAGGCAACCCAGCGGGATCCTTGACCTCCTGAGAGAAGATTGGGAGGCACAGGAGACACAAGTACTTGGGATCACCCAGTATGTGCTACTCCACCAACAGCGGCTCCAGGCCCTGGGTGCTTTCGCCCAGAGAACCTGATGCAGGCCCAAAAGACACAAGAACGGTTCTATAACAGGGGAACCAAGGTGCGGAGTTTTGACCCGGGGGATTGCGTGTTGTTCTTGTTGCCCTCCACAGAGTCAAAGCTCCTGGCCAAATGGCAGGGGCCTTACGAGGTAACCCGGCGGGTTGGGCCAGTAGATTATGAAGACCGGCTGTCAGGACAATGGAGGGAGACCCGTACGTATCATGTGAATCTTCTGAAGGCCTGGAAGGCCAGGAAGGCATTGTTCATCATCCCGTCAACCCCGGACCCAGAACTTGGATCACTAATGGGGGAACCCCCGGATCCAAGGCTGGCTACACTTGGGGAAGGCCTCGCCCCTGCACAGCAGGAGCAAATACAGCAGCTCATAAGGGACTTCCCTGACGTTCTATCAACCCACCCAGGACGAACCAACCTTATGAGCCATCACATCGCGACAGCACTTGGTCAGAGAGTGATGGACAACCACAGACTGCTACCCAGGAAGATGTGGGCTGCAGTATGACAGGAAGTGGATACAATGATTGAGATGGGGGTGGTCAAAGAATGAATGGCGAAGCCCAATCGTTCTGGTCCCTCATGGGACCACTCATTTCTGTATCGATTTCCAGAAGGTCAACGCTATCTCCCGGTTTGATGCGTACCCAATGCCCCATATAGAAGAACTCATAGAATGACTCAGGGGATCAAGGTATTTGTCAACCCTAGATTTAGCCAAAGGGTACTGGCAAATCTCCCTAACACCAAACTCTCGGGGGAAAAAATGGCCTTTCCGATGCCATTCGGTGTCTTCCACTTTGTAACCATGCTGTTTGGGCTACATGGAGCTGCAGCTATTTTTAACGGCTGATGAATAAGATCTTGATGCCTCACCATCAGTATGCGGTGGCCTATATAGATGACATTATAGTCTAAAGTAGTAATTGGGAGGACCACCTGCGACACCTCGCTGGGATGTTCCAGGCCCTTAGAGAAGTCGGCCTCGCTGCCAACCAGACGAAGTGCCATCTCAGGCAGGAAGAGGTGACATACCTTGGGTACGTAGGAGGGGGAGGGAAATTGCACCCCCTAATTAATAAGGTACAAGCCCTTATGGATACACCCACGCCCAAGATGAATAAATACGTATGCCAATTTTTGGGACTGGCCGAGTACTATCGCCGTTTCATATCAGACTTTGCAACCATAGCCGCCCCCCTTTAGGACCTGACGAAGAACTCTCAGCTGCGACAGGTGCGATGGTCTGACCAGTGTGATGAGGCCTTCAAGACTCTGAAAGAGCGACTGACACAGGAACCTGTCTTGTGACACCCTGACTTTCCAAAGGAGTTCATACTCCAAAGTGACGCCTCAGAGGTGGGCTTAGGGGCCTTAATCTCCGAAGAGCTGGAGTGGGAAGAACACCCAGTACGGTACCTGAGTCGCAAATTATTTCCTCAGGAACAACACTACTCAACAATAGAGAAAGAGGCTCTGGTCATGAAATGGGCTATTGATGCCCTACGCTATTACCTGCTGCGGAACATCTTCACATTAATCACGGACCATGCCCCCCTCAGGTGGATGCACAGCATGAAGGATATGAACCCCCAGATTATGTGCTGGTACCTCTCACTCTAACCCTACGACTTGTGCGTGTTTCATCGTCCGGGTAAGACCCACGTTAACACAGATTTTTTTTCTAGACAGGAAGGGGAGGAAGAAGAGACAGACCACACTCGGAGGCCCTTCTTAAGGGGGATGGTGTGTGACGGGGTCTGCTTACCCCGAACTAGCCCAGACAGGATTAAGCCCATATTATTGACAGCGGAAGTCCCACCTCCCAGGCGGGACTGGGCATGCTTCAAATGCTCTAGCAGTATAAAGAGAGGAAGCCCAGCTCATTCTGGGATGGAGGCTGCAGGGGAAGGACCTATCTGGGAAGCTCCTGCAAAGGACCAGCCACCGCCCTTGTCTATGCCGGGAACTAGAGCCTCCCCAGACCAGCTTGAAGCCCTGCGACTGGAGGAGCCACAGGAGGCGACCGTCACAACAGACCATGGAGAATCTGAAGCCTCATGGGAGACCGCCACACAGACACTGATAGGAAGTGACCTAGGGAGGGTGACCAAGTGGTACCTCCCACCTAGGAAACCTCAGCGTGTTTTGGTAAGACCCCCGCCCCCATGCTGAGTCAGTGGCAAATTGCTCCGCGACTCTTAGGGCCCTGGGTCGGGGCCTGGTGGAGTTGGGTGGGCCTGGGCTCCCCTACTGGGGCCGCCACACCCCTTGGTGGGCGCCCTTCCCCCCCCAAATGAACTCCAGCTGCTAGGCCATGTTGCCCTGCATCCCAAGGGTGGCTCTATTGAACTCTGGCTGCTCGGCCACGCTGCCCAGAAGCCCAAGGTGGCCCTATTGAACTTGGGCTGCTAGGCCACGCTGCCCCGCATCTCAAGGGCGGCTCTATTGCTGTCCCAATCCTAGGGGCCATCACCTGTGTTTTGAACTTTAGATCCTGACCTGGTCATCTGGAAAGCCTGGGAGAGGATTCGTAGGCAGTGTACTTCCGTCCTCTACCCCCTGTTTGTGTGACGGGGTTGGGTCATAGACAGCCACAGTAACACACAGTTCTTTTTTCCTTCAACATAATATTGTTTGGCTGTTTTGGAGCAGGCATGAGAATACAACAGTCTTTTGAAGTCAAGAACATCCTTGCCAAGCTGTTCTTTAGGAGGGGACAGAAGTACTGGAAGAGAGCAAAGCAAAGGACAGACTATGGAATCATGCTGTTAAGACTTAACACATTCCCAGCAGGCGTTAATACCATGCTGTGACAAACCCATTTTTCCCTGAGAATGTTTCAATTGCAATATTCTATGATTTTTATACAATAACTGTGGATTTTTATACAATAACTGAGGGAGGAATGGTGGTAACGTGGCCCTTTATAATCATTAATTTGCATTTGGAACTGTGGATTAAAATGTTAATTCAAAGTGACCCTTTTTTTTTGAAAAAAAATCCTTTTTATGAGAGCACCTTTTAAATAGTATTGCCTGAATTTTTTTTTAAAAGGCCTTTAAAAACTGTGTGTATGGTGGTTTTTCTGCTCCCATTTGTTTATGAAGGGGCTTTTCTGTTGGTCAATGGACTATAGATAAAGTTCTGCCAAATGCACAAAAACTCCGAATGGAGAATTTTCCTCACTAAGTAGCCTCAGTAATCTTAGGTGATACAACGTTTTCAGATGTTAGTGTCTTTCAATTTGACTCTGTATCTTTTAATATAATATAAACTCCCCTTCATAAGAATAAGGCTTGGTCTATGCATATCTTCTATGCACGTTTAACTATTTTGGCTGTGGGGTGCGTGTGCTTTTTTGCACTGTAATAGTTAAATAGGTACAACCCCTACTGTAGACTCATTCTATCAATAGAAAAGGGCTTTCTACTAGCT
Source organism: Lepidochelys olivacea (assembly GCF_965140295.1). Lineage (NCBI taxonomy): Eukaryota > Metazoa > Chordata > Testudines > Cheloniidae > Lepidochelys > Lepidochelys olivacea. Next base: position 64,762,276 of record NC_140416.1, on the reverse strand, counting down.
TAATTTATTCCCCTTCCTCTATCGGAATATCTGTACAGGGCATCTTTATACTGAAATAATTGCATCCACACTATGGATTGTACAGCTTGAACTGTACTGGTGTAGTTCAGGTAGTACAACGTTAGTGTTTAGACAATGCCTAACTGCCAAAGGCAGGGCAGAATTTTCTTTCATTTTCACCAGTTGTCATCTGTGGTGTCCACTCTCTTCAGTGAACAAACCTTCACATAAAAATAGCAGATCAGATGGCATTACAGTAGAACCTCAGAGTGATGAACACCTTGGGAATGGAGATTGTTCATAATTCTGAAATGTTCATAGCTCTGAACAAAATGTTATGGTTGTTCTTTCAAAAGTTTACAGCTGAACATTGATTTAATACAGCTTTGAAACTTCCTGTCTTTGGAGTTTGGGTGCGGGAGGGGGCTTGGGGCTCGGGCAGGGAAGCGGGGTGCTGGAGAGGGTACAGGCTCTGGCTGGGGGTGTGGCCTCTGGGGCGGGGCCGGGGATGACGGTGTTTTGGAGTGCAAGAGCGGCTTCCAACCTGGGGCAGGGGGTTGGGGTGTGGGAGGGAGTTCACGGGTGCAGGATCCGGCTAGGTGGCACTTACCTCAGGCGGCTCCCGGAAGTGGCCAGCATGTCTGGCTCCTAGGTGGAAGGACCAGGGGGCTCTGCGCACTGCCCACGCCCACAAGTGCTGCTCCCATTGGCCGGGAACCACGGGCAATGGGAGCTGCAGAGCCAGCACTTGGACAGGGACAGAGCGCAAAGCCTCCCTAGCTGCCCCTGCGCCTAGCGGCTGCAGGAACATGCCAGCCACTTCCGGGAGCCATGTGGAGCCAGGGCAGGCAGGGAGCCTGGCTTAGACCCGTTGCACTGCCAACTGGACTTTTAGCGGCCCAGGTGGAGCTACTAGGGTTCATTTTCGACCAGGCGTTCCAGTCAAAAAACGGATGCCTGATACCCATACGAGTTATGTAAAGAATTATATTATAGCTGTTAAATTTGGTTAAAAAACCATCCATGAGGCAATCATGTAACCCAGTCACACATGTTCCATGTTCTTTATTTCCTAATCTCTCTTGTAGCAGTATTTGTGTATTTAGGGCTATAGTTAAGGCTGCAGTACTGTCTCCATTCTAACATAGTCTGTTTTCAGTTTCTGGTAGATTTCCAGAATGTTCACTTTTCTGACTGAAATTTTCCTTGGTCTCAGTAAAAAGAAGAGATTTCTTTTGAAAATTTGAGCAGAAGTAGTTCAGCTCAGAATGTGTGTAATTTTAAAAAAAAAAAAAAGGCAGAAAGTCTGCATCTGAAGTAAGTGTGGGGTGTGTGTGTGGGATGTGAAAGTTGAAATTCAAAATGGAAATAGCCTTCATTGAGAAGCATTCACCTGTTAGCATTCCAGTGAAAACTTAGTTTAGTTTTACATGGCTGAGCCTTTGAAATGGTGCATGCTCTCAAAAAGCTTGGGAAGAATGGCCATCTCCACCATGTGTACAGTTAACTTAGAGGTAAATTTAAAAAAACATAGGGAAGGAGGACATCGGTGAAACAAGGGCTCTGTACGTAGGATGAAAAGGGAAAGCTGCTATGCGCCTGATTCTGCCACCTAATATGCCTTGAATAGCGCAATCAAAGCCCCTGTGAGAAGGTGGCAGAATCAAACCCTTTGTAAGAGAAGCTGAGGCTGAGCCAAGGGCTCCTGTGAAGCCCTTGCTCTGTCACTGCAGACTTTGGAAGATGCTAAGGGTTTAGGAAGAGCTGCTGTTGTCTTTGTGCAGTTCACAGAAGGGAAACTCACTGGTAGAAACACAAAGAGGCCTCCCCATCTCAGTACTCAAGTTCATGGGAGAGGAGGAACCCCCTCAGCTGTGACCTTCCTAAACTGGCTAGGGCAGGGGTGGGTGAACTACGGCCCGTGGGCCATTTTAAGCCAGCCCCCGAGCTCCTGCTGAGGAGCAGGGTCTGGGGCTTGCCCCACTCCAGAGCACCAGGTTGGAGGCTGCACCATGCGGCTCGGTCCCACTCCGGTGCTCCAGCCAGTGCACTGGGTCGGGGGCCACACCACGCAGCTCCCGGAAGCAGCCGCATGGCCCTTTTCCAGCGCTCTAGCAGGGTCGGGGGCCGCTCCACGCGTAGGAGCCAGAGAAGGGACATGCCACTGCTTTGGGGAACTACTTGAGGTAAGTGCTGCTCCGAGCCTGCACCCCTGAGCCTCTCCTCATGCCCCTGCCCCAGCCCTGATCCCCCTTCTGCTCTCCAAACCCCTTGATCCCATCCCAGAGCACCCTCCTGCACCCCAAACCTCTTATCCCCAGCCCCACCCCAGAGCCCGCACCCTCTGCCAGAATCTGCATCCTTTCCCGCACCCCAGCCCTGATCCCCCTCCTGCCCTCCAATCCCCTTGGTCCCAGCCCAGAGCACGCTCCTATACCCCAAACTCCTCATCCCCAGCCCCAACCAGAGCCCTCACCCCCTCCTGCACTCCAACCCCAATTTTGTGAGCATTCATGGCCCGCCATACTATTTCTATTCCCCGATGTGGCCCTCAGGCCAAAAAGTTTGCCCACACCTGGGCTAGGGCAAGGTTTTCTAGTAGCCTTTAGCTAAATAGTTCCTGGTTATGGAATTTACACCGGCTCATGTCACCTTTCTTCTGGGCAGTGTGATGCTATCTGTGTGTAAAACAATAATAGATTTTTATAGGTTTCTTCCCCGCTGCTGCTGTTTTTCTGTTTATGGACTGTATAAGGCACCACTTCCCAACTTGAAAACAACCTGACTAATGTGAGAAGTATGGCAGTGGAGATGGAGGAGAGCAATTTAGGAATGGGTAAGACTTTGTAATCCTGCATCTGCCCTTCCCCTTACTTTAAATATTAAGTATGGAATAAAGTATTGGTCAGCTCTTTGAAAACCATCTTTGCTCTTGTGGCAAATGCTAATCCCTGCTGCAGAAACAGTTTCTCTGTGTAGGCTGCAGGCTTCCTGTGCCAGTCATGAACTCACGTTGTCTGGCACTACAGAGCCACCAATAGGGCTGAGGAGGAAGGAACTAACATGGAGGAGGAAAGGAGTGCGCAAACAAACAAACCCAAACCTAATCATTTACATATCCTCACAAGTAGTGGACAGACTAGAGGACTACTTTGAATTTATACCTCTGCTCTTAAGTGGGAGCTTAAAGACCACCACCCACAGTCTAAGTTAAACCAACATGGAAGAAATCCTCAGCCCTTTGCCATTATTAACTCTGAGTCCTGCATTTGTCCTATATATCTGTGCTAATTCATCCTTTATTAACTGAGACCCATATTGGACTATGCAAAAATAAGTGGCTGCTGAAGAATCACATAGTTAATGTAAGTTAAAGACCTGAGGAAGAGCTCCGTGTAGCTTACAAGCTTGTCTCTTTCACCAACCAAAGGTGGACTAATAAAAGATGTAGGCCAACACAGCTACAACAATACTGCAAACACATAGAGTAAGTCATATGCAATTAAAATAAAGACATCTGGATTTGTATTAATAGCTTGTAATGTAGGACACTTTCTTTAATAATTTTTCCTTGTACTGTTTAAAAGAACCAGGATTCATATATACATATATATATATACACGCTTCTTTATCAAGCTCCCACAGACAGCTGTGGTACCCTGTTGAGATTTCCTTCAGTCTTCCATTTCTTTGGTTTTTCCTTCTTTAGCCATTTGTGTCTAGTAGCATCTTTACAGGTTAGCAGACTGCAGAAATATTACTGCATCCAAACTTCTTTTTGGAAAGGAAAGGTTCAGTAGTGCAGCATGATCTCACATTGGGTCACCCCTCACTTCATCACCCATTGATAGGGTGGTGACTTGGGTAGATTACTAAGCAGCTGCTGTGAAGTATATAGTACAGGGGACTTTCTGTTTTATATTTTATCTCACGTGAGGAAAAAATGACTCTCAGAGGAATGTTATTGCCATAAGATGTGTCAGCTCACACAGTGCCAGATAAACAGCTTACTCTGTGGAAACAGCCTTAAGGCAAACATAGTTCATAAATACAAGCCTTGTACTTTGGACAAACAAATCCAGCTCTGGAACCAGGAAAAAGAGATAATTTTGCTACAATTTATTTTTGCCTTCCACTTCTGAAGCAGAAAAACAGAATGAAGACATTCATGGCATTTCAATTGGGTTTTTATTGTGATTGTTGTCTCTCTCCTACAATTACACCACAGAAATGTAAAGGACAGTTTCCTTAGTGGAAGTCTTTTTTGAATAAAATAGGAATTTTGAATAAATTAGGGTATCTGATGACTGGTGATAGGGCAGCTTGCTACTGGGGTGTGTGTGTATGTGTGTGGAATTCCTCAATCCCATATTGGCAGAGTTTGGGAATGCAGTGAAAGCAGCCCATCTTCAGCCTTAAGGAGAAAGAAGGACTTTGCAGCAAAGCCTGTTGCTAAATTAGGGGCAATGCTAATGAGTCTGAAGGGAGAGATGTAAAATTGGTTTTGTTCAATATCTTCATAAATGATCTGGAGGATGGTGTGGATTGCACTCTCAGCAAATTTGCGGATGATACTAAACTAGGAGGAGCGGTAGATACGCTGGAGGGCAGGGAAAGAATACAGAGGGACCTAGACAAATTGGAGGATTGGGCCAAAAGAAATCTGATGAGGTTCAATAAGGATAAGTGCAGCATCCTGCACTTAGGACGGAGGAACCCAATGCACCGCTACAGACTAGGGACCAAATGGCTAGGCAGCAGTTCTGCGGAAAAGGACCTAGGGGTGACAGTGGACGAGAAGCTGGATATGAGTCAACAGTGTGCCCTTGTTGCCAAGAAGGCCAATGGCATTTTGGGATGTATAAGTAGGGGCATAGCAAGCAGATCGAGGGACGTGATCGTCCCCCTCTATTCGGCATTGGTGAGGCCTCATCTGGAGTACTGTGTCCAGTTTTGGGCCCCACACTACAAGAAGGATGTGGATAAATTGGAGAGAGTCCAGCGAAGGGCAACAAAAATGATTAGGGGTCTGGAACACATGACTTATGAGGAGAACTGGGATTGTTTAGTCTGCAGAAGAGAAGAATGAGGGGGGATGTGATAGCTGCTTTCAACTACCTGAGAGGTGGTTCCAGAGAGGATGGTTCTAGACTATTCTCAGTGGTAGAAGAGGACAGGACAAGGAGTAATGGTCTCAAGTTGCAGTGGGGGAGGTTTAGGTTGGATATTAGGAAAAACGTTTTCACCAGGAGGGTGGTGAAACACTGGAATGCGTTACCTAGGGAGGTGGTAGAATCTCCTTCCTTAGAAGTTTTTAAGGTCAGGCTTGACAAAGCCCTGGCTGGGATGATTTAATTGGGGATTGGTCCTGCTTTGAGCAGGGGGTTGGACTAGATGACCTCCTGAGGTCCCTTCCAACCCTGATATTCTATGATTCTATGAAAATTCTCATTTGTAGGGCAGTCTACTTGATATATGGGACCTTAGAAGATTTGTGGAGAAACAGGCAAATCCTTAAGAATGGGGAGAAATGGGAAAAGCCCATGGCTTAAAAAAAAAAGTGGAAGTCACTCAGTAATGTATCTAAAACTAAATTCTTACATAGAAATGACCATGTAAGACAGCCTTCCACTTCCATTTAAAAACTGATACTGGGTATTTTAACTCACTAACAAAGTAACAAAAATTAGTAGCATTTATTAAAAGCCCTTGCAAAAAAATGCAGTAGTGGTGCAATTTTCAGGACCATTTACTATTTAGCCTCAGCTGCTATCAGTTTCCCCGCAGGGACATTCTGGTATTTCTCTTACTGGTGGTCAGGACTTGATGACTAAGGTGTCATGCTGTCACATTTATTCATTGGGGTTTGTTTATATAGGAACAGGGCATTTGATTTGGGTCCTGACCATAAGAATCAGGATTCCCATTCAGCAAGATATATTGTACATTAAAGCCAATTTGTGCTCTTTTGGAAGTTTCACTCCTGTCCGTTTCATTAACCACATGCAGGGTAATATCTTGTTTCTCTGTGTTTCTAAAACTCAATTAGCCCTTTATTACAAGAACTATTTGCAGAGATGCTGTAACTGCAGCCAGCATTCCAACTATGTGCACACAGGCTGGTCTCCTGGTGTCTCCTGCCCTCCTCCCAACTCTTTCCTCCTGCACTCTGATCTCCTCCATCCATGCAGGTTGCTACAGTATCAGTGGGAAATGTAGCTGGCTATCTGCAAGACTCAAGAACTGCATAAGTTACCTGCTTTGCTGCCTTGTTTTTTTTTAAGATCTGTGGCACTGTTAAACCTCAGGTAGGAGAAGGCTTCTAGGTCTGTCTACCCACTCAACCCAAATGTTTTCATTTTCAATTTCTATCTGTAATTCTCTGTTTACAAAATTGTTATTGTGTTGCACTTCCTCTCTGGCTTTCAAATTAAAAATGGTATTCTTATGTTGTTGGGTTTTTGGCAACACTAATAACTGGTTTTGCTGGCAAATGGATATTATAGTGAATTCTAAAGATTTTTTTTTAAACTGAGACTTCTAAAGCCTATTTAGAATAAATGTACCAGGTTTTGGAAACCTTATACAGGCCTATTCCTTGAACAGTGGTCTTTAGGATGTGCCATTAGAAATTTCAAATTGTCAGTGTTCCAGGGTCAAGTCCATCCTTCATTTTTGTGATGCAGAATGAAGGATAGATGGATTTGACTGGGCAGTACTGACAATATGAAATTGCTAGCAGTTATTTCTAAAGTGTAGGTTAGGATCTGTACGTCTTCCCACTGGGGCCATGATGTTACAACCAGATAAAATATGAGACATTCCTGGCCCATAAGACTTTTCTTTCCTCTTAGAAGGTCCCATCTCCTCACTGCAAACCTACGATGCAAGTTGGGATCTCATTTGCCAGGAAGCAGGGGCTAGTAGCTCTGAGGAGGATGATCTCCAGCAACTTTTGGGTTGTGCTTACAATTATACCACCTAGCCTGGAGAACCTTGGCAGGGATATGTATGTGTTTTTTCCACGCACTGCTGCTCTTTTCCCCTGAATGGATCCCCAAACTGCAGTAGGATCCTGGGGAATGGTGCTGTGGGAGCAGCTGAACTTGTTCCATGCAGGGAGAGGAGAGGGTAAAGGAGTAGGTGCACATATAGAAGTTCCCCTCCATGTGTGAATCTAGAGTGATGCTGGTGGCACAATGACCTGCTCCTCACATCTATTCCAAGGAAGGACAGCCTTGTTGTACAGGCACTGCACTAGGATGCAGGAGATCTACATTCTATTCCTAGCTCTACCACAAACTTCCCACGTGATCTTGGGTAAGTCAGAATCTCTGAGCGTCTATTGCTCATCTGTATCCCTGTTATTCAGGCCAGGATTGTTATAAGGGAAACGTATGTTAGTGGTTGGAAGGTGGTTAGATACTATAGAGATGAACACCATAGAAAAGCCTATCACTCATTGTCAGCTACTGCTACCTAACCCATCAGCTATCTTTAGTGTGACTAGTACAGCAAAAAGCAGATCATACATTTAAGGATTAATAACAGTATGTTATAGATCCGGTTGGGCTCCCCCTGCCAGCCATGCATCAGACTGATGTGAAAGGAGATCAAAGCCTATCGATCCCTGAGTGTTTTAAGCTTCCCTAGGACTCACCAGGTTGTAGCAGTTTCCTCCTTTGGCCTCTCTGGCTTATTTCCTGGGCGCCCATTTGGTTTGTTACCCTCTTATGGAAGTAGAGCCCCTCAATACACTTGCCTAGGCATCCAGATCCAGTCCTGATCCCTCCAAAATACCCCAGTAAACTTAAACACACCTGGCCCCAGAATCCCACCAAAGGTGTAAGCCTTGTGGGTCAAAGTTTAGCTCTCTCAAGAGGCATTTGGTAGGTGCAGCATATAACATAGAGGCACCTTACTTAGAGTTCTAACAGATTATTGCTCTTTAATCACAAGAATTACACAGATCTATATGAAAAATAAATAAATCCTACATGCATTTCCCCTTTCTCTAGCTCACCCTTTCCATGGGAGACCATCTGTGTTCAAGCAGGTAGAGTCCTCTCTCCTTGCCTTTTCTGGCTCCTGCAGAAGTTTCCCTCAACTTACACTGATGGAAGAAGGCTTAAGAGAGAGATCAAACAGAACAGCTTCTGCTTTTTATAATCTTCCAGCACCTCTATCAGATGACCTCCTGATCAGCCTCCTCAGGTGAACAGAGACCTCTACTTGGTGAGTTCATTGCCAGGCAACCTCTCCTTTGATTAACTATTTCTCCTAGGTCTAAGCAGCCCTATGACAGCAGGCAGCATTGCTAAATGGTAGAGTTTGCTGATCTGCATATTGAATGATGAGATACAGAACTCTGATAAGAAGCCTTTTATTTTTTCCCTCTTTTAATCCTGAAAAACAAACAGGAGTTAATGAACATTAAGCATAAGGTTAAATCTAAGGCTGCATTTATCCCTGATGAAACTCACAGTGGTGTATGTCATAACCATACAGCTAAGGGTAGCCTAGAATTCCTCCTTAACTGTAAGGGGTTGAGAAGCTCAAATAACCTGTTTGGCACCTGACCAAAAGGACCAACGGGAAAAGAAAATACTTTCAAATCTGGGGGGGGGGGGGCAGGAAGGCTTTGTGAGTGCGTTCTCTTGGGAAGCAGAGAAGCATCAGGTCAGAAAACTCCTTCTCCTATAAACCATCTTAAAATGAATCTCAATATTGCAAAAAAAGTAAGTAAGTAAGGCAAGGTGCATTAGATCATCTTTTGTTTTAGCTTGTGAATTTTCCCTTTGCTAGAGGGAAGTTTATTGCTGTATTTTGTAACTTTGAAACTAAGCCTAGAGGGAGTTCTGCAGTGTTTTTGAATCTTTTGTTACCCTGTAAAGTTATCTTCCATCCTGATTTTACAGAGGTGATTCTTTTACTTTTTTTCTTTATATTCTTCTTCTTTTAAGAACTTCAGTGTCCTAAGACCCAGGGGGGTTGATCTGTGCTCACTCTGTAACCAGTTGGTTGGGATTATTCTCAAGCCTCCCCAGGAAAAGGGGTGTAAGGACTTGGGGGGGGATATTTTGGGGGAATAGGAACTCTAAGTGGTCCTTTCCCTGATTCTTTGTCTAAATCACTTGGTGGTGGCAGCATACTGTCCAAGGACAAAGGATTTGTGCCTTGAGAAGTTTTTAACCTAAGCTGGTAGAAATAAGCTTAGGGGGCTTTCATGCAGGTCCCCACATCTGTACCCCAGAGTTCAGAGTGGGGAGGGAACCCTCACAGAGTACAAACTGAAGGCCGGCACTTTCTGTGTGAATAAATTAGGATTCATATAATAATGCTCTGTTGTCTTGACTTGTATGCATGATGTAAAATGCCACTATCTAAGGAAATGGACTAAATGGACCAGTGGAAGAGTGTTTCAGGCTATGAAATGGAAGTATTTCAGGTACTATACAGCCTGGCTTCAGATACAAATTTAAGTTTCTCAGTGGAAGAGTTTTTCAAATGTACTCTTGCCTCTAAAAATCTCTGCTATCGAAGTTTAGGGGGGGGTTTAGTTGTTGGTGCCTGCTGTAACAAAAGGGAAGATTAATTTAAATAAAATAATGCTTGTTCAGCATTCAAGATAAAGAGTCAAGTTTATTTTATCTTTTGGGCCACGCTCACATGAAGAGGCAAAGATTTTTATTCAGAAATTAGCACTATCTGTTTTCCAGTGTTGCCTCCGGTCATCATGGACTGGAAAGCCCCTTAAGAGAATAAGAATAATACATATTATTAGGATAATACCAATTAAACATTTATGCATGTAGTAAATTTTTTTTTAAAGCAAAACTATTAGATAAGATCCTGAGAGCCTCCCTTACTGAATTATAACAACGTAAAGAGAAATCAAATTTTGGACTTAACGTATAGATTCCCCTACAACACAGGAAGTTAAGATACCATAATGTTAGAACACAACAAGTTGCCAAAGGCAATTTAAATAAGACTTTAATAAATTAGTTTTAACATTTAAAATGCCTGATCAGATCTTTGTTTACAACAATCACGGTTCATTTTTAATTATTGTATGCACTGTTGTTAGGATATGCCATGCAGACAACATGCAGTGCAGACACAATAGGAGGGCATATACCTGGCGAGCCTACAGCAAAGGCTTTTATTTAAAGCTTTGACCATGGGGTGAAGAGGCAGCTTCTAAAATATTTATTGCTTCAGAAATAATCATGAAAACTTTACATAAAAAGTAAAGCTGAATATTAAATATGGCTGTCCAGTTAGCCAACTCCCTTTAAAACAAATCCATGAAGTACAGTAAGCTAATGGTTCGAAATTAAACCCACCCTTTATGATTTACCTAATATTTTGTTCCCAGGAGTTTTCCTCTGACTCTGCGGGACTAAAGCATTACTTAAGTTGTGCTGTTACCTGCTGTAAGAATGCTTGTTTTCAAACCACAAGTTTTGAATGAGCTCGTTCTTTAGCTTTATAGCTTGGGTATATAAAGCCCCTTTTGGTTTTTTTTTCCCCTGTTTCTTATGGTTTTTAGCCACTGGCTGCAGGCTATTTTACCTCTCTTGAAGTGACATTTTGACCTTTTTAGGCAAATAATTTTAAAACCATGTTCTAGGAGAGAGACAAACATCTGAATTGGGGGAAAAGGAAAGGAGAGAGAAAGCTGTATTGTAACTATATTTCAGCAAAGATTATGCTAGAAAATAATTCAACATCTTACCCCCAATGTTTTCCAGGCCTTTTACCACAGTCTCTTTGACCTGTTAATAAAAATAGGTCTTGTTAGTTTTCCCTCCAAAATCAGTGTCTATCTGAAAGGGGCCATGAAATTGCCATAGTACTGACCAAAGATTTTAAAGGCATCCTTTTACTCCACAGGGGAAGGTGCTCCCTTTTGGACCTTGCCCTTTGGTCACGATTAAAGTAGCTATATTGTTCAAGCAGATTATTTTAAACCTGTAGGCGAATAAATCCTTTAAATGAAAGATAGAACATTACTGCACCTCTGGGTGTACATGAATGTGAAGTTCAGGGAGGATGAGCAGATCAGTTGGGGGACCACATAACATGAGTAGGCCTCAGGAGAAAAGATCTGGACAGGGGGTACTTACCCACCATAAAGTAATAGAGTGATTTTTCAAGTCTGGATTAGGACCCTCATGTCAAAAAACTAGGATCTGGCTTTCTCTGAGAATGGTAGAATCTAGGCATCAGTTATGTGTGCTTCTAAAGGACCCAGTTCTATTGCTGTAAAACTAAATTCTCAGTAGCTATATTGCCCTTTCTAAAACAGTGCTGCTATGAAAAAAAGCCTTCTCTCCTGCTGGTAATAGCTCACCTTACCTGATCACTCTCGTTACAGTGTGTATGGTAACACCCATTGTTTCATGTTCTCTGTGTATATAAAATCTCCCCACTGTATTTTCCACTGCATGCATCCGATGAAGTGAGCTGTAGCTCACGAAAGCTTATGCTCAAATACATTTGTTAGTCTCTAAGGTGCCACAAGTACTCCTTTTCTTTTTGCACATACAGACTAACACGGCTGCTCCTCTGAAACCTTCAAGTGTGTTATCACTTCCCTCTCCAAAGTGAGGCACTGCAGTCAAAGTGATTTTGATATGGACAAAGAAATTAGTCTTCCTGAAAGAAGGCTCATGCCTATCAATAAAATATAAAGGTTCAGTTCCTACCTTCAGTTTCCCCTCTTTGATCCACTGACAGAGCTGTAGAATACTAGCTTCTTGTTTGTCCATATAGTTCAATACCAGAAACCTCTCCCTGTGAAAGAAAAGAATGGATGATGATTTAATAACTAGAGTGGCTGCTCAATATATTTCAAAAGCCTTTGAAATCTTTTCAGTTTTATGGGCAAATGTAACAGAAGATTTAGTAGCATCATCTATAGTTACATGTAGTTCAGTCAGCTGCTGGGCAAGCTTGCTCATACAATTCTGTACAATGAAAGCTTTAGATGAAACAATGTGGTCTCAGACAAATAATCCTGCCTGTATTTCAAGCAGTATTGAAAGGAGGACTAGAAGCCAAGGAGTGCTATTAGAGCAGGGGTGGGCAAACTGTGGGCCACGGGCTGTATTCGGCCCTTCAGATATTTTAATCTGGCCCCGAGCTCCCGCCGGGGAGCAAGGTCCAGGACTTGCCCCATTCCAGCACTCCAGCCAGGGAGCGGGGTGAGGGGCTTGCCCCACTCTGCGCGTGCTGTCGCTCTGTGCGGCTCCTGGAAGCAGCGGCATTTCCCCCCTCCAGCTCCTACATGTAGGAGCAGCCAGGGGATTCTGCATGCTGCCCCTGCCCTTAGCACGACCCCCGCAGCTCCCATTGGCTGGGAACCGAGGCCAATGGGAGCTGCAGGGATGGCATCTGCAGATGGTGGGAGTGCGCAGAGCCACCTGGCCGTGCCTCTGCGTAGGAGCTGGAGATGGGACATGCTGCTGCTTCCAGGAGCTGCTTGAGGTAAGCACCCCCCAGAGCCTGTACCCCTGACCCACTCCCATCCTTCAAACTCCTCAGTCCCAGCCCGGAGCACCCTCCTGCACTCCCACCCCCTTATACCCACCCCCACCCCAGAGCCAGCATCTCCAGCCAAAGCCCTCACCCCCACGCCCCTGCACCCCAACTCTCTGCCCCAGCCTGGAGCCTCCTCATGCACCCTGAACTCCTCATTTCTGGCCCCACTCCAGAGTCTGCACCCCCCAGCTGGAGCCCTCACCTCCTCCCGTACCCCAACCCCCAATTTCGTGAGCATTCATGGCCAACCATACAATTTCCATATCCAGACTTGACCCTCGGGCCAAAAAGTTTGCCCACCTCTGTACTAGAGAGATCAGCTTAATATGTGACACTAAAATGCAGGTAATTTTTTTTTACACTTTTTTTTCCCCCCTCATCCCAAGTGGAAACAAAAAAGCTAGATGATGAGGTCATATTAGCTTTCTGGCCCCCACAATTTTGCATCTCTTGTCATAGCTGCTGTGGTAATCAGAAGAAACAGCAGTGATACCAGTGCTGACTGGCTGTGACACACCGACAGGATTACCTGAAGGCCCAATTCTCTACTGCCTTTAACTCTGAAGTTTGTTAGGCCTTGTCTACACTGCCACTTTACATTGCTGCAACTTTCTCACTCAGGGGTGTGAAAAAACACCCCCCCCCAACCGCTGCAAGTTTCAGCGCTGTAAAGTGGCAGTGTAGACAGTGCACCAGCGCTAGGAGCCGTGCTCCCAGCACTGGTAGCTACTCCCCTTGTGGAGGTGGGTTTTTTTATAGCGCTGGGAGAACTTTCTCCCAGCGCTGCTGCTGCGACTACACAGCCACATTAAAGCACTGACTTCAGTGCAGTATACAACTGTAATTAATGCTTAAGGTGAGAGCAGTGGATCTCAAACCAATATATACACTGTATTTCTGAAGCTTGTTCAGGTGTAGAATGCTTCAAGGAATGTGGAGATTTCGTGGGATAAGATGGGAGGTGATCCGTTAAAGAATTGGAAGTGGTCAACAAAAGACTGAAAACGTTAGACCTGATGCATTCGTCATCTGTTTTGGATTGTCCTAGCAGGGACCATCCTATAGGATCAGGTAGGCATATCAAACACTATTAATTTCCTGTGATTATGGGGTGGGTATAGAGGGGACCTTGAGCACTAGTAGAGTTTGGTCTTTGCAGTCTTATTTTAGTGTAAGCCTAACTGAGAGCCCACATTAATTTACATTCAGGAATCTTTTTCCTCTATATATTGTGTCATATTTGATATCCTCTTCCCTAATAAAGAAAATTAGTATTAAAAAGAGTAACTTAAAAAGTGGAAGATGCAGTGATCACAATACCTTCCAAGAAGGATTTTACTTAATTTTCTCTCCTCACACACAACTACACTCAGATACAAGACACTTGCTACAAAACATCTGGTAACAGAACCTTCCCCATATCAAAAAGACTGACAGACAGCCAAAGAATAAAGAAAGTGACCACAGGTAAGGCATATATCAGGAATTAAAATGCTTTTAATTCTGCTATTAGTACTATTCTGCTGTTAGTACCACTTGAAGTCACAATTCTCAGTGTCCCTTCTGCCCATTTAGTGGCCTCCTCACCAAATGTTTATAATACAAACAGCTGTGAAACACAGAATCACCAAGTCCTTCCCTCTGTTTCAGTAATCCAGTGTTACCATAAAAATGCCTACAGTGGATCCAGAGTCCCTCTCCTGAGATCAAATATACTAATAATGTAAATTCAACACATGTGAATTTGTGTGTTCAGTGCACCATGAAGCTGGTTGGGAAGGAGAAATATACCTTGTGATATTCCTTGCTTTCTGTATTTCTTCTACTGCAGGAGGCAGTGGGGGAGGATAAGGTACATCTTTATTATACTGGGAAATCTGTCCACATAGGATGATATGGCTGTTCTGATTCATCTGTTTGAGACAACACAAAATGAGAAATACTACTTTCTTTGCCCTCAAAAAGACACAAGCCTATTAGAAGTTAATTAGACTATATATGGTAACCAACAAGTGGCAACAAGTATATTGCTCAAAGTCATTTTCCTTAGAAGAAGAGATTGGGAGGATAATTGTATACATGTGGTCATTCAGCTTGTAACGACATAGCAGATGGTTTAAAAACAGTGCAGTAGTGGGGAGGATAAGACCACTGTACATGTACAATTCAACAAGGTGTTAACTGGGTAACATATGAGGGATTGTTACTTTACTGAGTGAGGATGTTTACTGTAGAAGGAGAAACAGTGCAAATACTCAGCTGTGTAATGAAAAATAAAAACCATTCCATGTATCTGTTTTGCAGTCTTACACAATTAATAAATGTGAGTTTTCTATTCTATTCTTTTAATTTGTGAAATAGGAGTAAGACAGACAGTGTCAATGTAGTCTCTCACTCATGAAAATATGAGTCCCCTCAACCACTTATATATGTGAAGTGCAGTACATTACACTCCCTTGCCACATTCCAAGTTTTAAACTAAAAACGAAAAAGGCACTTTCCTGCTCTCTACTCCAGCAGTAGAATAGCCTGAACAAAAAATGGGAGATCTTTGACTCCTGTTGCTGGCCCACCAAGTCCCAGAGGGTACCTGCTCTCAAGGGCTGACAGGAGTCACAGATTCCTGGAAATGCATAATACCCATTGTTCCCTTACTGCATATCAGGAGTGATTTAACAACTGTAATTAACTCTCCCCAACTATTTCCTTGATTGACCCTGGCAGCATTCAGATTGCCCAAATACTCTGAAAGTATTCTTCTAGTAAATACTACTAGTAGTAAAGCTTGAGTAAGAATGATAATCCATTTCCCCCCTTCCCAGGAACTCCAAGTGATGTTTTCAGGAGGTGGGAAAACAATAACCAATTACTCAAACGGAGTAAACCTCATTCAGCTGATGATCTGGATTATCATGATAAGGGTTTTCCTGAGAGAAGAGTTTCATTGACTGTCTCACTAAGGTCTTGACAAGTGTCCCTATTTTCTCCCCTTCCCACCTCCAACTCTGGTGATACTACCAGAGAGGATTGGTTAGGACCCTCGCTAGAGCCCAGCAATGTTACTCCTTAACCAGCTAGAGATTATCAAAGTTGAAAAACAACAGTAATTGCTCTCTCAGACAGGCACCGTTGCTAAGGTACTCCCTTGTCCCTGCTGGTTAGGGGAGTAAGACACCAGAAGTAGAAATTAAACTCAGGACTCCTGCATCACAATGCAAAATGGCTACTGCGAGGCCATCAGGCCAGTCCAGCATGATAGGCTTATGTCTCTGATGTTTGGACAGTTTGACTCAATCACATTCAGTATGTCAGGTACATGTGGGAAGGGAAGGTTTTCCTATCTTTCAGCAATTAATGCAGGCTGGTTTATATTACACTCATTCCAAAAGATGCATGAAGAATTTGGGAGGCGGCAGGGGTATAAACAGGACAGCTGGTATAGGCACCTGATTTATAACTGCATCACTGATGTCTCCACCAACATTATCAAAGTAAACATCCACGCCAACTGGGCAGAGTTCATGCAGCTGCTCTGCCACATTCCCCTTTTTGTAATTGATAGCCGCATCAAACCCCATTTCTGAGACCAAAATGGAGCACTTCTCATCTGTACCACAGATTCCTACCACTCTCGAGCAGCCCTCTAGGCGGCCAATCTGCAAAAACACCATAAACAAAACAGTGAGGCCATCAATTTGCCCACATTTCAGTACCCTGTAATCACTAGAATTTTAAGCAGCAGAATTACAGACACCAGTACTTTAGGGGCTGAATACAATTTAAGACTGCCAAATATCAAGCACCATTTCCCCTCCAGTAATTGGGTCTCCAGTAAAAAGACTGGAAAATCAAGATGTAAATATACTCTGATTTTATGTATTTGTTCAAATGCTGTGGTGTAACAGTTCGTGTTTGAATTGGACCTGTTTTAAGTTTACTTGTTGGATGCTGTGTATATACCTTACTCTGGAAAGCTTGGGAGGATAAATAATATTACTACCTTTTTAGAGAACTGTATACCAATAAAATATTAAAAATGGATAGGAAAGGATAGGATAGGTCTATCAACGGCTGTTAACCAGGATGGTCAGGGACACAACTCCATGCTCTTGATGTCCCTAAGCCTCTGATTGCCATGCTCTCGGTGTCCCTAAGCCTCTGGACAACAGGGGACGACGGATAATTCAATAATTGCCCTGTTCTATTCATTCTCTCTGAAGCATCTGGCTTCGGCCACTGTCAAAAGACAGGATACCGGACTAGATGGACCATTGATCTGACCCAGTTTGGCCATTCTTATGTAATGTCATCCAAAGCAACACATGAAAGTATTTACTATGCTTTTCACTGGCGATATCATCCTAATGCAGGGGTGAACACATCCATACTCCAGCAGCCTTGCACACAACATTTGGTAAGAATGTACCTTATCATAATGTTCCAAAGTCCATAAGATGGACAATAAACAATATATTTGTATTAACTAAAACAGGTAGGCAATTAGAAGTTGGGGGCAGACTACTATGCAGTAAATCAGTTTGTTTACTTTCAAGTCAGTGACAAAATAATCATCACACTCAACTTTTCCCCTCCCAGTTTCAAGAATCTGAAGTTCTACACCTAAATACATTCAACATAAATACCACCCCCCCCCCATTGACTGTGAGTCAAATTTACAGATGAAATAAGCAAGTGGGTGTAATTCCAGTGAAATCAGTGAAGTTACAAGAATGCACATCTCACAAGACAGAACTTAGAAGTAATAGCTCATTCTCTTGCAAATCTTAAACCCGTTTACCTGACCAGCCAGAGAACCACAGGCACCAGCAGCCCCACTGACAACCATTGTCTGATTGGCACCTAAAGACACATGTCCCTTCTCTTTTATTCCTAGAAAGGACGTCAGCCCAGTAATGCCAGCTGCACCAAGGAAGTAGGAGAGGTGTCCATCAACAAGTTGTGGATCAAGCTACACAAGAAAAAAAAAATTTTAAGTGACATTTTGGATTATTATTATTTGTTGACTGCAGATTTTAGGATGACCACATTTTAAATAAACACAAGTACAAAATAACCCAGGCTGTTTAGTTCAGACAAAGTACAAACCAGTATTCAGAAGCCTCCTGTGCACTAGCTGTCAGACCTACTATAATACTTCAATAACAAGGTAACAAAAAAGGGGAACATAAATAGGATTTTTTTTCCAAAATGCTTTTAACAAAAAGTCACTCACAAGAAATGTAACGATTTTTAGCAATTAGATGGTAAGATGTAAAATTATGCCATGGTCAAATACCAGTTCGGAGACAGAAAATAGTTAACGATGTTGAACTACACCCATGATGGTCTGAAGGATGCTACAGCAGGGTTGCCATATCCTGGTGCTGAGTTAATGACACAAATAGTCCTAAAACAAATGTTTCCAGAAAGCCAAGTTCCACCTCAAGTTGCAGAAGTTTTCTATTGTGAAAATGCAATATATAAATACTGTATGTGCAGAGGGGTCAAGTTATAGCCATTACAGAACTGTGACTTTGAATAGCCTTACCTTTGTGGGTGTGCTTGAGATTTTACAAGGTTTCACTAATGTATGCTTTTTGCATTTAATACAAAATGTGTTAGAATCATAGAATATTAGGGTTGGAAGAGACCTCAGGAGGGCATCTAGTCCAATCCCCTGCTCAAAGCAGGACCAACACCAATTAAATTAAGAACATAGTAGTAAGATATATTGGTGATCAGGTGTCAAAAGTTCTACCTGGAGTTTGCATGATTAATGGACAACCTTAACAGCAGCATCAGAAAAGATGCTGATGAATTTAACATTGGATTGTTTAGTGGCAGGAAAAGGAATTCTAATTGCTTCTTACAAGGAAAAGAGAAATTAATGTAGACTTTGCCAAACATAATTTGATCTGCTTTGTAGTAACTGGTTGCTTTATTAGCACTGCTTTGTTCTTGACATATCTCTAAAATAAAAGAATCAATTGTCACATGCAAACAAAAGATTTTTTTTTAAATGGAGAAAAATAGTGTACACACTAACTTAATTTTCTATAGTTCAGTATGTTACCTTTTGGAGGAGTCTTCCATCTAGAATGACCTTTGTCTGCCAGGGCCAGTTGAAAGAAGTTACAATATCTCCTTTAGCAAAGTTAGTATGTTTGCTCTCCTCCACAACCCCGATGCCCCCACCATCAGCCACCTCAGACAACTGCCAGGGCAAGAGGTAATCAGAACCTGTGTCTTCATTCATGCGGCAGCGCTAAAAGACAAGGCTCTAATGAGGAGATTCTTGCATGATGATGTACATGAGTTTTCTTTACATGTTCAGTAACTTGGAGTGGAATGCATTTAACAACGAAGCACAAAGGGCTACTCCAAAAATCTTTCAATAAGAACTCCACTTTCACCTTCTTTTCTTAATTCTTTATTTCTCCTTTCATTCATTCACATAGATACAAAGGGAGGACATTTTATTTTCCACAATAGTGTCACCACAAACACACATGCTGAAGCACCATACCACACAGAAACTTCTAGCCAATGAGGACTTGAGATTCTCTTCAAACCCAATCAACAGTACTTAATCAGATGAAGAGAACTTTATACAGAAACATGGGGTACTCCTCCACTAGAAGGGGCCAAGAATACTGCTCTTGCATAATCATAGCTCCTGCCAGCCCAGGGAATAAGAGCCCAGGATCAATAATCAAAGCTGGCTCTTGTGTGTAGGGTTACCAATTTTGGTTGGGCATATTCCTGGAGGTTTTATCGCAAGACAGTCTTTAATTGAAGACTCCAGGAGAATCCTGGAGGGTTGGCAACCCTATTCTCATGTAACCATGCAAATCATTATTGGTAGGCCACCAACCCAGACCCCAGGATGGTTGGTTTAAGATATTATGGGTTTAATATGAAATGTCATGGTTATGTTTTGAATATGATTTCCTATTTCTTCCTTCTGTGAAAACATCTGGGCCACTTGAGTTAAGCTGCCCTATTGGACCCTAAATTTTTTTTTTTTCATTAGAAATTGAGCATTGAAAGTGGATGTTGAATCATAAATTGTTGCTGGAAAGGTAGCTGGGCTCTTGGGGGACAGGAATGCCATCTTTCACACCTCCCTCCCATCTCTCCTTCCTCCACATCATTCCTGATCAGCCTCTTCTGGGTGGGTGTTGGTGCTGCTGCTACTCCTTTAATGGCACAGATGTGGGATTGACCTTCAGGTTGCTGTCATTGGCCTCTTGCTGTCTCACAACCTAGGCCAAGAGTGCAGGCTGGAGTGAATCCTGAAACCCAGATAGTTGTGCTAGATTCTGTGGTGGGCTGGCAGTACTAACTCTGCTGGATTTTCTATTAGAATTTCTGCCAAATTAAGGGCAGACTATTCTGTAGAGCTGCTGCTGCTACTCGGTTTCAGAGCAAAACTGTAGTGCCTAAAGTCCATGGCTGTGGGCCTTCTATGATTAGGGGAATCTAAAAATGTCAGGGTTGTCTCATTTTTCCTTTATATTCTGAAAAAAAGAGTATGTCTAGTATCCTTTTCTTCATGAAGGTTGAACATTTTATTTTACAGGCCCATGCAAAAATTGCTAAGGGTGGCTCTGTCTAGTTCCACCCCCAAATCCAAAGCGCTCCCAGCTATATATTGTTCACATGGATGGGCTTTTGCAGGTATTGGTAGAAGGGTGAGGGAGCATTAGACAGCCTCACTGGCCTCTCCACATGCTGTGTTTGTTTTTTCTTTGCTCCCTCCTACACCATCCAGAGCAGAGGAGCACCTGGCCCCACATATGTAAGTAAAAACTGGATAACTAAATAGAATTTAAGTGTACTAATTTTGTGCTTGGAAATAAGGTCCAGATCTTCAAAGGTATTTAGGCACTGTTTTCCCATGGAGTTCAGCACCTAAATACCTCTGAGGGTCTGGGCCTCGGTGACTACTTTTTAGGAGTATCAGGGAATTTTGATTTTTGCCTCTGCCCCACCCCATGACTATATATAACCCCATTCTTATATATAAAAACCTATATAAGCCACAGGCACATTAATGCCAAATTCCCCCCTAATATAACTCCACAGAAGTGAATGGAGTTATATCAGGGATAAGTTTGGCTCATAGTTTGTGTAGTTCACACTAAACATCCTGGTTGGCATGGAGGTAAAATCATTTTTAGAAAATCTCCTGACATTGCCTCAATTCTTTCACTTACCATGTAAGGGTCCACAGAGAGGTAGAGGGTTCGAGTTTGTACCTGTCCATCTGTGATTTTCTCTGGTAGGGGGACTGCTTCTATTCGGAAGTTTTCTGCCACTGGCACACCATTTTTACCTAGAATTATTTTAAAGTGAAGCAAAAAAAACAACCTCCAAACAAATCAGTAATAAAACCTTTGCTCTAACTTTCTTTTTAAAAAATTGAGGCCTTTTATTTAAATGTTCTGCTTCCTGTTTTAGTAAATAATTTAACTTTTTAAGTGGACTAAAATTCACAAAATTCCAGTTTGACATAGTATTCTTACATAGTATGTCTTGATTATTTATTTCTCTGAAACAAAAGAAATAAAAGGAGTTTTACGTACCCCGGGAAATATTTCCAAGGGTCTTTTCAGCAAGGGAGAAACTGACTTACAGCTTCATCTTGCAGGGTGGTGAGAACCCTAACCCTGATCCATGCATGCACTTAACTTCACAGTTGGAAGACAGGACACTGGGATAGATGAACCATTGCTCTGACACA
This sequence comes from Lepidochelys olivacea, assembly GCF_965140295.1. Taxonomy (NCBI): domain Eukaryota; kingdom Metazoa; phylum Chordata; order Testudines; family Cheloniidae; genus Lepidochelys; species Lepidochelys olivacea. Next base: position 64,740,981 of record NC_140416.1, on the reverse strand, counting down.
AAACAGCACTTCTTATGTTCGAGTACCCATGCATTAGTGTTTGCAGGATCACGGCCATAGTTTTTTTGGACTGAACACGTAGCTTTGCATTTTCTCATATTAGCATTCAAAAAGGCTAACAAGAATACTTTTTAAAATGTAGCATATAACTTTGCACAGAAGGTACATTTAACAAATTGGGGCTAAAAAATTAACCTCCTTAATAAATGAATTATTCGTAGTCATTTTATTCTTAGATCAATTTTCCAAATTAGTCTAAGTTTCCATAGGAAGCAAAACAAAAAGAATATGTCTTAAGGTTTTTTTTGTTGCAAAGACAGTCTTGATAACCTAAATCAGTTTGCCTTGCAGAATGGTCTTCAGCCACCCACAAACTGCAGAAAAGGTAAATTCACCGTTTTCCCCAACCCCATTCACTCAAGTGGGATGTGAACATCAATGCATGCAGAGGACAATTTCAATGCTCTTAAGTAAGGACAGCTGGATTTGAGACGCTTTAAAAATGCTGGTCCCAGTTCTGCTCTCATACTAGCTTTACACCAATATAACTCACTTATGGCAACGGAATTTTTCCTGATTTGCACTGGTGTAAGTGAGAAAGGAATCAGATCCATGGTGCCTAATCTTGCTCTAAATTACACACATGCAATACTACTGAATTGCACCTGTGTAACGGGAGAATTATGCTGTTTTTATACTTTTCATTCTGAAATTAGGAAGTGTCAACCGTAATTGAGAAAAATTAAAAACCAAAAACCAATACCCAAACACACTTACTAATTTTATTCATTTAACATAGTTTATTAAAAGACACATGAAATTATAATTGATAGGTATACATATAATTTGGGACAGAAAATGTATTCATGCTAATATTTTTTACACATAATGATAAGTTCACTTTACTGCATCACAGTCTGGACAGTCAGGTTAGGAACTCAACACCACTCCTAAATTCTGAACAGTCCCAGAGCTATAAAGTTTTATCAGGGCAGGTAAGAAAAATGTGGCAGAGATCAAATCCAAACTTGGCTCATATAAATTGAGTTGTTCTTATTTTCCAAAGACAATGACATACTTGCGTAGCGACAAAATTCTGATTAGCCCCTCACACAGAGGTGGCATTGGACCAGTTTCTCTGGTCTGGTACAGCCTCTCTGTGCCATTTCCAGAAACCTGGTGGGTCTGGCCAGATGGACTCTATACCACTTTCTTTTGTGGCCTCCCTTGACACAGAAGTCTTGCCAGAGAAAAGACAGTGTGGCCAGAGTGCCAGTATGCTTTAGATATTCCTCACTGCCACAACAGCCCTTTGGGGCCATAAGCAACTATGCTTAACTTAGAAAAGTCCAGATGCTGTGGTAATTCCCAGGATTAGAGAGCTTCTCTCCAGGGTCTGTGCTAAGTGCCCCGCAGCCAGACCTAAGAACTGGGGCCATTTCTGGCGTTAACTGAACAAATTTAGGTCATTGATTGATCCTTCACTCACTTCAGAGAAACACTTATCTACAGGAGATACCACTGTCGTTTTTACCTGCAAAAACTATTTCCAAACTGAGAAATATCCAAAAATGTCAACATTTTTCCTGGTTCTGCAGCAGCAAACTAATAAACACTATTCCAAGAGTTGTTCTGACATCTACAGTGATGCAAGTGCATAAGCAAAGAAGTAAACAACAAAAGCCATGTAAATTTCAAGCTCTTTAGAAACATGGGAGGAAGCAGAGATTCAAAATTTGCCAAAAGAAAAGGACAAAAGTCAGCAGAGAAGCATATTATTTTCAATCATCTCAATTACAAATAGCAGAGTAAAATGAGAACAAATTTTAAAGCTAAAAAACAGTAAATGATAGCGTGCCTTTGGCTATTGCCACTGAGTCACTAATGTTACACCTAACTCTATAATACATATGGACTGTGTTTTTTCTTGCCTAAAAGTTTGAAGACTGCATATACAGGCTCAATAACTACACTTCTATCATAAACCTCTTTTTCTATTGCACATTACTTTCTGTCAATATCTCATGTTACTTTCCTCCATTTCCCTCCCCATTTAGGAGTATTACACAATTATACAAAATACACTGATCTTTTGTTAGAAATAAATACATACCAGGACGTGAGTTCAACACCACTCTTTGTATAATCATTACCACTTTGGCAGGAATTCCACGCTATATGTCAGTAACCCTGTAAAGCAAAAGCTGTTTGAAATGCATGTCAAATTTATACAATTTTCTTACTGAGAAACATTTTGGGGGTGAAGTATTCAGTAATTTGAAACTCAGAGAAAAACAATTTAAATTCCACATGTGGGTCCAATGGAGAGCAAAACATTCAAGTGGTCTCACAGACAGTGGCTGCGGTTGAAGTCACAACTGACTACAGACAGCTGCATATCTTTTGCTTCTTGAGGTGGGAGAAGCCTGCCATCCTTCACTTTTGCTCTGCAACTATTCTGTTAGCAAGGATAATGATGGGAAACTGATTAAGGAATACAGAGTGTGAAAGAAGCAGGAAAAGAGCTAAATGAGAAAAATTTACCCAGAATGATTAACTTATTTTTAAAATGACTGACTTCAGTAGGGTAATGATTTCACTCCCAGTTCCTTTAAACTTATAAATGAAGCCCATGCTTAACTGTCTCTGCTGACAGGTATACCAGATATGTTAGAAAAAACTCTCTCTTTCAGCATAGCTGGTTTTTCTTGACATGAACTGGCATTCCATAGAAAACTATTGTTAAATTGAATTCAAATTTCAGCAGCAAAGGGAGTAAAAAAAGATTAGCTGTGAAGGTCTGGCCCCATTTAAGTTAATGGAATTTTGTCATCTACTTTGATAGAGCCAAGATTTCACCCCGTAGCCCAATGACATCTTCTGGAAAGGCTTTAGGAGACAACTAAAGGTCTCAGTCCTGAAAACACACATGCAATTTTACATACATGTATCATCCCACTCAACTCAATGTCAGGTAGTTTGGACCCAAAAATTAGCGTTTGGAAATAAGTTTTATAAAATATATATTATCTGTAAAAACTGAAAAAGGTTTTGTTTATATTTAAATATTCCTCTGCAGTGATTGCAACACAAATCCAAACACCACTGTAACAGTATGTGAAATCAGGAAGTAAAACAGCCTCATCTGCTTTACTTTTTACCCTTCACTCATTCAGTTTGGACAATTAAACAGCAATAAAAGTGAAAAACAAATTAGATTTATTTAAAAAATCCAAAAACCACAAACCCTTTTTAATATCTCATATTAATTACAGATTTCAGAGTAGCAGCCGTGTTAGTCTGTATCCGCAAAAAGAAAAGGAGTACTTGTGGCACCTTAGCCCTGGTCTACACTAGGACTTTAGGTCGAATTTAGCAACGTTAAATCGATTTAAACCTGCACCCGTCCACACAGTGAAGCCCTTTATTTCGACTTAAAGGGCTCTTAAAATCGATTTCCTTACTCCACCCCTGACAAGTGGATTAGCGCTTAAATCGACGTTCCCGGCTCGAATTTGGGGTACTGTGGACACAATTCGATAGTATTGGCCTCCGGGAGCTATCCCAGAGTGCTCCATTCTGACCGCTCTAGACAGCACTCTCAACTCAGATGCACTGGCCAGGTAGACAGGAAAAGAACCGCAAACTTTTGAATCTCATTTCCTGTTTGGCCAGCGTGGCAAGCTGCAGGTGACCATGCAGAGCTCATCAGCACAGGTGACCATGATGGAGTCCCAGAATCGCAAAAGAGCTCCAGCATGGACCGAACGGGAGGTACGGGATCTGATCGCTGTTTGGGGAGAGGAATCCGTGCTATCAGAACTCCGTTCCAGTTTTCGAAATGCCAAAACCTTTGTGAAAATCTCCCAGGGCATGAAGGACAGAGGCCATAACAGGGACCCGAAGCAGTGCCGCGTGAAACTGAAGGAGCTGAGGCAAGCCTACCAGAAAACCAGAGAGGCGAACAGCCGCTCTGGGTCAGAGCCCCAAACATGCCGCTTCTATGATGAGCTGCATGCCATTTTAGGGGGTTCAGCCACCACTACCCCAGCCGTGTTGTTTGACTCCTTCAATGGAGATGGAGGCAATACGGAAGCAAGTTTTGGGGACGAAGAAGATGAGGAGGAGGAGGAGGTTGTAGATAGCTCACAGCAAGCAAGCGGAGAAACCGGTTTTCCCGACAGCCAGGAACTGTTTCTCACCCTAGACCTGGAGCCAGTACCCCCCGAACCCACCCAAGGCTGCCTCCTGGACCCAGCAGGCGGAGAAGGGACCTCTGGTGAGTGTACCTTTTAAAATGCTATACATGGTTTAAAAGCAAGCATGTGAAAGGATTACTTTGCCCTGGCATTTGCGGTTCTCCTAGATGTAGTCCTAAAGCCTTTGCAAAAGGTTTCTGGGGAGGGCAGCCTTATTTCGTCCTTCATGGTAGGACACTTTACCACTCCAGGCCAGTAACACGTACTCGGGAATCACTGTAGAACAAAGCATTGCAGTGTATGTTTGCTGGCATTCAACCAAAATCCGTTCTTTATCTCTCTGTGTTATCCTCAGGAGAGTGAGATATAATTCATGGTCACCTGGTTGAAATAGAGTGCTTTTCTTCAGGGACACTCAGAGGTGCCCGTTCCTGCTGGGCTGTTTGCCTGTGGCTGAACAGAAATGTTCCCCGCTGTTAGCCACAGGGAGGGGGGAAGGTTGAGGGGGTAGTCACGCGGTGGGAGGAGGCAAAATGTGACCTTGTAACGAAAGCACATGTGCTATGTATGTAATGTTAACAGCAAGGTTTACCCTGAAAGAGTGTAGCGACTGTTTTATAAAATGTGTCTTTTTAAATACCGCTGTCCCTTTTTTTTTCTCCACCAGCTGCATGTGTTTCAATGATCACAGGATCTTCTCCTTCCCAGAGGCTAGTGAAGCTTAGAAAGAAAAAAAAAACGCACTCGCGATGAAATGTTCTCCGAGCTCATGCTGTCCTCCCACACTGACAGAGCACAGACGAATGCATGGAGGCAAATAATGTCAGAGTGCAGGAAAGCACAAAATGACCGGGAGGAGAGGTGGAGGGCTGAAGAGAGTAAGTGGCGGGCTGAAGAGAGTAAGTGGCGGGCTGAAGACAGGGCTGAAGCTCAAATGTGGCGGCAGCGTGATGAGAGGAGGCAGGATTCAATGCTCAGGCTGCTGCAGGACCAAACCAGAATGCTCCAGTGTATGGTTGAGCTGCAGCAAAGGCAGCTGGAGCACAGACTGCCACTGCTGCCCCTCTGTAACCAACCGCCCTCCTCCCCAAGTTCCATAGCCTCCACACCCAGACGCCCAAGAACGCGGTGGGGGGGCCTCCGGCCAACCAGCCACTCCACCACAGAGGATTGCCCAAAAAAAAGAAGGCTGTCATTCAATAAATTTTAAAGTTGTAAACTTTTAAAGTGCTGTGTGGCATTTTCCTTCCCTCCTCCACCACCCCTCCTGGGATACCTTGGTAGTCATCCCCCTATTTGTGTGATGAATGAATAAAGAATGCATGAATGTGAAGCAGCAATGACTTTATTGCCTCTGCAAGCGGTGATTAAAGGGAGGAAGGGAGGGTGGTTAGCTTACAGGGAAGTAGAGTGAACCAAGGGGCGGGGGGTTTCACCAAGGAGAAACAAACAGAACTTTCACACCGTAGCCTGGCCAGTCATGAAACTGGTTTTCAAAGCTTCTCTGATGCGCACCGCGCCCTCCTGTGCTCTTCTAACCGCCCTGGTGTCTGGCTGCGCGTAACCAGCAGCTAGGCGATTTGCCTCAGCCTCCCACCCCGCCATAAACGTCTCCCCCTTACTCTCACAGATATTGTGGAGCACACAGCAAGCAGTAATAACAGTGGGAATATTGGTTTCGCTGAGGTCTAAGCGAGTCAGTAAACTGCGCCAGCGCGCCTTTAAACGTCCAAATGCACATTCTACCACCATTCTGCACTTACTCAGCCTGTAGTTGAACAGCTCCTGACTACTGTCCAGGCTGCCTGTGTACGGCTTCATGAGCCATGGCATTAAGGGGTAGGCTGGGTCCCCAAGGATACATATAGGCATTTCAACATCCCCAACAGTTATTTTCTGGTCTGGGAATAAAGTCCCTTCCTGCAGCTTTTGAAACAGACCAGAGTTCCTGAAGATGCGAGCGTCATGCACCTTTCCCGGCCATCCCACGTTGATGTTGGTGAAACGTCCCTTGTGATCCACCAGAGCTTGCAGCACTATCGAAAAGTACCCCTTGCGGTTTATGTACTCGGCGGCTTGGTGCTCCGGTGCCAAGATAGGGATATGGGTTCCGTCTATAGCCCCACCACAGTTAGGGAATCCCATTGCAGCAAAGCCATCCACTATGACCTGCACATTTCCCAGGGTCACTACCCTTGATATCAGCAGATCTTTGATTGCGTGAGCTACTTGCATAACAGCAGCCCCCACAGTAGATTTGCCCACTCCAAATTGATTCCCAACTGACCGGTAGCTGTCTGGCGTTGCAAGCTTCCACAGGGCTATCGCCACTCGCTTCTCAACTGTGAGGGCTGCTCTCATCCTGGTATTCATGCGCTTCAGGGCAGGGGAAAGCAAGTCACAAAGTTCCATGAAAGTGCCCTTACGCATGCGAAAGTTTCGCAGCCACTGGGAATCGTCCCAGACCTGCAACACTATGCGGTCCCACCAGTCTGTGCTTGTTTCCCGAGCCCAGAATCGGCGTTCCACAGCATGAACCTGCCCCATTAGCACCATGATGCATGCATTGGCAGGGCCCATGCTTTCAGAGAAATCTGTGTCCATGTCCTGATCACTCACGGGACCGCGCTGACGTCGCCTCCTCGCCCGGTATCGCGTTGCCATGTTCTGGTGCTGCATATACTGCTGGATAATGCGTGTGGTGGTTGATGTGCTCCTAATTGCCAAAATGAGCTCAGCGGTCTCCATGCTTGCCTTGGTATGGCGTCCGCACAGAAAAAAGGCGCGGAACGATTGTCTGCCGTTGCTCTGACGGAGGGAGGGGCGACTGACGACACGGCTTACAGGGTTGGCTTCAGGGAGCTAAAATCAACAAAGGGTGTGCCTGTACATCAAGGAGTATTTCAGGCAGGACTGCACGGAGGGTTCCAATAAGAAATGGTGCACCAAAGTTATCGTTGTTATTGGAACAAGGAGGTTAGCCTGGCCTCTGATTGATACATGGCTAGATTTACCTCGCTGCGCCTTCTCTGTGAGTGACTGCAGTGTGATCTAGACAGGGGAGGAGGAAAATGAGTACAAAACAAATCTGGTCTATTTCTTGTTCTGACCCACTCCATCTATCTTTTACATCTTTGGCTGGCAGCAGACGGTGCAGAAGGACTGCATGCCATCCACATCTCATGGCTGCTTGGCAGAAGATGGTACAGTACGACTGCTAGCCATCTTCATCTCTTGCCTGCCTGGCATAAGATGGTACAATACGACTGCTAGCAATCCTCATCTCTTGCCTGCCTGGCAGAAGATGGTACAGTACGACTGCTAGCAGTCCGTATCGCCTGCCCGCTCACCATAAGACGGTTCAATAGGACTGCAGGACTAAAGAGAATGACCTGGTCAAGTCACTCCAAATTTAGTCCCTGCGCCCATGTCTGCCCAGGCGCTCCCAGCCGACGTGGCCAGGACCACCTCGGACACGACGAGGACGACTACCAGTCGTATTGCACCGTCTGCTGCCAGAAGGCAATGGGTTGCTGCTACTGTGCAGCAAAGCCGTACCGCGTCTGCCAGCAGCCAGGAGACATAGGGTGACGGTTACCTGAGCTGGCTCCATGCTTGCCGTGGTATGGTGTCTGCACAGGTAACTCATGAAAAAAGGCACGAAACGATTGTCTGCCCTTGCTTTCACGGAGGGAGGGAGGGAACGGGGGCCTGACGACACGTACCCAGAACCACCCGCGACAATGTTTTAGCCCCATCAGAGTGCTCCATTGTGAGTGCTCTGGACAGCACTCTCAGATGCCCGATTGTTTGCCATTGCTCTGACGCTGGGAGGGGCGCTTACAGGGTTGGCTTCAGGGAGCTAAAATCAACAAAGGGGGTGGCTTTACATCAAGGAGTATTTCAGGCAGGACTTCACGGAGGGTTCCAATAAGAAATGGTGCACCTAAGTTATCGTTGTTATTGGAACAAGGAGGTTAGCCTGGCCTCTGATTGATACATGGCTAGATTTACCTCGCTGCACCTTCTCTGTAAGTGACTGCAGTGTGATCTAGAAGAATGAGTCCCCTAGACAGGGGAGGGGGGGAAGCAAATCTGGTCTATTTCTTGTTTTGATCCACTCCATCTATCTTTTACATCTTTGGCTGGCAGCAGACGGTGCAGAAGGACTGCATGCCATCCACATCTCATGGCTGCTCGGCAGAAGATGGTACAGTACGACTGCTAGCAGTCCGTATCGCCTGCCCGCTCACCATAAGACGGTTCAATAGGACTGACTGCAGGACTAAAGAGAATGACCTGGTCAAGTCACTCCAAATTTAGTCCCTGCGCCCATGTCTGCCCAGGCGCTCCTGATCGACCTCACAGAGGCGACCAGGAGCACCTCAGACATGACGATGACGGCTACCAGTCGTACTGTACCGTCTGCTGCCACAAGGCAAGGGGTTGCTGCTACTGTGTAGCAATGCCATACCGCGTCTGCCAGCATCCAGGAGACATAGGGTGACGGTTACCTGAGCGGGCTCCATGCTTGCCGTGGTATGGCGTCTGCACAGGTAACTCAGGAAAAAAGGCGCGAAATGATTGTCTGCCCTTGCTTTCACGGGGGGAGGGAGGGTGGGAACGGGGGCCTGACGATATGTACCCAGAACCACCCGCGACAATGTTTTAGCCCCATCAGGCATTGGGATATCAACCCAGAATTCCAATGGGCAGCGGAGACTGCGGGAATTGTGGGATAGCTACCCACAGTGCAACGCTCCGGAAGTCGACGCTTGCCTCGGTACTGTGGAAGCGCTCCGCCGAGTTAATGCACTTAATGCACTTAGAGCATTTTCTGTGGGGACACACACACTCGAATATATAAAACCGATTTCAAAAAAACCGACTTCTATAAATTCGACCTAATTTCGTAGTGTAGACATACCCTTAGAGACTAACAAATTTATTTGAGCATAAGCTTTCGTGAGCTACAGCTCGCTTCATCAGATGCATGCACTGGAAAATACAGTGGGGAGATTTTATATACACAGAGAACATGAAACAATGGGTGTTACCATACACACTATAACGAGAGTGATCAGGTAAGGTAAGCTATTACCAGCAGGAGAAAAAAAACAACACAATCTTTTGTAGTGATAATCAAGGTGGGCCATTTCCAGCAGTTGACAAGAATGTGTGAGAAATGGGGGGGAGGGGGGAAATAAAAATGGGGAAGTAGTTTTACTTTGTGTAATGACACATCCACTCCCAGTCTTTATTCAAGCCTAAGTTAATGGTGTCCAGTTTGCAAATTAATTCCAATTCAGCAGTCTCTCCTTGGAGTCTGTTTTTGAAGTTTTTTTGTTGAAGAATTGCCACTTTTAGGTCTATAATCGAGTGACCAGAGAGATTGACTGGTTTTTGAATGTTATAGTTCTTGACATCTGATTTGTGTCCATTTATTCTTTTACATAGAGACTGTCCAGTTTGGCCAATGTACATAACTCCTTTTCATATTAATTAATGTCCCTATTAAAAAAAATGAAAAACACTGAGGTACCTAATCTAATTTCAGTATGGATTTATATCCATGTTAAGGGAGGGTAAACAGACACCCCAACATACAAACATATAGCTAAATATAGAGAAATAAGATTAGACAGCTCATTACATTGAACAACCTAAGGTGAAGGGATGTATGTAGGTCTCACACAGTCAAGTAAAAGTGACAGTGACATCAATAAATAAATAAATTACATTGCACTAAAGACTGCCATTTAAGATATGTTTTTCAATATGAGGTAAGAGACAGCAATATAAGGCAACTCAAGTATTGCTCTCCATGAAGAGGAGAGAAGAAATATCAGGTCTTTGCTTCAGCAGCACATTTTCTTCTGAGAAGGGTCAAGGGCAGGGGTGAAAGTAAGGGGGTACAGGTCGGTACGGCGTACCGGTAAAAGGCAGCCGCCAGTACGAGCCCCTACCACTGACTTTAAAGTCACTGCCCCTTTTGCGCCCCCTCGCCCCCCATCGGCAGCCCTGCCGGGTCCCTACCAGCAGGGCCGCCAATGGGGAGGCACAAAAGGGGCAGTGATGACCCAGCAGGGCTGCCAGTGGGGGTTGCAGAAGGGGCAGTGATGGCAGCACTTATCACTGTTCTTTTTGCCCCCGGCTGCTGATGGTGGGGGAGGAGGAAAGTAGCAGCTGCCCTGGGGCCACAATTTTAAAGGGCCTGGAGCTCCAGCCGCCGCTGCTGCTACTGTGAATCACGGCTGGAACCCCCGGTGGTACGGGCCAGGGAGCACAGATGGGAAACACTGACCCCCAAGCCCTGCCCCTTCCACCCAAGGCCCTGCCCCTTCTGGGCGGGCCAGAGCGGCCCCATACCAGTAAGAGCTGGATTTTATTTTCACCCCTGGTCAAGGGTGAGGAAGAATTTTACACCACTAGAACTGTTTTCCTGGGAGGTTTCCCCTTGCATTTCAATGGGGGAATGAAATAGAGGACTGGACATTTGTGTCCAGCACTGACTGAGTCTTTGCTACTGAAAATGCCATGGTGATCGATGTGATATAAACCTAATTAATAAAGAGAAAATTACAATCTCATGGGCTTCCAGGATTAAGAATAAAATAAAAATGTTCCTCTTACTAACATCTAGATTACATACTTCTTGCTCAGCTATGCTCCATAAACATTAACCTCCATTAACATCAAGGACATTAAAAAATAAAACATGATAGCTGATATCTGTCACAATGTTTATTTTGTTGATGAGAACAACTAATCAGATTTAGTGATCATTTTTTCTTTCTGGACTCATCTGTTTAGTTTGGAGTGCTTGTTCAAGACTTTATTCTTGAATGTTAGAAAATACAAAAAGTAAAATAAGCGTGTGTGTGTGTTTTATATATAAATAAATGGGGGGGATTGAGCATAACAAGAATATGCACATCTCCTCTCCTAAATGGGGTAGGAATGAACATATGCAGGTCCCTCTCCCTTTCTCAAAAAGGAAAAAAACCAAATGCATGGCCTCCCATCTATATTTGATATATGCATGGGGTGTAATATTTGTGTTTATTTGCCATTATATTTTCAAATGCTGTTTATGAGAATAAAATTACATGAGATCTGGTTTTCTTCTGATATTTCAGTTCCCAAGTGGTGCAAAACTATGAAACGTGGAATTCTTAAACACCAGCTTAGTGAGCTTGCTGTTATGGGCCCTCCGTAGAGTCTCTCCTCTTCAAGTCTGATCCATCCACTAAAGCCAGTCACCACTGATCCATCCACTAAAGCCAGTTGGCTGCTCTGAAGGTGAAGAAGGAGGTGGCTGATTTGCCACCACAAATGTTACAGATTATTTTAAATGCTTGTATATTGATTTATCAGCCGCTGGTATTATACCCAACTCATATCTATGAATAATTACACTATATATGGTAGCCCACACAGCTCTCCACAACAAAACCAAGTTACCACAGTATGGTTAACAACACATAAAAACTTTGTAACTTTTGTTATGGCTGCAAGTTTACCAAATAATGTTACAGTTAAAATCTAAACATTTAAAAGTACAGAGATTAACATTTAAGAGAAGGTTCATAAATATTCAAATATCCATAGAGTTTCTTAACTAAACATACAGATGTAAACTATGAAGAACAGTAGCCCAGTGGCAAGGGTACTAGCCTAGAACTTGGGAGAGCTCAGTTCAACTCCTACTCTGCCACAGACATGCCTTGATGTGGCCCTCTGCACCATTTAATCCCTAGATAGAATTGGAAAAGGGGTGTCTGCAGACAGAGTAAATGCACAGTTCCCAGGCACCGCAGAATAGTTCACCATCTTACTACTGCATAAACCTTTATGAAGGACTGCAATGGGGATGAACTAAGGAGGAGTCAAGGGATCCACATTTATGCTGATCCAGTGGCCCAAACATCCCATGCAACTGGTATGAAGAACTGTCACTTTCATAGCCCATAGGCTGAAATAGTAGCCATGGGAGTCTCTGCAGCAGCCCCACTCAACAGCTCTGGGTTTTGGGTATAAGGAATGGATTTCACCTCCAAAAATCTCTCCACACTCCACCCACTTAAAGCCTAAATTCCCAGGTTTTATGTAGGTGTAATGGATTTCACCCACAGACATCATGTAGTTATTTTAATATGGGCCTGAGAGAGAAATTACGTTTGTGTGTGCATATTTTTGACAATCTTTGTAATTCTGAAGTCAATACGCAATTGTATTATGAGAATGGAAAGAGTATTAACAGGGGCCAATTAGTAATTCTTAAATATATATGTATTTCTACCCTCCCCAACACCTGCTCTGTATTGTGGCACGCAGTAAGTGCAGACCTCAAAATACTCAGCTCCATCTGGAAATTCCAGTGTGTTAATGAGTGTTGAAGTTATTTAAACATATTCTTACCACCTTAGCACCAACGCATTTTTTAAAATCACTGATTAACAAACAAAAATATTAAAACACAAGAAAACAGCACATTTGCAGGAGTGCACAGGAAGATGAGAGAGAGAGGGGGGGGCATCTAAGGAGCAAAATTTTAGATTACTTATTTGAAGGTCTGAAGTTCTTGGGGGACAGGAATACCGTTAATATCCGAGTTCAGCTTACTGATCTGTGGTTGATAAACTTGTACAGCAATGCCATTTGGAGACCTTCTCTGATATAGTGAGTGGGTGGTGAGAGAGTAAGGGGGAAGATGGTGATTGAATTGTCACTGTATGGCAGCTGTCACAGTAAAAGATAATTATGGAGATAGACATTTATTTCTCAGTACAACTGCACTTATTCCAGGCTGCAAGCCAATAAACCATTACACAAGTTAAAAATGCTGGACACATTAATATCACAATGTAACATGAAGCACCAATATCTTCCAACATTAAAAAGCAATAGAGACTTCATAAGAAAAAAATACGGTCACACCTTTTAGCACCATTGGATTATGGGAGTCTTTTGCAGGGACTGAAAGGAAAAATATTTTGCTTTAAAAAGTGAAAAAAAAGAGTATTTACATTACTGCCTTGAATACATGTGTCATGTCAATATGAATGCCATTTCTAAGGAAAATTGTATTGGTTCAGTTCTTTGGGATAAGATGCTGCACACTTTAACAGATTAGACTTTTCAAATAATAATGGATTGAGTGTATTAATTGAGAATGTTCTTTTATCACATTCAGGGTATAAATTACAGCAAGGTTAAAAAGCCATGACTGAATGCCAGCAGCATTTGAGTCATGCTACAGCAGCATTAGAGAGTGTAACAGCAATATCCCCAGAGGAATCTCAACTATGTTCTCTGTCCTACTTTTACTTTTCCACATCTCTTCCCATTTTTGCAAACAGGCATACAACAACCCTTTTAAAAATGTTACCCGGATTTTAAAGGACTAAAATACATTAGTGAAGATGACCATGTTGTGGGCTTTATTTTGGAAAAAAAAGTCAATGCTTTTTTGTTTTCATTTGTGTATTGGTAACACCATTTATTATTGAGGTTTCCTAACACTTCCCATTATAAGATGGTTCTTTCAGTTGCTTATAATTTTGCCAAAATTTAACCACTAGGGTTGAAATGTTATATGCCAGGTGTCTGTCTCAAGCGGAATTTTTCTGGAAAGTTTCAGCCAAAAAGGTTCAGCTGTTTCTAAGAAAAAGACCGGGGAAGCATGTTTCCCATGTTAAAAAGTTCTGGCAACTCTTTCTTTGTGACTCTGCTAGTGCCTCCTGCTTTGGAGCAGGGGCTTGACATTTGGCAGAGGATGGGTCTTTGTATCATGTATATGCCTTTTGCTGTTCTTGGGAAAATCTACCCAAATTTGGCCAAGTTACCATTTTTCGGAAAAAAAAAAAAACAGCAATGCACATGCTTATTAGAGATGTGCTAGACTTTTACAGCTAAAGTCTCCAAAGATTCTGTCTGCTCTAGGCATGCTTCCTACTGGAGCTGAGCAGAGCATTCCCTGCAATTGCCACTCTGGGCTGCTGCAGGCAGTGCCAGGGCCAGAGTTGGGCACCAGAACTGAGAGTAGGAGCCTGTCTCTTCTGTGCTCTTAAAGCTTCTCCCTGCTGGGCTTAGGCAGCAAGGAGAAGGAGGGTGCCTGATCTGAATGCAGATGGGACAAGAGCCAGACCAAGTTGGGAGGAATAGATTGGGACAAAGAGCCTCAGGGAGATGCACAAGGAACTGCGATTTGGATGGTGTGTTTTGAGGGGGAGACAAGGACTGGCTAGATGAGGAGAATAGAACTGGGATGAGGAGCCAGGGTGGAAAAAAGAATGGGACAGGGACAGGTTCGGGAGGACAGAGCAGAAGGGGTCAAGTTTTGGTGAAATGGGCAGAAGAGTCTGTGTGCACACTACAGCACACATCCCTCCAGAGCCTGGAATGGAATCCAGGATTCCCGAGTCTCATTCCTTTGCTGTCAGCAAATGTCTGTGCCAACCCACTAACAAAGTGTGTGTCTCATCTTCATCTAGTACTGGTGTACGTAGAGGATGACAACCTACTACTGCTATCAGTTATTCAGTTAGCTCAAGTGGCAAATGTCTGTGTGGTGGATCTACGGGTTCCAACCCTGCTGATAAGCCATGCAGGTGTCAATATGATGCTACATGATGGAATTCCTATTTGTTCAGTTTCCTTTTTAAAAACCTAGTAAATTGCCCACAAAACCATATTTAAAAGAATGTTATTAAGGTTGCAAAGGCAAGCACTCAAATGTTAGGAAATGCCAGAATGAAGGTTGCCTGAGACACAGAGATTAAAGTAAAAATTAATTCACTAATTTTGACCGTCAAACTTGAGACAACTAGGACCTGTTTTTTTCCTTCAGAATATTTAACATTATAAACCACTTTATATGTTCAAAGCACAGCTCCAAATCTTCAGTTGCAGCTCAGTGCTCAGCACTTCTTCAGATAAGACCCCAGGGTCTCAAAACACAATAAAAAATTGAGGACACACGATTAGCGACCACCAGTGAAAAGTCTGGTTTAAGTGACTTGCCAAGCAACACTGGAACTCTTTGGCAGAGGCAGGGATAGAATCTAATTCTCAAGGCCAACATTCAAGTGCCTTAACCATGAGACCATCTTTTCTCATCGTGGCATCCCTTGCCTCATTTGCGACACATTTTCCAACCCACTAGTCCACTAGAGACCTCCAATGCATCACCCAAGTAGGCTGAATGCCATTCAGCTAGTCCATCTCTGAACTGTGCCTGAAAACATCTATACTTGTCCATGGTTCATGCTCCATGTCCTTGCTCTTGTGTCCTGCCCCAACACCAAGCGGCAGCAGCTATTGCCACCTACAGAAGGCTGGGAGCCCCAGTGGCCCAGCTTGTATTCTACATTAGTCCCTCAGCCTTCCGGGGAATTCAGCTGGTAGCTCCTCTATGGAGCTGTGAGCACGGGCATGTGGTTGGCGTGCTTCACAGAGTCTCCTGACACTTGCCCCTTTTGCACCGAGAGAGACTCTGGCACACATCTATGTAGAGAGCGTCATGCTGCAGCCCCTCTTCCAGCTCCTCCAGAACCTGCTGAGGTTCTGACTGCATCTCTCCCTACACCTCCTTGTACATGCACACCCCACCCATGGCCCTACAGAGGCACGAGACCTCCATATCAACCTCCTCCTGGCACTGGCAGATGGCCATCAATCAGACCAGGAAGAGGATACTCAAGGAGGTGGGGGAAGGTACTCTGCAACTGTGGGGCTTATTTCCAACCCCTTGTTATGTCATGTCTCTGGGGAGAGTTCTTCTGTAGTGGTCTCTCTCCAGGGTTCTCTGCTCATTGTCCCTTGTTTTGGCCCTATGACCCTCACTCCCATCCCTGTTTTTTCATTCTTTGTCTCTTTTGCTGTCTGGACTCTGTGGTTCATCCCCCTCATTTGAGGGGGTGGGCCTTAAATTTTGGATGGGCCTATGCCCACCCATCCCAGTATCTGCAATACGTCCACATCTTCCAACTTCTGCAACAGCTGAGGCAGGGGATCCTACAGACAACAGTATTCTTCATTCCACAACCCTTATTCATCCCCAGAGCACAATCTGTCCTGGACACTAAATGAGGCAGGGGGAAAACAGTATGTAATCACACAGTTAAATACTGTAATTTGCCACAAGCAGGCTGAACTGAAGTTGTACAAGCAATTTTCATTCTGGCATTTCCTCATTTCTGAGTGCTTGACTTTGCAACCTTAGTGAAGTTCTTTTAACATAGCTTTTTTGTGTGTGTAACAAAATATATATATTGAGAAACACTCACTAAATAATCTCCAAAAATTATGTATTTATTTTACAAATGATAAGCAGAAAATTGTTTGGTGTTTTTTGACTGAAATTAAGGCCTTGTCTATACATTTTAAGCCACAGTCTAATCCTACAAATTCTATCTCACCTGAGTAGCCCTACTGAAGTCAATGGGACAACTTATGTGAATAAGAGTTTGTAGAACTGGGCCACATATTAGTATCTATTCAAAGAACCAGGCTTAAACATAGTTCTTGCTGGAGAGGTGCTAGCACAGGTCTGGAGCATCACCTCCTATGGAAAAATTCAAGAAGGGACACTGAGGAAGGAAATCTCCTTGCATAGGCCCTACAAGCAGGAGGGCGGGGCACTATGTTCCCTCTAAGCTGTGCGGTTGGGTGGCTGCCCAGGAGGGATTCAAGTGCTGCCCAGTTGATTAGCAGAGCGCACACATCCAGCAGTGTGTATTCAGGTGCCCCGGAATCCCACTGCTTTGCAGCCAAGTTGCTCCTGCAGCTGTACCTGAGACCCTCCTGCTGGCTGTGCAGAACAGGAAGAGGGAAAGGGGTGCTGATGTCAGGGTGTCCCCCCTCCCCCTGTACCCCATTTCCATAGAATAGGGGGGAGGGGACAGCCTGGCTCAGGACTCAGAACTTCTGCAGTCTGAACACCTGGTGCTTCCAGCCGGTGAGTGCCTTTCTTAAAGAGACAGCACACGGTCTCTGAGACCTCCCCAGCAGCCAGCTCACACAGTCTGTCTGTCTGTCTCTCACACACACATACACACTCTCTCCCCCCTGCCCATGTACCCCATCTCCGCAGAGCCAGGGAAGGGAGACAGGGCTCAGGACAGAGTGGGAGAGTTTTCAGTGAGTGCCTTAAAGAGACAGTGCATAGCATCTCTCAGAAACTTCTTCAGCGACCAGCACACATACAGTTTCTGTGTCACACTCACCTTCCAACATATACTTGTATTATTGTTGTTGTTATTTCTTGGTACTTCCTGCAATGCACATATATTCTCTGTAACTTTATTCTTTCAAAGTGTATTATTTTAGTGTTTTGAGTGGTTTATGCATTTCATAATTTTTATTTCTCTTACACTTAAATTTAATTCTTTGAGTAGTGAGTTCTAAAATGCCTAACCTGTCCTGTCTGGAGCAATTATCCCTATGGTAACTTTTTAAAAATATATATCTAGTTTTTTTGTTTCTAGAGGTGGCACATATCCGCATATACCTTGTTGCACATAACAAAATTTATTCCGCACATGGATGGAAAAAATTAGAGGGAACATTGGACCGGGGCAGTGCTGCAGAGGTGATGGAGTACTTTCTGCACAGGAGCCTGGAGATCCATGTGCAGAGGGTCCCCTCTTTGAGCACTTGGTTGGGGGAAGGAGGACACTGTGGGCTGGACTAAGGCCCAGATCCATAAAAGTATGTATGCAGCTAAGCCCCAGATTTAGGTGCCTAAAGTACATCTATACAGCCTGTAGCAGCAAGCCTCCAAGCCCAAGACAACAAATTTGATCTCGAGTTACCGTGCTAAATGGAGCTGTGTAGATGTTGTGGCTCGGGCTGGAGCTTGGGATTGAAAGCCTAGGGAAGGGGTGGGCTTTAGAGCAAGAGCTGAAGCCTGAGACACAAATTAAAAGTGCTATCTACACAGCTATTTTTAGCACCATAGCATGGGCACCACGATTCCAAGTCTGTCAACCCAGGCGCAGATGCTCACTGCCACAGACTGCTGCTGCCTGTGTACATTTACCCTCCATTTGGGGTTTAGGCACCTAAATCCCAATTTTGGCTCAAATTGCGATTCACAAAACTCCCACCAAACCAGGTAAGCGCTTAAACTCAGTTGGCACCTCAGTTTTCTAAGTAAAAGTACCCTAGGCACCTCAGCATGTGCACTGCTGCCTCTCTCTAGGAGTTCAGTTACCTATCTCCTACCTAAGCCCCAGGCTGATTCACAACCTTGAGGAAGATAGGCATTCAGCTGCCTAAATTGTTTGCAGGGCCTGATCTGGTAGGGATGCTGTAGCTTGATCTATGGATTATGTATTAAATTATATTGATTACTTAAGAATTCCCAGTTATCACTCCAAGGTTTGACAGTTCTTGTCCCAAGATCAAGCCCAGTATTATTAAAATTACTGTATAACTGGGAACTTCAATATGCACAGTTGCAACACACACACTTTAGGAACCCTTCTGTATTTGTAATAGTTTATTAATACATTTAGCAAAGTCACAAACACGGTAATCAAGCAAGGTAGATAGAGATAATACAGAATGTACATCTGAACATCCATATACTCACACCATCCCTTGCAGAATAACCTGAAATGTTAGCCATTATCTTCCTCATCATCACCAGTGGCCATCATCCTGGCACCTCCCAAGGTCTACATCTCTCTCTCCTCCTGTACACAGGCTGGGATACAACTTGTATGTTACACTGATGCCACTATGCCTAATGTATATTCAGTAGGGGTTTGTCCCCTCTTCCTTATTTGTATTTCCTCACCCTACTAATGTTGGGATGGCCTTCTCCTAAAAGTTAGTATATTAATGATCTCAACTTATTATCATATGTCATTTTATTGCCATGGCACTTTTGTGGTCAGACATCTGCAGATGTTCCTATCCTAAAATATCCAAAAGCTGGTGTTAGCTCATAGTCTCATGTTGTCATGTACAAACTTCCCCCTTAAACACTCTAGTCCCAGTTCCCAAAACTTAGGCGTGACCATTGGGCTATTTATCTGTGCTAAAGTTAATGGGCCTCAAAAGCCTTATGCTAAATGCTGAAGCCAATGTCTTACAAAATACAGACCTGTAGGCTCCTTGCGTTACTGCTCAATAAAATAAATGCTAATGCTAGCTCTCTGGGCTACAATGCTTTGAGGCTACCTACTGGTTCAAGTCCTATTCAAAATCCAGCCAGAGGAGGAGATGGTACCACCTACTTTACAACTTTTACCACAGTGGTTAGAGCACTTGCCTGGGACATGGGAAATCCAGGTTCAATTCCATCCTTTCCGGCAGAGAGGGGGGAGAAAATATTTACTGGGCAATGGGATATTCTCCTGTTGAAGCTGTTTGCACTAGGATGAATAATGAAAGAGAGTGACTGGAGTAAGATGACTGGACCCAGGGTTTCCCACCTCCTAGGTGGGTGCCCTTACGCTGGACTATAGAATCATTTTCACACATACTATTTCTGGCCCAGCAAGAGTTTGAGAATGACTCTGTAGGGAGACCCCTGTTCAATTCCCTTCTCCCCCTCTGGCAGAGAGGGCAGAATTGAACCTGGGGTCTCCATATCCCAGATGATTGTTCTAACCATGTGCTAAAAGTTAGAAGGTGGGCATCTCCTTTCTCCTCCCCCTCCCATTTTGTATGGAGCAAGACAGGCTCCTAAAGCCACCTGACTCTAGGTGGTGGGCTCCTGTTTATGGATCACTAGCAGAGCTAGGTGCCTATCTACAAGAGAGGGGTGGGGCTCACCCCCCCCCGCCCCATGGTTGGCATCTCCCATTGGCTGGCTCAGGCAGCTCTCGGCCTAGGATGCTGGTTTTGTGGACCACATTCTTAAGCACCTATGTCTCCCCATTCATTGTATTACTCCTGGGGGAATTCTGTGCCAATGTGCAATACAGATTTTAGCAGAAATTAATATTTTTTGCCCATAATTTCTTCCACGCCTCCCCCCCAAAATGGGCTGCAGTGCTGGGGCCACTAGCCCAGCTCACACATGGAAGACACTGCCGAGGGGAGGGGGTGGGAGCTAGAGGGTTCCAGGCAGCTGCAATTTCCCACATGCCCTGAGGGGAAAGAGATGGTGGCCTGCAGGAAACTCCACACAAGCCTGGGACTGAACATCAGGCTATTTCCCACTCTGGATCCCTGGGCTCTGAGAGGTAGGGGGACGAGTGTCTGGGCTGAGGGGGCCCTGCAGTTGGGCTCTAGAGGGCAGGGGGTGTGGGTATCTGGGCCAGGTATTTTTTTTTTTTGCCACCTTCCACCTTGCCCCCCCAGCTCTGCACATTGGTTCATTGAGGGGCAAATCCCAACGAGCCTTTGTAGACCCCAGGGGCCAGCCTGCCCACTGGCTTTGGCGGGCTTGGGCCACTGCAGCAGCTTGGCAGGGAGGAGCCGCCTTCCAGAGACACTGGAGAGCCAGAGCATCCAGCTTGCAGCAATGGTGAGCCCCAGCCATGGAGGAGCCGGCGCGGTGCAGCAGCTCTGCAAAGGCGGCAGCGCCACTAGTGGGGAGCAGCCACGCCCCCAGCCCAGGCTGCCTCCCGGCGCCCCCACAAATAGGGTTACCATATTTCAACAATCAAAAAAGAGGACCATCCACTCCTTCCCACTTCCCACCCCCTGACTGCCCCCCTCAGAACCTCCAACCTCCCCCTGCTCCTTGTCCCCAGACTGCCCCCTCCTGGGACCCCTACCCCTAACTGCCCCCCAGAACCTCACCCCCTACCTAAGCCTCCCTGTTCCTTGTCCCGACTGCCCCCTCCTGAGACCCCACACCCTAACTGCCCCCCTAGGACCCTACCCCCTACCTGTCCCCTGACTGCCCCAACCCTCATCTAGTGGTTGCACAGGCCCTGGGCGGGGGTTTGGGTGTATTGGTTGTGGGGGGCATGGCTGGGCTCTGGGGGAGAGGGGGTGTGGGTATCTGGGCCAGGGGACCCCAACAGCCAGGCTCTAGGGGTGAGGAGGTGCAGGTATCGGGGGGAAGCACAGCCAGGCTCTGGGGGGGTGGGGGGAGAAGGGGTTTGGGTGTACTGGTGGGGGGGGCATGGCTGGGCTTTAGGGGGGAGAGACTGTGGGTGTCTGGCCCCCAGCTGAGTTCCAGGGGTGAGAGGCAGAGAAACAGGAACTGGGTTGTTGTAGGGGTTTCTTGAACTCTCTACTCCTGGTGGAAGTGTTTTGTGCATCTGTAAGACATACTTGCTGACAGGTATTTTGAAATAAATTACCAAAATAATTGAAAGTGCCATCATTATGTAGTGTTATTTTGACAAATAAAGTGTGCAGAATTTTTATTTTTTGGCACCAAATTCCCCAAGGAGTAATTGTACGGGCACACAACTCAGCTCTGTGGGTCACAGTGTCATTCTTGTGGTTTGCTAGGTGGCCGGTTTGCTAGGCGGCCTGATGCTCAGTGTTGTAACATCTAAGTCCCTTTGAGGATCCCACCCTCAGTTTGGATTTATACCTGTGTAATACAGACCACATGGGTGAGAGAAAATGATCAGAACAGTCCCTTCTGACTTGAACAGCTTTGATGGTGGCCATGTTTGCGATCAGGCTGGCACCATCTCAGTTTATTCTTGACAAGACTGTAGCTGTTGGCCTCAGTCCTTCAGAGGCCTGGCGGCACAGGGCTGCGCACTGCGGCTCGCACCAGCATTTAGTCAACATAAAGAGAAGCAGTGAATCGGGCCCCTCTACACCCACGGCCCATGACAAACACACAACCCAGCGCTCAGAGGGCACCGAGCCACATCGGGGCCATCTTGGCCTCAGACTGTACTGCGGGTGGGACTCTGACCCCGCCCACGAGCCGGAGTGACGTCGTCACTTTACACCACAACCAGGGCGCTGCCACCTTGTCACGTGCAGCGCAGCCAGGCCCGCCCCTGCACTTTCAGCCCGTCGCCTCTCGACGGTGATTTCCGACTGAAACGCCGCCCCCACGCCAGGCTCCGAGCCCGCTTCACCTGAGCCGGGCTCTGCGGCGCGGCGTCCGGAGTCACGACCGCAGTCTGTGGAACGAAGAATGGTGCGCAGAGCGCCAGCCGCCGACCCCACCTCCTCTCTCCTCCCCGCCCAGGACACGTGCGCGGCTGCGCGCGCTGACCGTTACGGGAACGCGCGGCTGAGGTCGGTTAGGGACCGAAAAGCCCCCTCCGCCTCCTTCCCCAGCGCCCGCGCGCCGTGGTACTCCTCGCGCCCCGGCAGTTTGGGGGTGCCAGTACTCACGAGGTCCGAGTCTCCTGCGCACCCGCCTAGGCGCGCGATCAACAGCCGGCTTATTAAACCAAGGACTGTGTTTGCTCACGCCCCGCACGCATGCGCGTACTTCTTAAAAGAGCCGTGCGGGGCACGGCTGCTTAAAAGGGCGAGGCGGGTGTGCCCCAGTGGGGTTCGTGCGGACGGGTTAAGGCTGAAGTATGGGGAAAGCTCCACCGCCGCTATGGTGGCGAGCGGTCCCGCGTGGGTGTACGGGAGCACTTCGCTTCGCTTCGTCACCAGCGCGCGTGGAAACCCAGCCCCCTTTGGAAACCGGGCCAGCGAATTCTGCCGTAGGCTGGGCAGGGGCGGCGAGAGAGCTGGTTCCCGGTAGCTCTCTGTGTCCGGCGCGCCGGGGGCGCGAACCGGCTCCCAGCAGGGAGGATTTGTGTTCGCCCGACGCTCACGGAAAGTTTTTTGTAGAGAAAGACAGGGGGTGGTGAGTTTGTAACGAAAATGGCAGGGGAAGGCGTATAATTACTGTGCGCAGACATGACTGTGTGCACTGAGCAGGCAGTGAAACACGAGGGACGACCATGTGATTACACTTACCAGCTGTGCACCACGTTCACGGGTGTGCTGTGGGGCAGGAGAATGGCATGCCCATTGACGTGACCTCTGTCACCAGAAGAGCCTGGCCATTCTTGTGTGTTGGCTCACGGCTTGCAATGTGTTATTACTTTTACAAAATCAGTTCCAGAACTGCAAGCACTGGGTGTAACTGCATTAGGTGAGATTTATCATCCAATTACTACAAAAGGAGTGGATGCATCCATTTGAGGAATAGGTATATTAAAAATGGCCATATTATTGTGACATCAAGATCATGCACCAAATGTCAAACCTGATTGCAAAATGTAGGGAAAATTGCATATAATATATCCTACAACTCCTAATAATCTAGGATAAAATTACATCCTACTGCTCACAAATGAGGAAGTTTTATAAAAGTACCATTTTGAGAAGTGCAGTTATGCTATATGCCATCACTTTTCTGTGGTTGAAGTCACTTGTGGTGTGTTGGTATCCCTCATACTCGTCAGGTACATTGCCATGCTATGCACTGTACAAATCCAGATAAAGATTGTGATCCCATTGTGTGTTTGATTGACTGTTCTGGTTAAAAACTGCTGAAAAATTGTGTTTTTGATGCCAAGGGGGCTCAAGCAGCATTGATGCCATATAGGCATTATAACACTGTAATTCAGTGATATGTTTCAGTGGCTCGCTATCTAGGGGAAATGTGGTCTGACCAGGGGTGTGGCCAGTGAGTTCATGCAAAGCACAGACCCATTGGACTATACAACCACTTCAGAGTGAACATTGACCATGCCATTGGCTGTAAGAGCAGCTATAGCCTGACTTCATAGAGCTTGGGATTGATGATTTCTCACCCTCAACCCTCACATAGCTGCAGCCAAAGCTCTTTATTCCAGTTTTGCCTATGACATTAGGATTGAGGCCTAAGTGAACAGTTTATATTTGTGCCACCTTAATGTAGAATAATGTATGTGAACCAAGCATGCTAATTAGTTTAATACAGTGCAAGGAATTTTTTAGGGCTGGAGATGCTGGTATAGTATTAAACTGGTATGTCATGTAAGTAGGAGAGCTATATAAAGTAAATTAATTTTCTCATTGTGTAATAAGAGTATAGCTTCTTATTGCAGGCACAATTACGATTGTTATATCAGAAAACAATGTTACAACTCGTATAAGTAAACAGGAAAAGATTACGAGATCTCTATTAATGGAAAACACTCTATTAATTTGGAGGTGCTATATCTCAATGACTAGTGGTGATAGAAATTAAACTAGGCAAAGGTATATGGTACATGCAAATATTTAAATAATGATCCTGTCACTCAGTGATAAGGACAACTCTTTTGTGGATTTTTTTTTTAATGGAAACACACACAAAGGCATATGATATATACAGTGTAGCTTTCTTCATGTAACCAGGTCAACTATTATATAGTTCACATTATAAAATCTGCATTAGGGTTAACAGGATTTAATTAAATAGTATATTGATTTCAATCCATGAAAGAAATGATTTTTTTCATTTTTCTACCTCACATTTTCAAAGGAGGAAAACAAAATCTAATGCATGTTTAAGAACTAGCAAATTAGAAATCATTTGAGACAGCTTTAAAGAAATCTTTACAAGAGGCACTTTCAGAGTTATACTGTTGGCAGTTCCTAGTTCATCTGAGATCAACACATTAATCTGAGCTCCTTCCAAAGCATACATTCTTATCTTTAATAATAACTGTATTTGTCACTGCTTGGGGAAATACATGGACAATTACAATTTAGAGAAAATAATGTTAAGGGCAATTATATTGAAGCAAATAGAATAGATTACTCGTATTAACACATAGCATAATGCAAGTATAGCAGGTTTATTAAAATTATACTACATTTTCATAAGGAAAATATGGGCTGTTTTGGAAAATGGATTCCCGCCACAAAAATCACAGTAAATGACAAACATCAGCAAAATTCCCAGGATATTTAAGTAACTGAAAAGATTAGTCAGCACTCCACCAGCACCTTCATTCCACCAATGCTTAAGAGATCCCTTGCAACATATCTATCCTGCTCAGTTGCATTTCAGGAGAGTGGCTTACCATACCACTTGCATAATGGGTCTTGAACATTCTTGGTGGTGCAGTTTACCTAATGTGCTATGTTTCTGGCATATAGGTTTACAAATAGGTGTCATCATATCTCAGCTGCTCCAACCATCAAAAAAGTAAATTGGTGTAATTCTAATAATATAAAGATTGAGTGGGATGAAGCTGTGGTATCTCTCTTAACCTGTTCTGTAACAAATACCAAACAAATATTTGTGTAAATTTATGAATGAAATGGCAATTCACAAGAGAAAATCCATGTGGTTATAAATTAAGAAATCACGCATAAACTGTAACCCATCATGTCCAAAACAGGTGGTTGTGTGCTTTAATATATCTACTACATCCTGGCTCTTGGGATTATCCACTCATTGCCCCCAACTGTATTCTTTTGCATTCAGGGATTAAAGTGTAAATTATTTCCAATCTATTTGGGAGATTGAATTCAAAGCTATTATTATTCCCATATCCGCCCATTGTTCAGGGGCAACTGGCAACACAGTGGTGAGTACCAGGTATCCTCCACTCAGCAGTGTGGGATATGTGGTCTGTAGGCAGCAGGATGGATATAATCTTACAATCAATTTTATAGTCAGAGATAGAATAGAAAAGACTGGTGGCTTGTCTGCATGAACTATTAGTTTGCAACAGGCTGGGTGTGAATCTACCCCACACTAGCTTGCTGCAGACTGTGTGGACCTTGCTGATGCACATTAACAGTTTGTTAGTTTTCTTTGATCTAGTCCCATTTAAAAGAAAACTAGATTAAAGCAAATTATTAATGCACATCAGCAGGATCCACACAGTCTGCAGAAAGCTAGTGTGGGGCTGATTCACACCCCAACTTTCTTCAAACTATATGTTCATTGTAGGCAAGTCCTCAGTGTCATCTAGTTTATCCCCGTCCCACTTTGTAGGATTGATATAGTATGTACCAAGGTATTTTGTCCATAGTCAAAGAGAGCAATGCCATCAAGTTGTGACTGTAGGGCTTGGCAAATAATCTGACAGATGCAAAGTTTCCTCATCTTGGCAGCAGGCTGGGATAAAAGGCTCATGTGACCTAGTGTCTTTAGGACAAAAAGGTAAGATACGATATATTTTATGCAAAGTCACCTCTTGGTGTCGTGGGTAGTCTTTGGTATATTAAAAAATAAAAAGTCCATCTGGTTTAGATTGCTTAAACCTTTGTCACCATTATAGGCCTTGTTCTAATCAGTTTTAGTGGAGCAAATGCGAGTAGTGGTAGTGTAGGAATGAGAGTCAAAACTTGTAGGTTCTACCCATGACTTAACCACTAACTTGGTGTGTGTCTATGAGTCACTCATTCCATCTTTTTGTGCCTGCATTTTCCCCATCTGTAACATGGAAATAATCAAATGTATCTACCTCACGTGGGTGTTGTGAAGCTTAAGTGCTATGTAAGTACAAAGTATTACTGTAGATAACACATGATGCACGGATCATATTGCTGAAAAAATAGTGAAAAATTACCTTTTTAGATGTTGTTCAAAATAACTCAGATTTTTTGGCAAATATATGTCCTCCATACAGTTGCTCATATACCATTGATTACATGTTTATCACTTGGCTCTGCAATTCCTTAAATGGATATCATCTCCATCTATTTGTTATGTTCCCACACACACTTACAGTTGAGACACTGATTTATGGCTCCAATCCTACAAATATTTATGCGCTTACTTTACTTTAAGCACATGAGTAGTTCTGTTAAGTTCAGTAGGACTAATCGTGCTTAAATTGAAGCACATGCAACAGTGTTTATAAGATCACGGCTTATATATCTATATAAAAGTTTGTAGAATTTTAGCACCTGTCACTGCCTGAGTTTCTCCATTACTGAGTTTTTGCATTATATATGTGTCATACAGTAGTTTCTTTCAGTGATGTGCAGCAGCAGTCAAAAAAGCTAGCGAATGTTGAGAATCATTAGGAAAGCGATAGATAATAAGACAGAAAATATCATATTGCCTCTATATAAATCCATGGTTTTCCCACATCGTGAATACTGCATGCAGATCTGGTCGCCCCATCTCAATAAAGATGTATTGGAATTGGAAAAGGTACAGAAACAGGCAACAAAAATCATTAGGAATATAGAACAGCTTCCATATGAGGAGAAATTAATAAGACTGGGACTTTTCAGCTTGGAAAAGAGATGACCAAGGGGGGATATGATAGAGGTCTATAAAATCATGACTGGTGTGGTGAAATTAATAGGCAGCAGCTTTAAAATAAAAGGAAGTATTTTTTCACACAACGCACTCTCAACCTGTGGAACTCTTTGCCAGAGGATGTTGTGAAGGCCAAAACTATAACAGGGTTCACAAAAGAACAAGATAAGTTTATGGAGGATAGGTCCAACAATGGCTATTAGACAGGATGGGCAGGGATGCAAAACCATGCTCTGAAGTGTCCCTAGCTTTTGTTTGCTAGAAGCTGGGAATGCGCAGCGGACTAGATCACTTGATGATTATCTGTTCTGTTCATTCCCTCTGAAGGGTCTGGTATTGGCCACAGTTGGAAGACAGGATACTGGGCTAGATGGACCATTAGTCTGACTCGGTATGTCCATTCGTATGTAGTAAGGGCTATCATTTTAATGATTCTTCACAGTTCAATGGTTCATGTACCCTTTTGGTGTAGAGTAATATGGAACTGAAAGAATTGGTTTTCCCATTCGAAAACATTGGAAATCGAAGTTTCAAAGCTGGTTGAGTTCTGTAATTTGAAAAAGAATTGAATTAATTTTAACATTTTTTCACCCACTGTTAAATTAATTTTAAATGTTTATTTTTTATCCATCTGTCTGGATAGATTTGGAAAATGAAATTGTGAAGATAGTGGCTTCCTGTTTTACTGTTAATTAAGACAATTA
Source organism: Lepidochelys olivacea (assembly GCF_965140295.1). NCBI lineage: Eukaryota > Metazoa > Chordata > Testudines > Cheloniidae > Lepidochelys > Lepidochelys olivacea. The sequence goes on along the minus strand of NC_140416.1, from coordinate 64,712,935 downwards.
AAATATATTTTGAGTCTTGATCCTGCTTGCACTGACATGAGTGACAGTTTTGCCTTTAATTTCAATGGGAGCAGAATCAGGCCCTTTGTGATTTACTCTTCTTTGTAATCAGATGTAATGATTAATGTGTTTTTATTTATTCTGGTGTTTGTGACTTGCCAAAGACCATACAGCAAGCCAGCAATAGGTGGGCATGGAACCATATATTCCTGGTTCCCAGAACTGCGGTCTGTGTTTCAGAACCAAACAAATAAACAAAAACAGAAGAGGAGAGCTCAATTACTGTCATCATTGACAAGCAGAGCACTGTCACTGGAGCTTGAGGAGCCTCCCAGTGAGAAATCAGAGTTGACTCAAGGGACACACCAATTTCCCTTCCCACCTAAAGAATCCTCCATGTCCCTGGATGAGGCTGTCACTAACGCCCTAACACCAGCTGTCCGAATTTATGGTCTTACAGGAGCTGCTCTTGAGGATAACAGATACCTTGACGTTGAGACAACGGTGATCCAAGAGAACACATACAAGCTCTTTGACATTGTGACAGAATACACCCCTATATTCACACCCTACACACTATTGTAATTGTTGTACAAGGTATGCCTTGTAGGGTATCATTTGAAAACTCATAATTTGCTGGTCAGTACTGTCCTGATAAAATGTGTGGCTATGTGGACGAAGTTATAAGATTTCCCTGTATGATGTTATTAATACATTGCAAGCCCCACAGCCCTGCCTATGCAGAAGTCAGCAAACAGGTCTTTCCTAAACAAAGAAATTTGTGCTTGCCTTAATTTGCATTTAAGCAGTAAACAGAGTCATCAAGCAAGAATGGAAAACAAAAAAGCTCAAACAAGTGAAAGAAGCCAGCAGGGAATATCCTTCTACATTGACGCTTTGTCTCCTGGTTCTCAGCTGAAAATGATTTTCAAAAGAGGTACTGAAACTATGAAAAGGAAGGGCGAACGCCATCTCTCTCCCCCTGCCTGTCATGTTCTTTGCACCTGGGAAGACAAAAGAAAATAGCCATTGGATTCCTGATCTGAACAGTTTGGTCAGTAATTTTGCTGGAAGCATGTAGTGAGAAATTTTGCTTGAATCTAATATTGTTTGTTAGGCACTAATAAGTGTTCTATCTTTATATTTTGTAACCATTGCTAACTTTTATGCTGCATTACTTGTACTCACTTAAAATCTCTCTCTTTGTGTTTAATAAACTTGTTTTATTGTTTTATCTAATCCAGTGTGTTTGGGTAACTTCATTTATTATTATTATTATTATCATTTATTATTATTCATTTATCATGAGAATTTGGTGTATATTATTCACTTAAAGGTATAACAAACCTAATATTTTTGGACTGTCTAGGAGAAGGCTGGACAGTGCAGGACATACATTTCTGGGGAAAAGTCCAGGACTGGGTGTGTATTGGGGTCACCCTGCAATATAACCAAGAGCTGATGAAAGCCAGGGTCTCACTGGCAGGCTACAGTTACACAAACACATTTGGGAGTGGCCTGCATGCTGTTGGCCAGTTGTGAGAAATCCAGGTTGAAAACTGCAATTGTAAGGTACCCCAGTTTACAGAGCACAGGTGACACAGGCCTCCACTGGGCTGGATTATACCCCGGTATGTCACAGACATCCTCAGCTCCTTGGTGTCTACAAGAATTGCTGTTCCAATCAGTGAAGTCCTCCTGGTCTTCCTGAAGGGTTTGTGGCACACCCTGTCCTCGCTTTTTGCAACTTTGAAGCAAGTGGAAAAGCACTACCAAGTCCCATCTAAGGGTTTCAAACATTTTTGTGTGCGTTGTTAAGGGAAATTAATCTAGTTAGCAAATGTGACTCCATTTTGGGTTTCCTGTCGGCCATTAACTAGAAGGGAGCACATCACGTACCAAGGAAGGATCCTTCAAGGTGGACAGCTGGACAGTTTCAAGATAAGGGAAACAAAGGAGACAGGAACCAGCCGACATGCCTGAAATAGTTGCCACTTCAGCTTTTTTGTAGGGGGAAGGTGGCTGCAGGGGATTGGTGATAGATAAGGAGAAGGCCTGTTTATTGGTTTAGGCCCCCCGAGGCACACAGGCAGGATGTTTTGCCAACAGTATATAATTTTTGTGTAACCTGTAATTGGGGTCCCATTCTGTTTAACAGGCGGTACCACGCTCGAGCGTAATAAACCTACAAACTTTGACACTCTGCAGTCTGTTTTTATTTGGTTTCCTCAACCTAGAAACGAACTGTACATGTCCTAACTGGAATAATTCGTAACAGCATCCAGCACTGTTGTTGCTCATTGTCTGAGGTCCAAAAGAGAACCTGATCCGCCAGGAAGACCCCAAAGGGAATGTAAGGAAAAACTGAAAGACATGATGAAGAAAAGGTAGATAATTGCCAAAACAGTGCTACAACTGGCAATGGGCAAGTCTGATACATCTACTTGGTCCATGGCCATAGTGATCATAATGCACAAGGTTCTTTGCTACAGGAGCCTGAGATTCCTAGAGAAGTCCAGATGGGAACTGAGGATTTGCTTTTCATGGCATGGAGCTATTGAGTACCTGACCTGAAGGATTCAATGGCCATGTTCAGATCCCTGAGTATTTAAACTCCAGTGCTGTACTACAAGCCTTTCTGGTTACAGTCATCTCAAAGACAGAGAACACTGTCTTTTTCCCATGGTCATCAAGCAGAATATCTGCTCAGAAAGGGACCATGTTATCCTAGGAAGCCCTGGTCATCCTGCTCCATTGCACACCAGCCTCCCTCCCAGAGGCATCAGGTTGACAAGAAGTTGAGAGCTAAACCACAACCACCTCAGAGCTGACCTTAAGAAATCTCCTTGCCTGCTTCTACTGAGCATGGGCAGACATTGCAGGCCACAAATTGGTGTGGACATTGTCACCTAGGTCTACCCCATCCAATTCCTTTGCCTGCCCCCTCCCTGTCTCCCTTTCCCATTTCCCCTTAGGGACCTTTCTCACAAAAGCCACTTACAAATGAAGTGATTTTTTTGCTTTATCTAGGAGCCATAAAAAGATTCCACAGGAATACACTGCCACCTCAGATTCAGGATAATAAAACTTGCCTCCATTATTCCATCGTTTCAGGCTCAGGACTGGTTTGTGGCTTTTGACTTACAAGACACCTACTTGCACATTTCCATCCACCTGGCCTGTAGGATGTACCTGAGATTTACTAAAAAGAAAAGGAGTACTTGTGGCACCTTAGAGACTAACCAATTTATTTGAGCATGAGCTTTCGTGAGCTACAGCTCACTTCATCGGATGCATACCGTGGAAACTGCAGCAGACTTTATATATACACAGAGAATATGAAACAATACATCCTCCCACCCCACTGTCCTGCTGGTAATAGCTTATCTAAAGTGATCATCAGGTGGGCCATTTCCAGCACAAATCCAGGTTTTCTCACCCTCCACCCCCCCCCACAAATTCACTCTCCTGCTGGTGATAGCCCATCCAAAGTGACAACTCTTTACACAATGTGCATGACAATCAAGTTGGGCTATTTCCTGCACAAATCCAGGTTTTCTCACATCCCCCCCACCCCCATACACACACAAACTCACTCTCCTGCTGGTAATAGCTCATCCAAACTGACCACTCTCCCAAGTTTAAATCCAAGTTAAACCAGAACATCTGGGGGGGGGGGGGTAGGAAAAAACAAGAGGACACAGGCTACCTTGCATAATGACTTAGCCACTCCCAGTCTCTATTTAAGCCTAAATTAATAGTATCCAATTTGCAAATGAATTCCAATTCAGCAGTTTCTCGCTGAAGTTTTTTTGTTTTAAGATAGTGACCTTCATGTCTGTGATTGCGTGACCAGAGAGATTGAAGTGTTCTCCGACTGGTTTATGAATGTTATAATTCTTGACATCTGATTTGTGTCCATTTATTCTTTTAAGTAGAGACTGTCCAGTTTGACCAATGTACATGGCAGAGGGGCATTGCTGACACATGATGGCATATATCACGTTGGTGGATGTGCAGGTGAACGAGCCTCTGATAGTGTGGCTGATGTTATTAGGCCCTGTGATGGTGTCCCCTGAATAGATACGTGGACACAGTTGGCAACGGGCTTTGTTGCAAGGATAAGTTCCTGGGTTAGTGGTTCTGTTGTGTGGTATGTGGTTGTTGGTGAGCATTTGCTTCAGGTTGCGGGGCTGTCTGTAGGCAAGGACTGGCCTGTCTCCCAAGATTTGTGAGAGTGCTGGGTCATCCTTTAGGATAGGTTGTAGATCCTTAATAATGCGTTGGAGGGGTTTTAGTTGGGGGCTGAAGGTGATGGCTAGTGGCGTTCTGTTATTTTCATTGTTAGGCCTGTCCTGTAGTAGGTAACTTCTGGGAACTCTGGCTCTATCAATCTGTTTCTTTACTTCTGCAGGTGGGTATTGTAGTTGTAAGAAAGCTTGACAGAGATCTTGTAGGTGTTTGTCTCTGTCTGAGGGGTTGGAGCAAATGCGGTTGTATCGCAGAGCTTGGCTGTAGACGATGGATCGTGTGGTGTGGTCAGGGTGAAAGCTGGAGGCATGCAGGTAGGAATAGCGGTCAGTAGGTTTCCGGTATAGGGTGGTGTTTATGTGACCATTGTTTATTAGCACTGTAGTGTCCAGGAAGTGGATCTCTTGTGTGGACTGGACCAGGCTGAGGTTGGTGGTGGGATGGAAATTGTTGAAATCATGGTGGAATTCCTCAAGGGCTTCTTTTCCATGGGTCCAGATGATGAAGATGTCATCAATATAGCGCAAGTAGAGTAGGGGCTTTAGGGGACGAGAGCTGAGGAAGCGTTGTTCTAAATCAGCCATAAAAATGTTGGCATACTGTGGGGCCATGCGGGTACCCATAGCAGTGCCGCTGATCTGAAGGTATACATTGTCCCCAAATGTGAAATAGTTATGGGTAAGGACGAAGTCACAAAGTTCAGCCACCAGGTTAGCCGTGACATTATCGGGGATAGTGTTCTTGACGGCTTGTAGTCCATCTTTGTGTGGAATGTTGGTGTAGAGGGCTTCTACATCCATAGTGGCCAGGATGGTGTTATCAGGAAGATCACCGATGGATTGAAGTTTCCTCAGGAAGTCAATGGTGTCTCGAAGGTAGCTGGGAGTGCTGGTAGCGTAGGGCCTGAGGAGGGAGTCTACATAGCCAGACAATCCTGCTGTCAGGGTGCCAATGCCTGAGATGATGGGGTGCCCAGGATTTCCAGGTTTATGGATCTTGGGTAGTAGATAGAATATCCCAGGTCGGGGTTCCAGGGGTGTGTCTGTGCGGATTTGATCTTGTGCTTTTTCAGGAAGTTTCTTGAGCAAATGCTGTAGTTGTAGTTACTCTGGAGGGGATCTAGTAACTTAAAAGTGAAAAAGCCTTCCAGCCTGCTAGACCTATTAGCACAACATTGAAACTGTTAAAGAGCCATTCAAGTGGTAATGAAGCGATTTAACAGGCATTTGCCAATCCCTAGGTATAGACTGTCAGTTTCTGAATTTACTGACAAAAACAATTGTGCATTACTGTAATGTTTACTCAGAACATGTTAGTCTACAGGACCTTAGTTTAAAATTTGTTTTAAAAATACTTCATTAGTGTGTTGCTGAAGATGATAAAATTATATCTCTAAAAAACTCCTTGAAGAGAGTGGTGAGCTGGAGCTGGTACGCTCTGGTTTGCTAGAACCGGTTGTTAAATTTAGAAGACCATGGGACAACCAGTTGTAAAAGGGCTTCTAAATTTAACAACCGGCCAAAAGTGGCACTTTAGGCCTGAGTGCAAAGCCGCCGCTTGCTTCTCAGCCCTCCCCGGCTTCCTGCGCAAACATCTGATTCACGGGAAGCCAGGGGAGGGGGCGGAGAAGCAGAGTGGGGCGGCGTATTCAGGGGAGGAGTGGAGGTGAGGTGAGCTGGGGCTGGGCACAGGGCGGGGAGCTGCCGGTGGGTGCTCTGCACCCATCAAATTTTTCCCTTGGGTGCTCCAGCCCTGGAACACCCACGGAGTTGGTGCCTAAGGCGCCACTTTTGATGGAATCGGGGGGGGGGAAGCGACTGCTCCCCCTGTTCCCCCACCCCTAGGAGCCAGAGGGACCTGCCGTATGCTTCCTGGGAGCTGCCCCGGGTAAGCACCGCCGGGATTCCCCACCTCGCCCCCTGGAAGGTCCCTTTGGCTCTTAGGGGCGGGGTGAACACCCACTACGGTGACCCATGAGACCCCCCTGCCCAGAAACTTCCTGAAAAAGCACAAGATCAAATCCGCACAGACACACCCCTGGAACCCCTGCCCAGTTCTGGGGGCAGACAGGGGATGGGGGGTGGTTGGGGCAAGGGTCCGGGGGCGGCATCGAGGAATGCGAGGGGTTGGATGGGGCAGGAGTCCCCGGGCGGTGGGGGTGGGCCACGACCCCCTTGTGGGGTGAGGAGGGAACTGGTTGTTAAGATTTTGGCAGCTCATCACTGGATAACACCTCTTTCCTGCCAGATAGCTAGACAAACGAGTTTCCCTTTCTTTACTTCTGACTATTTGATCTAGTTTTAAGAGAACCCTCTAGCAAGATCAGTACCGTAGTAAGATATAAAATCTTTTGTTATGCTTAAAATCTTTGGAAACATATTTTTTAAAGTTGGTGAAATTTCATAAACATGTCTGTTGTCATGGAGATCACACAAAGTAAATGCGTGTTCCCTTTTTCTAAAAGCAGTGAACATTGTTATGAACACACTAAACCTCTGTGACTGATTCATTTAAAATAACGTCTTTGTTTCAGTGCGTTAACTATGTAGTAATCTGGAATGATTACTTTATGAAGGCTTAAGAGTACATTTAAAATATAAAATCAGCTTAGAAGTACTGATTCAGAAAATGTAAATCAGAGAAGAGTTGCATCATGTATTCCATAATATTTAATGTTGTATTCAGCTGGACAGCTGACTTGCCTTTACTACAAAGTTTTTGCAAATAAATCTCTGACAAACTTCAGGGTATATCAAAAAACCCGTGACTGACTTTTTTTATTACCAAGTTTAGTGCTTTTAATTAGGTACCTTCTGTATGTCCAGTCTTCCACCTTCTGGCATGCAGTGGAAAACATGCTCCATTTTCTTTAGAAAGAAATTGCAGAAGAGTTTTTTTTTTTTCTCAAATGTCATTTGCTTCATTTGGGTTCAGGGATTGGCTGGAAAGGGGTGATCAGAGAGGAGGGAGACAGTGGGGAGAGGGCGGGGCCTGGGGCAGAGCAGGGGTGGAGTATGGGCAGGGCCACAGGTGGGCTGGGTAGCCAGCTTCTCCAAGCAGCAGCTTCACCCACCGCCCATGACAGCAGTGGACACTGCAGTCTTCTTAGGCAGGGGCTGTATTCACAGAGCCGAATGCGTTGACACCGTACATTCTGCGTGAGGGAGAGGGTACAGGGCTCTCTGCAGAGAACTGTGATTTTCCCCTGCCGTGAGGCGAGCCAGGTGGCTCGGTATCCTTTGCTGCCTTATCCCTCCGCCCTGGGCTGTGAGCCCAGACTGCCATCGGGCATAGGAGCACTAGTTTAATAATACTGTGTAGGGCCCCATAAATCCTAAGGACAGCCCTGCCCTCTCCCCTTGTCATAGAATCATAGAATATCAGGGTTGGAAGGGACCCCAGAAGGTCATCTAGTCTAACCCCCTGCTCGAAGCAGGACCAATTCCCAGTTAAATCATCCCAGCCAGGGCTTTGTCAAGCCTGACCTTAAAAACCTCTAAGGAAGGAGATTCTACCACCTCCCTAGGTAACTCATTCCAGTGTTTCACCACCCTCTTAGTGAAAAAGTTTTTCCTAATATCCAATCTAAACCTCCCCCACTGCAACTTGAGACCATTACTCCTCGTTCTGTCATCTGCTACCATTGAGAACAGTCTAGAGCCATCCTCTTTGGAACCCCCTTTCAGGTAGTTGAAAGCAGCTATCAAATCCCCCCTCATTCTTCTCTTCTGCAGGCTAAACAATCCCAGCTCCCTCAGCCTCTCCTCATAACTCATGTGTTCCAGTCCCCTAATCATTTTTGTTGCCCTTCGCTGGACTCTCTCCAATTTATCCACATCCTTCTTGTAGTGTGGGGCCCAAAACTGGACACAGTACTCCAGATGAGGCCTCACCAATGTCGAATAGAGGGGAACGATCACGTCCCTCGATCTGCTCGCTATGCCCCTACTTATACATCCCAAAATGCCATTGGCCTTCTTGGCAACAAGGGCACACTGCTGACTCATATCCAGCTTCTCGTCCACTGTCACCCCTAGGTCCTTTTCCGCAGAACTGCTGCCTAGCCATTCGGTCCCTAGTCTGTAGCTGTGCATTGGGTTCTTCCGTCCTAAGTGCAGGACCCTGCACTTATCCTTATTGAACCTCATCAGATTTCTTTTGGCCCAATCCTCCAATTTGTCTAGGTCCTTCTGTATCCTATCCCTCCCCTCCAGCGTATCTACCACTCCTCCCAGTTTAGTATCATCCGCAAATTTGCTGAGAGTGCAATCCACACCATCCTCCAGATCATTTATGAAGATATTGAACAAAACCAGCCCCAGGACCAACCCTTGGGGCACTCCACTTGATACCGGCTGCCAACTAGACATGGAGCCATTGATCACTACCCGTTGAGCCCGACAATCTAGCCAGCTTTCTACCCACCTTATAGTGCATTCATCCAGCCCATACTTCCTTAACTTGCTGACAAGAATACTGTGGGAGACCGTGTCAAAAGCTTTGCTAAAGTCAAGAAACAATACATCCACTGCTTTCCCTTCATCCACAGAACCAGTAATCTCATCATAAAAGGTGATTAGATTAGTCAGGCATGACCTTCCCTTGGTGAATCCATGCTGGCTGTTCCTGATCACTTTCCTCTCATGCAAGTGCTTCAGGATTGATTCTTTGAGGACCTGCTCCATGATTTTTCCAGGGACTGAGGTGAGGCTGACTGGCCTGTAGTTCCCAGGATCCTCCTTCTTCCCTTTTTTAAAGATTGGCACTACATTAGCCTTTTTCCAGTCATCCGGGACTTTCCCGGTTCGCCACGAGTTTTCAAAGATAATGGCCAATGGCTCTGCAATCACAGCCACCAATTCCTTCAGCACTCTCGGATGCAACTCGTCCGGCCCCATGGACTTGTGCACGTCCAGCTTTTCTAAATAGTCCCTAACCACCTCTATCTCCACAGAGGGCTGGCCATCTCTTCCCCATTTTGTGATGCCCAGCGCAGCAGTCTGGGAGCTGACCTTGTTAGTGAAAACAGAGGCAAAAAAAGCATTGAGTTTCCATTGTGCATTGTGGGTTCCAGGACTAGCTGGTCCAAGAAGCAGTCATTTATGGTGTCTAGAAATTTTATCTCTGCATCCAGCCCTGAGGTGACATTTACCCAGTCAATATAAGGATAGTTGAAATCACCCATTATTATTGCGTTTTCTGGTTTTATAGCCTCTCTGACTTCCCTTAGCATTTCACAATCATCATCACCATTAGGTGGTCGGTAGTATATTTCTACTGTTTTACTCATACTATTTAAGCGTGGACTTCCTATCCATACAGATTCTATGGTACAGTTTGATTCATATAGGATATTCACCTTATTTGCCTCTACATGATCTACTCTGTCATTCCTATATATTTTGTACCATAGTCTTACTGTGTCCAGTTCTTAGTAAGAGACCGGCAATAATAGTGAGGGATTTGATTATTAGAAACATAGATAGTTGGGTTTGTGATGACTGGTAGAACTACATGGTGAATTGCCTGCCAGCTGCGATGGTAGCAGATCTCAAGAGACATCCAGATAGCCTTATAGGTAGTGCTGGGGAGGAACTAGTGGTTGTGGTACATGTGCATACCGATGACACAGGGGAAGGTAGAAGAGAGGTCCTGGAGGTCAAATTTAGGTTACTGGGTAAGAGATTAAAGCCCAGGACTTTCATGATAGCATTCTCCGAAATGCCTCCAGTTCTACATACAGGGCCAGTAAGACAGGCAGAACTGCAAGGTCTAAATGCATGGATGAGATGATGGTGTAGGAAGGAGGGATTTAGGTTTATTAGGAACTGGAGAACCTTTTGGGGAAGGAATAGCCTATACAGGAGGAATGGGCTCCATTTTAACCAAAATGGAACCAGACTGCTGACACACAAAATGAAAAAGGTTGTAGAGGATTTTTTAAACTAAGGGCTGCGGGAAAGTCATCAGGTGCGGAGGAGTAAGTTGTTCAAATAGAGACATCCCTAGGGACCTCCAGTAGTGCATTAAGCGATGTGACTAACATATGTCAGTGTGGTTTATTCCCTCTCTCATATCTAACAAGGTCTCATCATGATTCTTAGGAAGCCAGTTTGTTTCTGATTTGCATAAACTGCTTCTTACAATTAAATAGTGAAGTTCCTGTCCCTTGCTGAAGCCAACAGAACAAATTTAGAGTTTCTGTCTAAAGCTGTTTTTGAGATATGAGGAGCAAAATTAATATTAAGAAACTTTGCAAAAGGTGAAAACAACTCCTTTTTTGAATCTGCTCATTTCCAAATACCTTTTGCTGATTTGCTTCAAAATTCCCAGAAAAATTCTATCTTAGCATAAAATCACACATGTAAAATTGTAGGTGGATTGGTTTAATTCTCATACAGATGGGGAAAGGTGTTGATGTAGGACTTGTAATGGAACTCTAGCTTCCTCTGTAATAAGAATAAAGTATCTTGTCAGATACTATATTCTTACAAGCATTTTCCGTTGTAATAGCAGATTAAAAGAAAGCTAAACATTTCTGATTTTAACCGAAGTTTTGTGTTTTAGTGTTATTTGTTCCTAAATCATCAACCTCAAAATTAAACATTAAAAACAGAAATTAAAAACCAAATAACTTTGCAGAAATCTAAGTTTCTGAAATGCAATAATCGTTTGTATTTCTGTATTACCTTTCCTCTGAGGATCTCAAAGCAGTTTACAATCATTTAATTAAGCCTCCACCTCTATAAAGTAAGTAAAGAAAATAGAAGGAACACTTCTCCCATACACCTGTGAGTTGGAACATGACAACTATTTAACAATGCATGGCGATGACCAAAACAACAGTTTATGGTAGAAACTGAAGAACAATATCATATCCAATAGAAAATGCAGGGGAAATTTAGGTAGTCAGAATGCAACTACATGAGTTGGAACTTGGTGAGGACAATAGGGTTTACTACTACTTCTCTTGCAGAGTGTAATACTGTTTTTAGGGATCATAAGTGGACAGGACCTTTATTTTACCTGTCATTCAAAGGATAGCATCTCTAGTAGCACAATATCCACTCCCACAATGCAGAGGCATTGGCTCAGCTCTGACTCAGAGGAAAGAGTGCCACCTACTGAATATCAGCTCCACTTTTTGCAGAACACAGGTATATGCTGCAAATCTTTCATCCAAATTCTGACTCAGCATAATTTATTAAGGTTATAAGAGCTGACATCATTACAGCACAAGATATGCCTATACAGGCTTCAGAACTTAGGGGTTTTATATGTTTTATAGGAAATGTTCTCATTTGCTAAGATGTTTTAATTTAGCAATAAAATAAATGATCTAATAGGGAGTACATACATATTGAGCTTTGTTACTGTTATATTGGTAGAGTCATAGTCTGACACATACACAAACCTTGCAAATCATAGCAACAAAGAGGACAGCACAGTAACAGCAGCTGCTGCAATGAAAAATTATAATAGCTATGGTTTTGGAGAAAACAATATTGTAAAAAGTGGAGACTGAGGAGTGGGGGAGCTATGTAATAGTGCACAGTGGCAAAACCTTTACAAAACACTTTATAAAGCCTTATATATAGTTCACCAAGGTAACTAGTGAATAAACATATCCATGTCATGGTGACTTTGAACTTTGTCCTTATGGTTACTATGTTGCCTTGGCTCTGGGTCAGCAGGTGATAGGTTCAGACTTAGATAGTGTAGTACTAAGGGGATGGCCGTGTTTAAAATACCTGCAAGAAGAGAATAAAACACACACATTCTGGGCATTGCAATGTTAATATATATAAGGCAGGATCATATCATTTCTGTCACAGTGTTGCTTTTGCATTACTATGTTGTGTTTTGCATTCAAGTTCACAATGCAAATATTTCACTTCATTAAACTCAGTCAGGTGAAGTGCTGTTCACTCATCCTTGCTAGGAGGCAGGGCTGTGCTCTGTCATGTTCCACTTCCAATGTGGTTTGAGGGCTTAGTAGGTACTGCTTTTCAAATGAGCTGAATTAAACTTAAATCAGTTCTCTCCATCTCCATTCACATTTTCCAAGAAAGATCTAGATCCTATGACACTTTTGCAAAAGAGCAGGTAATAACTCCAGTGTACAACAGTACACCTTACTAGTTTGTATTAGGGCAAATTCAACCCTGGAGCCAATGCATGCACCTCCCATTGCCTTCCGTTGGGTTCACCACATTTACAACAAGTTTGAATTTGCTTCTTTATGTACTGGCCTGTGAGCAATTGCTAAGCACACAGGCCCAGACCCAGAAAGGTAGTTAAGCTCCTAGACCCTAGACTTTGGTGCCTAAGTTTCAGTTTTGGCTCTGCTGTGATCCACAAAACACCTACCAAACCCAGAAGGTACTTAAATTCAATTGGTGCTTAAGTTTTCAGGCCAAAAGTTCCCTTGGTAATTGGCCACCTATGTTTCAGCAGCTGAGCATCCACAGTGCTGCTGGCTTATAGGTGTTTGGTCACCCATCTCTCACCTATGCTCCAGAGCAATTCACAAACTGGGTGAAGATAGGCATTTAGCTGCCTAAGTTACATGAAGGGCACAATCCAGTGCGTGGTCTCTGAGTGTGCCTGCTGGATTTAGATTTAAATTTCTCATTTAAAATCTGGCCAGACAAGGAAGTTGTGGCACCGTCCACATTGTAACATTTAACCTAGTGCTTAGAGCACATACTGGGGATATGACAGACCCAAGTTCAATTTCCCTCTTGCCAGCAGAGAGAGAGAGAGAGGATTTGAACAGGAGGGTGTCCCACCTGTCAGGAGCATGCTCCAATCACTGAGCAATTCTGATGGGAGTTCTCCCTCATTCTCTCTTGCTGAAGCTATTCCAATGTGGCTAAATAATGAAAGTGTAACTGAAACAGGGGGACTTGACCCACGTTCCTAGGTAGATGCTCTAATGACTGGACTACAGAGTCATCGTTCTGCTCTTTCTCCTACCCAATGACTAACTTAAGTATTTATCCCTGGTAGAACAGTTGTTGGGTGCATGCACATCCTAGAGAGACACTGTGGTCCAGTGGCTATGGCAGCTGTGTGGGAGGCCCAGTATCTGGTCCAGTTGCTTTGCTTCAATAACTCATCAAGAGAGGCTCAGGGAACTCCCATACCAGGCTATCCCATAGCTCAGTAGTTAGCACACTTTCCTGAGAAATTGGAGACACTTCTTCAGATCCTTTCTTCCCCTCTAGCAGAGAGAGAAGATTGAACCCTGGGTTTCTCACAGTCTGGGTGAGTGCTCAAACCACTGGGCTAAAAGGTATAAAGTGGTGGTGGCAGCGGCGGCGGCTGCAACAGCAGCCTATTCTTTGCCATTTTTGTGCGGAGCCAGGCAGTTTGCCTAACCATTCCCTCAAAAGTGCCTAAGCTGCCTGACTCTAGGCAGCTGGTTCTCCTTTGTGGATAGCTCAGCAGAGATAGATATCTCACTGCTGCCTGGACTTAGGTGCTCATCTCTAACGGGGCAGCTGGGCTTAGCACACAGACCCGTGGTGGGCATCTCCCTTTTACTATCTTGTGCAGCGCTGTGGCTTGCATGCTGGCTTTTGTGGATTGTGTTCTAAGGCACCTATCTCTCCTCATGGATTGTATAGCAGGGAGCCCAGGCATCTAACTTGGCTTTCAGAGTAACAGCCGTGTTAGTCTATATCCGCAAAAAGAAAAGGAGTACTTGTGGTACCTTAGAAACTAACAAATTTATTTGAGCATAAGCTTTCGTGACCTACATGAAACTTGGCTTTGTGGATCACTTCCTGTTGGTTTTTTTAGGTTCCTAAAAGTTAGGACCTGTCAGGCTCAGCATTCCAACACATGAATCCCTTCATGATCCCATCCATAATTCCTTCTGCATTGGATTACAGTCACTGAACTATCATTTCCATCTATACAGCACTTTTGGATAGCAAATATTAATGGTGCTAGAGAAAACTAACTCCTATTTGATTTTACTGTTGGTACAATGTTGCAATAGTGGGGGTGGGGTTTGGAACAAGAGATAAATACTAAAAATATTTAAATGAGAAAAAAATTATTTGCTATTTGGAAAAAAATAGGTAACACTAAACCAGGAAATCATGGATGAAATTCTGGCTCCATTGAAATTAATGGGAGTTTTGCCATTGACTGTAGTGGAGCAAGGATTTTACTCCATGTCTTTAGTAAGGAACTATATGTCACCAGCGTGCCTGGATAGAATTACATCCTTTGCATTACATGGTTTCTCATTATTGTACAGGCACTAAGAGGGAGGCAGTGTGGTGTAATAGACAGAGCACTGGGCTGGGACACCTGAAACCTGGTTACTGTTCCCAGATCTACAGCTAACTTGCTGTGTGATTTTGAGCAAGTCAATTCATTTCCCCATGCCTCAGTTTCTCACATCTATAGTGTGAAGATAATTATATTGACCTACTTTGTAAAGCACTTTGAGATCTATTAATGGAACCTGTTATGTTGTTATATTACTGTAGAAGAAATAAAAAACCCACTGTAGAGTTGTTTGCCTGTATCATTTGTACATTATAAACCTACATAAACTAGAGATGAGAAAAATCCCCAGGTTTGAGTACAGTAATTCTGTATTAACCTTTGTGTGCTGGATAGACCCAAGCCTGGGTCTAAAGTAAATGGGTGTGGGAACATCAAGTGCTCAAAAGTGACAGGAAAAGGGATATACAGGAGTCTTTTCACAAAATGTTGCCATCTTAATTTTGATTTGACTTGTCAGTATATTTTTTCAATATGATTCACAGGATGATTTTTTTCCTGATCATTTTAACACTGTCCAAAGCATTGTTTTATATATTTAAAGTTTTGCTTGTGGTTAATGAAAGGGGGAGTGATGATGGAACAAGAAGTTCACTTCCTGACCTAAAGTGGAGCAGGGTGAGCATGTTTGTGAGCATGCAATATTTTTTTCCCTCAGGCCAGGGCGACGGAAAGGGTTATATTCCAGAACTGCATGTGAACCATTGAGAAATCCCAGAGGTACATATTCCACTGGGTGAGAGGACAATTTCCTGTAGCAAGAAGAAAATTCTTTTAAAAAGTTTCAGATGTTTGAAACGTTCAGCATTTATTGAAATGCTCTGAAGATTGTTCAGAAACCCAGAACTCTATGACAGGTTTCAGAGTAGGAGCCGTGTTAGTCTATATTCTCAAAAAGAAAAGGAGTATTTGTGGCACCCTAGAGACTAACAAATTTATTTGAGCATAAGCTTTCGTGAGCTACAGCTCACTTCATCGGATGCACGAAAGCTTATGCTCAAATAAATTTGTTAGTCTCTAAGGTGCCACAAGTACTCCTTTTTTCCAGAACTCTATGGTTCCCCACTTTTAAGCTTACTGTATTGGCTTGAGGAGGGGAGCGGGGAAGAGAACCGGAAAATATATTCTCTGAGGCAAGTGGCCTGCTAAAACAAATCACATTATAATCTTTCCTTTTAAAAACAAGTAAATAGACTACAAGCTTAACGGGAAGGCTGGGGACTGGACACATTATATAACCTAGGAGTTTTGCAAAGTATGATATACACAGAGCGGCATTTCACAGTGAGGTTTTGCTTCACAAATTGGTGAAGCAGAGGCCTTCCCCTCCCCTCTTTTCTACAAATAAGTAACAAATACTAAGCACAGACGGTCAAATCTGTGAGAAGGGCAGCAAGGATCACGCTAGCTAGTCAGAGCTGCTCAATAATCAAGGGTGGAAGAGAGGAAGGAGCTGCTTCCCGACTAGAGCTCTAAACTGCAGCTTCTGTGAGAGGAGCAGGAGGGAGGAGTTGAATTAAAGGGACTCATTGGGAGCCTCCTCCACTTACAGTATGAGGAAGTGACGCTTTTAGTGAGCCCCAGAGAGAAAGGAGCAAAGTTTTTGTTTGTTAATTGTTTCATCTTCGTCCCCCCTTCTCGGAGTAGCAGAGCTGGGAACAGAGCTAGTGCCTTTAGCTTCCAAGGTGAGCAAACAAATTCCACTCCCCACCCTCTTTCCTGCAGCTTTATTTTTGGTATTAATTTGTTTCCGTGTCAGTGGTATTTTTTTAAAAAAATCAGTGGGTTGGCCTGTGGTTATTTGGTGCAAGATGAGACGAAAAGAACTAGAGAGGGAGATCTGCTGTTAAGTTTCCGTTTATATGGCCTTGACACCCCCCATCTCAGCATTGCCAAATGACAGGAGCAGCTGACTTCGCTCTTCGGGGGCCCAGGCGCAAGAAACTGAAGTATAGCAGAAGTGCAGTGACACAAGTTCCTTTATTTATGAGAAACACAGCTTTTGTTTCTTCTGTTTGAAAACAGTCAAGATTAAATTCGTTTAAAATAAATTTTTAAAAAGGCACTGCAAAGCCATTCTCTCTTTTTTCCCCCCAAAGCCACATCAAGTCTCTAAATATGGGTTTGAGACCCCCTCCCCCTTAAGAAGCTGTCTTTTGCATATTTTTTTTCTCCTGTTAAAATTTCCATCTGATCTGTATTGGGATATCAGTGCAAGATTTTTGAATGTTCCATATTTATTAGCCTTTGCAATGTGTAAAGTGTGGGGAAAGTGCTGTCTTTAAGCCTCCTGTGCATGTAGGAAGTAAGCTAAATTATTTTTTTAAAGTACTAAATTAAACTGAAGGGAGCTCTTGATTTGTGAAGATCATAAATATCACTGAGATTTAAACAGTTTTGGATGGGTTTTTTTAAACATATTAACTTATTTTTGACAATTTTGCATTCTGAGTTGTACAATTCTCTTGTAACTGCAAAGGACTGATATTTTGCAGTTTACTAGTAAATGCTGACAGTACACCCATGCACATATGTGAATGTCTTATATAATACAAGCCCTTTATTCTAATACACTTTAAACAAAGATTTATTTTTGCTTTATAAAGCCTTGCAAGGTTGCAAACCTACAGGAATTTTTTCCACACTGCATTTTGTAGACTTATTTGGCATTTGTTTTAAAACAAATAGCTGAAAATTTTATAATAGACAGGATAATAACTTGATTAAATCCAGGTTTACTGGTTTGTAAGTAGTGCAAAGGTTCTCTGCATCAAAGCACTGAGCAAACAGCAAAGGGAAAACAGAGAAAAAATGTCTTAATGCAGAGACTGAGATTAGTTGTTTAGAGGGTGATACTTCAGTTCATAGCAGCCACAGCTTTGTGAGTGTATAATTACAATGTGATTGCATAGGAAGGCATTGTTGGAACTAATGTGCGTACACAGGCTATTGTGCAAGACCTCTGTATGGAATAAAAAGTAGATTTGCATTGCAAATAGTAAAAAGAAAATTTAGCCCTTACTAAGCTGCTGAGTTCCTTTTTGGCTTTTGACCTCATCATGATGATCCCTCCCTGAAATATTACCAAATACCTGAGAGTTAAAGAGAAGGGAGAAAAATAAAGTTGTTTACATTGCCCCACCGAAAAAGAAATGGGAGAAGGGAAGTATTGCACAGGAAACTGATGCCACTAGAGGAGTCCTAGATTTGATGTACTTCACAGAAAATACCTATAATAATGTCTGAACTTATAAAAGATTTTGAAAGCTCATTGAATCTGTGGCCTTGCATTTTGACAATTCAGCAGATACTAAGCAGTCAGTTTTGCTAGTAGTTTGGTGGATTTTGTGTAAACTTCTGCTGTACAATTGTGACTCTGGTCAGGTCCTTGTCTCTTGTATACTGAGTGAGGAAAAACAAATGCATTAAAATTAAAAAGTGGTTGCAATTCTGCTATCTTGTTGTTTGGTAGAGCGAGAGGCAGAGGTAGTTTGCATGTTCTGCCACAAGAAGTAAAAGGTTCAGAAGAGGAGTGGTAATAGAGACAAGATGTTCCCAACTCTGGTGCTTTTATTGTGAATCAGGCAATATTCAGTGTTGTTCTTAAAAACCGAGATCCAGGAATCTTTTGATAACAGAGAATCTGTTCCTATTATTGTTTGTTTGTTTTGTTTTTATTTTTTATTTTTTTATTTATAAAAATAAATAAATCTAGCCCTCCTGGAGGCAGACAAGCTTGAAAACATGACCTAAGTATACCCTAAAGGCACAAAAACCAAGAGGCAAATAACCCACCCCCAAAATTTATTATTTTTAAAAAATCTCATGATTTTAAAGATATTTCATGGTTTTTGGAGGGGCCCAAGTCATGATTTTTTAAATATTTGGATTAGGCAATACTGGCAGAGCAATGGCTAGTTTGAGCCATACAGCAAACCTAGCAATTCTTTGGAAAATCAGAACTTAAGAGGAACATTGATTTTTTCAGTAATAAATTTTTAAACTCTTTTTTTCTATAGGTAGTGTTGGCTCATACTTAGAGCAAGGAATTGGGAACTAGGATTTCTGGGTTCTATTCCTGAGTGCCACTGACTTGCGGTATGACTTTATGTAAGGGGACTGTTGCCCCCTTACTAAGGTTCAGTGCGGGTTTTTTAGTTGCTAGCTCCCAGTACTAAAAAGGGGGAAGGGTTGATGGGGAATCAGGACCCTGAGACTGACAGCCCCCAGGAACAATGGGGAGAGGCCAATGCTCCAGGTCATCCTGAATGACAGGGCAAGCAGGCTAATCAGGGAGTCAGGAGGCCAGGGCGGCCCCGTCCTCATCCTCCGTGTGAGCTGGATTTGCCTGGGTCAGACAGAGTGGGGCCGAGCTAAGGAGAAAGCAGGGGCCCAAGCTAAGCTGGGGAACAGAGCTGTGCCAGATCCAGAGGAACCAGAAAAGCAGCCCAGAGAGAGCAGACCCTGTCCTGGGAGCAGAGACGCAGCCCCAAAGCCAGAGGCACAGCCCAGAGAGAGCAGACTTGCCCTGGGAGCAGAGCTGCAGCAACCAGAGCCAGAGGGGCCAGAAGAGCAGCCCATGAAGCAGGTCAGTGCTGGGAGCAGAGTCACAGAAGCAGCCTGCAAAGCAGACCCGTCCTGGGAGCAGAGCTGTAGCAACCAGAGCCAGAGGGGCCAAAGAAGCAGCCCAGGGAGCTGGAGGCAGAGCAGCAGCAGCAGCGCTGAGACCGAGTAGTGGAGCTGGGGCTGGAGCAGTCCAGAGCTGGGTGTGGTGAGCCTCTGAGGAGAGCGAGGGGGACCCTGGGCAACGGGCCCAGCACAGGGAGATGCCTCAGCCAAGAGGCTCTGCAGGCCAGGCTTGGATCATAACCCCAATAGGGCGGAGGCGACACTGGGAAGAAGGGTCCTACCACTTAGATCCTGAGAGCGTGTGGCCACCACCAGAGCAAGTGTCCAACCCACAGCATCCCTACAGCAAAGCCAGGCCTGAGAAGAAGGCCTGGGACTTGCAAGGAACAGACTGTGAACTGCCCTGACATTCCAGAGACACTGTTTGCGATGTTCCCTGCCACAGAGCGGGTTGATGTGTTTCCTTTAACCTTTCTCATTTTCCCTTATTCTTTTTAAAATTAATTGTTGATTAAATAACTTGCATTTGCTTTAACTTGTATGTAATGGTCAGTGGATCAGAGAAGTGCCCAGTGCAGAGAGAGTACCCCAGAGTGGGGACACCCTAGCCCCTGTCCTAGGTGACCGCAGCAGGGTTGGGGGTTGAGACCCTAGGAATCCTGGGCCCAGCCTTGTTCGGGTTACGAGGATTCTGCCAGACAGGAGAGTGGAAGGGAAGTCCTCAAGGGCAGGGAGGCCACTGGGTAAAGGAAATGGGAGTGAGGACTCGGATCCTTTCACTAGCCCACTTCACCGGGGTAGTGCAGAAGCCAGGAAAGTTCCCCACAGTAGCGGGACTGTTCCCCTGCTTACATTTAGGCAAGTCTCTTTGACTAAGACTTTGAAAAGTGGTGTGTAATTTTGGGTGTTTAAGTTCCTAAGTGTTCAACTTGAGAGACTGTAGAGCTTTTCAGAAGTGCTGGGCACCCATAGCTGCCAGAGATTTCATTTGGAGTTGTGGGTGCTTGCCACTTACGAAAATCAGATCCAGTGTGGCTCAAGCACTCAGAAATTGGAGCACCCAAGATCAGAGGCCACTTCTGGAGAAATTTGGCCTTAAACTCAACTTCAATTTCCTCACCTGTGAAATGGGGATAATGCTGTCTACTCTGGATGCTGTGAGGCTTACTTTTTGCTTATAAAGTGCTTTGAAATTCCCCTGGTAAAAGGGACTATAGACGTGAGAAGTGTTATTTCATCATAATGTCTTGGAAGTTTAGGGTAGATTTCAGCCATCAGAAATTCAATTCCTTTAATGTGTATGTACACATCAGTTTATTACTGTAGGTTTCCCCATCATCGAGCAAATAGTGCATCTACAGTTATACATAATTCTCTTGAACAGAGCACTGAGTTTGTTTGTTTTAAGCAGAAATTTACTTGAGCTTTGCAAATGACTTATAAACCACAATATGTAGGTAAATGGTAGGCCCACTAACATTGCCAGTGTTCCTTCAGTGAACCACCAGTACATTAAAATAAAATAAATAAGGTATTTTAGTCAGTGCATGATTGAACCATTTTGTACTTGTGCATTTTTCTTCATTCTGCTTCTCCTGTCTGACTCATTTAGTGAGACCCATAATCACATGTTCTGACATCAAAATTATTTCCAGAAAGAAAGACGAAAAAATCCTCACTAATGCTTGTTTCCTTGAGTGGCTTATGCTGTAATTCAGAAAGATCAGCTCTCACTGAAATCTTTTGTTTTCTTATAACTCATATGAAAGAAGTCTTAGGCCATGTTCCTGCAAATCCTTACACAGATAAGTGGCTTTATTCCCATGAATAATCTCATGATATTCAATGAGATGACTCATAAGCATATAGTTACATGCAGAAGAGTGTGTAATATTGGGAGGGTAGGCCCTGATCCTTCAGAGACTTAACTATATGCTTTAGTTTACACAACTGAGTTGTCTGTTGGAGCCAGTGGACTCCTCACATGCATAAAGTTAAGCATGTGCATAAATCTTTGCAGAATCAGGGACTAGATTTGAATACATATGCAAATAGTAGGGTTTTTTGAACCATTCTATTCAAATCAATATCAAGGATATAATTGTCTATTCAGATTTTCTAGGATAGTTCAAGAAACCTCTAGAAAGATTATGCTTTTTTCATTAAACTTTATTGGACTTTATTATGAATAGAGCCCGAATAAATTCATGGCCATGAAAAACGCATCACAGACCATAAAATCTGGTCTCCTGCCTTGAAATCTGGTCTTTTGTGTGCTTTTACCCTATACTATACAGATTTCATGGGGCAGACCAGTGTTTCTTAAATTGGGGGTCCTGACCCAAAAGGGAGTTGCAGTGGGGGGTTGCAAGGTTATTTTAGGGGGATCGGGGTATTGCCGCCCTTACTTCTCCGCTGCCTTCAGAGCTGGGCAGCCGGAGAGTGGTGGCTGTTGGCTGGGTGCCCAGCTGTGAAGGCCAGCGCCCTGCCAGCAGCCATGCAGAAGTAAGGGTGGCAATACCATACCATGCCACCCTTACTTCTGCGTTGCTGCCTTCAGAGCTGAGCAACTAGAGAGTGGCAGCTGCTGACTGAGGGCCCAGCTCTGCAGGCAGCAGTGCAGAAGTAAGGGTGGCAATACCATACCCTGCCATCCTTACTTCTGTGCTGCTGCTGGTGACGGCTGTGCCTTCAGAGCTGGGATCCTGGTCAGCAGCTGCCACTCTCCAGCTGCCCAGCTCTGAAGGCAGCCCCCTCCCACCAACAGCAGTGTAGAAGAAAGGGTAGCAATACCGCAACGCCCTCTACAATAACCTTGCGACCCCCCCCACAACTCCTTTTTGGGTCAGGACCTAAGTTCCCTCTAAGCTGTGAGGCCGTGCAGCTGCCTATTAAGCCCTGCGCAGGGACTCAGGGCTGCGGCTGAGAGAGATGCCTCTCCCCCAGCATGGACCTGCTGCAGCCGGGGGGAGGTGCCTCCCTGCACCGGATCCGCATGGACTGGCCGGTGGGGGGGGAGGTGCCCCTCCCCCCAGCCCAGGGGCTGCTGCGGGGAGAGAGAGCTGGAGGGGAGTCCTCTTTCCCCGCTGTAGCTCCCAGGCAGCCTGCACCCCAAACCCTTCATCCCTGGCCCCACCCCAGAGCCCGCACCCCCAGCTGGAGCCTGCACCCCCCTGTACCTCAACCCTCTGCCCCAGCCCTGAGCCCCTCATCCCGGGCCCCACCCCTCACACACACACCCGCACTCCAATCCTCTGCCCCAGCCCTGAGACCCCTCCCACACGCCGAACCCCTCAGCCCCATCCCCAGCACATGAATTTCTTTAAGTGCGCACCAATATGGAGGTGATGTGTGTAGCGGTGCACACAACAAAATTCATTCCACATATGTGTGGGAAAAATTAGAAGGAACATTGGTCAGAACCCCTACAATTACAACACTGTGAAATTTCAGATTTAAATAGCTGAAATAATGAAATTTATGATTTTTAAAATCCTATGACCATGAAATTGACCAAAATGGACTGTGAATTTGGTAAGGTCCTAATTATGAAAATAGTGTGTGTGTGCGGGGGGTGGAATATACAGCCAACTCTTCCAGAGTTCATTACCTGAAGTTCTTCTCCTCATCCCCTGGGGAAATAAACTCCAAACAAACACTTGGGTGTTTTTTTCAATACTAGTCAGTGCTTAATTGTGTTTGAACACATTACTATATTTTTTTACTTCTAACAGACATTTGTTCCATAATATCTTTTTTTACCCAGGTGATCAAATTAATAAATGGTTAGAGTAAAATGATTTATGGATAGGGTAAACTTTGACATAGTTTTTATATCTTGTTTCCTTTTTTTTTTTTTTGCAGTTTTTAACAGATTTTTTTGCTGCTATATTTATTCAGTTATAAAAAATAAGTGTTAATTCTAATAAATTAAAATGCAAGGGACTCTTCATCTTGCCTTAACATCACAAATCTTTCCAGTAATATGAAAAAAAGAAACCCAACCACCGTGAATTCACCTCTCCTCATAGCTGTGAAGAAAAGATAAGTTTTGCAACACATGCCTGGAAGGTTAACAAATTCTGGCTCTGGCAGATCAAGGGCAAGGAGCGAGTTCCAAAACAGAGGACTTCTCACAGAGAACATATCTCCAGCACTTCTTTTCTATTTGCAGCAAGGGACTGCCTTCTTCAGCACCTCCACTTAACAGAATTGTGGCAATATGGAAAAGGGAGATTGTCTGCTGCAGAGGTTTTGGTTATGTTCTGTGTCGTGTTCCCTCTAGCATGACTTTAATATTCCCTGCATCCAAACCAAGAAGTCTGTCAGTTGTGCATAGGTCATGCTGTGTGGTATGTGTGAGACCCCTGGAGAGAGATGGCTTCTTTGCTAATCCATTTAAAGCTATACAGTTGAACACCAACACCTTGAATTCCATGTGGAAGCTCACTGGCAGTCAGTGCATCTCCTGGAGCACTGATGGAGTGTGTTTCCATCCATGAAACTGCTTAATAAGCAGACCATGGCATTCTCCTTAGCTTCTGTTTGCGAATGGTTCCAAGCTGTAGCTCTTCCTAGGGTGCATTGCACCAATCTAATCTTGAGGTGAAAAAAGTGTGGATAATCATGGCAAGATCAGAGAGAAATGGTTCTCACCAGGAGAAATGAAGAAAGTGCTTTGACTTCAACCACTACCTGGACATCCAGGAGCAGCCTAAGATCTAATCAAACACCTAAGTTGCACATCTCTACTACAGACAGTGGTCACATAGTTAGGGATGCTGAGATCAATTCTGCTAACTCTTCTGGCTGCTTTCCCCCAAGGTGCCAACATTCTCAATCTTGTCTAGATTAAACTGTGACCACCTGCCTCTCTTCCACACCTCAAACTCAGATAGATAATGGTTTATTTTATTTATTCTATACTACATAAGCCATACTGACACACTGTGGAATTTGCATATCTTTTTATCACCATTGAATCTGACAAGCAGTCATACGTACTAATAGATTACACTGGTACCTGTTGTTGCTTTGACAGCTAGTGTTTAGCATGAAATTACACTTGTAATTTTTTTTTGTATGAAGTTAAAATAAAGACTGGGAGAACCCAGATGAGTTTAGAACTTGTGAAAATAAGCTATTTTGAAAGACCCATAAAAAAGCATGGAATAACACACTTTTCCTCTGCATTCCCCCATCCTTTATTTTTAGTTCTTTGATAGTTAATTCTGAGTTCTCCAATTTTAATTCGTGGCAGTACTGCTTAAATGTAAATATTAGTGATTAAACTAAGTGGGAAACTGGGAACGAGGACTCCCGGGTTCTATTCCTAGCTTTGTCACTGACTTGATGTGCGTTCAGTGATTGAATACAAAAAGAGAGAGCCAAGACCAGGGGTGGCCAACCTGTGGCTCTGGAGCCAACATGTGGCTCTTCAGAAATTAATATGCGGCTCCTTGTTTTGGCACCGACTCCAGGGCTGGAGCTACAGGCGCCAACCTCCTGCCACAAAACAGCTGATTGGGAGGTGCAGGCAGGGAGGGAGGGAGGGGAAGATGCTGATCAGCAGGGGTGGGAGGCTCTGGGAGTGGAGCGGGGGTGCTGATGGGGGCACTGCTGACGTATTACTGTGGCTCTTTGGAAATGTACATTGGTAAATTCTGGCTCCTTCTCAGGCTCAGTTTGGCCACCCCTGGCCAAGACAGTGCAACAGTCAGGCTTCATTCCTTCCTCTACATATGCTGTCCACTCATGAAGTACTTCCTGAAAGTGGAATTCTCTAGGTTCCTTGACATAACCCTATACATAATCATACTACAGCTGCTCCTATAGGGAAGCTATGTGGCACACCATCTTTTTTGTCACATTTATTTCAGAAAGAAAAATTGTACATGTATACTATAACTCATTTACATATTTAACATATCATACTCCCTTAAAGTCTCATATATATATATATATAACTTAATATTAATATATTTTTGGACTAACTCTTCACTTACTTGGGAATGAACCTCTGGGTTTGGCAGGGTTGTTTTATTTTTTATGCTTTAATATTTGTACATAGTCTTGTGTATAACTTGCAGGCTGTTTGATGATGGAGCAAGTGTGACTTGTTTCTTCTGGTGATGTGGTGTGTTGAGAATCTTTTCCAATATCTGTTAGTTGCTTGTGAGCCTGTGTTCCTGATGATCAAGTCACAGAGCAGTGTATATTTCTCTATTTTCACATCTATGTCTTGTGTTCATAGTGACTGAATGTATTTTAGTTTCAGTTAAATATATCTCCATCCCCTGTTGTCATATGAATGAAGATTTATCTATTCAGTACATGTTGCTTGCTTTCAATTGCATGGTGTGGCCTGAGGAAAGAATTGGATTTTGGCAGGATCTTCCATTGTGGTTTTGGAAGGTCTTTAGCTTGTCAGTCATAGCAGGTTTTGGCCTTTGCATGTCTCTCTTCCTTTTTGTCTGTTACTCCTTCCACCACTACCAAGTATAGTAATGCTGGGGCTATGGGCAGCAAGGTATGGATGTCTTGACATCAAACGTTGTACTGGGCTGCTATTAAGGCCTTCTGTGGGAGTTTCTTAATTCAATAATAGTTTGCCATATATTTTCTTTGCTTTTTTGCAGCTTTCTTTCGTAGACTCTTAGCAATTTTTAACAGCCAGTTCAGGTTTCTCATTTGACTGGCTATTGTATGGTGATGATGTGATATGACTGAATTCCCATTCCCAGTAAAATTCATGAATTTACTGTTGGTCAACTGGGGTCTGAAACTACACAATTTGGGATACCATGCTACTGAAATGCTTCATTGCTTTGTCTGTAATGGCCCCTATGGTAGTGTCTGACAGTTCATCTGGTTCTAGAGGTCTGAATAGTAGTCTACGGTAATGAGGCAGTTGGTGGTGAAAAGGTAATACTTTGCACCAAGTTCAGTTGCGGATGCTGTGTATTTTTCTTTTATTTTCATGCTTTCCCTTTGTTACTTGGTGAATTAATTATCGCTTGCTGGCTTCACTTACTCTCTGTTTTGATGTGAGCTTGTTCACTAGCTTTGCATATGTTTATAAGTCTTGGTAGAGTTAGTGTGGGATCTCTTAGCATTCTCATTTGAGCTTCTGCATCTTTCATCCCTATTACTAAATTTTCATGAATTAGTTCGTCTTTTAAATTTGATAATCCCAGGAGTTGGCCATTTTGCACAGTCTGGTAATATACCGATCTATTGTTTCTCCATTTTTTCATCACAATTGTTGGAAAGATACCTTTGTATATGACATTTTGTGGGTTGAAAATGCTTTTGGAGCAATTCTAGGGTTTTACATTTGGTTTTGTTCTAATGCAAAATAAAACTGAAACATTTCTAAATTCTCTGCGAAAGGGGATGGAGCTGCAGCTCCGGAGCGGTCTGCCTGGTGGGCTGTGACAAGGCCACAGAACCTGAAAGTCTGGGCTGTTGAGCAGGGAAGCTGGGAGGAGAACAAGTAGATTTTGAACTCTGCCTGGCTTCTGTTGGAACTTTGTCAAAATCAAATTGTCTCAGTGGCTGCAATTTAAACCAACTGGCAAATTCTGACTAAAAAACTGTCCGAATTTTTTCCAAACCAGCTCTAGACATTACCTCTTACACATAGTCAGTCATAGCACTGTGATCTTGTGCAAGTAACACAATCTTTCTGTGCCTCAGGTTCTTCACAGGGTTGTTGTGAAACGTAACTAATTAATTCTTGTAAAGGGCTTCAAGTTGCTTGGATGAAAGATGCTAAGAAATTAAATGTACTATTCTTAGGACTAGCACTTTTATTGTTCTTAGACTGTGAAATCCTTGAAGCGGAAGTGATCCTTTTTCAGTGCTTGACAAGTACATTGCTAAGGCCCTACCAAACTCATGGTCCATTATGGTCAATTTCACAGTCATAGGATTTTTAAAATCGCAAATTTCAGGATTTCAGCTATTTAAATCTGAAGTTTTAGGGTGTTGTAATTGTAGGGGTCCTGATCCCTACAATCTTAGGGGGGTTGCAGTATTGCTACCCTTACTTCTGCGCTGCTGCTGACGGCGGTGCTGTCTTCAGAGCTCAGCAGCTGGAGAGCGGCGGCTACTGGTCGCGAGCCCAGTTCTGAAGGCAAAGCCGCCACCAGCAGCAGTGCAGAAGTAAGGATGGCAGGGTATGGTATTGTCACCCTTACTTCTGTGCTGCTGCCTGCAGAGTTGGGCCCTCAGTCAGCAGCCACTACTCTCGGGCCACCCAGCTCTGAAGGCAGCAGCGCAGAAGTAAGGGTGGCATGGTGTGGTATGATATGGTATAGTATTGCCACCCTTACTTCTGTGCTGCTGCTGGTGGGGCGTTGCCTTCAGAGCTGGGTGCTTGGTGTGATAAACTCAGGACAGACAGCTGTGGGGTGGGGATGGGGTAGAAAACGGTCCCAGAAGGTTAAAAGGCCCTCCTCCCTATCAACTGGGGAGGGGTAACTATAGATCAATCAGGTTCAGCTGAGAAGGGGTTACCAGAGAATCAGTTAGGATCAGCTGAGTGGGAGTTACCTGAGGTCAGTTAGGATCAGCTGATTCCAACTAAGGGCTGCCTGAGACTTTTTTAAACCCTCCCCTGTTGGGGGGGAAGAAAGAGAGAAGGAGTCAAGCTGCCAGTAGGCTAGGAGCAGCAAGACAGCGAGCCTCACCAGGAGGGGAGGGAGGCTGCATTCCCTCCCAGAAGGGAAGAAAAACAAGCTCAAGAGACTGGCTGAGAGAAGGAACAGACTGCCCCTGTGCATCCTAGAAGGACTGTTTTACCCAAGAGCCCGTCTTATCAAGACTAAAAACAGCTGAGGCTGGTGAGACAGAGAAGGTGCCTTGCCACACCGGCTAACATTTGCCGCTCTCTGGCAGCAGCTCTGAAGGCAGTGCAGAAGTAAGGGTGGCAATCCCGTGATGCCCCTAAAATAACCTTGTGACCCCCCCCTTAACCCCTTACAACTCCCTTTTGAGTCAGGACCCCATATCTGAGGAACGCTGGTCTCCCCTGTGAAATCTGTAGCATATAGAGTAAAAGCACACACAAGACCAGATTTCACGGTCCAGGATGTGTTTTTCATGGCCATGAATTTGATAGGGCCTATACATTGCACATAGTGGGAGCTATCACAGATAAATAATATTTGCCTTTGTGTCATTTGTGCAAAAAGCAGCATTTTAGTTTAGTCTCAGAATTGAAATGGCCTTCATTCAAAAACTTTACTTCCCTGAGTCCCAAACTGTGTGTGAGAATGAGGCACTTAGGAGCTGATTTTTTTTTTCTTTCCTGTTGCACCAAAATATATATCCTGAAGTCTGAGGGCTGTTGTGAGGGTTTACTTCTGCTTTTGGTGCTGGTATGTTCATCCTTTTTCAGCAAAGGCAGAATATCCCAGAAACAACATTCTGCAGAACGATCTTGCTACTGGTGCACTGTACATTGCTTGTGATTACTGAAAAATTTTCTGCAGTGACTAGGGCGCTGTGACTGCATACAAGAAAAGAAATGTGAGAATTTGATTTTTTGTTTATATTCTATAAACAATTTTTGATTTATTAAGTTTGAATTTGAAATACAAAGAATACCCACTCAAAGAAACATTCAAATGTAAAAACTCAGGAAGTTTAGAGTGATACCCTTACTCATGTTGAACAATTCCATACTCCCCAAGTAATCTCCTTGAAGTCAGTGGCACTATTTGTAAAGTACCTTTACTCATACTGAGCAGTATCACAATTTGTCCCTTAGTGGGTAAAACCCCCACAACTGATGCATCGAATAGCAGAGGATGCATGTCTCAAGCAGCTGCAAATATTCTATCTCAGGCTGTCACAGAATGTTACAACTGTAATTAAAAGAAACCCTAACCATTTAACACACCCTGATAAACTCAAAACAATGGCAAATAAATATATTTAAATATCACCCTCTTCAACATCAATTGCTCATTTATCATCTTTCTGAACAGGTGAAGATTTGGAATCTAGAAAAGGTTTAGCTTCCTTATAGTCCTAAAAAGTTAAATTGGATGTTGTGGATGATATTGGACAACTTTACAAGGTATAAAAGAGAGGCTGTTGCTCCAGTTTACAAAACTCTCACTTGAAAGTCTCAAATGTATATCTATAATTCTGATAGTTTAGAAAAATTGAGGAATGATTTGATTAACCTATTCATTTGTGTTTTATTGCATTGTGATACTATATTTCTTAAAGCTCTTGTTTTTGTTCCGTATTTAATTCATCTGGGGTTTGAAAGTGCTAGACGTGCTTTTCCTCTAACCTGTAAACACCTTCCCACTTAAAAGCTTCAAAGCAATTTTTAGAAGTATTCTCTGGTTTTGTTTATTTTTGTCATTATACCAAGAGTTGTGGTGGATATTCCATCACTGACCACTTTTTAATGAAGATTGAATGTTTTATCTGAAAGATATGCTGTGGGAATTGTTTTGGGAAAGTTCTTTGGCCTGAGTTATACAGGAGGTCAGACTAGATGATGACAATGATCTATGAAAACATAGTGCTTATGCTAGCCTATCCTAAAATTTAAAAACATAATATTTTCTACTAGTGGTGTGGTAGGGTTATCACCTTTGGGATGCAAAAAACCCAGCACCCACTCTCCCCACAAGGCAAGCCTGCCACAACCCCAACCACAAAACAACTCTGCAACCTCCCCTCTATCCCCTTCAACAGCCACTTACAGTATCTAGAGACATACTTAAACTTATCTATATATGTTAAGAAAATAATGTTCTCCCACTGCAGATGTGGGAACACTGCAACATCTTTAGCTGGACACAAACTTTTAACATTCGATATACTAGTGTATTGTGATGATAATGCAAATCTTTAGATCCACATAAAAAACCTGGCAGATCAAATTATTTTTCCTGGAAAATGTCAAATCCATAAACAAACCAGCCAGGCTGGTGAAATACCAGCCAGGAGGTAACCTGTAGTGTGGTGTATCTAGGATGAGGGGGCCTAGGCCTTCCCGCAACTAGAGGCCCGTTTCCTCAGTCCAGGGGGAGGAACTACTGAGCCCAGTTGCAAGTGATTATGGGGGACAACAGATGGGGAAAAAAAGGAATGGGAGTGAGAGTCATAGGGCCAAAACAAGGGGTCCAGATGGGGACACCAAGCAGAGAACCCCAGACATCACCCACTGTTCCACAAAGGAATTCAAATATTTAGTGTCCAGAGGAACTCTGCCTGAAGACATAATACAAAGGACTGGAAACAGGCTCCAGAGTCATAGAGCACTCCCTCCATTTAGCTTCCTCCTCCTGGTGTGATCAATGGCCATCTTGGCCAGTGCCAGAAGGAGGTTGATGAGATCTTGCAACTTTTTGGGGCCGCAGATAGGATGTGTAAATATAAGGAGGTGTGTGCAGAAATGCATCCAGAACCTCAGCAAGAGGTTCTGGAGGAACCAGAAGAGGGGCTGCAGCCTGACATACTCTAATAGGTGTGTGCCAGAGTCTCCCTCTCATTGTAGAAGGGGAAGTTGTTAGAGGAATCCATAAACTGTGCCAACCACACACCCGTACTCATGGCTCCAAGGAGAAGACACCAACTAATATCTTCACCGGGATGTGGGACCAGGGTGGTGAACAAGCTGGTCCATTGGGCTCCCTGCCCTCTGTAAGTGGCAGCTATTCCTGCCACTTGGTGTTGGGTTGGGACATAAGGGCAAGGAAGTGGGTGGTATGGAGCATGCGCATGTACAGATGTTCTCTGTGTGCGGTTCAGAGATGGACTGGCTGAATGGCATTCAGCCTACTCAGATTGTGTGTTGGAGTGGAGAACTACTCGTGAGGCAAGGATCCAGTGATGACCTCTGATGGGCAGGGAGCGCCCTCTCACAGGGCCTGCTTGAGAAAAGTGAGAGAAGCAGGAGCAAGGCTGTCCTCACCTCCTGGAGCACATGACAGGGTGGGCAACCCCATGCACTAGCCATGCACCATGGGCTCCACCTAGTCCCTCCAGCGGTAGTCCAGAAGGTCTTTGATTCTCATGACACCAGCCAGGACCATCTTTTGGTGCATGAAGGGGGACTCCACCACCAGCACACAAAGGTGTGGGTTGCATAGTAGGGGTTCTGTGAGGTGGTCTTTTCCCTCAGTGGCCACTGTGAACATGGCTGCTGAAATTAGTTTCCAAGTCCTGAAGTGGTCCTGGTAAACGACTGGCAACTTGGAGAGGTTTCGGGGCAGACGCCGTGGGTGGAGATAAAAATAGCTGTTGGTTATTTCTAAGCCAGTGGAGGAAGATGTGCACCAGCACACTCTGTGGTGGACTATGACTACCATGAAGGAATCTCTATGGGACCTGGAGGTGGAATGTGTGGACCTGGTTGCTGATGCAGACCAGGCCCTGCCCACTCCCTCTCAGAAGGAGGCTCAGGACACGTACAGTGCTTTCCCCAGCTGGAAGAATTCCAGGATCTTCTTTTGGAAACTGGCCAGGGTACTCAGGGTAGTAGTGGTGCAGTGTAGGATCAATTTGTCGGGCCTGATTCTGCAGTTTCTCTGTGCACAGGACTTTCATTGACTGCACTGGTAGTTCTGAGTGTGAAGTGCCTGTTGAATCAAGTCCTTGATGATGCCATTTTCTTTGGATTTTCTTTCATTTATATGTTTCTGATGAACTAATAATATTCACATCTGATCTCAAAAGACTTTACAAAAATAAATAGGCATTGTGATCTCAGTTTTACAGATAGCATAAACTAAGGCTGTCAAGGTTCCTCCCCCACTCTGAACTCTAGGGTACAGATGTGGGGACCTGCATGAAAAACCTCCTAAGCTTATCTTTACCAGCTTAGGTCAAAACTTCCCCAAGGTACAAAATATTCCACCCGTTGTCCTTGGACTGGCCGCTACCACCACCAAACTAATACTGGTTACTGGGGAAGAGCTGTTTGGACGCGTCCTTCCCCCCAAAATACTTCCCAAAACCTTGCACCCCACTTCCTGGACAAGGTTTAGTAAAAAGCTTCACCAATTTGCCTAGGTGACTACAGACCCAGACCCTTGGATCTTAAGAACAATGAACAATCCTCCCAACACTTGCACCCCCCCTTTCCTGGGAAATGTTGGATAAAAAGCCTCACCAATTTGCATAGGTGACCACAGACCCAAACCCTTGGATCTGAGAACAATGAAAAAGCATTCAGTTTCTTACAAGAAGACTTTTAATAAAAATAGAAGTAAATAGAAATAAAGAAATCCCCCCTGTAAAATCAGGATGGTAGATATCTTACAGGGTAATTAGATTCAAAAACATAGAGAACCCCTCTAGGCAAAACCTTAAGTTACAAAAAAGATACACAGACAGAAATAGTTATTCTATTCAGCACAATTCTTTTCTCAGCCATTTAAAGAAATCATAATGTAACACATACCTAGCTAGATTACTTACTAAAAGTTCTAAGACTCCATTCCTGGTCTATCCCTGGTAAAGACCAGCATATAGACAGACACACAGACCCTTTGTTTCTCTCCCTCCTCCCAGCTTTTGAAAGTATCTTGTCTCCTCATTGGTCATTTTGGTCAGGTGGCAGCGAGGTTACCTTTAGCTTCTTAACCCTTTACAGGTGAGAGAAGCTTTCCCCTGGCCAGGAGGGATTTCAAAGGGGTTTACCCTTCCCTTTATATTTATGACAAAGGCACAGAGGAGTTATGGTCGCATTGTTAGGCCAAAATAGAGCCAGGAAAAGAACCCAGGTCTGACTCCCTACAGTTCTTCTGTAGCATTGAGATTCTTTTATAAATAATTACTATTAATAAAGCTACCTGAGCAAAGAAACCAAATCCTCCAGAGTAGTGTGTAGTGCCATTGTAGGATGAGTTAGATGAGTTATTTTGCTTATGTGCTGTGCATACGTATCCCAGGAGCATAGAACAGACCTGAAACTCAGCCAAGCCTCTCTGTAAAGAAGCAGACGTAACTATTAAGAGGAATCTTTGTCTTGGTATTTTGGAGAGCAAAGTTAGATTATTTTTTTTGTTTGTTTGGTTGGTTTTTTTGTTTGGCATCTGGATGTGCTGCTGCTTTTTATGAGTTGATAGTTTTCTCCACGAAACGCCTTTCGCCGCAGGCATGGCTAGCCAGGTGTGAGACCAAAGGCACAGTCCCAAATACCTGTCAACATAAACAACTGCTGACCATGTGCATGAGGACATCTTATTTAAAGGACCAGTGTACTCTGATAGTTTATATGGATAATAGAACAAAACCATAATAACAAGACACTCTTTGCTTGGAATACATGTGTATTAATGTGCTATATGAAAAGGAGTACTTGTGGCACCTTAGAGACTAACCAATTTATTTGAGCATAAGCTTTCGTGAGCTACAGCTCACTTCATCAGATGCATACTGAAGTGAGCTGTAGCTCACGAAAGTTTATGCTCAAATAAATTGGTTAGTCTCTAAGGTGCCACAAGTACTCCTTTTCTTTTTGCGAGTACAGACTAACACGGCTGATACTCTGAAATGTGCTATATGTAACTGGTTTTGGATTAAATTGGATTAGCTTTTTGGGTGTTTTTAAACAGAAATTCTCTTTCGATGGCAGGACTAAACCAATAAAATAATCCTGTCCTGAGTAACTAGATTGTTTGTGAGTACAAAATTACTATTGATATGCCTCTTTAGGACTTATACAACATAGTGATAGTCTGTTAGTGTCAATCATTAACGTGCAAAATGAATATAGTGAAAGATGCCATCAATGTAGATTAATATTTAGACCCACTATTTTAATATTCCCTTGATTCAAGGTATTGGTTCTCATTCTAGCCATGTAGTTGGAACCCAAAATTCAAATACTACAGTAAATAGTGCCCTGCCTACTTCCACATACAGCAGACTGTCAGAGTTGCAGGGTGACAAAACAAAGCAAATAAATAACACACTCCCCACCCCCCCCAAAAAAAAAGAAAAACTTCCCAAGAAAACGAGTGTCCCTGGTTGGTCGTGGTGGTCTGCTGCAAGTCCAGCTCTTCAGCAATCTTGTAGCCTTTGTTTTGGTATCTGATACAGAAAATAGTATATGTGGATCATAAAACTAAGTTTCAGGGTAAATTAATTTTGTAGCCTTTCAGCCTTGGAGCGTCTCTTTTCAAAACAAAGCATGATGACTGTAGATGAGAAATGTTTGTTCTAAAAAGGAAATAGGACTAAAGCTTTCTTTCACTAGTCCCTGTTCGGGGATCTTCTGTTGCTTTTTGGTGGTAGACTAAAGAGACTTGAATGATTTCCACTCAACTCCTAACTTGCTTTGGGGAAAGATGCTGCTGTTCTGTGTAGCATGAGAACTGAAGAAGAAATGTGTCTCCTCTTGCATTATAAAACTCTTAAGCAAAAGTCTCTCATGTCTTCATTTCAATACTTAGATTAAGGCTTTGTCTATATAGTGCAGTGGGCACTACAGGGGTGTGATTTCTAAAATGCATTAGCAATGTTGCACACTAATTAGTCTGCGTAGACCCTGCTGGTGCACACTATAAATTAACTAGTGCACTTTAACACAGTACTATGTTAAAGCGCAGTAGGGAATGTCTAGTGTGTCTCAGCTGGGTCTACAGGGATCAATTCATGCACTTCAAAAATCATACCTCCATAGTGTGCACTGCTGCTCCATGTAGACAGTTATGGATTCTGAACCAATCTGGTTTTACTAATACTTCTAATGCAATTTAAATTTAAAACAACATATATTAAACCAAGTGCTGCTCTCTTGGCTTCTGGGATCTATAGGTAATTCTTCTGGTAAAAGGAGATTCAGCAAAGTGATCTGTTAGGATTGCCAACCCTCCTGGTTCCGCCAGGAGTCTCCCAGAATCAGGCTCTATCTCCTGGAGGCCACTGAAGCGAAACCAGGAGATTTTAGGCCCCTAAAAGTCCAGCGGGCCTAAGGCAGGCTCTCTGCCTGCCCTGACTCTGCGCCGCTCCCAGAAGCGGCTGGCATGTCCCTGTGGCCCCTAGGAGGGTCAAGGGGTCTCTGTGCGCTGACTCTGCCCTGAGTGCTGACTTCGCAACTCCCATTGGCCATAGGGAAATGCTGGCCACTTCCGGGAGCGGCGTGGGGCCAGGGCAGGCAGGGAGCCTGCCTTAGCCCTGCTGTGCTGCCAACTGGGAGCTGCCTGAGGTAAGCGCTACCTGGACGGAGCCTGCACCCCTCCCCCCCTCCCACATCCCAACGCCCTGCCCCAGCCAGGTGAAAGTGAGTGAGGGTGGGGAAGAGCGAGCGATGGAGGTAGGAGGGACGGAGCGAGTGGGGCAGGCCTCAGAGAAGGGGTGGGGCCTTGGGGAAGGGGTGTGTCGGGGGCAGGGCAAGGGTGTTTGGGTTTGTGTGATTAGACAGTTGGCAACCCTAGCTAGCTAAGGCAATAATCCAGCAACTGGGTCTGCACTGGCAGACCTCAGCTCCTATATGGACCAACTGCTTAAATTCTATCTCTGTTTTAGAGGGAGAGGCACACTTTTTTCCCGAATGTATTCATTACAGTAGGAAGTCCAAGTCAGACAGGACCACAGTAAGTCAGTGATTTTTACCTAGCCTTTCTAAAGATGTGTTATATAAAACCTTAAACATGTATCTTTGTCTTGAATTAAAACAGGGGTTCTCAAACTTCATTGCATCGCAACCCCCTTCTGACAACAAAAATTACTCCATGATCCCAGGAGGGGGACTGAAGTCTGAGCCCAGGTGAGCCCTGCCATCCCGGGGTGGGGGGCCAAAGCCCGAGCCCCACTCCCCTAGGTGGGGGGCAAAGCTGAAGCCCAAGGGCTTCGGCCCCAGGCCTGTAACTTGAGACCTGCCACCCAGGGCTGAAGCCATCAGGTTTTGGCTTTGGCCCGGGATGGTGGAGCTCAGGCTTCACCTTCAGCCCTGGGCCCCAGCAAGTCTAATACCAGCCCTGGCGACCGCATTAAAACGGGGTCGTGACCCACTTTGGGGTCCTGAACCACAGTTTGAGAACTGTTGGACTAAAATATTTTCCATGTACTCCTTTTCAGCTCAACAGAAGACTGGTAAAATGTTCTATCAGCCTTGTCTTTGAATTTACCTCATGCTT
This sequence comes from Lepidochelys olivacea, assembly GCF_965140295.1. Lineage (NCBI taxonomy): Eukaryota > Metazoa > Chordata > Testudines > Cheloniidae > Lepidochelys > Lepidochelys olivacea. The sequence continues at coordinate 64,676,633 of NC_140416.1, read as the reverse complement.
AGCAGTACTGATTTGTGCAGGAACAGCTGACTGGTGCTTTCTTTTCCTCCAACTGTCTTCACTTGGTGTTGCTGTGGTTTTGTTTTCAAACATCAGTGCTATGTTGCTGAAACTGTTCTGGAAGAATGTTTTATCCTGCACTGTTTTCACTGATGTTTTGTCTGTATGGAGACCCAGTGAGCTGCTTATACTGAAATTAAAATTTCCTGTGAAAGTGCATAACGTGTATTTAGGGCTTAGAGGTGTTTTTTTCCTCTTTTGCCCTGGCCAACAGGTCAGTATAGGCCTGTAATTTTTACATGTGCCATCTGTTTGTACTAAATACAGGATTACACTTAAGAGAAAAGAGAAATATAATTGGTACAGAAGGCAACTGTACTATATCAGGAAGGAATATGGTCTAGTAGTTATAGGACATAATTGGGAACTGAATTCTGTGTTTTTATTCCCATCTTTGTCACTTGCTTGTGTCAAGGTTCCTCCCCCACTCTAAACTCTAGGGTACAGATGTGGGGACCTGCATGAAAACCTCCTAAGCTTACTTTTACCAGCTTAGGTTAAAACTTCCCCAAGGTACAAACTATTTTACCCTTTGCCCTTGAACTTCACTGCTACCACCGAATGTTTATCTGGGTTTATTTATTAGGAAAGCGCTGTTTGGAAACGTCTTTCCCCCCAAAATCCTCCCCACCCTTGCACCCCACTTCCTGAGGAAGGTTTGGTAAAAATCCTCACCAATTTGCATAGGTGACCACAGACCCAAACCCTTGGATCTTAAGAACAATGAAAAAGCATTCAGTTTCTGAAAAGAAGGATTTTAATAGAAGTAAAAAGTAAAAAAGAATCACCTCTGTAAAATCAGGATGGTAAATACCTTACAGGGTAATTAGATTCAAAACATAGAGAATCCCTCTGGGAAAACCTTAAATTACAAAAAGACACAGACAGGAATATCCATTCTATTCAGCACAGCTTAATCTCTCAGCCATTTAAAGAAATCATAATCTAACGTATATCTAGCTAGATTACTTACTAAATTCTAAGACTCCATTCCTGTTCTGTCCCTGGCAAAAGCATCACACAGACCCTTTGCTTTTCTCCCTCCTCCCAACTTTTGAAAGTATCTTGTCTCCTCATTGGTCATTTTGGTCAGGTGCCAGCGAGGTTATCCTAGCTTCTTAATCCTTTACAGGTGAAAGGATTTTTCCTCTGGCCAGGAGGGATTTTAAAGGTGTTTACCCTTCCCTTTATATTTATGACAGCTTGTTTATACTGTTGACATGTAATCTTATCCTCTCCTTGCCTCAGGTACCTCATTTGTAAAATGGAGATAATTACCTACCTAACAGAGCTGTAGTGAGGCTTACTTGCATCTTGTAAAATGATTTGAGATTCTTGGATGGAAGATGTTGTGTACATTAAGTGAAAAATATTTTTATACATTAATTTGCCATAATAAAGAGGAAAAAACAATATAATTTGGGAGACAAATAATCGGCTATAGAGCTTTCACTGCCAAGTCATTGGTTCTAATTCAAACCAGGTTGGTAGTGAACAGAAGGAATCACTAGAGTTAGTGGTCTCAGTCCAGTTCCTAGTGACAAGTATCTGTTTCTACATGGCACCAATTTAACTGATATCAGCTAGAGCTGAGATTAGCAACCTCATCAGAAAGGTCAAGGACTGAGAAAAACAAGGAGATTGATCCCTTAGAGGATGATCCCTCCAGCTCCACACTGAGGCACAGTGGCTGGAGTATTTGCACAGTAGCCGCCATAGGCAGCGGGTATAATAGGCCAGGGATGCTATGCCTCCCTTGGCACAGCCACCACCACTGGACGCCCAGTTGCGGGTTTTGGCCGTTTGCATGGGGGAAGTTTTTGCTTATTATTATGCCTCATGCAGGTTCCAGGTGTCTGAGGAGGCGGTATGTGCTATTCAGCTTCCTGGGTTCATCGTAATCTCCATGGTCTCCAGGGAGATTACTGATGAACCCAGGAAGCTGAATAGCACATACCGTCTCCTCAGATGCCTCAGAACCGCCGTGATGCGTATCAAAAGCTCAGGTTCTTCAGGAAGAGACAGGAGCTTTTCCCATGGGGCAGCTTGGGGTCTCAGGAGGGGAGGTGCGGCGCAGCTGGGGCAGCTCCAGCCAGCCCTGGGGCTCCTCTCCACGGGGGGGGCAGCCTCGGGGCTCCAGCCGCAAGGGAGGTGGGGGAGGCTAGGGTGGAAGGGGCAGAGCCGGGGGGGGGTTAGCCTCCCTGAACAGGGCTCCACCCACCGCCCCTGGTAGCTGCCCATGCCATACCCACCCTGAGGATGAACAGGACTTTAGCGTCCACAACTGTCAGTCTGTCAGTTTTCATAAGCACTAAAATCACTTCAAGAAATAATTCAAGAAAACAGTTCACTGTGACTTAAATTTGTAAGAAGTCAGAGGAAACCTCCCTTCACAATTTAAATAAAAACACTTTTTCTTAGTGACAGCTACAATGGAGACATTTAAAAATGACAGAATTTGCTTGAAAAATATTCCACTATGAATAAGCATGAAATGTTTAGTTGTATTTGAGTAATCATGCCCGCTGTATAATGTGGGTTGCATGGGGAGAATGTGAAAATCTATTGACATCTTTAGTTACTCAACAAGTTTATTTTTGGGAGTTGATAAATTGGCAGGACATAGTGACCCTATGCAAAAGGAAGGAGTGTAATCATGTGAATGCGGGTATCTTAGCAAATGCTTTATGAATGCTTAGCAAATGGCCTGGAAGACTATACATCTCTATGCATAAGGTTTTCTGTCACCTTTTCCTCCTGACAACAATAGAAAGACCATGGAGTTTTAACCATTTGTCATAGAATCATAGAATAACAGGGTTGGAAGGGACCTCAGGAGGTCATCTAGTCCAACCCCCTGCTCAAAGCAGGACCAATCCCCAACTAAATCATTCCAGCCAGGGCTTTGTCAAGCCTGACCTTAAAAACCTCAAAGGAAGGAGATTCCACCACCTCCCTAGGTAACGCATTCCAGTGCTTCACCACCCTCCTAGTGAAAAAGTTTTTCGTAATATCTAAACTAAACCTCCCCCACTGCAACTTGAGACCATTACTCCTTGTTCTGTCATCTGCTTCCTCTGAGAACAGTCTAGATCCATCCTCTTTGGAACCCCCTTTCAGGTAGTTGAAAGCAGCTATCAAATCCCCCCTCATTCTTCTCTTCTGCAGACTAAACAATCCCAGTTCCCTCAGCCTCTTCTCATAAGTCATGTGTTGCAGTCCCCTAATCATTTTTGTTGCCCTCCGCTGGACGCTTTCCAATTTTTCACATCCTTGTAGTTTGGGGCCCAAAACTGGACACAGTACTCCAGATGAAGCCTCACCAATGCCGAATAGAGTCGACAACTATCTATTGTGGGGAACGATCACGTCCCTCGAGCTGCTGGCAATGCCCCTACTTTAGACAGCCCAAAATGCCGTTAGCCTTCTTGGCAACAAGGGCACACTGTTGATTCATATCCAGCTTCTCATCCACTGTAACCTCTAGGTCCTTTTCTGCAGAACTGCTGCCTAGTCATTCGATCCCTAGTCTGTAGCGGTGCATGGGATTCTTCCATCCTAAGTGCAGGATTCTGCACTTGTCCTTGTTGAACCTCATCAGATTTCTTTTGGCCCAATCCTCTAATTTGTCTAGGTCCCTCTCTATCCGATCCCTACCCTCCAGCGTATCTACCACTCCTCCCAGTTTAGTGTCATCTGCAAACTTGCTGAGGGTGCAGTCCATGCCATCCTCCAGATCATTAATGAAGATATTGACCCTTGGGGCACTCTGCTTGATACCCGCTGCCAACTAGACATGGAGCCATTAATCACTACCCGTTGAGCCCGACGATCGAGCTAGCTTTCTATCCACCTTATAGTCCATTCATCCAGCCCATACTTCTTTAACTTGCTGGCAAGAATACTGTGGTTTACATGACAGAAATGTTCTTGTTTTAGTCTCAATTAATTTTTTGGAAACATCTTTATGCAAAGTCATAGTATAGATGCTGTGAAGCCAACAAAAGTTACTTCAGAATATTTTAAATTAATAGGTTTGTGGGACTGGAGATCTCCATGTTAAATTTGGGATTAATCTGGAAAAATGAGCTGAGTGGAAACTTTGCAGATCCAAAACCACTTATGAGGGTCGTATGCTTTATTGGGAACAGCTATAGGTTGTATTCAGTATCAGATCAGGGCAAGAGGTGCTGCATGGCTGTGTAGCCTACTCCAACAAGCATAGATACCTTAATATTTCCTTGCATATCATTAATGCTGAGTGTAAATAGGCAAGGAGAACGATTGCTGGAAAGCATGGTCTGAACAAAAGCACAGTTGTATTCTGCATAGTGCTGATGATGTTCAGGCTGGCGACCACATGCTTTGCACTCTGTGGCTGGGAATACTACAGCAAACAGGGTCAAAAACTGACAGTAACAACTGCAGACTCTTGCAGTAACTCTCCCCTCTCCATTATAAACACTCTGCACCTGGCTGACTGTTACACAAAACTATCACCACTCATCCAGTGGAGTTGGTAAGGAAGGGTTGGAGGAGGAAAGCTTATCCTTTCCAGGACTAAATTCCTAGTTTGGAGAGCTGACATGAGTTTGCATGGAGTATGTTTGTTCTTTGGTTAATGGTTTACAGAAGTATCTGGGAAGTGACTTTGAAACAAAGCTGAATCTATTTGTGTCTCAACATTCCCATATCTTACACAGGCAAAATTCCCACCCCCCCCCCATGATGGGACAATGCTCTGTCCCTTGCCCTCTGATGCCCCAAAAACTGCTCAGACCCACTTTCTTGTAGTGTTCAGGCTGTATTTTATTCTAAACGTCTCCACCCACTCCAGTACAGTGCAACATTCCAATTTTAAATTCCTACATCTTTCAGCCTGCCTTTACTAGGGCCCTAGGAGGTAAAACAATCTCCCTCTCTCGGGATGTCTTTCATTCTATGCTCCGCTAGCCCCTCATTGTCATCCTCATCTTTCCCACCCCTTGGAATACTTCCTTCCTGGCTTTTATCAGGTTAGTCAGCTGAGGGTTAATTCCTCACTTCCTCACACTCTTCTTCTCATTAGCTAACTGTTCAATCAACTATCACTGGGGGAAACGAATTGAGGCTACAGTGATTAGAATGCTGACCCACCTGTTGCACGTGAAAGTTATTTTCAAAATTCAGTAACTGTTTTTCATTGGCACTGTTTCCAATAGTTTCTCAAAAGTGTAAATGAAAGGTTTTCTTACTTACTCTCAAACCCTACATGTATACACACCTATTAATTATATAATGTCATAGATGTGCATGGTGCAGCTATTTTTGCCATGTCTTACCCTAGTTTGCAGTGTTTCTTATGGCTGCAAAGGTACTGTACGTAGATCTTCACCTCTCAAATGGCCTTGGTTAGTTTTCATGTTGTGTTATTTTGGGAGTGTGTTTTTTGCATAATTTTAAGAAAAAATGTTTGGCAAAACTGCCCCCACTGTCCAGCATTTCTTGAGTTATAACTTATATGTTGAACGATATTTCTAGAGATAAGAGGTCAGCCAACAATTTCAGGTGTTGCTAACAGACCCTTGCTTAAAACACCCTTTGCCACCAGCATCCTTCCTCTCTTGTGCAAAATAGCTGTGGCCAAATGCAATGTGATGTTGTGGGATCATTGCTTTTCTCACTTATCGCCAGGGCAGAGCACTATGTATGAATTTGGCCTGTGTTGCTCTGGGGCTGCAAAATCTTGGAATGTGTTCATGGAGTTTTCTGGTTGGTTGGTAACGTGTCACTGGGCTAGTTCATTTTACTTACCGAGCGGTTGCAATTTGTGGATTCTCCCTCATTGCTGGAAATGAGTACAGAAGATCTAGGATGACTAGAAGAATACTTTATTTTAAAATAGTAAATATTAATACATATTGCATACATTAATAGATAACCGTGTAGACTGAGAGGTAGTTAGGTGCTTGAAGCATCAGATTTGAGCTTCATATAGTTTTACCCTGCAGGATCTTTTGGAGGATACCTTATTTAAAAAGAAACAAAAAACAGAGGGTTTATCCCCTTTAAATTGAGATCTTTAATGACCAAGTACTTTTCAGAAGAATAGGGTTTGCCTGCTTGTCACTTGCCATGTTTCTTTCTTGCTTCACTTTTGTCTAGCATGTGGCAAGCTGGCTTCCTGCATAGCCTCCAGAAGCAGCTGCATACAGTTGGTGTGGTACATATATAGCTCAGGAAGCACTTTGGGGGTGCTTTGAGAGGAAAGATGCTATATAAATAACATAATATAGGTAATGAAATTAATATAAATAATAAAAGAGTGTAGTAGAACTTACTTATTTTGTTTCATTACCATTATCTTTCTAGTTTCTGGAAATAAATAACTCTGGGACAGGGAACAAATGTTTTGTTTTAATTTAGGTTTGCAGTGAGTCACTGAAGAACTAATAGCTAAGATAGGTAGGGTGGGTACCTCTGTATTCTTACATATGAGCTGATCAAAAAGTTTGTGGGGGAAATAGAAGTAATTTTTGTTACACTGGTTTTGCAAGAACTTCTAGGGAAAACTTTTGGGTTTTAAATTTTTTTATTTTTTTCCCACTCCTCCCACACCCCTTGCATCCACTTTTTCCTCTTTCCACTTTGTCAATTAAATACCAGGACAACGGGAAGGCGGGAAGCAAAAGTAAAGTTTTCACTTTTTAGACAGATTCAGTGCCCCTTCCATCTTGGCGCAGGCTTCCCCTAAGAACAGGATCATTGGAGGCTTCTGAGAGGGCTCCAAAGAAGCCCAGGTCCCCTATGAGATCTGCAGTTTCCGAAACCTTGACCTCTGAGCTCAGAACCGTTGAGTTGAAGGACTCCTCCAACAGTAGTGGCAGTGCCAGAAATCCCTGGAGCTCAAGGGAGAGACATGGCTCTGACAGAGCTTCAGTACTGTCTACCAGGGACAAGGAGGGCAAGCATAATCACCTGATCTGGTACCATCAGGCTCAGGCCTGTCATCAGCAGCTACCTATTCAGTACCCTCAGTACAGAGCAAGCGATGGCACCAGACTCCATCGGCACCAACAATGGTATGCCCGCCATCGACAGTACCATGATCTTCAGCTACCACATCCTTGGCTACTGGACTGGTACTGTTTCCCTGCTTGGTACTGCAAGAGTTTAGATGGGTGAGGGACCTGTCCATAGTGGATGAGCCAGAATCCCCGCTCCTCATGGGTACCAAGCGTGTCTTGGCACTGACACCTTGGTCTCCAGACTGCTGTTATTCCCTGGTACCACAGGACTCTCCACCCTTTTCTATGCAGACTCTTCCATTGGATGATGAGGAGGAGGATGAATGGGACTACTAGTCAATGTCTTCAGTTTCAGTCCAGGATTCCCCAAAATAACTTGTCAGGAACTCGTTCTTTGACAGTGACAGGGAAGATTGCACTGTCATCAAGGGTGGTGGAACCAACCCTGCATGCTGCCCCCCCCAGGGCCACACTGGGATCCCTGGACTGCTTACCAATAGCATTTCTCCAGACCACTAGTACCGTCTCTAAGGGACACTAAGGTTGTTCAGTCCTTTCCTCCCCAACTAGCTCCCTCACAGGAGACGTTTGAGGAATAGGAGGCCAGGATGGATAAAGAGACCACCCCTCAAATATCCATCTCATTCTTGTCCCCAGATGAAATGGTTATGCCTCCACCACCTTTCCTGGCTGACATTTGAGGACCTCATAAAAAGGGCAGCTGACATTCTTCAGATTCCACTTGAAGAGGTCAGGGATTCACAACACAAGCAGTTGGGTATCCTACAGTCAGCAACATCCTCCAGGATGGTGTTACCCATTAACAAGGTGTCCCTGGATCCAGCTGAGACTGTGTGGCAAACACCTGCTACTATTCTACCAACATGTAAAAGGCTGGATAAAAAGTAATATGCTTCCTGTAAAGACTCTGATTTCTTGTTCTCCCACCCTCCACCTAACCCCTAGTTGTGGATGAGGTAAATGAGGAGGGCAGGCAACACTTCTCCAGGTCTACTCCACATGACCAGGACCAAAAGAGACTGGATGTATTTGGACGGAAATCCTATTTGTCAGTAACCCTGCAGTTCCAGATTGCAAACTACCAGGTGGTCATTGCCAAATACAGTTTTACAAACTACAATAGATGGATGACTTTTATTGAACATCTGCCCTATGAACATAGGGAGCAATTCCAGGTCATCGTTTCAGAAGGTCAAATATTGGCCAGGACTGCTCTTCAAGCATCGTTGGTTGTAGTGGACACTGCCACCAGGTCCATCTATATGGCGGTAGTTATGCACAGGGCATCATGGCTCCAGCTCTTGGAATTTCCAAGAGAAGTACAGAATACTGTTGAGGACCTCCCCTTTGACAGTCATAGGCTTTTCCTGGAGACTGTAGATGCGTCCTTCCATACACTGAAGGACTCTAGACCCCTTTATGTTCCCTGGGCATATATACGTCTGGGTGTAGTAGGTCATTGCATCCTGCTAGTCTTCTGGATTTCATATAGCCACCAAACCCCCCAGTAAAAGACATAAGTTCAGAGAAAGAGGGCTGTCTACCTGCCCCCTTATAAGACCACCCAACCATTGCGCTGATTGAGAGTTTGAATCCCCCCGCATCTCTGGTTTTACAGCTATGCCCATTTTCCCACCATTCTCTCTTTGGAGACCACCGTTCCCATTTTCAACATGCCTGGAGACGGAACACTTAGACAAGTGGGTCATAATAATGGGCTATACCATCCCTTTGACATCACTCCTTCCCTTCAATTTCCCTTCCCCATCCCTCTTCAAGGACCCCTCTCACACGCTTGTATTAAGACACAAGGTAAACTCTCTCCTCCAGTTAGGAGCAACAGACCCAGTCCCTCCCCCTCACTGGTGCAAGGGGTTTTATTCCAAGAATTTCCTTGTACCAAAGAAGGACAGAGGATGGAGATCAGTCTTAGATCTAAGACTCGTAAACAAGTTCGTAAAACCTCACAAGTTCAGGATGATGACTCTGACAGCTATAATTCCTTCAGTGGAGAAGGGGGGGATTGATTTTCAGCTCTTGATGTCCACAGTATTGCTTAAGAACATACCAACGTCTGAGATATGTAGGGCTGCTACATGGGCTTCAATACGTACATTTTCAAAGTACTATGCTTTAATCCTACTGTCAGATTCGATGTGGCTCTGGGTACTGCAATACTCTCTTCAGTTCTGGATGCAGTTCTGAAGCTCCCTCCTCCCTCTGGGGAAACTGTTTGGAAGTCACCTGAAGTGGAGCACCCATAGGGACGCTACTCAAAGAAGAGGTTACTCACCTTGTGCAGTAACTGCAGTTTTTTGTGATGTGTGTCCCTATGGGTGCTCCACTACCCGTCCTTTCCTCCCCTCTGCTTCAGGCTGTTCTCTGTGGAGACATTCAGGTGGAGAAGGAACTGAGTGCAGTTGGCCCATGCATCTCTATATAGTCTCGGTGTCTAGCATGAGGAGGCATAGTATGCATGTGCAGGCTTTATGAGCACTACTAATGGAAAAATCTCCAATGATGGGCTCAAGAGGCACATGGATGCCTGAAGTAGATTACCCATAGGGAAATACATTTTGAAGAACTGCAGTTACTCCACAAAGTGAGTAACCTCTTCTTTATTTCAAAAAGCCATATCTCTTTAAAAACACATTTCATTTGAAAAAACTTTGACTAGCTATCATAGTGGTTTTTAAGGGAATTTACCTTAACTCATGTTACTTTAGGCTACCACATACAGGCACTGATCCTGCAATCAGATCTATGTGGGGAGACTGCTGTGTATATGCAAAGCTCCACTTATTTCAGTGAGGTGCTGCACATGTGCAGGTGCCTACCCACACAGATCTGATTGCAGGAGATATAGAGAATATTTTAAAATGGAATTAAGGTACAGATTCCATCTCCTATATTCACAAGGAAGATTGTGGAGCAAGCTTAAGAATATTTTAACCATAAAATCCCTTGCTTGGTCCAAAATCTTTCATCTTTACCATACTTAGATTCCAGCTTTTAGTTTATCTGTTTGAGGAGTCTTCACAGGGAGATTCTCATGGACACCTCCCCTCCCTGCTCTTCGCCCTCTGCTCCTGGGAACTACCTTCTCTCCCATCCACAATCACATAACATTCCTGTGGCAGCTACAGAAATTGCTTATGTTATTGGTTTGCAATCTGTTTTTTATTGGAGCCTCCCAGTCCTTGGGATAGATTAATGGCTGGGTGCTGCAGCCCCCATCCCTCCAGATGCTGCTAGCCTTCATTTCTTCTATCCTCTCTCTCTCTCTTCAGCCCCTTTCTGTCTATTTTCTTAACTTTGTTTTTGTGTATTTTTTTCTATATCTATTTTAGTAAGTTTAGTATGTAATAATATTTAATAGGTTTTTCTGCTCCTCTCCTTTGATTCCATCTTCGTCCCCTTCCCTGTTCCTCCAAGTACCAGAAGGCTACATGTTGCTGGGAGTGAGAGGCTTCCCCTGGTCCCACCCAAAGCTGCAGGAGCAGAGCAGCTTGTACTAGTAGCCTACCCATGTGAACTGATCCTGCAACCAGCTCTATTTAGGAGCAGGAAGAGAAGGAAAGTGGGTTTCACAGATCTTTGAATGTCCCACTTAAACCAAAACAGAAACATGTTTGGAGAAGCATGGATCTGGGGTTCTGCAGCTTTCCCAGCTGCAATGCTCGTCACTTCTGTCTTGTGCCTCCTGTACCGTTTGGGGCAACACTGGTTTACATGGAAAAAGTAATAGTAGGGAAGTATTATTTTTATTATAAACTGCATCTAGTGAGAAGTGTTATTTCCTTTCCATTGTTTATTTCTGCTCTTCACTTAGTCTCCCCCTGTCATCTGTTCTGTTGTCCTTTGTCCTCCTCATCACCTGCATATGTTTCCCAGCTACTTCCTTCCCTGTTCCCTTAAACATGTTGACCAGCTACTTGGTCCTCTTCTCCCATCTGGACATACTACCTGGCTGCCTCTTTCCGCTTTCCTAGATGGTTCCGTTTCACTGGTGGCTTTGGACTCTGAGGTTAGTTCTTGTTTCTTCCTCCTCATGAAGCAGAAGTCCTAGTAGAGGCAGCTACGCAATCAGGCTAGCTTCATCTCATTTCCAGCTGTTTATAAATCTCTCCAGGCTCTTGTTGGCAATGAAGTCCTTGGAGGCCTTTAGAAGTAGCTGGGATCGAGGAGGAGGAGCCAGCACCATAAGACCAGCCCATCCTGAGGTCTGCAGCACGTGCTCTGTCATTGATTGGTGTTTTATGTCCCACTCCTAGCAGAGAGGCATTTCAGGGAATTAGAGCCCCAGTACAGGAGTTCTTGACTCAGGATTAGCTATTTCTCTTCCCCAATCCTTTTTGCAGAGCCAGTTTGTTTGTTTTTAAAAAAAACAAACAACAATGAAACAACCAAACAAAAAACAAAACCCAGGCCTGTGTGGAGGCAGTTCATGGAGAGGAATCGTGAACTGCTTTTGGAGATTACCCTTCATTCCACCCTAAAGTAGTCACCAATGGTATTACAGAGAGAGAAGCAAGGAGTAGGGACCATAGAGCTAGTATTTAGAACTAGTATGGCAGTTCTTAGTGTGAGAGAGATGCACGATGTTTTAAAAATTAAAATGGCTCTTGTATAGAAGAGGTAGTGCTCATAGTGAGCAGACACTGAACACCAGATTCTGAACAACAGTTTTCTGTTTCATCTGAGCAAGCCAAATAAATGTTAAATGGTTATTGTTTATTTGTATTGCTGTTGTGCCTAGGAGCCCTGGGCAAGGATGAGGACCCCATTGTGCCAGGTGCTGTACAAGCACAGAGCAAAAAGATGGTCCCCGACTCAAGGAACTTACAATCTAAGGCCATGTCTACACTAGGGAGCTTACAGCTATAGTGGGGCAGAGCCGTTGTAAGATCGCTTGTGTAGCCGCTCTATGCTGATGGGAGAGAGCTCTCCTGTTGACATAGTAAAACCGCCTCCACAAGCAGCAGTAGCTATGTCAGCGGGAGAAGCTCTCCCACTGACATAGCGCTGTGCACACTGCCATTTATGCCCTCGAAACTGTCGCTCAGGGGTGTGATTTTTTTTTTTCCACAGCCTTGGGCAACTTAAGTTTTGCCAACATAGGTCATGTCTACACTACCATTTAAGTGTAGTGGGGAGGGTTTTGGATGGTGGTAGGGAGATTAGGTTCCCTGTTTTAATCATGTTGAGCTTAAGCTGATGACTAGACATCCACAAGAAGATGTCAGAGAGACAGGCCAAGATTTTAGTTTTTACAGAAGGTACAACAATTGCGAAAGAATGTTAAAGGTTATTTGCATGAGGGATGAGTGGGAGTTCAGTTTGTGCCCTTTTTTGCTTCATTATAATATATAAAAAGCCTGAAATATTTATGTGTGTGTGTGGAGGGGTCCTTTTTTTCTTAGTGTCAGAATTGCAGGTCTTCCTCCTTTCAAAGACTCTGACTAGAGCGCTAGTAACATCATGCCATTGCAAGAGTTGAGAAATGAAAGTTGAGCAATTGAAGAGGAATTTTGTTTTTTAGTTTACTGATATTCTTGATGTTTCTAAGTATTAAAAAACCTAATAAGAAACATCACTTCTTATTTTTAATAAACATTATAAATAATGTTTATAAATTATAATATAATTATATTTATAATTATAAATAAGATAAAAGGGGTGGGGCAAACCCTCAATTTCTTGGAAGTGGGGAGTAAGTTTCAGATAATCATTAATGGATAATCATTAATAGAGAAAGTCCCCGCCTCTTCTCTACTTACTATCACTTGAAACACAGCTTTGTGCATGAGGCCGTACTATAATGTTCACAGCAAGGCGGAAGCCAAAATATTACCATTAAATAAATAATTTATCCAGCTTTGCTGAAAGGTTGAATAGTATTTTTCTGCCAATGGCTGCATTCGGCATGTCATAGTTGTTACTTATTGATCTTGTATGTTGCAGAAAAAACTGCATTGCACTTAGTTACAGTACAGATGTCTATATCCACAAAGCTATCCACCTTCAAATCCCTCTTCAAAACTCTTCTTTGCCATGTTGCCTACAAAAAACTTGATAGCAGTTAGGTTGTTGGTGTGCAGAGGCCATGGCCTATCACCAGTACTGTCTCGTTGTTTCTTTGTACTTCCCATCTGTCTATAGCCATCTGCTGTCTCTTGTCTTATACTTAAGATTGTAAGCTGGTTAGGGCAGGGACCATTTTTCTGTTCTGTTTGTACAGCACTTCACATCATAATATGTACCTAACAGGGTACTCCATGAGATGCTTTTTTCCCTTATGGTGTTCTATAATGCCACACAAAGAAAGGAAGCAAATATATTAATTAGAGGAGATACTTTTGTAATTGCATTTGAAATTGTAGGTGGTAGTGTATGCACTTCAGAAGAATGTTACTGGGTAGGCTGTGCCATCTCTTGTGGAACAATTTCTGTTCCCATGATCTCTTTGGGGCACCAAAGGCATTTGGTAATAAATGCTGGACTGTTGTCCTGAATGTGCAAAGGGAATGGAGAATGCAGGTGCAAGATGAACTGTGCTTGCAGAAACCAGCATACTTCAAGGTTCACAAGGCAGTTAGTTCATTCTTCCTTCTAATATTCTATCCTAGGACATTTCACTCTGCTTTCGGTTGCAGCCTTCTTGCACATTGCAATAGTAGTGGAAATGAGCTGTTGTCTGTGCTTGACCTCAAATTTTAAATACCCAAAACAAACATTGGGGTAGTGGAAACATGTCAGATTCTTCAGCCATAGGGGCCCTGAGTCTGCAAGCTGCTTTAGGGAAGCCCATGAGCCTGCACAAAACCCCATTGTGGAGCATCATGCAAGCATAGGAGTTCATGTGCATGGAACATCTTGCAGAGCTGGGGCCCAGGGCTGTGCTTAAACAAAAGAAAGCAGGCTGGTTTTAGCAAGGTAGTAGTTCAGGAATGGTCCATGCAGCATAAATCTAATCTGATTTTTAAGGGACATGGTCAACTTAAAAATTACTCTTCTCAGAATTTTTCCCCTAATGTTCTTGCAAATCACACACCTAAGATTAAAGAAAACAAATATTTCTTTAATTGTTTTATTTGCTGTCTTTGACAGCACTATTTTCTTTATATAGTCAGTTTCTCCTGTAGTTTGGGATTTTTCACATAGCAACAGGGAAAAGAAAATGTATTTTTGAAAACCACAAAAATTGGCATGGGGACTCAAAACCAAAGAGAACAATTAGTTATTTAAAGTCATAGCCACTGTACAATCTAATCAATCACAAAAAAATAGTTAAAAGTAGTTTCAGGTTCAAAGCATATTCTTAAGTAATACAACTACTTAGCTTTCCTCATGTGTAAATCTCAAAGCACTCTAAATAGATGTCTATTGATATACCTGTCTTACAAAGCAGGAAACCAGTTTTGCCAAGGTTCACAATTTTACATTTAATGTTTTTTCTTAAAGCCTCAGCCCCTGGAGACAAATGATTGTGAGAATTTTGGCTTTCGTATTTTTTTAAGTGAGTTTCTGGCCCTCATGGTTGCTGAGAAAAGCTTAAAAATGTGCCCAAGTATAAAAGCTCAAAACTGAGAGGGCAAATGAAAATTAGCAACCCAAAATGTATGTACTGTATTATTTTTAAATTGTCTTGATTTTTAAGCCAGTATCACGATTATTTGGGGGTCTCAACTTATGTTTTTGAATGTTTGGGTTTGGCACTTAAACAGTGAGTCAGCAGCAGAGCTGCTGAGACCTCTGATCTGACACTGTCCCATTTCCTATGGTACCGCGTCATGCTCTATCTGTCTCACAAGTATGTACATCTTTTCACTTGCCTAGCCTACCTGCACCGGGAGAGGTTGGAAACAGAATTGTTTTGTGAGCATAATATCATGCCAGAAGAAGGCCTACTGTATATGTTGTCTCTGATATGCACCCCAATTATCAGTTGTAATAGCTTAATTTCTGTTTAATGCATATGTAACTATTTTGAACATTGCAGATTGCAAAGAGAGGTTTCCTCAGTGGAAAGATAAACTGGATGTGTAGTCTTCGTGGGTAAAACAATGTTCTCCTGAAGTCATCCTCCTGGTGTGGTTTGAAGAGATGCTAACTGGATGCTTTTTGCAAATCAAACAGTAGATGTGAGAGAGAGAAAGGGAAAGCTATTATGTAGGGCTAAAATATGCTGGAAATCCCCAGCTCTGTGGAGTTGCTAGGTGGTTTTAAAACCCTTTCACTGCCTTATATGGCAACGGGAAGTGGGAGTGGCCCAGGCCTGCTTGAGCAGGGAGGGAGCGGGAGAGAGATGGCTCCTGACTTAGGCAGTTGTGCTGATGAAGTGGAAGAGCTGGTTTCAGTTCTGTATAGTGCATGTGTGTTTAGGAGGCGGGTGCTTCTGGTTGACTTGCCTGGGAGTTGTGCAATCCTTTAGATCGGAGAAAGCACCCTCCCTCGCTGCTGCCTCCACCGCCACCGCCTTGTTGGTTTTTTTAAAGCTGTGAGCTCAGCCGATGAGTCAGAGCCATGCAATCCTGACACTGCATCGTGGGACTGGAGGTGAGAGAATCAAAAACAGGAGCTGTAGATTTCGGCCAAGTACAGTGCAGGACTTCGCTTTGCTTGTGCACAGAAGGGGAGCTGAGTAGTGACCACTTTGTGGGATATTCTTGATTGCAAGAGAACTTCCTGCTTCTTTCCTGGGAGCCCTGAGGATCGGGTCTGGAAAACACTTTTTTGTCTTTTCTTGGGAAGTGAAGCGAAGAGAGAGAGAGAGAGGAATCGCTCTGTTGCATAATTCTGACAGTGTCTGTCTCATATTAGGACGAGGTAAATTGAAATCTAGGGTTCTTACAAGGTCCAAAGGGCCTGCGCACTCCTGCACCTTGCTCCTGATTGAGGCTAGAATCAACACCACAGAAGCTATTTGAATCATGGCTGTGGTTTTTGCAAGCCTGAAGGTTTGCAGCAAGGAGCTGGGGGGAGGGGGTGGAGGAAATGGGAAGATTGAATGCTTGGTAACTTTGTTTGCTTTTTATTTTTATTTATTTTTTTGTCTGTATAACGCATGCAAGCTGCGTATGTGCAGCTACGCAGCTCAACGCTGCTAATGGACTGCCTCAACAGGAAGACTGCCTTTTTAGTGTGGAAACTTGGTACAGAGAATTCTGGCTAATATTAATTTTAGTGAAATGTGGTAAATTGCCTTTTGGGTGGGGAGTTGCGTATGGTTTGAGAGCAGAGAGGTGATTCAAATTGCATTGCTGTTGTTCGTTGTTTGACAGCTGCTGAAGTCTTGCTGTGAGCAATTTAAAATTAATACCTCTCTTTTTGTCTTAAAATTTTAGAGTAAACTTAGTGTTAACAAACATGAGGGACTTATGTTAGTACAGGTAAGAGCTGTACAAGATTTTCCTCATCCCCAGCCTCCCAAGTCTTTACCACGTTTATCTTAATTCTGAGCCATATACCCTGCTATCCTAATTCTGGACCTTTTGAGTACAGATTCTTAAGTGTGACAAGCTGGGTGGGTTTTGGCATGTATAAATGGAGGTTAGGACATGCCTTGCTTGTTTTCTGATCGGTAGCCAAGTCCCTTGGAACAGGTTTCTGTGCTTTCTGTAGGTCAGTGCTTCTGGCTCAGGTTCTGAAATTTCCATGCACCCAGGTATTTGATTGCAGTAACTGCAAGCCTGTATCCAAATTTTAGATACATTGTGCAAGGAAACTGATTTCAGTACTTAATATCACTTTCAGATCTCAACACTAGCATGTAAGGTGCCTGGTTTCAGCATCCCATAAGGACAGAGCAGCAGCCAATGGGATAATCTGCAGTTTACCACCACCTAAAAATTGTTGCTAGTCAGTTTACTTATGGTTAGAAATATGACGCAAGCTAGGGAAGGTTAAAGTGAACAAGTGCTTAAGTTAGGTAACTGCAATGATATCCTACTCCCAGAATATTAAATTAGTTCCTCTGATGGCTGTTCCTGTTAAAATCAGTGGGAATTTTGCCATTTGCTTGGGAACATGATTAGGGCCTGTGTTTGAGAGTGTCTCATTATGGAGGTGGACATATTTGGCTCTGAACCGCTGGACTCTTAAAAACATTCAGCTCTAACATATCTCAGTTCCGTGGGGGCCTGTAAGTTAGTTTGTGTATTTTGGTGTTTCAAAGATCGCAGTTCCACTGTGGGGTCGGGAGAGAGAAACTATTCTGTCTTCTGGAGTGGTTTAGGGAAGTAGGTGGTGAAGTTTAGGGTAATGTACAATCAAGCTAGATCAGTCACTTAGAAGCACTATCTTGCTATAACTAATTTTTTTATCCCTTCTTAAATAACATCAAAGTGCATTTCTTACACTCTAAATGGTTTTGATCTGTGATTCTATCTGTTAAATGTAATAAAACAAATTAGTTTTAACTTTAGGTAAGTGAGAATGCACCTTTACACTGTAAATGCATTCATGACAAGGATTCAGTCAGATTATCTGACATTGGTCTATAGAACATATGGGTGCCCAGACAAAATTAAGGCATAGTTCCTGCTGAGGAGAGACTGGAATAATTAATGCTGTGTGCACAAGCTGTGGCCCTATGGGGTGGACTTAATTAATGTTCCTGGATTGTGATAGGACTTCCTCTGTGTGTGCCCTGTACATTACTCCTGTTAAGAGCCTAGTATGTCTGTTGTGGTCCATTGGTGGCAAAAGGAAATTGCTAGTACCCATTCTAAACCTGTCTCATCTGCAATACAGTGTTACCGTATCCTTAGTTTAGTACGAGTGACAGTCCCTGCTGAACACTGGCCCTAGGCTGGAATAGAAAAGGTGTTGCAAGCCAGCATTGTCGTACATTAGCAGAGCTATGGGTGAGGTCTAAGTCTGGATAACAGAGGAAGGAGGGTCTACTGATTAGGGTGCTAACCTAAATCTTGAGAGACCTAAATTCAGTTCCCTGCTCTACTGCAAACTTCCTGTGTGATCTCAGGCAAGTCAATTAGCAGTTCTGTACCTAAGTTCCCATCTGTAAAATGGGAATAATAGCACTTCCTTACCCTATATAGCTGTTGTGAAGATAAATGCATTAAAGATTCAGGTGCTCAGATACAATGGTGATGAAGGCTGTGTAAGTACCTAAAATAGTGGATGTTACAGTTCAGGAACGAGGTGCAGTGGCAGTGCAGCAACACGTAAGGTTGCAAAAAAGTCAGCCTGCTCTGTGTCTGCACCCTGATAAACGTTAGTTTTATAAACACTAAATTCACTCAAAAATTTTAGGTGCCATTTCCTGTAGCCTGCAGTTTCAGAGAGGGAGCTTTTGGAAAAAATACAAAGGGAGTATAGAAGAACAGACCTGCAAAGATTTAAATCATGGTTTGGGGGCGTCAGTAACCAGGCAGAGGTTATGGGTCTATTACAGGAGTGGGCGGGCAAGGTTCTGTGGCCTGCAATGTGCAGGATGTTAGACTAGATGATCATGATGGTTCCAACTGGCCTTAAAGTCTGAGTCTAAAGTACTGGTCAGAGAGCTGTCATAATGAGGTTAGAGCTTTTCTATAGATAGCAGTAGCCAGGCTTGTGTGGTTTTTGTTTTTTTTTGTTTTGTTTTTGTTTTTTTTTTTAAGAAAAATGTTGCAATTATATTGAAGCAGTATGATATCATAATAGTCTATTATTTACACAAAAGGTAAATAGCAGGGTCTCCCAAAGATCTGTAGTGGGACCAGTGCTGTTCAGCATATTCATAAATGATCTGGATGGAGGCAAACAATGAAGTGGCAAAGTTTGTGGATGATACGGAATTGCTCAAGATAGTTAAGTCCAAAGCTGACTGCAAAGAGTTATAAAGGGATCTAGCAAAACTGTGTGACTGGGCAACAAAATGGCAGATGAAATTCTGTTTTGACAAATGCAAAGTAATACACATTGGAAAATATAATCCCAACTATACATACAATAATGGGGTCTAAATTAGCTCTTACCACTCAAGAAAAGAGATGTTGGAGTCACTGTGGATAGTTCTCTGAAAACATCTGCTCACTGTGCAGTGGCAGTCAAAAAAGCTAACAATGTTAGGAACCATAGAAAAGGGATATATAATAAGACAGAAAATATAATGCCACTATGTAAATCCATGGTATGCCCACAACTTGAATTCTGCTTGAGGTTCTGATTGCCCCATCTTCAAAAAGATATAAAGAATTGGAGTAGGGTAAGAAAAATGGTTAAAGTATGGAAAAGTTCCTTATGAGGAGCGATTAAAAAGACTGGAACTGTTCAGGGTAGAAAAGAAACGATTAAGGGGAGATACGATAGAGGTCTATAAAATCTTGACTGCTGTGGAGAAGGTGAATAAGGAAGTGTTGTTTATTCCTTCACATAACACACAAATCAGGGGGTCACCCAATGAAATTAATAGGCAGCACGTTTAAAACAAACATAAGGAAGTACTACTTCACGCAGCACAGTGTGAGCCTGTGGAACCTGTTGCTATGGATGCGGTGAAGGCCAAAAGTACAACTGGGTTCAAAAAAGAATTAGATAAATTCATGGAGGATAGGTCCATCAGTGGCTATTAGTTAAGATGGTTAGGGGTTCAATGCCATGCTCTGGATTCCACTAAACCTCTGACTGACAGAAGCTGGAACTGGACGATGGGCTGGATTACTTAATAATTGTTCTGTTCTGTTCATTCCTTCTGAAGCATCTGGCACTGGCCATTGTCAGAAGATGGGACACTGGGATAGATGGACCATTGGTTCAGGCCAGTATGGCCATTCTTATGTTCTCAAGGGTGGGATGAACTTGCTAGGTTTTTTTTTTTTTTTTAAACTGTACGCTTCCATATTATTTTCTAGATTTTAGTCCATATGATCAGAGTATAGATGTTTTTCCTCTTCCTGATGCCTTCCAAACATGGTCTGAAGGAATGAGCAGTGGATGTTGGGAGCCAGGAACTCCTGAGTTATAATCCCTGCTTTACCACTGACTCACTATGAAGCAATGGTCAAGTCACCCTGCCTCAGTTTACCCATTATAAAAATTGGATTAATAATATTTACCTACCTGCTCAATTGTGTTGTGTGAGGCTTAATCCATTAGTGCTCATACAGTGTTTGTGGGACATCCCCTTCGCTCACTTTCCCCCAAAGACGCACAGTATTCTGTTCAACCTAGAAACTAGCATATTGTGTGAGATGAAGGGTATTTATCTAGTTTAGTGAAAAATCCCTTTAACTCAGCTAAATTGTTGGTCATATTGACAGCAAAGGGGCCTCCTGCTGCTCCTATAGAAGTCTTGGCAAAATTCCTTTTGACGTCAGTGAAAGCAAGATCAGGTCCTAATGGAATTTGTGCCCCTTATGGGATGACTAATCCCTTTTTGGTCTACAGTTTGCAAAATGATATAATTTTCATGTAAGAACTTTTATTATAATAACACTTAGCCGCTTTACATGGAAGTGGTCTAGTGATTAGAGCTAGGTGCTGGAGTCTATTTTCAGCTTGTCCACTAAGCTGCTCTGTGATCTTGCCCATGTCATTAAGGTATTCACAAGTGAGGAGGATCTGTGACTCCCTGTGATTTTTAATTGGAATTGTGTGCTTAGTTAGCACCATGGAAAATCAAGCTCTTGACTTCTCTGTACTTCAGTTTTCTTCATCTCTAATATGGAGGTAGCAATACAAAGATGTTGCCGGGATTAATTCACAAATGGTCTGTAAATGGTTTCAAAATCCACAGATCGAGCTGTGGAAGTGCAGAATAAAATGTCAGAGCTCTTTACAAATATGAACTGATTAACCCTTTGCAACATTTCCCTCATACATAGGTGAATGTGGATGTTTTATTTTTTTCTGTTGTACCAGTTTGATTGTGATAAAATATTGTTATAATTTTGGGTAATATGCAGAATTGAGTCTCATGCTTGACAGGGTGGATTCGATTTAAATCAAATTGATAGGAAGACTCGATTTAATCATGGATTTCTACATAAAAGTGCATTCTTGTTGGTTGTTATAACCTTAATACATATTCTTCACAACTCAGAGATAGATGTAGGTTTCATTTTTAGAAGATACACACTATACATTTTTGAAGTGATTTCTTTTGAAAATTTTTCAGATTAGTTTTACAGCTATATCAGAAAATGAATGATTGTTTGGTTATTTCAATTACCAAAGGTAATTGAAGCAGATATTTATGAAGTCATTGGGAGGTGAACTATCTCCAATTCAACAGGTTAATCATTAATATTTGGAGGATTTTCTTGCCATGCTGTATTAGGAGGAGAACATCACCAGAGAGACATTTAAATTGTTTTATTTAACTAAAACAACAACGTTAGGTATTTTGGATTTTTTTCCCCTTCAACAGCAAATATAATATTTTAACAAAACAAGCATATAAATTTTTGAATTTAGTTAAACATTCAAGTTTTTTAAAATCAGGTTTGTTTTTATTAAAATATAGTTAAATGAAATAATATTTAAAAAAAACAAAACAAAAATTAAATAGACTATGTCAGCCAGGTCAACATGAAAAACTTAAAATATTGGCTTCTGCAGCTAACTCAGTCGTTTT
Organism: Lepidochelys olivacea; assembly: GCF_965140295.1. Classification (NCBI taxonomy): domain Eukaryota; kingdom Metazoa; phylum Chordata; order Testudines; family Cheloniidae; genus Lepidochelys; species Lepidochelys olivacea. Next base: position 64,654,964 of record NC_140416.1, on the reverse strand, counting down.
CACCTTCATTTTCCTGTTTGTTCATAATCTGGAAAAGAAAAACAAGCTCTCCTGCTTTTTCAGGTCCCAAATGATTTCTCAATTTGGAATGAATTGGTCCAAAGGAAGAAAATATTCTTTCTACACCGGCAGAAGAAGCTACTGCTGTTTAAAAGTGAGATTATCACATCAGCAGTCTCTGAATCCAAGTGCTTAAGTGACTTCCACCACTTCACTTGTTTGACTTTCTTTAAAACATCATCAGCAAACATATATTTCTTGAATGCTTCACCCTTAGCTCTGAAGTTTATTATAGTTGGCATTCTGGAGTGATGATTGCTGGATGTCCATGTCATAGCCAACTCCTCTTCTTCAGCAGTTAAGGTTTGACCCTGGTACCGAGTATTGAGAATATTTGCAAGAAAATGAGCTGGAGAGAGTGCTTGTCCCATTTGGTTTTTTTAATGCTTGTGATTTTCAACTCTGCCATTGCATATTTCTCTTTTTAAGATCTCACTCAGTTCCTTCCAAATTTCAACAGCGTCAGCAATAAAACAGCTATTTCCCTGCATTTTGTTCAAGGCTACAGAAATAGGCTTCAGGGTACTCAGCATGTGTTCAACGTTTCTCTTAAGCCCAATGTTGAGAACTTTGGCTGTGACAGTGCCATCTATTTTTTTTTCATGATTTTGTTCCCAAAGTGTCATCAGATTAGGCCAGTTCTTGATCTAGTGCTCAACACAGTCCACTACTGAGTTCCATCACACGTCTTGTGGGACAGTTAGCTTGGTTCCTCCACTTTTTTCAGAGCAGCTGCTGCAAAATGGTTGTTACAGAAGTATTTTGCAATTTCAACAACATTAGCCTTTATTTCTGGAACACTGAAGTAATTGGCTAGGAGGTGCATCAGATGAGCAGTGCAACCGTATTTTGTTAGCTTGGGACTCTCTTCTAAATGTCTTATCATCTTGGATACATTTGCAGCATTGTCTGTGACCAAGCTGCGTACTAGACATTTGAATTTTTTTTACACAGTTTGTTATAGCTTTTACTGCTACTTCTTGTAAGATTTCACCTGTGTGCAATTCCTGTTGTATCAGTTGTTTCCGTAAGGAAGACGTTCCATTCTTCTCTTGTCACACAAGCACATACAACAGGATCATTGTGGACGTTGCTCCACCCATCAAGACTCAGGTTAACAATTTCACCCTCTAGACCTTTTGCACACTGCTCAATGTCTCTTTCATACACTTTATCCAGCAATTTGCCTGTGAAATCTGCTCTGTTGGGTGGACTGTATCCTGGTCTTAATGACTGAACCATGTTAATGAAGTTTGGGTTCTCAATCATATGGAAAGGAAAGTTTGTTGTATAAACAAATCAGGTAATTTTTTCATCAGTTACCTCTTTTTGTAATCTGCTGGTTCTTATCACAAATTTATCTCTGGTGGTTTCCAGATGATGGAGATTTTTTCTTCTTTTTGCTACAGGTGATATACTGTGGCTATGTGACATACATGATGTGACTGAAACGCTATCATTGGCAGATAACTCTGAAACTAGAGAAAATGATGGTGATCTCGAAGGTGGATATTCTTCACAATCCTGTATGTTGAGGGTGGATTCTCCTAAACAAATAAAGTCAATGCAGTTATTTAATTATTATTACCATACTGTTCATTTAGTATTACTAATTGCGTTCACTGACACTCAGTACTACTTTAAAGGTGAAATTGTAAAAGGAAGATCTGCCTATTTCAGCTATTTAGTTTTTATCACAACTGCATCTAAAATGATAGTACCATAGAGAAACAACTATATTTTTTGCTCAAACATGCGAATTCAAGAATAGTCCAGAAGGAAGACAGCTAGTCCTTAAGAAAGAAGTACGAAATTAAAAAGTTTACCGACCTGAAGATCCTGCAAGTTCAGACAAGTTCCTTTCATTATCTTCAATGCAGCTTCCTCCTGTGAAGGAACACTTCTCATGATATTGTTTCGTTTGGGCCACCAGGCCTTGCATTTCTTAGTTGCACTGTTTGCATTTTGCACGAATGCCTGTCTTATCCACAGATAGAGGAACTTCATTAAAATATTCCCAAACTGGGTCTCTTTTACGGCCTGCTGCCATTATAGGTTTTCCTTTCTAGTGTCTAGTAGATCTCAAATCAATGAAGGCTACATTCAGAAAGACCTCAAGTCTTCTTGAATATGCTATTCAAACAGTTTCACTTTTGTTTCTACTGTCTGTCCCTCCCTTCTCACATTTATCTCCAGACGTCTTCTCCTTGTCCGGATCTGTTCTACCCCCAACAATCTTCTATTCATTGAACTTTTTGAAAGTTTGCACTTTTAGAGAAAGGTAAGGGATTGACTCTGTGTACACACATTTGCAGTGGGACAATAGGGTTGAGGTTCGTTATTTCTCACCTCTTATATATTATTTATTTATTTATTTAAAAACATTGTTGCTGTTAACAAGCATGTTATCTCTGGAGACACACATCTCAGTTTGAGAACTGCAAAACTAAGCATCTCTGATGGTATCTTTTAGACGGAGCACTGAGTTCCATTGGGTAGCTAGAAAGATTAACCTAAATAATCTATATAGAAGCCACATCTGGAACCACATAAGATTGGGTCTCTAATCCATGAACTATTGGAACTCATTTACAAAACTTTTCTTAAACATTACATGAATATATTCTCTCATACTATGGGATTATAAATTCTAATTCTTACTCTATGATGAGATATCTTTGAGCTATAGTGTATCTTAATTAAAACTATCTTTGGATAGGTTTTTTTCCTCAAAAAGCATTTTATCAAAAAAATTCGATTTAAATAAAAAACTGATTAAAAAAAATTTTTTTTTAAATCATTGATTTTTATCCACTCTGATACTTGATTTAAACTTTTTGCAAAGGCTTGCACGCAGGAGAAAATTTGTTCCAAATGCAATTGTAAAGAATGTTACTCTTTCCTGAAATATTGGTAAGTGCAGGGCAAGTGGTTTCTTTTTCTGCTGGCACTTGTGTAAGTCCATTTTGCAGGAAACTTCTGACTTTCTGAATAAGTTTGAGGCCGATATTGCCTTTGCACAGTTTTTGGTGTGTTGATTCAGAATGTGGTTTAATAAGGACACAAATTAGCTGCGACAGAATAGGTCAAAAATTTTGCTTTGCTTTTGATAGTTTTGGTTCCAACGACCTGCTCTTTTCTTTCTCTAGTGCACTCCCTCCCCACCTTAAGGTGTGTGCGTTGGGGGAATGGGGTTGTTTGGGGGAAGGGGGTTGTTTTGGGTGTTGAGGAAGTGGGGAATTCTGAATCTATAGCCAGGAAGATACCTTCAAGGCTTAAAACTTGTAGCATTCACTTCTTAATAATCTGCCCTCTACAGTGCTAGTTGCCCATCTAAAACACAGCTTTTAAAATGTAATTACTGAAACAATGTTTCTTATCTGTTGACCTGACCACATCATAGGCACTGCCCAATTCAATATTCTACATAACTACCTGACCTTGCCCCTTACTGCATCACTCGCTCACTCCTTTGCTCTACTAAAGGTGACAGCTTTGAAAATCCTTTGTCTACATTTCTCACAAACATTCTAGTCTACCAGCAACTACCCTCATGTCAGCTAAATCCCTTCAGACTTTTTTCCCACAGTACTTTTAAAAAGTTACACTATTTATGTAACAGTTTTAGAAAATGCAACTGAACCACTACAACCTTTTCTACTCTTGGAAACAGCACCAATTTTAGCAATTGTTTGCTAAATGATGGCTGAATTAGTGGTGGCCGCTATCTATCTGTAAGTGTAGGCACAGACAAACTGTGTCCAGTGTTGGTTCAGCTAAACCAATTGCTGAAACCATATGATTTTCTAGTGTAGACCTGGTGTAAGATACACATATGACTAATGAGCACCTGTTTGATCTTACTAGTGTAACCTTTGTCCTTCCACCTGTCTATTCCCTATTGTTTGATTACCCCCAACTTGTTGCATCACATCTAAAATTAGACTGTAAACTCTGGGGAATAATCCCTGTCTATACTATAAAGTGCCTAGCATACTTGTGGGTGCTATAAAAAATAATAGCCCCTTTCAACTGGGGATTTCAAAGCACTTTATAAACATAAATGTATTTAGGTTCACAACATCCATGTGAGACAGGTATTATCTCTGTTTTACCAGTGGAGGAGTGGAGTTGAAATGATTACTTGAGATTACAGTCTGTGGCAGGGCTGGGAATAGAGTCCAGATCTCTTGACACCTGTTCTGTGCTTTTAGCTATGCAGCCATTGCCCTAACCTCAGTCCCACACAACAACTACTAATGCCTACCTGATGATTGGAAGAGTGTCTCTACTGTGGACTAACAGCTATGAAATTTTGGATCCATATCAATGAGTAGGACTCTCATAGTAATGGTAAATACAGTTACCCCAGCTTTCCCTCCTCACCCCTCAGAGGACATTCTGTCACCTCCACAAAGCCCTATGTGGGGAAGGAATCTGATCAGCAGTCAAACTGTGATCCTCCATGCAGTGTGGACACCCAGGTCTGTCTTGCTTCTTACTCTTGACCCAGATGACAGGAAAGGTCAAGAAGGGACAAAGATTTACCCTGCAGTATATCTTCCTGCTGCAGTCCTGCAAAGTCAGGCATGTATTTTTCTCAGTGGAAAAAGGCACAGTGACTTGGTCATATCTGCTGGGCATGTCCAATTCCACAGCTGACTTATTTGCGGTTGGGAAGAAACTCTGAGTGAAAGAAGTATGGCTATGTCAGCTATGTGAGTGCAAGCGTAAGGAGAGCATTTTGGCCAGCTCTGTGCCATTCTGACTGTAGAGCTATCTGCAAATCCTGCACGCTGGAGTAAACATTTCTCTCTGTTGCTAGCAACTGCCTTTCCTGACAATTCCAAACAGAAGAGCCTAAAATAGCTCTAAGCCCTTACAATTAGCAGACGTGTTAACCCATTTCCACAGGAAAAGAATAGCAAAGAGCTTTCTAACTTCATGTAGTCTCAGAACATACAGTGCTCTTAAGCGCTTTGCTTCTACGTGTGCATGCCCCACCACAGGCTTCACAATCTTGTTCACATCATGTTATTTCTTACGATGACAGATAATACTATTTGGCACTGACAGCACTTTTCAACTTCAATACAATTTACAAACATTAGCTAATTAGAGGAAACAAATGGCAGAAACCTACTTTTACTGAAGTGTAATGCTGCACTGTGGTATTCTCCCATACATATAAATGGCTGTGCCTTCCCTCTTACCCCTTTCCTGCCCACAGTAACCCAGTTTATGTGCTGGCTTCTGTTCTATGCCAAATGTTGCATGCTCATGCATGCAGAAGTAAAGATGGCATGGTATGGTATTGCCATCCTTACTTCTGCGCTGCTGTGTGCAGAGCTGGGCTCTCAGTCAACAGCCACCACTCTCTGGCTGCCCAGCTCTGAAGGCAGCAGTGCAGAAGTAAGGTGGCATGGTATGATATTGGCACCCTTACTTCTGCACTGCTGGTGGTGGCAGTTCTGCCTGCAGAGCTGGGCAGCTGGAGAGCAGCGGTGGCTGGCCAGGAGCCCAGCTCTGAAGGCAGACCCGCTGCCAGCAGCAGCGCAGAAGGGGGTTGTTGGCATGGTCTGGTATTGCCACCCTTACTTCTGTGCTGCTGCCTGCAGAGCTGGTTCCTCAGTCAGCAGCCGCCACTCTCTGGCTGCCCAGCTCTGAAGGTAGCATATAAGTAAGGGTGGTAATACCGCGATCCCTCCCTAAAATAAATTTGTGACCCTCCTGTAACTCCCTTTTGGGTCAGGACTCCTAATTTAAGAAACCCTGGTCTCCCCCCATTAAATCGGTATAATCTAGGGTACAAGCACACAAAAGACCAGATTTCATGATCCGTGATGTGTTTTTCATGATCTCATAAATAGGGCCCTATCAATTGTAATTGATAGGGCCCTATTTATGAGATAAGAAACTGATGCTTTGCAGCAGTCTCCTTTGTTGTTGTTGTTATTATCTTGCGAGATTTGGCAAAATTTCAATTTAGTTATTTTGGAAACATCACTTAGAAAGTTAAACTGAGGATCTGGTTTTTGCTAATTGTTCTAAATTGTCTGCAGCTGCTAGAAAGGACATTGTCACTCCTAAAATCTTTTTTTTCTCCCTCATCATTGTTTGTAATAAGCTTGAAACACAAATGTTTCCCTAACATAATTTGTTTTCCTTTGCTTGCCTGCTGATTTTGTTCTAGTGGGGTGAGTCACAAATGCAGAGCTTCCTATGTTGGTTTGCTGTTGTGGGTTGAGCTCAGAACCTGGTACACTGTAGCACTGCTTTCTTAAAATCCATCTCCTGTTGCTTTCCTTCCTCCAAAAACCAAAATAAAACCTAGAAGCATTTTGGAAAGCAAACCTTGAATAATTTCAGAGTTTACAAAAAGGTATAAGAAAAACTATGACAGTAGGGCACATTGACACGTCCTTTTAAAGTACAGAATGTTTTCTGTATAGAGCTGTTGTCTGAAAGCCTGCTCTGAGGTGCAGCTGCTGCTTTTCTGACCCTCCAACCCCATGAGGCATTCTCTCTTTATAACATGCCCTTTGCTAGAATGTATCAAAATATTTGGAGGGAATGAGGAAGATGTCAGTGAAGTTAATGGGTAAATAAAAGCATATTCACAGAGTTAAATGATAGGCCAAAATGGCAATTGGAGTGCATGTTTGGGTGGAATTGTGATTTTTTTTTTTAAAGCTGCATGTAAACAAAAGAAACCAGCCTAATTAAAACAGATGTTTTATAATTCCTTTTCATTGCTTTCCTTTCTCTTCACCACCACCATTTGCTGGTAGAGGGCAAAAGTGAAGGGGTCATGATGTGATGTAAACAAAAGAAATAAGAAGGATATTAACTTCTCCATACTCAGATTCATTTTTATCAAAGAGAAGTATATCCTTGCTCCTTATTTTTCTTTGCATTGATTTTTAATCACTTTTACTTCCTGTTTCAAAACAGTAATTCCCCACTGAAATTCACTTTCATTTTGGTCATTTATAGCAATATTCTTGATGTTTAAATCTCTGATTTCCTGAAGATCCTATATCAAATGGGTAGGTAGATTGCTGTACCATAGCTTTCTGCTCACTCTGTCTTTCGTCACAGAGCTGCTGAACTTCACTCTAAAGACCCTGATTGGTACATCTGCTTAATGGGGTTTTATTGATTTATTACCAGGCTGTGAGTGAGATTGGAGAAATGAGAAGGGTGGTAATAGTATCTTTCAAAATGTGCCTCATAGGTGCACCAGGTGGCTGTTCTGGCAGCTTGAGAAGTTACTGCATCATTACTTTCTTCAGTAAGGATGTGTCAGGTACATGAAAAACAACATTGGGGATACATTTTGGATTTTTTGTTATTGGGGCCAGGTAGCCGTTATGTACAGCAGTGCTGCAGCAGTTAAACTTCCTGGATGCTAATTCCTCCCCTTCACTGTTGCCTGTCTCTCATAAACTGTTTCCCCTTACACCATCATCCTCCAAACATATGCATGCACTGGAGAGTTCCTTCTGTGCTGTGCAGAATTTTCCCAAGGTGGCTCTCTTTGATCCATGTCTTTCAAAATGCCTTATTGATTTCCAGGACTCACCTAATGCAGTTGCCTAAATTATTCTTTTCAGTCAGGAATGGCAGCCATAGGCCTACATTACTCCTGTGTATTTTATCTGCACTAGGCCCTTAGAAAGCTAGAAGCAGTCTTGCCAGTCAGTGTTTCTTTTTCACTTTGAGTTTAAGTTGTCTCTACTCTGTTGCACTGGGCACCTGAAAAACATATCTCTTTAGACTGAAGCCTTTTAAATATTTGTTGGAAAGGTTTGTTGCCTGCAGTAAGGTGAGAAGAGGCATTTGGAAGGATGGCATAATTTAGTGCAGGATTTAATTTCTTTTGCTTTCTGGACAAGGATATGATTTTCAGTGCCTGATTGCCCCGGCAAGCCTTCTTGCTCCACACCTTGGGTGGATAAGATAGACCCAGCTCTCTTCCAGATCACTTTACACAGCTTACAATGATGATTTATTTTTTCCTCTCCTCTTCCTGATATGAAAGAATGCTGTGTTGCTGTCCTTCCTGCTTTCAGGAGTCTGAGGGTGGTGAGTGGGAGGAAAGGCTGGGTGAGTTCAGTCTGCAGGAATTCTGTTGGTGTTGACCGACTGCTTGAAGGGGAACACTTGAAAATGTGAGAGTTTTTTGGAGTAGAATTTTAGTGATTGTGAGGCCATCATTTCATGGCTAGGTGTGCCATAAGCTCTGCAGAATTCATTCTTCCCATGCCTGCCTTCATCACTTCTTATCCAAGTATGTCACAATAGATGGTGATTTAATGATAACAAACCTCCAGCAGGCTGAGATGAGAACATTTTTCCGGCTTATGACCTATCCTAAATCTCCAGTGATGAAAAGCTATTGAATTAACACCAGTGTGCCACATTTTGCATCTACGCTCGCCCTCATGTTGGTGGATGAAGGAATCGTTCCCGTTTCAAAATGGGAAGATTAAATTTTTTTCTTCCACTCTGCTTGTGTGTTTATGGAGTTGACCTTGTTCCCTTCATCTTTGCAGCTGGTAGCTTGATAGGTATTGTCTGTGTGTCCCACCCCCTCAGAGTTACCGTATATACACGTTCATTAGCCCATTCGTTTATAAGCTGACCCACCCAAGATGGATAGGTAAAAATAGCAAAAACTGTATGACCCTTTCATAAGCCAACCCTATATTTCAGGGGTTGGCAAACTTTGGCTCCTAGCCCGTCATCTTGAGAGCTGCAGGAAGTGGCGCACTGGCTGGGAACAGCGAACCGCGGCCACAGGGAGCTGAGGGGCTCATGCCTGCAGATGCTCCAGGTAAACAAAATGACAATGTATTAGATATTCGATTCAATGATTCCATAGAGTTTAAAATCATCAAATTTTGGTGTAGACCCGTTTATAAGCCGACTGCTGCTCTTTGATGCGTCACTTTTTTACCAAAAATATTTGGCTTATGAATGAGTATATACGGTAATTTATATATATAAATATAGCTCATATAGGAGCTCTTAGAATGTCATGTATTCCCTTGCTGTGCTTCCTAGTCCTTTGTACCTACATCATAGCCACAAACTTTGCACCTGAGGACTGGAAGGATCTTCTTTCAGAAATACCTAAATTTCCTTTGCTGGCTAGAGGGAACAGCAGATACAAAAATTCCCTCTTTTCTTTCTCTCTTACTGCGTTCCTCCAAATGCTTGTGGTTCTGGACCATGAAAGGAGAAATCTGAACCAAATATCTGACCTTTTGTCTTCCACATAGTGGCATGGAGCGCAATCACTAGGCAATGGATATGAACTGTATTGTGACTTTTTGTTGTTAGCTCCTGGATCAGTCCATTTTCTCTGTATGTCAGAGGAATTAAAGTCTATTATTCCCCTTCAACACCAATATAAAAGTAGCTTATCTGCTTTGTGTAAACAGCCCCACCCCAATCACTTAAGGCTCATTGCTCAGCTATACAATATTATATAGCTGGGGTGTATTAACTGGAGTGTCGTACATATGATCCAGGAGGTAATTGTTCTGCTTTAGTGGGCACTGGGAAGGCCTCAACTGGAGAACTGTGTCCAATTCTGGGTGCCTCACTTTAGGAAAGATGTGGACAAATTGGAGAGAGTCCAGAGAAGAACAACAAAAATGATAAAAAGTTTGGGAAAACCCTACCTATGAGAAAAGGTTAAAAAAAAACAAAACCCTGGGCATGTTGTTTCTTCTTGAGAAAAGAAGACCGGGGGGGGTGGGGGAAGGATCCGATAACACTCTTCAAATATATTAAGAGCTGTTATAAAGAGGACGGTGATCAGTTTTTCTCCATGTCCACTGAAGGTAGGACAAGAAGTAATGGACTTAATCTGCAGCAAGGAAGATTTAAGTTAGATATTGGGAGAAACTTTGAAACTAAAAGCTCTGGAATAGGCTTCCAAGGGAGGTCACGGAATCCCTGTCATTGGAGGTTTTTAAGACCAGGCTGGATGAATGCTGTCAGGGACGGTCTGGATTTATATGGTCCTGCCTCAGTGCAGGGAGCTGGACTAGATAACTTCTCAAGGTCCCTTCCAGCCCTATATTTCTATGATTCTATAAAAGTGGCTTAAATAAAAATCACATTGTTTTTTATTGTCTTTTAGAATTATTTCAATACTTAGCCATGTATGTAAATTTAGGGAGTGTTTTATAGTATATAGAGCAGGGGATTAATAGTCAGGACTTTGTTCTGTTCATGATTCTGCCAGTGATCTCTCTTAACCCCTCTGTCTTTAGTTTCTCATCCAGTAAAATGTGGGTCATGATACTTTACCCACATGTCATAAATGCCTTGGGATCCCCTAATAAAAAGCATTTTGAAGTGCTAATTATTAAGGCTGGAGGAAGGTTGTATCTGAGACAACCACTCTGTCTTAGGAGGGAAGTAAAGAACTGTGTAGCCTGATACATCTGATTTTGATTCCAGGAACAATTTAAAAATTCATTCACTAGAGACAAAGAAATTGAACTTCTTAAAGAGGAGAGCAGTAAGCTCAGCAGCTGCCAGCAAGGGGATTTAATGAGAAACCAATCTCATCAGACTAATCTGATAGAGTTTCTTTAAGGGTCTGACAAAGAAAATTGATGTGGATAAGGCAATGGAGGCATTTTAGCTAGATCCCAGCAAGGCTTTTGATGAAGTACTATATGAAATACTTTGTAAAATGGAGGAGCTTGGACTCTGTGTTAGTGGGGAAATAGAGGATGACCTACAACTATTTATTGTAATTTTCTGCACCCTATATTTCATCCACTTTTCTGAAGAGAAGCCGTGCAGCATCTCTCATAGCTCAGTATTGGGGTCTTCTATCTAACACAGTGGTTTTCAAACTGGGCACACATACCTCTAGAGGTACACGAGCTCTCGTCGGGGGGTACGTGAGAAAAATCCTGTAATGGCAGACAATGGATCGTGTTATATCTTTATAGACCTTTTTTTCATAGGTATATTATGACCCTATCTCAGATGGGTGTATGCAGTAGACTAAATTATTTAGAAAGGGGTATGCAGCCTAAAAAGTTTGAAAACCACTAATCTAATAGTTGTATGCAAAACATCTTAAAGCGGATCAATGATGCATAGAATTTAAATTTCCTTATGATGCCAAATATGGGTGGAACAGCAGGTGAAACTGAGGAGACCATAAAACTGCAGGGAGGCTCTCAACAGAAGAGCTGGAGAATAGAGTTTCATGGCATTACAAAATGTGAGGTCAGGAACTTGGCATATTAAATGGTAGAGAGAGATACTGTTAAATGGAAAACAGTATTTAAAGAAATTAAGAGGAACTTGGGTGCAATAGTAAATTTCCAGGCAAAACCTTCCAAAATAGAATTCATGTTGGAAGTAAAGGTCTATTTATGTGAAATATTATTATTAGAATGGTGTACTTTTAAAGAAGAAAATTATGAAGAAGCCTTTTAATTAGAATAAAAATATGGACATTAAATAATGAGGTTGTAGTTCAAAAAATCTAATTGTTAAAGTCTAGAAATATTCTGTAATTCTATGTCAATCTTAGTTTTCCCCTCTTATGCTTGTCTGTTGTCCCGCTACTCATAGAAAAGCACAATTATTTACCAAGTAACAGAAGCTAAATTATTCCCTCTTAGCTAACTCGTTATGTATTTTGTTGTTTGATCACATAACCTTCCTCTGTCCTTTCTGCCCATATCAGGTACAGGGGGTTCTTGAGCTCTTCTTGAGAGGGTGCATACGATATTCTTTGTCCTTGTATTTTGGGTATGGGAGGGAGGAATTCAGCTCACAATGAGTTGATGGACAGTCTTTGACTAAAATTCTTCCCTATCCCCAATACTATGCTGTATCCTGGTTGTTTACCACTCCAAAAGTTGCAGTGTTTCATTGGTGCTATGTATTTATATAGTGCACAGTTCCTTGGTGGGGGATCCTGTAGCAAGAAAAATGTGTTTAGAAGTTTAAAATACTAATAAAAATATAATGGGAAGTACAAGACTAACGTGTTATAGAAAAGAAGTCCTCTGAAGAAAGGCTTTGTAAAGGGTATTTTTCACCTGGAGGGGCCACTAGTATGTGGAATAGTTGACCCAGATGTTTCAGGAGCTGACAATCTTTGACTTAATTTCACTAACTTTAAATCCTGACTTTTCTCCACCCTTTGTACAAACAGTAGTACATAGCACTCTCAGACGCTAAGAGGTGAGGGAGCATGGCATTGGGGCCTGGTTCCTGCATATGCTGCATGCCACAGCAGTTACCAGCCAGAGGCATTCTATGCTGCTGCTCAGAGGACTAGTATACTTAACAATATGTTGCAGAAACCTGCCCTAATGCAACTGCAGGATGACTCTTGTGGAGAAATGTTTTAAAAAAAAAAAAAAAAGGTTAACTGAGCATGATAATGATATGAGGTCATCCCCAGACATCAGGGAGGGGAGCCTGCTTAGTCACTGGGGCAACAGAGCTCAGCAGTGGAAGCTGCCAGTTGGGAGCAATGATGCTACAGTCTGAACATAGACATGCTTCATCTTAAGCTATAGATTATTATTATTATTATTATTTTAAAGATGGCCTGCAAAGGATCTTTTGTGCTGCTTTATTGTGTATATAAAAGGCCTGTAAGATTTATTTATGTATTGTTTGTTTTTAACTTCAGAAATGTTAGGAATATAAAATCTAGTTCTTTGTTGTTTTTCCTGGAGGAATCTTGAATGTGATCTGTGAGCTCTCGTACCTTAATTGAAGGTACAGGGTGTTTAATCTTTAGCAGATAGATTTCTTTCTCCCAAGTATGTCTGTCTTTATTTAAAACTTTGTTTTTTTAACAATTTCCTTCCTTTCTTAATAACTCAATTTCAGTATTTTGATTTTTGTGATGTTGTAACTTCACTAGTTCTCCAGTCACCATGGTCTTCCAAAGTAGACAAGACCTAAATTTCTTATATATACACCCGCGCGCATGTGTGTGGGTGTGCGTGAGAACTTTTCTGACAACCTTTCAGTCCCTCTTTGAACAATACAAAGATACAAGTCCTTTTTTCCCCTTTACCGGTCACCTTTGACCTTCTTTCATAATTGTTGTATTACCATTTTGATGTTTGTTTGCTCCTCTTTTCCAGCTAAGTACATCTCCAGACCACTTACTGTTACATTCTGCATACACCAGGGCCTCATCCAACAATGGAAAAACAGAAGCCAAGGCCTGGGCAAGTAGAGAGTTGGAGAGTTACCCATGTACATTAATAGAGGCCTTTTTTGCTTATCTGAGACAGCTATTTTTGAAGGTCTCATTACTCTGTGTATGCATAGTGGGCCACTATATTAAATGCGTTTGTATGGTAGATGCAGATTGGAGCCACACTTTGCAAGTACAGGGTCAACTTTCTTTTGGGAAGATACAACTTAAACAGTCTTTCGGTGTCTGTCAGTTTGTGGGTAGTCTTTCTTATGGCCGTCTCCAAAGCACAGGAGATATGTGAGCTCAGTATGTTTAAGGTTCAGACTTGCAAATGGGAAGCTGGCTTGGTGGTACTGTTTTGTGCTTCACTGAGAACCCCAGTCTCATACTGCCAGGTTTTTAGAGCACCTTAGACAAGGCATGTTAATTCCCTGGAGGAAAAGAGGAAACTGTAACCTGAGCAATGCAAGCCTTTATAAAGGCCCTGCAAGCCCTCAATTCCTACCACTTTCTCAAATTATAGTCTGTAATATAGACTCCAAAGAAAGGGGGATGGAGCGTCGGGATTGTGTATCTGCAGTGATCTATAAGCTCCAATGCCAAATAAATCTTTCTATTTTGAGTACTGTCAGTATAGATTCCCACCCTTGGGAGCCTCCAGGAAAGTGGGACTTGAGGAGTCTTTCTTAGTTGAACAATGACTGTAGGACAACTGTCCCAAACTGGGCATACTAACGCAAGGCTGGGTCAAGAGAGCCAGGGGGAGGGAGAGGCAGTCCGTGAGATAAACTGCGGCGGGTGTGTGTGTGTTATGCATACAGGGCTTGGAAAAGGCCAAGGATCTTGAACTGAAAACAAAATTTGACTGGCAGTTATGCAGAATGTGGACCAGTAGAGTGGATGTGTTTCCTTTGGTTGACCCTGTTGAGGAGGATGTGATGTTCCAGGTGGCCCCTTGGGTTTGTGGTAGTAGTCCATTAGTAGAAGTTTGGCTAGTTTAAGAAGGTATAGGGCATTTCTGATCATAGCAGCTTTCAGGGCCTTTAGAAGTAGTGAGGAGCTGTATGGAACCCAGAGTACCCGACCGTATTTTAGTCAGATGCCTTCAGTGTTGGGTGAGAACAAATTTTTATCTGTCTCCAAAAAAAGACTTGCCTTGCACATCAGTATTCCCTCTGGATTGGGTTTTAGCCAGCTATGTTTCCTTCAGTTTCTCACTTCACTGGTATTGCATGACTGGAGGAATCATTGGGAAGATGATGCAAAGCTGAACAATGGTGTTCGGGTTTTTTCCCCTCTCTCTTTCACTGCAGCACCCCCTTTGTCTTCCAAGATTGAGGTCCTCAAGCTTTGAAATCTGTTGCAGTCAGCAACAGATCTTTTAAAACCTCATGCCTTGATCACGTTGTAAGAGAACCTGAGATCTGAAGGATTTTCATCATTTATTGCTTAAAAATAACTAATACACTTGATAGATGGTTTCTGAAGCAGGTGAAAAAGAAATAGGAAGGGTTTTTCTAGATGTTTTAACTAAAGTAAGTGCAAGTCAGAAAGAGAAATTCTACAAGAGATTCTAAACCAGGGAACAAGTAGAGGAGGCAGGTATCTGGTTTGAGAACAGTCTGTTGAACACTAGCAAGAGGACAGGAAACTGCTAAGGTTTTAGATGAATTCATACAGATAACAATATGCTAGATTTGAATAGTCAGTACTATAGGAATTCAAAAAGGATAAAGGAAGGAAAACTGCAAAAGAATTTAATTTTTTTTTCCAAACAAACATTTTGCAACTGCTCTGGAAGGTATAGTAGTATCATAAGGCACTATTATTTGTATAGCCTTACACACTGTAGTTAAACAGTGCTGCTAAATTTGTAGCAATTCTGCAGAAAGCAAAGGGGAAAATAACACTAATACTCTTAAGCAATGTACGTTTATTACTTTTGTCCAAGAGCTGTTCATATTTGCAGCCTGGGTTCCATTTTAAAGCATCTCTTACCTTGTGGGATATGCATTTTCAGGGTTTCACTGAACATGTTTGGCTAGTTACATTGTGTGTTGATAGCATTTTAAAAAGAGATTTTGTTCCATCTCCTGTGTCTCTCATTTCTTTTGGAGTTATTTTTGTGCTGTCCAAAGGGGATTGGAAAATGAGCTGAGAGAGTTTGTGCTCAGTGAAGGGAGGAACGCCCTGGCCTCTGTCATACTCTGTGGCAGAGTTCCATTGCTTATGGCCAGGGTGAAGGAGGAGGAGGGAAGAGAACAGCAATAAAACAGGCAGAGGAAGTGAGTCAGTTCTCACTGAAACAGCAAGCCATGATTCCACTTTCAGGGAAGCCAGGCTTGGTCTAGATTGAAGGTAGAAGTTGCATAAACCCCGTGCCTGCCTCCCCCTTTCCCAGTTTTAAAATCTACTCTGCAGCCATGTGAGGTTTGAGGAGATTCAAGTTACAGGACCTTGGGCAGAGGGAAACGTCCAGTTTAACTTCTATTTTTAATATATAAAATATTTTATTGCACCTTGTTGTTGGGGTCTTTAATAATAATAATGAAAATGTCTTGTCTGCTCTGTGTGGGTTTTCAAAATCCCATGGCAGACTCCATAAGAGATGGCCGTGTTTTCCTTGCTCAAGAATTCCCTTACACAGCACAATGTGTGTGTGTGTGTCATTTGCTTTCTTGCCACCCCAAAGAAGGCTGCTTTTCTGTAATGGTTGGAGTGATCCTGGATGGAGTATAAGTTGTGTGTTGGTTTGTAAAGCGCTTTGTGATTCTCTGGAATTAAACACACCATTTAAATGTTAAATATTATTGAGCTTGGAAGCATGTTAGTGAAGAAACAAACTCTTTAATGGTGTTTTCTCCCAAGCCCTCTGTGCTTTTTTCCAGTCTCATTATTTTATGGGAATTGTGGCCTCCTAGTCTGCATCTATGCTTCCTGCTCTTCCTCACTGTTTCTACAACCAGTTCAGCTCCACAGGTGGGAGCTTTGAACTTTGGTGAATCTTATTTTAGCAATGCCCAAAAACAACCAAACAAAAAAATCCACCACCCAAAACCAAACTGAGCACAGTTCTCAACTTGCTGCAATCATCATTCATTTTTCTTTGATAGTAAAAGGAAGGTTGTGGTCACTGTGCAAGCCAGATAGTAGAGTCAGTTTGTGGGTTGTCATTCAGACTTTTCACAATGGGAAAGGAGGTGGGGAAATGTAAAGAGCAACTGCAAATAAATATTTCTACCCCAAAGAGACTCCATGTATTTGTCCTCAAAACTGTTAAACAGCAGGTCAACCCTCTGCAGCACAGGCCAGGAATGAGAGGCTGACCTGGAATCTAGGACTTGGGTTCTGTATGCTTACATGTACTGCGCAAACCATGAGTTGGCCATATGTTGTTCACTGGTGTTTGTGTGATGTACAGTAGACTGTATAAGCAGGTGGAGTCCCCACCATCCTGCAAATAGACTGAGCATACACAAAGGATATGGTCCAAATTTACACTCTTCCTGGGGCCTCTTCCTTCCATTTAACATAAATAATGACAGAGTATTTATTTAAGCTATTGTATTTTCCATTTAAGCAACAGACACTGAAAATACTGTCCTTTGGGGAAAAGTAAATACCAGTACTGACTTCAGTTCTAAAGATTGAAGGTGATGTACATAGCTAATGTAGTATATGTCATATTATATACCATATTTATAAAGCTTGACCTTGAAAGTTAAACACTTTCCTCTGATTTTATGTATAAAAAAAGCAGACTTTAACTAATTTCTTACTAATTCATTACTAAAATTGAGGAGGGCTCATTGATTCTGCTTATTTTTAATTTGTTAAAATTATTTTAATAAATGATAGTAAATTTAGACCTCATCTCGGTAGTCATGAATTCTAATTTAATTTTGACAGGTTTATTTTTAAAAAGGAAATATTTAAATTTAAAATCTGATTTAAATCATTTAAAAATACAGGATAGATAAGAATCATTTATAAAAATAGTGTGTATAATAATTTAAAAAAGAAATACAGTAAAAGCACCATCATATCCCATATGTAGTAGTAATATCCACCCGATAGGTTTTTTCCGACCGTCTTTCACTGCCTCTCGCATTTTGCCCACTAATCCCATCTTCCCAGGACTACGAGTAAAATTCCAAAACTAAGTTTCAAACAGCTGCCATTTTGAATACTTTAAATTTTTAGTTTTTTTAATGTTTACACCATTAGCCATCATTGTTCTTTTCCCTTCCAAATGCAGAATTTCCTCATCTCTTCCATGCTTCCTGTCCATTCCCCACCA
Source organism: Lepidochelys olivacea (assembly GCF_965140295.1). NCBI lineage: Eukaryota > Metazoa > Chordata > Testudines > Cheloniidae > Lepidochelys > Lepidochelys olivacea. The sequence continues at coordinate 64,637,391 of NC_140416.1, read as the reverse complement.
CACCCAAAAAAAAAAAAAAGAGGAGGAAAGAGACTTAGTTACTTTTACCCAAATCTTAGGTTAGGTGATATTCAGGTTTGGGCAAGTGACAAGTTTAACATCCAAAGTCTTGGACTCATGAGAACTAGAAATGGGTTGATATTTCTTATTGCAATGTGAAGTTTCCTAGCTTTCCAATGGGATCTATGGCACTTCTTGTCCTGGTAGGTCCCAAGGTTTTTTTTTTTTTAAACCTTGGAATCATGGCATTTTTAACTTGTTCTAGATCATTTTAGAGATTATAACATTTATTGTATTTTCTCTCCCTCTGAGGTCCGAACAGTTAGATTGTTTGCTAAGAGAGACTGGCTTTGTAGGTGGATAGAGACAAATATTATTTATTTGTTTATTATTTTAAATCTAAAACATTTCAGAAATAATTCTTCTGTAAAATGTGACTTACTGGATGAGTCTATGAGAATACTGTAGACATGGCATGATATCTAGGTTTGGGATAGCCTCATTACATGGGAGCTGGTATTTTTATGTATTTAAATTTAAGATAATAAGATGCCTATTCAAGGGTTAAGGTGCATCACTGTCATTAATAGCGCACGTTCTCTTAAAATGTGTGCTAGTAATGACCATTCCATGAGCCTTCTGGAGTATGTGCCATAGAAGATGGCTTCCTTTATTGTGGCTTTTCATCCTTGATTATGTGTATTCATGTGCTTGAGGGATCTTCTTTTCCTGTTGTATACTGACCGATCTCTGAAGATCGTTAAAGGTTCTTCCAGACTCTTCATGAATCACTATTCAGTGTGAAATCCCTTCGTAGAAATAGCAACTTCCAATAGGGTGACCAGACAGCAAGTGTGAAAAATTGGGACGGGGGTGGGAGGTAATAGGAGCCTATATAAGAAAAAGCCCCAAATATCGGGACTGTCCCTATAAAATCGGGACATCTGGTCACCCTAACTTCTAACTGCTGCAAAAGACATTGAAAGTACAGCAGGTTGGGCAGGTCCTGCCTGTAGTCATAGGGAACTTGGTGAGCTGTTAAGGGATTTCTTGGCTGATAGGCTGCTGCAGAAGCAAGATGATTTCTCCACAATACAGCTACTGGCTACTTCCCTTCCTCCTCCATTGTTGAATGGAGCACCTTTCCTTCATGTTCAGCTGAAGATTTTGGTGGCGTTTGTTTGTTTGTTTTTTTTGTTTTTACCATCTCAGAGAGGAAATTAGGGAATCCTGAGATAATTTAAATTGTTTGCCTTTTTTAGTTTTAGCAAGTCATTGTTATTTTTTCAGGGTTTGAATTAAAAGCAGATCATTCAGCTTACGAGAAAGAAATTAAATAAAAATCAATGGCTTGATGGGAGAGAAGTGAGGAAGGTGGGAATGTTGAACAGAAAAGGCTTCAGAGTGGGCTAATGCAGTGGTGCCCGATTTTCTTACACAGGACGGCCACATAAACCTAAATGCAATCTCGTGTGGGTCAAACAGATCCTACATATTTTAATAAGAATTGGTCACCTGTCTTGATTTATATTTTAAGTTCATCTTGTTTCATGTATATTTAGATCGTTTCTAAGTACAGTATTGTCTATTTATATACTTGGATAAACTAAAATGATGAAAACATGATGAAAAAATACTGATGAATTGGCCGATAATATATTGTGTTGAAGGAGGACGCGGGCCTTATGAAATGTTGTGGTGGGCCGTGTGCAGCCTGCGTGCCATAAGCTGGGGCAGCCCTGAGCTAGAGAGTTCATTATTGAAATCAGAAGTGCTGTTTGCAACTGCTGTTCTTGTTGTGCAAAAGTACTCTGATATTTTTTATTTCTTTTTGAGAGGGATAAATCAGTTAGACTCTACATAGGATCAGATCTATTTTATCTTCCTCCACTCCATTCCCCACTGGACAAGATTTTCCTGGTCATGATTTCTTTGGAAGGAGGGACAGGCACACACCTTACTGTTTGCTGATTCTGAGGGTGTATATGCCATCTGATGTCCTATTGCTGTTTTGTGCTCCTTACTTGTGAGTCATTGATGTTCATTCTCTGTTTCAGGCATTGTGATCAAGTGGACTCCAGCATCCTCTGAACTGCAGAGAAGAAGAGCAAAAAGAAGAAAGGGAAGGGTGCACAGAGGAAAAGGAGGTGGAGGCACTTCCATCTGGACTTGTATGAAACTTATGACTGGAACTGGATGGGAAAGTGAACCATTTGGTGTCTTTTCTTCCCCCAGTCTCTGAGATGGGTGGATTGTAAATCTGTATGTGTAACTGGGAATAGACTGAACCATGAATCTTCAGGCTCAACAAAAGTCTTCAAACAAGAGGGCTGGGAAACGGATTGCATATTTTAATGAGCAGGATGTAGCTGTGCCATCGAAAGAACTGCAACAGCAGCTGAAGGAAGGACAGTACTATGGACATGGAGGGGAAATACCTGCTTCACAAACTATGGAGCTTTCTAAAGCAGGGAGTTTAACTGGTGCTCCCAACAATGTTGCCTTGATGAACTCTGTTGTTTACACTCAAGATAGGGGGGACTCCATGATGATGTCTCAGCAGCTGGCTGCTGTCAAATGGCAGAACTCATTGATGGGGAGCAGGTTGCCTGACAGGATTGATTCCAGTTGGCAGCCTTCACCTGCGGCATGGAACCACAGTGTGGTCTTTGGGGGCAATCAGAAAGGGGTCCACCACAATTCCAGTGCTCCAGGTTTCTATGGCCATCCTGAAGCTCTGAAAAGAAGCCAGGAAAAAGAAATGGAGGTGCCCCAGCTAGAAATATATGGAGATGCTGCTGTTCAGCAGATGATGGCCCAGAAGGTTCAGCTGGAACAACAAGCACTAATCAGGCAGCAAGCTCAAATGAATTCGTATCACCAGATGCAGAAGCAACAACAGCAGAATCAGACTCTACCTTTACAGCCTTTCCAGCTTGCATTCGGTCACCAAGGCCAGAAGCAAGGCCTTCCTGAATTGTTACATGTCTTTCAACAAGCCCCAGCTTCCTCCAACCCAGTCTTTACTACCCAGCAGAAACAACAGTCTCTTCCCCAGCTGCAACTGTTTGAAAACTTCTACCCACAACAGCAGCAACAGGCCGCCACACAAGCCTTCAACCTCCAGCAAGCTGCCTCTATAGCACATCCCCATGTGGCAGCAACAGCACCCCAGCATCATATGGTGGCCCACCAGTACCAGCAACCGGAGAGGAACCAGGAACTCTTGAAAGCCCTAACAGAGCAAAACCAACAGACTGTGCTACCTCAGACCCAGATACCCTTTCCAAGGAGGTCAAGGAGACTCTCCAAGGAAGGTATTTTGCCATCTGCTTCTTCAGGAGAAACACTGGCTTCTAAACAAGTAGAGGAACAACCTAGCAATCTTTTCCTGCATCACTGGCAACCACAGCAGCAAGGACTTCAGTTTCAGCATGAGACTGAAGCTCTGAGCCACAAGGGTAGCTATCCACAGCCCACAAGAACACATCTGGGACAAAAGGAGACCCTGAGTAGTGATGACTTGAACCAGCCTGACACAGAGAGGCAGGCCACATCCTATAATGGCAGAGATGGGGAGAAGCAAGTGGCAATGACCGAAGAAAGCACTCAGAGAACTAATGACTTTGTGGGGGTGAGAGGTGGTGTGATCCAGAGCACCCGAAGAAAACGGTGTGTTTCTCAAGAGGTCAACCTGCTAACTCTGGCACAAAAAGCTGTTGAACTGGCTTCTCTTCAAAATGACAAGGTAAGGGATACATCCTGACCAATATAGCATTTCTAAAATAGCCCCCATACTGTATCGCATCCTAAAAATACATCTCTCAGAGAAAAAACGTGTGGGAAGTCAACCTAACTGAAGAGAGACAGAGTATACTACTGCAGAGTCAGCTCTGGAATGGTAGCGGGGGCGGGACCTGGTTACAGAAACTGTTATATGTATGATCTCCTCAGAGTGCAGTGAGGCTACCTGAGCAGTTTAATTTACTCCAGTGGTATTGAATAAAACTCCTAACCCGGCCCCTCAAAATAAAATATAGCTAGCTATTCAAGCTGATGAAGAATTTAGAATAACAGGTGTAAATCTTGGTTTCTTATGGCCTGTTTCACCTGACCTCTTTCTTAAAATCTGCCTCTCTTGACTAATCCTCACAGTCAAAACATGAAGGATGACATCTTTAACAAATCATTTTAAAATATTTTTAAAACATGAAATAAATTTTTAAAATTCCAAATTGAGACAGCCATGAAGAAATCTGTCTAACCTATAGGACAAAGGCCTGTAGGAGCCTTTGTAGGGCTTATTGGGGAAGACATGCTATCTCTTGGTGAATAAGAGATCAGAGCAATCACTCCATTGCTCCCTCTAGTGTTCCATAGCCATAAGCTGAATCATATCATGTCACATGGTGAGATGAGGAAATAGGCCAAGAACTAAGGGGCGTAACTGAGAACTATGTTCTCTTCCAACCTTTCTTTGGCTGGTCTCACAGTGAATCCCTCACGTGGGAAGGCAAAAGATCCTTTTCTCTGAAGACTTCATTGCTGAGTGGGGTGGAGGTGGTGGGGAACAAAGCGTGCATGTCAGGATATATAACTATCTTTGCAACAGTGCATTGGAGAACAGTGACAAGGAAAATAAAAACATTTCCTTTTTGACATTCCCCCCCTTGATCTCCTGCTTGCTCAGTGGTTGCTTTGCCTATCCGCTCTATACAGGGACGTGTAGTTTATTCAGTTTTTGTGAGCAGTCAGAGGAAGTGCACACACAGTGCTTCATCTGTTCCACAGAAGACCAACAAAAACCTTCGTCAATTAGTTAATCGACCTTGTTAACATGATCACCTTTTCCTTGCTGCGCCATTCCTATTGAGCAAGTTAATTGTTAGCACACTTGGTAGAAAACTGGGGAGTAGTTAGCAATGTGAAATATGTACTCTTGCTTATCTATTGCCCTCCCACCCGCAACATGCTTATACTTATCCAAGTAGAGCTGCATTACACAAAATCTGATCATCAGCACAGTGAGTACAGTTAGAGAGATCTGGTTGTGTATTTAAGAAAAGGCTTGGGGGAGATCAAATCGAATTTGACAGTTGAAACAAGACATTTCACCCCTAGTCGTGCAAGCATATTGCCATGGTTAGCAACTTGAGGACAAAAGGAAGCAATATTTATGACCGATTCTGTCTGTTCTTCCCAGTGAGCAGTGAAAAGGGTTTGATTCCACAGTGGCCCAAATGGAAAGGATTCTGTACACCCCACTCTTCTAAATAGCTTTGAAAATCTCATCTTGAATGTATAAAATGATCAGTCTGGGGCTAATGAAGCCTACATTTTTAAGGGGTTAACTACAGTGGATCACTGGGTGGATGCGTGTGAGAGAGAGAAAAGTCATATGTTTGTTTGTGGGAGTGTGGTCTGCTCCCCCACTCTCCTTAGTCCAGTGGTTTTCTGTCCCACAATACAAGATGCTGCTTCCACTGTTGACTCCTTTCCGCTGATCAGAAAACCTACTGAGCACAAATCTAAAAGGCACCTACCTGATTATTGTAGCTTATGCAAAGAACATATATAAGAAGAGTAGAGGACCACGGAGCTGATGAAAGAGGTTTATTTATTCATTTTAGTAAGGTACATTTCCATTGGCTAAAGTATAGTACAAAAGTCAGTTTAGTTCTTTGGTCAAGAAATTCAATTATATGAGCTCTCAAAGAAGAGGGAAAACCAGGGAAAGCAAGTATGTTACAGTTCAGCAATTTGGATCAAAAGTCAGATACTTGGAACTGCAATATACAGATGTTCCCAAAATAATGAAAATACCTACCCATGTGCTTATGGGGAGGTATTGGGGAAGTTATGTGTAGGGCATAAGTCAATCTGGAACACAAAATGTAAAACTATGGGTGGGGGACTGAAGGATCAAGAGAGTAGTTGGTACTGTTTCTAACGCCAGTTGAAATAAATGGGACAACTCTAAAATAGTTTTGCCAACTTATGGAAGATAGTTCAGATAAAGTATCCTTTTCCCCAGATATTGTAGTTCTGAGTACTTTCCAGCTAAGAGAATGATTTGTTGAGAATACCATGGAACCCTGAAATAAGAGATTTAGATTGAAAGTGACATATTGTCTGATTAAAAGGTGGGTGATTTAAAACTTTTAAGGTACATGTGGGATTTTTTTCATCTTGTCTTCAGGAATTGGATACTTCAGAAGAGAAAAAGAAGAAGAATGTGGTGGTTGCAGCACCTGCAGCAGCCAAAAGTGTTTTGGAATTTGCCAGTTCTCCACAACCCTCCAAGAGACCCCGGGAAGATAGCAGCCTCGTGCCTCTAATCATGCCTGTGTCTGTGCCAGTGAGGAAATTTGACTTGCAAGCTATTGGGAAGGAAAAGGGTGAGGAAGGGAAACTCCAGAGAGTGCTAGCAAATGATCGAGGTCTTTCTGAACGCAAGCCCTCTGTGATAGTCACCCGAAGAAGGTCCAATCGCAGCTCCAACATGGAAACCTCAGTCCAGGTATGGTCACATTAATAGACCTAGGGAGACTGAAGTCTGCTAAATCTATGTGCCCAGCTTTATCCTTTCTGTTGAAACAACTTTTAATTGTGAATGAGTAGTTTGAGTCTCCTAAACTTGAAAGGGGCACCTTGTCTTTCGCTGAATTTGATCCAGAGACCATATCTTAGTCCTGTATGTAGAGGGTTGGGGTTTTTTTTTATGTGCACCCCTGCCATCTGATGGTTAATCTGTGGAACACCACTGGCTTTTTGAGGCCTATTGTTGGTACTAAAATAGCCAAGTAATGCCCACTAGAAGTCTGGAGGATAGAGGAAATGAAGGTAGACAGTGTGTCTCTGAGTAAATAATGTGTTTGCTGTTGGAAGCTTGCTCTATTCAAGTGATCTTCATTTAGCAGAGCTATGCTTTAAATAAGGGGCATTTTTACCATTCATGAACAGGTAACTTTGAATTGTAAAACTATGCACCTATCTTTGGGTTCTAAGTCCCAAACTGGATCTTTGTTCACATGGCTACCATGATGTTATAAGAATCCCTTGTTGGGGTTCCCTCAATAGCTACTTTTTATTTATTTGTTTATTTGAATATTGCATCTAGCCAGAAGAGAGAGATTGAGATAAAGGATTATAGTGGATAATTTTGCTGTCTGGAGAGATGACAAATAGTATATAGTTCCTAAGCAACTGCAGACTTTTGAGAAAAGACCTTGGATTTTCCTCTGTTCTATCATTCAAAGTGACTAATTCCTCCTCTCACCCTGTGGGGTCATCTGTGTGTGTCAGAGTTCTGTTAAAATCCCATCTTCCCCCTTCATGACCACCATGTTACAATTGCCATCTTTCTAACCCAGCATCAGACTGGATCTCTGTCTGGAGCCTGTAAATGCAACTTTATAATCTACCAGAAGTGTTGTCGCTGAATAATAGCATGCCCCCCCACACTCCCCATTAGGGCTGCATGCAGTGCCTCTTAAGCAGCCCTAGCCAGCTCCTATCCTGCAGTGCACTGAGCCTGTCATCTCACTGAGATTTTTTAAACAATCTGAAGGCATCATTAAAATACAATTTAGTGTTTAGATCAGCGTTTCTCAAACTTCATTGCTCCGTGACCCGCTTCTGACAAGAAAAATTACTGCATGATCCCCGTGCCCTGTGTTACTCAGAATAGTTAGTGTTTTAAATAAAAAATGCATTACACGGCCGTATCAATGAAAAGTAGCCACTAAATATTTTAATGCACAATACAATCACAAGACAATCTTTATATCCAGTAATTAAAAAATGAAAATAAATAGGCACCAAATGGGAGGGGTGAGCTTGCATTGATGAACACAAATCCTTGAGTGGGGCTCTGTGTGGCTGAGATAAAGGCGGAAGTCATCTTCAGCAGTGAGAGGGGACCTGTATTCATTTGTTTTTTTCAGTGCTTCAGCCCCCACGGGTGCCTGCGGAGAGGTGGGCAGGCTATCTAGGGTTTCAGCTTCCCTTCTTTGCCCATGGACCTCTGGGCTGGGGCTTTCTGCCCTGGTGACCCCATCAAAATGAGGTCGTGACCCACACTTTGAGAACCCTGGTTTAGAAAGTTGTATTAAAAGGATTTGTTTTCTTTTTGTAGCATGAAGATGCTGCTCCAAAGGAGGAATCGGAGGGCTTTGCCCGGAAACCAAAGCAGCGCCCAAGACCTGAGCCACTCTTCATACCACCAAAAGCAGGCACCTTCATTGTCCCTCCAGTCTATTCCACCATCACTCCATATCAGAGCCACTTACGCTCACCTGTGCGCCTTGCAGATCACCCTTCAGATAGGAACTTTGAGCTACCTCCTTACACACCTCCACCAATTCTCAGCCCAGTGAGAGAAGGTTCTGGGCTGTATTTCAATGCTATACTCTCTGCTAGCGGTCACTCAATTCCACCTCCAATGACCCCTAAAAGTACTCACAGAACTCTGCTCAGATCTAGTAAGTTCCCTTCTTTGTCCTGTTGGGAGTGGGAGGCTGAGTGCCAACGCGAACAAAATCATGGCTCTCTTAGACAGTTATGGATAGCTGGATGTGGAGCTTCCTGTTGGGAAACTTGGGGAAATGTGATGTAGCAGAATTGATGCTGCCATATTTGGAGATGTTACTTAGGATGAACCCACCATTGATCTCCTGCACCCCCTACTAACTTCCGAAAGAAAAGATTTAGTCTTGAAAGAGTTAGTTCTCTCAAGCATGGGATTAGTTTAGCTGAAATATGAGAAAGAGTTTGCTTTAAGGATTGGGATACTGTGACGAAAATAGTGGACCAGAATGAAGTGGTGGGTGAAAATTCAAAAATCCCTCTTCAGCTTACTGTTCTTTGGCAGTTGAGTGCCTGTTTTGGGTGATGGAAAGTCTGTGCTCCAATGTGGTGTTCACACACTTACACATCTGCCCCAAACATAAAATTAATGAGTTTTGATCAAGTCTGTTGCTTGTCTTACAGATAGTTCAGAAGTCACCCCTCCCATCCTTTCAGTAATGGGGGAGGCCACCCCAGTCAGCATTGAACCGTAAGTATCAATACAATCGTACAAAATCCACCTCTTTGCTTGATGGCAAACATATATTCCTTACCCCGCTTACAGATTTAGGAGGATAGGAAAGTGCCGCAGGGTCCCCTTTTGTTGGTTTATCTTTTAGAAATTTACAGACTCACTCCTATGACTGTCTTTATTAAAAGTGTGTAGGGTTTTCTTTTTTTCTAGATTGAGGCAGAGTAAATTTATTGATGATCCATGCACTAAATAATTTCTTATGGTCCACTGAACAGTTGCCACAGTGGTAACTATTTTCCATCACTACTCTTCAGTTGCTGGGCTGAATTTGAACTACTGTAGTTAGCTAAAGGTGGCAGGGTCACTGTGTCATTCCGCCATGCATAAACATTATTATGCATGTTGTATACTTTTTTTTAAGAGTTAGGAAATATTGCTTCTTAAAGGGAAGGCAAAGCAGAGAATGGACAAACATAGTTAATTTTCAGAATGTAAGCTGCTTCAGGAACAAAGGTAACTGGAGCGTTTGCTCCAAATTCACAGAGCTTTCTTTTCTTTTAAATAATGGTAACTGAGTTAGCAAAACAAAGGGGAGTCTTTAACCCTAAAAATATAAATTGCATTAATCATTTTCTCCCTACTTTATCTTGCTACTATCAGGTGATTCTACAGCTTATAGCAACTGGTGCTGACCATAGTTCATACTTCCCTATACTTCGTTTTGAGTTGCCTTTCTGTGGTTCAGTTGCTCATTCTATCTCAAGCCATCTGTTAATGTTGCTCAGTAAGTCAACTGATGGCAGAGATATGGAGTGGAAAAGAGGGTAGTCAAAGGTTGTGCTCATATTTGGACTCATGAAATAGTACAGTGTGCAGCTGTGCTCAGTGGGGCTGGTTGTGGATTTTCTTCTCCTTTCCTCCTGTAATCAAATCTCTTTGTTGATTTCGAGTCTGGATAGCACCGCTTCTGTCCTGCACATTGGTCAGCTAGGAGAACCAAGAGAAAACTAATAGAACCTAACATACCGCTTGAATGTTCTTGATTTGTATTAGAGCTGAGTGCTTTGTAAGCAATCAGACCTCTGATTAGAGACTGAGTTGAAGTTCAGCAGTTCTAAGGGACCCACTCGTTAAATAGAACAACATAATTAGTAAAACAACACTAGAAATAGGTAAGCGGGCATTAAGCCTTTCACCTCTAGGTCACCATCTTAGGTCTGACTCAAGTAGTAGTAGTTACTGAATGTTGTTCTTGCCTGTGGCTATCATGTGGCCTATGTTTTGATCTCTTTGGGATCGATTGTGTTTTTAGAAGAGAGGTGCCTTCTAGATATTGTGAGGTGGTTATTGTCATTATTTGTTCTCCATTTCCCAGGCGAATCAATGTGGGATCCCGGTTTCAAGCAGAAATCCCTGTGCTCCAAGACAGATCTTTGGCATCAGCTGACAAGCATAAGGCGGATGTGGTGTGGCAGCCATGGGGGGACCTGGAAATTAACAAAACTACTCAAGAGAATGGTAAGGTTCTGGAGAGATTGGTAAATGGACCTCAGACAAAAAGTAGCAGCTTTGGTAGGGTAGCTGTGTCCTCTATGTTAGGCTCCATTTTAAATAGCTTCACACTACTGATCAGGTGTCAAGTTTCACTAAGTGTTGCTGAAAACTTCTTGTGGAAGATTATGGAGAACAAGGATTCATAGACCTGAAAGGCCAGAAGGGACAAATTAGATCATTGGCTGAGTGAAGCAAGGCATTACATTCAGCTCTGTTTTTGCAGTGGTGGTATAGCTGTGTCGGTCCCAGGATATGAGAGAGAAAAGGTAGGAGAGGTAATATCTTTTATTGGACCAACTTCTGTTGGTGGAAGGTACGAGCTTTTGAGCTACAGAGAGCCTTCAGGCCTGGGGAAGGAAGTAGAATGTCTCAGGGCTTGTCTACTCTTAAAATGCTACAGCAATGCAATTGCACTGCTGTAGTGCTTCAGTGAAGACGCTGCCTATGCTGACAGGAGGGGTTCTCTCCCTTCAGCACAAATAATCCACCTCCTAGAGAGGCCGTAGCTAGGTTGTCCAGAGAATTCTTTCTACAGTGGGGGTTTAGGCCTGTTTAAACCTGTTTTATCACTCAGGGGTGTGGATTTTTTGCACCCGTGCACGACCTAGTTATACCAGTCTAATTTGCTAGTGAGGACCAGGCCTGAGCTAATTACAAGTTGGGAGAGATTGTTAAATGGAAGAGGTAACATGGGAGACAGTCACTTGAAATGAAGTGGGCAATGGGGAGTTAGGTTGTTATGCATAAAGGGTTTGAAGTGGGCAATTAAGGGTAGCGTTACAAATTGTAATGAGACATAAAACCAGTGTCCCTGTTAAGTCCGTGGCTTTTGGTGTCTACCAGAGTTAAGAATTTAAGTTTCCAGTCTCACTTTTTGAAGGTGTTCTCCTCAAGGGAAGCCTGTACTAACACTGAAAGGTCAAATATGAAGTGATCACTTTGTGAAAAGAGTTCAGAGTAGCAGCCGTGTTAGTCTGTATCCGCAAAAAGAAAAAGAGGACTTGTGGCACCTTAGAGACTAAATACCTTTGTTAGTCTCTAAGGTGCCGCAAGTCCTCCTTTTCTTTTTGTGAAAAGAGTTTGCCCACAGGTGATTTGTCTTTTATCATTTTTCTGTGTGAGTTCATTTGAGAGCATAGTGATTTTCTGGTTTCACCAACGTTGTTAGGGCATTTGATGCACTGGATGAGGTATGCTAGGTGTTAAAATGAGCATGTGTAGGACCCATGAATCTTGAAAAGTGTGTTGTGGGTAGTATTGATCATCATAGCAGTGGAGATACGTCTGCAAGTTTTGCATCTGTTGTTCCACCAACAGAATAAAAGGTATTCTTCAATTCTGTGGCATTTCTTTGTCTGTAATATAATTTTTGTACATTGTATCAGATACATTCCAAAATTTCAGGGAATGTTCTAGGCATCAGTGGGGAGAACCCTATAGATTTTGGTGAAAAGTGGAAAAACTGAAAGAGGGAAAGGGGGGATACAAGGAGTTCTAGCATCTGATTAGCACCCAGCAGCTTCAACCACCTGTTCAATGGTCTGAAGATCAAAGAACCAGTTGATGGCAGCCATTGACACCTTCCAGCATAACAGTAGCCCCCATCTCAGCTCTGCGCATCCTCCCAGTACAATTTAAAAATATTGACACCTAAATTACTTCTCTCCCAGGGAGAGGGAAGGGAAAAGGAATAAAATGGGGGAATGGGGCTTACATAGAGCACCTGGCATGAAGGGGAGACTTGAGGACATTAGTGTCTGAGGGGGGAGACACAGCCCCTGGCATGGGGCAAGTTTCCCATCTCCCAGGGGAATGCTCTAACTACCAGACTGTAGAATCATTTTCATTATTTCTCTGGCCAAATGGCTATCCATTGTCATTCACAGTGGCAATTCGTAGTCATTCATGATGACAATGGATAGTCGTTTGGCCAAAGAAATAATGAGAATGACTACAGTGTGGTTAGGGCACTCACCTCAGAGGTGGGAGAGCCAGGTTCAAGTTCCTGCTCCAATGACTATTTCTAAAAAGTGGAACAAGTGGAGAAATTGAGAGCGCCCCACACCAGAATATCACATACCCTAGTGGCTAGGGCACTCTCTTGCCGTGTGGGGAGGCTCAAGTTCAAATCCCATTTCTGCATCAGGCAGAGGGGGAAATTGCATCTAGGGACAGGTCTACAACTAAAACTTAGATTGACCCTACATTGCTCCGGGGTATGAGAGACCTAGTTAAGCCAACCTAAGCCCCAGTATAGAGATTGCATAGCTCAATGGAAGAATTCTTCTGTTGACCTAGCTACTGTCTCTTGAATAGTAATTCCATCGCTGTAGCAAGTGTGTACACTACAACGGTGTAGCTGTAGCGCTTGTAGTGTAGTCTCAGGGTCCCACATCCCAGGTGAGTGCCTCAACAAGTGGGCTAAAGTTATAAGGGAGGTGGTGGTACCACCACTTTTTCTCCCATCCATTTTGTCAGCCTAGTCATAGAATCATAGACTATCAGGGTTGGAAGGGACCTCAGGAGGTCATCTAGTCCAACCCCCTGCTCAAAGCAGGACCGATCCCCAATTAAATCATCCCAGCCAGGGCTTTGTCAAGCCTGACCTTTCCTTTACTTTTGTCAAAATGCTGGAAATTGGAAACAAAAAAGTTCGTTTTTGATTCGCCAAAGAATTTTGAAAAATGCCTTTTTTGACATAGCTGGGCCTGTATTAGAGGTTTTTCTGGCATAGCTGTGCAAGCTAGGGGATGTGGACCCCTTCCCCCCCCCCCGCTCCTGGCCAACAGAATTGTGCCAACACAACTATGTAGGGTAGAGCTGGCCTGAATTCTGGGTTTGTTCACTTACTGAAGCAGTAGCTCTTGACCACCCTTTTCTGGAAAAAGAAGGAAATGGTATTTGCACGTTCATTCAGATTTGTATTTTCTCACCTTGGTCCCATAGTGTTCTTAAATGCTAACCTAGAGAGGAAATATCTTCTCCCTTCCCCCCGAGAAAGAGGGAAATTCAAACACTGAGGTTCATTCAGTCTTGGCTCTCTTCCCTTCCCCTTAGTCCTGCATTATTATATCTTATCTGAACATCACCATCCTTTCTTAATGTGAGAGGGAGTTCAAGTTCTGTGATCATTCAATCTTGTGTTCTTTGCTAGTTTCTCTAGTTTTGACTAGAAAGGATCAATTAGGATAAAATAATGCAAATCCTACTGTTGCCCAAGATATACGTGGACACTCGCTCATCGAAAACTCTTCTGAGAGACCCTCACCAGCCAGACTCATTGAATATGGGGAAAAATAGCAACTACTTTTCTATTTCTTAATCTGATCTTTTGCTTCTTCCACCCCATCCCTTTTTTTTTTTTGGTTTGATGGCACTTTCCTGGTAATAGTGGAAAATCTGCTAACTGCCTCCTGTTCAAGTATTTTTCCTGGGGCTGGTACCAATCAGGAGCTGGCGCTGCACGTCTTGCATGAAGCAAAGGGAAACATTCTGGTGAGTCCTCTTCAATCTTCTGTCTGTCTTTTGGGATTGTGGGAAGAGACCTTAATGCTCACTATAATCAAGGACTGATTGCACCAGCAAGAAGCTTATTTGAAAGAAGGAAGCTTGCAAAGCACTACACAGTTCTGCCAATACATCTGAATCCTAATGCTCATCACCTCTTGCTGTCACTATTCCAAACATGGCCCCGCACAGCTCTGCTGATTGCACCTCTATTTTGTCCTGCACCATCCTTGCTATTTCAGTCTTTGGCCTCTCCTAAGCAGAGACTGCTAAAAATGTCGAACTGCAGCAGACTGTATGTGGTTTCTGTTTTTAGCTTGCAGGGATCAAGTGGCTGAGATTGCTAAACTAAATTCACTTGCCCTCTGAATTGGAAGCCAAGTCTCATGTGAGGGAGCAGTGTCTACTGGTTTTACAGCATGGGACTGGGAGTTAGGACTCCTGGGTTCAATTCTTGCCTCTGTCATTGACTCTCTTTGTGACCCTAGGCAAGTCACTTAACCTCTCTTTGCCTATCTGTGAAATGGGTATATTTACTTACCTTGCAGCAGTATGTAACCATTTATGTTTATAAAACACTGATTTCTCTGGTAAATGCTGTAAAATTGCAAAGTGTAGCTGTTTAGTGCATCCACCTTTCATAATCTTCTCTAACTTCAGCACAAATGGTAGCTATAGTTTAAGTGCAAATAAAAAGTGGCTACAATTGAGTGGCTTTATAGTCTCTGAGATAAATTTCTTCCGCTGAAGTGATCCTTCCATTTTATTTCGGAATATTGTTTACTCAAGTGAGCTGAGATTTCTAAACACATTTCACTGGTGTCCTGGATCTGCAAAGGAGTGGAGGCCAGTGAGAAGTGGCTTTATAAGAGAGCACATGCTACATGGGATCATCACTACACAAGATAATACTTCTATAGGGCCTTTCATCTGTGGGAGTAATAATCCTGTCTCTCAACACCTTTTATGAGCTAGAGTAGGTGAGTAGTATTTTATCCAATTTACAGATGGAAAAGTGGAGGCATGGAGAGGTGAGGGCACTTGCACAAGGTACCAGAGAGTCAAGAACAGAAAGCTTGTGTCTTGACTCACATTTCACTGTTCCAAATGCTAGAGCATAGGGTGGGAAAGAGAGCTTTTAATATGATTAACCTTCTGGTAGAGGATGATACTAAGGGGATTGCCTGATGTTCTTTGTTGTAATATCTGTATAAGTTAGTGTCCTACATGAAGCTAATTCTGTTGTTGTACTGTCTCTTAGGCTACTTTGACCAAATTGCTGCTGAAGAGGCCAATGCGATCGCCATACCACCCACTGGCAGACTATCACTACACAGGTATACCAAGGGGAAGGCAACAGATAAACTCAGCGCGGCTGCCTCTGTTTCCTTTGTAGGTGGCAGCCCTAGCTGCAGATAGGGAATTTTTTCCTGATCCTCCTTCACCCTTTTGCACAGCAGGTGATGGTGGTTGTTGCTGCTCTTTTAATATTGATATAGTGTCATCCTTCCCCCCCCCGGAAGCTTTATAGGAATCAGTCGTCATCCCTTGCCCGGATGAGTGCAGTGGCGAATTTCAGGGATTCTTGCCTGCAGCTGTCATGACACTTAGGATTGGCTAGTGTGCTGCACGCACCACAAGTCCATTAGTCACTGAGCCACTCTTTTGTATACACAGGCTTGTCAAGGGACTAGATGTCTTCACAGAGAGCAATCACAGAAGGGAGGCTTATGGGTGGTGGAAGGACTGTCCAAATCTCAGGAATGCAATCTCTGTGGCATGAATTCATAGCAGGGAATTGAGAGAGAGTATTAGTGGGAGAATTTCCAGTCGCTAGTAACCTATGCTGCTTACAGTAGGATGTTAGAGAGTACAGACACTAGCAGGTTATTGCATCTCATTGTTTCCTCTATGGAAGGAAAACTGCAATGTCGGATGAGCTATGTCTGTCTGTACCCTCACTCAATATATAACCAATTGCAAGATAGTGACTTTCGTGACCCAGGATGGCCCTAGGCAACCCTGGGAGACCTTGGTCTGGTGAGGGTAGAGAGAAGCTCAATAGCTCCATCTCTAGTGCACAAAAATTACACGTCTGTTCACATTACAAGTACAACGGCTCTTTGACACAGCCACAGTGGAATGTACTCTGGTAGTGTGGATAAAGAAAGAATGTGGGAGAGCTAAGGGACATTCTGGATTGTGTGTTTTCTTGTTGGAGGTGCAAGAGTGTTATTGTACTAAGACTACTTCAGATGTGTAATGAACTGCATATAGTTTGGGCTGGTTTTATTTAAAGGAAACCTAAAGAAAATACAACTAGACGAATAAAAGCTTGAAATGAAATAGGTTTCAGTTCAAACTTCTTTACTTATAGGATCGGACAGGTGGAAAGTTGATGAGAAGAAACTTTTCAACAAAGGCATTGCAATCTACAAGAAAGACTTTTTCCTGGTCCAGAAACTTGTAAGTTATTCCGTCAGTTACTTAATGCACTGTGGAAGGGTTGACCTGAGCTGATGCAGTTGGTGCTGACAGTGATACCATCAACACAAAATATACTGCATTCCCTCTTGGGTGCTGTGGGGTTTTGTGTGTTTGTTTTTTCTTCCTTTCCCCAGACTCCCCAAATTTCCTTTGAGTGATTAAACTTAAAAAAAAATTGAAAACATAGTGCTACTTATTGATTTCCCTTCCCCCCACATTAATCAATCCAATCTCCCTCATTTAGCCCAGGACACAGATCAATTACACAGAATATATTTATAAAGTGATGGGAGTGCTCCAGTAACACTCAAGTAGCCCAGTTACAAACCTGAATAAGAAAAATTCCCATTGTGGTAAAATGTCCCATAAATTACTCCTGACAGAATTCTGCACCCCCGGCCCGCATATTTCTGTGCCCCTGTGAAGAAAAATGCAAAAGAAATTTGCTGGGGGACATATGCCTCTACCCCGGTAGCCCAGGCAGTGTGTGAATTCCAATGTGCCTGGCCCTGGAGCAGCCTCTGAGATGCAAATCGCTGCAGGGGGAGAGGGGCTGGGTGTGCGTGCCTGGAGGAGAGATGTTGCTCACCATCAGGGGGCGGGGCTGGGTGTGTGTGCCTGCCAACAAGTGAGAGAGACTCTGTCCGTCTTGCTTGCTATTGTGGCTCACCAGGGGTGTGGAGGGATAGGTCTTTTTATTATGCATGAGGAAGGCTCTTTCCCACAGGCAGAAATGTAGCAGCCTGCCTGCTACTTAATTGATCTCATTCTCTGAGGCAGAAATGTAGCAGCCTGCCTGCATAGTAACATTGTTAATGTTCCTGTTGTTGGTTAACTGTTTCTGTTCTCAGTCAATTCCCCCAGGAGGATAAAACCTGTAAAAGGTTTAAGGCCCCTACATTGCCAGAGTGATGTAAAGGAGCCTTATTATAAATGACAGTAAGGGAATCAGCTAAGAAGATCTATGTGCTTTCTCACTTTTTTCCTGTGCCAAAGTGTCACAATGGGGTTTTATTACGGCTCAGGATTTATTTTACTTACCCATTTGAAAAAAAAGAGTTTGAGGGCAAATAAAACATTTATCAAGCAGTCAGTTAAAGGTCAGGACAATCAGAAGCAAGCACTTCCCAAAGTATCCAGCCAGGTCCAGGATAATGATTAGCAAAACTGTATGGCTTTTATGTGTGAAAGTCTCTGAGCAATTTAAAATGACATCCTACTTTTTGTTGCTGCTGCTGCTGCTGTTTGGTGTTCTGTAATGTAATTTAAATGAAAATCCAGGATTATAACTGGAATGCAGGGTATTAGTTACCAAGTGTTTGTAACTTAACTTTCACGTGTTTAGGAAATGCTGAATAGTTATTGTGACTTTTTTCTGTATTGTAGTTTAAATAAATTAACAAAACAAGTGAAACTGGTGTGATTATATTGTATTATTTTGACAAATAAAATATGCAGAATTTTGCTGAACATTTAATTTTTTGGCACACGTTTTTTAATTTTTTGGTGCAGAATCCCCCCAGGAGTAATAAATGGATTGGTGAAATATTTAGTAGTTTTACTTCCAGTGTTCTATAAAAATTAGAGACAGTGAAAATGTCCTCTTAGTAAATGCCTTCTATCCATTTTAACCTATCATGAAGATGTTTTCATTGGAGGTAAAGCTACAGAAAAAAAGAAAGGCAGGAGTAGTTTTCAAATTTCTCATGAATAAATAACAAATGTGCAAAACTTTGTATTAACTTGTGAAAGCCTAGGCATTAACAAAAGCTAATACACTGCCTCCAAACTCTCAAATACATCACAGATAGAACATGTGTAATTGTCCTTGGGTCTGCTGATGATCAGGTGTTCCCAGATGGGTACAGAACTGAAAAGTTCTGCATGCCTTCCTCCCTATCTGTTAGACTTGCTTTTTGGTTGTTCCTTAGCGAATATGTTGTTGGAAATTAAATACCTCCCAGGAAGCTGTAAGTCTGCTCTGAGACCTGACAACTCATTTGCAATGTTGCAGATACCCTTATGGAGTGCACATTTCTCTTTGTATGTCTACACTGCAGCTGGTTGCAAGCCTCCCAAGCTGAGTAGACAGACTCTCACTACCAGGGCTTGAGCTTAATGAGCTCAAAATAGCAGCCTGGTCGTTTCAGCTCAGTCTGCAGCTCAGGCTTTTAAGTCTTGGGGAACGCATGAGCCTGAGAGCCCAAGCTCCAGCCTGAGCCACAACATCCACGCTACTATTTTTAGCATGCTTGCTAGAGCGTGTGTCCACCTGTGCTGAGAGAGACACCCTTACCTGCAGCGTAGGCATATCCTCAGGCTTGTCTACACATAAACCCCTACAGTGGCACTGCTCCAGCTGCACTGCTATAGCACTTCAGTGAAGACACTATCTGTGTTGATCGGAGGGGTTCCCCTATCTGCATAGGGACTCCACTTCCCTGAGAGGTGATAGGTAGGTTGACAGGAGAATTCTCCCATCAACTTAATGCCGTCTAAACCAGGGGATAGGTTGGTTTAACTGTGTCACTCACAGGGCTGGATTAACTCTTCTGTGGGACAGGGGCTATTACATTTTGTGGGGGCCCCCCCGTATGCACGTATTTTTCCTGGGAGGGAGGTTGGTGCAGGAGGGGGCTGGGGCAGGGGATTGGTGTGCAAGAAGGCGCAGGGTCTGAGAGGGAGTTTGGGTTCAGAAGGGGGTTCTGATCTGGGGCAGTCGGTTGGGGTAGAGGAGGGGGTGTGAAGTGTAGGCTCCGGCCAGGAGGCGCTTATCACAGGCAGCTCCCGGCCTGCAGGGCTCAGGCAGGCTGCCTGCATGCTGTGGCTCCACACTGCTCCCGGAAGCAGCTGGCAGCTAACATGTCTCTGCGACCCCTGCGGGGAGGGGGACAGCATGTCTCTGTGTAGTGCTCACGCCCACAGCTCCCATTGACTGGGAACCCGCCCCCCACCAGGGGTCACAGGGACGTGCTAGCAGCCGGCTGCTTCCAGGAGTGGCATGGGGTCACAGCATGCAGACAGCCTGCCTGAGCGCCCCACTGCGCCGCGGGACTCTTAGCGGCCTGGAGTTAGAGATCGCTGCCTGTGATTTATTTTTGTGGGGCCCCCCTTGAGCTGGGGCCCAGGGCTGCAGCCTCTAAAGCCCCTGCCTTAATCTGGCCCTGGTCACTCGGGTGTAGATTTTTCAACCCCCAGAGCGACATAGTTATACCAACCTAATTTCCTAGTGTAGACCAGGCCCCAGTGCCAGTTCTGCCATCCTGGTGTTGACTAGTACCATATTGTGCAAGTAGCTCCATTGAAACTTATGGGAGTATTCAGCCTAAAGTGCTGCTCAGTGTGAGTAAAGGTGCCGGAATCTAGCCCTGAGAAATTCCAGTGGAGGCTAAAGAAAATGTTTGTGGGAAACATAACAACGTGTAAAGAACTTAAAACAGTTTTCATATAATAGAAAGATATTGTTGGAAAAGAAAATTACAATGTAAAGTGACTTGTAATTACACTTTTACTGAATATTAATACACCTTTTAAAAGGAGTTTGCCTTTTCTTTTCTTTTTTTTTTTTTAACACTAGATAAAAACCAAGACGGTGGCCCAGTGTGTAGAGTTTTACTACACATACAAAAAACAAGTGAAAATTGGTCGGAATGGGACCTTAATCTTTGGGGATGTTGATGCCACTAATGAGAAGTCTATGAAAGATGAAGCTGAGGTTGATATCAAGGTAACCGCCCAACTCCCTTTCTTGCTTTTGGCTTTGGTGCCAAATGCGAACTTCATGGACTGAATCACAGTTCACTCTTTCTAATTTTACTGTTGCTACATATATACAATAAATAATAAATATGGTCCTAACGATTGCATAGATTCCGTAAGTAACTGTCTGATTAGAAACTCTTGTGTTTCTAAGGCCATGTCTACACTGTCACTTATTTCAGCAAAACTTTTGTTGCTTAGGGGTATGGAAAAAACAGCCCCTTGAATGACATAAGTTTTGCCAGCATCAGTGCTGGTGTTCACAACGATATGTCAGTGAGAGATGCTCTCCCGCCGACATAGCTATCGCGGCTTGTTGAGCTGGTTTTATTGTGTCGACAGAAGAGCTCTCTGCAGGCAGCATAACGTGGCTACACAAGCGCTCTTACAGCGGCTCAGCTGCGCCACTGTAAGCTTGTAAGTGTAGACATGGCCTAAGTCTCTCTGACCTGCTGCCGTTACCAGCAGAGACAAGTCAGGCTGAAGTTCACTAGGCCCAGCCTCCCATCCTTTTTCACATAATTACTTCAACTTGCTGTAGAGCTGAAGCTCAAAGAAGAAAATATTAACTCTGTCCCTTTACCATTTCTTCATGTGAAGAGTTCCCATAGGTTTGCACGTGTTCTTCCTCCCAGAAAGGAGAATTACAGTGAGGAACATACACACGTGGAGGAGGTGGCTGAGAAGGAGGAAGAGTTGGATGACAGGAAGAGCACAGTGCCTCTCAAGGCCACACAGACACTACAAGCCAACGAAGTGGTCAGTGATGCACTGAGCTGCATGTACTTCCCCCCACCAGTCCTTCCCACCCCGCCCCCGGTTAACAGTTTGGAAAATGTTGAATAAAAATAGACAATTTCAGACAAAGTGTCTTCATCTTTAACTTTTCCTGGTGTAAGGAGCTGGAACTGGAATAACTCTGAGTATTACCAGCATCAAGATGGTGTCCTATGAGACTTGATGGGCGGGGAGAGGTGGTGACTGGGAATGTGATGAATTCCCTGGGACTGATGCTCGGAGAGGAGTACAAGTGGTGTTAGAAATACCAGAGAGAGTTTCTCATTAGTGATAGCTTGAATTGGAATACTATGGGGTGAGAGTTCAGCCAGGAGCCTTTATTTCAGAGATGCTTCATTTTCACTTTGCTTTAACAACTGTCTCTTTGCCATGTAGGTCAATGAGGTCCTTATTTCAAGAAGCAAGGAGTCTAATGCTGCAGGGGAAGCCAACACTAGGACTGTAAGGAAGCCTAAGGAGGCAGCAGTGAAGTCTCAGAAGACTCCTCCCCCAGTACAGAGGAGGAGACGGAAACCAAAGCCAAAACCAGACACAACCAGTAAAGCTCAGAACCAGGAGAACACGTTTCCATGTAAAAAATGTGGCAGGTAAGAGAAACGCATTGACAATGAGAATCACAGGAATGTTGTACAAAAGGAACATTAGCTTGAAAAGCAGTTTTTGTGGAGATATTATACAATAAATTGTTGGAAATGCTGGCAATAATATGAACAGTTTACCACCACTGGTGCTGTCTTTCAGATTAGATTTTTAAAACAGTTGCCATAGAAGTTTTCATAATCATAGGCATACTAACCCAAGTACCCTGTACAGATTACAACTTGGATGATTATATTCTGCACCCCCCATGTATTCTTTAATGTTGCTGTGCACTGCTGAACAGCTGTATGGTCCACCTCAGCAGTGTTTACATTTCACTGGTGTGTTGAGAGATTCCTGTATAGTGGAAAAAGCACTTTAAGAACTTTTCAGATGACTAATACTATAGGCATGTAGGGCATTATTGTTACTATAGCAGCAGGTGCCAGGGAAGGGGTGAACAAATGGTTTGATAAAATTTACTCGTCTCTTGTGCGCATCGTAGATGTATTACTTTCCCTCTGTGGCTCCAGCCAAGAAAGTTCAGTTTGCTGCCTAAATTGCTTAATCCCAAAGAATAACTAGCCTCATAATACCAGGAGTTTCTCACCATTTTACATATAGAAGCGGGATGGTGAGGAGATGGGGAGAACCAGAAGGAATGACATCTTTGTCTAATTCAGTGGTGGTGACAGGTTTCCATGGTGTGGCAGTGGCAGGACACCTCTCCACTAGACCATGAAGTAGCACAGCTTTGAGAAGTCACACTGCTGTATTTCTAGCCTGGACGCTCACAGGGCAGAAGCAGGAGGAAAATCTTAATGACGTTCAAGTCTATTTGGTGCAACTAAAATTGAGAAATGTATTCCGCGGGGGAAGAGGATAGAGAGGGAATGGAAACCACAAAGGGCAAAAGCCAAAAACCTTTGACCCTGGGGGAAGAAGTGCAAAAAGAGGGCACTGGTCATCGTTTGCTTGCTTATTTATTTGTTTTACAGTAGTGCCTAAAAAATTGGGGGCCTTTATTGCACAGCGGTGTACAGATCCATAGTGAGAGATTGAGCCTGCCTCCAAGAGCTTAGAATCTAAATGGACATGACAGATAAAGGGTGGGAGGGAAAACCAAGGCCTAGAGAGGTGAAATGACTGCTCCAAGGTCATGCAGCACATTATTGTCTGCCAAAAACAGAGCCTAGGTCTCCTGAGTCCTAAGTTAGTGCCCCATCTACTGCA
Organism: Lepidochelys olivacea; assembly: GCF_965140295.1. Lineage (NCBI taxonomy): Eukaryota > Metazoa > Chordata > Testudines > Cheloniidae > Lepidochelys > Lepidochelys olivacea. The sequence continues at coordinate 64,614,431 of NC_140416.1, read as the reverse complement.
CCACACGGCTGCGTATGGAATGGGAGTGAGAGCAGTCGTAGCTGCAGTAGTCCCATCTTGGTGGTGGTACAGGGTCCTCCTCTGTCGTCTGTTGACTTCAAACCAGAGATGCAGCCGCCCCTTTGGCAAGGACGGGAAGAGGAGGTATGGAGAGACTGAACAGACAGGTTCACGTATGTGTTCTTCCTCAGGATCTTCTCCAAGGTAAAAAGCCGCAGCGCTCACATGAAGAGCCACGCGGAACAGGAGAAGAAGGCGGCAGCACTGAAACAGCGAGAGAAGGAGGCGGCGGCCGCGGCAGCCGCAGCAGCAGCGCAGCAGGAGGAGAGCAGCGACGTGGGGAGCAGCAGCAGCAGCAGCGACAGCAGCGACAGTAGCAGCTCGGATGAGGATGGGGAGATTTAGCCATAGCCCAGGGGAAGTCGAGGGAGCAGCAAGGCTGGACCCCGCCCCTCTCTCGGTGTGTTTGCCTCCATTCCTGCACTTTCCTTATCTGGGCTGAGTTCTACTAGGCTTCTGTCCATTGCTGCCATTTCCTCACCCCACATTCTGCATCTCACCCTGCCAGTATAGACTGAGCCAAATCAGTGGATAAAGAGATTTGTGTGAACCTGGATATTCTTTTTTACAAACCAGATTTCTGTTTTATTTATAAAGGCACCTGAGGTACGTAATAGAACAATGTCATCAGGAGCGGAATTTAGTTCTCCTGCAGATCAGTCAGGGCTTTCTCCTTGTGCTTGCCAAGACTAATGGCAATGAGACTCTTGAGTGTAAAGGCTTCCAGATCTGAGCAAGAAAAAGATGCTCTGCCCTGAGACTGTCTGCATCTAGTTACTGTGACACCAGTGTTTTGTAATGATTTCTTTCCATAGCAGATTCCTGTCAATGCCCTTCCTGCTTTCCTCTCTGTGCACTATCCAGGCTCTTAGCAAGTTCTGTGGAAATATGAGACATACTTTGGGTATGACTGAAGTGTGAGGGAGAGGGGTGAAGAACACTCAGCCCACCCCTCTCCTCTGAGAGGAGATTTCTATTTTTCTGTAGCAAGGGGATGCCTGATATTTCCTGTGCCATTAAGAGTTCAGTAGTGGACATATATCCTCCCTTGCAATAAGAGTAGCCACAAACCTTAAAGATCTGGCTATATTGTGTACAGGAAGCGAAGTAGTTATTGGGTCACTTTTAGAAGAATTTGCCCCCTCACAAGTACAATTTGAAAGGCCTCTAACGATCACATCTGGCTTTAACTCATTACAAAAGGGAGCAAGGTGGTCAATGAGACTTGACCCAAGACACCGTTTTTGGACTGTGCACGCCTCACAGAGATGGGAAGGGTGGACTCGGGTCTCTTCCTCAGGCTTCTTCACTCCCTTCCCCAAATGGCCATTATGCAGGGGGATGCCTGTTTCCCTATTGGCCTTTACCAATCCCTTTAAATGGCCACCTACAAGAGTTACAGTGAAGAAGCTGTGTGTCCTTCCATTCATTCCTTTGATGTGATTGGACAGCACAGAATACTTGGCTATCCCATCATGGCCCCCTTACCAGTAAAATGTACTCTTCATGCAAAGCTGGCATTGAAATCGCTCCATTAGCCAAAAGTCCAGACAGCTAGGCCTGGTATTAAAGCAAAGTGTTAAAAGAAAGCAAAAATCGGTCAGCTGAATGCTAAAATTACACAGAATCTGTCTGTACATATATACATATTGTTCACATACCTTTATTTCATAAAACTGTAAAGAATCCAGTGTAGTTGCAGCTGTGTTGGTCCCAGGATATTAGACAAGGTGGGTGAGGTTCTATCTTGTATTGGACCAGCTTCTGTTGGTGGGAGAGACAAGCTTTCAAGCAGGGCTGCAAGTAGAGCTGTACCCTCCAGTACGTAGTACCAGCAAGAGATTTTTAGTGGGTATGGGGTACCGGAAAGACTTGGGACTACTTTCCCCTCCTGGGGGGCGGGGAGAAGCTGCACTCTGCTCCTTAAAGAAGCAGAACGCAGCTAGGGAGGACATTCATTCTTTATATGGCTTTAACAGCACAATACATATGCTAACAAACTTAAACAAAGCCTTTGTTTAAGTTTGTTAGCATATGTATTGTGCTGTTACCTTGGTCAGGAGTCCTCAAGAGAGGAGGGGTGGGGGGACAAAAGGTGTTTAAACAGTGTTTTTGATTCTGTTTCTCCCCATTGGTCTAAATTATCCATGACATCCATACTGCATCACAACAAGTCCAAATCATTAGAGTGATTGTTTGGATTCTAATGTCAGCCCAGTTCTGTAGCCTGAAGGGAATCAGGTGTTGTCCCCAGTGTACCTAGAATTCTTCTTTGTAGCCAAACTAGTCTAACATACATTTTGTTAATTGGAACTGGAGCAGCAAAACAAAGAAAACAAATGCCTCATTTTCTAGCTTTGTGGGTGATAGAACTATAAGTGAAGATTATAATGCTGGACATTGACAGCCTTAAACCAGTCAGCTGCCTCTGGAGTCTGCCAAAAACTTTGCTGAAAATATGTTCCTCCTCTTAGCAACGGAGCTAAGACTTATCACACATTTGCCCACCGTTATTCGAATGAAGTTCCTTCTGATCTGGCAGCTCAGGCATTTTCAGTTTCATCCGGAAGAATTTACAAACTTGGAACCTAATCCTGTAAACCCTTAATCATTTCATCAGCCCCACTGAAGACAATGGGACTATTTGCATGACTATGGACCTCTTTTGTGGGCTGATAAAAGTTTCAGGAGTCTGTTCTTTTAAAGGAAGTTGAATCCCCCATTGAAATGCAATGTTTGGGTACCATAAAGCAGTTAAATTTTGTCTTTTAATAAGCCATACATAGGCTGAAATGGCTCCTCACCCAACTCCCGTACAGACTGAATACTACATATTTGGTGGGAAAGTGAGTAGTTAAGCTGTTGATGTTTGTATATACAAAGTGGGGTGATGGGGGGGGGGCGGGGAGGAGTCACTTGGGGAGATCATGTGCCTCTCCTTGTGTCCCTCCCATGAATGCAGTACTGGCAAGAAATTATTTCTACTTGCACCACTGCTTTTCAGCCATACAGAGCTCTTCTTTTTCTGAAGAGCTCTGTGTGGGTCAAAAGCTTGTCTCGCTAACAGAAGTTGGTCCAATGCAAGATGGTACCTCACCCACCTTGTCTCTATAAAGAATCCAGTTGTTTCCTTGTGCTGTATCCATTGCGCAAGAGTGTTAATTGGCTCCTTTCGTGGCCTCTGCCTTATAAGTATAGGGTGAAGAAATGGGGAGATTGGCAGGAGCCAGTGAAAATAACTGAAGAGGCAAATGGGATTTAGTGGCAACAACACTCTCTGCAGTGAAGCATCCGTAGTACTGTAGAGCATTTGTACATGCAGGCAGCCAATTCTCACTCCCACCTCTGGAGGAACATCATGTGCTGATATTTATGTGGCACTTAACTGCATGAGCAAAGAGCCATAGTTAGTAATAAAATGTTTAAATGTGGCAGGGAATTGCCAGTTTTCTGGTGCCAGTGAAATGCACATCAGATCGACTGCAGTTCTGTAGTGGCATCTGGTGGTCAGATAAGTTAATTGCCTGTGCATTCCTGAGCGGTGCTGTTTAGCTAGTTCCAGCTAATGGCAGCAGGCTGTCCCTGATCTGGCTGACTTGCAATAGGCTCTCCAAGCTGCCGGATAAGTTTCAGGTAAGCATGCCTTTGTGCTTGTTCATGCCTTTGTGCTTGTTCAACTACAATCTAATATAGGTCAGATTCCAGCCTGTCACCTGCCTGGCCTGGCTCTTTTGCCCCATGGCACCAGAGCTTCCTCCACAGACCTTGGGACCATCTCCTTTTTTGGCAGCTACAATTGTTTCACTGCCTAATTAAGTCCTCAAGCCATATATTTGGTACCCTACTCTTTAAGCTGTTCATCTCCGCACAGCTCCTTTTCTTTAGTTAGGAAGGATTCTTCTTTATAATAAAAATAAAATATTGTTAATTGGCTACTATTTTTTTTTTAATGTTAATCATTTTAACTTACAAGAAATGCCCCTCTCCTTTCACCAGCATATTTAGCTTCTGTAACTAGCCTGGGCTCATGCCAGTTTGGGAATCAGAAAGCCAGCTTCCAGTCCAGAATCCAGATCTCCGTTTGCAATCATATAAAATCCATTTGTCACCGTGTGAACTGGTTGGGACTGGAATGTGGAAGCAGATGGCCTGTCACCTGCTATTAATTATTCATTAGCAAACTGCAGAGAATCAAAAGCAAATAATTTTCACAAGAAAAGTTCAAGCAGCAAATCTTAAGAATTTAAATATTAATAAAGATTATTTTCATTTTAAAATTGCATGTTCTTCGCTATTCCAGCAGTGCTGTAAATAACTGAATATTTGGAGTGCTCCTGTCAAGGGGAGTAAAAAGTCAAAGTAACTGTGTATTATGTTCTACTCTAAAGAAGTCACTTCCGAATTCTTCACATCTGCTAATGATCCATTTTCAGAGTTGGACATAAAATCAAGTAAAAGGTTACAATGCAGTTAAGCCTTAAAATGGCAGTTCTTTCCAGAAGATTGGAAAGTCACTAATAAGTGGCAGACCCTGGGAATTATAGAGTAATGCAGCAGTTTAAAAAGCAAATAGGATGATTTAGGTGCATTTTAAAAGGGATTGAAAATAATGCAGAACATATTATACCATCATATTGAACACCTGGAATACTCTGTCCTGTTATAAAGTGGAGATCAAAAAGGCCCAGAAATAAGCAGCAAAGATAAGTGAAGATACACCTGGACTTATATGGGCTGAGAGAGTGAGCAGTCACTAGGATCATTGTGTTGGAGAGGAGGCTGGACTGCGGTATTCAAAATTATAAGTGGAAACTTAACAGTCTCTCTCCTTTATTCCATAATAATGGAACAAGGGGGAGTCCCTTAAATTCAAGGGCAGTGCAGTTAGAACAAATAACAAAGAAATACTACAGCATGTAGCCACTCTGGAAATCATGACGTCAGATACCTTGGGAGGATTTCAGAAAGGGCTATATAAGATCAAAACCTCTAGAATTCTCAGGTAGGAAAACTAAGATACGGCTAATTAAATTGTATGGGTCAGAAAATAAAGGTTCTTTTGCTTTCCCAATGAGAACAGTGCAGAGTTAGCTAGCTGAGTGGTTCTTTACCTTCCCCTGAAGCTAGGTAAAGAAGCCAAACTAAATGGATTGTGAATCTGCTCTGCTGCGGAAAATCCTCCATATAGGACAGGGATTCTGGGACACACCATTTAATGTGCCCCCAAAATGCCTGTTCTCCCTTTCTGAACAGAAGTTAAATACAGTTCTTTGTCTCTTACTTTCCTTTCCTGATTATGCACTGAGTAAAATGATTTAGTATTTTTAAAGTGCTCCCAAAGTGTGCTTGATGCTTTAAAGAACAAATAAAGTCTAGTCACTGCTACGAAGAACCTACAGTCTAGTTGTAGCTATATACATGGCAAATGGTGATCGCGGTCAGTCGGGAGGGGAAGGGGTGAGGAAGTACAGGGTGAAACAACAAGATCATGCAATTGCTCTATGCATTGACTTAGTCTTCCTTATGGGATTGATAGCAAGTTCTTGCACTGATACTGTCTACTTCTAGGAGCCAGTAGACTAGCTCCTTTCTTAGATCTCCTTTACCTCTTATCCCAGGGGACATCCATCTAGACATGGGTGCTGATTGATTTTGCTCTGTAGAAAGGGTTGTTTTGTTTGTTTTAAAAATGCGCAAAATTAGTGGATGTATTAGATATTAATGAATCAAGCATTGGTTGTTTTTTCATCCATGCAGATTTCTTCTCTCCTAATCTTTTGCAGTTTGACAGTCTGTTCTAATTCAGTATGTGTGGCGGTGGAATAGGTAGAATTAGCACATTTGGTGGGGGTTGCTTAACAGAGAGGACCTTTTCTATGGGAACAAATGCAATGTTTAAACAAAATCCCCTTGCAGATTGCAATTCTGCATGTGCAAACATAGTGTACTAGCCTTTTCACTGTTGGAGGTCAAGTGAGAATGTAAACCTACTTGCCTTTTGGCCATATTTTAAACATTACACATTTGAATCTACCAGACACTGGATGCCATTGAGATGTACTGACAGGGTGCGTGTGGGAAATCTCTCTTGCCTTCCTGTACTATTCCTGGCTTTATAAGCACTCAGTATTACACCTGCTGTCTGGTGTGATCTGCATAGGGACAGCATTTCAGTTTTGTAGCAGTTGTGTTTGTTTCTATACCTGTAGTTATATAAGGAGATGCAAATCTACTGTCGCTCTGGTATGTGGCAATGTAGCTGCAATTCCACATTTTTATTTATTCAGCACAGTTATTTCAGGCTGGACTGAACAGGTAAAACTGATCTGAGAGAACTTAGCTCTGAGGTAAATGTATCTCAAGTCTACCAAGATGCTACAAAATAATAACAATCAAAAAAGCCTACAATGGCATATAGTGTTTTGAATGGCTATGCAGGGGTAAATATGTTTACTAGCATGGCATTTTGATAGCTAGAGACTAGTAGAAATACAGCTATTTGACAGCAGGTAAAGGGTAGCTTTGAAATCTGAACCTAAAGTCTCTGTTAAAAATATCTATTCATCCCTATGATGATGATGAAATGTGAAATTAAAGTTAGCTAACCAGATTTCTGGGTGGCTGATCGTTATTTATTGACTTTAAGAATTTAATTGGATGAAGCTTTTAGTTATAGTACGCTAAGATTAAGAATAAAATGGCTGACACGCAAAAACAAGTGTTTCCTAAGCCAAACAGAATGCACCTTTTTACAAATGTCTCTGCCTGTTACCTGGTGTACCCATTCTACCAGTCACCGATCTAGAAAATCATGATGATATAAAAGTCTCCTGCTTTTAAAAAGTTGTGGAGATTTCATCCATAAAGGTCTTAGTCTCCTTTCAGTATTTGTCTAGAACAGGGGAACCTGATGTTATGACAACGTTCTAGCCCCATGATAGTGTCTTCTAAGCAAAATTCTATAATTTACTGATTAATCCTGTCAGTTAAAAGCTAGAACATTTTCCCATGCACTCTTTTCCTAACATGCCCACACAAACTGTAGTCTCCTTTATTATCTTCCAGTGTACACTTTTGAAGTTTATTAAGTTTCCCAGAGAATAGGAAGCAGTGTCTATATTGCCAGCTTTGTTTTGCGTCAGTAGTGTGGGTTTTTTTGTAAATTTTCCATTTGGGTTCAGCTGCTTCATTCACCCGCATTCTTTCCAGTGTCAGTTGTTGGGAGAAATACAAAATTCTAATCCCCAGCTGTCCAAAAAAAAGTAAAAATAAAAATTCTTTCTGGAACAGGGGATTCCATCAACAGCTGAGCCTGGAAAATCCCAGCTCCTTAAGTTTGGGAGAAGGCATATATTTTTATAAAATGTAATTGCATATTTTTAAAAACCTCTTTCCATGTTCTCCAGCTTCTCAAAGTGTATTATTTTTCCCTTGTAGCTTAGATTTGATACAAATAGGGGTTTTTTTGTGCATTTTACCTTTTTTGTTCTGTTTTACATTTGGTGATGTACTGTACAGGAACAGTCTCAGCCTTTGTAATTACTGTATAAATGCTTTATTATAAAAAGTATATTACTTTTATTTTAACAAATGAGCAGACACTGCCTTTTTGTGTGTTTGCTGCTTAGGGCACCTTTTAAAAAGACTGTTACATATTAAAATAGTGTACATATCTATATAAAATATTTACCTTTTTTTTGCTGTACAGTTGTGATAGACCAGACTGAATTTATTTTTTGTGCTCTTTTTATAAAATATTAATACACTAAAGGAAATCTTGCTGATGTGATTGTAATGTACCCATGTAACTTATTTACTTAATGTCCCTCTGTATCTTTTAAAACCTTTTATTAAATAAGGTTTAAAAATAAGTTTTATAGATGACGTTTCTGTTGTTTTGGTTGAGTATTTTAAGATAGAAGGTGGAAAGGGCTGTATCTCAGTTGTTATGGTGTCTTAAGCATCCTTAAATGTGGTCCATGTAACACAAAGACAACAGTTCTGGTTCATGTTACCAGTCTCCTTTGCCTTGTATGATCAGTGACCCAAAAATGCACATTAGCTCTTGCCAGTCCCAGTCACTCCAAGGAATCCTCAAGAGCTTGTCTCCATTTTTCTCTATACACGTTTTTCCCAAGACAATACATTGACCTGGAGCAACTTCATCACATCCAGGAAAGCAATTAACAGTGAGAATTTTGTCTACAGTACTGCTCCTGAAGCTGCCGGAAGGGTTGCAGTAAAGCAATTCAAAATTCTGTTCTTCAGGGCAGACTAAACATCCTCCAAGCATGGGAGAGAAGAACCAAATCCGTTTCAGATTCAGATTCTCTGTCTGGTTAACACAGCACTGGTCCTAGGAGTTTGCTGTTCTTTCCCACCCTTTTCAAAGATGCCAGTTCTGGTATTCTAAATTATAGGCTTTCAGTTTATGTATGCAAAGTAGAAAGCCTAGTGCAGTTACAGAAGCCCATGAAAAGTGGTTCCAGGTCAACTCCCAAGATGTAAATAAGTGATAGGATTCTACTTCCGGCATTACAAGCACCTAAAACCACAGCTACGTGCCAAGTGCTAGGGGAGACAAAATGGTGGTGGCTTGACTCCATTTCAGTGACAGGTGCAATCCAGGAAAGATCAGTAAATTGGTAGCATCGGAAAAAACATGCTAGAATAACTTGAGCTAACAGAAACACATCTCCCATGTTTGATGCTTGAGTTATTACAGCTGCAAACTACATATTGACCCATAATTTGTTTGTTTACATTAATGTCAGGTTTGGGGGTTTTTTTGTATTTTTTAACTTTTCCATTTTGGCAAATAACCACTTGGAAATAAACACGTGATCTTTTATCCGGAAATTACATCATTATGTCTCTTTGAAGGACTTTGATCTTGTTTACTTGATGAAGCAGCACAGCTTTGCTTGTAGCTGGTTTCATCTTAGCTGTGATGCCTCATAAATATAATAATTCCTGTGACTTAAAAAAAAAGTCTTTAGTTACTGTAGTTAGTTAGTGATTTATATAATGCTCATTGTAATTGCATCTAAGTGCCTGGATTCAATTTAAAATCAACTGTCACCAAAACAGGTGCATCTTTAAAATGTTATACAGTCAGTGTCTTGCTGGCACGCTAATAAATAAATAAACTGAGTAAACAAGGGTGCCTCACACAGTTACACTTAAATTACTTTCCCCTGTGGCTTGTATAGTAAATGTGTAGCTACCTAAAACCTTTTTTCCATGGCAGATGGCCAAGCTGGGTTAGAAGAAAGTTTATCTACAACATAGCTTAGACACGGCTCTACAGCTGCAATGTAGATGGGGTCTAAATGAGGCAAGCTTCTAATCCAAGGCAGCGGTTAAAGAAGCACCTGTGATATTTTGTTTAACTGTTGTTTTACAGGGAGCAGAATTGCTATTGATCCCAAAACAAAGTGCTTACTTAAACAGTGTGGCTTTTAAAACAATATAGTCAAAGTCTGAGGGACATTTGTCAAAATTAGACCTACATTAGAATGGGTCCAGTGTCGGCCTTGAAAAGTAGACTGTGTAGCCCTGAAATGCTTAAACCATGCAGATTTTTTTATTTAGCTAAGTTTGGACCATTACAAAGCATCATAAAGATCAAATTTTGAAGTCTCAAAATGGGACCCACTTCCTTTAGGAAAAGGAAGCAACTGGTTAAATCAACCATTCCCACTCTCTTTTCCCCACCTAATTTGTGTATTTTTCCATACTTAGGCTGGTTACTAATGCCAGGGCCGTGCTTAAAAATATTGTCAATCCAGTAATGTTGGGTAGTGACATTTTTATACCATCAACACCCAGAGTTTAGGAGGTGTTATACTGGCAAAAACATGTTTTTGCTAGTAGACCTTAGTTCATTCAGGGAACTGGTATAAGCTGTGTCCTCAGTAGGACAATTTATTGCCATAGCTATCCTAGCAAACCTTTTCTAATGTAGACAAGACCTTAGAAGGAAATTTGAGGTAATGGAGGAGTGTGAAGTTTGGCTTTGCAAGAGCCAGTAAGGCAGTATAAACTTAAAGAAATAAACCAAGGCTCCGTACGCTTTACAGACCATTTTACAATCTTTTCAGAATATTAAACAGGATTTTTCTGTGAGAGGGGAAGTGGTGATGGGTTAGTGGGATTGGGCCAAAGTCACATTTTCTATTACAAAAGGTAAAGGGATAAGGAGGATTAAGAGTAAGACCATTTCACTAAAGCCTTATGCTGTAAAGTTAAGACAGGGATGTGAGCAAAAATGGAGGATAAGAGATAAGGTTCTATACATTGTCCTTAAGCCAAACTATTGCTTATCATCACACACAACAGCGAGGCACTTTTTCTTCATAAAATAACATTTATTACTATTTATAAACACAATTCACAAAGTAACATTTAGAATTTAGGCCTAAATAACTTAATACACAGCAAGTTTAACAATTTTGTCATACTACAAAATTACTTGTATATAAAAGGTTACCAACAAACTAGGTGTTAAAACTGCTCTCCCACTTGGAGTTTGTTCTAGAACTGGAGACTTCTCATGTGTCTGCACTGCACCTGGGTGCATGCTTCCCAGTGCAACTAGATAGCGGTGCTATCTTAGCTCACGCTAGCATGCTAAAAATAGCAGTGTGGCTGTGCTGGCATGTACAGCAGCTTGGGCTAGTCACGAGTACCCCTCGTGTAACCTGAGTGAGCCACACATAGACTGAGCACTGCTGGCTTTAAATTCCCTTCTCTCATTCTAGCAACAGTTTTCAGTGTAATCACTGAATGCATTGGCTGCTTGGAGACTGACAATATGTTGGCAAGCATGGAAACACCCATCCATTTACTGACACTCCATTTTAATGTAACAAATTTCTATAAGAAGAAAAGGGGGGAGGTGTGGGGAGAGACCCCACTATGTTTGCAGTGGGGGAGAGCAGGATTCCACATGGCTTGAGAATTTTACATAGGTGCTCCTTTCACCCATGATCAAATCACTAGGTGCTAGGGATCAGAATGGATGTGGTGAGACATGGCAGATCAGAGAGTAAGGAAATCCTTTCAACAACCTGCTCTGCTAGGCCCAGATCCTGAAAGGTACTCAGGCTCCTAACTGATAGGCCCTACTCCTTACGGCTACATATCTGCCGTACTGCAAGTACTTTTCACCAACATCCAGTGCATAATTTTTAAAGTGCAAATCTTCTTTAAAAAAAAAAAAAATCAACCCCCTTCAGTTTATTTTGCAAAAGTAAAGTTTGGTGAGTGGGCTGCTTTTGATTTGTTCATAAGAGTAACCATAATCCATTAGGCAAGGCAAGACTTTAGCTGTGCTTTCCTGCCAACTGTTAGGAAAAAATATCAGATTTTGGTAAGCACTTTTTCAGCTGACAGTAAAGGAAACCCATTCGGTGCGTTCCTTAGCAAACACTCAAATAAGTCTGACATTTCAGTTCTTGTCTTGTCAGAAAGGATGTTAATCCCCCTCCCGTCCCCACTCTAGCTAAATTACCATTTCACATTTATTACAGGATAAATTTTATGTTACAAAATGTACTTTAATGTCAATGAGATTGGATGCCCAACCCCATCAATGTGAATTTTCATTGTATTCACAAGCAGCAACACAAAAAGGTCAGCACAATTCTACCAATTCCTTAATGGTTGTAAGAGCTGCTCTTGGACTTTGCTGTACAGCTTCTGTTAATGTTTAAGACAGAGGCAGCAGGAATTGCACTTTGTTCTGTAAACATCACCCTGGATTATCCTGCAAATCTTTTCAATGTATCGCTGTTTTGTGCTAATCCCCACTCTTGCACTTTTCTAGTCTGTTCTCAAATGTTGTCGCTGCCTTGGGAAATTCTGCCTGTGTACTTGCACACAACGACAACTCTACATGGAGATAAATCAACCAGCAGGACTGTGGGTAGCATCGGAAAGTGTTTTTCATACCTGCCCTTCATCCACAAAAAAGGAAGTTAAGAGGCTACAGCTAATTTAATGCCATTGGTGAATTCTTAACTAAAATGACAAAGCCAAATGGCTACTTCTGTGCCCACTGTTCTGAGGATGGCCATACTTACAGGCTACATGATAGCATATTCTTCTCAAATGTGTATTAGAGCTGTTGTCAACTATTTGGAATTGCTATTTTCCCCTCCTTCCCACCTATTGCCAGAGAATGCACTATGGGTAGAAGGAGGAGGAAAGCAGAGGGCAATAGCATTACATGAATACACCAGTGGCAGCCTTAAAGCTCAGTGTGCCTGAGGGCATATTTCTCTGACAGAGTCACCTTTGCTAGCTGTGCTCTGGTCATGGCTCTGCAGCAAACAACCCAAACTGGACATGCTGTGCAGCGCTCTAAAGGAATTACAGAAACTACAGTTAACCACCTCATACTGCTAGCACTGAAGTTACACATGTGCAAACAGTTTCAGAATGTGTTACTTTAGGAAACCTGGACACCAAGACTTTTGAAGGGAATTCATTTCAGCAACTAGGAGTGAATCAATTTAAAGTAGGTCCCCACTGACTGATGCTTTCCTTAAGAGATTACTTTGAAAATCCTCCTCAGCCCTCCCTAGGAGTTTGTAAAATATGTGAAGAGGACTGTTCCTACTTGGTAATTCTACTTGCTAGCAGTATTTAGAAGTCAGGTTTCATACTCACCCAGGCTTTGCCTTGCACGGAGAAATGCTAATATTTTAACTATAGTATTCAAGGGCACAAATCTAGCCTACTGTTCTTGTACAAAAGAGTTGACGGCAGCAGAGGCTGAGTATATCATCAATATAGGGTTTAAAAATAATGTGTAAAGCCACCTCCTGTCCAAAGAATTGTTAATTACTAACTCTTAATGAATTTAGTGCTGAAAGGGACCAAAACGACAAGCCTGGTAACAACAGTTAGCTGTCTACAAAGTTCCCAACTTCGCCCATCTCCCAACAGTATTGTCTGTGGCCAGTGCTGTCTTGTCCTGATCACCAGTAAAGACTGCAATCCTAGAAAATTACTATTGAATGGCAAGTTGGCTATAAGATGACCAACAGGACCACTGAAAATAGAGTCAGATTGCATTCAAGACAGCACATCAGGCTGTCTGGGAAAGTTTTATATTAGGTGAAGAATGTCAAAGGTAGAGGACTCTCTGCATCTGTTCCTTAAAAAGGAAGAAAAGACCCTAAAATTAGATTTGAGTCTTACCTGCAATGACTGGGCAAATATGGCATACATTATTCCTGTGGGAATGTAGAGAGTAGCTATAAAGAAGTTAATAGCATTGAATTGCTTTGCCTATAGTCTTCTACTTCACACTGGTCACTTAACAATTGATTGTCAGAGCTGGAATTCGACCAAAGTTAGACTAGGGGAAAGTAATGGTACTGCCTAGCATAACAGGAGCTGACTACTGCTGTTGCCTGGGGCCAACTGCATCATCACTTTCCTATCTTTGACCATGGATTCTAAAAACACAACCACAACTTCAGCTTTAGGAACACAAGACTAATTACGAGTGAGGTTCTGCTTCTCTCCCACACTCATTCTGCTCCTCGTACAGCAGGGGCGGGGCAAACTTTTTGGCCTGAGGGCCACATCAGGTTTCCAAAATTGTATGGAGGGCCGGTTAGGGGAGGTTGTGTCTCCCCAAACAGCTAGGCGTGGCCCAGCCCCTGCCTCCTATCTGACCCGCCCTGCTTCTCGCCCCCTGACGACTCCCCTGGGACTCCTGCCCCAGCCAACCTTCCCTATCCCCTGACAGCCCCCCCTGCTGGGACTGCTGCCCCATCCACCACCCCCTGCTCTCTGTCCCCTGACCACCCCTGGACCCTCCACCCCTGACTGCCCCATCTAACCCCCTGACTGCCCCCCTGGGATCCCTGCCCCATCCAACCCCCCTGTTCCCTACCCTCTGACCGCCCTGACCCCTAGCCATACCCCCGAACTCCCTTGTCCAATATCCAACCCCCCCCTGCAACCTTATCGTGCTGCCTGGAGCACAGGTGGCTGGCTGCGCAATAGCCGCACCACCCAGAGCACCGGGTCAGGCCGCGGCTCTGCAACTGTGCTGCCCAGCTGCCCAGAGCGTAGTGCCGGTGGCACGCTGAGCCTGCAGGAGAGGGGGAACAGCAGGGGAGGGGCCGGGCAGGAGGGTCCCGTGGATTGGATGTGGCCCGCGAGCCATAGTTTGCCCACCTCTGTCATACAGCAATATGCTCATTGCTGCCATTTTAATTTGATTAAACTGAATTAGTACCAGGAATCGGAAAGTAAACCCAGAACTTTAGCAATCTGAGTTGTTTAGGTCATTTTATCCATTTTCTAGGGGTCCGTGGTGCTTTCTCGAATCATCATTTCATGCATTTCGTTTAAAAAATATTTACTTGTCATATCTGGGGACTTCACTAAGATGTCACCGTGTGGCAAAGCAATTTAGCTCTTTATCAATATTTATTTTCCAGGTCCTACTTCTAATCTCTTCTGTCCTTTCCCCAGCAGCTATCTAAACCTTTTAGTTGGCTGCCTAGGTCTGTGCTTTAGAAACAACAAATGAATACCCTGCAATCAAAGCTTATAAAAGTACCCTCAAGTCCAGGTCTTTTGGACATTTGTTTTTTTCTGAACAGCTCTCAACCTCCTTAGTTTAGTAGTATATTCCAGAGCTGTGAAGAACTACATTAATCACTCAGCTAAAAAGAAAGTCATGCTCAGGCTAGTACCACAAGCTAGCTACTGGCTAGTAAAAGTCTATGTATTCAAATCTAAAGTGCCTAATTTCTTATAACAATGTAAAGAAAAAGCCAATAAGTACTTAAATTCCACCAAAAACTATGCAAAGAGTTTCCATTGCTACATTTAAAAACAAATACATATATCATGGCCTTCTCAGTAATGAAGTTTTGAGTTCCAGTGCAGTTCAAGATGATTAGTTATAGGTCCACTGCTAACAACAGAAAAGGAGTACTTGTGGCACCTTAGAGACTAACCAATTTATTTGAGCATAAGCTTTCGTGAGCTACAGCTCACTTCATTGGATGCATACTGTGGAAAGTGTAGAAGATCTTTTTATATACACACAAAGCATGAAAAAATACCTCCTCCACCCCACTCTCCTGCTGGTAATAGCTTATCTAAAGTGACCACTCTCCTTACAATGTGTATGATAATCAAGGTGGGCCATTTCCAGCACAAATCCAGGGTTTAACAAGAACGTCTGGGGGGGGGGGTGAGAGTGTTGCTCCAACCCCTCAGACAGAGACAAACACCTACAAGATCTCTATCAGGCATTCTTACAACTACAGTACCCACCTGCGGAAGTGAAGAAACAGATTGATAGAGCCAGAAGAGTTCCCAGAAGTCTCCTACTACCGGACAGGCCTAACAAAGAAAATAACAGAACGCCACTGAAGGTGAAGCCGTCACCTTCAGCCCCCAACTAAAACCCCTCCAATGCATTATTAAGGATCTACAACCTATCCTGAAGGATGACCCAACACTCTCACAAATCTTGGGAGACAGGCCAGTCCTTGCCTACAGACAGCCTCCCAACCTGAAGCAAATACTCACCAGCAACCACATACCACACAACAGAACCACTAACCCAGGAACCTATCCTTGCAACAAAGCCCGTTGCCAACTGTGCCCATATATCTATTCAGGGGACACCATCACAGGGCCTAATAACATCAGCCACACTATCAGAGGCTCGTTCACCTGCACACCCACCAATGTGATATATGCCATCATGTGCCAGCAATGCCCCTCTGCCATGTACATTGGTCAAACTGGACAGTCTCTACGTAAAAGAATAAATGGACACAAATCAGATGTCAAGAATTATAACATTCATAAACCAGTCGGAGAACATTACAATCTCTCTGGTCACGCGATTACAGACATGAAAGTTGTGATATTACAACAAAAAAACTTCAAATCCAGACTCCAGCAAGAAACTGTTGAATTGGAATTCATTTGCAAATTTGATACAATTAACTTAGGCTTGAATAGAGACTGGGAGTGGCTAAGTCATTATGCAAGGTAACCTATTTCCCCTTGTTTTTTCCTAACCCCCCCAGACGTTCTTGTTAAACCCTGGATTTGTGCTGGAAATGGCCCACCTTGATTATCACACACATTGTAAGGAGAGTGGTCACTTTAGATAAGCTATTACCAGCAGGAGAGTGGGTTTGTGTGTGGGGGGGGGGATGGGGTGAGAAAACCTGGATTTGTGCTGGAAATGGCCCAACTTGATTATCACACACATTGTAAGGAGAGTGATCACTTTAGATAAGCTATTACCAGCAGGAGAGTGGGGTGAGAGGAGGTATTTTTTCATGCTTTGTGTGTATATAAAAAGATTTTCTACACTTTCCACAGTATGCATCCGATGAAGTGAGCTGTAGCTCACGAAAGCTCATGCTCAAATAAATTGGTTCGTCTCTAAGGTGCCACAAGTCCTCCTTTTCTTTTTGCGAATACAGACTAACACGGCTGTTACTCTGAAACCTGCTAACAACAGGAGATCATTAGACTATTCACTGTCTTTTCTAACATGAGCCCATGACAACTACTGGGCCTACTGAGGTACAGATAACTGGCAGAGCTCAGAAGGGCAGAAAAGACAGCCTCACATGTTCTTGAAGTGTTGAGCAGGCAGTGATTCTTCTTCCAGTAGATGCAGATGTGTATTCCACTTCGGTGGGTGTGTGCTTAGCATGCTGGACCAGAGACTTCTGCCTAGCCGTACTTGTAGAGGGGCAGTGCATGCGCCTTGTGGCTGTGGCCCCTGCCCTAACTATATGAGGTGGCGCCGCCCCAACCCCCTCAGTTCCCTCTCACGGTCTGTGTTTTCCCTAAGTCGCACTCGTCCCCAGAAAAACTGCGTCTCCGTACTCTGGATGTCAGGTGATGTCTAGCCTTTTATCTTGACAGGACTACCGGTTCATGCTTCGCCTCGCCTGTTCATGTCACATGCAGCCTTCATGAAGGGGCAAGTGGTCTCTACACAGACCATCTCTAGATGGATAACATCCTGTATCAAGACTGAGTATGAGATAGCTTCGGCTACGCCTCCTCTGTGGATATGGGCTCACTCCAAGAGGGTACAAGTGATGTCCATAGCGTTCCTCAGTGACATTTCCATAGTGGACATTTGCAGGGCGGCCATGTGGTTGTCCACACATACATTTATGGACCATTATGCTACTACTATATCTTCCAAAGGGAACAAAGGCCTGGGAAGGGCGGAAGATTTAAAAACAATCCCTACTGCAGTAGACTCCAAGCCCCGCTTCCCAGATTGAGGTGCTTGCTTAGAAATCACCAGAGCAGAATCCATGTCTGCATCCACTTGAAGAAAAAGAAATGGTTAATTACTGTAAGTGTGGCTCTTCGAGATGTGATACAGACATGTATTCTACGACCGACCCTCTATTCCCTCTGCGTCAGAGTCTCCTCTCATAGGCTTTTGGTGTGAAGAAACTGAGTGGCGTCAGGGTGGCTCCGCCTCAGATAGCCAGGGGAGGGCCCACAAGACATGAGTGCTGCCTCTCTACAGGTACTGCTAGGCAAAAGGCTCTGTGCGGGGCGTGCACACACATCTGCATCACATCTTGAAGAGCCAGTTACAGTTAGTAACTGTTTCTACCTGTGACAGTATTAAAAAAATAACGAAAAGCCTAGCCTGCAAAGAGTCTGTAAAACAAAACACTGTTGTTCTGGTCTCCATGTTTCAAACGATTAAAGAAAAAAAAAGTTCAGCTGCACAGACCGTTAACAAGAAAACCTGTTCTAGCATAACTGGAAAGACAGATCTACAAGCATCACTAAACAGGATAAAAATCAGTACGTAGTTTTAGTTAAGGTCTCTCGTTAAATTAATCAGACAGACAATCTCACTTTCAATAGTCCTCACAGAAGAGCACGTGAAATGTACAAAGTCAGTATCCCCATATTTTGGTAATTAACTCTTTGGGTGAGGAAAGGAGAGTATGGAGATGAGTTAGTTAAAAAAAATTACCCAAATATTTTCTTTGAAACAAACATTTATACAAAAGCTTTGTGTGCTGAATTGCTCTGAAGAAACTTAAATAATATAATACCACACAAGAAAGAGTTGTGTTAGTTTTCTCCTTCGTCACCATCTTCTTGTTTAATAACTGGGACACCTAAAACAGAAAGAGAAAAGGCCTGATAAGAATCACTGATGCAGTATCCACTAATGCTAGTCAACTAGGAGTGCAGAGGAGAAGCAAGAACGAGTTTAAGCTGCCACCAGCAAAAAAGGCTTTTGCTACTGCTTTTTAACTGAAGACAACAAATCAAGCTTCCCATGCATCTGAGTATCTTCCTCCTGTCCTGATTCTAACTATTGGTTCTTCCTTCACTACCCCAAGCTTCAGCTTAAGAGCTCTCTTCTACGCTGTTGCTTCCATTTCTTGAGTAGCAGGGACTACAGTATATTAGAGCATGGCCTACCAATAATGAGTGGTCAGCGTTCTGCCCAACTGGGTCACAGTGTTTGTGCTGAGACACCACAGTGCAACCATCCCAAGAGGAGAGCTGCACACGTTCTTCTTGGAGGTACATGATCTCGTGCTGACAGGGTATGAGGAACACTGATTAACTCTTAAACCTTGGTGTGTGCCATTCTAACAGTGCACTGGTGTCGTTATGTAAACAACAGTTACCCCTTTGATCATACAAATACATGCCTCACACCAGCTTCTCTATTTAGCTGTCTACTCTTCTCACACAGCACCTGTTGCTCCAGCCCATTCTTCATATCAACATTTCTCTCTAGCCATGTCTCAGTGTCCTCTTTCCTCCCACCTCTTCAATAATTCAGGCTCTGACTTCTCATCCTCTGCTCTTGCTCCCTACACTGATACTCTATTCTTCACCCATTTGCCTGCCTCTCCTACTGCTGCTTTCTCCCCACCACTCACCTCCCAGCTGCTACCCACCCTGCCCACTTTTCCCTCGTGCTGTCCACTATTACCCAACCAACCCTCCATCCTTTAGAAGCCATTCAAACAGAGAAGCTCTTTAGATTTGCCTTAAAGGAGAAGTGAGCTGCTTTTTAAATAAATACCAGAAAGATTTATGATCATCAGCCATTAACAAAACATTAAATATGTTTAAAAACAAAACACAATATTTGAAAATCATTTCCCCTTTTATTACCTGCCAGGACAAGAGCTTGGAATTCTGTGTTTCCCCTGAAAGAGCTGATGACATCCCTAGCCCTAGAATCAAGGTAAAGAACATACCGCGTTGCTATGATCTAGGTGTTTTCCCTCTCACCATCTCTTGTGGGAAAACCCAGAATTCTGAACATGGGCGTTAGGAGATAAATCCACTTACATTATTGGGGTCTCATCATTAAGTCAACATGTGAATTCTACAAGAGATTTAAAATCTTAACAGATATTGTCTCTCAAAAAATCAAAACACATTTCAGTTCACCTCTAAGTTATGCTGTTATGAGTACTTTGACTGGATACTAGTTCAACACATCAGAGCAAGACCCTCTCTGAAGCTGTAGTGATGCAAAGTGACAGGTCTAATTTGAAACAGCTTTTGTTGTACATGAAGTCACTATGAAGGCTGAAGCCAATTCAGAGGAGCTCCACAGCACTCACCCTCTTTCAAACACTCGAAAATCCACTCTCAGAAGAAGTTGAGGCTATGGCTGAACAATTTAGCTTGTGCAGAGGTGAACACAGAGTGAAGTAAGTGTTGAAAGGAAAAATAAAGAACGCTGCTCATTGAGTTGGTTCCCACCCCTCCTCCAGATCTTACAGTTGTACTTTTGTGGTGCTGAGCCAATACCTGACTGTTCTCATTACACTAAGCAAAAGATCTTGTACAATAAATGCCACCCAGCTGCTGCTTAAAGCTCACCATCTAGTTTTTTCAGCCTGGGCACTCGTTTGGTTGCTTCCTCGACCCAGCTGCTCTGCTGATCGGCAGAGTATTTCTCTTCCAGTGGATTGCCCACAAACACCAGATCCTCCAGGAATGGCAAGTCTGCCAGTCTCACAAACTCTCCTGCAATCACAAAAGATGTTAGAAATAGACTGCGGAACACAAAAAGCACATCTGCACCAAGGCTGCTTTTCAATACCTGCACAGATACAGCCAGGATGTTTTAGGTGAGGAAGGATATGGATTTATTGGGTACGAATTGGGTACCAGGCTGAAGAATGCAGATGACAGATGACAAAAGCAATGGGTCAGATAGATTGTTCAAAGAACAAACCCATGACACAGAAGTTGAATAAACAGACTTTCTCAATATTTTTTTAATTCTCTTGTATGAGCAGGCAATCTGAACAGCTTGTTCATCTCTGCAGGCTCCATGCTAAACTTGCCCATTCAGAACTTTAGAAGCCAGTTTCCCCACTTTGACCCAAGCTGTCTCAGCTGATGCACACTCACCATACTCAGTAAAAAATTTCAGAAGAGAACCTAGGGGCCCAGGCTTACCCCAATCTTTCACCGAATTATTGGACATATAGAGAATCTTCAGCTTCTTCATGACATGGATGCCCTTCAGCTTCTCAATTAAGTTGTATGAGATCCACAGCTCCTCTAATGTATCTCCAACTGCCTCCTGGAAAATTATAACACCTCTCAGAAAAGTGAGAGTAAGTCTTCCTATATTTCCCAGATTATCTCTGCTCCCTTTCTCCCCTCCAGATACTATGTCACACAACAAACAGAACCAGATCTTTCAATATTCCTTGTTTTCTTTTAAGCAGGTTCCTAATTCTGGATGACAAAGCTTCAAGGAAAGAAAATCCCAAGTTTTGAAATAAATCTCTCAGCTTGTTTAGAAAAATAAATCAAGACACTAGCAAGATATATTGAACATCTGAGCAGAGCAGAGTTCTACTCAAGGCATATGGAGAGAAAGGAGCTATTTTAGCTGCATGTGGAGAGTTCTGTAGTGCTAGATGACTGCAGTTCATCAACCGTTTTAGAGGGTTTAGTATGTAATATAAGGGATTGCATAGTTTCAGACAAGTGCATGCTTATATCTGCAGGTTTCAAATTTCACTTTCTGTCCTCAACAATCCTCCAGCAAGAGGAGAAAGAGAGGTTACTTACCATAACTGTTGTTCCTTCAGAGTCGCCTCTGTGCATTCACACCTGTGGGATACAGCAGCCCTGGTGTTGAGTGGAGGAACTGCCTTGAAAAGCCATATCCTGCAAGCAGGAATGCACAGAGGCTCTTGAAGAACAAACTCGTTCCTTTATTTCTTTGGTTTTAATTATACAGACATCTTAGCACAGAGGTAATAAAATTGACTCTGATATGCTTCCTCTTCTCTAGATCTTTGCCTTGTTATCTATATTTCTACCCTTGCCTCTCTGCCACATGCCTTTTATCCCATTGTTCAGCGTGCCAAACACCCCTGTGATAGGTAGAGTCACAATGTGATTTACAGGCAGGCCAATGTGTGCAGTGTTTGACCACGATACCAAAAGCACCTTCTGTCAGAAGATGAGATTCATATAAGCAAAGGGAGCAGAAGTTATAATTCATATAATGCCACTGGAGTTTATGGTGCTTTACACATAGATAGAAAATGCAGACTCTCTACCAATGGATCTTACAATCTAAGGGCCCGCTCTTGTCTGCAGAATCTCATGTTATGGGAAATGTGTGTAGAGGGCCTTACAGGATCATATCACAGGTTAGAAAAACAGCAAAAGCAACAGCAAAGGGGTCTGGGAAAGTTGGCTGATTGAGACAATATAGGTAGCAGATAATGCATATTTAAAATGAAAAATGTTCCTCTTAAGCTTATTGGGGGATTTAAATGTTTTATTTGGTGGATTAGCATTTAAAGTCTGTAAAGAGGGAGGGCATTTTAAGGAGAGATTTCAATGAAGAGAGGGTGGTTGACTGGCACAAGGGAAATGAAAGATTGCTCCACGCATTATCAGCAACATGTAGTAAGTAAGTAAAACAAAATAAATGGTTAGGCACTAAGGTTGAATTATGTGAAGAGAGATGCAAGGGTAGGGAAATCACTCTTCCCCTATGCCTTGATGCAAGAATTACGTAGCACTTCATTGCTCAATTTAATAAATGTAAACTACAAAAAGGGACATACCAGCCCATTCAGATTCTTTATGTTGTTTCTCCCCAATGAAAGAATCCGCAAGTTTTCTGCAATGGAGGGAGAACAGCTTCTTATTAACAAATGACTGGTACTTAAAATATAAAGAGCGGTTGGAAATCTGACAACATCCTGTATACCACAGACAAGAGAGGTTTGTATTCTGAACAGGCTATATTAAGGAAGAATGACATATCAGAAGCAAACTACATACTGTTCTATATATAGATTGTAATGAATGGGTGGAGTGGATGGCTCAAGTATGGGTATTAGAAAGTCTCATCTGTAGGCTGCCTGTTCACATCCAGTCCAGGTAGGGATTGAACAAAACAGGCTGCCATTCTGGTGTTCTAGTGCTCATGTGCGTGAAGCAAGATTAAATTTTTGGTCCTGATCTTACTTCCCAGGCCAGGAGGGATTGGGACCACTACTAAGGAGGCAGACTCAATTCCTGAATAGGAGGCAATACCTGGTGTTACTTTATAGCAACTTGTGTCTGATTAGAAAGAGGTCAACTATTTTGGCCCGTGAGATTCTAGTAGTAATACAGCCACTCTGATGAGATTTATTTTCAAATTGCCTATTCTTGTTCAGTCACAAATTGTTCTTGTGATGTGCCAGAACACCTGAAGCTATCAAAAACAAAGAGTCTTTTTCATGAAACTTAATTTCCAGCTGTTCTTCCAGATATGCACAAAAACATTCTATAGTGTCTAGTTAGGTTAACCTCTAATCAATGGTTTCCACAGCTAGTTCAAGCCCTTTCTCACAATGTGCATTTGAACTAGGCATTAATTACCTAATGATCTTGTTTTTCTCCTGTTTGCACAATGATGAGAAGTACTATTCAATGATGAGAAGTACAGTATGTACTATTCAATGACGAGGCAAATGAATATTCCACTCATGTACCAATGGCTGCTGCAGAGAAAGCACAGCAGTTGTTTAGAGTGGTTGGGATGGGCTTTGGGTTGGTCAACAGTGACCTGTCCTGGCCAGCCACACCTGTAAGTAAAGGAAGGTTGTGATGACAGAAGGCCTATATACAGGAGGTGGAAGAAAAGGGGAAATAGATGGGCTTTCATGAAGAAATCCAGGTGCAACTGGAATTCTTAATGAAATCCCAGGATCTGTACAAATTCTGGACATATTACTTTCTGTGAGAAGAATACGATAGGGTGTAATGTCAAAAGGTGGTTAGGTGACGTCTTTGGAAGGGAAAAAGTAAATGCCACTCATAATACAGCAAACCTGAAGCCTATTGGAACCATGTTACCTTGAATTTCCCAAACTCCCCATCCCATGGAAAAAGACTCTAGATCTAGCCAAATTATCCTCATCTTCTCTGAAACCACGATGAAAAACTATGGGTATGTTTTCCAAAAGCACTTAACATTGACCTTTTGAGTATCTCTTCAGTTATTATAAACCTTAAAATATAAAATTGGTGAACTGATGTTACCTGAAATGACGTCCAACTGGGGAAAATATTACTCCTTAAATATTCTTGTACTCAGAAATCCCAAACGTTGCAGGAAGCAAGATTTTCCCCAATGTAATATTGACATTAAGTAAAACACAATTAAATGATTCAACCTGGCCTAAGCCTCATCCCTCAAAGGGAGCTAGGCACCTAAGTCCAGGCTGGAGGGAGGCAACTCCCCACCACTCAGGATGTACAGTCCTGAACTCTCCCATAGAGTTAGGTGCCTCAGCCAGGTTGGCACTTTCTTAAGGAAAATGGAGGCAACAGTGCCTCCCTATAGCCAGTGGCCCATTGGTTAAAGCACTCAACCAGGACGTGGGAAGATGTGGGTTCAAATCCCCATTTTGCCTGATGTGAAATGGGGACTGGAACCAAGGTCTCCCACCTTCCTGGTGAGTCCCCTTTATTTATTTATTTCATTTGGAAGCGGGGTAATGAAAGGTGATATCAGAACAGGATGTCAACAGTTGGCCATGTGTCACAAGCTATGGAACATATCTAATCCAAGCAGTTAGAATATAAGCACAATCAGTCATTGACATATCACTTACTTAGGCCGTTCAGGTTGGCGATTTTTTCAATGCAGTTTGTAGACAGAGACAACTTCCTTTAAAAGCAAGAATAATTAACAGCTTATATTAACAGAGCAACAGGAATCACTGGATCAGAAGAAGGCCCTCTTACAAATAACACTTGTTCGAATGAAATCACATTTTACTCTTCTCTTATTATGTAATAAACCACTGGATACAAGCACAATCCTGTTCTCCTCAAATCATCCATCTCTAGAAGATTTAAATTTCACTTTTTTGGGATTCCACCACCATTTTTATACCATATGTGTGGCATCCTCCTTTGTGTGCCTGACTCAAACCAAAGACAGGTTACAATATTTCCCAAATTTTTCTTTCTGACGCTACCAATTAGCTCTATTTTGTCCTCCTCCTTCCTCATTCATATGGAGTCAAATGTTTCTCTTGGACATATTTTGGTCAAGAGCAATGCCAGGAGCAGCAGCACTATGAGCTGTCATGGATGCTCTAGGCCTTAATACTAGGATTCCTACTCCTTTGGAGAACCAGGACCTCAGCACAAGTCAGTCATTAAGCTGTTAAGAAGGTAATACTGCAGCAAATGAATTCCGGTACTATTACCATATGAGATTGAATCTCAAGACTTCTATTTCTGAACAGCAGTTCCTAGAGAAAGCCTGAGCATCTGGATGTGGTAGTGTAGACTTTGGCTCACAATTTCACACAAAAAGGTTATGCAGCCACAACAGTTCAGGAGTCTTCAAAGGGACCACATGATTGTCCATGGCCTGATAGACTCCAGACATGGGACAGAAATTATTCACTTCAATGCCATCTACCAGCCATTCAATGGACTGATATTAATGCTGAGTTCGCATTAATGTCTGAGAGAACTAGGTTCTGCCTTCTCAAGTAAGTGGCAATGATATTACTAAGCAGAAGAACAGATCCATGTTTCTGTGGGAGAAAGAAGAGAGCTTAGGAGAAAGGAGCGGTGTTGGACTGAAGAGATATTTTGCTCACAACTAGAGGTAGTAGAGGTAGAGGAGAGAAAACCTAGACTTAAAAAAACCAGAAGTGATGATTAAAAATTGACTGTTTCCAGGTTTGTTTGTTTGTTTAACAGAACTTACTCGCAGTTAACAAGTGTGGACAGAGATGCATCCATCTTCTCTACAGGAGGAATCTGGGCATATAGTTTCACCTCCTTGGCCTCCGATGCCTTCTGGCCATTTTTTTCTTCCTGAAGAAAACAAAGAATGAAAAGGAAGGGCAAAAAATGAGACACTGATTGGAATCTGCAGTTGTTATAAAAATTATTCCTAATCTTCAAGAAAACAGAAGAAAAAGGGTTTAAAATCTTGTTTGTATTTCCTGGTGTTGTGGTTCATCTGAATTACACCTCACTTCCAGCAACCCAGACCCTCACTCAACTGTGTAATTAACAGGGATGAGAACAGACACACACACAAAAACCCTTTAATTTAAAGAAAAAAAAGAGAGAAGACTGGCTTATTTCCAGGATATAAAAATGCTTATCAATGCATGTATTTTTAAAAAAATTTACAGGGAGGATCCCTAGATCAGATTCAGGATTTTAAGTCTCCAGCAAACTCAGTTGTTTCCCTTAGCATCTATTCTTCCTCTCTGCCCTTTACACCTACTCATCTCAGTCTGAATTAGGGGCCAGACACAGCAAAAATATATACCTAACAATAGCGCTAGGTTGTAGAAAACCTACTTCCCACTACATCAGTTTCAGGGGAACTCAGACTTAAACTGTATTATTGATCTGGGCTCCTCATAGTTCTGAAAAAAGAAAGCTCACGAAGCTTATGCTCAAATAAATTTGTTAGTCTCTAAGGTGCCACAAGTACTCCTTTTCTTTTTGTGAATACAGACTAATATGGCTGCTACTCTGAAACCTGTCATAGTTCTGAGGAATGCATATTTCCAGATCAGTGACAAATCAGCTACCAAAAGGTCTAGGTGTAAGGCACAAAAGTCTCATATCACAATCTGAAATCAGTAAGTCTCAAAGCATAGATGAAATTGTTAAACAGTAAACTGAAGAACATTCACTTTTGGTACTAAAAAAAATTAAACAAAAAACCCCCCCAGTGTTAAAGGAATATTCAACTGTGCCCACATATCTATTCAGGGGACACCATCATAGGGCCTAATCACATCAGCCACACTATCAGAGGCTCGTTCACCTGCACATTTACCAATGTGATATATGCCATCATGTGCCAGCAATGCCCCTCTGCCATGTACATTGGGCAAACTGGACAGTCTCTACGTAAAAGAATAAATGGACAAAAATCAGATGTCAAGAATTATAACATTCATAAACCAGTCGGAGAACACTTCAATCTCTCTGGTCACTCGATTTCTGACCTCAGAGTGACTATCCTTCAACAAAAAAACTTCGAAAACAGACTCCAACGAGAGACTGCTGAATTGGAATTAATTTGCAAATTGGATACAATTAATTTAGTCTTGAATGGGGACTGGGAGTGGTTGAGTCATTATACTAAGTGAAACTATTTCCCCTTGTTTATTCCTCCCCACCCCCACCCCCCCTCCAACTGTTCCTCAGCCCTGGTCTACACTAGGACTTTAGGTCGAATTTAGCAACGTTAAATCGATTTAAACCTGCACCCGTCCACACAGTGAAGCCCTTTATTTCGACTTAAAGGGCTCTTAAAATCGATTTCCTTACTCCACCCCTGACAAGTGGATTAGCGCTTAAATCGACGTTCCCAGCTCGAATTTGGGGTACTGTGGACACAATTCGATGGTATTGGCCTCCGGGAGCTATCCCAGAGTGCTCCATTCTGACCGCTCTGGACAGCACTCTCAACTCAGATGCACTGGCCAGGTAGACAGGAAAAGAACCGCGAACTTTTGAATCTCATTTCCTGTTTGGCCAGCGTGGCAAGCTGCAGGTGACCATGCAGAGCTCATCAGCACAGGTGACCATGATGGAGTCCCAGAATCGCAAAAGAGCTCCAGCATGGACCGAACGGGAGGTACGGGATCTGATCGCTGTTTGGGGAGAGGAATCCGTGCTATCAGAACTCCGTTCCAGTTTTCGAAATGCCAAAACCTTTGTGAAAATCTCCCAGGGCATGAAGGACAGAGGCCATAACAGGGACCCGAAGCACTGCCACGTAAAACTGAAGGAGCTGAGGCAACAGAAAACCAGAGAGGCGAACAGCCGCTCTGGGTCAGAGCCCCAAACATGCCGCTTCTATGATGAGCTGCATGCCATTTTAGGGGGTTCAGCCACCACTACCCCAGCCGTGTTGTTTGACTCCTTCAATGGAGATGGAGGCAATACGGAAGCAGGTTTTGGGGACGAAGAAGATGATGATGAGGAGGAGGTTGTAGATAGCTCACAGCAAGCAAGCGGAGAAACCGGTTTTCCCGACAGCCAGGAACTGTTTCTCACCCTAGACCTGGAGCCAGTACCCCCCGAACCCACCCAAAGCTGCCTCCTGGACCCAGCAGGCGGAGAAGGGACCTCTGGTGAGTGTACCTTTTAAAATGCTATACATGGTTTAAAAGCAAGCATGTGAAAGGATTACTTTGCCCTGGCATTTGCGGTTCTCCTAGATGTAGTCCTAAAGCCTTTGCAAAAGGTTTCTGGGGAGGGCAGCCTTATTTCGTCCTTCATGGTAGGACACTTTTATCACTCCAGGCCAGTAACACATACTCGGGAATCACTGTAGAACAAAGCATTGCAGTGTATGTTTGCTGGCATTCAACCAAAATCCGTTCTTTCTCTCTCTGTGTTATCCTCAGGAGAGTGAGATATAATTCATGGTCACCTGGTTGAAATAGGGTGCTTTTCTTCAGGGACACTCAGTATAGCCCATTCCTGCTGGGCTGTTTGCCTGTGGCTGAACAGAAATGTTCCCCGCTGTTAGCCACAGGGAGGGGGGAAGGTTGAGGGGGTAGTCACGCGGTGGGAGGAGGCAAAATGCGACCTTGTAACGAAAGCACATGTGCTATGTATGTAATGTTAACAGCAAGGTTTACCCTGAAAGAGTGTAGCGACTGTTTTATAAAATGTGTCTTTTTAAATACCGCTGTCCCTTTTTTTTTCTCCACCAGCTGCATGTGTTTCAATGATCACAGGATCTTCTCCTTCCCAGAGGCTAGTGAAGCTTAGAAAGAAAAAAAAACGCACTCGCGATGAAATGTTCTCCGAGCTCATGCTGTCCTCCCACACTGACAGAGCACAGACGAATGCGTGGAGGCAAATAATGTCAGAGTGCAGGAAAGCACAAAATGACCGGGAGGAGAGGTGGAGGGCTGAAGAGAGTAAGTGGCGGGCTGAAGACAGGGCTGAAGCTGAAATGTGGCGGCAGCGTGATGAGAGGAGGCAGGATTCAATGCTGAGGCTGCTGCAGGACCAAACCAGAATGCTCCAGTGTATGGTTGAGCTGCAGCAAAGGCAGCTGGAGCACAGACTGCCACTGCTGCCCCTCTGTAACCAACCGCCCTCCTCCCCAAGTTCCATAGCCTCCACACCCAGACGCCCAAGAACGCGGTGGGGGGGCCTCCAGCCAACCAGCCACTCCACAACAGAGGATTGCCCAAAAAAAAGAAGGCTGTCATTCAATAAATTTTAAAGTTGTAAACTTTTAAAGTGCTGTGCTTAAAGTGCTGTGTGGCATTTTCCTTCCCTCCTCCACCACCCCTCCTGGGATACCTTGGTAGTCATCTCCCTATTTGTGTGATGAATGAATAACGAATGCATGACTGTGAAGCAGCAATGACTTTATTGCCTCTGCAAGCGGTGATTAAAGGGAGGAGGGGAGGGTGGTTAGCTTATAGGGAAGTAGAGTGAACCAAGGGGCGGGGGGTTTCATCAAGGAGAAACAAACAGAACTTTCACACTGTAGCCTGGCCAGTCATGAAACTGGTTTTCAAAGCTTCTCTGATGCGTACCGCGCCCTCCTGAGCTCTTCTAACCGCCCTGGTGTCTGGCTGCGCGTAACCAGCAGCTAGGCGATTTGCCTCAACCTCCCACCCCGCCATAAACGTCTCCCCCTTACTCTCACAGATATTGTGGAGCACACAGCAAGCAGTAATAACAGTGGGAATATTGGTTTCGCTGAGGTCTAAGCGAGTCAGTAAACTGCGCCAGCGCGCCTTTAAACGTCCAAATGCACATTCTACCACCATTCTGCACTTGCTCAGCCTGTAGTTGAATAGCTCCTGACCACTGTCCAGGCTGCCAGTGTACGGCTTCATGAGCCATGGCATTAAGGGGTAGGCTGGGTCCCCAAGGATACATATAGGCATTTCAACATCCCCAACAGTTATTTTCTGGTCTGGGAAGAAAGTCCCTTCCTGCAGCTTTTGAAACAGACCAGAGTTCCTGAAGATGCAAGCGTCATGCACCTTTCCCGGCCATCCCACGTTGATGTTGGTGAAACGTCCCTTGTGATCCACCAGAGCTTGCAGCACTATCGAAAAGTACCCCTTGCGGTTTATGTACTCGCCGGCTTGGTGCTCCGGTGCCAAGATAGGGATATGGGTTCCGTCTATAGCCCCACCACAGTTAGGGAATCCCATTGCAGCAAAGCCATCCACTATGACCTGCACATTTCCCAGGGTCACTACCCTTGATATCAGCAGATCTTTGATTGCGTGAGCTACTTGCATCACAGCAGCCCCCACAGTAGATTTGCCCACTCCAAATTGATTCCCAACTGACCGGTAGCTGTCTGGCGTTGCAAGCTTCCACAGGGCTATCGCCACTCGCTTCTCAACTGTGAGGGCTGCTCTCATCCTGGTATTCATGCGCTTCAGGGCAGGGGAAAGCAAGTCACAAAGTTCCATGAAAGTGCCCTTACGCATGCGAAAGTTTCGCAGCCACTGGGAATCGTCCCAGACCTGCAACACTATGCGGTCCCACCAGTCTGTGCTTGTTTCCCGAGCCCAGAATCGGCGTTCCACAGCATGAACCTGCCCCATTAGCACCATGATGCATGCATTGGCAGGGCCCATGCTTTCAGAGAAATCTGTGTCCATGTCCTGATCGCTCACGGGACCGCGCTGACGTCGCCTCCTCGCCCGGTATCGCGTTGCCATGTTCTGGTGCTGCATATACTGCTGGATAATGCGTGTGGTGGTTGATGTGCTCCTAATTGCCAAAATGAGCTCAGCGGCCTCCATGCTTGCCTTGGTATGGCGTCCGCACAGAAAAAAGGCGCGGAACGATTGTCTGCCGTTGCTCTGACGGAGGGAGGGGCGACTGACGACACGGCTTACAGGGTTGGCTTCAGGGAGCTAAAATCAACAAAGGGTGTGCCTGTACATCAAGGAGTATTTCAGGCAGGACTGCACGGAGGGTTCCAATAAGAAATGGTGCACCAAAGTTATCGTTGTTATTGGAACAAGGAGGTTAGCCTGGCCTCTGATTGATACATGGCTAGATTAACCTCGCTGCGCCTTCTCTGTGACTGACTGCAGTGTGATCTAGACAGGGGAGGAGGAAAATGAGTACAAAACAAATCTGGTCTATTTCTTGTTCTGACCCACTCCATCTATCCTTTACATCTTTGGCTGGCAGCAGACAAAAAAGGCGCGAAATGATTGTCTGCCCTTGCTTTCACGGGGGGAGGGAGGGTGGGAACGGGGTCCTGACGATATGTACCCAGAACCACCCGCGACAATGTTTTAGCCCCATCAGGCATTGGGATATCAACCCAGAATTCCAATGGGCAGCGGAGACTGCGGGAACTGTGGGATAGCTACCCACAGTGCAACGCTCCGGAAGTCGACGCTTGCCTCGGTACTGTGGAAGCGCTCCGCCGAGTTAATGCACTTAATGCACTTAGAGCATTTTCTGTGGGGACACACACACTCGAATATATAAAACCGATTTCAAAAAAACCGACTTCTATAAATTCGACCTAATTTCGTAGTGTAGACATACCCTCAGACATTCTTGTTAACTCCTGGAAATGTGCTGGAAATGGCCCACCTTGATTATCACTTCAAAAGGTTTTCTCTCTCCCCACCCCACTCTCCTGCTGGTAATAGCTCATCTTAAGTGATCACTCTCCTTACAATGTATATTTTTTCATGGTCTGTGTTTATATAAAATCTCCTCACTGTACTTTTCACTTTATGTATCCGATGAAGTGAGCTGTAGCTCACGAAACCTTATGCTCAAATAAATTGGTTAGTCTCTAAGGTGCCACAAGTACTCCTTTTCTTTTTGCGAATACAGACTAACACAGCTGCTACTCTGAAACCTGTCATTATTTACAATGAAGACAAGCACTCAAAAGTTAGGAAATGCCAGATTTATGAATGCTTCTGTAGACTTAATTCTGCTTCCTTCTGCATCCACCTCGTGTATCTCCCAGCATTTGAAATAGCTAACATAGGACAGGTGCTGCCCTGGGGAGAAGGGGGGAAAGGAGAGGAGGGGCCCAGGGTGTGTGTTGCAGAGTGAGCCTGCCCAGCATTCACCCTGCAGCAGTGACTCCTGTCTCATGGGGCTGCCTGGGCTTGGCTCCCTGCTCTTGGTGTTGTGACCTGGTCCCTGGTGCTTGAGGTTGCAGCACCGTTCAGGTTTGGCCTGTCTGACCCACTGTAGATGGAGACAGAGGATCAGATGGCCCAAATCAGAGAGGGGTGCCAAGCCCAGCCAGCCCTATGGGACAGGAGCCATTTCAACCAGGTCTGTGAGTTTGGGGGGGTCAAAGCAGGGCAGTCCCATGCAGTGTTCCCTCTAATTTTTATATCCATGTGCCGAATTAATTTTGTTATGTGCACCCATATGAAGGTGACATGTAGCGGGGGTGGGCCCGAGGGGTTCAGAGTGTGTGTGGAGGGGCTCAGGACTGGGGCAGAGAGTTGGAGTACAGGGGGATGAGGGTTCTGGGTTGAGGTTGAGGGGTTTGAGGTGTGGGAGGGGGCTCAGGACTGGGGCAGAGGGTTGGGGTGCAGGGGTGAGGGCTCCAGCTGGGGGTTAGGGCTCTGGGGCGGGGCCGGGGATGAGGAGTTTGGGTTGGAGGCTGCCCCGGGGCTGGGGCCAGAGGACTCGCCCCAGCCCTCTCTCCACCGGCAGCAGCTCTTGGAGAGAGATGCTTCTCCCCACCAGCAGGAGCTACGGGGCCAGGGGAGAGGCTCCTTTCCCTGAGGCAGCCCTGCATGCCCCAACTTGCTCCCCTCTCCACACCCCTGTGGCTGTGCAGTTGCGCGG
This sequence comes from Lepidochelys olivacea, assembly GCF_965140295.1. Taxonomy (NCBI): domain Eukaryota; kingdom Metazoa; phylum Chordata; order Testudines; family Cheloniidae; genus Lepidochelys; species Lepidochelys olivacea. The sequence goes on along the minus strand of NC_140416.1, from coordinate 64,581,980 downwards.
TCCTTTATAGCCTGCTGCACGGCCGCACAGCTTAGAGGGAAATTAGGTCCCATGACACCCAAGACTATTGGGAGGTCTGATCCTGTGCACTAAATAAGGCAGGGGTCTTTGAGAAAATAGTATGTGATCACATCATTAAAGACTATCTTAAAGCATATGAAGAAGGGGGCTGGATTTAGGCTGTGTAGGCAACCATAAAAAACTGGTATTTCCTAACTTTCAAGTGCTTGACTTTGCAACCAAAGTAATGTTCCTCTAATGTAATTTTTTTCTATGTAATTTCCTAGGGTTTGGTGGTGGTGGTAATGGGTGGGGGTATTAGGGAAAAGGTAAAATCAAGTTTAATTATATGCAACAAGAAGTTATAAATGCCATCAGCATCACGATTTGAATCACAGACCTTCACCACTTGACTTACTGAACTAACTACATACTAGAAGCAGGAGAAGGCATTTATTCCAGAGGAAGAAGGACCACTGGGTCCAAGTACTAGGTCTTGGGGGTAGGTCAAGGGGAGCAGACAGAGGATAGACTAACCCAGCTCTCTCCCACCACTCTCCTCCAGGAGTTGTGGGGAGCTCCAGGTCCATGTAGTGCCCTGAGAGGTTGGAAAGGGATGCTGGGCCATGTGCTAGGGCTGCTGGGTAAGCATGTATGGAGGGGGGAGCCTGGCATGTTTCCTCTCTCATGGGTGCCTCCAGAAAGGTATATTGGCCACTTGGTCCACATGCCAGGTCCTCGGGTGTGAGAAAACCCAGGCTGTCTCTTTTTCCCTCCTTCTACTGCTCTAGCTGGGTGTTTGCTGTAAAAGGTCTCTGCTGTTGCTACTATGGTGATGTTAGCCCAGTATCAGAACGTTCATGTGCTTAGCTATTATTTTGACAGTGTCCCTGTTCTGAAGAGTTTATACTGTAAACAAAATAAACTTGCATATAGAAGGAGAAACAGGTTGAAACCAGGAGGGACTCAGTCAGATTCTATCACATCTCCCAAGGACATAGATTGGGAGTAGAGAGAAGAATAGTTAAGAAAAAGGAGTATCCTGAACTGAAAATCCAAACATGGTAACAAAGCTCTACTATCCTACTCTTAGGTTGTGCCTATACACTCCACACCAAGCCCTGAACCTTCTAGAACAATGGTTTTCAAGCGGTGGGTCATGACCCAGTATTTGGTCACGGAATGTAAAGCACTGGGTCACGGTGACTCTGGTCAGCACCACCAACCAGGCCGTTAAAAGTCCTTTTGGCGGTGCTGCCTGGGTAAGGCAGTCTAGTTCCTACCTGTTCTGACACCACGCTGTGCCCCAGAAGCGGCCAGCAGCAGGTCTGGCTCCAAAGTGAGGGGGCCATGAGGCTCCGCGTGGTGTCCCCGCCCCAAGCACCGGCTCCACACTCCCACTGGCCGGGAACTGGCCAATGGGAGCTAAAGGGGGCAGTGCCTGGGGGGTGAGAGAAGCGCGGAGCCGCTTGTGAGCCTCCGCCTAGGAGCTGGACCTGCTGCTGGCCACTTCTGGGGCGCAGCATGGTCTGCAGTGCCAGAACAGGCAGGAAGCCTGCCTTAACCCCCACACTGCGCTGCTGACAGGGAGCTGCCCAAGTTAAACCTGCACTCCAACCCCGTGCCCCAATTCCCTGCCCCAGCCTTGAGCCCCCCCAACCCAGAGCCCCTTCCTGTACCCCAAACCCCTCATCCCCAGCCCCACCCCAGAGCCTGCACCCCAGCCCAGAGCCCTGACCCCCTCCTGCATCCCAACCCCCTGCTCAGCCCAGAGCCCCCCCAAACCCTGAAGCCCTCATTACCAGCCCCACTCTGCAGCCCTCACCCCCACACTCCGAACTTGTGCCCCAGCCCTGAGCCCCTCCCACATCCCAAACCCCTCATCCCCAGCTCCGTTGGGTCGCGGGCATCAACAATTTTCTTCAACTGGGTCAGAAAAAAAGTTTGAAAACCACTGTTCTAGAAAGTAAAACAGTATAAATAACTTCTCTAGTATCTGGAAGGAATTGAGCATGTGTGTCACACCCATGATTTCCACATTGAGGTCAGTGCAAAAATTCCCATGGATTTTGGATCAGGTCTCTGGACTATTTTCCATACCATTGTCTGATATCACAACTGTGTGATCTCCAACAAACAGAACTTTCTAGAGGGTTCCTGGCTTAGTGTGAAGGCACTTAGTCCATAGGCACATCCCACGAAATGGAGATCTATACTAAGTCTAATAGAAAAAGAATAATATATAATAAACTTGTTGCTCATTTAGACTTTGCAGAGCGGATAATGCAGTGGATCTGCATGCATGGGGAAAAACACTTATGGATGATACTGATGTAAGTCATCTTTAACCTTTACACTGTTAAAACATTATAAACAGAGACTTAGTTTTGAATTCAGACTTTTTTTAAAGTTACTTATGGGAGTTTTTGCTTCATGCACTGTTCAGATAAAATCTTGGCTCAACTATGTCAATGGCAAAACTCCAATTGACTTAAATGGGGCCAGGTTTTCATCCTTGATTATTTTGTGCTAGGGGTAAATTCTAATTAGGTGATCAAAATTGAACAGAGTATAATTAGACAGAGAAAATCAAAAGACATACTGCAGAGAAAAACCTCTTTGTAGTATCAGATCTTCTGTCAATGTACAATCTGGCAGTGTTAGGCCAGATACTAAAATACAGTTTTCATGGTCAGGACAATTTAATAGGAATAGCACACATGGGTTCATATGAAATTGATTTCAGTGAGACACTAATAAAATAATGTTGTTTCATGAAGCTTCTTTTAGTGGCAGATGTTTCAAGGAAATTACCTTTTCTACATTATTGTAATGAATTTATCAAACTGGATGAAACCATCCTATTTACAACTGAGATCCAAACCACAGAGTACTACTGAGACAACCACAGATACTTCTCTTGTACTTACCCATCTGGCTAGAGCTTCTTTAATAGTTGTTGCTTTTGCCTAAACAAAAATCAAAAGAAGAATCATTATAATTTTGTTTGGCTGAATTGTTCATTGCAGAGCTAGTTTTTTCCCCTTAAGTTCCATGGTCTCTCTTCCTACAACTGATCCTAAGAAGCAGAAATGAAGAACCCCCTTCCAAAAGCTACTTTTCATTTCATTCAGTGAGTCGTTCAATAGCAATTTTAGAAGTGGTGCAATAAGTTTGAACATACATGCACAATTTCCCCAGGAGACCAAGCACATCATCTTCTTGATCTTGCCTGCTCTCTGTAGGCATGGGTAGTACAGGGCTTGGAATACAGGACCAAGTTCTCTGCATCTCTGGTGAATCTCTACTGAAGCCAAAGTGGTTGGGGTATTGCAGTAAGGTATACCAAGTTTCTGCTGATGAATTTGGCTTAATGCCTTAGGAGATCACACTTATCACAGAGCTTTCCCATGTGGAAATTTGCTAAGCCTTTTTGAAACATACTAAGGAATACTTTGTCCTTTCTGCACAGGGTCAGGTGTAGCCTGTGGGATTTTCTTATTTTATTTTTATTTCTCCATCAACTATCCTATGCTTCTAGGCACCTCAAATTATTGGAAGTCACACTGTGTTCAATTAAAAAAAGAAGTGTGAAAGCTACCATACAATATTCATTTAATGGACTGACCCACAATAACAGCAGAAACTTGGTATACCTGACTGAAATACCCCAACCACCATATTGAGGCCCATTGCAAAACCCCACTAAATCCTCTACCTATTTCTATCCTAATGCCAGTGAAGAAAGGTAGCATGCCCAAAAAGTTTAAAAAAATCAAGGCTCTAAAGGACAAAGGAGGGAGAAATGTTTCAGAGTCAAGGATCTCTCAGAGAAAACAACCTGTCAACTGCTTCCTCACTTTAAAAATCAAGAGGACTCCAGCTTGAACACCTCTGCTAATCTTAACTGTACAGTACAGCACAGGGAGAGATTTTCTGGTAGCTGAACAGATCAGAGAACACTAATGTTATGTACTTTATGTCCAATGCTCCACTCAGCAACAGGCATCCCATTCTCACTAACTTTAGTTTCTGAATGGTCTCATCATGTAACCCTCATGTAGAGCATATTATGCTAATGCAATCTCTATAATAGTATGCTATTATTATGCTCTATAATTATGCTAGTGCAAAGCATCTATAATAGTAGAAAGATTAGATTTTAAGACCCTTGGGTCAAGATCCATCTTTTTGTTCTGTGTTTGTACAGAGCCTTGCACAACAAGGTCCCTGTCATGATTAGGACTCCTAGGCATTATGGTAATACAAATAACTAATAATGATAACAATAACAACAACAACAGCAGCAGCAGCTCTAGATACAAAAGGAAAGTACATGCGCTTTTTGTCAGACTACAGAACATATGCATGGCTAAAACTGCTGAGTGGTCAAAGTGATCCAGAATCTAACAAAATTCCAAACTTGTGAACCTGTGTCTCAACTGGCAGGTATGTTCCTTCATTTGGGGATGCAGATATAAACTTCACCAATTCTTCCAGTTGCTTCCCCAACCTACCACCATCAACACAATCTTATCGAGATTAAGCTACTGCCATCTAGCCTTTATCAATGTCTAATCACCTAAAAGACATTTGGTAATTTGTTCCACCACACTAGCTGAATCAAACACCAAGAGCATCATAGAGCTGAGAATCATTCCTGAATTAAGAACACTGCATCCCTCCCTCACTAACTCTCACAACTCTATCAGTCCCTGTGAAGGACCACAGATGAGCCAACAAAAGTACATGTCTTTTAGATTTTCAGCTCTTTGGGACATGATCTGTCATTTATTATATGCTTGTTCGATGCCTAACACAATGGGCCCAACTTGACTGCAGCATTCAAATGCAACTGCAATAATAAATATTAAATAACTGGTTCAAAGGGAGGTGACAGATATAATCAAATCAGCCTGAACTCTTGATCTGTATCACTCACCATTAAACAAAAAGATGACTAGTACAGTTTCTTTCCCATACTCTAGCCTAAAAGCTGACTGCATTTTAAATTTAAATAATCCATGTGATATAATTTAAATATAGTGACCAGTTTCTTTCCTGACTTCTTCAGATTTGCACCCCTAACCATCCTGCCTCTCCCACTGCTGACACCTGGCTTGATGCTGATGGTGAGGATGAAAACCAGAAACAGGGAAATAGGTCACCTGGGTAGCACAGATCAGAGATCAGGGTTTCTTGGAGTGGGTTCAAATTCACTCCAGCAAGAATACCAATATGGCCTGCCTTCTTCCTACTGGAAGGCTTCACTGATCCCACGCATGGTGCACCAACTAGCCTTGCTATAAATCTCACATGAACCAGCCCAATACTAGGCTTCCTTCACCTGGGAACTGGCTGCTTTCCCAGAGTGACTCAGGTTAAAGGAGATTAGATTGCTGAAAGGAATGACAAGTAATCAAAATGTTGCTGCTGATTATGCCAAATGATCAAGGGCTGAAAATGTCACCCTTGACAGCTCACATTGATGTTACAGGAACAAGAACAACAACAAATAATCTAAGGAAAAAATAGAAATCTGCACACACAGAAGATTGGTAAAATATAATAGAAAAATATTAAATAATCCATGCTCTGCCCCCTCAATGGAATCATTTCTTACAAGGGATCGTTACAGAACATTTACAAAAATTCAACACATACAGCAATGTTCCCAGGGGAAAAATAGATAAGTGCGGTTCATCCTCATTTTTATGCATTTAATTCTTCTTGGTCGTTTCAGTCAAATAAAACCACATGGAATTTCACAGGAAAGGGAGCTGTAATCAGGCTAGTTAAAATAGACTGTGTATTTACTAGTCTTCAAAACATCTATTAATTCAGCATTTTAATGATGGTGATTCCTGGCACTCAAGCAGCTCCAGGAGGAGGCATAAGATCATTTGCTCCTGCTATTCTGATCTAGCCCTGGAATAATTCTCTTTCCAAGACACAACCTTTTTCTGGTTTATTTGTTTCTTTATAACAACCATTCACAATTGCAGGAAATAACCCCAGGGCCCTAGATAGCAGGCCAGTTTATGTGTTGCCCTGTGGCCCACCATTTATACCTCTCCAGGAGTTGGCTCTGCTACCAAGCAGTTCACTCCACACCAACACCCCTTGCAGCTCCCGTTGTAGGGGCCTGTCAAGGAGAAAGGGGGAACAAGGACAGCAAGTTGCTCTCTGGCTATTCTGGACTGCAAAACACCCTCTAGGATGCTGTTGCAGCTGAGAGCCAGTTAGAACAACCCTGAGGCTGCTCTAACTTATGCTGGGGGCCAGATGGGTTCCTCGCAGGGCTCAGAACATAGGAGGGGCAAAGGCTCCTCCTCTCTGTGTCGAGAAACACGGAGAGTCGGGCCCAACTTTGCCACGTTCAGTGAAATATGCTCCAATGGCCAAGCCAGGCTCCCCAGGCCCCTTTCCCTCCCTTTCCCACAGCCAGGGGGGCCCACTAGGTCCCCCAGCTCCTCCCCCCCCCCAACCAGGTCTCCTCAATCCCGCCTTGCTGCCCCCGCCAGCAGAGTCACCTCCTCTCCCCTTCAGTCACCCCAGCCGGCCAGGTCCCGCCTCTCCCCTTACCCCCAGCCCCTCACCGCCCCCTCCCCCAGCTCCCCGCTTCGCCTTTGAACAGACTCACCATTACGGTTGCTACTGTCGCTGATCCGGTTGCTATGGCACGCAAGTCTCCTGCGCATGCTCAGCTGCAGTAAAGGCGAGGAGCCGGGGATCATAGAGACACCACGGCAACTAGACAGTCCCGAGCCCGGAAATCACGTGACCTTTCCCGCCCACTCCTCGCTCACTCTTCTTCTCGTCCGCTGGGCAGAGCGCCGCTGTGTCGCTGAGCGCAGCGGTGCCCTGGAGGACATGGCCGGGGTCTCTGTCTCTCGCGGACTGGGCGCCGCACGCACGGCACGGCACGGCACGGCACGGTCGGTGACCGCGGCTCCGTGTGTGGTGCTACGCCGGGGGCGGGTGGCGCAGCTGGGAGGTGGAGGGGTCTGTGTGTGCAGTGGCGGAGGGGCCGATGGCACGGATGGGGGCTATGAGGGGCAGCGGCATAGCTGGGCGCCGCGAGGGGGGACAACATGGCGTGGGGAGGGGGGTTGTGTGAAGCGGCACAGCTGGGTTGGGGGCTGCAGGAGGGACTGTGGGGGTTCGTGGAGGGCCGCGTGACAGCCGCCCCACCCTGAGGCGGCGGCGCCCCCCGTCCCGGGGCTGTGCGGGGAGCAGCGGCACGGCTGGGGGGGCGGTTGTGGGTGTGGGGCAGCACGGTTGTGTTTGTTGGTCGATTGCCGTCTGGTTTAGGATTTGTGAGGGGAGGGGAACTGCTCTGCTGCAGCAGGCGGGGCGGCACGGCTGGGCGCTGGTTTGGGGCTGCATGCCTGCGCTGCTGGGGGCCGGGGGGGGCAGGGCTTTGGGCGGATCGTGCCCTGCTACGCTGACCAGGGAGGGCATTGTGGGACACTTTGTGGGACTCTTCCCTAGTCTGGGCCCAATCCTTTCCCCTGGTATAGTCCATGTTAGTTCCAGCAGACATCTGGGGTGGTAAACAGGGGTCTTCTCATGACTGGCAGCCCCCTTTGGCCTGCTCCACCCCCTTTTATAGCTTTGGCACAAGGTGGGAATCTTTTGTCTGTCCTTGTCCCCGCCCTTCCTTCTAAGTGGAAAAGTGCCAGGTTTAAGTTGGATTTCATTATCAGGTGACATGGTCACATGTCAGTGCAAGACTCCTAGTCTCCATTCCCCATGGCCTGGCCCACACATACAAAGGAAGGTTTTCAAGTAACTAAGGCCATTTACAACTGATTGTTTCTGGAGCATCTTTAATGGCCTCCACCTAATATGTTTACATCAGTGATACAAGTTTATATCTTATTCTCTTAACTACAGATATAGAAATAATACATGCAAGCAAATAGGATGAACACACTTAGTAGATTACAGGCTTTCTAATGACACCATGCAAGGGGTATTTAGCATAAAGCATATTCCAGTTATGTCATTCATAAGCATATTTCCATAAAGCATCTGGAGTGCAACATCACACCCTCCTCCTGAACTTACTGCCAGTTCCGGTTCAGCTGTGGTCATACCCCTATCCAACGTTCTTAAACACTATAATGCTGTACGTAGGGGTACTTGCAAAGTTCTGGGTTCCTGATCCCCAGGTGCCTGAAAATGTGCTGGGGTGTAGCATTGCTAACAGAATGCGGATAGCAATATCTGTTAAAGTGTAGGTGTCTTGGTATTTAGCCACCAATGCCATGAGGCGATGTGCCTCAGTTTTCCCTTCCACACAGCAGTGTAGGCCTGTTATGCTTTTTGCTGCTGTGCCAAGCTTCCAGATTGTTTACAGGTGTAAGCTGAAAAGCAACATGCTTGTGGGATTGTCTTGTCACCATCCCTAACATGTACAATTTTTTTCTCCAAAAATCAGGCATGTTACACATTTTCACAGGGTTTTTCATTAGCATCAACTCCTTGTCTTAGTCTCCTGCACATCTCCTCCATGGGTCTGCTGTCCCCTGGCATGATGGGGGTCCCCTATGCTTCCCCCCCCCGTCTGGGATTCTGGCAGGGGGTGTCTGCCTTGACACACGCATGGCACTAGGCTCCTTGCTGCACTGTGGGGGAGGGGCTGTTCTCTACCCACCCCAGTGCTGTTCCACCATAGTCCTGCTGTGTGTGTGGGGGATCAATTGCCCCATGCCCAATACCAGGATAGCATCAAGGAGTGGGGAGGCTGGGAGCAGCCTACATCTCTCCTTCCCCCATGATGACATTGAGTAGCACCCTCTCCCAGTCCCTTTCCCACCCCCAGGATTGTGATTCTTTTTTATTTCTTCCCGAGAGGACTGGTGTGGCACAACGCAGATGTAATTTCCCTTCCTCTCCCCCCCCACCCCACCTCACCCCCATGCTTGCTTTTGGATCCACCATGAGCTTAGGGACTGGACTCCGTTTTACAGGAACGTAATGTAATTCAATTCAATTCCTACCAACAAGCCAGAATCAGAATTCTGCTTATTCCCCACTTTCAACTCTTGGTTCCACATAGGAACAGCTGTGCCTGAGCCCACTAGGGTACTACAGGACATACGCAAAGGATCTAGAGATGAGATTCTGGCTTCTCTGCCCTGTATTCTTGAGGGTTCAAAAATAAGACTGCTCTGCTCTGCAAAACTAGCTACCAAATCTTCCCTCTCTAAAAGAATGTTGCTGTTAAGGATCTTTCTGTGCTTCAGTTATGTCCAGAACCAATTCTGGGACCACAGGCAATTGAAACCCAGGAGGGAAGTAGACATTTAAGTCCAGAACCAACTCTGGGACAACTGACAACTCCACAACCAACATAAGCTGAGAGGCACTTTCTGTCTACTCCACAAACAAAAGACTGGATGGAGACAAACATGCTGCTATTCTCAACAGACAAACAATTTTGGATTTCCTTTCCCTTGTCCCAGCACACTTGGCAGTTCACAGATAACTGCTTGGAGATTGGGGTAGCTCCCTCCATAGGCGAGTCATTACCACTAACAGACACGAGAACATTTCCTTCATGGTCACAACTCTTCACAATGGTAACAGGTAAGGCATAGAGATACTCATGTTTCACTAACCTTGCCTTCCCAAACTGCTGATTAGACTCAAGCTACACTTGCGAGTTAGAGCACATTAAAGCAGCCCCGGATGCCCTCACTCACTACGCATCCACACAGGCAAGGCACGTAGAGTGCTCTGACTCGATGGCTAGAGCGCTTCTGGTACTCCACCTCGGTGAGAAGATTAACACTTGTTGCGCGTTGGCTGAAAAACCTAGGCATCGGTGTGAACGAGGTGTTGCATTACTGTGCTCTGATCAGCCTCTGGAAACGTCCCAAAATCCCCTTAAGTCAAGTGGCCACTCTTCCCATTGTTTTGAACTTGCTGGAGGAATGCGGATATGCCCTTTGAAAGCTCTGTTTCTGACATCTGGCATGCTTATCTGCTCTGAGACAAAGCAATCATTACTGTAGAATGCTGGGGGGGGGGTCCTGCTGCTGTCTGAACTTAGAAGACACCATGCTGACATGCTCTCAGACCCCCCCCCCCAAAGAAAACCCCACTCTCTCTCCCCACACATACACACAACACACTCCCTGTCTCTCACCACCCCCATTTGAGAAGCACGTTGCATCCACTTGCATGCTGGGATAGCTACCACAATACACTGCTCTCTGTGGCCACTGCAAGAGCTGCTAATGTGGCTGTCAGTGTGGAGAGATTGCAGCACTTTCCCTACTGCGCTCTATGAAGGCTGGTTTAACTCAAAGCGCTCTACATCGAAGTGTAGCCATGCCCAAAGCCATTGGCTCACAAGGCTGCCTAGACTCGCCTAAATTTTCTTCCTTATCCCAGCACCCCTGGCTGACTACAGACAAATACTGGGAGAGTAGGAAGGGTTCCTTAACAGGCAAGTTGCCACTCCCAACAGACAAACAATTGGCTACAGTTTCTCCCTCAACAGGTAAACAGCTGTTTACCACAAACAGTGGCTCATCATACTGAGCTACTTTAAGTGAATTGCTTCTATTTTGTTCTGGCTTACTTGCACAAACTTTACTTGTCAGCAATCCACCACCCACAAAAAATCTGCTCTTCCCTTCCTCAATTAGGGCTTTAACCTGACTATTAACTTTAATCTGATCTAAAGAAACATTTTCCTGAGCAATGAGTTCTTCCTGTGCTTCATCTAATTCCACATTCACTTCTGAGATATTAGCTGGACATTCAGAAATTCCTTCTATATAAAAACTGCTTTTCTGCACAGACGAACAGCTATTTCCCACAATCTCAAAGTTAGAGATACTCTCTTCCTTGCCATAGCATAGCTGGTTAAACACAGACAACTGCTTAGTCATACACTCACCCCTCATCCCCCTTCACAAATCTCCCTGTTAAGATAACACAAGATTCACATTCATACTCGCTTACTGTTAGTATTCCCAAGAGAAGAGTTTGGTTTTATTTTTTAACAAACACATTTAAAGGGGCATTATGAACTTAAAAAAAAAACTTTTTCTGAAAATTGTTTGCCTACTATTTTAACTGATTACAGTTCATATTAATGTAAGGGAGAGTTTAGCGCATTTTCTTTTTGCTACTTCTCCAGTTACTTTACTTTGTTTAAGCTTTTGCATCTCTCTTCTCTATCTCCAAACCAAGGTAACACCGCATCAGGAGCAGCAGCCTGCAATTGTCCCAGGTACTGGGTGAGGGCTTGAGCCACTTTTGTGTTGTATTGTTAAAGGAAAAACCCCTACATACTGAACCTGGCCCTGGTTGCTGCCGACTCCACCTGGTACAAGGGTTACATACATTTGTGTGTTCTTACATTATTACTTAAAAAAAAAATCATGGCATTTGTATAAAAACACTCCCTCTGAAATGGGTTGGGCTTGTTTTGAAATGTAGTGCCACTTTTTTTTCTTGTGAGACTTGGCAATGCTCTCCAGTCATGGTCAGTGCATTGTGGGATACCGGGTATTGTCTTTCCAGTTCTCTGCTGTGATCCGTGGTGAGTGTGCAGTAGGTGTCAGAGGGCTGCTATCTGCCCATCCTGACAGGCCCTGTGCACTTTGCTGGGCCCCCTTCAGTCTGACACTTGCAGCTGCTCTGGGGGACAGGCCAGCGACCCCCACCCAGCTTAGCTGACATCGCTACCGTGTCTAGTGGCCAAGATGGCATGCTAGCAGGTACGGCCGTTGGGTTGGCAGCAGTTTCAGGCGCTATGTCTTACAGCGGGTAGAAAGGAGAGAACAAGGTTGTCTGTCCCATAATACATGTGCTGCCCGTGACAGAATGACTCATTTGGTTGACTTCTGGTTTCTTTAGTGGGGGAGACATGCAAGGCTCTACTTCAGCTCTTTTGCTGCAGCAGAATTTGATGGTCTGGTGACATTCCCTCTGCGTGTCATCACTTCAAAGTAAATAGAGTATCCTATTGTCATGCAAGTTACGCTTTCTCTGTAGTGACAGGTTTCAGAGTAACAGCCGTGTTAGTCTGTATTCGCAAAAAGAAAAGGAGTACTTGTGGCACCTTAGAGACTAACCAATTTATTTGGGCATGAGCTTTCGTGAGCTACATGCATCCGATGAAGTGAGCTGTAGCTCACGAAAGCTCATGCCCAAATAAATTGGTTAGTCTCTAAGGTGCCACAAGTACTCCTTTTCTTTCTCTGTAGTGGTTATACTTACAGCACATTTCATGTTTAAAGCACTTTACAGACATCTAACAGTAAAGGGATATCTTACACTGGCAAGAGTAAAACTCATCTCCATAAAAATCAGCCATTGTAACACAGATGAAGTAGTACAGAAACTAGGGACCTTTGCTTGGATCCCACAGAATCTTCTGAGGCAGAAAGCAAGATGGATTTGTGTAAGTTTGGAAGAAACTGGAAAGTGGAAAATCTCGCAAAAGGGAACAGAACTGTAACTGAGGTAGTGTTATCTTGGTCTGGAGACTGACAAGAGAAATGCAAAAGCTCCAAGAAGTATAAACTGCTTCATTCATCTCTGAAGCCTTGTGGGGGCAAAATTAATGTCACATTTAACTATTTCACTGCTGACCTTTTTAGCAGAAACCTATTTGGTATAGGATCATGAGCAGAGTACCTTCACTGCCTCCTCCCCACAAACCTGTGTTTTAAAAGGGAAAAAAAAAATTAGCAACACATTTTAGAAATTTATTGTAAGCTATTCATGAAAACAGGCAAAAGGATAAAATATTGCAAATAAAGTCAGTTCACACAAACTAGCTCCATCATCCCACTTGCAAACGTATATATTGCTATTAATTTGCAGAACAAACTTCCTTTTTGGAACAATGTCATTTATTTGTCATGGACTGCATAACCATCAGCTGAGCTGATATGACACTTTGGGATTGATCTTGCTCCCTTTTGAAGTCAATAGGAATTTGGCCACTCCTGCTTCAGCTCTGCTGAAGTTATACTTATGGCATTATCAGCCTAGTGCAAAGGTTGAACCATAGCCACTCTTGCACAGAACGAATTTCTGAAACAATTCTGCAACACCAGTACTAATTTTACCTTGATCTGGGGATCCCAAAATCTCTGATCATGCATTCATTACTCAGACACTACTTCCACTGAAATTCTTCGAGAGTTTTTTCTGAGTAAAGAATGTAGACTCGGCCTAAAAATAAGACCTTAAATATGTCCACAACCAGGCACTCTGTTTTAAGGCATACTGCATGTTTATAATGGTATTCCATCAGCAGTGTAAATAAGATGCATTTTAGAATTTGAGTTGTTGTTAATTAATATTTAATTATATAAACAACCAATTTGCTACAGATCATTGTGTGTGTTTTCTTTGGTCATTAGTATCTTCTGAGTGTGAGATGTATTTACACAATCAGATTGCAGTATTAAGTGCTTTTAGGTTTTTTCTCTCTCCATTTTGAAAAATCTGAACCATTTTTAAAAAAACAAAGCAGCAGCCAATTTTCTACACAATATTAAATGTTTTAATAAACAGTTTTCCTGCCCATTTTTTGTTTTTAAAATGAAATGTTAAAGGATTTTGCTTTATGAATAAAGTGAGGGCATTTTAAACCACCTGGTTTTGGTTTTTGTTTTACAACTGTTGACATTGCCTTTTGGGTAATTAATGAAAAATGTGATATTTAAAATTAGAGAAATCTAACAATCTACATTCAGAATCTATTTATACATGAACCCAGAAGTTTGATTGGACTTGTACCTCTAACTGGCCCAGTTTGACTAGAATTGCACTGGATTTTAGAAACCTGTCCGAGGAACTTGCAGTAGTGGATCTGCAGAGGTAAGACAACACAATGGAGATTCAGTAGGCAATGCTGAGAGGGCAAAAAAACAGGTTGGTAGGAAGCACTGCCCAACCTAAGGCACTCAGGCATCTGGCTCAAATTGGTGGAGGTACATGCGAGAAGGAGGGTTAGAAAGTGCAAACGGGGAAACTAATGGCCAGCCTCTCCTTCTCTGGTCACAACCTGGAGTAGCTTTGGTGAAGAGGAAGTAACATAGGTGCAGGAAGCACTACTGTGCTTATCAAAGCTAGCTGCAGGCCTGTATTACTGTTATCTATTTTCAGGGAAGGTTTAGGCACCAGAACCCCCTCCAGGACCCATTCAACCATAACCAACTTGGGAGAGAGTGACATGCCAGTTGTGTAGGTGGTATGGGGGAAGTGAACCCAAGTGAAGTTGTCTGTTGTGGAGTATGGTTGGATGATGTCTGTGGACTGAGCATGAATGAGACTGGCACTGACGACGTGCCCGGAGCACGTTTGATGACATGAAGTTAATGAGCATCAAGCACCAGCACGTTGACCAGGAGTTTCCATAACACTAAATAAAAGTCAAGGTCACAAGCCAAAGCTCCATTTCCTCCTGGGCAGCTCTTTTAAGATGCTCTGACAACAGGAACCCTGGAAAGGGAATTATGTTCACAGTGGCACTTGGGAACCAGGCTTCCAGCACTATCGCTGTTTCAGAGAACTAGCTGAAGTCTGAAATATTAAAGAAGAAATTGTGATTCCTTTCCCTCAAGATGATGGGAGGGAGCAGGTCTCCTAAGCAGGCAAGAGGGGAGGCACTAGCCTACAATTAATCAGAATGGAAACAATCCCCTGGCAGCTGTGGGCACAGTTGCTCCCTCATTCCTGGACACCTATGGGAGAATTATCCCAGGATTTTTTTCGTTTTTAATTGTCTGATACTTAAGCTGGTCGCTGTTTACGACAGCCATTTAATGTATGACTCTACTGCCTCCTGTTGGCCAGGCTCCCTCCCTTTCAAATCACCCATCTGCTCCTCTGCTCCCTCAATAGTGGCTATCAGTATAAGCCATTCAGTATAAGCCATTCAGTATCCAATGGCTACTGATGGTCACTATCCATTACTAGGCAATTCCAAAAACTCAGTTCCTCACAACCTTCATTTAACTATCATTACTACTTTAAAAACAGGCAATTAGACTTAACTGCAGGAAGAAAGAAGGAAATATATCAATGCATATAACAAAACTGCATTTAACCAAGCTATCCAGTGGAACTGTAATATACACTAACCAAGTATTAGCTGCCAGCCTGTGACACCACAGATAGAAATGAGTCCCTCTTGAATACCCCACTAGTAAATCACTGCCGGCACTACCCCTCTCCATTAGCAGGCATTGAAAACACTTGATCTTTCTTCTCTGCAACTGACTGGCAGTGTAAGGAACCATTGGCTGTGCTTGCTGAAAGCTGATAACCAACATCAAGATGTCAGACACATGTATGCATCCCAGATAAAGTTCAAATAGAAAGATTTCCAAAGTAGGCACAGCAAACAGTCACAGCTTTAAAATAGAATGCTCTGTGGGGTGGGGGTGGACACTAGTGGAAGACATCTGGGCTGAACTAGCTGGATTCAAGTCCCAAAGAGTGAGCCAAACATGTCCAGCTCACAGGGCATAGCTGTTTCAAAATCTTATCATCTTGGGCTGCCATCATTCCACTAGGTGCAGGCCAGGCTCCTTGACTGCCATTCTCTGCAGGCCTGGCCAGGTTGCTGGGCTCCTTCACATGCTGTAAGCGAGGGGACTTCTACCACCTTCCTTGGGTGATTATTTTCCAGTCTAAAGTGATCTTGGCATCAGGAAACCTTTACTAACATGAACCCTGAAGTTTTCCATTGTTCCATTTCTCCCCAATACTCCTACCTAAAGCCCCTTCCACCACTGTTAACAAATCCTCACCCTCCTCAGTATTTACACCTGCCACTGAGTTGTCATTTGATCAAGAAATGCATATTTAACTTTTCCATCTTTCTAAGTCAGTCCCTCCAGTCCTCTACTCCCTTGGGTGGCTCATCTCTCAGCTCCCTGCAATTTAGTGGCAGCTTTCAGGTAGTGAGGTGTTCATCCCAAATGAAACCGCAGAAACTCCTGGATCTTCCCCCAGGAGTGTTCCTGTGCATGGGCATGTGCTCTTCTCTCCCCACCACCCAGAACGGGCAACCCTAGGACACGGTCCAGGGCTACTGAGCAAAATGGCAAAAAGGGTGGATCGATTCGGTGGCCTGCTCCTGGATAACTCAAGAGTTTAAAGTTGTCCTTCCCATGTTGGCGCAAGCGTTCAATTGCCATCTTGGCGAATAAAGAGCTCTTCCAATTGCGATCATCTTCTCCTACCACCAAGAGAAAATTACCTTCTGCTTCTTCTATGGGGATGAGGCAGTGGGAATTAGCTGGATCCATTGGGTCATCCAGAGCATCAAAAATATCAAACACACCAGTCTCAGAAATGCTGATCTTGCTCATGTCAAAGTGCAGCCCAGGCAGAGTTAGCTCACCATAGTGAAGAGCAGTGATCGTATTGGAGCTGCAGCCAGAGATACAGACAGCAGCTACCACCTGTGGCAGGAAAGTAATCATGGAAAATGCCAATTCTGCCCCTTTTCCTGTCCCAATCACTCCAATCCCTGGCCCTTTCACCTGCAGATGAACAAAGAGAGGGAGAAAGGGAGTGGAGGCAAAGAGAAGCACATGTGTTAATGAGACACTGACATCATATATATTTGGAGTGGATTCTTCCAGGAACATTGTACAAAATTATTTTCCTCTTGGAAAATTACAAATGGGAACTCTTAATGCAGACCAGGATCATAATTCTGTTTCCCCTGTTTGTCCGATTTTTCAGAGAACACAAAAGGTGCCAACTCATGTAAAATATTGTGAACTCTTGCACTCTATAATACAACCATTCAGACCTGGCTAGCAGAAATTGCTATTTCCTAGAGTACCAAGGAAACTAATGTACTATTGTTCCCCCTCCGCCCCCCCCCCGCACATTGCCACCAACACAGAACTGTTGATGAGTCTTCTCTCCAATCCCCACATCCAAAGGAATGTGTCTGCATGAATTTATCTCATTACACTCACTTTTGGGTGACGCTGTAGAAATCTAGCTGCCTCCTCAAAGTATTCGAGATGCAAATCCTTCATGACCGTGGGCAGATCCTCAAAGTCAAAATAGGGCAGAGAAAGAGCAGCAAAGCCACGGGTTGCTAGGAGACTGGATCTGAACTCCATCAATCCACCTTCATCACCAAACATGTCGATCACTCCTGGAAAGGGGCCGTCCCCTACAAAAATGAGAAAAAGAATAATATTGTTATCAGGCCAAGATATTAGAGGTAATATAGTAAAAAATGAACTGCAACATACAGTAGGCATGATTACTAGAAAACTTATTACGTTTTCACTGGCAAGATATTATCAGTACTAGTAATATTTCCCATTACAGCTATATGGAACACCTGCTCAAACAAGTAAACATACTTTTTAACTGCACCCAATATGCTTTCCAAACGCTTTGCCTTCTCATCCTGAAGAAGCAGATCATACGTTAAACCAATGTGTTGTTGCAGCCAGTCTCATTTTGGCCCAGATCCTCAAAAGTAAAAGGCAATCAATGGAAGTTAGGAGTCTGAATGCCTTTGTGGATCTGGGTCACAATTACTGCACAGTGGTATGTTGCCAGTATGGCAGAGAGTGGATACCTGATGAGTTTGGACTTTGACCTAGGGTTTGAGAATACTGTCCTCTAGGTCTGTGAGAAGCACAAGCAATCTTGTTATTTTTCTGACTGACCATCAGATGGCATGGCTGATCCATTCAAATCCAGGTAGCTGCAATGATCTGCAATTGGGAGAGGGAAAGGTCTATTCTCATGTGAATGTACCTTAACATTAATAAGAGTTACACATAATGCACTGATGGAAGTCTTGGCGCTTAAGGGATTTTTGGAAATGGAAGCTCTGAGCAAGACTCGTTAGACTACTGAACAGTGAAGCTCCATTGCTTGGAACGGTTAAAATTAGACAAAGCACTGAAAATATATTTCAGAGTGGTAGCCGTGTTAGTCTATATCAGCAAAAACAATGAGGAGTCCTTGTGGCACCTTAGAGACTAATAAATTTAGTTGGGCATAAGCTTTCGTGGGCTAGAACCCACTTTAGCAGATGCATGGAGTGGAAAATACAGGAGCAGGTATAAATACATGAAAAGATGTGTCTCTAAGGTGCCACAAGGACTCTTTGTTGTTTTTGAAAATATATTGTAAGGAAAAATCAGGCAGTGCAAGGGATGGACTAGATCAGCTAGTTCTCTCTTTCATTTCCAACTTCTGTGATTCTAACAGTCCTCATTTTTCCTCAGCAATAAAGTTATTAATGAAAGCAGCAGATTGAAATGGAAATCACTGAACAGTTTCATTGCTGCTACTAACAGCCCTTTTGAGCAGCTGTGAAACAGACAAGTATTATGTAAATTTCACCATGGCACTACTTGAGGAAACTATAAACAGCTAAGGCTCTACAGATGTTTTCCCCCTGAACCTCCCCCCTGTGTTTTATAGTAGCCTCTTGCCAGTAAATTTAGCCTTCTAACAGAAGTCTAATTCATTTTAAGGTCACGTATTCTGTCCAACTCCTCTGGGATTCTCACAGTGCAAGCCATGGGTAATCACAGAAGCCTTAACAGAAACCTTTTTTTTTTTTTTTTTTTTGGTGAGTAAGTTTTAGGTGGCTTCTGTCTAACCAAAAGGAACATTATTTTTTTTTGTAGGCTGCATGAGAGGAATGCAGCAGCATAATGGCAAATTTACATAGCTTCTGGCCCAAAATTACAGGCCAAGATTTTCATAAATGGGAGCCAAAACTGAGGCTTCTGAGGCCTATATAAACGTCCTGACTTTCTGAAACACTGAGCACGAAGCAGCTCTCTGACTCAAACATCAATTTTACTGTAACTTTAATGGGAGCTTCTGAGTGCTCAGTTCTTTTGAAAGTTAGGCCACTTAAGGAAATGGACCAGAACAGCTATTCCAGCATAGCTCCCTGTGTGGACACTCTCTATTCCGGAATAAAAGTGTTTTGATTCCAAAATTTATTACACTGATTTGGATACACCCTAATTATTCTGGAATAAAGTGACTTTTATTCCATAACGGTGCCCACACAGGGAATTCTGTCAGTCAATTTGCCTGTGTAGCCAAGCCCCCATATAGGTACTTAAGTATGGAATTAGGAGCCTAAATTCAGGCATCAGTTAATGAAAATCTTGGCCATGGATTTCTTTAAAGAAAGCACAGGTTGCAGATGGAATCTGCTTTGGCCCTGATATGTGTCATTAGATTGGGTTGTGTACCAAACTGAATGGAACACAACTTAAAACAAAATATATTTATCTCCAATTTTATTGATAGCAGCAAAGAAACATAGCTCTTCTTCAGTTAAAGAATTGCCAATTTGCCACATACAGACTGCAGAAAATACAGGAGAAAAAAACAAGGATCTTAGGTCCTGATCTTGCTCAAATTGAATTCAATGGCAAAAAAATCATAATTATTTCAATGGGCAAAATTGGTGCTTTAAGGAATTGACAACATTGACAACAGCAGGACAAATTGCAGGAGAGGCAGACCTTTTTATAAAATGTATATCTGACTTCCTTGCTCCATCTGGGTGCAGAAAATGAGGAATCAAAATAGAATAGTAAACCTGTACATTTGGATGCAGTTTTCAGGAGGGCTGGCAAACACTTTGCTTCTGTGAACAACTGTTAAATGCAAGATTTTTTTCTATTCCACAATGGTACTAATGACAAATTTAATAAAAACAGAAGTTAAAGATGAAGTGTGTCTTGTGAAATATAACAGAATATTCCTATTGTGTGTGTGGGAGGGGGGGAAGATGAAGGATATAGTAAAACAAACATTTTAGATGCATTATGTTTTTTATTATAAATTTTGGAAACTCTTGAAGTTCTGAGTATATGAATAAGATACACCATCTCCACTGCTTGTGACTGAGGCCACTATGTAATTCAAGCAAAGGTACTATCTAGGCTACATATGGTAGCATCAAAAAACAGGAATGTTTAAAGAGACAAATTTAGTTCTAGGTTGCAGACTTGTGGATACCACTAAGTTCAGTGAAAACCCTGTACATGCCTGTAAAGTGGATGTAGCTCTTAGCAAAATACCCTGGCTTCAATAATGGTGAATCAAGAGTGCTGACTAAGGGCCTCCAAAGTCCATTCAGATCAATCTGAGGCTTTCTGCCGACTTCAAGGGACCTTGGATCGCCCTCTAAATTAACCAGAGATCATGATTTAGGCCTCAATCTAGCAAAATACTTCCTTTATAGTATAAAACTCATGAGTAGTTTTGGTTCTGAGATATATGAGAGAGAGTTGGTATGCATGTATTTGCTATAATCTCTTCAGATGGCCTGCATATTTATATGCATTTGATGAAGAGAAAGTGTCCGATAGGGCACAATCCTACTCCCACTGGAATCCATGGGGGATTTCCCCCTGTTTAGCATGGTAAAAGAATTGGGCCCATAACTATCTCCTGTTAAGAAGAAAATATGACTTCTCACTAATTCAGTCACCCTTCTACAAATTTTGGAAACTCCACCACACTTTACCTTACTTCAGAGTTATGGGGAATCCCAGATGCAGACGGAGTGATGAGCTGATCTATAACAACTGCCTTTCTCTTGCTCTGTTATGCATTAATAAATTGTCATCTTTTGCTTTTACCACTGTCTTATAATAAACTTCTAAGATACACAGCAGGATTATTTATAGTAGTATATACCATGGGTTAGGCCTTTTCATTTTCAGCATTCATCTTATTCTTGTGAACTTTAAAAAAAACAAAAAAACTTGCTGCAATATGTGTGGGAGGACATGGACTATTTTTCAGTCTTGTTTTCTGCAAGCAGAAATCCTGTGTGATTGTGTTCAGATAATAAATTATATTTTGCACTTATATCGTCTCTTCCAATTATTTAAAGCAGCTTTTTGGAATAACCGTAAAGGCTTTAGGGCAATTTCTAGAGTATTTATTTTTACACAATGAAAGGGCCCAATCTTATAAACTTCCATTGACAGAAGAAATATGCTTTCATTCTTCCCTATATGCACTAATCAGATGAGACAGTACTGTGCATAACACTTTGCACTTATAGGCACCTTCTGTCAGTGGCTTCTGCCAAAGCCCTTTACAGAGGCAAGTGATTGTCACCATCACACCTTACATGTAGGAAAAGGGAAGCCACCGGAGATTCAATGCGTCAGCCCCCAAAAGGCAGAGCTTCCCTCACTCACCTGAGGGTAGGAACAGGCTCCCCCTCACGCTGCCCTCTTTCAGCCTAATCCTTCGCACCCCGGGGGCAGTGAACCATCTCTCTACATTGGCCTTGGCGAGGACCTGCCCTGGGATGCTGCCAGGCTGACTGTGCCCTTGGTGAACTGATACCTCCACCTTCATGGGGGTCTTAATCTGCTTCGGCACGAGCCTCTGGTAGGGTCTCTCCATGCCGGCGGGGGAGAGGCTCCAGAACAGCCCCATGGGCTCCACCCCAGTGTAGTCCCCTCCCTGGGCAGTGTCCCTGGATAGGTCCAGCTCCCCGAGGCTGTCCGCCAGGTAGTGGGCGCAGGAGTCGAAGAGGCAGCCCTGCTCGTTCGCCACGAGTCCCCTCAGCGTCACCCGCTGCCCCGGGGCGAGCCCCAGCACCTTGGTCGCCACCGGCTCGTCCGCCAGCCCCGCCGCGGGCTCCACCGCCACGGTCGCCGCCCCCCTGGTGCCAGAGCGCGGCCCCGGGGGGCGGCACTGCCTGGGAGGCCGCAAGCAGGCGGTCCAGGCCCGGGCCACGCGCCACATGGCGGGGTACGGGCAACCCCGCTCGCCGCCCCTCTCCGCTCCCCCAGCCACTGGGCGGCTCGGAGCCGGCCACTACACACCAGCTCGCGCCCCGGCCGGGCCCGGAGACCTCCAAGGCAGCCTCAATCGATCGCAGAGACACAGCGCCGCCTCCGGCCCGCCAGAGAGGCCCTTCCAGGGACGCCGCTCCCTTCTGCCGGCCCGGAAAGCCGCTTCGTGCAGCCGGGGGGCGCGGTCGCGCCCAGCCCCTGGAATGAGGAGAGGGCGGGGGGGAGCCGCAGCCTGGATAACCCGCCGGATGGGGCGGGAAGATCTTTGTGGGGGGGTTGAAGAAGAGGGAAGGGGGGAAAAAAAGCCCCCAGCCAGGCGCCCAGAGTAGCCCACCTCCTCCACAACTGCTAGGAGCTTAGGGAACAGCGCTTAATTTGTGCCCGGGCTGAGCCCAGGCACCTCTAGGTGCTCTGGTACCTCCAAGCTTGCCATGTCAGCTATTAAAGTAAAAAATTGCTTGAGGGCCAGCACCTGTTTAATTACAAATTAAGCACTGCTCAGGCAAAACCTTCTTAGGTCATGGCTACACTAGAAGACTATGTTGACCTAAGGTAGGCCAGTATACAGCTGCCGCAGTTATTACATCACTTGTGAGTGTGCACTATTGGCTCCCTGTGTTGGCAGTGCGCGTCCTCACCCGGAGCGCTGAGAGGGAAGCAGTTGAGCTGCTTAGGTTTCTAAGAAAAAGAATATTCCTCTTAGAAGGAACTGACACCTAGAAACGTTCAGCACTGAAATCCAAAAACCCAGTGATCAGCATAGCAGACAATTTAGGATGGAGAAAGGTCTTACCTTACCAATATTTTAAGAACTCAGTTTATATCTGTAAATAACCAAATATATAAGGATGTGAACAAAACTCAACTTTCATATTGTAGGAAGTGGAAATAGGGCAAAAGGAGGAAATCTAATGTAGGGAGAGGCCTTGAGCCATCTTTTCTCTCACTTTCAGCCTATAATCTTTGGCTCCGGTGTCTCATTAAGAGGGAAGACAGGTGTATGAACTTTTAGAAATAGCTGGAGGCTATTATGAAAGATGGTGCTTACATGCACGGTCCAGGGACAGCACCCTAAGGAGAATCCCAGACTTGATATTCCTGATATTTCTAAGATTTAGAAAAAGCAGAAAAAAATCTTGGTTAAGTGTGTAATTGTTTTTAAATGTTTAACTTCTCCATGAACTTTGACTCCAGAGCCATTTGGACATATGCATTCTTTCACCACTGGAGCATTGAACTATTTAGGAACTATTGGACCTTCCTTCTCATACTCATCCAGCACCTTTACTTGGGTCTGCCACAGATTTGGAAGAGCAGCCCTCCAAACTCCACTACAGGTTAAGCCCTTCTCCCAAGTTTTCGGCTGCTCACTCCAAGACATCTGCAACCACTGGAAGATCACAAACAGGTATACCAGTTTGTTCTAGTTCTCTCTGCTTCCACCTACATGCCTTCCATTTCCCCTCAGGGAGTTTCATTTAAACTAGGTTGTTTATTCCTCTCTTTACTTGTTCCACTCTGTCCTGCTTAGAAAATCTCTGAGGGAAAGAGGGCAGATCGAGGCTTAAATATTGCAGCTGACTGACAAAGCTTTGCCTGCTGATTAGTAGACAATATTAATATTTAAGAATGGCGATGGATAGGCTAGAAGAGATTACTACCAACCAGACTGCCCACATTTAAACTTCACATGGTCCATTCTCAGCATATACTTCAAGCTCTCACAGGAGCAAAGCCCATATCCAGCCAGGTCACCTTTAATAGTTTTTCCTGATTTTCAACACATCTCCAAGTTCTGCAGATGATTGGGCCCATTTGAAGACAGTGGTGGTATTTGCAGCCACAGTAATGGGAGTGAATGTGAGACAGGCACCTCAAAAGAAACAGTAGGGGTACATACAGCAAAAAACCCCAGTGGCAGCAAGGCTCAGAGCCCGGTTCAACTGACTTAGTTTCACGCTATGGGACTAAAAATACCAACATAGACATTCCTGCTTGTGTTGGAGCCCAGGCTCTGAGTCCTTCCCCTCATGCCAGGTTTCAAAGCCCAGGCTCCAATCCAAGCCCAAATACCCACACTATTATTTTTAGCCCCATAGCATGAACCCAAGTCAGTTGACCAGAGCTCAGAGACTCACTACTGTCTTGTTGGGTTTTTTTGCTACGTAGATGTACCCTAAGAAGCAAATATGCTCAGGATTCATGCTAACTTGGACTGACACATGTGAGTGAATCTTTTCTCCAGCTCCTTTTTATCTATTTCTATGTACAGGCTTTTTGAGGGAGTGCATCTTGCTTGTGCTGCTTGTTTGTTAAGGGACTGATAGGCCCCTCATGTCATTTAATATAACAGCTTACTACACTGAATACAAACTTACATATAAGATGACATTAATAGAGTAATAAGTCGCAAAGTCAAGCACTCAGAAGTTAGGAAATGAGGCAGAAGTCCAGAAGAAAAAACAGTATGATCATAATCTATGCATGGGCAACACTACTTCTGACATTTTATAACTTCCGAGTGCTCCATCTTGCAGCCTTAATGTTCTTGTAATGTGGTGTTTTTCCTATATAATTTCCTGAGGTTTTTTTTAAAGCAAAGTACTAAAACAAAAAAATCCATCATGTGAAGCCATATTGACCCAAACATAGGTCATCAACAGGATTATAACTTTTAGATCCACCACAGCACAGATCTCTATCACTTGCACTAATTAACTGGTTGCAGTAGTAGGCTATTATCCTGTAGGTGGACCAATCACTAGAGGTGCATGAAACACACTCTTTGTTAATGGGTTTGACAGCTATTTGGTGACAGCAGAGTTTTGTTGGGACTCGGGAATTCTGGACTGTATTCTATGTTCTGGAAATGAGTGTCTCTCTAATGGTTATAGACCCTTCTGCTCCATCTCCCCCAGCCTGACCCCTTCTGTTTCTATCTCCCCTGCTTCCATGTCCTCCCACAGACTGTTTGTGTTCTCTTCTCATCCCTCTGCATTTGAGCAACTCAGGCTGAACCTTCCTTTCCCTCTACACAGCCAAAGCCCCAGCAGTGGGGTTCCTGAAATCCAAGGACAGAAACTCCCTGCTCTCTGTTCTGGTGTTTAGTGCTACAGCAGGTAGGAGGAGCAATTTTAGGAAAAGTCCTGCTCAACCCATGCAATCTTGGAATGGATCATGCTCAGTCTGGTCAGCACCAGGAGCTGTATGGGGTAGGAGTGTGCTCATTGCAGATGGAATCTTTAAATATTAATACTGTCAGCCTCTAACAAACCTCTAATGAACATGTGCAAACTTCAATTTCTAGAGGCTTATAATTTAGCTAAATTTGGGCAGATATATACAAATCAACAAGAGTCATATCCCCAATACTAAGGTGATCCACCTGCCAAATTTTGAGTCCCTGCTCCAAACCACTGAGGCACTACAACTTCTGAATAAAGTAGTTGTAATATTTTAACACAGGAAAAACAAAAATTTCACTACTCTTTTTCTTGGAAATGGCTGATTCATTTTAGCTGAAACAAAAAAAACCCCAAAACAAAAAATCAGACTGAGGCAGATGACTGGCACAGAAAATTTCAGCCCAAACAGTTTAAGTCTGGCAAAGTTACAATCTGTTGAATATAGGGCCTTATAATGGAATATATTTGGCAACCTTAACCTATGTTGCTGCCAGCACTTCCTATAATACAATTGCACAAAAATCCTCAAACATGTTTTATTTAATTTTAATGATAATGAAAAAAATCTCCATAAAACACTAAGTTGGTCTTACAGTCAATTTTAGCTTGGATTTGCAAGGCACTGGATTTTGAAATTTATCAAACTAACGAACAGTTTAAGTAAATTTAATTCAGAAGCAACAGTGACAATATTTCAATTCAGTTTCTTATAATCCAAGCCATGAGACTATAATGAGAATCATATATAATGGCTAAATCCCCACAGAGTAGGCTGAAAGTTAACTCTACTGTGCACTAATCCTCAACTGGTGGGATGTGACTTACAAGGGGGTCATGTCCAATGGACTGAGAAAACAGAAAACCCTCTGGTCCCCGAAGGTCCAGCAGCAACTTGGGCAGTGGAGAGGAGGAACAAAAAAATTCAGCTTAAAGATTTATTCACTCAAATTCCCTTTCATACTCACTGAAAGATTCTTTTACCCAAGTAAACTTTAACAACTAGTAATTTTATCTGTAAAATGCACCTTATAGCCTTGGATCTCCCAGCTTGGTTGTTACACCTTGTTTACCATTGAGATGTTTGTGGAAGAAGGCTTGGATTTGCTGCCAAGCATCCACTTGTGCCACAGAATGAGCTTTGGGCTCACCTCCCCAGATCACAGGACTGCCAACCAACAGGTGCATTGAGGCTGAGCACATTGGGGAAAAGGGGGGTTCAATATAATGCCCTGCTCCAGGGTAACAGACTATCTCAGGCTTTTCCTTTCCATGAGCCTGCAAACGATTGGAGGCTTCAGTAGCTAAGAATTCGCTCTTCCAGTTATGATCATCCTTGCCAACAATGAACAAGAAGTGCCCCTCAGCTTTCTCCAGTGGGATGAAGCTTTGACGGTCAGGCCCCTCTAGTGGGTTATTCAAGACATCCACAATATCTGCAATCCCAGACTTATCAAACTTAATGCGTTTCGGATTGACGCCAAGAGGTGGAATGGTGATATCCTTGTAACGAAGCACTGCACCCACATTGGCCACAGAGCCATTGATGGTGACAGTGGCAGTAATGCCTTTTAAGAAGGAAGCCATGGAGATACATAGGTCACCACCTTTGGAGATTCCAAGTAACCCAATTCCAGGACCTTTAACCTGAGTGGGAGAGAAAGAGAGGTCATTAGCACTGAATGGAAATTAATAATCTTACATTTCTATAGCACCTATATCCATTTGGATCTCTAAGGACTCAAACTCTGATAACTGTATGAACTTCATAGAAATCTACTCACCCTCTAGTGAATGCTGCCACATCTGGAGTGGGGTAGAGTGACTGTTTTTACATTGCAAAGTGATGATATTACAGATAACTAATTAATATTAACTCCCAGGAGAAAAGTCACTTATTGAATCAGCAATACTCTTTCCTGTAGTAGCCTAGGTTTTCATTATAATTCTTCCATCCAAGTATTAGCTCAACCCAATTCAGCATAGTTTATGAGATCACCACAGCTTGAGGAATGGCTTCAACCTCACTTCTAAGGTAGAGGGGGTCCCTTGCATTTTAGCTGGGTTTGAGCTTACCATCAAAAAACAAAAAACACATACAACTATATTCTAGGTTTTCTTCAGATCTAGTGTGTTGGGGAAGAGGAGGACATCTATACTGAATATTAATTCCCAGATAAAAACTATGATAAAGTGATGTTAAGACTGAGTACATATTGGTATTTTAAAGAAAATACATTTCAGAGATACTGTTGTAACCCACTGGACATGTGTGTTATACGTCCCACACTGTGCCTAAGGGAAAGAGGATGCAAGTTGTTTACAACTCCCAGCTATGGAACCTGGCTCTTTCGCTCAATCGGTAGATAGATTTGTACTTAGAACTCTGGAGGTCCCTAGTTGAATCCTGGTGTCAAGCAAGATGGCAATTGTCACCCTAATTATCCTCACACCAAGTATTACAAGCCCAGGAAATTCAGAGTTAGGGTTCTACTTAAAGAAATCCAAACATATTAAGAAAAAGTAAAACACAGTTAGGCACCCAATCAACTTTAACTCCAGTCTATATTGATGCAATACAATAACCATACAATTATAATTAGTGTACAATAGGGTTTGCAGCCCCAGATGAGATTTTTAAAGATACTGTACATTCAATTTGTCCTCCCTCATAGTGTCATTGGTGGAAGCCACCCATGACTGGTTCTAGGGGTGGGTAGGAAGGGCAGTTGCCCTAGGCACCTTCTTCCGGGGGTGCTGGCACAGATTGGCTTTTTTCCCCCCTCCATTCCAACTGGTTGGCCATTTTTGCTTTGCTGATTGGTTGGCCTTTTTCCCCCCCCTCCTTTCACAGCTGCTTGGGAGAAGGCACCAAAAATGTTTTCCGTCCTGGCCAGCAAGGTGACTGCTGAAGGCAGCTTGGCTTCACTCTCATTGGGAAAATGAGAGATGGCAGCCATTTTAAAAGGGGCCAGTTTTTCATGGAATTCTCTGTAGAACATCATTATTATTCTACTGCTTCTGAAGGAGAAATGTTCAGTTAATAATAATGCTAAAAATGAACATTAATCCCAAGAATGTTTCTTCAACTGTAGCTGATGCACAAGATTTCAGTGAGTTTTAACTACTCAGGAAGTTTGAAGAATCCGCATTATTCCATTAAGATAATTTGGCACAGAAAAAAAATTCTTAAAATGGCCCATTTGTAATTAATTTTTATCTCAAACTACTCACAATGTACTTGTAAAGAAAGAAATTTATGAGAATTTACTCAAAGAATAAGTGCTGTAATTTTGGAAAGGATACACTGCAATTTTCTTTAGAATAGCTGAATTCCTGCTTTTAGTGCAAAATACTCAACCATAATTATGGAACTGTAACTGGTGCTTCTAGGGTACTTTCCTATATAAACTTTTCCATTTATAAATGCAAATTCACAAGAGTAAAAAACAGCATGATCTTGGAAGATAGCCATCCTGGTTAAAATATTTGTAAAAGGTTTAATCTAACTCCATAATGATTCCAGAGTGGTCATCAAGTGTAAGACACTCAAATATGAACCCTTAACTAAAGACTGTGCCATAGTTTACTAAGATTACGCTCCTTCACCACCTGTTTCACCACCAGCATAACTGGCCGCAACTCCACTGGTTTCAACGAACTGGAGGAAGGGGTTAAATTATGCAGGGCCTTCAAAAGATGAAGGGCATGGAATTTTAACATGATAGAAAATATAATGGGGGAGGAAGGCACTGACGGTATTCAAAGAGGGTGGAGCATCCTGTGCTCAGTATGGTGGGAGAGAAATGGGATTTCACCAATAGACTGGGTAGATTAGAATGGCTCTAGTGGTTGTGGCTATTATGAATCGTACAAAGACAAGGCCTCAAAATATCAATCACCAGGTACTGGAAACAAATGCAGTCCCAGAATACAAAATTTTAACATTTAGTAGTGACCGTAACAGCTTCTTAAACTAAAAGGCAATAACTTGGTGTTTGTGGACTTCCTTGAACTGGGATCACAGAAGCTTGCCATGCATAAAAACACTGTGTCATGGCCAATCTACAAAAAAATAAAAATTAAACTCCTTTTGGAAGCTTGAGAATCTCTGGCAACAGCCCTCAAAAGAAACAGACACAACTTCAGTAGAATTTGATATCAACGTGTGGGTGGGTGAGTTGGGGGGTGGGCGTCAGTAAGACACCCTCCAGGAAATGGTACCAGCTTAAAATGCAAAGTTCAAACTGACCAGTCATAGAGGATTACCAATACAAGTTGTTTACAATGGACTTTGATAGAGCTGAGATTTTAAGCACAGCAGTTATGTATCATATATTGCTTTACAACAGTCTTATGATGAGCGCTCCCTGTATCATGGGGACACCCATGAATAAACTGACCTGTGAGTGTTGCAACATATAGTTCACAGCTTCCTCAAAATACTCTAGATGGAATTCCTTCATATCTTTGGGGAGATCTTCATAGCCATAGTAAGCCAGAGCCAGTGTGGCAAAGCCATGATTGGCCAGAAGGCTTGCCCGATATTCAGGAAGCCCGCCCCCAGTACCATATAGGTCAATGATTCCAGGAAAGGGACCATCTTCTGTAGGAGACCAAATAAAGGGATGTAATTAGCTCAAAATTCTTCCTTTACATTTCAAATTTCATACCATTTGGTCTTTACCTTGCTCTAAAATTTTTTATTTTTTTTAAAAGAAAGCTAGAAGATTAAGGTTCACTAGGTTCTCCATAAACTACTAAATACTTCAGAGATTATAATAGAAAGCCTGCTATGTCATGTGCAGGTCTGGATAATAATACATATTCTTGCAATTACTGAAGAAACCAAGGATTATTTGACAAAAGCCATTACTGATTGTGATTTCCCCCACATGTCTATCCTATGATTTAGGTGCCATACATTGTTAAAAACCAGAAATCTTTATTATTCAATAAAATTACCGAAAAAAAAAATCAACCATATCGCAGACACAAGTCTCCAATTCCTTTAAACCTTCATTTGTCTCTAGGCCCTGGTCTACACTAGGAGTTGAGGTCAAATTTAGCAGCGTTAAATCGATTTAACCCTGCACTCGTCCAGACGATGAAGCCCTTTTTTTTTAACTTAAAGGGCTCTTAAAATCGATTTCCTTACTCCACCTCTGACAAGGGGATTAGCGCTTAAATCGGCCTTGCCGGGTCGAATTTGGGGTACTGTGGATGCAATTAGACAGTATTGGCCTCCGGGAGCTATCCCAGAGTGCTCTATTGTGACCGCTCTGGCCAGCACTCTCAACTCAGATGCACTGGCCAGGTAGACAGGAAAAAGCCCGCAAACTTTTGAATTTCAATTTCCTGTTTGCATGGTCACCTGCAGCTTTCCACGCTGGCCAGAGCTCATCAGCAGAGGTGACCATGATGGAGTCCCAGAATCACAAAAGAGCCCCAGCATGGACTGAACGGGAGGTATGGGATCTGATCGCTGTATGGGGAGAGGAATCCGTGCTATCAGAACTCCGTTCCAGTTTTCAAAATGCCAAAACATTTGTCAAAATCTCCCAGGGCATGAAGGACAGAGGCCATAACAGGGACCTGAAGCAGTGCCATGTGAAATGTAAGGAGCTGAGGCAAGCCTACCAGAAAACCAGAGAGGCGAACGGCCACTCCGGGTCAGAGCCCCAAACATGCTGCTTCTATGATGAGCTGCATGCCATTTTAGGGGGTTCAGCCACCACTACCCCAGCCGTGTTGTTTGACTCCTTCAATGGAGATGGAGGCAACACGAAAGCAGGTTTTGGGGACGAGGAAGATGATGATGATGAAGTTGTAGATAGCTCACAGCAAGCAAACGGAGAAACCGGTTTTCCCGACAGCCAGAAACTGTTTCTCACCCTGGACCTGGAGCCAGTACCCCCCGAACCCACCCAAGGCTGCCTCCCGGACCCGCCAGGCGGAGAAGGGACCTCTGGTGAGTGTACCTTTTAAAATACTATACATGGTTTAAAAGCAAGCATGTTTAATGATTAATTTGCCCTGGCATTTGCGGCTCTCCTGGATGTACTCCCAAAGCCTTTGCAAAAGGTTTCTGAGGAGGGCAGCTTATTCCGTCCACCATGGCAGGACACTTTACCACACCAGGCCAGTAGCACATACTCGGGAATCATCGTAGAACAAAGCACTGCAGTGTATTTTTGCTGGCGTTCAAACAACATCCATTCTTTATCTCTCTGTGTTATCCTCAGCAATGTGATATCATTCATGGTCACCTGGTTGAAATAGGGTGCTTTTCTTAAGGGGACATTCAGAGGTGCCCATTCGTGGTGGGCTGTTTGCCTGTGGCTGAACAGAAATGTTCCCCGCTCTTAGCCATGGGGAGGGGGGAAGGGCGAGGGGCTAGCCACGTGGTGGGGGGGGAGGCAAAATGCGACCTTGGAACGAAAGCACATGTGCTGTGTATGTAATGTTAACAGCAAGGTTTACCGTGAAAGAGTGTACCGATTGTTCTATAAAATGTGTCTTTTTAAATACCACTGTCCCTTTTTTTTTCCTCCACCAGCTGCATGTGTTTCAAGGATCACAGGATCTTCTCCTTCCCAGAGGCTAGTGAAGATGAGAAGGCAAAAAAAACACACTTGTGATTAAATGTTCTCTGAGCTCATGCTGTCCTCCCACACTGACAGAGCACAGACGAATGCGTGGAGGCAGACAATGTCAGAGTGCAGGAAAGCACAAAATGACCGGGAGGAGAGGTGGTGGGCTGAAGAGAGTAAGTGGAGGGCTGAAGCTGAAAGGTGGTGGCAGCATGATGAGAGGAGGCAGGATTCAATGCTGAGGCTTCTGGAGGATCAAACTAATGCGCTCCAGCATATGGCTGAGCTGCAGGAAAGGCAGCAGGAGCACAGACCGCCGCTACAGCCCCTGTGTAACCAACCGCCCTCCTCCCCAAGTTCCATAGCCTCCTCACCCAGACGCCCAAGAACGCGGTGGGGGGCCTCCGGCCACCCAGCAACTCCACCCCAGAGGATTGCCCAAGCAACAAAAGGCTGGCATTCAATAAGTTTTAAAATTTTAAACTTTTAAAGCGCGGTGTGTCTTTGTCCTTCCCTCCTCCACCACCCCTCCCAGGCTACCCTTGTGATCCACCAGTGCTTGCAGCACTATTGAAAAGTACCCCTTGCAGTTTATGTACTCGCCGGCTTGGTGCTCCGGTGCCAAGATAGGGATATGGGTTCTGTCTATGGCCCCACCACAGTTAGGGAATCCTATTATAGCAAAGCCATCCACTATGAGGCTGCACATTTCCCAGGGTCACTACCCTTGATTTCAGCAGATCTTTCATTGCATGGGCTACTTGCATCACAGCAGCCCCCACAGTAGATTTGCCCACTCCAAATTGATTCCCAACTGACCGGTAGCTGTCTGGCGTTGCAAGCTTCCACAGGGCTATCGCCACTCGCTTCTCAACTATGAGGGCTGCTCTCATCTTGGTATTCTTGTGCTTCAAGGCAGGGGAAAGCAAGTCACAAAGTTCCATGAAAGTGCCCTTACGCATGCGAAAGTTTCGCAGCCACCGGGGATCGTCCCAGACCTGCAACACTACACGGTCCCACCAGTCTTGTGCTTGCCAGGCCCAGAATTGGCATTCCACGGCATGAACCTGCCCCATTAGCACCATGATGCCTGCATTGCCAGGGCCCATGCTTTGAGAGAAGTCTGTGTCCATGTCCTCATCACTCTCGTCACCGTGCTGACATCGCCTACTCGCCCGGTTTCGCTTTGCCAGGTTCTGGTGCTGCATATACTGCTGGATAATGCGTGTGGTGTTTAATGTGCTCCTAATTGCCAGAGTGATCTGAGCGGGCTCCATGCTTGCCGTGGTATGGCGTCTGCACAGAAAAAAGGCGCGGAACGATTGTCTGTCGTTGCTTTCACAGAGGGAGGGAGGGAAGGAGGGCCTGTCTGTCGTTGCTTTCACAGAGGGAGGGAGGGGAGGAGACCCAGAACCACCCGCGACAACGTTTTTTGCCCCATCAGGCATTGGGATCTCAACCCAGAACTCCAATGGGCAGTGGAGACTGCAGGAACTGTGGGATAGCTACCCACAGTGCAACACTCCAGAAGTCGACGCTAGCCTCGGTACTGTGGAAGCACTCCGCCGAGTTAATGCACTTAGAGCATTTTGTGTGGGGACACACACAATCGAGTATTTAAAAACGATTTCTAAAAAAACTACTTCTATAAATTTCATGGTGTAGACATACCCTTAGTTGACACCCCTTTGCCCCATCCTTAGAAAAGGCCTCAGAAACAGATGGTTCTTGCAATGGGTAATCAAATCCAAGATCTAGTACACCAAGACAGAAGACAGGTTTCAGAGACTTGGACTTCACTGAGAACATGCCATTACCTCCCTTTTATAATCAGGTGGTGAGTGTTAGCTGGAGTCCCTCATGTGTTATTAAATATTAACTTTTATCATTTTTGTATGTTAAACACTTAATTCTATTATATGCATTTTTATTCTGGGTATCTATTTATTGCCCTACATATATTTAAATTAAAAAGTTCTTTGTCCTTCAATTAAACATAATGGATGAAGGGAAAATGAACTTTATAATGGAATGTGTGTAATCTTTTAACACTAGTTTTTACCCTGCCTTTACTAATATAGTCCAGGTGTCCAGGGAAAATAGCCCTCAAACTACTAAGTGTCTACAGAAGTAGGTTATAAACAAAACTGGATGATTGATAAGGGATATTTGTTATTGCACATGTTTCATGTAATGGAGGAAATAAGGATCCACTGAAAGACGTTTATAAACTTAGTAAGAACTGCTGGTTGTCACAGCTCTCAGTAATAATGACTGAATTAGAATTCCCTTTGGCTTACTGATCATGTAACCTAAAGATACCATAAAAGAAAGCTCATAAGTAATTAGGTACAATGAAAATGTCAAAACAGAACGCATAGTGCAATTAATTGTGGAAAAGTATTTTTCCTCCAAAAAGGAGTTTTTGTCTCACACTCCATAAAATGACAGATGTTTGGGGACTTGGATTGGGAACTAACAATGCCAGCATTCCACTGAGTACACAGGAAGGGACCAAATTACCTTCTCTTCACCATCTGTGGGGTGGTAAAGTACGTCTTCCTGTATTCTGTGTAGTGCTGTACTAATCTGATTTATAATCTTTGATTAAATAATTCCATTTGAGCCTATTTGACAATCTCAAATTATTAAATTCGAACACACAACACATTCCAGCAGTGGCCATGGTACGACATGGGAAGAGTTGGTATCTTATATACTCTATATCCCAAACCATTAAGTACAGCCTTACACAGAAAGACCTGCTGTATTCAGATAATTTTTATGTTAGATAAATTTCTGGATATCACTGGAGAGGTCTGCGTGCAAAAGAAAAGGATGCAGTCTCCTCATCAAGTATAAATGATTAAAAAGTGGACTTCCCATGGCATGTGAAGAGCAACTGTAGACCTCAGAAAGACCCCAAAGTTAAGAATCTGAGAAATAAAGAGTGAGACCCCACCCGTCAAGGGTACTAATATAATTTCTGGCACCATCTTGGCTGGATTGAGTTTCAGTCCATCCCTCATCTTTGCCACAGTCTTTGTTAATCATGGCCTAGGATACTTCACCAAACTAACAAGTCAAAAAGAGATGTAAATATATAGAAAACTAGTTATTGAAGACATAGCTCAACCCTCTTTATCCCCCATACTTCCTCACTAACCTCGTGAACACCTCCACCCGCCTGTCCCCTGCCGGGATGTCCTGCCCAGCTGGGGCAGCCCTCCTTGGTGCAAAACATTACAGTCACCAGCGAAGGTTGTAGTAAAGGTAAAGTGCCCCACACTTTGAGGACCTCTGCCATAGTCAGTGGTTAGGACGCTCATTGGAGAGATGACAGATTCCCCATTGAAATCCCTTATCAGGCAGAAGGGTGAACTGAACCAGGGTCTCCCACATCATAGGTAACCACAGGATAAAGATTTATGAAGGAGACCACTGCAGATGCCCCTGCCACCTCCTTTCCCCGTTGTTTTGTATGGCGTTAGCCATGCTCACAGTATGGAGTGAGTGAAGCCGACTAGACCTCTACCGTCCATTCCACATCAGTATAAACATTTTATTTTGGAAGCTGGCTGCTGAAAACTCCTGCGCGTGTGGTGTTTATACTCTAGTAGAGTGACATTATGTGCGGCTTTGCGGGGGTGGGGGGGCTGGGGCTCTGCTTCTGGACGCGGGAGGGGGCTGCTTTGGGGCGGCACTTTAACGCGAAGCATGTTTTTGGATGGCTCTGGGCCACTCGCTTCTGGCGGGGGGCAGGGTTGTTTGGAACATTCAGCAGGGGGGAGAGGGGCTCCCCGGGACTCTGTCTGGAAATTAGGCGGGAAATCCCGACGTCCTGTGGAGCGTGGGACTCAGCAGGCTGAGGGGCCGCGCCCTGCCCGGCTGCCGGTGGAAGCCCCGAGGAGGGAGGTGTAGGGGCAGTACTCGGTTACTCACCAGGAGGCAGGAAGAGTGTGGCCCGGATCCTCCCCTCTCGCACCGGGATCCTCCTCACTCCTTCCCGCAGGAAGCTCCGCTCGTGGGCACCCCTGGCCAGCAGCCGGCTGGGGAGAGGCCCGTGGCCCTCGAATACCTCCAGCTCCAGGCAGAAGGGGCTTTGCACATCCCGCTTCACCAGCCGTTTGAAGGGGTTCTGGGGCTGCAGGGACCAGAGCAGCCCCATGGGGTCCAGGCCGGAGAAGCTGCCTCCCGGCAGCGCTGGGGAGCGGGTGAGCTCCAGCTCCCCGCTGCTCTCTGCCTGGTAGAGGGCGCAGGACTGGAAGAGCTCGCCCCCCTCGTCCTGCAGAGACAGACGGAGAGTGACCTCCTGCTGCGGGCACAGCCCGTGCACGGTGATAGCCAGCGGCTCATCGAACAGGCTGCGTGGGGCGGGCGAGAACTGAACACTGGGCGCCATGGTGGTGGCGGCTCCCAGTGCCTGGGCTAGGCTGCGCCTGAGCACGTGGTGGCAGGATCGGTGCAGCACACTCTGCAGCATCCCTTGCGCGCACAACGTCCCAGCGCCGCGCAGCGTGCGCCGGGCGGCTAATGCCATGGCTAATGTCAGGCCGCCCCGCCGGCAGCGCGAGAGGACTGACTCCCCGACCACTTTCCGCGCAGGGGCGGTGCTTGGGTGAGTGCTGGTGGGTGGGGCGGGGACTGGCTCTAGTACAGCAGGGACGTCAGACTCCTTCCTCTCATAGAATATCAGGGTTGGAAGAGACCTCAGGAGGTCATCTAGTCCAACCCCCCGCTCAAAGCAGGACCAGTCTCCGCTGTGGAAGAGCCAGCATGGAGGAGGTTTTTGGTTGGTCACAACAGGATCTTTCTTTTACAACTGGGCCCCGTGCCACCCTTGGCTGTTCGGTGGACTGTTATTTATTTCTCTTCCGGTTGTTGTGGCACCATGTCATTCTGATCTGTTCTGAATTACATTGCATTATTTTCTTTCTTTAACACGTGTAAAAAGTTTTGTTTTAAAGTGTGTTATAGTATTAAAATGAATTAACATAAGTAGTTTAAACACTGAATTAAATCTGTCCTTTGAAAAGGTCTTTATATAATGTAGTAAGTAACTACACCTCATTCTTTCTTGCCCCTCTGATGCATTCCAAATTGTGAGAGCTTCCTGGGGAAAGATCAATAGAGACAGTTTCTCCTGAGAGAGTCCACCTGCATTTGTGGTTATGGAAATACTGAAAAAGTGTCAGGATGGTCTGCTTTGAATTTTTAAAAATTGTATATATATATTTCTTTGTTTCCAATACCTCAAATAACTATCTCTGTAGTTTGCCCAGTAGCTGTTCTGTCTGTATCTGAAAATTCAGACTTTTTTGTCTGGGGTGCAGGTGTGCTCTCCAGCATACATCCCAAGAGTTAACACCCACCTACATATGTTATTCCAGGGTGACACTCTCCAGCAAGCAATTCAGTCCTGATGAGGATTTTGTCAGGGGCTCCCGGGTGTCTAGGAATCGACCTTAACAGAAGGGTCACTAAAAAGTTTTAAAAAGTTCCAGAACTTGTTGCATGTGAGAGAGGGGCCAGGTTTGGCATCAGCAAGGTCAATTTTGATAATCTCTCCCAATCTGCAAACTCTTGAGTTTGACCAGGCCTATGTGAAGCTCATGGCAATACAGTAGTTGGGGTAACACAGTATTTCTGAGACAATGAGACTAGACCTTTTAACAGAAATACTACCAACAAATCTAAATATAGTAATTAAAACCCATGATCCGCAGTATGGTCACAGATTCATTTTATTTTATATTTTTTGCCTCAAATGGAAAAATAGCAATAAGGCACTGCATTATTGTGGTAAGCTATGATTGAAGAAGTATCAACCTACCATTCCATCAAAATGATTTACAGGATGGTTTGGCCAGAAATTGGCCAAGAGCACAGAGTCATTAGCCTTAGTACATCCTTCTTATGTGGACCAAATAGACTATAGCAGGGGTTCTCAAACTTCATTGCATCATGACTCCCTTCTCCCAACAAAAATTACTACAGGACCCCATGAGGGGGGACCGAAGCCTGAGCCCGCCCAAGCTCTGCCACCCCGGGTGGGGGTGGGGGATAAAACCAAAGCCCAGCTTCAGCCCCAATCATGTGGCCTGTAACCTGAGCCCTGCTGCCCAGGGCTAAAGCCCTCGGGTTTGGGCTTTGGTCTTGGGCCCCAGCCCTGGTGACCCCTTTAAAACGGGCTCATGACCCACTTCGGGGTCCTGACCCACAGTTTGAGAACCTCTGGAATAGAGTATAAACCAAACGTAAAGTGCAGTCAAGATAAAAAGTCTGGAGTATTGGATTCCACATAACATAACAAACTATTAAACATATACCCAGAAATCTACAGTCTTACAC
Source organism: Lepidochelys olivacea (assembly GCF_965140295.1). Lineage (NCBI taxonomy): Eukaryota > Metazoa > Chordata > Testudines > Cheloniidae > Lepidochelys > Lepidochelys olivacea. The sequence continues at coordinate 64,544,027 of NC_140416.1, read as the reverse complement.
CGTATAACTACCTCAACTAAGCAGTCCCACTTTTAACTTATATATCTGCCAGATAAACAAAATCCGAATAACTCCAAAGACAACACTGGGACCAAATTCAAGCAAGTGCAACTCTGTGGACTTCAGTGGAATCACAACCATTTACACCAGAACTGAACATGGCCTATTAACATACATAACTATAAAAACAATACATAAGATATTTGACCTGAGGCTTTTCATGGTACACCTACACTGGACTAAAAGACCTGCAGCATGGCTGCTGCAGGCCGGGGTCAGCTAACTCAGGCTCACGGGGCTTGGGCTATAGGGCTAAAAATTGGGCTTGGGCTAATGCAGGGGTCTCAAACACGCAGCCCATGGAGTTATTTTCTGCGGCCCGCCATAGGCGCTGACTCCAATGGCAGCCAAGCTCCCCTCCCACCCTGCTACCCCCTCTCCTCCGCCTACCTCCCAGCGCTTAGGACTTTCCAGGAGGGAGGGGAGAGGAGCAGGGACACAGCACGCTCCTGGGAGGAGGCAGAGAAGAGGTGGGTCTGGGGCGGAGATTTGGGGAAGGGAGAGGGTGGAGGGGCGGGGCGGAGTTGGGGCAGGGACTTTGGGGACAGGATTGGAATGGGGGTGGGAAGAGGTGAGGCAGGGGCGGGGCCTCATCAAAGGGGTGAAGTGGGGGCGGGGCCGGGGCAGAGGAGGGGGCTTTAACCAAAGTAATTCTAAAAGTAAATGTGTGTTTTGTCATTTGAGTGAGGTGCATTACTGAGTGCTTATATTTTATTAAAACCCCTCTTCGCATTACAGTTTTTAAAAAAGTTAATACATTGACTTTTAACAGCATACTATATTACTCTTCATTTTTTTCATTTTTGACGATACTTTCGTATCGTTGTATGAAAAGGTTTCAGTGATGTGGCCCTCGGGCCAATGTACTAGTCCTCATGTGGCCCTCGTGGTGATTTGAGTTTGAGATCCCTGGGCTAGAGCCTGGACTCTGGGACAATCCCACAGATCGGGCTCCAGCCTGAGCCCGAATGTCTGGACAGCAATTTTACAGCTCTGCAGCCCAACCATGAGCCCGAGTCAGCTGACCAAGGCCAGCTGTGGGTGTTTAATTGCTGTGTCAACACACCCTCAGTGTAAAATCTGCAATATCAGACCACTGGGCTAGAGTTTGATCTCATTTATACTGATGAAAATTATAGTAATTTGTAGGGGTTGATTCCTAATATTGATGCAAAAATGGTTATTAATAAAATTGTTGTAATGAAGTCTTATGTTAAGTTTTTATAAACTTGCCTGTGCCTTTATTAAAATTTAAATACTTAAATATTTGTATATACATGGTACTTGAAGAATAATAGCTTACATATTTGTCTTAGTTACTTGATTTATTAAATGAAATATTCAGGCTAATTAGAGAAACAGAAAATGTCCTCTTTCTCCCAATAAGTGACAGGTACAGAAACTTCAGGGAGAATACCTCTTCCTTGCCAATAAGTTATCTTTTCCAAGTTCAATTATAGACTGGAATGCAGTTTATAAATTTTCTTGTAATGATATAAGTAGGATATTGAAATGCTATTGTGATTTAAAACACCAGAATATATTGCTGAAAAGGAGACATTTGCTAATCTTTGTAAACAAAGCCTAGGTCTACACTAGCACTTTTGTCAGTCAGGGTGTGAAATAAGCACACCCCTGACCGACATAAGTTTCACCGAAAGAAGAGCCAGTGTGGACAGTGCTATGTAGAAGGGAGATGCTCTGTCACCGACATACTGCCGCTGCTCGTTGGGGATGGTTTAATTATGCTGACAGGAGAGCTCTCTCCCCTTGGCATATAGTAGCTACACGGAAGACCTTACAGTGGTGCAGCTGCAACGGTACAGCTGTGATATAGACATAGCCAAAGAAATAGTGGATCTAATTTTAATATGAAGATTCTTAATATCCTTTAACTTGCCTGTCTCAAGGTGGATCCTGGAATGGTTTCCTTTAAGTAACTGAATTTAAATATCATCTTTGTTTCAAAAGACTCAGTTAAGATCACTCACCTTTGCTCATTAATGAACTATTTAGGTTATCCATGATAAACCAAACAAGACTCACCTACCATTAAATGAAATGTCCTTCTGCATCTATGAACTATTTTAGTTATTTGTGATAAAGCAGGGCTCGTTACTCATTTTGGAAATAATATACTTTGGTCTTAATTTATCTAGGGAGGAACACCTCTACCAAAGGTGGGCTCACTGTCAAAAGTCTCTGAGTAGTCTCTGTTAAAAGCTCTCCACAGAGAGATTTACAAAAGATGTTGTAACCAAAGTAGCCATTGTTTGTTTGTTTTTATTTTCTTTTTGTTCTTTAACAAGAAGATAGTTAAATTGAGATCCTTTTGCTTTTTCATTACTAAAACAGAGTACATCACCTCCCTAAATGGACATTGAGAGGTAATTATTAAGATTTGTCTAACCATTTTCTGTCTCTTTAGATTATAATTTTTTTAGGCATAAAATTACTTGGCTCAACAATTTAAACCACCCCTTTCTACCCCACAAACTATACTGACGTTAGATGTAGCGTGAGACTCTTTCAAAATACGTAAACATTTTCAAACCTTTTTCTGTGGGGATTTGTTAACACTGTAGAAATGACCATAATGCCAAGATAAATTATTGGTTTGATATGGTGCCACTGAATATCCCTGGATGTATTCTTAAGGAGATAGAAAAAATGTTCTCAGAATTCCTATGTATAAAGAAGGTAGCTGGATGACACTGAGAAGTTGAAATTCTTTTTTCATTTGCGGTGTGTGATTCTTCTTAGCTACCTCTTTATCATTGCTGTCAATCTGTGACTTTGTCTGGCAACTATACATAATTGAGGTGTAAACAATGTCTGAGAGAAGGTTCTTGGGTTCTACATTGGTCAAAAGTATTCTGATTTCTCCAAAAGCAAAAGGGATCCTAGCTCTAATACTAGAAATTCTCTAGATTTTGACAATCACAATTCCATGGTCAGACCCATGGTGGGTCTTGCAAGCTTCTCTCTCTATCTGAACTTTCACTACAGAATTGGAAATTTCCCTTTTTATTGGCCCATGAGGTCATTTGATGGCTTAAGTGTCCTGGAAGATATGTTAATATGCAATTAGTGTTAGTCCTTCCAGTGTTGCAAAACTGAAAGTTTTTGCAAATGACTGGATGCTATCAGGAAGCTCGGAAGTAGATTCACTTACCTCTTGTGATATCCATAGTGTTACCACACAGTTTAGCAACTTTTCACTTAGCATCTCACAGTTACAACATCCTAAACCCTGGACTCCAGACTAATTTAGTGTGGGAGATCAATCTCCAAATTGTCAGATAGTATATGAGAAAAGTGTGTCATCATTGCCAACAAAGTGCAGTTAAGTTCTCTAAGAATCATCATGCTAGAGGCATCTAGGATATGTTAATCTGCAGCATCTTCTGGAGTCCTGCAGGTTACATAGCATGGGGATGATAAGAAGTTTGATGTTGGCTAAATGCAGCTCATTATAACTATTTTCTAAATTATTTAAATTGTAGTAGTGCCCAACATGTGTGGGTTCTTTCCAAACACAGACGAAGACAGTCCTTGACCTGAAGATTGTACTGCACAAGTATATATAAAATCTGAGACAGCCTCATAACTATTCCCTGTTGAGTCAATATAATTAATTGCTTAGAACTAACCTTTGGAATGTAAGAGGAAGGGGAAACAGCAGCATTGATGCTGGCAAATACCGGTTCAGCTTCTATTTTGAACATAGTGGAGACTTAGATGAGTGTCTTGAGAGAGCTAGTTGGGAATCTTCCACTGGAATGATTTTCTAATGGGAAATGTCCTTTTTGCAAAAATGTAAATTTTTCCAAAAAATTCTAGTTTCTGTCAGGAAAATTGAAATGACAGCAGAGGAGTTACCCACCTGGAAGGCTCTAGTAAATGTTATCTTCTCCCTGCCAGAGAAAGTGAAATTGACAAGAGCCTTCCAGGCAGGCAACTGGGTGGGCTGAGTGTTTGAGGGGGCTGAGCTTCCAGCCTCTCCAGATGCTGGACACTGGGCATCTGGTAGCCTGCCTGGAAGGCTCTTGTCCATTTTTCTTTCTGCAAGCATGGCAAAAATGAAATTGATGAGTCTTTGAGTCAGGCAGCTGGGAAACTGAAAAATCCCATTTTGATTCTCCCCAAGACCCCAAATGAAATTTGAAATTTCTATCCCAGGTAAAAAATGTGGGTTTTTTTCTTTTCATCCCAAATGAGAACAATTTTTTTTTTTCCTGAGACCTAGAAATTCTTTGTGGGGTAGACATTTCATTCTCCAAGCAGCTCTAGTCCCAGCTGTATTAGCGGTTAATGCTAATGCTGGATGTTCTGTATTATCTTCTCTCTCCTTTGCCATATTGCAGTGTGTATGCTGTTGTTTGTCTTGCTAATAAGAATAAAGGTATTGTTTTTGTTTCTCATGTGCTTCTGGGGGTCCTCATTCTAATGACAATTTCACTGCTGTAGCTGATCTGGGGGTTGAACCCTTTCAGACCACTACATGCCAATTTAAAGTTAACTTTAAACTACAGATTGGGCTACAGATTTGGCACCCAGTGTGGAGCGCAAGAGAACACAGAAACCATCTTGTGTGTAAAAGGAAGGTTCAAAGCCCACCTTCACTAAAAGTCCAAAGATAGAATCATTGTTACCCTCTGACCCTTAGCAAGACAAAGTGTCAGACCGTAATTTACTTGGAGCATAGCATTTTCTGTCTTCTGTTTCTGCCTTTTGTTTACGTCTTCTTTTGAGTGTTGATTCTATGAGCTTGAATACAAAGGGTGTGGATGCCTTCTTGTGGAGTAAGACTGAAATACAATTGACTAGTCATTTTCCTTTAAATGTTAAAAGGGTATATTGTGACATGAGAACTCGATACCAGATAGAATTGAGTAAGCAGTAGCATATGGCCTGGCACCCACCTACAGACCAGAAGTCTCTCTGAGAGGCAGTCTTGAGTGAGCTCCTCTGGACTGTGCCATTGACATAGGTTCAACTAGGGCAACTGTGTGGGACTACATTGGTAACAGGCTCTCCTTTCGGTGGTTGCCCATATTGACCAGTGAATAGACTGACATTGCTCATTTGGTCATGAGTAGCTGAGGGAGGAAGCACTCCCTCTAAAGACTATATGGGACTGTTGTATTAATGTAACCAATGAATTGAGTTAATAAGGGATACAAAGGGATGCTTTCTCGAGTCTATTTAAGGGTGTTATGAGTATTATAAATAAGTTTTGTATATTGGAGTAGGAGTAGGTGTAAAACCTTCCCCCCCAGATTGAAAGTATCTTCTTTCCTCATTGGTCCTTCTGGTCAGGTGCCAACTAGGTTATTTGACCTACTTATATGAGATTTTGTTTGTTTTCTTTCTAAAATGACTGTTGCACTTTAGAAACCATAAGTATTCTGTGGCACAAAAAGGAACATTGAAAGATATAAGCACCTAGCCAGGGTATAACTTTGGAATATTAAGATAATATGCTTCTACGGGGGCATTTCAATTAATAATTGGAGCTAATTCCGAAATACAATCCATGAAATGAATTAAAAGTCTGACTAAAAGAAGCATCAAAGAAACTTGCCATCTACTCAATATTGAAAGAAGCAACTGAGAAATCAGACGGTGGCCCCTTCCAATGAGTCCTGAAATCAGGATATATAAAACTGAGGTCACTATGTGGGACAGTGGATCCCCAGAGCTTGCTGAGCCCCTGCAGAAATACACTCTCCTCATCCAGGGCCACAGAACTTAGAAGAGCTGGCCAAGCCCCCTCAGGCAGCCTCTGACCTCAGCCAAGGTCACAGGACCAAGAAGAATTTTGAAGAGCTTTTGCTTGAACCCCATATGGGCAAGACTCTCCCCTTGTCCAGGGTCACAGGACTAAGAGATGACTGAACCCATAAAGGAGCTCACTGATCCCCAATGCCACCGCGCCCAGATCAACCGTGTGGAAACAGGTCCTGAGTGTACTACAGAGCAAAGGTTGAGTGTGACACCACCAACGCTTTTCATGACTTTGTCAGCTCAGTCCAGCAGCATCACAGAGCATAGTGAAGTATGGTCAGAGTGGGAAAATCTATGAATGCTGTGGCTGTAAAACAGACCAGAGAGTGTGTGAGGATGCTGGCTGTGGATGTGCTTCCTTTTTCCCATGTGAAGGGTGAAGGTGTATAGGGTTATTGTTGTAGGATCATTAGAATCCTCAGAGTATCGTGAGGGAAGGTCTAAATCTACCCCTAATTCTCTTTATCTACACAGCAGATGTTGCTCCATCCACTGTTTTATTTTCTCAATACGCCACAGAGGTTTGTCCCTTTTTACAGGGCAAGTAAAGCACACGTCTAGTGCATCTTTTGCCAGACTGAGGGTTCTCTCAGGGAGGTTTCATATGAAATCAGTGTGGTATGTAATAGCTCTTCCAGTGAGCCATTTCAAAGTCATCCCTCTCCCTGATTTCTTTCAACATGTAAATGATCCAAATCCAGATACCTTTTATTTAAAATGGACATAGTCCTCATCTTTCTCATGAGATCCTATTCTAGTCTGAAATTTGCTAAGAGAAATTTTGGGGGAATTTTTTTAAGTTGTTTGCTGAGATCAGGGAGCTAACCCTTTTTTTAAAAAAAAAAATAAGGAACTAAAGTTTTGGATCCATATCTTTCCAGTGTATATCCTTATGATCTTTTTCTTCTAAGGCTATCAGAGCATCGCTTCTGTAAATAACTCGACTTACTGCATTTCCCTCCTGTACTGTGTGGCTAATTATATGAAGATTAAGTTTGGGCTAGTTCTAATGGGCACTCCTCTCATCCATTTTCCTATGACTGGTCACCGTGAAAGAAAGTGGGAACACTGAAAATGCAGTATGGAAAATTGTTAGCTATTAGATTCATATGCACTATATGGAGCCTAACAAACACATTTTTTCAGTGCTACTTTTAAAGTGATAGGTACTTTACTCAATGTATAGAAGTTCTGTGGCAAGTTATGATAAACTAATAATGAAGGGAGTGGGAGAAAGGTGACATAAAAATCACACCGTTGCTCAGTGTTGGCATGTGCACATCTGCATAGTTCCACTCTACACATATGTAATGATGGATTTTCTTTTGTTTGTGCATGTTTGAATTAACTCACTGCAGGTAACATGGCAGAAGTGACTTTTTAGGAGCATTTTGAATGAGGAGCTCGGTGACCAGGTGAACTGATTGGGAGAGTGTTTCATGCATGGGAGGCAGCATAGAGAAAGGGGCAGAGAAGGCTGTGGGATAAGAATGCCAAAGAGATGTTGAAACTACTGTAATTGACGGAGCAGAGGAGGTGGAAAAAACATGGTCAGCAATGAGATCAGAAATGTAGTCTGGGGCACAGTGGTGTAAGGCCTCAAAGGTGAGAACAAAACAGTTGAATTTGATATGGGTGGCAAAAGGGAGCCAATAGGGAGCAGGATCCGAGGATTGGCCAAGGAAGATGATTATAGCTGTAGAATTTGGGGCAGAATGGAAGGTGGTGATGCATGTATAAAAAATTCATGAGAGCAAGTGTTGTATTAATTTGGGAAGGAGGCAATTAGGCTGTGAACAAGTGGTTTAACCATCAAGGCAGAAATAAAGTTATTTTCCTGTAAAATAAAATCAGTGTTAGGATTTGCCAGTCACTTTCTCCAGAAGTACCTCCTAGCCCCTCTCTTAGATTTTTAAAAGAAAATAATCCCCTGACAATGCAAATTAATTGAACCACCTGCTGCTCAGATATGGCTGTGCAAACACAGGACCTTCAGTGTGGTTGAGCCAGCATAGCAGAGAGCAGAATTTGACACTTTATGTACAAAACCCAAACCAGACAGACTCAGCAATGCATCATGTTTCTGCTTTCAGTGTGTTCCCCCTGTTTGCCTTTGAGGTGTTTGTGGAAAAAGGCTTGGATCTGCCCTGGAAGCCAAATTCAACTTGGTGTAAGGGTGAAACCTTTGGGCCACAATAATCTGTTATGCAAGCAGTGTTGTAAATTTTACATAACATGTTAGGGATAAAGTAGTACAATTTGCAATGATCTGGCATTCCATAGGAGTGCAAAACCAGTGAAATCCGTATATAATTGAAGTCCATTGCAAAACTCTCATTGACTTTGATGGGGATAGGGCTTGGTCTAATTAATGTAACTTTCATCCTGAACGGGAAAGAGGGTATAGCAGAAAAAAATTGAGAGTCTAAGTAAAAAATGGAATTCTCCCACATCCTCCTACATATTGCATCGTCACAAATATTCCAGAGCTAAATTCACCCTGTTATAAATACCCACAATTCCCATTCAATGCAGTGAGATTTGTACCACTTCCACCAGGGCCTGAGTTTAGTTCTTGGAAATACTAAGTCTGTGAAAGTTGCATCCATTTGGTACACTCACTGAATGCAAAATCAGAGCATGTTACACTTCTTTGCCACTTAAACATGTTTGCTGGCTAGCCTATTTCTGAAGTGCAAGCAACCTAAACTACCGTTTATGTCCCTTCCAAATTTGGTTTAAGGACTCAAGTGTCAGTCTACTGGGCTTCTAATAATTTCTATAGGTTTCCTTCTCAGATATTTGTTTCAAAAACATTGATTTCATATAGCTTTGCTGCTCCTGCCAGAATAGGAAGCCTGGATGGACGGCTGTGGATCATTAGGTCATCACAAAGGTGTGGGATTTTCAGAGAGAAAAAGATCAAATAGCCAGTCATGGATAATTGCTAACATGGGACTGAGTTAGGTGGGAACAAGTAGTTTAGTCGGCTATTTTTGTATGGTGATTGTGTTTGGAATCCCAGCTCTACAACAGCCTTATAATGAAAGCTCTCTGTGTAAAAGGGAACATCAATGAACAACCTATCTGTGTGTGTCACGGCATGTAGTTTACAGCTTCTTCAGAATACTCCAAGTTGAATTCAATTATATCTTTAGGGAGCTCTTTATAGCCCTAATAAGCCAGAACTGACATGACAGAGCCATGATTGGCCAGCAGACTTGCTTTACATTCAGATAGGCCCTCATCAGTCCCATATGTATTGGTGATCTCAGAAAATGGGCTAGTTCATAAAGATATCAAAGGAAGCCTTACTTTAAAATTATCCCTTTCAAATTCACCATTTCAATTCACCTTGTACAATTTTAAGAAATAGCTACACGGTTCCTTAAATCTTCATGAACTCAGTGAAAGACACTCAGGGCTAGAACCACAAAGGGGGTCAGGTACCTAAGTTGTCATAAATATAAAGGGAAGGGTAACCACCTTTCTGTATACAGTGCTATAAAATCCCTCCTGGCCAGAGGCAAAATCCTTTCATCTGTAAAGGGTTAAGAAGCTAAGGTAACCTGGCTGGCACCTGACCCAAAATGACCAATGAGGAGACAAGATACTTTCAAATCTGGAGGGGGGGAAAAAGGCTTTTGTCTGGCTGTGCGATACCTTTGCTGGGAACAGATCAAGGATGTAAGCCCTCCAATTCCTGTAAAGTTAGTAAGTAATCTAGCTAGAAAATGCGTTAGGTTTTCTTTGTTTTGGCTTGTAAATTCGTTGTGGTGGAGGAAATGTGTATTCCTGTTTTTGTGTCTTTTTGTAACTTAAGGTTTTGCCTAGAGGGATTCTCTATGTTTTGAATCTGATTGCCTGTAAGATTATCTTCCATTCTGATCTTACAGAGTTGTTCTCTTATCTTTTTTTGTTCTTCTAACAAAGTTCTGTTTTTTAAGAATCTGACTGGGTTTTTTGGGTCTTAAAAATCCAAGGCTGGTTTGTGCTCATCTTGTTTATTCTCACATCTCCCCAGGAAAGGGGGTGTAACGGCTTGGGGGGATACTTTGGGGAAATAGGAACTCCAAGTGGTCCTTTCCCTGATCGTTAAATCACTTGGTGGTGGCAGCGTTTTACCTAATCCAAGGGCAAAGACTTTGTGCTTTGGGGAAGTTTTAACCTATATTGGTAGAAATAGGCTTAGGGGGTCTATCATGCGGATCCCCACATCTGTACCCTAGAATTCAGAGTGGAGAAGGAACCTTCTCAAAAGTTTAGATCCTCAAAACACCCATCTAACCTCGTAAGTGCCAACTTTTATGCTGGTGGCTCTGCATAAAGCTATCCAAGACCTGCTGGCTCTGAGAGGTGCATCTGCTTACGCTCAACAGTCTGAATGCTCACCAGGCTGTGGGAGACCCAGTCAATTACCCATTCTGCCTAATTCTACATGGGGACTTGAACCCCAATCTCCCACATCGTATGTGAGTGCACTAATCATCGGGATATTGGGCTTCTCCATGTTGTGTAAAGAAGGGCTCAAATATTATACCGCATCAAATATTATAGGTGGGGCTGGGAGCACTGCCTATTATGAAGGATGCCAGAGACTTCCCATTATAAGACTCTGTTTTCAGTTGCTTATAACTTTATCCAGCGTTCAGCATTTGGGTTAAAATTTTCCATGCCAAATGTCTCCATCAGGCTGAATTTTTTTTTTAATTTAAGCCAAAAGAAGTCAGTTTTTTTTAAAGAACTGGACTAGGGAAAAAATATGTTGTTTTGCCCATGTTAAAATATTGTAGTGACCTTTCCTTGAAAAGCTCTAGTGCCTCCAGTCTTTGGAGCAGGAACATGAAATCTGAAAAGGCAGAGTGGTTTTCAAACTTTGGTACTGGTGATCCTTTCGCATAGCAAGCTTCTGAGTGCAACCCCCCTTATATATTAAAAACACTTTTTAATATATTTAGCACCATTATAAATGATGGCGGCAAGGCGAGACTTGGAGTGGAGGATGACAGTTTGTGACCCCCCCCTCCACGTAGGAACCTTGCTACCCCATGAGGGGACCCCCTGTTTCAGAACCCCTGTGGTAAGGGGATGGATGGCCTTTTTATCGGGGATGGGTCTTTTGCTGTGAAAATCTGCCTCACTTTGGTCATGTTAACAGCCTTTGAAAAAATCAGTTTGCATATGCTCAGTAGAGATTTCTTAGAGATTTAGCAGCTAAATCTCCTAAAATCCCATCCCCACTGAGCATGCTCTATATCCTCTCACATATCCTCTCACACCCCTCCTCTATATCCTAAGTGTGACCGTACTGCGCTTGCACCATCCCCACAGAATGACTAAGCATGATCCTGCCTAGGGCTACAGGGGTCAAGTTGGACTTGCTTTGTAACAGCTGTGTAGATGTTCAGGCCAGAGCTCTAGGACCCCGCAAGGGGGGAGGGACGCAGACCTCAGGCTTCAGCTCAAGCCTGAACATCTAAACTGCAATTAAACAGCCCCTTAGCCCAAGCCTCACGAGCCTGAGTCAGCTGACATGGGCCAACTGCAGGTTTTTAATTGCAGTGTAAACATACCCTCAATGTACTCAGTGAGCGGGAGCAGCTCTAGTCTCCAAATACCTACCTCAAGGCTCTGCATCTCTTATGTGGTGATAACCGGGGGGGTTGACTTTCAAACTGGGTTTAGACACGTGCATGGGCTGCTAAGAAGAATGCTGTCTTTCTTTCCTGTTCAGAAACAAAACAAAATGCTGATTGAAATTGTGGAACACTATCAAAATTTAGATACTGTAAACCATGCTTCCTCTTGCATATGCTGAAGAGGTTGTAGCTTGCCCGACCCATTTCTGGGTTCGTTTCCATATTGGCAAGTATTGGACCAAAGTTTATAAAACAATTGAGTTAATTGTAGACTGCAGTGTCCTGATGGTTTTGAAACAGGTTGTTTCCAAAGCACTTACCAATAGGCTTAATAAAGAAACTAAAATGGCAAATAAACATCTTGTTGTTGATTGGTAGATTAGTGGTTGTATTACACTGGGAAGGAGCCCTTCACCACATCAGATTGGGAAAAACACAGGAAGGACTGCTGAGTTAGAAAAACTCAGAGCTTGTCCACACAGGAACTTAGTACGCACCAAGGCAGGGTGTGCACTAAAAGTTCCTCAGTGCACTTTGATGTACTACTGTGTAAAGCAGCTGTTGATCAAAGCACACTAGAACTTTTAGTGTGAGTAGCAGGGTTCACATGGCGACATAGTGCTCTAGCCTGCAACACACTGTAAATTACAGTGCATGGCAAACTGACCTAACTGACCATGTAGACAAGCCCTCAGAGTTTCCCTGGGAGGGTAGAGTGTGTAGGAAGGCATTAATTGCCTTGTTCTCCTTTCCACCCTGGCTCTATCCTTACTGTATTCTGCTCAAGCAAACTTCTTCCAGTTGATCATGGCTGAAAATAAATCTCTTGTAGACTGGGGCCCAGGTTAAGGTGGGGAAGAGATTTCCTGGTGCTATGTATTCATTGCTCTATTAGAAACAGAGCTAGTCAGCCTGCATGAGGAGGATGAAATATCTATATAGCACTACAAAAGCTTGCATGGTGCTCTCCAGAAGTAAAGTCACTGTTCATGTCCCAAAGATCTTACAGCCTAAATTAAATTACAACAGACAAAGAAGAAGAACAAATGAAGGAAGGAGTGAAAGTACCAACAAACAAGGTGAAATGTTTTGAATGAATGAACACATTTTTACGCTGGAGAACAAGGCAAGGCAAAGAAGGAGAAATGAATAGCACTGAAGTGGAGGTCAGCTAATTGAAAGAAATGTGCTTTTTAAAGGAAAGATTTGAAGGTTGAAGGCCTGATTCTCTGTTCTGCCCCATCCCCCTTTACACTTCTTGGGTGGCATAAAGGGAGCAGAAACCGGCATAAGGAGGTTGCCTGATTTGAGTAGATCTGCTAGAATATCTCTGTGCTGATACCTCCACAAGCCTAGTGTGTGTTGGGCGTGTGAAGTGGGGCATACTGGGGCTGTTACTGGAGCATGTTGTTCTCAGGCTATTTACAGACAGTGAACGGACTGTCAGGCCATTGCAATTGCAATAAGCGTGTAAGTGAGAGGTCAGCGCCTTTGCAATGAAAGGGGATTATATAGTTGTATTCATTCTGGACAAATCTCTTCCAGTATTATCTCTCTTAGATAAGTTATTGCTGTCCTCTGGGTTTCCCAATGTGCTTTTGTCTTCTTTCTGTTCATCTTTTGGACTGTAACCTACTTAAGGCAGGGGACTATCTCTATTTGTAAATGTTTGCAAATTGTTGAAACTTCACAAATAAGAAGTAATAACAAAAGTGAGGCAAGTTTTGTTGTAAAATAAAGTAGGCCCATTTTGAAATTAGTCTAAAAAAATTCAAAGTTATTCCTATCTTATTTTTTCACTTGTTAAGGGCTGACAACATGTTCAGCACTACACAAGATACATAATATAAGAAATCTCTCCCCTGAAGAACTCACAATCTATCATAGGATCAAAATTTAACACAATACTGTGGGGAGCAAAAAATAATGTTCTCTGAATGAAAACTTCTACACTGTGTTTATGCTAAGCACAAATATTTGTCCCATAAAAAATCAGATTTATGTAGGAATGCTGATTAGACCTTATATAGTGTTGCATAAAAGGCTCTAACAGCAATTAATAAAAGATAATGTAAAATTGAAGATTTAAAAAAAAATCCCTAACAAAATGAGGTAGCTCTCAATCATAAGTAAGTGTTGCCGTTATTTAAAAATAGGGAGCTTTATTTAAAAATGAATTACTGATTGTCTATAGGGACAAATGACACTTGGTGGAATTGAGGTACATCACCAGTTGCCAGGCAACTACTGTAAACAGTTTGGGGTTGGGCCTTTGAGATCCAAAGAAACTGAGATTTAGCATGCAAGGAATAGTTGATTGTGCCTGTTTGTACAAGACCAAGACTTGTAGGATCCAGTCTGTAAGGTAAATACAAAGTCTTTCCTGCCTTTCTAGGTGGTGATTTTTTGTTTTTTGCTAGCTTCAGTAGAGTTCATATATAATATCAGTGGAATCCGACATCATATGAGCCAAACAGCAAGTGCTGACTGATAGGAAAAGTAAATTAGGTGGGATATGATGGTTCAGGGAATTGGTTATGCACTGAGTGTTTCATCTCAATGTTTCTGGTTCAAATCCCGCTGAGAGTAGTAGTGAACAAAAGTTGTTGTTCCCACTGGGTGGATGAAGTGAACTTTATTAAATGAATTTGGAGGCCAGAGATCCTATTGGACAACTGTCTGTTACAAAACCACCTTTCTAAATGGAAGTATAGGCAGAAAGGCTGACAGAGTAGGGATACTTAAAGGTCCCTTCAGGTCTGGGTGAGGCATCCTGATGGGGTGGGAAAGCTTCCATGACTCCCACCTGTTCTCTGGACAAAGGGAGCCCTTCATTTTCCAAGGCTATCAATCCAGCAACTTTTGTAAGCAGGAACAACTCCCTATAAAAGGTCTAAAAAGGTCAAAAGATATATCTGTGTGACTCTTACAGCATGGAAGAGCAGTATTGATTGAGGGGTGGAACGGAAGGAAGGGTGATAAAATATGGTAGGACTGAATGAATAAAGTAAATAGAACTAGTCTTTTTCACTCGTAGATGGGCGCTCCTCTCTGTCAGGGTAGGATGATGTGGGAGTAGTGTGAATTTCATCTGCCTATGCTTTGCCTGTGGTGTGGAATGGCTGTATCAAAGAATAAAGAGAACAAGTTAATGGGAAAGAGAGTGGATCTTTGCTTATTTTCTTTTTCTCTTTCTCACTCTTTGTCCCATTCTCCATTCTTTTTCTCCTTTGTCCTTCCTTTACCATTCACAGAAATGTAGGCTTCAGTTCAACAAAGCACTTAAGCACATGCTTAAGTCCCTTTTCAGTGGAGTTTAAGCATGTATTTAATTGCTTCGCTGAACCTGGGTAAGGAGTTAATTGTACCAGCTCTGTCAGCACCATTGCTGACCTGCTGTCCTATTCCCATGCCAAATCAGTTTCACACCAGCTGGTGCTAGGGAAGTGTGTCTTCTAGAAATGCAAACTGAATGCATCTTCAGTGTTAAAAGATGCTTCAACTAGCAATAGGGGAAGTTGCTATGGTGGAGCTCCCCTTTCCTGCATGATGGAATGGGATAAACTGGGGTGACCTTCTTCTTTGTAACATTCATTATTTTGATGGACTCCAGCAATCCCTTGGAGAACCATGAGACGCTGATGTATTAACATAGCTCTTCAAACTGATCTTTATGTTTTAAAGTGTTTTGTCTGCAGCCGCACTGAGGTGTTTCACTGTTGCTGGCAGGATGAAAATATCAGCCTTTTACAACAGCAATAATCCATTCCCTCTTGATGCTGAACTGAGGGTCACAGTTTCTGAGGACAGCAATGATCCAGCCGGGCGCTTGGTGTTGCGCAGCGGCTCTACTGTGAGCTGTCAGACTACAAAGGCCTCCACGCCCTTGCAAGACTTTTGCCTTTCCAAGCAGCACTATAAGCTCTACCAGAAAAAGTACTTCTTGAAGATAGCCACAGACCTGAGATTCTCCAAGGAAGTTGTGAAGCACAGAGGACTGCAAAGCCTGCCATATAAAGAGTATGATTTCAAGGATCTCTACAATGCTTCTGACATCATCCAAAAGCCAAAAAGGAAAGAACCCATTGCTAAGAAAGTAGGGCAACAACCATTCAAGCTTAGCCCTCTGAAGCAACCACCTCGCCATATGAAATTGGATTTTTCCTCACCTAAGGACACCAGGGTTAAAGTCCCCATGGAAGAGAGACTGCAGAGAACCAAACTGGACAGCTCACTCAAAGAGTCATCTCTGCCACCTATTTCTCCTTCTCTTCCTTGTGAATCTCCTGCCACACAGACATTCCTGACAGAATCCTATGAAATGTTATCATCCTCCATGACCAGAAGACAGGCAAAGAGAGTACCCATGGATAACATTCAAGCATCAAAGAGCGAGGCCCGGGGATGGGAGCAAATGCTGTTGGAGAAGCTGAATAGGTCCACAGCTCAGTGGATTGTGAATCAGCAGTCTGCCTGGGGTGGTTGGATTCAGGGGAATGTCCATGGCTTCAAGAAACAAAAGTTTGACTGGAACAGAATCAGGGATGAACTCTCTTCTGAAAGCGAGTTGAGATTATTGGATGCAATTCAAGCAGAAGAAGATGTCGTGGAAGTCAGTCCCCAGAGCCATGTGGAGAAGAAACCAGAGACTCTGCTTCCAGTTTATTACAGGTGAGAAGGACTCATTCAACAGGTGTAATAGCGCAGTACATGCAATTCCCTCTTTTGGCTTAGAACTGCGTGGCAAATACATTCCCAGTTCTGTAGGAAAACATACAAGGTTTTGGAAAATGCTTTGAAGATCCAAAACCAAGAAATTCTTTGAGGAACTGGGAGTGCATTTTGTTTTGTTTCAGAAACACTGAAACAGGAATGTATTGGTTTTTCCGAAACGAAATATGTTCCCCAAGCTCCCTGGGAGCTGTGGCTTTGTGGCAGTCTACCAAGTAAGCTGCCAAGGCACCTGGGAGCTTGGTAGCCAAGGCTCCCAGGGCTTCCCAGCTCCACAGCTGCCTGCTTGGGGGACTGTCCAGGAGCCAGGAAGTCCTGAAAGCCCTGGAATTTGTCTGTCTGTCTGGCAGCCACCAAGCAGGCTGCTGCAAAGCCAAGGACTTTAGGAGCCCAGGCTGCCCAACTGTCATCCAGTTAGACTGTCCAGGAACCAGGGAGGCAGGCTAGCTGGGAGGGAACAGACAGATTTCTGGGAAAGTTTCATCAAAATTGACACATTTCCACAAAATGTTTTGATAAATCAGCATTTTTTGACAGAAAAATGTTCCACTGGAAAATTCCCAGTCAGCTCTACATAGGCTTTTCAAGGTGAGCTAATACCCACATCTTTCATTGTCAGACTAACATTATCCTTATGTTATTATTTATATTGCCATAGCGCCTAGGAGCCCCAGTCATGCACCGAGACCTGTTGTGCTAGGCACTGCACAAACACAGAACATAAAGATGAGCCCCATCCCAAAGAGCTTATAATCTAAATATAAGACAAGAGACAACAGATAGATATAGACAGATGAGGGCAGGGGGGAAGGAGGACTGTGAGGAAACAATAAGACAATATTGGCCAGCATGGTAGGCAGTGGTCTCAGCACACCAACAGCCTACCTGCGGGCAAGTTTTTTTGTAAGCATTGTGGCAAAGGAAAGTTTTGAGGAGAGTCTTGACAGATGACAATGAGAGAATTTTGCAGATGTTGATGGGGAGTTTCTTCCAGATGTGAGGGGCAGCATGGGAAAAAGCACAAAGATGTTTGTTTGAAAATTTAATAAGTGGGCAGTGGAGGCTGGCTTCACAGGCCAATCGGAAGCAAGCATCAACATCTCAATAATGAATAAGAGATGATAGAAAGGGTGGGATTGACTGAAGGGCTTTGAAAGTGAGGACAAGTAGCTTATGTTTGATTCAATAGAGAAGGGGGAGCCAGTGTAGGGATGCAAAGAGAGGGGTGATGTGGTCAAAGTGACAGGTTAGGAAAATGATCTTTATAGCAGCATTCTGAATGGATATGAGCAGGGGAAGTTTTCATTTGTCCAGGCCAGAGAAGAGCATGTTGCAATAACTGAGATGCAAGACTTCTCATTTAATAGTGACTGCCAGCACAGTATCTTTCCTTGCTTTGGGAGATGGAGGGGTAAAACATGGCTTCTTCTGATGCCATTATATAAGTGCTACTCCATAGATCCTCAGTCAAGGAATGGGGTCTCAGGTGAATCATATAACTTGGTTATTGCTCTGACACACATAATTCTAGTGGGTTTGGGTGGCTTACTGAGGACCAGGTCTGTTACAGATGCTCAGCTAGCCTCCTCCGAGAGGTGCTTTCAGCCTGGCTGGCAGTTCCATGCAGAGGTACTCTGCAGAGGGAAATGGATTCACTGATTCTACCCACCCAGATGATGCTAAAGTGCTATGATGGCAGATAGCCAATGGAGTGATGCAGATGATCTTCAAATTGCTCCAGGGAACAGAAATGTTTAAAGCGATACTCTTGGTCTTTGAGACAAGATGGCCTTTCATCTGGTGTAGTGACCATGCACACTCACAAGAAGCCATCCTGACCAGCTGTTTATGGTGATCATTTCCCATCCCCACCCCCCTGACATGCATAGGTATCCTGGTAAGTATTCAATTTAAAATTCATCTTAAAGAGATCTCTTTGTTCCCCACAGAGTGGCTAGCATGGCCTTATATTTGATATGATGCCTATCACCTATCTGAGCATCTCCCAAAATTGTGAAGTGCGCACAAAGATAAATGTATCCCCATCTCTCCTCCCAAGACATCAGCGACTTTTTTTTTCTTTGTGAGAAGGCAAGGAAGTGAGTGCAGGGAATGAGGTTGTGGAACACACATTAAACAGTGAGCAAAAAATATCAGATTGTTGCACACCAGCCAAACTGTGCTGAATGAAGCACAGGGGAGGTGTGCTGTGGCAAAAAAGAGTGTTTATGTAATGAAGCAGCATATCAAGATGAGATAGGTAATGTAAATATTCCTGGAATGCTGAGTTGAGAGCTATTTGAATATTTTTAGAACAGCATACAATCGATATTAAATGCAATTTTTGATAAATACAGCAAAAGGGCACTCTTGCCCATATGGTCCCCTTTTCCCACTAATTGCTCCCACTATAAGCCTATGCTAGGCTAACAGCATGTTTCTTTTCTGTCAGGGTACCAGCTTACTGCCCGAGGGTGCTTTGGACAGATGACCCAGTTGGTACAAACAGTACAGCTCATATAATAGGAAAGAAGTGTCTCAGACCAACATCTCTTTTGAAGAACCAGGAACAGCTGAACTCCCATGTTGGGAAATACTTCTATACCACTAAGAACGCCTTTGAGCAGGAGCTCTACTTTGGTAATGTCCAATTCCTGTGCATGGTTTTATATGGTGGATGGATGATCTGGCCAGGCCCGAGTACACAGGAAGCAGCCTGGAACCACAAGATTAGTGACTTTGAATCAAGTGTTATGAACTAAGAAATATGGGCAACTGTTGTAAAATCTATAGGAGTTTCTTGATTTAACTATATTAACACTTTTAATTCCAAAGGACTAGTGCCTCATAATGAAGTGCACTCTATGTGGGCCACAGCTAGAGCCCATCTGGAAAACTCGTTAGTGCAGAATGCTGCAGCCTGCTTGTTTGCTGCTGCACGCAGAGAGCTCTCTGCACCGTGAGGGATCCTTGACTCTGGAACTCACATGCTTCATTGGTCCTACAGATGACTTTTTTGGGATACATTGAAAGGTCTGTCTATTTTCCTGGGCTTATGGGGATGGGAGAAGAAAGTATTAAGAATCTGGATAATCTTATATTCCTTGGTATTCTATCATTTGGCAATTGAGGCAGATTTGAATGGACAAGTTGTTTGTTTGGATGTTTATTTGTCCTTGTGTGAATTTTAAATAATTGAACAAGTGCCTAGAGCTTGAGGTAGGAAGTTATTAAAGGGGCACCATCAATTTAACCAGACTTCTGTCCAAAATCTCTCTATTATGGTCACAAGTAATACTGAAGACCACTATAACAAAAAGAGATTAAAGAAAATGTTTTCTCTCTTCAGTTTGTTCACTGTGTGTATTTGGCAGCATTTTGTGAATAGTCCGATCCACTGTTTCCTCAGGATGTTTAGTCAGTTTCCCCCTGCAGCTTGTATGGGTCTTTCACACGGCTACAGAGGGGAGAAAAGCATTTTAAAGAAACAAGAAAAATGTGGTTGTAAAGCCAAAGAAATTGGCGAGGGCGGGGCACTGGGGCAGTCCCTGAAACTATTTTTGGTATTGCTAACATATGAGCCCTATGCTCTTATCTGTGTAGACCCTGCAAAGTTGTGATCTGCCCCATCATCCATGGGATAAAAGAATTCAGTGGGAAAAGACCTTCATCCATATTTAAAGGAGACAAAATAGTGGGTAGCTAGCCTACCGGTTGTGTGTTGCTGGAGAGAGATCTAGCTTCAGGAGTGACCCCTGGTCAACTGACCTCTGAACTGGCTTTGTTGCAAAGTTGATATGCTGGTCAAAGTTGTAAAATTCATTGCTGAAATGGACCCAACAGCTCCAAAGCCACAGCTACATTGTATTTGATTCCTACAACTCTTCCTAGGCTACATTGTGAGGGCCCTCTCAGCAGCAACAATAGCTGTTCCAGAGCATTCTCAGAAGTACTGGGAGAAATAATGGATTTATCCCTCTCTTGCTATATGTTTCTAATCTACAAAGCCTGACAGTGAAGCTCTCTGATGTAGTTATTTGTGCCTGTGTACATTTAGGGACAGTCAAGATTGTCCATCAGGTAGATGACAGGGGGAAGGATCACTTTATCCTGGAGAATCATGATGAGTACTACAAACACCTCCAGCAGCACTTCCCGAGACCTCCAGAGCATTGGAGTTTCAAGGCACAGAAAGGGGCAGGTAAGAGACCTGTGCCAGTCTGGGGGACACTGAATAGAGAACTGCTTCTTAACAAATAGACCATGACTCTCAAAGGAGATTGTTTAGGGGCAATCACTCCCATTTCTTGTCTCTGGCTTTCTATTGAAGTAGACTTGCATGGTTACTTGTAACTGAGGGTATGTCTACACTACGGAATAAGGTCGAATTTATAGAAGTCGTTTTTTTAGAAATCGGTTTTATATATTGGAGTGTGTGTGTCCCCACAGAAAATGCTCTAAGTGCATTAAGTGCATTAACTCGGCGGAGTGCTTCCACAGTACCGAGGCTAGAGTCGACTTCTGGAGCATTGCACTGTGATAGCTATCCCACAGTTCCCGCAGTCTCCGCTGCCCATTGGAATTCTGGGTTGAGATCCCAATGCCTGATGGGGCTAAAACATTGTCGTGGGTGGTTCTGGGTACATATCGTCAGGCCCCCGTTCCCTCCCTCCCTCCGTGAAAGCAAGGGCAGACAATCGTTTCGCGCCTTTTTTTCTGAGTTACCTGTGCAGACACCATACCACGGCAAGCATGGATCCCGCTCAGGTAACCGTCACCGTATGTCTCCTGGGTGCTGGCAGACATGGTACGGCATTGCTACACAGTAGCAGCAACCCATTACCTTGTGGCAGCAGACGGTACAGTGCAACTGGTAGCCATCATCGTCATGTCCGAGGTGCTCCTGGCCACGTCGGCTGGGAGCGCCTGGGCAGACATGGGCGCTGGGACTAAATTTGGAGTGACTTGACCAGGTCATTCTCTTTAGTCCTGCAGTCAGTCCTATTGAACCGTCTTATGGTGAGCAGGCAGGCGATATGGATTGCTAGCAGTCTTACTGTACCATCTTCTGCCGGGCAGGCAAGAGATGAGGATGGCTAGCAGTCGTACTGTACCATCTTCTGCCGAGCAGCCATGAGATGTGGATGGCATGCAGTCCTTCTGCACCGTCTG
Organism: Lepidochelys olivacea; assembly: GCF_965140295.1. Classification (NCBI taxonomy): domain Eukaryota; kingdom Metazoa; phylum Chordata; order Testudines; family Cheloniidae; genus Lepidochelys; species Lepidochelys olivacea. The sequence goes on along the minus strand of NC_140416.1, from coordinate 64,522,635 downwards.
CTGCCAGGCAAAGATGTAAAAGATAGATGGAGTGGATCAAAACAAGAAATAGACCAGATTTGTTCTGTATTCATTTGCTTCCCCTCCCTCCCCCGTCTAGGGGACTCATTCCTCTAGGTCACACTGCAATCACTCACAGAGAAGGTGCAGCGAGGTAAATCTAGCCATGTATCAATCAGAGGCCAGGCTAACCTCCTTGTTCCAATAAGAACAATAAGTTAGGTGCACCATTTCTTATTGGAACCCTCCGTGAAGTCCTGCCTGAAATACTCCTTGATGTAAAGACACCCCCTTTGTTTATTTTAGCTCCCTGAAGCCAACCCTGTAAGCCGTGTCCTCAGTCGCCCCTCCCTCCGTCAGAGCAACGGCAGACAATCGTTCTGCGCCTTTTTTCTGTGCGGACGCCATACCAAGGCAAGCATGGAGGCCGCTCAGCTCACTTTGGCAATTAGGAGCACATTAAACACCACACGCATTATCCAGCAGTATATGCAGCACCAGAACCTGGCAAAGCGATACCGGGCGAGGAGGCGACGTCAGCGCGGTCACGTGAGTGATCAGGATATGGACACAGATTTTTCTGAAAGCATGGGCCCTGCCAATGCATGCATCATGGTGCTAATGGGGCAGGTTCATGCTGTGGAACGCCGATTCTGGGCTCGGGAAACAAGCACAGACTGGTGGGACCACATAGTGTTGCAGGTCTGGGACGATTCCCAGTGGCTGCGAAACTTTCGCATGCGTAAGGGCACTTTCATGGAACTTTGTGACTTGCTTTCCCCTGCCCTGAGGCACATGAATACCAAGATGAGAGCAGCCCTCACAGTTGAGAAGCGAGTGGCGATAGCCCTGTGGAAGCTTGCAATGCCAGACAGCTACCGGTCAGTTGGGAATCAATTTGGAGTGGGCAAATCTACTGTGGGGGCTGCTGTGTTGCAAGTAGCCCACGCAATCAAAGATCTGCTGATATCAAGGGTAGTGACCCTGGGAAATGTGCAGGTCACAGTGGATGGCTTTGCTGCAATGGGACTCCCTAACTGTGGTGGGGCCATAGACGGAACCCATATCCCTATCTTGGCACCGGAGCACCAAGCCGCCGAGTACATAAACCGCAAGGGGTACTTTTCAATAGTGCTGCAAGCTCTGGTGGATCACAAGGGACGTTTCACCAACATCAACGTGGGATGGCCGGAAAGGTACATGACGCTCGCATCTTCAGGAACTCTGGTCTGTTTCAAAAGCTGCAGGAAGGGACTTTATTCCCAGACCAGAAAATAACTGTTGGGGATGTTGAAATGCCTATATGTATCCTTGGGGACCCAGCCTACCCCTTAATGCCATGGCTCATGAAGCCGTACACAGGCAGCCTGGACAGTAGTCAGGAGCTGTTCAACTACAGGCTGACCAAGTGCAGAATGTTGGTAGAATGTGCATTTGGACGTTTAAAGGCGCGCTGGTGCAGTTTACTGACTCACTTAGACCTCAGCGAAACCAATATTCCCATTGTTATTACTGCTTGCTGTGTGCTCCACAATATCTGTGAGAATAAGGGGGAAACGTTTATGGCGGGGTGGGAGGTTGAGGCAAATCGCCTGGCTGCTGGTTACGCGCAGCCAGACACCAGGGCGGTTAGAAGAGCACAGGAGGGCGCGGTACACATCAGAGAAGCTTTGAAAACCAATTTCATGACTGGCCAGGCTACGGTGTGAAAGTTCTGTTTGTTTCTCCTTGATGAAACCCCCCGCCCCTTGGTTCACTCTGCTTCCCTGTAAGCTAACCACCCGCCCCTCCTCCCTTCAATCACTGCTTGCAGAGGCAATAAAGTCATTGTTGCTTCACATTCATGCATTCTTTATTCATTCATCACACAAATAGGGGGATGACTACCAAGGTAGCCCAGGAGGGGTGGTGGAGGAGGGAAGGAAAATGCCACACAGCACTTTAAAAGTTTACAACTTTAAAATTTATTGAATGACAGCCTTCTTTTTTTTGGGCAATCCTCTGTGGTGGAGTGGCTGGTTGGCCGGAGGCCCCCCACCGCGTTCTTGGGCGTCTGGGTGTGGAGGCTATGGAACTTGGGGAGGAGGGCGGTTGGTTACACAGGGGCTGTAGTGGCAGTCTGTGCTCCAGCTGCCTTTGCTGCAGTTCAACCATACACTGGAGCATACTGGTTTGGTCCTCCAGCTGCCTCAGCATTGAATCCTGCCTCCTCTCATCACGCTGCCGCCACATTTGAGCTTCAGCCCTGTCTTCAGCCCGCCACTTACTCTCTTCAGCCCACCACTTACTCTCTTCAGCCCGCCACCTCTCCTCCCGGTCATTTTGTGCTTTCCTGCACTCTGACATTATTTGCCTCCACGCATTCGTCTGTGCTCTGTCAGTGTGGGAGGACAGCATGAGCTCGGAGAACATTTCATCGCGAGTGTGTTTTTTTTTCTTTCTAAGCTTCACTAGCCTCTGGGAAGGAGAAGATCCTGTGATCATTGAAACACATGCAGCTGGTGGAGAAAAAAAAAGGGACAGCGGTATTTAAAAAGACACATTTTATAAAACAGTGGCTACACTCTTTCAGGGTAATCCTTGCTGTTAACATTACATACATAGCACATGTGCTTTCGTTACAAGGTTGCATTTTGCCTCCCCCCACCGCGTGGCTACCCCCTCAACCTTCCCCCCTCCCTGTGGCTAACAGCGGGGAACATTTCTGTTTAGCCACAGGCAAACAGCCCAGCAGGAACGGGCTCCTCTGAGTGTCCCCTGAAGAAAAGCAGTCTATTTCAACCAGGTGACCATGAATTATATCTCACTCTCCTGAGGATAACACAGAGAGATAAAGAACGGATGTTGTTTGAACACCAGCAAACATACACTGCAATGCTTTGTTGTACAATGATTCCCGAGTACGTGTTACTGGCCTGGAGTGGTAAAGTGTCCTACCATGAAGGACGCAGTAAGGCTGCCCTCCCCAGAAACCTTTTGCAAAGGCTTTGGGAGTACATCCAGGAGAACCGCGAATGCCAGAGCAAAGTAATCCTTTCACATGCTTGCTTTTAAACCATGTATAGTATTTTAAAAGGTACACTCACCGGAGGTCCCTTCTCCGCCTGCTGGGTCCAGGAGGCAGCCTTGGGTGGGTTCGGGGGGTACTGGCTCCAGGTCCAGGGTGAGAAACAGTTCCTGGCTGTCGGGAAAACCAGTTTCTCTGCTTGCTTGCTGTGAGTTATCTACAACCTCCTCCTCCTCATCATCTTCTTCGTCCCCAAAACCTGCTTCCGTATTGCCTCCATCTCCATTGAAGGAGTCAAACAACACGGCTGGGGTAGTGGTGGCTGAACCCCCTAAAATGGCATGCAGCTCATCATAGAAGCAGCATGTTTGGGGCTCTGATCCGGAGCGGCCGTTCGCCTCTCTGGTTTTCTGGTAGGCTTGCCTCAGCTCCTTCAGTTTCACGCGGCACTGCTTCAGGTCCCTGTTATGGCCTCTGTCCTTCATGCCCTGGGAGATTTTGACAAAGGTTTTGGCATTTTGAAAACTGGAACGGAGTTCTGATAGCATGGATTCCTCTCCCCATACAGCGATCAGATCCCGTATCTCCCGTTCGGTCCATGCTGGAGCTCTTTTGCAATTCTGGGACTCCATCATGATCACCTCTGCTGATGAGCTCTGCATGGTCACCTGCAGCTTGCCACGCTGGCCAAACAGGAAATGAGATTCAAAAGTTTGCGGTTCTTTTCCTGTCTACCTGGCCAGTGCATCTGAGTTGAGAGTGCTGTCCAGAGCGGTCACAATGGAGCACTCTGGGATAGCTCCTGGAGGCCAATACCGTCGAATTGTGTCCACAGTACCCCAAATTTGAACCGGCAAGGCCGATTTAAGCGCTAATCCACTTGTCAGGGGTGGAGTAAGGAAATCGATTTTAAGAGCCCTCTAAGTCGAAATAAAGGGCTTCATCGTGTGGACGGGTGCAGGTTTACATCAATTTAATGCTGCTAAATTCGACCTAAAGTCCTAGTGTAGACCAGGGCTGAGTCCTCCTAAGCAGTACCACAGAAAGCAATGTGGTGACTTTTGTGGTATAGCCTTTGAAGTGCCAGACGAGCTAGTGCCAAGGATTCTAGGGTACATTTGAGAAGTATTAGTTGAGAGGAGCTGAATGTGGGATCAAGGTATGAAAGAGGATGAGTACTCCTGCTGTAGGTTAGACTTCTCAACTCCATTTGATTTTTGAGGAACCTCCACAGGTCAAATATAGATTCCTGCCGTGACAGTCTTTTGAGCAGAGAATTTGGCTTTCTGTAGCCAGAGTCTGTTGAAGTGGAGGGTTCCTTTCAGCAAGAGTTTTTTACTCATCCACTGTTTTACAGCAAGACCCCCGTCCCTGTATCAAGTCCTGTAATCATATGTTATCGTGTAATTGAAAATTGTATGCACACCCACAAAGGGGCAGAATTAAGGTTACATAGACACTTCCTAACTTTTGAGTGCTTAAATTTGCAACCTTAATAATGTTCTTTTAATGTAATAATAAAAAGGATGGAGGAGGAACCCACAATAAATTATATTATGTGCAACTGTAATGATCCCCGCAAGAGTCATCAGCAGACTTTGGACCCTAGGAACTTTAGATCTCTACAATTGGAGCTAAAGGAATAACTCCTTAGCTGGAAACAGCAGTAGACTTTTATCCTCCATGAAATAGCCACTTGAGGAGGATATTTAAGCACACTGAAAGAATGGTTTATATATGCAGAAATAGCTCCCTGTTACAGCCAGCATACCCAAGTACGCAGATTTGGCAGATTCTTTCAGAGAGGCAGTGTGACTAAGTAGATGTGACTTGGATCTGCATATTAGAAACCTGGGTTCCATTCCTTCCCTGCTGTGTGACCTTTTGCAATTTTTTACATTCCCTCTGTAAAATGAAAAGGTACTGATACAGACTTCTCTCTTACAGTAGAGGTATGAGGCCATACTCAGTAAAAACTGAAGTTTGAAAAATTATTAACATCAGTCAGTAGAAGAGGTGGATCTAGAACTTATGGTGTTCTGGACAGTTCAGTGTATCCTCTCCTATGTCAAAGAATATTTCAAGGGGGACAAATAGTAAAAGGAGAAGGAGGAGGGTCCGTTTTTTTTTTCTGTCGTATTTGGAGGGAGATAGTGTTTTGAGACCCCTCCAGAATGATGCATGAGGCTCATTGGAGCCTGGAAGCACAAGTAGTGCAATTGGAATGTTCATAAAATTAAGGACAAGTGTTGAACAAGGTCTACTAAACATATGCAACTGGCAATTTTCTGGGGCTTGAAACTTGGTCAAATATGGACAAGGTTTCATGGGGACAGAGGAAACATCTCTCTAATCACATGAGTATCCCTTGCACTGCTTCGACCTGTGCTGCACCTGTTCTATGAGTGTATGGAAGCTTCAGTCTTCCAAGTTATTGAACAAACCCTAAATTCATCTTTTTCTTTTCTTTGCTTAGAAAAATGCCTTATCTATGTTTTTGGAAAACACACTGTTTGAGATATAACTCTTAATTCTACTCAAAGGGGGCAACTTCCAAGTCTTCATCCACCCTTAAATTTCCTGTGTTAAAGTATCCCGTGTCCTGCCTTTATATCTCTCCATCCACTTAGATTTTTGTCTCATCACCCTACAGATTTACTGAAGTGAACACAAGATCTCTCTCTTTCTCCCCCTCCCCCCTATTCTGAAGGGGATTTTTTTGTTTTTAAAATATTTAATGTCAGTGAGGCTACTGAGAGAAGGCTAGGTACAAGAAGTGGATTGTACAACTTGTTTCAAAAGCACTGAGGTTTGTGGTCTTTCTTAGCTGATTGTTTTGGGCAAGGGATAAAGTGGGTTGGTGCTAATCTGTTTCTAATAATGTTGCCTGAGCAGCTCGGAGGCCTGTGAGGGGAGCCTTCCGTTGGATTGCTCTGCCTACCCTTGCTGATGACTTTGCACAAAGGGGCCAGGAGTCATCTCCTGCAAAGGCCAGGAGAGGGAGAAATGAGCACAAGGAACCTAAAGAAGTCCTGCCTCAGCATGTACATATCCTCAAAACTATGCTGGAGCAATGGAAGAACGCCTGGAAGCTGAGTGAGTAGATGTGTTTATTGAAATTCCAGTCTTTCTAGTCTATAGTGGTTGAAGGTAGCCATTAGTCTGCTTGGTGGGTCATGCAAGAAGAACTGGCAGTCTCTGATCACCTCTCTAAAACTCTTTCCTATTCATAGGTTAACAATAAATAATATCTTTGATTCCAAGAGGTCATGTAGTCCAGTCCCCTCAGTGTAGGATTGTTCTCTCCTGTGTATTCTCCAATGCTCTGTCCAGTTTAAAATGAATCCAGAGGTGAGGCTTCCACCAATTCCCCTGGGAGACTTTTTCACAGTTGATAGATCTGTTAAAGATTCCCGTTCTTTGTTATCAGAACACATTTTCTTCTGTCTCCTTCCTTTCTACTGCTCAGCTCCCCGGTGGCAGAATGCAACTATTGAAGGCTTAATGAGGGCCCTTACAGATATACATGATGTCATTCGGGTCACAGCTCTAATAACCTGTGCCACTGCAGTGTTGGAGCGACCCAGACTAGACAGTGACAGTAAGGAGTCAGGTGAGAGAAGCCTAATTTGACATTGTTGACTTACACTGTTAATGTGAGGAATCATATTGTTGTTATGAAATATAGTTTATGGATGAAAACAAGGGGACTGGCCTGACCTCTGAAGTTACTGAATATTATTGGAAGCAGTGTTATATGACATCACTGGCAGCCAATAAGAACGCTCCATTTGGGCCTAGTCTTTTTAAAGCCATTTCATAAATGCCATGTTTTAAGTACCCTAAATTCAAATGATTTGATTAATCTTATTTTCAAATATATGTGAATTCTGAACACATCCCCTCAGCTCCAGGTGTGATATCCTGCATATATTGAAATATGAGAGGCGCCATGGTCTCGTGGTTAATGCACATGGGTGGGAGTGAGGAGATGAGATTGCTTCCCCAGGTTTGCCACAGACTTCTTGATGTGTCTTTGGGCAAGTTACATGCCCTCTCTTTGCCTGTGTGTCTGTCTGTAAAATGGGGATGATCATGCTTTGCTACCGTTCCGTGGCTTGTGAAGCTTAATTCATTATTGGTGTGAAATGCTTTGAGATCCTCGGGGGGGGGGGAGGGTGTGTGTATGAGAAGGGCAGAGTATTGTTGCTGCAGTATATTTGTAAATTGAACATTTAGTCAAACATTCCATATGGCAAATGCATAGAAAATATGTTGCTGTTTCTGTATGGGTAATAGAGGTAGAGAGAGAGAAGCTGCTGTCTTATTCAGAGCTCATTATTTCCTGAGTTGTAGGACTACATGGCATTGGAAAGGCCCCACTTATTCAGGATGTGCCTGTGGAACTACAGCCTTTGCTTAGAAAGACTCTGAGGGATGAGAATGCCCATGTGAGAATGGCGGCTGCCGTGTGCCACTACACCGTAGGGATGTGGAACGATGAGGCACAAATGATCATGAAGGAAGCTCTGGTACATGGTAAGGGCTTTACTGCTGCTTCCCTCTGTTGTTTACTTTTCTCCTACACCTTCATCAACTTCAAAATCCCTGCTTTGCAGCTACACACTTCAGCCTGAGACGGCTAGATGCAGCTCCCTCTAGAACCAGCCAGAGCCATTCAGTTTAGTAGCAGAGTGGGTCACTGGAAAGCGAGGGAAGGGGGCCTGTCCCAGTCTGGAGTGTGCTGCCTCTGAAAATTACATGCCCTGCCAGCCCCAAGGAGCCTGGTACTGGAGCTGATAACCTCTGTAAATAGTGTAATGTGCTAAACCACCAGTGCTTCCACGCACCCATTTCATATCATTCTGATTCAAGACCGAAGGGAGGTGATCTGGTTGATCCTTGAAAGACATTCAGTTCCTCCTGGGCTGGGGCTTCTCAGCTGTTCAGCTGTGCACAGCAATACTGCATTACATTTTAGGCAGGAAGTGAAGAATACTGTGTCCAGCTGACACCCTGCAGTGATACTTTGGAAAGAAGTTTGTGGCCCCAGCAACTAACTGCAGATATTTTCTGTGACTTTCCTATGAAGAGAAACAGGTGTCTGGTATTTATTAGTTTTGCTCTACGAAAAGAGGAACCTCCTTTTAAATTAGCTATCTCAGGAGCCTGGGTGCATCACACATGTCACATTTCAAAGGCAACATTGTGGTTAATGCTCTGTCATTTCTAAGAGGCTTAGTTGAAGCAGTGGCACTCGCTTGGTGCCATTTTCTGGACTGTTTTATTCATAATTCTGTTGACCCAAGCATGAGTCACAGTTTGGAGCCTTGAGGATGTTCCACTTGGGAGTAGAAATTGCTTCTCCAAACAGACGAGGAACCACAGGCGCTGGCTTCCTCCAGGCCCCAAGGGTGCACACAGGCAAAGAGAGGGCAGGTAACTTGCCCGCTCTGCCTCAGGCCCTGCCCCCACCCCTATGCCACCTCTTCCTGGCCCCACCTTTTCCCACCCAGTTCTGCCCCCTCCCCCAAAGGTGCCCCCCCGAGGAACAGCTGATCGTGGCGAGCAGGAGGCGTTTGGAGGGAGGGGAAGGAGTTGATCGGTGGGGACTGGCGGACAGTAGGTGCTAGGGCGGGGGGAGCTGGTTGCCGGTGGGTGCTAAGCACCCACTAATTTTTTTCCATGGGTGCTCCAATCCTGGAGCACCCATGGAGTTGGTGACTATGTGAAGAACCAAAAACTAAAGGAGATGGTTTCTTTGCTCAGACTCAGGAGCCCCCTCTCTGGCTTCTTCCAGGGTCATACATTGTGCTTGTCCATGCAGTCTCTGTCTCTCCCAGTCTGTCTTGCTTCAGTTCATCTTGAGTCTCGCTCTGGTGTGCATGTGCGCACGCACACATACGATTTCACCAATCAAAGCCTAATCCTGGCATTTTAAGATCCTTAGGTTACATGATTCAGCTTCTCCTTAGTGTTTCCGTGTGCCTGTGTTTTGGATGCTACTGCTGTTGTTTCAGTTACCAGGTTACAATGGCTTCTGTACATTTATTCTGAATGGAAGGCAGCAGCAGTGCCTGACCCATAAGAAGATTTAGCCCAATCCATAGCAACTCTTTGCATTTACCTAGTATCTTTAATCATAAGATCTCCCAGTGCTTTACAAACATTAATGAACTACGGTTTACAATACCCTCTGAGGTTGGTAAGTATCAGTCCCATTTTATTTAAGAGTAAACAGAGGCACATAACTTAATCATCGAGTACAAGGGCCCAGACCAAGTTACTGGCAGAGTCAGCAATACAAATGGGAAATCCTGGCTACCAGTTCCCTAGTGCAGTCATTAAACACTCCTTCCTGGTGCTGAGCAGAGGAATTAGGCATCTCCCCCACTAAACATTAATGCTGCTTACCACCTGACATTGATGGGAGACTTAGTGTATGGGCCTAACATGTAGACCTACTACTGGACTGATCATTTGCAACAGAATTTAGCAACAAGGATTCATTCAAAGTTTGTCCTGATTAACCTTGGGAATCATGACATCACTGCTAGAAGGCTAGACTTAGGCTATGTCTTCACTACAAAATTAGGTCAAATTTATAGAAGTCAGTTTTGTAGAAAGCGTTTTTATATAGTCGATTGTGTGTGTTCCCACACAAATGTTGTAAGTGCATTTAGTCGGCGAAGTGCGTCCACAGTACTGAGGCAACTGTCGATTTCCGGAGCATTGTAGCTATCCCACAGTTCCCACAGTCTCTGCCGCCCATTTGAATTCGGGGTAGAAATCCCAATGCCTGATGGGGCAAAAACATTGTTGCGCGTCAGGCCCCCCCCTTCCCTGCCTCCCTCCCTCCGTGAAAGCAACAGCAAACAATCGTTTCGCTCCTTTTTTCCTGGGTTACCAGTGCAGATGCCATACCATGGCAAGCATGGAGCCTGCTCTGCTCATCATCACCGTATGTCTCCTGGGTGCTGGCAGACGCGGTGCTGCATTGCTACACAGCAGCAGCTCATTGCCTTTTGGCAGCAGACAGTGCAGTATGACTGGTAGCCATCATTGCCATACTCCAGGGTGCTCTTTTAGCCAACCTCAGTGAGGCCGGTCGGGGTGCCTGGGCAAACATGGGAGTGACTCAACCAGGTCATTTCCCTTTTAAGTTTCGTCTCATGGTGATTCAGTCCTGCTGGCAGTCGTACTGCACTGTCTTCTAATGAGCAGCCAGGAGACGACGATGGCTAGCAGTCGTACTGCACCATCTGCTGCCAGCAAGATGTATAAAGATAGATGAAGTGGATCAAAACAAAAAATAGAACAGATTTGTTTTGTATTCATTTTCTCCCCCCTTCCTCCCTCCCTCCGTGAAATCAATGGCCTGCTAAACCCAGAGTTTTGAGTTCTATCCTTGAGGGAGCCATTCTGTTTCTCCTTGATGCAAAGCCACCCCCTTTGTTGATTTTAATTCCCTGTTAGTCAACCCTGTAAGCCATGTTGTCAGTTGCCCCTCCCTCTATCAGAGCAACGGCAGACAATTGTTTCACGCCTTTTTTCAGTGCAGACGCCATAGCACTGGGAACATGGAGCCCGCTCAGATCACCGTGGCAATTATGAGCACTATAAATACCGCGCGCATTATCCAGCAGGATATGCAGAACCATAACCTGCAAGAAAAGTGAAACCAGGCGAGGAGGAGGCGACTGCAGCACGGTGACGAGAGTGATGAGGACATGGACACAGACTTCTCACAAAGAACGGGCCCCTGCAATGTGCACATCATGGTGTCAATTGGGCAGGTTCATGGTGTAGAACGATGATTCTGGGCCTGGGAAACAAGCACAGAGTGGTGGGACCGCAAAGTGTTGCAGGTCTGGGACGATTCCCAGTGGCTGCGAAACTTTTGCGTGCGTAAGGGCACTTTCATGGAACTTTTTGACTTGCTTTCCCCTGCCCTGAAGCACAAGAATACCAAGACAAGAGCAGCCCTCACAGTTGAGAAGTGAGTGGCGATAGCCCTGTGGAAGCTTGCAACGCCAGACAGCTACCAGTCAGTTGGGAATCAGTTTGGAGTGGGCAAATCTACTCTGGGGGCTGCTGTGATGCAAGTAGCCAACATTACCACTGAGCTGCTGATATCAAGGGTAGTGACTCTGGGAAATGTGCAGGTCACAGTGGATGGCTTTGCTGCAATGGGACTCCCTAACTGTGGTGGGGCCATAGACGGAACCCATATCCCTATCTTGGCACCGGAGCACCAAGGCAGCGAGTACATAAACCGAAAGGGGTACTTTTCAATGGTGCTGCAAGCACTGGTGGATCACAAGGGACATTTCACCAACATCAACGTGGGATGGCCGGGAAAGGTACATGACGCTCGCATCTTCAGGAACTCTGGTCTGTTTCAAAAGCTGCAGGAAGGGACTTACTTTCCAGACCAGAAAATAACCATTGGGGATGTTGAAATGCCTATAATTATCCTTGGGGACCCAGCCTACCCCTTAATGCCATGGCTCATGAACCCTTCACAGCCAACCTGGACAGTAGTCAGAAGCTGTTCAACTATAGGCTGAGCAAGTGCAGAATTGTGGTAGAATGTGCATTTGGGCATTTAAAAGTGCGCTGGCGCAGTTTACTGACTCAGTTAGACCTCAGCGAAACCAATATTCCCATTGTTATTACTGCTTGCTGTGTGCTCCACAATATCTTTGAGAGTAAGGGGGAGACATTTATGATGGGGTGGGAGGTTGAGGCAAATCGCCTGGCCGCTGATTACACGCAGCCAGACACCAAGGCAGTTAGAAGAGTACAGGAGGGCGTGGTGCGCATCAGCGAAGCTTTGAAAACCAGTTTCAGGAATGGCCAGGCTACGGTGTGAAAGTTCTGTTTGTTTCTCCTTGATGGAAATTCCCCCCCCCCACCTGGGTTCACTCTACTTTCCTGTAAGCTAAGCACCCTCCTCTCCTCTCTTCCATCACCGCTTGCAGAGGCAATAAAGTCATTGTTGCTTCACATTCATGCATTCTTTATTTATTCATCACACAAATAGGGGGATAACTGCCAAGGTAGCCCAGGAGGGGTGGTGGAGGAGGGAAGGACAAGGCCACACAGCACTTTAAAACTTATTGAATGCCAGCCTTCTGTTGCTTGGGCAATCCTCTGGGGTGGAGTGGCTGGGTGGCCGGAGGCCCCTCCACCGCGTTCCTGGGCGTCTGGGTGAGGAGGCTATGGAACTTGGGGAGGAGGGCGGTTGGTTACACAGGGGTGGTAGCAGTGGTCTGTGCTCCTGTTGCCTTTTCTGCAGCTCAACCATACGCTGGAGCATATGAGTTTAATCTTCCAGCAGCCTGAGCATTGACTCCTGCCTTCTTTCAGCAAGCTGACGCCGCCTACCATCTTCAGCCCGCCACCTCTCCTCGCGGTCATATTGTGTTTTCCTGCACTCTGAGATTGTCTGCCTCCATGTATTTTGCTGTGCTCTGTCAGTGTGGGAGGACAGCATGAGGTCAGAGAACATTTCATCACGACTGCTGTTTTTTTCACCTTCTAATCTTCACTAGCCTCTGGGAAGGAGAAACATATGCAGCTGGTGGAGGGGGGAAAAAAGGGAGAGTGGTAGTTAAAAAGACACATTTTATAGAACAATGGGTACACTCTTTTACGGTAAACCTTGCTGTTAACATTACATAGCACATGTGCTTTCATTACAAGGTTGCATTTTGCCTCTTATTGAGGATATGCCAGTTTGGTGTGAGAGATCACTCACGCAGGGCCAGGCAACAGAATTCGGTTTGCAGGCAGCCATAGTAAGCCACAGTCTTTTGGCTTTTTTAACCTTCATAACATGTGGGAATGGCATCAAACAGCAGCGCCCTCATTTCCCATACGAAATAGCCGTTGGGTTGGCCATTTAAAAATAGTTTGGCAATTTAAAAGGAGGGGCTGCAGTTTCTGGGTTCACATGCAGCAGAAACCCAACTACCCCTCCCCCCGCACAATTCTCTGGGATGATGGCTTCACCCCTCCCCCCACTGCATGGCTAACAGTGGGGAAGATTTCTGTTCAGCCACAGGAAAACAGCCCAGCAGGAATGGGCACCTCTGAATGTCCGCTTATTACAACCACCCTATTTCAACCAGGTGACCATGAATGATATCACTCTCCTGAGGGTTACACAGAGAGAGAAAGAACGGATGTTGTTTGAATGCCAGCAAACACTGGGATCATACGCTGCAATGCTTTGTTCTGCAATGATTCCCGACTACGTACTACTGGCCTGGCGTGGTAAAGTGTCCTACTATGGAGGATGGAATAAGGCTGCCCTCCCCAGAAACCTTTTGCAAAGGCTTTGGGAGTACATTCAGGAGAGCTTTATGGAGCTCCATATTTCTGCTCCATCCCCAGACACATTAACAGACTTTTCCAGTAGCTGTACTGGCCGTGAATGCCAGGGCAAATTAATCATTAAACACGCTTGCTTTTAAACCGTGTATAATATTTACAAAGGTACACTCACCAGAGGTCCCTTCTCCGCCTTGGGTGGGTTTGAGGGGCTACTGAGTCTAGGTCCAGGGTGATAAACAGATCCTGGCTGCTGGAGAAACCAGTTTCTTTGCTTCCTTGCTGTGAGCTATCTACAACCTCCTCCTCCTCCTCCTCATCTTCCTCGCCCCCAAAACCCTCTTCCGTGTTGCCTCCCACTCCTTGGACGGAGTCAAAGCACAGGGTTAGCATAGTGGTGGCTACACCCCCTAGAATGGCATGCGGCTCATCATAGAAGTGGCATGTCTAGGGCTCTGAAGCGGAGCGGCTTTTGCCTCTCTGGTTTTATAGGAGGCTTGCCTGAGCTCCTTAATTTTCACGCGGCACTGCTGCAGGTCCCTGTTATAGTGTCTGTCCTTCATGCCATTGGAGTTTTTTTCAAATATTTTGGCATTTCGTCTTTTCGAACGGAGTTCTGTCAGCACAGATTTATCTCCCCATACAGCGATCAGATCCCGTATCTCCTGTTTGGTCTATGCTGGAGCTCTTTGGCGATTCTGGGGCAGCATGGTCTCCTGTGATGATGAGCTCTGCATGGTGACCTGTGCAGGTGAGCTCGCCACGCTGGCCAAACAGGAAATGAGATTCAAAAGTTTGTGGGCCTTTTCCTGTATACCTGGCCAGTGCATCTGAGTTGAGAGCGCTGTCCAGAGCGGTCACAACTGAGCACTCTGGGATAGCTCCCGGAGGCCAATACCATCGAATTGCATCCACAGTACCCAAATTCGACCTGGCAAGGCTGATTTCAGTGCTAATCCCCTCGTCGGGGGTGGAGTAAAGAAATCGATTTTTAAGAGCCCTTTAAGTAAAAAAAAAAAAAAAAAGGGCTTCGTCGTGTGGACGGGTGCAGGGTTAAATCAAGATAATGCTGCTAAATTTGACCTAAACTCGTAGTGTAGACCAGGTACTAAACTCGTAGTGTAGACCAGGCCTTACGCTGAGTGCCCTAATTCCCTCCTTCCCTCCCTCCTACTGTAAGCTTTCACATCAGAAACAGGGTCACAAAGGATCCCATACAATTCACCCACACCACAACTTTTTGTAACCCCAGTGACACTTCCTGCCACCCAATAAGAGGCCTCACTTTACTGTACCTCATGGGGCATATCTCCCTTGGGAGCACATCAGAGTTGCTTAGTCAGCCTCAGGGGTCACTGTTGAGTGGCATAAGCTATCTCTGTCCTCATCACTACTTGCTTGCCAGCTCCGCAGAACCTGGGCTGTGAGAGCCTGGGGCTTTGCCCAAACTTGGTGTACAAGGCAGTTTGGAACATTGAGGGGGAGGCGGGGGGTTGAACTCTCAGTGCTTTGAGATGTACTAAAGAAAGCACCACGGGAAGAGCATTGACTTCATATATCCTGCTGTACAATAACTTCCTCTCTCTCTTTCCCCTTGTTGGTAGGTAATTCTGCAGACAGCTGGGCAGCAGCACAGTGCCTGGCATTGGAGGGCATTGCCACTTTCCCTGTAGTAAAGAAGATCCTTTCCCAGATGTTTGATAAGAATGACAGCACCACAGAGGAGCAGGCATGTCTTCTATTAACTCAGCTCAGTGAATGCTCGGTAGGTACCATTGCTGGAGAGGAGAGAAGCACCACAGAAAGACAGGAAGGATCTGTGTGGCTGGGATCAGCCCTGCCTTCTGGCTCTATCTCCCTGGGTAAAATTCACCCCATACAGAGGTCCAGCACAAGACCTGTGCACCACTTAACCCCTTGTCCTGAACCTCTGCACAGGGTTGACTTTCACACTCAACAAGAAATGACTGGGCAGAGTCTGTTCTGCTATGGTTTATTTCTTTCTTTATTCAAAGCTCTATCTCAGGTCTTCTCAGGGTATGTCTACACTGCATGCTCCTTTCAGCGGTGTGTAGAATACAAGCGCTGCATGCCCTCCCCAAGCGTGGGTATAAATAAGGGTGGATAAAAGTCAATTATTTTTTTTTAATAATCGGATTTTTTTTTAATTTAAATCAGATTTTTTTGATAAAATACTTTTTGAGGAAAAAACTAAGATACACTTTAGCTCAAAGATATCTCATCATGGAATAGGGATTATAAATTCTAATTCTATAATATGAGACAATATATTCATGTAATGTTTAAGAAAAGTTTTGTAAATTAGTTCCAATAGTTCATGGATTAGGGACCCAATCTTATGGGGTTCCACAGGCTTCTGTATAGGTTATTATTATTTAGGTTAATCTTTCTATCTACCCAATGGGACTCAGTGCTCAGTCTAGAAAATACCATCAGAGATGCTTAGTTTTGCCATTCTCAAACTGTGGATTTGTGTCTCCAGAGGTAACATGCTTGTTAACAGCAAAAAAGTTTTAAAATAAATAAATACTATATAGAGGTGAGAAATAACACACCTCAACTCTATTGTCCCTCTGCAAATTTGTGTACACAGAGTCAATCCCTTACCTCTCTCTAAAAGTGCAAAGTTTCAAAAAGTTCAATGAATAGAAGATTGTTGGGGCGGAATAGATCTGGACAAGGAGAAGAAGTCTGGAGATAAATGTGAGAAGCGAGGGACATATGCTTGTTTTGTTAAAATATTATATGTTTGCTGTTGAAGAAAAAATCCAGAATACTTAACGTTGTTGTTTTAGTTAAATAAAACAATTTAAATGTCTATCTGGTGATGTTCTCCTCCTAATACAGCATGGCAAGAAAATCCTCCAAATATTAATGATTAACCTGTTGAATTGGAGATAGTTCACCTCCCAATGACTTCATAATATCTGCTTCAATTACCTTTGGTAAATGAAATAACCAAACAGTCATTTATTTTCTGATATAGCTGTAGAACTAATCTGAAAAGTTTTCAAAATAAATCACTGTTTAAAAATGTATAGTGTGTATCTTCTAAAAATGAAGCCTACATCTATCTCTGAGTTGTGAAGAATATGGATTAAGGTTATAACAACCAACAAGAATGCAGTTTTGTGTAGAAATCCATGATTAAATCGAATCTTCCTGACTAGTAATTTAAATCAAATCCACCCCAGTATAAATAGCAGTGTAGATGCTGAGGCACTGTTTAGGCGAGTAAAGACACACCTGAACCCTATAAGTAAGTTCCCGGGTATGTATCCTACAGGGCTCTCTACTTGCCCAAGGAGTGCCTCCCCTGTCTACATTGCTATTTTTAGCAATGTAGTGTCCTGCTATCTCCCACTTCTTGAGTCTTTCTCCACCCAGGAAGCTGTCAGAGCCTTTCCCTGCCATAGTGAAAGACTTTGGCAGCAGGGAAAGGCTCTGGCTGAGGGCAGGCAGAGGTGTGCAGTGTAGAACATAGCCTCAGTCATTTGAGAGCAGGAGCAACTTGTCTCTTGGTTCTGCGTTTAATGTAATTTATTATTGGATAGGAAAATATAGTAAAAAATAAAATAAAAGTAAATTAAATTGAAAAACCAATTTTGTTCTTTATCCATCTGTCACTCCCCGCAGCAAAAGTTTCTGCTGCTTTCATTTCCCAGGCCTTAAAAGGTACAAAGGTTCATCATTTCCTTTCCCCAACTGTCTGTGAGCCATGGCCATGATGCTTCCTTTACAATAAAAGAGATTCTAGCAGAGTTCTAACCCTCTATCATCACCCTCACTTTGGTCTTTCTAAAGAAGCCAAAATCCTCTTCTCATCTGTCATGATGGCTTTATTGGGGTTTTTTATTAGGTGATTTTTCCATACAGTGTATGATAAAAACCTTCCCTCTCTAGCCAACCAAGGGTCAGTCAAAAGTCTTAGGCAAAGTAGCATAAGGCAACATTTCTATAAAATACTGTGGGCAACCCTTGACCCTTCTGGGTGAGCCTGAGCCCTTGCCACTAGCTCTTCCTTTGTGATCTGGATGATATGCCAGTTCATACTGTGTTTGTTTTACCCTGCACTGTTTGTAAACAACCTACCCCTCTTCCAGAGCTTGGTTTACTCCCTACTGGCAGCCAAACTGAACAGCTGCCAGTGGAAAGATCGGATTTTGGCTTGCAGGGCGCTCTCTCGTATCCGTGGGTATGTAAGCCAGGTAAGTCTTGCCTCAAGCTCCCTAGACATAAGTGACTTTCAAAGTCTGTTAGCATATTTCAGCTGTTCAAAGTAGTTCCTCTCCTTTCCATCAACAAAATGTGCCTCCTAGTAGCAACCTGGCTAAGCCTTTCCCAAATTGCCCTTCAGAAGCTGGAGAGGCTGCCTCCTATATCTGTGTAACAGTGTCAATTTCTGAAGCAAATACCTGTCTCCAAAGAGGCCTCAGACACTGGGGTGTTGCAAATCTTGTGCTGTGGAGATCAAGAACTCAGTGCAGCAAGGTGAGGGCTCAGCTTTTCCCTTAGAACTAAGCTGAGAGAACAGACTTGTTATGTATTTCAACCAATCAGATCAGCTTCTCTCTCTGCTGATCTATAACTTAAATTATATGCAAAAACTAGTATTAGGGACAAGAAATCAAGGACTCACAAGACAAAAAATTCCAAACTCTAAGAGTTAACATTAGTGCTTAAATCTGCCTCCTCATGCACGTGGACTATCTCCAGATTTGGGCCATTCCTGTTTCTGGGGCCTCTCACACACAGGTGGCTGCTGTGAGATGTGGAGCTGGGGAGAAGGTTCCTCTTCCCCAGTCTGCAGAACAACTCTACAGACATTCTGTGCAGTAGATTCTGACCCTTTTATGCAGCTCTGCCAGGGTGGAATGGAAGGATCTTGTAGTAGTGGGTCTTCCAACTCTACTACTTCACTGGGCTTCTCATGCTTCTCATGCCCCATCCCCTCCTACACATAACTACACATTATGCTGGAATGCAGGGAGCTCCTGCGGGGCAGTTGTGCCTCCAACACCTCTCCCCCCACCCCCCCGAGCTCCTGCGGGGCAGTTGTGCCTCCAACACCTCTCCCCCCGCCAGTGCATCCAGCCCTCTCTTGCACAGCCGTGCTTCGCTACAGCCTGGGAGCCCTCCACACTCATGGAAGAAGGGCTGGATTTGCCTCTAATCAGGAGGGTCCAGTGGACGACCTATCCTGATTAAGCGCCTTCCTGATTATCCAAATACACATTGATACCTTCTTTTGCAACCCCTGCCAACACCACACACACAAAGGACAGTATCTATGAAGCTCCAGTTAGTCCTCCGTAACCTGGAAGAGGGGATCTCCATATTGGCCTAGAAGGCTTGAGAAAGGCATGTTAATGGAAATAGCTGAACCCAACCAAATTAATATTTTTTCCTGATCAATATTTTCCCTGGGGCCGTCTTCCTCATTGTGTTTCACTAAAAACACACCATTGTTGGGTACAGTTGATTCCATAGAAGACTTAGAATGCGGGATATACAAATATGAACATCAAATAAAATTAGATAATTCCTTTGTCCAAAGATCTTTGGAAGAAAAAGGAAAGTTTAATTCTTCCTGGTGGTTTGAAGGGGCTGATCCTGGAAGAGGCTGAGCGCCCTCCACTCCTACTGAAGTCAGTCAAGTGGAGGGTGCTCAGCTGCTCTCAAGAGGTGCACAATATCTTGCATGATTGGGTCCTAATGGAACTGGCTTGCTATGACCAGAGTGTATTTTAGATATAGAAAAAATGGATCCTTTTTTTGACCTTCCACAAACGTGAAGTTGTCCTGTAATGACACCTTCTGGGCAAGTTAAAGATACACACTCGTGACTCTCCTGTACTGACTACTCACAGATTTTTATGGCCTTGATCCTGCTCCCTTTTAAAGTCAGTGGCAAGACTCCCACTGACTTCAGTAGGGGCAGGACTGGGCCTTTTTACTGCCCATGCTTCTAGTAGTTTCTTCTCAGCGGCAGCTAACACAGTTCAGTCAGGATGCTGCTCTTCATGACAGCTGCTGCTAAAGGAAGCAGCTTTCTCTTTATGTTCTATAAATGGAAGAGTTTACATAGCAGAGAGGGGTGGGGGGATGTGAGAACCTGGATTTATGCAGGAAATAGCCCAGCTTGATTGTCATGCACATTGTGTAAAGAGTTGTCACTTTGGATGGGCTATCACCAGCAGGAGAGTGAATTTGTGTGGGGGGGTGGAGGGTGAGAAAACCTGGATTTGTGCTGGAAATCACTTTAGATAAGCTATTACCAGCAGGACAGTGGGGTGGGAATAGGTATTGTTTCATATTCTCTGTGTATATATAAAGCCTGCTGCAGTTTCCACGATATGCATCTGAGGAAGTGAGCTGTAGCTCACGAAAGCTTATGCTCTAATAAATTGGTTAGTCTCTAAGGTGCCACAAGTCCTCCTTTTCTTTTTGCGAATACAGACTAACACGGCTGCTACTCTGAAACATAGCAGAGTAGAAAATATCAACTAAATTGTGTTTTAATCTAAGCAAAATGATGGTGATGTTATCTCTTGTTAAAGGATCACCTCACCTAGTGTATTCAGGCAACAAGCCAACATGTCTGATGCCAAACCAACAACACCCAATTTGCTACTGTTATCAAATATGGAGGGAAAACACCTACTTCATTGCCAAGATATGGATGCTGTTTTCCGCTCAGAAACTGTTGTTGGCATTTTAAAACAAAGACAAAAAAATCTGCAACAGAAGCACCCAAAAAAACAACCCAACAATTTTTTTCCTTGTTTGTTATGAAATAGGCATCATTTCTTGTTATGACTTTCATCAACACAACTTCACAAAAAGTGTTGATGTTTTTTCCTCCAACTTCGGGACTAATTGCATAAGAAAGGCTTTTCAGTTCTGCACTGAATGATTGCATTAGCATGAAGGAATAGAGATCTGTATCTGTACAGCACCTAGCACAATGGGGTCCTAGTCCATGACTAAGCCTCCTAGGCACTAGGGTAATACAAATAAATAATTATTCCATCCTGAGCCGGTACAGCTATGTGTACATCCAACCCTTTTTATTTTTTATGCAATCCATTGACTAGAATAACTCAGATTTAATTTTATAAAAGTATGTTCATTATAACAGGAATGGTGATTAATTCTTCAGTGTTTGGTACACAGTGACTTGTGTTGCTAAAGCAAGTTATAATGGCTTTTTCAATAATAATAGTCTGTTTACTTATAGATTTAAACAACGTTCTGCTGGAAAATTTCTGACCAGCTATAGCGAATGTTAAAGGTGTGCACAGTCTATTTTCAGGAGCTTAGTTAAAGTGCTGTTACGTCTTTTACTCAATGCCTAGGGACTTATGTGGTAGGCACAAGTTTCAAAATTGATAAATAAAATGTGGCCAGGGACCCATTCTGCCTGTATAATTGAGAACAAGGCAATCAACTGCAGAGGGTTTGTTTTTGTTTTTTGAGGCAGGGCGGGGAATGGAATTTAACCAGAAGTTTCTAGTCATCAACCAAGTGCTAGCAAATATACGAATGGGCATACTACATCAGACCAAAGGTCCATGTAGAGCAGTATTGTGTTTTCCGACAGTGGCCAATGCCAGATGATTCAGAGGGGATGAACAGAACAGATAATTATCAAGTGATCCCCCTGTCACCCTTCCCAGCTTCTGGAAAACAGGGACTAGGGACACTTCAGAGCATGGTTTTGCATCCCTGTCTATCCTAGCTAATTGCTGTTGATGGGCTCTATCCTCCATAAACTTATCCTGTTCTTTTTTTAACCCAGTTAGTCTTGGCCTTCACAACATCCTCTGGCAAAGAGTTCCACAGGTTGACTGTGCATTGTGTAAAGAAATACTTCCTTTTTGTTTGTTTTAAACCTGCTGCCTATTCATTTCCTTTGGTGACCCCTAATTCTTGTGTTATGAGAAGGAGTAAATAACACTTATTTACTTTCTCCACACCAGTCAGTATTTTATAGACCTCTGTCATATCCCTCCTTAGTCGTCTCTTTTCCAAGCTGAAAAGTCTCAGTCTTATTAATCTCTTCTCATATGGAAGCTGTTCTATACCCCTAATAATTTTTGTTGCCCTTTTCTGTACCTTTTCCAATTCCAATATCTTTTTTGAGATCGGGCGACCAGATCTGCATACAATATTCAAGATGTGGGCATACTGTGGATTTATATAGAGGCAATATGATATTTTCTATCTTATTGTCTATTCCTTTCCTAATGTTTCCCAACATATTGGGGTTTTATTTTTGACACAATCAAACTTGAGACCTAATGCTGATGTCAATAGGAACTGGACATTCACCACCCTGCAAGACTGAGTTCCAAGTGTGGCCCTTGGGTTCTTGGCCAGTGTGAGCATGGATAGACTCAGACTTCACCACATACTGTTGGAAGGCAGTGCATTAAGGGTGGGATTTGTAAAGTACCCAGTGTTGGCCTAATTTTGCTTCCACTGAAGTCAAGGGTAAAATTCCCACTGACTTCAATGGGAACAAAGTTAGGCCAATATGAGTTCCACCATTCACTTCAATGGCAGCAGAATTAGGTCCGTGCCGAGCCCTTTGGAAAATTCCATCCTCAAGTAGTGTCTTTGGAATCAAAGCAAATGGTTGATTAATGCTGCAGTGAGTCAACCTCAGCCCTTGTGATGATCTTGTGTATAGGACCTGAAGAACAAGCTTGCGCAGCTGATGTGGAATGACTGGAACATGGAGGTGCGCCAGGCAGCTGCCCTGGCACTGGGGCAGATGAAGCTTGGGAAAGAAGTCCATGACCAGCTCAGGTAAGAGTTAACCATCTTGGTAGCTTTGCTATGGGGAAGTGGAGTTCTGAATTATTATCACCCAAATTTCTTGGTCACTTGTGCCATCAGTGTAGCACTACCTAGCAACAATTGCACTAGTATTTCCTTTGCTAAATGGTGGAACCTAGTTAGACACTAGATTAGCAATGGACTACCCTCAGGGCTGATACAGCACTGTATAATTTGGAATTATGGCATATTCTGTAGTCCTAATCTATGACTGTAACCAGGCTTTCAAATACATACTGTATTTAGGGTCTTCTTTATTTACAATTACAGCCATAATAATTGCAAGTGCATCCTTTTGCATGTGTACATCTGTTCCTGACTTTACCTAGAAACTGTCATGGGAAAGCAGTTACTGTATATACTTGTGCATAAGATATTTACATTAAAATTTCAGCCCACTAACATGGGTTCAGCCTATAATGGGGCCTAGCACTGTAGATCAGTTACATTGATCCACTTACCACCCTGATCGGTAAGCATGAGAGAGCAAGGTGATGGTAGAGTTGGGGAATAACCAATCCAGTGGCTGAAAAGAAAACTATGGGACCCAAGGCTACATTGAAAGTCAGACAAGTCATGGGTCAGCAGCTGAAAAGAGAGAGGAGCAAGTTTTGTGGGCAAGTTTTGTGGAGCCCACTAACATGAATCACTCACTTTTGTTAGATTCTATCTTACAAAATGATGGGCTCTGTCCAGTTTATGTGTGGGTTATACGTGAATATATTGGTAAGTATTCACAGGCAGATCTTCTATACTCAGAGAATACACTTGCCAGAAGTAAGGAGCCTGTGAATGCTCACACTGGGCATAACCAATGCTACAACAGGCCTGATTCTATGTGAAGTGTTTAAATATAGGTCTGTTACATGGAGTGACCCCTGGAGTTTTGGGACTCATTACAGTGGGACTAAAGGGCTGAGTCTTTTTTTTTTTTTTTTAAATGAGCAGTGAACAGGAGAGGAACCTTTGAATAGGGATGTAATGAGTCTCAGGGGCTTTGCCCAGTCAGGATAATCCTCCCATTTTTGTGTGCATCCGTCTGGACCATGCAGACCAGGCCCAGCAGTTGCTTATTTAAAACTCCTTTGCGCTCTCAGGGTGAAGCTGAACAGAGGAGATTGCCGGATGAAGGTGGAAGCGCTCTCATTGATTGGCTGGCTACGGCTTATGACAGCGAAGTTGCTTCCGGGCTTCCTTCACTGCTTTTCCAATGACTTTGTTGCAGTCCGGAGAGAAGCTTGCCTTACCGCTGGAGCACTCAGGATCAAAGATGAAATGGTAAGTAGGAGTGTTTAAAAATAAAAATAAAAGCCTGATAAAGATCCTGAACCCAAAGGAAAAAAAGATTTCTTTCCTTTATTAATGCTAATTCTAATTTCTGTGTTCCCTTGTTCAAGATGGGATGTACTTACGTGCATCACTCACTTTTGATTCATAGATATTAAGGTCAGAAGGGACCATTATGGTCATCTAGTCTGACCTCCTGCATAATGCAGGCCACAGAGTCTCACCCACCCACTCCTGCAATAAACCTCTAACCTATGTCTGAGCTATTGAAGTCCTCAAATCATGGCTTAAAGACTTCAAGGAGCAGAGAATCCTCCAGCAAGTGACCCGTGCCCCATGCTACAGAGGAAGGCGGAAAACCTTCAGGGCCTCTTCCAATCTGCCCTGGAGGAAAATTCCTTCCCGACCCCAAATATGGCGATCAACTGAACCCTGAGCATATGGGCAAGATTCACTCTGTAGTAACTCAGATCCCACCCCATCTAACATCCCATCACAGGCCATTGGGCCTATTTACCATGAATATTTAAAGATCAATTAATTGCCAAAATCGTGTTATCCCATCATACCATCTCCTCCATAAACTTATTGAGTCTAATCTTAAAGCCAGATAGATCTTTTGCCCCCACTGCTTCCCTTGGAAGGCTATTCCAAAACTTAACTCCTCTGATGGTTAGAAACCTTCATCTAATTTCAAGTCTAAACTTCCCGAGACCAGTTTATATCCATTTGTTCTTGTGTCCACATTGGTACTGAGCTTAAATAATTCCTCTCTCTCTCCAGTATTTATCTCTCTGATATATTTATAAAGAGCAATCATATCTCCCCGCAACCTTCTTTTGGTTAGGCTAAACAAGCCAAGCTCCTTGAGTCTCCTTTCATAAGACAGGTTTTCCATTCCTCGGATCATCCTAGTAGCCCTTCTCTGTGCCTGTTCCAGTTTGAATTCATCCTTCTTAAACATGGGAGACCAGAACTACACACAGTATTCCAGGTGAAGTCTCACCAGTGCCTTGTATAACCATACTAAAACCTCCTTATCTCTACTGGAAATAGCTCACCTAATGCATCCCAAGACTGCATTAGCTTTTTTCACGGCCACATCACACTGGCGGCTCATAGTCATCCTGTGATCAGCCAATACTCCAAGATCCTTTTCCTCCTCCGTTACTTCTAATTGATGCGTCCCCAGTTTATAACTAAAATTCTTGTTATTAATCCCTAAATGCATGACCTTACACTTCTTACTATTAAATTTCATCCTATTACTATTACTCCAATTTACAAGGTCATTCAGATCCTCCTGTATGATATCCCGGTCCTTCTCTAAATTGGCAATACCTCCCAGCTTTGTATCGTCCGCAAACTTTATTAGCGCACTTCCCACTTTTTGTGCCAAGGTCAGTAATAAAAAGATTAAATAAGATTGGTCCCAAAAACAATCCCTGAGGAACTCCACTGGTAACCTCCCTCCAGCCTGACAGTTCACCTTTCAATATGACCTGCTGTAGTCTCCCTGTTAACCAATTCCTTATCCACCTTTCAATTTTCATATTGATCTCCATCTTTTCCAATTTAACTAATAATTCCCCATGTGGCACAGTATCAAATGCCTTACTGAAATCTAGGTAAATTAGGTTCACCATATTTCCTTTGTCTAAAAAATCTGTTACTTTCTCAAAGAAGGAGATCAGGTTGGTTTGGCATGATCTACCTTTTGTAAAACCATGTTGTATTTTGTCCCATTTACAGTTGACCTCAATGTCCTTAACTACTTTCTCCTTCAAAATTTTTTCCAAGACCTTGCATACTACAGATGTCAAACTAACAGGCCTGTAGTTACCCAGATCACTTTTTTTCCCGTTTCTTAAAAATAGGAACTATGTTAGCAATTCTCCAATCATACGGTACAACCCCTGAGTTTACAGATTCATTAAAAATTCTTGCTAATGGGCTTGCAATTTCATGAGCCAGTTCCTTTAACATTCTTGGATGAAGATTATCCAGGCCCCCCGATTTAGTCCCATTAAGCTGTTCAAGTTTGGCTTCTACCTCGGATGTGGTAATATCTACCTCCATATCCTCACTCCCATTTGTCATCCTACCATTATCCCTAAGCTCCTCATTAGCCTTGTTAAAGACTGAGGCAAAGTATTTGTTTAGATATTGGGCCATGCCTAGATTATCCTTAACCTCCACTCCATCCTCAGTGTTTAGTGGTCCCACTTCTTCTTTCTTTGTTTTCTTCTTATTTATATGGCTATAGAACCTTTTACTATTGGTTTTAATTCCCTTTGCAAGGTCCAACTCTCCTTGACTTTTAGCCTGTCTCACTTTATCCCTACATGTTCTGACCTCAATAAGGTAGCTTTCCTTGCTGATCCCTCCCATCTTCCACTCCCTGTATGCTTTCAGCTTTTTCTTAATCACCTCTCTGAGATGCTTGCTCATCCAGCTTTGTCTCCAACTCCTGCCTTTGAATTTTTTCCACTTTCTTGGGATGCAGGCTTCTAGCTTACAAAATGATGGGGACTGAGGGTGCTGAAGAGTCAAATTATTGTGGGTTGTGAATATTTCCTCCCATATGGAATAGAGAAACCATGTATCTCCAAAATATTGGTTCTGAACATGCATGCTGGGAATCTGCCCACAGGTACATAAAATGGATCTAGTGGACAATGAATCTCTTTGTGCCAAAAAGAACTGCCTCCTCTCACCCCACCTACACAAACCTTCACCCAGAACACTAATCAAACAGGAACTTCTTCAAGGCTTGGAAGAGTTTGATTAACTTTTAGAATCATCATTTTTTCAGGTTTGCATTCACTTCTGCAATCCCTGGTTAGAACCTGGTGCAGAAGCCTGGAAGTGAGGCTCTCGGTACAGTATGTGTGTGCCCCGCTGTAAAGTCAAATGCAGGTGATGTCCTTCAGTTGCAAATTAAAACGGAAAATAAACCAGACTGATAATTCTAGCACTATTCAGGCAGGTACTGGATTCTGCAGGAAGCAGTGCCGGATCTGGAGGGCCATGCAGGCTTTTACTAGAATAAGTGACTGCCTGTAGAAATTAAAACACTCATGAGGTCACACTGTTCGCCATCCCTCATGAACACAAACCTGGTATGCCCCTGGAATACAACCCATTTGGAGGGGTCTTCTGGCTCTTCTCTCCAAATCACCATCTCTACCCTGTATGACTGTATGTGTGTTCTGTCCGGTATTGTTTTCACTTGTGCCTTTAGGCTGTTAGCTCTTTAGGACAGTGACTTGTTCATTATTTGGTGTGGGTCACATCCTATATAGTATCACACATTTATATGATCCTATATAAATAATAAAGCATGATGATAATATCTCCTAACAGCTATATCCTTCCACCTCAGGTGCTAACGTGCCTCTTTAAGATGATGCAGACTGACCCTCACTGGAAAATCAAGGCTTTTGCCATCAAAGGTATTGTAGTTAGTTGGTGAAGACTTGTTGCTTTAATAGGATATTTTTTGTTTATTGTGAGGATTTTAATATTTTAGTTTTTTAAATAATATTTAAGGTTTCAAAATTTGCAACTTTAATGTCAGACATGGCACATGTGAACAGACAACAATTCTAACGGTAATAGAAATACTACAGCAGTATCTTTGAAATAGAATATTAGTCTAACAAAGTACACAAATTCTGAACCTCTGCTACATGGCCAGCAAATAGTAGCTTTTAACATTTTAAATGTAACTACTTCCAGGGATCCCATACCAGGAGAAAAAGCTTCTTCACTGGTGGATTTGCAAATGGGGCACAGTGGTACCCCCAAACTTCTCAATCCACTAAGAGGAACAATCCTTCCAATTCTCCAAATTCCTTAATAACCAATATTTAAGTATCAGGGTCCAGTTCAGTAAATGAACTCAGTCTGCTTTGCATCCTCCCTCTCTCCCTTCTGTGAAAGTTTTTAAGTGGTTTAGAACATCAGAAGAAGACTTGGGTAGATTTATTTTGGTTTTTAAAAATACATTGACTTGAGGAAGCAATATTATTGCTGGCTGAGAATTCTAAACTGTGCATGTGCCAGGGCCAGAAAGCATTAGTCTAAAAAAAATCATATGAATGATAGTATCCTTCATACTTTTATCTCCGCTTTCCTCTGTGGAGCTTTGGCCCAGATCCTCAAAGGTAGTTAGGCTCCTAACTTCCATCAAAGTCAATGGAAGTTAGGAACTTAAATACCTTTAAGGCCCAAATCCTTAATGTACACAACAAACATTCATTAAGTCTTGCAACCCTACGGCAAGTACTATCTCCATATTGTAGATGGGGAAACAGACAAAGAGAGCTTATGTGGCTTCCTTTTGTTCCAGACACCTCCCAGAAAATGGTGATGTGTGATTATTCCTCCATTTCTAGAATGCTCACCTGTCGGGTTCCTCAGAGTTCTATTCCCCACTCCTCTCTTTTTTCATCATTACATGAAGCCAAGAGGGGAAGCATGAGGATCTATGTCTCAGGTCTCAAATGCCAACAATACACAGAAAGAATCATGCTCTACATCTCCTTCACCTGGATGCAAATAACACCAACCTATCCCAGTGCCTGGCTAAAAGGCAGCTGGCTGAAGCTGAACCCAGGCACGATGGAGGTGATATTGCATGGAAGAAGGAAACATTTTGAAGAGTTAGTATCCCATCCCCCTCTATTGAGGCTGTCTGCCACTAGATTGTCAAATCAGTTTGCAGCCTTGGGCTCCTTATTGATACCAGAGGCTCAAAGAGCTACAGCTGCAAAAAATGCCTTCTTCCACCTCAGGCTAGTTAGAAGATTGCACCCAATCCTTTGGCCATGATGATACATACATTTGTGTGATGTAGAGTGCAAGTTGGATT
The DNA here is from genome assembly GCF_965140295.1 of Lepidochelys olivacea. Taxonomy (NCBI): domain Eukaryota; kingdom Metazoa; phylum Chordata; order Testudines; family Cheloniidae; genus Lepidochelys; species Lepidochelys olivacea. Next base: position 64,494,262 of record NC_140416.1, on the reverse strand, counting down.
TACTGCAGGTCACTACAGTTAGATACAAGATGAGCCCACAACCCTTTAAAAAAACCAACAACACTTCAGTTAATCTTCAATGCTGCAGATTATCTAACTCCAGCCATCAAAAGCATATCACCCTGGGGCAATGGCAGCTGCCAGGGAGAGGGAGCCAGAAGAGCAGCAGCAGCAGACCCTGCAGGCAAACTCCTCCTATTTTCACACTGAAACAGGGTCCCTTCCTTATGTGCCCCCCCCCCCAGATCCATAGAGTTGTGAGGGAACAAAAATGTACAATCCTTCAAACCAGAGAGGACAATTCCAGGATAACTTTGGGTTTTTCCATGGGCTGGTGGTGATTTGGGGTGCATACATCTGTCTGTCCTAAGTAGTGATCCCCCATTACCGTAGTGTCTGAGTGCCTCACAATATTGAATGTATTTATCCTCACAACACAGACACAGAGAGGCTAAGTATCTTGCTCAAAGTTAGACACAAAGTCTGTGGCAGAGCAAGCAATTGAACCCAGATCTCCTGAATCCCAGTCTAGTGCCCTAACCACTGGAAAATCCTTCCTCTCTGGGAAATACATAACACAGCTATGATGTTATGCTTCAACTAGATGCAATTTTTAGACACGGAGGATGCTGAGCCTTTTGACCACTATACTCAATGTCAAAATGGTGTATTTTACATATCCCTGAACACCTCATTTTTCTGTATCTCGGCAGCCTATTATTTACATATTGTATTATTGTCTTAGAACTTCCTTCTCATAGGCAGCCACTCAATTTAAAATTAGAAAGCAATAAATTTAGAACAAATGTTTTTAAATATTACTTTCAGCACCCTAGATTCTTGGAGATTTTGAAACCATAGAATGTGAACACATCAAACTGTGACTGGATTTCTAAAAAGAATGGGATAACATTATGATGGTGATATTTGTAGGTGGGTGTAAGGCTAAAATAGGTGTAATCAAATTCCATGCTTCAGGATATAAGCTGGTTGTTACAGAGGTAAGCAAAGAGTCCCCACCTCTTCCCCTTTCCCAAGCAACACTGCACAATTGACAAAGCACATTGGGGTTTTTTTTGTTTTTGTTTTTTAATGTTTGTCTGTAGCACAATCTATTAGCTACTTGTTGGAGGTTTCTTCTGCCCTGTTTGACAAATGCTCTGTTCCTAAGATTCCACAAGCAGGAAGCCATTAGCAATCCCAATAAATAGAGAGAAGCGCATCCGTTAACACAACCAAACCCCGGCATGAAAAAATTAAAACAAAGAAAAGCACTTGATTTCCCCTTTTATGGCAGCACTGGGCCAAATAGGCCATGTGACCCCCCAGCTGAAACATCATCTTCTTTGGGCTGTTCATCATGAGGAGGAACCTGGAGTACGAAGAGAGGCCTGTCGTAGCATCGTCACCCTCCAGCTGCAGGATGAAAGTGTTCGGGCCATCTTATTGGAGAGGTTGATTCTGGAGCCAAATGAGATGGTCAGAGAGTAAGTAGCTAGGCTTCAAAAGGAAAACATGCTCAGGGCAAAATAAAGCCCCTCTCTCATTATGGTTTTGTCAGTGGATACTCCCCAGGGCTCCAAGCATATGCAGTGTGCTCTCCTTCCTTCTGAGGGATGCTGCTTTCTTTCCTAATAAACCCTGCATGCTCACAACATAGCAGGGATGGTGCAACATATAATTTCCTCCCAAGATGCTCCTTTAGTCAATTGCTAAGGGGTTTCTAAAGACTAATTTAGTGACCCACACATTAACCCTTCTCTTACTGTCTCTAAAACCTACCTTTCAAAGCAGCTGACATTTGTCAGCTGGGGTTGGGGGAAGATTGAAGGAGGCACAAGTGTTCTGTCACACCACTATTCCAACTCCCCGTACCCACTTCATGAAGCTCTTAGACTCAATATCTGCCAAGACTTCTGGAGATAGTTCCATGGGTACCATAATTAAATCCCTCCTCTCACTCAGCTTGTCCAGCCCATTCCACACTTGATGTTGGATGTCTTACTAAAGTAGGGAGGATTGGGCAGACTTTTCTATTTGAACATAACTTCTCAAGGGAGACAGACTATCAATACTCCAATTCCATGATTCTTGAACTGTGGTCCATGGAGCACTTGCTAGTGGTTTGGGGAGAGTTGGCAAGTCATATGGTGTCAGCTATTGTCTTTGTCCAACATTAAATGAAGCAAAAAAGATTTTCCCAATATTGATTTTTTTTTCATATAAATGATTGTCACAGTAGTCACTGGTATATTCTGAGGGCCCAAACAGGAAGGTAAGTATAGGAAAATCTCTCTATTAAGTTGTGCTGACAAAAGATGCTATCAGATCATTAAAGACCAGGGTCCTATTCTGTTTTCATTGATGCCAGTTTTACATTAGTGTGACTCTGTTGGCTTCAATAGTTACACCATAGCTATACCTATGTAACTGAGATCAGGGCCACAAGTGGTCAAGATCATCAGTTTTACTTCTCATCTGAAAGTGTGCCCCAGCATCATGTCCCCTAACATGCTACGGCTTTGCTTCAGTACCAATGCAAAGAAAGGGGGGATCCTTAAATATGTTTGTTAAATCACATTTTTAAATATATATGTATTGAGTTACTAACACTGCTTCTAGCAGCACTTAACAAATCATTAACGCTGGTTATCTTACCACCTTGCTCCCCTCACTCATCTACTACCTCTATGCAATTCTGTACTCACTCCCCCGCCAATCCTCTGAAGCCCGGACCAACTGGTGGGCCAACCCATGCCAATGTGGGAACACTATCCCTTCCTTCATCAGGTCACAGTGATAGCTGCTGCTTGTACCGCTTCACATGTATATGTGAGGCAAATGAGAGAAGGCAGCACAGATTGGAAGACTTGGCTGGTTCCCAGGTAGCATGTGAACTTCATTGCTTTTTGTGGCTCTTGCTTTTTCTTCAAGCTTCTGCTGTGCATAAGTAACAAGTCTTTTATCACTTCTGTTTAGGGAAATGAATAAAGCTGTGAAGGTTCTCAATTTTCAACATACAGAGGAACAGGAAATGATTCAGAAGATCAAGAATGAGGTGAAGAGACATTGAGAGCCCAGCTCATAGAGGAAATGTGCTCAGGGCTTTTGGTTGGAAGATAGGGGAATACAACTTCATATTTAGAGATGGTTAGAAGGCAACTGATCTCTCTCCCCCACACACAGAGCTAATAAATTTGAGGGGAAGGAGGTGTCACCATCTCAGCTAGAGGATGGATGTTCCATGGGGTGGCCAACCTGTGGCTCCGGAGCCACATGCGGCTCTTCAGAAGTTAATATGCGGCTCCTTGTATAGGCACCGACTCTGGGGCTAGAGCTACAGGCGCCAACTTTCCAATTTGCCAGGGGGGGCTCACTGCTCAACCCCTGGCTCTGCCACAGGCCCTGCCCCCACTCCACCCCTTCCCACCCCCTTCCCTGAGTCTGCAGTGCCCTCGCTTCTTCCCCCTCTTTCTTCCCCCCTCCCCCCGAGCCTCCTGCATGCCACGAGACAGCTGATTGGGAGGTGCGGGGAGGGAGAGGGAGGCGCTGATCAATGGGGCTGCCAGTGGGTGGGAGGCACTGGGGGCGGGTTGGGGGAGCAGTTAGGGGGCTGCTGACATATTACTGTGGCTCTTTGGCAATGTACATTGGTGAATTCTGGCTCCTTCTCAGGCTCAGGTTGGCCACTCCTGCATTAGAGCTTGGTCAAGAGATAGTAAATGACATCACTTAGGTGGGGGAATAAGATCTAACGTGGATAAAGTCTCACTGTGACATAATGAGCATCTGCAGCTCAAGACTGCATTGGCCTTTTTTTATCATCATATCACACTGCAGCCTTGGATTAATTTACTGACCGCTTCTCAGAATTGGAATATTAAGTATTGCTTCAGGGAGAAGTCAGCACAGAGAAGAATTTCAAGTCTCTGTCCCAGGTGCATGTGATCACTCATACTATGTGCATTATACAGTATTCTATCTAACATTAGGCACAACCACATTCAGAAAGAACTGAATATAAAATATTTCTCATTTTCCTCCTTAAAAATGGGGATTCTTTTTAAATTGTCAAATAATGCTTTCTCCTAGTTATATGTAGTCCAGCATATATTCAGGGCCCTGTGTAATATGTGGCTGTACTTCATCATTCCATCTTTTCCCCCTGGGGCATAGCCACAGGTGGGGCTAGGTGAGCCACGGCCCACCCACTCAGCATCCAGGCCCACCCAAATCTGAGTAGGGGTGTAGTGCTGCCACAGCGGTCCAGAGAGTCACATGGACACCTGAAATCCAGGACAGAGCTATGCGCCCGCCCTTCAGAAATCTACGCTTCGGCAGCTCTGCCTTGCCATTTTCTGAGCCGCCTCATGCGCGTGCCCAGCTCGGCAGGTGAAGGCCTGTGTCTGGGGGCACCAGGGCTAGGAAGAGGGCGTGGTGTCAGGGGAGAAGCTGAGCTAGCACAGTGTGTCATTGCCTGTGCACCCGAAAGTTGGGGCCCACCCAGATTTCCACTCCTAGCTACAGCACTGCTGTATTCTGCAGATGTGTTCTAAAATCTGAACTTGCAATGAAAACCTTTCAAACATCTACTGAACGTACCCAATGCAGTGTTGTCTTCCTGGGTCTGTAGTCATCCTGTACAAATAGCTCTAAGAAAAATCTGAGCTGCCCCATTCATCTCATTAGGGTATTGACTCTGAAACCTCAAGCTGACCATTTAAATGACCATTTTTTTGGCTGTTTCACTGCTGATCGGTTTGGGCCAGATTGTGATAAATTTACCCATGCTGAACAGTACCTTGCACTTACAGCATAAGTAGGTCTATAGAAGTCAACAAGACTAAGTGGGGAGTAATGCCCAGATCCATGAAGGGACTTGGCACCTAAACCCCAGATTTAGGCACCTAAGTCTCAGTTTTTGGTGCCACCGTGATCCACCAAACTCCTGCTCAGCTGCTGCCTAACCCTGTATGCATCTAAACTCATTGTAAAAGTTCCCCAGCTGTCTTTGGGCGTGCACACTGCTACCTCACTAGGCATCCTATCTCCTAGCTAACCAGATAGGCAGAGGAATGCATATCTCCCCTGTGGGCTTTGATCCGGTAGGCAGCAATGGTGGTGTCCATCTTATAACAGCCCAGTAGTAGTTAGAGCACTCTCCGGGGATGTAGGAAACCCAGGTTCATTTCCCACCTCCGCCAGAGGAGAGAGGATTTGAACAGGAGTCTGCCACATGTTTCAGGAGGGTGCGCTAGCCATTGAGATATTCTGTTACAGGGCTGTCCACACCGGCACTTTTATCATGAAACTTTTGTTGGTCAGGGGTGTGTGTTTTTTCACACCCCGACCAACAAAAGTTTTACTAACAAAAGTGCCAGTGTAGAGATAGCCTTAGTGTATCACAGTCTAGCAGGATGTTATTGCAGAAGTGCCAGTGTGCTTATTCCATAATCTCCAAAGTGTCAAAAACCCCAGTTGTCCCATACACAGCTTCCCCTAACAACTTCTACAAAGCAGCTGTGCTTTGGCAATACAAACACTATTTGCATATTGAAAAATTAAGGACCAAGCAAAAAACTGAAATTAATATCTAAACAATAGAAGGATGACAGCAATGTGTTTTCATTTATTTTCATGTTATGTTTTGAATGGACATTCTTGTTAATTTAATCTGGAGCTGCTCCAGAAATTCCAGTCTGCGGCCCAGTGTGCCAAAACTTTTATCTAGTTTCCTGTGCAATATATGAAGCCTTACATAATTAGCTTTTCCATCCAAACGAGCAAAAAACGTATCATTCGTGGATTTTCCTTGTAGGGAGTGGCAACTATAGCAGCCCTCTGTCCCATATTTAATACACTTTTATTTTTCTGATTGAGCAACTGAGTTTCTTATGGGCAAGAAAATGTGGCGCTCACACTTTCACAAAAGATACTCAGAACTATCCACTGTGCTTACTCACAAGCTGCTGGCTCCAGGACTTAATGAAAATAACCTTGCAAGATTCAACAGTCCAGACAAAAAATATGCTTGTTCACCCCTTTACCATGATTTATAATGGAAAAAACTAATTGCTATTTGCCTGCCCCCCCAAAATTGCTCATGCCACTCGAGTTGAATTTTGCAATTAAGAATTTGAAGACTTATCATCAGACTAACTGGTCTCCTGTTCCGCATTTTTTATCCAGATTTCCAGGCTAAGCCAAAAGGACTTGGTGACCCGGAAACTGCTGAAACTCGAAGAGATTATAGGTCATTTGTGGCAGGAAGCCAACCGAATCTATCATGCAAAGGAGCATAGCTCTGCCCACAAGGATATACTGCAGAACCTCATAGCTGTCCTTGGATCCACTTTCTCTGGTAATGTGTGTGTGTGTGTGTGTGTATGGATTAGAAGGGATGTGTTACATGGATCACTTCCTTTCAGAAGAGATCATACCAGTCTTTTGAGTTACTTATTCGGTGGGAGGAGGTTATAGCATTCAATAGCTCTCCCAGAAGATACTGCATATCATTCAAAGGATAGGAGAGTTGTAGATGCAAAGGATATAAAACTTGATTTCAGTCATTAAAAAATTCTCTGGGCTGCTAAGGCTACCTTGCACTGCTTGGCTTTCAAATGGCTGGAGCTAGTCAGTAGAGAATTCTCCTTGCATAGGGAAAACTCTCCGTCACCTCCTAGCTACACTACACTAGCTGCTCCCCACAATCCAACCCTTGGTGTGATAGGGGATGCCCGGGTATGTTCTGGCATGGACAGGGAACGATACTCCACACTGGCATGAAGTCTGTTCTGGAGCTTGTCCCAGTGGTGCAAGTAGGAGTAGGTTGCCTGCGAGTCTAACTTTCTTGTGGCCAAGGATTAAGGATCTGCAACGGAACGGGTGTCATTCAGAAGTGTTCAGTTTCCATACAGAGACCTGGAGCTAGAGGCGTGGAGACCCACGGCTGTTTCCCTACCCACTGGTGCAAGAACACTGACTTCCTACTACAACTCGTTAGTGCAGTGTTGGGTAGAACACATACAGAAGCACTTCTCAGTCAGGAGAGTAGCGTGTGCTGAGTAAAAAGATTCTGGTGTGTGGAAGGGAAACTGCCAGTGTCATTAGGAAGGGAGACAAGGAGCCATCCATATAAATCTCTTCTTTATAGAAAAAAGTTGCTGACAGTGAGGCTTCTTCACTATCCACCCACTTTACAGAAGCTGGAACAGAACCCAGATCTGTCAAGAGTTCCCTCACTCATATCTGAGTATTGCTGAGTAAGTGGGTTTGAGGATTAGGACAAGGTTGACAGCGTGGACAGGGAATGGTCAGAGGGATCAGGCCATCTGATAAGACCCAAGTGATGTGCTACCATGAAGGAGACAAACTCAAAGTCCCACAATTTTCATGGTGCTAACAAGTCAATAAAAAGTGGGTTCCTTCCCCTATCCCAATGACCCTTTTCCCTACAATGATCGTATTAGGCTTGCCATTAGAGTACTGACTACAAGATCAACAGAACCCAGAAACCTATCAGTCAGAGAAACCTGTCACTCCCACTTTACACAGTCTTTATGTGGGGGCTAGAGGGCAAACAAAGATGAAATTTGGATAAATGCGGGGTGTCCCTGTGCTCTGAATTACGCTGGGACAATACCAGCAGTACAGTGAGAGAAAAATTTGGATTGGTCTTTGTCATTTCAGTACTAAAATTATCATAATCAACAGCACGTTCTAGGTGTTTACATTACATTAATGCTTATGTTAAGCTGTTTCAATTCTACCTTATGTGAAATAGATTTGACTGCACTCACATTTGCTAGATGCAAACATTGGTTAACCAATTCACCCAACAATAGGAAATTTATAAACTGTGTAGTACTTTGGGCTCCACATTTGAACTAATGGGGAGGTTTATCTGGATTCAAAATGCTTAATCATTAAAAAAAAAAAAGCTACAAAATATTTCATCATCACAAAATTAATTTCTGTCATTTCCAGAACCCATCATTGTCTTAGCACCAGCAAAATATTTGAGCACTTTCTACTGGTGTTGCAGCAGCTACTTTATTTCCAGTACTACACAAACATCAGTGATGATGCTACCATGTGAAAAAATTCTCCACTCTTAGCGATGGTGTGGGGGAGAAGAGGAGTGTTTCTTTACTAAATAGAAAAAGGAGAGATACCAGGAACAAGGGTGTTACTTTTCAAATTTGTAAGGTTTTACAGATAACGCAGAGTAAGACTAAAATAAAAAGCTAATAGTATCTTCTTACTCTTACCGGCTAACATCTAAGATTACAAGCTTGTGCATATTTAGTATAGTCTGCTACACACCATAGGAGAAATTCAGAGGTCCTTTGTAATGTGATGATGAATGCATAAGTCAATCAGTAGATGTAAATGAGACTAAGTCGGTGTAAAAATATATGTAATCCAATACGGCAAACTTCTTGCAGCGCCGAGACCCTCCCCCCCACACTAGGCAGAAGCCAGAAGCAACATGTTTGGGGGGGGGAATGTGACCCCAGATTTTTACCAGGGTTTGCTGGCCCCACTTGGTCACATGCTGCTGCCAGACCCCCTCCCTGCATGGCAGCTGCTGGAGCTGGCAAGCGAGGATCCTGGATCCTACGGAGAGGCAGGGGCAAACAGCTGGGAGCTGCACGGAGAGCTGCAGCAAAATAGCGGCTGCCTCTCCCCATGCAGCTAAAGCAGCGGCCCCTCCCTGCAGCTCCCAGCTGTTTGTCACTGCCTCTCCATGCGGAGCTAACACCTGGAAGTTGCACGGAGGGGTGTGACTCAAGCTGTTGTGGGGAGAGAAGCACCAGTTGTCTCTAGTTGTCCCCTAGCCCCACCACCCCACTGCAGAAGCCATGAGCTCCCCCTGACCCCAGTCTGGTAGGCGGAGAATGGGAGGGGGGAGCTCCACAAGCGTTACTTTAACTGTAAGAGCTTCATGTGGCTCGCAAGCCACGGTTTGGCCACCCCTGCTATAAAGGAATCATAGGCTGCTACACCTTATTTTATCGCATAAAAGGTAAAGAACATATAAAACTAACGTACAGAGGCACTAATATGGCTGGGAAAACAAAGTTTAATTCTGTGCTATTGTGGACAGGCTATATACCTACTTCTTGTGTACGTATCCTTTAGAAAGTGTTTAATCTGTCTACCCAGGTCAAAGCTGTTCCACCAGGATGGATTCTCCGATCTGGACCCCTGATTCAAATTTACCAGTAAGTGTAAGGTAGCAAACAACAGAATTTTTCTAAACAATCAATATATTTATTTTGATCATAATTTAACAATTATATAGGCACCAGAGGTTTCTTGGTAATCAGCAGGCCCTTTTCAAACAAGAAGGTAGCTAAGGAGATTTTATCATCCAAGGTGTCACATGGAAGGGTCTCCACGCAGACATACTTTGGATACGAAGAAAGCAGAAATTCAATACCATCTGTAAACTCAGGATCTATCTCCAAGTACTTGGGCTCCTCCTTGTGGTACACTCTTGAGTTTTCTGTTGTGTAATACAGCAGCAAACCATTTCCTTCATTACACAACCTAATGATGCCCTGACGGAGCAGCCGTACCTGAGTCCCTTTCTTTATCGGTATATCAGCATCACGAACATCTCCATCTTCCCACCTGGCTGGAACACCATGTATACTCAGTGCCCTTTCATGTTCAGTTAGCATGGGAGGGAGGCAGTCATGAAGAAACAACTTAGCTTTCTGATCCACCGCAGCATCAATTGGTGCATAGTCCACCAGTTTCTTTATCAAATTCTGTACTCTCTCTATAAAAGCACCTCGGCGAGAATCAACCACATCTGAGTTCAGGACCCCCATATATTCTAAGTAATCTATAGGGAGCCCTTGCCTGTACTCCACATCCTCCTCTATGGCCATCTGCAAGGTCGTTGGGAGGAGTTTCTCCAGCAGATCTCCCCAGGAGTTCCTCTGGTATGAAGAAACAGTTATGTGGAGTGAGTGTGCATCAGGAAGACAGTCCCCCTGATGGATAAATCCACGGGGGAAATAAAGCAGGTCCCCAGCTTCGAGTATTGTCTCCAGAATGGGCTCTCCAATCACCTCCTGAGCAAAGTTACAGCTCGAGAACTGGGGCAACACCTCTGTATCATTCCTAGGACCATAAACCCGCCAATGCTTCTTCCCTTCAAGCTGGATCACAAAAGCTTCAATGTCATCGTAGTGTGGAGCAAAGCCCTGTGTGCCCGCGGGTGTCAGATATGTGTTTGCTCCAGCCATGCTCCCAAATTGCTCCTGAAGGATGGAGAGGAAGTGCCAAACTGTGGTGGAGAAGGCCTGTGGGTTCAGCATCCGCAGGGAACAGCCATTCCTGTAGAAATCCCATACGACAGCGGGCAGCGCTCTGCCAGCAGGATTGTGGGTTTCCCTTGTCCCATCCACATAGCTTGTTACATCCAAGTTGACCCCAAACAGGACATCATTGTCCCGCAGGATTGCATCGAAGGTGGCTGTGGAGAAGAGCCCCTGGTAGTATCCTGGGTTGTGTCTCTGGATCAGGAGAGGTTTCTTTTCCCAGCTCTGCTCAAAGAACTGCTGTGGGGAGATGGGTGCAATCAGCCACTCAAACAGCTTGGCTGCCCGCTGCCTGCTGTGCTGGACCCGACCCAGCTCCTGGAGAAGGCCATGCAGAGAGGGGCCAGTGATGGGCTCCTGGGGCCTTGGGCTGCTAGTTCCCCTCACTGCTCCCATTGGTGCCACCCCTGCCAGCTGCGGTCTGGGGATTCCCTGCAGCCCCGAAGTTTGGCTTTGCATGGGGGCCAAGTACCCCTCTCTCTGCTTCCCCTTCCGGCTCCTTCCCAGCTTTCCTCCTGCTGCGCCCCGGCCGGGTAGAGGGGCTCCGAGCTGCTCCCCCTTCCCGGGCCCCGCTGGAGCGGGACAATCCCCAGGCACCCCCGTCTTGCTCTGCTTAGGCCGCTTCTTTATGCGCCTGCTCCGCAGGGAGACCGAGGGCCCGGGGCCCGCCGCGGAGCGATAGACCCAGAGCGCGGAGACACGTGCGGCGGCCTCCATGCTGCTGCTGCCGCCGCCTCTCCCGTCGCCCTGCGCGCGCTCGTGCCAGAAACGTCACCGCCCCCGCTCCAGCCCGCGCCCGGGAGCCGGGTCTCCGGCCCCGCCCCCCGGGGCTCCGAGTGCCCCGGCGCGAAGCGGCATCGCGGGGTTTGCTGAAACGCGGCTTCGCATGCCGCAGCGTCGCGGGCTCGGGGGCTTGTTTTTCCAGCTCCGCTGCATGTGGGGCTTTGCCGCTTGGCCCGGCCGGGGGTGAGGCGGGGCGGGGCGTCCCCTGGAAGTTTTGCTTATTATGCACCATGCAGATTGCGGGGCGGCCGAGGAGGCGGGGTGCGTTACTCCGGTGAAGTGAGCTGCAGCTCGCGGAAGCTCATGCTCAAATAAACTCGTTAGTTTCTAAGGTGCCACAAGTCCTCCTGTTCTTTTTGCGGATGCAGAACAACATGGGTGCGCCTCTGAAACCTGCCAGCTTCCTCAGGGATCGCCCCTGGCCGACCGGGCACGTCACTGCTGCACCCTGGAAGCTGAGTAGCACATCCCGCCTCCTCCGCCGCCCCGGAACCTGCATGGCCCATATGAAAAGCTCAGCCGTCTCCGGGTGTGTTTGTGTGGCTCTGAAATCTGAACTTCAGGCAGCCACACAAAACAGGTGGTGTGGCTGGCCTTGGTCAGCCTGTGACCGTAGGCACTGAGGGGTGCAGGCCCAGCCCAGGTAAGGGAGGGGGAGGTGGCCCCCAAGAGTGTGTTGCTGCAGCAGGGAAATAGTGTGCAGAACTAGTAGGCCAACATTATTTTGTGAAATTTTTCAGTATAATGGTTGTCATTTTTGCACACCATTACTTGTGAATTGTGAACACTTTGTGAATCCTATTGTAATTCTAGCCTGGAATATTATGTCTTTATGCAGAGGCATGGAGTTTAAGGCCAGAAGGGACTCCTAGTTCATCTAGTCTCACCTGTATATCACAGGCCAGGCACCAAGCCAATAACCAGAAACAGACCAAAGTAGTAAAGTCCTCAGGAAATGAAACTATTGTCTGCCACAGGCAAATAACAGGAGTGACCAAGGTGCATCAATGTCTGAGGCCCTTGCAATGGCAGGGAATTAATACATGAGATAACCTTACCAAGTGACCTGTGCCCAGTGCTGCAGAGGAAAGTGATTAGTTGAAAATGATCTGCCTGTGAGGCATGATTAATCCCACCTACACTCATGGGCAGGGACAATAATCCAGAAATCCTGTGGGTTTAGAGTCTTTCCATGAATTTACTGCTTTCCCTAAAATCTAAATTGTCACTGAAGAAAATTAAATTTCTAGTTATACTAACTGTGAAGAAAACTTGCAGCCTTTAACTTGAGGCGCTATTCTTCTATGATTAGAGGAAACAAACCAAAACAGGTTTCAGAGTAACAGTCGTGTTAGTCTGTGAAGTGAGCTGTAGCTCATGAAAGCTTATGCTCAAATAAATTGGTTAGTCTCTAAGGTGCCACAAGTACTCCTTTTCTTTTTGCAAACCAAAACAATATCACTAAGGGCCAAAGCTTTTCCTGTGCAGAACTAATTTAAACAGGGGTTCTACACATAGGCTAAGGGAACAGAATCCTTCCCCTGGGCTGCTGAAGATGAGGAGAACCAATCCATGGCTACTGCAACTGCTCCATATGGGACTAGAAGAGACCAGTAAATTTGCATAGTCATGTATCCATTGGTTGGGACTCCCTGTCCTGTACCCAAGAAACCTTCCACACTACCACAGAAGGCATTGCCACAAAGCCTGGATATACTGCTGAGTGAGGAATGGAAACAATACCATGTGACTTAGGAGATCAATAATGTAGTGTGAATTAGTGAATACCTATAGTGACTACTTCATGAATAAACCATAGACTAAAATTTGTTAGAAGCAAATAATCATCAAACAATTGCAGTTAGTGAACAAATTTATAAAATGCATGTGTTGTTCTAGGGTAATTTGGAAAAAAGAAAATAAAGCGGAGGGGGTGGGGGGGGGATGTACTGAATCAGTTCTTTTCAATTAATAATTCAACCAGTTCTAGTTGTAAATCTGTATTGTTTGTTTACAGTAGTATCTAAAGCAGGGGCGGGCAAACTTTTTGGCCTGAGGGCCACATCAGGTTTCTGAAATTGTATGGAGGGCCAGTTAGGGGAGGCTGTGCCTCCCCAAACAGCCAGGCGTGGCCTGGCCCCTGTCCCCATCCGACCTCCTCTGCTTCTCGCTCCCTGATGGCCTCCCCCGAGACTCCTGCCCCATCCAACCCCTCCCCCAGTCCCCTGATGGCCCCCCCAGGACCCCTGCCCCTTCCACCCCTCTCTGTCCCCTGACTGCCCCTGGATTCCCTGCCACCCCATCCAACCCCTCTTTCATTCCTGACTGCCCCCTCCCCCAGGACCCTTGCCCCATCCAACCACCCCTTCTCCCTGACCGCCCCTGGAACTCCTGCCCCTGAGTGCCCCCCGCTGCCCCATCCAACCTCCCTTTCCTTCCTGACTGCCTCTCCCGGAACCCCTGCCCCCATTCAACCTCCCTGTTCCCCGCCCTCTGACCGCCCCGATCCCTATCCACACCCCCACCCCTGACCACCACCTCGAACTCCCCTGCTCTCTGTCCAACCCCCCCGCCCTCCCTGCCCCCTTACCACGCTGCCGGAGCACTGGTGGCTGGCAGCGCTACAGCCGCACCTCCCAAAGCACCAGGACAGGCCGCCGTGCTGCCCGGCTGGAGCCAGCCACGCCACCTGAGCAGCACTGAGCACCGGGTCAGGCCATGGCTCTGCAGCTGCGCTGCCCAGCAAGAGCTCGCAGCCCTGCTGCCCAGAGCATTGCGCTGGCAGCACAGTGAGCTGAGGCTGCGGGGGAGGGAGAACAGCAGGGGAGGGGCCGGGGGTTAGCCTCCCAGGCCCGGAGCTCAGGGGCTGGGCAGGAGGGTCCCGCAGGCCATAGTTTACCCATCTTTGATCTAAAGACTGTAATTGGCTGTGAAGTATATTGTGATATGTTTGTATGAAAGACACTAAACAATAAATCAGATCATGTTATTGTCATGAATGGAGGTAGGAATATCCAGGGCCGTCCCTAGCTATTCTGGGGCCCTACGCAGCTTCCCTGCGGAAGTGGGGGGACTCAGGCCTCCGCGGGGGAGGCAGGGCTGGCTTGGGGAACAGGGGAACCACCCCTCAGCGCTCACCAGCGACATGGCTGGGGCTGGGCTGCTGCACTTCCTGCCATCAGTGAGTGCAGGCCCAGCCCTGCTGCAGTCCTCAGGGGAGTGGGGGTGGAGCAGGGGCAGGAAGAGGTGGAGAAGGGGTGGGGGATTTGGGAACAGGGTGGAGTGGGGGCAGGGCTGGGGCTGAGTGGGGGCAGGAAGAGGCCAGGCTGGAGCGGAGGCCATGGGGAAGAGGCGGAGCAGGGGCTGGAGGAGCACGCAGCCATGCAGGGCATCAGGAAATTTGGTGCCCCAAATTTCCTGGTGCCCTACACAGCTGCGTACTTTGCATATGGGTAAGGACGGCCCTGGGAATATCTAACGGGTAGGGTAGGGGAGTGGGAATCAGAACTTCTGGGTTCTATTTAAAGTTCTGCTATGACTGGGTCAAATCCTACTTGCCTTACTCACACGAGAAAACCCACTGGGTTCAGTTCGATCTCTCGTGTGAATTAGTGGGACCAATACTGGAATACTGTGTCCAATTCTGGAATGCTGTGTCAAAAAGTATGTTAAAAAGATTGGAAGCATTCAACAAAGAGCTACGAGAATGACTGGAAGTCTGGAAAACATGCCATATAATGGGAGGCTTAAGAAGCTTAGTCTACTTAGTTTATCCAAGAGAAGGTTAAGAGGAGACTTGATCACAGCCTAAAAGTTCTCCCTGGGAAAGAGATTTAATCTAGCAGAAAAAGGTGTAATGAGATCCAATGGTTGGAAGCTGAAGCTAGACAAATTCAGAGTAGAAATAAGGCATAAATTTTGAAAAGTGAGGGCAACTAACCATGGCAGCAACTTATCTAAAGGCATGGTGGATTCTTGAAGTCTCTAAATCAAGATTGGATGTTTTTTCTAAAATATATGGTATAGCTGATAAAGAAGATACGAGCTCCCAAACTGCTCCTGTAGGAATCACTTTGGTGCAATTCTATGGCTGGTGCAATGCAGGAGGTGAGACTAGGTGATCATAATGATACCTTCTGACCTTAAAATCTAATGTATGGAAAGTGTTTTGAGATTCTCGGATAAAAAGTGCTGCAGAAGGGCAAAGTATTATTATTTGTATTATTATATTGTTATTACTTTCCAGTAAAAAGAGCAACTCAAATTATATCAACTCAGACTTTAATTCATACCAAATATGTATCTGGGCATTTGATCTAAAATACTTCTGAAGTGATAGTGTAAAGAAGCAGCCACTCAGTCCCTTATCCAAGGTTTCATCTTTGCCTTAAATTCAAATTTTACTTCAATTATTTTATTTCAGTCATTTGTGAAAATCTCTTCAAGGCCCTGGACACGAGAAGCCATCTTATCAACACTGGGATCTCACCACAGTGATGTGTCATCATATATGAATAAACTGTGAAATCCTATGGAAAGGATCACTTTGCAAGGAGAAGAATCCATCCAACCTGTTTGGCCCGTGACAAGAGACCAGATTATTACTTAGCTTAACCTCACGTATGCCTTGTGGGGAAGAAGATACAGGAATTCTGACATCCTGTTAGACTTTGGGAGCTGTGTATGACCTTTGGCTGGAAGCGTGAAATCTGTCTCAGTAACAGGAATTTTTTTTCAATGACTAGTTTATCTGTAAAGTAACCCTGCTCTGCAGTTGAAGTATATACACACTTTCTTTTACTACTGCTATCAGTGCCCATCTCATTGGAGATGGTACACAATGGGATATTTCATATTGGACCAACAAATGATTTTTACATATATATAAGACACAAACTTTGGAGCTAAAAAGATTTGCTCAAACCTTTTTCATCTGAAAATATGGTGGTCCAGTGTAAAGGAATTATTACCTACCAAGTACCCTTCTTTGAGAATGAAAAGGGCTACGTTTCTGCATATGTCTTAATTAAAATGGATAGGTGGCATTAGGCTCAGCAGGAAAATATTAAAAGCACATCATCAGCCTAATATAACACCAGACACAAGATTTCCAGGAATACTAACATCTTGGTATGTAGCTGGAATGACTGCATTTCTACTTATGGGTCCCTTTAATCGATGGGGCATCACACAGAGATTCTAATTGTTATGCTTATAGTGCCTTGTATGGTTTCATGTCTGATCTTGGGTAATGTCTTACCATAACCTCCACCAATAATGTAAAACAGAGGAAGGTATTTAAGAGACAGAGGCTAAGGCAGATGAGTCATAAACTTGACTCAATCTCAGGTATTTAAGGAGTATATATTCACTGGCTGGGAACCACCTTCCTATTAATGTGCTACAAAGAGCTCTACAAAAGGTTTGTCAAAGTATCATCAGGTGTTATTTTGGGCTGTGCTGAGTTATTTTGTATCCAAACAGAGCCCGATGTGGGCAGACTTACATTACAAGGTTATATTACACTAGGAATGGAATTTCAGTTGGGTAGGATCCAAGTTCCAGTATATTTCTATTCAGACCCAAACTTCTACTTATAATGGAGATGGGAGACACCAGGTGACAAGCTATATCTTCTTAAGGAATTCCAAGAGCCAAAAACTGTGGACTTGCATAGCATTTTATGCCAAATGTACTAAAGTACCCCCATCCCCACTCATCCTTGTCTATTCTCTCCAAGGACTTCAGGTCTCCCAGAATGATGATATAAATGACTGTAAACTTACACAAGTTTAGGGAATACTGCCTGTTCTGAAATGTCAATTACACAAAGTTAATTCTATGCTAAGGGAACTTTACTCTCTTATCCTCCAATTCAATTGTTATTTCAGCCATCAAGACTCACTGCAGATGGAAAAGGCTAACAAGTTTAATAAATTTCAGTGTTACTCTGCTGAATCATTAAAGCCCTTCTGGTCAATAATAAATTTCAATATTAGAATACCCCTCTGGCATATTTTTATTACGAGAACAGTTTCTTGAGGAGCTCAGTGAGGCAGAGGACAAATGCACTAGGTTGGTATTTTTGAAGAGCTCAGTGCAATTTTGGATCTAAATACAATTAGCAGGCCTGATATAGGCTCCATTGTTCCACACCACAGAAGCCCTACTCAATTTGGCATGCTGAAACATTCTGTGGCAGAGAGATTCATAACTCAAATAGCACGAGGTCACTATAATTCAGGATTTAGGCAATTTAGTAGATCATTGGTGGGGGAAACTTCCTACACTATATCTGACTTAAAAGAATTTTATTAGCCTCTTGCAGTCGTGAATACCAAAGTCACTCACATACACAATAAACAGCTAAAGTTCATAAAAGTATACAGGACTCTTGTGTAGGATACTTATCAGGGGAGATAGGCCCAAGATAAAAAATTCAGGGGTGAAATCCTGGCCCCACTGGAGTCAGTGGGAGTTTTGCCATTGACTT
This sequence comes from Lepidochelys olivacea, assembly GCF_965140295.1. Taxonomy (NCBI): domain Eukaryota; kingdom Metazoa; phylum Chordata; order Testudines; family Cheloniidae; genus Lepidochelys; species Lepidochelys olivacea. Next base: position 64,476,649 of record NC_140416.1, on the reverse strand, counting down.
CAGTGCGGCCAAGATTGCACCCCAGGTCTGTATCCAGAACCACACTTCCCCAAATTTCAGGGATGTTCAGAGCAGGAATAATGATTTAGTCCAATACAGAGATAAGATCTAGCTGCAAAATTTAAATCCAGATCTGGATCCAAAGTTCTTCATAATTCGGGGTTGTTAGGACTGAATCAAAACCTTAGATCCAATCTCTAATCAGAACAGATTACAATATGTTGTACTAGCAATATACATATAAAAATCAAATTGTGCTTTATTTTGGTGTGTAAAGTTAAATGATGGGAAGCTTCAGCTTAAATTCATCTCATGATGACATTTCTGTCACTGTACGATGAAGCCAGTTAGTATCCACAAGGAGCTTCTGTTACAGTGAACAGTAAAGGCATAATTTCTGATACATATTTGTTGTTTGAAAAACAAATGTCAGCCAACAAATTTATGTGAGGCGTGATTGTAGGATAGCATTGTGAATGCTAGTCACTTATCAATGGCTAGTCCCAAACCATGCTACTTCAGCTGTGATATTTCTGACTTCCCAGTCCCACCAGTTCAAGAAACTGTCTTTGTTTATCATTTAAGCAGGCACTGGTGATTTCAGATGTGCCCCAGAAGGCCTTTTGCTGGCTGCTACTGTGACCAACCCAAAGCAATCTGGAGTGTATTTGAGAATTCTTAAGACACCTGCTGCAGTGAATGGAGCAAAAACAAGAATCACATTCTAGAAATAGAAATGACAAATAAGAGACCAAATGGGTTATAAAGCTGCTTTAGAGAAGAGAGGGTGTCAGAGGTAGGCAATTGTCTTCTTTGCTTAGAGCACTAGAAAAGATCTCATCTGTCTGTTCTGCCATATCTAGACACAGGTTTTGTACAAGTATAATTATTTCAGTTAGGGGTGTAATTTTTTACCAAAGTGGTTATACCAATACAACACCTAGTGTTATACTGATATAGAGGTGCCTTATACTGGTATAGCTTATTCTCCTCCCCAAACAGGAATAGTTGTACCAGTATAAAGATCCTTTATACTGACATAACTGCATCTATTCCAGGAGAGTTGTACAGTAACTTCTCATTTAACGTTGTAGTTATGTTCCTGAAAAATGCAACTTTAAGTGAAACAACGTTAAACAAATCCAATTTTCCCATAAGATTTAATGTAAATGTGGGGGGTTAGGTTCCAAGGAAATTTTTGGGGGGCAGACAAAAGGCATTATATACTGTACAGTGGTGTACTGTACTGTGGTTGGGAAGTGCCCCTGGCTTACCCCACACAGGCACAGCCCACTGCAGGCAAGGACGCTAGGAAGCACCTTCGCAGCAGCAGTGGCAGCTTACCCAGAGAAGAACGGGCTCCGACTTTGCTGGGGGATGCTTCAGGCCCACCTCTTCCCGCTCCACTCCAGGCCCACCTCTTCCCACCCCCATCCACCTCCTCTCTGGAGCATGCCGCATCCCCACTCCTTCCCTGCCCCCAGAAAGTCCTAAGGGCTTAGGACTTTCTGGGAGGGAGGGGGAGGAGTGGAGACGCGGTGCTTTCTCGCTCCTCTCCCTCCCTCCCAGAAAGTCCCAAGCGCTGCCAAATATCTGTTTGGCGGCACTTAGGACTTTCTGGGAGGGAGGAGGAAGGGGTGGAGACGTGGCGCTTCCCCGCTTCTCCCACTCCCTCCCAGCGCTTCGCACTAAGGACTTTCTGGGAGGGAGCGGGAGGAGTGAAGATGCAGAAAGTCCTAGGCGCCACCAAACAGCTGTTTGGTGGGTGGGGAGAAGCTCTGGGAGGGAGGGGGAGGAGGCGGAGGCGGAGAAGAGGAACTTTTGCAGTGCTCCCTTGTAAAGTCACTGCTCTTCCACAAAATCTTACATGCAGTGGACAGAGCAGGCAGCCAAACAACGTTATAAGGGAGCATTGCACAACTTTAAACGAGCATGTTCCCTAATTGAGCAGCAATGTAACTTTGAAACAACATTAAGTGGGAGGACATTAAGTGAGGAGTTACTGTACTGCTTTAACTATATTGGTATAGCTAAAGCAGTACAATTTTTATGTGTAGACAAAACCTTAGTTATTGTCTGTAAGCTTGTTAATTTTCTGGATGTTTGAGGCCTTGCCTCTAGGTGGCAGATCAAGAATAATATTTCACACACTTCTTTTGATAGTCTATTCCCAGAATGTTTGAACACAATTCTTAGACCATTTTATATATATATTTAAACTTTCTTGGCAGGACTGATAGTTTGCCTTGAAATCTGAGTGTCATGAAGGTGAAAGCAGTGTGTGTGTGTGTGTGTGTGTAACACTATATGGTTTTATACCATGGTGAATACTGAATGTAGATGACAGCTAAGTATAGATCTATAGGAGGACATTTAAAAATCTCACCACCTAGATTATTATGTGGGAATTACTGCTGGAATTAGTCTAGTGTAATTGATTCTTCTGCAGAATAAGAAGAAATCTAGAGTAACTTTAATGAGTACATTGAAGTTACTCTGGATACCACTATAACTGAGATCAGAACCTAGCTTCTCAGCTCTAACATTAATGTACATGTCATTTTCTACCACCATAGCTCTCAACTCTCCAAGACCCAAACCGATTGACACAGGCCTTTTTAATATATGACCAAGACCCAAAATGAGGGCTATAATGAAAAATAATGGAGGTGGAAGCTTGAAATTGTTAGGGAGCTCTTGTCTTTAGTGGTGTAATGTTTTCTATGACCTGGTTTCAAGATTTTGCCTTTCTGATGTCAATAATTGACAGAAATAAAGAGGGAGTTAACTAGTTCTCTATGGGACAGAGGAAAATGTGAACCTCAGTTGAGGCTCAGTTTTACCTTCCTGATGGCTAAGATGCCTTATACTTTTAATGTTGGCTATGGTGTATAGATATAGTGGTTCAAACTCATCTGGAATGAATTTGGCCCAGTATTTCTGGAAACCTTTTCAGGCAACTGTACCAGTTCACCTAAAAAAATTCAGTTGTATCACTCAGTAGCATCCTATGCATCATTTGTGCGCACTCATATCTTCAAATGAGCTTGTGCTGCAACAGAGCTAGTCTCACATGAGGGTTTGGAGTAACCCTGGCTTCATAATAGGTGGACAGCAGGAACACAAGGTCCATCACAGAGGCTCATCATTAAGGACCAAAGTCTGCCTGCTCCTCTGTGTCATAGAAAGCTCCAGATGCAGCGGAACCAGTGGCTATCCAGGAGGACAAAGTTTATGGAGGTCACTAAGGGATCTGCACTCAGTCTATGGTGTGGAGCTCATTTCTGTGGGGATATCCCCTTTTTCTTGTGCAGCAGGGTTTGGGTGGGAACAGGATTGAGCCAGGTAAGAATTAGGAGTGGGACTAGATAATCCACCACTACAGAGTTTCACCAGGCGGCTGACTCTCTGCAGCTGGAGAGTGGTTACAACTAGAGTGGTTGGAACCAGATAGCCATTGAATGACTTGGTGCAGGAGAGATCATTTTGGTTTCAGGCAGGGAAAGGGAGCCTAGAGAACCAGTCACAAAAGCTGTAAACACTAATACCGGTGTAGGTATCAGTGGCTAAGAACCATAAACTCAGAGTTGGGTTTGCTGTTTTCATTCATATGCTGATATTTCAAGAAAAGTGGTTAAAGGGAAAGAATAATGTAACTTAAAGCTTTTTAAATAAATAGAGGGAAAGGAGCACAAAATTCCTGTGAATGAATAGGTAGTCCTCAGCTACTGCTTGTACATACATTCTGGCAACAGGAGTTTCAATTAAACATTCTAATTAGAGCTTAGCACGATGTTACTCCAATTTTATGAGCATATCAGCCACATTGCCAAGAGCCACACACATTTTATTTAAGAGGACATAAAAGCATGTTGAGTAACTACTTATTAAAGAGCCACAAGTGGCTTCTGAACAGAAATAAATGACACTTCAAAGAGATTTAGGTCTTTTAAAAACTCTATTCAATGTGTTCTCCTGAGAATTGAAATCTTGAGTTTTAAAATGCAACACTTAGCTCCCAGGGAGCCTGATGTTGCCAGGGTATGAGTGCCCTTCTCTAATGGGAGTGAAAATGCTTGATACCTTGCAGGATTGGGCTCATGATCAGTCTAATTTTTTACTTCTTTATACACTGGAAGGCCATCCTCTTTAGGGTCAAAATGCATTTGACAGGCCCAAAGTAGGCTTTATTTTTCCACCCCATAAAAGCCCTACTCAGCTCACTATAGAGCAAATGGCCTGGCACTTTCTCTTTGTTTCTAGCAAACAGTTACTTTTAGGAAGTCAAATTAAGTTACATCCTTTTTCTCATTCTTACTTTGTTAGCAACCTGCACCCTACGCTATCATTTTTGCTCTGGCATCAAAAGCAACACCCACTATGGAAGAAGAGCATTTCAAGCCTGCTGCAGTAGGTTTCCATAAACCAGAGTCCTGACAATCCTTTCCATTCAACCCAATGACACCCGCTGTGTCAGCACTGTAAGGACACTGGGCAGGATTGTGAAATCTGCTCCTTATTGTTGTCGCTGTAAAGTCTACAGCCAGATAACAAGACTAAGAGCTAATTCACAAGCCTGTTTCTCAAGAGCTATTCAGTAATTTCCACACACACCCCCACCACCACAATCATATGAATGCACTCACTCAGTGAAGCATCTCTTACCAGTAATCTTGGCCTATCTCCAGCTGCATTTCTCTCTCTTAGGGATTTTTCTTATCCTCTGTTAGTTTGTGGTCTGTAATCCTGGTTATCTAGTACACAGAGCCCCAGCAAGAAAATAGTTTTTCCCTAAATTTGAACAATACAATTAAAATAAATTAAGAGAAATAATAATTAAAAGGGCCAGGGTCACTGTGAAATAACCAGATGGAAGAGGAGAGAAGTCTAAACAACTTCTTCCCCCCATCAAAAGGAAATACATCAAAACTTGCAAGATAAAGCTGAAATTGTGCAAAAGATGTGAGCCGGATCCCCAGTTGAGTTGTCACGTCTCATTCCCAGTGGAATCCTGCAGTCTATTTTATTGGGATTTATTAAGTTTATTTTTATGCTCACAATACAGGCCATCCAAGACTTGGTAATATTGAACAGATACCATCTGCAGTGTCTCTATAGCAAGTGTATAAACACAAAGCTGCAGACTCCCAGACTCCAGCCTTCTTGCTTTTCATGGGAGGGAGGAGGAGTAAGTGTGCATGAGGGGGAAATCCACATAATAAAATGAAAGAGAAGAGAAGCTGGAAGAAGTAATTGCACTATAGGATTACCTTGTGTATGCACAATTGAGACACAGGGTACAATCTAGCTGACCCCACCCCCATCCCACGTCTAGTATCAGCACAATAGACTTTTAATGTGCACAAGGCATGTTCTTTACAAGCTATTTGGGCAAGGCTTTTTCTCCCAATAACTATGCTAAAGGTAATGGTTTCAGACCATGTGATGGGGGTCCCAGGGAGCCACGCTGAGGTTACTCAATTAGGGTGAACTGCAAAGAATGGGGTAGACAGTCCCCAAAGCTGGTGGATATTCCAACACTTAGATTTACCAAGCCAGCACAAAACAGCTTCTGTAATACCTTACTGGTTACCCAGAAGCTAACAACATAGTTCCCTTAAAGCAACCCAGCCTCAGGCCTCCACCCAGCCACCCAAGTCAACTATGATGAGGATTACTGAAAATCTTATTCATCATATAAGAAAGTTCTACCAATCCCAAAGGATTGGACACATTACCTCCCAGGTTAATGAATATTTCAGATCTGACCCAAATACACGCTTACAGCCAATCCTTATTATCTAAACTAAAGTTTTATTAAAAAGAAAAGAGAAAGAGTATTGGTTAAAAGATCAGTATACATATAGACATGAATACAGTTCTGAGATCAGATTCATAGTAGTGATGGTGAGCTTTGTAGTTGCAAAGAGTTCTGTCAGAATTAATCCATAGGTTATAGTCCAATGTTCATATTCAGGGTGATCCAGATAGAACTGGAGATCTCAGCCTTACAACTTAAGCTTCCCCTGCATGAAGCATCAAGCAGATCTGAGATAAAAAGGATCAGGACCCAAGCGTTTTTATACAGTTCCAGGCCTTCTTTTGACAGCTCAGAGTCCTGAGGCAAACAATAGGCAATCAGGGAGACTTCGAAGTAGACCTATTTTCTAAGCATCACCAGTAATTAGCTACAGGGGTTAACATAAGGCAATTGCCTGTTTTCCACCATTTGCAAGTGATTTGCTATACAATTCAAAGAGGGATGAATACAGTGATATCACTATTTTTACAGTTCATTTAGATGTTAGGATTTCCTTTTGATCTCTGAATTAGCAGAATACAGCATAGATAGGGACTTCTCAATATTACACTGTTAGTCTCTAACAGTATATATGTAAACACACAAAAACACAAAAATCTACCAATATGTCCCTAAAGGTTGAATCTGGGTCAATTAGCCTGAAAGCTGGTTAACCCTTTCTGGCCATGCATCACAGACCGTTTTTTATCCTAACCCATGGAGGACATACAAAGAGCAGCCCGGGAGAAACAGGGATAGAAAAGTTTTGTTCATGCCTTAAGCAATGTCTCATTGCACAGGAATTATTCAAATTCCTTCTGTATTAACAGTGACCAATTGCTGTGTAGCAATTTATCATTCACTCTTTAAGCAAGTTTCTTAAGATGAAAACATCCTATGATTTTAGTGATCTCTGTTTTGACATGACTGCTGGACTATAAGATCTTGCACACATTAAGGATTTTCTGAAATCCTCCTACCACCCCTCTAGCATCAGTGCAGTTCCACCAGTGGTAGAAGTGTAAATGGGAAGCCAGTGTTTTAACCACCATGTCATCTAGATTTGCTCACAGCACAGTTCAATGTCATGGTGGTAAAAATGTCTGCTTACACAATGCTTACACCTTTGCTAACACCGGTGGAGCTGCTCTAGGGCTAGAGGAACAGTCAGAAATTTTGAAAAATTCTCATTGCTCATCCACACACATGAATTGTACCACTTGAACTATACCAGTATAGTCAAAGTGGTACAACATTTCCCCCCTGCTCACCCTGTTGCGTGAACACAGTTATACTGGTAAAAAGGTGTTTTCATTGGTTACATTGTTCCTTACTGGAATACGCTTAAGTCCTTGCCCCATTACACCATTCATAATGTAATTAAATAACTGAGATTTATGTAGTAACAATTCAGAATCAGAGTCATAGAAGTGTAGGTCTGGAAGGGACTTCAAGAGGTCATTTAGTTCAGCCCTCTGCACTGAGGCAGGACCAAGTATACTACTATATACTATACTGAGGTGACACATTTGGGCATCTAGCATACTGCAGTGAGAATATGGAGCTTGTACAGTATGTTCATGCAGTTATAATAAATTTGTGCAAATGTTCTAAAGACCTTGGGGACAGGGTACAAATCTTACCTCTTCCTCTGTAACCAAGGAGGGCCCTGGCTGGAATGGGATTTAATCAAAGTACTTTCACTGGGTAGAAAAGGGCAGGACTTAAGGAGTACTTAGTCCACATCACCTGCATGTCACATGGAGCCCTGTTCTGCAGGGATTACTCCTGAGTGAGGTTTGGGGGACAGGACAGGGGACACTAGGGTTTGGGCTTTTAGATCGTCTGCTATGCAGACTTTACCAGTCATTAATTCCCCCTAGAAAGCATAAGCAATTGCAGCTTCAGAGCTTTGCTCCCAACCTGAGGCCTTGAGGGTAGATTCCTTTCTCCCTCATCTGTGGAAGTCCTCGATATAAAGCTCAGCTACATGCAGCAGGAATTTGCTCTTGGACCACTGCAGTGAGTGAAAGTGCAATTCTATGAAAGACTCCCTTTATAGCCATCTTTCTTCCTCCATCATATCCTCTCTTCCCCTTCTCTGTCATAAAACACTACGTAGGGGAGCACAGTTCAGCACCTGGTGGCACCAGCAGAGCGAAGAAGAGAAGCAGCAGTGAGTTAATTTAAAATCTAAAGACTGGCTTCAAGATAGATAGTTGTATAAATTGAATATAACCATATTGTATGTTTGGGCTTTTTTTTACATCTGATAGCAATACCCTTGGTTTATACTTACCAACTAAGTATGACATCACCTATGGAAATGAAAGTCACCCCATGACATAAAGATAATATATTCCTTTGGACTCCGGGTTTAAAGCTCAATGCGTAATCTAAAATTCTTTGTTAGTGATAGTGAGTCTAGAGTCTAGCTTCAGTAAATTGGATGTAGAATACAACCAAAGCCACTTGGGACATACCATATTTGAGGGACGTCAGGTCAGAATTGACTTTAGATTTTGTAAAAATAAGATTTAAAAAAATTAAGATCAATAGATTAGTTTCCATGATTTATTAAAATTTCAGCTGAAACATCTAAAATGTATGTTAACACATGCCCTTCGAATCCAAACCATTGGTTTATTGTGTTAGTGTATCAGAATTGCAACGTGAAAGTGACTAGAAGCTGACTGTAAAAAGTGAACTAACTAGTTGTTTTCACTCTCCAAGCAGAGTGATCCGCAAAGAGATAGTGAAAAAATAAGACTTTTTTCAGTGTTAGCACTGAAAAATGTTAATAATTAATGCTATTATTTCTATAACAATAATGTTAATAAAATAATAATTTTGTGGTTAAGGCACTGCACTGAGGGTCAGGAAGTCAGAGTTCACTTCTCCCTTCTTCCACAGACTTCCTATGTGGCCGTGGGCACCTAATTTAGCACAACATTTTCATAAATCATCACTAATTTTAATTCTCATTTTTGGATGCCCATTTTGAGACCCTGTGGGCCTGTTTCTCTGTTGCTCCAGTCCTATACCTTATTCAGAAAAAAGTGGTGGGAGAGTTGCTTTAAGTAACTTTTGCACTTTTCTATTCTTGGGGCAGCTGCAGGCTCTGGGTTGCTGTAATTTATATTTTGGCTGAAATAGCCTCTGAGAAGACTTCAGTAGATGAGACTAGCTACCGCACAAAGTGTGGGTCACTTGGACACTGCACGCAAAACATTACCACGTCACTTCTATTTGATTTTTTGTCTCCTTGCTGAATAACACGGCTGCTACTCTGAAACTTGCTGAATTTAGCAACCGAAGATTGCAGGGAGGGACACTGGTTTTTACTTCCTCAATTTAGGTGAGGAACTAGAGAGAACAGTGTCTTGAAAATGCAGAATCAAAAGGGTTAATCTACCAGGGGTGATATGTAGTATTCCCTCTTGATCATACAGGCCTGGTCACACTGTATGTCAAGATCTGTCCTCTGGATTAATGGCTTCTTTATTTAAAAGTATTCTATAGAACTTATTATTGTGTTATCAAAACAGTTCATAATGCTCCTATGAGGTAGAGAAGTCTTATTATCTCCATTTTATAGATTGAGAAATGGAGACACCACTTATGTAACCGTTTGGTAGAGATAGGAATAGAACTCAGATACGGTGCTTCCCAGTACTATGCCTAAAGCACAATACAAAACTCCCTTTCTCAGGAGGATGAAGGTGGCTGCTATCTAGTGCATGCTGAGTCAGGCATGGTGACTCCTACTTTGAGAAAAATATGGCTACAAGTAGAAATGTACAAAATGGGCAACATTTTCTGTGAACTTTAATTTGCAAGTGATCAGTTTCATTTTAGAACTCTTGCACCTCAAACACTTTTTTTTTTTATTACACAATTTGGTTTTGACAAAATAACTAGTTTGGTATCAAGTTTCAGAGTAACAGCAGTGTTAGTCTGTATTTGCAAAAAGAAAAGGAGGACTTGTGGCACCTTAGAGACTAACCAATTTATTTGAGCATAAGCTTTGGTGAGCTACAGCTCACTTCATCGGCTCAAATAAATTGGTTAGTTTGGTATCAAAAGCAAGTGATAATTAAAATTCCAGATCTGAAGCCCCCTTTTGGTGGACAAGTGTCCCCTCTCAGAGTGAAAATGTAGAGAAATACAGCAAATTGTTTTGGGTGAAATGTGCTGTTATTTGAGTTCATACATGTGAAACCCTTAATATTTTAATAGTTTCACCTTGCCTAGTGAACTTGAAACCCATCTAGAGCTCGACACCTTCCCCCCCACCCCCCGAATTAAAACGGGTAGGGGATTTAATCCAGGAGCACATTAATACACTTAAAATCTCCATGAGCATCCATAGCTCTGTGGGGACAGAGGAATTGCTTGAGCGAAGTACCTCCCGCAAACAGATAGTTAATTATGTCCAGGTACTTTCTTCTCTCTCCGCCTGCCGCCCTGTCCCTCCCTGCTGTGCAACCAAACTCAGCATAAGGGAAGTACATGCACCTTTACTGCAGAGGAGGGAGGGAGGCAGGTGGGCGCATCGCAACAGCTGGCATCCCTACAATCCTATCCTAACTCTCAGCCTCAACGGTTTGAGCCAATCAGGAAGACGTAGGGGGGGGGTTCTAAACTCTAGAGTGAATAAAATGCTGAGGGTGGGGTCGAGACCTTGACAGACATCTGTTTTCCCCAATCACAATCAGGATTTGCGGCGGGGGCGACCAATGGGATGTGAGGATGGGCGAGGAGGGCAATAGGGCGGGACTGGTTGTTAGGGGCGGGAGGGGGCGGCTGCGCTGCTTGGGGGCGACCGGCGGCCGAGGCGGCGCGGAAGGGAGGAGGTTGCTGGCGGCAGGTGAGAGCGGCAGGGCCTGAAAACTGGGAGGGGCTGGGGGCGGGGAGCGGACCCCAAAGCCGGGGGCGGTGAGGAGGGGGGGTGAGGCCAGGGGGGCTGAGGGGAGCTCCGGAGCCCCGGGAAGGGGCAGAGCTGCCCCGGGACCGGGCGGGCGGGGCTAAGGGCCGGAGTCCGAGGCGGGTTGGCCAGAGAAGCTGGGGGAGGTGAGGGCCTGAGCTCCCGCGGCAGAGCGGCGGGGTTGGCTTGAAACACTGCGGTACGGGGGGCGCACAGGTTTGCGCTCCAGCGCAGGGGGCGAAGCGCCTGAGCCATCCCGGGGGGGAGGTGAGCCTGAGGAAAGTGGGGGTCGAAGAGGGAGGGAACCGGAGTCCTGGGGAAGAAGAGGGGCGTTGAGCCCCCCGGAGATAGGGAGGAATTGGAGGGCCCCGGTCGCCGAGCCTCAGGCACCAAACCCATCAGCTTAGTTAGAAGAGTTACCCAGTTGGGAGCGTTTCAACTTCCTGATTCACTCTCCTAGGGTTGCCTGGCACTTGGCTTTCTTTTAGGCCCTGAGTTCTGCCCATCTCTAGGCTTTGTGAAGGGGGCTTTTCCCAGCAAGATTACCCAGAGAGGCGCCTCTTAGGGTGTGTGCTTATGCCCTGCACTCACTGTCTGTGTGTGTGGTGTTTGCCTGAAATGTTTCTGGAATCTGAGTTTTAGTACTTGGGACTTTGGAGGCCTAGGGTAGGGGGAAGAGAAAGGCAAGTAACTTGGTTGTACTTGAATCTAGAGGAATACGTGTCCCCCCCCCCCTTTCTTTTACTGTGGTTGTAAGAAGTGAGGTTGGAATAAGATTTGATAAATCTGAGATTAAAATCTTTTAAACCCTTCTGGTGAGAGCAATATAAAAATATTGGTGTCTGAGATAATGTAAAACTGACTAGATTTCAAAATGTGTGTGTCCCTGTAAGGGAGAGCATTGTTCTTGACTTCATAATTAACTTGTTTCTGTCACCTGTTTGTGTTCATGTAATAAATAGGCTGCAAGATGGTGCAGAAACATGTACAGGGTATTTTTATTTTTCATGCAAAATGCAGCAGAAATTGAGGTACAAAGTGCATAATATTTGTGACTTCTTTAAGTACTCTATGAACACTATTTCCTGATGTAACTTTTTTGATTATTAACCAGTTAGCTACTGGAAACTTTAAGTCAAGGGCTAAATGCAGCTTCTGTTTCAAGGAATTAATTTATTTTATTGTGGTATTAATGAAAGTGAACAGTCTTGAAGAATGAAAGAATATGTCTCCCTAGCTACAGCTAACATGTCTTGCGGCAGCTGTCATCTAAAACTCTGCTAATCCTCAAGATTTATGTAACCTGCTCATTAATGTTTTATGAAACTGTAAGGGAGCTTCTGGTTATATTTCTTCTGTTTAATGTGTGCATTGTCATGTTTTCCAAGGTTAATCTTTGTCATTTGTTCACTATCTGGTTATAACAAATGGTTGCTTAAATGTTTTGTGGTCTTCCTGCCTGTACCCGTGTCCTCATCAGCACAGAGACCGTTATAATGGGAGACAAGTTCATGCAGTCCAGCTACAATATTGTTCTGGGTATTGCTTGTAGCATAAAATGTAAACTTAAATGGGTAACCAACTTACCAGAGAAAAACAGCACTTTGTTACTTTTCCCACTCAATATTGGTCTTCCGTTCCTTCATTTATTGGCCATTCTTTGTGGGAACTCTCAAAAAAATATTTGAATGATATCAAATCATGTGAACAAAATTTAAACATAAGTTGAATTAGGAGTGTGAGATCAATCATCCTTGCTGATTATCCTTAAACAGTTTTGCTTATCTCATCCTACAATGAACTTCATTAATTTATACTTGAATAAAATAGTGGCTTTAAGCGTCAATGAAAACTTTGATTTGCAGAACAACACTGTAGCAAAACTCAGAGATCACATAACAAAGAATGCTTTTTCAGGTAAGAAATGCAATTAGCATCAAGCACTTAAATCTGTTCACATTGGCAGTTCCTGAACAAAATACATTTTTCACACTGAGTTTTATTTCCTGAACTCTTAGGCCTGGTCTATACCTAAATCTTACGTCAACCTAGCTACATTGCTCAGGATTGTGGATAATTTCACACCCTGTGTGATTCAGTTAGGTTGACCTAACCCTCAGTGTTAGCATTTGTCTATACTGCTGCTGGGAGCATGCCTCCTAGCCTGGGTAGACAGACATTCGCTAGCTCTGTTTGCTGTTTTTAGCACTTTAGCTTAGTGTGGACATGATGGCAGAGATTAGCCATAAGCTTGCTCTGTTTGAGCTAGTGCTCTAAAAATAGCTCTGTGGATGTTGCTGGCAGAAGCTAGCCACCTGATTACAGACCCAGGGGGTTGGGTGCTCTTGTACTTGGGTCACTAGCTTGTGCTGCAGTGTCCATGCTGCTTTTTTTTTTAAGCATGTTAGCTTGACCCTTATACTATTTTTCTTTCCCATCTGTGCTAAGTTAGACATGTGGAAAATGAAGGTGCATCTAAACTAGAAAGTGTGTAGTCCTGTTTTCTACCCCCCCCCCCCCCACGTTCTTGTTAAACCCTGGATTTGTGCTGGAAATGGCCCACCTTGATTATCATACACATTGTAAGGAGAGTGATCACTTTAGATAAGCTATTACTAGCAGGAGAGTGGGGTGCGGGGAGGTATTTTTTCATGCTTTGTGTGTATAAAAAGATCTTCTACACTTTCCACAGTATGCATCCGATGAAGTGAGGTGTAGCTCACGAAAGCCTATGCTCAAATAAATTGGTTAGTCTCTAAGGTGCCACAAGTACTCCTTTTCTTTTTGCTAGTAATGGGGTAAATGCTAGTGTAGGCAGCATTCAGATATCTTTTTGCCACTGTGTTGTGAAAAGGTTTTCATGGCACTATGGTAGCAGTTGCCAACCCCAGGCATTCAAAAATCATGTCTGGCTCCTAAAAAAAAAAAAAAAAAAAAAAAAAAAGTTGATTTGCCTTCTGGTTTCTGAACCTTTGGGATTCACTCAAGTTATGTTTTCAGGCTCTTCTCTACAGCTATGAGGGCTAGAATTTTTTTTAACAAAAGCTGAAATTCTTATATAATCACTTGCATTGTGGAGTTAGAGCCTTAAAAACACTCAGTGTTCTGAGTCTTGTGATAAAACTACAAGAATTGGCAACACTGCGATGGTAAGATCTCTTGAATCCTGCATACAGTTGTTCTCATTCCATTTCCAGCACTGATGCAGTACTGGAAAACCAGAACTTTCCTAATGTAGACAAAGCCTTAATGTAGTCTTCTGCCTTTTTGAAAAAGTAGGTTTCAGAACCTCTGAAGTTCATTTTCAGTCTTCTGTGAAAATCAAGTCAGCTGAAAAAGGACTCATGTAAAGTATTTTGGACTATTCCTTTAAATCTAGTAAATGGTCTTTGGGCATAACCTTTGGCCCAGGCAGGTAACAACCATGTCCATGCTAGGAAAAAATAAGTATTTGTGTTCGCTTGTGGAGGTAAATTCTAGGGTTTACCTTGACATTCTAACATTAAAACTAGAACTGCCTTGTCTGCTAGGATCTTAATACTTGCTAGCTAATGTTTGGTGAAGACAAGACCAATATGTTTGATAAATTACCCTAATTCTGCAGTGCATTGGGGACCACTTTAGGACTGAAATGTCTACCATTCCTTGTTCTTGCAGTAGAGACAGCAGATGTTGATTAGAAAAGATTTTTCTTCCAATTTTAACTTCTGATTTTTGCTTTGATGTTCTGGAGGAGACACAGCCCTATTTACTTTAATTGATTCAGAGTCTGTTCTGATAAGTTACTAACACTTGTGAGGTTTCTAGGGGTCATCTGGCATTTCATGGAATCTGGAGAAGCTCGTAACTTTCACAGCATACTCTCTGATGTAGTCCCTGTTTGGCAGACCTTTAAGTCCATGAAAACTTGAGTCAGCTGTCAACAATCTGGGGAAAACTTTGCATCTTTATTTTTTGTATTAAAGGCTGACCAGCACATGATCCTTAATATGTAACACACTGGAGAGTTCTGATGTCTTGGAGTTACCTTGTCTGCATCAAGCTGATTCTGGGCAGTGACTTATGTCCACTCCCTCTTTCCTTCAGGCCCATTGTTTTGAAGCATTGTGATTAAAAAATATCTGAGGAAGCAGTTTCTGTAGTGGAGGACAAATGCTCTGTACACCAACAACTGACTGGGGTTGCAAATGCTACAGTCTAAATCCTCTTTCTTGTTGAGGGTCTGGAGCTGAGCAATTGTCTTCCTCAGGCTCTAGAGAGGAAACAACCTTCGCAAAAAGAAAAGGAGTACTTGTGGCACCTTAGAGACTAACCAATTTATTTGTAGCTCAAATAAATAGCTTTTGTAGCTCACGAAAGCTTATGCTCAAATAAATTGGTTAGTCTCTAAGGTGCCACAAGTACTCCTTTTCTTTTTGCGAATACAGACTAACACGGCTGTTACTCTGAAACCTTCTTAGTTATTCTAAAGCAGTGGTTCTCAACCAGGGGTATGCATACCCCTGGGGTTACACAGAGGTCTTTCGGGGGTACATCAGCTCATCTAGATATTTGCCTATTTTTACAACAGGCTATATAAAAAACACAACAAAATGAGTACAAACTAAAATTTTATACAGACAGTGGCTTGTTTATGCTGCTCTATAATCTATTCACTGATATGGAAGTATAATATTTATATTCCAATTGATAATTATATGGTAAAAATGGGAAAGTAAGCAATTTTTCTGTAATAGTGTGCTGTGGCATTTTTGTCTGATTTTGTGAGCAAGTAGTTTTTAAGTGAGGTGAAACTTGGGGTATGCAAGACAAATCAGCCTCCTGAAAGGGGTACAGACATCTGGAAAGGTTGAGAGTCACTGATTTAGAGTATTAAATCTAGGGCATTCCTGAAAAACTGTTTTGGATCTAACTTCAAAGTCAAATTCACCAGTCTTCTGATTACCAGGTGAAATCCAAGTAATTTCAAATCTTAGCCTAAAAGTTTATCTGCAGAAAGAGAGATAAAACAGCTCAGAATTGTTTCTGGGTAGCATACCTTTTCTTGAAGATTTAAAGTGGGGATTTTTGGTATGTTGGGTCCTAAACACCGCCCTTTTCTGTTCACTAATCTATTGGTCTGTATGCCAAAAGAATCTATTAAACTGAGCTGTTTTTGTATAATATCCAATTATCTTGGGCTTCTGTGCCAGCTGGAGATCTAGAAACCACAAATGCTGTCATCAGGCAGAAATTCTATATTGATGGATTGGGCCAGAAGCAATTACATAGAATATCAGGGTTGGAAGGGACCTCAGGAGGTCATCTAGTCCAACCCCCTACTTAAAGCAGGACCAATCCCCAATTTTTTGCCCCAGATCCCTAAGTGGCCCCCTCAAGGATTGAACTCACAATCCTGGGTTTAGGAGGCCAATGCTCAAACCACTGAGTTATCTCTCCCCTCCATCAGCCAATTCTGATCTCAACTCAACCACTTTTCCTAGTCAAAACAAACTAAGAGTAGATTGCAAAAAGAAAAGGAGTACTTGTGGCACCTTAGAGACTAACCAATTTATTTGAGCATGAGCTTTCGTGAGCTACAGCTCACTTCATTGGATGCATACCGTGGAAACTGCAGCAGACTTTATATACACAACATACTGTGTGTACACAACATACTGTGTGTATATAAAGTCTGCTGCAGTTTCCACGGTATGCATCCGATGAAGTGAGCTGTAGCTCACGAAAGCTCATGCTCAAATAAATTGGTTAGTCTCTAAGGTGCCACAAGTACTCCTTTTCTTTTTGCGAATACAGACTAACACGGCTGCGGCTGTTACTCTGAAACCTAAGAGTAGATTGGGAAGAGAGAAATGGCTTTTTTTTTTTTTTTTTTTTTTTTTTTGGAAAGAAGTTAGTTTAACAGCTTAAAGGTGCTAAATTGTTAATCAAGTTAGCCTTGGTTCCATGCTAGGTAGATAACTTTTAAAAATTTCATTTCCTCTAATCCACACAGACCCTGAGAGATTTGATTTTCCAAAGGCCACATGCCAAGTCAAGAGCAGAGGTGGGTCTGGAACCCAACTTTTCTAATTCTGTGTGACTAATCTGTGATACTGTCTCTCAACTTAGGGCTTGTTTACACTTGAAAACAAAGCAGTGGTTTTCAACCTTTTTTTGTTTGTGGACCCCTGAAATTTTTGAAGGGAGGCATGGACCCCTTTGGAGATCTTAGACATAGTCTAGCTTCAGAGGCACAGCTACACCGTTTGAGTACACATTACCTATGCCAATGGAAGGGGGTTCTCCTGCTGGCGCAGGTAATCCATTTCCCTGGGAGGCGGTAGTTAGGTTAATGGAAGAATTCTTCTGTTGACCTAGCACTGTTTACACTAGGGGGTTAGCTCAGGTTAATTACATCCCTTGGGTGTGGATTTTTTGTGTTCCTGAGTGAAATAGCAGGGTCAACTTAACTTTTTAGTGTAGGCCAGGCCTGAGTCTTTCCAGTAACAGTTGACAACTTGTAGCTCTGGCTAACCTAGATGCTAAGTTAATTTCTTTAGGAGTTGTTTACCTGCGATCATAGTGAAGATAGCCTGTCTACAAAGGCATTCTTCCATCTATTTCAAAAGTAAAATTTTGTGTAGAGGCTTATGAAATTACTCTGTAGTGGAAGAGAGAGGAATGATACAAAATAGCTTCTTGTTGCACAACTGGTGAGTTGGTTCTGTTTTTGTTGGAAGCTGCCATAGAAACGTGAGCTCGAGGGAACTTTTATGTTTTACTTCTGTACCTATTTGATTCTTGATGGTATTACTTTTTCCTCATGATCTTCAAAAAAGTTAAGTCCTTTGTAGTTGTTTAGCTGTATAGTTTTGTAACTTTTGTTTTGGACTTTTCTGATATTTGAGCTTGGTATCATTAGAATATGTAGGTGAAGCATGTGGCTTGCCAAGTAAAAAACAAGTTCCCTCAGATCAGGTTGCTATATTGACTTTTTGCTACACTCCTTCCCCCTTCTCTTTTGTTCCTCAAAGAGCTGAACTAAATTTTCTGGAAAATCACTAAATCAACTAATTGTTTTTCCTCATGCGAACATGGTTGGTATGTAGTTGACTTGTACTGACTTCTGTGGTTTTGTGGCTGTAGAGTTCAGTATTTCTCAAGTAAGGTATTTTTTGGGGGCAGAGGAGGTTGGGTTTGTGGTCTGCTCGCTTTTCTTAACTTTGATTTAAAATAATTTTGAATCACTTTGATGGGCAATATCCTTGGTGTGTTATTATATGAGGGTAGATGTGTAGGTTTCCTTTTGCTGAGTTGACATGTTTTATGGCTAACTTGCAAGTCTGCTTTACAAGACTTTCTGTTCTGTTATCTATTTTTCATTTGTGAGAAGATGTGATGAATCCCTGTACTAAACATCAGTAAGTATGTTGTAGAGTTAAGTACTTTAGAGATAATTTACTTCGTTTGTATAGTATGGGGGAATGACTAGTATTTTAGGTTAGAATTCTGTTCACATTTCTTGTTTCAAAATATGTGTACAGAAACTTGCATCTGTGTTTCATGCAGGTAACCATCTGAGACACCCAGGGAAGAGTTTAGAGACCAAAAATGAACACACATTTGAATTCCATATGGTTCTGTAGTTAGTTGTCTAATGACTTATGAGCTGCGTTTGAGTTTAAGCCTCAGTATATGATCATAATGTACATATTTGGATCATAAATACCACTGATTTGAAGGAAGTCAGTGACTGCAGCATTGCCTTTTGCTATTCTTCTAGCAAATGTTTAAGTACTTGATTTTTTTTTGTTTAAACTATTTGTTAGGATTATTTTTTCCTAGTGTACAGGTAGTTGCTCTGGTTTTACATGCTGTCGTTGTACCTCTTCATAAACTGGCATCTTCAGAAACAATGATTTGTCCTGTGAGCTCTAACTGTAGTTAGATCACTCTTACTTCATCTACCTAAACTCTGTTTTTTATATTTATAACTTATTTATTTAGAAGGTTGCAAATCATTGCCAAGTAAATGTCAACCAAAACCTATTTTGCTTAGAGAAACATTGTGCAGTAATATAATCAAATCTTTCTGCTTAACATGGTGGTGTTATATTGCAGTATGCCACCCAGGACACATTTCTGGTAATTTTATTAAGTTGAGTGAAACTACTGACTCTACTCATATTTACTAAACCAGGTGTGTCTATCAATATTTTAAAAATTGACAAGTATGCTGGTTTTTTTGCAGGTGAATGTACTTTGTCTGAGTACTGAACAAATAGTAATTCTTTTCTTGGGTGTATGTACTTCCACTCGGAAGCCCTAGAAAGATTACCAGAGGATACTTTGTTGTGATATCCCACCGTCTGTAATATCTGGTACAAATCACATCAATACTCTGGTCATGTCCACTACATATGCATAAAATCATCTTTTACCAGAGTTTCTTCAGCATTTATTCTCATTCCTCTTGGAGTAATTTCTGTCCAAACCACTTTCTATATTGTCATTCATATGGATGAATATATAGGTGAAGCATGTGGCTTGCCAAGTAAAAACAAGTTCCCTCAGATCAGGTTGCTATATTGACTTTTTGCTACACTCCTTCCCCCTTCTCTTTTGTTCTTCAAAGAGCTGAACTAAGTTTTGAAACTGACTCTACTCATATTTACTAAACCAGGTGTGTCTATCAATATTTTAAAAATTGTCTTTCCAGTAACAGTTGACAACTTGTAGCTCTGGCTAACCTAGATGCTAAGTTAATTTCTTTAGGAGTTGTTTACCTGCGATCATAGTGAAGATAGCCTGTCTACAAAGGCATTCTTTCAATATTTCAATATTTTAACAATTTTGTTAGGAAAGTTGTCTGCAAAGATTGATATAAATTAGTTTACTTTTTGTGTTGTAGTCATCCAGAAGTCCATCACTTGTATTAAAGTTAACTTTAGTACATAAAAGAACTTAGTGCCTAACTTGAAGGTACTGATACCGTTTCAGAGTGAGCCAGTTAAAGTTAGTTTTGCTATCTAAATAAGTTAGAAAAGTTTCTTTGAACGGGTGGCCAACCGTATGTAGTCCAAGGCTCTCCTAGGCCTTAACATTCTGATTTTTATTTCTGTTTGCTTATGGGTTTATCTTAGTGGAACTATGATCATAATTAAAAATTGTTGCATAAAGGTAAACATCCTGAATAATCATCTCTAACAAGCCTAATTTTCTTCAGCACTTTTATACTTGATCAGATACTCTTCCTGTCTGTATACACTTCGGTGTTTGTTAAAACTGAAATTGGAACCTATAATGTGTAATTGGTAAATACAGGCAATATTATAAAAGAAAACTGGAATGACTGAATACAGCATAGCAGCTCTAGATTAAATATATTCCTAGAATTGACTATGTATGATGCCAGGTGAGGCCCTGATCTGACTTTGGGCCTTTAGTCCCCATGACAATGTGTAAATAGTCTCTATTGAATGGATTAATGGGAAGTTGGGACTACTACTAGTTAAACTGAGGTACCAGTGTAAACCCACCTAAAATATAAGACATCTTGCACATCTACACGTTGAGAGCATAGGCAAGTAGTGCATCATGAGAATTCTTCAGTTTTCCTCTTTGCATTTGAGCAGCCTCAACACTCCACCATGGATCCAGTTGTAGTAAAGAAAACTCCAGAGGTTATCTGTGGATTATAGTGTCCAGGTAAGGAAAGGTCACTAGAATTTCTTCCAGTATTAAGACTCAAAATTACCCAAGGCAGTCCAAGGAAAAATAGCTATGCAGAGTGAAAGGTGGTAAGATTAATTTGGTAGAAATGTATTTTAGGTGAAATGGTAGTTCTTTTAAAAAAAAAAAAAATTTAAACTCTAAACTTCCTCTCAGATAGGGAATGTGTCTATCTGCTGTATAAATGTATAATGCTACAGAAATTTTTAACTTAAAAATGCGAAGTCTGATTCTCAGAAATGACACTTGTTGTTTGAAAACTATTTTTAGATGAAGTTATTGACATGGACAAGATTGAACTTCATAACAGTGCCCTCACATGACAGCACGCTGTCAGAAGCAGAAAATTAAATTAAAACACATTAATTATATTAAAATACTGCTTGTATTCCACTACTCTGTGGATAACTGAATCTTGCTTCTGTGGACATGACACTTACATGAAGAGAAAAGGTTTTCAAAGTAATCAGGATCCAGACAGACAAGACACTAATGGCTTGTCTACACTAGTGTACTTAGCCCATGCTGAAAAATTTAGCTTAGCTTATTTCTGCCTTTAGTTTGTTTAAAATGCCATGTTTTTTAAAAGTAGGAGACTGCAATAAATATGATTTCAAAGAAAGCAGTATTTTTGTGATTGGTTCAGATAAATCAAACTGAGTCTGTTCCATGTAAATGATAAATGAAAATGCTGATCTATCAAAACTCTTTTTGGTGCTGTAGAACTCAGTTCTACCCACTTTCTTCGTAGACCCTCAGTGTGTCTGATGTATCCCATCACTATAATATCTGCCTCACAAATACTAACCAATGTAGCCACCCAAAATCCATGTGAACTGAGAATAATCTGTTTTACAGATGGCTAAGATGTGTGCACAGAGGTTAAGAGACATGGCTAAGGTTACAGAGTCTTCAACAGAACCAGGAACTGAACCTTGATCTCTTGAATCTTAACCATAAGACCATTTTTTGTCTCCTGGTTGGTCTTGCTATGGATTGAATTACAAAAGTATAATTTCTGTGTCTCTGAAAGAGATGAGAATGTTACTTTACATGTGATGGAAGGAAGGAAGGAAACCAAGAGGTGGGGGAAAGGGAGGGAGTCTCTAAATTGCAGAGAGCTATTTGGGTCTGTTTGTGTCTCCTACCCACAGGAATTTGAACCATCAGGTGAGACAATCTCAGAAACTTGTACCTGTGCTTTGCACCTCCTGCAGTTTACAAACCTGTCTGGGCCACTCAAGTCCACGGAAGAGGTAGGAAACTCTTGGTCTCTAACTTGTTAGATATAGTCCTACTTCCATCTTTGCTTAGCCTCATTAAATGTGTTGAGTATTTCATGGGTTCTAGACCTACCCCATTTGACCTGGTTATTGTTATCTTTGTCTTAGCTCTGTGGAAAGGAATATAGAATCCTGGTTACTGCTAGGTATGTAAATGTTGTTTAAAAAGTTAACCATTTAAACAATTACAAAATCTTTTGTTTAAACAGTTAACCAATTAAAAGGCTGGGTAGCACAGCTGGGGCTGCTCCGGCTGGCTGGGGGTTAATGGTTAAGGCGGGTTACACAGTAAGACTAATGCTTACTGTTTAACATTTTACATCCCTAGTTACTACATGGCTTCTTAGACTGAGTCAAAATGGTCAAAGCCATTTGGTTTAGGAGAATGGTAAAGCTTTGAATATCTTTTTAGGACCTCTCCCAGAAAAACAGCACCGTCCAAAAGGGTCACTACACTTACAGGGATCTTCCAATATCCTATCTAAAGGCCATGCTTATAACTTTTTAACAGTCTGGAATTTTCTAGTTTTTTTTCACTTCTGGACAATATGCACCTGAAGCCTCTTTTCTTCTGTCATGGCAGCTGATGTAATCACCTTTTAAGGAGATCTCTGGAACATGACTTATCTGTAGTGAATACAGACACCAGTCTGTCGTGGGGACAGGTTCAAGTTGTCTAATTCTACAAGAAAAAAATATCCTTTTGGAGAAAAGGATGTACATAAGTTAATCAGAATTTGGGGATTGGGGGGAGGAGGTGCTTTAGTCTTCAAAGTCCTTGGTAGAGAAGACAGTACTTTAGTTTCTCTGTTTGAACAAAAGTGGGCTTCCCAGCCTATTCTACAAAGCTGGATCAATTTTCTTTCTCTGAGAAAATTGTTATGAAGACTAGTGTCACACCTGCGTGATCCATGCCTGTATGATCTTCTATTGCTTGAACTGAAAGGACCAGGCCTATTGGTTCAAAGGTGGTAAAGACTGGCAAAGTTCTAATATGGTCTAGCCACTAGAGCAGCATTTCTCAAATGTAGCCACCAGCAGATTTTTTTTGTGTGGCCACCACAGCTGCCAAAGTGCCCCAAAAATCACTGAGACATTAAGTATTAAAGTTGCCTTGTAAATGCCATAAATCATAATGCGCACTCATTCCCTTCTAAGTATTATGGTACGGTGCAGGCAGAGCTGAACTACATAGGCTTGGTTTTCTTTCAAGTCACAAAGTGTATACCTTAGCTAATTACTGTTTACATCTCGTACTACTGTAGCTCTGTAGGCAACTACTGGCCAACACCATCATTGACAAGATCACTGCATGGTGTTTGGGTAGGTTGAGATTGTTTGTGGCAGAAGGTGAAAGAGTTAAAAACATGAATGGATATAAGAAAGTTTTCCCAAAAAAATCAGTACCAGAAAATGACCCTGAATGTGATAGAGACTGTTCCAGAGGAGCCACCTGCTGCTAAGAGAGCAGAACATGGAAAGAAGAAAAACATTTCAGGACCAGTGGGAAATGCAGTTTCTTGTGTTTCTGAAGCCATCTGATTTAGTTTCCAAGTTGCAGTGTGCACTGTTTGTAAGAGAAATTCATCAAGTTAGAATTTACACAATGCAATGTCATTATAGCATTCATGCAGGGGAAGTTGAACAGAATTACTACGGTGAGTTTCAGAGGCACAAGCTGTTAAATGATGCAAAAACAGAGTTTGGAAGACCATGATGGCTCAGATTTTTGAATAATGTGGATCAGATACAAGTGGCTACTTTTAAAGTTGCACTACTTTTGGGAAAAGCAAGGAAACCATTCAGCAATGAAGAATTTGTGAAGAAAATTGTTCTGGCCATACAACCAGAAAATATGCTTACAGAGAGATACCACTGAGCAACGACACATTGCAGAGGGAACACGAGATCTGGTGAATTTTCTACAAAATGAAATAGCTGAAAAAGTCTGAGAGCCCTTACTACAGCCTTTGCTTGGATGAGAGCCTTGATGTCACAAGGCATCCCAAGATAATCATATGCACTCTCTTTTTTGACTGTGATTGCCATTGTTTTTCTGAAGGTGTTTTATGTCAGTTGAGTCTCCATGACAGGCTAACTAGCAAACGCATTTTAGGCGAGAATGGAGGAGTGCCCCCATTCACTTTGACAATCTGTGCAGCTTGACAGCTGCTGGGGCAGTGGTTTTGCAAGGTACATGAGTAGGGGTGCTGAACCGCTTCCAAGAAAGTGCAAACTTTTTTTGTTATAGTGTTTTGCCCACCAAGAAGTACTTGCCATCAAGGCTTCAATGAAAAGTTTTGAACACAGTTTCACTGGAACTGTCCCAAAAGTTGCAAGATCCAGAAGTACATGGTTGTATGCTCCTTTTGAAAAAGTTTTTACCAAAGCTTGCTTTCTTGAATCTGGAGCTTCAGAAACCTCAGCAAATGATATTTGACAGTATTGAAATAATACATTCAGAATGACAATTGCTGACATTGTCCCGCATCTACAAGAGGAACAGGACTTTTCAGTTTTTTACGAGCTTGGTCAGTTTCTCAGCTGTCAGGATGAGAATGTGAGCGAAAGCTCTAACCGAATACAGAGTATCCTCTCAGAGGATCTTGAAAATAATTTCAGTGAGAGAAACTCTTTCCATCAGTACCTTTTTCTGACTGACGCATTCAGCAATTCTGGTTCAGATTTTTTGGCTGCAAACAAGCTGTCTTGCATGACAGATTAGCTTCCTTAGACTCTTTGGATTTAAGCAATCTTGGGTACCTCATGTTGCCAAATGCACAATGATGCAAGAATGAAAACATACTTCAGTCAGCCTGGTGTTACAGTAGAGGAGCTCTGGAGTAATGTGTACCTGTTTGAGGACACCCACAAGGCCCTAGCTAAAGTTGCTTTGCTTTTCTTGTCCCTGTTTTCTGCTACTCTAGAACTCCTGCATTAGAGGACAAAGAGCTACCATGTTTTAGCATGGGATGCACAGGGAAATCAAATCACTGATACTACACATGTCAACGTCACTTTTGAAAATGATAAAACTAAAAATGTGGGTAATTAAGTGTCCTTTGGTGAGACTCCTTTCTCCCCCGCCCCCCATTTGTAATATCAAAGATGCCTAATGGGACATGCATGGGTTTGAGCACTAGTAACGGGCGTTGTTTTGGAGCATATTCCTCCCCCTATGTGCTCCTGGTGAATGTGGCACTTGTTAGATTTCCTTTGTTAGTAGGACAGGTTTGTATGAATAATTCTCTCTTCCCAAAGCCCCCAGGGAATAAAGATAATCTTCCGCCATGCCCCTTGAAATCTCATAGATGCTCCTTGTACCCAAGAGTAATTTTCTCTTGCCATTTCCCCAAGTACCTTGTCCCAGTTCTTAATTCCTTCTAAACGTGGACCCTATTGATACCCGCTAAAAGGTCGCTAGAGGACTTTGATCTACTCCTGATTAAAGTGCAGTACAGAACTTTTAGTGTGCAGCAGCCTGGTCCATGTGGCACTTCGGGTATGTCTACACTTAAACTGCAACAGCAGCACAGCTGCAGCACCATATTTGTGCCTTTGTAATGTAGACATACCCTTAGGCAGCTCTTCAGTGTAGACATTACTGGACACACACTGACAGGAGGCATTCTTCTGTCAGTGTAGGTAATCCACCTCTCTGAATGGGGATAGCTTGGTCGACAGAAAAATTTTTCTGTTGATCTAGCGCTGTCCACATTGTGGGTTAGGTCAGCATAGCTATATTTCTCAGGGGTGTGAATTTTTGTAAGTTCCCAGTGCAGACCAGCCCTTAGTGTGTGGGAGGCTAGTGTGGGGGTAGAGTTACACGCCATCTTGCTGTGAACTAAGAGCTGGTTTACACTGGGAATTTACATTGTCATAGCTGTGTGTCTCAAGGGGATGAAAAATCTAAACCCCTGAGAGAGGTAGCTATCCTGACCTAACCCCTGGTGTATACAGTGCTAGGTTGATGGAAAAATTATTCTATTGCCTTAGCTACTGCTTCTCAGGGAGTTGAATTTCCTATGCTGACAGGAAAACCCCTTCAATTGGCATAGAGAGTGTCTATGCTGAAGTGCTGAGGGTATGTCTGCATTACAAAGGCACAACTGTAGGGCTGCAGCTATGTCATTCTAGTGCTATATAATAGACACTTTTGATAGGTTCTTTTTGTCAATGTAGTTGATCCATGTCTCTGTGGGGGGGCACGGCTTGGGATTCCGCCACTGCCAGGGTGGGGTGCAGCCTGGGGTTCCGTTGCTGCTGCTGCTGCTCTGGGTGTGGGGTGGTGGGCTGGGGCGCTGCTGCTGCTCCCAGACCACTGCTCCAGGGCAGTGCCCAGGAACAGCTGCATGGGACCATCTGAGCAGCAGCCGGTGCGGCTGTTCCTGGGGCCACCTCACCTACTCCTGCAGCCCTGGGGTCAGCTGCACTGGCCACTGCAGAAATCATGGAGGTCCTGGAAACTCATGGAATCCGTGATTTCCGCGACCTCCATGAAAGACTTGCAACCTTAGTCACAGTTAACAATAGTTACTAAAAAAAAAAAGGCCAGACAAATATGACCCTTATTGTTCCCTCATGAAAAATGAAGGTCTCTTCCAGCTGTAGGGAAGAAAGCTGGATAGAGACCTGGAAAAAGTCTCTCTAGTATAGTACATGTTCTGAAATGCCAAATGTATTGGCCCTAAATTCCTCCTCAACTACAGTGCAACAAAGTACAGAACATGCTATGAGGTGTAATATTGCAAAATTACTTAAGAGGAAACAGCTGTTTAACCTTCTGTGTGTCATACTTATTCCTTATGGTAGAACAAAACTAACATTTTGCTGGCAGGTTTCAGAGTAGCAGCCGTGTTAGTCTGTATCTGCAAAAAGAAAAGGAGTACTTGTGGCATCTTAGAGACTAACTCATGCTCAGATAAATGTGTTAGTCTCTAAGGTGCCACAGGTACTCCTTTTCATTTTGTTGGCAGTTGACTGACTCCCTGTGACACTTATTTGCCAAGGACTTTCAAAATAGAGAACCTTTCTTAATCTTGCATGTGAAGTTTCAGATACAGCAGTGTTTCTTCACCTGTACTAGCCTCTTTAAATTTTCTGTGAATAGCAGAAGCTTTGCCTGTGGCCCTGGGCACAAGGGCTAATATCTATTGGGGGTGGGGCAGAGAGAATACTCTTGCTTACAGTAAACTAATCATTCTTGTTTTCAGCAGTGCCTCCCATGTTCTAGTTCTTTTTCAAGCATAAAAAGCATGGCCCCTGTCCGAAGGAACTTATAGTCTAAAAGACAAATCGTAGGGGAAGGGTCTGTCTTGAATATCTGAGGTCAGGTCAACATTAAAAAGTTAGATTGACTCAGCTACATTGCTCAGGGTTGAAAAATCCACACGCCTGAGTGAGGTAGTTAAACTGACTAACTGCTGGATCAACAGAATTATTCCGTCAATTTAGGTGCTGCCTCTTAGGGAAGTAAATTACCTATGCCAGTGGGAGAACCCCTCTTGTCACTGTAGTGAGTAGCTACATTGAAGTGCTACAGCAGTGCAGTTGTGCTGCTATAGTGGTTTCAGTGTAGAGAGAGCCTGAGATCTGATAAAATTAAAACTGAGTCATGGTTGTTGAGTCCCCTTTATAATGATGAGCTTAGAAACATCCTTTTGTAAGGGATTGGCGAAACATCCCTTTCTAGGTCTAAAATGCAACTATCTGTTGATCTGTAAAAGCAACTGGTTTTGCTTCCTCACCCTCTAGTAAACAAATGGCCGTAACTCCTTTTTACAAGGGTTTGATTCTCCATATTTTCTAAACTCTTGAAGCTCTTTTCTTAACTCAGTAGAGTTGCTCACTCTTTATCTTGAGTCCTCCTTGGTTACAGTTGAGTGTCAGGATACGTCTACATTTAAACTGCTACTGCGGCACACCTATAGTGGTTTAAGTGTAGACCCTGCCTATGCTGACAGGAGGGGTAGGGTCTTGGGACCCTTACTAAAGTTCCTGCAGGTCGATGGAAGATTTCTTCCTTTGGCCTAGCACTACCTACATGGGGGTTAGGTTGCCGTAGTTGCATCTCTCAGGATGTGGATTTTTCAAACCCTGAGAGAAATAGCTATGCCAATGTAAGTTACCAGTGTAAACCAGCACACTCACTCCATTATAAATTCAATTTTGCCACTTCCAAAGTCTTGAATAATGTGGCTGAGCTTCTAGTCTTAACTTTAGCTTAGTGACTCTTTGCCTGGGATCTATTTTTTCCAAGAGCTGTTGCATAGAAGTCAGGAGGTTCTGGTGAATAAGGGTGCACCTGAGCTTCTGCCACTAGTAGGTCGGTGGTGAAAAACCTACAGCAGGCATTGTTTGCCTTTTCCCACCTCCACACTGTTTAAAGGCATTCTGCAAAGGAATAAACAAAACTGGGCTTTTGCCTTTTTTTGCTTTATTGTACATAAAGGAGATCTGGAAAGTTTTTCCTCTTCAAACTTTCTGCTTTTCCAATATTAGAAATGCATATCTTACCTATCCTAGAACATTTTGGAAGAAACTAGAAAGATTATGACAACACAGCTACCAAAGAAGTGAAACCAGAATTTATTGTAAGGGGAACTTATTTTTCTCTGGACTGTTCAAAACTTTTTAAATTAAGTTGGTGGTAAACATTAAGGATTCAACAATCTTGCCCATTCGATTAACAGTACTGCTTATTGCTCATTTTTGAATCATCCAGTATGTTCTCAGGCAAGAAGAAAATGCTGGTTATGCTTGATTTATTTAAAAGGGGGAAAAACAACCTTTTTATAATTGCAGAAGCAAAACCCCACAAACCTGGTTTATTTTGTTGCAGGTAACCTTTAAAAATCTTTGATTCTCAAGGTAGCTTGCAAATGATTCAGAATTCTTTTTTGATATACAGCACAGGGATATTTTCTTTCTATTACTTTAGGATGAACCATATGGCTGAAAGCAAGTACAGGATGAATTTAAAATCACATCTACAGGACCTATATTGGACATGGTTCACTGAAACTATACTCAGTTAAAACTCCACCCAGTTGTTACAAGTTATATTAATATTGGTAATATAACACAAACTGTAATCACTTTTTACATATCCCCGTAATCTAAAACAGACATTCTCAAACTCTAAAGTGGTGCTTCACTTTCTAATGATAGTGTGACAGGTTCCCCTGGGTGTGCCACCTGGAACTGGGATACCACTGAGCCCTCTGACCTACCAGCCTGGGCTCCTTCTCACGCTGTTCTGATGCGACAAGTTGCAAAGCCCTCCAAGCTTTCACTTCCATCAGCATTCACGCAGGTAGGGACACACCCAGCTGCAGTCAAATGCGGGCTATCTAACCACCAGCCTAGGATCTCAGAGCAGTACCATTCTGCTCTGGCCAGTATGTGGGTTTAACACCCGGTCTACCTCTCCCTCAATATGAAGAGGACTATGCACACTTGAGGTAACCAAGCTGAGATTTTCCCCAGACACCTTAATCAAATGCACACTGGTTTGGATTAAAACATAAAATAAGTTTATTAACTACAAAAGGGTAGATTTAAAATAAGTGATAGCAAACAGATCAAAGCAGTTTACCTAGTAAATAAACAAAACCACAAACTCATCTTAACATACTTGATAGGTAGGATATGAATTAGCAAATTCTCACCCTGAGAGATAAACAGACTGGCAGATTCTTAGGGCATACGCTGCCTTGGCTTTTCAGCTTGGGTTTCCCAGGTTTTCATACACAAGCTAGAAATCCCTTTAGTCTGGGGACCATCAATTCCCTCAGTTCAGTCTTTATTCCTCGGGTGTTTCCAGGTATGTGTTTTTGTAGAGAGAGTGAGGTCCCCCCATGATGTCATTTCCCCCCTTTTATATCTTCCCACTTGCTGGAAAGCTATTCTGCTGTGACCTGGGTCAAATAGTTCCCATTGTGTAGTTCTATCTCTGAGAGGTTTCTGTTGTACACAGTTCCTGGGGTAATCCTTGTTTGTGTGCATTTCCTCAATAAGCCATTAACATTGTTTGGCCTTTTTACTGTTATACCTGAAAGGCTGCTTGTGGTTGTTTTCAGCCTTGCAACATGTTTCAGTAACACATACATAGCCTAACTTCACGTACGACAATAGCACATACAATCCAATTAGATATTACTATCTAGCAGATCAGGACTTTTAGAATTACACTTCACAAGGCATACTTTGTATAAGACATACCCTAATTACATGACAGTGGTGAATATTGGAGTGTCAGGGTGTCACGGATGGCTTTTCCTCACGCCCATAAATTTGCACTGACAGCTAAAAATTAATAAATTCTTCCTTAATACCGTTTTGCCATGTAGGCAGTTGCTGGACACACATGAGACTGAACAGAGGTGGTCCATGAGTTTGCATATGAGATGTTGGCCATAATGTGAATAAGTTGGATAAGCCTTGATTTAAAATAACTGCCTGACCTATTCACCCTGCCTGGCATGATCACTGAAACGTCATGTTTTTGTGTTTGAAGTTTTATGTATCTAAATATTTGCTCTGCACAGTTTTTTGGAGTGCATCAAAACTAGATATCAAAGAAGAATTACTCTGTCGACCTAGTCATCGCCTCTGAGGAAGATGGATTTCCTATGCTGATGGAAGAACTCCTCCCGTCTGTGTAGTCAATATCTACACTGAAGCGCTACAATGTAGCATTTCAAGTGTAAACAAGCCCTAGGAGAAAGTAACTTCAATCTGCAAAATGGGGATAATCCTTTCTTCCATTGTCTGTCTTTTCTACTCAGATATAAGACAGACAAAAGTAAGTTCTTAATGGCAGACTGCCTCTTCTTTTGTGTTTGTACAGTATTTAGCACAATGGGTGCTGATCTCAACTGGAGCCTCAAGGTACTATCATAATCTTAATTTTAATCTTAACCTTCTCCCACCCCAACTTGAAATCAATCTTTATGGATACAGCAGCTGAGTCAGAGCTCTGCTTAGAGAAGGCTAGCAGCCAGCAATTGCAACTCTCAAATGTGCCCAAGGATATATGGGTACAACACACTTTGTCGTGTTGCAGTCAGTTCATAAAATGGCTCAGATTGCTGCATCCATTTGACTGTTAGAGATAATAAACTCTAATTCTTCTTCTAATCTTAGTCCCATCTATGCAGGGTCAGCTGTTCGAGTCCTTCTCCATTCCTTTCTGTCTTGAAGCTGTTGTTGGAAAAGCCACAGCTAATCAAACTAATGCTTAACTCTGAGACCTCTAATTCATTAGACAAAAGATGGAAAAATAACTGCTTTGTAAGCATAACAAATGACTGCAGCAAGTCTTGTAAGATTCTCCCAAGTTATCTCTTGGCCTTTAGCAACAGGTAAACACCTTGATGTAATAGCCCTTTTTTGTAGTGCATGGGCATCATGTTATCACATAACTCTTATCTTAGTAACAAATGGAATGTAGACTCTATCATGGTGGTTACTTGCCAATAAGACCTGCCAGTAGAGAACAGAGTTTCTGAAATGCGTAGCAGTTGTTCGTTGTAGACAGCTCTGGCATGGATACATAAGGCAAAAATGAGCCTACTTGGTTTTAATTAAGTCTTGGAAGTTTCAGAGCTAACTTCTCTTTTAGTGGAGCAATTGGCAATGTCTATCTTGAGGTGCTAATCCATTTTAGCACTTGAAGCAGAAGTATGATACATCAATTGCACACTCTACAGAGTGCACCATGTGTGTTAGGTGTGAAGGAAGCATTTAATGTCAATCTGTACTCTCATAAATTTCTGCTGTTGTATGAAGCAAACATTTTTCAGGTTGAATCATAGTTTTTAAAACTTCAAGATGTTTGTGATAATTGCATTTGCTGCTTTGCCTGTTTACACACACACAGTTTATAATCATATTTTAGTTGTTTATCCTTTGTATTTTTGCATAATATTTTCTAACCCAGATAGTTCATACTTCATTACTCTAGCTGCATATTGGGAAAGTCAGAATTGCACAAAAAGCAACATTTGAAACGTGTAGCTTCACACTTTTAATTGTTTCCACATTTTTTTTGCTGTGACTGCAGCTGATCTAGAAACTCTAATGGGTTTGTATTTAATTATATTCATAATGAGGGAGGTAGACTTGGTTTGATTAAGGTGGTGATATTTTGCCAAAAATTTCTCATTTCCCACCATAGTTATCCCAGGTTCAGCTCTACCAGTGGTAGCAATGGTAAAGTACTAGCTGATGGGCTTCTGGCATTCTAATCACTGTCCTCTAACCCTACTGACTGTATTTAAAAGGCTAGCAGAATTTTTTTTCAGTGCTAGTGCTCCCACTGATATTAGCGTGAGTGAAACTGACCTTGTATTAGCAATGGTCAGAAATCTTTTAGAAGTGTTAGCGTGAAGAGTCATAGCTCAAAGTTCTTATTTTTTCATTTTTATTTGCTGATATCAGACAATGCAGGCACACATTATTTTACAATAATGTATCTGCTATTGATTTTTCCCCATCTAACAGGGAAATAGTTTTCTCCCTTCTCCACAGCTAAGATTGTAGATATGTCAGAACTTTGCATGTTTTTTGGCCATCCTTACAATACATTAAAGATGATGGCGGCTGTAAATGTGGTGGGGTGCGTGTCTGTCTGTCTCTCTCTCTCTCTCTCTAACAGTTTTGATCCCTCTTCAAAGTCTAGCGAGCCCCTTAAATAATCCAGTGTTTCCTTCTGCATACACAGTGTACCAGTTATAGGAAAACTATCATAGTTGAAAAAAGAAAAGGAGTACTTGTGGCACCTTAGAGACTAACCAATTTATTTGAGCATGAGCTTTCGTGAGCTACAGCTCACTTCATCGGATGCATACCGTGGAAACTGCAGCAGACTTTATATACACACAGAGATCATAAAACAATACCTCCTCCCACCTCACTGTCCTGCTAGTAATAGCTTATCTAAAGTGATCATCAAGTTGGGCCATTTCCAGCACAAATCCAGGTTTTCTCACCCTCCACCACCCCCCCCCCCCCACAAACTCACTCTCCTGCTGGTAATAGCCCATCCAAAGTGACCACTCTCCCTACAATGTGCATGGTAATCAAGGTGGGCCATTTCCAGCACAAATCCAGGTTTTCTCACCCCATCCCTCCCCCCCCCCCCTTTTTTTTCTTTTTTTCCTGGGGGGGGGGGAGAGAGACACACACACACACACACAAACTCACTCTCCTGCTGGCAATAGCTCATCCAAACTGACCACTCTCCAAGTTTAACCAGAACGTCGGGGGGGGGGGGGGGGGGGATAGGAAAAAGCAAGGGGAAATGGGCTACCTTGCATAATGACTTAGCCACTCCCAGTCTCTATTTAAGCCTAAATTAATAGTATCCAATTTGCAAATGAACTCCAGCGAGAAACTGCTGAATTGGAATTCATTTGCAAATTGGATACTATTAATTTAGGCTTAAATAGAGACTGGGAGTGGCTAAGTCATTATGCAAGGTAGCCTATTTCCCCTTGTTTTTTCCTCCCCCCCCCCCCCCCCCCCCCAGACGTTCTGGTTAAACTTGGATTTAAACTTGGAGAGTGGTCAGTTTGGATGAGCTATTGCCAGCAGGAGAGTGAGTTTGTGTGTGTGTGTCCCCGGGGAAAAAAAAAAAAAAGGGGTGGGGTGGGGTGACAGAGCCTGGATTTGTGCTGGACATGGCCCACCTTGATTACCATGCACATTGTGAAGAGAGTTGTCACTTTGGATGGGCTATTATCAGCAGGAGAGTGAGTTTGTGTGTGGGGGGGTGGAGGGTGAGAGAACCTGGATTTGTGCTGGAAATGGCCCAACTTGATGATCACTTTAGATAAGCTATTACCAGCAGGACAGTGAGGTGGGAGGAGGTATTGTTTTATGATCTCTGTGTGTATATAAAGTCTGCTGCAGTTTCCACGGTATGCATCCGATGAAGTGAGCTGTAGCTCACGAAAGCTCATGCTCAAATAAATTGGTTAGTCTCTAAGGTGTCACAAGTACTCCTTTTCTTTTTGCGAATACAGACTAACACGGCTGTTACTCTGAAACCTATCAAAGTTGAAGTATTTTAAAGCTAAATATTTAGAAATTTATACTTTGATAAACTCCCAGGCTGTAACAGGATTTGATCCAAGCAAAACAGAATTAGTCTCAAGTGTTGCAGCCCTATTATGTTATGATTAGGGCCATTCCAAACTCATGGCCAAGAAAAACACACCATGGACTGTGAAATCCGACCTCCCCGTGAAATCTAGCTATTGAAGGGCTGGGGAGGGATGGGACTTCCTCTTCCTCTGGAGGCCGTTCTTGGGGGAAGATCAGAGCCACCTCAGTGTACCTCCCCTGGCTACAGGAAGCTCCATGACTCCCAGCAGCTGAAGGCTCCCCACAGCACGGGAAATCAGACCCACCTCCACCTCCGGGAATCTCCCCTGGCTGTGGGAAGCTCCACAACTGCTGCTTTCTGAAGGCAGCGCAGAAGTGAGGGTGGCAATCCCGTGACACCCCCCACCATATCAGCTTTGCAAGCCTCCTTTTGGGTCGGGATCCCCATGGTTACAACACCATGAAATTTCAGATGTAAACATCTGAAAATGTGAAATTGACCAATTAAAAACCCCTCTGGCTGAGAAAATGATCAAAATGGACTGTGAATTTGGTAGGATCCTAGCTGTTTCCCCAGCATGTTTATTTTTGCTATAGATAGGAACCAAAACCAGGACTGTCACCTTGAACTTGTCCAGTTAATTCTGCATTACTGTATAATAACTCAGTTACTTAAGTCAGCATGGTGTTTAATGTGTAAAATAGCGTATACTTGGGCACAAAAGTAGGTACTTGGATTTGTACCAGTGCAAGCTAGCTTGGACAGTGAAACAGAAAACCCACCTTTAGACCTGGGCTTAGTTTTACAGATGTGGTTCTAAAGTTTGAGAATTACAAAGATATATCTGCCAGGTGTCTGGGGGAAGGTGCAGGTGCTGTAACTTTTTGAGCAGCAATTTAAGCAAAGGACAAATTCACAGGATAATGTGGTAGTGGATAGATCTCAGTTTTCTTAAGACATCTTTGTCCCACTTCAAAGAATGAATGGATAGGTAAAAATCCCATCTGAGGTAGCGAAGAATGTAGTGAGTATGAAAGCAATTGATTTTAAAAAATACACTGAGGCCAGTTTCATTTTTCTAAGTTTCACTTAAAAACATTAATTTGAAACTCTGGTTCAGGTTGCAGCACCTCTTAGGTGAGTCAGACTGTGGTAAAGGGTCACACCTTTGCTGCTGGACTGGAAAATGTTTGCAAGACGGAGATGTGTCCAAGTTTGTAATGGAAAGTTTGAAACGGTAAAAGCTTAGAGACTCTTTAAAATGAAAACTTAAACTTAGAAGGATCTTTTGAATTGTTGGGAGTTTCCTATATCTTGTTCAGTTTTTCAGTAGTCCTGACAATGCCTTATACTCATTAAAGGTAACCTGCAAAGCTTTTTAAATTTATTCATGTTTTCAGTTTGACTCGTCACCCATGAAAATGCACTCTGTCAAAACCCTTGTCTTTATTATTCTTAACTTTAAACAATGGTTCAGAACCCCAAACTCCTAGAGAGACCTGAGTGACTGTCACTGCTTACTTAGCCTGTACTGAGAGGTAGCAATATTTAAGTCTTAGTCAACAGAGTTAACTCAGGCTCTTACTTGAGTGTTGCCCCTAACCTCTCTCCTGTCCACGCACAAAATCCTCTCACCTGAGTTTAGTAGTGCTTTCGGTCTGAGCTATCTGGCCCATCGTGGGGCATTGGTTAAAGGTTAGGTGCTCCTTTCACTTGGGTTGGTAACTTGCCCACTGAATTTTTAGCAAGGATGTAGGTTAAATCATTTGAGTGCTGATAGTCCTTTGATGCCTTTCCACAATTCCCGTATGTACCCAAAAGGACAGACAAGTTCTCCCACGGTTAACTGGGAAAGAATCAGAGTGGCTCAGGTTATTGTGACACAAAGAACCATGGGATAGGAGCCCAGAAGTCCAGTCAATTCAGGATGCAGAATTTGGGTATGGCTGGTCAGACCTGGGTGCCAGTCATCTGAGTTGCTTCTGAAATGAAGACAACCCAGAGTGTGGTATGAGGAAAAAACTCAGACTTCTAGGAACTCTGACTACTGTTCTATGATTAGTGTGTGTATGGGGTCTTTGATATTTCTATTTTGTGAGCATAAAAAGGTGTGTACAAAATGCAAACTTCAAGGAATTAACTTGTAAGTTTCTTGTTTTTTTAATTTGGGTGACTTGAACAAATGTTAACATATAAGGGTTCTCTTATTTCAGTAAACCTTTGCAGATCATGGTTAATGAATACAAAAGTCATAAGATCTATCCTGATGCTTTTAAGATCTGTTTTTTGGATCACAAATGGGAGAAATTACTTGAGTCATGACTAATTGTGAAACCTGCATGCAAGTTTACTCTTGTGATTAGTTTGAGTCATGTCAGCTAAAGCTTTTTTATCCAATAAATTTAAGTGTGCATATTTAACCATGTAAAATTCCTGAAATACTGCATCATCAGGTTAAGGTATGTAGGAAACTCACTCTGCTGCAGTTATGGCGTAACTCACTGGTTCTCCACCGGGGGTCCGCGAGCCCTTTCAAGGAGGCTGCAGGGCCCCACAGCTGCAACACAGTGCCCTGAACCACGATTTCCCTGTGGGGCTGAAGCCAGGAGCCCTGGTGGTCCCCCTCTTCCTCCCTGTCTGAAGTCGGGAGCAGTGAGGGAATGAAGCCCTGAGCCCATGGGCAGAGTTGGGGGGAGTGAGTACAAAGGTGTTGCCCCCTCAAACTGCAGTGCCTTACCCAGAGTGGGGCAGTCCGGGGACAGCTCTGCCCTTCAACCTCCTCCTCTACCCCAGCTCCCTCAGGCAAGCCTCTGGTCAGGTTGTCGGAGGGACACCAGAGCCAGGCAGTGGGGGACAGGTGCTCCTCTGGCTGCTGGTGCCATGGAGTGTGCAGCTGTGGCATTCCCCCGTCT
The DNA here is from genome assembly GCF_965140295.1 of Lepidochelys olivacea. Lineage (NCBI taxonomy): Eukaryota > Metazoa > Chordata > Testudines > Cheloniidae > Lepidochelys > Lepidochelys olivacea. The sequence continues at coordinate 64,439,901 of NC_140416.1, read as the reverse complement.
GCTGCTGCTGCCTGGGGTTGCAGCTGCTCCTCAGCTCCCAGCCCCCTTTGACTGCTTATGCAGCCAGTATGAGCTACGTGGGCGGGGGGGACCTGGCTCCGTGGTTGGCAGAGCCCTCGGGGAGCTGCCAACACAGGGAAGCCCTCCCTGCACACAGCCCCTAGCTACCCCTCTCCCTGCACCGTGAGTGGTTTTCAAACTTTCTGAGCTGAGTCCCCTTTGAGTTATATTTTTTCAGTTGCGTCCTCCCACAACCCAGATGGGCTAGGTAGCCAGCTGAGGTGAGTCAGGGGGTGGAGGTGGCACACTCTCCTTGGACCTAGCTATGCGGAGTTGGCCTGAGTCCCACTGGCCCTTGGCCGCCTCCTCCCCTCCCCCCCAAACTATGCCTATGCCCAAGGGTCCCTCCAGGCCTGGAGCCCTGAGTCTCCCCTCTCCACTCTGGAGTTTTTATAGTTTTATAGCACTCCACTCTGGGGGTGCTCGGAAAGAAAAATCTTGACAATCCCTGACTTAACTGACATAGAGGTTAGGACCATCTGACCAAGTGGTGTGGTTCTTGAATGCTGGAGACCCTGGGGAATCAGAGTTGTAAATTAGTAACATTTTTCAATCTAAAATTTCTGATATGAAAGTGCTATAGACCTTGTTTTAAGTCCTGCTTATATAAATAAATGTTGCCTCTCAACTCAGACAAGGAGAAAGTTTAAAAATAATAATAAAAGGAAATAAGTTTTAAAACTTGTGGTATTCATTGTCACAAGATTACCTAGTCCTAGAATTTAGCAAGAGTCAAAAATAGTATTTTTATTTTAGGACCTAAGATTCATTAACACAGCAGCTTTTGGGGAAACTTCATACTTGTGCAATTCTACCAGTAGCAGTAATGAGGTAAGCATTGGTACAGACCAGCTGATTGCATTTTTACTCTACTGCCCTCTAATTCTGAGCAGGTCTGTATGATAGTACACATAGTGGCCACCAGTCTGCTGTAGTGATTCTATTATTGCTGCCACTTGGTGGTGCAGTGGTGGGGGATTTCTTGAAAATATTCAGTATGTAAAAGAATTAACTGGGTTTCTAGGAGGAAACTGTCACCTTCTTCTGAAGTATAGATACCAGGTTTTGTGTAGCTCCGTATGTGGCAAATTTATGAAAATTAATTACCTAACTTGCATATTGGTAAATTTGCATATAGCCATAGACACTTAATCTTCAAAGTGTGCCTTTACTGCTTGTGAAAGGAGTTGTTTTGACAGCCTTGGTAAAATAGAAAACACTCGGAAGCAGGACAAACTTCCTACAACTTGGTGGTGCTGGCAGGGCAACTTCGTTTTAGGGTCAGTTCAGTCTCTGTGGCCCTTGCAGGACTTTACCTGTCTGAATCTGCCAGTTATTACTAAGTGTGGTGACATGGGACAAAGTTTGACTGAGGAGGTAGAATTGAGACCCACCAAATACCCTATAGATGGGAGCAACTTTGAATCCCTTCTGAGTTGGTCTGGATTGGTGATCTCCAGGAGAGAGGCTATAACTTGTTGAGGGATCCAGCTCCCTGATAAGTGCTAATGTTTCTTCTTCAAGAATTAGGGTATGTCTTCCCTACTTGGCGGGCAGCGATCGATCCAGCGGGGATCGATTTATCGCATCTAGTCTAGATGCAATAAATTGACCCCCGAGCGCTCTCCTGTACTCCAGCGCTGCGAGAGGCACAGGTAGAGTTGATGGGGGAGCAGCAGCAGTCGACTTACCGCAGTGGAGACACCATGGTAAGTCTATCTAAGTACATCGACTTCAGCTATGTTATTCACATAGCTGAAGTTGCGTATTTAGATCGATTCCCTTACCCCCTCCCCCCCCCCCCCCCCCCCGCAAAATGTAGACCAGGGCTAAGACTTGCTTTTTGGAAAGACAAGCTTCTAAATTCTGGTCTTTCTTTTTGGAGCTTACACACACAGGATCTTCTCTTCTCTGGACATATGGGCAAAACTTTCCTCACACTGTACAATTAAGTAGCTCACAGTGGTCTTAAAGGGACAGCTCACTAACGATACAAACCATTAAAAATACACTAAAATGTTTAACACAACATCCTAATTCATTTTTTAAAGTGTTTTCAATATAAAATTACTAACAATTACTATTATTCCAAGGTCTTTACACTTAGGGGTCATTTTATAGAGAGACTTACATAAAAATTCCCCATTTTGTGGAGGAGATGGGCATAAGCAGGATTTGAACCTGCAGACCTGTAGTATGGACCCATTTCCCTCTGGTAGTAGAAGCAGGCTGTTTATCCCATGATGACTTAATTTACATAAGAGCCTTTGGTGAGGGACCTTGTCAAAGGCTTTCTGGAAATCTAAGTACATTATGTCCACTGGATCCCCCTTGTCCACATCTTTGTTGACCCTCTCAAAGAACTCTAATAGATTAGTAAAACATGATCTCCCTTTACAGAAGCTATGCTGACTTTTTTGCAGCAGTTTATGTTCTTCTATGAGTCTGACAATTTTATTCTTTACTATTGTTTCAACTAATTTGCCCGGTACTGATGTTAGACTTACTGGTCTGTAATTGCCAGAATCTCCTCTAGAGCCCTTCTTAAATATTGGCATTACATTAGCTATTTTCCATCATTGGGTACAGTAGCTGATTTAAAGGACAGGTTACAAACCATAGTTAATAGTTCCGCAATTTCACATTTGAGTTTTCTCAGAACTCTTGGGAGAATGCCATCTGGTCCCGGTGACTTGTTACTGTTAAATTTCTCAATTAATTCCAAAACCTCCTATAATGACACTTCAATCTGTGACAATTCCTCAGATTAGTCACCTACAAAAGACACAGATTTTTGTCTAATTCCTAGCTTTTAAAATCTTGTAAAGTAAGGATAATTGCCTATTTGGGGTGGGGGGAAATCAGTGGAATATTTTTTGTTAGCCCTGTTGTTATGCTAAAGTTTAATGAACAAATATTCTGTTTATAATATGGAAACTTTCAGCTAACTATCCTTTTCTAATCAGATTTTTGATGCAGGTTTTTCTCAGTTCAAATCCATAGCTTTGGTCACAGATGAAAATGAGTTTGGGCTGGCATCTCATAAATCCTAGAGAAATATTGTCCTATATTGCAAAAATTGACGTAATTGACTACTTTCCTAAAGTTTCCTATGCTTGTAGATTAAAACTGTTATGACTGTCATGTTTGTAGGGCTAGCTACATCTGTCCCCTCTTGGTGTCTGAGTGCACCCTCACCTATCCTGGGACAGAATTCCACAGTTCTTTCACTGTTGCACCAAACTCTGGGCTAGAGTATCTGTGTATTTACCATGCTTACGGAGCAGGTTTTACTGAATTCTAGCACTTGGATTCTTCTGTTTGGGACTAGTGGGGTGGTGTGACATTCCCCTGGTGTTATCTGGACCAGTGATCTGCTAGGTTACTCCAATCCTTGACTCTGGGGGCCAACCTTACTCTGCTCTGCTGTGTACATGACACTCCAGGCTGTTCACGTGTAGCCTCTAGTATGTAAGCTTCTTCCAGCTACGCAAGTGAGCACTTTTGGCCAACCGCTGCTTGGATTGTGCAACCGAATGACACTAGCCAATATCTCCAGTCCCAGACACAACTCTAGAAACCTCCATCTTGCAGTGTCCAGTTATGCCCACTGGACGCTGCAAGCTTATATGATTTTGTCAATTTAACAAAGAAAATTGATATGTACTAGGCTTGTTATCCCAAGGGGAGTCTCTGACATGCTTCAAACGCACTGCTTCAGGTAGAATAAACAAATGTATTAACTACCAATGATAGATTATAAGTGATTATAAGTCAAAGTACAAGAAGTCAGATTTGGTCAGATGAAATAAAAGCAAAATGCATTTTAAGCTGACATCAGCACTTTCAGTGCCCTTACAAATTTAGATGCTTCTCACCACAGGCTGACAGTTGCTCTTCAGCCAGGCTCTCCCCTTTGATCAGCGCTTCAGTCACTTGGTGGTGGTGTCTGTAGATGGAGGTGGAAGAGAGCATGGCAAATGTTTCTCCCTTTTGTCATGTTCTTTCTTCCCTCTTGGTTCCACCCCCCCTTTCAGAGTTAAGGTGAGCATTACCTCATCATAGTCCCAAACTGACCAAGGGAAGGGGGGGGGTGACTCTCACTTGAGAGTCCAACAGGTCCTTTTTTTGCTGCCTAGGCCGGTGTCCTTTGTTCTGTGAGGCTGGGCTGGGTTTGTCCCATACATGCCCTGATGAGGTATGAACTGCCCCTCTGCTCCTGGAGAGTTTTGCCTGGGCTTGTTTTAATTCATGAAGCTCCACTTCATCACGATTATCTAGACCAGTGGTTCTCAACCTATTTACCATTGTGAGCCGCATCCAGTGCTACCTGTATGTCCCTGAGGCTGTCACGTGGGCCGCAGCTCTGTGCTGATTGGGCCACGAGTGGCTGGTGGGCTTCAGGTAGAGAACCATTGATCTAGATTGACTTGTATAACATAAAGCAAAGTACATCACCTATTAATTTCTGCATCAAGGCTGTAGTTTGAGCTATAGCATACTTTTAGGAAGATATCCAGTTGTGATTTAAAGACTTAAAGTGAAGGAGAATTTATTACATCCCCAGGGAAGTTGTTCCAATGGCTAATTCCCTCACTGTTAAATTCAAACTGAAAATAAAGTGCAAAGTTTTTGTCAAGCTGCAACTTCCAACCACGGGATCGTATTATGCCTCTCTGGCAGATTAAAGAGCCACCTACTACTTGAAATCCCTTCCCCATGTAGAAACTTGTAGATCAGGGGTTGGCAACCTTTGAGAAGTGGCGTGCCAAGTCTTCATTAATTTAAGGTTTTGCGTGCCAGTAATAAATTTTATATTTACAGGGGCCCCCCAACAGAACCCCAGACTGGCAGCGGGCTGAGTGGTGCTGGTGGCCAGGACACCGGCTGGCAGGGGCTGGCGGCCAGAACCTCAGACCGGCAGCGCACTGAGCCTCTCAGCCCGCTGCCAGTTCGGGGTTCCATCTGCCGGTCCCTGCCAGCCGGGGGGCCAGCGGCCGGTACCCTGGCTGGCAGCAGTGTGCCACTAAAAATCAGCTCGTGTGCTGCCTTTGGCACGCATGCTGCAGGTTGCCAACCCCTGTTGTAGATCATGGTCAGGTTGTTTGTTAGATAAACTAAATTTGAGTTTCTTAAGTCTCACTATAATATGGTATATTTTCCAGAACTTGAATAATTTTTGTAGCTGTCTTCTGAACCTTTTGCAACATCCTCTTTGAAGCATGAACACTTGAACTGGAGGCAGGATTTCAGTAATGGTCCCATTAATACCTTATCCAGAGGTAATAAGTCTTCCCTGCTGTTGCTTGACATTCCCCTACTTATACGACAAAGGATTATGTTCTCCCTCTTAGCTGCTGCATTACATTGGGAACTCCTATTCAGTTGGCTGTCATTTCCCTGAAGTACTTTCCGCTGTCACTGGATTCCCAGGATACTCCCCGATCTTGTAAGCGTGACTTACATCCTTTGTTTCTAGACATATAACTTTACATTTGACTATATTAAAATGCATGTTGTTCAAATGAATACATTTAGAAAGTGATCCAGATCAGTCAACATAACTCCTGTCCCCATTGTTTACCCCTCCAGTTTTTGTCATCTGCAAAACTTAATAGCAATTCTGTACTCCAGGTCATTGATTGCTGTTGAATAGCATTGGACCAAGAATTATTGGGTGACTGTTCTCCATTTACAATTACTTTTTGCAATCTGTCAGTTAACCAGTGTCTAAACATTTAATATGGGCTGTTCTGGAACAATTGACATGAAGATGTGGTGGATTCTTCAGTTTGAGTCTTTAAGATTGGATATCTTTCTAAAAGGTATGATCTAGCTGAATAAGAAGCAACACATGAATTACTGGGTGAACGTTATGGCCTGTGCATTGTTGGATGTCAGACATGGTGATCATGATGGTCACTTCTGGCCTAAAAATCTCTAGGACTTTCTCTTCACTATTAAAAGAGTAGCAAAATTGTAGGCCAGGGCAGAAGTGCATTGGGTAAAGTTCTTTTGGCTGGTGCGGGGAGAAGAGGCTCCGAGAGACACAGGAGGAAAACAAAAGGGAGTGTTTCAGTGTCTGCCAGCGCATGGTTTTGTTAATTCTGGTACTATTAACTTGAGAAACAAATGTAAAAATAGGCACCTTTTTCTTTATTTGACAGATATTGAATATAGTGTGTTGATACTAAAATGTTGTTACAGAAGCTCTTCAAAAATATGAAGCAAATATATGAACCTGCAGAATGCTCCACCTTATTGCATATTTCATTCTAATTAAATGTAAGGTTCTATATACATCAGAAAAAGTGGTATTTGAAAACTAGTTTTTCAGTCAGCTTACCAGGTAGCTTGTACAGATCTTGGTGAATTGTGTTCACCAGTTAAAGTCTACTCAAGGAGTGCTTCTACCACATGCGTATAGTATATCTTATGAATCTCATGTAGTGTACAGTTCAAACTGATCCACGTAAGTTGGTTAAGGAAACATTTTGTGGGGTAGGGTTAAGGGGAATAGAACTGAGCAGTATTCTGAAACTGTTTTACAAATTTTCAATTTCTCACTTTTCCAGAAGTAGAAAGGGCTATGTCAAAATCAAAGTTAAAGCGCAAAATACATTCCAGTCTGTTTCAAAATCAAGCAAAAAACAGAAAATCAAAAATTTTGACATAAAATGCTTTCAGACATAAAGAATGAAATGTTATTGGGAATGTTACAAACCAAAACCCTCAATGGGCATGCTCCAATTAAAAGTAATAGTGAAGCAAACTAGTTTCAAAGCATTATCTGTAGTATTACTTGCCCAGAGGTTTGGTTGGGGTATGGGGTGGGCGGAAAAGATTTATTCTACATCTAAACTACTGCATGCATTAATAGTGTTCATATGGATGAAATTACTAACCTTGTAAAATGTACAGAGACATCTTTGGGAAGCTCTAACCCCATACACTGCTTCCTCCTATTAAGAACCTTTGTCTCCATGCACCTGTCATCTAAAAAAGAGAATAGTCTTGTGTTCATAAAGATTTCAGAGCCTGTCATCCAGATCTCAATTTGGTATAGGGCTAAATTTCTTCTTTAATGACAGATTCCAGAAATAGCAAAATCCTCACACTTCAGCTCTATTTCTGTTAAATAGAAAAAGTGAAATCTTCAAAAATTAAATCAGGAGCTGTATTGATGCAAGTATGATGAGATTTACTGGGTGTAGGTTAACTGATATGGTGTATGTGTGGATACATTTTTGTGGATTAAAAGAAACCATTTCATTGCTGATATGGAAGACTACAGTTGGGTAAACTCCGAATTTGAGACTACTGTCTCAGCTAACAATGTAGACCAGTGTCTTTCAACCTTTCCAGACTTCTATACCCCTGTAAGGAGTCTGATTTGTCTTGCGTATCCTAAATTTCATCTCACTTAAAAACTACTTGCTTACAAAATCAGACATAAATACAAAAGTGTCACACTGCACTATTACTGAAAAATTGATTACTTTCTCATTTTTACCATGTAATAAAATAAATCAATGGAATATAAATATTGTACTTCTATTAGTGTATCATATAAACAAGTTGTATGAAATTTTAGTTTGTACTGACTTTGCTAGTGCTTTTAATGTAGCCTGTTGCATAACTAGGCAAATATTTAGATGAGTTGATGTGCTCCCTAGAAGGGTCTGCGTGCTCTCTGGTTGAGGACCGCTGATATAGACTGTTTAGAAAGGAGAATCTTAGTAAATATCAACTACGCCCACAGCCTTAATTCAGGAGGTGCAGTAGTCCATGTTGAATACCTGTGTGGTGGAATTGAGGTGTACAATAAGGCCTTGTCTAAACTATTCATATTTTTAAAACCTTTTCCGATAGAATTTTTAAAAAAATTCCTACATGGTGTCTGGAGCCCAAACATTGCAATTCTATACTAGTGTACAAGAGCATAGTCTGAACAATGAAAATCTAAGGGGGGGGGACACCATAAACAAAAATTTTATTTTTAAGAAGCTACAGTAGAAATCACAAAATAGAAATTTTTAAGTAACCTAATCCGGTGCGCTCTCCCTTTAAAAATGACTAAACTATATCACTGTAACTGGTACTAGAAGTACAAAAAAACTTAGTGTTCAATGTGGTTTTACAATGTGTTCAAATATATCTCTATCAATATTTTAAAAGCTTGATTACCGTTGTATGGTTGTGTCCAAAACAAATAGTAAACCTCAACACAGTCTAACAGGTTAAAAGGCCAATTAATTCATGGGATGTTTCTGACTTGTGGTTTGAAAGGATGCTGTCAGGTAGGTTAGGACCAATATTTTGATGGCTAATTTTATTAAACTTGTTTAAAGAAACATTACTAGTGCACTACTGTTCAAATATTTCCTTTATACTAGTTATAATTATAAGATTAGTGAATTAGAATTAACAAAAATGACTAAAAGAAACCAGTTTAGTTTTACTGACTTAAGTGAAGTGTAAAACAAAATGCCATATAGGGTAAACTAGGTACCTTCAGAATTCCCTTTTTATGTCTTCAGTTTTCAACTAATTGTTAGAGGATCAGCAGGAAATAATTTAGCTGTAGTAGATATAGCTTGAAGATGCAAGTGTCTCTTGGTCTTGTGAAGAATTTGACTGTAATTCACTGTATGAAGGCTGCAGATTCTTATTTTTTAAGTAGTGATGACGGCCTTTCCACAAGTAAGGAAAACTGTTCAAAAATCTCTTGACATGGCTGCACAAACATCTTTTGGACCTGTATTGTAAATATTTGAAAGTAATTAATATATTCAATAAATACATCTCTGCCAACCATACTGTTTGATATTTACAAAGTACTGCTCTTCAGAACTAGCATTTCATAATTTTTGGGAATGGGCACCCCAGGTGTTCCTGTGATATTAGCCAGTTGGCATTCCTGTCCTCAATATTTCAAATTTGTAAGTGCTGGTCCCTTTAGTGCTCTTGTAGTATCAAATGTTTTTGTGTCTGAAACAGAGTGGCTATTTAACGAAGTTGACTGTAAAACAAGTCTGGTTGCTTTAAGACACAGATGGGATTTAAACTGGTGGTGGTAGATATGAAGGAAAAGAAGGGGGAAAATGGGGAACTTCTACACCGCATCATAGAATTTTCAAGACTGAATATTTAGAAGTTGCCTGTTACCAACGTAAGATGTCAGGTTATCAGCATGGCAGCACAGTTCTGGTATTTTACCTATCTCTGTAGGTAAAATACCGAAACAGTAGGTAAAATACCGGAACTGTGCTGCCATGCTGATAACCTGACATCTTACGTTGGGAACAGGCAACTTCTAAATATTCAGTCTTGAAAATTCTGTGATACCTCAACCTTTGCAGTATTGAGATCAGATTTACATTGGAAATGCTGCTACAGCAGCACAGCTGTTGTGTAGACACTTACTGCATTGACAGGGGTTCTTCTGTTGCTATAGTAAATCCACCTCTCCAAGAGGCGATAGTCTAGTCTACATAGAAGAAATCTTCCTTTGACCTAGCGATGTCTGTTAGGGCTTTTGCAGCCCTGAGGGTATGTCTACACTACGAAATTAGGTCGAATTTATAGAAGTTGGTTTTGTAGAAAGTGGTTTTATACAGTTGATTGTGTGTGTCCCTACACAAGTACTCTAAGTGCATGTAGTTGATGGAGTGTGTCCACAGTACTGAGGCAACCGTTGACTTCCGGAGCGTTGCACTGTGGGTGGCTATCCCACAGTTCCCACAGTCTTCACCGCCCATCTGAATTCTGGATGGAAATCCCAGTGCCTGATGGGGCTAAAACATTGTCGCGGGTGGTTCTGGGTACATATCGTCAGGCCCCCGTTCCCTCCCTCCATGAAAGCAAGGGCAGACAATGGTTTTGCGCCTTTTTTTTTTTTTTCTTGAGTTATCTGTGCAGAAGCCATACCACGGCAAGCATGGAGCCCACTCAGCTAACAGTCACCGTATGTCTCCTGGGTGCTGGCAGACGTGGTGCTGCATTGCTACACAGCAGCAATTAATTGCCTTTTGGCAGCAGACAGTGCAGTATGACTGGCAGCTGTCGTCATCGTTGTCCTGGGTGCTCTTTTAATCGGGCGCCTGGGCAAACATGGGAGTGACTCAGCCAGGTCATTTCCCTTTTAAGTTTCGTCTCGTGGCGATTCAGTCCTACCAGCAGTGCACGGTCTTTTAACCTCCAGCCAGCAGAAGATGATGGCTAGTCGTCACACTGCACCGTCTTCTGCTGAGCACCCAGAAGATGATGACGGCTAGCGATCGTACTGCACAGTCTGCTGCCAGCAAGATGTATAAAGATAGATGAAGTGGCTCAAAACAGGAAATAGACCAGATTTGTTTTGTATTCATTTTCTCCTCCATTTCTCCTTCCCTCTGTAAAATCAACGGCCTGCCAAACCCAGTTTTGAGTTCTATCCTTGTGGGGGCTATTCAGTTTCTCGCAAAGCCACCCCCTTTGTTGATTTTAATTCCCTGTAAGCCATGTCGTCAGTCGCCCCTCCCTCCATCAGGGCAATGGCAGACAATCGTTCCGCGCCTTTTTTCTGTGCAGACGCCATACCACGGCAAGCATTGAGCCCGCTCAGATCACTTTGGCAATTAGGAGCACATTAAACACCACGCATGTTATCCAGCAGTATATGCAGCACCGGAACCTGGCAAAGCGATACCGGGTGAGTAGGTGACATCAGCGCGGTAACATGAGTGATGAGGACATGGACACAGACTTCTCTCAAAGCATGGGCCCTGGCAATGCGGGCATCATGGTGCTAATGGGGCAGGTTCATGCCGTGGAACGCCAATTCTGGGCCTGGCGAGCACAAGACTGGTGGGACCATGTAGTGTTGCAGGTCTGGGACGATTCCCAGTGGTTGCAAAACTTTCGCATGGAACTTTGTGACTTGCTTTCCCTTGCCCTGAAGTGCAAGAATACCAAGATGAGAGCAGCCCTCACAGTTGAGAAGCGAGTGGCAATAGCCCTGTGGAAGCTTGCAACGCCAGACAGCTACTGGTTAGTCGGGAATCAATTTGGAGTGGGCAAATTTACTGTGGGCTTCTGTGATGCAAGTAGCCAACGCAATCAAAGATCTGCTGATATCAAGGGTAGTGACGCTGGGATATGTGCAGGTCCTAGTGGATGGCTTTGCTGCAATGGGATTCCCTAACTGTGGTGGGGCCATAGACGGAACCCATATCCCTATCTTGGCACTGGAGCACCAAGCCAGCGAGTACATAAACCACAAGGGGTACTTTTCAATAGTGCTGCAAGCACTGGTGGATCACACAAGGGACGTTTCACCAACATCAACGTGGGATAGCCGGAAAAGGTACATGACGCTCCCATCTTCAGAAACTCTAGTCTGTTTCAAAAGCTGCAGGAAGGGACTTTATTCCCAGACCAGAAAATAACGGTTAGGGATGTTGAAATGCCTATATGTATCCTTAGGGACCCAGCCTACCCCTTAATGCCATGGCTCATGAAGCCGTACACAGGCAGCCTGGACAGTAGTCAGGAGCTGTTCAACTACAGGCTGAGCAAATGCAGAATGGTGGTAGAATGTTCATTTGGACGTTTAAAAGCGTGCTGGCGCAGTTTATTGACTCGGTTAGACCTCAGCGAAACCAATATTCCCACTGTTACTACTGCTTGCTGTGCGCTCCATAATATTTGTGAGAGTAAGGGGGAGACATTTATGGCGGGGTGGGAGGTTGAGGCAAATCGCCTGGCCTCTGGTTTCGCACAGCCCAACACCAGGGCGGTTAGAAGAGCACAAGAGGGTGCGGTGCGCATCAGAGAAGCTTTGAAAACCAGTTTCATGACTGGACAGGCTATGGTGTGAAAGTTCTGTTTGTTTCTCCATGATGAAACCCCCCGCCCCTTGGTTCACTCTACTTCGCTGTAAGGTAACCACCCTTCCCTCCTCCCTTCGATCACCACTTGCAGAGGCAATAAAGTCATTGTTGCTTCACATTCATGCATTCTTTATTCATTCATCACACAAATAGAGGGATAACTGCCAAGGTAACCTGGGAGGGGTGGTGGAGGAGGGAAAGACAAGGCCACACAGCACTTTAAATGTTTCAAACTTTAAAACTTATTGAATGCCAGCCTTCTGTTGCTTGGACAATCCTCCTGGGTGGAGTGGCCAGGTGGCCGGAGGCCCCTCCACCGAGTTCTTGGGCGCCTGGGTGAGGAGGCTATGGAACTTGGGGAGGAGGGCGGTTGGTTACACAGGGGCTGTAGCGGAGGTCTGTGCTCCTGCTGCCTTTCCTGCAGCTCAACCATACGCTGGAGCATATTGGTTTGATCCTCCAGCAGCCTCAGCATTGAATCCTGCCTCCTCTCATCACACTGCTGCCACATTTGAGCTTCAGCCCTCTCTTCAGCCTGCCACTTCTCCTCCCGGTCATATTGTGCTTTCCTGCACTCTGACATTGTCTGCCTCCACACATTCGTCTGTGCTCTGTCAGTGTGGGAGGACAGCATGAGCTCGGAGAACATTTCATCACGAGTGCGTTTTTTTCGCCTTCTAATCTTCACTGGTCTCTGGGACGGAGAAGATTCTGTGATCATTGAAACACATGCAGCTGGTGGAGGAAAAAAAAGACATTTTCTAGAACAATGGGTACACTTTCACGGTAAACCTTGCTGTTAACATTACATACACAGCACATGTGCTTTCGTTCCAAGGTCGCATTTTGCCTCCCCCCACCACGTGGCTAGCCCCTCTCCCCTCCCTCCTCCCCGTGGCTAAGAGCGGGGAACATTTCTGTTCAGCCACAGGCAAACAGCCCAGCAGGAACGGCCACCTCTGAATGTCCCCTTAAGAAAAGCCACCTGATTTCAACCAGGTAACCATGAATGATATCATGCTGCTGAGGATAACACAGAGAGATAAAGAACGGATGTTGTTTGAACGCCAGCAAACATACACTGCAATGTTTTGTACTACGATGATTCCTGAGTATGCGCTACTGGCCTGGTGTGGTAAAGTGTCCTGCCATGGTGGACGGAATAAGCTGCCCTCCCCAGAAACCTTTTGCAAAGGCTTTGGGAGTACATCCAGGAGAGCCGCAAATGCCAGGGCAAATTAATCCTTTCACATGCTTGCTTTTAAACCATGTATAGTATTTTAAAAGGTACACTCACCAGAGGTCCCTTCTCCTCCTGGCGGGTCCGGGAGGCAGCCTTGGGTGGGTTCGGGGGGTACTGGCTCCAGGTCCAGGGTGAGAAACAGTTTCTGGCTGTCGGGAAAACCGGTTTCTCCGCTTGCTTGCTGTGAGCTATCTACAACTTCATCATCTTCCTCGTCTCCAAAACCTGCTTCTGTGTTACCTCCATCTCCATTGAAGGAGTCAAACAACACAGCTGGGGTAGTGGTGGTTGAACCCCCTAAAATGGCATGCAGCTCATCATAGAAGCGGCATGTTTGGGGCTCTGATCCGGAGCGGCCGTTCGCCTCTCTGGTTTTCTGGTAGGCTTGCCTCAGCTCCTTCAGTTTCATGCGGCATTGCTTCGGGTCCCTGTTATGGCCTCTGTCCTTCATGCCCTGGGAGATTTTGACAAATGTTTTGGCATTTTGAAAACTGGAACGGAGTTCTGATAGCACGGATTCCTCTCCCCATACAGCGATCAGATCCCGTACCTCCCGTTCGGTCCATGCTGGAGCTCTTCTGCGATTCTGGGACTCCATGGTCCCCTCTGCTGATGAGCTCTGGCCAGCGTGGCAAGCTGCAGGTGACCATGCAAACAGGAAATTGAAATTCAAAAGTTTGCAGGCCTTTTCCTGTCTACCTGTCCAGTGCATCAGAGTTGAGAGCGCTGTCCAGAGCGGTATAGCTCTGGGATAGCTCCCGGAGGCTAATACCGTCTAATTGCGTCCACAGTACCCCAAATTTGACCTGTCAAGGCCGATTTAAGCGCTAGTCCACTTGTCAGAGGTGGATTAAGGAAATCAATTTTAAGAGCCCTTTAAGTTGAAAAAAAGGGCTTTATCGTGTTGATGGGTGCAGGTTTACATCGATTTAATGCTGCTAAATTTGACCTAAACTCCTAGTGTAGATCAGGGCTGAGAGATGTAGTTAGGCTGACCTAACTTTGTAGTGTAGATGAGGCCTTAGCTTAGAGGGACTTTACTGGAGCTGTAGAGTCATAAACTGGAGCAGCATCATGATACAAGCATCGCAGAACACAAGGTTGCATCAACAGGCAGTTTTATGCAAAAACTGTCATAAATGTTAACACACCATGATTTTAGAGCGCTTTTACTTTTAGGCATAATGTTAATAAGTAATTCAATTTTGACTTTTATGCAGTGGATTGTAATGATGGAAGGTGATACAACATTTACACTGCTGTGCCTATTTCTAAAGAAGAAAATCTTGAATGACTGTGCTGCCACAAAACTATAAGCTGTTCACTATTGTGCCTACACTCTCGTCATTTCCCTGTTTGCTCCATTATGGTTAAGTTGTGATACTATAACTCACTGGTTCTCAACATCTGTTGGAGCTCCTCTTAGATAACTCATCTCTTGACCCAGTTGCTTCTCTCCCTTTTTTCCCTGCTTCTCTTTTCCATGTTTATTACATGATTTTTCTGACTCTACCATTTACCAGAAGACTGTTTTGGGTGGTGGTGCGGGCATTCATTTGTGTTGTCCAAAGTTGAGGTGAGTGCTGTGGCAGCAGAGATGCCCAGGCTGATGCTGAGTCTGCAGTTTTGCATATGTGAACTGTTTATGCAGTCAACTACAAAGGCAACTTCTTGAAAGCAACCTCTCCTTGTCTTCCTGTTCCTGTTTTGGCCAGTCTCTTTACCTGCAGACATGTGAGCACATGTGGAGGAGGAGGAGGAGGAGTGGGGTAGGTGGTGAATCTGGAGTTCCTGCAGCTTCCGTCTCCACAAATGAATCCTGTTCTTTGCCTCTCATTTGCTCTCCACTGTGGGAGGTTCTACTATACTCTAAGGCAGTAGTTTTCAGACTACGGTATGTGAGTGCTTATCGGGGGGTACATGATAAAAATCCTGTAATGGCAGAAAACACATTTTATTTAGTAAGACTTGGCGATCTAATCATAAGTATATTATGACCCTATCTCAGATGGGGGTACGTGGTGTACTACATTATTTGGAAAGGGGTATGCAATCCTAAAAACATTGAAAACCACTGCTCTAAACGTATGTCTACAGTGCAGTGTAAGCCCAAGGTTTGAACTCAGGCTCAAGACTAATCCCCTTCCAGCTACACACAAATCCCGGTAACTAAGGCCTCAGATAGAGGATCCCAGGTCTCTGTTCATCTTAGTAAAGTGGAGGGTGTGAGCGTGAGTCAAACCAGGACCCAGGGTTCAAGCCCTATTGCTTTGTAGTGTAAGTGTTAACCCTCTGGACTTATGCTCTGGGAGGCCATCAAAAGCATCCCACAGGATGACTTTGTCCTCTGAACAGTCAAGTTTGGTGGACAGTAAAGTTTTCTGACACTGCATCATGAACAAAGGGTTACAGCAGCCGCATTTTGGGAAGGTGCTAGGAAATCTGGGATATGGGTGGTTGGACTCAGTCAGACCTGCATAATGCAGTGTCGATGCTGGAGGCCCAGGTTATGACCCAGGATACAACAATTACTAACTTTGGGTTACAAATGAGTGTAAAATCTCAAGCCCGGTTAACAAATCCAGGGTCTGTTAAGAAGAGTTCTGCTAACCCTGGGCTTACATTGCAGTGTAGAAATAGCCAAAGAGTCCTTTAAATTTTAATTGTTTGTCACCACATGTCATGAATTCATTATATGAAGTTGAAAATGTGGCATTGCTGTCTGTTCCATTCTTTCATGGTAGTACTTTCACTCCCTGCCTTCTAGGCATCAGAGTTCTTATTCTTGTTAGAAGTGTTAGTATCTACAGCTGCAGTTGAAAAGCTTTTATAATAGTTAAATACTCCCAGGCCATTTCTGTTTGGTTCTGGAGCAAATCTAGCTTTGTCTTTTCCAGGACTTTTATGTTTTTGTTTTTTTTATTTCTCTGCTGTCTAAGGGGTTGACTAGATGAAAGTGATGGCACTTTGAAATAGGAATAGATCAAAGCACACTAAGGTACTTCTAGTGCATGGTAGCAGCATACACATGTTAATACACAGTTAATGTGCAGCATTCTAGTATGTTGTAGATTTACACCCCAGCTTGCCATGCACCAACTAGTCATCTAGATGAGCCCTTAGTTTATTTACCATAGATTAAGAGCCACTACCCTAATCATCTGTTTTCAGAGAATTTATCATTAAGTGACACTACAGTCATGGGTTATGTACTTATCTTCAAAGATGTTGAGATCTCTCTTCATCTTAATAAAGTTAGCTTCTAGAAGCATTGTACACCCTATAAGGACAAAGAAAAACTGCTATTTTTGTCTGTCCAAGGCAAAACCAGCTTTGTTCAGTGGTAATTAATGGAATACAGCAAAGGGATGCACTTGCATCTCGTGAGCACCCCTTTGCTGAGTGTGTGCCTACAGTTTTTTCCTCAGTTTTTTTCCCCTCTGCTCACAGTGCCACCCCGTTGGTTGCTGTGCTTGTCAGGGGGGTTTTGGTGACTCAGCCTTCCAGCCAAGTCACACACAATTCAAGTTAAAAATAAACAAATCACTTCCAAAATGTCCTGCAGCCCTCCCCAGGCTCAGTCCTTCAAAAGTCCAATTGGGCCCATCACTGTACCCCTCTGTTGGCAATGTTTCTGTTGCCCTCCCTAGGTTCAATCCTCAGTCTGACTAACAGGGCCTATCTCAGTACGCTACTTGGCCAGCTTATGTGGAAAGGTTCCTGCTCTGGGGTGGAGCAGCACTCCCAGGACTTCCTCCCTGGAGGCTCTTTGCCTGTCCTTTAGTCCTCTGACCCTGGCTTGCCAGCTGGGTCAGTCTTGGTTCAGCCCTTACAGCTCCTGCAGCCAGCCCAGAGCACCTCTTGCTCCCTCAGTCCCTACCAGCAGCCTGAACTCACTCTGTCCCTGCAGCTCCTTTTTATATGAGCCTGCTGAGACCTGATTGGCTGCTCCCTGCAGCCTCTTTCATGATTGACTGCATCTCACACGGGTGCTCTAGGCAGGTTAGATGACCTTTCCACTGTCCTTTTCTGGGGCGGGGGACGGCAGGGCCATGAAGCGTCCGGCAGGAGGCTTTAGGGCCTAATCCACCCCATTACAAATAAACTCCCTCCATCTTTGTGATCCATTTTCATTTGCCTCAAGTACTGTATAGTATAAACATGTGCTAAACATTGGCACATGATGGCCCATTATTTGATAAACTGACCTAATTGTACAGCAGTATAGTAGTAAAGACAAGTAGCAGAAATGAAACCCATTCTCTAAAATTTTTTACAGCTTAGTTTTTCATTTTTTCTTTGGCCTGTAACATAACAAATGTCTGGGGAGATGAATCTTTTCTCTCTGTGATGCTGGCCATTTGCTGTAGCTGAAGTATTCTGGGTAGCTTGAGGTCCCTACATATAAAGTTCTTTATTTGAAAAAATATGTAATGCTGCAAGGCTGTTGACATCCACAATATAAAAGCAACTTTTCATAGTTTTGAAACTTTTAACCCAGACAGTTGGTACTAACATGGATGCTAAACTAAATTACTTGAATCTTTTTATTAGCAGAGTGCAAGTGATTCTATTTTTCAAGTTGTATATCTCTTAAACCACTGGCTAATACCAATCACTGGAAGGTATAGATGCTTTTAATCCTTTCAAAAGAAGTTTTTTCTTGGCACATATGGATTTTAGTACTGTGCTGGTTAGGTCTGATAGAGATTTTTACACAGATTGTACAATTGATTCCAGATATCTTAATACTAAAAGAAATACTCACATTGCTTCTGCAGGGCAGAGCTTTTGTGAGGGATAAAGTGATAAAAATGTTTCCTGTAAACATTCATGAAACTTGACTCATGCAGTTAAAATTTTTTTAATGTTAATGAGGCCACTTGCCCTGTCCATGCCCAGCTGATGCATTGAGACAGAGGAAGTGCTAAGTTATCTGATTTTGCTCCTGTTTCCCTTGGAGTATCACAAGGGCAATTTGGTCAGAAATAACTGATAGGGGAGTGGATATTGCTAGTACTGGTCTCTGACGTTTGACTTCATCAGCAGTCTTGGCCAAAATTACTCCTGACCAGGGTTAAGAGGTCTTGGTTAGTTTAATGAAGTTTAATATAAAGACTGCAATTTCACTTCACTTATTGGCAAGATTGCCAACAGTGAGGAGCCGCTGTTCATTGCTGGATTCTATGAAATTGTATCTTTTTATATTATTGTTCTTGAATATATGGAAGTTTAAGGTGCCTAATACAGTAACTTTCTCTACAATTTAAATGTTAAATTTATTGTCAAAGATCCCTTATACTTTTTTGAATATTGATTCTAGCATCCATTCCAGGGAGCTTCAGACCATCGAGACCCACAAATGGAAAAGGCATAATTGGGCAAATTCACTAGTAAAAATTGTGCACAACCAAATATTTCTATTTTGCCAGTCCCCATAAAAAGCTTAAAAGCTTCTAATTCTGTCTTCCTTGCTGCATTATAAGAAGAAAACTTACTGAGAGTGAAAGTTAGGAAAGCACTTTATCTACAATTCTGTTTTTGTTGGGTTGGCTGCTTGAAATCTAGCCACTGTGGATCTAGTTAAGCAGTTCACTGTGGCCAGTGTGGTGTGGGGTCAAAGACCAGAAAAGCAGTAACTGTTGTGAAAAGTAAGGGAGCTTCACTGTGCTGCTGCTACTTAAATGTTCTTGGTAAAACTGTGTGTAGTCCTTATGATACGCAATTGTCTCTGAATGGAGCATTGAAAGTCCTCAATTTCCTTTCTTCCTTTATTTGATTAAATATTAAAATTGTTAACCAGTGGTTCTCAAACTGTAGTTTGATAACGATGTTCCTCTTCTTCCTAGCTATTAAAGATGTTCCATCTACTTGTGTCAAATGAGAACCTGGAGGCCTATAAAAGCAGCCTTATTAGGAGCTGTTGCCACAGCTGGATCTGCACTCCTGGAAGGAGGGGACTTTCCAAGGGACAAAGGAGCTGGGCAGGATCTCCAGGGGAGTAGGAACAAAAATAACTATATGGCTTGGCAGCAAGTACAGGAGGGAGAGGAGCTTTGGGAGAGGAACATTGATAATGTATTAAAGACAGTTAAAATACAATTGCTATAGCTTCCACAGGCATGTCTTGTGAATGACTGGGAGGGAGAAAAGTCATGGCTTGGAGCCCTGTAGGGCACTCTACTCAGGGTTTTGCTATGTTGAAAATTGGCCATATATTCCTCCTTTTTGTCTTAAGCAGTTTGTAATATGTTAGTATTTTACCTTATATTCCATGACTAGCTTTCTTAATAGCTTCTGTCAGAGTTTTTGAATCAGCTATTTAGTTGATATGTTTAAAGAATCCTAATAGATTATTAAGGAACATCTTTATTTTAGAGAGGCTGTACTGGTGTATCCCCTGTCGTATCACAGTTTGTTCTATTTTTAATCTAATTTTTCATTTTGCCTTGTACTGAAATAAAGGTCATTGATCTAATTCTCAGGGATCGCTCCTGGCGCCTTTTAGACATAGGCAGACCACTTGCTCTCCCCTGGCATAGTAGCGGACTTTAATATGTGCCCATTTGTTAGTAGCTCAGCCACTTCATTAAGTATAGTCAGAGCTTATTAATGCATACCATTTAGACCTGGTGATTTTTTTTCTTTAATATATTAGTTTATTCCCGCACATCTCCTTTTGATACCTCTGTGTGACAATGCCATGTCCTAATCATAGCATGGGTAGCATTGTTCAGGTATAGGGAGAAATAAGACGTTTAAGGCTCTGTCTCTACTACAGTTCTTAATCATGATTCTATAATGATTAAGAGTCATAATTACTAGGGTTGTCAAGCGAATAAAAAATTAATCGCGTGAATAATTGAAATTAATCTTACTGTTAAACAATAATAGAATACGATTTATTTAAATATTTTTGGATGTTTTCTGCATTTTCAAATATATTGATTTCAGTTACAACACAGAATACAAAGTGTACAGTGCTCCCTTTGCTTTTTTATTACAAATATTTGTGCTGTAAAAAACAGAAGAAATAGTATTTTTCAATTCTCCTAATACAAGTACTATAGTGCAATCTGTTTATCATAATTCTACATTTTAAGTTCAACTTTTATGTACAAAAAATAACTGCATTCAAAAATAATGTAAAACTTTAGAGCCTATAAGTCCACTTAGTCCTCCTTGTTCAGCCAGTTACTCAAACAAGTTTGTATACATTTGCAGGAGGTAATGCTGCCCGCTTTTTGTTTACAATGTCACCTGAAAGTGAGAACAGATGTTCGCATGGCATTGTTGTAGCTGGCGTCGCAAGACGTTTACGTGCCAGATGTGCTAAAGATTCATATGTCCCTTCGTCAACCACCATTCCAGTCCATGCTGATGACTAGTTCTGCTCGATAATGATCCAGAGCAGTGCAGACTGATGCATGTTCACTTTCATCATCTGAGTCAGATGCCACCAGCAGAAGGTTGATTTTCTTTTTTGATGGTTCGTGTTTTGTAGTTTCTGCATCGGAGTACTGATCTTTTAAGACTTCTGAAAGCATGCTCCATACCTCATCTCTCAAATTTTGGAAGGTACTTCAGATTTTTAAGCCTGGGGTTGAGTGCTGTAGCTCTTTAGAAATCTCACATTGGTACCTTTTTTGCATTTTGTCAGATCTGCAGTGAAAGTGTTCTTAAAACTAACAACATTGCTGGGTCATCATCCGAGACTGCTATAATATGAAATACATGGCAGAATGTGGGTAAAACAGAGCAGGAGGCATACTATTCTCCCCCGAGGCATTCAGTCAAAATTTAATTAACCACTTATTTTTTTAATGAGCATCATCAGCATGGAAGCGCATCCTCTGGAATGGTGGCCGAAGCACGAAGGGGCATATGAATGTTTTAGCATATCTAGCATGTAAATATCTTTCAATGCTGACTACAGAAGTGCCATGTGTATGTCTGTTCTCACTTTCAGGTGACATTGTAAATAAAAAGCTGGCAGCATTATCTCCCGTACATATAAACAAGCTTGTTTGTCTTAGCGATTGGCTGAATAAGAAGTAGGACTGAGTGGACTTGTAGGCTCTAAAGTTTTACATTGTTTTTTTGAGTGCAGTTATGTAACAAAACAAATCTATATTTGTAAGTTGCACTTTCACCATAAGGAGTTTGCATTATGTACTTGTATGAGGTGAAATGAAAAATACTATTTCTTTAGTTAATTATTTTTACAGTGCAAATATTTGTAATAAAAATGTAAAGTGAGCACTGTACACTGTTATAATTTAAATCAATATATTTGAAAATGTAGAAATCCAAAAATCGTTAATAAATTTCAATTGGTATTCTATTTAACAGTGCGATTAAAACTGTGATTAATTGCATTTTTATCGCAATTTTTTTTTAATTAATTGTGTGAGTTAACTGCAATTAATCGACAGCCCTAATAATTTCCTTAGCTGGCTAAAAGTAACAGTTCAGTTTTCAGAAACAGTAAAATTTTTGCCATCATAATATGTGCACAGCTGCCTAACAGTTTTTGTATCTGTATATTCTGCCTGTTTGTGGTGCAAAAAATGTGCTGAACTTGTTACAAAAACCACTTAGTGCCAGTTATACCACTAATTGATTACAGATGGTTTTGACATGCTCTTGCTGTGTTGCAGATGCTTATACTTAAAGATTACTGACATGCATACTATGTTCTATTTAATTATTTCATTTGTTTTCAGTTTGATGGAACAGGATGGGGGTATAGCTTCTAGCTGGGTTTGTAGAAAAATGACACCAGGACAGTGGTCTTCATGTAATTCAGGAATCACAAGGTCAGGAGTAGCTTTGGAGCTTGTTTCATACTATTGGAAGTGACTACTGTAGGCTCAGGTTTCAGAGTAACAGCCGTGTTAATCTGTATTCGCAAAAAGAAAAGGAGTACTTGTGGCACCTTAGAGACTAACCAATTTATTTGAGCATAAGCTTTCGTGAGCTACAGCTCACTTCATCGGATATGAAGTGAGCTGTAGCTCACGAAAGCTTATGCTCAAATAAATTGGTTAGTCTAAGGTGCCACAAGTACTCCTTTTCTTTTTACTGTAGGCTCGTGACTCCCATATGTTTTTTCATTTTTCAGGGAAGTATTGTTAAATCACACTGTTTGTATTGAGAGAGTGAATGCGCACATAATAGACATTTTTTGAGAGCTGGGGGTTTAAAGTAAAATATGGCACCAGGATGGTAGGATATGATGATCATGGTAGCCATTTTTTCAGGGGTTTGGAGCGGAGCCTGGAGCTGGAGCGCAGAGCAGCTCCGGAGCAGTGGAGCTGCAGGTTTTTGCCTGGAGCTGGAGCAGAGCCGGAGCACAGCTCCGAAGCCCTGTATTTTTTTGATAGGTCACTTTCAGATTGTGGCTAGGTAGAAAGAGGAGCACTGCACTAACTTAGAGGAACTAAACCTGTTTCTGTGAGGTTCTTTCCTTTCTCTGGAGAACAGAATACATATAACTGCTTTGACATGTAGGTAAAACTTAGTGGTGACACTGTCTGTGTTATGGTAGTGCCTAGAGACCTGTCCCCCTCAACCAAGATCAGGGCTCATTGTGGTAAGCAATATACATACATGTAGTAAAACATGGCCCTGTCCCAAAGATCTTAAAATCTAAGTAGGGTGAGAGATAAGGGCAGAAGAGGTGCAATAACTTGCCCAAGGTCATACAGGAGGTCTGTGGCCCAGTTATGGCTAGAACCCAGGGCTCCTGAGTCTGAGCAAGAGCTGTACCCAGTGGAGCAGTACTGATTCTATTCAGTCCTGAATCAGTGCCATGGAAGCCCCTGCAGATCTGAGGGACCAATGACAATTTTAAGGTCCAAGTATCTAGCTAACAGAGCTAGAAACAATGCTACAGAATACCACTGGAAAGTAGATTCTAGATCTTCAGTTGGGTGTATATCATGTTTCTAGTCCTGGTGACTTCAGACCTTACAGCACTAACCAGAGTAGTGCAGTATCTTTCCTTACTACCAAATTCCAACTTGATTTTTTTTTACTAGCTGCTGTAGCAAAAACAGGTATGCCTAGAAACCAGTGTTTTATACAAATGTAAATTCCAGCTTTCATAGATTCTAAGCCCACAAGGGACCATTATGACTATCTCATCTGATCTTCTGCAGAATTCAGGCATAGAGTTTTGCACAGTAATTGCTGCATTGACTCCAGTATCTTGTAACCGAAGTAGTGGAAAGCTGTATTTCTATAAATACACAAACACCGTATTGTCAATTATGGTTAGTCTACACAGAGCTAATACAAACTAAAAAGAGGAAATGAAGAGTTAAAGCAACCAATAGTGCATGCTCTACTCTTCCATTCAAACACTTTGCTGCTAGCACAATCACCATACATCATAGAGAAGGCTAAGATTTTTGTCATGGTTATTTTTAGTAAGTCACAAGCAATAAACAAAAATTCATGGAAGCCATGACCTGTCCTTGACTTTCACTAAAAATAACTCTGACAAAATGGGGAGTGGGGGGATCCAACACCTAAGGTGGCGGCTGCTGCTGCTTCATAGTGTCCTCCGCCACCGTGGTTGCTGGGAGCTGTGTGGTTTCCCCTTCTCCACCAGTGGATGGAAGCTGCCATGGGGGGGCTCCTCCACCCACAGCAGCTGGGAGCTGCAGGTTGACCATATTTCCAAAGAGAAAATGAGACACACACAGCCACTTGCTGGAGGGCTATCCCGCTCAGGAGGCTGTCGCCTGTTGCTGGAACCCAGCTCCAGTCCCGCGGCCCCTGGAGCTGAAGCAGAAAATGTTACGGAGGTCTCTGGAGGTCACAGATTCCATGACCTCATGACATAAACATGGCCTTAATCATAGAGAATACACCACCATCTTAACTCTCACCCAATAAGTATGCTAGCTTTTCAGCACCCACCCCTCCAAATTCCATCGTCCTCACTACCATGCAGTTCAGACTCTCCAACCCTTCTGCACAGTTCTGAGAGACTACATTCCCTCAGGTTTTTGCAAGAGGATACTTTTTGACAAAAAACCTAGGTTTTAACACTATAGTCAGATTGAACAAGGTATTCTCATCTGTTTATAAAATTCTGGTTTTACCATTGTATTTTATTCCAGAAGATTTCGTTATAGGTATTTGAAGTGCTAGTGGAATGCTGTGCAACCGAATGGGTAAGGTTCCACAGACCTATGTCAATACTGAGGTAATATCAAACAGTGAAGTTTGCTATCTTCATGGTTCTTTGGATCTGTAATCAGTAGGTTATTGGATGAGAAAGCAGTCATATCTTGTAGTAAGTACTTGGAGTATATATTCTTTGTCCCCAAATGGAACAGAAATTAGAGCAAATTTAAGGATTTTGTAATCTAAATAAGTGTACCAAAAATCCATATTTCGTATGAAAAGTTCTTAATCTTTGTGTCAATTTCTCTAGAAGACTAGTCTTGTCCTAATTTAGGACAACTACTGAAAAATCCAGACTTGCATGTCTTCCACATCCTTTACAATACAGGTTACAAAATAAATTACAAGTGCTGAGAAACATACCACACTAAACAATTTAAGAGCTATCAAAGACAAAAGACACTGGAGGGAAGTTTAGTTAAGGGACATAAGAGAAATTGCTTGAAGTGAGTTTCATGGAAGGACTTGGCAGAGGAGAGGATTGTTCCAGGTATGTAGGACAGCATGATAAAAGAGAAGTAGCAGTGTATATGAAGGGACAAAAAGAACTGGTAAGGATGTGAATGAGAAAATGTTTAAAATGCTCTGAGTGTCAATGGTGCTGTATAAATAAGCCATAATGGGGAGATAGCTGGAGCAGAGCTGTGGCGGGGGAGTGTGTCAAATCACATAGGAATTTTTAAGTGAAGAACATTAATCTGTTGTGGTAAGAGATTCAAGGAGAGTGACCTGGATTGTTCGCTGTACCTAACACTTACAGAAGAGGTGATAGTTGCTTAATTTTGTCTGGAAGGTTTCCATATTTCTGTTTTCAGACAACATTCTGATCTTGTCAGTGCCTCAAGGGACTTTGATCAGCAATATTGCTAGTGTCAACATTGAGAAACAAATGTATGAGTAAAGAGCTCACCAACTCCAGGACAAAGGATGATAATTTTTGGAGAGCTTTGACACTACACACAGAAAGTAGTGGTCCTCTCAAGTGTAAGGCAGAATAGATCAATAAGATGCCTTTAAATAAGGTTGAACATGAGTCTGTGGTAATATATCCATGTAATAGGCCAGGTGAGACCAAATGACACCTATGGATCTCTTTTAGCAGTGCAACATCTAACATTAGAAAGGACTGACTTTATCAAATGAACTATAACATCTCTAGAGTGGTGGTGCTCAGGAGTGTGCTTCAGGCAAGATATTCTCTAGAGAGCAGAGTAATGGTGTGATTCTGCAGAGAAAAATATGAATGGCATCTCACTAATCAATAGGTCTAATTCATGCATATGCAATCCTATCTACTGACTATATTTTTACTCTTATTAGCCCTGCAGAGAATGAGCTAAGAATGAGTGGATTCTGTTCCTCCTTGTGCATTACCAGCAGATGTGTCTAAGATCAGTCAATCAGGTAATCAGGCTGCAAAGGTGTCAGTGAGGGCAGATAAGATACTTCTAGAGAGAATAGTCTTCAACAGAAAGGGGGGGGAGCTGTTGTCTGGGAAGTGCTCATCTGCCTTGGTCTAGCCAGGCTCTCAGGCTTATTTTTTCCCCTAACCTTGAGCCTAGGATCAAAGGGGACACTAAACTTTTAAGTACTCTGTCATAGAGAGGAAGGGGGTGAGTAGGAAGCAATGGCTGGAGGAGAGATTTGATCACTCTGAGAATGCTGCAGGGGTCGTCTTGTCTCTCGCAGCTAAGCAATAAGGGTATCTGGGCTGAGTGGAAGTTACTTAAGCTTCATTCTTTTCTTGCAAATTTGGGGCAAGATTATTATGTGTAAGCCTTTCTTGTTTTTAACCCATTTCTCTGACTGCTGTGTTCCTGTTGATGAATAAATGTTTTTTTTTAAAAAGCTGAACTGTATTGCTGCATACATTTTTTCTGGTTACGAAGCTCCTAAGAGAGAAGGCTTCTGTATGGAGCCAAGCCAAACCTGCCCTGTTAAAGAAGTCATGGTGAGAAATGAGTGCTGAAGCCTAGGGATTCAGTTTATAGGTCTCTGGATCCCCCTTGAGTTAAGTGAGGGCCCAAGCTTATCACTACTAGGGGAATTGTGCACTCATGAGACTGCAGAGGAACACACAGCGTAGCACACCTTGTGATCCATGACAGTTAAAGAAGCTGTCAAAACACTACATCTCAGATCATGCCATGCTTCAGAAATCACTTTTTAGACATATACACTTAATATGCCAATTGGTTCTCTAAAGTAGATGCTGTAATTTTGTAATTTGGATTTTAATACTCTTCGATGTAGGGATGTATTTTAGAGACATTAGATTATGAAACAAAGACTCAGACTATTGAATTGGGTTTGTCTCTCTTGAGCATCTGGTGTAGGATTTCTGTATGTAATGGTAAACTGTCCTTTCTCAGTTCTAAAGGCTTTTTTTTTTTGGGGGGGGATGTTTATTTCCAGACAAGATCTCTACTACATCAGGTGAGATCTGGGGAGAATGTTCTCTCTCTAGTCAGAACTTTTTGTTTCAGTGTTTGTCTAAATACAGAAATTGCACCAATTCTGTTTTTAAATCAGTTTACTTAAATTTATATAGCACTCTTGTATAATGCTATTAGAGCAATATTTGCTGGTCTTAAATCAATATTTGCTACTTTTAAACCGATTTATCTTTGGCTCACTGAATTAAGCTAAATCAATATAAGGCACTCTTAAACCTCTAGCATTATCTACGGTGGGGTTTTGCCTTGATTGCAGCCATTTGTGGCCACCTTTGGGGTAGCAGAACTCATGTACAGACCGGCATATTTGCTATTTGTACTAGTGGTGCTCCACTGTAATAGGCAACCACAACTCCATGGATGATGCTGGGAGAGCCAGGTGCTCAACACTTCCAAAATCAGGCCAATTTCATTTTTTTTAGGATTAAAATTGCTTTGAGATAACACCTCAGATGCCTGAAAAGCAGAAGGCATGTATATATTCATGAAAGAGGCACCTCTACTGTCTTATGAACATAAATTGGTGCTTGTCCTATTTAAATTAGGCTGCCACTTGAAATGGCTGGAAATAAATCTTGCAGTGACATCAGGGTAGCAGGCATTTGACCAAGTTTGGTAGGCATCTGGGAGTGGAATGGTCACTCCAGGCAACCAAATCTTGAAAATTTGCTCCAAAGGCGATTGGTCCCTTGAATATATATTCCTCCTGGGGGAATTCTGCACCACTACACATGTGGAGAATTTGTCCCCTGCATATTTCTTTGCTTCCCCACAGAAAAATGACTTTCTGATGGGGAAGCAAAGGGAAGCCATAAGAGCGGCCATGCGACCCTCACCAGCAATATGTTTCTGGAGCCTAGGGAAGCCAGAAGAGAAGTAAATCACTGTGGGGCAGGAGGCTGAACTGGGGAAGACATGGCTGGTGGCTCCTACCCTGTGCCAGGCTCAGCTGCTAATCCCGGCTGGGCTGGGAGGACAAGACTTCCTCTTCCCTTGCACGACATCCGGGGCTGGGTCAGACCAAGCCACAGATTTCTCTCCCAGCTGAAGGAAAATCTGCAAACTTCTCCCTTCCCTTCCCTTCCCTTCCCCTCCCCTCCCTCCCTCCCCCGCTTCCTGCACCCATCGCTCCTCAGTTGCAGGGGGAGGGATCCCTGTACAGGGAGCTGCTCCCCCATCCACCCAAGCCCCTTGCATCCGGACCCTCCTGCCAAGCCTCATTCCCCCTGCACTCAGAACCACTCTCCAATGAGTCCCACTCCCCCTACACCTGGACCACCCTGACAAGCCAGTTGCTTGAAGTGCTTGGGAGAAACGCACACGAGGGACAAGTACTAGATCTGTCAGGACTTTAGACCCCTGCGTTAAAAAGGAGAGAGAAGGCTCAAGGGTCGGTTATACTAATGGATGCTGCTCTCAGACTATCCTCAGAGCCAAGTTGCTCTGATTCTGAACCGAGCACTTTGGCTTCAGTGCAAAGTGCTCCTCCGGCACAGCGTTCTTCCTGGCACCATTCACCATCTCTGCTGCTGAGGAAGAAGCACAAAACACAGCACACTGACACCGCGCTTGCTGATGCAGAAAAAGGATAAGCATGGGGAAGGCAGCACAGCACCATGGTGGGCCACTCGTCTATTCCGGTCCTATGGTGGCACTGTCCATTGCACTCAGAGCATTGAGTCCGGTGCAGGACTTTCCACTGACTCCTGGAAGCCATTGCAGTACCAGCAACTTGACTGTCCCTTTGATCCTGGAGGCCTTCACAGTGGCCAGGAACTTACTATCACTCCCAGTCCCCTTGACTCCGTTGGGACAGCGGCTGTCTCCAATGACAGGGAGCAGGATGTTAGGTGTGCCTTCACCACCTATATTGAGAGGACTAAACCCTTTTGCAAGTCCACGCATCTCTCTGTAGCTGTAGCAGAAAGGATGAAAGGGCTTCCACTGTCAGGCTGGAGGATCTTTGCCAGCTCGTAGTAAGCTCAAATACAGGTGGTCATCCAGGACAGCGTCCTGCTGCTGGCCATCCTAACTGCTTGCTCCATGAACGTTCAGGCCTCTTCATCAGTGTTCCTCGTGCAAGTGCCAATCCAAGATATCTGCAGGGCTGCAACTTGGTTATCAGTGTACATCTTTGCATCCCATTATGCCATCACCCAACAGGCTTGAGACAACGCCAGGTTTGGAAGAGCAGTGTTGCTGTCAGCATGTCCTTGTACTCAGAACCCATCTCCTGAGGTACTGCTTGTGAGTCACCTAATGTGGAATGGACATGAGCAAGCACTTGAGGGGGGGAAAAAAGGTTACTAACCTTCCATAACTGTTGTTCTTCAAGATGTGGTGCTCGTGTCCATTCCATGACCAACAGAGGAGTAAGGAGGGTGGGTCAGAGTTGTCTGGCCAGAAGGAACTGAGAGGGTGCATGGTTGGTGGCACTCTTTATGCTGGCACATGCGTGTGCAGCTCCAGAGGGTGCTAGAGCTGGTCTGATGGATATCACTGAGAGGAAAAACCTCCAACAGTGCACAGGGCACAGACACTTAACGTGAAATGGACAAGAACAATACATCTCAAAGAACAACAGTTATGGAAAGTTAGTAACCATTTTTTTTTTTAAAACATGTCCAGTCTAAGAGTGTTTGTTTGTTTGTTTTTTTCCCAGGGGCTGTAAATTGGGAACCCCTTGTTCAAATGGCTCCAAATTTGGATTGCTGAACAAACTCTGGGCAATCTGAGTACACTGTGCAGATTTTAGAACATTTAGAGTTGATCTGTATACAGAACTCTCGTCATAACCTTAACTTTAACAGAGCTAGTGCTCTTCCATAGTGCAGCACTACACAGGAATAGGTAGTAGACTGTAATCAATATAGAATATTTCCTCTGCTGAACTAAGACTAAGAAATATAACTACAATAGAACCTCGGAGTTATGAACACCTTGGGAATGGAGGTTGTTCGTAACTCTGAAATGTTTATAACTCTGAACAAAAAGTTATGGTGATGCTTTCAAAAGTTTACAACTGAACATTGACTTAATACAGCTTTGAAACTTTATGCAGAAGAAAATGCTGCTTTTAACCATCTTAATTTAAATGAAAAGCATTGACAAGGAAACTTAATCTTTTTTTAAACTTTCCCTTTTTTTAGTAGTTTATATTTAACACAGTACTGTGCTGTACTGTATCTGCTTTTCTGTGTATTTGTGTGTCTGTTGCCTGCTTGCGTACTTCCAGTTCCAAATGAGGTGTGAGGTTAACTGGTCAGTTTGTAATTCTGATAGTCTGCTGTATTCAAAACAAACGTCAGTGTCACAATTCAGAGGCATACCATTCTTGGTTCCCTTCAGCAGCAGGAAGTAAGAGCATTCTCCACAAGTTGCATCAGAGTAAGCAATGTACCCACATTCCCAGCTCATAATAATCTTTCTGGACAAAAGAAATAGCCTGCAGAATAATGTTGTCAATTTCTTCTCTTCTTTTTTACTCACCTCTGCCCCCTTTTACCGCCTCCCATCCCACACATTTATTACTTCCGTGGCAAACTATTTTGTAGTTTTAAGGGTGTGACTTTTTAATGGAAATGCTGGTATTTGCACTACGAATGAAGATCTTATATGTTTTACACAGTGTTCCAATGTTGATATATAGCTGTCTGATAGTAAGTGCACTGTTAACAGGAAGACTTCCTCAAATGCCTTTCTAAGTAAGTAGCAAGAGGTATCACTGTGAAAGTCTAAAAGTTCACTAAATGTGGAATGTGTTCAAAACTCACTTCAGAAAACAATTTCTATAAGACCTTTGTCCTGTTCAGTTCAACACCTCCCACCTTAGTGGATGTAGCTATATTATAGAACATGTTTAGCCTGCTCCATTTGAAGCAGCCAACCAAATTAAAATAAACTAGCAAGTCAGTCTTTCAGATCCTCACTAATGTTTTATATCCTTCACCTCTACATAGTCTGGCTAGTAAGACTGTTACTGGCTTTATAACTACTTTTGGCTTTGGATGTATAAGTTGTAGCTTGATGTTAGAATACAGCTCTTCAGGGAAGACTGGAAGAAATCTGAAGAAATGTGATGTCAGAGGATTCCTCTGGCAGACTTTTTTGAATTAGAGGATGTGGGCTCTAATCAGGATACTTTTCTTATGTGCAGGAGCTGGAACAGGAACTCACCACTCCCTTTGGGAATGTTCTTTTTCGGTGTGATGAGAGAGATTACTAAATAATGTAATAATGTAATTACTAAATAATGCTACTTCTTGATTAATGGAATTCTCACTTCTGCAGCTGAGTGGAGTGGTACTAGTCTTATTTCAGTGAGTCTTTCAGTAAGACTTCTGAGAAGATATTTTAGGAGCTATCTGACACACATAATACAGTACTACCTGGAATAATCAAGATAAAACTCACTTTCTAGCTATAACCCCAAGAATTCTGAAAGGCAGAAAGGCAGTTTGAAAAGCGTGTACAGTTTCTAAGGTGTAGCTGTGTTATAGTGTGCATGGATTTCCACATAATGGCTTGAAAATTTTGTTGTATAAGGTCATATCTACACTTAAAAGCTTACAGTGGCACAGCTGTAAGATCACTCATGTAGCTGCATTATGCCAATGATAGACAGCTCTCCCATCAGCATAATAAAACCAATTCAACGAACAGCGGTAGCTATGTCGGTGGGAGAGCATCTCCCGCCGACAGCACTGTACATGCCAGTGCTTATGCTGGCAAAACGTGTATCACTCAGGGGTGTGGTTTTTTCACACCCCTGAGTGACAAAAGCTTTTCCGACATAAGTGCTAGTGTAGATACGGCCTAAGAAAGCTTAATCATGTTCTGCCTATGATAAGGTGACTGTCCTAATGAAACAGGCTTTCAGACAAATGGAGGGGAGCTGCCTTAACTAAACTCAGATGAAGGGATTTTGAATGATTTGTGTATCTAAATCATTAGAAACAAGATTTACAAGTGCTAAGCTTTCTTTTCTCTTCAAGTGATATAAAACACTATGGTGTAGTACATTTAGTTATACTGGCATGTCCTGTGATTGAATAGCCATGAAGGAAATAAGGGAAAGTACAAAGTAGTATGCCTTTACCAAAAGGAGTAGCTACTGTATTCAAGCAGTAGAATATAGTGACAAAATGCCCATTAGAGCAGAAAACTGAACCACTTACTGCTAATACAAAACTAAGAGGATTGGCTGTAAGCTGGCCATTTATTTTTTGAAAGAAAGCTGCACACCTATTTTGCTTAGTGTAAAAATACATATTTGTGCAGCAGGAAGTATTATCGCTTTATATATTTAAAAGCTGAAGATAAATTTTTCAAACCTGGATGCTTAAAATCCGTTTTGAAACACTCAGCTGATGGTTTTTTGTAAACAAATCAGTGGTGAATGCTTACAAAAATCATGAAATCAGAGACAATGTCCTTTTTAATAAATTATGTGACTATTAGTTTGCAAATATTAGACTACTATGTGTTTAAAGCCTTTTACCCTGGACATGGCTATATGCATATGCTATACTTTGGCACAGCACATTTCTTAGTAGTTTTACTAATAAAACTAAGCAGAAAGTGTCAATGGATACCTTAGGGAAATCTTTTTTTTGTTTTTGTTTTGTATTTTAAGGAAACTGATCCAGTAATATTTTTATGTACTTTCTTAAAGCTACTATAAGCAATCTTTAAAAACACTCCTTCAGACTTAAGTATTTCTACATACAGCTGCTAGTTAAGTGAAGTGTTGTCTGTACTGATGGAATCTTAATCCTGTTAGTAACTTGATGGGGGTTTATAGTTGTGATTTGCCATTGGAAGGAAATAACTTTGTTGGCTCATGTAAGAGGGAAGGAGCCATCTCCTTTCAGTGAGCCTTTCTGAAATATGTAAGTAAAATGTTCGATCTTTCTTACTGGACTGATGCTGATTCTTGAATAAAGACAATCCTTTCTGAAACATCAACTACTCTTCCCACTGATATTGAATGAAAATTAAGATTGAGATGCAAATATTTCAAATGATCAAATAGCTGCATCTCTTTTTCCAGGCTCAGAGCTTGTCTTTGGTGCATGCCTTCCACAGTATCGATATCTTCGCTGTAGAGAGAACCTGGGTGATTGGCAACTGGGTCTGAGCCTAGCCTGGATGTGAGCAGCCACGTTGCAAGGCCATACATGAGTTTCTGCTTCCTCACTGGTGCTGTATTCTACTTTGTGTGTTGCCAGGACTTTTAGGGCAAAAAGGGCATTTTTAAAAAGTCCTAAAAGGACTTTTAGGGCATACTGTTGTGCTGTAAACTGAGGCACTTTGATTCTTTCCCAGTGAATTGTGGGAGAATGTCTTTCCTTTTGGGCATACTGCAGGGATGGGTAATTCTGGGATGGTATTGGAGGACTAGTAGTGCGTGAGTGATTTCACCTGTGTCCTCACTGCAATATGAGTGACTTACCAGTGTGAGTGAAAGTGGATTCCAGGCACTAACCCAGATCTCTAACTCTGCTAGCTAGCTCGGGTTGAAAGCACCACTTAATTCCAGTAAATGGTTTTGGTGAAGGAGGGCTAGGTGCAATACACAGGTAAGAGCCCTAACTGTAGTGAAGACATGCTCAGTTGTAAATCCACGCAGCATGGATATATTTTTGACCAAAACCTAGTTTCTATCTGTTCTGTATAAACACTGCTGACACAGAAGCCAAGGATCCTTTAATGTTTTGTTTACATAATAAACTATATCTGAGTGGTTAGATGTTATGCTCTTAAAAAGTCAAAATTATAATTAAGTAGCCCCTCCTCTAGGATACAAATGAGAAATATTGGTTCCTACCTGTTTTGGATTGCTGGTGTGGTATCATTCATGTTTCCATCTCAGTGTTGTGTAATTGCACAGATTCATTCAATAGAAATCACTTGTTTTCTTTCTGAAGCGCTTGGCTTTCTTTAAGATGTCTGGGAAATAAATGAATGCTGCTGTTGATCATTACACAGATGGGGAGCATGTTCCAAGCTGTACTTAGAACTGCAAAGTTTTCTTCCTGTTTCCATTATCTCTTATAGACATTTCACGATGAATGAGTTCTCTTCAGACTTCAATATGAAATGCAACTTTTAGCATGCAATTAAATAGTAATTGGTGCTAGTAAAAGTATTTCCTGATTATTTAATGATGGGCTAGAATTAAGTGCTCTCAATCCAGTCAGTCATTACTGACCAGGCAATGCTTAACCTAGAGTTGATTTATTGTAGTTACCTAAAATGTTTTTGACCCAGTGTCTGTATCAACAGTATGCTCTGAGGCATTTGCTTTTAATGCAATCTTGGTCTAGTGGCTAGAATAGAATTGGCAGTCATGTACAGATTTTGTTCTTTGTTACCCAAGATCACACACCTGTAGGATAAGTCACTTCTCCAACTGTAAAATGGAAAGGCTTGACTATTTCCAAAGATGGAGGCTAAATTCAGTTACTTTAAATTGCTTTTGGGTCCTCAGATGGATGTTACCATATCCTAATCTTTTCCTAGGTGACTTGTATAATAATCAATAGGAAGCTGGGATTTCATTCTAAATTATATATACTTTAGACAGGTTTGAGGAAGTTTGAGAGATCTGATAAGTTTGAAAGTTGAACACATTAATTCTTGGGAGAGCTTGTGTTTTTCTGTATGGGCCTAATGGCTTAGCCTGTAAGTATCACTGAGAAAAGATCAGTTGACAGGTGCTCCAAATCCTGACATCTCTAATTTACAAATTGAGGCAGTGTACCAGGTGTCCTTTCCACTGCTGATAAAGGTTTATAGCACATAGTATTAAACCACTGCTCTTTTGTTCATGAAAGTGGGCAAATGTATCCATCTGGCTACAATGCTTGTGGTCAAGGTGGGGAAGATGAGCATTTTAACAGCTTAGTCAGCTTGTCTTTGACAGAGAAGTCAACCTGCTGAGCTCCTGTAAAGCATTATCAGCATTCTGATATGACTGAGTTTGCTTGCTTTGGAGTCTATTAGTGAACTTATTTTAAGAAATCTTGCAGTTTAAAATATTGGCAAGGCTAAAACAAAGTGTTGCTTGGGAACAGCATCATCAATTCCCTTCATACTACTATAAGTACTAGGTCACTCCAAATAGCAAGGCATGCCTCTTGGGTGGTGGTGGGGGGAACCTTTGTGCAGCTGGGTATATGCCTGTTGTATTCAGGCATTAATCTGGTTTTCTGTTTGTACCAAAGCACCAAACGCTTCAAAAGACATTCCCAAAATATACTGATCTGTCTAATATGTAGCCTGTCTTCTGCCCAAAGTATTTTTATTACAGAGGTCATTCCTTTTATTTTGCTACATGTTAAAAGAATTACATTGGTTGGATTTTATTCTTTAAAGTGAATGTTATTGGTGGTGTTTGGTCAGGTGTTAATTGGAAAGGTTTTTTTGTCTTTACTACTCCAAAGTTAGAAGCATTTTTTTTAAATGGCAGGCTGAATTCAGCAGAAGCTGATAAACCAGCTCCCACGCTTGTCAGATAAACCTTACCACAGAGTTTATTTTTCAAGCCCTGGATTTACTGGCCTCAAATTGTGGTGTGATAAACATTTGTTAGTACTCTGTTCTAGGTCAGAGTTGCTCTGACCTTGTTTTTCTTGCAAAGTAGTCTTTACACCACTGCTTCCTTTGACCAGATGAGCAGTGTGAGGATTGTCTTCTAACTTACTCCTGGGGGAATTCTGCGCCGCTGTGCATGTGCAGAATTTGTTCCCCGCAGATTTCTTGGCTTCCTCACAGAAAAATTGCTTTCTGTTGGGGAAGCAAAGGGAAGCCACAAGAGCGGCCATGCTACCCTTCCCAGCAGTATGTTTTGGGTGCCCAGGGCAGCTGGCAGAGAGGTAAATAACTATGGGGCAGGGGACAGGACTGGGGAAGACCTGGTTGGTGGCTCCTACCCTGCACCAGGATCAGCTGCTAGTCCCGGCTGGGCTGGGAGGACAGGACTTCCTCTTCCTCTGCACGGCATCTGGGGCCAGTGAGACCCACCCCAGATTTCTTCCCCTAGCTGCAGGAATCTCTACAAACTCCCCCCCCCACCCCCCCGCACGCTTCCTGCACCCAACACTCCTCATCACTCTGGTGCACCTGGCACAGAGGGGCAGGGCTCTGGGGTGTTTCTGGCCATCATCTGTCTTGGATGACCCAGCGCATGTTGTTCATTTTAAGAACACTTGCACTGCAGATTTGACAAAACGCAAAAGATACCGATGTGAGATCTCTAAGTATAGCTACAGCACTTGACCCAAGGTTTAAGAATCTGAAGTGCCTTCAAAAATCTGAGAAGGACAAGGTGTGGAGCATGCTTTCATATGTCTTAAAAAAGCAACACTTTGATGTGGAAGCTACAGAACCTGAGACAAAAAAAAACAACCTTCTGCAGGTGGTATCTGACTCAGATGATGAAAGTGAACATGCGTTGGTCTGCACTGCTTTGGGTCATTATCGAGCGGAACCTGTCTTCAGCATGGACGCATGTCCTCTGGAATGGTGGTTGAAGATGAAGGGATGTATGAATCTTTAGTACATCTGGCATGGCTGCAACACCAGCTACGACACTGCCATATGAACGCCTGTTCTCACTTTCAGATGACATTGTAAACAAGAAGCAGGCAGTATTATCTTCTGCAAATGTAAACAAACTTGTTTGTCTGAGCAATTGGCTGAAGAAATAGGACTGAGTGGACTTGTAGGCTCTAAAGTTTTACATTGTTTTATTTTTGAATGCAGCTATTTTTGTACATAATTCTACGGTTGTAAGTTTAGCTTTCCTGATAAAGAGCCTGCAGTACAGCACTCGTAATGGGGGAATTGAAAGACTATTTCTTTTGCTTTTTACAGTGCAAATATTTGTAATAAAAATATAAAGTGAGCACTGTACACTTTGTATTCTGTTATTGAAATCAATATATTTAAAAATGTAGCAAACATCCAAAAATATTTAAATAAATGGTGGTATATTCTTTAACAGCCTGATTAATCGCATGATTAATTTTTTTAATCACTTGACAGCCCTAATTCTGAGAGATTCTTTCCAACTTCACAAAAGTACATTTAGGTTTCTGTACCCAACAGAATTTTCCATCTTGTTTTTCCTCTGAGGAAAAATTCTTACAATTGGGTTCTGTGTATTTTGATTCTCTTAAGAGCTCTAGATTTCTGAGCTTTTACTGTCCAAATGTTTACTGTTGCATGCATCTTGTAAGGACTTACCTGGGGGTACATCAAGGTCTTCTGGGGGTACATCAACTGAGCTAGATATTTGCCTAATTTCACAACAGGCTACTTTAAAAGAACTAGTCAAGTCAGTACAAACTAAAATTTCATATATGAAATGACTTGTTTATGCTGCTCTATATACTATACACTGAAATGCAAGTACAATATTTATATTCCAGATTTATTTTATAATTCTATGGTAAAAATGAGAAAGTAAGCAATTTTTCAGTATAAGTGCCCTGTGACACTTGTATTTTTGTCTGATTTTGGGGGTACATAAGACAAATCAGACTCCGGCAGGGGTACAGTAGTCTGGAAAGGTTGAGAGCCACTCTACTAAAGGACCTCTTTAAAAGTAAGAGTGGTTAGGAACTTCTGTCTGAGCAGAAGAGTCACTTACTTACGTCTGTGGAGAGTACTAGAATCAGTAAAATGTGTAGGTTCAAATGTGTCCTCCATATGTGGTGGCTAGGTCACATATGAAACATGCATAGACAAAAACCTTAGCAGAGCAGTGAAGTTCAACTGATTGTCTATAAAGCTAACTTACCCATTCCAC
The DNA here is from genome assembly GCF_965140295.1 of Lepidochelys olivacea. Taxonomy (NCBI): domain Eukaryota; kingdom Metazoa; phylum Chordata; order Testudines; family Cheloniidae; genus Lepidochelys; species Lepidochelys olivacea. The sequence goes on along the minus strand of NC_140416.1, from coordinate 64,402,254 downwards.
GAACACTGACTTAAATCTTGCTTTAGTGAAGGGAGAGCAAATCTCCAGTCTCAATTAAATTGAATCTTGCTCGGAGGATTTAATTTGCTAACTGACACATCTGATCCCTGGATTCTTCTTGATGCTTTGGCTCAGTTAAATAATGGGGGGAGGGGAGAAATTGGACCAGCTAATCAATATTAGCATTTAAAAGTGGTAGGATAGAGTTAAGTGGCATGCTGCAAAAAATTAACGGTAACTCCACCCTAAACTCTTGCAGGCAACCACTGATTCAAGACATGGCTACACTTGCAGATGTAGAGCACTATGAGTTACACCAGCCCTCGGAGAGCGCAGTAGGGAAAGCGCTGCAGTGTGCTCTCACTGTCAGCTGCAAGCACGCTGGCATGGACACATTTTCAGCACTTGCAGCAGCATTGGGAGCAGTGCCTTATGGGCAGCTATTCCACAGAATACCTCTTCCCATTCTGGTGCTGTAGCTTGTGGGAAGGGGCGGGGGGGGGCAGGGCATTCTGGGTCCTGTCCCAACACCCCGTGATGCATCGCTTCTCATCCCAGCAATCCCTGTGCTTCTGTCCACATTTAGTGCCATCTTTCAAAGTTTTTTGTACTGCTCGCTCTGTCTTCCCTTTCGGTCTGCGGGAATGGAGCCCGAAGTGCTGAGGAATATGCTGATGAGTCTTGCCAGCACGTCAGTCAAGTTACTCCTTAAGCTACAAACTGACAATGAGGACTCTGACGATGTCGACTAACGTAATAAATATGACACGAGATTGCTTGTGGCATTCATGGATGTGCTCACCACTGTGGAATGCCGCTTTTGGGCTTGGGAAACAAGCACTGAGTGGGGATCACATTGTCATGCAAGTCTGGGATGACGAGCAGTGGCTGCAGAACTTTTGGATGAGAAAAGCCACTTTCATGGGACTGTGTGATGAGCTCGCCCCCACCCTGCGGCACAAGGACACGAGATTGAGAGCTGCCCTGCTGGTGGAGAAGTGGGTGGCTATTGCAATTTGGAAGCTGGCAACACCAGACAGCTACTGATCAGTTGCTAACCAGTGTGGAGTGGGAAAGTCGACCGTTGGAATTGTGTTGATGCAAGTTTGCAGGGCCATTAATTGCATCCTGCTCAGAAGAACCATGACTGTGGGTAACGTGCATGACATTGTGGCTGGCTTTGCACAAATGGGTTTCCCTAACTGCAGAGGGGCGATAGATGGGATGCATATTCCAATTCTGGCACCAGCCCACCTAGCCTCCGAGTACATTAATTGGAAGGGGTATTTCTCTATGGTTCTCCAGGTGCTGTGGATCACCGTGGGCGTTTCATTGACATTAATGCAGGCTGGCCCAGAAAGGTGCATGATGCTCGCATCTTTCGGAACACTGGCCTGTTCAGGAAGCTGCAAGCCATGACTTTTTTCCCAGACCAGAAGATCACCATAGGGGAAGTCAAAATGCCCATTGTGATCCTTGGAAACCCTGCTTACCCTTTAATGCTGTGGCTCATGAAACCCTACACAGGGAGCCTTGACAGCAGCAAGGAGCGGTTCAACAACAGGCTGAGTCAGTGCAGAATGACTGGAGTGTGCTTTTGGCTGTTTAAAAAGCTGCTGGCGCTGTCTGTATGGGAAGCTGGACCTGGCCTCCCCACAGTTATGTCCGCGTGCTATACCCTCCATAATATTTGTGAAGGGAAGGGTGAAAGGTTCACTCAGACATGGAACTCGGAGGTTCAACACCTGGAGGCTGAATTTAAACAGCCAGAGAGCAGGGCTACTAAAGGGGCCCAGCGCGGGGCTGCCAGGATTAGGGATGTCTTGAGGGAGCAATTTGAGGCTGAAAACCACCAGTAGTGTTTGGTGCCCTGCACGGGAGTGAAGAGCGGTGGTGCCAATGTTAGGAATCTGTGTTTGCTACACAACTTGCAGTGCCTGTTGCTTTCCTGGGGCTAAGGTATCGTTTACTTAATGCAATAATAAAGAATGTTTTCAAAGCCAAAAAATCCATTTATTGAAAAGAAAATTCATTTATTGAGAAGAAACACAACTGCCCAGGAAACAAAGGGCAAGGGGGTGGGGTGGGGAATGATTCAATCACTGATTTGCATATGTCCTGTTATCATACTCCTCCTTCCTGTCTGGAGTGCAGTGCAATGAGTGCTGCACTTCAGGCTAGCTAAAATGCATGGTGATGGGGGTTAAGTGCAGTGGGTGAGGATCATAGTTTGCAGGGCTGGGTGGTAAAGCTTCAGGTGTTGGAGGCAGCTGGTGGCGATAAGAACCCAGATATGGGGGAAAGTGGGTTAGAGGTGACATGGGGGCACAAGGGAAAGAGTTTTGGGACAAGGGCTGTGGGGGGTTCAGGGAGGGGACACGCAGTAGTGCTCTGCCTGCATGGCTACGAGTGCCTGTATCAAGTCCGTTTGGCACTCCATAATGCTAGCAGCCGCTCCTTGCTTTGGTGCCGGCAATCCGCATTTTGATTTTCATTAAGGGACTGCTGCATTACTTCATGCAGCATGTCCTCTTTGCTTCTGTGTGTCCTCTTCCTAATTCTTTGGAGTCTTTCGGCCAGTGATAACATGGACAGCTGAGATCTCAAGGTTGCACTTAAGTGTTCACACCAGACAGAGCAATGATTCACCCCTACTTAAAGACCAGCACAGTCTATGCAATAGCAGAATTTGCCCATCCCAAAGCGAGTGCACGTAACCCATAGGAGCCCAAAAATCATGAGTAAGCACAGGGCAAGGGGGACTGATTGTTTCACGGCCATACTGCCCTCTGGGGTTCTGTGCCTTGGGGAGAGCCAACAGCTGCAGGGGGCCCCTATACTGAACACTGTCCCCACATTTTCCACAGAAGTTAGTCCTGGAAGATATCTGGCTGCTGAGGGTGACCTGGGTAGCAAGGGAGGGTCTTCTACTACTACTTCTGCCCTGGCCCATATGCAGCTTGCCTGTGTGCAGCAATGGTCCCCTCACGGCACAGTGGCATGGATATGTTGGCCTTACTGGGACAAGGAGTACAGTAGCTCTCCCAAGGAACCTGTGCAAGCGCATTGGTCAGCTTCCCCATAAGACCTTTGAAGAGATCACTGAGGCCGATTACGGCGATTTGAGAGAGCACATCAACACCCTATTCCACATCTAGGAATGAATGCAGCCCTAACTCTCCTCGCCCAAAGAGCCCGCACCAAACACCTTCCTTCCCAAAATACAAGCCGCTTACCGGGCACCACCTCTGGGTGTGTGTTTGTCCTTCCCCAAGCACTGGCCGCTGCAACTGGCTACCTTCCTCCTGGCTTGAGAACGGATCGAAGCTGCATGCATCTGGGGAAGCTGGGATGTCTCCCTCCTCCTCAACACCTTCGCTTCCACTTTCCTCCTCCTGCCTTGTTGAACTGGGCTCTGAAGTGTCTATCATGGTCCTCGGAGTGGAGGTGGGGTCACCCCCCAAATATTGCGTCCAGCTCTTTGTAGAAATGGCAGGTTGTGGGGGCAGCACCAGAGTGGCGGTTTGCCTCAGGGGCTTTGCGGTAGGCATTCCACAGCTCCTTCACTTTAACCCTGCACTGCTGTGCGTCCTGGTCATGACCCCTTTCTATCATGTCCCTTGATATCTGCCTGAAGGTATAGTAATTCCTATGGCTGGCGTGCAGCTGGGACTGGACAGCTTCCTCCCCCCAAACACTGATGAGGTCCAGCATCTCACCATTGCTCCATACTGGGGATCGCCTGGTGCGTGGAGGCATGGTCACCTGGAAAGATTTGCTGAGAGCACTCTAAGCCTTGTTGAGCAAACAGGAAGGGGATTTTCAAAATTCCCAGAGAATTTAAAGGGCGGGTCTGACTGTTGGTCACCTAAGGGCAGGGCAGTAATGTTCAAAGTGATGACCAGAGTGGCTAGAACTGGTATTGTGGGACACTTCTGGAGGCCAATCAGAACGCGTTAGACCAGGGCATCCACACTGGCGCTGCGGCGCTCCAGCTGGGGCGCAGCAAGTGTTATGTCTGTCTTCGAGGTGGATTACCAGGAGCGCTCCAGCTGCGGAGTCCGGGCGCTCTACATGCCTTGCAAGTGTGGACGTGTCGTGAGTTAGGGCGCCCGGGGCTGCTTTACTGTACTCTAACTTGCAGGTGTAGCCAAGCCCTCAGGAGAATTGTCAGAAGGTTAGCACAGTGTATATTTAGTTGAACAGTTCTAGTGCATTATTAGTTCAGCAACCCATACTTGGATTTCTTACTGCAATAGTAGAATTGTGATCTTCTGTTTCCACTGTTGCAGCCGTAGTCCCACTCTGGACTAGACAAGAGAATTAAGTCCTTTTATTTTTGCCGAGTTGGGTCTATAATAAAAAGAGAATGAGACTGCCAGTCACCCTACCTAGCCCCACATACAGTTCCTAGGAAGCCGTGCTCTAATTCAGATATCTTGTGCTGTAAGGCAGTTTGCCACTAGATGACTAGACCAATTGTCTCCCAAATCTTCTCCTCAGCCTTAATTTTATATTACTGCCTCGCATTGCTTTATATACAGCTGATTTTTGAGCTTATGTACAGATATTGAGCCAAAGGGTTGTTTGTATACAGTTAGAGGTTTGCATCAAATGATTCACCAGAAGTGCACAATTTCATGGTAAAAGCAACTGATTCTGTACCCTAGTATCCTTCCTGTCAAGCCCAGGACAGTGACCAACTGTTGAATTTTGGCAAACATTATACTCAACAGTGTAGTTCTAGAGAAGGCAGATAGCTTCAGTCATCTTGGCTCTATTACAACAATCAGTCACAGTTTATAAATACAAATTGTAGGCTATGAAAAAGCTTTTCATTCCAGGATATGAAATTAATATGGGCCTGCATTCCTTTTTTGCCACAAAACCTCTTCACATATAAAAAATCCAGCTTTTTCTGTCGTGTAAGACTTTACTTTATTTGCAATTTGCAAACCTCCAATTCTGCAGGGCAGAATTTTTTTTTTTTCCCCCTAGGAGGTGGAGGGAGCATAGTAGAGAGGCCAGAATTCATTGTGACTAGACTTGGAGGGGGAAAGCTTTTCTGTCCTATGAAATTCTTTGGATTTCAAAACTTCTCCCTTCTGTTCTGGGAGAAAACCAAGACTTTTCAAAACTTTTAGAAAGGAGCCCCCCAGCCCCAATTTGCTAGTGCTAAGGGCATTCATCTGGGATGCACAAGATCCAGGTCTGGTTCATGTTCTGAATTGGAGAGAGCCTATGTCTTCCACGTCCCAGTTGAGTGCCCTGACCACCAACAAGGCTACTGGCTATTCGAGGGGGATGGGGTTGTCTCTTCTTTTTTTGACCAAAAATTCCATCCTGGATCTGAGAAACCTTTTTCCTGATGAATTTGTTGGTGTTTTTTGTTCTTGAAAGTGTTACGTTCCTGCACAAAGTTCTGGTGAATCTGCGTTTTTTCTGGTGAATCTGCGTTTTTTCCAGTGAAAAGCAGTTTTTGTCAAATTCTCAACCAGTTCTATTTCCAACTCCCTGCTGTCCGTAAAGTGATGAGAAGCTCCTTGACATACACCTTCCTTCTCTTTCTGCTACAGTGCCTAATACAGGAATAGTCATGTGAACAGATCTAGAGGCTCAAGAGACTACTGAACAAGTAACTTCTGCCCCCCCAATTTTTTTTAAAAAGGGGATACCAGGCACAGGGTGTCTGTCAACCAATCTTGTGACAAGGGAGAAACCAACAAATTAGTTGCGCATGACTGTACTTATTAGAATGGCTTTTCAGTGATTCTGAGACTTATCAAGGCTGAGTGTGTGATTGTCTGAGTCAGTTCAGAGTGTGCTTCTGAACACTAGTTTTTCCAGTACAGAGAAACATACAAGATAATACTTCCCCCTCTGTATTATTCAGTGGTGTACCTTATAGAAGTAAGATGGATGTGAAGGGGGAACTCAGACTGTTTTATCATTCAGTTCATCTTGACAATGCAAGATTGTTCCTAAGATATGCTTTCTTACGTTATCCATTGTGATTTTTAAAAGTCAGAAATGAGGTTTACTTAGGGAGACGGTTCCACTGTTACATTCATCTCCCTGTCAGGAAGCCTGTCCTAATGTTCAGTCTACCTGTTGCCTTCCTTAGTTGAATCCCATTACTCCTAGTTTTATGCCATTATGCCCACTCCTACCATCTCATACTAAATACGTTTCATCTATCAAATATATAAACTTGAGTAACTGGTAAATCAGACTTTTCTAAGGACAGACTAGTTCACCAGGAAAGAATGCAGTCTTCAAAATGTTTCCTTGCAACTTCATGAGCTTATTTCAGGAAATGTTAGTTTTGTATAAATGTCTGATTTTAGAATAGAATGTCTTGTTGCTACTTACATGAATAGCCTTTTCTGGCAGTGTTCATGAATTTCCCACTTGTAACCACTGGAAGCAATCAATTTGGCAGAATTTCTGACTGTGCTTTACGTGAAACATAAATGGTTTGTGGCTTGGAAAGTCACAAGATGACATCAAATGCTTTGTTGGTTGCATAACTTTAGTGACTTTCATTGAGAGGAAATTTACTGAGGAGCTATACATGTAACCTTTTTTTTTTTTGTAACTTGGCCTTTCTATTGCTACCTTTTTTGCTTCTATTGTAGATGCTGGTATTTTGAGTAAGCACCATGCAACTTTTCCTTGAGCCTGTAGTTATGTCATACTTGTCATACCGATGCTGTAGAAAAGTTGATGAAGTAAAGTCAGTGTTCAGGCTTAGTTGCAGCGTTTGAGAAGGAGACTTCTGTTTTTAAATGTCAATATCTTTGATACTTGGTAAGTTAGTCCATTTCTATGTAAATGGGATATTTTAATATCATTCTCAAGCATCTCTCTAATAACCTGCAATAGTAAATTAGGCTGCTGTGATTTAGTTTTCTTTTTTTAATATTGCTAAATGGGAGTCCGTGCTTTCCCTAGTTCCCATACTTCAGCAGGTAGCGTTTTAAAAAAAAAAAAAAAAAAAAAAAAAAAAGCTTACCCAATGCTCTTTAGAAGAGGGAAGCTTAAATTCTTCTCTTCCCCACTGCCCTTATATCACTGAACATGAGCATGGAAGTAGAGATCAGTCCAAATATTTGTCTGCAAGCACCATACAGAGAAGATATTGCTGTGCAGATCATCTCTGTGGAAAGGATTTCCAGAGCAGCACTCAAACCAAATTCAGTGAACAGTAATATTATGGGTATGTCTTCATTGCAGAGTGAGCCCTGGATTGCCTAGTCCTAGTGAAGTGGCCCCGCTATGAAGCCATTCCTGTGCCAGACTCATGGAGCTGCATCCACACTGATGCTGTACTAACCCATGTGTTTGGCTGGACTTTTCATGGGGTATCCCATGGCTCTTAATGCAATGCCAAGTTGCACTGCTCTATTAATTTCATTTTCAGTGTAAGATGAGAAAACTTGTCTTTCCTTTTTAGCTCCTGTGTGAAAATGCTCTTACCCTGCGAACTCAGTACATTAAATCACTGGTGGCAAGGCATCTATTCCATCTGTTAGTTCAAGTCACATTTCAAGAAAAAAGGGAGGTAGAGGACATTTCCATATCAGCTTGTCACCCTGAGAAGGTAGCAGCATGCCTCGCTAAGCAGCGATTGCAGTCTGTGTGCAGATGTGGAACAGTAGAGACTAATGATGCAGGTTTTAATAGCTGTGGAATGCCCCTAGGCTGGCTGGAGTTCTGGACCGCAAGCACAAAGTGGTAGGACTGCATTGTCATGCAGACCTAGAATGACTCGGAGTTGCTCCAGAACTTCTGAATGAAAAAGGTCACCTTTGGGGAGCTGCATGAGGCATTTGCCCCAGGCCTTCAGTGTGAGGTCACGTAGCAGAAAAGGTCTTCTAGTGCACATGTGAGTTGCTGTTGCCACCTGGAAGCTGGTGACCCCAGACTACTGTGTATCAGTTTGGCGTTAGTTAGCATGTCAACTGTCAGTGCTGTGGCGATGGAGATTTGCAAGCAAATTACTGCTCTGGTTTATCTGTGGGTGGTGAAGGTTGCTAGTGTTCCCAAAGTCACTCTGGACATTGAGTGAATAGACTTCCATTATGTCCACAGCCTGCCCCCAGTGCTTCATATACATAAGCCAGAAAAGATATTACAGGGAGTCCTTGGATTGCAATGTGTTCCTCAGAATTGCATTGTAAGTCGAAACAGCTTTTAGCATGGGAATCAATGGTATGAAGGGGGGATTGGTTCCTGAACCAAAGCTTGATACACTATTTTCACCACAATAACCCAGTTTTTTAAATGAATTATATATATATAAATGAATTATAGATGACGAATGTTGCAACATCAATGTATTTACTGTACACTGTTTTGTAAACAGCATTCAACTAAACATATAAACTCTCTCATGCTGCTCAGAATGCTGGTGGCAACAGGCTCAGAAAGCAAGGGAGAATGGTGCACATGCTGACCCTCAGCCAATCACAGTTCAAGCTTTCTGATTGGCTTCTGACCCCTGGCTCAGCCAATCAAAAACAAGCAACAACCTGTTGCCTAATCTGTGCCACAACATTTGACTTAGTTGAAAAGTAGCTGGGTAATGACCTTTTTCTTTTATGTGCTCAGATATTTTCTTCTCTGAGATGTACATGGCAGATTTCATGGAAAGATTTAGCCATGTTTGGTTATAAGTTACTCAGTTGTCTGCTAACTTTATGTATAATCATACTGGAGTTAATTTACATTTTTGGAAGCTGGTGAGAGATCTTACATTAAATAGATGAAGCTGGGAAATATACTCTGTAATAGAAAAAACTGGTTTAATGCCTTAACTTGGGAGCCTTGTGGTTTTGAGCTGTTGATTTAAATCTCAGCTGCAATACAGTTCAGATACTACACGTTGTTGATCCAGTCATAAAACTGAGTGGCTGGGTAGTCATTCCAATGTAGTTTATTATGCAGTCCACTCCTCCTTCTATGTGGAGAGGAGTCACGCTAGCCTTTGTAAACTGAGCTGAGATTTCCCGAGCACTTTGACCAAAACACACTGTTTTTTTTTAAAATATAAAACAGATTTATTAACTACAGAAAGAGAGATTAAGTGATTATAAATGGTTGGCACAAAAGGTCAGAGATAGTTACGAAAGAAAATAAAAGGCACTTTAAGTGCACAGTCTAAATGTTAAACGTTATTAGATTAGGCGGTATTTGAATCAAGCAGTTTTCTCACTCCACTGGACATTGCAGGTAGGTTATAGGTTTTATTACACAGGCTTTCCCTTTAAGCCTGGGACCAGTCTCTCTTCCGTTAAAGTCTGTCTTCCTGGCATTCTTGTTGCTTTCAGCATAGGTGAGGGAGGAGAAGGATAAAAGCATGATGCCACTGTCCCCTATTTTAGATCCTCAATCCATGTGCCTGGAAAACATTAGCTCAGACTTGTCCTGGTGGGTTTTGCTGAGTCAGAGTTGAGCAATCCCCCATTGTGTGATTCTTGTGCAGCCCTCTTATATTATTGTGAATCCCTTGTTTGCAACTCCCTTGCTGAATAATGGGAGTGGCAGTAGAGACTCTCAAATTTACAACTTATTTCAGTAACAACCATGCAGCAAAATCTCATAACTTCATACACACTAACTAGGGTTGCCAACTTTCTATTTGCAGAAAATTGAACACCCCTGCCTGTCCCTTCCCCAAGGCCCTGCTCACTCCATCCCCCCTCCTTCCGTCCCTCGCTCACTCGTTTTCAATAGGCTGGGGTAGGAGGTTGGGGTGCACGAGGGTGTGAGGGCTCCGGCTGGGGGTGTGACTTCTGGGGTGGGGCCAGGGATGAGGGCTTTGAGGTGTGGGAGGGGACTGGGGAAGGTGGGTGTGGACTTTGAGGGGGGGCCAGAAATGAGGAGTTGAGTGTGTGGGCAGGGGTGAGGGCTCTGACTCAGGATGTGGGCTCTGGGGTGGGGCTGGGGCTGGGGATGAGGGGTTTGAGGTATAGAAAGGGGCTCTGGGTTGAGGCAGGGGTTGGGGTGTGGGAGGGCGTGTGAGGTGCAGGTTCAGGGAGGGAGTTTCGGTGTTGGAGGGAGCTCAGAGCTGGGGCTTGGGGTGCAGCAGGTCTTCAGGATGTGGGCTCTGGGTGATTCTCACCTCAAGAGGTTCCAGAAAGCAGCAACATATCGCCCTGGCTCCTACGCACATACGCTGCCCAGGTGGCAATGAGTCAGTCCTTTCCACCCTGCAGCTCCCATTGGCCATAGCTGCAGAGTCGGGGGGGCAGGATGAGGGCAGTGTCTAGAGCTTCCCTGGCTGCCCCTGCATCTAGGAGCCAGAGGAGCCTGTTGCCGCTTCCAGGAGCTGTGCAGAGCTGGGTAGGGAGCCTGCCTGCACCACAACTGGACTTTCAGTGGCCCAGTCAGCAGCGATCCAGTCGCAACCTGGACACCTGGCAATCCTAACAGTATACGTATTTGGACAGAACAATGGGTTTCAGCAGATCATGACTTTTCATATATCATGGCATGCTTTGTATGAAATATATTGTAATTTTATGACTGTGGAAAAAACGGCAAACATTCATCTCCTTTTTCTGCAAGCCTCATTCTGAGATCTTTAGTTCAGCCATCAACTCATTCTGCAATGATGGTCATTTAGTTGCAATAGCTTCATTGGTGTGTTACAGCAGCACACAATATTTCTGTAGCTTTCACCTGGTGCTTTTTGATTAAAATCTACTTTACCAAGTGTCTTAGGATATTTCAGTCTGTTCACAGGTGAACAAAGGTTGTTTCAATAGTTATAAGATGCAAGTGATTTGGAAAGTGTCACGCTGAAATGGAAAGCACTCTGAGGTATGTCTTGATGTTTGCCGATTCTTGATGTCTGAAACAATAATCATGAACAGTTCGCTCGCTGTCATCAAAGAATTCTCTTAATCTTCCACCCTACGAAAAACAATCCTGTAAATTGTTTCAAAAATAGTATCTGTATCATAATGCAAAAACACAGTATTAATGTTTGTGCAACCTTAACTTTGGCCTTTCCTGATTTTGAGTGTACGGATGATCAACTTTAGTGTAGCCCCTAGCAGTTTTTTGATGGAAAATTAAAATATTAAAATCTGGTTAGATAACATGTTCATTGTCTTATTGCACTTATGACATGGGTTGCATAATGCTTTCAGCTTCACCAATTTCTAGATTATTCTGCAAAAAGCAGTTTCAGTTAATGCAAGGACACTTAAGTTTGCAAATCAATTTTGTTAAATTAAAACCTTAATGAAATTTAAATGTATTCATTGTTGAGTTTTTCTGAAAACATTGTGTTCTTTCTGAAAGACCTGCTTTGAGATATTTGGATACAGTATTGGAAGGGAAATATGTGCAAAGACCTGCACTGGTTTAATGACATGTTCATTTCTAAGATTTTTCATAGAGAAAATTAACACAACTACTTGTATTGCCATGAAAGAAGGGAACTATTGACATAGGGGGGATGGGCAAGAGGTATACTAAATGTAGGCGGCCAGAAGTCTCAAATAACATATGTGAAAGATAATACTGATGGAACAGAACTACTTTCTATCAAGTTTATATACTCATGCAACTAGAAAAATGCTGTAACAAAGATGAGGCACTTACTCTCTCAGCAGGTGACACTGATCCTGTAGCAATTGTAGGCCAAGGACTTGGTTACTCCAATGCAAATAACTGTAGATTAAATCTTGTCTGAAAGCCGACACAACGAAGTGTCCTTTGGTACAATTTACCGGATAGCTCAGTTCTATTGACCAGTACAGTGTGGTTCAGTTAGTGGGAAAAACAGATTATTCATAGGGTTTTTTGGTGTAATTTTATTAATGAGCTTATTTGGACTGGCTAGTTAAATGTTACATAAGTCCTATTTACAATTTAGTATGATAAAACTGATCAAAAAACCTAAGACAGTTTTGTTGCCATGATGATGCAAAGGCAGAATTATGACGACTACTTACGGAAACTATATCCATTGGTATACTATCTACCTATCTTCTGGCTATTCCTCCCATGCTTTGATTAATATTTGTATTCAAACTTTCATATTGTAAAAAGGGTTGAATTCTTAGTTCTATATAAGACCAAATTACTCGACTAATCACCAGAAACAATGTTGTAGTAGGCTAGATGTGCAGAGGTGTGATGTCATTGTTAATTTTAGTAATATAACCAATAAACTTTTGTCATGGTTACTTGTATGAAGTGAATTAACTGAGGAAGGGATACCCATTTCCTGAAGGTCTGATGCCTTGGGACTTGCTATATCAATAACAATTAACATTTTTGTTCTTTCCCTCCATAAACAGAGCTATCATGCTTTATTATCAATAAACTTAAATACGGGAGGGGTGGTGGGAGGGTGCTGTGCTTGTTTTCTACACTCGTGTCTCAAAGTAGCTTAACTTAGAGTTCTTTTAAAAAAAAAAAAAGTATATCTATTGCCTTGTCTCCACGTTCCTTTCATTTTTATTTTAAAAACTTCCACAGTTTGAGGTCCCTTCACTGCTTTAGAGAGTTTAATATACAAATACAAAAAGTGAGATGAAAGTGTCTTGGGCAGCTAGGTTAGGTCTGAGATGAGCCATTAGTATCTCTTGATTTCTGGTAAATTTTTCTCTAAAGAGATGAAGGTGTGACAGACTTGTAGAAAGAGTAAATCAATTCAAACTCTGGGTAGATTCTCCAGAGAAGCATATAAAAGGCTATGCAGTTCATGCTTTTATTAATTGTCTAATGCATTTGAAGCCTTACCACTTCACGTGTAAATTAACTATTCTGTTAATACGTTGGCTAGATGCAGTAATAGTAGCTGCCTTACAAGGAGGAATTGGGGTTGTTCTGAAGGTTGTGAGAGAACTGCGAAGAGAAAAGCATTGACATCCCTGTCAGGTGGGGAGAGGGGGCAGCAAACTATGGGTTGGGAACGATGCAGGAATTTTTCTCCTGTTAAGTGGTCAAAAATCATAACCCAGGCCCCCAATAATCATGGGACTCTTAAACGATACATCTTGAATTTTTGCTTGCGTTCTGGGTTTTTGAGCCTTTACAGTTAATGTTTTCAGACTTTTCTCTACAACCAAGAGAGCTATCAACTTAAATGAAAGCTAAGGTTCTTTATGAAATCAACTGAATCAAGGAGCTGGGATTTTAAGAAAAACCGCAAATATTGCAAGACTAATGACAAAATTGCAAAAGTTGGCATCACTTCCTGCAACTGATATAAGGCATATTAACTTCCACTATAACATACTTGTCACTTCGGAAATATCTCTCAGTTCCTGCCACAAAACATCTAGGCCAAGACTTCAAAAAATAAAGGGTTCTTAAAATTAGTCTCTCAAATACTACTTAGGCACATGAATAAATGACATGCCTTTCAAAATTAAGCACCCCCCAGCTCACTATAGTTATATTCAGATCCCATAACTTCTGCATGGGTGGGGGGGACTTAATGCACTTCACCAGTGCACATATGGCTGACATGTATATTAAGTTTAAGATCAGAGTTTAGGTTTTATGTTCTAGTGCAGTCATGAGGAATGTAATGCGTATCATTACTATACATGTTGAGGCTATATGAAACTGTATTAAGAAATGTAGCCTAATGTTGAAAGTGGTGAATATGATGTGCAGGGTTTAATCTTATTGAATAAGGATACCTGTACTGGACATTTCATTTTTAACAGTTTGTGTGGATGAATGTTAAGAACCTCTAATCCTGTTTTTGGAATTGGATTCCTACCACTGAAAACATTATCTTTGTGCTCCTGTGGGGACTTGAAAACTTGGTGATGGAATTGTTGACAATAACACCTTACAAAGTAAAGGGGTATTTGTGTAGGATGAAATGAGCTGTAGCTCACGAACGCTTATGCTCAGATAAATTGGTTAGTCTCTAAGGTGCCACAAGTACTCCTTTTCTTTTTGCAGATACAGACTAACATGGCTGCTACTCTGAAACCTTACAAAGTGGTAGCCGTGTTAGTCTGTATCAGCAAAAAGAACGAGGAGTGCTAGTGGCACCTTAGAGACTAATGGCAACCACTTTGTAAGGTTTCAGAGTAGCAGCTGTGTTAGTCTGTATCTGCAAAAAGAAAAGGAGTACTAGTGGCACCATAGAGACTAACAATGCCCAAATAAATTTGTTAGTCTCTAAGGTGCCACTAGTACTCCTCGTTCTTTTTAGTAACACCTTAGTTATTCACAAGACTAAAACTGCTTGCTGGGTCACTTCACTATTTCTCTTCTGTTAGGTGTGGCTGTAGAGGAAGGTACAACTGTGATATCTCAAATTAATTTCCTTTGTTAAAGGAAACCGACTTGAGAAATATTGTCAATTTCTTGGTAAGTTTTCCAAAAAGAGGTATTGTGAAAGAGTTATGAAGCAAGGATTTGCATTGGACAGGCCTAGAAATGTTAATGTATTTACTTATTCGGAAAATAAAATTCTTGTTTAAATATTAAATAGCAAACTCTTCATGGCAGGTACTATATTCTCATGTCTGGAAAGTGCCTAGTACATTATGGACACTGTACTAGCATAATTAAGATGAAAACATAGTGTAACAGTCTGCAGTTTTTATGAGATTTTCAGTCTTCTTGGAAAATGAGTCCATTTATCTTCAGTTATTTTGACCATGAGGTAAAACTACTTTTTGCTCCTTCAGTTGCTCCCAGATTTTTCTCCTCTCATCAGTCTCCCACAGTCTTGTGATCTAAGAATTGAATAGAACCCTTTTGAAGACCATTGTGTCTGTACTTCACACTTGTATCTATGGGGTTACTGTTTCTTGTCTCAATTGCCCTCTGTCTGGGGACCTAGTACACTGGGTTCTGGGCCTCCTGAGTAGTGCTGCAGACCACTGCTGCTAGGTCAGTTGGCTGCCCCAAGGAGTGGGAATTCTTACTCTTTTTGTATTCAGTTCTATTTCCTACACATGAAACTGAAAAACTACATACAGCTCACTGACACCACCACATTCCAAACTTGGTTGGAATGGGTTATCTTCTAAAACACATTTAGAACACTCCAGACTGTGTGGATTTGTGCCAGTGAGCTCTCACTTAGGATAGAGCTCCAGCAAGACCTTGGATGATCATTTCATTTCTGGAGCAAATGCTCAAACTGAAAAATGTTGACCTGACAAGCAGTGCAAGGACATATGAGGGGAAGCATGCTTTGATGTAGTTCAAGTCTTGCAGCATAGCTGCTGAGTAACCTGTGTTTTTTGTGGGACAAGCTTGCTGTTTTGGGAGGAAAAAATCTCCCCATTATCAAAAGCTTTGTAAAGTTTGAAAATATAGAATAATTTCATTTGGTCAAAAAAGTAGAATAAAATTTTACATGGGATTTAAGATTGACTTTTTAAAATTTAGCAGATTGAGCCTCTGAGGAGCAAAGAACTTGTCACACTGAGTAAAGTTTTTGTATTCCGTACAAAAAGCTACTAAGGCCTTGTCTACACTACGTGGTTTTGTTGGCAAAAGGCAGCTGCCCCATGAGGCATTGCAATCCCTTCCCAAAGTACCCTGCGACCACTTGCACAGTGGGATAGCTGCCCCAGTGCACTGCTCTCTGTCTCAGTGCAAGAGCTGCTAGTGTGGGTGCACTCTGCTGACACAAGGCGCATAGTGTGGACATGCAACGACACATTAATTAAGCGGTTGCTGTATGTTGGCATAGCTATTGTCAACAAAACTCTGTAAAGTAGACAAGGCCTGAATGTTAAGATTGGATAGGAAGCACTTAAAGTGAGATCACAGTAAATAACTATGTAAAAATGGCATTGTGGGTCTTTTGGTTTCTCTCAGTGAGTGCTATCCAAATTAAATGTTTAATTTTACATGTGGGTTTAATCAGTGTTGCGAACTTTGTGCTTTTACTTTGAGGCTTGCCATATTTGATTTTTTCTTAAAGCCCCAATTCCTGGAATCCTGTGGTTGAGTGTCTCTTCTTCCATTTAAGATACTTATCTCCCTTACAGCTTTAGAGAAGAGCAGAACAACATTACCTGAACATACCCTAAAGACCTAAACTAAAAAGCAAATAAAAATAACAATTTATTTTTCAGTTTTTGATTTTTTTAAAAAAAAGTCATGATTTTTTAGCAACTCGAGTCATCACATTTAAATGTGGGATTGCAAACTACCAACTCTGCCAGCTCAGTCTAGGACTAATCTACACGAGTTCAGTTTACAGAGCTATACTGTTATAGCTATAAGACCATAAGAATGGTCATGCTGGATCAGAACAATGATCCATCTAGCCCAGTATCCTGTTTTCCAACAATAGCTGGTGTCAGATACTTAAGAGGGAATGAACAGAACAGGACACCTCATCGAGTGATATACCCCACCTTCTAGTAGTCAGTGGTTTAGGGGCTCCCAGAGCATGATGTTGCATTCCTGACCATCTTGGCTAATAGTCATTGATGGACCCACCTATCCTCTATGAACTTTTGATTCTTTTTTGAACCCAATTGTACTTTTGGTCTTCACAACATCCCCGGCAACAAGTTTCATGGGTTGACTGTGCATTGTGTGAAGAAGTACTTCCTTATGTTTGTTTTAAACCTGCTGCCTGTTAATTTCATTAGATGACCCCTGGTTCATGTTATATAGAATCATAGACTTTAAGGTCAGAAGGGACCATTATGATAGTCTAGTCTGACCGCCTGCACAAAGCAGGCCACGGAATCTCACCCACCAACTCCTGTAACAAACCTCTCACCTATGTCTGAGCTATTGAAGTCCTCAAATCGTGGTTTAAAGACTTCAAGGTGCAGAGAATCCTCCAGCAAATGACCCGTGACCCATGCCCCACGCTGCAGAGGAAGGCGAAAAACCCCTTCTATGAAGGGGTAAATTACGCTTCCTTATTCACTTTCTCCACACCATTCATGATTCATAGACATCTATCATATCTCCCCTTAGTCGTCATTTCCAAGTTGAACAGTCCCAGTCTTTTTAATCTCGCCTCATACGGAAGCTGTTCCTTACCCCTACTTGTTTTTGTTGTCCTTCTCTGTTTTCCAGTTTTAATCTTTATTTTTTTTGAGACAAGGCAACCAGAACTGCATGCAGTATTCAAGGTATGGGCGCACAACAGATTATATAGTAGCATTATGATGATTTTTTCTGTTTTATCTATCTCCTTCCTAATGGTTCCTAACATTATTTTTTTTGAATGCCACTGCACTTTAAGCAGATGTTTTCTGTGTGTTAGTAGAGCCCCTTAGTGTGGATGCAGAGGTTTTGTTCCCTGGACTATATCAGTTATGCTGACAGAAGCACTGTTTGTTGGCATAGCTGTGTCTACAGTGGGTGTTTTGCTGGCATAGCTATATCAGCTTTTATGTAGTTTTTTCACACCCCTGTCTGTTATAGCCATGCATACAAAACTTTTTGTAGTGTAGACATGGCCTGGTTCTTGATTCATGCTGGGTTGTTTCCATCTTTTCACATTAATAATGGTTCTGCAGGCCAAATTATGCCATTTGTGGCACCTATACAACACCATTGCCTTCAAAGGTATTCCATGGGTCTACATAATTTAAATTTAACAAACAATTCTGGTTCATGAGATGAAATAAAATTGAGCTTGTTCTCCCTGGCTTTGTAAGGTAAAGGAGTTAGGGGTAGTAAAGACTTTGATTACAGAAATTACCACACTTTGTTCTCCCTTATCCTTTTGTGTATTTGGTGCTGCTCTGAAAAGTAATTATTTTAAAGAGGCACTTTTTTGACTAGTCAGGAAATGTTATGTTTTCATGGAGATCCTTAACTCTCTCGTCTGCATTTGATTTCCTATTTCTCATGCATATGTGACTTTTTTACCAGACCAAACTCTCAGTGGGTCAAATGGGGATTTTTATTGTAGAATTTGTTATTGGTTTGCTGTTCAGCTCACGTGGGGCTGTATCACAATCCCAGGAAAGATGTTTAATAATGCATGTATGGTTCTTGCCCACTCAACTCTTTTTGACTTCGCTTACTGCTTCCCAAAAGGCTAAGCAAAGGTCAGAGGTAAGATTTTTACGTCCATTTTAGATGCTAAAATGGATGCTAATTAAAACCAAATTACTTTTCAACATTTGATAGATCTGGCAGCTTCTACAGCACACTGTATAGCTATCTGTCTGGGAAAATATTTGAGGTATATTTCATATAAAGCAAGAAGATTGCTTCTCTAATAAATTCCCTCTTTGAGATGGGAGTGAGTCATACAGGACCATATGTCACTGGGTTTGCAAAAATAGTCGAATCTAATAATTTGGGACATTGCTTCAGAATAGTAATTACTGGATAGCTTTTGGGTTTTCTCTCTCACTGGCTGAACTCCTTTTTCTGCATAGGTTCAAGTGGGCAACTGGCTTCAATATGTAAATGAAATAGTTGTTACGTCTACAGTGCATTTAATCCTCTATTTATCTTGCAAGAAGCATATTAAAGGTCTCTTGTAAACGTGTGTTTCTCCTGACAGACCAATATATGAAGGTCTGGAGTAATTTTTTGCATTATGTCTCTGACATTTTCAAAATATCACTCTTATGGAATATTAAATGTTGAGCCTGAATTAGTTTGAATGCATATTTAAATCTGCCAACTCATTGCTTGCTCCACCTACAGATTGACAATCTGTGGATGCTTATATGATTATTCAGATGTATTGAGTATGACATTCCTAGTTTTGGGGCAGGATGCCAGGTAGCTACCGGTATTTTAACGCATTGCCATTGATGCTGAATTAGTTTAACGTTTAATAACCTAATAACAAAATCCTAAAATTTTAGGAAATAATAATCGTATTCGTATCCATAGTTGCTATTGATTGTTAGCATTTTGCAAAGTTCAAGTAATCAATTATTTGGTATGTCATAAAGGAAATGGGACTAGACCAGTCAACTGTGTTTATTTTACCATCTGTTTCTATGTTCTCACAGTGAGACTTTAAGCGTAGGCTCTTCAGTTCTACCTAGGTCCAGCCTGGACAGAGTTCACTTACTCTTCCCCTGCTCCCAGAATTCATATGTGGATGTTGGTGTCTGGGGTGCTTTACAGCCACCATCAATCTTTCATGAGTAGTCTCATGCAGTCTTCTGCCAGAGTACCCCATTCCTTTGATCTGAATATAGTTCTATAACCTGTGCAGTCTTCAGCTCTGTGAGCAGCAAGAGTCCTGAGGTTATTTTTGATCTCCCAAAAATCATTATGTGCAACCCGCTACTACCAAAACAATGTTACTTAGCATTGCTCCCTTCATTGTGTACCCATTACTGGTTTGGTCCCCCCAACCCAAATGATAAGCAAAAGTACTTTACTATTTCAAAGCCAAATACAAAACATATTTAAAGAGTTGATTGAGATTTGTTAAACCAGTATACTATTAAAATGGAGAGAAGGGCAAATGTTTTGTCATCTTAGAGCAGAAAGTTTGCCCCAGTATGCACATTATTGGATTTTAATTTGGTAATGAAAGGGTAAATGGGTTGGAAAGTCCTGTAATGTATAATGTGGTTAGTCATACTGTGATGTGTAAGTAGGACTGCTATGCTTTAGTGAGAGAGTGCTCATATGGTGCATCCTTCCATTTTCATCAGTGTGACAGAGCTGGATTTAATTAGATTTTACAGTATCCAAGCCTCCAGAAAGAATAAACTAATTCAAAACAAAACTCAGCACTGAAAAGCATACAAAAAGAGTGTGATTTTGGTATAAAAAGCAAGGACAGATTCTTTCACACAATTCTTGCACTGGAGAATAATTGCAGTGATGCTGATAAAATGTAATTGTAATAAGGGTTCACTTTCCCAATAGTGTGGGACAAACTGATGCTATCCCTTCCCCACATCTAAACTCCATTACAGACTCAACTAAAAAGAGAGAACCACCATGTATCACAACCATGTTTAAGAGTGGCTTAAGTGCTCTTGTAGAGGGGAAAAACAGTTTAGCAACCCAATGTGGCTGGAGGCAAACTATTATTCTAACCTGGTTATAAAATTTTCTTTAGCTTATATCTGTCTCTTACAGGAAAACAAAGTTTTATTCAATTCCTTTAAACTGTGGAGATTCTGGAATTGTATTGAAAAGCAAATAGTTCTGAAATTATTAAATTGACTGTTTTTAATATATATTTTATATACTGATCAAACTTTTTATTGTTGTGCCTTTTTAGTATTTTAGTATTTTAGCATAAGTGGCAGAGGGTCCTGGGGTGGCACTGGGCACAGGGATCAGCTGGGGTTGGATGGGGCTGAAGTTCAGGGGGGCAGTCGGGACAGGGAGCAGGGGGGGTTGGATAGGGGTAGGGGATCCTGGGAGGGGGCAGTCAGGGGATGAGGAGCAGGGGGGTTGAATGGGTGGGGAGTTCTGAGCAGGGCAGTCAGGGGGCGGGAAGTGGGAAGGGGCAGGGGCCAGGCTGTTTGGGGAGGCACAGCCTTCCCTACCCGGCCCTCCATACAGTTTTGGAACCCCGATGTAGCCCTCAGGCCAAAAAGTTTGCCCACCCCTGTTCTAGTAATATTAAAGCACCAACAATAAACTTTAGGTTCTATAAGAGACTATGTAGCACACTTTGGTTGTTGCTTTACCTTATAAACTCTTTGTAGATTAAAATGTGAAATCTGGAAAACCAGAAATACATGCATATTTTTTCATATGTTTACTTATTCTGCAATATTGATTGCATACTAAAATCCTGAAAGCTTTGTGGAGTCTAATATCATTTCCATGAAACTTGAGATATCAGATATTGGCCACACCTTATTACAGGCAAAAACACAGACCACAAGGCTTATGTTGGGATGCAAATCTTCCTAACAATGTAGAAGAATGCGTCTCAAGTGTGTTTTCCCTTCTAAATCAGTTACACAAGTAGAACCACCCTTGCCGGATTCTCAGTGAGATTGCAACAGTTTGTATCTCCTCTTGGCTCAGAAATGTCAGATGACTTTGAAAGAAAGCAGCAAAAAGTACTTATTTCCAAACTTCTGACTATCTTACACCTAACATTGAGTGTCTCCGGTACAAAGCATATTATAGACAAAATAATAGAGAGTGATTGTTGCTCCAACTCTTATTTAGATTTTAATTTCTGGGCAGCATACCTGTCACTCTATGCTAGAGATGGTATATGTTAATTTAGCTATCAAAAAAGATCCACTGATAGGTGGCAGTGCATTATTTATTTACTGGGCATGGGCGTCGCTTAAAATTGGTGTAACCAAAACTGCAGAGTTTTTTTTTTTCTTGACTTGCTTTAAAGAAAGACCTATCGTAAAATGTGCACGGACTTGCAATGTAATTTGGAGGCTAGACTAGTAATGCAGTTCCAGAAGAATCCTTTCAACAAAAACTGTTTTTTAAACCTTGTTTTTTCTATTAGTTGAAATTTGTTTACTTTAGGAGTCGGACAGGTGAGTGAATCTGACCTATTTTCTTCAAGAGACTTATACTTGAAAAGGCTGGTTTCCCTTGCAAAACAGGAGGATTGCACAGGGAGCTTCCTCTCACATGACCTTCCTAATTACTTTTCTATTGGCTAAAGACTTCATTGGTACTTTGTACCCTTATATGACCTGTTTGTATTTTGATCAAAGGGATCTGGAAAACATTCAGTATTTGTTTAATCCATGGGTGGGGCAACAGGTGGTACCAAGCACCCTGAACAGTTTCACAAACCTTACCATGATCGAAGACTTGGTCTAAAATGGATCATAT
This sequence comes from Lepidochelys olivacea, assembly GCF_965140295.1. NCBI lineage: Eukaryota > Metazoa > Chordata > Testudines > Cheloniidae > Lepidochelys > Lepidochelys olivacea. Next base: position 64,380,522 of record NC_140416.1, on the reverse strand, counting down.
CCCTTTACAGTCCAAGTGGAAAAAGTGTTATTTGTATGTGGCTTGACTATCCCTGGTTCACGTTAGAATTCATGAAATTAAATCTTCGTCAGATTTGTGGTTGGCTGTGTAGTCCTTCAGAATGAGAATTTAACTAATTGCTCTCTGAATGAGGACACTTGTAAGGCTGCTAATTTAAACTCTACTAAAGTTCAAAAGTAGTTTCAGGTGCCCACGCCAGACCTGCCAGAGTCACTCTGCCAACTTTTTCATTTTTATAGTTGCCTTTGCAGATTTTTCCTCTGTCTGTTGCTGTGTGAAAGACCTATGGAAAGGGGAAGTTTAGGGGCTAACTGACATTACATAACAGTGAAACTGACTATATTCCAAGTGCACAAAATAAAATGAAATAATTTTTAAATTGGCTCATCATCTTGGATAACTTTTGAACTTAACCTCTGATTAGTTTGTAGAAACTTGGGATTTAGTGGGGAACTGGTCTGTATTTATTTTATGGGGTAATCACCTTGATTTTTAAGAATGTCATTTCTATGAAAAAAAAGGACTTGAGGCACCTTAGACTAACCAATTCTTTGAGCATAAGCTTTCGTGAGCTACAGCTCACTTCATCGGATGCATTCAGTGGAAAATACAGTGGGGGGATTTATATACACAGAGAACATGAAACAATGGGTATTACCATACACACTGTAACAAGAGTGATCAGGTAAGGCGAGCTATTACGGGGGGGGGGGGGACCTTTTGTAGTGATCAAGGTGAGCCATTTCCAGCAGTTGACAAGAACATCTGGGGGCGGGGGGGGGGGGGTTGTGAATAAACATGGGGAAATAGTTTTACTTTGTGTAATGACCCATCCACTCCCAGTCTTTATTCAAGCCTAGCTTAATTGTATCCAGTTTGCAAATTAATTCCAATTCAGCAGTCTCTCGTTGGAGTCTGTTTTTGAAGTTTTTTCATCCAGACTACACCACATGATCCATTGCCTACAGCCAAGCTCTACGATACAACCGCATTTGCTCCAACCCCTCAGACAGAGACAAACACCTACAAGATCTCTATCAAGCATTCTTACAACTACAATACCCACCTGCTGAAGTGAAGAAACAGATTGACAGAGCCAGAAGAGTACCCAGAAGTTACCTACTACAGAACAGGCCCAACAAAGAAAATAACAGAACGCCACTAGCCATCACCTTCAGCCCCCAACTAAAACCTCTCCAATGCATCAGGGATCTACAACCTATCCTGAAGGATGACCCGTCACTCTCTCAGATCTTGGGAGACAGGCCAGTCCTTGCTTACAGACAGCCCCCAAACCTGAAGCAAATATTCACCAGCAACCACACAACAGAACCACTAACCCAGGAACCTATCCTTGCAACAAAGCCCGTTGCCAACTGTGTCCACATATCTATTCAGGGGACACCATCATAGGGCCTAATCACATCAGTGACACTATCAGAGGCTCGTTCACCTGTACATCTACCAATGTGATATATGCCATCGTATACCAGCAATACCCCTCTGCCATGTACATTGGGCAAACTGGACAGTCTCTACGTAAAAGAATAAATGGACACAAATCAGATGTCAAGAATTATAACATTCAAAAACCAGTCGGAGAACACTTCAATCTCTTTGGTCACTTGAATTGCTTATTTAACATCTTAGTAAATCTAAGCACTTTACCTAGATGTACAGACACACTTTTCTTAACCTGTGTACTATATAATTTTTTAACATTAGCTATAATAATTTTAAATCGGATGGGACCGGGGATGATGTGCATTGCCAATCAGGTGGCTGTTTGTAGGACAAACTGCTTTGGGCTGTCGAGCGATTCTGATAACAGTTCAGCTTCTTTCAATTTTTCATTGTTTTTCTTTGTTGGGGTAAGTGGTTGTTCTGACTAGTTGGACAGAGCCCGCCCTGACCCAGTGCTCTGTGCTGCGTGGCACAGTACGGCTGCCTGTCCTGGTGCAGCCATGCTGCCAGCCACCAGTGCTCCAGGCAGCGTGGTAGGGGGGCAGGGAGCAGGGTGGGGGTTGGATAGAGGGCATGGGAGTTTGGGAGGTGGTCGGGGCAGTCAGAGGGCAGGGAACGGGGGTTGAATGGGGGCAGAGGTCTCGGGGGCAGTCAGGAAGGAGAGGAGGGGTTGGATGGGGCAGCGGGGGGTGGTCGGGACAGGGGGCAGGGGGGGTCGATGGGGCATGGGTCCCGGAGGGGGGGCAGTCAGGTGGGGGGGGATTGAGTGGGGTGGTGGGGGGTAGTTAAGGGCAGGGGGAGGTCAGGGAGAAGGGAGGGGGTAGATGGGGCAAGGGTACCCGGGGGTGAGAAGCAGGGGAGTCGGATAGGGGGCAGGGGCTGGGCCATGCCTGGCTGTTTGGGGGGACACAGCCTCCCCTAATCAGCCCTCCATACAATTTCAGAAACCTGACGCGACCCTCAGGCCAAAAAGTTTGCCCGCCCCTGCTGTAAAGGGTCCATTTCAATTCCTGAAACTAAGTTGTGAAAGCACATGATCATAGAGCTCACTGGGAAATGGACTTGTTTTTTTTGCACAAAACGTTAATATTTTTGGTGAAAATGCTACCCTAGTTCCTCAAGGGAGATGTAGTTCAGGGGCCTCATGTTCCCTTTCTCCTCTGTAGGCTGTTTTCTGGCTGAAATAAATCTGGTTGCAATGATGCACCAGTCTCCCATCTTGGTGGAGGAAGTGCATCATGGAGTCCCATAGCTGATGGGAGAAATCCAGGTAGGGGGCCTGATCCATAGAGGAGAATGGGGGAGATGAGGTAACCGAAGTACAACTTCTATGAGGCAGTGTGGCAAACAAAATAATTGTTTGCCCAAAATATTTTGGGGTTTGGCGTATTTGGGTTTCTGACAGAAAATTAAAATTTCTACTGAAAGACACTTTCATGAAAAATTGTTTTGAACTAATCTTCTAGCAACAGTTGAGATGGAAAACTCAACCAGTCCTCCTCCTGTGGTTATTGGTTAACTCTGCCTCTTGGTACAAAATAATCCCTCTACAAAATAGTCAGATGACCTGGGCTGGCCAAACTCCTATAGAAATTCATATTCCCTAAGGCTCTTGAGGCTGGAATTCTTAATCTGCATGTTTTTTATTTTAAAGGTGTTTTTCATGTGTAATGCAAAATTCTAAGTTAATGTTACTCTACTATCCTCTTTAGAACTGTTCTGCAGTTTGCTTTGCACGCTCAGCATTCTTTTATTATTTAAAGAACTTTGAACTTACCTAGTTAGGACTTCATGAATGTGGAGGAGTTACTTGTTTGGAGTGATTGACTTTGTCAATAGCATCAGCAGAGTTTGTGATAAGAAATGTGATCTCTTTGCACGCAGGTGCTGAGGGTGCACTCATTTCCACATTCTGTTTTATTTTTAGCTAATCAAATTCATGTTTGATGTTGCTCTAGTTAAATCACATACTAGTTCACACTTTTCCTCTGCTGTTAAAATTGTTTTTACTACCAAACTGCTTTACAGTTTTGCCAAACACAAATTCAAAAATCAAGTCAACCCCCCATCATGAAATTCTTTAATGATTAAATCACTTTTGATCTGATTTTTGAACTCTCCTTGCTTACTCCCAGTGTGTTTGTTAAGCACAATTCTACTAACTCTTGCATATTTATTAAAATTAAGGAGACTTTTGGGAGAGGAAAGAGCAATGAGGACAATGTTGTTTCAAGTAGCTGCTGGGTGAGGAATCATGAATTGCAGAGACGATATATTGAAGTACCTCCATTGGAAAACATAATCCCAACTATACATATAAAATGATGGAGTCTCAATTGGCAGTTACCACTCAAGAAAGAGATCTTGGGAGTCATTGTGGATAGTTCTCTGAAAACATCCACTCAGTGTGCAGTGGCAGTCAAAAAAGCAAACAAAATGTTGGGAATCATTATGAAAGGGATAGATAATAAGATGAAAAAATATCATATTGCCTCTATATAAATCCATGGTACGCCCACATCTTGAATACTGCGTGCAGATGTGGTCCCCCATCTCAAAAAAGATATATTGGAATTGGAAAAAATTCAGAAAAGGGCAACAAAAATGATTAGGGGGATGGAATGGCTGCCATACGGGGAGAGATTAATAAGACTGGGACTTTTTAGCTTGGAAAAGGGATGACTAAGGGGGGATATGATAGAGGTCTATAAAATCATGACTGGTGTGGAGAAATTTAATAAGGGAGTGTTTACTCCTTCTCACAACACAAGAACTAGGGGTCACCAAATGAAATTAATAGGGAGCAGTTTAAAAAAAAAAGGAAGTATTTCTTCACACAACACACAATCAACCTGTGGAACTCTTTGCCAGAGGATGCTGTGAAGGGCAAGACTATAACTGGGTTAAAAAAAAGTAGATAAGTTCATGGAGGGTAGGTCCATCAATGGTTATTAGCCAGGATGGACAGGGATGGTGTCCCTAGCCTCTGTTTGCCAGAAACTGGGAGTGTGTGACCAAGGATGAATCAATTGATGATTAACTGTTCTGTTCATTCCCTCTGGGGCACTGTCGGAAGACAGGATACTGGGCTAGATGAACCTTTTTCCTGACCCAGTAGGGCCATTCTTATGTTGTCCCCATAACAATGTGCTGTCCTCTAAGACAGTGGTGGATGGAGGAATCAGACTTACCCCCCAAGATAGTGGGGTAGAGTGAGTAGGGAGGGAAACTCCCTTACCCCCACAAGACATATGGCAGATGGAGGATTTTACCTTTTTTTACACTTACACACACACACACACACACACACACACACCCCCCTCCCCACTGAGAAAAGGAAGGGATTACCTCCCATCCCCATTACACAGCCCTGGTAAAGCTTCACTAGCTGGATAGTCACCAGATTGCTGTATTTGGGTCCCACCAAACTGGACCCTTGTGCTCTTTTGTTTCCCTTGGCCTGAATAGGGAGCAGCACTCTTTCCTTGACCTGATTAGCACGTTTCCTGGGCACAGGTTCTGTGACCTCTGTATAGAAATGGGACCTCATGTCCCAGCTGCCTTAGACCTCCAGAACTAGTGCAGACCCACCAGTACCGTAGGCATACCCTTTCCTAGAGTTCCAACCTTGTGAGTTCCGGATTTATAGTTCACCTCTTCAGGGACATATGACAGTGAAAGCAAACGTAGGCTATGTAAGAGTCCAAAACCCAGTCACTCTTTACTTCAGCTAGAACAAGATCTATACATACCTAGACACACCACCTATAGATTTTTCTGCCTTAGTTTCTTCCGCACTTGAGCATTCTTTGGGCTTGGTCAGAGTCATCTGAGGAGTCCAGGATCATGCTTTCTATACATGGCTTCCCCTCTGAATCATGGTGAGTGTCTCTTCAGTGCAGCTAGTTTAATTCTTCCTCAACTGGTCCCACAGAGAAATAGGATGCCTGTTCCCGTCTCCAGCTTAAGCTTCCTTTTATCTCTGAGAAAATTCCCTTGGTCCAAACCCCCACACTACAGACCAATTTTGTGGGGCTGGTTTCAGGAGTGCCGGAAGCTCCATAGAGATGTTTGGGCGGGGGACAGATGCCCAAACCGTGGTCCCGCCCTCATGCTGCCTCTTCCCCTGAGGCCTACTCGCTACTCTCTGCCCCCGCTCCCGGTCACTTGTCCTTAAGGTGAGTAAAAAATGATGGGGCCATGGCCCTCAGCCCACACACCGGTTCCGACACACCTGGCTGGTTTCCCTAGTCTTCAGCCCTTCCTTGGTGTTCCCACTTGAATGGAGCTGTCAAGATTGTGCCTGACAGCACAGGGATTACTCCATTTACGCAGTCATTTCATGATACAGCAATTTCATAAGATAAACCGGAATTCATAAGAAACACTTAAATTCCCCAAATTGCCACATCCCACAGTTGACCCCTATGTGCAGGTGGAAGGGGGCTTGAAGATTGTTACAAATGGGAGCTTTTTCTCAGTGACAGGTGGCATCCCTGCCCATATTTAGGCTACCCCCCTCCCCAGGGAATAATTCCTCACCCTCCTGGAGGCAAAGCTTGGTAGTACTCAACGGCTTAAAAGTGGAAGCCAGCTGTGCCAGCTTGCAGGACGGGAGGGGTCCCCTATCCAATGGTGCCCTCTTGGATGCGGGACGGGGGGAACACACTGTGCTTCCTTGGTGGCCCCAAGGCAGAGGTGGAGGCACAAGCTGGTTAGTAACCCCAGAAGCCTGCAGGGGGATCAAGACCATTAACTACCCCGCCCCACAAGAAGTTTCCCAGGCTGGGGGTATGGCTGGAGCAGTGGCGGACTCAATGGGATTAGGGGACAGAAGTACTTTGGGAGTGGGGAGGGCCAGTGGCTGCAGGGAAGGCTCAGGACAGCAGGTATTGGCCGAGAAGCCCAGAGTGTGGAGGCTTTGGTTTGGATAGTAAGTACCAGCCCAACATGTAAGTGGTGAGACATTAGGGCAGGGGGAGGGAAGGTATGTGAGGGGCCAGACTGCAGGGAGCTGCCAGTGCCTGGACTGCGTCAGTGGGAAGGCAGTGATCAGAAGCAGGAGCTGGGAACAGGGAGAGTGTGGAGCAAAGTTGGGGAGTCAAAAGTAGGCCTGGGGAGTGGTGAGGAGGAGTCAAGATTGGCTGTGGCAAGTGGGGAGGAAGGAAGGGATCATGGAAGCAGTAGGTATTTGCAGGGCTGGGGAGAAGGGAATGGGAGTTGCTCTTAGGGAAAAGGTGAGTGCAGGCTTCTGCTCCCAAATTGCATGATGGCTGGAAGTCTCCGCATCATTTTGCGAGCACCTGCTGCAGGGAGCAAAATTTTATGTGACTTGTGATAAATTTCTGAGAGTTGGCAATGCTAGCATTAACCAGCTATGGAAATTTTAGTTCCATGCTTGTGTTCTTTCTTTTCCCTCCCTCCCCCATTGTCATTCTCCATGAGTGCTCTTTCTTGTTTCTGAGGATTCAGGATTCATCTTCTAGGGCCAACCTAGGAAACAGTGTCATTGTTGCAGAGGAAGACTATTTGGTGGTATGAGGAAGGAAGTCTGGCTTGGGAATTTATCTGTAGTGCTTTTTAAATCTTCCAATGAAATTGAAGTATGAGGCATTCCCTATTCCAGGAACAAGCATACTGCTTGATGTCTTATTGCTAGAATCATAAAGATAAAGTAAAGAGAGCTTTAAATGATGATTTTGACAGTGTCACTTTTTAAAATAGGCTATAGGAAAATAAAGAATGCTAGGGAAACAAACCAACTGGCAATCCAAAATTTTGTTTCCTTTGTCTGGGTTTATTAATATCACCACATCCATATAAAACAATAGAGAACTGCTTTGCTCAATTACCATATTAATTTATAACAAAAAGTGACAGTTGCACAAAGCTTGGGGCGGGGGGAGTTAATGACAAAACTCAGACCTTTTGTCATTTGGAATGGCCAGAGTGCTTTAGTGATGGCAGATGGAAAGGGGTTGACATTTCTTCTGAAAACTAGGTTAACTAGGAGTGAGGTTGGCAGCAAGTTTGTTTAACTTTTAATCCTTTCCTGTGTTCAGTTATGTGACAGCTGTGGTTTTTGAGGATTTTAAGCCATTTAGATGTCAGGAATTGTAAATACAGACAAAAGTGAATCATTTTCAATGTAGCTCAGTGTCTAATAGTTTTACTTGGAAAGCAAAAATGTCCACTGTGAAATTTTCTCCATATAAGTTTTATGTGGTGCTCTTTTCAAAATGCTTTTGAAATGAGCTTTCAAAGCCCCTCAGCTCACAGATTTGGACACACAATCCCCACCCCTTGATCTAAAGAGGCATGTGCCTGGCTTGCCTGGTTTGGTTTGGTTTGCGTTCTAAAACCTCCTGCTCAAAAGGAAGACTTCATTTTGGAGGTGTTGAGAAATTTCAGGATGGAAGGGGGCTGTCAAGGTTGTTGCTTCTAGATTACCATTACTTTACTCCATCTGATGTTGCTGTTGGCTAGTTGAGCATAATGCTCTTATACAAGCAGAGCCTTCTCAGATCCCATCTCTAGCTGGCTCCTTGTTTACTAAGCCACTTTCCTTCGAGAGACTTCCATCTATTTCTGTAGAAGCACAAATTCTTCGCATAATAACATATAGTGATATTGGTGGGCCTAAACTGTGGAAAAACTTAATTTTGATGCCTACTGAAATATATATTTTTCTTCTCTAGGACGTGAAAACTGAGAAATGAACAAATTACGACAGAGTTTTAGGCGAAAGAAAGATGTTTATGTCCCAGAGGCTAGTAGGCCTCACCAATGGCAAACAGATGAAGAAGGGGTTCGCACTGGAAAATGCAGCTTTCCAGTTAAGGTAAGAGTTTTCTGCCTTTATCTCGTACTAGCCCATGAACCCCAGTCAGTCTTTTTGTTGCAATGGATATTTTATTGCAGAATAGACATACCCTAAGTAACTCTACAGTAATCTCTAGAAACTGGTCAGCTTCTAAGGTGTTGGACACCAAAGGATTACATGCCAGTACACAGAAAGGAAAATGACATTTTAAAGGCTCCTTTCAGAGACACAGGGCATTGTGCAGTAAATAGTTCAGATGTTTTCTGCTACTTTGAAACTGTAATATATAGTATCCCCAAATACTGAGGCTTCTGAAGCATGTGCATGTCGACTATTTGTTAAGCTTTTCTATATTAAATGCTGTGGTTTAGCCTTAGACTAGAAGGGAGGGGCTGTCATGAAGAGCACACACATGATTCAAAGTTCTGATAAGATATTGTAAGAGGCTAGGTATAAAAGCTAGAATGTCTCCTAACTTCTAGTCTGTTGAGCATCTGGATTAACTCAAAGTGAAACTGCTTCTGTGATCACTACATGTTGCACTGGCATGAATAGCTTCTCACATGTCATAAGTGTTATGCTACAAGTTAGGGTCTTTAGTTGTAGTGGCAGATGTTTGTTTCATAGAATTATAAGATGCACCAATCCTTTCTCTGGACGTGTGTTCCCAGAGATTAAAAACACTGTAACAGTAAGGGATTACCCTCTGGTAAAAAGGTAAGCAAATAAACGATCCTTTACATCAGTAGTCTCCAAAGCGGGGTGCGCACAGGAGGAGCGCCACCGAAGTAGCGCCGCCAGTGCAGTGGCAGCGCTCCTGGGCCTTTGATTCTTTGGTGGCAAGCCGGCGGCAGCCTGGCTCTCCCTGCTCCGTCTTTGGCGGCACGCTGGCGGCAGCTCTTCTTTTTTTTCGGGCTTCCCTAGAGCTGGCGCTGGGAGTGTGCGATCCAAAAAATTTCGAAACCACTGCTTTACATTATGTAGTGTTGCTGGAGCTTTATCAAAGCCATGTTTTCCTGATCTGTGCTGTAACTAACTTGTAGAATTGAACCATTTTGGTGGTCCTACTGGAAAAATGACTGAGTTAAAATACTTCTCATGCATGTAGGTTGCCCTGTGTGGGCTTACTTGGCTCCACTGGTGTATATTCATATTTAAATTCAGATTTAAGATGAGAAGTTGAATTCTAATTGCAGAAGTTAACCAGACCTATTGATGCTGGTAGCAAATTGCTCTGATTGTGTCTCAGTACACTATGCATTGAGATGGGCAGTAATGGAAAATGGTTTATTAGCTTTGGGATGTAAAGTGAATGGTAACCAGTATTTAACAGATACAGGCAGGAAGTATGTCATTATGAGCAAACAAGATAAACCAAATTTGAAGTTGTTAGTTTGGTGGGTGGAACTATATTTTGTTATTTAGAGGAATATAACCTTGCCCAGTTGAAGGAGAGCATCCTGTCAGACAATTCTTGGGGACTGTTCAGTAATGCACTGTACTTCAGGAAAGCGTGCTGTTGTGTATGGGTTTATATCTAAATGGGTGTTCCTGCTTCCTGATGAACATCAGTGGAGAACAAAACATTTAAAATTGCCTTTTTTCCAAAGATCCCAACAGTCTGATACACTGTGAAAATAGAAACAAGACCTTCCATTTCAATAACCCATAAGTGAATGTTGCAGAGACAGCATTTGTGTTAAAGTGTACTTATGCTGTGGAGACAATACTGCTGCCTCACTCTGCCATCAGTTTTTGTTTTGAGATGCCCAAAAGGTTACTGAACAATTAAGATGATGGATTCAGAGTCTTAAAAGGATTCGGCTTATTTTACAGAGAGCTGAGAATCATCCACATAGTGTTGTTACAATAGGATGTAAGAGATCCTGTGCTGAAGTAAAACATACACTTAGAACTTGAAGCTATATGGAGCTTAGTATTTTTAAAATATTATTGCTAAACAATTATTTAATCTATATCACTGAGCTCTGTTTTGGAAATTGGCCTATTGCTAGCATAAAGGCTAACTAAAGGCAATTAGTGTTTGCTATTTGTCTAACTTTTCTTTGTAAATGGGATGAAATGTAGAGATTGAGGAGGGGTAAGATGTAGCTATTTGGCTCTACTTTTTTGACCTTGCGTGGAGTTCTACTTCCTTTGTAGACATTTTTGCTCTGGAATGGGGAACTAAGAAAAGTCTGTGACTATATAGAGGAAAATAGAAAATTTAAGAGCACTGTTGGCTTTCTCTGAACCCTCTTGTAAATGTTGTAGTCAGATTTAAAATTCTTAAATCTATAGTTAATTGTAACTGCACTAGTCTTTTTTCCTAAAGCTGCTGTTGGCTTTTATCATGCTCACCTTGTTCAAAGCAAGTCTAGGCAACATGATGGTAAAGACGACTGGTGGCAGCTGGCACCTTAGCTACACTAAAGCTCCCACCATTGCTATCCCTGCTCTTGTGGGTAAGTGAAAGGAGGCAGTTTGAGACTGAGAAGGAGAACAGATAAATAGAATGGAGATGGGAGGTTGAATGACTTAACGTTATTGCTTTCTACGGATTGCATTTGTGAGAAATGCAGTCCAGCAACCTTACATAAGAACAGCCATACTGGGTCAGACCAATGGTCCATCCAATCTAGTATCCTGCGGCCAATGCCAGGTGCTTCAGAGGGAATGAACAGAAAAGGTGGTAATCAAGTGACCCATTCCCAGCTTCTGGCAAACAGAGGCTAGGGACACTTCAGAGCATAGTTTTGAATCCCTGCCAATCCTGGCTAATAGCCATTGATGGACCTATCCTCCATGAACTGATCTAGTTCTTTTTTGAACCCTGTTATAGTCTTGTCCTTCACAGCAGCCTCTGGCAAGGAGTTCAACAGGTTGATTGTGCGTTGTATGAAGAAATACTTCCTCTTGTTTGTTTTAAACCTGCTGCCTATTAATTTCATTTGGTGACCCCTAGTTTTTGTGTTACGAGATGAAGCAAATAACACTTCCTTATTTACTTTCTCAACACCAGTCTTGATTTTATAGACCTCTATCATATCCCCCCTTAATTGTCTCTTTTCCAAGCTGAAAAGTCCCAGTCTTATAAATCTCTCCTCATATGGAAGCTGTTCCATACCCCTAATAATTTTTGTTGCCTTTTTCTGTACCTTTTCCAATTCCAATACAAATTTTTTGAGACTGGGCAACCAGATCTGCACACAGTATTCAAGATGTGGGTGTACCATAGATTTATGTAGAGGCAATATATTTTCTGTCTATCCCTTTCCTAATGATTCCTAAAATTTGTTACTTTTTTTTGACTGTCGCTGCACAGAGTGTGTGGATGTTTTCAGAGAACTATGCACAATGACTCTCTGTTCTTTTTTCTTGAATGGTAACAGCTAATTAGACCCCATCATTTTATCTGTATAGTTAGGATTGTTTTCCAATATGCATTTATCAATATTGAATTCCATCTGCCATTTTGTTGCCCAGTCACCCAATGACTTAACTGAAACTTAACTAAGTGTGCTTTTTTGTCAGGAAAGTTCCAGATTTGTAATATTTATAATCACAGGTATAGTCTTCAGTATTGAAATATATTATCCCCTATCTGCATGTATAAGTTTCCACGCTTATAAGTAGGGATCCATGATTTCTGCAGTGGCCAGCGTGGCTGTCCCCGGGGCTGCGCAAGCAGCTGTCCCTGGGACCAGCCGCTCAAGCGACCGCTTAGGCAGTCCTGCAGCCAGCCACACCAACTGCTGCTCTGGCGGCCACTGGCAGTCAGCCCTGTGGACTGCCCGAGCAGAAGCCAATGCGACTGGCCCCGGGGACCGGCTGAGCAGCGGTTCTGGGGGAGATGGGAGCAACCTCAGCTCAGTGGCTCCTGGCAGAGGTCCCAGGGTGGACTGAGCGGCAAAGGGCCCTCCAGGGCTCCTCCCCCTGGCGGTTGCCAGAGTAGCGGTGTCGCCACCCCCCTAAACACACACACACACACAGAGTTCAATCAGGGATATTTATGGTACAAGTCAGTGGTTCTCAAACTTTTTTTTTCACTGACCACTTGAAAATTGCTGAGGATCTTTCCAAATGTTTGTGCCGCTAGCTAACTATTGTAAAGTGCTTTAGATGAAAGCGCTATATAAAAAAAACCCTTAAGAATAAACTTTTTTTGTTCTACAAATAAAAGCACACAACTCATATTTTAATATCAGTAGTCTTACTTTTCTAATGCGATGAATGTGCCCTTTCTCCCTCGCTGTGGCAGCCCCCGAGCTGGGTCTTGGAAGGAGGGGGGTCTCTCCCCGGCAGCCGCAGCCCTGGAACTGGGGAAAGTCACCTCTTTTTCTGGCTGCCGCAGCCCTACATATTCCAAATTCCCCCCACCCCTCTTTTCACCCCACTGCCCCCTCCTACCTATCCCTTATTTGCCCCAAGGCCACCATCTCACCTTACATGTGCATCTTCTCCAGGATCCAGGCACCTAATTAGTGGAGCCACACCTGCATGGCTCCACTAATTAGGTGGGTGGCCCTTCATTCTCTAGTGTGCAGCCGCCCAGACATGCACCTTAGAGGGAACTGTCCTCGGACCACCAGAATAGAGCTCGCGGACCACTGGTGGTCCAAGGACCACAGTTTGAGAACCTCTGGTATAAGTCATGGACAGGTTACGGGCATGATTTTTCGTTTCTTGCGCATGACCTGTGCATGACTTTTACTAAAAATACCAGTGATATTAAATCGTAACCTTATTTATAAGCTCACTAGTAGGGAGCATAGTTAAGGGCAAGGATTGGGGTAGGGCTATAAGTGACCAAGGGGTTGAAGAGCAGTATTAATTATATGTTCTTCCAGAAACAATCTTAAATGGCCAGAACATAAATGTTTTAAGAAGATATAATCTCAAGACTCTGGATTTGCTCATTTGGGACTAAATCTGTAACAAGTAAAACTATAGGGATATTCACGCTATTGATTGGAGTGGCTTTAGATCCAGAGATGAACATAAGTGAATTCCATTGAAACTACTAATCTATTACCTTTTACATGAATTTGTTTTTGGAAATGGATTTGAATACTCAGTTGTTTTTGTGCTCATAGTGTGAAGATATGTTTTTGTGAACAGGGCTAGCAATATTTTTTGGAGGAAGAGATGAGAAAAATATCCTTTCTCTATATCTCAGAGATCGCAAAACATTCTACAAAATTTAAGTTAATCGAGGACCAAACTATTTCAATAAAATGCAGTAAAACACATTGTCAGTATTTCATCCTGTCTTTAGGAATTTAATTTAAGTTGGATACACAGCTCCTAATCACCTCTAAAGTGAAAGTCTTTGGATTAGGGGCTATGTAAGAAAGCACATTCAGGTTTTATAGTTTGCGGAGGTGACCCCCACAGAGAATCCCATGCAAAACAATATTTAAAAAGATATTTTTTTGAAGTGAAGGCAGATAGGTCCTGCTGGCATTTAACAACAGGTTTCTGAAGAATGGCTCACACAAGTGTTGCCTTTGTAAATTGTCAGGGGATAACAAGCAAATACTTACTGCACGAGTCTGTTGTTCAGATGGGTTTATCATATATAATCACTCTTGAGCTCTTGTATTTCAGGGAAGTTGAACATATAGGCAGACTAGCTCAGTTGACAGAGGATCTATCTGGAGGAATGACTCCGCTGATTAGGCCTCAGCTGGAATATTGTGTCCATTTCTGGGCCCCACATTTTCAGGAAAGATGTGGACAGATTGGAGAAAGTCCAGAGAAGAGTAACAAAAATTATAAAAAGTAAAGAAAACATGACCTATGAAGGAAGATTGGGGGAAAAAAATGGGTTTGTTTAGTCTGGAGAAGAGAAGACTAGGGGGTGGGTGGGCATAACAGTTTTAAGTACATAAAAGGTTGTCACAAGGAGGAGGGAGGAAAAATTGTTCTTTAAACACTGAGGATAGGACAAGAAGCAATGGGCTTAAATTGCAGCAAGGGTGGTTTAGGTTGGACATTAGGAAAAACTTCCTAACTGTCAGGATGGTTAAGCACTGGAATAAATTGTCTAGGGAGGTTGTCCCATCATTGTAGATTTTTAATAGCAGGTTAGACAAACACCTGTCAGGGATGGTCTAGATAATATGTAATCCTGCCTTGAGTGCAGGGGACTGGTCTAGTTGACCTTTTGAGGTCCTTTCCAGTCCTATGATTCTATGATCATCTTTGCCTTTTAAAAACCCAATAGGCCCATCTGCGAAATTTGTTCACCATAGGAATCTGTAAAGCTATGTCCTTCAGATGGTAATGGAACTATCAGAGAGTCTCAATTCTGTGAACTTGTTCCTTTCTACCTCTGGCTCTGATGGAATGTTCAAGGAAAATAGAAAGACCAAAAAAGTTACAATTATCATAGCTCCCCGTTGGGCCCAAGAGAGCATGGTGCAGGTGCTTGGGGTGGATGTCCACGGAGGGCAAGGTAGTCCTTCCTGTTCAGAAGGACATGTTGTCACTGTGTGACCTCTGTTCCCAAATTAAAGGCCCCTAGGGGGAGGGTGGGTGCATGAGTGGTATTATGGTAGTGAAGTAACTGAGCATAGTGCTGTCAAGATTATTAAAATTGAAAGGTTCATTTTCAATTTGTTTACTTTGTACACTTAAGTGTTCTAATTAACTGAGCTTATAATATTACAGGAAAGCCTACTGCCTCTAGTCAGGATCAAGGCTCCATTGTGCCAGATGTTCAGACAAATGTGACTTTCAGACTGAGTATCCCCTCAGATACACAACCTTAACATCCTATTAATATATTTTTGGAATGGAAAAGTCATTTGATTCATAGACCTCTTTAAAGTTGTCCCTTAATATTAAATCCACATGCTGTTGAAAGTCTGTATGCCAAGGTGTGCAAAACTTCCCCCCTACAGAGGTGGCTGTTCTGTAGGAGAGGAAGGGGAATGGGAAAGGTACAACAGGAATGCTATGTTGCAACAGTGAATCTAACCTCTGAGTAGAGAAAAAACTGCCAGACGTATGCAGTGTACTAGGGAGAGACAAACTCACTTCACTTGTGACTCACTTCTCATTAGTTTAAAGTGTAGAAGTGTAGTAGTTTAAAAAAAAAAACCCTCTAATTTCAGTGATAGAATTCATAAAATGTATTCTTGTATGCATACTCCATAAATTTATATCCATTACAAAATGTGAAATTAATTTACACATGCACATTTAAAAACAGGCTTTCATGCTGCAGATGCTACCTCATTGAGAATTTGCAACTGTTTTCCATTTTAATGACTAAAGTATTCAACATTACAGCTTTTTTTTCTTTCTGAAATGCCTTTTCTAAGGTCTTTCTGGGTAAGTAGTTTTCATTCATACAAGTGTACTCTGGAGTGACTTGTCTGTGAAATTTAGATCAGAAAAATTAGGTCATTTCTCTCCCCACATAACTAAACAAATCAGATTTTTGCACATTCTTAATGCTTTTATCCAATTGGATGTGTCAAACAGGACAGTAATAAGTGATTTCCTATTTGTAAATCTAGAATGCTCAGCAGCCTGATATATCTGGGTTTAATCCATTGTTTTTACTATATCCTTTTCTGTGATGAGTGGTTTCTGATTTTAACACACCTAAGAAGGCTTTTGGGGTTGCACTTACTCCAAGAGCAATCACAAGGAAGTGTTCAGATTCTAGAGTATTCAAATAGAATACAGGGTATATTCACCAGCAAGGTCCAAGTGAAAGAAACATGCAAAACTTTGCCACTTTGTATAAAAGTGAGAACAGAATGGGTTTACATTCTGACATTGGATCCTATACTGCTAGTGTCAAAAGACTTAGGCTTTCCATCAATATTTGATTTTCCACATTGTGGTGTTGACAACTTACTCATTTTTTAATTACATCTGCATCATTAATATATCAGAATTTTCATAGTCAATTTTTTTCTTTAGCTTTCTAACTAGCCCTCAATTTAGTGGGGAGACTGAGATGAAATTTTGTTTCATGCTCAATGATGGCTAAAACAGGGAGGGAGGGAGGAAGGATGGACTGCATGAGTTTTATATTAAGATCTTAAGTTGACCATTTACACTACTGCTATCCCCATACAGCAGTGGTCACCAACCCGTTGATCACGATCGACTGGTAGATCCTGGAGCCTCTGCCAGTTGATTGTGATCTTCGAGCCACTAAAAGTCCAGGGGCGCTGCAGAGCTCAGGCAGGTTGCCTGTCCAGCCTGGCCCCACGCTGCTCCTGGAAGCAGCTCGCTACTGGCCTGTCTCTGCAGCCCCCGGGGGGAGGGGAAGCGGGGGAGCTGGTGGCTCTGTGTGCTGCACCATTCCCACAGCTCCCATTGGCTGGTTCCTGGCCAATGGGAACTACAGGGATAGTGCTTGCGGGCACAGGAAGTGTATGGAGACCTGCTGCCTCTTCCTTCCTGCTCCAGGGGCTGCAGAGATGTGCCAGCATGCCAGCAGCTGGACGCTTCTGGGAGTGGCATGGGGCCAGGGCGGGCAAGCAGCCTGCCCGAGCTCTGCTGTGCCCCTGGACCTTTTGCGGGGAGCCTGCACCTCACACCCCATCCTCTACCCCAACTCCCTGCCCCAGCCCAGAGCACCCAAACTCCCTCCCAGAGTTTACACCCCTCACTCTTGCACCCCAACTCCCTCCCCCATACTCAGCCAACGCACACCCCACAGTTGAGAATGTTACACTAATTTGTGACAATCCCTGAAGGATTTTGGATCTATAAACCACAAATGACACTAGTGGGCGGGGCAGGGCCTCGGGGAAGGGAAGGGGTAGATCCTGGGTTGATCTTAAATTCAAAAAGTGATCTTGTGTGTAAAAAGGTTGGAGACCACTATCATACAGTAACAGATTTCTTTGATTATAGTATTCTAAACATATCCGATACAAAGCTATTCATATCTACTGTGCACAGACCTTTAATTGTGAATCCACAGTCATGGCGGTGACCCGTCCACCTGCCACCATTCCTCTGTATCTAATTTGCCTGCAACAATGTTATTGGTTGTAGTGACTCAGTGGTATGAGATACCAGTCACATGTCAAAGTTTTCATTAGCTAATTACTTGGCCAACCTGCTATTGCTCTTCATAGACTCCATGGCTACATGTAACTTGGACATTGATGCCTAGAAGGCTACACATGGCACTGCTAGCTTGGCTCTCCTGGGCACTAAGGTACCACGACTGGGAAAGCTGATGTAGGAGCCTAGGGAAAGTCCATAGAGCAAAGAGATATTGGGACTCTGGGATAAAGCTCTCCTGCCCCCTTTCAGATAATGCCAGTCTCTCCAATATAATCTTCTAAACCTGTAAATCAGTGGTCTCCAACCTTTTTAAGCCCAAGATCACTTTATGAATAGCTTATACGTAGGGCTTTGTGACTACTGCAGGGGCCAGTGTGGCTGACCCCAGGGCTGCCCAAACAGCTGGCCACTGCTGAAGTGGTTCTGCAGCTGCTGCTCTGGCAACTCTGGGCAGCTGGCCTTGGGGACCACCCGAGCAGCAGTCCCGGGGCAGCTGCTGGTGATCCAGGGCTCCCCCCTAGCAGCTGCTGGTCTATTGGAATCCGCCCCGCAGCACCCACCCTAAAATTCAATCAGGGGTATTTATGGTATGTCATGGACAGGTCACAGGTAAGAAATAAAAACTCATGGTCCATGACTGGTCCATGACTTTTACTAAAAACACCCATGATTAAATCATAGCCTTACTTTTATGGCCCCAGTGGGCTTGACATCAGTAGCAAATCAGCCACTGTCCTCATGTTCCTGTGTTCCCTTCAACTACCACTTAACCCTCTTTCTGTTTTCTCCTTTCCTCATTCTTGTCTTTAATTTGCATCCTGAAATCTTATTGGTTAAAATGCCTTAATATAAAAATATCAAAAAACAAATGTTGAACCAGTTTATTCAATGCCTTTTTAAGAATGAATTAGTCTTGAATGTCACTTTGCTCATCTAGAGCAGAAGTGTAGACTACTCTGCACAAATACACAGACCACCAAATATAAATAACTTAATATGCATTAATTTATATTATGACCCTTAGTGTTAATTGCTATTTTAAATAAATATCAGTTTGAAGTATTAGTAGCAAGTTGAGCTGCATGCTAGCAACGTATAGGACCTTCTGGAACATGGAAGTTTTAAACTCTGGAACATGTGGGAATGGCATTGTATTAAAAATAATAAAGCAAAGGTTAACATTCAAGGGTAATATAATGTCTTAATTATGCTTCATATAAGCACTACTTTGCATTCCTATCAAAGGAGTAAATGCATTATCATTCTCTGATGTCAGCAGTGACTTATAACCACTCCTAAGAACAAGCACAGCAGCGAGGAAATACTAAATTTAAAAAGGGCCACAGCAATTTCCATTTGAAAATTAATATAAAGAAATAGTGTTAAGGCTATGGAAAAGAACTTGAAAGCCATATAAATAAATGTATGGAAAAGTGGTCACCACTGTTAAGATGAGTCTCATTATCCATTGTGAGCCTAACTTTGCATCCCTCCTCTTTGGTCTATCACCAGAACGCAGTCTCAGATTTTGTTTAAAATTGTTGTCCAGGTAACCTTTTAAAGATATGGGGCATGAAAAAGATAATTTTGCTCGTAGTTTAAAAATTCTCTTGATTTGATCACACTGTATTTAAAAAACAGCTGATTTGAGATTTTAAATAGAGTTTATATGAAAGGTCACTGCATTTTTAGTGCACAGAATGAGATCCAATATCTCTAACATCAAAAGTCATGCGTTCAGGCCCCCCAAAATCATAACTTTTTAAAATCAAGATTCTTTTTATATTGGCCTTTTGGTTTTTGAACTTTTAGGTTATCCTGGGGTCATGCTTTCAAGCCTTTCTCTGTAATCAGGAGAGCTAGAAACTTACTTTCTTAAATGAAAGCCGAGACTCTTGCCTCATCACAAGATTCCAGGAGCTCAGGGCTTTAAGGGGAGAAAAAAAACCTGAATAGAAACTCATGTTAAAATTGTGAGTTCTGGCAACACTTGATATGTTGAAAATCATATTTTAAAGTTAGCCTATGCTGAGTTAGGTATGTCAGAGTGTCACATAAGAGTCAAGTGCTTGGGAGCATGCAGAGTTTATAAGATCTGCAAGCTATGGTGGGACTTGGTGGTTTTCTTCTATATACCCAAATTATTTTTACCTTCCTAGATGTTGGTCTTCCCAAGTGAAACTGATCTGTTCTTCTTCGAGTGCTTGTTCATTTTTCTTTCCATGGTAGGTGTGTGCGCGATGGGTGCGCAGTCGCCAGATATTTTTCCCTCGGTGATATCCATTGGGGTGGCTCTAGCGCCCTCTGGTGCTGTGCACTCATTTGCCCTTATAAGAGGCCTGGCCAGCCCCACACCCTCTGTTCCTTCTTACTGCCTGTAAAAACAGCTTCTCTTGCCTCAGCAAGGCATTCATCAGTAGTTCTTGTTGTTTTTGCTTTCCAAGTTTCATTCCCTTCAGTTTTTCTTTTGGTAGTAGTGCAAATAGTTGGACCCTCACGTTTGTTTAGAGGGACATCCTCTGACCCTGGGGCTGGGCATGCACTGGTCTCCATGCTTCAAACTCTGTGCATCCTATGGGAAGCCCATGCTGGTGAGTGACCCGCATTCCCGCTGTCTGGAGGAAGGTCATATGTGAGAGTGTTGCCAGGTCTGCCACCAGTTCAAGCCTCATCTGGGAAAAGGACACAGAGGCTAAACTAAGGTTCATCCTGATGGAAGCTGCATTCAGACCAGCATCGGAGTCGAGCTGGCCCAGGGTACCTTGGCATCTGTGCAGAGTGCTCCTCTGGTGGCACGTGTCTTTCTGCACTGTTCCCCTTCACTAGTGCCAAGGAAGAAGCACAAAAAGCAATGGTCCAAACACAAAAAGCAATGGTCCAATGTTCCCTGGACCCAAGGAAGGACGCTGGGAGTGCGACCTGTTGGGCCACTCCTCTTTTTTACAGTGCAAATATTTGTAATAAAAATATAAAATGAGCAGCGTACACTTTGTGTTCTTGTTGTAATTTAAATCCATATATTTGAAAATGTAGAAAAACATCCAAAATATTTAAATATTGTTTCACTGTGCGATTAATTATTTTTTAATCTCGTGATTAATTGCAATTATTTTTTTTAATTGTTTGACAGACCTAGGCAGATCACTGAAGAACTTAGACTACAATCACCCATTCTCATGTGCTTCGTTGACTATTTTAAAGTGTGATACTGTCTGTCACAAGCATCTCTGGAGGGTGCTGGCAGACATGAGGATTTAAAGCCTCTTATTGGAAGTCACCATCACCAAGAGATCATGGTGTGAATGGCCATAGGTCACAGTGAGTGGTGTTCCACTGGGCAGTATGAGAGACCAGGGTGTGTGTTGT
Organism: Lepidochelys olivacea; assembly: GCF_965140295.1. Classification (NCBI taxonomy): domain Eukaryota; kingdom Metazoa; phylum Chordata; order Testudines; family Cheloniidae; genus Lepidochelys; species Lepidochelys olivacea. Next base: position 64,359,803 of record NC_140416.1, on the reverse strand, counting down.
CCCAAGAGTCTTTACCATATACCCAGAATTTATTATGAGACAAGTCTTCGAAGATTTTGACAGAATAGAAGGAGCTGGGATATCCACTGATGAACATGTCTTAACTGACCTCAGATAACATGATGAAACGATGCTCTTTGCTACAACCACCAATGCAATGAAACAAATATTGGAGTCTGTGTAAAAACAGTTAGTGAGGAATATGGACTATTCCTGAATGACTGAAAACAAAATGCATGCATGTTGACCTGACTAACAAAAACAGGATGCAAGCAGACATCACAATTAATGGACAAGCTGTAGAGGTAGTAATGAATTTAATTATCCGAGATCATATATATCCAATCAAGGAGACTGTTCCAAAGAATTTGGAAGAAAACTAGGGCTGACTCACTCAGCTATAGCCTTCCTTAAAGTGTGGAAAAACCATGGTATCTCAAAATCTACAAATTTGTGACTTTTTTCCTTAGTGATTTATGAATGTGAATCGTGGGAAGTTAATGCTGACAAAAAGAAAATTGAAGTTTTTGAAATGTGGTCCTGGCAAAGACTTAGATGTATCCTGGATGGGGAAAAAGACAAATGCTTAGGAAATATTAGTGGAGAGAAGTAGTTGATATAGGAAATCAACAGACTCAAACTGTACACTTTGGTCATACTAGGCCTAGAGATTGAAATAGCTGTTCCTTCCATTACTTTCTCAAGGTTGAGGGTCATGTCAGTATGGGACAAACAGCCAGGAGATGGACTGCATGTTCCCTTCTTGAAAGCACCCCCAACCTTAAAGATTTTAAGCCTCACATTTTTCACGCTGAAGGAATAGACTGACCCAGTTCGACTTGCCTCAGCATTATCTAAAATCTTGGGGAGAAACTCTACTCAACCTGATACCGCTGTACTCCTCTTCACATATGATACAGCCAAGGTTTAAATCTTGTTCTCTAGAGTGGAAGGGTCAGGGTAATAACTTGCTCCATCATCCATCCCATAAAGATTGGTTTCTGAAAATGTTCAGATACGCTGGTTAAAATAAAATTTTGATGACAGGTTATTAGGACAACCTTCAGTGGTATCATCTTAGGAACCTGTATTATACACAACATACTGTTTGAACTGGGCTCTGTCTATGGGGATTTTAGCTTTGTGTAAAGGCATTGTCGGTGAAATCCTGGTGAAAAGGTGAAATGCATTGAGCATCTTAAGGCTGCAAGTTGATGATAGTGTGGTATCATTCATTCCTGGTTTTGGTTGTCATGGAAGCCAAATGGAAATATGTTCAATGCTGTATTCTTCCTATTTACATACTGCTGGAAAAAATCCAGCTTTTTGCAGAGAGGTTAGAGATGCCATGATCCTTGTAACAATGACTGCCTTTCACCAATGAATTTGCTGCTTCTCTGTCTTTCAAAAAAATCTTTCACCTTGTGTAGACTTTGGTATGAAGAAGACATGTACCTGTTTTGTACAAAAGCACATTAAGCTTTTGCCACCCACACTGTTTTTGAGTTCTTGAAGGTTTTTAATTTCAGTGGAATATTGTTGTATGTCTGTAAAATACCATGCAGACCTATTGTGCTGTGTAACGAAGAACAAGTTGCCTGCCAAAGAACTTGACAATCTAAATGTAATGTTTCTCCCTCCTTTGTGTGTTTCCCAGAATGGTCATTTTTGGGGACCGTGAAAGATTGTGCAGAGAACAATTGGACTTCTTCCAGTTTTGCCGACTCTTATGTGGTCCCCTGAATTTAGTTGGTTCTAACACAATATACTGCTGCAGTGCCAACAATATCAGTGAATTCTGTTGCCATTCACCCAACAATGCTGAAATCTGTAGATTAACTTTTCTTCATAAATTTTAGGGAATAGACCATGTCTTAACCCAATGGTTCTCAAACTTTTGTACTGGTGACCCCTTCCACATAGGAAGCCTCTGAGTGTGATTCCCCCCCCCCCCTTATAAAATAAAAACACTTTTATATATTTAATACCATTATAAATGCTGGAGGCAAAGTGGGATTTGGGGTGGAGGCTGAGCGCTTGCAACGCCCCATGTAATAATCTCATGACCCCCTGAGGGGTCCCGACCCCTATTTGAGTACCCCGTCTTAACCTAATTAGCAGTTTTTCATCAGAATGTGAAATACAGGTCTGCAGAACCATAATTGTTGCTTCATTAGTAGGTGTATTTAGCCATTTCTGTTTACCTTCCTGTCTGATCTTACATTTGAAATGTTAACTTTGTTTTTCTGATCTAAAGTTGATTTTTCCCCCCGCTAGTCTTCAGTTCTGTTAAATGCTGGAAATTGTAAACTTACCTTCCAAGTTTCTGGAAGCAAAATTGAAGCCATATGATTGCATGATAGCTTAAATCAGGTGATATGTAAAGTAGTTTGTAGCTTTGGTTAAATATGGGTGTTGTAGGCCTTTCCTCTGAGCTGGAGGTGAATGCCACATTTTAAGAGTTGGAAATAAGGTTTCTAAAGATGAATGAGGAGAGAACCAGCTGCTACTGTTCAGTTGGAAACTATTTTCTTCAAGGCTGAGCTAACAAGACAATAACACATTGGCTATGTTGTTGAAAGTTCTTTGCAGCAGAAAAGACAAATTTTTAAAAATCTTGTTCTGTAGAGCACAACAAAGACTGCAGAAATATTTTTTTTAAATTTCACTTGTAGCATTCATCACTGAAGTCAATAGCTGCTATCTTTTGACTTCTGTCAAAATGATATGATGAAAATAATACACTTTTTGTCTTTCATCCAAGAATCTCAAAATTCAAGTGTAGAAAGTGCATTCTCTGTCCCTTCCCCGGTACATTTGGGGGAAGGCACAGCTGTGCGATTTTTTTTTTAAAATAATTCTTTGATGACTGATGTCGAATGAAGTCTGGATCATGCTCTTCTGGAGTGGGCAGATGCAGTTGATGTGCAATAATGTCCCATTCATTGATGTGAAAGTGCTATTGAAAACTGCTGCTGAAACTCATGTTCAAAACAGCAGCGACAGAGCTGTATTAAATAAAATCCTGGTGAAAATCACACCATGTGACTTCTCAAGGAGAGGTTTGGCAACATTTTGGAAAATGGCTCTCTTTTTTGGAGTGGGACATGAGGCAATGTTTATCCTACTCAACTTCTCTTCTTTCTGAGCAAGGGGCAAGTTGCCAAGTACAGGAACTGAATTGGCTGGATCTGTGCAGATGGAAACACTCTGTCTACACTAGTGTAAATGAGATGCACAAATAGTTCCAAGATTCTTTGAACTATCCTGTATCCGTAAGTGCAGATTGGACATTTCCTTGGAAATAAAATATTGGCCAAAATCCATGGATATGTGATGTGGTTTTACTAACTCAACTCTGATACCATGTTGGCATACTTTTGGTCCTGGCTATGCTACCTTCTAAGTAGAACTGAAGTAGTTTCTAATCTTGCTTAAAAAGATTGATTACACCCTAACCTATTTTTAACACCGTTTGGTCAGTCAAATTACAAAATTCAGATCATAATTCCCCATTGTTGCAGCTCCACCAGTGGTAGAAAACATGAAAGCAAAGCATAGAAGGGCACAGACATTTTTACTATCGTCATACAAGTCATGATTGAGCTGGAAGCTCAGTCTGTATATAGCTGCAATATAAAACTGTATGCCTGGAAGCATGCATTTATAACTACTAAAAATGTATTGTAATTGCTATTTGAATGCATTTTTACAGAAATATAATCATATTTAAGTAAACTTCCTGTTCTAGTTAGGGAGTTTTATGAATGCAGGGCACTTCTCCCTTCTTTGATAAGTTTCCACAAAGGCCACGTGAGGAGCGTAATTGTAGTATTGCCATCTGTAAGGGATTGTCTACACTTAAAAGGCTGCAGCTGCACTGCTGTAGTGCCTCAGTGAAGATGCTACTTATCCTGATGAGAGATCTCCTCCTGTTGGCATAGGTAATCCACCCTTCTGAGAGGCAGTAACTGTGTCGATGGGAGAAGCACTTATGTTGACATAGTGCCATCTGTACCAAGGGTTAGGTTGGTATAACTCCACAAAGAAAAGGAGGACTTGTGGCACCTTAGAGACTAATAAATTTATTTGAGCATAAGCTTTCATGAGCTACAGCTCACTTCATCAGATACATGTCACTTAGGGATATGGATTTTCCACATCCCTGAGCAACATAGTTATATCAACAAGTTACTGATGTAGACAAAGCCTCAGTGATCAAAAATCTAGAGTTGGGCTTGGGATTGGCATAAAAACTAGATTTTAAAAAATGTATTTTGTCTTGGGTTGTGTTTTTTCATTCATTTTCCCACATTCTCCTCAACCATAAGATTTAATAACTTTTTTTAATGAAAGCTGATTCCTGCCTAATCAGATGCCTTCAGGAGCTGGGGCTTTAAAAACACCAAATGTCATGAGTTGACAACACTGTTTGGGTCGGTCATAAATATAAAGGGAAGGGTAACCACCTTTCTGTATACAGTGCTATAAAATCCCTCCTGGCCAGAGGCAACTTCCTGTTACCTGTAAAGGGTTAAGAAGCTCAGCTAATCTGGCTGGCACCTGACCCAAAGGACCAAGAAGGGGACAAGATACTTTCAAATCTTTGGACGGGAGGAGTGGGGGAAGGCTTTTGTTTTGTTTACATGGTTGGTCATGGTTGGTCTGAGAGAGGCCAGACAGAAATCCATCTTCTCCAACCCATCCTTATCCAAGTCTCCAATATTGCAACCAGTATAGGTAAGCCAGGCAAGGCGGATTATTTATCTTTTGTTTTATGTGAATTTTCCTTGTGTTAAGAGAGAGGTTTATTCCTGTTTTCTGTAACTGTAAGGTTTTGCCCAGAGGGGGATCCTCTGTGTTTTGAATCTGAATACCCTGTAAAGTATTTTCCATCCTGATTTTACAGAGATTTTTACCTTTCTTTTTTTAAAATAAAATCCTTCTTTTAACAACCTGACTGATTTTTCCATTGTTCCAAGATCCAGGGGTTTGGGTCTTTGAGGATTTTGTAACCAATTGGTTAGGATATTATTCTTAAGCTTCCCCAGGAAAGGGGGTGTGTAGGGCTTGGGGGGATATTTTGTGGGGAAGATATCTCCAAGTTGTCTCTTTCCCTGTTCTTTTGTTTAAAATGCTTGGTGGTGGCAGCATACTGTTCAAGGACAAGGCAAAGTTTGTACCTTGGGGAAGTTTTTAACCTAAGCTGATAAGAATAAGTTTAAGGTGTCTTTCATGCGGGTCCCCACATCTGTACTCTAGAGTTCAGAGTGGGGAAGGAACCTTGACAGGGTCACTCTAAAGTTAAATCTTTAATAGTTTCACTACACCTACAGCGTGGTATTTTGGCAAGGTGAAATCTTGTGGAGCTTGTAGTACTAGATTAAAATAATTCTGATGTCGAGTTTAACAAATTTTAAAGTATTTAGTTTTTAAATATAAGTTGACCTCTGAGTTGAATGTATTCTGTCTTTCATTTCTTAATGCCCTGTGAAATGGTAAACTCCTTTATTTCTGACTGTGTAGCTCAATGGCTGACTTCTATCTTGTGTTATGCAAAAATTATACAACTGAAAGTTTTAAAGATACCTTACAATAAAATATTAAATGGTGGGAATGGATTGCTGAAGTGAAAGATATGGTAACCTGTGTTAACAGTATCATACAGCATTCCCACATTCTTTACTGGTTAAGACTTTTAGATTTGGTTATTGAAGTAAACTTAGGCCTCATCTTATATTGGGGGCTTTCTCTGAACATTTTAATTATGTTGCAATGGCAGTACGAGGTCTTCCTACTCAGTGGTAGGAAGAACATAAGGGGTAGGGCTCTTTACCATAGTGAAAGTGTCTTTCTGAGATGAGAAAAGGAGTACTTGTGGCACCTTAGAGACTAACCAATTTATTTGAGCATAAGCTTTCGTGAGCTACAGCATCCGGATGCATCCGATGAAGTGAGCTGTAGCTCATGAAAGCTTATACTCAAATTGGTTAGTCTCTACGGTGCCATAAGTACTCCTTTTCTTTTTGCAAATACAGACTAACACGGCTGTTACTCTGAAACCTTTCTGAGATGATTTGAGCTTAGTAAATGTTTGTCGTCTTGGTGCTGGGTCATCTTTAAAAGTGCAATTCAGTATAGGCCCGAGTGACACAGAAAGCCACTTATGCACCTGATCACTAATTCCTGTGCCCCGTACAGTAGGAATGCAAATCTGAGTCTCAACTCACCAGGTATTTTGTGTCCTTCATCTCACCTAGATTGGTATGGGTTGGAGGTGAGTGGCTTTTTGTAAGCATGTAAGTATTCAGAGGGGCTGCCTTGAAGTCTAACTTTTTTTTCTCTTTCTTTGCAGTACTTGGGTCATGTGGAAGTGGATGAATCGAGAGGAATGCATGTCTGTGAAGATGCTGTGAAGAGATTGAAAGCTGTATGTATATCTGTTTCATCAAAATGTTGGCTCATGTGCTGTGAATGTTATGCCAAGATGTTGCTGATTCTGCAATAGCATTCCAGTTTCAAGTTGTGCACTTTTCACCTTATGTAAGAAAAACAGTTGGATCACTTATAAGACCCACTGCATGTGATTATAGAGGCACATGTTAATCTGGGAGTCAGAGGGGAGAGAGTTAAGTCTATTCTTCCTAGTTGTAGTAGCTAGTAGATATTTTCAAAGAAGGGTTAGATAAAGAAAAACAGACAACAGTGACCTATACTGAATTGTTGTCCATAAGAGATGTTATTTTACTGGTATTGGTTAGATATGAAGAATGGCCTCTCCCTCTGGAGTCTGCCAGTTACCAGTACTATTGCACCCCTTAAACAGGGGCCTTATTCCACTCTTCATTACACACAGCACTACTGCTTGATTTGGGCTCCTCTTTCCTATGCAAAATAGACTAGTAGCATTACTTCATGCATGCCAAGCTTGGATCTGCTCAAAATGGCCTAAAAGATTACCTGGTTGTGATGTCAGTATGGTGGGCTGCTCTTAGTTTGGCTTCGATAAACATTTGTTCCTGTGAACAGCACTTGTTCAAATGCTTTCTTCTACTGCATCTCACTTTAGGAGATTGTGTCATCTATATCTGTAGTGCTGTTGCCACAAAATCCTGCGAAACTAATGAAGTCCAGTCAGTCAATTTTTTATCAAGGAATCAGGCTCCAAAAACCTTGAGGGTTAGGAGGGAAAATAAAATTCACCACAGGAATAATCCTAACTGTGAAGGATACAGAACTCCAGTCCCTTTTATCATTTCCCCTATACATCTTGGCTATGTGAGCTCTTCAGTGAAGCAGTTCGTGGAGCTTCTGTTCAGTAGTGCGGCAAAATTACTTAAAGCAGGTGGTGTTGCTGCACCTTTGCAAATTTAAGGCATCTGCTGCCAGACTTCATTTTTAGCGAATGTCACATGGTTTCTCACTTGAGTTTCTTCTCTGCTAGCACACATAAGAATTGTTATAGATTTTCGTTTTCCTCGTCATGTTATGCTATAAAGTTTCTGAACTGACTTCAGTGCTTTGATTAAACTTCATCTTAAATCTTTTATTTCATTTCTGCCCCAGCCGATTTATAGCAACATGTTAAAGCTACACCCCATCCGTTCTTATGCAATGTAGCAGTGATTGGTTGCTATTTTCCTAACAGGGTTACAGATAATAATGTAAATGAGGCACTTTGTCCTTTATCAGATTTAGTTTATGTAGCTAAAAACACAAATATAGACTGACCACACTATTGAGCTGCATTCATTTTTGTCCTATTCTGTTCTATATAAGTTCTTTTACTTCCATCATTGATGTAGTGTCCAAGCTCCTTCTGTTAGTATATTAAGTGACATGGCTAACATCTGTTGTGCAGCTTATTCTTTTACTTTTCCTCTCCCCAGGGGGAGAATTGTGTGCAGAATGGAGTGTTCTGCTCTGGTAGTTTTTAAAAAAAACCTGAAGCCCAAAAGCCAGTTAAGTGTGACTAAACTTAACAAGTAGTAAAATATGTACCCATTAAAAGTTCTTAAAGCACAATGCATACTGTTTCTTTGGAATCCATACAAGAGCAGGTATCTGATGTTAGCTTGCTTGAACTACCTATTCATATACCAAACTTAAATTGAGAATAAAAGTTAAAGGTTTACCTACTTTTCCTGTGGACAGCTAAATATATTCCTTGTAAATAGTTTAATTACCTGAATAGCTTGATTATTTTAAATTGTGGACAAGTTTCCAAACTTAATTCAGCATTCAAGGTGGGGATAGCTTTTCTGCTTGTAAGAATCTAAAGGAGGTATTTGAATTATTTATTGTGAGTCTGATACAGAAAGTATGACAACAGCACATGCCTATTCCAATTTCTGTCTTCATAGTCCTGTCTGCCAGCTTGGAACCTGAGAAACAGACATAAAATTTTCAGCCATGCTACCTACTACCTACTGTAAGACTATTGAGTCTACTTTTGGCAGGGATTTTTTAAATGGTGGAACTCCATGAAATCGACGTTCATTTGGAGTTTACTAGCATTTAAGACACTGTCATTTGGGCTTTATTTTTGGAATATTTCCCTCTAATGTCTTAGGAATCAGATTATTTGAAGCTCTTTACTTTTTTTTTAAGGCTCTTGTGTGTGTCTGCCATGTGCAAGATTACTAAAATATATGGCTTATTTCCGGCAGTAGCATTTTGACATCCAACAATGGAATTCATCCTTAAGAGGGATTCTTGCTTTCATCCTAGATCGGTAAATTGAGCTGCTCATCTTCTGCCCTATAACCAAATATAACAGTTTTTGGCCTACAATCCTCTGACTTTGTTTAGGGAATGTCTGACCTTGAGAAGATTTACTTCTGATATGGTTACCATGCCTTTAAATCTATGTTGCCTGTTCTGATTTTATGCAACTCTGACTCTTTTTTTTGCAGCGAGTGTAGTGTTTTCTCAAAATCCAGTCAATAGGAAGAATGGACATAGGATATACCTAGTTACAAGCAGGAGGGAACAGGTGATAGTAGTCTGGAGTTGTCAAAATGCTTGCTTGTCTGGCAGCTCATCAATAGTTACGCTTATTTTTTCTTTCTATATTTGTTTTAATAGTGTGGGATTTTTCCAAATTCCAGTTTTCTGGACTGCAATCAACAGAATCTAGCAAATACATTATGCATTGTCTTCCACTTCTTAGGCCTGACTCATCAGCCCAAACAAAATTTTATGGGATCCTTCAGGAAGAGTGTAAAACAGGACTCTCATTGAGAAAATAATTTTTAAATCTTTTTCTCAATGTCCCCCTTAAAAAAAAAAAAAAGTACAAATTGACTTCTCCAACACATTTCACCTGATTTTTTAGAGGGTTTTGTCGTCACCTCTTAGTTGATTGTAGCATATTGACCAGTGTATCTTGCAGAACTAAAATTCACAGGTCTGACTTTTTTCATTACAGTAGAATAGCTTCAAAGAGCCGCTTCAACTATAGAAAGCCTCTGGATAGTGAGACCCTGCTAACCCTGATAAGTGATAACTCCTTCATTTCAAAACTTGAATACATGAGGAAAGTGTCAGAGAATCAAAGATGCCCTTATAAATACAGAGCAGGATTAATCTTGCATGGGTGAGGTCATGGCCTACGAAATGATTGCACTCAGAGAATGAATCTGAAGTGTTGCTTAAAACTGCACTTGGATGAGGAAATAGACTGCATCTAAACATATGATTATAATTTCTATCTCCGTCCCATGAGTAGTCAACAAGATGTACTGTAGCCAGAAAAAGATAAAAGCAAGATTGCATAAAAGCAAAAAGATACAGCTAAGATTGAGTGGTACTTACATAAACATATTCTTTCATGTTTTGATGTTGGAAGTTTAGAAAAATAAATTTGAAGAAAAATATTCAAAGTGAGCACTGTGTAGATTTGTCAAAGAAATTTCTGTAACTGTAGCATTTTCTATTGCTGCAAGTTAATAGAGGCAGGATGATGATTTTTACTTAAAATGCCTCCCTGGTAGAATAGACACTTAGTGTACATGAGAATGTCATTGCTTTTGAAGCCCCTTGTCCTATTTTGATGCAGTGGCACAGCAATCTTGTTTGTAGTTAAGGGGTCTGTCCATTTGTCATCTTATTAATCTTCTTGTGAACAATGGGGCTTGCACTTTTCTATTGGTTGGCTGGATTACCAGTTGGATTTAAATTGCACATATATTAATGTTGTGATACTTAGACACTATATATAATACATACAATTTTTTCAAACCACATTACTGTCAATTAAAGAAAAGCATAGTGCAAATTGAAAAAATCTAACTTCATGCAGGAGTTAAACTTACAGGTCTCTGTTGTATGCGACTCCTGTGCAAGCAGACAGTACAAAGACAAGACTACTTTCTTGTCTCGTGTCATATCTGTTTTGGCTTTAAGTTGTTTTAGTGTGTACTACCAGTTTCTAACTTGTCATTTTTTAAAAAAAATGATGCATTTCTTTTAATATGTGTTCTTGTTTTAGCAGGTAAAAGAAACTTAATTTAATTGTTTTTAAAACATACATTAGTTATCTCTAAACTATTAACTCTTAGTGCTGTTTAAAAAACATTTTGCATGTTGTCTTTCCATTAACTTTTTTTCCTGGGGTGTTTTAAAGAAAAAAATTTCATGTTTAACAAGTGCTTTGCTGAGAGCAAAATTAATGATTAACTATCCCTGTAAAAATGAGGTCGCTTCTGGTGAATCTGTTTAGCTTTTGCTACATCTTTTAAAAGCTGTTACTTAGTTTAATACAATAGATTTTACTCAACTTGGCAGCAGCATCCAGCCCCTTCTCACTAGGTACACCACAGTGTGATTAATTCATTAGTTCCCCTACTAATATTCAGTATGTCCCATCCAAATAGGTTTTGCTTTTAAAAAAATCTTTCTTTGGAGCCTCTTTGCTGATATAAAACTTATGTAAGAACATCTCCAAGTTTAAAGAATTTATGTACATTTAAATAGTAAAATGTGTAGTAAGCATTAAATTACATCTGAAAAGAATTACAGGTTGAGAATGGGGGCGGGGCAGCGGGGAGTCAGAAAATGCAAGGTTAAGATGGATGCTCCCTTCTCAGTTTTGAGTTTCCTGGCTTTAGTGGTGTCGCAACCTTAGCTTTGTCTAAATATAGAATTTTGTGTTTTAACAATCAGTTTGAATCTCAGGATATGTATAAACATGCAGATCTTTAGTATAAAAAGGCTTAACTATTGGAACATTGGTATAGATGGTGTCTTAAACTGCAGTGGGGAATGAGATGAGATTTTTCCCTGCTGTGGGTAGAGGTATCCTCTGCTGGTTACTGCTATGCCATTAGATTGTGAGCCGTCCTGTAGGAAACAATCTTTTGTTGGCAGAGAGATGAACTGAATTATCTAACAGATCTTTCACCTCGAATTTGAATAATTCTATGACCTTGTGGCACAGTGTGCCACCTCTGCAAATAATTTGGAGGGATAGCAAAGGCAGCATCGTGCTCTTTAGGAGCCAGCCATTTAATTATTGAATGGACGTGCATATAGACATGGGGTATGAGTGAGCAAGTGTTTGGGTTCCAGCTCAAGAAGATTGTACCTACCTCAGATGTATCTGAGTGTTAGTCTCTTGTTAGACTTTGACACCAAAGGTGAAGCCAGTAAAATATGAATGAATGAAATGGCTTGGCAAATTACACTTGAAATTTGCACATCTTACCCAATTAACTTGTCCATTTTTGTTTAACACCCCCACCACCAAAATCAAGCCCATGGTGTGAAGCTATGCAGAGCACTGGAGTTCAATTATTTCACTGAACCACCTTCCCTCTGTGAGCTGACTTCTGTTGGATATACTTCAGAGGTGCCTTGTTCATCCTGAGGATCTGGGAAGTACACTACAAATTCATTGTACCTCTTTTGTGTAAAGAGGTAACATTGAAAGGCTTCAAAATAAGTGTTGTGAGGAAACTCCTCTTGAAAGTGGGACAATTAAAGCACAGATAAAGAGGCTCTTCAAGATTCCTGGTAGGGGGTATAGGACCCCCAGGACATAAAGTGCGAGAGAAGGGTGGGCACCAAAAATGATCCATATTATAGAGTATTTACCAAGCTTAATTCTTTGTTTAGCTTTAACAGCTTCAATTTAAAAAACAAGCTTCTGAAACAAGTGAACTTCTTGGCCATCTACAATTAAAACAAAAAACAACCTTCAAAAACAGCAAAAATTTCTTGGCTTTCAGAGGAAATTGAGGGAGCACGCAGAAGCAGACCCGCAAAACTTTGAGTCCAGAGCATGTTTTTTATGGCTGAGTTCTAAATTCCAAAAACTGGTTTATAGTGGAAATGGGGTCCCAAAAGTCTCTCTCTGTATTTAACTTTGTGCTATTCAGGCAATTTTAGATGTTTCTCCAGTTTGCAAACATTCATCTTGTTAATCCTCATTTTAGTGTGAAGCAAACTCTTAGCTGTGATAAAAATTAAAAATTTACATTTCTCAGTGGTCTTAAACTACAGAATCTGGATTGTTTAATCTCCACACCTGCTGCCAAGTTTGATTTATAACCGTACTAAAGAGGACTAAACAGGGAGACTACGCAGACAAAATAACCACTTTGCATGGAATTGGGTCTCCGGTTAAATTCAGTTCTCGTTTCCCTCTTTTCACCAGTTTTGGGGCTGTAGCTTGTGATCTTATTAGCACTCTGTGTAAAACCTGTTTATCTGCATTTTCATGGGATTTTTCACATTTGCCTATCGCATCCTCTATGGATAACTCTAAACTCCCCTTACTTTCCCTCCATTTCCCAACTCTTGTATGTGCTTGTTGGTTTGAAACTCTGGGACACTTTAGCTACCTACAGTAATAGCACTCGACTTGTCCCCCCTGTTCCTCCAGGAAAGGAAGTTCTTCAAAGGCTTCTTTGGAAAAGTAAGTTTAATGCTTCATTTGTGCTTGCACTATAAGGAGTTACATCCCTGGTATAGCACTGTTTTAGATCAGTGTGTTATAGAAGCCACAGCAGTCCATTTCAGAATGTCTCCTCCTGACTGAGATTACCTGGAATGACACTTGTCAAGAAAAGAATCTGGGTAAAAGGCAGCTCAAAATAACCATCTAATGACAATCCGGCTGATTTTGTATGCAAAATTCCAGTTTTTAAATGGTTTGGTCTCTCTGACAAAACCACAGCACTAGATTGGTAATGCTGTTAACACTTCCCCTCTGGTCTCCTGAGCTCAGATTTGGACTAGGTCATATGGAAACCAGACTGATGTATTAGAAGTTTTGTCCACATCCTGAAATCATTGCAAACTTGACCATATTCTGCCCTGAACTGCCGTTTTTGATAGTGTAGGGAGAATATATTTGTAGGCACAGTGCTATAATACGCTTCCCTTTCCTGAGAACCAAATTAATTTAAGGCCATGCAAGGATGGGGCAAAAACTTAGGTTTTGTTTTTTTCTTACTGAAGTTAAGATAGTGGTTCTCAAACTTTTTTTACTGGTAACCCCTTTCACATAGCAAGCCTCTGAGTACAACCCCCCTTATTAATTAAAAATACTTTTTAAAATATATATTTAATACCATTATAAATGCTGGAGGCAAAACAGGGTTGGGGTGGAGGCTGACAGCTCATGACCCCCATGTAGTAACCTTGCAACCCGCTGAGGGGTCCTGACCCCCCTGATGTATAACACTTTGGGACTCAGAAACCTGCTGTCTGCAATGTTTCGTTTCAGTGCAATACTACTCAGAAAAGCAACCTCTTATGTGGAGGAGACTGGCTCTGTGTGTGTGTGTGTGTGTATATATATATATATAAACAAACATAAACTCTCCATGTTGGTGTAGTGTACCAAAAGTTATTTTGCGTGGGCACACATTCTTATAGGGCAGAGATTGTAATCCTCTAACAAATCAAATTGCATTCCTTTAGTACGTCAGTAATCTGTGCCTTCCTTGTACATGGGGAACAGCAGCTATGTTAAACCATTTTAAAAGGTTTTAACTTTGCTTTAATTTATTCAGGACAAATAAGAGGATTTGATTTTCAGATGTCTTGTAAAATATAAGCTTAGCTTAAACACCTGTTAGTGGTTTGAATTTTAAAATGTTTTTATTTACTGCTTAAAGAGGAAAAGCTTTTATGGCAGATTCTCTGATCAGAAGTTTCTTCCACCTTGTTTGGGGAGTAAAAGCAGAATTAATTTCAGTAGACCTTTGGAGAAAACTAAAGTTCTTTGAGTAGATGCAGCCACGTATTCCAATGCACTAGAGCCAGACAATCTTGCCCAGCAGTACCTGTAGGGGTGGCAATTGTGCCTTGTAGCTGTAGCCACTCCCATAGCTATGAGGCTGTGCTGCCCCAGCCGCTCCCCACCCCCAGTTCCTTCTCACCACCCATGGCTGGAGTCAGAGCTCTGTGTGGTAGTCATCTCATGTCTTCTACCTCCCAATTTTCTGAGTTTTTTTTTTCTCCATGTATATAGTCAGTAATACTATGGATAGTGTTAGTGAAGTTAATGAGTTAGGATACTTATTGCCCTGTGTGATGCACTCACCAGTGTTCAACACTGCCTGTCGGAGGGGAGGGGGATTCTGAATAGCAATCCCTATACAAGTTACTTGCAGGGTTTAAGTGAGAGACACGCTAAGGAGTGGTGCTCCATTTGCAAGTTGTTTTCCAAAAGAACTCAGGTGGCCAGAGACTTAAGCATGCAGTAGTACTTTCTCAAGCAGGCTGTAAGGCCTGAGGGCCACATCTGATTAGTGGTCACCTTCGGACTCTGTGGTTGAGGCACTCTGCTTTCCAGTGCTGGAGTCTCCCCCAAGAGATGGAGGAGCCATTCACCCTCTGTGGGTGCTGACAAAGAAGTCCCATAAAACTAATCAGGACCATCTCAGGGCTTTTGGAGTCTCCTCCTCTTCTGAAAAGGGTACAGACTAGCACCATACCACTTTCAGCACACAGGTTTGAGGAAGTCCATCAGATACTCCTTGGTACCAGGCTGAGACCACCGAGAACCTGTACAGTTGATTCCAGTTCCGGCTTTAGGGTGTCCGTTGAGTCTGGTACTGACGACATCAACACCGACACTGACTGTCTCCATGCCGGTGGCATATCAGGTGGCTACAGATTTACTCTGCCGGTCTGTTCCAGACTCTACCCTCGTCCAGCACTTTTTTGAGGCCACAGCCTCCACCATGTCGTCGACACCATCTGGTCATGTCATAGAGACACAGGGTCCATCAAATCTGCGGCCTATAGAATTGAGGCCAGAGCCAGGCCCAGCACAGAGGACCTCGTTGGCACTGGTACACTCCTCAGCACCGACGTTATGTCCATAGGAAATCCCGCCTTCTGCTTCTGTACTGCTGCTGACCTGTGTACCAATGCCTTCCCCAGCATCAGGGGTGGGTGCTAAATATATAGTACTAGCTATGCTAATACCTTGTTGCAAGAGTACTGTTGTCTGTCTGCTTGCCCCGCGAGTCTCACTGCGTTCTTTAGGGATCGTAGAATTGTAGGACTGGAAGGGACCTCAAGAGGTCATCTAGTCGAGTCCCCCAGCACTCATGGCAGGATTAAGTATTATCTAGTCCTCGTCCCTGACAGGTGTGTGTTTAACATGCTTTTAAAAATCTACAATGATGGAAATTCCACATCATTGTAGGAAATTTTATTCCGGTGCTTAATCACCCTGATAGTTTGGAATTTTTTCCTAATATCCAACCTAAACTGCCCTTGCTGCTATTTAAGCCCATTGCTTCTTGTCCTATGCTCAGAGGTTAACGAGAACAATTTTTCTCCCTCCTCTTTATAACAACATTTTAAGTCAGGGATGGACAAACTACAGTCCGCAGGCCGAATCCGGCCCACCAGCCATTTTAAGTTGGCCCTTGAGCTCTCACTGGGGAGCAGGGTCTGGGGCTTGCCCTTCTCTGTCACTCCAGCAAGGGCACAGGGTCAGGGGCTGGTCTATGCGGCTCCTGGAAGCAGCTGCATGGCCCCTCTCCAGCCAGGGCGCAGGGTCGGAGGCCGCTCCACACGGCTCCCAAAAGCAGCGTCATGGCCCCCTCCGACTCCTACACGGCTCCAATGACCCCCCCGCTCCAATGGGAGTTACAGGGGCAGTGCCTGTGGATGGGGCCATGTGCAGAACTGCCTGGCCGTGCCTCCACATAGGAGCTGGAGAAGGGACATGCTGCTGCTTCCGGGAGCTGCTTGAGGTAAGCGCCGCCCAGAGCCTGCACCCTTGAGCCTCTCCCTAAGCCCCAACCCCTGCCCCAGCCCTGATCCTTCTCCTGCCCTCCGAACCCCTCAATCCCAGCCTGGAGCACCCTCCTGCCCTCCGAACCCATCATCCCCAGCCCCACCCGAGAGCCTGCACCCCTTCCCGCATCCTTTCCCACACCCCAACCCCCTGCTCTAGCCCTGATCCCCCTCCCACCCTCAGAACCTCTCAGTCCCAGCCCAGAGCACCCTCCTATACCCCAAACTCCTCATCCCCAGACAGAGCTGTCCCCACACCCAATTCCCCCTCCCGAGCCCGGAGCCTCCACCCGCACCCCAAACTCCTCATTTCTGGCCTCACCCCCTCCAACACCCCAACCCAAATTTTGTGAACATTCATGGCCCACCATACAATTTCTATTCCCAGATGTGGCCCTTGGGCCAAAAAGTTTGCCCACCCCCGTTTTAAGTACTCAAAGACTGTTAATCATGTACCCTCTGTCTTCTCTTCTCCAGACTAAACAAACCTAATTTTTTTAATCTTTCCTCGTAGGTCAGGTTTTCTAGACTTTCAATAATTTTTGTTGCTCTTCTCTGGACTTTCTCCAACGTATCCACATCTTTCCTGAAATGGAACTGGACACAATACTCCAGTTGAGGCCTAATCAACATGGAGCAGAGTGGAAGAATTACTTCTCGTGGCTTGCTTACAACACTCCTGCTAATATATCGTAGAATGTTTGCTTTTTTTGTAAGTGTTACACTATTCACTCATATTTAGCTTGTGGTCTACTGTGACCCCTGGTATACTCTGATGGTGCAGAGGCGATGATATGGCAGTCAGCAGCAGCACCACTCACTGCACTTCATTAGGCAGTCTTTTTCCACAAGGCAGCAGGACTACCCTGGAAAGGGTCTTATGTCCTGGAGGCAAATGCCTTTTGGTTCTGGTTTCAGCCAGTCAACTTGTCCCTGTCCCCGTCCCCATCCTTTGGCATCTACTAAGCGCCAGTTTTGTCTTGTGTATCCAGGGCAGCGATCCAGTCATGATTTTTACATTCCTGTCCTCTCTGTTTGGGGACAAGATGGCTCGTTTTTACGATGTTTGGGACTTGATTACCACGGACAGCTGGGTCCTAACTCGATCTGATATTGCTTATGCTATCTAGTTCCTTTCCATCCTTTCTCCCCACCTTCCTTCCCGTCCCTTTTCAGCAACCTCTTTCGTGAGACACTGTTCCTTGAATAGGTTCAGTCTCTGCTAGATTTGGGAGCTGTGGCATAAGTTCCTCCGCAGCAACAGGGTTGGGGGTTTTATTCCTGGTACTTTCTAGTTCCCAAGCCCAAGGGAGGGGCGAGACCTGCAAAATTAACAAATATATCAGTTACGTGAGGTTCTGGATGGTCACCCTAACAACTGCCCTCACATTAAATCACAATGACTGGCTTGCTGCCCTGGACTGTCAAGATACTTATTTCCACGTAGTGATTTTCCCGAACCACAGGAGATTCCTATGGTTTGTTGTGTTGAACCAGCACTATCAATACACCAAACTCAGTTCCCTGAATCTTTACCCAATGTATGGTTGTGGTGACTGTGAACCTCAGGAAAAAGGAAATTCATATCCTCCATATATGGAGTATTGGTTACTGAGAGGCAAGTCCATGAAAGATGTCCTTTCTTACATGCACATCTCAGTATACTTACTCGATTGCTTGGGCCTCACCCTAAACAGGAAGTCAGCATTGATCACGATTCAAAAAATCTAGTTCCTTGGGGCCTTAATAGATTCTAGTAGTCTGAGACATTTTCAGATGATTCGTCACCTTTGTCTGGAGCTCAGCCCTCTACTACAGTTTGTGTGCCTGGAGCTGCTGGGTCACATGACTGTACACACAAATGCTCCATTTTGCCAGATTGCATCTTTGCCCCCTCCAGATGCAGCTGAAGTCAGTCAATCATCCGACCCATCATCCCTTGGACAGACTGGTCCAACTTCCTCTACCAGTCCGGGGCACCTTATGGTGATGGAGATTCAGGGCAGTGTATGCCAGGGCATTCCTCTTGCTTGGTCCCCACCGACTAGGATTATTGTCAATGACATCTCTTTAAGAAGCTGAGGAGCACATCTGGGGTCACTGAAAATTCAGAGCCTGTGGTCAGAACAGGAAGCTTCACTGCATATCAATGTCCTGGAGCTTCAGACCATCTACAGTGCCTGTCACACTTTCCAAGATCACACCAAGGGCTCAGTGGTTCACATACTCACTGACAATACCACCACGATGTATTACGTGAACAGACAAAGGAGGAGCACACAAGTGTTCTGTGTCAGGAGATCTTGCTCTGGCAGTTTTGCATCGGGAAGAACATTACTTTGGTAGCCGATTGATTCTTTACCTCAGGTAGAGTAATTTGCGGATTGACTTAGCAAGTGTTTTCCCCTGAGTTTTGAGGGGGTCTCAGAAGTCCAGTGTTCTGAAGTCCATCTTTCCAGTTTGGGGCATTCCAGTTGACCTATTTGCCACGAGAGACAAGAAATGCCATCTGTTTTGCTCTCTAGAAGCGATGTTCAGTTTGGACTTCCTGACTGATGCTTTTCACTCAGTTGGGAATTGGCACTCATAGAATCATAGAATATCAGGGTTGGAAGGGACCCCAGAAGGTCATCTAGTCCAACCCCCTGCTCGAAGCAGGACCAATTCCCACTTAAATCATCCCAGCCAGGGCTTTGTCAAGCCTGACCTTAAAAACCTCTAAGGAAGGAGATTCTACCACCTCCCTAGGTAACGCATTCCAGTGTTTTACCACCCTCTTAGTGAAAAAGTTTTTCCTAATATCCAATCTAAACCTCCCCCACTGCAACTTGAGACCATTACTCTTCGTTCTGTCATCTGCTACCATTGAGAACAGTCTAGAGCCATCCTCTTTGGAACCCCCTTTCAGGTAGTTGAAAGCAGCTATCAAATCCCCCCTCATTCTTCTCTTCTGCAGGCTAAACAATCCCAGCTCCCTCAGCCTCTCCTCATAAGTCATGTGTTCTAGACCCCTAATCATTTTTGTTGCCCTTCGCTGGACTCTCTCCAATTTATCCACATCCTTCTTGTAGTGTGGGGCCCAAAACTGGACACAGTACTCCAGATGAGGCCTCACCAATGTCGAATAGAGGGGAACGATCACGTCCCTCGATCTGCTCGCTATGCCCCTACTTATACATCCCAAAATGCCATTGGCCTTCTTGGCAACAAGGGCACACTGCTGACTCATATCTAGCTTCTCGTCCACTGTCACCCCTAGGTCCTTTTCCGCAGAACTGCTGCCTAGCCATTCGGTCCCTAGTCTGTAGCGGTGCATTGGATTCTTCCATCCTAAGTGCAGGACCCTGCACTTATCCTTATTGAACCTCATCAGATTTCTTTTGGCCCAATCCTCCAATTTGTCTAGGTCCTTCTGTATCCTATCCCTCCCCTCCAGCGTATCTACCACTCCTCCCAGTTTAGTATCATCCGCAAATTTGCTGAGAGTGCAATCCACACCATCCTCCAGATCATTTATGAAGATATTGAACAAAACTGGCCCCAGGACTGACCCTTGGGGCATTCCACTTGATACTGGCTGCCAACTAGACATGGAGCCATTGATCACTACCCGTTGAACCCATAATCATATCATAAAATGAAGTATGAAAATTCTATTTTAAGGTCATTAAAAGTTCCTAAAGCTTCATTTTCTGAGCGCTGTGCAACACATAAATTAATGTCCTGCCTTTATAGGTGGAAGGGTGTAATTTTTTTAAAATAAAACTTGTCTGTGGTGGAGTTGTGATGAGTAAGCTCAGGTGAAATGGTCAGTACATGTATTCCACTGCCACATGTGTATTTATGTGTAAAGTGTAGGCATGCATATGTCAGGGGCATATGCCTATGTTTGCCAAAAGCTGGGAATGGGCGACGGGACGGATCAGTTGATGATTAACTATTCTCTTCATTACCTCTGGGACACCTGGCACTGGCCACTGTCGGAAGACAGGATGCTGGGCTAGATGGACCTTTTGTCTGACCCAGTATGGCCGTTCTTATGTCTCTGTATATATGCATAGAAATTATAAATGTATCTGTGTATTTTTGTATAGGGTTCAGACTTGAGTTGACACAGCAACAAAATGAATGGAAGCAGCTCATACCTCTTAAGGTTTGTCTACACTGCAATTAAACAGCCCCTTCCCAAGCCAGTTGGATAGGTCAGCTGCAAGTGTTTAATTGCAATATAGATGTTTGGGCTTGGGCTGGAGCCTGGGCTCTAGGACCCTTTGAGGTGGAAGGATCCTGGCAGCCAAAGCCCAAACATCCGTACTGCAATTAAACAGCCCCTTAGCCCTTGCCCTGTGAGCCCGAGACAGCTGGCACAGGCCATCCACATGTCTAATTACAGTGTAGATGTACCCTTAAACTACATCTACACTTGGAGCTAGGAGTGTGATTCTTGGCTCACACAGACATACACTAACTCTCATCAAGCTAGCATGCTAAAAATAGTGTAGCCACAGCACCACAGGCAGTTGTGAGCAGAAGCATGGGCTAGCCACTCTACGAACAAATCTGTGGGGTCCAGATGGGTTTGTACTCAGAGTGGCTAGTCCATGCTGCTGCTCACCTCTGCCTCTGGTGCGGTGGCTACACTACGATTTGTAGTGTGCTAGCTCAATGAGAGCTCCTTTGAGTGTTACACCCCCAGCTCCAAGTGTTGGATGTAGCCTGAGCTATTGTTCTAGTCTAAGGCAGTGCTAACTGGCTGACCTTCAGAAATCTGTCTTAATCGAACTGGCTGGAAACTTGTATTTAAAAATGAAATCTTTTATTTTGCAGTATCTGAGTCAGCTAGGTGCATAGTGGTCAGGATTGTTTTACTTTGCTGTTTTAAAGCTTTTAATGTCACAAAACTTGCATATAGACATGTGACTCAGTAATTCCATATTGCCTCTTAATTTTAACACCTTAACTGCCATGAGAAACACTATTCTTTAGAAAAGAACTTGACTTCAGTCTGCTGCTTTCTTCTACTACTGATGTCCATTTTTAGGCATTGATGTAACCCCCTGGTCAGGGGCCTGCACTTTAACAGCATTGATATAATCCAAAAGCTACCTGTGTGGCGTTGAGAGGCTGCTATAGTCTCTGCATATATCCTTGGTGGAGATCAAGATGGAGTTACCTAATAACATAGGTTGAGACTTTTGGTCCAGCATATCTTGTTAATTTGTGTGTCTAGTACTTTCAGTGCCTATAACTTTTGGCTTTTGCTCACTCACGCTTTGTTGATTATACTTGATGTAATACCACTGGGGTCTCTGGCACAACTTAATCTATATAGCCTGGTGAATAGGATGTCTTCTGTCATGGTGGAGTCAATACTTCATGCACTCTGTCTTGGCAGCCCCAAATATTGCTAACACAGTAAGTGCCATATGTACAGATACCCATATCTTCATTCTAACCATTGACACAATCCTCTCATTTTGCTCCACTAATTATGGGAGGAGTTCTTTGCACTTTGTGCTTTGTTAGGATTCAAGAATGCTGTCAGCATTCCCTTCACACTGTTTAGTATTTTGAACCAAGCTGGGAAGGATAGGCTAAGGATTCAGCAGATGGAAGAGCTGTAGAAAGTCCACACTTCTAAGGGGACAGAAAAGGAGAACGTCACTAGTTGAATTTTAGAGGATCTGGGACTGTGCAAAAAGGATAAACAAAGCTTTCCCATTTTTAATGTAAAGACTATCAAGGATCTCCAGTGAAAATGGGAGTTCCTTGCTGAAGTCTTCCAATAATCGGGCTTCATTATCTACCTAATTCTTGACTAGGTGATAGAATAAGAGGGCAACAACCTTCGGAATAATTTTCAACTCGGTATAAAAAATAGCACAACAAACATCTTGTGCTAAGAGACTGCAGGCTATGTTTCACTACATTTAGAATACAGACTGCAAGGACTATAGTATGAATTCTGTTAATTTGTTTTTGAGGTAAGTCTTAAAGGTGGGCTCTAGTAGGAAAGTTTCAATCCTTGATTTAGGAGGTGACAGTCTTATGCTGGCAAACTTGAATTTGCGCTGTGCAAGAAGTGGCATACATATTCTCATCTTCTAGTCTCTTCACTCTGAGAAATACATGGAGGAGTTTCATGGCTTCATTAAATTGGGATTTGGCGATATGTGAGTAAAGGATGAGGATATAGTTTTCTTGGGATCAATGCTTGCTTCTAGAAGCACATGGCTGAGTTTGTTTTCTAAAAAGAGTTGTATCAAGTTTTGCTTCTTTAGTAGATTTTGAAAAGACCCTTCCCCGAAGCTTTACTCTCCTGGAATGAGGTCGTATTTACTCTTTGGAGAAAGTTGTTTTCCTTATTCTTCCCACCCAGCTTCATCACATACCTTTGTTTTTTCGTGACTTTTATATTTGCTGAAACAAAGATATTGATTAACATTATGGATGGTTTAAAAGAAACTGGTATCCGTTTTAAAAGAAGTCAAAGGAGAGACATCTAGATTTGTGAAGAATTTTGAAGTTATGGAAGTTGTTGATTGAGAGCTGGGAGCACAGGCCCAAAGAGTGTGGCTATCCCATATTTACTGCCTTCTAAAACAAAGAATTTTAGAAATCATTTATTTATATATTGCAATATTTTCTGTTTGTTCAGCCTGGCTGATAACCTACATTTTAAAACTGGGCCCCTTTCCATAGCTTTCTTCCCTGAAGTCCTCTAAATTAATCTTCCTTACAGTTCGGTTCCAGGTACCATAATCAGTGTTTATCTTAATGTGCTGGTCTTCCCCCTCTATCTCGCTGATTCAGAAATCAGGGACAGTCGGTTGCAGTTACAACAAACTACAAAGTCCTCTTCTCCCTCTCCCCTCCCCCCCCTTCATCTTTCCTCTGATAATGTAACCACTGTAATACAAGTGAAGGCTTACCACTCCAGCACACCCAATAGAATATCCTATCCATACACTGTAATTCTAAAATCAGTATTGCATAAATGGAACATTCATTGGCTTTAAATTGGGATGAATCATAGATTTCAGCAGTGTTCAGGTGCTTTATGTATGAGGATAAGTAACTCATGGAAATCCGTGATGTAGCCATAGAGGAACCATTTTAAAAAACGCAGTTCTTACACAGGAAGGCCACCAGAGATCACTCATTCATCCACACTTCTGCTGCTATGCTCCATTGCAGTGGCCTGAGGGGTGATACCCAAAGGTCTCCCTGAGATGGCTGTTTATAGTACTGACCGTTGTGGTGTGATGGAAGCCTAGTGTATAAAACAAACCAGGAAGAAAGGAAATTGTTTATCTGGCTGAGACATGAAAAGGATAGGTAAGCATGAAAACCTGAAGTATAGATCCTTTTTATTTTTTTTATTTAACTTTTTTAGTCAGGAGTAGGAAAATGCAATACTTTGGAAAAGAAATTTTTCTTCTAGCTGCATTTCTGAGTAACAACCAGCAAAATGGTGTTTTTAACTAAACTGAGAAACTGCTCCATCTCTAATGTGAGATGTCATTCTTTAAAAATTGTTTTATCTGATGGGTGTTATGCAGTATTTTGCTATTTTCTCTTAAATGAAACAGTTTAATATCCAAAAAATAAATGGCACTTTTAGCTTTTCAAGTTCTTCCTCTCAGCTTCCCATGTTTCTGTTGGTCTCTACTCAGAGCAGGTAAAAGCTCCCACAGTCAAATTTTGGATGCTTGCCAAAGTGCTCCATGTAAAATATTAACCTTTTCATCTTATAACACAATGCTTTCTAGACATATTAAACATTTTAATAAAGATTTAATAAAGATTTCCTTAAGTGTCCCTGCACGTTTAGTGCATAGCTAATAGCTGAAGAACACATTTACTGTTAATGCTAAGTGCAAGTATTATGCATTAAAGGTGCATAGCACTAATAACATTTTGCAGGTGATTCTAATACTGTGATTTAAGGTGATGCCGTGATTCTGCCACACGATTATTGGGGGAGAGGGCTAGGGTGGTGGAAAGATCAGGTAAGAATTCTTACATTGTTTAAACTTGTGCTATAGAAGCTACCTGTGGTGTAACTCCTTATGCATTAGTGTTATCTGACTTTTTAATTTTCTTGGTTGACCTTTTTAAATGGGTGAACAATTCAATCTTGAATTCTTTGCCTATAAATGAAAGTATTAACCTGTCTTTAATTTCACCTGTTCTATTCCTTTCCCTTCCCCTGCCCCCCCTCATTTGCATTGTGTTTCTGAAAGACTGGCTTTGGCTTGGTTCTCTGAATGTTTTGCAGTTTGATTTGAGTATCTGGCTTTGGGCATCTCTACTGAACTTGGACTTCATCTGCACTTACTATTGTGGTTCTTGGAAAGCGGAAGTAGGTGTACAATCTGAAAACACTGCTGTAATACTGTGTTTTTCCCTTTTCTTCCCTTGAAAGACTGGAAAGAAGGCAGTTAAGGCAGTCCTGTGGGTTTCGGCAGATGGACTCAGAGTTGTAGATGAGAAAACTAAGGTGAGACTTTGATTTTACATTGTATCAAAATGCCTCTAATCTTTGGTACCCCTGTTCTTTTTTGGACAAGTACTTGTCCACTGAAAGAGAGACCTACATGCACGTGACCAGTTTAATTATTCATTACGTAGTGAAAATAAACTGAAATTTGTAGTGAACCATTTGAAATGCATATTTTTACTGTCTTATTCTGCAGTGCACCCTGTGCTCATCTGACTAAACATAGCAGTTAATGTGAGCCTGGAATTCTGTTTTTGTTTAATCTGCCAGGAAAGCACATTTTCCTAATCATTTCTATCCATGTAGTACATGCAGAGTTCCCCTGACCCTGATGTCCTTTATGTACTAGTAGAGATACATGAGAGATTAATGTATAAAGAAATTTATATTGATCAATCCAGTTTACAGTGCATCTGAAGTTCCAGATCATTGTATCTTATGAGCAAGCTTCCAAAAATGCAGCAAGGGAGTTAAATAAAACGTACAGTAAGGAGAATCATATGTCTCTGAGATTTAGGTAGGTAACATGGAAAATGACTTGTTTTTTTTAAGTAAGCACCTGTTTACACTCTTGTTTTTTTGGGGTGGGGGTTTCCTTTAGGATCTTATAGTTGATCAGACAATAGAGAAGGTTTCTTTCTGTGCTCCGGACCGAAATTTTGACAGGGCATTCTCTTATATCTGTCGAGATGGCACTACCCGGCGTTGGATATGCCACTGCTTCATGGCTGTAAAGGACACAGTAAGTTGAGTGTGATAGGGTCTGCATTTAGCTTCTGCTCTGGCTAGAAGGAGGAAGAGCTGCACCCCACAGATTTTTGAAGTCTATATGTAATAAAACTTAAATTTATCTAGAGAATATGCTCCAAAGGGTTTTTACCCTAAACCAAAATATTGTATTACTATTTGGTTGCAATTCTATGGTTGCAGTTCTAATTTTTTGTTTGAATTGTTTGCTTCCCGATTTGTGGTAGCCTAGTCATCTTATGGAGAGAGATGGTACCCAGCACGGTGTATAAATGGAAGGCAGTCAGAACAGAACTACACATTTAAAAATAAAGACAGAAGATACTTGTATCTGAAAATGTATACAGCTGAAAACTGAAATAGAAATGACAGTCTGAGGTAAAAACTCTATAGAGGGTAATTATAGACTTGGTGGTAGTGTTTTGAGGCCTCTTGTGTGCAAACGCACATAGAAGGCAAAGTAATTCTGATCCTCAGAATTAAAATTAAACTGCATAAATTGTGATAACCTTTGGCTTATAAAAATTAAAAGGAGACTGGGAAGCTGGTTACTTCTGTTGCAACTTATAGGACAGTAAGTTTTTTTGAATTCCAGACATCAGCAGTAATATTGGAGTTGTCTTTTAGAAGGCTTGAAAGCTTTTTATACAATAATAAAATAACTTTGTGTGCCTACATCCAGGCCAGCCAAGGTCAAACTAGACTGAGTCATGAAGATTCTTAGCGTTTCACTGCTGTTGTGATGAACCTCCCTTCCTGGCCTCTCATTTTCTAAATAGGGGGATAAGATGTGGGGAAGCTCCCTTTTGTATCACAGTAGCCTGTTCTTTGTTTAGTAAAACTGGGGTTGTTATGGAACCATTGTAAATCTTAATCTTGAGCATATTATGGACAGCTATTTTTCAAAAAGTCTGCCTCTAAGTACTAGTTTAGGTCTGCAGTCAGGGTCATTACAGGAACAAGTATTCAAGATTTGTGAGCCAGAGAGAGCCCTATGAAAATTTTCTACCTCTGTAACAGTGGCAACCTTTTGGACTTGAGTGCTTGCTACTCCAAAAAATGGCTTTACGGAGTTCCCTCTGAGCACAGTTGAACCCAAAGGCAAATTATTCCACTAGTATCTTAGTCGCAGTTGAACTAAACAGCATATCTGGAAAACTCTTACGCTGGGCTTTTCCAGCAATGTTTGTGTAGTAACAGAAGAGAGTCTTTGTACGCAAAGGGTTAATTTAAACCCATGCAGTATGACCAGGCCTAGCAGTTATCTGAGGCTCCTTAATTAGATTCTTCTTGGGAAAGGCAACTATCACTGAGTAATACACAAAACACATGTATGTATGGTTGTGCCAGTTCCTATATGATGCAATGTCTTCTTGTACAGGGGGAACGGTTGAGTCATGCTGTGGGCTGTGCGTTTGCAGCATGCCTGGAGCGAAAGCAAAAACGAGAGAAGGAGTGTGGAGTGACTGCCACCTTTGATGCCAGCAGAACCACATTCACAAGAGAGGGATCTTTCAGGGTCACCACAGCTACTGAGCAAGCAGAAAGAGAGGAAATAATGAGACACATACAGGATGCTAAAGGTAAAGGACTGCAAGTTGTGTGATTTTTTTGCTTACCATGGACAATCTGTACAAGTGACTCATAGTCTATGCAGAGAATAAAGGATTAACTTCTCCACAAACTCCTACAGTTCTGGGAAAAACAAGGCTAATCACATAGTGCAGCATGCTTGTCATTCGCTGAACATTTAATGTCCACGTAAAGATATGAAATGATCCCAGCTGCCTTCACTTCCCTACATGCCCCCCTAGAAAATCACAAAACATTGATCCATGTGTGAATGCAACTAGAAAGCTTCTACTTTTTGTTTGTTTTCTTAGCAGGTAGGTTAAAAGGTGTCTTGTAGAGGGAAGATGGTAGGTCCCAGGATAAAGGGATTTATAATGAAAATGGTCCAGGGACTTTTAAAAAGCTTTAAAAAAAAAAAAAAAATCAGTAAGGAAAAAAGATAAAATCCAGCCATTTTTGAAGAGTTTTAAACTCTGGCTTTAGACCAAAAATATCTCCCTGGTTTTGATGATACTGTCCAATTTGCTGGAAAACTGATGGCTTTATACCCAAAGAGAAAATATTGGAGATGTAAAGGTATCCTTTGAGTCAGTTGCATTTGTCACGTTTTCTTCATTAGTCAGATGAATAAGTGATAATGGGGTTATACAGAATTGCACAGTCAGAATGAGGGACCTGAAGTAAAGGTGTTAAAGGGTCTAGAATGTTTTAGGGTTTGTGTAAAGATGGCTCCATCTTCAGACCCCAATTTTTTTGTCAAATAAATAAACTATAAAATGAGTTGGGGCCTTCTGTATTTTCTAGTAACCTAGTAATATTACAAAAAGTAGTATTCTCCATTGTTTGTCTGACAATTCAGTAGAAGTTATCTCTAATAAAAACTCCCATAACAAGTTTCATACTTCCTCTCTGAACTTGCTAAACCCTAATCTTGAGATATCTTGTAGTCTTCATCAGCTACCCACTATTCCTGATACATCAATTTTAAAACTTACTAACTGAAGCTTTAACTCAGAAGTCAATGTAACTCCAGGGCATGAATCACAGAAATCATGCCTCAAGGTGTGAAATCTTTTTCAAGGAAGACTTATTAAAGTTTTTTCAGTTGAGTGAACAGCGTTCTGAGTAGTTGTGGCTAATAGGAATTGAAGGGGGCGGGACAGCCCAGTAAGTTCCTTCTTTTAATACTTACCACTTTAGATATCTCCAAAGTAATGTTTGTCTTTCAGATCTCTCTATTTGTTCTGTTGAAGCCTGTTGAAAGAAATTCACTGTTTTAAGAGGTGCTTGGAAAGCAGCAGCACTGTACAGTTGAGAGGGTTCTGTGCATGCTGGTTTCTCTACTTAGTGATGTTTAATTCTCCTAAAAATGACGTATGCCACAGCTAGAGAGGTGCATTTTTATACCAT
Source organism: Lepidochelys olivacea (assembly GCF_965140295.1). Classification (NCBI taxonomy): domain Eukaryota; kingdom Metazoa; phylum Chordata; order Testudines; family Cheloniidae; genus Lepidochelys; species Lepidochelys olivacea. The sequence continues at coordinate 64,331,305 of NC_140416.1, read as the reverse complement.
ATCCCATCCATCATGAGTTGTAGCACATCTAATATTCTAGTAAAGAGTGCCTCCTAGGCCGGAATTATTGTTGTAGTGGTTTAGTATTGTCAATCTGATATGTGGACATTAGTTTGTAAGTGCATTCACTCGTGACCTAATCTGGGCTTAAACTTCTACATGTCCAAAACTAAGTTTGGTCCACTGCTTCACCAGGAAGTAGGTTTCAAGTGACATAACAAAAAATTAAGTATCTGTGCTCTTACTTTGAGCAGCTTTTGGTGAAAATGTAACTAGTGACTGGCAGCTGCTCTGTCTGGAAAGGTAAATACAACTGAAAATCTGCCTCTTCATCCTGTTCTGAGGTAAACCAGAGACTTTGGCTTTCTGGGACATGTAAATTGTTTAGTGACTTAATTGAATAGAAGTAACACTAACAATTCTGTCCATATGCTGTTCACCTCACAATTTTGCACAAGTTTATAAAATAAGAATGGGGCTGTATTTTTAATCTTACAAGCTTTTGTGTGTGTGTTTGTTTTGGGTTTTTTGAGCCAGAAGTAAAACTGAATTCCTATTGGTTTAGGAACACTTGACATATCCCCACCACCAAGCAGCTAAAAAGGAATATACATTTTACACAGCGCCTGTCCATGTAAAGTGCATGGTCTGTCTTAGTGTTAAATACACGTGTGTGCAAACAGTTGCCAATGGTGAAATGAACAGCTGTAGAGAACTGATTTTTCTGTTGTAATATTAACACTTTGAGCGACAAAGGCAGTTTTAACTATAATTACAGCAAGTTTATCCTCTGAAAACACACCAATACTGCTGACCCAGGAAAAGTGTTTAGCAGTGCTTCACTTTCCTAAACTTTTATGTTCTGTTTTCTTTTCACAGCTGAAACAGAAGTGAAAACAGCAGCAGCTCCCAGTGCTACACCCAGCAATACTGCCCAATCTCCTGGCTCCCCAACCTCTCCCACTGCTGACATCACTGCTTCTATAGATAAAGAGATGAATCATCCCCATGCTATCCCACGAAGGCATGCCCCTATAGAGCAACTTGCTAGGCAAGGCTCTTTCCGAGGTTTCCCTGCCCTTAGCCAGAAGATGTCCCCCTTTAAACGCCAGCTGTCATTGCGAATAAATGAGCTGCCTTCAACAGTGCAAAGAAAGACAGACTTCCCCATGAAGAACTCAGGTAAAAGCAAGTGTGTGTTCTACCACAGTGGTTCTCAACCAGGAGTCCGGGGCCCCATGTGGGGCCATGAGCAGGTTTCAGGAGGTCCACCAAGCAAGGCCAGCATTAGACTTTCTGAGGCTCAGGGCAGAAAGCCGAAGTCCCACTGCATGGGGCTGAAGCCTGAGCATTATAGCTTCACAGGGGGCCCCTGCAGCATGGGGCCCCAGGCAGTTGCCCTGCTTGCTACCCCTTAACTCCGGCCCTGGCTTTTATATGCAGAAAAACAGTGGTTGTGACACAGGTGGCCCGTGGAGTTTTTATAGCATGTTGTGAGGGGCCTCAGAAAGAAAAAGGGTGAGAACCCCATCTGAGGAAGTGAGCTGTAGCTCACGAAAGCTTATGCTCTAATAAATTGGTTAGTCTCTAAGGTGCCACAAGTCCTCCTTTTCTTTGTACTGTAACATTGTCCTTTGCAAATGCAGAAGACAAAAGCTTCCTGCATGCTTCTTACCTCCTGGTTTTAACCATGCAGCTAACTTGCTCAGTGCTGTTTAATGTGCCAGTTCCTTCTTTCCACTTCACTTCAGATGGCCTGCCACTAACAAAAGTGTCACAGCTCAGAAGAACTATGTTGGCAGGGAAGGGATTAGGGTTTCAAATGTAAATCATCAGCACAAGGTAAACTGACTTGTTCTTGGTGTTTGAGACTTCCAAGAAAAGCTCAGGAAGAGGTGTTGGTGAATTAGTAGGTAGCACTCTTTGCTCTGTCATTAAACCAAAGCCAGGTGTGATGGTAGGGGGCTCTGTACTAATAATGGCTTTTGAGATGTAAAATGCTAAAGTCTTGACCACTTGTGATCATTAAAGATCCTATGACCTTTTTCGCAAGTGTTATCCTAGAGGTCCCTGTCAAATTCTGACTCCCTAAATTCTTCTTCAGAGCAGTTAAATGAGCTGCTTTTGCCTCCCCAATGAAAACAACTTTTAGTATTAAGTGGTGCAAAGTGGCTGTATTTCAGTAGTGTGTGGTGCCATGTCAATTAAACTTCGAAGCTTTCACACTAAATCATCCCAATACAAATGTAAGTAGTGACAATTATGCAATATAGTAATAAAATTATATACGCACACTAGAATCCCAGTAAGTAGGATATCCTGCTGCATGGCTTATATTCTGATAGCCCCATTTTAAAGATCTGTAACCTTAAAGTTTAAAAAAAAAAAAACTGAATAACGACCAAAACGGGCAGTATTTACATGTCTTTATTTGTTAATCTTTTCATCTTTAAGCTCTGATGTTAAAGCAGAAGTTGCCAAATTTCACATCTGTTTAGCATCTGGTAATGAACAACTTAGTACTAGCTAAATACATTCATGTTAAGAATTTATTCTATTACTGTCCCATTTTTGCAGTTGTCATTTCCTTTCAGTATCGGGTTAAATGGGTTCTTTGGGAGGTGTCTTGATTAAGCATGTCCCATTTAAGTGGCATACACTCCATTTGCTTTAGCCCAGTCTTCCTTTCAGAGTAGGAGCCGTGTTAGTCTGTATTCGCAAAAAGAAAAGGAGTACTTGTGGCACCTTAGAGACTAACCAATTTATTTGAGCATAAGCTTTCATGAGCTACAGCTCACTTCATCATCCGATTAGTTACGAAAGCTTATGATTAGCTCACGAGAGCTCATGCTCAAATAAATTGGTTAGTCTCTGAGGTGCCACTAGTACTTCTTTTCTTTTTCCCAGTCTTCCTGAATTTTTCAGGTCACTTGTAATCTCTGCAATCCTGTTTTGCTTCCATTGCTTGCATGTACTGCTGAATGGTGTAGGGCTGATATCCAGAGGCACTTTTGGAGAGCAATGCAAGTAGGAATATCTGGAAAATCTGACACTGCCGCACCATTTGCCAAAAATACGTCTCTCTTTTTCCACACACATACGGACACTGGGAAATGTGGTCGAGTCTAGTTATGGAATAGACATATAAAAGCTTAACTGTCATAGTTTTATTAAAAAGAAATATACATAAATTTAAGCTGACGTAGTAGTAAGGATGTGGCACAATCAAGGTGAGTTCCCATTATACATCAAATGGGTTCTTAACAAATGATGATATTGAATTATACCACATGAGCTGTAATGCCTAGGCAGTGTCAACCTCACTTTGTATTTCCTGGCTTTTCCTGTCACAGCCGTAATACTATACAAGTAAGGAATTGTCAGTGGTGTTCCTTACAGCTTCACTTTCGGGAAAACCCATCCCACAATATACCTTTTAGAGGGCAAAGCATGTGATCATTTCCTGAATGGCAGCTACGCCTTCTGCTAATACATCTTCTTAGCTCCTGTGAGCTGCTGTCCTGCAGTTTGAAGCATATCATTTGAATAGTAACATCCATCTTGCATCTTGAATCAGATGCCTTGTGAGCCATTGATATGTTGCATAGGACAATATAATGTACAACTGTCTTATGTCTGTAACAAAGCTGTGTTAGAACTTATTGTCTGAACTTCCTGGGAACAAAACCTGATACAATTACATGTTAAAAATGGATGGCCTGTCCTATCAACCAGGAGATAGACCATTAGAAACTCACTTCAAAACTGGAAAACAAATACTCCACTTTCTCTCAAGGATAAAACTCCCCAGATATGCTGGATATGGCTTTGTATTTCTACTGCCAAGTCTTCACCGTGGATTGAAAGGGTGGTAAACCCAATCTACGTATAAGGCTATCCAAGTCAACAGAAGGAATATCTTGTGAGATAAGGACAATATTTACTTCATCTTTTCTGTATCCCTTAACTTTCTATGAGTAATGATCCGTGTTTAATTTTCAGTCCCTGAGATGGAAGGGGAAGTGGACAGCATTAGCTCCCTGTGCTCCCAGATTACTAATGCTTTCAGCACACCGTCAGAGGACCCCTTCTCCTCTGCTCCTATGACAAAACCAATCACTGTAGTTGCACCACAGTCTCCTGCCTTTCAAGGTTTGTAACTTTTAAGCTTGCATGGACATGCTGGATGATGCTTGTATTTATGTAATTTTGCTTTCCAGTAGCATGCCATCACCATAATGTCTCAGATTTCCTCTTGCACAACCATTATATCATCTGCAGTTTGAAGACACATTCTGCTTTATTCATCTCATGTGCGTATAGCTGTTTGTTTCCTCTGTTTTGTTTATCTCCCAAAAAAGATTCATACACCATCCCCAAAATTGTGTTATGTCCATGGGTTGGAGGGGGAGAGAGATAATGGCTACCTTACTATTCCGGCTACTGAATTGTAGTGCGGTCTTAAATGGGGTGCCAGTGTATGCAAGTCCGATGCAGAGGGCCCCTCGAACTGGAGATCACAGATGAAGCATGTATAGGACACCCGAATCATCAATTTGTTCTAAAACATGGAGACATTTTAACATGAGGGGTGATGAGTGGGAGTTATATAATTGTGTTACTGGCCTCAGATTTTTTAGTATATATGAAATCCTGTGAATGGAAGCGAGTATTATTATGGCAGAACTTCATTTTTTTTAAGCACAGAGAAAACAATCAGTTGCATTTAAGTGTTCTGTTGTGACTTTCACTGCATTGTAATAATTTCCATTCTGATTCTCTCTGCATACCTGCTTTTATTTCAGCCAGTTTGAAACAGCTTTATTCATAAAACTAGCTTCTTATTTACTGATAGGATTTTAGAAAATCCACAGTCCAACTGTGTAGCTAACAGTTGATTTGGTAGAATTAAAATAACTGGCTTTATAAAGTTTGAATGGGCTGTAAATTAGTCACTGTTCCAAACTGAGCTAATTTACACAAGCTTTTGTCATGTGTGTTTGTACAAGTGGCGTATGTTGGCAGGAATGACAAGGCCCTTTCCTCCAGTCAGCTGCATGCCTTGCATGAATTAATTGCAATGTTGTTGTCTGCTCCCATTTTAGTTAATGGCACTGCCTCTGCCTTCTGTGTGCTTGCTGTTAAACCATCCCAAGCTGCTGTAGCACCCACAGCTATGCCAGTTCGTGAAACCAATCCTTGGGCTCATGCCCCTGCTGCTCCTGCTGCTAATACTGGAGCTGCAGCCACATTCTCTGGTAAGATTGGGTGTAGGTCCTCTGAGTTGTTTTGAGAACTTAGGGTCAAAAGTATGATTGAGCCCCTGGGACAGCTACAAATGTGTCTCATTTAAGGAGTGGAAGGGACAGTGACAAAAGCTGGAAGTAGAAGGTTTTTACCCAAGTGGTAGAGGGGAGCCATGAACTGGGTAGTTATGGGATTATAGGCTGTACTGTGAGTTTTGTTTTAGCACCTGATGATTTTCTTAAGTTGCAAAAAGGCAAGTCATGGAAATTTAGAGCAAAGAAAATTCGGTGTTGTTTCTATACCTAAAATACCCTTTTATTGGCGCTAATAAGGGGAGTTTAATCTGGTGGTGTACTGTCTTCATTATCTGACCCTTTTGGAAAGTAAAGCTGCCCCTGAGCAGTTGGTCTGGCCCTCGAGGAAGCCATGGCCTTGTATACATGGGAAAGGTTTTTTGGTATAAGCTATGGTGTGAATTTAAACCAATATAGTTATACCAGTATAACTACCCCACACATAGGCACTCTTGTTCCGGTCACTTTTTGATATAGGTTATGTTGCTTGGGAATAGATTTAAGCTAAATGAAAAAGCCATCTTTATTTCAGAGTAAATGTCTACATGGGATTGGAGGGTTGTTATACCTGCAGAACTTTCCTAATAGACAGGCCCTAAACTCCTGCTCTGATAGCTTTCCAGGCAGCCAAAGGTTTAATTTTGCCACTCAAATGTTTTCAGCTGTTTAGCATCACATCCAGGGATGGATTATCCACAGATCCTTGAATCCAGCCCTACACACCAAGGTAGCTCGTGTAATGACAGCAGTAGACTCTTGATCTGTGGATACAGTGTCTCCACTTATTTCTGCCAAAGTCAGAGAGCTCTCTCTGCCTGATTTTAGGTATTAGACAGTTGTTAACTCACTGTTCACAGAGATTCTCTTCTATTTCAGCAAAACACTAAGCAGCATTTGCACTATAGTACTGCCTCCTTGCCTTCCTGGTTTCCCTTTCCTTCATGGTTGGAAAGCTGACATGGGGAGAGGAAGAAGGGGACCAGGGGAACTTGAGAAGGGAAGAAAGGAAGAACTTGGAAGGAGGGAGAAATTATATGGAATCTAAACTGTGTTGAGAAATGAGTTAAAAGTTGAACTGCTAGGAAAAATATACTGAAATCTTGAGAATTGAACATTGCAGAAAAATTAGACAGAGGTTAACAGACTGAATTATGTAGGAAAAGAGTAAGGAAAGAGTGGAGATGAAGGAAGGGAGAGAAGGAAGAACAAAACAAAGGTGTCATAGTAAGTACAGTTTAACTATTTTATTGAATGTTGCAAGTTGTTAAATACACATTCCAAAGGTTTGAGTGTATATATGCAATACAAAGAGTGTGTGTCTTGTCTACTATTTTAAAAATACATTTGCAGTCCCACATTTAGGTAATGGAAAATGAGTACCTTAGGAGGAGCCCTAAAGTGTTCATGAATTCCTAGTCCCATGAGATCCAACCTCCTGTAAAAATCCTAAAATCCATCAGGGCAAGGATATTCAAACAACAACCCCTCCCCCTGAGATCCCTCCACTAAATAATGGAATTTGTAACAAGTTCAGTCTTAGTCACTGTGGGACAGAGCATTTTGTCGCTAGGTCACAGATTCCAGTCTGGCCTCAGTCATAATGCTAAAGTTTTATTGCCATCTAAAAACCTTGGCCTATGTACAATTGGTGGTTGGTCTGAGTGGCCGGGATTTCTAATAGGCAGGTTATCAGCACTCTTGTGGGCTGTAAGTAGAAAGACCAAAGCTTAAATTGGCTATGCGACAGAACTACCATCCTTACCCAACTGGGATGGTTCCTCTCAGCTCAGGGCTAATAGGCAGTGGAGAGAACTCATATAGTTGCCTGTCATCTACATGTTCTGTTGATGAATAAGACTTTAGTCTCCAGGGCTTCCAATCAAGCACTATTCACAGTCGCTTAAATAGTTTTGGAAAATGAGGGACAAGAAAGAAGACAAGATAAAGAATAGGAAGTAGAGGAAAGAGATTTTGTGATCCTGCTAATTAAGTAAAAAAACCAAAGATACTGTTGTTACCACCATAGCTTGCTACAGCTTGAATTCGAAGGCCTTGTCTACACTACAAAGTTTTGTTGGTAAAAGCTGCCTTTTGCTGACAAAACAGGGGAGGTGTACACACTACAGAGCTACTTTTGGCAGCAAAAGGAAACCACATTGACAAGAGGCATAGGGCTTTCTGTGGCAAAGTTAAAGTGACAAAGCATCAGTGTAGACACTGCTGTTTGTTTTGTTGACATAACTGGCTTCCACCAGAATCCTACAATGCTTGCCAGGACTGCTTTGCTCACTGTTTTGAACTCTGCTGCCCTGCGGGCATGCCCCTCTCCTCCCTTCCTCCCCCCCATTTCAAAGCTCCGGGAAGTATCTGACAGCTGAGCGTGCTGCTCTGTTTGGGGAACAAAGAGCAAATAATTGGAATGCTCCTGTTCTGTTCTCAGCACTAGGAACACAGGGGCATGCAGACTGCTGCTGGGGGTGGGGAGGGAGGGAGGGACTGTTGTGCTGCTTTGACATTCCTCAGTTCAGAGAGCTCATGGAGCTGGTTGCTGCTCCTGGCAGCTGAGGAGGCTGTGGGAGAACTCGACGGGAATCATAGAACCGCAGGCAGAGTGGGCTGCTTTGGGAGAGACTGCTGTGCTGAGCAGAGCTGGGGGCTGATGCTGATGCGTGGGGGGGGGGTCCCCCTCTCCCTGCCTCAGGATAGGTCTGTCAGCCTGCTGTCTCCCCTGCCCCAGACACACCATTCTCCTTTCCCCCCCTCCCCCCCTTTCAGTTGAAAAGTGGCTGGCAATCTAAAAGGATGCCCCTGGAATGATGGGATTGAGAAACCTGCATCATGTGATGCGGTACCTGCCCCATGAGGCATTGCAAACCCTTCTCAACGCATCCTGCAGCCAGTTGCACAGTGAGATACCTACCCCAGTGCACTGCTCTGTGTCAACATGAGAGCTGCTAGTGTGGACGCACTCGGCCAACACAAGGACCTAGTGTGGACATGCAATAGCGCTTTTAATTAAAGCGGCATAACTTTTGCTGACAAAACTTTGTAATGTAGACAAGGTCTAAGAGTCACCAGGCCTGACTGGCATGTTCAAAAGCTATTTTGCTCTGAACAGGGAAGTCTTAAATTGCCCTTTCCTATGCCAAAGTAGGAGCAAGTAGTAAGGGAAGGTAGTGCTACATTTTCCCGCTTGCCTCTCACCTTCCTCTCCCTCTCCCTCTCGGAAAACCAACCTCAGATCTCTGCTGTAAAAGGATGCTTCAGTGCTGCCAGTGTCCCCTCCTGAATGGAGGTGATGGGAGTGCTAGTGGCAAATTTGTTAGATAAAATCTCTTCTGGAACAAGGGAATTCTTCTCTCTCCCCTTCTTCTTCCTGCTGCTGCAGAGATTGTAGCATCCTCGCAAGCTGTGAGGGTTGAGAGCCTGGGGCTGCATTTGAGTACACATCTTTGGAGCCCTTTGACTAGCTTTGATAAGGAGGTGAACATAGCTGGCAAACTGATGTTTTACTGACTTCCCCATGTTTTTCTTTCCAGGTACTGAATGGAGCACTTCCTCCAGTGCAGCTTCACCAAGTCTCTTCCAGATGACTCACAGACGCACTCCCTCAGAGGCAGACCGCTGGTTGGAAGAAGTATCCAAGACGGTCAGAGCCCAGCAGCCACCACCAGCGGCCCCACAGCCATTCGCACAGCCTCCCCTTGCGGCTTCCAAGCCAGCGCCACCTTTTCCAGTGAACACCTTTGTTGCTCCTCAGCCAGTGCCAGTTGGCGTGGTACCGCCAATGCAGCCAGCATTTATCCCTGCTCAGCCGTTTGCTGTAGCAAATGGAATGGCCTTTTCTGCTCCCAGTGTGCCTGTGGTTGGAATCACTCCTTCTCAGATGGTAGCCAATGTTTTTGGAACTGCAAGTCCCATTCCAGCATCCCATCCCCATCAGTCACCTAGTCTTGTCAAACAGCAGACGTTCCCCCAGTCTGAAACCAACAGTGCTACTGCCAGTCCATTCTTCAAATCTTCTGCTCAGCACAATGGCTCCGCAGCTTTCAATGGCGTTGACAGTAGCAAATGGGCCACTGAGGACAAGCAGTTACAGCCTCCTGCATCTGGCCACCAGGTAGATCCATTTGAAGCACAGTGGGCAGCACTAGAAAGCAAGGCAAAGCAGCGCACTAACCCATCTCCAACTAACCCCTTCTCAAGTGATTTACAGAAGACGTTTGAGATCGAGCTTTAAACATGTATTGTGTGCTAGGATGGAGGGAGCAGAGGACTAGTTCTAATTTGAACATTTTGATAAACTAAAAAGGTCCCTACAAACGAAGAGGGAGCAGTCATGGGAAGGAGAAACCTATGATGGACCTGTTATGCAGTTATTAGACAGGAATCATGGAAACACCCCTTTCTGCCCGCCCTCCCTCCCTCCCTGCTTGGAAAGCTAAATGGCAGAGGAAACCTAAGAGATCCGAGGTGGGGGTTGAGCCCTGAAGCCCATTTGCTGGAATATCAAGAGATCTCACAGGATGAATATCCAATGATCTACCTTTGTCTTTAGGTTCTTTCTACTTTTCTGTGAATTGTGAACATTCCCCTGGAGGAAAGAGGAAGCAAAGTTTTCTAAGGTGGGGAAAGGAGTTGTTGGATGTATTAGGAGAGGGGGGAGTTGTCAACTGCCCAGCAAAAGCTGTTTGTGGAAAAAGTTGAGCTTCCATTTTGAGTAACAGAGCGAATATTATATATATAAAGAATAAAATAAAGCCAAAATCTTTATTTTTATGCATTTAGAATATTTTAAATAGTTCTGGCTATTAAAAGCTGTCTGAGTTGTAAGTAATCTTGCCAAAGGTAAAAAGGGGTGGGATGTAAGAAATTGTACATAAGATTGATTTATCACTGATTCTTATTGTAAGTAATATGGGGGAGGGAGGAGATGGGTCCCTAGCTTGTTCTTGTATAAGTTCATTTGTAAGTGGCATATTGCAACAACAATCATGAGTCATGACCAATAAAGTCACTATAGAGTAGTTTTAAATAAAAAAAAATTAAACAACAGTATTGCCATGGTTTGAAAACCATGGGGAAATTCTATTGTCTTTTTTTAATGGAATCAAACTAAATATTATATTGTATGTATTTTTTCTTTCATGTACTGCTGCAGTTTCCTTGTCTTAATTTTAACACTACTGTGATTTACTGTAGCCATATCTACAATCTGGGGCTACCCAGGAACCCATTTTGTGTTTGCTCCATAGATTCGTTTTTTAACTTTGTTTGTGAAACTTTGTGATTAGGGCTGCAGCTGTTCCAAGTTCTGCCTCTGGTGACTTGTGAAATCCATCTCATTTTAACTTTACTTTTAAACTTTGGCCTTACAAGCAAAAGTAAGTTATATATTTGTACTGATTATGATGATTTATAATCTGCTTTAACAGAAATAAATGTTGGTGGTAGAAACTTGCATTTTGCAAAGTTTTCCTTCTTTCTCCCTCTGCATGCCTTCTTTGTATCCTATGCACTCAGTTCATACCCTTACTTGCCTGAGAAGTCACTTCAGTGCCTGTGTTAAATAAAATATTGATTCTTTCAACAGCTAAATTCCTTTTCTCATATTTTCTACATACTATTAAAACTGGTTACCTAGAGCTCTTGGACCTGATTTTTAAATGTGCTGGGCACCCAAGGTTCTCATTGACTTCATTTGAATGTTTTGAGTATTTTGAAAATCAGACTCATAGCATTTTTCACTGCCTAGTGAGATCCTTAATTTGCATCACTGATTCACATATCAGAGTGAATGTCTCGGGCTCTTATTTGCTTCCAGGGGATGGATACCCTTCTGTTCCATGGCAGTTATGCCCAAAGCTATCAGTCTTGCTGTGTCATGTAACAGAATGGGAAAGAGTAGAGAAGGTGTTTTTCTCTTACCCAGCATAAAGGCATGAAGATCCTGGCAGCCCCTGGAGAAGGCAATCAATCTCTGTTCTTACTGCTCTCCATTTTTCTGAGGTTCTTTGTATTCCACAAATATGTAAGCTGCTGCCTATGCTATTAAGATAAGTGGTGATGCAATAAGAGAGTTGGTGAATGTGCTTAGATTTCCCTGTGCAGAGAGGCTAAGTATAAAACACAAGCCACTATGTGGCTCATATTTCCCTTTTTAAAAAGTTCATCATTCTGCTGAATCCAGTAATTTGTATCTTGAATGATAAGAGAAGTTTAGTCTCAAATACTAAACCCAGGTAAAGGGAACTTGTGCTTTTATTTTTCCATTGAAATAAATTGGTACTTTCTGTGACTGCTAGAACCTGATGTGTGTCCATAAGACGCACCCTAGGCCATGTTCCTCAAGACTTAGCAAGTGCTACCTTTTTTTAAAAAAAAAAAGTCCGTTTATTGTGTTGTTTTAAAGTTGCATGGCTAAGCACTCAAGTCAGGCAATGCTGAGTTTAAGATTGGCCATGCAACATTAACTCTGCCCCTTGTGTTGTCTAATACCATGAACATACCATTTCTCAAATACAGCGTGACCACTTTTTCTGCAACATCAAATACAAATGCTACCATAAATGTCACTTTTCATTCCTCTTGTAGATAGCCAGTCAAGGGGAATACAACATTCATAGAATCATAGAATATCAGGGTTGGAAGGGACCCCAGAAGGTCATCTAGTCCAACCCCCTGCTCAAAGCAGGACCAATTCCCAGTTAAATCATCCCAGCCAGGGCTTTGTCAAGCCTGACCTTAAAAACCTCTAAGGAAGGAGATTCTACCACCTCCCTAGGTAACGCATTCCAGTGTTTCACCACCCTCTTAGTGAAAAAGTTTTTCCTAATATCCAATCTAAACCTCCCCCACTGCAATTTGAGACCATTACTCCTCGTTCTGTCATCTGCTACCATTGAGAACAGTCTAGAGCCATCCTCTTTGGAACCCCCTTTCAGGTAGTTGAAAGCAGCTATCAAATCCCCCCTCATTCTTCTCTTCTGCAGGCTAAACAATCCCAGCTCCCTCAGCCTCTCCTCATAACTCATGTGTTCCAGTCCCCTAATCATTTTTGTTGCCCTTCGCTGGACTCTCTCCAATTTATCCACATCCTTCTTGAAGTGTGGGGCCCAAAACTGGACACAGTACTCCAGATGAGGCCTCACCAGTGTCGAATAGAGGGGAACGATCACGTCCCTCGATCTGCTCGCTATGCCCCTACTTATTCAGATTTGTCTGATACAGCTACACCTACCATTTGATGTCAGTCCAAGCAGAATATGATCTTCCTGCAGTCCACTAACATTCTTCCCTGAACAGTGAACATATTTTACTTCATGATATTTAGAGACAGCCCAAAAAAGTAAACAACCTGCTAGTTTGGTTACTATACAATTAAAGCTTCAGCAAAATCTCAGAGAATAAAATCGGTAGGGGAAAGGACAGCTTCATTCAGTTTGTAAGGTGGTTGTATGTCTTTTTAAAACAGTGTGAAGTAACGGGTCTATTTAGGAATCCATTTGAAAAATCAAATACCTGGACAGCTGCTTCAAAATATCTATACTGAAACTGGCCATCATCCATCTTTCTACAGTGAAGAGAGAGTATGAGCAACTTAATGTAACTAACTCCACTTCATCAAAACTAGATGGTGACATCAGCTGCTTTAACCAAAAAAAGGCCTTTACTTCAAGTGGAACTTATTACCAATCCTGTGCTGCAGGAGCTGACTATTTACATGAGTGCTACATAATTGTATAACTTAACCAAAGGTTGACTCTTGCTAACATGTTTTAAACATTATACTGTAGAAATTGTTACACTGGTAAATCGTCTTCAGCTCAGCCTGGGGGAAGTGTGGTGACCACTCAGTTTCGGATAAAGTTCTAACTGTGTTTCGTTCGCTTTTCTCTATATGCTTGCTTCCGGGCATTGCAATGGTAAATCAGAAGGGGGCAGGGCTAGCCTCTAGTGGTGTTCTCCTGCTGCTGGTGCTCTGTAGAGAACATGCACAGCCCCCTGAGAGGAATCTTAATATTGAGAGATTTAGGAATTGAATTTCACTAATTTATATTTCTCCACATGGTGACTGCCAACCAGAAAAGTGCTTAACACTCCTGTGTGGCAGGTGGTGTCCCTATTCACTAATGGAGAAACTGAGGCAGAGAAGGGTTAGGATTTGCTTAATGTCACAACAAGGCTAGGAAGAGAATGCAGACTTTAATGCTGCCTTATATAGGAGCAAAGAAAGTCTGTTACAGGAAAGGATGGCTAATTTTGCTTAGTACCCTGCATGGGAGGAGAAAAGGTGATGGGATACGCTACAGTAAAATTTTGCTCAACCTTGTTAAAGAGTAGAAAATAGAGACTTTCCTAGCAGATTATTAGGTTTGTTGACTAGTTTAGACCTCAGCATGTACCCAGCACACATTCACTACAACCCACATGAACTGACCAAAATCCAGTTTTACGCTAGTAAAATGGACTTGGCAACACCATGTGGGGGCAGCTGGCTGGGAGGGAAAAGCAGTGCTTCAGGGCCAAGCCTAGAATCAAAGAGGGAGATACCAAAGGTTGAATAACACTGAGTAGGTTAGGCCTCTACACATGCTGAAATGTAGCGTAGGGGTGTAGCTGACCAACTCACTCAGGCTACAGCAGGCATGTTGGAACAAGGAGATGGTGCTCCATATGTCAGTAGTTCTCTCTAGAGGAAGCTTTATACATAATACACTAGTGTAGGAGGTAATAATTGTTTGGGGATGTTACTGTGTCTTGGCTTGAGCAAGGCACTGCAGTTTTCTTTCACAGTCCTGTGTATACATTTGATGGTGCCACCCTTTGTTGGTCACAGAATGCTGAATGCTTCTGTTCTATTTACAGTGCATGTGGAATTCCTTACCTGTAGTACCACCCTGCTGGAATGACTACCTCCACTGCTCCGAGAGGGTGGGGTCCTAAAGGACATGTAGTCTTGTGGCAGTTAAGTGAGGACAGAGCTCTAAAACACTGGTGAGTCAGTTGGCAGAAAGCAGTCTTTGCGCTAAGCCCCAGCATGGTGCTGGATGAATTAGAAAAGCGGGAATGGTTAAAGCACAGGGACTTGGCCCACCTGAAATGCCCCTGTTGCTGTGATCAGTTAAGCAATATCTGTTTCTTCCCAAAACTTGCCATATTTCAGTGGACGCTGAAATGACCTGTGTCTGGAGTTGTGTTTGAAGTGTGTTAGGATGAAAGAAATAGCCTTCAAGAAACACTGAGGCTGTCATGGGATTAGAACACCATGTTTACATGCAATAGGTTCTGTTGCCCTTCAGTGCCCACAGGCTTTTAGATGGGAACATTCTGCCTCACTGTTCAGGGTATTAGTGGATGGTGGTTGTCTTTCTCCAAGTGGCTCACAGATTTTGTTTTTAGGAAAGCTTTCTCTTGCTTGCATGAAGTGTGTGTCTCCCTCTCTTTCACGCTGCCTGTTAAGCTTCTCTAAAGTAACAGGATTCTTTGGTTCTTAGCATTTCTTCTGTGAATGAAGGCAGGTGTTTGTGTGAAAATAAGGAGCTGTGATGTGTTTAGGACAGTGGAGCTTCTACTGCCTCTGAACAATGGCACTGAGTAGCATTCATATATTGGCAAAACAGCCCACCTGAGTGATGAGCAGAGTGAGGCTCCTAAAATGTGTTTTTTGGAGTAAAAAGGACAAAGTCCCTGCTCCTGTCCAGTAATCTTCCTAGACCGCCATCTCTTAGGAGCTGGGCTAGAGCTGATTCTCATCCCTGGTGGTGAGAAGGGTTGTCCTGGGGTTGGTACTGAGAACAGCTGGCACAGCAGAAGCTGGAGTAATACTCATTAGTGCAGAGCTGGGCCTGTATGATCAGATCACAGTTGGCAAGGTGTGGCTGGTCAACACACTGGGTGGTCAGGTCCACAGCTGCAGCAAAAGAAATAGCAGGAGGAGAATGACAAGTTAAATGGGGGAGGGAGAGGGCATCAGTGCCTGTTTAGTGCTGCACAGTAGTAGCATAATTTCTGACAAACATTTATATTTCTAAATGAATAATTAGTCAAAACTGCGTTGATCTGCCAGGACCTTCTTTTTCTTTAAACATCATAAGCACCTAGGAGAGAGCATGTTCCTACCTTCCCCATGCTGACTGTGTAAACAAGTCTTTGCTACCTTCCAGAACTGTTCAGTTGGGCTCTAGAAATCCAAAGTTAGATACCAAAGTAGGTGGCCGGTTTGCTGAGCACCTACAGCTCCCACCAGATGCACAGGGAGTTGTTGGTGCTCAGCACCTGAAAATCAGGCATGTCATTTGTAGGTGCTTGAACATGGATTTAGGAGCCAACTTCTGGTTGCCCAAGTTGAACATTTTGGCATTAATGATTTCAGCCTCCCAGCTCCCTCCTGAAGTTAATCATCTTTGTTTCACAGCTGGGGGAAACCAATGCTCAGGTCTGATGTGAGTTCAGTGTTACATAACAAACTCATGGCAGAGTTTGGAACAGAACCCACAGTCCTGCTGCCCCCCCTTGTGAGGGCAGTTAGTGGGGGGAGAGGTGGGTGATGGGCAGACACAGAATCCTGATTGGAGGGTGTTAGGGAGTCCAGGGCCTGCACCCCTCTTCCTGGGATTCATTGTGACTACCAGCCAGCCACTAAAATGGAAGGTTTATTAGACAATAGGAACACAGTCTAAAACAGAGCTTGTGGGTACAACCAGGACCCCTCAGTCAAGTCCTTCTGGGGGAGCAGGGAGCTTAGACCCCAGCCCTGGGGTTCCCTGCATTCCACCACCCAGCACCAAACTGAAACCAACGGGCCCGCCCCCCCCCCAGCAGGCTCTCCTGCAGCCTTTGTCCACATTCCCAGGCAGGTGTTACCTCCCCCTCCTGGCTCAGGTTACAGGCTCTCAGGTATCCCATCCCCTGTGAAACTCCCCTGCCACATTCCCAGGTCAACACTCCCCCCTCCCTACTGCATCACAGAGGGCTGCAAAGGCAAGTAAACAAATAGCTTTTTCTAGTGTACCCAAACTGTTCTAATCAGTCTCTTTCAAAGTAAATGTAAAACAGGCCTAGAAGTGGAACAATACTGTATTAATGAATCCAGGTGATTGGGGGGGAGAAGAGGGGAAGAACTGGTCTTGCTCACCTTCAGGTCTGCTCTTAATCACTTTCACCTTGGTGCTGGCACTGACAGAGTTGCTGCCCCTGTAGGCATTGCATGTGTAAGATCCCTCGTCATCAGCCTGAGCATTGTTTATAATCAGGCTTCCATCCTGTGACAGGTGGATGTGGTGACCATCCGCTCGCATTGGAACTCCATTCCTGTAGTGGAAAGCCCGTTCTATGATAAGAGTTTGAGGGCCTAAGCTTCCTTGGGCATTTGAACTGACTAATTTTTCAGGTGAATGACAATCTTTGTCATTTCTTCTTTTGAAAGGCAAAGATAAGTAAATCAAGGTTAGCACTTCTGCCATGCCAGGGGCCCTATAATTACAGGTGTATTTAAAGCCTGAATCCACCAAAGTGGGCAAGAGACAGCAGCATGCTCTGTAAAACCACAGTTTCTCTCCAGTATCAAAGGGCATTGAGTGGTTGGCTAGCAGTGATCAGCTGTGCTGCTACCTGCTGCTAGCTATCTATCTCATACTCCTCCAGGCCCCTTCTGACCATGAGACCCAGGCATGTGGCCAGTAAAGGGGGTGGAAGAATGGGGGATTGGCCCCTTTTTCTTCCTCCTTCAAGAAGATAAAAACACACAAGCAGTCTTTTGGAACAGTAGAAAGTCAGATATTGGCTAATGTTTCTCCTGGAATACGCTATACAGGACTGGAGAATAGTAGAATTATGAACTCCGTTACAAAGGAAATTAACCCTTTTCAGTGAACAGGTTTTGTTTTACTCAGACTTTAACACTTTGTTTCTTGTTTTGTAAATTCAAATACCTAATGCTCATAGAAGAAAATCTTTGTTATAGATTCAACAGCCCTGCCCCTTCAATTAAGGTCCAAGACCATTCCCAAGCCACTTTTCTGGGTCCTCCACCAAGAACACCAGCACAATGATACTGTTTTTTGAGCAGAAAAAATACACAAACATTTATTTTATCCAATACACCTTGTAAAGTAGCCCAAAAAAAGGGGGGAGGGGAAATGTTTTTCCCCTTGTAATTGATCTTTAATTCTTCCCTGTCCATAACTGGGGTGGGGGGAGATGGGCACAGGTACGAATGGCTCCTTCTAGTGGAGCTAGGAGAATTCCCTGCCGTTAAAGGGTCTGACAAAAAGCGCTCTCTCAATTCTTCAGCCTCTACTTTTTGCTGAAGTAAATGTCACTATTATCCATCATAGCATCTTCCAGTCTAGCCAGGACCTGAACTTCTCTGCAAGGGGTTCTTAGCTCTAGCATCTGCTTTCTTCCATGGCTCACCAGAGCCCGGCTGTGGTGCAGGATGTACCTGCAGGGGAAGAGTAAGATTAATTGGGGGGGGGGGGGTGAGATATTGCAGGAGGCTCAGAGGCTGGTTGGCTGCCCTGTGTTAATATTTCATGCAGGTTCTGCAGCATGCCTAGAGTGGGGGATAAATGACACCATTCAGAGAGGAAAGAGGGACAGGAAATGCTGTTACCAAGGGTTGTACTGCTCACCTTGACCATCTGATGTTCACATTGTTGCCTGTCACCATGCACTGGAGCTGCGCATTCTCTCCCTCCGACACAGTGAGGCTTGGCAGCAGGCCCGAGATCCTCAGCTCTCCTGGGCAGAGGGGAGATCAATAGCAGGAAGACCCTTCTATCCTGTCACTGATGGTAGGGACCATTCCTTCATAAGAAAAGTCTTTCCACAGTGGCTCTAAATGCCCAACCAACACTTGGGCAGGCTCCTGAGCCCTCAGCCAGCTTTGCTCTCCCAGCTGGGCACTAGCATGTGGGACAAGGGTAGAGAAGAGGAATCCCCTTGATTTCTCTTCTGCACCCCTGCTGAAATCTTGTCTACACTAACATCCTTTCAATGAACCACTATGGTACAGCTGTCAACCTACAGTCAGCAGCAGCATAATTACACGCTGCAGCTATTCTAGTCACATATGGACTTTACAGCCATTGGGGAAGCAGTAAATATAACTACCCCTTTCTTCTAGCCTAGTCCTGAATGTGACCTGACTAACACACGGCCAAATCCATGACTTCAGCTGGGGCACTCTACACCCTTTCCCACTCCCTTCTTTTAATAATCTAAAAATAGAGTGGGGCCTTTTCCTCCTCTTGTTACCTAGAGTCCGAAGTTGGATCTGCCGTTGATCCTGCTCATGGCCGTTCGAAGCAATGCAGGTGAAGAAGCCAGCATCTTCAGAGCCAACGCGACTGATCACCAGGGCACCATCGGACTGCTGCCTGTGCCTGGGGACAAAAGGCACAAATTCCCCTGAGTGTCGGGAGAGGGAGTTTGCAGTCATGGTGTTAGGAGCAGCGCTGCACGTGAGGTCTTAAGCAACGTTTCTGCTAACACCCTCTGGGCAAACATTCAGCAGCAACACAGATTTAAGTGGGCTACGACACCCCTTAGCAATAAGGGGAACTGTGCCACCACATCCGTCAGCCACTCCACAAAAATAGATCCTAGTGCTGTGATCTTCAGAGAACGCTCAGATCCATCCTCTAGGGGAAAGCTATTACAAGGTGACCCCAGTAACTCTTGAAGTTCCCCTTAAATGTTCTTATACCTTGTACCTACCAGGTGAATTTATCCCCTTTCTCTGTGATTTTTTTTTTAAACTAATTTGGTTGATCGAATGACATGTGGCAATCTTGCATATGAACAAATTTCAGCCTCTGGCTCACTGGTGAATTATTCACCACACCTGTTCACTTGAAAATGATGTTCACACCTTAAACTGTGGGCCACACCACCTAAAATCACATGGTATTGTTTCTATTCCCTGATGGGATGGAATAATTGTTATAAACCAGTGCAAGGCCTGCCTCCATCATTAAGGCCTTGATTCTCTCAGGTAGAGAATGCATTATGCACCAGGAGCCCCAGCGTTGTCATCAAAGCCACATGAACTCACCTGGAAGAGGAGACAGGCTGCCCGTCCTTCTGCCACTCGATGGTTAAAGCAGGTGAGGCTTCTACTCCGCAGGGCAGTCTGACTTGCTCCCCAATGTTGGCATCCACCACCGAAGGCTCATTCTTATCCATTATTAATCTGCAATACAGACCCCCACAAGCACAGAGAGATACAGCAACTTCCTAGTTCAGCATTTGCAAATCAATCCAGCTTTGTTGTATTACTGCTTGCTTTGTCCCCCAGAGGAGGGAATGAGGACCTGTGCATTCCCCTCAGAATCTTGATGCTCCAACCCTCTCTCCCTCTGGAAAAAATAGCCTCAGTTTAACCAGGAGCCAGCTGAGTGTGACTTGCTGAAATGCATTGTCTCCACATTAAAGCTTTGGAGAGTGCAGACCTACATACACATCCTCCTAAGCATTCCTTTGGCTGTCGGCCTAGAAATGTCAGGAGGTCACTTTGAGTGATGTTAGGCACTGTTGATCAGGGAACCAAACGAGCTTCACCTGTAAGTGCCTGTCCGTCACACACAACTGAATACATTCATAGGTTTAAAGGCAGGCGGGAATAATTATTACACTGATCACCCTCTACATAGCACCAGCCATAGAACCTCGTCCCCCAAGGAATGTCTGCATCAAGCCCTACCCTGGTGTCCTGTAACAGTACCTAGGGTGACCAGAGGGCAAGTGTGAAAAATTGGGACAGGGGTGGGGGGTAATAGGTGCCTACATAAGAAAAAGCCCCCAAAATCGGGACATCTGGTCACCCTACCAGTAACATATTTGCCTCTTCAGTCTGCATAAAGATCAGGTGATGCAGCCAAACATCCTTTCAGATGGGACTAAATCAGCCCTGTTTTATCCTTTGGGATGGACAAACTAGGCTAGAGTAAAGGGAAAACACCAACTCCCATCCTTGACTCAAAATTAAAACCAAATCCTTCTTGAGCTTCAGAAAAAGTTTAACACCTTCACCTTCTGCCTCCTGCTTGCAGCCAGAGTTGGTCTGAGGGTTTTGGAAGCCCTCAGTGACTGGGGGTTTGGATCTGCAAACTTGAAAGTAGGGAAGGCTCAGGTCCTGGTCCCATTTTATCTGAGCCACCAAAATTGTGTGGTTAAGGTGAATAAAAAGTTTTCCCCCTTCTCTATTTACAGCAGGACCCAGAAGTATCCAAGTACCATATAAGCAGCCGTTCTTGCCTAACGCCCAGCCCAGCCATTGGGAACCAGGCAGGACTAAAAGGCTCACAAGACTCTAGACGAGTGGGGCTG
Source organism: Lepidochelys olivacea (assembly GCF_965140295.1). Classification (NCBI taxonomy): domain Eukaryota; kingdom Metazoa; phylum Chordata; order Testudines; family Cheloniidae; genus Lepidochelys; species Lepidochelys olivacea. The sequence goes on along the minus strand of NC_140416.1, from coordinate 64,310,651 downwards.
TGTTGGAGCTATGGTGCTGGGCTTTTGTTATTCAATGGGTCTGGTTTGTGCTTGTTTAAAATAGTCCTGTTTTGTTTTCTTTCCTTCTGGCAATGAATTCAGTTGCTAACCAGCGCAGCCCTAGTCATTTAAACCCTTCTCTACTGCCAGGCACCAGGAACCTGGTTGTTATGAATGGACTCTGTGAGGTAAAGAGAGTTTGTCACTCTCATGTATGGCTGGGACATTTGCTAAACTCCACTTCCACCCACCCACCCACCACCTCCAATTGCCCCCCACAGCAAGAGGGCACCTCTCACCCTGATCTTCCCCACATGGATACCAGGTGGGTGTCATTTGGGCATGCCAGATGACAGTTGCTGGCCTTACCTGTACATGAGTGGCTCGTGTACAGAGGAACCAGATGACTGTACAGTATTAACTCCTCTGGTGAGATCTCTGTGTTGGTGATTCAGACCATGAAGGAGCCGACCTCTAATACCCTCTGTCAGAGGAGATCCACGGTCCTCTATTCAAAATAAAATGCTGTATGTGAATAATACGATCCATCCCCCATGACCTCTTGTGCAAAGATGGTGTGAACTTGGGAGAGTTAAAGCAGCTGCTGAACTGGAGCCAAGACCCTGCAGCATCTGTTCTCTGATTGAGGAGTGCTATAAACCTGCGATTCCTATTAATGGGAGCTACAGCCATGCAGGCAGTGGATATTAGACTCCTTCCTTGCCTGCAGCAGTATCCCTTAGGTAAGGAAGCCTTTTGCCATTACCACAAAAGAATGGCAGAGAGAAGCCGATGTTTCCCATCCCCCTGCAGAGGCATGAGGGCACGCTCTGGAGAGGTGAGGGGAGGCTGTTTAGCCTTCTTTTATTAAGATAGTCATTTTTTTATAATGTACTTTTAAAAAAAAGCATAGTAAATAGTTCACTCTCTGGCAGGCCCATTCTGAGCGAAACTCCAGCATCTCCCACAGGCACCAAGAGTCAAAGTGGAGTTGTCTGTCCCAGCAGAGCATATAACATGATATGGTGTAGGACAGGCAGCCATGGCAGTGATTTCAGACCAAGGCCTGCAGGATTCCCCTTCTTTAGAGCCCTCTCTGCACCCAGTAAAGTGTTAGAGGAGAGAAGATAGCACTCCAGGATGAAAATATATTGAGGCAGCTTGTCCTGCTGGAGCTGTGACTGGCATTTGGCAAGTCACTGCTCCAGTTATGATTGGCACTGCAGCATTTCTCACTGCTGGCATCAGGGCTAACCCTCGGCAGTCACTGCGCTGAGGAAACGTATTGCTGGGATTATGGCTAGCACTCAGCAGGCTGTGGCCACTGCCATGGAAGAAGGTAGCAAGACACTGCAGTGGAGAAAAAAAACTTACCTACCTGTAACTGTTGTTCTTATAGAGGTGTTATAGCCATGTATTCTAACTAGGTGTGCACACACCCAGTGTGCTGGAGCCAGATAATTTTGCCTAGTAGTCCTTGTCATGGGGGGCACACACCTTGCAGCCATACCCCCTCCCCTGGCCATATAAGGGCAGCACTGTCCCAACCCCCTCTGTTCTTTTGCACCAAACATCAGAAGTACAGACTCCGATGCAGAGGGAACAAAAGGTGGGGCATACAATACATGTCTGCATCACACCTCCAAGAACAACAGTTACAGGTAGGTAACCAGTTTGCTTCTTCTTGGAGCAGATGCAGCTATGCAATCTACTCAGGTGAGTTGCAAGCAGTACTCGTAGAAGGTGGGGCTCGGAGTCTGTTTACACAAGGACTGCAAAATTGCTTTCCCAATGTTTGCATCTGATCTGGGCACAGCAGTAATGCCAAAACGGTTTGTAAAAGTATGTACAGAGGATCAAGTGGCAGCCCTGCCCAATCTAGGAATGGCACTTAGCAATGCTGTCGAAGGTGCCTGGGCTCTCGTAGAATGAGCTTGCACCCTTTGAGGTGGTGTAGCTTGGGCTCCTTCGCATGCTGTCATGATACAGGGAATTATACACCTCAAGACTGTTTGTGAAGAGACCACTTGACCCTTCATGTGGTCTGCATGTGACACAAACAAATGAGATGAGGAGCAGAAAGCTTTGGTCCTATCCAGATAAAAAGCTAAACATCGCCTGGCACCCAGTGTGTGAAGATGTTGTTCCTCTGGGGTGGAACGTGGCTAGGGATGAACACTGGTAAATATATAGCTTGTTTCAAATGAAACGGGGAAACCACTTTGGATAAAAACGTAAGGTGTGGCTGCAGGGTTACTCTTCATGGCAAGAGCACCTAAAGTCCCAAAGCATGTAAAGTAGTTGAGGAGCCTTAAAAGAGTGCAGGGTTTTGTCATTTTTTTCTGAAAACAAAACCTGTCCACCACATGGTAATTCCTCAACCATCTGCTGCACATCAGGCTCAATGACTAAATTCTGCAGCCATGAGGCCCTCGTAGTCACAATTGATGCCATAATTCTGGCCATGGCATCTACCATGTCCAGAGCTGACTGCAATGAGGTCTTGGCCACTATACGGCCTTCCACAATGAGTACCATAAACTCTTCCCTAGAGGGTTCTGGCAACTTGTCCTTGAACATAGACATGGCCATCCAATTGACAAAATCATATTTAGAGAGCAACGCCTGCTAGTTCACGATGTGCATTTGCAGGAAAGAGAGGAGATAAATCTTCCTTCCTCCTATTAGTCCATCCTCTTGGACTCTTTGTTCTTAGAGGTAGACTTATACCTCCCCTAGCATGCCCTGTCATTTGCTTCAGTTACCACCAGAGAGTTAGGAATCAGGTGGGAGTGGAAACCCTCAAAATCCTGCATGGGAATGAAGTCCTGCTTCTCCAAATGCTTCACTGTGGGAGGCAACAGAGTGCCTTTGCAGGCTTCAGAAGAGCCCCATTTATTGGGATGCTTACTCTCCCTGGATCTGATGATTGGAGAATATCCAGCAGCTTATACCATATTCTCCTGCAGGAATTCTGCCTGGATACCTAGGGTAGTGGCCACACGCCTCAGGAAGTCCTGATCTGCTTTAAAATCATCTGTAAAATGGCCCTCCCACATGATGGACAATGCTTGAACCCTGGTGACGGCAGCCAACTACTCCAATTATTATTACACTAACACTAAACTTAAGTTACTACTACATACAAGAAAAAGTCTCTCAGACCGAGACCAAGAGCGCGAGGTGAAAAACACCACATAAGAATGGCCATACTGGGTCAGACCAATGGTCCATCTAGCCCAGTATCCTGCCTTCCGACAGTGGCCAATGCCAGGTGCTTCAGAGGGAATGAACGGACCAGGCAATTATCAAGTGATGATGGAGCTCCAATTTTAGCCACGGGTCATGAGAAGAAACTGAGGGGGCTGGGGTGGTGCTGCCCTTATATGGCCAGAGGTGGGGCTAGGAGAGCAGGGCGCGAGTGCAGTTCCTGTGAGTATTGCTAGGCAAAGTTCTCCAATGCCAGTGCACTGGGCATACACACACCTCCGCAGAATACACAGCTACGTCTACTCAAAGAAGTTCCATTACAAGTTGCCTCTGCAACTGACTTTAATTGTTCCTGTTACCAATGACTCTTAAAAAGGGACAGAGAAGAATTAATATTCTGGTTTTAAATGGAAGATAATGAGTCACCTTTGATCCTTAGCTGAATCTGTCGGCTCTCCATCTTCCCATTTGAAGTTATGCATGTGTACATCCCAGCATCCTCAGCCCTGACACGGCTGATCACCAAAGAACTGTCAGACTGGTAGGCATGCCTACAGATGGAACACATGCCGTTACGTATGAGAACCTGGCTGTGGGTGCTGATTGTCCAAAGCCACATTCTGATGGGCCAATTGGGCCTGCTTATGTCACAGCTGCAGTGACCTCTCTGTGGTGAATGGCTGGGTCCTCATCACTGGAATACAAAACTCCCCAGGTTATTGAATGGGTGAGAGGAGGGGAGACAGCTGTCAAAAGAGGAAACTGAGATGGGGAAACAAAGGGGGGGGAGGAGACACTGTGACCGTTTTAAATTGTCCCCTCCCCTGAAGTCCCGAGCTGCTCTTTCAGCCATAGTGTGTGGCCCTCCAGTGTAAAACAAAACTGGGAACTGTTCAATATTCCCACCTTAGTTTTTACAATAGAAAGTGACTGCTGGGCAACACACTGCCACAAGAGACCTCCTAGAAAACCCTGTAAAGCTGAAATTTAAGAAGGGTTTCTCTCCAAGGTTAAATTTTAAATGGGATGAGCCGCAATCAGATAGCATTAAGGCTCCCCAAGACATACATGGTTGGCTATTAATGCACTTCCTGGGCAACTCTACCATCTTCCGACAACACTGAAAAGGACTTCGCACTCAAAACTCACTTGTGTAACCACTTGTGAACTGGGTGTTGTTGCTGAAAGTTGGTGAAGTGATAATCCATAAGTGTTCAGCTGCACCACATTGAACAATTAACAGCCTATTTGTTATTGCTATGCCTAGGCCTCTCTGGTATCACCTAGTAGCAGGGTTCAGTTAGGAGGGGATTTTCCAGTTTACCAAGTTATTTTCTTTGTATTTTGTTTTTTGAGAATGTCCTAGAAAAAAGATTCTGCAAACTAATGGGGGAGGGGTGGGATCGTGATGTTGGAACAGGAATTGCAACATGGGACCAGATTTACCTGTCAGATGATAGTGGCTTCCCATCTTTCTGCCACTCAATTCTGGGGAAGGGAGAAGAACCTGCCTTGCAGAGAAGATGAATGGTCTGTCCCAAGGCTGCCTCCACTACAGAGGACTCGGCTCCTTCCAGGATGACTCTGACAGAGATAGAGATGATTTCACTCCCTGTGTCCATCTCTTGCTTCCCCACCCTGTCTTTGTTTTCTCTAAGGATAATCTCCAGCTTCAGTAGATATACCCATGTTAGTTCTGATTGAGCGTGAGTGCCAAACAGAGAAGTGTAGCCACAGTGGCAGGAGGGACTTTCCGCCCATGTATGATCCTGTCTGAAATCATAGGTACCTACTTGGGCAGCTATGCCCGCTCACTGATGTGGCTACTCTTCTATTTTTAGCACACTGGCTCAACCAAAGCTAGTGCAGGTATGTCTACCCAAGTTGGAAATCACGCCTCTAGCTCCAGCGTAGACATACCTGTAAGATAGGCCTTAAGGACAGGATGGGAGCTACACAATAGTGAGCTAAGTAACCCAGAGGTCAGTTATATATAGCTCTGTTAGAGACTAGAGGCTTGAAAGCCTGCGCTCGGCAATCCAGGGCTAGACCTCTCCTGTTGGGGAGAAGACCAATCTTTACAAGCTGAAATGCTGTGGACAGCCAATCGATGAGGTAGAGGCAGAGACCATTAAAACCCTAGTCTGGGAGAACAAAATCAAATCTGAATCCAGGTCCTCGAAGACACCAAGCTAGTGTTTTCTCTAGACTTACAATCGAACCAAATTCTCAAATCCTGAAATTCAAATGCCTTGGATTTGTGGGGCATTCATCAGCTGGATCTGGATCCATTTCCAGTATTAACCCCACTGCTGTTCCCCTACCATGCCAAAATAAAGTCTTGAAATCACACACAGGGCCAAATTTAACCCTGGTGTAAGTAAGCACAACTCCTGTTGATTTAAATGGGAGCCAGAGCTGGCCAACAAGGATCCCTGTAAAGTGCCCACTAGATATAAAGGATAGAGATTAAGGGCCAAATCCTGCATTCCTTACACACCTAATACTTCCACTCAAGTCAATGGCTGTATGAGATGTGCAGGAGTGGGCCCCAGAAGAGGTAAAGTGGGTACTAGACATCCCCATTGCATGGACAGCTGGCTTTCCACAGGGACACTATTGTAAGTAATCTGTAGTGGGAGATTTCAGGAGAGTGAGTTAGTTGTGGATTGGAAAACATTTCCCCCTGTAGAAGATGGCACTTGGTGCTTTGGTATCACAGCGAGGTAGTATAAAAACATCACCTGTACAAGCTTCGCTGCAAGGTGGAACCCGGCAAGGTTCGATGCCCAAGTCCATCCACCCCCGGAGTGTCTGCTCCAGAGGAACTCCGCCACTGCTCATGTTCATGCTGTACCACCTGCCCATTGACAGTTAGCTGCCTCTCCGAGTGCCCAGACACCATTGTTTCTCCCCTCCCATGCAGCTGGCTTGATTGGTCTGTCCTCCTTTCCCCAGGAGCTGAAGAGTGACGAGAGCCCCAGCGCTGGCTAACCAAAGTGCCATTCCTCTGTGAAGACTCTGGCAGTATATCCACATTCATGGTCCTGCTCCAGCCGTTCTCCCTGTGGTGCAGCCCTGTGCCCTGCCATGCCGTATGGCTATCAGGCCCAGGTTGGACAACATGGAAGGACCCTCGTGTTCCTCCTCCTTGGCTATGACTCTCAGTCCCTCTTGCAGATGGCTGCGGCTGTCCTTGGGCTTCTCCCTCTCGTGGGTGGGAGCCAGAGTGGATGTGCGAAGTCCCCCTGTGGTGCTGGTGCCCCACACTGCTTGTTCCAATGGAGCCTTGGCAGGCCCTCATGCACTCCTCCTCTGAGGCAAAGTTGTTTGTGTTGCCATGGCAACCACCATACCAGAACCGGTTGCACTTGCCGACAGCAGTTACAAAGTACCAGCGAGTGGTCCAGTCTGTGCAGGGGCCCTGGGCACTGGGCAGCAGACACTTGACAGGATAAGCTACGAACAAACGGCAGAAAAGAAAAAGATCTGATTGTGAGGGTTGACTCCTGGGTCCCCTTTTTACTGAGCACATAGCCCCGATAGCTTTATCGCCATGCTACCCAAGGCTGCTGTCCGTGGAAGGAGAATGATCTCATGAGTAGCATACCCAGCTAGGAGATTGGGGTTCTGTTCCTAACTCTGTCCTTGATTCCCAGGGTAACCTTGAGCAAGACACTCTCACCTCTCTGTGTCTCAGTTCCTTATGTGTAAAATGGAGATACCATCACTTACCTCCCAGGGGCTGCTGGTGTTCATTTAGGTTTTATAGCCCAGCACAGTGTTACACTATTGTGAGTTATTCTTGAGCTCTGGGGTTCCTGCTTTAGGACTGGAGAGGGAGGGTGTCATTCCAAGGTCATCCACCCGAGGCTTGGAACCAGAACTGGCCACAAAACCTAGGGTAACACAAGGTGCTCTGGCCCCCACATGCTAGGACAAAGGAGTAAATGTAATCCCGTGGCCCTATGAACCTTGGGCTTCCTGCTGGCTCACAGGCACTGTTCTGACTCCCTAGAGCTAGGATGCATCAGAGAAGCAGCTTCAGATGCTATGGCCCAGATTACAAAGTGGCCACTATAGGGGTGAGGAGGAGTGTGCAAGAAGTTGTCCCTTCCCGGGGATGGCTGGGCAGAAATGCTCCCAGTGGCTGTCCCTGTGCTCGAGAAGGGGGTTGGGGAAGGCGATGTAATAGCACACTCCTGATACTACTCTGCCAAGTACAGCTGGTGTCCTGGGGGACAGAGTAGCTCTATCCTAGAATGGGGCAAACAGCACTTCCTCTGAGCTAAAGGAACAAAACTGAGTAACAATTTCCCTGGAGCTCCTCCTGGAGCACCATGGCTCTGCAGTGCCCCCTACTCAGAGATCAGAGTAACAGCTGTGTTAGTCTGTATTCGCAAAAAGAAAAGGAGTACTTGTGGCACCTTAGAGACTTTCCACAGTATGCATCCAATGAAGTGAGCTGTAGCTCACGAAAGCTTATGCTCAAATAAATTGGTTAGTCTCTAAGGTGCCACAAGTACTCCTTTTCTTTTTGCTACTCAGAGATGTGGCTTCAAATCTTCAATTGAAGCCTTAAGTGACATGTTCAACCCCTAATTATAGCCCTGAAACCATACTGGGGTCAATAGGATTGTTTGGGGGGTAGGATATGGCCTACTGATAATAGGATGATTCCTAGCTTGTCATGGATCAAGGCAACTGACAGGGATCAATGCAAGCAGGGATGCATGCGTGAGTCCTGGCCTGCAGAGTGGCCCTTACGAGGAAGTCCTATAGACTCCAACAGAGATGAAATCAATAGGATTCTAAAGAAAGTTAATAGGGGTTGATAGGAATTTCTCTAATGTTTTTTTCCAACCATCATACAGAATCCTATTGCAGGGAGAGTATTTTTTATTACATTTTACAGGATAGGTAAAAAACCCTATACAAAGCTTCACATTTTCTATTATAGTCTGTGGGACTTTCCTTTCAGGGGAGGCACATTTCTAAAGCAGGAAGCCAAAACATCACTTACGTTGGCTGGGTCTATTGAGGCATCCTTCCCCTTGAGGTCCTGAAGCTGAAGCAATGTTGTCATAGCAGCAGCCATAGAAAGACCCTCGACACTCATCAGACGGGTTCTGCTGGGACAAAGCTTGGCTTGCCTTAGTGAAAGGAATTCAAAGCCAAAAGTTACTGGGCAGCTACTGCTACCGCACCAGCTGCTGCACAGGTGAGAAATCATACAGTTTGCCCACTGGATTGGTCTAGCAGCTCGAGGAGCCATTATCAACTTTGATTTTCTATGAGTAAGTGTCATGCCAGCGGGGGGAGCTAGACTGACAGCACTGGAGCCAAGAGATTCTCTGCTTATCTCCAGAACAGAGACAGCAAGTTCCGGGGCAGTGCAAGCCTCCCTATGCTGCCCACCAATGTGCCTGAAGGAATCAACTCTAGGGATAAGAAGGGAGTTCTTTCTCTGTGGCCACTCCTGCCCTTGGCTACTCTGTTGAGACTGCGAAGAGGGGAACTGCCAGTGGCGATGGTGGCGTTCTCCCCTGTCCACAAGGAATGGGATGGGGATCACTGTCTCATGTCACATAGACCACCGGATAATTGAATGGTATGGAATTTCAGTCATTATTCACCTAGGTTAGGTTAAAATGGGCAACTTCGAAGTGTGAAACTCTCGATATCGCTTAAGCCATCTGTCCCTGTTTGCATTTTGGCATGCCCTGCTAACCTGTTCTGGACCACGAACCACCTTGTTAGCCCAAACTGACTCTACACAGGTCCGGAATCTAGCATCTCCCACTGCAAAGACCTATCAACTTACATTTTCAGAAAAAAACAATCATATCTAAGTTAGCCTCATAGAATGGCAGGAACCATACATCAAACACAGGCCCAATAATCAAATACTTCCCTCTCCACATGCAGTGCTGCTGATTTCCAGTTGCCTTGAGAGAGGGAGTTTGGTTCAGTGTCCTATAATAAGGAATATTGAGTCTCTTCCCCAAACGAGGATGCTCCACTCGTCAACCCAGCAGCACAAATTGCAGCTTCTACACCACTACCCGGGACCCATTGCACGAGGGAATTCCAGTGGGGCTCACTGAGTGGCAGCAGATAGGAATGTTGGCTTTGTGGGCATCTAGCATCATCCCTCTATCAATTCCCCAGAGTTATTGTCAGGAGACATAAAGAAAGCGTAGAACAGGAGCCAAAAACCTCAGTCTCCAGGGCCAGAGCCAAACCCTGAAAACAATGTGCTATTTCAACCAGATCTCAATATTATTAGTAAAAGGTTCTAGAGAGTTCTGGCACTTACCGCTGGGGAGGCTGCAGCGGGCCTGTTTCTGCTCACATAAACATCACTGTAATATTGTGTGCAACCCACATTGTTGGGGCCCTGGGCAGCTGATATTCCATCAGGGCAACATCCATACCTGCAGGGAAAAGACAAAGGGCTTAGCAAAATCTGTCTTATCTGGAACCCTGACCCAACAAAGGCAGTCTATAATCATCAACTCTGCCAGCCCAAACCTCACTGTTTCATCTAACCTGCTCTGATGGCATGTGCTGAAGGGGCAGCCTTGCCCAAAAGGGCCAGAAGCCGGAGTGCGGCCATCTGAGCAGCAGCCATGAGGGCTCTGGCTGCAGTCCCAAGGGCCAGTCCCTGTGGCAATATCCTGATGGGAGCTGAACTGCCGGGATCCTGAAGAGCTTGAGTGGGATTCCCAACGAAGAGGCAAGAAGTTAGAGCTATGGTCCTCATTGGGCTGGAGCTGATGGTGTGTGGAGCTACCTTGGATTGTTCTTTCATTGCTATAAACTGAAAAGAAAATTCCTTAATGCATGCAGCCATTTCAGGTGGGCAACAAAATCCAGTCTCTGTTTCCTCTGCCTCTGTTCAAAGCACATTGATAGATGAAAGAAGTCCTCTACCAGTCCGACTCTGAGGCCAGACTTGTTAACGTACATTTTCCACCTGGGAGAAAGTCACAGGGAACTTCCTGATTGAAGCTTTGGTTCCCATTCACAATGAATTCTGGTTCCTTAAGATTACTGTGCTACCAGATGACCTATTACCCTTAAGAAATGGTCTCTAACAATATTCTTCCTGTCCTCCCACTAGTCCAGGAAACACTGTTAGCTACATCATATGGGCAGTTTCCCCCCTCAAATATTCCTATTATAAAGTGACTGCAGGCAAGTGTTTAGCAGGTTTCTCAATACACACGGACTGGCCTTCAAAGGAATGATGACCTTCGTGAAGACTGAATATGGCATCAGTCACCTCAAATCACTTGCTGGCTACTCCCTCCCTTCTACAAACACACCCAGCTCAGTAACAGACCTGAGATGCCCCCCACCTGTTTCACTTTCTCCCCCAAATGGGGGTTCCCTGTTCTCTCAGATTCTCTGGGTGTCTTTAGTTCCCAAATATCTTTTGTATCCGCTGCAGTAGTGGTTCAAAATAAGGCACTGGAGCTGCCAATGCAAGATTCTGGGTCAGACTTGAAACCTAAAGATGCCTGCAGCACACAACTGAGTGGAAACAGGGGAACTCTTCTAGAGATAAGATGGGGAGCAAGTCTGCAGGTGGCGAAGAAAGGTTTGGAACTGGCCTGCTGGCAAGGGACCATAGTAAACTTATTATTCTCCTGGCAACCTCTTGGACATGACTGCCAAAGAGGCACTCCATTTACCCTATGCCTAATGCCACCCATATCAAAGTCTAGGATTTACGCACACATATATACATTCCTTTTTGAATTTGTATCTAGATACAACTCAATATAGATATAAAGGGATCTGTAAATTGTTCCTCACCCTACAATTCCTGGCAGCCCATGGAAGCCACATAAAGAAAACAGTAAAGAGGACATCATAAAAGAAAACACACAACTTCCAAACCTGCAGTGCCACTGTCTGGGTAGTAGCGGGTCAGCAAGTACTCTCGGCTGATGTCATAGCCTGTGGTGTCCTGCATACTGGGAACCTCTGCAAGGAGATGGACAAATGACAGAATATAGGCAGTGGGTTGGACTAGTCAGTGAATACAGGTGTCTGTATTCACCTGTGCCATGGGATTGGACAGGAGAAGAAATATTCAGATTGGGATAAAGTGTCCACAAAATTATTCCAAATCCTGGGGGGACCCAGTGTGGGAGGAGCTTGGCATCGTTCTCTGTCAACCTGCATAATCCACGGCCACATTCCTATAAGGCCAGAGGAGGGAGAGAAAGACAGACCCTAGCCAACCAGATGACATGTTGAAACATGTCGAATCATGGATCTGCCATGACACAGCTGTGGGCAGCAACATCTCTGCAGCCTTTAGCTTTCAGGCCAGGAGGGGCAATATCCTAACTCTGGACATCTCTCACAGTGTGCCAAAAATTAATTGCCCTGCAGGGGATAGTGAGACAGTAAGATGGATTAACAAAGATGCCTACAGTTAGCACTATAAGCAATGGTGAAACACTGTCTGCTCTGTCATGTGAGACTTCAGGTAACTAATTCTGGGGCCCATTGTTAGGCTGCTGTTGCTTGAAGCCAAACAGACTTGATAAATGAACCAATCAGGAGTGGGTCCTATGGATTTGAGGGTGGAATCATAGCATTAACATAGCTAACAGGAGACCTCAAAGCTCCTGAAGCCAATGAGGAATTTTGTTTGCTCAGAGCATCCATGCTGATAGACAGCTTGGACTGGATGAAACGTCAAAGCAATGCCCCTAGTTCTGAGGCGATAGACACAGTAGGGCAGGTTTTGGTACATTTGGTTTGATTCTCCTATCTGGCTGGAGGGAGAAGTATGGAGAGCAAGTGTTTGTAACAACACCCTGGTCAGTGTGTTGTGTGCCCTTGTCTACACCTGATCCACAGAGGATGAGACCGTTACAACCCCCAGCTACAGAGCCATGCCCACGTGGCAGAGACTCACACTTTTAGTTCTGGTGGTCCCTGATGCAATCCTCAGTGTCACCCAGGACAGAGGCCATCAGACAGGCAAGGGAAATACAGGAATTAAAAGCATCAGTCTCAAAAGGGGTAGGCACTGGTGTTGCTCACGTGCTTGATTCACACGTTTCAGACAGCACAGGAAGCAGGAAACCCATTCCAGGCACCGCGGGAAGATGGAGTAAACTAGCTGCTCTATGAAAGTTGCACAAATGGGCAGGCAAGGAGCAGAGGCTTTGAAACAATCAGCCCTGCTGGCATGAGATACTGGGAATTTTTATTCAAAAGCAGGAACATCCTAGGAAAATCCAGAGGTCTAGTAATGTCACTTACGCTGCGGCAGATAGCAGGGCTGAGTGTTGCAGCTTCCCAGCACGGCTGGGGTCTGCGGCTGGCTGGCCTTGCACGTCTCAGGGGGGTAGAATTTGGAATCGCCATCAGCACAGATGACCTGGCGTTTTCGGATGCCTGAGTCACAGCTCTTCGAACACTTGGGCAGAAAGATGAGATGAGAGAGCAGGGAGACAGAATACAGTAACTCCACGAGCCTGGCATGCTGACCAGGAATATGGTTAGCTGCTGGCAAAACATGCCAAAGCATAGCCCATGGCAGCCTGCTGAATGACGGTGTGACCAACCCAGAACTGTTGAACATGGCTAGTAGCAATTTGTCTGTTACTGGCGTCCAACGGCCCTGGTAGGCAGAGTCCTAACGTCTTCTCTGGGGCCAAGTACCAAATTTCAATGGGGCTGACAATGGAGCAACCAGGTTTGATGGTTCTGGTAGCATAGCTGACTGGCATTACCACCCTTGCTAGGAAGTAAGGTGGGGGTGGCAGGGGGGGATTGGCAGCAGCCAGGAATGAAGGCAAGGAAGTCGGGGAAGGGGGATTAAGTATCTGTGTAAAACATCTGCTTCTCGCCTTTAATCAGGTAAAGGACATCATTTTCAAAATTAGACACCCAAACCAAGTGCTCGTTCCCTCATTTTGTTGGAATCCTATGCAACAGACAGGACCAGATTAAGGCATAAGGGCTCACCTAGCTTTGTTAAGGCCCCATCTACATGGTGCCAGGAACTGTGCTTAGCATCTTTTAAGCCAGTTCAGGCTAACTCAGCTGGCACAGATGGGGCAAAATTGAGTTTGGGAAATTGTCTACTAGCTTTGGTGCTGTTCCTGACCACAAGTCAGGCTAAACACAGTTTGGCCCTCTATCTAAAGGCAGGCGACCCTCTGTCTAAATTGGGTTACCCTGAACCCTTTCAGAAACATACTTCAATTCACCAAACATGATGACCAGCGAAATAGAGATGGAGCCTCTCTCATACTCCATCTGTCACATTCAAATGGGTAGCTGTGATGTTGATAATGGTGTCACAGAAATGGGAATAACGAAGCAACAGGAGTGGATTATTTCAGTGTATCAGCTGCATGCTGCCACAGTCACTAAAACATTGATCCCCCCAGAGGGCTTGTTTTTGGAGAAGACACAAGCTGTGACACTGAGCCATGGAGCTGATAACGAAGGAGTATGTGCTCCTGGCCTCAACCAACATGCGGACCAATTCAGTCACAGCGCAATATGTGAGAAACACTGCTTGAGTACAAGTTAACTGATGAAGCGAGCACCATGAGGGTACGACACTCACCAGGCCCCAGACTCCAATGTGCCAACCAATTTTCTGGATGCAATTCTCCTTGCTGCAGGGCTGTCTGAGGAGTGGTTTAGGCTGTGTCAGGCAGGCAAAGTCTTGAGTCTGAGATCCCAACTCGGTTCTGCAGGTGACAGTTCGGGTCTGAACACCCTCTCCACAGCTGGCTGAGCACTGCAAGAAGGGGCCTGATTGTTACAGGGAATGCAGCCAGGTACCTCTGAGCTTCCTGGCTCTGCTCCCCAATTTCAAAATAGAAGTCAGCTTTGAAAACGTACAGTATGAACCACCATCGGAGAAGCAGCCTAATGCATATGTTACTGGGATGCCATCATTCTTTGGCTATATAGGAGTCAGAGTACCCTGATGGACAGGGCATTGGCCTGGGACTTGGGTTCTATTCCTGACTCTGCGACTAGCTTGCTAGGTGACTTGGGCAAGTCACTTCACCTCTCAGTTTCCCCATTGATGAGGATACTGACCCTCTTTGTAATGTGCTTTGAGATCTACTGATGCAAAGTGATACACACGAGCTACAGGTTATGATGTTAGTGCAGGGGTGGGCAAACTTTTTGGCCCAAGGGCCACATCTGGGAATAGAAATTGTATGGCGAGCCATGAATACTCACAAAATTGGGGTTGGGGTGTGGGAGAGGGTGCGGGCTCTGGTTGGGGGTGTGGGCTCCAGGGTGGGTCCAGAAATGAGGAATTCAGTGTGCAGGAGGGGGCTCCGGGCTGGAGTGGGAGGGATGTGAGGGGGGGGTGAGGGCTCTGGCAGGTGGTGAAGGCTCTGGGGTGGGGCTGGGGATGAGGAGTTTGGGGTGTAGGAGGGTGCTCTGGGCTGGAGGCATTTGGAGGGTGGGAGGGGATCAGGACTGGGGCAGGGGGTTGGGGTGCGGGGGGAGGCTCAAGGGCTCAGGCTCTGGGCGGTGCTTACCTCAAGCAGCTCCCAGAAGCAGTGGTGTGTTCCTTCTCCAGCTCCTACGTGGAGGCACAGCCAGGCGGCCCTGCATGCTGCCCCGTCCGCAGGCATCACCCCTACAGCTCCCATTGGCCGTGGTTCCTGGCCAATGGGAGCTGCAGGGGCTGCACTTCGGGTGGGGGCAGTGTGCAGAACGGAGCCCTCTGGCTGCCCCTACATGTAGGAGCCAGAGGGGAGCCATGTCGCTGCTTCTGGGAGCTGCATGGAGCGGCCCCCGACTCTGGTTCCCAGCTGGAGCGCCGGAGCGGGGTAAGCCCCAGACCCCACTCCCCAGCGGGAGCTCGAGGGCCGGATTAAAACAACTGGTGGGCCGGATCCAGAAATCAGCATAAGGTAAGTATTTCAGAGCAGGGAAGAGAACATAGGTTCTTGCATTGTCCAGATCCCCGGCCCAAAGACCTTGTCACACTCAAGTGATCCACATTCTGGCTCCTAATTGGTTTCTCCTGATGACAGAGGGAGAACAGGAACTCTCTGTTTTTTCACATGGTGGGGCTGTGTTGTGACCGCTATGCTAGAAATTACATTTTATATATATTTTTTAGTGTTTTTCAATGCGACATTCCTCTTTTAATTTCACTGTCATGATTCCTAGTATCCAAACCATTCTGGAATCTGTGGCAATCTCCATATTTATATATTTTTCCTGCATCTTTCAAGACAAATGTAGAGTCCTGAATCTGTTTCAGGAATTGCAATGCCATGATGTTATGCCACACTGTCATATTACATTGTTCAACATCTTCATTAATGATCTGGATGATTGGATGGATTGCACCCTCAGCAAGTTCATGGATGACACTAAGCTTGGGGGAGAAGTAGATACACTGGAGGATAGGGATAGGGTCCAGTGTGGCCTAGACAAATTGGAGGATTGGGCCAAAAGAAATCTGATGAGGTTCAACAAGGACAAGTGCAGAGTTCTGCACTTAGGATGGAAGAATCTCATGCACTGCTACAGGCTGGCTAAGTGGCAGTTCTGCAGAAAAGGACCTGGGGATTACAGCGGACAAGAAGCTGGATATGAGTCAACAGTGTGCCCTTGTTGCCAAGAAGGCTAAGCGGCATATTGGGCTGCATTAGTAGGAGCATTGCCAGCAGATTGAGGGATATATCAGAGAGATAAGTACCACAGAGGGAGAAGAATTATTTAAGCTCAGTAGCAATGTGGACACAAGAACAAATGGATATAAACTGGCCATCAGGAAGTTTAGACTGGAAATTATATGAAGGTTTCTAACCGTCAGAGGAGTGAAGTTCTGGAACAGCCTTCAAAGGGAAGCAGTGGGGGCAAAAGACACATCTGGCTTCAAGATTAAGCTTGATAAATTTATGGAGGAGATGATATGATGGGATAACCTAATTTTGGCAACTAATTGATCTTCAACTATTAGCAGTAGATATGCCCAACGGCCTGTGATGAGATGTTAGATGGGGTGGGATCTGAGTTACTACAGAGAATTCTTTCCTGGGTGTCTGGCTGGTGAGTCTTGCCCACATGCTCAGGGTTTAGCTGATTGCCATATTTGGGGTCGGGAAGGAATTTCCCCCAGGGCAGACTGGCAGAGGCCCTGGGGATTTTTCACCTTCCTCTGCAGCATGGGGCACAGGTCACTTGCTGGAGGATTCTCTGCATCTTGAAGTCTTTAAATCACTATTTGAGGACTTCAATAGCTCAGACATAGGTCAGGGGTTTGTTACAGGAGTTGCTGGGTGAGATTCTGTGGCTTGCGTTGTGCAGGAGGTCAGACTAGATGATCATAATGGTCCCTTCTGACCTTAAAGTCTATGATTCTAAGTGATTATTCCCCTCTATTTGGCACTGGTGAGGCCACATCTGGAGTACTGCATCCAGTTTTGCCTCCCCCCACCCACCCCCACTACAGAAATGATGTGGACAAATTGGAGAGAGTCCTGCAGAGGGTAACGAAAATGATTAGGGGGCTGGGGCACATGACTTATGAGGAAAGGCAGAGGAACTTGGCTTATTTAGTCTGCAGAAGAGAAGAGTGAGGGGGGATTTGATAGCAGCCTTCAACTACCTGAAGGGGGGATTCCAAAGAGGATGGAGCTAGGCTGTTCTCAGTGGTGGCAGATGACAGAACAAGGAGCAATCATCTCAAGTTGCAGCGGGAGAGGTCTAGGTTGGATATTAGGAAAAACTTTTTCACTAGGGGGGGTGGTGAAGCACTGGAATGGGTTACCTAGGGAGGTGGTGGAATCTCCATCCTTAGAGGTTTTCAAGGCCCGGCTTGACAAAGCCCTGGCTGGGATGATTTACCTGGGGTTGGTCCTGCTTTGAGCAGGAGGTTGGACTAGATGACCTCCTGAGGTCTCTTCCAACCTTAATCTTCTATGATTCTATGGTGCACCTTTTCAGGCAATGCAATGTCTCAACACAGCAATACAAATGTTGCCAGGCTGTACTGCTGGACTGAACGTAAATTCAGGAGAATAAATTTCAGCCCTGCACTGAAGATGGATTAGACAGGATTTAATAGGTGTCCTCCATCTCTCCTTTCTATGCTTCAAGGATTTCAAATGTCTTCCTCATTGGCAGGCTTGCATGTAAGTGGTTCAAAGAGTTCCCCCTTGTGGAGACACAAATACACCAAGGCACCAACAATCCAACTCGCAATATCGTGTATGGACTGAACTCTGCCCAGACATACAGTTTAGTGTAATGCCTTTGTAGATTAAGGACCAAGGCAGGATTTGGTCCTCCGTCTGCACAGAGTATGTTCTACAAGTCCCTTTCTCTGCCCAATCTGCACAGGATCTAAGTCTGTTGCAGCCCTAGGTGGAGAACCTGTCTCTTTAGCTCAAGCTGTAGCATTTCACACTTCTAGCTCTGAAGGTCCCTGGTGCAATCCCTGGTGTGCTAGCTCAGAGGGTGGTTGTCCGATATGTACATTGCATTCAAAGGGTAAACTCACCTCTGACCAGGGCCCTGCGCTCCACGTTGCACACTGTCGCATGTTGCAGGGCTGCGTGCTGCGGGGCTGCTCCGCAAAGGCCATGCACTTGGCATCGTCCACCACCCCCTGGGAGGCTTGTCCATTGTATGACATGCAGTAAACGGAACGTGTTTGGGTACCTCCCCCGCAGGTGGCTGAGCAGGCTCCCCACTCCCCGGTTTTCCAGCTGTAGGTAACAGAAAGCCGTCACAGAACCAATGAACAAAGAGGGCTAGCAAGGAAGACCCTGTACATAGAGCTTGCTGTATCACAGCTGGTGCCCAAAGGGCCAAGGTTAACTCTTAAATCCCCAGTTCAACCAGTTAGGGGAAAATCTCTTTTTGTGTTGTAACATCAGCAACAGAAAGAAAGAAAGACACAAAGGGCCACCACAGCATGACAGGACGTCACAGGGGCATATTTTTGTCTTTCACTCAAGAAAATTGGCAAAGGTGGCAATTTGCATTATACCTGCATGTCCAGGAGGCAGCCATGAAAGTAACGGATGACTACACAAGCTGACCATATGTTAAGTGAGTTTCACCATAACAGTCAGTGTGGAGCTGATCACCATTACATTACCAGAGGCAGAAACTCAAATGTAGCTGGAGTAAAGTTACAGGTGAGTTTAAACATGAACAATTACTGCATAGTGTAGGTGGGCAATGGGGCAGCCCTGTGGAACCAATCCCTGAGTGCAACCCACTTGGCTTTCTGACTGTGTGGGGACCCCTCAGGCCTGGTCTACTGTTAAAATTTAGACTGACCTAGTTATGCCACTCAGGGGTGTGAAAAATTCATACTGAGTGGTATAGTTAAGCTGACCTAACCCCCAGTGTACATGAGGCTAGGTCGCTGGAAGAATTCTTCCATTGACGTAGCTACCACCCCTCGGAGAGGTGGATTACCTACGGAAAAACCATGTCCATCGATGTAGGAAGTGTCTACAGCTGTGCCGCTATAGTGCCCGTAATGTAACCATGCCCTTAGACCACCACTTTTATTTATTTCTAAAAGGAAGAGGGGGAAAAAAGGCATCTCTCCACCAACTAGAGTGCGATCCTTGAAAACATCTCATACAGGACTGCACAATAGAAGACAAGCAATGCAATCAGCCCGACCACCTAACAAACTCCAGCCACAAGCTACAGTATAGAGAAAAACCAAAACCCCATTCTGTCTCAAAGCCCATTCTTAGAATGTGGGTGGTGACCCCTTGTTGGTGGTCGGTGGACAGCTTCCTTGTCACAGGGTGCTGGCTTATGTCCTTATTTCCAACTGCTGACTTGCATTAAAAAATGCTAAAAATTCATTAGACATACTCTTTGTCATGTAAACAATTGCAGTAGTTGCCACCGAGTTGGGAGGGGAGGGCTCCTCACGATAATCCCACTGTTAGGATGAGGTCCACATTAGGAAAGTTTGAAAACCCTTGTCCTAGCCCTTTCCACCCATGCTCCAACCCTATGCCTGGGAACACAGATGGGCCTTGCAGCACACCTTGAAGGACATCAGATAGGGGTTATTTTTGACATAGGCACCGACTTCCCAATTTTGGGGCGGGGTCGACCCCAGTTCCATCCCAGGCCCTGCCCCCATTCCATCCCTTCCCCCAAGGCCCCACCCCTGCCCTACCTCTTCCTGCCCCCATTCTGTCCCCTCCCAAGGGCGCTCCATAGACAACTGGTGCCTCCCCATACTAGGAGGCATGATATAAAGGGGAGGTCACATGTCCCCCTGACCAACCGCTCCCCCACGCCCAGCCCTGGGCCACCATACTCTCCCCACTGCACGTTACCTGCAGGAAGGGGGCGCTCTGTCCTCCCGCTGCTCCTGCCCACCCCCTATCCCCCGGCATGTCCTGCTGCTCTCCCTGGCAGGATGGAGCCGGGGCAGGGAGCAGAAGGGAGCCACTTCTAAAGTTGTCCCCTCCTGGTTGCTGCCCCGCAGCCCGACAGCTGCCTGAGAGAGCCTGGCTGGGGAGGTGACTTCCGCTCCCTGTCTGGGGAGGCAGCTTCTCCTCCCTGCCCAGGCTCAGCCACCGGGGACTGCAGCTGAGCAAGTTGGAAACATGCAGGAAGGTGGAGCTCCGGCTCGCTCGTCCCTGGTCCTTGGCACCCAAGCCCAGGCAGGGAGTGGAAGCTACCTCCCAGCCAGGCTCTCTCAGGCAGCCACCAGCTGGCCATGCTGCAGAGCACTGTCCCAGCAGCCGGAAGGGGTTGGTCCCTTCCACTCCCCAGCATCTGGGGAAATCTTCCCTGATGTCACCCAGCCCCGCCCTCACCCCACCTCTTCCCGCCCTGCCTCTTCCTGCCCCATTCCACCCTCTCCCTTGCCTCTTCCTGCCTTCCGCTCCTCCTCCCCCACAGTGCCTCCTGCACACCACCAAACAGCTGATCGCAGCGGGCGGGAGGCGCTGGGGAGATGGGGAGGAGCTGATTGGAGAGGCCCCCCGGCAGCGCAGGTGCTAAGGGGAAGGAGGGGCCTGCCAGTGGGTGTTCAGCACCCACTATGTTTTTTCCATGGGTGCTCCAGCCCGAGAGCACCCACGGAGTCGGTGCCTATGATTTTGGACCACAGTGGTGTGTGGAGCCCAAAATCGGCAGTAGGGGGTGCTCATGGAGAACTTCCTGTCATCAGCTACCTCCCAGTTAATCAAGTAAGCTCCAGCTAAAACAGCTCCACTGATTAGTAAAGAGGGCAGATATAATTTCTGCTATCTCCTTCTACTTGTTCCCCCAGCCTGCCATTATCACCTCCATTTTAACCAGACTGAGCCCTCAGCCCATCCTCCTCATTAACTCCACTCAGAGTCCCATATACTTACTGAGTAAGAGAAGCGACACAATAGAATCCCGTACAAGAATGACTTCAAGGTCAATGAGCAATTTTCCAATATAACTCTGTGGGTCCTCTCAGCCAAAAAGGAACAGAGCCACTCAAGAGCAGCCCCATCAATTGCTACCTATGCCTGTAGGCCAGTCATAAACAACTCAAAGTCAACTGCAATTACGGCAGTTGATAGATCTAATAATATTAGTGTGGACACCTGATCATTCATTATCCATCAAGTTGTGTTTCTGTACCGTACACAAGTATGCAACCAAACTGACAAGGGCCAAGAAGATCTGAGGCACCTAGATACCATAAGAGCATCTTTTTGCAACCTTTTCAGTTATCTTGCCCAAAAGAGGGAATATTAAAATGGTTAAATAATTGCTCATATTGTTAATGTCAAGCAAAGGTTTCTTTTGTAAAGGGCATATGCAAGTGTCCTTCAAAGCAGATGGCAACTTGTGCTCTACAAAGGAGGCAATGACAATTTCCACCAACAATGGACCTAGTTCTTCCCAAATGACCTTTAGCAAACAGGAGGGACATGGGACTAAATCACAGACTGTGGTTAAAAATTCACCCAACACCTCCAGTACCTCAACGAGTGCCACAGGATGAAATCTGAGCAAAGACGACCTTGTGTTTGTTCCCCACCAGATATAATTCTGTGCTGCCACAAATGCAAATAACTCAGTCTAAATCTGCAAAATAACTAGAAATTCCCTCACAACAGGAATCAGCAGCAAGGCACAGACTGCCCAGGTTAATCAGGCTGCCAACCATTCAAAACAAATTCACTCATCAAGATTTTGCAGATGCTATAGTGGAGTTAAAAAAACAATTTTTCATTTCCCCATAAAGCCACAGAATAATATGCTTAATAAGCAGCAGGTTTGAAACAAACAAAAGAAAGTATTTCTTCATACAACACAGAGTCAACCTGTGGAACTGCTTGCCAGAGGATGTTGTGAAGGCCAAGACTATAACAAGGTTCAAAAAAGAACTAGATAAGTTCATGGAGAATAGGTCCATCAGTGGCTATTAGCCAGGATGGACAGGGATGGCGTCCCAAGTTTCTGTTTGCCAGAAGCTGGGAATGGGTGACAGGGGATGGATCACTTGAGTATTACCTGCTCTGTTCATTCCCTCTGGGGCACCTGGCGTTGGCCACTGTTGGAAGACAGGATACTGGGCTAGATAGACTTTTGGTCTGACCCAGCATGGCCGCTCTTGTGTTAAAAGATCTTTATGATAATTGGCCAAATTCACCCAGAGGCTTTTGCAACTGGTACTCAAGGCATCTTCTGCCTCACTTCTTTCATCACAGGCCATCTGTAAACCGAGGTAACCTGCGAGATTGAAGCCATGAAAGAAGATGTCTAAGGGCCCCCCTATTGACAGTAGAGGGCAACATGGTGGTAAGTCCCACTCAGCCATTAGTAGAGTGGTTTGTTGGGAGGACAATTATTCTCCTTTTTGCTTCTGGTGTTAGGGTGGAGAGCCATATCATTGCAGTAAACACTACATCCTGGCACTTTTGTGCCAGCACTGGAGCACATGCTGTTGGGAGAAGAGTTTTGGAGGAAACTTGAGGTTGCAACAAAGGAAGTTTGGCATTCTAACTAGTTAGTAAAATAATGTGATTCACTGCAGTCCTACCGCATTTCTTTTTCTTTCTATGAGTTTATCATCTTGACAAATTGAGCAAAATCTTCAAAAGCAGCCGCCTTGCCCAAGGGAAATGGCAATGCTTATTTCAGGGTCAGAAACAGAAAGATACAAAGAACTGTCTGTCCCCTCCAATAGTCAAATCAGAAGAGCAAATCACCAGTAGGGCTCACCACTGTCTGAGCAAAGCTCCCCCTTTTCTAGTACCCAGGACCCTCCACCATCATTCGTGGGCAGTGAGAGTCAAAAGCAAAGCACCATCCTAAACCATCACCAAGGATGAAAACACCCAGTGGGGTTCACCAAGCAACTAGATTTTCTAGGTGGGAAGTGGACAGAGAATAGCTGAAGCTCTGCTTTCTATAATCTCTATCTCCTTCTTGTTACCTCTTCATTTGAGAGCTCCAGGCGCCGCT
Organism: Lepidochelys olivacea; assembly: GCF_965140295.1. NCBI lineage: Eukaryota > Metazoa > Chordata > Testudines > Cheloniidae > Lepidochelys > Lepidochelys olivacea. The sequence continues at coordinate 64,287,971 of NC_140416.1, read as the reverse complement.
GTGGCTCCACATTCCCGGCAGATAGATGTAAGATATCCTTTATACACAGAACAAAGGTTTTAAAGGACTTTAAGCAATATATAGAATTCTAGAGCTACAGCCGATTGTGTAGGCAGAAATGTTTCCAGGTCTCCAGGTGCCCTCAAAACACAGGGGCTCCATCAGGCCTCACACTAATTCCACTGGATATACAGATAGGTGACACCAGGGTGTCCCAGGGTGATAAAATGGTACATGCTGCGGATTCCCTTGTTGGAGCCATGTGGCAGCTAACTGTAAGTGCAATGGAAGGGGGAGCTTGACAGCCGCATAGGAGGAAGGATTGCAGGGCTCAGCCCTCTCAGAAAGGGCCAGGACCTGGGGAATGCAGCAAGTTAACTCCCTTTGCTCTTACATTTGCAGCTCCAAGTGAAGGGAAGAATGAACACTAAGTGAATCCTTCTCCTTCCCCAACTTTGGCTAGGATAATATCTCCAGCAACTCTACCTAGGCAAAGTGAGAGCCCCTGGTTTTGGACACAGACTCAGGCCATGTAGATCCATTCCTTATGGGCACAGAAATTCATTCCCACATCTTGGGTAAAACATTTCAAAAGTGCCTAAGGCTACATCTACACTACAGCCCGATTGATGCTCTGAGATCGATCCACCGGCAGTCGATTTAGTGGGTCTAGTGAAAACCTGCCAAATTGACAGCAGATCGCTCTCCAGTCTACCCTGTACTCTACCCACAATGAGAAGAGTACAATAAGTCAACAGGAGAGTTTCTCCCGTCGACCCCCGGCAGTGTAGACCTATGTTATTCACGTAGCTGGAGTTGCGTAGCATAGGTCAACTTACTACAGTCGTGTAGACATGGCCTTTAGTAGCCTATATCCCATTTTTTAAAGTGAGCAAGGCACTAAGTCCCGTTGACCACTGTTCTGTCAGTCACAGCTCAGGTATCACCTACCCCTGGGTGGTCTAGAAATGTCTGTTTCCACTGACATGTGAAGTGTATGATTCTTTCATCAGCTCCAGACTGGGGTGGCAGTGGGGGAAGCAGAAGGCAATCAGCATTCTTTTTCCTGGGTCTCAAGATACTTCACAAGGGGCTTGAAGAATCCAGAGAGGTGGAAAGAGAAAGTCTCACCGTTTTGTCTGGGGACAGGCTTGAAGACCACATGTCCGGTTATTGGCTGGCTTTGGTTTGTCCCTGCACATATAGTCTGGATAGGCTTCATTGTCTATGGTGCAGAACATCAGGCGTGACTGGTAACCTAAAGGAGAAAAGAAAATAATATTCTGGTTAAAGTGGCCTATCCATAAAAGGGATTTAAATGCAATCGTTTGGGGAATGGCACATTTCTGAGGTAGTCTGGGGCCCCCACAGCATCTGCATGCTGCAGAGAGAACTGGGCCAGGTGCAACTCCAGGATTCTCTATACAACTTGTTCCCACATAAATGGTCCAGTGGTTAGGGCAGCAGCCTAGGACTTGAGAGACCTACGTTCAATTCCCTGCTGCTCCATGGACTCTCTGTGTCTCAGCTCCCCAACTGTAAAATGTGGATCTTAGTATTACCCTATTCCAGGGGGGTGTTGGGATGATAAATACACAAATGATTGTGAGGTGCTCAAATACTCTGGTGAAAGAGGCTATAGAAGTACCTACCCTAGATAGCGGCTGGGCCCACAGGAAGGGTAAAAGAGATCGAAGAGGAATTTTCCTTTAGCTCAGATGGCTGCGCCCTGTGTTTTGGAAGTTGAAGAACCAGGATTCTAATCCTGGCTCCTGATGGGGTGTGCCCTGCCAGACATAATTTATCTAGCAATTGTGTCTGTTGTCTACAACACATGGACTTGTTACAACAGCGGAGCTGTGGATCAGCCCAACAAGGCTGGGTCTAAGCCAGGATGAAAGTGGATCAGCCCCTGGGAAAAGGGGCAACTCTGCATCCCTATTCCAGGATTATAACAGCAGGGGAGGTGATGTCACCTTCTACAGAGGCATCCTTGAACTCATATTATGGGCAAGAGAGGTAAGTCACTACAATGGCCACCAGCAAAGAAGGTGAGAAAGGGCAAGCAGGAGCTCAGCATACCGTGAAACTGGTTTTCAATGAAAATCCATGAGTGTGTTGATGTGTACATGGTGTGACCACACGGGAACTCTGGCAGCCTCTCTGCTGGATGGATGCTCCATAGGGAGGCACTAGGGGTGGCAGGCTCAGTCACGTGGGGGTGGGGCAGCAAGGAGATGGGCTTGGTGAGGACATGTTTTGGGTGACTCGAGGGGGCAGAATTATGTGTAAAGGGATGAAGCTAAACCAAAGAAAACGTAGGCTGCCTGTCAGGAAGAAATCCTTGACAGAGAGGAGATCTATCGGTCTGGAAAACTGTCCCCAAGGGAAGCAGTGGGAGCACCATCACTCAGGACATAGAAAACTAGACTGGACAAAGCATTAAAGAACAGAATGTAGGGAACAATCCTGCAGAGAACCCCGGCCTGGCCTCCGATTTACAGACCCTTCATAGCCTACTGCAGCTGCCAATGCTCCTTAATCTCTCTGTGGGACAGCCCTGGGGAAGGGGCTGCTGACAGTTCTTCAGATGGCAGCATGTAGCGTCTTTCCTTTTGGATACTGGCTCTGCATTGGGCACTGTCTGCTGCTGGTGAGGGTGCCCCCAACCCTCTTACCTCCGCCACACTCAGAGCTGCAATCACTCCAGGAGCCATAGCTCCAGCTGTAGCCCGAGCTGTGCCCTTGCAAGGGCAGGTAGTATTCATACTGCACCCCCTGGTTTGGCTCCTGGCTGATGAGCTGCAAAGGAAAGAGAATGAAGTAAGAGCCAGAAAACAAAACAGTATTTTCTCTCTCCTGGCCACTCTTCCTGCCCTTACCTCAGGATCCAAGCAAGGTAAACTCCCCCTACTGCTCCCTACACCCCTCTGTTCATTGGCCATTTATTTTCTGTGCTTTGTTTCCTCCCTAATACATCATAGACTCTAAGGCTTAGAGAACTCTTTCTAGTGAAGAGAGAATGTGCATCTTCCTCAGAGCTGGTTGATTGTGCTGCTCCTCTATTAGGCAGCAGGTAGTATCCTGGGCTGGCCTTACGCACAAGCATAATGAATAGCTACTTGGATGCCCCCATCCTATACCAGATCTTTAATTCATGAGTTTCCCCTATTATCTTCTTTAGCTTCTTGACCAGAAAGAAGAGACAGCTAGTCACTACCAGGTCTCCTCCTACTGCCTCTCTGGCAACAGGATCAGAGCAGACAGTGAGTGGTGTGAACATGGCTTGATAGTTCCCCTTCTTACAGGTGAAGGCCCCACAGATCAAAAGGCTGGCCCTGCTGATATCCCTGCTCACTGGGCTCAGTACAGGTGTATTGCCTCCCCTGAAATCTACTGACATTATCCTGTAGAAACCAAGCACATCATCTCTGCCAAATGTGACGTGCAGCCCAAGACCAACAACCACAGCATGACAATATTAAGAGAGGGTAAACACAGCTGCTTACCTCAGTGACTAAGGGCTCCGTGGTGGGACCCCTGGAGTGAAGCTGCTCAGGGGCCAGGTCCCCCTCCGAGCCTCTATCATAGTGCACAACTGTGCTAGCAATGTGCAGGTCTCGGCTGAAGTCAATCGTCCAGTGCCCATTCAGATAGTATTCCCCCTGCACATTCTTGATGGCTGGACAAAGCCACAGAGCACAAAAGAGGAGGTGGGGGATGAATGATTTGGAAGATCCACTATTCACATGACATGCTGACACCACTTCAACCAGATGCCATATGACATGGCTTTACGCTCTGCTCTAGATCTCACAGGACATCAGCAACTCACAAAGCCCTCGGTTCAGCTACTTGAAACCCAGCTTCCTCACACAAGCACCACAATCTTCCTGAAAGCTGTGAGTAACTACTGGGATAACCAGTTAGACAGTGGCAACTGGTGCGTGCATCAAACATGGTAACTCATGGGAAATGAATGCCCTCTTGTGTTCAGTACTTTCTGCATTGGAGATAAACATCTGTGCTTCCCTTCAGTGTTTGCTTTCAACAAATGCCAAGTGAAATCAAGTCCCTGCAGGAAATCATTATCCTGTGACAACATTCTAGCCCTACTGATGCTCCCTGCTGTCTTGCTCAGGATGGTTCTAGACTATTCTCAGTGGTAGAAGAGGACAGGACAAGGAGTAATGGTCTCAAGTTGCAGTGGGGGAGGTTTAGGTTGGATATTAGGAAAAACTTTTTCACTAGGAGGGTGGTGAAACACTGGAATGCGTTGCCTAGGGAGGTGGTGGAATCTCCTTCCTTAGAAGTTTTTAAGGTCAGGCTTGACAAAGCCCTGGCTGGGATGATTTAATTGGGGATTGGTCCTGCTTTTGAGCAGGGGGTTGGACTAGATGACCTCCTGAGGTCCCTTCCAACCCTGATATTCTATGATTCTCTCTGCTTTTCTGCACATTGAGCCTTCTTCACTGCATGGTCCAACTCTTTGCCGCAGATTCCATTCCAGCATTGCTGTATTCTCCCTTCCCCACCTGATTATTGCATGTTCTGTTTGCAACATAAACACTTTTGCCTGCCAATGTGGCATAGAACATTTTGACACTGTAATGAAAACCCGGTCATGTTTGTATTGTACAAGAGCATGTCAGGAGTCCATCCATAGAGCATGGGAAAGATAAGGCCTAATGCACAGGGAACTGGACAGCCCAGAAGACGCCTGTGTGCTTGGAGCCCTCCCTAAAGTAGGGGTGGCAGGAGAAGTTTGGATTTGACTTTACCAAGCTTTGTGGCAAACAGACAAACCCAGACCCAAACTTTGCCATGTTTGTCAGACCCTTAGAAGTTCCAGGCGGAAGGTTTAAATAGGGCTTGGTCTTTTTATCCTCATGTATATAGAGTCACAGTAGTGGTGCTGGGCCAAGACCGAGTCCCAGGTCTGACCACCCCTAGTTCTCTAGTGGTGTTCAATATCCAAACCTGGATTTAGAATTGAACTTTGTGCCCAGCTCCTCCCTTTGCAGAGGGCAGGAGCAAGCTTCCGCCCCATATGCCCCTGAACTCCAGTATGTTTGAAAGTCAGAATAGAATTTTGTGGCTTGAGTCCATCTCTATGGTGTAGTAATAAACTCATTATAATGTCAGTCTTACCCAGGAAGTTCCTGCTGGGCATAACTTCCTTAATGCGGAGGCTTGTGGCTCCCATGGGAATGATGAAGATTTGATTGTAACCTGAAGAAAATGAAGGAAGTTGGTCAAAGGTACTGACAGACAGCGATCGAGGATGTGAGATGGTCGCCCGTGTGCACAGGAGCTGTGCCCAGCTGCGCTAGTGACTGCATGGATGAGTTATGAGATAACCGGAAAGAACTCAATCCAGCTGTTGCAGCTTCATTGATTTTAGGATGGCTGCACCCCGATTTGTTTCACCCATGGAGTAGTCCACCCACTTCATGGCTAAAATACATCTGAGAGCAGCATTATCAGAGCATTGCACCCTGAAAACAATACAGTCAGGGGCCTGTTTGGGCTTCCATTATAAACCCTGATTTTCAGAGTTTCTTATCTCGGACATTTCAAAATGCATCAGATTGAAACTCAGCAGACAAAGATTCATCCCAGTTCAATCATTAGGCTGAAGTAGTTCAGAGCCAGCCAATGTGGGAGAACCAGGTTCCAAGTCCTGGTCCCAGTCTCCCACTCCTTTTGGAGGTTCTGCAGACCTTGGGTAACCAGCTCCATTGCAAAGAGCACTTCCAGCAGGCATGCTTTGAGGGACAGTTCAATGGAGCCTGTTACCTCTAGAAGAGTTGTGGCATCCACAAGAGACTAGGAGCTGGGGAAGATACAGGAGGAGTGGAAGAACCTTAGGGCTGCAGTGGGAACTAGGAGGGGACCCCCAGATAAAGGTGGTCAGTATGTTTTCTAGCTCTAACCCACTGTATGGGTGGGCTTGGGTGAGTGTTCTGGTCTAATGGCTCCAGTGAGCAGAGAGAGCAGATAGCTCCATGCAAAGGGTCAGAATGAGGCTAAGCTTCACTCTCTCCTTCTCCCCTGTTCACCCTTCCAGAAAATCCAGACTACTGTACCTTTGGGGAGGTTGAGCACATCAAAAGTGCCCTTCACTTCGTAACAGGCCCTGCCATCCCCTCCACACTGCAGGCACTTGTCTTCCTTCTTGGCAGAATTGAGCATGTTGTCACAGCCGACAGCCTGTCAGAAAACAATGGCATTAATGTGCTTAAATCAAAACCAGGGCGTGGGGTGGGATGAAGAAAGAAAAGGCCAGGGCCAAGACTGATCACTAGGAGGAGGATAAACTAGATAGCTCTGGGGTGCAGTAGAAAGGGGGATGATCAGGAGCTGGTGATTAATTCGCCCTAAGAGTCCACAGAAATGTACGCACATGCTCCCCACACTTCCTTCAGTTCCCCAGAAATCAAATGCATTTGGCGTGTTGTCAGATAACAAGGGCATTGTTTGGGAAGGGCTGGATAGGACAAAGGGAAATGCTAAGAAGACTGACTTACACCCTCTCTCTCTCTCTCTCTCTCTCATAGAAAAGGGATGAGGTGATAGGATGACTTACTTGGCAGACCCCCTCGACACAGACATCCCGTTTGCCTGGCTCACAGGGCGTCCCATCAGCCACTGCTTCCTTGTGCCTGTAGTAGAAGTTCTCTCCCTTGGGAATACAGTTTAACTCGCATTTATTGGGAGCTGGAAGGGAAGAAAACAGCAGGTGTCATATGACATAGTTAGTCCCTTACGAACACACCATGAGCCTGAACCTGAAATGTGGGATTAGGCCCTGAGGAGTGGATTGCTATTAACATTAATGATTGGTTCCTGCAGAATACATTCCCATGTAGTACGAGGCTTTTCAGAGAGACAGAACAAATGTTAACACAGAAGAAAACCAGTAACATATCAACAAGCAAAGAGTGAAATTCTTCAGGTAAGCTTAATAAAACCCAATAACTCAGAGGTGGCTGGGTGAATATGGAAGACAGCAGAGTCCAGTGGTAAGAACAGAGAGCTAGGCCTTCTGATTTCTATTCCTGCCTCTAGACCTGGTTCTCTGAGTGTCCTTGATCAAATCACATGCAGCAAGATTTTTGGCAGTATTCACTAACGTGAAGAGCTTTGATTTGGGGGGGTCCAATCTAAGATATCTTTTGGCTGATTATCAAAGGTGTTGAATAGCTGCTGGAGCTATAGATTTCTGTGCCTCAAAGGCAGCCCTTGCCAGAGATCTTGTGCAATTGTAACCCACACACCTTCTGGGTGTGGTGTTCTGTCCCATCTAGTGGCACCGAGACCACTGAGAGAGACAGATTAATGAGTTTGCTCTACAGCCTTAGCTAACAGGCAGTTGGCTTTTGGCTCATGCTGTAGAGGCTCATGCATTAAGTTCCAAAGGTCCCCAGTTTAATCCCGCCTGCCGACGACTGGGGTCTGTCGGCGTTACACAATTGTTCTGAAAGATGATCCATTCCAACAGACCCCTCTAGCTGTTCCAGAAGAGGACAATTCTGGACAGACACCTATGCATGTAGGACTCTTTCCAGACAGACCCCCTACTTTCAGGCAAAGCCAAATACCCCCACATCAAATAAGTTTAACACCTTGTATTCGTTACCTCCATAATAAGGCAGCCACTTGTATCTCTTTCCTTGGAATTCTGTCCCATCAAACTCAGCACACTGCTCTGCTCGGAAGTCCCTGGAGCCCTCAGGGCAGCTCTATGGGGGAAGAGAGAACCCAGGTACACAGAGTTCGCACAGGGAGGAGGGAGGTAAAGGAAAGGATCTCACTGGGGTGTGTTCCTCACAGCTTCCCCACAGACTGGCAATGACAAAGTCACTCCTGAATGCAGCTCTGACACTTGACAGCGCATTACGCTGTCTCCAGGTCAGGCCAGCTTCATTCTTATCTTAAAGCAGGTGATTAGGGAACTGCTTCTTCCCAGACAGAAGGTCTTTGGGTGGCTACCAAGCTATAACCATGAACATCAACAGTATGAGTGCTCCCTGATTCCTTTCCATGGCATTGTCCATAATAAACCAGACCCATCTCAGTCACAGGATCAGACCCAGAGCCCTAAACATTTTCTCATATTGTCTTCCTGCTCTCTCTGCTCCCCATAGTCTCTCAAATGCAACCTTGATGCTCCGTATGTGATGGGAATCTTTGAATAGGTTGTGGATAATAGAAAGAATTCTCAGTGTACTGAGCTGACACTGGGGTTTTCAGAAAACTGAGGGTGAGATAACTGTAACTATACTAATCTCTGCATGCTGCAATCACCAGACAGAGTTGGTATGTGCCCAGAATCTATTGCACAAGGGCACGAATTCTAGCCTGGGGCCTAGTCACCTGTGCGCATCCCCAAGCAAACAGTGTCCATCAACAATACTGGCATTGGTGCTCCAGGGGAGGAGAAGAATCCCACTGGCACTGAGTGGGCTCAGCACATGGCTTCTGAAGAAAATTAAGTTCCTCCAGAAGAGAAAGCATCAGGAAGGAGAGAATGTACTGGGCACTGTACCTGAATATTGCACAAGCGATAGTTTCGAGTTGGTCCAATACAGTTAGACCCACCATCTGTCCTGAAAGACAGAGAAACAACATGAAGTAGTTCTGAAGAGATTGTAAATATCATCCCCATTGCTATTTATTAATAATCTCCCAGGTAACACTGTGAATTTATCAGCACCTTGCACACAGCATGCAGCCCTAAGATACATTCCCTGTCCCAAAGAGCTAACAACCTAATAGATCCTATTTCTTTCCTACAAAACTGAACCTGGCATCTTTTAGCGCATTCTGTTGCTGTAATCTTGTTATAGATACAGGTAGTGTATACACTATTTATTGACACAGGGTGGTTTTTATATTTTCTGGGGGGCAAAATTTTCCCCCCACCAATTAGTGGAGACAGTTTCTTTTATTCTTTGTCAGGCTTTTTATTAACACACAGCTCGAAGTCTCTAACAGCACCTGTGTGATACAGCATGTCTACCTGGGGGTGAGTAGGAAGAGTGGGTGGGGTGACTTATGAAGTCAGTGTGTGTGCACACTTCAAACTACCCTGCCATTTACATTCCTGCTGTTATGGGACTCATTAGCTGGAAGAACAGAATGGCCAAAGGGAAGGGAGGTAACTATCTTCCCTTATTCTATACCTGACTCTTCAAAAGGGGAGGGAGAGGGATACAGCTCAATGCCTAACAAGTTCATATCCAGGGAGAAATTGGATTTGAAAAAGCCGTCTGTTGCACCCAGAGGCAGATTAGGGGTTTGTGGGGCCCTGGGACAGAGCAAGTGGGGAACTCTCTCCACCCCCCACCCTGCAGTTCCCCAACCCCACTCCCCAGCGCTCCTTCCAGAGAAATGGGGTCGCGGTGCAGGGGCTTGTCCAGCCCCGTTCCCCTCCCCCCTCCACCTGGCACTCCTGCCGGGGAGCAGGGTCCAGGCATGGGGGCTTCCCCTGGTCCCCGGCAGGCAGAGCAGGGCAAGCCCCTGTACCCCACTGGCAGGCAGGTGAAGCGGGTCGGGACGTGGGGATGCCCATTTTTCCGGGGGGCCTCCAATTGGCGGGGGACCCTGTGCACGGCTCATTGGCCCAGTGGCTAATCCACCACTGGTTGTACCCCTCCTGCTTCTCTCTCTGTCCATCATCTCAGCACTCATGACACAGCAATGCGGGTCTCCAGGAATGCTGAGTCAGCACAGAGAGAGACAGGCCAAATCATAAGCAAAGGGAAGAGGCATGCTTGGAGATTTTGGTTTTTTTTTAAATATTGCAGAATAATCAGAACTCTTATAAAAAGCCTATTTAAAAAGGAGATTGAGGAGCCAAAGGGAGCAGAAGGGAGGCTGCCTACTTCAGCTTGTGTTCTTTTTGGCTATGTCTACAGAAGGATTTTTAGACCTATCATTATCAATGGGGGCAACTCTACCTGCTCAGGGAGGTTCAGTCATTATTACCATCTATGCCTGCTCAGAGGTGAGATGACACCATGTTAACAATGCCTGAACAATGGCCACCTTATGGCTTCTGCTGGTAGAGCAGCACCTTTTGGGACTCACGGGTCTAAAACAGAGGCACTGGCCAGAAAATAGAAATCCCCTCCTGTGAAAAATGTCACATTTTTTGAGAAAAAATTGTCCCAACATCAAAAATGCAAAATTCTTCATGGGAAGGGATTTCCAGAACAATTCCATTTGGGGAGAGCCGAAGGATTTCATCTAAGAGCAGCTGACTGAGGCTGCCAGAGGCCAAGCGCCCCTGTTCTCCGACTTCCTGGCTCTTAGCCTCCCCACCTCCTCTCTCTGGCAGCCAGGCAGCGGGGAGAAGAGAACCAGGGGGGCTCATCTTCCTTATCAGAGAGACAGCCAGGTATGCGGGGTGCCAGGAAGGCTGAGCACTAGGGAGGTGGAACGCCTGGGCACTCAGCTGCCAACAGCCTGCCTGGAAGGCTCTTGTCAATTTTACTTTCTCCCTGAAGCAGAAAATGAAATTGACAAGAGCCTCTCTGGCAGAGAGTTTGTTTCAATTTTCCTGATGGACAATCAGAATTTTTCTAGAAATCCCTTCCGGGTGAGGGAGAGTTTTTGACTTTTTGTCCCAATTTGGGATGAATTTTTTTTCGAAAACGTGAATTTTTTTTGCAGGAAGCGATTACCCTTTTCTGGCCAGATCAGTTTCACACCCATGATTCCCATTAGGTGCTGCCTCACCAAAGGAAGCTGTCATGTGGACATATCTTAGGCACTGTTAACATCGTGTCATCAAAAATCATTCCAATGGAAAATTTCCCACCAGCTCTTGTCTGAAAAATCTTAGCATAGAAATGGCTTTCAGCCCTCAGGAGAATGATAGGCACAGTGCTGTGCACATTTCCCTCACAGGGCTGCCAGAGTACCATAATCCTGACCAGAATGACATCCTTTTGCCATATCAAACTTGTGCCCCAAACACAACTTTTCTTGTCCAGTTAACCTCAAACTTTCCAACGATGCCATTCTCCTCTAGCATGGGCATTTCAGACTGAAGAGAGCCCTGTTCAGAAAGTTAGAGGAAAATCCCCATCAGGTTTATCATGAAAACTATGTGAAAAGCTTCCTATATAATGGAGTTTTTACTGTGACTCCATTATATATTAGAGTTGGACCCAAACTGTAACCTCAGATAAGAACCCCCGCCCCCAATCCGCCTTGAACGTGGGGCAGTTTGGATTTGTTCCCCTGGATCTGAACCCACCACCATAATTTTAGCTGTGGCTAGGGCTGAAAACTGGAAAAGGCCTATTTTCTGGATCCAGTGGGAACAGCTGGTTTCTCAAGATTTAAGATATTTGGGCTGAAATTTTGACAGAAAAGCAGATGCAATTTTGGCATCACCAAAACCAAATGTTAGCCTTGTTCAGCTTTGAAGCCACACTTCAAACCCTAATAAAAGAAACCTAAGGTCAGCTCCTAGGCTGATGTAAATTAGTGAAGCTCTATTTAGATTAATGGAGCTATGATGATTTACACTTGCTGAGGATCTGGCCCCATTCTGGATCCAAACTCTGCCTCTCAAATTCTTCTTATTTATATACACTATATTCCACTTCATCTAGATGAACTCTTTTGGGGGAGAGCTGCTTATTAGAGATGCCTTCCAGAAAACAGATTTAGCCTTATTTCCATACAGGGAATAAGAGAGATCAAACTTTCTTTGGTAGGCGATTGACAGCTCATTTCACCAAGAGACATTAGAAAGCTACCCTGAGCTACCTGGTGATGCCTCTTATGGGAGGAGAAAGAGTGCAGTAATATAAAAAGAAGAAAGCCCTCACCTTTGTGAGTAGCAGCGCCGTTGCCGAAAGCTGATGCCCCCGCCACAGCTCCGACTGCACTCGCTCCATTCTCCCCAGCCCCCCCAGAAATCAATCTGCCGCTTCGCCTTGCGGGCCTGTGAAAACCAAACATTTAAGCGAACATGGTGAGACAGAACAAAAACAGCAAAATTGAACTAACTACAGCATGCTATACCAAGCAAAGGTGTTACCATTCCCTCTCCCTAGCTAATGGGTAAGGAGATAGAGGAAAAGGGACAAGACCCAGGAACAAAAAGCCTTAAGTACTAGAAGAAGCATCTAGTGCCCCACCCACACACGGGATCTCAAGCCCGAACATCTAAACTGCCATTTTATGGCCCTGCAGACCAAGTCCTGCGATCTTGAGCCAGCTGATCTGGGCCCGCCATGGCTGTGCCACAAGTCTTTTATTGCAGCATAGACATACAGGCCACCTCTATTCACCTTCAAACCATTCGGCTGCCTCCTAGAAAGGATCCTAGCTCCTTCAGATGTTACCTCTCTTTCTCAACACTCTAGACCAGCGGTTCTCAAACTGTGGGTCGGGACCCCAAAGTGAGTCGCGACCCTGTTTTAATGGGGTTGCCAGGGCTGGCGTTAGACTTGCTGGGGCCTGGGGCTGAAGCCAAAAGTCTGAGCCCCACTGCTCAGAGCTGGAGCCGAAACCTGAGGGCTTCAGCCCTGGGTGGTGGGGCTCAGGTTACAGCCCTCACCCGCCCAGGGCAGATGCCCTCAAGCTTTGGTTTCGCCCTCCCAACCCAGGGGGCAGGGCTCAGGCTTCAACTTTGGCCCCCCGGCCTGGGGTAGAGGAGTTTGGTCTTCAGTCCCCATTCCTAGGGTCGTATAGTAATTTTTGTTGTCAGAAGGGGGTCGTGGTGCAATGAAATTTGAGAAACCCTGCTTTAGACACAAAGCACTACTTCCCAGATTAGACAAAAAGATATGCTGACATAGGCATCACCATCCCAGACAGATCAATGGTGCCATCTACTCCTTTATCCTGTCTCAAGGCCCGATTCTTAAGAGAAAGGCATAAAACACCCACAATGCAGCTGTCTGCAATAAGATTCCAGGGAGAGACATTTTTTCCTGACTATCCTTGCTGTGCGCATCAGCACTGATAGCCCTAATCATTTTTGTATTGTAGATGGTATAACTGAGGTATGGTGTCAAGGGAACCCACAGAGGTACTTTAGACTAAGATAAGATATTGTTACTAAGCACAATGCTACCAGTAAGAGAACATCGCCCCAGAAGGGTATAAAATAATGTAGCTGGGGGAAACCTGGCTCATCACAGTCAGCATGATCTGTACAGAGAAGTATGTGGAACTCGGGAAGGAGGGAGATATTCTGAGAAGGAATAATGATTGCAGGTATGCAAGGAGATTACTTACTATGAGATTAATTGGAAGGAAGAAAGGGGGAAAACAGTGCACCCCATGGAGAGATGGGAGTCCTGGAGCAATAATACATTCTGGATTTCGAATGGTAATTGAAAATAAGGTTTGTAACTAGGGTTGTGTGTCTGTGTCCATAGGGCTCTGTTTGAAAATCCTGTGGTTGAGAGGGGCTAAGCGTGCTGCTTGGCCAGTGAACCAATGTTGCTACCGAGAGGACGATGGAGCTGAGACAGGTATAAAAGGTTGCAACAGGAGTCAGGAGCTGTCTTTACAACCCCTCCATTTCTTTTGCCTTTTAAATGTTATAATTCTATCCAAAAAGCAACTGAGTTTATTTGGCAGGATTTATGAATCCAGGATGCCTTCTGCTAATGGTTACATCACTCTCAAGGGCCCAGAGCCTGGACTGCATCCAAGCTATATTGGGTACTGCTCAGGAAAGGAGGGGTAAAAAGGTGACGGTGTCTTTGGGAATATATCCAGAGCTTCCCTAAACATTCCTTGGTACTTTAAATATGAACACATATAATAGTCAAATCTTAAACTATTTACAGCCTTGCAGAAAAGAGCAGCAAAAGGCTATTAACCCCCTGTGTGTTAACTGCCACTGCAACACCTGTGCAATGAAGGCATGTGTGTTCTTGATAAAGCTGGCATTCCCCTGCACCCAGACATCTTCTTCCAGTCGCACTCTGGGAATGGTCTCCTGCTGAAGAACAAGCTGTTGCAGGCTGGCATCTCAGCATGATGACATCACTCATTGTGATTTTATGTTGTAACAGAATAGCTGTTGGGCTGGGTCGGATCAGGCTGATCCTAAGACAGTTGTTTCAGATCTCCAGTACAACTGTTGACCCAGCCATAGCTTGACCCGGCCCTTGTAAACTATCAAATTAGTCCTTCCCCAGAAAACTGGGTGTGTAAATTCCCCCTGGTCTCCTGGAGATGGCTTTTTTTATTTTCTACCTATATTTCCCTGTTCGTATACGAGTCCTTGGTGCAACACCCGTAGCTGTCTCTCCTCCTCTTTCCCTCCTGTACAGAATATTTCTCCCTTTGCTGATACAACTGTCATAGGAATCATCCCACTATATTCCTGTAACTGTTACCAAATCACACTCATGATTGTCTTGCTGCAGCATCCCCTTGAGTTCTTCCTACCTATTTCCTGTGATGCCCTAGCATTTGTAAGGATGCACTGGAAGAAGTCGTTCCTTCTCCTTGCACTTTGCTGTCCTGTTTGCGTCATACAAGCTATTTACAACCCTCTTCAACCTCTTCCACTACAAGTCTACAATCCAAATCCCTTGAGATGAATCCCTTGGTGCTGACCATCTCTCTCTTCCCAGCTACAGCATGCCTGACTCAGTGAAACTGCTCTCTCTGCATTACAGGCACTTCCATGCACTTTTCCCCTTCTAGTCAATATCTCCCTGGCCAGACCACCCATTGCTGGTGCATAGGGTCCAAAGCTGATCTCTTATTCACCAGTCTGTCTCACTCATTCGTGCATTTCCCCTCCATCAGAAATAACCTGCTGGATGTGTGTCTCTCCTTCCCACCTCGCCACTTTAGGAATGGTCCCATCTGTGGAGTTTAGGGCCTCTCAATCTTTTAAATGATCCTCCAGACCCCTAATCCTGTCCTCTGAACTGGTATCAGTCTGTATACTCCTTCTCTCTCCTCCTACCTCCTCTGCCGTATACACGGATGAATAAAACATGCTACAGTTCTGTTGCTCTGCAGTGTTTCTCCTCTCTACCAGCTGGCTGATTCAGAAGCAGCATTAATTCACTCTGGAAACAAAGGAGCTTTCAGTCAGCAGAAAGAGGAAGAAAACATCTAGATCAAATCCTGACGCAAGGCAGCTGAGAATCAGATAACTGGGACGGGGGTAGAAAGGCAGCAGCTGCCCTCAAGCCCTCCCTTAGCACATGGCCCTGTGCAATAAATATTCAGGCTTTTCTGCTATAAGTGTATTATTGTTCTTTCTTCTCTGTACACAAATGGACATCCCCAGGGGCGCTTTACATTAAGGTTTATGGGCCTGCAGAGCCCAGGAGCAACCACCGACTCAACACTACTTCGTTTAGCCACAGCGCAAAAAGGATATCTCAGCAAAAGAGCCCTTGCTGAGCAGTACAGCGACAGGGGAGTCACCCATTCTGAGCTCACTGTTCTCATATACTCAAAACAATACACTGGGCTTGTTTTGTGTGCATGTGTACAGACTTGCGTAAATATAGAGACATTTTATAGGTCTGTGTATTTATGACAAATACGAAATCTATTATTATAGGATCCTTATAATGAGCTGTTTCTAGATGCCATTATCCAGTTTTTGTCCCAACAGCCTTCCTTTGCTCTGCTCAGCCTCTGGTATGCTTTCATCTATTGTCAGCCACGATGACTAAACCCCTGTCCCTGCTGGACCCTCGAGCAGAATCCACAAAGTTCATTATTAGTGTACCACCCAGCTCCATTTTCCTGCCTTCAGCAACACACATCCACAGAGTTCTCTAATTTGCAATGGGTGTGCCTAGGAGAGCATGTTTTAACATGCCAGAGAAAGCAATACAGGGTACAGAACTGCCCTGTCTGATACATAAAGGCATCAGAAATACAAGCCCTGGTTAGCTCTCCTTGTTGGGCAGCTGTCCATTGGGTTAAAGCAGTAGAATGACCTATGCCCCCTTGCCAACTGTCTCCTCTGCTTGGACGTCTTGTACTCCAAGGACATGGAGGATTTTAAAGAGTCAGATTACTCAGGAGAATGGGATATTGGGGTGACATGCTCTCCGTGGTCTGTGGCAGAGTAAATGGGCTGCTGTGCTCCAGAGCCAGCACTAGGCATAAGCAGACTAAGCAATTGCTTTAGGGCCCTGAGCAGCTCAAGGGGCCACCTATTAGATTTTTATTATGTTTTAGTGCGGGGGAGGGGAGGCAAAATATTCCTGTTTATGGCCCCTAATGGGCTAGCACCCCCACTGCTGTGCTCTGAACCAAGTGGATCTTTTAAAGGTCATTTCTAAGTTTAGTGTAACATTTGTAACTCCTAGGTTAGGGTGTTGCTGGCCTGATTTGTGTCATCTTCTGCTTATAAAGACAACTGTGTCTAGAGTAACCAGTTAGCAGTGTAAAAGGGATGCCTCCAGCTCGCGTGAGGATTGGTACTCACCCTGCCTCTGAGAGCAATTCCAATACACACAGTGCTCTAAGGAGCCCATGAACCAATCAGGATACAAACAGAACTTATAGAACAAGGTACTGTGGGGAGGAGGTATGAAACCCAACGGGGAGGGGTAGAGAATGTTGGCAATACCTGTGTGGTGTTGACCTTTTGGAGATTTCTCAGCTGCTCAGGGAGACGAGAGACAGATAAGTAGATAAGTAAAGAGAGATTTACTTACTCTGTGTATTTCAGACAGATAAGGTGGGTGAGGTAATATCTTTTATTGAACCAACTCCTGCTGGTAGGAGAGGAAAGCTTTCGAGCCACACATAGAACTCTTCTCTGAAAACTTCACAGAAAGCTTGTCTCTCTCACCAACAGAAATTGGTTCAGTAAAAGAGATTACCTCACCCACCTTGTCTCTCTAATGTCCTGGGAGTGACATGGCTACAACTACACTACGGATTGCAAACAGAGACAGCACTGGCAGGTATCAGGCATAAAATTTGTGTTGGAGACACAGCGATTTTATAATTATAGCATCACTTTATGGCTAAGGAGGAACTTACATTCTTAGTTCTTATTTTTTAGCATTTAGGGTCCAATCCATGTCACTTGAAAGGTTTTCATTGGCTTCAAAGAGCTTTGATTCAGACCCTTGAGAAGTTTCCCAAAGAACTGCACTGGGCGCTGTATTTAATCAGCCCTGTTCTCCACTAAGTTGGCAACTTTATATTGTGAGCTGCTGTTCAAAACTCCTTGGAAATTCCTCAGAAAAAATCTGTTACTTGAGCCACAGTTAGCATGTCTGGGGCTTACTGAACCCAATAATCCAATTGTTAGACTCTAAGTTGATCTGGTACAAACCTTGCTTATTTGGGTGCACAAGCTTATTTCCAAAAAAAGAGATGATGAAAAGTGCCTTCCCACTGGAGGATTAGCTACAAGAGTCTGCACAATGTTACCTGCTGGAAGAGAAGGTATGGCTATCCACTTCAGTGATAAAAGATTAAAGTGGACTTGGTTCCCTATGTCTCATTGTCAAGTCACGTAGAACATTTGTAGCATAAAACTACGATCACACCCAGAGACTGCATAGGTCATTTCTCATATCCAGTTTGATCTTACAGTACTTTGTATTTCAAAGGGTATGTCTACACTACGGAATAAGGTCGAATTTATAGAAGTCGGTTTTTTAGAAATCAGTTTTATATATTCAAGTGTGTGTGTCCCCACAGAGAATGCTCTAATGCATTAAGTGCATTAACTCGGCGGAGTGCTTCCATAGTACCGAGGCTAGAGTTGACTTCCGGAGCGTTGCACTGTGGGTAGCTATCCCACAGTTCCCGCAGTCTCCGCTGCCCATTGGAATTCTGGGTTGAGATCCCAATGCCTGATGGGGCTAAAACATTGTCGCGGGTGGTTCTGGGTACATATCGTCAGGCCCCCCTTCCCTCCCTCCCTCCGTGAAAGCAAGGGCAGACAATCGTTTTGCGCCTTTTTTCCTGAGTTACCTGTGCAGACGCCATACCACGGCAAGCATGGAGCCCGCTCAGGTCACCGTATGTCTCCTGGGTGCTGGCAGACGCGGTACGGCATTGCTACACAGTAGCAGCAACCCATTGCCTTCTGGCAGCAGACGGTGCAGTACGACTGGTAGCTGTTCTTGTCGTGTCCGAGGTGCTTCTGGCCACGTCGGCTGGGAGCGCCTGGGCAGACATGGGCACAGGGACTAAATTTGGAGTGACTTGACCAGGTCATTCTCTTTAGTCCTGCAGTCAGTCCTACTGAACCGTCTTATGGTGAGCAGGCAGGCGATACGGATTGCTAGCAGTCCTATTGCATCATCTTCTGCCGGGCAGGCAAGAGATGAGGATGGCTAGCAGTCCTACTGCACCATCTTCTGCTGAGCAGCCATGAGATGTGGATGGCATGCAGTCCTTCTGCACCGTCTGCTGCCAGCCAAAGATGTAAAAGATAGATGGAGTGGATCAAAACAAGAAATAGACCAGATTTGTTTTGTACTCATTTGCCTCCTCCCCCGTCTAGGGGACTCATTCCTCTAGGTCACACTGCAGTCACTCATAGAGAAGGTGCAGCGAGGTAAATCTAGCCATGTATCAATCAGAGGCCAGGCTAACCTCCTTGTTCCAATAAGAACAATAACTAACCATTTCTTATTGGAACCCTCCGTGAAGTCCTGCCTGAAATACTCCTTGATGTAAAGACACCCCCTTTGTTGATTTTAGCTCCCTGAAGCCAACCCTGTAAGCCGTGTCGTCAGTCGCCCCTCCCTCCGTCAGAGCAACGGCAGACAATCGTTCCGTGCCTTTTTTCTGTGCGGACGCCATACCAAGGCAAGCATGGAGGCCACTCAGCTCACTTTGGCAATTAGGAGCACATTAAACACCACACGCATTATCCAGCAGTATATGCAGCACCAGAACCTGGCAAAGCGATACCGGGCGAGGAGGCGACATCAGCGCAGTCACGTGAGTGATCAGGACATGGACACAGATTTCTCTGAAAGCATGGGCCCTGCCAATGCATGCATCATGGTGCTAATGGGGCAGGTTCATGCTGTGGAACGCCGATTCTGGGCTCGGGAAACAAGCACAGATTGGTGGGACCGCGTAGTGTTGCAGGTCTGGGACAATTCCCAGTGGCTGCGAAACTTTCGCATGCGTAAGGGCACTTTCATGGAACTTTGTGACTTGCTTTCCCCTGCCCTGAGGCGCATGAATACCAAGATGAGAGCAGCCCTCACAGTTGAGAAGTGAGTGGCGATAGCCCTGTGGAAGCTTGCAACGCCAGACAGCTACCGGTCAGTTGGGAATCAATTTGGAGTGGGCAAATCTACCGTTGGGGCTGCTGTGATGCAAGTAGCCCACGCAATCAAAGATCTGCTGATATCAAGGGTAACGACCCTGGGAAATGTGCAGGTCATAGTGGATGGCTTTGCTGCAATGGGATTCCCTAACTGTGGTGGGGCCATAGACGGAACCCATATCCCTATCTTGGCACCGGAGCACCAAGCCGCTGAGTACATAAACTGCAAGGGGTACTTTTCAATAGTGCTGCAAGCTCTGGTGGATCACAAGGGACGTTTCACCAACATCAACGTGGGATGGCCAGGAAAGGTACATGACGCTCGCATCTTCAGGAACTCTGGTCTGTTTCAAAAG
Organism: Lepidochelys olivacea; assembly: GCF_965140295.1. Classification (NCBI taxonomy): domain Eukaryota; kingdom Metazoa; phylum Chordata; order Testudines; family Cheloniidae; genus Lepidochelys; species Lepidochelys olivacea. The sequence continues at coordinate 64,268,342 of NC_140416.1, read as the reverse complement.
CTGCAGGAAGGGACTTTATTCCCAGACCAGAAAATAACTGTTGGGGATGTTGAAATGCCTATATGTATCCTTAGGGACCCAGCCTAGCCCTTAATGCCATGGCTCATGAAGCCGTACACAGGCAGCCTGGACAGTAGTCAGGAGCTGTTCAACTACAGGCTGAGCAAGTGCAGAATGGTGGTAGAATGTGCATTTGGACATTTAAAGGCGCGCTGGCGCAGTTTACTGACTCGCTTATACCTCAGCGAAACCAATATTCCCATTGTTATTACTGCTTGCTCCACAATATCTGTGAGAGTAAGGGGGAGACGTTTATGGCAGGGTGGGAGGTTGAGGCAAATCGCTTGGCTGCTGGTTACGCGCGGCCAGACACCAGGGCGGTTAGAAGAGCACAGGAGGGCGCGGTACGCATCAGAGAAGCTTTGAAAACCAGTTTCATGACTGGCCTGGCTACGGTGTGAAAGTTCTGTTTGTTTCTCCTTGATGAAACCCCCCGCCCCTTGGTTCACTCTACTTCCCTGTAAGCTAACCACCCTCCCCTCCTCCCTTCAATCACCGCTTGCAGAGGCAATAAAATCATTGTTGCTTCACATTCATGCATTCTTTATTCATTTATCACACAAATAGGGGGATGACTACCAAGGTAGCCCAGGAGGGGTGGTGGAGGAGGGAAGGAAAATGCCACAAAGCACTTTAAAAGTTTACAACTTTAAAATTTATTGAATGACAGCCTTCTTTTTTTTGGGCAATCCTCTGTGGCGGAGTGGCTGGTTGGCCGGTGGCCCCCCCACCGCGTTCTTGGGCGTCTGGGTGTGGAGGCTATGGAACTTGGGGAGGAGGGCGGTTGGTTACACAGGGGCTGTAGTGGCAGTCTGTACTCCAGCTGCCTTTGCTGCAGCTCAACCATACACTGGAGCATACTGGTTTGGTCCTCCAGTAGCCTCAGCATTGAATCCTGCCTCCTCTCATCACGCTGCCGCCACATTTGAGCTTCAGCCCTGTCTTCAGCCCGCCACTTACTCTCTTCAGCCTGCCACCTTTCCTCCCGGTCATTTTGTGCTTTCCTGCACTCTGACATTATTTGCCTCCACGCATTCGTCTGTGCTCTGTCAGTGTGGGAGGACAGCATGAGCTCAGAGAACATTTCATCGCGAGTGCGTTTTTTTTTTCTTTCTAAGCTTCACTATCCTCTGGGAAAGAGAAGATCTTGTGATCATTGAAACACATGCAGCTGGTGGAGAAAAAAAAAAGGGACAGCGGTATTTAAAAAGACACGTTTTATAAAACAGTGGCTACACTCTTTCAGGGTAAACCTTGCTGTTAACATTACATACATAGCACATGTGCTTTCGTTACAAGGTCGCATTTTGCCTCCTCCCACCGCGTGACTACCCCCTCAACCCGCCCCCCTCCCTGTGGCTAACAGCGGGGAACATTTCTGTTTAGCCACAGGCAAACAGCCCAGCAGGAATGGGCTCCTCTGAGTGTCCCCTGAAGAAAAGCACTCTATTTCAACCAGGTGACCATGAATTATATCTCACTCTCCTGAGGATAACACAGAGAGATAAAGAACGGATGTTGTTTGAACGCCAGCAAACATACATTGCAATGCTTTGTTGTACAATGATTCCCAAGTACGTGTTACTGGCCTGGAGTGGTAAAGTGTCCTACCATGAAGGACGCAATAAGGCTTTTTTTTTTTTTGCAAAGGCTTTGGGAGTACATCCAGGAGAACCTCGAATGCCAGGGCAAAGTAATCCTTTCACATGCTTGCTTTTAAACCATGTATAGTATTTTAAGAGGTACACTCACTGGAGGTCCCTTCTCCTCCTGCTGGGTCCAGAAGGCAGCCTTGGGTGGGTTCGGGGGGTACTGGCTCCAGGTCTAGGGTGAGAAACAGTTCCTGGCTGTCGGGAAAACCGGTTTCTCCACTTGCTTGCTGTGAGCTATCTACAACCTCATCATCATCATCATCTTCTTCGTCCCCCAAACCTGCTTCCGTATTGCCTCCATCTCCATTGAAGGAGTCAAACAACACGACTGGGGTAGTGGTGGCTGAACCCCCTAAAATGGCATGCAGCTCATCATAGAAGCGGCATGTTTGGGGCTCTGACCCAGAGCGGCTGTTCGCCTCTCTGGTTTTCTGGTAGGCTTGCCTCAGTTCCTTCAGTTTCATGCGGCACTGCTTTGGGTCCCTGTTATGGCCTCTGTCCTTCATGCCCTGGGAGATTTTGACAAAGGTTTTGGCATTTCAAAAACTGGAACGGAGTTCTGATAGCACGGATTCCTCTCCCCAAACAGCGATCAGATCCCGTACCTCCTGTTCGGTCCATGCTGGAGCTCTTTTGCGATTCTGGGACTCCATCATGGTCACCTGTGCTGATGAGCTCTGCATGGTCACCTGCAGCTTGCCACGCTGGCCAAACAGGAAATGAGATTCAAAAGTTCGCGGTTCTTTTCCTGTCTACCTGGCCAGTCCATCTGAGTTGAGAGTGCTGTCCATAGCGGTCACAATGGAGCACTCTGGGATAGCTCCCGGAGGCCAATACCGTCAAATTGTGTCCACAGTACCCCAAGTTCGAGCCGGCAAGGCCGATTTAAGCGCTAATCCACTTGTCAGGGGTGGAGTAAGGAAATCGATTTTAAGAGCCCTTTAAGTCGAAATAAAGGGCTTCATCGTGTGGACGGGTGCAGGTTTACATCGATTTAAAGCTGCTAAATTCGACCTAAAGTCCTAGTGTAGATCAGGGCTTAGATAACTTTCCATGCTTTTATTTGCTAAGTCTGTTTAATGGCATCAAGTTTATCTTTGTATTGATGTACACTTGAAGTCTAATCAAGGGCAAATGTTTCCATTTGGCCATTGTTGAGATATGTGATTGTGGGGTTGGGGGAAACAGTTATTTCAACACACACAAAAATGTTCTCATTCTGCAGGTTGATCTCAGTTTGTTTCATAATGGATTCACTGTGACAGTCCACTCTTGCCGTGCATGGAGTCCTCAGCAAGGAATGTGACTTTGCTGTGTTTGCATAATAAGTTGCTGAGAAACAAAGAAGTCATCAATGAGAAAAAATGGTGTTAATGGTCTTGGACAAGGTCTTCCTCCACATGTGGAAAAATCCTAGCGTCTGTGGTGTATTATGATCATCTAAGTAATAATAATCTGTATGTCACTTTCCTGAGTGACTGAAGGCCCAATCCTTCAAGGTGCTGATCCCTCAACTCCCATCGACTTGAAGGGGAGTTGATGGTGCTCAGCGTCTCACAGGCCTATCCTGTAGAAACATGACAAGTGCAGTTATCTGGATATTGATATCTGGGCAGATGGATTGATTTGGGATATACAACTCATTTTAGGCTATTGGTGTAACAAAGCAAATCAGAAATAAATGGATGTTCTATATAAAAGAAAAACCCTCAACACAGAGTACTGCAGGAAGCTGGTGCTGCAGGCAGGAAGTGAAGAAACAGATTGACAGAGCCAGACGGGTACCCAGAAGTCACCTACTACAGGACAGGCCCAACAAAGAAAGTAACAGAACCTCCACAAGACGTCAACTACAGCCCCCTACTAAAACCTCTCCAGCGCATCATCAAGGATCTACAACCTATCCTGAAGGATGATCCCTCACTCTCCCAGACCTTGGGAGACAGGCCAGTCCTCGCTTACAGACAGCCCCCCCAACCTGAAGCAAATACTCACCAGCAACTACACACCACACAACAAAAACACTAACTCAGGAACCTATCCCTGCAACAAACCCCGGTGCCAACTCTGTCTGCATATCTATTCAAGGGACACCATCATAGAACCTAACCACATCAGCCACACCATCAGGGGCTCGTTCACCTGCACATCTACCAATGTGATAAATGCCATCATGTGCCAGCAATGCCCCTCTGCCATGTACATTGGCCAAACCGGACAGTCTCTACGCAAAAAAGTAAATGGACACAAATCTGACATCAAGAATTATAACATTCAAAAACCAGTAGGAAAACACTTCCATCGCCCTGGACACTCAATAACAGACTTAAAAGTGGCAATTCTTCAACAACAAAATTTCAAAAACAGACTCCAACGAGAAACTGCAGAACTGGAATTAATTTGCAAATTGGACACCATTGTATTAGGTCTGAATAAAGACCAAGTGGATGGGTCACTACAAAAACTAATTTTCCCCCTGCTGATACTCACACCTTCTTGTCAACTATTTGAAATGGGCCACCTTGATTACATTGAACTCATTACCATGACAAAAGTGATTTTCCTCCCTTCTTGTCAACTGTTGAGAATAGCCCACTTCCACCTTAATTTAATTGGCTCGCTAACACCCCTCCTCACATTTGGTAAGTTAACTCCCATCTTTTCGTATGGTGTGTATTTATACCTCTCTACTGTATTTTCCACTTCATGCATCTGATGAAAGCTTATGCCCACAAAAGCTTATGCCCAAATAAATTTGTTAGTCTCTAAGGTGCCACAAGAACTCCTCGTTGTTTTTGATGATACAGACTAACATGGCTACCACTCTGAAACCTAGTGCTGCCTGCCTGTATGTATTTCAGACAACAGCTAAATCTCTGCTCATTCTGGCCATGAGTCTCAGACACTCTGCTGAGGCTGGACCCAGGCAATCATTTCCAGTAATTCTGTCTTAACTCCTTATTATTCTTGCCTCGGAGACACAACATGTTTGTAAAGAGCTTTAAAGGAAAAAAGTGCTAAGTATCATTATTATGAATAATATAAAAGTCATCAAGGAAATGCACTCAAACAAAACAGGAACAACTAAAACAAGGTAGAGTGAACAAGGTGGTGGCAGCAGGAGAGGAAACACTAAATGGTATAGAAGTAGTGAGCACCAGATTAAAGAACATCACATTAACCTATGCACGTAGGTGTAAATCTAGAGATACCAGTGGAAGGTAGGAGTCTCCAGATTAATATACACTGGGCAGGATTTTCAGCCAGACTTCAAAACAGCCTCCTGTTGCAATTCAGAGTGGGGGCAAATATGAGTCATTAGACATCCTCTAACTACCTGAACGGCCAGATCGTATACCCCTTACAATGATGAGCAGTTACATACTGAAATAGCCTGAGTGACTTCAAAGGGACCGCTTTGATGATTGGGATTGCCACCAGCATGGGTAAGGGATTTGTAATCTGGCCCAAAAGATGCAAAACATGCAGGGTACAGTTATTTTCAGGCACAAAATTACACTTGCAAAAATGGAAGCCAGGACAAGGCCCGGCTAGAAATCAGGCCCATTATGTGCTAGACAAACCTCAGCATGATAATCAAAATCTGCATAGCCAAGAGGGAAGGATGACTCATGTGCAAGAACTCGAGAAAGTGGCTGTCATCTGAGGCTTTATCTACAGCAGGAAAATTCACTCTAGTCTCCCGTGGCACAGCTCCACATGCAATAGAAGTGGTGGAAGCTGTTCTGTAGACAGAGCTTGAGCAGTTTTACTGTTGTGTTATCTCCCCCTGCTCTGAGTCTCAGTGATAAAAAACGCCTCAATCCTAGCCTCCGCCATCACTACCATTGATCCCAACTTTCCTAGAATAGAAGCAGCGTTAGGGCTTGTCTACACTGAGGCCTTTGTCTGTGTTGTCCATCTGTCTTGTCTTGTCTGACACCTAGAGCATAAGCTCTAGGAGGCAGGGACTGTCGTCTTTGTTACTTGTCTGTACAGCATCTAGCACAATGAGCCTGTATCCTGCACCTAGGCACTACTAATACAAACAACAACAGAGGAGATGCTGGCAACTGGGCTGGTCTCCTCCCTGGGTCCCCTCTATGGAACCTGGAGTCCCTCATGTGTTGGGAAGAGGAGGGAGAGATCCTGCCAGTTCTGCTTGGTACCAGCATGTTCTGGCTGGCAAGGAGGGGAGGCAAAGCCTGGGACAGCAGGTGCTGCTGAGGATGGAGCACTGGGAGAGAAACTCATATCAGCCAGCTGGTGCTGCAGGCAGACAGTTCATCTGGGGAGCTACCTTCTGCTAGCTATTGCAGGCTGCAGCTCACTCTGGCCATGAATCTCAGATACCCTGCTGAGGCTGGACCCAGACAAAATTCTCAGTTGTCGCCTATGCCAGCACCTCCCCACTCAGTTATCTGCTGCCTTCCCTGGTCTGACAGTTGATGTCATTAAAATAAAAAAGTTTGCCTACTTCAGACTAAAACCAGGAACATGAAAAGGGAGAAGAGAAGGAAAAGACCAGCCACTAGGACACACCCTTCAAACAAATTAAAGGAGTGCTGTTCACAAGCAGGCACACACATGTAAACACACACCCCTGCCTGCAGCTCACACCAAGTTGATTTCTATATTTGCATTATCATTATTAATTTGTATCGTTTCCAAGTCCATGCTCTCGAGCCACCTCCACTGAAGGCAGTCTGTTTTGAGGCAATGTCATCACATGGAAGTGGTCCCAATCAGTGTAGCCAGGCAGCACACATCCTTTAGGGCACGCGGTTCATTGTCAGAAGGTCTTCTTCCCAAATTCCCCTCCCACCCAATGATACCCGGGAATTTCAGAAGCCAGCAGACTGTAATTTTTGTAGAAAGTTTTGTAGATTTGTGTGGGCACATGCTCAATTTTGGAACGCACTGGGCTCACTCCTACTCTCAGTCATGTCAGCGTTCAAACTCCCATTGACTTCAGTGGGAGCAGATTCAGACCCATGATGTGATTCATCAATCTCCACTCGCTGTTCTCAGAGCTGAGACAGCTGGATTTTCCACAACATTCACAGCTACTAAAAAGCCGGTGGTGGGGGTGGGGAGGAAGCAAAATCCCTGTGTCCGCATACATCCTTTTCAGCACCCCTGCACACATCCTCCTTATGCGCTTCTCCTCATACTGTTAATCCATGAAGCCATAAGTGGGTTGCTGTCATATGCTAGCCTGTCCATGTACCCATTCAGCTTGGGAATCATAGCATTCAGCCAATGACACTGTGGGAGCAGGGCAGGGCATGTAGATTCTTTTTCAGGCACTGGTGTGGGAGGCAGGGGAATTTATTTGATTAATTTTATTGTCCATGAAAGAATTAAAGGCAAATACTGTACAGTGTAGGAAGGCACAGCACAAGCCTCTCACATATAGCTCTCCCAGAGCCCCTCCAACTCAGCTGCATCATCCCTATTATTCAATCCCTACACAGCTTTGGGAATGGACCTCTTTACTGACTTGACACCTCAACTATGTTTTCGATCTGAGCACATTGCCCACGAGGCAGCGATAGTAACTCTGTAAGTTCCTATCAAGCTGACCCTCCAATGCCCCTGCTATTCCAGCTCTGGCTCCTCTCAGAGTTTTGTCAATATATCTCAGTCCTGCACTGCAGTACCCCATCTCTTTCAAACCTACATTTATTCTGAGCAAAGACTGGCCAATAATATGGACATGTTGGATTTGAGACTAGGTAGGGACACACATGTCACTTATGACATATGTGAAGCATGAAAATAGGTTTCAAGAGGTAAAATATTTATTATTATTATTAAATTATATAGCAGCAAAAGTATGCTAGTGTTTTGGGGAGCTACCTTCTGTTAGCTAGCCCCTTCTAAAAGACTACATATAGAGAGCTTTTAATTCATTTCCTGGGTTTAGATTTCCAGCAAATGTGAAGGTAACTCCTAAAGTTCTATCCTTCTGGCACCTACCAGGAAATGTTCTAAATTTGGGCTCTTTTAGAATAGCAAAAACCCAGTGTCAGCTGGTACAGCATGGACTTTTGACCTGGGGCTTCTATAGAAGAAGAAACATTAGCAGTAACCTGATATTAGTGGTTTTATGGCCCAATGGAAGATATGTGCTTGACAGTAGTGATTAGAGGTATTTAGCCAGATGTTTTTGTCCAAGGGCCCTGGTTTGTTACTCAACCCTTGACAGAACATTGTGCATTTGTATAACACAAAATGTCAATAGCCTCCAGCAATGACAGTTGCCTATGCTCTGATTCATCAGAAAAACTTCTGTCTGTATTTCTAGGCAAAAGGTTGAGAACGATTTACAACAGAAAAGTTACTGTGTCTACAATGAAGCCCACAGATGATGGTTAGTTTTTTTTTCATGCTGCCATGTCACTGGACAGTCCTTTAAGCCCCTTTTGGAGTACTGTTGACTTCAGAGGTCCATGCTACTCTGGCAAGGCTGAAGGGTGAATTACCTTTATACAAATACAACCATCTCACCTGACTCCTATTCTGCATGTGACTTGTTTGACAGTGAACACAAAACAACTGTTCCTGCCTCAGCAGCAGGGCTGCTCTGAGATTAGCTCCTACTACATCAGAAGAGGAGTAACAGAGCTCCACCATTTTAAAGACACAACACCTTGCATTAGAGGAAAACTGTGCCTCCAGCAAAATGTTTAAGTGCACCTTCCAGTTCAGTTATTTTCAAATTCTCACTGATCTCTGTGATTGCAGGAATCACAAATGGGGGAGGGACATTTTTAATGCCACGTGAGGCAGATTAAGCGTGATGTTCCCTTTATGACTATGAGGAGTTATGCCTTTAATCTGTCATGGAAGGAACTAGGAATGACCCATCTGAATGCGTTGGTGCTTCCATTCCTCTCTCGGCTTTTAAAGAGCATCTCCTCACACCTTCTTAGCTGGGCAGTTCCAGCATCCAATGTGGCTCTCATACCACAGAGGCACTTAAGGACAGACTGTTAAACTTTCCCTCCTCTACAGATGCACCACCGTTTCCATCCATTACACATTCTTTCAAGAGAAGTTACTGACTTTAGGACACATTGTCTAATATCAGAGACGAGCAGCGTAAAGCCATCCCCCAGAGATTCTCCCGCTTCACAGTTTCATGGAACAATGTGGTGCGTTGCTCACATGGGATGAACTTTTTTGGCTCTTTTTTGGCCAAGGGTGCTGGTTTTGAGCCAATTGTGTTAGCAGCTAGCAAGGAGAGATTGTGTAGCATACCCAACTACCTCATGGACCTTCTAATGCAATGACTAGCATGTGTGTGTACCACTATCCTCTATTGTGGGGTGGGCAAACTTTTTGGCCAAAGGGCCACATCACAGTTGCAAAACTGTATGGAGGGCCGGGAAGGGAAGGCTGTGCCTCCCCAAACAGCCTGGCCTCTGCCCCCTATCTGCCCCCTCCCACTTTCCACCCCCTGACTGCCCCCCTCAGAACCTCCGACTCATCCAACCCCCTCGTTCCTTGTCCCCTGACCACCCCCTCCCAGAACCCCCACCCCTAACCGCCCCCCTGGGACTCTGCCCCCTATCCAACCCTCCCTGCTCCCAGTCCTGACTGCCCCGACCCCTATCCACACCCCCGCCCCCTGACAGGCCCCCCAGGACTCCCACACCTATTCAACCCCCCCACTCCCTGTCCCCTGACCACCACCCCTCAGAATGTCCACCCCATCCAACTGCTTGCTGTCCCCTGACTGCCCCCGGGGATCCTCTGCCCCTTATCAAACCCTCCCCACAGCTCCCCGCCACCTTACTACTCCACTCAGAGCAGCAGGAGCTCACAGTCCCACTGTCTGGCCAGAGCCAGCCACACTGCTGTGCTGCCCAGCAGGAGCGGCAGGCCTTAGCACTGGTGGCACGGTGAGGTGAGGTGAGGCTGCAGAGGAGGGGCTGGGGGCTAGTCTCCCCAGCCGGGAGCTCAAGGGCCTGGCAGGACAGTCCCACGGACTGTAGTTTGCCCACCTCTGCTCTATTGGATACTAGAAAGTCAGACTTGCTCAAGTGTAGATGATCTAGTTCCCTGCTGTTGGCTGGAAGTGCAGAGCATACAATCCTTATGACAACTAACAGAGATTCTCCCTTATCTCAAGTGGCAGAGGCCTGTAGTTTTGGAGCAGAAGGTTCACAGTTCTAGCTCCACTGATGACAACCATTAGGTCTAGGTGGCATACCTCATGATTGTCTAGTTCCATGTAGCCACAGAATCACTATCAATGACTTACTATTAAAACTGCCAGTATAGACTTTCTAACATATATACCTCAGTGTGTGTGGTGACTGGGCCCCAATACCTTGGTGGAGATGTGGAGGACAGATACATCATCAAGTGTATGTCAGTCAAGTATTAACTTTTTCAAGTGCATGTATATAGTCATTTTCAAACAGGACACCCATTACCCTAAGTTCTCTACAAACACTTTGGCTGCCAAAGTTGAAACCCTCTACTCCAAGTTTCATGCCATCCCTGGTAACAGCCACTCTTGAGAAAAGGTGCTTAACTTACTGAAGATGCAGGAAGTGGCATCATTGTTAGCGTGAGCAGGAGGAACAAGTTCTTCATCGTCCTCTGTGGAATAAAGAGAACATTGATCAGAACTGCTGGTTTCTTGCTCCTTCATGGCTAGAACTCTCTGTGGAGCACAGGTCAGGGACGGAAGGGGGCAAGCTGGTCTGGTGGGAGATCTGATGGAAGGGACTATGGAGTGAAATAGAGATTTAACAGGAAAAGATGATGGACTGAAACCAAAGGCAAGGAACAAGGAACAAAGGTAGTTTGTCACTATGTATCCCAGACAAATCAAGGCAACTGTGAAGACTGAAATTATCCTCCACAGCAAGCCAGCATGTAATTACTGATCCCCAGCATTTCTCCTAAGCTTGCCTTTGGCATAATGAGAACACCATCTCAGGGCATGGAGGGGAGGGGAGGGGAGAGGGAGAGACATGCTGTTTCTTGTCCTCCCACCCACCCATTTATGCATACAACATACCTTTTAAAAAAAACAAAAAAACCCCTATGTATTTAAAATAATAATGTTCTGACTTCAGCCAATCAAAACCAGGAAATTCGCATGTTAAAGATTCTTTCTGCATCTGACTCACCCTGTTTGAGTTGGAGGAGTTTCAGGAGCAGGGTCTTAGAATACAGGAGGTGATCTTGCATGTCTAAAATCTTCAAATTTGGCATCTAAAATCCATATTTAGGCATCTAAAGATTTAGCCTGATTTTGGAGAGGAGCTTACCACCTGCAGCTGCCTTTGAAGTAAATGGAAATGGTCAGGTGCCTACATTTATTTAGATGCCTAATATGGAATCAGGTGTCTAGCTTTAGGCACCCAAGTTTAAAAGAATGTGCCCCATATGAGCAGCACCAAGATACAAGAGTTTGAGTGAAGGGCTGAATATGGAAAGTTTAGAGGGAACATTGCTACAGCAGGATCAAACACCTGACTAGATGAGATATATTGTCAGGTGTGGGCTCCTTAGCAAGGTGTCCAATATTTAAGATGCTCAAGCTGCATGAGTATCATTTGCCAAGCCCATCCAGCAGCGCCTCTGGCCTATAGGGCTCCAGAGTCACCGGGCTTGCCGGCATTAACACAGTCAGCAAGTAAATACAGCTCACATGCTGTTCCTGCCTCCAGGTTTCCTCAGAGACATTGCTTAGTAGTGAGGACAGTATGGGATCTCTTCACCATTCCAGCACCATTCCTACTATGTCAGCTTATATTTCTCAGAACAAACTTCCTCTTTTGAGCATTAATGCCATTTCATTCCTTCGAACTGCCCTGCCCCACTGTGCCCACAATAGCCATGACAAGGCTCATTCCAGCCACCGGGGATTGTCAGCAGTGCACAAATTTTAGGAGGAATGGGCGGGGGGGGGGGGGGAGAGAAACCAACCCCTAAAAGTAGTAAGGTGGCTATCTCACTTCTGTCTAATGGCCCTCTTACTTCTCACTGCTGTTTAAATAAAATCAAGGCACTTGACATTCAGGGCCCCCTACTTTTTTCTCCAAAAGTCAATCACTGATTGTCATAATCCAAGGATGCCTTGGTCAAGCCATCTTTTCTCTTCATCAGCCCCAGGAAGTAAAGGTGACATAGGAGCTGCTACATGGGTTCAATGCCTCCAAAGCATCTCTTCCTTCTCAAGCACAGACATGGACCTAAACCATAATTTTTAGCCTGTCATTTTAATACTCTGTCCCTTTAATATTAATACTTAATACACACGATTAGTTCCAAGCTCCCAGTTGGCTGAGATGCAGAATTTATAATATTATTGAGAACAGTGTTGATATTTAATAATTATCATCAAGACTAAAACCTTTCCTGCAGGAAAGTATCAAGTCAAGAAAAAGACACCTGAAAGTAAGGCTGTCTAGAGTAGCATCTTTTTTTCTAGATGCTCCCAAAGTTGCTTTGAAAGAGGAAGCTGCTGTTCTGGGAATTTCACAGCTGCTGCAAAACTTCCATGGTGCCATGTCTTGCGTCTGGGGAGAATCTCATTGCTCTTAGCACTGACACATAGCAGATAAAATAACATACTACAATGCATTGAAAATATGCACATGGGTTCTGGTAATGCCCACTATCCCTGTATACTGGGGCAGAAAGGTTTACTCTTTAATGTTTCTTCCATGGGCCTTAGAACTACAAAGTCCCTGCAGGAATCCAGTTATACAAAATTCCCAAGGCAAAATAATAGAGTAGAGGGGAGAGGAAACAGAGAAAACAAGCATGAGGAGATCTCTCTTGAGAAGCTAACTATGTAGATCATGAGAAAATGGAACTTCATGGGGTTTTTTTAGATGGACTTCAGTGGGCTTGAATCAGGCCCCTAGTTCTTCCTCTGAGACCAGTGGAGGATTATGCACGACGGTATATGAGAATCTGTCAAGTGTTCTCTATTCACATTTTCACTTTTTCACATTCTTAAAATCTAGGGAGAAATGGCCTTGACATTCTCCTAGGAGAGATAGTTTTGATGTCCCCAACCCAACCAATCTGCTGACTTCTGGTTGGAGAGGTGGAACAGGTGCACAAGGCTCTCTTTACCCAAGTGAATCCTGTACAGTGAGCAACCCTGAAATAGGACTCAGGTCTTGTGTGAAAAGAGCCACAACAAAACTTGTTTTTCTAATACCTCCCTCAGTTGAAATGTTCAGGAAAGACCATGTGTCCATGCTCCTGACCAGGACTTTGGAACAACCAGAGTCAGGACAGTCACTGAATAATCCCAGGTCTCCAAAGAAACCAGACTCTGCATGCTGGGACAGGACACTGTGTGAGTTTCAGTTAATTCCAGTGACATACCTAGCCATGCCTGACAGATTCAGTAAACTTATTTGTTCTGTCTTTTAACACTGAGTCTTATTGTAAGAATTAAAAGCTCCTACTGACCAGGGTCACAGTAGCAGCTCTGTTCATTTCCCATTTCTCCTTGCATTGGGAGTGTGGGGTGGAGTTTTGCTGCATGTGGGCTGTGAACTGAAGCTATGGGAAATGACTGGCCCAATGCTGCTGCCTTGTGTGCCTCCTGTCCCATTATAACTCATTACACCTTTCCTTATGGTTCAAAAAACACTCCCTTTTCATTCTGTGCTGGAACTGCATGGCCTCTCCTTCCCCCTCCCTCCATCCAAGATGCAGCAGCAGAATGTGAAACAGCTGCTGGGACACTCCCTATATGAACATTTCTGCCACAGGGCTGAATCCTGGTCACATTAGGAACAGGGATAAGAGGAATAAGTTCAGCATAAATAAGCGGCCTGAACCTTTGCCCAGAATTAGAGAAGGGCCTGGCCAAAACCTCAGCTCTGAACATTGCTGAAGGTTGGGAAGAATCCAAACTTTGTGGCTATCTTTGAAACGAACACCTCAGAGTAGACTGGTGAAGGGGATGAACCAATGCTTTGGATCCAATCACTTAAACTTGGTTGAAGTTTGGGTCCAGAGCCAAACTTTGAGACTTTCTTGCTCTGTAATGGACCAAACCAACACTCCAGAACCAAGCACCTTAAATGTTGGACAAGATCTGATCTGGGTGTGAATTTAGCAGCTCAGGGCCACCTGTCTCTGTCCCAAGAACTCAAACTGAGCCCCAACCTGAACCTTTTTGAGATTTGAAAGGGTGGGCCTGGAAGCAGAAGTGCCAGAATACTAAGAGGGGCTGCTTGGTTTGAATCCAACCTGGCCAGAACGAGATCCCACCAATTTTGTGAGAGGTGGCACTGGTGAAATTTGCAGCCCAGCTGTGCAGTCCCAAGAGGCTGGGATAAGCATCCAGACTCTCAGGTTTAACACTGAACTCACCCAACACTGAAGATTTTGAGGTTCACCCATTACTAGCAATTAGGAGGCCTGGAAAGAGCTGATAGTCTGCACTGTAGCAGTACCTCCACTGTAGCTTTGACTACACCAGGGGAACACTGTGGCAATGGAAACTAGAAACTCAGTGAATCTCATTTCATTGCAAACTCCAAACTCAGACCAGGCTCAGTAAGGCTCGCACCTTTCAGCGAGCTCGGGTCTATGTTCTGACACAGCCTTGGTCCAACTTATAGCTTCATGTGAAATCCTGGGCACCTTTACCCAGCTCTATGGGTGTCTGCCTAAACAGCTTGTGCAAAAGTCATATCTGCATTTGCAAATGAGGCCATAGAAGCTCAGGATGAGTCACTGCACACCATGCCCTTTTGGTCATGAGGAAATGGCTGATATGATTTAGGCAGCTGCTTTTCAAAATGGGTTACCCATCTCTCTCTCTCTTTTTAAACTATATCTTTTCACAAAATCATTGGACAGATAGCAATGCCTGGTTTACACGCTAAAAGTCCAGACAAGAGCAACAAAAATGATTAAAGGTCTAGAAAACATGATCTATGAGGGAAGATTGAAAACATTTGGTTTGTTTAGTCTGGAAAAGAGAAGACTGAGTGGGGATATGATAATAGTTTTCAAGTACGTAAAAGGTTGTTACAAGGAGGAGGGAGAAAAATTGTTCTCCTAAACTTCTGAAGATAGGAAAAGAAGCAATGGGCTTAAATTGCAGCAAGGGAGGTTTAGGTTGGACATTAAGAAAAACTTCCTAACTGTCAGGGTAGTTAAGCACTGGAATAAATTGCCTAGGGAGGTTGTGGAATCTCCATCATTGGAGATTTTTAAGAGCAGATAGACAAACACCTGTCAGGAATGGTCTAGATAATACTTAATCTTGCCATGAGGCAAGAGACCGGACTAGATGACCTCTCAAGGTCCCTTGCAGTCCTAAAATTCTATGCCAGGACAGATTTTCTGGGAAGTCTAGAAGAAAAAGAAAAGAAAAAAAAATCCCAAGAAACACACCAACTAACCAATCAGAAAGGGAGTTTTAAAATTATGGAGCTTGATTCTTAAACTGGTTTAGTCATAGCTGAAAGTTTACATGAACAGAGAATCTGGCCCATGATGTTTTAAAAAAAGTTTCCCTGTTTATTTTCTTAAAATGTTTTGCACACCATATCCCCAAAATGGCTCAACTCCATGGGTTTTTTTGTTTTTTTTTTGGTTTGCTGGCCATGCCAGGGAGAATCAGGTAACTTTTTTAGGGTTTGTGGAGGGATTAGCATAGGAATTAGAGATTTAATATGAAGAGCGTGAAATGGGGTAAGCACGTCCTATACAGAGGTAGGCAACTAGGGGCTCACTGGAGCAGCGATATAAAGAGGCTGGGAGAAGCCATATGAGGGTTAGCTCTCCCCTGGCTGGAAACAGGGTCAGGAAGGTCTGAGGACCAAGCCAGGAAGCATAGAGAAACTGATCCTTTGCCTTAGACAGGAGGATTAAACTGGGTCCAAGAGACTTAACTTAATCGCTGTTTCTTTTCTCCCCTGCCTGAAGCAAACTGTCTTTTATTTGACATTTCTATCTCTGTTTTTCACCAAGCCAAAGCAAGCCCTGGTCCTGACTCCCTTTGAGCCAAGGTGGAAAAATACTCTGTATAGAAAATGAGCAAGCAAGTGTGTGTTAAAATGGTTGTATTGTGTTTCCCTTCCCACTCTCCTGTTACCTGCAGCTAAGACCTGGGACACACTCAGACAGAGCTACGTTTAAAATTTTAAAATGTCTGTACATATAAACTGGCTGGAAATGCTAGGAGACAATGGAGGGATGGAGCATGACTAGGAGACCAGAGGGCAAACAGTGGTGCGACTTGGTGCTTGAGAAAGGTTTACATGGCAGTGGGGAACTGGCTGGATCCCCTAACTCTTCATTTCCATACTCGTTAATGTTTGACCTTTTGTAAAAAGGTGCAGGATTCTAAGAAAGTAATTTTATTTTTGTATTAGTCATCACTGAAACACGCTTTCAGCCGTAACTTTTTTCTTAAATGAAGTTGTTACATTTTTAGATTTGAGGTGAATTCTGAACTTAAAATAAGATACAGACGATAGCAGCAACAGGGAGAGCACTCTCTTACTTCATGGTTAAGCGCAGGTGCTTTGTAAGTTTGCCCTGCACAGCTGTCAACATACTTTAATTTCAACCTGCAGCATTGCCTGCTATTCCAATCGGGAACCCATGCAGCTCTGCCAACACACCTCAATCCTGACCTGCAGCACCTCATGCTATTCCAGTCCTATCCACCCCTACAGATCTGCCAATGCACTTCAGTTGCGATCTGAACCATGCCTGGCAATTCCAGCCCTGTGAGTAAAGCTACGTTTGTGGTTTTGTATTAAGGACTAAACCAAGACACCCATACAAGCTTCTGACCCAATTAGTACTGACGTCTCCAGTCACTACCCCATCACTTTGACACCTAAGTCCCCTGTAATTTGGGAGGGAGAGATGGTGAGATCTGGGGCACTGTTCACAATAGACATATGATTATATCTAGATCACTGATAGGGCCCACCCAAGCTGGCCACATTATCACAAGAGAATCTTACAACAATGCCAAGCTTAGCAGAACTTCAGGAGAATCGATCAAGAGTAACTCATGGCAGACACTGTTGGACCTGAGAGTCAGGAACAGGCGTGGCCAGGCAGACAAAAAGCTTGTTTCAATCCCATCACGTAGGCACTGTGAAAAGAGCAACTGAAAAACCATCAGCTACAACAGTGATGTCAGATTCTGGCACCTCCTGACCAAGGGGATTCCACAGTGAGGCTTCACCTGCACACACCCACAAGGGGTGGGATGGCAAAGCGAGATGAGGCTATGTCTTTGCAGAAATTGCACATCTGTGGCTTTCCTACCCCATGAAATGCACAGTACAGTCATATTAGTGATGTAGATGGAACACATTTGTAGGTATGCCTTGTGCATCAGAGAAGAGGTAGTGGTTGTCCCAGCCTGTAATGTTCCATTACAAGGAAAAATACAATATTTCATGAGGCTAGTAATAGGCAGACAATAAGGGATCTGTTCAAGTTTAGCCCTCTGCAACAAGCCTTCCAGAGTTAAGGTTGCAACCAGGGTTCCATTACAAATTTCTTCAAAAAAAATAAAGATGTAATTGTAACTTGTAATTTAGTAATCTCACTGACTACACATGTTGATTAAGTCTCTATTACATTCCCCCATATAAAAAATTTAGACAGCTACAAGCCACAATAGAATAAACCTACAGAAAATACATGACAAGAATTAAAATTAAAAAAGCCTAAGCATTAAAAGGAATGAAAAAGACTAGCTAAGGATTTACATTCATATTCTAATACTGCTATGGGTCATCAATTTGGGGTTTGGATAGATTAGGAAAATGAGTGGGGTTTTAAAAGTTTTAGCTAACGTGTATTAACTAACATGATTTTAAACACTAGCACTGAATGTAGACAAAGACAGTGATGTTTAAAAACTTGTTATCTGCTCTGGTTAACACACGTAACTTTGGGAAACTTCTTAAGAACCTAACTAGAGTCTAGATGCTGGGTAATTACCTCCAATTAAACTATTCCTCCCTCCTCAACAACAACAACAACAACAAAAGACAATTTTCTCAACCATACAAGTATTGTAATAGTCCAAGTGTAAACATAAAAATAATCTGAACCGTTTTCTTTCTCTCTTTGTGCCTGTGGGGCCCGAGTCTTCTCTCCCTTAGTGGTGTAAATCAGAAGTATGTCTGAGGAAGTGATGGAGTTACACCAGTTTTATATTGCTGTGTAAGTGGCAGGAGACTAAAGCTAGCAGAATTGAAAAATCCTTTTGACTCCACTAAAAAAAGTTAAGAGGCCATACCTGCGCTAGGAGAAACAGAGCTTCCGTCTCCAGGGCTGCCAGCCTGGCATCTTTCAGCAGTTGCTAAAAATTACCTTTAAAAAAATAGCTTTATGAATGTGTGATCACTCCTGGCACTGCAGTGTGATATGAAAGGAAGCGCATATGGGACTGTGTGATCAGAGAAAAATGATAACTGTGTCATCTAAAAATAAACCTGCTGTTTGTTCCGCAAAGACCCATCACTGTGCTTCCCTAGTAGCAGCCAGAGCACAGCAGTCACTGCTCTAATAACTAAGTAGCAAAATAAACAATTCATGGGTGGTACAGTTTTTCCAGACATCATCATACATTTGCATGTTGAGTGTGTTTGTGCATTTGCGTGAGCGAGCAGGAACACATGGCGTGTACATATGCACAAGCACATGTGTAGTTAATCATCCAGTTCCATTCATATATGCCCCTCTTCAGAAACCAGAGATGCCTTTTAGTCACTGTCAGAAACAGGATACTGGATTTAGATGGACTATTGGTCTGATCCTAATGGAGTCAAATAAGAGACAACCTTGGGTGGATATACACACAATGAGCTCCTGCAGAGCAAAGATTACAATGGGAGATGACTCTATTATCCTCACAGAACAGTGGGTAAATTCCTCAGGATTAAGGGACACCTTTAAGGATTTACGAATGTATGTACTGGATCAGACCAGTGGTCCATCTAGCATCAGTATCCTGCCATTAACCATAACCAATATTGGATGCTTCAAAGGAATCCATGTCTACACTGCAATAAAAGACCCACAGCTGCCAACTGACTCGGGCCCACAGGACTTGGGCCAGGAGCACCAGAACCTGCATAGAAGTGGGCTGACCACCAGTGCCAGAACCATGCCCCCATCCCTGCTCCTCCTCTTCCCCGAAAGGTCCCTCCCCCTACTCCTCCCTTTTCCCCCAAGGCCCCGCTCCCTAGGCAGGCTGGATAACCGGAGCCAGGCCATGGTAAGAGCTGACCAGGGAGCCTGTGCCACTGTGGGGAGCCCCAGATCCTCCACCTGCTCTGGACAGGGAGCTGGAGAGCAGCCCCCAGCCCATGTCCCTGCCCCCTGGTGCACACCACACAAGGCAGGTGGAGGGTCTGGGGCTCTCCACAGCAGCCTGGGTTCCCTGGGCAGCTCTTAACAGCCCGGCTTCAGCTTCTGGCCTGGCCAGGGTCAGAGCCTCAGGAAAGAGGAGGAGCAGGGGCGGGGCCCCATAGTGGGGGGACTAAGGCCCACCTCAGCCCCCCACCAGGAAGAGGCAGGCAGTGCTAGCAGGGGCTGCACTTTGTGGCAGGGGAGCTGATCACCTTTTCAGCTCCCCTGCTGCAAAACGCAGCCTCTGCCAGGCCTGCCTGAGGCTACTACACCCATGTTAAAAAGTGGATCCGATGAAGTGGGCTGTAGCCCACGAAAACTTATGCTCCAATAAATTTGTTAGTCTCTAAGGTGCCACAAGTACTCCTGTTCTTTTTGCGGATACAGACCAACATGGCTGCTACTCTGAAACCTGTTAAAAAGTGGGAGGGCCATGGCCCCCCTGCACACACACCCTGGTTCCGGTGCCCTTGGCTTGAGTCACAGGGCTATAACATTGCAGCGAAGCCATTCAGGCTCATGCTGGAGCAGTATTGTGTCTCTGGGAGAAAAATTATTCCTCCTGATCCCAAATGGTGATGAACCTATAGCCTAAAAGGAGAGGATTGATAATGCTCATAATCCCATCCTAGGTACTATAATGCCAGATGCTATTCTTATTCACAGAAACAGCTCATTCTCTTATGAGACTTACTATTTGCACATGCTGTGCTCTGAAGAATCACAAGGCACAGACTTGGTTTCTTTAACGAAGTGTTTATCATTTTACAGATAGACTTTAAAGAGTGAGATAACCATCAGCAGCCTAAGGAGTAAACCCTTCAGGACAGGGATTCTCTCTTTTTTATGTTTGTACAGCATCCAGAACAATAGGGCCTCAATCCAGATTGGAGCCTTTGGGCAATACTATAATTAAAGTGTTGTTAATAATAATAAAAAAATTCCCAAGTTGCTCTACAGAGCAGCTGGGTCTCTAGACAAAACACAAGGCAGCACCAAGGTATCACCTTTCCTAGCACATCATGCAAATTGGAACACAGCTACTCACATGCACTCCAGCTGAGTCCACGTGCATATCTTGTGAGATAACTAACCCCTTAATGACTAGATGAACTGACACTGCAGAACACTTACATCACACTTGATAAACACCTGGACTCAAAAAGGGGTGAGCCAAAACCAGAAACAGACTGCATCAGAAGGCAACTAGCTTATAAAACACCACCATTGCAGGTTATCCATTCTCTAACTTCTGTCTGATGCTGCATCCCAGCCTCAGAGTTGCCATCCTTCTGTTTAGAGAGACACATTCATTTACAGCTTATTTTTAAAAGCAAACAAATTCAAATGTTTTTTTAAACTATTAAGGAGAGAGAGAATACGGAGAGACCTAGCAACAAAATTTTGCACCCCTGCTTGACATTTGCCACAAATCATTTGGAGTTCTGTCTCACAGGTTACATTTACAGGGGATCTCTTACTAGCCAAGCCTTAGGTGTGTAGCTTCTATGGGATCAGAGTCTCCAATATCAGCGGGTCAACTCAGGCCTTTATCCATCTAATGTAAGTACATCAGGTTCCACACAATTTACTGTGTGGATGCAGTACGACTTTACGGGGTCATTGTAAAGGCAAATTTGGCCTCAGAGTTGTTTTTGTTGTTGGCTTTTTTTGGGGGGGGAGGGGGGACAAAGGACACAGGACACTTACAAAACTGAAGAATCTGAGAATGAAAGTGACTTAAAAAAAAAGTGAAACTAACATATCTTCATTGTTCAACCAGAGAGAAATAATAAAGTAAACACAGAACATCTATAGTGGAAATTTTAATTTAATTTTTGAAAATTTTCATTTTAATCTGTTTTAGTAATGTAGGTAAAGCAATTTATCTTTTTAAATGATGTTTAAGTTACTATCCCTTTAAAAACCATGGCCCTATAAGTTTTGGTAGGCATTAAAAATCCCCCAGCACTTTCTATAAGAGCAGTGTGTTTGTCCTGCTATCCCTGGACAACACTGCCTACCACACACACACTGTTGTACAGTGGGCTGTGCTCTTGCTTGCTGACCTCCACCCCAGAAATAGCTGCATTTTACTGGACCTGTGTCTATACCATTTATGAAACATTCCAGGATCAAAAAGCATTACAGAAAGAGAGGGGATCACATCTATCAAAGTACAGAGAGGAATGGGAGTATGAGTCCCAAAGCTGTCTACACACAATCTTGCTGAATGGCTCTGCACTGGTGCAATGTAGAAATGGGGAGCGTACAACCTAAATGTAGTGCAAAAGTTTCCAAGATCACTGAGTACCAAGGTACAAATCCTTTTAATCAAGCTTTACAAACAGACCCACCTAGCCTTCATCCCCCTCCCCGTGCTCCTATACCAAGTCTAGTACCTCCTGATCTTGGGAACTCCTTGCTGGACAGCCATGAGGGTTTTCTGAGCTGTGTAAGTCCTTTAAAGCAGCTGGCCCTTCCCCAGGGAATACCATGGCACTTTGCAAATCCTATGCCTTTAGATTTAGCACAGCACTTGTCACAACAATAGCCATCCTTTTACCATCTCTTTCTCAGAGTGAGCTTCCAAAGTAGCCTTCTCAGCTGACATGTTCACTTGCTTAGCAACAGGAAAACCACAAAAGATGTCAGCGTGGGGCCTGATCCTGCAAACCCTTCCTTGAGAAGAGGTCTGCAGGATCAGGTGTAAGTTCTGAACAGGTGAAATAGGTGTGTAATGATCAGGATAGAGAGACACTTCCTCTGGAAGTAGGCAGGTGCTCCTTCAATCCACACAGCTGTCTCCCATAGTAATGGTTATTTGAGTATTAATTACCAATAGGCACAGGAATCCACTGGCACCAATACAAGCCCTGCTAAACTTATATTGCTTTCTACACTCATGCTGGCAGGATCTATTTAGGCACCTAGCCCCTAGGCTCATCCAACATTAACCGATACCTCTTCCCTCTCCCCCGAGAATGTTAGTAATGGCTGTTTGATTATATTAGCCCCTGGACTAATTAACCTGGGAGTGTAAAGCAGCAGGGATTAACATTCACTGAATATATGGGTGTCTTCTCCTTCCCTCTCTGCCAGGAAATCTGAGTTTGCAATCACAGGACTCCATTCAGCAAACATCTCTCTTGCCCTTTAAACTGTAGCCAGGCTGATAAAAAGTAGTTGGAAATAAAAAGCCATAAATGGCAAAGGAAAGACAAATAGACAAGTGGTAAATGAGATGAAGAGGAGAGGAAAGAAGCGACCCACAATGCAAAACTAACTCTTACCTTCTGCATCAGTTTGTTTGAAGGTGAGTGTAAGGTTTAGAGGCACTAAAGCCACCCTGTAGCCCAGCTGTGTGTCCACTTCCCCACTTCTGTAGCTTAATCAGTGGCTCCAACACTCTCCTCTCCCCAGCTTCTGTTTGGTTACTAATCCTTACTGCACAGGAAAAGGAGAGTTGGATTTCATTTAACCCCTTGAGCCTCAAAGTTTCTTCATGAGTTTCCTGTTTTGCTTTTGAAAGCCAGAGTTGTAGCCGTGCACACATGGAAGAGCCTGATTTGGGATGATTTCCAGTTCCCTTTGAATGTGTGCGTGCTTTAATTGAAAATTGTGCTGCAAGTTATTGCCTGGGTGGAGCCCTTCATAACTAGTTTTACTGTAGCTGCCGGCAGCATTTCAAGAGACAGATACAGTAATTCCTAGTTCCACTTACTGTTCCTCATTTTCAATAAATTCCCAAGTCTAAATAACAAAATATTGAATTTAATCACATTTCCTTTGAAACTAGAGGTGGGCCAGAACCACAAGTCATCAGCCAGGCATCCCCCGGACCATGGGAAATTTGAATCCAAATCCAGTTCACAACTGGCCCCATATCTATGACGGGCTTAACCAGACCCTCAGATCTAAAGGTCCAAGCATTTTGGAGGAGTTAGGCTATATCCAGAGATGAATATTGCAGCTCGGGTCCATCTCTATTTGAGATGCTCTTTTCTCCTTTAACATGCACCATGTAGTTCACATCCCTTGTGAAAAACCAGCGGGGAGAACAATTTAGCAACAGTAAAAAGTGCTCAGGAGGAAAGAAGCTGACAGAATGCCAGTGTAGCTAATGGAGGACAGTGAGTTCTTGCTCATAGTTTGTAGAACATCAGGGTTGGAAGGGACCTCAGGAGGTCATCTAGTCCAACTCCCTGCTCAAAGCAGGACCAATCCCCAACTAAATCATTCCAGCCAGGGCTTTGTCAAGCCCAGGCCTTAAAAACCTCTAAGGAAGGAGATTCCACCACCTCCCTAGGCAACGCATTCCAGGGCTTCACCACCCTCCTAGTGAAAAAGCTTTTCCTAATATCCAACCTAAACCTCCCCCACTGTAACTTGAGACCATTACTCACTGTTCTGTCATCAGTGCCCACTGAGAACAGTCTAGATCCATCCTCTTTGGAACCCCCTTTCAGGTAGTTGAAAGCGGCTATCAAATCCCCCCTCATTCTTCTCTTCCGCAGATTAAACAATCCCAGTTCCCTCAGCCTCTCCTCATAAGTCATGTGTTCCAGTCCCCTAATCATTTTTGTTGCCCTCCGCTGGACGTTTTCCAATTTTTCCACATCCTTCTTGTAGTGTGGGGCCCAAAACTGGACACAGTACTCCAGATGAGGCCTCACCAATGTCGAATAGAGGGGAACGATCATGTCCCTCGGTCTGCTAGCAATGCTCCTACTTATACATCCCAAAAGGCCATTGGCCTTCTTGGCAACAAGGGCACACTGTTGACTCATATCCAGCTTCTCATTCACTGTAACCCCTAGGTCCTTTTCTGCAGAACTGCTGCCGAGCCATTCGGTCCCTAGTCTGTAGCGGTGCATGGGATTCTTCTGTGATAAGTGCAGGACTCTGCACTTGTCCTTGTTGAACCTCATCAGATTTCTTTTGGCCCAACCCTCTAATTTGTATCCTATTCTTACCCTCTGGCATGTCTACCTCTCCTCCCAGCTTAGTGTCGTCTGCAAACTTGCTGAGAGTACAATCACACACCATCCTCCAGATCATTAATGAAGATATTGAACAAAACCGGCCTGAGGACTGACCCTTGGGGCACTCCACTTGATACCGGCTGCCAACTAGACATGGAATCATTGATCACTACCCGTTGAGCCCAGCAATCTAGCCAGCTCCATGGTGTGCTAGAGAAGATGCTGCAGCCGGCACTGGATGGTCGTACATTGTCTCAGCTGTGGCAGGACCAAGCGCTTCCTGAGCAACCTGGCATACAAGCTGTGGGTGGAGCAGCCCAAGGCCCTGCTGGAGAACCATCCCCAAGCTGACCAGAAATCTGTGTTGCCAAGTCTCATGATTTTATAACAAGTCTTGTGTTAGCTGATGTTTTTCTTAACCCCCCAGACCTTGGCATCGTGTGAATATACCAGCCTCTCAGATTGTAATACTTTTTTAAAGTAAATTTCTCAGCTCACAGTTGTGGAGAAAAGCTTGTAAACATGATCCCTAAAGCTTCCAAAGCCAGTAGGCAAATAAACAGAACTCCAAATGCCTTGTTTTAGAGATTACATGATTTTTAAGCCATTCTCACGATTTTTGAAAGCCTGGGTTAGGCAATGCTGCTCTTGTGACTGACAATTGAAGTTACAGGAGGAATTTTGGAAGGAGGAATGTAATTGCCCACACTGGAATCTAGCCAGGACATAGCCAAGAAACAGCTATGCCTACTTTGCTAAAGCAGACACTGGCTGAACACAGCATCTGGAGATTTTTAACCATAAAGATTGAAGAACTGCTCCCTGGGGACGTTGAAATAAAATCAGAACTGACCAGAACTTTCACTCCAAACTCAAACAACCTGAAACTTTGGTGAAGTTCATTTTATCAACCAAAAAAAACCCCCAACAAAACAAAAAAAACCCAAACCCAACCACCAGCCAAACAAAAAAGGCCTTGTACCTCACACTTCCTGAGTCCAACAGGAGGGCAGGAACATGGGAAAACAAAGGCTGTTCTTGTGGGATTTTGATCCAGGCCCAGCTCATCTCAGGAAGTCTGTACTATAGGTCTCACAAGACAGCTTGAAATTGCAAAATTTCCAGGCCAAAGTGGTGCCCTAAGGATACATTCTAAGCGACGAAATGATTGTATATAAATGTGCAACAAATGTCTGCATGGTGACCCCACGCTTGCCATTGTAAGTAGTTAAAGTGTACACTGTTTCTGTGAAAGAGGAAGTGATCCCTGTATACCTTGTAAGTACTGGAAACACTTCTGAATGAAAAAAGAGGTGACAATGCACTGATCCAAGGTCATTCTCATAATTTGACAGTGAACCTGAGATTTATGATGCACCAAATCTAATCAGATAAACAGGACACTCACTTCTCCACCAGCCTGCTACATCCAGGGGATGCATGGGGAGGCAATGGCAGTGTCACAGGGGTGACCACCAACTGGAGGAGAATTTGGGTGGGTCAGGTCACCTGTTTTATATTGTTAAACAAACATTTTTGGCACGAAGCATGTTGTGAAGGAGATCCCTTCTGTTGTGCTGTTGATCTCTTAGGCTGGGGTCTGTCCTGGCAGCAGCAATTCCAGCTTTTCTTCCAACAAACCCTCAGAGCACTTTTAATGGAAAGGAACCACCAGACTCCCTTATTGCCAGGGAAATTCCTTTCTCCTTTCAGAAGGACTGATTCATATAAGAATACAGAGCTTGACAAGCTTCACATGACTGACAGGCTGTTGCTATTTAAGTTTTCCTTCATTATTTTAGCAGGATCCAGTAATATCTGTGTACTTCCAGCAGGGAACAGAGACAGGGACTTGGGTTCTAACCCCAGCTCTGCCATGACTCACTTTCTGATCCTGAGCATGTCACTTGATCCCTTGGACTCTCGGCTTCCTCATCTCTAACACAGGGATGACTATACTTACCTACCCCCAGGAGCACAAGCCTGTGAGGAGTCGTTAATGTTCATGAAGCACTTTGAGCTACTCAGATGAAAGCTGGAAAGTATTATGAGACTTCCCTTGTAGATAGACTCTGCTGTGTGACTACAGCAAGGTGTGACCTGCTGAAGTGAAGAAACAGATTGACAGAGCCAGAAGGGTACGCAGAAGTCACCTACTACAGGACACGCCCAACAAAGAAAGTAACAGAATGCCACTAGCCATCACCTTCAACCCCCTACTAAAACCTCTCCAATGCATCATCAAAGATCTACAACCTATCCTGAAGGACGATCCCTCACTCTCACAGACCTTGGGAGACAGGCCAGTCCTCGCTTACAGACAACCCCCCAACCTGAAGCAAATACTCACCAGCACCTACATACCACACAACAAAAACACTAACCCAGGAACCTATCCCTGCAACAAACCCTGTTGCAAACTCTGTCTACATATCTATTCAAGGGACACCATCATAGAACCTAACCACATCAGCCACACCATCAGGGGCTCGTTCACTTGCAGATCTATCAATGTGATATATGCCATCATGTGCCAGCAATGCCCCTCTGCCATGTACATTGCTCAAACTGGACAGTCTCTACGCAAAAGAATAAATGGACACAAATCAGATGTCAAGAATTATCACATTCAAAAACTAGTAGGAGAACCCTTCAACTTCCCTGGACACTCAACAACAGACTTAAAAGTGGCAATTCTTCAACAACAAAATTTCAAAAACAGACTCCAATAAGAAACTGCAGAACTGGAATTAATTTGCAAACTGGACACCATCAAATTAGGCCTGAATAAAGACTGGGAGTGGATGGGTCACTACAAGAACTAAAAACTAATTTCCCTATGCTAATTTTCCCCCTACTGTTACTCACACCTTCTTGTCAACTGTTTGAAATGGGCCACCCCGATTACCACTACAAAAGTGATTTTTCCTCCTGTTGATAATAGCCCACTTTAACTGAATTGTCTTGTTAGAATTGGTAAGGCAACTCCCATCTTTTCATGTACTATTGTATATATATATCTTCCTACTGTATTTTCCACTCCATGCATCTGATGAATTGGATTTTAGACCACGAAAGCTTATGCCCAAATAAATTCGTTAGTCTCTAAGGTACCACAAGTACTCCTTGTTGTTTATACCAAACAAGTTACTTGCAATAGTTATTTTTTACCAGGAATTCTTGCACTGCTCCATAACTGCCTCTCTGTTCCAGGGGTCTGGCCACCTATGCACTCCTGTGATATATCTCCTGGAGTGCTGAGGACTGACCCACTCGGTGCAGTGTGATCAGTTGAATTAACAGAACTTTTGTATGATTACAATTATTAGCAGATATGTTCTTTCTGTGGCATCTGGGTATAGGGCTCAGTAGGAGTCTGGTCAGGTTAGGAGAGGGGGCAATAGTATCTGAGTAGGGTGGGGTAAAGTACATGAAAAATAATTCCCAATATTAGCAGGGCTACAGCCACATGAATCAATACTCTGTGAGTACTGCTATTATTATAGTGTCTTTGACACACATAGGCTTGAAATGAAACAAAGAATTCAGGCTAACAATTTCCAAATAGAGTCTAAAGTCAGGCTCCTATGTTCATATTTAGGCACCTGCCTGATTATCAAGTCTTGAACACCCAGGAGCGACCACTGATGGGCACTCAGCATTTTTTAAAACAAAGTTTTCATATGGTTGTTTCTTATTTGCAGTGGTGAGGAGTAAGGGACTCCAGCTCATCCTGCCCAGGGTGGATACCAGCTGGGGCTCTTTCACCTCTTGATGCAAGGGACTGTATGTCCAGGCTATGTGGGGGGGTACTGAGCTTTCATTCCAGCCCACCACTTCCCTTGGGAGTTCTTCCCCATGCATGAGCATGCTGGCCAAGTAGAGAAGGCCGGTACTGGATGGATGCTCTGGGCTTACTGCTAAGATGCAAGGGGTGAGTGCTCCCAAACAAAGCTATACTCCCGTTCATTCATGCCCCTGAGGGGCTGGGAGAGTCTGGCAAAGTCCTACAGTCAGTCTCAGCAAGACGACTGCTGAAATGACATGAACTGCCAGCCAAGGATTCCCATACATCCGCTCATGGTACATCCCCCCCGAAATACAACCTTGATCAATAGTAAACGAATGGGCTTGTGTGTAAAAATCTCAGTGCGGAGCCTGAAGCTGGAGGTGCCGCTCTCATTCCCATTCAGATTCTTTACTCGGGTGCATCAAGACAGGACAGTCCAGTGAAGTCCAATGAAATCAGTCAGCACCCTGCCACTGCCTGCACCACCAGGGAAGAGTGATTGATAAGAGCCTAGCCTAGCCTAGCCGCTACTGGGTCAGGCCATGCGAGGCTTCCTCTTGACTAATGCGGTAGAGCTGCCACCTAGAGATGAGGAAGGTGATGGGTTCAATTGCCAGCTGTACTAACCCGCAGGACTCACGCGCAGCGGCAGAGGCACCCCTCTTCTAGTTGGGTAGAACGACTTTATTCGCTGGCTGCTGCTCCGGCACAGCACAGCCTGGGCTCTAGAGTCCGTGAGTCAGATTCCGGCCCCTTCGCCAGCCCTTTGTGTCAGCTGGGCTCTGATTCCCACACTGCATTTCCCCAGAGGGACAGCACATGAACTGACCTTTTGCATTCAGAGAGTTAGGCAACTGCCCTTGCCCCTCTCCACTGCCAGGCAAGTGATCAGCCTGTCACTACTTATTTTTGGTCCATTGGTGGCCTTTGACTGCAGGAGGTCAGGCTAGATGATCTGGTCCTTTCTGGCATTAAACTCTATGACTCTAGTTCCAACCAGTTGAGATTAAAATCATGACCTGCTGGAGAGTCCAGGCCAGGTGAAATGAGAAAAACCAAGCACAAGCTTATCGTCCTTACCTTAAAAGAGAGAGGAGGAAAAACATGTCTGAATAATTTTGAAATTAAAATCTTCCAAAGTCCATGACTAATTTTAAGAGAAGGTACTATTCTGCATCTGGACATGTGAAGATTTGGATGTAAAAACAGAAGGTCCAGTTCTAATCTCCTTTATGCTGGTTTTAAATCAGTGGAGCTACTCCTGAGTTATACAAGCAAGAGATCAGTGGGCATGTTTTCAATTCCAAAAAAAAAAAAAAAGAAAGCATTCGGATACATTTCACATCCCAAACCCACTGTTGTAGGACATTTATATATAGTCATTTCACCATTCCTAAACAGGGCAGGATTTAGGGTCAGGCAACTGCTGGGGTGCCAGGCTGGGGGTGCCAGGGTTGAGTGCTGTTTTTGTTAGCAAAACAAAAATAGAATGTTTGAAGTAAAATATTTCAGGTATTTTGTATGTGGATTCATTTTTCCACTAACCTTCCAAGAATGTTCTGGACCTTTGTAGAATCTTGTGGAACCTTCCAGACTTTTTGAGAACTACATCTTCGTCGAACCTCCTTTTAGATTTACAGATTCTAGAGTGCACGTTTCTTGGCTTATATGAGAGAGAGAAATCGTGCATCAAAGTAATGAAATTGGCTACAAATGCAATAAAAAATAAGGTATTCAAAAGTTTAACAAATGGGCTTGGGGGCACCAAAGATACTCTTGGCCTGGAGTGCCATTTGGTCTAGGGCTGGCCCTGTTCCTAAAACAAGACACACACACTAAGAGTATGTCTTCACTAGCAATGTTAAAGCGCTGCCAGCTTTAACGTGGCTTTGTAGTCATGGCACCAGTGCTGGTGTAAAAAACCACCCTCATGAGGGGCGTAGCTGGTGCAGTGTCTACACTGCCACTTAACAGTGCTGAAACTTGCAGAGCTCGGGGGGTGTTTTTTCACACCCCTGAGCGAGAAAGTTGCAGTGCTGTAAAGTGGCAGTGTAGACAAGGCCTTAGAATTCTCTTAATTGCCAAGAAACTGATCACAGGTTCATAGGAATTGCCTTTTCCTCCTGGTGTCAAGGATTTAAATATAGAGTGAACCTGGCAGCCAGAGAGAGAATCCCATTTTGAGTGATTAACCTAGGAACAGTGAGTAATCTGTGTGCTCTCCATTAGTCCCTTTGTTGTTCCACAGAGTTGAAACTGGAATAATTATCTTAGAGTAAACACACACACACACAGCATGATATGAACAAAGTGAGAAATTACGCAGAACAGAAGCTCCCACAGCTGTGCATATAACATTTGTTTTACTTTTTATTATTGGTTTACATATTAATTATTTTAAAAAAGTAGAAAAACAAAGCAAAGGTGGATTGGGGCTAGAAAATTAATTTGAAGTGAAAACATTCATAAGAACAAAACACAAGAAACTTAGTTCTGGATCCTATGTTTCCTGTGCCCTGCAAACTCCCATTGGACTGCAAGGAATGCAGGGTCAGGCTCAGACATTTCTATTCAGGTTACACTTTATAACGTAAAGGAAAAATCTCTTATCTCCAAAGTGTTTTTCAAATATTCTAGTCTGCCCCACCCAAAACAGAAGAGCTAAAGTTAAACCCCGGCCCAGATGATACAAATGGAACAAACTGTTATGGAATGGATCCTGCTTACACTGATCTCTAGAGTGAAATCTATTTCTATGAAGTCGAATGAAAGTCCAGGTGCACTGATTGCAGTTCAGACACAGTGACTCTGCTCAGAAGGCCTGATCATTGAAATCAATGGAAGGATTCTCTGGACTTCAATGGGCTTTGGATCAGGCTAAAACCGAGGTTGTCTTGGAGGAGAAAAATGCATCTAACTTCACTCTGGGCCTGACTCTGCACCCTTTAAAGCCAATGGCAGAACTCCACTTGGCATCACTTGTGCTGGATGGGGACCCAGTAGAGCACTGGTTTTCAAACTTTTTTAGCTGAGCCCCTCCTCCCATTTTGAGTTTCAGTTTTTGGTTATGCCCCCTTCCCCAATACCTACCCCTCCCGCCTTGGGTTTTCAGGGTTGGGGAAGCTGTGTGTGACGGTCTCTGGGGGCGGAGCTAGCACTGGGCACAGAGGCATTGACACTGACCCACAGGCTAGATAGCCCATTTAGGTGAGACAGAGGGCGGAGGTGATGCTCCCTTCACGAGCTCCCCCTGCACGGTACTGGTCCAAGCCCCCTGGCATCGCTGCCCCTCCGCCACCCTGAACATTCCTCTGCACACACACACACACACACACACACACACACACCCCGCATTTTGAAAACCTCTTCATTAGAGGGGTTTTGCATCTTTCAACACAGGGTTTTCACTGGGACGCCAAAGCAGCCAACCAAGCAACTCCACCTCTCTCTTCAGACACAGGATCTAAGGACTCCCAGCATTAGCCATTCCCCTGAGCCTCTAGGTCAGTGATTTTCAACCTATTTACCACTGTGGGCCACCTATGCAGCTCTCTATGTGTCATGAGGGACTGCATCCACACCCTATATACACTATCTGTACCACTCTGAGGACATCACATGGGCTGCAGCTGTGTGCTGATTGGGCCGCGGGTTGAGAACCAGTGCTCTAGGGGCTTGTTCTGTTGATCAAAAAGTGACACTGATTCCGTCAAAAGCAAAGAACATTATATTTTACAGGATAGCTAATCATTTGGGAAAAACAAACACACCCAACAGCTGCACACTGGCTATGAGAGGTGATGATTTGATGTTGGCAGTTTTAGAATTAGTTTTCCCTTTCAATTTCCCCTCTCTGCCTGCCCTTTGGCCCTCGCTGTGTGTTTGAGTTTGCTGCAAAAGAATAATAAAGAGAAGTTTTGAAGGATAAAAGGAAGCCGATCATAGAACAGTTGATGGGAAGAAAGATCCTCCTGGAACCACTCCAGCTATTCTGTTTAAGCTCTGAGGCTGTTTTCTCTAACCAGCCTCTCCCACGCACACTCCCACCTTCTACCCCTCCCGCTATTCACTGTATGGTCAAAAGTCACCTGTTCTTAGCTACATTCAGCACTGAACATCCACTGCAGTGCTGGTGACAAGACAGCCAAATGACAGACACAGTGAAAGCAAAACAGCCTCCTGACAGTACATTCCCCCGACCCTCCTCCTCCATTTTCTTCCTCTAATTCCTGGTCCATTAATACACAGTTACTGAGATTTAATAAATGTAAATCTGGTGTCAAAATATAGCTCTTCAGTTAAAAAGTGTTAAAAAGTCAACCAAGATTTAATTCTAACACACCAAACACTCCAAATCATCATGAGCTGACTACACTGAAACAGAAATTTAGACAGAAATCCCAGCAAGTTTTACATTTCAGCTTGGAATGGGAAAAGGACAAGAATGACTGTAATAGCATTAATAACCTCTGGCCTGTCACGCCTTTAGTAGCCAGTGCTTGGAACCGTGAGGCTGACACAATGCCACCTCTGCAAGTGTCTTTCAGTCAGGCAGTAAGAAAGTTTACCTCAAGTGAAAGCCTGACTGTATTGAAGCCTAATGCTAGTACAGAAAAGTCCTGCATATATGGCGACAAAGTGGAGTAATGAGAAGACAATCTCTCTCTCTCGCTCTCCTCTATGCAGTCACATAGTCCAGTCCCCTCCAGCAAACTCAAAGTGAGTCCAGTTCCTTTCCCGCAGCTCTGTCCTTGTGTGAACTCCATGGCAGATGTGATGGTGCCATGCTCAAGTTTTGCTGGTCACCACTACAACTACAATTTAGATCTCTATGATCCAGGATAGGGGTCAGGGATCTTCTCCCAGCATGATGAAATGTGCAATCATTACTAAGGGGCATGGGATAGAATCCAAGCTGCACTTCTCTTGCCTTTCTGAGATCTCACCCCCACAAATAGGTGACTTTTTTTAGCATGTCCCTTTGGTCTGGGAAGGATGTAGTCCAGTTCAGTCCAGTGATTTCTGGTTCCAGTGGTAGAAGGTTTAGGTTTGGTTTTAGGTCTGCTTGGGAAATCTCATGCGTCTCCTTTGTATTGCTTCACAGCTGCCTGTTGAGCTTCTGTGCTTGCCGTTCCTTCGCCTCAAAGGCAAACTTTGTATCCTGAAGCTGGGCAATGGTCTCCTTGGCTTCCTTCAGATCCTGGCAGATGCGCTCATACTTCTGCATCAGATCCTTGTTTTCCCGGCGCAGCTCCTGCACCACCTGGTTCACCTCCTCTGTCTGCTTAGTGCAGTGGATCTTCAGCTGCTCCACCTCGGACAGCATGATCTCCATGTTTTTTACCAGCGACTCCAGTTTCTCCTTCGACATCGTGCCTGGTATGGTTCCGTTCCACTGGCCTATCCCGAAACCGAAGGGGCCAAAGACAGGTATCCTGAGTAACATGCACCAGGAAGCCTGGCACTTGCACTCCTACTGTCTCTTTTTATGCTCTCCTCTGCTCATCCTCCCCATTTCCCTTCCCCAAAGCATCTCTAATCCTCTTTGCTGTGTTAATCTACTTATTTTCACTGCACTGTAGAAATCTGCTAAAGGGCTGACAACAGTAACATATGCACTGTGTAGCAAAAGGCCCAACAACACTTCCTCTATGCAGCCTCTCAGACTCGCCCATCACTCACCATGGAGATTCACCCAGGGGCTCTCTGCAGTGCTCATCGCTCACGTAGACTACCTGCACTTATCGCTCAGTCAAGCCTCCTGCAAGCCAGCACCCTCTTCAGCACCTGCTAAGAGCATGGCCTGCCTCACCTGTTACAGCTTCCACTGGCAGCAGTTGCTCCAGAAAAAGGTATTACCTTATCTTTCTCTTGTCTCTCATATCCTGGGGCCAACATGGCTACAACAACCCTGCAAACAGACACCAGTGTCAATCAGGAGTAGCTCCAATGAAGTGAGCCATACAGTGGTATAAAACACATGTAGGCAAGAGGAAATTCAAGCTATTTCTGCTCTGGGTAAGGGGGAGCGAGTGAATCAAGTTTAAACTTCTCACTCTTGCACAAAATACCCTACTGAGCTCCATACCATCCTGAAGCTTAAACCCAATCTCCTACTGTTCTCCCTCACTCCATCGGCTATCTCAGCTTTGCCAATGATGCCAATGACACAAATGACACAAAAATGATCTAACTATACACTCCCCAGATTCCCCTGGGCAATGGGCTGATGCCATCAGCCACTGGAGCCTGTGAGCGCTTTGCCCACTCTTTGGTCATGTGGGTGGGTGATGGGTACTTCTCTGGAAATTCCGTTAATTTAATAATAAACTTGCCCAGATAATAAGGATCATTCATTTGCTTGTGATCCAGTGTAATGACATTAACCCTGAGAAACTCATTCAACTAAAACAGGGATGTCGCATACAATTCCACAGGAAGGAAATTTGATGTAGGCTAGTACTGGCCATCTGGTCAAAGCCTACACAGAAACTGGGAAACAGGCTCAAAGATACCTTTTGCAAAGTAAGGACAAAAAGTAGCCCTTCATATTACTCCAGTCCATGCCTACACACACTCTTTCTATTCACACCTGTTCTACACGCACAGACATGTACAATCCCATTCACCCAACAGAGCACGTGGACAGAGACAGAGACACCGACACTGTTTCCATCAGACCCACCCCCAGCCTAGTTATGCTCGGGTACACAGCTCGTTGCATTGCATTTTATTTTGTATGCTTAGTGACAACTGGTCCACTTAAGTGGGAGCCTTACGTGGCCTCTGTGGCACTACCATTTGTGTTAAATGCCAGTCTGACTTAGAAAGAGACAGCTGTGTGCACACCGTGCTCCCAGAGAGACCGTCTCCCTCCATCCATCGGCTTCAGATCAGGACATTCTCTCTCTAATCTTGAAAAGTTTTAGGTGCTCATTCTAGAGCCATCCCCCTCCCCCGAGCTCTGACTACGCAGAGACCATAAATCTCCCTCACACAGGGAGTGGCTCCTCTCCTCCCATGCCAGCTTAAGCTGAAGGCAGTGATGGAATCATGCAGGGCCTGACAGTGTTCAGTATTGGTATTTCAAGCCAGAGCCTTGGCACTTATCACGACGGGAGGTTAAAGGGGCCAGAGTCATACAAGAAACTAGCACTGGCAGGTGGACCAGAGCACTTTGCAAAGGCTTAAGGGAAAACTATGTACAAAAGGGAAGAAGGGTAGGGGGGAGTATAGACATAATTAAAATATATGTCCTAAAGTCCTTGTAGAAACATTTGCACTGGCTTCCAGCCCAGACCCCACGTGACACGCATGGTAATGGAATAGGCTGGAACACAACAGCATTACAAAACTGCAGGTCTTCATTAGGGAGGAACCATCCCTGCCAGCACTGAGACGTACACATGGCAGGCCTACACAATTTAATCCAGATAGAATTACAACACCAATGCCCAGAGAAGGCAGTAGAGGGGTAATTTAGTTGGACTTTAGTACAGTACGTAAAACACATTCTCTCACAGTCTTACTCTCAAAACTCATTCAAACTGACTTGGATACAGACACTGGTTGTGGGAACTGAAAACTTCCTGAAAGACCATGGTAACATTAAATTGAAGTAAGTGTGTGTGTGTGTGTGTGTGTGTTTGTGTGTTTGTGTTTCTAGTGGAGAAAAGCAGGAACCACTTCTAGCTCTGGTGTTATTCCGTGTTTTTACTGATGATCTGGAAGAAAAAGTGAACTGTGTGTTCATGAAATTTGCAGGTAATACCAAATTGGGAAGGAACTGCAAATACCCTTGAGGGTAGAGAAATAATGCAATGGGACTTTGGGCATGACTTCAATAGGCATTGGACTGGGCCCTTAGAGAGGAATTGGAGACATGGGCAAAAAACAACAAAAGGAGATTTTTCTTAGAAAAATGCAGGCTAATGTACCTGGGGGAAAATAATTCAAACCACAACTATTCAGTAGGGGAGAGAACAGACTAGCAGCAGTGTAGAAAAAAGATGTGGGGGAATGGTATGGGACAGCACAACTTCAACAGGAGTTTGGGATTCAGTATCGCAGAGGAAAATAATTAAGCAGTGCTGAGCTGCATCACTTACAGGCTTCATGTCATGAATCAGCAAGGTTAATATCATTCCTTTTAAAGCTCTCATACAGTGATTCTCAAACCGTGGGTCAGGACCCCGAAGTGGGTCGCAACCCCATTTTAATGGGGTCACCAGGACTGGCTTAGACTTGCTGGGACCCAGGGCCAAAGCCTGAGCCCCACCGCCTGGGACCAAAGGCCGAGGGCTTGAGCCTGGGGCACTGGGGCTCAGGTTACAGGCTCAAGCCCTTGGGCTTTAGCTTTGGGCCTCCCTACCCCAGGGTGGTGGGGCTTGGGCTGGCTCAGGCTTGGGTCCCCCCTCCCGGGGTCATGTAGTAATTTTTGTTTTCAGAAGGGGGTTGTGGTGCAGTTAAGTTTGAGAACCCCTGCTCTAGTACAACCGCTCCAGGGACCCGGTGTTTAGTTCTAGGCGTCTCACTATCTGAAGGGGACTGACAAATTGGAGGATGTTCAGAGAAGAGCAACATAATTGACCAGGAGGCTGCAGGGATTGGTTCATGAGGAAAGGTTAACAATTGCATGGTCCAGGGAATTTTTGGGACTGTTTTTCAGTCATGCCTAATCCCCAAGTGCTCTGGGGAGATGACTGGTACAAAAAAAGTGCTTCCCTCGCATTATTAAGGAAGGGGCTGGCGTACAACCAGTGACGGCTAGTCTAGTCACATCAAGGTCATACTAAATGAGAAGGCTTGAGTTAAACCACTCATTGGCTGCTCTAGACACACTATACCCAAAGACCCCAACTCCTAAATGACCACCAAGCCCCGCCACACAGGAGAGTACGCGTTTGAGAAAGAGATGCCAACAGATGGGCAGCACTAGTGCTACAGATAGGAGAGACAGGAGCAAGAAAATTACAGGGAATAGCATAGGCTGAGGGAAGGGGCTTCTTGGGGTTTTCCATACTGGTTGGGAACTGCCACTATTGGCTGCAGCAGTACACTCGACCATACTACCTTTTCAGCCCCAGAGGCAAGAGAGAGAGGAGGGGGATCACCAAGAAGGGCACCTGAGACACAAATGATTCCAAAGCACAAGCTCACCTAACACGTACCTGTATGTCGAGCTGAGGGGTGCTTGGAAGAGGGTGACACAAAGGCCTTTCATCTCCCAAGCAACTGTACCCTGGGCATTTTAGTTTCTGGGCTCTTCCAAAGGGGCACAGGAGACACCCCTGGGATAAGTCAATGTGTTCCCTCACACTGCCTCCAGGCATTCCTCCACACTGCAGAGAGCACAACTTGAGAACAGACATTTAAATTTGCAACCAACCAAGCCCATTAGTGACAGTGGATGTTAAAGACAAACACATAAAACCTGGGAAATATAGCGTGTAGCCATATATCACACACATCACCTTCTCACTCATACACTCATCCCCTTTATCTACCACACAAAACAACAGTAATCAACCACAGTCACCAAGGTGACACCCATACAACCTTAATTCTTAAGAGTAGCAGCACTGTATTCCAGAGTTAGGATCCTTACGAGTGGTTTATGCCTTCTACTTCCTTCCAGTTGGATTTTTTTATATGTAACCCTTCTGTCAGGTGTCGTCAGAAGCAAAAACATGCCAGGTACAGTTTTCTAGGGGTTGCTATTGAAAACTTAAACATCAGATTGAGCTCACGCCAAAAACCTGGGAAGCTAAATTACCTCCCCTGGGTCTCCATGACAGGCAATACTTCCCAATCTGCAAGCACTGAGTCCAGGGGTTTAAAACAAAAATCTTTTTATATAGGGGTGGAGAAAAGGAGAGACAGAATGAACTTGGGAAAGCCAGCTATTAACAAATCAACCATGTTCTGCAGGGTGTCTGAGCAACAGTCTTAACCTCAGACCTCCTCTCACAGCTGAGAGTGGCTAACACCTTCTAGCCCAGTGGCTCTCAACCTTTCCAGACTACTGTACCCCTTTCAGAAGTCTGATTTGTCTTGCGTACCCCCAAGTTTCACCTCACCTAAAAACTACTTGCTTACAAAATCAGACATAAAAATACAAGTGTCTTAGCACACTATGACTGAAAAATTGCATACTGTCTCATTTTTATCATCTCACAATTACAAAATAAATCATTTAGAATATAAATATTATACTTACATTTCAGTGTATAGTATATAGAGCAGTATAAACAAGTCATTGTCTGTATGAAATTTTAGTTTGTGCTGACTTTGCTAGTGCTTTTTATGTAGCCTGTTGTAAAACTAGACAAATATCTAGATGAGTTGATGTACCCCCTGGAAGACCTCTGGTTGAGAACCATCGTTCTAGCCACTTCCCTCCTTCTCCCCACTCCCTCACTTACAGTTTGTTGTCCAGGATAGGCAGAATCCAAAATTCAGGCAGGTCCTTCTCCAGCCTCTAAGGGAAGTATTGTCAGTGCAGCACCAAGAATTCTACCACCTGACCCAGCTGAAGTGATTTCAGCTTTGATTGCTGGATAGGGAGGCCCACACCTGAATCCCTTAGCTAAGCTGTGGCACTGTCTGGCTTCAGCCCAAGCCACCTCAGTGCTGTTACCTATCTCAGCACTGCTTCTGCACTGTCTGCTGCCACAGCTGACCCCCTTGAAGCTACCTCAGCCCAGCTCTGTATGCTGCCTCAGCTCACTGCTGATTTACAGAAGGAGCTATGGTGTATAAAAGTGGTTCTCACCCAGGAGTCTGGGGCCTCCTAGGGGGGCCTTGGGCAGGTTTCAGGGGGTCCACCAAGCAGGGCTAGCATTAGACTTGCTGGGGCCCAGGGCAAAAATCTGAAGCCCCACCACCTGGGGCTGAAGCCAAAGCCTGAACTTAGTTTTACAAGGCCCCTGTGGTGTGGGGTCCCGACCAACTGCCCTGTTTGCTACCCCCTAACCCTGGCCCAGGGTTTGATATACAGAAAAAACTGTTGTTGTGGCACAGGTGGGCCGTGGAGTTTTGGTAGCATGCTGAGGGGGCCTCAATAAGAAAAAGGTTGAGACCCCTGGCGTATAAGACCCTTTACAGAGTCCTTACCACCAGTCAGGTACTCCCCTCTTCCCTCCTTTTCACCCTGTCCAGCCTCCCTTACCAAACTGTTCCTGACTGCAGTCTTGGTCATGGCAACCCCCTACCCCAGGCACATTTAGTGCTGTTCTTTCATTCCCCAACAGGGATAATAGCATTTTATTGCACCCCAAGCTCAAAACTTAACTGAATTTTAACGAAAATGCCCCAAACTGCCAGGCCCCTTCAGTTGTTTTCCTCCTCCCGGCCATGGAGCCTTTGCCCATCTGGAGTTCTCAGACATCTCTGGGTCATTCTTCTCCCTGTTCACCAACAGGTGTCAGTAATGAGCTCCAAGCCCTCTAGAGCTTCAGGCCTTGGGGCTTACATACATATTGCCAATGCACTCATCACATTGGGAGCCAGAATACCATGTTAGATGGATTATTGGGCCACTGCAAGATGACAATGCCTGGGTCCTTGCATACACTATCATCACTTCTAAGTATAACAGAGAGAGGCTGATTTCCCATATCACTACATATGTTTGCCTTTATACTTTTCAATCTCGTGGAATTCAAGGCAGCCTTTGTAGGTTCAGCTGCATGTACAGCTACATATTTTATTTATTTTGAATTAAAACTCCACACCGAAGGGTTCCCCATCCACAGCCCTGGCCACACTGACTTACCTTAGAAAACACAATGTTCGAGAAGTTTACAAAATAAATCAGAAAATCGTTGAAAGCAGCAGCACATCTTTCCCTCCATGCTTCATCTAGTCACCAGTCAGAAGATCAACACGCTACAGAATGGGTTTTATATCAGGTGGCCGGGCAAAGGAAAAACTGTTGACATTTGAGATCTTTCAAGTGCACTTAATGGATTTGTCTCAAAATCAGCGTGTTAGGGAAATCAAATATGGAATAGCAGAAATCAGTTCTAAAAGTGACCACAATTACATTAACTCCCTCCTGGGCATTGATAGGTCTTTTGAAAAATAAGAACAAATGCCTTAAACCCATCCTATTACACATGGAGAAGATGGGAAAGTCTCAAGTTATTAATAAAGATCTAGATACAAGGTCACCCAGACATCAAGCCGAGAAAGACGAATAGCTGTGACCTACAAATTTCTGAATCCTTGCCTGACTGAGAATAAAACAGACTGAAGAGTTTTGTACTATCACCTTCCTTGCAAATAAAATGAGATATTCCATGAGGCTGCCTTATTTACATAAGGCTTCAAAGCATGAGGAAAAACAAAAACCTCCCATTCACCATCACCCCCGTGACAGAGAGTGCCGTAAGAGATTTCAGTCCACTGTACAGAAGTGGATGACACTGAAAATATTCATACACACACACACACCATACATTTCACTTTCTGGGCAACACAGTGCCAGGCAATGGTGGGGATAGGATGTGTTGCTGCACAAATTATGGTAGCTGAGTATGGGAGGGAAGGGGGTGCAATGGTACCTTCTTGGAAGTGTAGGGGAGGCAGTTAGGTAGAAGGGTGAATGCAGGATGATGTCTGCTATGGGGGACAGCGGGGTGTCCAGCATCTGGAACCAAGTGGGAATGTCTGAGGGAGCTTGCAGCCATTGTGGTTGGAATTAATAATAATATTGATATGGGAAATCAACAAACACCAGTTTATAAAGGCCAAATGGTATTTTATGCAGCTGCCTTAAACATGTCTAACAGCCTAAAAATAAACACTCACTACACCCAATACAGTAACAAAGTATTCATAAGCATGTGTTCAGTATACTTACAAATAGACCAGACCTAGGGATGACCATCTCATTTTGGCATATTCCAGCATGATTAGGTAGAGTCTGACAAAGAACCCTTCAATTCATAACCCTTTAACAAACAAACATCATCACCAATCAGGGCAGACCTTAGGGAAAATGGCACCCTGGGCAAACTTGTATTTTGGTGCCCCCACCATCACCCCGACCCCTGCTGTCTCCACCCATCCCCCCCAGGCTCCTGCTACTTCCTCCGGCCCCCCACCGCCTCTCCTCCCCAGGGTCCTTACCCATCCCCCCCCCAAGCTCCCATTCCATGGCCTCACACCCCAGGCAAACCCCTCTCCTTGCATCTTGGCCATGGTGCCCCAGGCTGTCAACCACTTTAGCTAAAAACCAATTTGAGACAGTTCACCCTTATTTCCATTCTTAATCCAGATAAGATTTACAACCTCCTTTCTTCCCAAGGTTTTTCCTCCCCTCCTTCTTACTGATGAAGAGTTTTTGCACTTGGATTCACATAGGCCCTAACGTCTGAGATAACACTGGCGTGTGGGTGGGGAAGGGCCATGTTGGTTCATTTTAAGACAGATTTCTTGTGTCTTATTGAAAGCCATCTGCAGTCACCCCTATGTCAGGGGCCTTCTTTTTAGAAATTTCCCCTTATCTCATGAAGTTATTTTTTGAGCCAGACATTCTCCCTACTTCATTCCACCTGGCCTCTTTACTCATTATTTTCAAGGCCTTCCTTCTACTTGCTAGTCAGGGCCTCTCTTTACAACATAATATATATTTTCTTAAGGAAACTTAAGATAAATATAAAAGTAAATCCTACAATTGTTGTGCCCCTCACCTTCTCTTCCTACCACCACCACCTCTTCTTCCTCTCATCTGCTGGTTCCCAGCTTGGCGCAAACAGGGAGAGTAGAGGTCCTTGGCAGTCAGCAGCAATTACAGGCCATCTCTAGGGCCTACCTGGATGTGTGACCTCTCAGCCTGACTGCAGCAATGTGTAACAGGACGGCCAAATGCCTAGGTGTGACACAGCCTGTGTGACCCTTGGCAGCCCTCTGGAACAACACGAGTTTGGCAACCCCATGTTAGATAAATGAGTAATCAGACAAATCACATTTTTCTACAGATCTGCAAGACACCAAACAAATCTTATCAAATAGATGTGTTATGATTAATAAAATATTTGAGACTGATAAAAGCATTTTAGCATTTCACTTTGCAAATCCACTCGGGGAGGAAATAAAAAAAGGGCTGGATGATAACTGATTGACGTCACAGTAATGTCACAATCCCACTAACAGGGACAGAACGACTGGCTAGTCTAACTCCAGTGTCACAATCTCACCACTTAGTACAG
Source organism: Lepidochelys olivacea (assembly GCF_965140295.1). Lineage (NCBI taxonomy): Eukaryota > Metazoa > Chordata > Testudines > Cheloniidae > Lepidochelys > Lepidochelys olivacea. Next base: position 64,226,242 of record NC_140416.1, on the reverse strand, counting down.
AGTTGTTCAGGGCTACAGAGCAAGAAAGGAGGAAGAGGAAAGAGGAGGTAGGAGGTGAAGTTATCTCTGTCATCAGAACCCTATGGAGGGGTGATCAGCTATGGATTTAGTACAGTGGTTCTCAAACTTTTGGACTGGTGACCCTTTTCACATAGCAAGCCTCTGAATGCAACCCCCCCAATAAATTAAAAATACTTTCTTATATATTTAACACCATTATAAATGCTGGAGCTAAAGCAGGGTTTGGGGTGGAGGCTGATAGCTCATGACCCCCCCCATGTAATAACCTCACGACCCCCTGAGGGGTCCCAACTCCCAGTCTGAGAACCCCTGATTTAGTATTTGTCAACCAGTGAGCACCACTTTGGAAACACACTTTACGCAAACCAAATGCTTTTATTTATACAGGTAAAGCATGCATCATGACAGGGGCTTGTCTCAGGCTTCAGAAAACACAAAAATGAAACAAGGTATATAGTAGAATACAGATACAGACAAAACATATTGGCTTACATGTACAATTCTCAGCCCTGGTCTACACTAGGACTTTAGGTCGAATTTAGCAGCGTTAAGTCGATGTAAACCTGCACCCGTCCACACAATGAAGCCCTTTATTTCGACTTAAAGGGCTCTTAAAATCGATTTCCTTACTCCACCCCTAACAAGTGGATTAGCGCTTAAATCGACCTTGCCGGCTCGAATTTGGGGTACTGTGGACACAATTCGATGGTATTGGCCTCCGGGAGCTATCCCAGAGTGCTCCATTATGACCGCTCTGGACAGCACTCTCAACTCAGATGGACTGGCCAGGTAGACAGGAAAAGAACCGCGAACTTTTGAATCTCATTTCCTGTTTGGCCAGCGTGGCAAGCTGCAGGTGACCATGCAGAGCTCATCAGCACAGGTGACCATGATGGAGTCCCAGAATCGCAAAAGAGCTCCAGCATGGACCGAACGGGAGGTACGGGATCTGATCGCTGTTTGGGGAGAGGAATCCGTGCTATCAGAACTCCGTTCCAGTTTTCGAAATGCCAAAACCTTTGTGAAAATCTCCCAGGGCATGAAGGACAGAGGCCATAACAGGGACCCGAAGCAGTGCCGCGTGAAACTGAAGGAGCTGAGGCAAGCCTACCAGAAAACCAGAGAGGCGAACAGCCACTCTAGGTCAGAGCCCCAAACATGCCGCTTCTATGATGAGCTGCATGCCATTTTAGGGGGTTCAGCCACCACTACCCCAGCCGTGTTGTTTGACTCCTTCAATGGAGATGGAGGCAATACGGAAGCAGGTTTGGGGGACGAAGAAGATGATGATGAGGAGGAGGTTGTAGATAGCTCACAGCAAGCAAGCGGAGAAACTGGTTTTCCCCACAGCCAGGAACTGTTTCTCACCCTAGACCTGGAGCCAGTACCCCCCGAACCCACCCAAGGCTGCCTCCTGGACCCAGCAGGCAGAGAAGGGACCTCTGGTGAGTGTACCTTTTAAAATACTATACATGGTTTAAAAGCAAGCATGTGAAAGGATTACTTTGCCCTGGCATTCGCGGCTCTCCTGGATATACTCCAAAAGCCTTTGCAAAAGGTTTCTGGGGAGAGCAGCCTTATTGCGTCCTTCATGGTAGGACACTTTACCACTCCAGGCCAGTAACACGTACTCGGGAATCATTGTAGAACAAAGCATTGCAGTGTATGTTTGCTGGCATTCAAACAACATCCGTTCTTTATCTCTCTGTGTTATCCTCAGGAGAGTGAGATATAATTCATGGTCACCTGGTTGAAATAGAGTGCTTTTCTTCAGGGGACACTCAGAGGAGCCCATTCCTGCTGGGCTGTTTGCCTGTGGCTAAACAGAAATGTTCCCCGCTGTTAGCCACAGGGAGGGGGGAAGGTTGAGGGGGTAGTCACACGGTGGGAGGAGGTAAAATGCGACCTTGTAACGAAAGCACATGTGCTATGTATGTAATGTTAACAGCAAGGTTTACCCTGAAAGAGTGTAGCCACTGTTTTATAAAATGTGTCTTTTTAAATACCGCTGTCCCTTTTTTTTCTCCACCAGCTGCATGTGTTTCAATGATCACAGGATCTTCTCCTTCCCAGAGGCTAGTGAAGCTTAGAAAGAAAAAAAAACGCACTCGCGATGAAATGTTCTCCGAGCTCATGCTGTCCTCCCACACTGACAGAGCACAGACGAATGCGTGGAGGCAAATAATGTCAGAGTGCAGGAAAGCACAAAATGACCGGGAGACATAGGGTGACGGTTACCTGAGTGGGCTCCATGCTTGCCGTGGTATGGCGTCTGCACAGGTAACTCAGGAAAAAAGGCGCGAAATGATTGTCTGCCCTTGCTTTCAAGGAGGGAGGGAGGGAACGGGGGCCTGACGATACATACCCAGAACCACCCACGACAATGTTTTAGCCCCATCAGAGTGCTCCATTGTGACCGCTCTGGACAGCACTCTCAGATGCCCGATTGTTTGCCATTGCTCTGACGCCGGGAGGGGCGACTGAGGACACGGCTTACAGGGTTGGCTTCAGGGAGCTAACATCAACAAAGGGGGTGTCTTTACATCAAGGAGTATTTCAGGCAGGACTTCACGGAGGGTTCCAATAAGAAATGGTGCACCTAAGTTATCGTTCTTATTGGAACAAGGTGGTTAGCCTGGCCTCTGATTGATACATGGCTAGATTTACCTCGCTGCACCTTCTCTGTGAGTGACTGCAGTGTGACCTAGAAGAATGAGTCCCCTAGACAGGGGAGGGGGGGGAAGCAAATGAGTACAAAACAAATCTGGTCTATTTCTTGTTTTGATCCACTCCATCTATCTTTTACATCTTTGGCTGGCAGCAGACGGTGCAGAAGGACTGCATGCCATCCACATCTCATGGCTGCTCGGCAGAAGATGGTACAGTACGACTGCTAGCAGTCCATATCACCTGCCCGCTCACCATAAGATGGTTCAATAGGACTGACTGCAGGACTAAAGAGAATGACCTGGTCAAGTCACTCCAAATTTAGTCCCTGCGCCCATGTCTGCCCAGGCGCTCCCAGCCGACGTGGCCAGGAGCACCTCGGACATGACGATGACGGCTACCAGTCGTACTGTACCGTCTGCTGCCACAAGGCAAGGGGTTGCTGCTACTGTGTAGCAATGCCGTACCCCGTCTGCCAGCACCCAGGAGACATAGGGTGACGGTTACCTGAGCGGGCTCCATGCTTGCCGTGGTATGGCGTCTGCACAGGTAACTCAGGAAAAAAGGCGCAAAATGATTGTCTGCCCTTGCTTTCACGGAAGGAGGGAGGGAACGGGGGCCTGACGATATGTACCCAGAACCACCCGCGACAATGTTTTAGCCCCATCAGGCATTGGGATCTCAACCCAGAATTCCAATGGGCAGCGGAGACTGCGGAAGTCGACTCTAGCCTTGGTACTGTGGAAGCGCTCCGCCGAGTTAATGCACTTAGAGCATTTTCTGTGGGGACACACACACTCGAATATATAAAACCGATTTCTGAAAAACCGACTTCTATAAATTCGACCTTATTCCGTAGTGTAGACATACCCTCAGTGGTTTACTTAACTCCAGCCTTCCAGGGAGACTGCAGTGGAACTAACTATAGTAATCTAGTGATGACTAGAGGCCTCAGTTCTTATGCTCAAAACCAGAACCGCCAAATATTATTCATTGGGAGGAAAACTACCTCAATCTTGGATTCATAAGTTTAGAGTCATTCCTGGTGGCAGTGTAGAATTTTGCTGTGTGTTTCAATGTGACATTTAACCCCCCCCCATTCAAATTATGACAGCTTTATAGCATGCTGATCTCCAAATGCAGATTTAGATGGTGTTGCCCCTTGCAGAATTTGAAAAGTTTTCTGCAGATTTCTGATGACCCTGCAGCCACAAAGTGGTAATCTAAAACAAACAAGCAAGCATGCCCTACTTTGCAGATAGAGAGTACATTTATCCAAATATATTGAGGCACTGCACAAAGAGGTATTTCAAATTCACTTTACAGACTGAGTGTAAGCTCTTGAGGGGAGAAACTACCTTTCTGTACGTCTACCATGCTTTTATGGGTCCCAAATCCCTGATTGGGGTCTACAAGCACTACTGCAATATAAATAAAACAGGGAAACCGAAACACAAAGGATGAAGCAATTTGCTCAAAGATGATTCTATTTTTACCTCTGCCATTGGCAAACGTAGGTTTCTTTCCTACGTCTAGTTCTCCAATCCCTAGCCCATACTGCCTGCAAAAAGGGGCTAGTACATTCACATAGTCATAGCAGTGGGAGGTCTGTCCTATCACTTTCATTTTGCATTGTTTCCCTAGTGGCATTCTTCCTGTTAGCCCTTTGTAAAATCCTCACTTCAGGAAATCCTCATCAAATGGTATCAGACTGGACAGCAGCTTTAAGACTTATGGATGCAGTCAGTAATCTCTTCACGCTGTTGTCTCTGTACTGCTCTCTCGCATAACCTGCCTCGAAGATTCCAAAGTAGATAATCAAATGACAGCTTCAGCTCCTCAGGAAGTGAGATTAAAGGATTTATTGCTGCTATGGCAATGGCCAAATTCTACTGTCCTTAAAATAGTTTTGAAACCTTAGCAGATAACTGGGAGTTAATCTATGACGCACCTACAGGATTCAGTACCAGTTACCCAGAGTCTTGACACTCACTTTATAAAAAGAAACCCTATTATAAAATGTAACACTTTCTTTTTAACGTGTATTTTCATCCTGCACTTGGAACTCCCTGTTAATTGATGCTGAGAATAGAAACAGTGGTTGGATCCTTAATTATAGCACTCTGATCACAGCTCTGTAAATAATATTTGGTGAGAGTTTGCCCCAGATATTTTAAATTGAGGGACCAGCTCCTGTCTCAGTTCTGTCCTCCACGTGATGCCTGTTTCATGTCCCGAGTTGGGGACAAGTCCCCTTTGCTGAAACTGGATGACACAATAAGGTAGTGAATAAATAACCAAACGTAGTTACAACATAAAGACCAGACACCACCATCTTTGTCAAACCTCCCCTTGGCATCTGTGGGTGTTTTGCTGTGGACTGAAGGTAGGGTGTAATCTTACATTTATATCCTGGTGCACTGACCATAATTAAAAAATGGAATTAGGTCCTGTGCACCAAGTAAGTTTGATACCTATGCAGTGGGCCCTGATACTTCAGGAGACAACACAGACACTAACTGAGGGAGTTAGGACACTTCTCTTTGGGGCAGATTATTCCATGTAGAAGGACCATTGGGCTTATATGGTATGACAATTTGTATGCATCAATTATGCTGGAGAAGAAACAGAATTAGCTTGTGCTGTCTTCTGAAGAGTGTTCTCCTTGGTGTTCAGCCATCACATCAATGAGCCTAGAACCGTGCTTAGTTGTGGCTAGTGATAACCAGATCAAAGGGGTAAACCGATTAGTCACTGAAATCTGGATTCAGAATCTCCTCTTCTGACAAGGGGAAGTTCTGTTGAGTAAGATGTTTCCCTTTTCACATAGTTTACAGATGAAAATTGCACTTAAAAAAACAAGAGTACACAGGAATTATCTATTAATACCATCTGAAGACAAATTAAAAGCACCACCCAAATGTAAATTCAGTTTTAAAAACAGTAAAGGCCCCAGTTCAGACTTGGTGTAGCCTTACTGAAGGCTAGTATTTATTTATTATAGCACCCACAGTATACCAAGTACTTCACAAACAATGAAGAGGGGTGGTCCCCTGCTCTGAGCGGAGGAGTTACTGCCACTTACAGCAGATCAGAATTTGATCCTAAACTTTTGCTAATGAATTCAGTCACCTCTCGTGCCTCAGTTGCAATTTCCCAGCAATTCAGAATCTAACCATATCTATTGCAGGCAGGGCAGCCCTTTCCATGATAATGGAAGGATGGCAAGATCTCAAACATCAACTCAGAGTAATCTCATGTTACATAGGCCAAGCGATTACATTAGAGAGGAAGGGAGTAAGAAAAGAGACTCAAAGTGAAGGGGTGGATAAATTGTTATCATTTTACTTTGCAAATCCTGAGATTTTAGAATGGTAAAGCGAGTATTCTCAGTTCTGTATTTAAAAAGGATACACATTTCAGCAAAACAATAATTCTTAGAAAGACCCCACAACCTGAATTAAGTCCAAAGTCTTCATTCTACAGAAGGTGCTGCCTCTTTGAGCACATATATGTAACCTTGAACGATCCCAAGATATCAGACCTTAAAATTGGGACACCATTTAAAACATCCCTGAAATGTTATTAGCTAGAATTTCTCCCTCCCAGGACTTATGTGGTTGGATTCATGGTGACTATACCAGACTTTATAGGCAGAAGCATACAAAAATAGTACAAGTAGTTTGTTTTTTAAAATGGAACATTTCTTATATGTTAAACAGAATGGAAAATTTCTTACCAATACTTTCCTTTCTGCAGCCCAGTATCTCCTACAATTCTGGACATCTGAGAAATAGCAAGCCATGAATAGATGTGGGGAGGGTTATGAAACCAAAGTTCTGTAGGAAAGAAGTACCCCTTATTTTGGTGAGCTTGCTCAAAAGTTGGTATTTATTTCTGGGCCACCACCTGCAGCATCTTTAGGCCAAAGGAGGCCTCAGCAGAAGATCCACCTCATAGTGCTTGGTTAATGAAGGTGTGGCTGCTGTGAGAACTCCAGTGAAACCCATGCAAACAATTTACAGACCAAAATTATGTACTGAATCATTCTTGAACAGCTATATTTGAGAAAGTCTTAAGCTGCTTGTGGACAATTCAACAACAATACAGCTAAATTCATCACAAATTATTTGCTAAGGTGTGTTCATAATTTGATTTACATTTTCTATTTTAACAGAGACAGGACAAATCTCAGTAAAGGAAACCTCAGTTTTCACACAACAGTGGTAAAATTTACCTACATTTGCATCACTCAATAGGAATAAAACTGAAATGTTACTGTTTGAGGAGTGTAAGGCTTTTCCCTCACTCTTACAGCTGTGAAATCAGTATTCAGTGTTGTACATTTAGATGGTTTATGAAGTGATTTCTTCCCGAGTGACCTACATAAATATTGCCTGACTACGATTATTTTTGCTGCATAAAACACCCTGAATTTCAACAATTTTATATAGCTTATTTCACGCCTTAATTATGTCTCATGTGGGTTCCTATAATTGGTTTTGACAGATTCTCTAAATTAAAATGAAAGGATGCTTTAAAAATGTGTTTTTATGGGAATCTAGTTTGAAGAAATTATTCCTTTGGGAAATAAGAGGGTTTTAAACATCTCTTTAAAACAAGATTCTTGTTCTTTAAATACTGAAGCTAAAATCTGCAGTGTTTAGGCATCCAACACAAGTTTAATGTTTAATATAATCATATTGAAACCACGACAATCAGCAAAGTTAGGATCCATGCATTCTTTATTTTAATGATTAGACAAAGGAAAATTTGCAATAATCTATCAAAACTGTATCTTATCAAGAACTGGAAAGGTGTTTAAAAAACTTATTCACATTCAATTCAGATTATGTACAAACCAGTGTCTGTAAAAAAGAAAACAGCAAATGCTTGAGTGTAAAATAATCCAATTCTAGTTCATATTCCAGCATTCCCAATGACCAAACTTATGCTGTAAAACAAGATACTACCGTAGTGCAGACATGTTCCACAGTCTTCATTATACTGGTCTCAACAGCATAGCTGTCAAAAACAGTTTCCCCACCCCCTTTTATTTATTTATTTAAAGTTTTTTTGAGAAGTTTCCTAACACTTCTTCATCCCTCCTGAAATTCCACTCAGATGTAGTCCAGGATAATTCTTCCTCACTGTGGCAATGGCAGAACGAGTTGCCATGTACAGTACCAGAGTCCAAACAACAAACGCACGGTCTGCTTTTCACTCCAAGGAGGTTAGCCATTTTCAGCAGAGTTCAGCCCTTGAGTATTTGGCTTAAAATCAGGATTTGCTCCCAGGACAGTTTGAACATGGTGCTCTACACAAGCACATAGACCTCCAGACTCACCCTACACTGACTGCATCTGAATGCAGATACATCACAGTCAGAAGGAGCTTCCAGTTATTTATAGTAGCAGCATTCAGTATAGCCATGAAAATAATTCCCCCATTTACAAATATCTGTTATAACCATCTGCTCCGGACTAAATCTGAAAATAAAAGCAATGAGGAAGAAAACATATGGTATAAATCCAAGCAGACATTTTTAAGCACTCCTACAACGCAATGACGTTTTGGTTTAAGATATTTTGCAGATGAGTAGCCATTAAAAGAGAATAATCACTTATGAAAATTTGAAAAGTAGGGAAACTATCAGAGATGACAGAATTTAGTCTTGAAACCACAACACTTACTGGTTAATCAAATGTGATAGACATGTTTGGAACACAGAGGAGAAAGATCCACAGCTACTGGGATAACACAATAAAAGCTAAGAGCTTCTGCAGACTAAGGTGTTGTCAACAGTGTTCTAATTTAGGAATCAATAACCCCCTCAAAGAGCTATAAAATATACCAGAAATCTCTGGATTATACAAAGTAGACCAGATTGAAATAATCCAACAACAAATTAGATTTGTATTTTTATGGAAGGCTAGAAGAGAAATTATGACAGGACTTAACTTCATACTTGTGCATTAAACTCCCAAATGCCAAGAAATGCAGAATGAACACTATTCTTAATTAACCCTTCTAGACCAAGTACTGAAGTGGTCTAGCATCACAAGATCGTATTCAGCACGTGTGCTACCGTACTTCAGTGTAAAAGGGCAAATCAAGGAAAGAGTTTCAATCTTACTTTTGTATCTCCAGGCTTTAGCAAGTGTACTCAAGGCTTAATGTTATTATATTGGTGTATAATCTCCACCACAACCTTCTGTAACATAGCTAGAAGTTAAAACTCCAGGATGGCAGAATTTTAGGCAGTGGAAGACTGGAAATTTAAATGTTTTGAAGATTCTGAGTTGTTCTTTAAGGGCCAGATTCAACACTCACTGAAGTAAATGGAAAGGTTCCCATTTACTTCAAACAGGCATTAGATTGGGCCTGAAGGGAGTCAGAGTTCCAGCAGTGACTATTTCAAACTCTGCATTTTACTAATAACTCTGTTAACTGAGACTTGGCTCAGATGTACAAATTGATGACAGTGATACCAACTTTTGGCAATCCTTTTCTATATAAACGACAAGCAATAGTTAGAATGCCCAACCAAAAAAAAACAGCTGAATTTCTCAGAGATTAATGCTGATGAAAGGAGCAAGTAACACCAGTAAAGAACACTCAAACTGCAGAAAACTTTGTATTAAAAATCCCATTTAAATGAAGTTCCACTCAAGTAATATCTGGGACAGTGAACTAGTCCTTACAATTACACAGGCAGTTCTGAGCTAGACAGCCAGAATGAGGTACCGAGATGTGGTTACTTTATTAATGCTATCCATAATGAATTCAACAGGCAAATGCAGCCACTACCTAGAATGCAAATACTTTCAGATTAGAAGAGTGTGCGCACCTTATTTGATGTAACTGCCCTGATTTGCAGATGCCAACATTCTGTGGCTAGTAGAGGTCACACTGAGCAATATACAGAAGTTCCCAGGACATTAAAGATGAGGCAGTTAAAGAAAGCAAAGCGTTCTTGGTATGCAACACAAATGCAAACACCTCACCATATTACCTAGTACTCAAACAGCAACTTGAGAATGTGCATGAAGTCTCAGTCCTACTACTACTCCATGTTTCTGAAGTTGAGCTCTTTCTGGAAGGGAAAAAGTTTGCTTCAGAGGCTCTGTTTATACTGGTTTTGTCCATTAGGTGTTTAGAAAGGACTCCAATATTAAGCTTATGTAAGCTGCAATGCCATCAACAGTCAGACCTTTCCATTCACCCTATGCTTGATTGAGGTCAGCTGCACCAAAACCAGGCTCTTTGCTTGCACAAAAAGTTTTTCTCCAATCTCATCCTCCCAAAAATGTCCTATTCTAAAAAAACGTTCACCAAACACCAAATCATGTTAGTTTTAAATAAACAACAACAAAACAAATTAAGGTGGGGTTATTAAGTTTAGTTTCAATTTTTCACTTTGTATAAAGGCAAACAACCCATGGGCCTCCTTTCAGCTCTTCTGGGACTCTCTTCTCCCTCAAGCTTCTCCAGGTTTTGCCAATCTCCTATTCCATCACGCCTCATTATAACTGGGAAAAAAGGCCATACTTTTTATTCCCAGGCAACACTAAGTGATGGCTCACTTGACTAATGAATATTCATTTATTAATACATTATATAAAATAAAATCACTCAGTGTTAGGTGTTAGCCTGAAATAAGCTTGAGCGGCTGATCCTAAAGCTTAACATGTAACAGAGAAGTCAACTGAATGTTACTTAGGAAAAACATTGCCCTTCATTTTAATTTGCTGTAATCCAGAGCCTTTCAACTATATGTTTTTGGAGAGAAAGGTTTGAAGGAAACAGCGGAATGCTACTAAAAATAACCCTCCATTTCTCTACACCTGACAACAGAAGGTTAAAATCCTGGAATGCTTTGGACGGAGATGCTGCTGCAAATGTCTGCCTATTTCATATGCCCAAAGATCCAGTGACGGAGAACGGGAATTTAGAGCAATGCAGTCCAGTGTGGCAAATGGCCATCTAAAGGCAGAGTTTGAATTGATGTTATTCTAGCAAAGATTAGCGAGACGACAAAAATAAATCCAGAAATTGTCATGTAATTTTAGTAAAGAAAATTTTAGAGTATTAGTCCTCCAACTTTTTACAAGGATCCATGTTAGGACCTCACGATTGACTTGTTCCAAACTATTCAGTCCAATCCTTGGTAGCTACATAAGAAATTGGCGGCAGCAGTACAGGATGCACGCTCTATGCTTGAGAATGCAAAGCGTTAGTAAATTTGAGTACAGGCTCTTGTTCCAGTGTGAAAATAAGCTTTTAGATTTATCAAAACCAAGTAAACTTAGGCACAGAGGCTATTAAGGGGTGGAACTCTCTTTAGGAGAGACTATTCTTTCTCCTTCGGTCCCATTGCTGCAATATCTGGCCCTTTCCTACTGACCCAAAGTGGGGTCAGGACTCAACTGGTGAAAAACATTGCTTTAAAGGTTTATTTTGGATTGACTCTCTTCAAATGTTTACATGTCAAATCAAACAACTTTGCTAACTTCTTTTGTTTAATTTCATGGCAGTCCTGAGTGCCTTCAGCGTTGGGAAAATATCAACCTGTACCCAGGGCTCACGTTGCTGGTAGAAGCATTAGCAACTTTTACACAGGTGGTCCTTATTACATGTTTACAATTCAGAAATTGCTTTTGACTTAATGGCATCCAAGTTAGTCCATCAATTGAGAAAAAACCCTTTTTACACAGAAGAATCATATGCTACCCAGTGCAGTAGCTCAGGAAAACATGGGAGGAAGTTGCAATGATTCAGGCCAGAAATCTTGAGCATTGAACTTCACTGTCATGTGAGGACCAAGTAAAAAATCCCTTTTTCCTCCCAGATTTTCTAGAGTCAATATAAACGTCCGTAGAATATCAACTTCAAGTGCGCTAGATATAAAACTGATGGAATGCTAGCTGGTCCATAAAGGGCTGCACCAAGTTATCTGTGGCAAAGTAGAAAACGAGCCCAAAGGTTATGGAGATTGGAAGAGCTGGTAAAGCCTTCTTAAAGATGGCAAGAAGCAGTAGAGTAAGGCACAGACCCTGGAAAGAAGGACAAGGAGACGTTACATGGTAAAACTCATGACAGCAAAAATATGTATTACAGAACACATCAAGATGAACGGCTCACAAAAGGGTTGGTAAATTACATTTTTTGCTTTTCCACACTGAGTGCTATTAATGTCAGGATTAACACTTACTACGCAAAGTAACTCACTAATGAGCCCACTCAGTAAAGCGCTGAAGCATATATTTAAAATCCCACTGAAATCAATAGGACATAAACATGAACTTAAGTGCTGTGCTGAATTGAAGCTTAAGTGACTGATCCTGCTCCAACTGAAATCCACAGCAAAACTTGCAGTTTAAGTCCATGATGGTAAGATCAGGCACTGAATAACCAATATGCAAAATCCCAAAGGAAAATATACAACAGCAGCCCCCTTGGCCACTGAAGAATGCACTGAAATATCACCACCACCACCACATTACATTATACTCACAATTAGTATAGCTACAAAACAGGCTAAAGTTGTGTTCCAGTCTCCACTTGCTGTAGCTGAGGCCTTGCCAACCAGAACACTGTAGAAAATGAAATCTCCTAAACCAAGCTTTACTCCCCCTGCAATGGTAAAAATATGGAAGCGTTACATAAAGACCCAAAACAACTCCCACAGCAAATGACTTCCATTGCACGTATCAGACAGAATAATCCAAGGAACCCAAAAGAAATTAGCAGATTCTTCTTGACCCTCCTGCTGCAGAGCTGTTCCAGTCTCCAATACACATGAATATGTCATGTTGCAGTTTGTCAGTACACTTCATTGTATCAAGTTATAAACAGATTAACTGTCACAAATCAAACACAAGAGACATTTTTTTACACATACCCCCTTTTTAGAATTAAGTTAGCAAGGAGTCAAAATGGGACGCTTGGAATCAATGAGAAGTAGAATTTTTTCAGAAGCTGTTTTAAAGCATCAAGGGAAGAAGCACTTATCTGCATGACTCTCTCTTCCAGATAAACACGGACATCAGAAAATGGAATTTAAAAGGGAAAAATGAATAGAATACTCAAACATAAAATGTTCTGGGAAAAAAGGATAGCCAAAACGCAGTTCACAGAGTTCTACGATGTAGCTGATTTCATCTTTCGTACAGAGGTGTGGCTAGGTCCCAACAGAGTACTCCATTTTGACACAAACGGGTCATTTCTAACATTTCTAGAGTAAAAAGGAGGACCTCTGCCCATTTGCTCCACTTTATGCAAATCAGAGGAGGTCTTCAGACTCCTAATAATTGCCAACGTGACTCTGAATTGAGCAAGTTTGGATGTTCCTGTTATATTTGTTATAGATCTAAGCCACTTTCAGTTGTTTCATTTTACAGCAACATTTTGCCAAAAGACTATTGCTATTATCTGGCCTAGTAGGCAGATGAGTCACTTGTCATTTTGGAGTTTCCACTTACATACCTTCCAGCTTACATATTACCAACACCCAGCAAAACATTCCAGTGACCTCTTGTGTCTTCTACAAATCCTTATTCTGATAGCTCTGAAAGGCTCTTTGTGTAATTATGATGCATCTTTCAGATTAAATGGATGTTTGTGGTTCTGCAGTACGTGGACCCTTCAAAAGTGCATGAGCCAATGTGCTCGTTTTTATGGTAATTACCACCTTGGCAGGGACTTTAGTAGCATAATATCCAATTAACAGCATTTCTGTAAAACAGAAGTAAAGAAGATTTCCTGTATATTTGTTCCACTACATAAGGCTCAGACAGCGCCATAGCTTTTTCAAAGCCTCTAAGTCAAGGCTGTCAAACACCCGGATGGTGGGCAAGATCCAGCCCCTTGGATACTCTCATCTAGCCCACAGCTCCCTTTCTCACAACAGTGCAATCCAGCTCTAGGCTCGTTCTGCAGGAACCAAGGGAGAGCTGGTGATTGAGTGGGCACCTGCTGAAGAGGAAGAGCTGAGGAGTGGGCTTATGCCTGATTGGCCACATGCAAGGAAGCCCCAGCCCCTTCCACCTCTCCTCTGCATTCCTCCTCCTGCTATGGCAGATGCCTCTGCATCTTCTGCCACCAGGACTGAGGCCCGTTGCTTCTGAACTTCCCTTGCCCCTCAAATTGTTTCTGTTCATCCTGGCCTAGTGGGAAGGGCCCCAGAGCTCTGCTACCCCAGATGAGGCACAGAAATCTAGGACTCCTCTTCTCCACAGCAGCTCCTCTCTCCTTCTCTCTTCTCCCTGTCTTTGTCCCCTTCTTCCCTTGCCCTCTCCTCATCTTTCCGTCAGGGTTGCTGATAACCCCATCAAGCCCTGCAGCACCAGGTTTATGGGAGTGGGTCCTCCTCTTCCCACCATGTTTTTCTTGCCACTGCTGCCTCCACCAACCAACCCAGCCGTCTGTTACTTTTCAGACAAGGGGAAAGGAAGAATTAACGTAGCTAAACAGATGCACTCTAGTCAGAGGAGGCTGGAAAACATGCTCCTTAGCGGTGAGGTTTGTTTCTCTGGCCCACAAACCCCAAGTCAAAGTACACTTTGGCCCTCACCTCAGACTTAGTTTGACCCTCCTACTCTAAGTTATAATTATTGGGTTTTTTTAGAGAGGTCCTCAACAGTTCCCTTCTGAACTCAAAGGAGTCCCCATATCTTAACCATTCCCCACATTTATTTTTCAGCCTAGGTCTACACTGAAAAATTAGATCAACCTAGCTACATCGCTCAGGGCTGTGAAAAATTTTGCACACTGTGTGAAGTAGACAGGTTGACCTAACTCCCCCGTGTAGACGCAGCTGGGTCGACAGAACAATTCTTCCGTCAACCTATCTGCTGCCTGGATGGATTATCTACATCGAAGGAAAAACCCCTTCCATAAAGGTAGGAAGGGTCTACACTAGAGCGGCACAGCTGCAGCGCCATAGCTGTGCTGCTGTAGTGTAGACATACTTCATTCGTATGAGGCTATGACCATTAGCTGGATGAAACGCTCTGCATCCCATCTGATCTTTGATTTGCAAGGTGGTTCCCCGTTTTGCAGGGACTCAGCATGGTTGCCCCTGAGCCTCTGCTAGCACAGGAGCGGGGTGTGACTGTACATCCCTTCCACTCAGTTCTTGTCCATGTTCACTAGAAATTTCCTGTGAATCTGGGAGGACTGCAGCTCAGGCTGCAACAAGTGTGGGGAGAAAACTCCTAGTCTGCCTTTAGACAGACAGTCCCATGAAGGACAGACTCCAGAAACCCTTTTCTTTACTACCTCTTAAACCTCTACAGTGGTTTCAGCTCTTTCAAACAGAGAGAGACAGTCCCAAAACCACAGGGTTTGTAGTAAATCAAGATTACTGGCGAGGCGAGGGGAGGGGAGGGGAGGGGAAAAGAGATCGATTAAAACAAAAGAAACAGTCTGCATAAAATAGCTAGTCTTCAACCAGGCAAAAGCCAACTTAGGTCACTACTGGAAATCAGAAGCACCTTACACTTCTCATCTCCCTGGAGTCCCTCAGTACCACCGCTCAGGTTACTCTGATCTGTTCACTGTGATCTCCCCTAAGACTTAACCATTATGTGTTTCCTAAATTCATTCAGGATCATGTTCACTGCTTTGGACCAATTCTTTTGGTTCTTGTTTATCCTGTAAGAACTTTTACAGTTTGGAGCCTTTTGAACATGTACACACACAATAGTCTCCCAGCCCCACTCCAACGTCTCATTTACAAAGATAGTTTCCCATACTCCTAAAGGCCATGCTTTCACATGCTGATTGTCTTGACTGGAGATGCCAATCTAAACCTAACTCAATCTGTCTTTAAAGAGACAGGTTGTATTGTTTTATAAGTCACCCTTCACTTTATTGTACTCTATCAGCTATGAAGCACTTTCAAATTAACACTGATCTGTCACAGAAGATACCAAGCTAGAGGCCAAGTGAAGCACTGCATGGCAGCACATTCCAATCTGACTAGATTACCAGGCTCCAAGAATATTAACAACTTTTTTTTTTTAACTCCTGGTGGAAAGGTTCATTGTTAAAACTAAAAAGTCATTTTGGAAACAACTTCCGAATATCTAAAACATCTAGAATTTCAGCTACTATTCAAAATTTAATTTCTCATCATATTGAGGTCTAATTTAATGGAAAAGGAAGTATTTGAAAACTAAAAGAATTATGCAGAGTTAGGACTAGCAGTTGTCCTGATCTCAGTTCTAAAGGGCTTTCAAGAGACAGCTGTAGAAGGAAATTAATGCCTTACCGTTACTTATCACTGACTACAGTGATTAATAATCCAAGCTCCAGAGACACATGCTAAACTTTAAGGGAAAAATTCAGTAGGAACCTTACTGCATGGATCCAGTACAGAATTTGTTTACTTACCTTTATTAGCAAAGTGACATTAAAAAAAAATACTTACAACATCCCAACTTACTCTTAAAAAACACGAAACTAGTGGGTTGCAGTAACAGACTGTATCACTGCTTGCTCTGCACAGTGATCACTGCATGCTAAAACAATTCTCTCTCAAGTCAAGTTGTGTTGAACAGTAACTTGATGAAAAGGGGAGTGTTGAGAATGCTGTCTTACCATGCTGAGATATTAAACATTTAAATACTGTTGCAGTGTATTAAACGCTCAGTGATCAGTGCAATGGCTACAAAGCTACTGCCACACAACGTGAATTTCCCAACATACTTCTAACAAGTTATTGCTGGCTGACAAGTATGACCAGCAGTACTGTAAATATGCTACTAGAACTACTGATTGGAGAAATAGAGGGAGAAAGACACACATCTTGGAACAATTTGTTATTTTCTTCATTTAAAATACCCACATGGGCAGGGAGAAAAAGTGCCTACAGCTGGGACAGGAGTCTAACACTTACTTTAAATAACAATCCATTCAGAAAACTATAACTGTCTACCAACACAGCCAGTCTACACATAAAAGAATTAGGTCAGTTGTTAAAAGACTAAAAATACACTCCACCCCACTCCCAAGATTCCTGTGCCCCTAAGTGTCCTTCCCAAAAGCTCTAGCAAAGAAAGAGGCTTTGCAGTTCACTCTGAAGGTCAACAGAGATTTGGGTTATTTTGGAGAAATGCAGGCAGTAAACTCCAAAGATGCGGTTATGAAATACACCCTACTAACATCCTACCACTTTCAACAAGTGCCTTCACAACTATGGCAGTAACGCACGGGGGGAGTCTGCCAGACAGGCAGGTCTGAAAATGCTTAGTGCTCTACAGGTCCAACACCACCTTAAATTCCACCTGGAAACGAAAAGCCTGCCTGTGCAGATCCCTGACTCCTGATGTTATGTGCTCACAGCGAGACACTACATTTAACAAGCAGGCTGCTACAGGGGGAAAAAACAAAAACTAAGCAAGCTGCAACATCCTGCATTGAACTTTGGTTTCTAATTAGACTTAACATTTAGTTTTGGGCAGAGTGTACTACGGTATTCTAATCTTGAGGTGACAAAAGGCATGGATCGCCGTTGCAAGGTCTGTATCCAAATGGATGACCATCTCTGACCATCAGCAGATTGAAAAAAGCCATTGAGGTCATTACTGTTATATGACAGTTTAAGCAGATAGGGAGCTAACACAGTTGATCAATAGCAAAATAAGAACAATTATCTCAATATCCCCCCTCTGCAGCATCTCAAACGAAAACGAACAAAGACACCTAAATGGAGCTCCATCCAGTCCTGTGAAGGTCATCAGGTGGATCAACATGTCCTCATCATTAGGGACTTTTCAGCCCGTCCTTGCAATACAGTGTACTATGTAAGTAACATATGAATGAATAGACACATTATCTTTAGCTGACTGAAAACCAAATGTACATTTATTCAGTCTTGGAACAATACTTACTCTCTTCTGGGTCCTCGCTGGCTTGGGAGTTACTAGGGAGAGCCTGAACAGCAGCCCGGGATTCAGGAGTTGATTCAAGTGGCCCTATTCGGGTATCCCTTTGTTGCTCCCATTCCGGATTGAAACCTCCGTCATCCATGTCAGCATCTTCATTCTGAGTCTGGTTCGGTGCGGCTCAAGGGAAGAAAACAATAGTATAAAACCTATTTCAAAAGTGTTTCTCATACAAAGACACTCCTGTTAATACAGTCAGACACATGGGGTAACTGTCCTCCTCTAGTCGGCACTGGTGAGACCTCAGCTGAAGTACTGTGTCCAAGGTTAGGTGCCACACTTTAGGAAAGATATGGACAAATTGGAGAGAGTCCAGAGGAAAGCAACAAAAATGATGATGAAAAAATGATGAAAGAATGGCCATAGTGGGGCAGACCAGTATCCTGTCTTCTAACAGTGGCTGATGCCAGATGTGTTAGAGGAAATGAACAGAACAGGGCAATTTATCAAGTAATCCAGTTCCATCTTCTGGTGGTCAGAGGTTTAGGGACACCCAGAGCACGGGGTTGCATCCCTGACAATCTTGGCTAACAGCCATTGACGGATTTATTCTCCGTGAATTTGCCTAATTCTTTACTAAGCCCAGTTCTACTTTTGGCCTTCATAACATCCCCTAGCAACAAGTTCCTATGTTGTGTGAAGAACACTTCCTTATGTTAGTTTTAAAACTGCTGCCTATTAATTTCATTGGGTGACCCCAGGGTCTTATGCTACGTGAAGGAATAAATAACACTGTCATTCATTTTCTCCACACCAGTTAAAATTTTACAGACCTCTATCATATCCCCGCTTAGTTATCCCTTTTCTGAACTAAAAAGTTCCAGTTTTTTTAATCTCTCCTCAGATGGAAACTAATAATTTTTGCTGCCTTTCTCTGTACGTTTTCCAATGTAATATATCTTTTTTAAGATGGAGTGACGTGAATGGCAGGCAGTATTCAACGTGTGGGCATACCATGGATTTATATAGTGACACTAAGATATTTTCTGTCTTATCTATCCCTTTTCTAATGGTTCCAAACATTTTGTTTGCTTTTTTGACTGCTGCTTCACATTGAACTGATGTTTTTAGAGAACTATCTACAATGACTCCAAGATTTCTTTCTTGAGTGGTAACAGCTGACTTAGACTCAGTCATTTTATATGTATAGTTGGTATTGTGTTTTCCAGTGTGTATTACTCTGCACTTATCAACAGTGAATTTCATCTGCCATTTTTGTTGCCCAGTCACCCAGTTTTGTGCAATCCCTTTGTAACTCTTCTCAGTCAGCTTTGGACTTAACTATTCTGAGTAAGTTTGTATCATCTGCAAATGTTGCCACCTCACTGTTTACCCCTTTTCCAGATCATTTATGAGTATGTTGAAAAGAACTGGTTGCAGTTCAGATCCTTGGGGGCAGTCCGCTATTTACTGTGAAAACTGATAATTTATTCCTACTCTTTGTTTCCTATCTTTTAACCAGTTACAGTGAGATTGTTGATGCAATATGAGGTTACAGCAAAATGTCATCCCATTATATCATGATCTGACATGACAACATGAGGACATTTTGTCAGCAGAATGTCTTTGACTCTCTCCAGTGAGACAACAGCTCTATACCACATGCTCACTGGATGGGAGCCCTTAGAAAAGGGAAGAAAGCAGAACCACTCAGTGTTGTACAGAAATCTGTGAATGGACTATCAGGAAACCTGATCAAATCCTGCCCTTTCAATGTGGCCTTATTCTTTAAGCTCTCATTTTATAAACTTTGCCTTTCCCTGCACATGGATGTTGCCTTACCACAACTGTCCTCTGCACTGAACTGAGCTCAGTCAGTACAGGAACTCCTCACTTAACATTGTAGTTATGGTCCTGAAAAATGCAACTTTAAGCGAAACGATGTTAAGCGAATCCAATTTCCCCATAAGATAATGTAAATGAGGAGGTTAGATTCCAGGGAAATTTTTTTCACCAGACAGAAGACTGTATACTTTTTACATATATATATACATACATACACACACACACACACACACACACACAGAGTATAAGTTTTAAACAATTTAATACTGGTACACAGTGATGATGATTATGAAGTTTGGTTGAGGTGGAGGAGTCAGAGGGTGGGATATTTCCCAGGGAATGCCTTAGTGTTAAATGATGAACTAGCAATTGGCTGAGCCCTCAAGGGTTAACTCTCACACTCTACAAGGCAGCAGGAAAGGAGGGAGGGCAGTCAGAGAGAGACAGAGACACACACCCTGTGTGTGTTTGAGAGACAGAGATGTGCATTTCCCCTTTAATTATGAAGAGTGGGGTCAGAAGTACACTGCCTTGTTAATTAGATCAGGAAGCTGAGAGGGACCACAGCTGCTGCTGCCTAAGGCAGCAGCTCCCTCATCCCTGTGTCCCCCCCTGCTCTATGGAAGATGGGGTAAGCAGGGTGCAGGAGCTGGGGGGGAGAGGGACACCTTGACATTAGCCTCCCTCTTCCCCCCCCCCCCCCCACGGCAAGCAGGAGTCTCAGGGAGCAGCTCCAAGACAGGGGGCAGAAGCAGCACATGGCAGTGGGGGGAGGGACAGCTGAACTACCGGCAATTGACAGCCTGCTGAGCAGCTGCTGCACAGGGAATTTAAGGGAGCAGGGAGCTGATAGGGGTCTGCCGATCCACCCTGGTTCCAAGCCCCCACCAGCTAGCTGCAACGGGCTGCTCTCCCTGCAAGCAGTGGACAAAGCAGGCGGCTGCCAAACGGCATTATAATGGAGCATTGCACAGCTTTAAACGAGCAGGTTCCCTAATTGATCAGCAAGGTAAACATGTTAACCGGGACAACTTTAAGTGAAGAGTTCCTGTACTTGTTGAGACAAGTCTCTTAAAAAGAAACCAAGAGTTCCATAATAATGAATAGCTGCAAGAATATTAATTGCATATTAACTGAACATCATTTGCAGTCAAGACAGATTATTTCTAGTGGGGCTTTCACTCTTAGGGAGTGGAGAACCATTTGTTGCCCGGTCTGTGCAAAAAGTGTGTTTAAAAAGCTCCATCTGAAAGCAGGGACAGTTCTCTGTGAAGATGTTCTATAGTAAGAAAACATGCAAAAGAAATCCTCACCTTGTTTATCGTAAGTGGAGCTTTTGGAAGCTTTCCGTTGGGCTTCCGGGTCTTCCTCAGCCATGTTCACTAGCCATATCATCGTTGCTATTGAAGAAAACACGCTGGTCAACATGCGCCAGCAGACAAACTCTGGTCTCAGCATTGGGCTATCGTTTCTCTACCACCTTTTTTGCTGCAACTATCTTCTGTCACAGGCAGTTTTACTTCCTTTTAAACTACTTAAAAGCATACTAACAGATGGGATTAAGTCAGTTTCAGCTACAACACATCTTCTAGATCTGACTGGATACAGACTGGTCATAATAAATGTTATAAAAATGGTAAGTTGCAGCTGCCTTAGAGATACAGTTTCCTTTTAAGAGTACACATTGAAAAACTGAACTGAACTGATGATTCTCCTCCTACTCTCCTTTACAGAAGCAACCAGATTTTCATTTGGAAGTAGAATGACTGGTATTGAAGTAGCACCAGTTTACACAGGCAGTGCTGGTAACTGAATCTATAGAAGTTATTTTTCTTTTTAAAAGGCTTGTCACTTCTCCTGTTCTTTTACAATTCAACTGTATTCAATTTAAGTTGTTTATTTTAAGTTCAAGTTTGTTGTTTCCCAGCCCTAACTTCCACTTCTTGGCATACAGAAGGGCTGAGCCAGCTATTGGCGGATATTACTAGTACAAACAGAACTAAGATGCATCCGATGACGTGAGCTGTAGCTCACGAAAGCTTATGCTCAAATAAATTGGTTAGTCTCTAAGGTGCCACAAGTACTCCTTTTCTTTTTGCGACTACAGACTAACACAGCTGCTACTCTGAGAACTAAGATTGACAGATAAGTCAACCCTCACTCCACCCAACTCTCTCCCCCCACCACACTTCTCTCCTAAGCAGCCAAATGGAGTCTACAACATAAGACATTTCTACTGTGCTTGACATTTTAATATGTTTTCTGAATCAACATGATATTTGCTAGGTTTTCAGGACATCATAGTATCTCAAAGCTAGTATGTATGGAAAATGTCAGTGGTGGATACCCTAACAAATCAGATCTCCAAGTAACAATTGTCTGATGAGTTGGACATCACCACATACACCCACCCTTCTATATCTGAGATGGCAATACCTAGGTAATAAACTGCATTTATCATGCACTTCTGGCCAGCTTTTAAAACACTGATCTTTAATGTTGATTTTTTTTATTTTGGATAAAAACATGGCAATTCCTCTTAAACAACTAGAGTCTTTCATTCAATGTCAAAGTATTTTGGATTTTTTATAGCTTGCTTTCTATAGAGCCTTTCAGATGATCTCAAACAGTTCCCCCCCCCCCCCCGGCCACAAAACAAGCCTCACAACACCCCTGCGAGATAGGTATTGGCCCCATTTTATACAACACAACTGAGGCAGGGGGATGACCAGATAGCGAGTTAATGTCAGAGCTAGGAAAAAGACAACTCCTGACTCCCTGTCATCCCACAAGACCACAGTCCCTCTCCCAATTGTAAGGTCTTACCCAGTCAGCTTTCTTGTAGTGTTAAAATATGTAAGCGGTTTAACCAGATGTTCTGAATTTATCCAGTCTGAATGAACAGTGCTTAAAAAGCTCTATACACTCCCAGTAGCCAGAAATCAATATGCAAGATAAGCAGGAATCCCCAATAGTGAGCTCCATGGATGATGCCCTGGTGAGAAGACCAGCTGCTGGTAAGGGAGAGGAAGCTGGCATTACCATAGTGGACCTCACTAGGGGGCTCAGGTTTTTTTAATCAGTTTCCAGCTGCTGGGTACCTGATTAGTCTAAAATATGGCTGCTGGAAGGGAGAAATAACTCTCTTCCCACTATCTGAGAGACTCTTAGCTGCTGGAGGTGAAAGTGTGTGTCTGGTACTTTATCTTCACCTGGCATTTTAGTTTCAGTTCTCCTCCTCTTTCATCCCAGAGTTTTCCTGAGCAGCAGCAAAGTAAAATTGGTTGATTCTTGACAATTTCATGGCTGCTCCCAGGATTACCAACAGCAGCAGTGAAACTGATCAGATTTGTGCTAGTTTTACATTGCTGCTGCTTACTAGAGCTGGGCAAATAACTGATTTTTTTTTGGTTCTACTTGAGCCAAATCTAAAAATTTGGAAAAAACGTTGGTGAATTTCAACCCAAAAAGGTCTTGTTTCCAGGCATTTTTAAAGGCCAGATTCACAAAACTGCCAGAGGTAGTTGTGGTCCTTACCTTATAACTTTTAGCTCAATGGTTAAGACATTCACCCAGTATGGGGGGGACCTGGGCTCAATTCCTCCATTTGCCTGATATGGAGCCAGGACTTGAACTTGTGTCTTCCCCAACTCTGAGGAGAGTGCCTGGACTATAGAACATCCTGAGACAGGTCTCTCTCCTATTGAAGCTATCCCACTTTGTATAAAATACTTGAATAGTTATTGGAACATAGAGAGAAAGTAAGAACCACTCTATAGCTCAGTGGTTAGGGCACCCACCTGGGACGTGGGAAACCCAAGTTCAAATCTTTGCTCCAATGCATAATTATGTATACAAGGTAGAACAATTTCAACAGGAGAGACTGAGAAAGATCATAACACAATATCCCAGAATACACCAAAATATAGCCTAGTGATTAGATGGGGGGATGAGGAGAGACCCAAGTTCAAGTCCCTGCTCCATATCAGCTGGGGGACGGATTGAACTAGGTCTCCCACTTACTGGGTGAGTGCTCTAAGCACTGAACTAAAAGTTACAAGGTGGGCACACCCCACATATACTTTGTGAATATAGCCTAAACATGTTTTTGGGTTAAAACTAGTTTGCAGATTTGTGTCAAAATTGCAAATAATTTCAGGTCGACAAACTATGAGCAATACCAGAAGCAGACACACACAGAGAACACAGAAGCAGTTCACATTTAATAAGGTATTCCTTGCAACCATAAGCTAGAAACATAATTTTTAAAAGTCTGAAGAAAATTGGTTTCCTGCAGGAATACATGGGATAGGATCCCCTCGCTCTGTGGTGAGTAGATTGTTTAAGCCCTGCAAATGGATATATATTTCTAAACAGAACCAAAGCCTACCCTAAGCGTGCTACAGTCACATTCTACGGATGCTGTTTTGGCCAGACCAAGATCCTTTACCATTTTTTACCATTTTAATTTAAAAAGAACAATGTGTGCTGTTTTTATCTTGGAATATCTTATAAAGAACATATTTCAGGTTTCTGAGTAAATAGCAAATTAAGAATTGAGGCCCAAGGAAATGAAATGTGATCTCCAGCTGCACATGCAACAGAACATATTAAAGCAAAGGAAGCCAATGGGATGATTACATCTCCTTTCCTCAAGGTCAGGCAAGAGATTACAAATCTAAAAGCTTTAACGAAATATACTCACAGGAATAAATAAGTGCTGGGAAGAGTGTTTCATTTCTCTCTTGAGCTGTTTCAACCAACATACGAAGAGGACCTTTAGGACATAGGACAGCAACCAGATCTGCAGGGGAGAGCACACAGAAAAGATCCTGTACTACAGTATTACAGACTTGGTTTGTAAAAAGTTTTTATGTGAGAGTGGCTGCAGGGATATGGTAATGGGATACCCTCCAAGATGCTGCCTGGAATATAGACCAGGTTAATGAGTTTGTCCCAGTCCTGTTTTCAGTGATAAGATACAAGTCCAGTGGATGTAGATATTGATGGTAAATAGAGTTGATAGTTTATTATATCTAAATTATGTGGCAGGGACCCACCCCCTGTCAAGCCCTCTCCCCTATTCACTATATCCCTCAATTCTACTGCCACTTTTAATGTCTGGCATACAGCAGCGTCAGTGCATGCCGCACACTTGCTCACTGTAGGAGGTGCAAGAGTGGAAGACTGACTGGTCAGAAGTCTGAGCCTTTGGCATAAACACACATGTTTTCCATGTTTAACTTCTATGATATGCAAGTGCATGGTTCTCTTTGGTTCCTTCATGTTCCCCAGGGTCTGTTGCGTTCCATCCATTTTAGGTACTTACATGATCCCCCCCCCCATCACTGCAGTAATTGAGTGCTTCTTTAATGTATTTATCCCCACACCACCCCTATGAAGCAGGGCGTTATTATTATTCCTGCTTCACAGACTGAGAATTTATGCACACATGCTGAGTGACATGCCCTTGGTCACACAGAAACTCTGTGGAATTGAACCCAGGGAACTGAGTCCCAAAACAGCGCCATAAACCACTGAGCCATCCCTGCTGGCTCCAGTCATCAGGGCACACAGGGAGAAGAGCCCTACTCCCAAGAACTTTAGGAGTAAAGACACTTATAACTCTGTGGCCAGCTGGACTTAAACCCTGCAGCAGGGCTCCCTGGTTTCTCCAAGAAACTGGAAATTATGGCAAATTCAGATAAACTCAAATATTGGAAATTTTAATAAATTAAATAAGAATGCAAATACAGTGGAGTTGCATCTTACGCGGGGGTTAGGTTCTAAAGTCAGTGTGTAAGGCTAAAATAGTGTATAATCAAAATTACCCTTGAAAATCCCTTAAATCGCCCATAAAGTACAGTATACTGTACATGGTTTTGTGTATACAACCCTGTACAGTAATATGTATAAATGTATAATGTATACAGTAATGCACAATTTATAAGAGTACATATGCAAAATATAATTTTACAGTACTGTATTTTTAATTACAGGGGGGGTAATTACAGGGGGTCACTGGGACTTGATGTCGAGCCAGGTGACAGAGAGCTTGGGTGACGGAGAGCGAGTCATAGACGAAGTGGTTGGCTCTGGTTCAGCTCAAGAAGTTGATTGCATTGACTCATCTGATGCTGGTTGTTTTTCCTTGAAAAAACATGGTGATCGGCAACTGTCGCTGTTTTTTGAGCTGCTCATACATTTCTTGATACAGTCTCAAAGTGTCCGTAATACAACGTGTGATTTTGAGGCTGTGTTCCATAGAGGGATCGTATTCAAACATTAAATCATTCTTCATTGACAGATGCAGCTTCACCAGTAGTCTGCACGTTTTTGAGGTTGAAGAGGTTCCTAAAATTGTTAAGCCAACCTTGGCTGGCTTTGAATTCCTTCTCATCAGAAGGCTGTCCCTCTTCAGCGGGAGGTTTGAACAGCGCGTAGAGGCTAAGAGCCTTTTCTTGCAACATGTTGGCATCGATTGGCACACGTTTACGGTTCATGTCTTCCAGCCATAAGTTTAATGCCTTTTCAGTCTTCACTAAAGTCTTATCATGCACCTGGCTCATCACTTGAGCAGTTATTGGAGCATTTGATGCCACAGCTTGATGAATTTCTCTCTCTAATCTTGATGGCATGGATGCTAGATTCATTGCAGCCATATTTACATGCCACGTTGGAGACTGACATACCGTCTCTCAGTAAGTCCAGCACAGCCAGCTTTTCCTCCAGCGTTGGAACAGATCGCTGTTTCTTCGGTTGAGCACCAGATGAAGTAGTTGGCTTGCGTTTAGGGGCCATGTTGTATGAAAAATACGTATCTTTAAACTCTAGAATCACACTCTGAGAGGCACGCGGGAACTGAGAGAACAGCAGATTCACATCTACTATCTCACCCTCACTCTGGGGCATACGCTCATTGAGCGGAATGGTGGGCAGAATCGCCCGCACTATTTACAGGTATCTTGTTACGTTTCTTTTTTTTTTTTTTTTTGCCGAGCGCATATAGTTGAATTTGCGTAAGTTAAATACGCATATGATGCGACTCACCTGTACACTAATTAACATATCTGGAGCTATTCTGACATTACTTTTGACGAGCTATTACTTTTTCATGCTGTCCCCAAACTGTTGTTTTTCAGCATGCTGTATATTTTTAAACTCAGACCATGTAGTTTCATCACAGAAGCTGGCAGAGGCACGCTTGGGGTTTTGATGACTGGGTAGTAAACAATACAGCATCTGACAATTTTGGCAACCAGGAAGCAGCTGAAGCTTTGTGTACTGGGGAGGGTGTGAATTCCTCTCCCTCCCTTGTAGGCAGGGATGGGTGTAACTTCAAATTTGAAGCAGGATTTCATTCCAAATTCCTCATTCCACACCCTTGCTGCCCCACTGCACTCCATCACAATACCTATGGAATATCCACCTCAGCACTTGGGGATAAGCACTCAGTCTTGAGGTTTCTGCTAAAATTATAATAAACGGACAACTCTGAAACCTAATGATGACATTGTTGATGTTTGGATTGTTAACAGTCCATTGCGCACACATTGTAAAACATCTGGTAGATCAATAAAGAAAGGTGAATCACTTTATGATAACGGGAGTCCTTTGAGATGCATGGTCCCTATGGCTATTCACTGCTCCCACAACCAGAAATTCTTCATTAGCAGTGTCTGTTGGTCCACACCAATGCACTGTGTCTCTTCGCGCTGCAAAGAGAGGGTGTGAGGGGTGGGGCAAACCAACTGCCTCTCCAATTCCGACTCTGCTGTGAATCACGTGAGAATCCAAAGCAGAAGGGAAGGAAGGTGGATTGTGAATACCCATAGGAACCACACATTTCAAAGAACTCCTGTTACTATAATGTAAGTAACTTCCCTTTCTTTGAGTGCTAGTCTCTATGGGTATTCACTATGAGCGACTCCCAAGCAATGCCTATTGAGAAGGCAAGTGCGAGGAAGAGCTTTGCACCATGGGCGGTGCGCAATGGAGGCTGCGGGAGGCTAAGCCTCCCCAAACCTCACGCCACTGGGGGAGGAGGAATGGTGGATTTGGGGCCCCCAGAAAAACTGCCCCACCCCACCACAGCCCTGGGATGAGGGCAGGGGCACAGACCTTTTTTGCTCTCACAGCCACAACAGGGAGAAGGAGGGGGGTGAAGCAGTGAGTGGGGGCAGGGCCTTGCGGGGGGAGAGAAGAGGCAGAGTGGGGGCAGGGCTGCAGGTGGAAGGGGCAGAATGGGGGAAGGGGTCCAGACTCTCAGCCCCAGCCAGAGCCAAGAGCTGTGTGCAGTACCAGCCAAGGCTGAGAGCTTGACTCCAGCTGGGGACGAGCTCTTAGCCCCCATCCTCATAGCTCTGACTGAGCCCCAACCCAACCCACCCCACCCCCTGGTCAGGGCTGTGGGGGGGTTGAGAACAGCAAGCGGGGGTGTGGCCTTGGAGGAAAGAGGCAGGGCTGGGGGCGAGCCTCTCCAAGGGGAAGCTTCAACCGCCACCCATGCTTTGCACCACAGTTAGCAAGATTGGAGAAACGAAGGAAGCCTCCTCAGCTGAGGCTTGAATCAGGGAATAGTGCCTGGTAACATGCCAACAGAGCCAATCTGCCAGTCTATAGGTTTCCAAGAGTGGGACTCCTTGAAAGGATGCCACCGAGGCAGCTTGCACTCTGGTAGAGTGAGCCCTGACAGACTGGGAAGGAGGGACTACTGCCCTCTCACAGCAGAGAAAGATTCAGAATGGATTTCCAGCTGTGAGTCCCTGGAAAGACATCGCCTCTCCCTTCATCCTCTCAGATATGGAGACAAATAGTCATGGAGATCTTCTAAAGTGCTTTGTCCTATCCAGACTGCATGCCCCCAGGGCTCCAGCATTACGTTTCCTGCCTCTATATTCTCTAGGTCTTCAGTTAAAAAGAAAAAAAAAAAAGTGAAGTGGAGTGTCCAGTTCAAATGAAAGTCAGATGGAACCTCAAGGATGAATTCGCAGTCCAGTCTGAGGGATACTCTGTCCCTGTGAAAGACAATATAAGGCAAGGGCCCTGAGGGCCCCTAAGCTCAACTACTCTCTTGGCTGAGGTGATGCTGTGAGGATGGCTACCTTCATTGATAAAAGTAAGAGGCAGCACGAAGCCAAGAGTTCAAAGGGCAGTTTCATGAATTGGGAAAGCTGTAGGTTCAGGTTCCAAAACAGAGTAGGTCTTGATACCAGTGGGAACATTCTGACGGTGCCTTTTAAGAACTTGACTGTTGTGGAATGGGTGAAAACCCTCTACCAGAGGGTAAAAGG
Source organism: Lepidochelys olivacea (assembly GCF_965140295.1). Lineage (NCBI taxonomy): Eukaryota > Metazoa > Chordata > Testudines > Cheloniidae > Lepidochelys > Lepidochelys olivacea. The sequence continues at coordinate 64,197,525 of NC_140416.1, read as the reverse complement.
CATTGATAGCTGCTAAACAAACCCTTAATTTACTAATGGATAGGCCTGTGACTTCAAATGAGAGGAGACAGTCCAGGATAAGAGGAATGCCAGATTCCTCTAGAGGCAAATTGCGCCTGACACCACAGGGAGAACCACTCCCACTTGGCAGTGTAACACTTTCCCACAGAAGGTTTTTTGCTTTTGGAAACGAACAGGACTTTCTTCAAGCAGGATCTCTCTAATTCTGTCATCCATCCAAAAACAAAGCTGTCAGGTGAAGGGCTGCCAGTTTGGGATACCTGGTGCCGCCCTTGTTTTGTGATCATAGGTCTGGAAATGAGCACCTTCTGTTGTCCTGGGTTGCAAAAAGTTGGAAGATGGGGATCCCCAATGGGAAAAGATTCATTGGGTGACAGACAGGTAGAGCTCCCACTTGTGAAAATGCCTGCTGAGGCTATCTGCTAGGGAATTCATTACCCCAGGCAGATGCACTGCAGAGGATGATCTGGTGCTGGATGCACCAGTTTCAGAGGTGTACCACCTCCCTGCAGAGCGATGCAAACCTTGATCCTCTCTGTGTGTTTATATACTAAGCAGTGGTCACACTGTCTGATCTTACCTGGACCCGAATGGATTGAATGAAGGGGAGGAATTGTTTGCATGCTTCGTGGACTGCTTGAAGCTTGAGTCGGTTGACCTGGTGTATGCACTTTTAAGAAGTCCAGGAGCCCTGAGCTATCTGGTCACCCAGGTATGCCACCCCAGCCTCAGAGGGACACATCTGTCACGAGTGTCTTTGTGGGTGGGGCAGAAGCAAAGGGAAACCCCATCACACACAAACACTCTCTCTCTATTCCCATCAGCTGAGAGATAGCCAGACATTGGGAGGAAGCGTGACTCTCTTATCCAAGGAATCTCTTTGGGACAGACCTTACTCAGCCAAACTTGGAGCCTGCATAGGTGAAGCCTGGTGAAAGGGGTCACATGGACGCATGCAGCCACGTGGCCTAGAAGTACCAAGCAAGACCAGACTGCCATCTGAGGACCGAGACAGATTGGCTACCAAGCTCTCATTGCGAAGAATCTGTACTGTGGCTACACATGAGTCTACGACCGCTCCAATAATATCTATAGTCATTATGGGTGTTAAAGTGGACACTCCTGTATTTACTTGAAGTTCCAAGGAGTGGCATATGTATAGCAGGGCAGCAATTGCTATTCGTACTCCTGATATGATTGCCCCTTGAGGAGCCAGTGACATAGACTCACAGGGTTGGTGCTATAGCCCCAGCTTTGGAACAGTCGGTTTGGATTCTCTAAAGTAACATTACAATTTAAGAGAATAGGTAAGTGGAGCGTACAGAGGTATTGTATAGAACGTGCAAGTCTCACACAGGCTGCCAACTTGCCTGCTCCCCCTTGAACAAGAGAAAGCGTGAATATTTATATATGGAGAGTTTGAAAAAACTAGGATTATTCATCTTGGAAAAAAGGAGTATTCGCAAGGATTTGACTGAGGTATTCAAAGTGATGAGCAGCATAATGAAATATGAGCAGCCCCCTTTTTCATCAAGTCCTCTGGTTCTTGTACATGGGACAATGAATGAAACTAAAAGAAGTAAATATAAAATCAAAGGAGGTCACTGAACCAGACATATCAATAAAGCTGGTCATAAGAGTATAGCAGTAGGAATACTCTACCGACCACTTGACCAGGATGGGCATTGTATTATGCTCAGGGAGATTATAAAGGCTACATAAAAAGAAAAGCCAATAATAATGGGGGATTTCAACTATCCCCATATTGACTGGGAACACATCACCTTGGGATGGGATGCAGAGATAAAATCTCTGGACATCATTAATGACTGCTTCTTGGAGCAGTTAGTCCTAGACCCCTCAAGGGGAGGGGCAATTCTTGATTTAGTCCTAATAGAGCACAAGATCTAGTCCAAGAGGTGAATACAGCTGAACTGCTCAGTAACAGCCATCATAATGTAATTGAAGATAACATTCTCATGGGGGGCGGGGGGAGAGAAGAAACCCATCACAGTCGCTTTTAACTTCAAAGAAGGGGAATTACATAAAAATGAGGAAGCTAGTTAAACGGAAATTAAAAGGAACAGTCACAAGAGTGAAATGTCTGCAAACAGCATGGAAATTTAAAACATCAGAATAGAGACTCAAACTAAATGTATACCCCAAATAAAAAAAACCAAACAAACTGAAAGAGAACCAAAAAAAAAGTCACCATGGCTAAACAGCAGAATAAAAGAGGTGGTTTAGAGACATCCTTTAAAATTGGAAGACACATCCTACTGAAAACAGAAAGGAACATAAATTCTGGCAAGTCAAGTGTAAAAATATAATTACGCAGGCCAAAAAAGAATTTTAAAGAGCAACTACCAAAAAGACATAAAAACTAACAGCACAAACTGACAGAAAAATCAGTGCAGCCACTGGATGATCAAGGTGCCAAAGCAGCACTTCAGGAAGACAAGACCGTTGCAGAGAATCTAAATCAATTCTTTGCACCAGTTTTCACTGCAGAGGACATGAAGGAGATTCCCATACCTGAGCCACTCTTTTTTAGGTGACAAATCTGAGTAACTGTCCTAGTCTGAGGTGTCAATAGAAGAGGTTTTGAAACAAACTGATAAATTAAATAGTAGTAAGTCACCAGGACCAGAATGTATTCACCCAAGAGTTCTGAAGGAACTCAAATATGAAATTGCAGAACTACCACCTGTGGTATGCAACCTATTGCTTAAATCAGTTTCTATACCAGATGACTGGAAGAAAGCTAATGTAACACCAATTTAAAAAAAAAAAAACACTCCAGGGGTGATCCTGGCAATGACATGCCATTAAGCCTAACTTCAGCACAAGGCCAATTGTTTGAAACTAAAATAAAAAACAGAATTATCAGACACCTAAATGAACTTGATTTGTTGGGGAAGAGTCAACACAGCTTCTGTAAAGGGAAATCATGCCTAACCAAAATATTAGAATTATATGAGGGAGTTCAAAGCATGCGGACAAGGGTGATTCAGTTGATTAGTGTACATGGACTTTCAGGTTTCAGAGTAGCAGCCATGTTAGTCTGTATCCACAAAAAGAAAAGGAGTACTTGTGGACTTTCAGAAAGCCTTTAACAAGTTCCCTCACCAAAGGCTCTTAAGCAAAATAAGAAGTCAGGGGATAAGAGGGAAGGTCCTCTCATGTATCAGTAACTGGTTAAAAAATAGGAAACAAAGGGTAGGAATAAATTATCAGTTTTCACAATGGAGAGAAGTAAACACCGGGTCACCCAAGGAACTATGCTGGGACCTGTGCTATCCAACTTATTCATATATGATCTGGAAAAGAGGATAGGATATAAAATTACTGAAGATAGATCCCTTTGTAACTCTTCTCAATCAGCTTTGGATTTAACTATCTAAACTGGGTGACTGAGCAACAAAATGGCAGATAAAATTCAATGTTGCTAAGAGCAAAGTAATGCACAATGGAAAAAATAATCCCAACTATACACACAAAGCGATAAGAACCATTAGCAAAGGGATCGATAAGATGACAAAATATCATAATGCCACTATCTAAATCCATAGTATGCCCACACCTTGAATACTGTGTGCATTTCTGGTCACCCCATCTCAAAAAAGAAATATTAGAATTGAAAAAGGTACAGAGAAGGGCAAAATCAACGATGAGAAGTATGGAACAGCTTCCATCTGAGGAGAGATTAAAAAGACTGGGACTGTTCACTTTACAGAAGAGAAGAGTAAGGAGGGAGATGACAGAGGTCTATAAAATCATGACTGGTGTGGAGAAAGTGAATAGGGAAGTGTTATTTACCCCTTCTCATAACACAAGAACCAGGGGCACCCAATAAAATTAACAGGCAGCAGTTTTAAAACAAACATAAGGAAGTACTTCTTCACACAATGCAGTCATCCTTTGGAACTCATTGTTATGGGATGTTGTGAGGGTCAAAAGTACAACCGGGTTCAAAAAAGAATTAGATAAGCATCTGATAACCGTGGAATTCACCCCTACCAGGCTGAAAATAGTCCAAATGTGGTGACCTTCAGGTCACGCTGTGAAGCCTGTGTTCCTTGGGCTAGCACTCAGGGAAGGATAAGGTGCTCCGAGTGTGGGGTTTCTTTGGGGAATCCGAGGGGTGGGGATTATTATTATTATTGGGTAACTGCCTATTTTATATTGGACAGGAATTGCTGCTGTTTGTTATTGTTATGGAGTGTATTTCACATGGATGGGACAGTCTTGTCTAAACATCTATGTTGTTTAAAGTGAAATAAATGAAATCTTATGACTACTAACCCTTGGGTTCATGCCAGCTGTGATACAAGGGCTTAATAAGCAGTTGACCTATGAAAGCCAAGGAAGACTCTCCCTACCTCATTCATAAACTGGGTCAACCAGCTAGTGCTATGTGCATAAGGAACATTTTCACCTTCTTCTGAGGCATCAGATACCTAAGGACAATACTGGCCTAAGATGGACAAAGGGCCAATCAAGTCTGATTAATCCTGTATTTCTACAAATATGGAGAAAAAAAACAAACCGGACGCTCACCTTTCCTGCTATCAGGGAATTTCAGACTCTGTGTCCATCTGCAGTTAAAATTCACTTCTGCGTTTCCAAATTAATTCAAACTCTTTATGAGCAAGTTTGCACTGATACTCCTCTTTGCTATAAGAAATTTCGATTATACACTAGGAGCTAGATTATACACAAACACATGCTTGCGCTAGCTCTTGTCTTGGTCACGTGAGTATCAACAGAAGTGTAGCATGGCTAGTGGAGGTATGGCTGAGCCACGCCAAGTACAAACACACCCAAAACCAGGGGTTAGGTACTCGGCACAGCTCAGCCTCTGTTGCCATGATCCATGCTACCACCGCTTCATTGCTACTTATTCTCGCGCTAGCTCTCATCAAGCTAGCGTGAGCATGTGTACACAAGCAGGGGAAATCATACTCCTAGCTTGTCATGTAGACGTAACCTTAGCTATTCTGGCCTATTATGTAAACCAAATCAGTCTTTGAGACATCTGCCCTTATAGCAAGATCATGAATAGCATAAAATACAGAGTACCATTCCTACTGAAGGGTTTCAGTGCCCTTTAAAAGTGTATGATAACTGTCTGAGACAGGTTATGTGATCTCTAGATATAGTTTATTGCAGCCTTCTCTGGGATGAAACAGAATATGTGATAATCTAGAAAAGGAAATGACTACTATAGCAATTTGAACTGTGGGAGAGTGTTTAACCATGCCATGACTAGATCCTCCTGTGTGAAGGGACTTTTCCCTAAGGAAAACTCCTAGAGGAATTTCTGAGATTACCCCCTTCTTGTCAGGAGATGGATTGGCCCCCTTGGTATTTGGAGGACCCTAGGGAGGCCACAGCTACCCACGTCAAGCCCTTGTACCCAGGATGTGGCTCCAGCTTCCCAAGGAACTGCTTCACTCTGGAAATGCAATAGCTCCCAAGGGCCCTTGAGGGAGTGGGAGACACAAGAGTTATTTTCAATGAGACCAGAAGGAGGACTACAATATGGGTCACACGCCTATCCTCTCCTCCCTTGTACTACTCCAATTCCAATCCCATCTGCACTTCCTGCAGACCCGGAGAGGGCCCCTCATAAGGTCCAGGGTATGTGGACAGAGACAGTATTGCAGAGGCACTCAGAGGTAACAGCCATTTGAGGGGGACTTACCCATGGGTTAGATGTAAGGGAACACAGTCTGGTCCCTGGAATTTGAGTAAGACATTGCAGCAAAACCCTTGCCCTGCCTATGTTTGGACCCTGGGTTTTATGTCTGGTCAAACAGATGGAAGAAGTGAAAGTAGGAAGAGGGCATGCTATCATCATTGCTGGTATTATGCTTTTTTCAGGATCTTACCATATACTGAAATCACAGCTAGGATAAGCCATGCAGTCCATTCAGGAAGGTATTTAATGAATACCAGAGCCATGAGAGCACTGATCATAATGAGATATGCTTGCTGGAGCCGGAGCGGGCCTTTCCAGTGAATGCAGATCATTCCCACCACACCAAAGTTCCAGATCATGAGCGCGAGTGTGATGTAGTCCATGGCAACGTTATAGGTTTTAAAAACCTCACTAAAACATTTAAGAAAAGGAGATTAGATAAAGAAAACAGGCAACTGTTTCCCTAAAGCAATGGCAAAAAACAAAGAAGGCAAACTTGAGAATTAGATTTTAAAACTCTACACTCCATGTATTTTAACAAACAAAGTTGTTCTTTTATTAGATCTTAATTAGATCTGACAATGACTCAAAGAAACAGTTTGCTTTTTGAGGAAGAGCTAGTTTTACAGGGTGTGTTTCATTTAAACTATTTCAGGTTTACTAATTCAGTTTTCTGCAGTACAATCCTCCATTGACCCTCGTTTCCTTCTCAGTCACAGATCAAAAAGCTGCCAGCACAGGACACCAATGCAAAGTAGTTACCTTGATTAACCTATAGATGGTCCTCCATTTTGTAAGTAAAATTTCAAAAAAATAATTTCCTGGCATACAAATGGCTCTGTTAGTTACCTGCATGGAATGTGAACTAGACACGTAGCACCACTGTGTCAACCATGCAAGGGAAGGAGGATGTAGTGTAAATGCTTCAGCTGATCAGACATTGTCCTAGGCCCTAATGAACTGATTTTTTTAAACTGAAGAGAACAAAATATTCTGTGAAATAAATATATCTAAGAAATTTAAAGTTATGACGGCTCTCCAGGAATATAAGCCTGGGGTTCTTCATTCATTTTTGTCCTATTAGATGAAATCATAGTGCTAACTCAGGGGTAAGAAATGCATGCTGACTGTAATAGAGTGTTTGGGGTCTGCATCACCATTATAGCTGCCCACCATTCCTAGAAAGTAAAAATCTCCCTTTGAGGATGGAGCTATGTTTCTCAATCAGATATGAGAGATTACTGAATACAATGAATGGAAAAACCACCTCGCAGCGAACAAGTGTATTTTCTCCAAGTCATAGGTAACTTCCACTGGCCTGTGAAAAATCAGTGCTTGAGCTTGCTGAATGGCCATTCCTGATGAGGTGGTGAAGTGCTGCTTCAGGATTTGACTTACAAGACAAGTACAAAGCCTTGAAACATAGGTCTATTCTGCTGTAGATGCAAGCGCATAACTTCCATTAGATATAACAGAAGTGTGTATCGGTGACAGAACAGATTCCTTTCAGTAGATTAAGTCTTTGAGACTGTTCCCAAATAAATACCCTTTGCATGGCTGACCCTTACCAATTACCATGGTGACATGAGGACAACTGTTTATGTATGCTTATGGTGAAGAGACAAAGATTGGCTGGAAGGCAAATTCTGAAGTTGAAACTCTTGTAGACTTACCCCAAGTAGATGAATGAGAAAAAGAAAAGCAGCAATAGAGAAGAAATGATAAGCCAGCCATGGATCACCTGAAAGAGAAAGACACAACAATAAACATCTCCATTTCAAACTGGACATTTTAAAGTTAATTACATCTTTATCAAAAATGCCTTTTTAAGGTTCAATTTCATAAGCAGAAGATATAGTAATATCTGAGCCAGTTTTCAGAGTACCACTCACAGCCCCCAGCCATATTAATATCTTGTGGTTAGAGCAAGGGAATGAGATTCAGAAGTCTTTGGCTCCATACCATACTCTATGCTGCTACATTGATTTTTGGCTAGTCCCTTGACTTCTGTGCCTGAGTTTACTCATCTATAAAATGGGGCACTACTTAACCAACCTTTGTAAATTGCTTTGGAATCCTTGAATAAAAGGTGCTCTATAAGTGCAAAGTATTTTTAGCATATTAACTTACAGCACTTTGATAATGTTGGCTTGATGTCAAAGCAGAATATACTGCATTGTAAAATGCATGGAAAACATCTATTAATTTTTCTATCATTTAAAGAAATGAACAGCCCAGTTTCCAAATCAATAGCAGAATCTATGTGTAACCTTATGGATGAAGTACAATGTTAAAGTGTTACATTTATGAATTCTAGCATATTAAAATCAACTAGAATTAGCATAAGGCATCACGTAAGGAATGAACGAATAACGAATGTAAGCACCTTTTTATTGCATATGAAGAGCAAATACTAACACACCTAATAGTGTGATCTATACACATCACACAATTTGATAGCAAAATACATCACCATGTATATCAAGATGACAACCGTGTTTTGAGATTAAAGTCTAGCAAGACATACATGAATTTTACAAAAAAAAGTTACATTAGAAAATATCATCAAACCTTGTTTTAAGGAGTGAGCATACTTTGGGACAAGTCCTTCATACTAATGTCCCAGACTAAAAACAAAGATGGAAGAGAATTTGGAAAGCCCTCTAACTATGATCATGTCTGAACTGACAGGCTGCAAGATGACAAAATGCTAGATTTCCTAAGTACCCGATTACAAAAAACAAAGCTCTGAAATGCTACATCAAACTGGTAGAAAATCATCCAAAACCCAGGGAAAAAAGCAATAGAAGATATCTTTCAAAAACAACTGAAGGAGGGGAACGGACAATCTCTTCAGAAAAACAGATTCCTAGAATTGTAAGTCAAAAACTCCAACCTGTTAAAGACTTTGGGCAAGTTCTGGCCTTAAGAAGAGTACCTTTGAGGTGCAATGGGGTATGAAAAACGTGAAATATAAAGAAATATTTTTTCTTCTAGACAAGGAACCTCACACACAAGCTAAGACATGAACCCCACAACTAGTTTAAAGTTCTTTATAGATAAAGAAGTCAGAAGCAGTAATTTAGTACTTGCTTGAACTGGTTAAAATGGCACAAGGAATCCTACCTGTGTTGAAGCCAGATTCAGAGCAGAATTTACTATTCAAAACAACTATACATCCAAGAGAACTCAATCTTTCTGATCTGGAGTTTTGTTTTTCCTCCTTATTTCCCTCCTTGCAAATGGTTTATATTGGATTTTAAACATTTTTAAAAACAATAAAAACTTATGAAATTTAATGTTTTACCTTGTAGAGATTATTTCTGTTTCACTAGTATTTATTTGACTTACATAAAACAGCAACAACCTTCTAACAAACAAAAGAGTGTCAAGTTTCATATAGGTTTTAAATGTATTTTCTTAAGTGTGTTCAGAGTCCTCTGCAGGATCTCTTCCACTTTCTATCTCTTCCTCTGGGCCATCCTTCATGATGTATCCCAGTTTACAAAAAAACCTCAAAGTAACAAGACTTGTTGGCAAGCCTGGGTAACCTCACAGGTTAGCCTCTCTCTATATCTGATAGAGTCGTCTCAAAAAATACAGGATGCGCAGCTTTCTCCTTTGCATTAAACATTCGGTTTTTAAATGCTGTTGGCAGGGAAGACGTCAAATTTCTGTCACCAACAACTGTTACAAGGAGAAGAACTCTGAAGCTGGGGATCAGCTTTACAAATAATGTGTAAGGCTACACATATATTCTGATAGAGTGAAAGACTGGATTTTGTTTTTAAAAACAAAATCTTTTCAGGTCACTTTGATGGACAAGATGACATAACTTTATGGTTAAATGAAAGACACATTAGCAATAAGAAAACCCCAAAGAAAACTGTCCTACTGCCTAGGAAGAGAAGAGACCTGGCAGTCCAGTGTGCCTGAATACTAATGTCCCATTCTAGCAAAGAGCAGATCTGCTCTACTGAACAAATGCCAAAAAGTGCATAACTAAGGGAGCGGTTCTCAACCAGTGGTACACAGAGGTCTTCTAGGGGGTACATCAATTAACCTAGATATTTGCCTAGTTTTACAACAGGCTACATAAAAAGCACTAGAGAAGTCAGTACAAACTAAAATTTCATACAATGACTTGTTTATACTGCCCTATATACTATACACTGAAATGTACGTATAATACTTATATTCCAATTGATTTATTTTATAATTATATGGTAAAAAGGAGAAAGCAAGCAATTTTTCAGTAATAGTGCACGGAGACACTTTTGTATTTTTAATGTCTGATTTTGTAAGCAAGTAGTTTTTAAGTGAGGTGAAACTTGGGGGTATGCAGGACAAATCAGACTCCTGAAGGGGATACAGTAGTCTGGAAAGGTTGAGAGCCACTGCTTTAACGCCCCAATCCTGCAATACTTACATGTGCTTAACTACCGTGAGTAGCCTCACTGATACCTAACTGAAACAATTTGGTGTATCACACGACTTTCCACACCAGTAATGTGTGTTCTTCACATTACATGGCTTTTCAAATATTAAATCATTTTCAAAACCACCTGTCCTTTTCTCATAGAAGTTTCTCAACACACTACATGTGAAAGATAAGTGTTATCCAACATATTTCGTAACATGTCATGGCAAGTTTCTAGACTTCTGATTAAAACATTTCCATGTCTCACCTGACAATGACTCCTAACTGATTTGTTGGTACAGAGTCAGCTTGCCTGCTAAAAACCTGAATAAAAGGGACTTGCCACGGTTTGCAAAATACAGGGAATTAAATCTGGAGCTCTGGCAGTAAAAGAATTTGCTTAGATAGACTAAAAATATGGGGGAATTAAGGCAAAAATAAAAATACATGAAAGAATAAGAGAAACTACTCAGACAAGCTGAGAAGGCTTGATTTCTGGTGGTTAGAGTTAGAATCTGAAATCACGACCAGCTCTACTATTGATTTGCTCTGTAACCTCATGTAAGACGCTTCACATTTGGGCCTCAATTTCTCCAGTTGGAAAATTGGGACAATACTTTCCCTACCTCAAAGGCATTTTCCCAGACATAATGCCTGAATGAAAGGCACTACAAATGAGCAAAGTAGATAGCATACTGCCACCACTTGGGATGTCAAATATTCTTTTGCTAGAAGTTTGTTTCTGTTCACTGAAATGTAAACCAACAGTGATTCTCTACATACCCAGCAGAAAATTAGATTTATGTTCAGCAACTGGGTGCCTGGATTTTTCAGCACTTCAGTGCAGCGGCTTGGAGATACTGTGTTAGCTTCATTAAAATTCAAAAGTTCAACATTTTTCATTAAGTAAGCACGAAAATAAATACAATCACTACCAAAGCTCCAATATTTATTTTGTCATTGAATTTAGTTTTATGCAGTCTACATATTCACTTTCTGATGTGCCAAAGATCCTTGTAATGACAGTGTACAACTGCACTGTAGAAATGATCAAGGGGAAGCTAGAGGTTTTGGCAGCTTGGTAAGCACAGGTGAGGCTTCTGGCATCTGGAGAGGCCCAAAGGACAGTTTGGGATTGCGGGTTTAAGCACATCAGTTGGCCAGTTCTACTAAAATGATCAGCAGTGAAATAATTTAAATATCTATTTTAAACTATCACTGTTTGGGGTATTAATTCAATACCCCATTGTGATAAATGGGGAAGTTAACACCTCATAAATCTTTTTCCAGAGTGTCTGCAGACTCAGGCAGATGTCATTGCATCCATCACAATATGGTGACATTTTCAAAAGGCTTTTTTTCATTGCATCCATGCAGGTTAGAAACTCCCCTCAAAAATCTAAGAAGCTGGAACTAAATTTTGAGGCAAGTTTGATAGCAAATTATGTGACTGTAAAACACATATATTCAAGGGTCTGACTAAAAAAGACAGTATATCATTTTGTTATTCCACATCCTGCTTTATTAAGCATTAAAGGAAAAAAACACAATCACTGGGCCAAAAGTAGCCCACACCCACAGCTTTAACATGGAGCTTTGACATATGGAGACTAAGTTCTAGCAAGTTGATGCGACCCTCATCTAGATTAAGTTTGAGCTCCCATCAATAATACCATTATGTATTTTTGAGTCCTGATCTCAGGTGACATACTGTCACACACAAACATTGCTGTTGAAGTGCATTTTATTATTGGCAATGCCAAGATCATGCCTTGTCCACTTTTACTCCATGAAAGACTATGTACTATCTGATCCAATAAATTGTCCATTCCCCCCCAATATGGGGAACAAGGCTCCAAAAACTAAAGCAGTGAACATCCAACTGGTGCTGCCAGTTTAGTTAATCATGATTGCTCTTTCCCTGATAATACATTTCAGTAAATAAAAGAAGGTTAGCAGAACTAATTACCAAGGTTAACATTTGTGCTCACCTTATAGCACCTGTATTTGTAAAGCACAACCAGGAGTATGGTCATGACAATGATGACACTGATCATGATGGCAGCATTGAGAATAGAGTTCAGAGCTCTCTGTCCCACGGTGTCTGTGTCTTCAGTGAACGGAGTGTAGATACTACAATACAGACCAAAAAAAGAAATGAAATTCCAATACATATTCCACATAAAAGTTTTCTAGATAAAAGCTCAGGATTAATATGTAGATATTTAAAGTCAATTTCCCTCTTGACATCTCAGTACTTATCTTTCAAATCAAAGTTACAAAAGTGAGAGTTATTTTCTGCTTAGTAAGAGAGCAACCAACATTTAAAAACTATTTTATTTATAGCAGCAGTTCTCAAACTGTGGGTTGTGACCCCATTTTAATGGGATCACCAGGGCTGGCGTTAGACTTGCTGGGACCCGGGGCCAAAGCCCTCAGGCTTCAGACTTGTGTGGTAGGGCTCAGGTTACAGGCCCCCCACCTGGAGGCTGAGCCCTTGGGCTTCAGCTTTGGTTCCCCCACCCAGGGCAGTGGGGTTCGGGCAGGCTCAGGTTTCAGTCCCAACTCCTTGGGTCGCGTAGTAATTTTTGTTGTCAGAAGGGGGTCGCATGCAATGAAGTTTGAGAACTTCTGATTTATAGCATGCAAGTAAATGTGAATTAGGTCACACTAAATACATTTGAGCCTTTGTACATACACCATCTAGTGGATATTCAATAAAACGCAACCTGAAGATAAAAATGAGTAGTGCAGGGGAGGAATTAGATTTTCTGTTCTGTGGGAAATTCCACGAGTTTAAAAAACACGTGTTCCAAAAACAGAATAAAACCAAAATTTTAAGACTTCCTAAATCAATGCAATTCAAAAACAGTAATTTCAGATCAATGTTTCATTCTGATCTTAACATTTTAAAAAATTGAATTTTTTTGCAATATCTATTTTGAAGCCACAAACCAAACATGTTCTGACATTATCAAAAAGTTGTGTGTCAGTTTTTTTCCTCCAAAAATGCATTTTTGTTAAATTCAACATGTTTCCACAAAATATTTCTCCATTGGACAATGCAGATCTGTTAAAATTGAAAAATTTAGTTGGAAAATTTCTTGACAGCTCTTGCTAACGTATTTATTTCTTTGTCAACAAGCAACATAAACAAACCCGAACCCTGCATACACATTGATGTTCTTTAAGCTCTCATTTTTCACCACTAAGGAAGCTTTAATTTTTAATGGAGTGCAACTTTCATGGCCTGTGCTCAGAATTAAGTCCATATCACGTAAACATCACACAAGAGGCACAAACTATTCAGTTAAAGGCCAAGATTCAGACGAAAGCAATGGTGAACAAATTATCTTGAGAGAGATGCTTCTACAAGGGAGACTTGAAATTATTTGCAAAGCTGCAAAGAGAAACTTCCGGTTTCATCGTGGTAAGTCCTTTAACTTATGCAAGCACAAGAAAAATTGGGTTGATCTGATAGGAAAAACCAGTCTGGATCAGTCTCCAGGCTGACAGGAGCTGGGAACAATGTTGAAAGTAGGGCTGCTGGACTCCAGAGGGACCAGCATCAAACCAGGGCTTGAGGAAAGTTCATTGTATAACATAGGCACTTGAAGATGCGCAGACACATAGTAAAGGAAAGGATCCCCAGCAGATCCAAACCAACAAAGACAATAAAAAAAAAAAATTAGAAGATTTGATACATACAGCTGTCCATCCTTGCGTGTATAAAAGCTGACAGACTTGATGGTTGCAACAACTACCACCATGCAAAGTGTGACAGGTGCAAAGAGCATAATCACATGCTTTGCCCCATATTTCAATGTCAACTCCTCATCTTCTTCGTCCTGTTCCAGCACTTGCTGCATGCTATTCTGTGGCTGCCCATTAGTCTCTGATTCAGGGTTGTCATTGCGCCTTCGCTCGCTATTATCATGGCGTCGCCTCTCGCTGTTGTCATTCTGCAAGATAAGTAATCCCATTTCCATAAGCATCTATTTGCCACGTGTTCTGTATGCTACGCCAAGGAGGCTGTGGAGTGGGGAATATACACTGTACTATTGACTGTCATATAGTTTCAGCAGCAAGGACCTAAACAACAGCATTTACAATACACTGCATGAAAACTGTGGATAGAACGGAAGTATATAAAGTAGGGCTGTCAAGCAATTAAAAAAAATTAATCATGATTAATCGCTCTGTTAAACAATAATAGAATACCATTTATTTAAATATTTTCGGATTTTTCTATATTTTCAAATATATTGATTTCAATTACAACACAGAATACAAAGTCTACAGTGCTCACCGTATATTTATTTTTGATGAAATATTTGTGCTGTAAAAAAAAAATTAGTATTTTTCAATTCACCTCATACAAGTACTGTAATGCAATCTCTTAATCATGAAAGTTGAATTTACAAATGTATAATTAGGTACAAAAAAACAACTGCATTCAAAAATAAAACAATGTAAAACTTTAGAGCCTACGAGTTCACTCAGTCCTACTTTTGTTCAGCTAATCATTCAGACAAAAGTTTGGTTACATTTTGCAGGAGATAATGCTGCCCGCTTGTTGTTTACAATGTCACCTGAAAATGAGAACAGGCGTTCTCATGGCACTGTTGTAGCCAGCGTTGCAAGATATTTATGTGCCAGATGCGCAAAAGATTCATATGTCCCTTCATCTTCAACCACCATTCCAGAGGACATGTGTCCATGCTGAAGACGGGTTCCACTCTATAACGACCCAAAGCAGTGCAGACCGACGCATGTTCACTTTCATCATCTGAGTCAGATACCACCTGCAGAAGGTTGATTTTCTTTTTTGATGTCTCAGGTTCTGTAGTTTCCACATCAAAGTGTTGCTCTTTTAAGATTTCTGAAAGCATGCTCCACACCTTGTCCCTCTCAGATTTTGGAAGGAGTTTCAGATTCTTAAACCTTGGATTGAGTGCTGTAGCTATCTTTAGAAATCTCACATCGGTACCTTCTTTGCGTTTTGTCAAATCTGCAGTGAAAGTGTTCTTAAAATGAACAATATGTGCTGGGTCATCATCCAAGACTGCTATAATATGAAATACATGCCAGAATAAGGGTAAAACAGAGCAGAAAACATACTATTCATCCCCAATGTCTATTCATCCCCAATGAGTTCAGTCAAAATTTAATGAACGCTTTTTTTTTTTTTTTTTTTTTTAAATGAGCGTCATCAGCATGGAAGCATGTCCCCTGGAATGGTAGCCAAAGCATGAAGTGCCATACAAATGTTTAGCATATCTAGCACGTAAACGTTGCTATGCCGGCTACAAAAGTGCCATACAAATGGCTGCTCACACTTTCAGGTGACTTTGTAAATAAGAAGCTGGCAGCATTATCTCCTGTAAATGTAAACAAACTTGTTTGCAAGGTGAATTTGATTTAAATCACTAGTCAGGAAGACAATTTAATCATGGATTTCTACATAAAAGTGCATTCTTGTTTGTTGTTATAACCTTAATACATATTCTTCACAACTCAAGAGATAGATGTAGGTTTCATTTGTAGAAGATATACACTATACATTTTTGAAGTGATTTATTCTGAAAACTTTTCAGATTAGTGTTACAGCTATATCAGAAAACGAATGATTGTTTGGTTATTTCATTTACCAAAGGTAATTGAAGCAGACATTTATGAAGTCATTGGGAGGTGAACTATCTCCAATTCTACAGGTTAATTATTAATATTTGGAGGATTTTCTTGTCACGCTGTATTAGGAGGAGAACATCACCAGACAGACATTTAAATTGTTTTAACTAAAATAACGTTATGTATTCCGGATTATTTTCTTCAACAGCAAACATATAATATTTTAACAAAACAAGCATATGAATTTTTGAATTTAGTTAAACATTCAAGTTTTTTTAAATCAGGTATGTTTTTGTTAAAATTGTTTTTAAACTAAAATAGTTAAATGAATTTTTTTTAAACACAAACCAAAAATTAAATAGACTGTCAGCCAGGTCAACATGAGAAACTTAAAATATTGGCTTCTGCAGCTAACTCAGTCGTCTTCACCTTCATTTTCCCATTTGTTCATAATCTGGAAAAGAAAAACAAGCTTTCCTGCTTTTTCAAGTCCCAAACGGTTTCTCAATTTGGAATGAAATAGTCCAAAGGAAGAAAATATTCTTTCTACACCAGCAGAAGAAGCTACTGCTGTTAAAAGTGAGATTATCACTTCAACAGTCTCTGAATCCAAGTGCTTAAGTGACTTCCACCAGTTCACTTCTTTAAAACATCATCAGCAAACATATATTTCTTGAATGGTTCTTACTCCCAAACTGGGTCTCCTTTACGGCCTGCTGCCATTATAGGTTTTCCCTTCTCGTGAGAGAATGGTATGGTAGGTCTCAAATCAATGACGGATACACTCAGAAAGACCTCAAGACTTCTGGAATATGCTGCTCAGACAGTTTCACTTATGTTTCTACTGTCTGTCCCTCCCTTCTCACATTTATCTCCAGACCTCCTCCTCCTCCAGATTAATTCCGTCCCCAACAATCTTCTATTCATTGAACTTTTTGAAACTTTGCACTTTTAGAGAGAGGTAAGGGATTGACTCTGTGTACACAAATATTCAGAGGGACAATTGGGTTGAGGTCTGTTATTTCTCACCTCTATATATTAGTTATTTTAAAACATTTTTGCTGTTAACAAGCATGTTATCTCTGCAAAACTAAGTATCCACAGTTTGAGAACTGCAAAACTAAGCATCTCTGATGGTATCTTCTAGACTGAGCACTGAGTTTCATTTGGTAGATAGAAAGATTAACCTAAATAATCTATACAGAAGCCCCTGCAACTCCGTAAAATTGGGTCCCTAATCCATGAACTATTGGAACTCATTTACAAAACTTTTCTTAAACATTACATGAATATATTGTCTCATACTATAGAATTAGAATTTATAATCCCTATTCCATGATGAGATATCTTTGAGCTGTAATGTATTTTAATTAAAGCTATCTTTAGATAGGTTTTTTCCTCAAAAAGCATTTTATCAAAAAATCCAATTTAAATAATAAAAATCCAATTTTTTAAAATTTTTTTTAAAAAAAAGTCATTGATTTTTATCCACCCTGCTTGTTTGTGTTAGCGACTGGCTGAATAAGGAGCAGGACTGAGTAGACTTGTAGGCTCTACAGTTTTACATTTGTTTTGTTTTTTAATTCACTTATGTAACAAAAAAAATCTACACTTGTAAATTGCACTTTCACAATAAAGAGATTGCATTATGGTACTTGTATGAGGTGAACAGAAAAATACTATTTCTTTTATCATTTTACAGTGAAAATATCTGTAATAAAAATATAAAGTGAACACTGTACGCTTTGTATTCTGTATTGTAATTTAAATCAATATATTTGAAAATGTAGAAAAGCATCCAAAAATAGTTGTTAAATTTCAACTGGTATTCTATTGTTTAAGAGTGTGATTAATTGTGATTAATTTTTTTGAGTTAACTGAGTGAGTGAACTGCGATTAATCCACAACGCTAATATAAAGCAATATTAGGAACTCTCAAACAAGACAAGTTGTTAAAATTGATGTTGCTTTTGTCCAACTGCATGGATGTGTCTTCTACATAAACTGAAATTACACAAATTGAAGGGCCTATTTTTTTTCCTTGAGTGGAGATACTTTCGAGGCATGAGCATCTGAAAGCAGATGTTAGCGCAAAGTTTGTAACAATTGTAACTTCTTACACAGTTATTGAAGATGGTGATAATGTGACATTTATGACACTTGTTGCATGAAAGCCCCATGAAAATTATTCTGAAACCAGTCTTCATGCGGTTCACATTCACTACACTACACTGAGCAATTTCTACCATTATTAAAGCTGGAAAAAACTCTACAAATTGGTCTGGCATTGCATTTCCACAGTTTTACAAGCAAGAAAACTGACATATGAATAATTTTTAAAAACTCAGATAATTCTCACATTTTTAAAATTAAAAAGACAATTCTCATGCGGAACAAACAAACTTGTGGCGTGAGTATATCAATTTTTCCTCCCTACAAAAAGGGATTTAGTTTAGATCAGCAGTCCTCAAATTTTATAACACCCTTTCCCTAACAGACCCTTCCATAACTAGACCATCCCTGACAGGTGTTTGTCTCACCTGCTCTTAAAAACCTCCAATGACAGAGATTCCCCAACCTCCCTAGGCAATTTGTTCCAGTGCTTAAGCACCCTGACAGAAGTTTTCCCTAATAACCAACCTAAATCTCCCCTGCTGAAATTTAAGCCAATTGCTTCTTGCTCATCCTCAGAAGTTAATGAGAACAATTTTTCACCCTCCTCCTTGTAATAACCTTATATGTACTTGAAAACGGTTATGTCCCCCACTCAGTCCTCTCTTCCAGACTAAACAAACATTTTTTTTCAACCTTTCCTCACAGGTCATGTTTTCTAAACCTTTATTCATTTTTGCTGCTGTTCTCTGGATTTTCTCCAGTTTGTCCACATAATGGGGCACCCAGAACTGGATGCAATACTCCAGCTGAGGCCTAATCAGTGCGGAGTAGAATGGAAGAATTTTTTTGTGTCTTGCTTACAACACTCCTGCTAATACCCCCCAGAGTGATGGGTTTGTTTTTTTTTGCAACAGTGTTACACTGTTGACTCATATGTAGCTTGTGATCCGCTATGGCCCCCAGATCCCTTTCTGCAGTACTCCTTCCTAGGCAGTCACTTCCCATTTGGCATGTGCGTAACTCATTGTTCCTTCCTAAGTGGAGTACTTTGCATTTGTCCTTATTGAATTTCAGCCTATTTACTTCAGACCATTTCTCCAGATCATTCTGAATTTTAATCCTATCCTCCAAAGCACTTGCAACCCCTCCCAGCTTGGTATCGTCCACAAACTTTATAAGTGTATGCTCTATGCCATTATCTAAATCACGGACGAAAATGTTGAACAGAACTGGATCCAGAACTGATCTCTGGGGGACCCCACTCGTTATGCCCTTCCAGCAGGACTGTGAACCACTGATAACTACTCTCTGGGAACGGTTTTCCAACCAGTTATGCACCTACCTTATAGTAGCTCCATCTAGGTTGTATTTCCCTAGTTTGTTTATGATAAGGACATGTGAGACAGTAGCAAAAGCCTTACTATAGTCAAGATATACTACATCTACTGCTTTCCTCCTATACCCAAGGTTTGTTATCCTGTCAAAGAAAGCTATTAGATTGGTTTGACACAATTTGCTCTTGACAAATCCATGTTAACTGTTACTTATCACCTTATTATCTTCTAGGTGTTTGCAAGCTGACTGCCTGATGAAGTAGTTTGTTACTTACAGCATTGCTCAGGTGGTTGTCAGGGAAGTTTTCTGTCAGCTGCCCATGCTGGAACTGAGGTAGGTGTGCAGATAGCTCTGTCATTGGGACAGCTCTGTGTAAACCAATTATTGCTACACAAAACAGAACTTTCCTCTTGAGACACTGCAAGGAAAAGCAGATGTGTTAAGATTCCATATTCACCAACTCTTTTTAAAAAAAAATTTCATAACTCATGTGGATCAAGGATAACCATTTCCCCTTCTTCTCTTTGGTGATGTACAACCATGCTACATTTTCATGAAAATCTACCCGATGGGGATTTCCCAGCACAAAAATAAAAAATTATCAGAAAAGTTAGTCAGCCATGAGAGTAAACAAAAGAAGTGCCAAGTTTAGGATTCTATAAATTATTGAGAAAGAAGATAAATTCTTTATCCCACCTTGAGCAATTATGCAAACATTAATTGCACATTTGTTCAAAATGTAAACAATATACTTCTATTTTTAATTAGACTGCAGAACATCCTCCTATAACTTTCCTTAGCCTCATTACCTCACACCATACCCCACAGCCAAGTAATGGTAAACCAGATGCAGGATTCTTCTCTCTTGGCTCACTCATTCTCAGGTTGGAGATCTCTCAGCTTCTGGGTACAAGTTTATAGTTTTAAATCTTGACATTTGAAAAACTGAAGTTTGACGTATAGCATTTAGTATCTTTAATGCTCTGGCAGTTGCCTGGAGTTACACAGAACAATACTTCCATTCAATTACTAAGCACAAAAATCTTCAGCAGGCCTTCAAGTATTAAGGCATATTCACACCCCCTAATGGATATCACTTGGGCAAATTTATTCAAACGTGCCATGCATAATATACGTGATAGCCCCAGTTATTACTTAAAAACTATGCAAGCTCTAATGTAAAAACAATAAGATACATATGAATGAATCTCTCCCCCTCCCCTCCCACTTCCCCACCCAACAGCTAAGTACGTGAAGCAGAAAACACGACTGTAAAAGCCAGGACACAGGAAAATAATTCAGTATGAGTTTTAGAGAAAACCAAGTGACAAACATGGGGGTGCTGTTTAATAAATAATATTGTATCTGGATCTCTCACTAGCTGAGTGTTTCCATACCATACATGGAAATTGATATTTCTCCCTAGAGGTCTGTCTGGGTAGCAGAGTCTATCCACCTCAGGAAAGAGACAGGAAACTCTTTCTAATAATGACTTCCACTTAATGGGCATTAAGAGACAATGCCAGAGTGATCAGCTCTAATGGCTCCAGCCTGCTCTAGTAACATAAGTGGTAAGTCCATCTAAGGTAGAAGTCAACAACCAGTCGATCACTGCTGACTGGTCAATCCTAGAGGATCTCCCAGTGTGTGGAGCCACATGCTCCCTGCCCCAAGGGGCGCGTTGGCCCCTTCCCGGAGCGGTGTGGGGCCAGGGTAGGCAGGAAAGCTACCTTAGCCTTGCTGCGCCCACTGCTGACTGGGAGCCGTCAGAGGTAAGTGCTGCCCAGTGGGAGGCCGCACCCAAACCCCCATCCCTGAGCCCCCTCCCAGAGCCAGCACCCCAACCCACAGCCCCTTCCTGGAGCCCCCTCCCAGAGCAAGCACCCCAAACCCGCTCCTGCACCCCAACACTCTACTCCAGCCCTGATCCCCCTCCCAGAGCCAGCACCCCATACCCCCCAGCACCCCATACCTCCTCCCAGAGCCAGCACCCCAAGTGCATTCCTGCACCCCAACCCCCAGCCCCTTCCTAGAACCAGCATCCCATACCCCTCCAGCACCCCAACACCCTGCCCCCTCCCAGAGCCAGCACCCTGTGCCCCCTCCTGAACCGCAACACTCTGCTCCAGCCCTGATCCCCCTCCCAGAGCCAGCACCCTCTCCTGCACCCCAACCCGCTGTCCTGACCCCCCTCCCAGAGCCAGCACCCTGTACCCTGTCCTGCATCCCAACACACTGCCCCAGCCTGGAGCCCCCTTCTGCACCCAAACCCTCTCCTGAACCCCAACTCCCAGGCTCAACCCAGAGCCACCTCCCACACTGCGAACTTCTCGACCCCAGCCCAGAGCCCGCACCCCCTCCTGAACCCCAACTCCCTACCCCAGCCCTGTGAGAGTGAGTGAGGGGGGCAGGGATATGGAGTGACCGGGGCAAGGCTTTGGGGACAGGGCGGGGCAGATCCTGGGTTGCCCTTAGATTCAAAAAGTGATCTTGGGCATAAAAAGTTTGGAGACCACTGCACTAAGGCTATGTCTACACTAGTACTTTTGTCAGTAAAACTGTTATGAAGGTGAGGGGGAGGTTTTATGAAAAATACACCCTCCTGAGTGACAAGTTTCACTGACAGACATGCTGGTGTGGACAGTGCTATGTCAGCGGGAGACGCTCTCCCACTGACACTGCTACCGCCGCTCGCCGGTGATGGCTGAATTATGCCAACAGGAGAGCTCTCTCCCATCAGCATAGAGCAGCTACACGGGAGACCTTAGAGGCGCAGCTGCAGTGGTACAGTTCTGTCGCTGTAAGGTCTCTAGTGTAGACGTAGCCTAACTGAGGCTTGGTCTACATTGGGAACTTAGCGTAGCATAGCTGCGTCTCTCAGGGGTGTGAATGTTCCATGCTCCTGAGAGGTGCAGCTATGCAGACCTAACCCCCAGCATAGACAAAGCTAGGTTGTTGGAAGAATTTGTCCATTAACCTAACTACCACCACTCAGCGAGGTGGATTAACTATAAGGACAGGAGAACCCCTCCCTCCCATCAGCAATGGTAGTGTCTAGCTGTGCCACTGTAGCTTTTTAAATGGAGACAAACCCTAATGTGCACCTAGGCTCCTGGTTTTAAAATCTTTTCCTCAAGGGTCATCTCTCCACTACAAAATTATGTCAACCTACGTTATGGCAGCATACAGTCCCCGCACTTATTACATCGTTTGTGCGTGTCCACCCTACCCTCCTTGTGTCAGCGGTGCGCATCCTCACCAGGAGTGCTTGTATCAATGCAGAGTGCAATGCACCCTGGGCAGCTATCCCACTGTGCAATCACACCACCATCCAGCACAGGATGTTTTGGGAAGTTTCTGCAATGCCTCTTGGGAAAAATGAGTCATGCAGGGGTGACTGGGAGCATGGATTCAAATTCCCATAATGCAGTGTTCTTCAGCCCATAATATTTAGTGCCTCTCTTCAAAAATCCCTGCAAATCCCCACATCCCTCCTCGCTGTTTGCCATCTGTGACAGAAACATGGATCCTACACAGCTCTGCACTATTGTGATGAGCTTTGCAAGAATGGGCCGCCTGATCCTGCAGTATTTGCAGAGCTGCAAGAACAGGACGATTCCCTGGAGGCTAGATTTCTGTGGGATATAGAAAGAAACAATTCAAGGTTGTTAGCAGCATTCAGGGAGCAGCTGCAAATGGCTGAGTGTTGGTTCTGGGCTCAAGAAACAAGCACTGACTGGTGGGATCACATTGGCATGCAAGTTTGGGATGACAAGCAGAGGCTGCAGGACTTTTGGATACGCAAGACCACATTCCTGGATTTGCATGCCGAACTTGCCCTAGCCCTTCAGCACAGGGAGACCAAAATGAGAGCCGCACTAATAGCTGAGAAGCAAGTAGTGATTGCACTGTGGAAACTTGCAATGCTGATTGCTATTGGTCAGCTGGAAATCAATTTGGAGTTGGGATACCCACCATGGGGGCTGTTTTGATGCATGTGTATAGGGCCATTAAGCGCCTGCTACAGAGGACTGTGACTCTGGGCAATCTGCAGGACATAATGGATGGTTTTGCAGCAATGGGCTTCCTGAACTGCAGTGGGGCGACAGATGGCACACACATCCCTATATTAGCACCAGACCACCTTGCCACAGAGTATATCAATAGAAAGGACTACTTTTCTATGGTTATGCAAGTGCTGGCGGATCACCAGGGATGCTTTACCAGCATCAGTGCGGCTGGTCAGGGAAGATGCATGACGTGAGCATATTTAAGAACACAGGGATGTTCAGAAAGAGGCAAGCAGGGACTTTCTTTCCCGACTGGCAGATTACCATCGGGGATGTTGAAATGCCAATTGTGATCCTGGCAGACTCAGCCTACCCCTTTCCCCCATGGCTCATGAAGCCGTACACTGGTCACCTCGACAGCACCAAGGAACACTTCAACTACAGGCTCAACAGGCGCGGAATAACAGTTGAATGTACCTTTAGCCCAGAGGTGGGCAAACAATGGCCCGTGGGACCATTCTGCCCGGCCCCTGAGCTCCTGACCCAGGAGGCTAGCCCCCGGCCCCTCCCCCACTGTGTCCCCCTCTTCCCCCCCCCACAGCGTCCCCCTCTTCCCCCCCCCTCCACAGCCACGCTGCCAAGCGGGCAGCACTCTCAGCAGCACTCTGGGCAGCGTATCTGGCTCCGGTTGGGCGGCGGCCAGATATGCTGCTCTGAGTGGCATGGTAAGGGGGCTGGGGCCAGGGCATTGGATAAGGGGCAAGGGATCCCAGGGGGGCAGTCACGGGACAGGAGGCGGTTGGATGGGGCGGAGGTTCAGGGGGAGCGGGGTGGTCAGGGGATGGGGAACAGGGGGCAGTTGGATAGGGCAGAGGTTCTGGGGGGAGCAGTCAGGGGACGGGGAGCGGGGGGAGTTAGGTCCAGGGGAGGGAGGGCGGTTGGGGCGAGGGTCTCGGGAGGGGGTAGTCAGGGGACAAGGAGCAGGGGGGGTTGAATGGGTTGGGAGTTTTGAGGGGGGCAGGCAGGGGGTGGAATGTGGGAGGGGCAGATAGGGGGCAGGGGCCAGGCTGTTTGGGGAGGCACAGCCTTCGCTACCCAGCCCTCCATACCATTTTATACCCCCATGTGGCCCTTGGGCCAAAAAGTTTGCCCACTCCTGCTTTAACCATTTGATGGTTCACTGGCATTGTCTACTTATGAGATTGGACCTCAGTGGAAAAAAAAATCCCAATGGCAATAGCGGCCTGATGCGGCCTGCATAACATCTTCGAAGCCAAGGTGGGAAGTTTCTGCTGGGGTAGAGGGCGGAGATGGAGCAGCTGTCTGCCGAATCTGAACAGCCAGATACAAGGGCTATAAGAAGAGCTCAATGAAGAGCTATATGGCTCAGTGAGGCTTTGAAAGACTGTTTTAATAGTGAGGCAGAGAGGTGTGTGCAGCTGTAGCATGCTCTGCCTGGCCTTGCTCTTTTGCTTACTGAAGTAATCGCTGAATGGCATGGGAAAGCGTCCTAGTGCAGGGGAAGAAATAAGGCAGCCCTCCCCAAAAGTCTTCGGCAAAGGATTTCAGACTACCCCCACTAAAGTTTAATCAAGATTTCTATTCAGGATTCACAGGACCTCCTGGTGCATGTAAACAAACTACTCCACACAGCCCTATGCACCTAACTCTAGAGGGAAATGAAATGCAGATAGTAACTCTACCTCTCTTGATTGTTTCACTACCTCTTCTAACACAAGTAAAAAGAGTAAATCAACAGATTTGTCCTGCTACTTTGGGGGTTCCATCCCTGTAATTTCAAAGCAAACCACGTACTTACCAGAGGTTCCTTCCTCTGCATCAGTGCTCGACTGTCGGGACTGGCTGGACTGCGGTGAAGTAAAACACATGTCCTGGCTCTCACAGCTGGATACCCCAGTTGCCTGTCCCCCCAGCTGCCTCTCCCCCATACTCTTCCTCCACTTCTTTGTCCACTTCCTCCTCCTTGCTGTTCATGGCAGGGGCCTGTGACTCGGGCTCCTCCTAAGCATCCACAGGGCTGTTGGAGGTGGTGGTGGGGTCTCTGCTTATGGCACGAAGCTCTTTGTAAAAGTGGCAGGTCTGTAGCTCTGCACCAGACCGATTGCTGGCCTCCCCTGCCTTTTGGTTCAAGTCTTTGGCTTTCACGTAGTACCGAGGCTGGTCCCTCTTGTAGCCCTTCCCCTACATGCCCCCAAGCAGTCTACTCATAGATGTAGAGGTTTCTACAGCTGGATCGGAGCTGTGCCTGCACAGCCTCTTCTCCCCACAGACCCAACCTAACTATGTAGTGCAGACCAGGCCTAACGCTTTGTTCAAGCTACTAAATAAAAATACTTGGTTTTAAGAAGGCTCTTGGTCAATATTACTGATCACAGGTTCCTGAAGGGAAGAAATGCACTTGGACCTGCTGGGCAATAAGAGGTTGGTATAGCGTACTAAGTCCCAGTTTAACCATTGCAAGATTCCACCCCAAGACAGATAAGGGCAAAAGACCAAACACGAGGTGGGGTGCACTCAGAAAGACCTGAACATCAACAATGATACAAAGCCGTGATGGCAACAGTGATACAAAATATCAAAGACAAAGAAAAGAGTGGCAAGGAATCCATAATAAAAGGGCACCGTCTCATCTGGGTCAAACTCATAAAAACAATCTTTAATAAAATCTAAATCCACTACAAATGCTTCAAAAATTTTTAGCAACAAATGAAAATAAAATTGCTTTAAAAACCAATCAACATAACCTGAAATGAATCACTTGACTAGGTAAAGTGGTATAGGGTTTGAGTTTTGAGTAACACTGGTCTAACTTCTATAGGAAGAGGCGGCTGTATAGTGTGGATGGCCTCCACCCCAGTAAAAGAGGAAACCATCTCTTGGGAATAGGTTAGCTAGAAATGTCAGGAGGACATTAAATTGACAACAAAAGGGGAGGGTAAAAAGAGGGAAGATGTGATCGTTCACTGAGGATAAAATCAAGATGTCAAGAACAGCATTAATTAAGGAAACAAAGGATAAGGAGAAAAGAAATTATTTAATTGCCTCAACACCAATACTAGGAACCTGGATAATAAACAAAAGGAATGGCAATTGCTCATTTATACGCAGAAATTTGATCTATTTGGTATTACTGAAACCCACTGGGATGATTTGCACTACTGGAATGTTAAAATCAATGGTTACAACCTATTTAGGAAAGACTGAGTGGACAAAAGAGGAGCAGGAGTGCCACTTTATGTCAAAAATGGCATTATCTGTTTCTGAGTCACTGATAACTCAGAAGAAAATTACCTTGAATGCTTATGGATCAATGTCCTAACACAACGAAGATGGGGTATTAGCTGGTGTCTGTTATAGAGCATCAAACCACACTAGGGAACAGGATGAACACTTCTATCTATAATGTGTAAAGAATAAAAGAGATGCACGATCATGGGGGACTTCAATTCCATGACTTGCTGGAGATCTCATGCTGCCAGTACTAAAACATCCTATTACAGATAACATCCAACTAGTCTTGACGGGACAAAGGGAAACTGATCACAGAACTAAAAATTAATGGTAGCTTAGGTACAAATCTTCATGACTTGATCACATTTATAATGGGCAAACAGAATAAAGTCCAAACCAGTGGAACATATACTTGGTGCTTTAAAAGGGTCAGTTTTACAAAGCTGAAAGCAATTATGAGTGAAATCAGCTGGGAAAACTAATTTAATCAGAAAAATATGAATGATAATTGGGAATTGTTTAACAACACTTTAGTTGATGCCCAAAAAGCCGCAACTGAGGAAGGATATATAGGTTAAAAAACCCACCTGGTTTAAAGGGGAAGTGAAGGCAGCTATAAACTATATATAACAAATGGAAAAAAGGGGACATTGACAGTAATGAATATAAATCAGAGGCAAGGAATTGTCAAAAATTTATAAGGGAAGCAAAGAGACACAAGGAGAAATTATGTCCAGAAGAGTTAGGACAATAAGAAGGAGTTTTCTAAATATATTAGGAAGAAAAAGAATCCTAACAATGTTACGGTTCATTACTCGCTGGAAACGGTAGAATAATGCAGAAAAGGCAGAAATATTTATTGAACATGCCTGTTCTGCATTTGGGGAAAAAACAAACAAAAACCAGATGATGTAGTCTCATCATATGATAACACGCTTTACATTCCACCAGTATTACTGGAGATTAACCAGTAGCTACTAAAGTCTGACATTTTTTTAAATCAGCAGGCTCAGATAGCCTGTATTTAAGTTTTAAAAGAGCAGGCTGAGAAGCTCACTAGACCATTAATGTTGATTTTCAATAAACCTTGGAACATTGGGGAAGTTCCAGAAGACTGGAAGTAAGCTAATATTGTGCCAAATATTTAAAAATAGTAAATAGGATGACCTGGGTAAGTATAGGCCTGTCAGTCTGACATTGATCACTGTCAAGATAATGGAGTGGCTGATATGGGACTTGATTGATAAAGAAATAAAACGGGGTAATATAACTAACCCTAATGAAGATGGGCTTATGGAAAATTGACCCTGTCAAACTAACTTGATATTTTTTGATGAGATTATAAATTTGATTGATAAAAGTAATGGTATTGATATAACAGACTTATTTCTGTAAGGCATTTGATTTGGTACTGCACAACATTTTGTTTAAAAAAAAATGATAACATTAACATGGCACACATTAAATGGATTAAAAACTGCCTGATAGCTCTCAAAATGTAATTATAAACAGGAAATCATCATTGACCAGGTGTGTTTCTAGTGGTGTCCCACAGCGACCTGCTCTTGGCCCTATGCTATTTAACATTTTTATTAATGACCTGGAAAAAATCACTGATACAATTTGCAGAAGATACAAAAATTGGGGGAGTGGTAAATAAGAAGAGGACAAGTCACTGATACAGAGTGATCTGAATTGCTAGGTAAACTGGGCACAAACAAACAAGATGTGGCTAAGTGTAAATTTATACATCTAGGAAGAAAGAACATAGGCCATACTTACAGGATGGGGGATTCCTTCCCGGGAAGCAGACACTCTAAAAAAGATTTAGGGATTATTGTGGATAATGAGCTGGACATGAGCTGCCAGTGCGACACTGTAGCCAAAACAGCTAATACAATCCTCAGATGTATAAATAGGGGAGTCTTGGGTAGGAAATTATGTTACCTCTATATTTGACACAAGTGTTGGATATTAGGAAAAACTTTTTCACTAGGAAGGCAGTGAAGCACTGGAATGCGTTACCTCGGGAGGTGGTGGAATCTCCTTCCTTTGAGGTTTTTAAGGTCAGGCTTGACAAAGTCCTGGCTGGGATGATTTAGTTGGGAACTGGTCCTGCTTTGAG
Source organism: Lepidochelys olivacea (assembly GCF_965140295.1). Classification (NCBI taxonomy): domain Eukaryota; kingdom Metazoa; phylum Chordata; order Testudines; family Cheloniidae; genus Lepidochelys; species Lepidochelys olivacea. The sequence continues at coordinate 64,168,912 of NC_140416.1, read as the reverse complement.
CAGGGGGTTGGACTAGATGACCTTCTGAGGTCCCTTCCAACCCTGATATTCTATGATTCTGTGTGACTGCCTGCTGCCGAAATACTGTGTCCAGTTCTGGTGCCCACAATTCAAGAAGGATGTTGATGTATTGGAGACAGTTCAGAGAAGAGCCATGATAAGAATTGAAGGATTAGAAAACATGACATACAGGATAAACTCAAGGAGTTCAGTCTAACAGAGAGAAGGCTAAGGAGCGACCTGATCACAGCCCATAAGTACCTACGTGGGAAATTAGTATTGAATAATGGGTTCTTCAATCTAGTAGAGAAGGGTATAACATGATCCAATGGTTGGAAGTTGAAGCTATCCAAATTCAGACTCGAAATAAGTAGGGCCCTACCACGCCACAGCTCATTTCAGTCAATTTCATGGTCATAAGATTTTAAAAATAGTCAATTTCACAGTTTCAGATGTTTACATGTGAAATTTCAAGATATTATAACTGTAGGGGTCGTGACCCATAAGGGTGTCCTACAGCTATTGTAGGGGGGAGGTCACAGCGTATGCAGGGTCATCACTTTTCGGGGAGCAGGGCTGGCCTTATTGGTGGGCAACCACCAGCCCCATGGTCAGGGGGTGCCGTGGTCTGTACCCTCCCCAGGTAGCCAAAGAACTCTTTAGGTCTTGAACATTGGGCCTGGAGTGGGTGAGGGGCAGGGCTTGGGACGTTTCAGCCAGGGCCTCATACCGCACATCGGGCTCCAGGGGACGAGGAAGTCCCATCGCTGCCCAGCCTGGCCATGATTAGCAGCTAGATAGGAGTCCTTGGCTGGGGCACCCCCATTTCTGCCCCTCTCCTACACTAGCCAGATTTCACGGTCCACAATGCATTTTTCATGGTTGTTAACTTGGTAGGGCCCTAGAAATAAGACTCTTTAAAAAAAAAAAAAAAAAAGAGCAACTAACCATTGGAACAATTTACCAAGGGTTGTGGTGGATTCTCCATCACTCTCAATTTTTAAATCAAAATGAGGTGTTTTTCTAAAAGATATGCTTTAAGAATTATTCTGGGGAAGTTCTATGGCCCCTCTGTTATACAAGATGCCAGACTAGATAACAACAACAACGGTCCCTTCTGCCCTTGGAATCTATGACCCTAAAATGTCTGAAGCCAAAATATTACAGTACTGAGAAGAGCCTAGAAGTGAACGAGTATAAGCAAAACTGACTATTTTCCCCATCAAAATGAAAAAGGAAACAGAGCAGTGAGTTACAGTCATGGTAAATTTAATTTTAAAAACTTTACATTTAATCATCTAAGTTATTAGTAATGTGTAAACAAATGTGTTTCTTTCTAACACTATTAAGTCAAGTGTCTCTTTAAATTAGGAACAGAAAGGAAAGTGTACTTTACCCAACCAGAAGGCAATTGTTTTAATTACCAAACACTCCAGAGTCTATTACAAACTTCATAACAGGACATCATCTGTTTTAGCAGTATTGTATGTTCCTTCTAAATTTGACAAAGCAATTTTGCTATAGACATTTCAACCTGCAAACTTATCTTGTAAAAATATTTCTCAGTCTAAAAACCACAGAAAGGTAAACCTTGCATTATTTAACAAATTACTTGAACTGGGACTTTGTTTTAATTGCTAGCATAACCTCAGTGTTGATCTAGAAGTTAGAGATATTACTTTACCATCAGCAGCGGCCTGACAAGGGATTCTGAACAATGCTATCACCAGTGACATTTCCTGGCAGTTTCAGCCCTGGTGGTAAGATCAGTGGGTAGCCAGATGTGGTCAATACTCTCCCTTCTCCCACTATTCACAATGAAGGAACTTGCAGGACTGAATTGGCTATTGTCACTTAGAGGACAGTGAACATCTGATTATATGATCTGGTAACTTCAATAATCCCACGGTTTGGCCTACCATGGCACTTGCTGTGGCAGAATTCATTGGATTCTTAACCCTACACTGTGAAATAGCATCAAACAAGTCACCCAGTTTCACTCCTCCCTATAAATCAGTCTGCTCAATGCTTTAGTTTCTTGTATGTCCAATTCACTGTGATCCTCTTAACCCCACTTTAAAGTAATTGCCACAACATGCATCTAACAAATAAGTCATCCCTCGGAACAGTAATGCAATGTGGAATTCAGTTAGTTACATTGTTAGGGCTTCTTATTTCCTGAAGTTGCAGATATATAGCTAACAATGCTATGGAAGCAACGGTAGGACTCGGAACTACACATCACTGCTTGGTGACCTGTTGATTTAGAAGAGGCATAGACAGACTGCAAAGGAAGTCCTTTCAAAGGGGGTTTGTAACCATAAAGTAGTATCTGAGAGGTACAATGCTTAGCAGAGGCCTCGTTATCAGAAATGCTCAAAATCCCAACAATAAGACACTCTTCCTTGAGAGCCCAGTAGATCTGCCTCTGCAGCACTCCTCAGAATCAGAGGCAAGCACTAAACTCAGTTCCTCCAGGCACTGAGATCTGGATCTCTTTACTTTGAGTGCAAAAGAAATCAGAGTTGACCAATAAGATGACAGTCCCACAGTTAACAAAACAGCTGTAGGATAAAGCTAAATTACAGGAAATACATAACCTAGATATGTCAATAATTAGTGTAATATAAATCCCTATATTAAAAGGACCCAGGAATCCCTGCTACACTCTTCTTCAGGATAAATTCTGTTTCCATCAATGGCTATGGCCAATTGGTCAGCCACTTCACAAGCATTTGCTAGAAAGGAACCTCCTCTCTCCATTTGATCATTTTAATGTTGTCAGAATAGACTGTCACTGTGGTACTGGACAGTTTCACACTCCAAAAACGTCTTCAGTTCTTACCACACATTCTAAATTTTGTTTCAAGAGCAAGCACAACTCAAACCTTCCATCAACCACACTACTAAACTGGCTTCTACATAGTAAAGCCCAGAAAACTACAGAAGAAGAACTAAATACTTAGGTCTTGCATTAATGAATTAAAAGCTTCCCTCCAGTCTCAAGTCAGATGCTTAAAAGGTGGGAGCACCTTGGCTAGTCTCTAAGGTGCCACAAGTACTCCTTTTCTTTTTGTGAATACAGACTAACACGGCTGTTACTCTGAAAGCAGACATGATGCAACTTCAAGTAGCTGCTGCCCTGAAGAATTTTTATTGAAGTCTAAAGAAGATAAAAATAGATACATATGATTCTGCACCTAAAGTCAAACCCCTCCTGTACAAGCGATCCTTGCCAGAGCTTTTGTTTGTTTGACGTGTAAGAATATTTGGTGCAGGTTAAAGATGTCAGAGTTACGGCCTGGCTACAGGGGGGTGAGCGGCAGCAGCAGCGCCTCCAACCTGCCCAGCAGCGCCCCTCACCCCCTCAGATTGTAAAGCTCTTTGGGGGCAGGCACCATCTTTTTGTTCCGGCCTGGGCAGCGCCTGGCACAAGGGGGCCCCTGGGTCAGGGCTGGGCTCTGGCGCTCCGGTAACACAATCAATCAACTCGGGTGTGGAGGAAGGAAGCACTGGGAGGAGGAGCCCGTGTCCGTCCCTTCAACCCCCGCCGCTCTGGCCGTGGGCCTCCTACCGGCCCTGCTGCCCCGGAACACAAGCAGGGACCGTCCGGGCGCCAGCCCCTCCCTAGGCCCTGCGGGGTCAGCGGCTCCCGGAGCCCAGCAGCGCTCAGCGAGCGGGGCCCAGGCCCGTACAAGGCGCACCCAGCCCGGGCTCCGGGGTCGGCGCAGCGCCGGGAGTCACAGGGACAGGGGCCGGAGCCGCCCCCGCCGGGACTCACCCGAGACTCCAGGCCCCTCGGAGCACGCGGCCCCCTTCCCCCGCCACTCACCGCTGCTGGTTTCTTGTTTCCCTTCCGAGCGTCCGGCCCCAGCTGCTTCCGCCCCGGGCCCCGCCCCCACCCGATGACCTCACTTCCGCTTCCCGTGCAGCTGTTCCGGTGACCCCCGCGCCAGTAGCGGGGCGGGGTCCGGCGGCCAGAGGGCGGGAATTGAGCGCGGCCTTTGCATTGACGCCAGCCCGCCAGAGCCCGCAGCCAGCGCAGGGGAGCGGCCGGAAGGACGCTGCGCACTTGTCGTGCTGGGTATGCGGTCCGGGAAAGGGGCTGGGGGCAGCCCCCGCAACTGTGGAGTCACCGTCCTGCCCTCGCGTCCCGTCCTGCAGCCCGCACAACCTCGGCGCCCCGGGCTGAGCTGCTCGGGGCGGGCGCAGGGAATGACTTAGGAGTTGCTGTGGCGGATGGTGATCACGCAGCCTGGAACTGCACCTCCGCGACCAGGAAAAAACTGAGCCATAGCACCCGAGGAGAGGTGTAGCCCTGGCGTTGGAATAGAGCCTACATCACGGCAGAGCCTTTATAAACTAGGGGGACCTTTTCCTCAAACAAGCACCTCCACGTGTAAATATTACAAAAAATGACAGGAAGGACTTGGCTTTCACGAGGTAGATCGCAAAAAGAAAAGGAGTACTTGGGGCACCTTAGAGACTAACAAATTTATTTGAGCATAAGCTTTTGTGAGCTCACTTCAGCGGATGCATGAAAGCTTATGCTCAAATAAAGTGGTTAGGCTCTAAGGTGCCCCAAGTACTCCTTTTCTTTTTGTGAATACAGACTAACACGGCTGCTACTCTGAAACCAGGTAGATCGTGATACTAAAAACCTAGGGTCGAAAAGAGTCTGTTCTTGAATAAGAAGGGCTTCTTATTCACCTCAATTTTAGAGAAAGTGATCACCTATTAACAAGGTGGAAGACTTTAGGCTCTTACATAGTATACATTAAAAGTACTATGGTGGAGGCTCTTAGGAGATCTTGTCCTTAAGTCACTTGATGGTAACTTCTTTGCAATCCAGAAAACAAGGCTAGAAGTGTTCTAAAAATAACTAAGTTCATAGCAGGATGAAAAGGTAAAATAATTGGAAAGTGAGAAACCTCCCACAGCATGCACAGAAAATTTCTCACCCTGAAATTCTTCAGGCTCATTGACATCAAGCAGCATGAAGTAGCATAGTCAAAGGAAAGCAGCCAAGTAAATTAAGAAAAAAAATAAACATGCACAAAATCTTAGCACAAATCCAAGTTTGGCAGAAAACCAGAAAGGCTGCTGCAGATTCAGCTAATAGACCATATCCCATCTTCACATGTGTCATTTCTGGTCTACTTACCCTAAATATGGGATCACTAAAAGTCATCCCACCCAACCCTTCATAGGAAAAAGGCCCAAGTCACTCAAATGTTAGCATTCTGCCCTAGTTCCACTACACTGTCAAGGGAGCTGTCAAGACAAAAGAGATAAAGCAAGACCAGCTTTCCTCAGAGGAAGACAAGCTCAGGTAGGGGTTAAAAAAAATACCATTGACAAAAATTGGAAAGCATTGATCATCAGTTAGACTAGAACAATCTCCCACAGAACTGGGAAGCCTGTTTAAGATGTTCAGAATTGAAGTAAACAAAACACTCAATATAAGCAACAATCCTGCAATTACCAAGAGATGGACTAGGTCTTAAAATTATAGGAAGAAGCTGAGTGGACAAAATGTGTGAAACAGGCTATTGCCCAAGTTAGCTATTTTATCTGAAACTTTGCCTGAGTGTTACTCTGCCAGGCGAGTCTAGCTCTCAAATCAACTTTTCTTGGTGTTGCAGTTTTAGTGAACTAATATGAAAATTTTCACCTCCAGTAAGTTGCTATTGGGCCTTGAGCGTTGAGGTTGTGCATTGTGGGCCTGACGGGCTTCTCTGTTTGACCAGGGTAGTTGCATCTGTTCACAGTGTTCGAGTTAGGAGCTGCTAGAGGGTTTTCTTTGGATTGATATAGGCTACTGCCTCACAATCATCTTTGCTTTTTCTACCAAGGTAGGTTGGTTCAGTGGGGTACTCTGAATACAAAAAAGGTGTTTGGTAGTTGGTATGCCACAAGTTACAGTCTTCGTGCTGCCTTTAAATAACCCATAAAAAACAGATGGCCGTCTACATAGCTGCGTTCTTCATCTTCCTGTTGTAAATTAGTAGTAATGAGCTTGTCCTGTTTGATCAGTCACCAGGTGGAGGGAGGACTAGGGGAGGGGAATGTTTGAAGAACAGGGAGCCATTGCCCTATGACTCATCATCTGACTGACACTTAAAAATATTCCCCAAATTGAGGGGTATATCTCCTCACTTCAAGATTTTAATTTTTTTTAAATCAGTATAAAAAAAATCTAAGCTTCATGTAAAGTCAGTAAGCCTGCTTTAGTAAGAATACAGTAATTGGGACTTTGTGGGGATGGAGGCAAATTCAGGTTTGAAAAGGACTAACTTACCTTATTATATTTGAAGGATGATCCTGAATTCCATTTTCAAAAAGCCGAAAACCCTATTTGAGATGGCTATACACCCTATAAAATAAATGGGATTTCTTTAAAATCTAGTATAGACACGTTAGACAATCTTGAATTTTACACTGGGAAGGATTCTGTATTTCTCTGTTTAACTGTCTAGTGCTGGGGGATACAAATGGTTATCTAAATGAGAGAATTCAAATCAGACCACCACAAATTCCTTCAAACAAAACACTGTATTTTCAAACTGAAGTTAAGTGAACAACACTGAGTAGCCACTATAAATCAGCCAAAATTAAATCAGACTTATACTTTGGTACATGTGTCAGCTTTCTATGGGGTCGTGTGGACATGCTGAGTGTTTTACAGTACAATAGTCAGTCATAAATTGTGAGACAAATTGAGTCAAACTGGTGCCTGTAAAAATAAGGCTAGTCAGTAAGGTTATCAACTAGGGCTGTCAAGTGATTTAAAAAATTAATTGCACGATTAATCATGCTGTTAAACAATAGAATACCATTCATTTAAATATTTTGGATGTTTTCTACATTTTCAAATATATTGATTTCAATTACAACACCGACTACGAAGCATACAGTGCTTACTTTATTTTTTATTACAAAAATTTGCGCTGTAAAAAAAAATGTTTCAGTTCACCTCATACAAGTACTGTAGTGCAATCTCTTTTTCATGAAAGTTGAACTTAAAAATGTACAAAAAATAACTGCATTCAAAAATAAAACAAAATGTAAAACTTTAGAGCCTACAAGTCCACTCAGTCTTACTTCTTGTTCAGCCAATCGCACAGACAAAGACGTTTGTTTACATTTGCTGGAGATAATGCTGCCTGCTTCTTGTTTACAATGTCACCTAAAAGTGAGAACAGGCATTCGCATGGCACAGTTGTACCCTGTGTTGCAAGATATTTACGTGCCAGATGCGCTAAAGATTCATATGTCCCTTCATGCTTCAACCACCATTTCAGAGGACGTGTCCCTGCTGATGACAGGTTCTGCTCGATAACGATCCAAAGCAGTACAGACCAACATGTTCATCATCTGAGTCAGATGCCACCAGCAGAAGGCTGATTTTCTTTTTTGGTGGCATCAGAGTGTTGCTCTTTTAAGACTTCTGAAAGCAAGCTCCATACCTCGTCCCTCTCAGATTTTGGAAAGCGCTTCAGATTCTTAAACCTTGGGTCGACTGCTGTAGCTATCTTTAGAAATCTCACATTGGTACCTTCTTTGCATTTTGTCAAATCTGCAGTGAAAGTGTTCTTAAAACGAACAACATGTGCTGGGTCATCTGAGACTGCTATAACAAAATATATGGCAGAATTCGGGTAAAACAGCAGGAGGCATACAATTCTCCCCCAAGGAGTTCAGTCACAAATTTAATTAACGCATTATTTTTTTTAAACGAGCATCATCAGCATGGAAACACGTCCTCTGGAATTGTGGCCAAAGTGTGAAGGGGCATATGAATGTTTAGCATATCTGGCACGTAAATACCTTGCAATGCCAACTACAAAAGTGCCATACAAAAACCTGTTTCACTTTTGGGTTACATTGTAAATAAGAAGCAGGCAGCATTATCTCCTGTAAATGTAAGCAAACTTGTTTATCTTAGCAATTGGCTGAACAAGACATAGTACCAAGTGGGCTGCTAGGCGCTAAAGTTTTACATTGTTTTGTTTGAGTGCAGTTATTTTACAAAAAAAATTAGTAAGTTGCAGTTTCACGCTAGAGATTGCACTATAGTACTTGTATGAGGTGAACTGAAAAATATTATTTCTTTTATTATTTTTACAGTGCAAATATTTGTAATCAAAATAATATAAATTGAGCACTCTGCACTTTGTATTGTGTTGTAATTTAAATCAATATATTTGAAAATGTAGAAAGCATCCAAAAATATTAAATTTCAGTTGATATTCTGTTGTTTAACAGTGTGATTAAAACTGCAATCAATCAAGATTAATTTTTTAATCAAGATTAATTCTGAGTTAATCGTGTGAGTTAACTGCAATTCAAGAGGCCTATTATCAACTTGAAAACCAACACAGAGAAGACACCTTGTTGGACATTTCTGCTGCTCATATTACTGACACTTAGATTCCAAGGTGGTAGCCCCCTTAGCATTTCTTTACATTGACAGCTTTACAAGTCTGCCTGCTAAGTCATGACTTGCCCCATTTGACAGATCCTACCCCTTTATACACAAAGGTGAAATCCTGGCCCCCTTGAAGTCAATGGCAAAACTACCACTGACTTCAGTAAAGCCAGGATTTCACTTCAAGTGTCAATTACGTGGTCCAAAATTATGTCACCTAAAGTAAGTTGATAGCTGCATGAAAATATCAAGTATTAATCTGTCTTTATGACACCTGTATACAAAGTTAAGTATTTTCCTTATCTGTAAAATGGAGAAGAGGGCCAAATTCATCCATGGTATTACTCTTGAAATTAATGGAGTTACAGCAGGGATGAATCTGACTCAGAGGTTAAGCAAGAGGCTTAAGGTTACTAAGGGAGCTGTGTCAGCAAAGGCTTTACAACAACTCAAGAGTTCCTGGCTGTAAGACCCTGAGCTCAGTCTATCAGACCATTCAAGATTACAAACAGAAAGGTATCCACCCTTATTTAAGCTATGAGAAATCCTTCTGGCCCTTACCTGTATCACGGTGAAACAGTGAACTACTTAAGGCATTTCTGAGGCAGAGTTCTAGTCCTCCCAGAGAAACTAGAGAGCAAACGCTACTAAATATGCTTAAGTGGCATATAGTGTCAGTTTCTCCCTTTTTAAAGAAAAGGTGGGGCACCATAAACATGAACCATTTCTAATCTCGCAATATTAAAAGCTTTCCCAAATCTTCATAGTTTAGTATCTCAACACTTGTGTCATAAATATAAAGGGAAGGGTAAACACCTTTAAATCCCTTCTGGCCAGAGGAAAAACCCTTTCACCTGTAAAGGGTTAAGAAGCTAAGATAACCTCGCTGGCACCTGACCAAAATGACCAATGAGGAGACAAGTTACTTTCAGAGCTGGGGGTTGGGGGCAAAGGGTTCTCTGTCTGTGTGATGCTTTTGCCGGGATCAGAGCAGGAATGCAGGTCAGAACTCCTGTAAAGAGTTAGTAAGCCATCTAGTTAGATATGCGTTAGATTCTGTTTTGTTTAAATGGCTGATAAAATAAGTTGTGCTGAATGGAATGTATATTCCTGTTTTTGTGTCTTTTTGTAACTTAAGGTTTTGCCTAGAAGGATTCTCTATGTTCTGAATCTGACTACTCTGTGAGGTATTTCCCTTCCTGATTTTACAGAGGTTTTTCTTTTACTTTTTCTTTAATTAAATTCTCTTTTAAGAACCTGATTGCTTTTTCATTGTTCTTAAGATCCAAGGGTTTGGGTCTGTGTTCACTTATGCAGATTGGTGAGGATTTTTATCAAGCCTTCCCCAGGAAAGGGGGTGTAGTGCTTGGGGGGGATTTTTTTTTGGGGGGGGGGGGTTTCCAAGTGGGCACTTCCCCTGTTATTTTTGTTAGGCACTTTGGTGGTGGCAGCATAAAGGTTCAAGGACAAAACATAAAAGTTTGAACCTTGGGGAAGTTTTAACCTAAGCTGGTAAGAATAAGCTTAGGGGGTCTTTCATGCAGGTCCCAATATCTGTACCCTAGAGTTCAGAGTGGGGAAGGAACCTTGACAACTTGCAGTTCACTGGAAAACATGAAAGCAAGCTAAAATGGTTCAGAAAAAGACTTAATACTCAATAGCTGTTTCATTCTGAGAAATTAAAAGTGTGAAGTTCCTTAGTGAAATGTAGTAACTCTGCTTACAGACACCTGAAAATTGGAAGCAGTAATTTACTAAAATACAAAATATTACCCCGCGTAAATGTTTGCCATCTCAAATTTTTTTTAAATGAGGTTTTTATATCTCGTAATTTCATATGTTTAACTCCCATTAATGGGAATGTGCATATATCAGAAGAATAGGATCCCATCAGTGAGAACTTCTGTCCTCATTACGGCAACAAAAAAATGAGCTAGTATTGAACAGAATCACTGGTATTTCTAATTTGTTGTGTTTGGAGATGGTGGAAGAGGGATTAAGGAGGAAAAAAAGCCATAAATTAGCAACACAAAAGGAGACACTGTGACGGTATCAACTACCCCAAACCACAGACTTGACAAAGAATCTTCAACCCTGGATTCCAGATTGACCTAGGGGGTTCAGCTACAGCTGTAAGGTCAGTAGAGAAGACATACTTGCGTAGCAGTGTCACACCTTCACTTATCCACATCAGACGTGTATCAGCTCCAGAAAGTCTTCAGGAGTGTAGACTCTACAATGTTGAAACAGTTACTAATGAACAGTGGGCTGAAGATGCCCAGCTGTAAGTATAATACAGCATCTGAAAGGAATGGCTCAGCCGTATAAAGTGGAATCTTTGAATACTTCAGGAATGATAGTGTAGTTCCTGTAAAGTAATCTCTTCAAAGAAACCATTTATCTGCCCAATGCCATCAGACTGCTGCAATAAAAATCCAACAAAACAGGACCTTCCTTGACATTTTATGTGCATTTTATGTGCTAAGCATCTTATTTGTGGTTCCCCTTTCATTTCATTATACATACTAATGAAAAATGAAGGTTACTTGGAACCCAAGTTGAGAAGACTCTACACTGCCTGGTGGCACCTAACAGTAAACCCTACTCCAAGAAGTGCCCCTTAGAACACATGTGCACTGCCTTCTCCTTACATCAGCATTTCCAAACATTCCCAGGGAAAGGCTAATCTGAGCCTTATTTTTCTTAACATAGGAAACAAAAAAAATCTAGATGAACTCCTAACACTCTGATTTCAATTTTAATAATATGCAAGACCCATTCTAGCACCTGATGTAAGTAATGCAGATTCCCCTTTAGTGGCATGAGGTTTTGGGGGGAAACTGTAAATTTATTTTCTGATTGATGTGAAACTCATGTTTGGTAAAAGCCTGGGATCAGGTCTCAGAACCACCTCATCTTTATGAAAATTTGTAAATGGCAAGTCAGCCATCAACCAGAAGGGTGAATGAATCGCACACTCTCATGTCATAGCAATAGGAGACCACTTTAATAGACAAATAAGGAACATTCCACCAGAAGCTCAAAAGGTAGCCTCATAAGCATAGACAAAAGTCAGATTAAGGAACTGTATCCCTTGGAGGATACATGTTAGAAAGTTTACAAATGGGTTATCTAAACAATGGTAGAAAGAGAGATCTACCATCAGCCAAAATATGATAAGCTGAAATAGCTGCCAGGTAAACTTTTGACAAATAAGATGACCTTTCAGATTTTCAGTACATTAAATGTTTCAAAGTACAGGGTATGGAAGCAGAAACTGGAGAATCAGATTTTACCTGCATCTAAGCAACAAATCTAGACATTTTAAATGGTAACACTTTCTAGTAGATAGTTTTCTAGAATTAAGCAGTATATTCCGTACTAATGTGGATCATAACTATTCAAGACTAGTCAAAGTCTGATAGCCCAAACAGTCAGATGAAGAGAGACTAAGGATCGAGATGAACTATACTGCCCTGTTTCTGTGACAAGATATCCTGAGACAGAGGAAGACACATATAAAGACTGTCTGACACCTCAGCAAGTCTGTATACCACTGGGGAAATCAATATCGTTTTTGCCCTGTCCTGATTAATCTTCACCACTTTCTGAATTAATGGGGGGGGGAACATACAAAAGACCCCTTCCCCAATATAGAAAGAAGGCATCCGAGATGGACTCACTGTCCCTCCCCACTCTTGAACATAAGCGAGGACACTTTTTAGTGATCCTTGTAGCAAACAGACCTACATCAAGCCAGACCCAACAGGAGAATGTCTTGTGCTACTTGATCCTTCAAGGACCACCTGTGAATCTGAAAACTGTCTCTGCTGAGACAATCTGCTAAGCACATTGCTCTCCTCTGCTAAATGCAGGATAGATATTCTGAAGAATGCACCCATCCCATAATCTGACAATTTTGGCATATAACTGGAAAGAATGAGGACCCCCTTTTTTGTCCATGTAAAACAGAGCGGTTGAATTGTCTGTCACTAACTGAACAACTTTTCCTTTTATACAAAGAAGGACAGATATGAGGGGCAAATGAATGGCTCTTAATTTCAAATACATCTATTGCAAGGTCTGTTCTTGAGAAATGCAGTAATCTCAGATTGTAAATTGACATTAATGGGCTCCCCATCCACTGTTTAATGCATCTGATGTTATAATGACCAGCGGCAAAGTGGGACTGAACAGATTGCCTCTGGGAACATTTGATCTCTCCATTTACCACCGTGGTGAATTTAGAACATCCTGAACCATGGGGACAGGACATTTTAAAGACTTTCCAGGTAAATTGTGTTGATTTGAGACATCCAATGCTGCATCAGTCTCATTCTGAGATGAGCAAATGGAGTTAGTTAAGTGGTAGCTGCCTTCAAACCCAAGAGATCCAGGAAGAGCATAACTTCCCAGGATTGGCAGGCTCAAATTAGCAAAACCACTTGCTCTACTTCTAGAAATACATCCTCTGGAAGAAAAGCTTTCCCTGCTATTGAGAACCTATTTATAGAACCTATAAAAAGAATTCTCTGAGTTGGACAGAGATTTTATTTTTTGACATTTAGAAGCAGACCCAGAGCTGAAAAGAGGGACACAGTTAACATGATGTGAAGTGACAGATCCTTGCTTGCAGCAGCTTTTGGCAACCTATAATATGGGTAAACAAAAATACCCTGTTTTCTCATGTGCGCTGTTACCACAGAAAGGCACTTTGAAAACACACTTGGTGCTATGGTCCCAGTGGACAGGCACCTTGTACTGGAAATTGCATCCCACCACCATGAAACACAGGTAATTTCAATGACCATGTCAGGTAGAGATATGAAAGTAAGCATCCTTTAAAATAGAGAATGGCAAACCAATCCATAGGTGCAAACAAGAGAATTACAGAGGCCAGGGTTAACATACGAAATTGGAACTTCTAGATGCATCTGTCCATTTTTAATTTTAAGAAAATAGTACAGACATACACACCCATTTTTCTTCTGCACCAGTAAGTATCTTGAATAGAACCTCTGACCCCACAGATATTGGGAACCACGTTGACTGCTCCTATCTGGAGCAGTTTGTGTAGTTCTGTAAGTAGAATAGCCTCATGGCAGGGTTCTCTGAAAAGAGGAGGGTAGGGGGAACTGAAAGAGGATAGTCTTTCAAACTGAATGACATAGCCTCTCAATTTCTAGTGCCCGTAAGTTGGATGTAATCAGTCTCCATTTGTTGATGAATTGGGCTAGCATTAAATTAAAAAGGACAGATGCTCACTGATTGGTCCACAATTCTCACATCAAATCTGAGGCCTGGTGTTCAAAGAAGACAAAGAAAAGGGAGCAGATGTTTCATCTTAGGTCTGGATCTGAAAGACCTCTTTTTATGCTGGGTTTGAAATGAAGCTGGGGGTTGCTGTTGCTGACATCTCATATATGAGGAAAAATAAGCAGACAATTGAGGGTAATATTGCTCCAATATCAAAAAGGTGTAGACTGTCCTTTCTGAGCCAGGGTTAAAGACCCAGAGAGTTAGCAGTGGATCTAATTTCCTTTAATTTCTCCAACAAGTTGTCAGTCTTATTGCTGAAAATATCTGCCTTTCAAAGGGGATGGTCTTTCACCTTAACTGTAGTGTTTGCAGCCAGAGAAGACGAAGGGAGTTAAGCATGCCTCCTCAAGTTAACTGTGGATGCAAGTGCTATGGTGAAAGAGTCTGAAACATCGAAAGATGCTCTGAGGGCATGCTTTCCCATGTTCTGTCCTACCAAAATAGAATTAAGCCAGCATTTTATCATCTGGCAAATCTTGGACAAAGAAAGCCAAGCTTTCCCACAAGTGGAATTGGTAATGGGTCACCACAATTAAACTCCCAAAAGCAGAGTGAGTTCCGCCAGACCTAAACCTATTACTGGCAGTACACAACCAGGAAATTTGGCACAGGACGCATATGAAAGTAAGAAAATCCTTCAGGGGGATCTGATACTGTTAGCCTATTTCCAAGAAAGCAGACAGACAGGAAGCAAGAGATAACCAGCCTTAGGCTGCAAAAGACTATCCAAGAATAGGAAACATCACCTTATTCATGGACGTAGCACCAAGAATGTCAAAAACTCAATGAGTGGTTTTCCTCCACAGCCACAATGGAACTTTTGAGCATCCTCCGAAAGGGAGAAAGCAGAAGCTACACTCACGTGCTCATCAGGTGACAAATCACATTCAATATAGATATCCATTTGTTCCTGCTCAAAAAAAGGGAGTAGTCTCCTTATCCTCTTCTTCGGAAAGCATATCAGGTACAACTGTCGAAGCTGCCAATGGGTCCAGAGGAACTAGATCTGAGGACTGTTAACTGGATCCATATCAGATGAAACACCAACATCTCTCCATCCATAAATGATCCAAAAATTCATGAAGACCACAATTGCCAATCTCCAGTAGCGGAGATTCAGAAACACACAGGAGGAGCAAAAGGATCATGGGGCATGCCCCAGGATGAATCAGGTTTCTTAATTCTTCCTTTGTCCTCCTCTTAAGTAGGACCCAACCTCAGATCCATTATGAACCACACCAGAGACAGCAATGGAACCATATGGTGGAGAGAGATAAAAGGTAAGAAAGATCTCCCTAGAGATCCCATACGAGTCTTAGAAAGTGGTGGCATAGATGGATCTGGAGAAAGGAGAAAAGCAGAGGAAATTTAGTCTCTTTTCAGAAGTAGCAGCAGATTGTTTCTTCTTCATCACCAACTTCGTGTCAGATCTAAGGAACACTCAAACAAAAGAAGGTGCACATCAGTCACCACTGTTAATATCCTCTTTGGATCTGAGGATAGTCCTGGAACAGGAGTGGAGGATGGAACTGGTGCCATAAGCCTGGAGAGTATCAGACCAGAGAAATACACAGGTCCACAACTTTGGACTTTGAAGTGGAACCCAGAACCGATCTGGGTTTCAAAATCAGAAGCACAGAGGCTATGTCAGAATTGGGTGGCTCCAATAAGGTGGACATTTAGGATCTTGCACTGCTAACGCTAGCCACATTCACCCTCACCTTTTTCAGAGCCAATACAGTTGGAACTGAGATGGCTCTAGGTTCCTTAGCAGGCAGTCAGCTCTTTTCTACCAACGGTGCCTTTGAAGCCTTGAAAGCTTTAGTCAAAGGATCAGGACCGACAAAGATCCCAACAACCTGGAACCCTTACACAAGTTAGCCTTGCTATATGGAAGTAACCAGAGCTGAAACAGGGCTCTTGGTCTTTGGATCCCATGAACCTTCAGAACAAGACAGTGTAAGCAGCAAGAGCTTCTTAAAGCAGCAGTTTTAGTCTGTTCCGCCAGTTCTTGCATGCTCTGGGTGTGAAAAATCTGGTAAGCAGTACACCCGAAAAGAGAGTAGGAAGGCAGCTGGGAATGAGGCACATCTCATGAAGCCCAGCTACTGCTTCTGCTGTTCCACCATCACTGGACCCAACCATATGTACTATCTAAAGGGCCTTACCAATTTCACAGTCATCGGATTTTAAAAATAATAAATTTCATGATTTCAGCTATTTAAATCTGAATTTTCAGTGTTGTAATTGTAGGGGTCCTAACCCAAAAAGTAGTTTTTGGGGGGGAGGAAGAGGAGGAGGATTGAAAGGTTATTGTAGAGGGGGTTGGGGTACTGCTATCCTTACTTCTGCGTTGCTGCTGTTGGTGGCACTGCCTTCAGAGCTGGCCAGCTGGAGTGTGGCGGCTGCTGGCCAGGAGCGCAGCTCTAAAGGCAGAACTGCTGCCAGCAGCAGCACAGAACTAAGGATGACATGGTATGGTATGTTGCCACCCTTACTTCTGTGCCGCTGCTGGTGGGGCACTGTCTTCAGAGCTGGGCACCCAGCCAACAGCCACTGCTTTCCGGCTGCCCAGCTTAGTAAGGGTGGTAACACCGTGACCCCCCCCAACCCCTAAAATAACCTTGCAACCCCCCTGCAACTTCCTTTTGGGTCAGGGCCCCCAATTTGAAAAACGCTGGTCTCCCCCATGAAATCTGTACAGTATAGAGTAAAAGCACACAAAAGACCAGATTTCACGGGGAAGACCAGGTTTCATAGTCCCTGACACGTTTTTCATGGCCGTGAATTTGGTAGTGTCCTAACTATCTATACCTAAAACTACCTTAATATTAAAAGCTATACTAAGAACTTCTGTCTGGTGCAGCAGTTGGAAGGAACTGAGGTGGTAGTGGGTGCAGTGCCCCCTTATATAGCCTCCCTCTCGGAAATGCTAAGGGAAGGCGTAGGAGGGGGCACATGTGTGCTCTAATAGGCACTACATTTGAAGAAGGTTCTACTGTTAGGCACCACCTGGTGGTGCAACACTCATCAGTGGGAATATGAACCTGATATTTCAAGGGAAATTGTGCTATATTTGTATATTGGTATTAATGCTGCTGGGTTATTCTCAGGATATTCAGAGCATCTGTATGGTTTTTTTGTTTGTTTTGTTTTTAAACCAAAGTTAAATTGTAGTGCCCTGCACAATGGGGCCCTGATCCATGACTAGCGCCCCTTATTGCTTCCAAAACAGATACATATTTTTCCTTTAATTTGTACCACAGTGAAATGTATCCCATAATAAGAACAAAAGTACTTTATGTGCTGTTATAGCACACCACACCAAATTTCCACCAAAGTTTATGGGACAGTTAACCAAAAGATCTCATGACCAATATATAGTTAATCCACTTCCTCACTGTACTGACATGTCAATAGTATGTATTCAACAAGCCCAAGTTTCCACATGTTCAGAGAATAAAATAATTTAGAATGGTCAGAGAATGTCAAATATGCATCAAAATAGTTTATGCGCTGTAGTCATGTTGGTCCCAAGATATTAGAGAGAGAAGGTGGGCAAGGTGAAGAAGAGCTCTGAGTAAGCTTGAAAGCTTGTCTCTCTCACCAACAGAAGTCAGTCCAATAAAAGATATTACCTCACCCACCTTGTCTCTCAAAATAGTTTACACAATCAACTGTAGCAACTCTTTTCTAACTGTATTTTGAAATAACCCTGTTCTTGTATGTTGAAAGAAAAAAACACTTAAGGAAGAGACATTCTATATTAAGAATTCTGCAGCGCTATTAGGGATTACTTTATTCTGAAATCCATTCCAGCAAATAGCATTTCTTCCTTTTCTGTATACTAGTGACGTCAATTCCATGTAATGCTTTGAGATTTAAAAAGCCTAGAAACATCAGAAATATAAGTTTTCAAACACTAACTGATTGTTTTAATAAATATGTTTACAGGAATCCAAGGGGAAAAGACTTAAGTTCATAAGCACAACACAACCATAACCAGAGAACATCCTAGAGGATATTGATCTTTGTATATTCACAAAAACTAGAATCATCCTCTAAGTGGGTGGAAAACAGCTCAGTAAAACTAGTCTCAATGGTAAACCACATTAATAACTTAAGTAACATGTGCAACAAGAAACAGGCAACACTAGCATAAAAACTTTACAGTCAGTGTTGCATTCTGAAAAGGGGGGGGGGGGGGGGAATCAGTTATGAACCTGCAGATATCCAATCTTGTGCACTCACTACCAAACATAAATGAGTGATATAAATTCTCAACTTCCTTAAAACCAATTTCCAAATAAATCACTAATCCAATAATTTACACACTTAAGTACTATTTACCCAACCAATCCATATTTGCTTAACATTCCAATTTAAATTTTACCAAAGTCTTGTCCACCCAGATCTTCATTCAACTCAGTTTCTCTAGGAAGCAAGTGCACAAGCATTCATCAAATTCATTATCATTTAATAGGCAGGTATGTAGAGCAATCCTACTGGCTGAGTGTGTTCTGCTAAGCAGAGATCTAGCTTCAGTTTCATAATCTGTTGGGGTGTTGAGCAAAATACCAAGTGCGGAGAGCAGTTTGTGTCTCAGTGACATTTGCTTGGCATTAAAGATCAGTTCAACTTGCTCTGCTACAATACCATTAGGGACAGAGATGGGAAGACTGTATTAGAGGGAACAAATAAGGCCTTGAATTTTTAAGTTCAACCAGCTCTCCTTCCCCCCCTTCTCTCTTCACTCCCACCCTGGAGTTCATAGCATCAAATTTCATCAGCATCTGGAAGAGCCCACGAAGAAGGTGGTGGAGGAGGGGAAAAGGGTGCCATTGGGGTAGTATCAAGCAGCAGTCACACACGTTGAGCAAAAACTAGTCTGGAGGAGGTTGGAGTGTGCGTGGGTGTGTGCAAAAAACCAAAACCCAAACTAAACCACAACATAAAATAATATTAGATCTCAACCCAAATAAAGAAAAGCACACTTTAAACATACAAACTCAAAGGGATGAAAAAGGGCAAGTTAGGAGTTGGACCACATCTGCACTCTTCCGTTAAGCCTATATAGAGGAGTTAAAAAGCCTCTGTGGACATTTGTTCTGGTTCCTGACCCGGAACAGATATGTTCAATAAAATGGCATGCTGTATGACACTCCAAAAGAATTTGAGCCCCCAAATCAAATATATACATTTTTAATATTTGAAATATTTACATGGCGGAACCTTTACACGATCCCATTTGTTAAGAACAGTGTTTTCAAATGTCCTCTTAAGATGCAAGAATCTAATAACTCAAGGTCACAGTTATGCTTTCTAAACAGGTCAACCTGTATCCTTCAGTTAAATACAGTTACACAGATACTTGAACAGCTGTACTTAATTTGTTTGCTATTAAGAATTGTGTTTAAAAATTAAAAATGTTTGAGATTTTGTTTTGCTCCCTGGAAAACGTTCATCCTGCAATCAAGACGGCTCATCGCACATCATCAGTGCCTTTTTACCTGGGTATGAGATAAAAAATGCAGTGTACAGTACATCTCATCATTTATACCGCATCAGCTTGTTTATAAAAATCCCATACAGACAAGGCAGGAAAATATCACCCTCTTTCAATGACTATACAGACTGCTTACAGTACAAAAAAAGAAGGAAAACAAAACCAGGGCTGGTTTGATAGTAGACATAAAAACAGACTTCTACATTGTTTGAAAAAGTATGATTTAGTTTTATAAACGGCTATGGTTAATTATATCCTTCAACCTTTTCTTTCCCAAAATGTCCTAAACTGGCATATTAATTTCTCTGCTAAATTCTAAAAAAAGGTGTTTTAAAAGTAATTTCTTAAAAATCAGATTTTTGGAGGTAGGAAGGGCTAGCAGAGAAGGGCTAAAATGAAATAATCGTGCACAAAACATCTGAGGTAAAAAAGCATTAAATAGTGCTCACTGAAGTCCTGTCGTCAACATAACAGAATAAGAAGCATCCTGCAATCTACTCCCTTTATGGGAAGGTTGAGCATCTGCAGGAGGGATTCTGGCCAGTTTCACAAGGAATTCTAAATTGGCAAACCACCACCATTTTTCCTGCAGGTTCACATACAATGAAAAGCTTAAGGCCACTCCTCTCCCTAAGTCAGATGGGGGGGACAAATCAACAGTCGCAGGCACGCTCACACGCATACTGTGAAAGCCAAGAAAGTCGCTCCATCCACTTATTCTATTTTTACAATTCTAATTTCAATCCTATTATGATCGTTCTTTAAATTAAAGGGGGGGGGAGAGAGAGAGGATGATACACTTTCAGTAAAATCAATTATCTTGGTCTGTATGATATAGTTCCACATTAAGTGCAAATGTTTTGCAAAACAAGGGAGTCTTTTTAATATTTACAAGGAACAGATTTGCCGAACAAGATCACCAGAGACTTGTACAGTAGCTGCATCTTATAAAACATACCAATAATTGTACCTGGTGAATTATAAAGAGAACCAATGCAGGATTCATATAACCATAACCGAGAGGGGGCAGAGTGGCCTCAACAGAGCAGAGGACAATTTTTTTTCACATTTTCTACATAAAAAAATACAGGTCTCACAAGTGTCTCCGAGGACAGAGAAAATTCAAAGTTCTTGAATGATGGAAAAGGAAAACAAAAACAAATGGAACCCTAAAAGCAAGGAGAGTGCTTTACTTCACTAGACCGATTTTCTTGGCTTCTGTTTCGTATATCAATAGCCTCCACATTTTGACTATAAACACTTCCGCTTCTTCATCTAGTACCTACAGGTGGGGGAAAAATATATATTAGGTTATGGTGGGTTTCTAGGTAGTGACACTACAGTTAAACTTAGCAGAAAGACTTATTACTTTGGTAGTGTTCATAGGAAAGAAACGTCTGGGGAGCAAAATAAATTGAGTTATAAAGTTATTTTCCATCATTAAGCAGCAATATTAAGTTGTTCCTGGAAAAAGTTGTATGTATTATTGTCAAATGGTGGGTGATATGATCCTAGTACGCAAAACTAAAAAGCTTTTGAATTTTTCAGTAATGCATTATATAAAGTTTAACAAGTATGGCTAGGGTCCTCTGATTTGCACAAGCAGATTGCAATCACTTCACATATTTTAGTTTGAAAGTGAAGTGAACCCAAGGTATCTTATTTCATTAAGTTGACTTCATGTCGTATGTACTTATTTTTATTATAACTCCAAGTAATCAGTGCTACATTTAGTCATCTAGGGAAGGCTATATTTTATTCACAAATTAGGGATAGGGCCAACTGAAACTCTGGATGTGAACCCTAAAGTTTGGGAGGATGGGAGTGGAAGTGTCAAAAGTTCTGATCCATATCTAAACTTTGTGGCTGACTCCTATATCTTTAGGATGGGCCAAACCAAAATATATGTTTTTCTGAGCCTCCCTCTGAAATTTGGAAATGTTGTAATCTGGATCCAAATTTTGTGACTAAGGGTTCTCTCTGCAAGCTATACAAGCAGTGGCACAGATAGTTCGTATTGGAACCTCTCTTTCACACTGTGTGTTCTATCACTATTAAATATCCGTGCATCATGGTCCCCAACCACTCCTTCCACCATCAACAGTTGTTTTACAGAATAGCAACTGAGCAATTTTAAGTTTCAGAAACATGACTGCATGACAACGATCCAACAGGCTGAACTGCAAAGCAGTGTTGTGTTATCCTCTTATCCCATTCTCCAGCACAAGTGACCATGCAGCTATCCTCCCTAACACAGAGATCTGCAATCTGGAGGTCACTGCCAGCTCTTCCTTTTTCCTACACAATATGCCCAAAACTCAAGCTTTCTTCTCTGTGTAAAGCATTAGTCCCAATTTGAGTACTACAGCCACCTGCGGTCTGGTCTTCCCCACATCCCACCTGCCCCCTTTTAATGTGAACAAAACACAGCCAGTAAGGTCAGAATCTGACCTCCCTATTGCTTCTTTGGATTCTTCCAGTGGATCTGTTTCACCACATCAAACCTCAAGTTTCTCAAAATCATCCCCTATGTAACTCTGCCCCTTCCTACTTACTCTCCCATGCATTTGTTGCCCCATTGCATCACCTTGATGCTGTTTGTCTGCTCCTCCAACTGCCTCATAATTTATTCCATGCTGCTCCCTATCCTTCCATAGGATGCCCTTCCTGAGGTGACTCACATGGCCACCACCCTCTCCTTTAAATCCCTTCTGAAGATTCACTTCTTCTGCAACACCTACAAGAAACTAGCTAAGTCATCTATTTATCTTTTCCTTTATCTATCTTATGAATGAACTGTTATTTATGTGGAAGGGGAAGACAATGTTGGGAGGGCATAGTGAAGCTTGCAGTTGCATTTGCCTCTCCCATCTCTGTAATGGAGCTGAACTGTAGGAGGTGGTTAGGGGTGGGGAATTTCATGTGTAACTTAAAAATCCCAAACTAAGATGCAACTGAAGATGTGATCCCTCCCATCCCCCAGTGATCACTTTGCTTGTATGCTGTACTTATTTCTTAACACAGCTTGCCTATCTAGAATCTACACAGGTAGAAACCATGTATTTCTCTATATTTAGAAAGTGCCTAGCATATTTTGGGCTCTATCACAATCTAAACAACAAACAGTATGAATTTTGCCTAGCATCAATACTGTTATTAGTTTAACAAACAAATATGAACTGCCTAGGTGCTTTCTCCAGGAGGAAGAAGTTGACTTGTGCATGCTTGACAAGATACCTTTTCCACCAAAGGAACAAAACCCTTCTCTCCAGTACCAAAGAAATTTGCAGTTTTAGATTTTACATGTGTCAAATCATAAAGGCAAGGATGTGGAGCCAGTCTACTTGTAAGTGGACTGATTTGAGGTATGTAAAACCTAAAAGATGACTATTTTGGAAATGTACATCCATTTCCAGTTTCCTTCTGAACATTAAACATACTACACTATCCCAATTAAGAAAGTCCATCACCAATGACTGCATAATGCTATCATAGTGTATCAAACTTCATCCTAAGTTTGCTGTCAATTGCTATACCCAAACTGCTGCAGAGAGAGTCCATAACTGATGAATGCTGGCAGAGATTCAAAAAAATTCAAAGTTAGAAATTCTGAGTTTGTAATTATTAGCTTCTACATAATGTATACGAGGCAACAAAACCAACCCATCTGAATTGAAAGGTATGAATGGGCCAGGGGGAAGCATGAGGGGGGAAAAATAGAAGATAATTGATATTCAATTTCAGCTTACCATGGCAACATCGTCCAATATGCTCTGCGGTGAACTATGAGCCATAACCTGAAACAAATAAATGGTTTTCAGTCTACAAACTGAGAACCAAAGAACTATACTCATATTAAAGATCTCTGAAAAATGAACCTAAATTTGAAATTGCTATAGCGAGCAGCCCACTGTTTCTCCACAGCAAGTTAAAAATTCTTAAAGACTGCATCTACTTTCACAGTAGTGTTAGTATCAAGGTCAACATGTGGGACAAGCACCAGCACTGACTAGCTCCAACAAGCCACAAGGGACTCATTCAACTAACTGCTCCTACACTTCGAGCCTGGCTGTGCTAATTTGGGGAGTGAGGGGGAAGGAATTCCCCCTCCTCCAACCTGGATCTGCTACTGGGAGAGGATAGGGGGAGAATAGTGAGTGGGTGGGTATCAATCATCCCCCATCACTTTGTTTTATTTGTTAGAGATTTGAATGGATTTATTTTAACATATTTGAAATTGTTTTTCAGAGCTCAAAGTCCTTTTCCAGGAAAGGGTGGCATTATATATAAAATTTAATAAAGTTTAAACAAATAAATTAAAACTCTGCTAAAATTAATACCTCCTATCAGAACTGTGCTCCAGAAGCCAGGCTTTTATTTAAAAAAAAATAAATGTTTCTAGCCCTGTGGCTGTAAAGAAACCTTTTTAAAAAAAGTGAACCAAATGTAAAATCAGTCCAGTGGTCTCTGCCTGAATCTGCAAACAGCTTGTTCCAAAGCTGTTGCAAGTATCAACTGCCACATTCATTTCAATGATCTACTAAATTTGAAATCTAACTATGCAAATACCAATATCACCATGGTTAAATATTTCAAATACATTCATTTTATATCCACCTAATGTGCTTATTCCACACTCCCAAAGTGTCTCCCACATTTCTCTCAGATGTCAAAAGTCTTCTGAACCAAAAAAGCAAAACCTCCCGCTTCCCTCCAAGAACTTCTAATAGTTATGGATTTTCAATAAAACACTAAAAATTGAGACCTATGGGGCAAGGTAAAAAACTGAATTAAGTATGAAAGTGAACAGGAATAACATACTGATTATTAATTATATAAACATCTCTTTTTTAATTCATCTGAAGTTTCTGCAAAATCTCATCTGCTGCCCTGGAGGGTCTCACTACAGAAATCCAGTTAAGTGTGCACCAGACTGCAAAGAGCCTTGGATATATGCATACTACGAGTAAGTAAGTATTAAAGGAGCTGTCTTGTAATTGGGTACATGCACTAAATCAGTGTTGGCTGCTTGCTGCTGGTCAACATTGCAAACTGGTAGTATTTTCAAACGGTTATTCTCCGGCCATTGTCTTTTAAACTGGAAAAAAAACCCAGATGTTTAGAAAGTTATTGGGAGGAAAATTATATTAACCTTTGAACAAACAAAATCAACTAGTGTGGCTTCTTCTTCACCAATATATTCTATTATTTTCTTGTTGATCCATGGTCTAATTCGACGTTCCATTAATGTCTGAAAAGGAAAGAGAACACCATTTACGTCAGACTTATCATCCTTACTGACCATCAGTAGTACCCAGAAGCCAGCTACTAACAGTGATGTAGAGGATCTAACACACAAATAGCTAGTGAAAGATCCAACATTATATAAATGTCAGATCAATATTTTAATTCAATTAATACCTGCCCAACACACATGCAGACCAGTTTTCTGCAAAAAAAACTTGTTAGAACTTGTTAGAAATCAAAAGCTATTGCTTAGGGACCTTGTGACACAGTAAATTAAATGTCCCTAATTCTCACCTATGGTTTAAATCAAAAGTTTTGTAAGTTTCTAGTGGACTTTTGGTCCTATCATAAAACCATTCTGTAACTTGCATCATCAGTTGGGGAGAGGCCCAGGAGCTAAAATAAGCAGGCATGGCATGATGCAGAGTAGATGCTATCTGTGGACAGGAAGTACAGCATCAGCTGTCATGTTTGATTCGAGTCAGCGCTATTGATCTGACTCATGGTGACAAATGTTTTGTCTTTTAGTGAATACCATGGTGCATCACTTGGCAGATTATGCTTTCCGATCAAAATTAGCTTTATTTTTTTTAAATTACAGGAACGGTTACTCACTGAATCCACAATAGACCAATCAAGAGGATAAGCAAAGAGCTCTGGTTTGGCCGTGGGAATTTTCTCAATAAGACTCTTAATATGTTTGCGCTTTTCTTCTGTATTGACATTGCCCTTGGAGGAGCCTTTATCTTCTTCACCATAATCCAAGGGGACCAATTTCCTTTTCCGGGGCACATCATCACTGTCTTCATCCTCAAATTTATTGAACACACTGTCCACGGGGAGCTTCTTTCTCTTCACAGCATTGGGCTGGCTCGGACTATTGCAGGCACCTACAAAAAAGGCAGGAGAGAATAATAAAATATTTGCAATTTACTACTGAAGGTAGTTTTGTTTGTCTTCACAGTAAAATTCACACCCCTAAATAAGGAACAGGGATATAAAAATTGTTCTCTAGTGCTCAGAGCAGAGAAAATGGGAGTCAAGACTCTTGTTCTATTCTGGATTGTCACCAGTTTACTGTGCTGCTCTGGAAAAGTCAGCCTCTCTATCCCTTATTTTTATGGTCTTTGTAAAGGGTGTTATGAATAAATGTTTGTAAAGCATTTCAGACCAGAGCCTACTGAAGTCAATGAACAGATTTCAATGGGCTTTTGGTCTGATGCTTAAAATATCTTTTGTCGGAAGACCTGTAAGTGCAAAGTATTATCAGCTCACTAGCAGAGCACTCTTTAGGAAACCACTCATTTAGCATGCCAAACCTGTTTTCTTCTGCCCAGATTTTAGACAAATTAGCTAATATTTTAAGATATCTGTGAGCAGGAAGAGCATCCTAGGTATTGGCAATTTAGCATATCAAGTTGCTCGGTTTTGCTCCCAAATCTACAATATAATTTGGAAAATTGAATTGCTTCTCAACTTCCTATGTTTCTTCTCTCTCCAAACCCTCAAGGAAAATTTAAATGAAATGCCAACTTGCCCAATTTGAGGCTAAGTCCTATTTTAGGCCTATGCTCCTCTGGCTGTTGCTGATCAGGCGAGTTTTCATGAGGGATGATGATGCCACAGGGAGATTCATCACCAGGGGTGTTAGGGGTTGCATTGCCACTAGCAGATGAAACAGATGGGGCAGAGCTGATGGGTCGTAGAGTTGGTTTAAGGCAAGGCTTCTGTTCCGGTTCCTCCTCCTCTTCCTCTGGTTCTTCCTTTTTTTCCTCTTTTTCTGGCTTTTCCTCCTCTTCTTCCTCAGATTCTGGCTCCTGTTTAATTTGTGGCTGTCGGCGCCTTTCAGCCTCTTGTTCCATCTGCAAATAAACAGCCAATTAGAGAACATAAAAACCTCTCAAAACCAAAATTGTGCTATTTGGGAAAATTCTGATAAAGGACCTACTTAAATGTCCTGCCCTCTACCCCATGAAATGTCCACTACATAATCTGTTATTAAGGACTAAAATATACACAAACCCTACTACTGTCTTCATAATCGGATAATCCTGGTAAATCCAAATAATCTTTTAAACTCCATTTTATTTGGATTTTTAAAAAAATCCAGATTAACAATTTTATGATACTTACATAAAGACTGGAAACCAAAAAAGCTTTCCATATCTACATTTGGACGAACAAAGCATATATTACCACCAGATCAGCTATAAACCTCTAATTTATTAAATATGTACTCAAACATTTAACTTTGCCTAATACTATAAAGATATCTATGCATTTTCCTTTGTCAGACCAGTTGCTGCTTACCCTCTGGAGTTCTGCATCTGGA
Organism: Lepidochelys olivacea; assembly: GCF_965140295.1. Classification (NCBI taxonomy): domain Eukaryota; kingdom Metazoa; phylum Chordata; order Testudines; family Cheloniidae; genus Lepidochelys; species Lepidochelys olivacea. The sequence goes on along the minus strand of NC_140416.1, from coordinate 64,142,077 downwards.
TCCGGATGTCCTTCTGCCAGAAGGCGCTGCCTGATTTCTTCCAACTCTTCTTTCTCCCTCTTCCTATCTCGTTCATCTCCTTCCATTTCTTTTTCCCTATCTCGCAATCTCTTTTGAAGAGCACTACCCCTGAAGAAGATACAAACTTTGTGTTTAAAAGTTAAGATCTAATGAAAGCCATCTAAGACACAACAGCTTGCATTCATTTTTCCATTAAGTAAAACCACAAGATGTATAAGTGCACCTTGAACCCTCTTTTCTCATGATGGGAGATGCTAAAATGTCAATTCCCATTCTATACACACTCCAAAGAATCAGCATCATCATGCTCAGCAGATAATGAGACATGCTGAGAGACAAGTGCTCTTTCTGAAATCCTGAATGAAAAAATTATAGTTAGAGTGGGATCACTTATAAAGCTAGGAAAAGAATAGTAAGTGTTCTATAGACCTTAGTGAACCTGTACTTGATAAGAACTCCTCCCCATTTTAATTCATCAGTTAAGTTTTTTGGGTATTCCCATAAGAAGGATCCTCACCACCCAGACTTAAAATTTTTCTGAATGTAATTCACAGCCCTAGCATAAAGAGCAGAGAAATAAGTTTATATAAAGGTCCACTCTTCCCTTCCTTTCCCAGTTTTGGGACTACTTTGATCTCATGTTCTGCCTCACTTTAATGCAATACCTTCGTCCCTGTTAAAGGAATGGGAAGGAGAGATGCTCCATGAATCAGTAAGTGTTACCTAGTTCCCTCATTTTTAATGTATGGACTCCATGAGGTAATCTAGGTTCTTATGATCCCTATCTCCAGAGTATTTGAGTGCCAAGTTCCCTGTACACTCATGCCTCTTATTTTCTACCAGTAACTATGACAATTTTATTAAACAACTAGATAACGAGGATTGGATTATACCGCTTGGTTGCTTACTCAAACATACCTGTAATATTTTGGATCATCTCGGTCATCATCATAATCTTCTAAAAATTCTTTTAGCCGTTTGGCTTCTTTTGCCTGTAGCAAGTAGAGACATCAACATTACTGTAAAGGTTTTCTACTCCTTCCTCTCAGATAAAATATATCCAGTTTCATTCTATCCCTGTTTAAACTACTAAATACTGATTCTCCCTGCCAGCAGATGGAGAGCTTTTGGAGTGGCATCACCCCCCTCCTCCCATATAAGTGTGTGACAACTCACTAATGTTTGTCCATCTCTGACTGGTAGGATAAATGTCCCTCACTGGCAAGCACTGAAGTTCTCATTATCTAACATCTTGAAGCTTTTTCATATGGTCAATATTCTTGTGTCCTAAATAAGAAAACCACAATAGGGTTCTTCAAATAACCTCGTTAAAAGTCAGTTTAATGGATTTGAAAGTGTCAGTTTAAATGGGCACTATCAGTTCCATTTAGTCTTGAAATTTAGATTTTAAAAAAACCAAAAGTCTAATCAACATAAATAATTCTAATGAATAATTTTAGCTATAAATACTCCTTTGCAATATGCTGCAGCATTGAGCTCATCCACGAGCCAAAACGTGACAGAGGAACAGAATCTTAACAAACCAAAAAAACCCCAAACCAAAAAAACCCCAAAACCCTCATTCTACAGAATCTGAACATGCCAAGCATACCACAGGAGTACATCCAGCAGACTAGATCTGACCAATGTCCTATACGTCAGAAAACAGACTACGTTTACACTGAAAACTTGACAGGTATGTTGGTCACAGTTGTAACATTTCATACTGAAGGTGCAATTCTCTGTAAGACAACTAGAGTATTTTGCAGCTGCCTGCCTCTCTCCCTGTTTTGCTTCTGCTAGACCAAGGCAAACAAGCTTTATTTTTCCAGGATCTCTCACCTAACGCTTCTGCTTTAGGTTTCAAAAGCCAACTATCACAATTATGTGGCTAGTTAGCTTTAAGCTATTGTATACAAAAATCCATGTGTTCTGTTGATGTAAGTAGGACAATAAAATTACAGTATATTTCACAGTAGCCCTTTATGTGACGAAAATTACAGAATCTGCCTCAGTTCTAATTCAGACACAGGAAAAAAAATTAAATCCAATTGCAAATAGCAAATCTTACCATTTCCCTTCGTCTTTCTTCTTCCCTCTCAGATTCTTTTTCATATTCTCTAGTTTTCTTCCGTTCTCTGATCTCCCAGTTTTTAAGACGCTGCAATAAAAGTATATGAAATACTCTCCAATCTCATGAGCATTAAAAATAACTAAAAAACAAAACCAGTTTCTACACACTTAGAAATAATTAGGTCAAGATATACAAATTCGCTACTTCTAGTTTAAGCCCTTGGAAGAAATGGGCCAGAAATTCCCCTCCAGACGGATTTAATTTTGTAGAACATTGTGTTCTGAATAGTGTCATCCAGTGCCAAAGGGTAAGATATGGGGTTGGGAAAAAAGCGGACTGTTGTGCAGTAAGACAACCACCAAGAAACACACGATTAAAAAGTCACTGACATCAGAAGTGACTTTCCAAGGTAACTTGAAAGGTTTGAAGAGCAAATCGACTACAAAACTACCTCTTGATAAGCAGCTTCCTTCTCACGCAGTTTCCTTTCCAGCTTTCGCCGTTCATAGGCGTCCTCTTCATCTTCTTCTCGGTCCCTTTTCTTGTCCTTTTCTCGCTCACGCTCCCGTTCTCTCTCCCTTTCCCGCTCTCGTTCTCTCTCCCTTTCCCGCTCTCGTTCTCTCTCCCTTTCCCGCTCTCGTTCACGTTCTCTGTCTCTGCTTTTCTCTCTAAGGACAAGGACCAATATAGTTAAGCACACAACCAGATAGCTTATCTCCTCTACCAAACAAGAACAAACAAGTATTGGATATAATTTCAAACACATAATACAGTATTGATACCTTCTCTCAGGGTGGATATGATTTAAATCACTAGTCAGGAAGACTCGATTTAATCATGGATTTCTACATAAAAGTGCATTCTTGTTGGTTGTTATAACCTTAATACATATTCTTCACAACTCAGAGATAGGGGAGACCCAAACTGGGTCTCATCTACTGCCTGCTGCCATTATAGGTTTTCCCTTCTCGTGAGAGAATGATACGGTAGATCTCAAATCAATGAAGGACACACTCAGAAAGACCTCAAGACTTCTGGAATATACTATTCAGACAGTTTCACTTTTGTTTCTACTGCCTGTCCCTCCCTTCTCACATTTATCTCCAGACCTCTTCTCCTTGTCCAGATCTATTCTGCCCCCAACAATCGACTATTCATTGAACATCTGAAACTTTGCACTTTTAGAGAGAGGTAAGGGATTGATTCTGTGTACACAAATATTCAGAGGGACAACTGGGTTGAGGTCTGTTATTTCTCACCTCTATATATTAGTTATTTATTTAAAATCATTTTTGGTGTTAACAAGCATGCTATCTCTGGAGACACGAATCCACAGTTTGAGAACTGCAAAACTAAACATCTCTGATGGTATCCTCTAGACTGAGCACTGAGTTCCATCTGGTAGATAGAAAGATTAACCTAAATCTATACGGAAGCCCCTGCAACCCTATAAAATTGGGTCCCTAATCCATGAACTATTGGAACTCATTTACAAAACTTTTCTTAAACATTACATGAATATATTGTCTCATACTATAGAATTAGTATTTATAATCCCTATTCCATGATGAGATAGTTTTAAGTAAGATACGTTATAGCTCAAAGATATCTTTAGATCGGATGTTTTTGATAAAATGCTTTTTGAGGAAAAAACCTATTTTAAATTTTTATTTTTTTTTTAAATCATTTATTTTTATCCACCCTGTCTTCTCTGGAGTTATTCCTCTTGTTATTGTACAAAATGATTAAAGTGATGGTGTTGATTATGTAAATCTGTATTTAATTTTTGCTGTTTTTTTTAAACCTATTACAAACCTATTACTTAGTCAGCCCAACCATAAACACTGGGAATCACTAAGCATATATGGCAGTAGCTAGTATTCAAGGGTCAATGTTCTCTAGTAGTTTTCCACATACATGTCCCAAAGCTATTAGTCCCCTTTATTTTCCAGGCCATCGTTTTACAGTTTAAATAACTCTTAAGGTTTGTGCTACTTGCAGAAATCTCAGTTTGAACTGCAAGCTCAGTCCCTCATTCTTCAGGCTACCAGGAACAGAGGTATGTCAGGTTAATCTTGGTGACAGGGAGAGCAGGTCTTGCTGAGCAGAAGTTGGTTTCTTTTTATTTATTTATTTATTTATATTTATATATGAAACTTTCCCTTATCCTCTTAAGAGAGGGTATCACCTTGCTGCAGGATTATTACAGGGAGAGAAAAGGAACACCTCAGGACGGAGGGCAGATGCTCTGTCTGAAGAGGCATAAAGGGATCTTTGGTGGGGATATAGTGGGTGTAATGCAACCAGTTATGAAAAAAATAACCCTCAAACCCAGTCTGTATGAAAGACTCACATCCAGCTGCCTCACCCAGCCCTATAAGGATTCTTCTTTTCTTTCTCCCTACCCACCACAAAAGCAGAAGACAATAAGAAAGCCAGATAGTTGTGCAAGGTATGAAAGATCATCTTTCCATAACCCCTCCCCCCCAAAAGTCAGACTGGACAACTGCCTTAGGTATGAATACTGCCCCGCTCTATTTTTTATATAGGACATAAAAAATAAGTTTACTGCTGGCCTGAAAAGCCTTGTATACAAAGCTTCAATCTTAAATGAATTTTAAGGGTATGTTACCACCTACTGAGAAATATTCACATTTATTATCTTTCACATTATTTTTAACCCTCTACTGCCCCATAAGCATTCAAATTCTGACACTCCGTAATACCTCTATCTGGCTCTACCTTCACAAGACAGGGGCCTCAAAAGCATTTAGTCAGTCCCTTAAATTTAAGGTGCAGACACTGAGTGTCAAGGCTAATATATGTACACCTCCTTGAAACAAACACTCTCCCCTCTTCCCATTTGGCTCACAACCTGCATACAGACTTTGCATCACCATGTTTAGCCACTAGCTTCCTTGCAGTTTAGCTCTTTTCATACTGCCAATTAGCTAGGATGACAGGTTGAGCAATAAGGCTTCACCTTTTGTGAGAACGGTCACATGCTTTGTGTGCTTTTGATGTACAAAATAAAAGTTTTTTAAAATCATATTTCCTATTCTACATGGACCTTTTTTTTAACCTAGGATTGAGAGCTGTCTTTTTTCTAAGTGAAAAAACCCAACAATATATTGAACTATATTCACTTGCGTAACTAGAGTTCTATTTCAGCAACTCAAACTTTTATTTACCTTGATCTGCTTCGATCCTTGTTGCGGTCTGAGCTCCTTTCACGGTCTCTGTCACGGTCTCGATCCCGGTCTCTGTCTCGGTCTTTAGTCCGGTCACGATCCCTATCCCGCTCTCGTTCACGCTCCCGTTCTTTCTCCTTCTCTCGTTCACGCTCCCGTTCCCTCTCTCTTTCGCGCTCCCTCCTCTCTCGTTCACGCTCCCGTTCCCTCTCTCTTTCTCTCCGTTCTTTTTCAATTTCCTGTCTCTCTTTCTCTTTTTTGCCTTTTTCCTCCTCCAGTTTCTAAAAACCAACAAGAGAACTTTCACAGTTAATTCCATAATTGCAGGAATCTGATAATCCCGGCGCAACATGTAAGGCTGGTAATGGACGTACCAAAACCGCCAGTGATTTAACATTTAATGTATTAAATAGTTTGTTTGGAACTCATAAGTATGAAATCAAAATGCAACAATCACAAGACTAGATTTCGTGCAAAAGCATAGATCTACACAGACCAGCAATCTCCAACCTTGGATGGCAGGGTAGGGCTGGCCTTGGATTGTTGTATAATGACTGGGTGCACATACACCGTGCACTCCCAATCATGGTTCACAGCAGAGCCACAGACTCCACAGGTGCAATGAACCACTTGGGTACAAACAAAATGAACTTTTAGCTAACAAAATTCATTCTGCTCAGCTGGACAAACAGGATTCAGTTGATGCCCATTGGGACAGAGTTGTTTCCCCATGGTCTCAGCAGACCATGTCAACCCTATCTGAAAATTTGGGGTAAAGAAATTCATCCATTTGCACACTGGTGCACATGCCTCAACAGCGAGCAGGGAGCTGGACCCCTCCCACTTTGCCCTTCCTAAAGAGCTCTAACTCTTCACTGGTAAAAAGTGAATTCTGCCGAACGGAATCCTCAACTTTCATCCCTACATAATGGAAAGATTAAAAAAGGTTGGAAATCACTCATTTGAAATATAGAAACTAAAGGGTTATCTGCTACTGTTTTACTAAAATTGTATACAGTTGCAACGTTTCCATTTAAAAACAGTATCTATAACCAGAACTCCTATAAGACAATAGAAAATACATCAATAGAATGATAGATAAATCCATCCTTGGAAGCAATTGTTGTGTGTTAACTTACAGATGCTGTGCTAGGACATGGATCGCCAACACTGGATTAACTTTGCCTATAAGCTATGTTTCTGGGAGGAAGAGCAAGTACACGGTTCACAAAAATACCAAACAACAAAGACAGACCAAGATTGTCAGCCTGACAGATGCCAGAACCCCACATGGTTTTTACACATACTGAGCAGAAAAAACAGGTTTTATCCCCTTTGGCTCCACGTTTACCACCACTGAAAAGAAATTAAAAACCGAAACAATAAAATGTGCATTTTCTTTTCTTTTTTTCTTTCTTTAAACAATGCATTTAAGACAACTTTAAAAAGCAATCTTACCTGGTAAATATTCTTCTGTCATGTGCCCATGGACCAGAGAACTGACAAAGGGTTACAGAAATAAAGCTAATTCACAAGAGATCAATATATCCAGCCACCATACCACACTGTATTGATAGTAAAATACAAGCATGCTAGTGTTGGATACATTGAAATCACAAAAGGAAAAAGGGATTAAAAAAATGGTAGGAAACTGATACTATGAAAAAAACAAAACTTAAATTCTACCAAATAGAGGGGTGAAAACTTAGAAACTAAGTGAAATTCTTTTATAGATGTCTTAAAATGTAACAAACTAATACAGTAAGATGTTAGATTATGCTATGTCAACTTTCAAAATCAAACTTACCTCAATTTCATATACTTTTAAAGAAAAGTTTATATACTGAAATAGTTGATACTTACAGATTATTTTAGATGTTCCAATAGAAATTTCTTTGCCTGAATTCCTGGATTTCCCCTCAAATACTTTGTTCATAGCAAAAAATTGTCTCAGAGACATCTTTTCTCTGTACGAGTTTTGGTCTCTTATGACCTATTTTATAAATTTGGTTCCTTAAAAAATCCAATTAAAAAAAATGAACTGGTCTATCTAGTTCATATCAAAACTGCATTTAACCAACTGCTACCAGTGTAAACAAGAGAGTCTGAAGGGATAATGGGATGGAAAAAGCATCAGATACACTGAAGTAATGAACAGAAAAGGGCAGGTAGAAGAATCATAAATCTTACCTTGAGCTCTCTTCAGACTCGTCCGTGCTGTAAATGGACGCCCCCTGCAAGGCTGATACCCTGACAGTCTGTGGTTATTGTTTTATAAACTCATACTAAAAACATGCAAAGGTTCACTGTGCTCATTAGCCAGCTGCTATGGATTCAACAGCCCTTTTAAATCATTCCACCCAATATATGCAATGGCCACTTATAATTAAAGTGATTTTAAAAGTTAAGAAATCCAAAATATCCCCCCAATAAAATAGATCAAAGGCAGTAAAATGCCTGACAGCTTCTGAAACAGTGAAGCATATTTTAATTTTTTTAAACCACGTGATTTGTTTATATTTTGTACTAGTGACTTGATAGGGCCTGGAATTAAACACAACTCTGCTATGTCTCACCATTGACCAGTTTCGTATTTAATTACTGAAATTCACCAGAAGATCTCTTCTGGAATTCTTTTCTTTAGGCTTTCATTCCTAAATTGAGTGGAGAGGAAAATGCAGTATTTACATTGCCAGCAGTGTTCTTTTTGCTTTATGTTGATAAAGTTGTGTGAAAAAGTACCGCCCAACAACTGCACAAGGTAAAGCTGAATAACAGGGGGTACACTTCACCTTACTGCACCTTCAACCTTTTCATCAATGTCAACTTCAGGTATTCAGAAAAGTGTTTGCTCAAATTGTGAACACTGGTTAATACTTCAGTGGGTCATGGACCACCTCCACTCTTGCTGGGGAAAATTAATACCGCCTTATAAGCTAAACATTGAAATATATTACATGCACAGTTTGCATTTCACTATCCATTAGTACCACCTTCCAAACCAGAAACATTCATAAATGCACTGACATTAACAGAAACTTCTGTAGGTTGGAACCCTGAAGTGGGATTTGCTGTGCACAACATTTCCAAGCCAGTTACCCCTTTGCATATTTTTCTGAGGGGGCATCCATAAATATAATAAAAAACAGAAGCTCATACTTACATCCTATTCCATGTTACTTTCCAAGCTGAGAGTTTCATCTTGCATTAGTCACCATATGATCTCTATCATAATGGTGGGGGTCAATGAATAGATTAGCTTTATGGGAATTTACAATTCTTCCATGCATCTAAATTTTGGTAATTCTGGTAACCACTGACCTATTTTTAATTTTCCCCCACTCAACTTAGAACTATTAAAATAAAAAAGTCTTAAATTTAAAATTAAAGTTTCAGCTCTCCATAAAAAGTTTCCTTGGATTACGTTATAACTGTCTACAGAAACACACTCAAGTGTATGTCTTACATTGCAGCCTGTTTAGTCTTTAGTTATAAATATATCTAACTTAATGTATGTGTAGAAACTTAAGTTGTGTCTATTCATGATAAAGTGAGAAGACTGCAAAGCAATCAATAGCACCAAAAAGTCTTACAAATGCCAAGGACAACTTAACGTGGTATGTGTCTTTTGCTGGCTTTTAAATATCTCTCTCTCTCTCCATATATATATATATATATATTACACCTCATTATAAACAGTATTTTAAGTGATATTGTAATGTATTGGAAATTTTATAAAAGTGGGTTTTTTTGGGATTCTGTAAAAGCCTAATTTTGTATCAAGTGCAAAAACAAGAATACTACCTTGTGTGTGTCTCTGAATTTACTGATCTCTCTTGATATCAGGTCTCTTTTGTCTTCCTCCATTTCTATAGCATTTATATCCTCCTAAAAAACAAGGGGGACAGGAGGAAAAGCATTAAGAGCCATCTGTACATACACAGAAGAACAAGAGAAAAGTTTTTAAGGTTAGAAGTTTTGTACCAGTCTTGTAAGAGATAAATATACCCCTTCTGCAGTACCAAACCTGACAGTCTGATGTTAATGAGTGAAAAATCAGATGGACAAGAGTCACAAATCTGGCAACTAGCAGTAAACATAGTCATTGTCAAAGCCTACAATGTAAACGAACCTTGGTGATGAGTGGATAAGGTATCAGTGGGGCCACTGGAAATCTGCGGAAAATCTGCGGAAAAATCCACGGAGATTTTTTTTTTTAAAAATAGATTGCACACTACTCTGAAAAACAATGTTTTGTATGTTTGAACTATAAGCAATATTGTATTGCTGTGATCTTATTTTTTTGACTCAACAAAATTACAGAAGAACCTCGCTAATTCTCCCTTCACTGATCTTTTTCTCAGCAAAGATTTAACAGATGTTATAGTGAGGTCTCATATTAGTAAGACATCACAGAATTACAAAGCGTACTTCAGGACATTAGTACACTATAATAATTTCATCATCAAGAAGACTAAACTACACTTGTCAAAATAAGTGATCAATACATTGTGGTGCATAAATCTTGCTTCATTTACTCGCTAATTCGCAAAATTTAGTCATCTGTAATGGATCTCCTGGTAGTTAGTGCGAATTAGCGAGGTTCCCCCATGCTTGAAATTCAAAAACAGATTCCACTCACTCGCCACTCCTCCCACACACCCTCATCTCCCCCACATCATCCATCATTCCTTCATCCAGTGGAACTAGTGAAGGACTCAGCTGCTATCCGCAGCAGTTTTCTTCCCATCCCCTTCAGGGGGACAGAAGCCCCAGAACAAGCAGTTTTTTTTCATATGGCACCTGCCCCCATCTTCCTTTCCCGCCACCCACAGATTCTTCTCTTCCCCCTCCTTAAAAGTCAAAGGAGTGATAAACTTGGATCATCTCCCTGCTCCCTCCTGCACCCCCACAGGCCAAAGATGTTCCAAGATTCTTGTTTTCCTACCCATCAGGGAGAGAAGACAAAGTGCAATTTCAACCCAACAGCTGCCGTGTCTTTGAAAGAACATATTAATCTGCTCTGCTAGCTCAGACTGGTCTAAAACTAGATCATGCAGAAATAGCAGAGTTCCAAAAAGTACACTTAGCACTCAGTTTTTGCAAGATTATGGTGGCATGGCAATGTGATAGTATAGTCATCTGTCATTATCCATGACCATAAATAGCCAGAGCACAATAAACATTTTACAGTCTTTTTTGTTTGCATAAAATACAGCCCACCGCATTAGACAATGACTTCATTCTTAGATTCTCATCCAAAAAGTTTTGCCCCAAAGAAAGGGTGAGGAAGGAAATCTAAATTCTCAACTCAGGACTCCTATACCTCCGGTTATTTTAGACTAAGAATGATGTGGGGATGATATACTCCCAGAGGGAGAGGTGTTGCTTCTTGCACTGCTCTTTCACACCCCATCAGCAGCTGAAGCTGCATTACTGCCTTGGAATGGGAATTATACAGTAGATTTAAGCAGGTAAAAATCTCAGTCCAACTAGATTCTGATTTCTTGCAACATTGGGTGGAGGTTGAGAGGTGTCAAGAGCCCATTTTCACATGGTTAGAGACTCAATTGCAAAAGGAAAGTCTTAGTTTGCTAATTGTAAATTCTTGGTTTTCCCCTCTTCTCCAGAGTTTATTTTAGTACACTGACAGGATCACCCATGAAGGAGGTTTGCATCAGAACACTTCTGCCAAACACTAGATTTTTCTTGTGTCACAAAGCATAGGAAAGCCAGCTGGTCAAACAGCCACACTAAAACATTTTTATAATAGTAAATTATAGTAAAAATAATAAAATTATAACATGCCTTTCATCCCTGGAGGATCCCAAAGCGTTTCAAAACTATACACATATACCACCACTGAAATGCACCCATCTCTGGGGTGTAAAGTAGCAACAATCAGCTGACTCATGGCATGCTATCGAACAGTGGGGAGAAGAGGAATTTTTGGCAAAGGACACCAGAGCAAACCACTACGCTTACAAAGTGTTCTGGGATCTTTAGCTGTTAACACAGAAAAGGCAGGACCTTGTTTTTTTAAGGTCTCATCTGAAAGACCTATAGACACGCAATAAACTGCACTAATTCAACGTATCTACCTCAGAGGGATGAAAGGCTGAGTCAAACCTGCCAGGATTCAAACCTGTAGTTCCAGGAAGTCTAGGTGCTCAGACCCCCTAAGCCATCCAGAGGGGATGGCATCTAAAACTGACTAGATTTCAATTTAATACATGAAACTGCTGCTGACATCAACGCTTGTCGATTTGTTTTCTCATCAGAAGTTTTGGTTAAAGTATTTGCACAGGGTTTGCCCATTATATAAAGGTGAGTTGAAGAAAAATCTGTTTTGTCCAAAATCAAAACACATACGTCCTCCTTCTTTTCCTTTTTCTTCTTCCTGGGGTGAGAGTCAGATTCCTGGGAAGGGGCATTGAGCTCGCTGGAATATTCTCGTATTAATACTTCAATGGCCCCTTTAATTAACTGATCTCTTCTCTTTGTTTCCTCATCCAGTGCTTCATCATCATCATTTGTAGACTCTGGTCTGGAGTTCTAGGGAAAGTGGCAAATTTAGAGAAATCAGCAAACTGTCACACTAAATCCCACTCACGTGAGAGGAAGAATTTTGTCCCAAATGTTCATTTTTTATAATCCTGCTAGTGCCTCCACCGTGTTTACCAAAGTTTAAGAGCAGCTCTCAACTGCATCCTATTGCTCAGACCTCCTCACACCAGCAGTGCCAGAGAGGGACCGCATTCCAGGGTTTTACAAGTGGAACGGCTGTAGACTGCAACAGTAGGATTGTGATAAGACTGACAGATCAAGGAAGAGACAGAGGGAGCAAATGGAGTATAAACAGCTGTGGCCCTAATGTTGATCTACCATAGCTTCTGATTTCTCTCTCTCAGGAACTGTGGGCCACTTCAGTAGCCCGCCTCTAACCTTTTTTTTTTTTTTGGAAGCCCATGAGACTATCATACAATAAAAATGTTTTCCTTTTCTAATTAACTTTAAAGCAGTGAGCTATGGGGAAAGAGCTATTTTAAAGCAACATTTCTAGAAAGAAAATATCCCTACCATACAAGAAGTTTCCTTATTGTTGATCATATATTTATCAACACTTTTTTCTCTTCTCCCAGTGGGGAAGCAGGACTAAGGGAAACTCTGGGAAAAATCTCCTTGCACCAATGTTATATAGAAATTTATGAATACTTTGGATAAAGAATATCTTGCCCATTTACTGGCCCCTCTCCCCCATTTTGTAAAAAAATGGAATCTCACCTGAGAATCCAGCTGGGTGTCCCATCAAGCGATAGGTGGTGGGTAAAAGAGGGATAGCGGGAGGGAGGGAAGGGTCTGATGGAGCAGCAGCTAAGAATGAGGGGGAAAGAAGGGTTCACTTGGAGCTGAAGGGGCTGCCAGGTCAAGGAGGAGTAGACTGAGAAGAGCTAGAAAGCAGTGACAGGGAATGGAGCTGAAGAGGTCCAGGGAGAAGAGGTGATCATGAAGAGGAGCTAATTAGATTAAAGTGTTGATTGGTTTATCTCCCTCATATTAGAAATTAAGTGTTGCAATGTACATTAATACAAAAAAAAAAATCAAGAAAATGAGTTCTGAGAAGAGCACTGCAACTTTCTGATCTGACAGTGGCCCTTGCATGCCATGGAAGACATGAAGGGGTTAATAAAAAGAACTGCAAGCACTTTGATAAACTTGTAATGCATTTACAATAACTCATACTCGTGTTTCAGTGGAGGTTGTATTTCATAACTTCTTACATCAATATTCCTCAGCAATTCACATTTCCTTCAACCACCAATAATGAGAACATACCAGGGTCTAATTTGTCTAGATCATTAGAAAGATGCCAGTCAAAACTATATGAAATCAGGGTGCAGAGCTTTTCTACATGGCGATCAACAGGTTACTAAAAGAATATATCCTAAAAAGAATTAGGAATTTTCACTATATATTAGTGATTAAATTTATTTTCATCAGAAAGCTTCACAATGTCACAACTGACCATCTCTGCCTTCCTACACAAAAAACCCCACAAAAATTCACAGAAAGCACAATCCTTCCTGTTCATGTCCTACAGCTGCACTACAGTCTTAAGGTTACTTACAATCCCAGCCGTAAAGCATAGAAATTACAGCAGCTGCCAGAGGGGAAAAGGAAAGCTTTGACAGGAGTGAGTGCTCGAGTCAAACTTTCCTCCCTTAATCTAGGTTAGCAACTAGAGTACTTGTGCCATATGGATTTCACATGGTTAGCACTTTGTTGTTCTGAGCAATAGTCTTGTGACCCCCATATGCTAGACAGACAGTCAAATTATGTTAAAAACCTGAGGTCATATTTATGCTGTGGGTCTGACTGGACAAAAAGTATTCATATTTCCTGCATATTCTGTGTAGCTTTCTGAGCTACTACAAAACGCTGACTGCAAAAGTTTACCAACCTTTTTGTGTTCATTATCTATAAAATGAAACTGAAAAATCTACTTTGGCCAGCTAGAACTATGAACAGTTGTTGCTTCAAGGAGCGAGCATCCATTGGTACATGCCTTTGCTTGGGGCAATTAGAGAAAAAGTGCAGGTATTTTAAATGAATGAACACGCTGTATTACCCTTGCTAAAGAAAAGCATTAGCAAAAAATGGGCTGCATTAATCTTTGGTATAACTACTAGTTTCAAGCAAGTTACACCAGTGATGAATTGGCCCAGTAAATGCAGCACACCAAACTACCCCAGAAAGACAATTAAATAATTAAACTAGAAAATTCAGAATGAGTTAGATGGACAGTGACCCTGGTTTGATCCCCAACAGGTGTTCCGTCAAGTCAAAGATGGGGGGGGGGGGAAACACCCCACATGCTTAATGTTACATCTGCTTGTGATCTGTTCACAGCCTTATAACAGCACAGAAATAAATCTACTTCTTGGTCTTGCATGAGTTTTAAACAATTGTGAAGAGAAACTTAATTCAGCTGTAAGAGAAACTTAATTCAGCTCCCTCAGTCGGCTCATAAATTTTGTAACAAACATTTCTATAGGTCACTTTTTAAACAACATTCAAATCTTTAATTAAACATTAAGTTTCAGAACAGGTAAGGTACAGTATAATATGTATTACTCCTCTTTAGAATGGATATAAACTGAGAATCAGTTTCAGGCCTGGCTGATATACAGTGACGCATCAATTTAAAGCTGTGATTTTGAACAAATTTAGTGCAACTTTGCATGGAGACACCCTTAAATCAATTTAAGCCTAGCTTATAATTGTAAATGTAAATTTGTAAATGTACAAAGGCAAGCTAAACTGACAAACAGTTGTTTGCATTGGTTAAATATGCAAATTTATGTGCAGACAAGCCCTAAGGGTAAAATTCTCAAAAATGCTTAAGTAAATTAGGCTCCCAAGTCCCACAAACTTTAAAATGGGATTTAGGAGCCACAGTCTAGCCAAAGTCATGGAGTGAGTTAAGAGCCGAGACGGGAATAGAAACTAAGAGCCCTGGCTTCCAGACCTATTTAACTACTAGATAACCCTGTTCCGCCCCTCATTACATAGTGCAGGTCACACGTCGCATACCTACCCCATTGGAAGCCCTTTTCTTTGCTTTCCATTCATCTAGCTGAGCTTTTGTCTTGGCATCTACTTTAACTAGCAGCTTCTTCTCTCCAATCTGGAGGTCGTGTAGTAGTCTCAGTGCTCGTAGAGTGGATTCTGGTTCTTTGTACTCACAAAACCCGAAAGCTGGAGGTAGATGATCAAGATGAAAAAGCAAAAAAACCATGTCTTCAGGTAAATATTTAACAGCTTTTCCCTTACAGATCATTAAGTAAGTTACATATTGGGAACTTAGAACTAATAGGTTCTCAAACTTTTTAAAAATATTTCAGAAATATGCATCATAAAAGGGAAAATATTTACTCTGCAAATTTACAAAAACATTTCATTGCATTATTCTGAAAGAATTACAAAATTTAAGATTTTGACCTTGTTCCTTTTTTGTAAAGATTTAACAGGAAAAATTGTCATAAGCAACTCAATTTAAATGCAAAATATTAGAGTTATATTAATTTGTCAGTATATACTTTAAAAGCTGCCTGATAATCAAAATAAAATCAATCAATCTGAACAGGATGCTAAAAAGCAACACTTACCTTGAAGTTTTCCAGATGCTCCTTGCACTCTCTTCCAACTCAAAACCAAGCCACACTTCTTGAAGACAAAATTAAGAAAAGAATGTTATCATTTAATAAATTTAACGGTTGCTCACACAATACATAAGCAAATGTACCATTCTGAGAAAGAATCAAAACAGTAAGGGTTAATTTTGCTAAAACTCTTCTGTATTCCTATTTGGAACTAGCTAAAAGAAAGCGATTCTGGTCAAACTGATTGTTTGCTTTAAACACAAGTCTAATGAACATGTCATTACTGCACCATTACAACTTCACCGCTTGTGAATTAATCCCACCACATTTACAGTGATGACAGAATATTTACATTACACACCAGCTGAGGACGAAGTCTAACAAACCAATCACTACACTTACAGCTAGGAGCTGTCTTATAAGCATATCTGATGCCTTCTCAGAAATGTTGCCCACAAAGACAGTGGTAGTGGGACCGCTGTTTTCATCATTTTCTTTATTCTTTAGGCCCGGGTGCTCTTTTCTGGCTCCCAAGTGCTTTCCAACCATGGACACTGTGGTAGGAACTAAGACCTATGGAGGAAAAACAAGATGTCTGTATCTATTTTATAACCTACCAGAAAATGGTTTAGAGTCTTAAAACAAGGAAGAGTTGGAGATATAAAAGGTGTTTCACTACTAAGTTTCCAGCATAGCATGGTAATTGCAAGCCAATACAGCAGGACAGTAGTTTTAAGATTCTACACAGAATATAACAGATATTGCCTATTAGATTCAAAAGTATGAAATTGTTATTTTAAAATCATTGCTGGAAATGCAAGGCAGAATGAGGTACATTTGTGCAAATAAATCACTTTTGGATAAGATGTTATGAGTCATCTTTAGCTCAGTACCTGCTCCAAAAATGAACAATGAGCCTGCCATCCTTTGATATATTGGTACACCTTAACATCTTATGAGAAACCGATTCTTAACAGTTATAACTGTAAATAGAAGATTAATTCTGGCTCAAAAACACACTCATAGCATCAAGTACCATGTTCTAATACTTCCAGATTTTACACAGAAACCAATGTTTTACTTTATCAATCCACACCCCTCCTCTACGATAGCCTCTTTTCTTGAATGTGAAGAAGAAATGGTTTTGGAACTGGAGAATATGTAGTTAGGTATGGGGCATTCATGTGTGTGCACATCTTCCAGTCATGTTATAAAGAGGGGTTTAAAAAAAGAAAATTCATTGTGTACATGTGCTCATTTCCTCCTCATCAATTCTTTAAGGCCAGGGGCAGAACCTTATTTCTTCCAGGATACTGAATAATGCATTTGTTCTAGCATCTTACTGCTATAAAATACATAATTTAGCATGAGTATATTCCTCTTAGAGACATTAGGTTTTGGACTGATTTCTTCAGTAGATTCCACTTTTGCAAGATTTTAGAAACAGCAGTCCCATTAGTTTAGATGGAAAAACAGCTAGGAAATGGCTTTAATACCTAGAATGAACCCAGATTTTATAGTCAGAAAACAACTCTACCTGCCAGTAGGGATCCATGTGTATAGATAAAACCACTAAAAGCTGTTTTTCCCTCAAGGTTTCCCTAAGTCCTGAGCATCTTTCCCCTCCCACAGCATTGTAGCCAAAAAGGACTTGTCAGAACTTCCTCAGTAGCTTGTCAGCACTGACTCTTCTGGTCAGTTTTGGTGAGTGCATCCCCCAACACTGCTTCTATATGGGCTACGGAATACCTCATGGCACCCAGCAGGCCTATTGATCTGGTAAGCAAGAGACGAGCCAGCCAACCCTGGTGTTTTGCACGGCAGTGCAGAGTATTATCATGAGGCCATCTCTAAATTATTTCATTTGAGATATAAATAAAAGTTGAACTTTCTATTTTCAAACAATAGCTGTTTCAATTTCTTGCAGTTAGCAATTCCAGATATGTCCTTTTAAAACCTTGCCCAAGTCAGAGTTTAATATATGAGTCTAACATTTAACACCAAGCTTTTCCTTTCATGGTTGTGAATGTTAATGAATTGGGGGCAAATTACATAGAGTAGTTTCAATCAATAAAGCATGTTTTGTGCACATTACTTTGCCTCTACTCCCAGTACTACTTACCGTTGGAGCAGGAGCCATAATGCCCATTGGTACAGGAATCATGGGGGTCCCTGAGGGAGACAGAGAGAATATATCAATGTTACCCACAAACACTCTAGAATAACAAAAACAGAATACACCTGAGCCAATCACGTATCATCGTATGCAAGGAAAAAGTAGCAAGTAACACTGATATGCTACTGTGCAGACATGCCTGCAAATCAGAGAACAAATTCAGAGCAAATATGAAGTTCACAATGCATAGAATGGACTGTGCTCACTGTATGGATAGCCAGTCAACATTTTCCTATTGTTTCTGTTTATTCAGATCATACCATGGAACAACATGTATACTGCACAACATCCAAATCTTGCACTGAAAACAGAATTTATTTCCTCCTGGTCATCTCTGATATTCTTTGTCATATCTTAGTTCTTTAAAAACATTAATGAATTTATGTTCACAATACCCCTGAACCACAAGACCATTCTCTCTCTTCATGAAGTTCCCTGGCTCATTCACTACACTTTCCAACCTCTCCAACAAACGAGGCCTTATAGACAACAGCCTCATTCTCCAGGCAGGGGGTCCGGGGGGGGAGAGGGAGGGAGTATGTGGTCATATAATTAAAGACAGTATCATAATGCATATGTACAAGAGGGCCAAATTAGGGTTGCATGGGCAACTTTAATTCAAGCATTTCCTAATTTGTGAGAGCTTGAGTTTGCAACCTTGATGTTCTTTTAACGTAGTACATTACATAAGAAACCTTCAGTTTTTTAAAAACAAAAACTGAAAAACACAAAAACCAGTTAATCAGGTGAAACTATATGGATGCTTCTCTCCTCCTTCCTCGCCACCCCAAAAATGGGTCACTGGGAACTTTAAACCCGCAGCACCCCACTATTACCTGACCTAATGGAGTAACTGTAAGCAAAAGGTTGTTATCTCCAATGGCAGGTCCACAGAGAAGAAGGGTGGAGACACTTGGCCAGTGAGTGCTAATCGCTAGACAGCAAAGAAGTATTAAGACTCCAGAACAAAGGATTCAGAATTCAGGTTCTGTAGGGGACTGTTCTCTAGTGGTTACAGATCCAAGTTCTGCCCATCCTACCCACTCACTCATTTCCCAGATACACTCCCCTCCTCCTCTTGTCCTCATATCTTTCTCTTCTTCCTGCTTGCATTTTTGTACCCCCCTGCTCCTGTCCCTTTCTTCCCTTCCCAGTTCCTGCTCCATTTCCTCATCTGCTGCTATTTTCCTCCACCCACATTCCATGCCCCTCACCCTCAAATCCTCCCCACCCCCAACCAAATCCTGCTCCTAACCTCCCCCCCCAACTGCCCTGCATCTCCTCCCCCACACCCACTCCCATTCAGGTCAGGCGGCTTCCTCCTCCAAACTGCCTGGGCATCAGCAGAGGGAGCACAGAGAGGACAAGAGAGAAAGTCTGCTCGCTCTCAGATATAGTGCCTGGCACCACAATTGCCCCCTGCAGCCACAAAGACCAATTGCATGAAAAGTCTCTCTCAACATTTGAAGCCCTGGGATGGACCATGCACAGTCTACTCCTGGGGAAATTCTGTGCCCCCAGAATTAAAAATTATGTGCACAATATTTTAAAATTCTGCATATTTTATTTGTTAAAAACAATATAATCACACCACTTTCATTTATTTTGGTAATTTATTTTAGAATCTCTCTCAGTAAGTACGTCCGCAACAATACAGACAACAAAAAAGATTCAGAAAGAGTTTTGACAAAGATTCCATACTAGGCATATTAGCACATCTATATGGTGTCACAAAGTGAATAGTAATACTAATATTTCCATGTATATCAAGCACAGAAGACTTTAAGGGTACGTCTACATAGCAAAAAACAAACAAACAAACCACACACACACGGCTGGTCGGTGCCAGCTGACTCTGGCATATGGGGTTCAGGCTGTGGGGCTGTTTCAATACTGTGCAGACTTCCAGGCCCAGGCTGGAGCTGAGCTTTGGGACCCTTCAACCCTGCAGGGTCCTAGAGCCTGGTTCCAGCCCCAGTCTGGAAGTCTACACAGTGATGAAATAGCCCCACAACCAAAGCTCTGCAAGCCCTGCTTGTGCCAGCCAATTCAGCCACAGGTTTTTCTTTGCTGTGTAAACATATCAAAAGGGCAGTACATCCTTAGGAGTAAAGTTAGACCGTGATTTGGCACAGCACTTAAATATGTGCATAAAGTTCAGCACCTGAGTTTCCCCAATTAAACTAGTGTTTTGCCAGATTGGGGCCTTCGTGAATGGCATGGCTAAGTAGTATTCAGCAAGTCACGTACAGTCACTGGTATGTACAGTCACTGGTCTAGAACTGAAATTGTTGAAGATAATAAGTTAGAAGGGCAATGGAAGTGGAAGATTCAGGACGGCAGTGGGGAGCGCAGGCCACTGGCTGCACGGAGGTGGAGGATCACCCTGAAGCCTCCCCCTCCCCTAGACACAGACCTGACCCTGACACAGCACAAGAGTCGGGCCTGCTCCACCCTAAGGCCTTTTCTCTCCCCAGCTCCAGGCACTCTGCAATAGCGAGCAAGAGGAACAGAATCTTGCACGCACCCCCAGCCCTGCTACCCAATCCAGGTGTGGGGCAAGCAGGCTCAGCCCAATCCAGCTGTGTGGTGATAGGGTTGTGTGTGGGGCAATCTGGATGCCAGCAGCTTGGTTGGGGGTCTGGAGGATTTCAATGCATGAGGCTTGCTGGGGGGTGCTGAGTGCAGTGGGAATGGGACTCTGCAGGTGGGGATCCAGGTGAAGGTGCTGGGGCTCAGCAATAGAAGGGGAAGCCTAGGTACTGGGGGAGTGGGGGTCCAGGTGCAGCTCATTGGGGCTCAGTGGGGTGGGGGTCTGGGTGCAAGGGGATTAGCGGAGTGATCCAGGTGCAGGGAGGGTGGGGCTTGGCAGGGGGTCTGGGTGTATAGGGGGCAGCTCCCCACACAGTGAACCCTCCCTCCACAGCTGGGGAGCGATGGGGACAGGAAGTGGGAGTGCTGAGCTTCCTGCAGCTGGGGGAGGTTCCTAGGGATGGGTCTGACCCAGCCACTGGAGCAGCACATACAGGGGAAGAGATGGCAATTTGTATCTCCCCAGGCTGCTCCCCATGCCCAAACCAGACGTGCCTACTTGGAACTGCTGCCCAGGATGGGCGCATGCATCAATTATTCTTCAAGGAAAGAGTAAAATCTGCAGGGGACATTAATTCTGCACTTGCACAGAATTCCCTCAGGAGTAGCAGTCTGGTCAACTCAAAGGAGTTGTCTGTGTATGGAGTATACCCAACGCTGATAATCAAGACAATTTAGCTGCTAAACTAAGAAATCTATACTGAGCATACAGAAACTGTAATTTTTCAGATGCTTATAACTTGGTCATATTTAGGTGAATTTTCATAGGTAGAGCAAAAATTCACATTCCTGACACCATGACGAGACACACACACCCCCTTGCCAAAATTTCACCCCATGTCCCATTGTAAAGTACGAAGGTGCTAGCGCTTGTCATTGAATCAGTTGTAAGATTTTTTTTAAATGCACAAAATAACCTTTTCCCCCCAATCTTGTTTCCAGAAACCACCAAACTGTTTTAGCTGAAACTCTCCAAAAAAAAAAAATTCACCCAGAGGTAGACACTCGGCATAGGAAATTTCAGCCCAAACAGTTAAAGTCTGGCAAAACAACTGAAAACAAGGTCTTGTACAGAAAAGTATATGGCAATCTTAACTACAAGTGTCACTATTTGCCTGTAGTATTAGTCACAGAAGAGTAGAGAAGTGAGAAACCAGTGCCCCCTCTTTAGGGAAATAGGTGTTATCCCCACAGACTAGTACATTAGCGATGCAGATCATGCTTTCCAGTTGCAAGAAAGACTATGATATTTTCAAAATCCTTCTCTCTTCCTGTTTATACCCCATATGGATTCCTAGTACTGAAACAGTTAATTTGTTTTGTATAAGGTCAGACTTTGCAAGAGGAAAGTTCTTCTTCCTCTTACGTGGTAATAAGGAAACCTTCAAATAACAGAAACTTACATGTATCAAGCATATACACCAAACACTTTAGAATAGATTCTTTAAAATGCCATTGGGAAAGAAGAGAGATGGTACTCAGGTAATACTACAAAAAAATATAGGCTTTATAAAGTCTTGCAATAGCACGGAAACATGTATACACACTCAGGACATAGTAATGGCAAACAGGGTTACAGTTTTAAATTTCACTACAAAGTTTTCAGTGGCAGAACATGTCTATTTAATCAAAGAAGTGCAGCTTTAGCAGAAAAAAGATAATAGCCTGTTGATCTCAAAAACTTCTATTTAAGTTTTAAATAACGTAATGCAAGAAGAGATTGGTGGGCTTGTGTGTGGTGGGGGAGAGGAGATGAATGTTTTTATATTCTACAAACCATTCCAGAATTACCCACTAGGACAAAACTGTGTTAACATTTATAGCCATATATGCAGTAGTTCAGTCACACGGCTTCTGAAAATATTTTACTCTACAAGACACCAGTGGATAACCCATACAGCCACACACAGGGTCAGCAAGGTATTTTCTGTAGCCCATATGCTGTGCAGCATTTTGCAGCAGTTTACTTAACTGCAACATAATACAACAGCTGCTCTCACCCTTCTCTCCTGCTCCACTAGCCTCCAACTACTCCCTGCTCCCAGCTACAGTGCAGAAAGAAGAATGTGCTGTTAGCCTGAAAAAGTAAAGCTTCTGTCTCTAGACTGAGACTAGCCTGTGCACTGGGAATGCAAAGAAAGAATGAGCGATCAATATAAGAGAAACTAGAATGACAGCCCAATGATTAAGCACTAGGAGCAGAGGAAGAAGAGACACTGGAAGGGGAGTAGAATGGAAACAGAGGGAGAAATTTGAAAATGGAAGAAGGGGGACCGGGAAGTACAATATGTATAAGGAAACAACAATAGAAAATCAGAAGAAAAGGAATGAGAGAGAAATTTTAATGTTACAACAGACAGGTTTAGCAGAGGATTTTAACTTGCTTTTTGCATTAAACGTGCTTATGAGAGTCCAGTCAAAGCAAGTCCTCCTCCTCTCCCCCCCCCCAACAAAAAACAGGTCTAAAAATTAGGCATCATGAGGTACTAATAGGTGTGTCTTCACCATGTAACAATGCCAGAAAGGGCACATACATTCCCATATGAAGCAGTATTGGGATAGTTATCCGTATGGCCTGCTGACATCCTGTTAAAATACAGAACAGGATATTTAAGTTGTATCTCTTGGAGGAGAAACATGGTCCACAGAGTTCTGTTTTATTTTAGGCAATTATATATGTTCTTAGAAAGTTATTCCAAACCAAAATGTGCAGCAAGTAATATCTTCAATCCCAGGGATCCACCTTGTTCCTTATGAAATCTCAGAACACTCCCCATGCCTCCAGAACATTTTGCTTGCTTAGAAAGTTAGAGACAGAAATAAACTCAGAGCTCCCAAGCTTCAATACAGAGAACAACAACTTCTTCTATGTTAGGGGATCTCATGGTCCCAAAAGTTGCCAACCTTGATAGGAAATATTTAGATTTGATAACAAGAATTAAAATAAAACCTGTATTTGTAAATTGGACTAGATTGTAAACTCCTTAAACTATAAGCCATGTCTTCACACAGTGCTTAGCATAAAAGAGCCCCATCTTGACTGGGGCCTCTTAGTATTACAGGCAGTCCTCGACTTTACGACGTTTAACTTACAACAAACGGCACTTACGACATTTCTGAATTGACACCCTGATTCGATTTACGACAATTGGTTTTGACTTTAAGACGCTTGGTCCTGCAATGGAGTGTATTGTGGTTCTGAGTTATGGCGTTTCGACTTACAACACAATTTTCAGGAACCAATTGTGTCGTAAGTTTGAGGACTGCCTGTACTGTAATATAAACAACAAGGAAGGGTCCTCAGTGTGCAAATGAAACCATGGCCAAGGGACTGCTAATGGACTCTGTAGCCCTTCACCTATGGGTTCAAATTGAAAACAGGCTAGCAGCTACCAAAAGTTGCTGCTATATTTTCCTAGCACACATTCCCAGGGTATCCAAGTACCTTCCATGGTGTTTGGGTTACCATCCCCAAAGGCTGTTACAGTAGCCTATTTGAAAAATGTTGAAAGCTGCAGTCCATTGCCAAATAGGTAGGTGTCATAAAACCCATCACCACAAACAAATGACGTTAGGAGCCAATCTCAATGGAGAGGATGAGGAATAATTAGACACAGAAACTGAGCTATTCTCACTCTAGAAGCTTTAATTTCTGTTCAGAGAAACATTGGGCATACCAGCGGGAAGCTTACTCATATTGTACATCTCTATGGATAAATAGGGTCTTCAACCTTAAAATACATGTATGCAATTGCATAAGTGCAAGAGTGAATACAAAACGTTTAAAATTTAGTACAGGAAAAATTACTTAGTTCCGTAGTAGTTCTACTTGCTAACATCACTTACCAGGAGGTACAGGTGGAGGAAAACCAGGAAATTGTGGAGGTGGAATCCCAGGTGGAAGTGTTGGGATTCCCATAGGAGGGCGATTCAAGTGAGGTGGAAAAGACATTCTTGCAGCAGCAATCTGGGGTGGGGGGGGGAGAAAAAAAAGATAGCCTCAAAACATCTATTCAAAGTGGAGTGAACTGACAATCACCATACTAACTCTGATTTTCGTCCTTCTAGGGACTGCCTGTTGAAATGCAAACTTTAGTTCATGTTTCCTTTCCCCAATTAAGCAATAACAAAGCAGTAGTGGAAGACTTATTTTCTAATAGTGCTATTATTAAACATGAAAGTCTTGCCTTTTAGGATGGACTGATGCAAGAGATTAAGCTAATTCTTTATGCTAAACATTTCACAAAGAACTGTTCGTAGATAACGAGCTCAGAGAAAATACAATATGCCCACAGGAGATACTTTTCCAATATCTAAAATCAGAAATAAATTCAGAATAAAGTTTTGCAATACGCCAACTAGCTCTCCTGCACAGATGAAGTAGTAATGTATTAGATGTTTGTGAATCAAGTTACCAAGGGTCAGAATTAGCTAAAAGCAATATCTATTAATGGGACAAACACAAGGAAAATTTCTAACTTCAAACACAGAGTTGATAAGCATGCAGAGGGTTCTCCAGTCTATTTTTAACTTGCCAGTTCCCATGTCTGTTGGTTCAACTTGGCTGGTAGCTGATGAGCTGAAGAGTCAGCATGCTACCTACCCATAATAAAGAACATTCTAAAATGCACTCACTATCTATATATACACTTACAAGAGACCATTTACAATTTGAAAAGTGCACACAGCTCCTACCAGAACAGAAGGGAGGCATATACTCTTAGTTTCAGCACCATCATAGCAATTATATTCACAACTATCTAAAAAGTAATCTAGCTTGTTATTCAAATATCTGGTCTTTACAGACGAAACTGGTGTTAAAAAAAAACAAACCAAAAAAACCCATATGCTCATCAGCCTTACTCGAGCAGATAACATGCACATACAGTCTCATACATTAATGCATCGGTAACTATTACCATGCAGATATCCTACCGTGAGCTTATATTCTTAAGTAAATGGGGTACCACTAAGTCAGAATGCCAGACTCAGCCACTATCCCTGAATCAACAGGGTTCCAATCCCTGCTGGAGGTGTTTTTTGTCCAGTTTTAAAAATGGGTTTCATTTAGCAAGAGCTGGTTAGAGAGCGATAATTTGGGGAGGGAAGGTGCACCCCAAGTGCAGGAGCCAGAATGAGCAGGAAATAGGTCTGCATGTGGATGGTGCAAGAGCTAGACAGATGAGGAACAAAAACATTATCTATACCCCACTCGTGCTGGAGCAGGGAGGAGCAAGAAACGAGAGCCACTGGGCCTAGGAGTACTATACCTTCCATACATTGGAGCAAGCAGGAAACATGGTAGTGCTGTGATGTCAGCACTAAAAGCTAATACCACTATCCTACCATGATAACAGATAAAGAGAGACCTCGGAGTCTAGAGGAAGGAGTTACATGTGATTTTAGAATTCAGAACCAAGATTATTTTCAGAGTCTGGGAGAACTATGGAAATAAGCAGGCATGTACACCAGGGGCAGTGAGTCCAAGCATATTTGGTGGTGTTACTCCTGAGCTCACATCAAATATACCTCTAAGTAGGAGCAGAAAAAGCAGCTATTTTTTAAAGTTCAGTTCCTACTATTTAAAATGGAGCAATATGCAAGTTTAGCTTTTTTTTTTTTTTAAGTTAGCCAATTAACAAAAGATTAAAGTAGAGACAATGTCCCTTTAACTGGCCCAAGGGCATCCAGCTCTTCCCACCAAAAGTAAAGGTAAAATGTATCTGATACAAGGCCTGAGGTGGAGGAGTAAACCAGGTAGCAAACAGAAGACTTCTCACATTTATGAGATCTAAGCTATACTTACATCACACAAAATAGACAAACTTTTCTACTGTTCAATATTTTTTAGCATGCCTCTCCTTTCTATGGCTCTCTTTTTGCTGTCCCTTTCACCATTAAGCTTTGAGAATCAAAAATCTACTGCCACACACAAGACAGTTTAAAGTAGCTGAAATACTAACATCTACAACTTTTGGGGTGGGAGAACGAGGAGATTCCCTTCTCCACCTAGGTATTTCTGTTGTGTACTTTCCTAACCAAAAGTCAAATGCACCCTGCCAAGCAATCACTCCCCAGAGTCCCAGGAAAGGAGAGATCTGAACAAAGGGACTCCTCCAAATGTGGATACATAAAGACAGTTTTGGGGAAGAATGGCAGGAAAGAACTATTGGACCCAGACTTGTTCCAAATGAGCTGGAGGCTCATATGTCCATATAGGCTAAGGTTTGTTTTTGATCAAAATCAAAGCAAAACCTAGCATTCAGTGGAATAACCTTTAGCCCTCAAGATGAATAAAAAAAAGAGTTGGTACAGAACAGACAGGGTTTACAACCTTTCACGTCTAGGCCTACAGTGAATAAAATGTGTTGCTATGTACACAGCTTGAAAAATTCACCAATTTAAACTTGTTTAAAAAAGGAACAAGTTTCTAGCCCTTGAAAAGATCTTACTAATGTGAATCAATTCAATGATATAGTCCTGAGTGAGTAGAGAGAGCTTCAGTACCTCTGCTATCCATAGCTTTCACATGCAACAGCAAAATTAAGTTAAAAGGAATAGGATATGTTTTTCTGCTGCTGTGTAAAATTCTCTTGGAAGAGTGAAACTGACAAAGATGTCAGTTTCATTCTCCAGCTGTTAAGGAGAGCTGAGCAGCAGTAGATACAGATATTGAAGCTATTCTCTGTGAAGGGAAGGTAGGGGAGAGACACCTTGTAGAAGCCAGGAGGTTGTTTTGGGTTTGTTTGTTTGTTTTGGGGGGGGGGGGGGGGAGAGGCAGGAACTAGAAAGAAGAAGGAATTGATTAGCAGGATTTCTCCAATGACAATTAGTAAACTCATAGATAAGGGAGAGAAGAGGGCATGTGCTCCTTCTCCCTTCCATCAGTCAGAAGGGCCTTGGTGGTTCAAGCTAATTGCCAGGGTTGCCAACCCTCCTGGTTTCGCCGGGAGTCTCCTGGAATTACGCCCTATCTCCCGGAAGCTACTGAAGCCAAACTGGGAGATTTTAGGCACTGAAAGTCTGGCGGTGCAGTGGGGCTAAAGCAGACTCCCTGCCTGCCCTAGCTTCACGCCGCTTCCAAAAGTGGCTGGCACATCCCTGCAGCTCCTGGGCAGTTCTCCACGCGCTGCCCCTGCCCCGAGCACCAACTCCGCAGCTCCCATTGGCAGGAAACTGCAGCCAATGGGAGCTGTGGGGGTGGTGCTTGTGGGCACAGGAAGAGCCCCCAGCTTCCCCCAGGGGACGCAGAGACATGCCAGCCACTTCTGGGAGTAGCAGAGGACCAGGATAGGCAGGGAGTGTGCCTTAGCCCCGCTGCACCACCAACCGGGAGCCACCCAAGGTAAGCGCCTCTGGGCCAGAGCCTGCACTCCATACCCCCTCCTGCATCCACCCCCTACCCCAGCCTGGAGCCCAATCCTTCACCGAAACGCCCTCCCAGAGCTTGCACCCTGCACTCCTTCCTGCACCCCACACCCTGCCCCAGGCTCAGTCAAGAGCCCCCTCCCACACTTCAAACCCCTCAGCCCCAGCCCAGATCCCACCCCCCACTCTAACTGCCTACCCCAGCCCAGTGAGAGTGAGTGAGGGTTGGGGAGAGCAAGCGATGGAGGGAGGGGGGGGATGGTGTGAGTGGGGTGGGGCCTTAGGGAAGGGGCGGGGCATGGGGGAAGGGGTATTTGGGTTTGTGTGATTAGACAATTGGCAACCCTATTGGTCACCCACAAACCAAAGGCTAATACAGAAAGGTATGAGCATCCAAGCACAGTCCAGAGAGAACACCCTAGTAGGCATCCTGGCAGCTGGGGTATGGAGCTTCTCACTAGGTGCTACCCTTTCATACTGGCCAACAATTAGTAGGGTTAGCTTTCTAGATCTGATAAATTTTTCAAGCTCTGTCCACTCAATAGGTATATGGTAAACTTCAGATTTCTCCAGAGTGTTAAGAAAATGTGTGAAGTAATCACTTAAATGATATAGATATATTTTCACAAGTGAGAAGAGTTTACAAGTGTATATTATAGTTCTTGTTTTTATATTACCTTACGCAAAGTTACAGATGGCTTTCACTAATGCATTAACATAGTAGGACTTTAAATGAAACTGAGCCTACACAAAATGTGTCAGTGATTAGAGTTCAACACCTGGAGAATAGGTATCTAAAACACACAAGTCACCATCACAAGTGATGTCATTCCAAATACTGAAAAAACATGGAGTCTGTACTACTGTCTCATTATGAAGCACTTCCACTGCATCACACTTCCGGCATATTAGCAAGAAAGCGTGGAAAGCTTGCACTGCTGATGCCATGTTCACATTCTGTGGCTAAAGAAACTAAAATTTCAATTACTCAGAGTACTTCTAAACTTTAAATATATAGAATATATTTTTAATAATGGTGGGTGAACAGACAGGGCTGTAAGTAGATCACGAATTTCTCATTACTAGAATCAGTAATGTAATTAAAACAATCAAGGACATCTTTAATTTTTTATTAAATTGGCAACTAAGCCTCCTTGCAGAAATAACATCTTGATGACAATAACTTTGGACCCTATTAGCATTAGCCCCCAGAATAATTTTCCATTTGTTTTAATATTGGTCTTTTCAAAACCTGGTTGAGCAAAATGTGTAATTTCCTTTCCAAAGGTAACTAAAAGGTTGTTTTAAAAACCTATAAAAAACAGCATTCAGAAGTCTGTATTCCTCATGCAACAGTTAATTACAACACTGTTAAACTGAGGCTGCACTACACAAGGTGTTAGTAATATCAATTGTAGCACAGGAATTACAGAACCTTCAACTCTTGCGAGCTGTGTGAATAAGTGCTTAATTTTTTAAAATATATATTTGAAGGTAAAGATACATATTATGTTATCATAGTAGCGATGCTATGGTCAAGGCTCTTCTGACTATTTCCATTTTAACTCTGATTTTACCTCACCTCCAAAATTCCTCCAATACTGTCCTTTTGCATTTCAAAGTCTGTATATTTAGTCTACAGTAAGGAGATATTTTTGCCAAAACATGAGGCAAACAAGAAAACAGTTTCTGAAATAAGGGAATGCTGTTGGTGCAATTCACTTTTGGAAAATTCTTCTATTACTGTTTGGTTAACCAATCCCCAAAACAGCTTTGTCTAGATTAGAAATTTAAGCTTGGTTTGTTCAAGTCTTAGGCAAAATCTGGTGCACATGCAGATATATTCCAATACTTATTTTAGTAGTGTTTTTTTGTCTGGAGTGGAATGCTTTATTGAAAGTCTAATTTTATATACAGCTGGTTGCAGAATTATGCTGGGTAGGCTTGTCAATTACATAATCAGAATTGCTCAAATTAAAAGGATGTTACAAATATTCTGCTGGTGATTTGAATACTATGTTACCTTGTATTTTGTTAAAAATGTGTAGTATTTTCACCACATCAGTGTTTTAAATACTTTCTAAAACAAGCAAAATTCCTAGGGTGAAAAACATTAGACAATTCTGACAGTACATGAGTCTTCAAAGGCTAGTCCTCCTAAGTAGTACCACACCAAAGAATGAATAAATGCCCATTTATATGTTGTCCTCAAATACTTTGTACATTTTTCATTTCACTTAACAGCACAGGTTTGCAAGAAAAATATCCAAAAAATTTCAGAACAGGATGACCTCTGGAAGAGGAAACAACTGAATAAGAAAATTGTTCCGGTCAGTATTGCCATTGAGTTCAATGTATGCAGAATCAGGGTCTAAATTAGGTCAATACAATCCTCATTATAGAATTTTAAGCTATTTTGAAGTAGAAAACAGCTAAAACTCCAGTTTGCCATCATTCTGAGGTTCTGTTATTGTATTCTTGGCACACTGGGATTTCGCTCAATACAGCTGCATAATTCAGGGGTGTGGATTTTTACCTTCTATGCATGCAAAGGCTGCCCAAGAGGCAGCACACTCTACCAAAATAGCAGACAGCCATTATCCTTCCCATTACTCTTCCCTGCATGCCCTGCCTCTCACTGCAACACACTTTACTATTTAGCCCCTGATTCTGTAACTTCTTGTGCCCACACAAAGCTCCACTGTCAATGTGGGGGCTGCCTGCACCTCAATCCTGAGAATGGGAAGAGGATTCCTCAGCAACATGATTAGATCTCCTGTGTGTGGCCAGGGCTATGGCATCCAATGAGCCTCCTTTCTCAGGAAATCTTTAGAGAGGAGCATGAAGAACCAGAAAACTGTTTGCAAAGCAACTACTGCGGGGGTGTCTGGCCCCATAAAAAGTGCAAAAGACTATGATTTGGGCTTCTCTCTCTCAAGGCCTGACTGGGCCTAGAACCTAAACTTCCACACTTATTGCACTGCACTACACTAGTGGTGGTGGCTTATCTCGGGGTGGGCAAACTTTTTGGCCCAAGGGCCACATCTGGATGGGGAAATTGCACGCAGGGCCATGAATGTAAGGCTGGGTCAGGGGACTGGCGGCTCAGGGCAGGGGTGCAGGATGAGGTGTGCAGTGCAGGAGGGGGCTCAAGGCAGGGGGTTGGGGTGCGGCAGGGGGTGCGGGCTCTGGGTGGCAGCAGCGTACAGCAGGGCTAAGGTAGGCTCCATATCTGCCCTGGCCCTGCGCTGCTCCTCTTCTGCACCACGTCCCTGCGACCCCTAGGGGAAGGGGGGAGCAGTAGGCTCCACACACTACCCTCACCTGTGGGTACCTCCCCCAAAGTTCCCATTGGCTACAATTCCCCGTTCCCAACCAATGGGAGCTGCAGGGGGCAGTGTCTGCAGGCAAGGGCAGCGCATTGAGCCCTCTGCCCCCTCTCCCCCAGGGGCCGCAGTGCCAGCAGCTTCCGGCGCAGCCACGGGGCTGGCAATCCCACGGGCCAGATCCGTAGCCCTGACAGGCCAGATGCGGCCTATGGGCCATAGTTTGCCCACCCCAGCTTATCTTCACCTCACAAAGTGATGAAGACAGAGAGCATGCATGTGTGGAGGAAGTTGTTAGAGACTCCTCATTTTTAACTAAAATGAAGGGAAGACTATTCCCCTCTAACAGAGAAAGCTTCCATCTCTTTCTCAGAGCTTGTGTAGACATATCTGGGGAAATGAGAGTTGTTTAAAAATATTCTTATCAACACTTTTAAAACACTTGACTCCCTAGAATCAGGTTGAAAGTTTTGTTAATCACAACCAACTAACATATTTTTGAATATAATTGTCCTTGTCCATATTTCACATTTCAAAAATCACATTTCACATCATGTTAGTTAAAATGTTCTCTTGCAATACATTTTACCAGTGTAGACATGATCAGAACGAATACAGTTTAAAAGCAAAATAGCTCGTCTTGCTCAATCCTAGTGGGATCCACAGCCAGCTAGTATGTTCTTAAACACCATGGGTTTTGGCCAAAGTAGGCGCTAAGTCGCCTTCACTGACACATGTAACTACCACCACTCACTCACCACTGGACCTACACAGGGGTAGGCAGTGTGGACGAAGAGGTGCCCCCCCCCCCATGGGGGGATGGCTACGCTCCGCGTTTCCAAGCTAGAGTATGGCAGGTGGCCCCCACCCCTCAGCGAAGGGACGTCCCCGCCTCCTCCGCTCATAGGGCAGAGACTCTCCGCTTGCTGGAGGAGGGGGAGGAGGAGGGGGAGGGGATGCACCAATATACACCCCAGGGCGCGACTCGCCCCCACCCCCGGCGCTGGGCAGCCCCCTCGTAGTCCTCGGTGGAGGGGGCGGGTTCTCCCAGGACGGGGAGCGGGTGGGGGGGGAATTCTCCCCGTCCCGCCGCCGGGGATTACGTCTCCTCCGCGGGCGGGTGGCTGGGCGCCGATGGCGGCTTCTCTCCCCACCTGCCCTCGGGACTCACCCTCCTTCCCTGAGGGGCAGGAGCCGCGTCCGGGGCACCGCCTCAGCCTCTCCCGCACACGTCAGCCGGGGATGGGGAAGGCCTGTCCCGCTCGCCGCCTCCGCCGGGCTTGGAGGCCTCTAGGCCGCGAACACACCGCACAGAACCAGGCGCGCCGCCGTGCTGTGCTGGGTGTCACGTGAGCCGCCCCTTCCGCCAGCGTCCCGGCCTGCACCGCGCCGCCCGATCATAGAGGCAGCCTGGGAGTTCTGATTGAAAGTCCGCACTATACGCACAGAGACACAAAGCGCGTCTTACCATAGAGTGGTGATGTCTAGAAGGGCGTAGGGAGAAAAGGGGTGTACGGCGCCATCTTTGCTGGGGGCAACCAGGAGCGGTAACCACTTGATTGACCCTTACTAGAGTCGCCATCTTGAGGTCAAGTGGCCGAGGCTGCTGGCGTCTCACCAGCCTAACACAAAAGCTTCACGGGGTAGGCATCCCCCTCCCCCCCCCCGAGCCATCGCGGCTCAGTGCAGCCGCACCCCATCCTCAGCCCTGGCATCGCCCCATTGCCCTCAAGGCCATGAGCCGCCCAGGACACACTGGTGTAACTCACAGTAGCTACTGTTGGTGGGGGCACACAGGGCGACCTGGGTGCCTGTCGCTGGCTTCCCTTGCCCGCAGCGAAAGCGCGTTAAATGACATTTAAAAATACAGAAGGCTGCCCCTTCCCCAGACTACTCTCCCCTCTAGGCAATTACTGTGGTTACCAGGAAGATACCAGGAAATTGCCAGTGGAAAGAGGAAGTCGCTGTGAGCGTGAAGGGGAGGAAAGAGATTGTCTTGTGTAGACCATTAAAAGCTGGGCCACAGTAAGCGTAAGTTTGAGACTTTGTTTTACACAATAATTCAGCTCATGTCACATATATCAGAAAAGGCACAAGCTACCTCACTATTTCTTTTTTAAGCTTTCCATGGATTATAGACACAGTACATAAAGATAAGTCTTTGCAGGATCAGGGCCTAAAGATGGATGCATTGGTGGTTTAGTAGTGAGCCTAGCTGCTTTCTAAGGAGTTGACTCGGGTTTGATTCCTGGATCCCAATAAGGCAAGGAGGCATTTTCTAACAAATACCTACAGTAGTGTAACTGGTGGGGGGGGGGGGGAGTACTCCTGGGGCTGTGAGTTCAAGCCTCACTCAAAGCTTTGGTTTAGGTTGGACATTAGGAAAAACTTCCTAACTGTCAGAGTGGTTAAGCACTGGAATAAATTGTCTAGGGAGGTTGTGGAATCTCCATCACTGTGGACTTTTAAGAGCAGGTTGGACAAACACCTGTCCGGGATGGTCTAGATAATACTTAGTCCTGCCTTCAGTGTAGGGGACTGGACTAGATGATCTCTCGAGGTCCCTTCCAGTTCTGTGATTCTATGGCCAATCCAGTCCACCCACTTTAAGTCAAGAGGGCAGTGTTCACAGCAAGTGTTGTATATACAACAGCTTAGTGCCTCAAGTCAAAGAGAGCAGAGGGTGCTCACACTACAAATGTACAGCTGCTTTGTAGTGGTCAGTTTACTCAATGTTGCAATAGTGAGAAAGGAGGCTCCAAGACAATTTTCAGGAGAGTATGGGACAATACCTGTAATACAGACAAGTAATGAAGAGAGCAATGCGTGGGGTAAAGTTACTGTCCTATGAAGAAATCTATTTAATATATTTTGTTACAAATACAATGCTGGAGAAATTTGCCAGATGTTCTAGATAAACAATAGCCTTCACAGAGAGCCTGCCAGTTTTTGTTGGCCTGCCTTGTAGAGGCTGAGACAATATTTCAGTTGCGATAGCACATTTACTCCTTGACTTCTGCTAACAAAATTGTCAATTGTGGCAGCGGGTTGGAACATTCAGCAATGAGGGACCAAACTGAGTCCACTAACTTGTTTCACACATACTCCTGAGCAACCAGCAGGCCAGTGAAAACATCAGTCTAGCACACCATTTCCCTTTAAGCTGTTTCCATTAGATTTGTATAAATTATTAGCAAAGAGAATGACAGATTTGCATATGTACAAGGATGAACAATTTTGGCAGTAGTACACTGTTTTATGAATACCTGACTCTTCTAGAAGTAACATTTCTTTATTATAGGCTGTTAACTTAAATAGGATAATACATAGATTAGCTACAGTTATTTCTCCATACAGTAGCTACCATTTATACTTCCCCATAACTAATAAATAAGGCTATGTTTTAGTCACAGGTATTTTTAGTACAAGTCATGGACAGGTCACGGGCAATAAACAAAAATTCACGGTCAATGACTTATCCATGACTTGTACTATATACCCTTGACTAAATCTTGGGTGCTCGGGCAGAGGGTGGCCCAGGGGTGGCACAGATGCTCTGGGGGGGAGATGGCCGGGGGCACCACAGGTGTTTGGGGCGGGGCAGCAGTGGACAGCCCAAGACCCGCGTTGATGCAGGGGGCAGTGGCCTGCGACCTGGTACCCCCACTGCTGCTGGGGGGAGCAAGTGTCAGTGTGTGGCCTGGGATCCCCGCTGGTGCTGGATGGGCGCTGCAATGAACCGAGACTGTCCCAGCAGCGAACAGTGTGGCTGGCCCCAGGCCAGATGCACTGGCTGCTGCAGAAGTCTCAGAGGTACCGGAAAGTCACGGAATCCGTGACCTCTGTGACAGACTTGCAGCCTTACTAATAAATATAAATGTAAAACAATTGCAGTATCTAGCACTATTAGTCATGAAAATGTTTTATGAACATTAATTTATCCATGCGGTAGACCTGAAAGGCAGACAAATCTTCATTTTACAGATGGGGAAAGCTGAAGAAGAAAGAGAGGCAGGATTGAGAAACGTAAAATTCCTGGCTCCCATCTCCTGTTCTTACATCACAGCTTGTTGCTTACTCCTTTTGAGACTATAGTCTTTCTGAAAAAAAAATTAAAATCAAAATTCACAGTACCACTTCCAGAGATACTAATAATTCACAAGACAATTGTAATTTTTCCCCATTTTGAACCTTATTAAGAAATCCATGGTATTTTGGTACTTTGACTCACACAGACACCAGTTCACCCATTCGTTATTCGGTATAGACATCTACCTATTGCGCTTTACTTTACCCTAAATATTTAGACACCAGATTCCACCCTCCCCCTTCCCAACTAGTCTCTCCAATCAAGAAATCATGTAAATTGTCCAAGTATAGAGATCAGCAACACTTCCTTCCCACATCCACCTGCTCACCCATTATTCCAATATTATAAAAATTATCTTTCTCAAACCTAGCCAAATATGTTGGCTAGTCAGAGACCCCACTTTCCAGATGCCAATCACATATTCGGTTTATCCCAATCCACTTTATGTTTACTTGCTATGGGCCCCAGAATACTTCGCTCAACACAGCCTAGTACATTACTTAGTTACAAAAGAAAAGAAAAGAAAAGAAAAGAAAAGAAAAGAAAAGAAAAGAAAAGAGAATTAACTTATCTGCAGAATGTATTGAATTTTTAATTCCATTTTTGAAATTGTGGTTGTTATACGTATACTAGTATCTGTTATATACATGGTGGGCAGCTATACAGAGTGCAGAGTTAAAGTGGTTTCTGAAATATGCAATGTAACATTTTCCAAATATAAAGTCAGCACTAGAACTCAAGTCCTTAGCTCTAAAATCCTTGAATTAAAGGGAAAGTCTTTGTTTTGGTGGTGAAATATAAGTGAATCCTTATGGTTTTTCTAAGCTGCAGCCATCAAAGGGTAGATTGCACTCTCTCACACACATTATAAATAAATAATTATTTACAACCATCATTAACTGTTTACAGTTAAAGCACATTTCCTTATTTGTAGCATAGATGTGACCTTGTGTGCTTCCAAAACATCCCTGAATTGTACTAAAGTCTTGGACACATCCAAGGCTTTAGCGTGATTCAAGAACACTGTTAAGGTCTCATGTGTTGCAACATGGACTCCTGACACAGTTCTGGTTATCATGCAGATGATCTCATAGGTGAGTTAGACATCACTGAAGCCAACCCATTTATGCAATTCAGTATCATCTGGATGATGTTTGTGTATAATCAAACCAGGGAGGCCAATTAGCAGAGCACTTCTTAACTGCATTTGAGAGAGAGTAGGCTTTTCACGGACATGGATGCTGAAAGTGTTTGTGAACACCACTTTGAAGATGGAGAGTACGTCTCTTTCCAATTGTGACTAAAGTTCACTACAAGAAGTGCAAAGGCAAGATAATCCATCTCTCTATGCAAACCAAGGATTAAAAATTGATCTGTGGTTAAGGCAAGGGACTGGGAGTTTGGGGACCAGGATTCTATTTTCCAGCTCTCCTGGAGCCTCTCTGTGGGACACTGGGCAAATCACTTACCCTATCTGTACCTCAGTTTGCTCATATGAAAAGTGGGAGGAATAACTACCTACCTACCTCGTGATGGTGCTGAGGCTAAACTAGGTTTGCCAACTTTCTAATTGCACAAAACCGAACACCCTGTCCCGCCCCTTCCCTGTGGCCCTCCCCCTTGCTCACTACATTTCCCCTCGCTCACTGCATTTCGCCTCCCTCGGTGCCTTGCTCTCCCTCACCCTCTCTCACTTTCACTGGGCTGGGGCAGGGGTTTGGGGTGTGAAAGAGGGTGAGGGTGCGGGCTCTAACTGGGGGTGTGGGCTCCAGGGTGGAGTCAGAAATGAGGGGTTCAGAGTGCGGGAGGGGACTCTGGGACGGGGCAGGGAGTTGGGGTGCGGAAGGGCGTGAGGGCTCCAGCTGGGGGTGCGGGCTCTGGGGTGGGGTTGGGCATGAGGGGTTTGGGGTGCAGGAGGGGGGTCCAGGTTGGGGGGTGAGGCTGAGGGATTTGGAATGTGGGAGGGGGCTGTGGGTTGAGGCAGGAGCTATGGGCTCTGGGCTAGGGGTGTGGGCTCTGGGCTGAGGCTGGGGATGAGGGTTTGGGATGCAGGAGGGGCTCCAGGTTTGGGGGAGTCTCAGGGCTGGGGTAGTGGGTTGGGGCATGGGCTTACCTTGGACAGCTCCCAGTCAGTGGCACAGTGGGGCTAAGCAGGCTCCCTGCCTATCCTGGCTCTGTGCTGTGCCCCAGAAGTGTACAGCAGGTCCAGGTCCTACACGGGGGGGAGCAACCAATGGGAGTGCGGAGCCAATGCTTGGGCAGAGGCAATGTGCAGAGCCCAATGGCCCCCTGACCTAGGAGCCGGACCTGCTGGCCACTTCCAGGGCGCAGCACGGTACCAGGACAGGTAGGGACTAGCCTGCCTTAGCCCTGCAGCACCGCTGACCGGACTTTTAATGGCCTGGTCGGCGGTGCTGACCAGAGCAGCCAGGGTCCCTTTTCGACCTGGCAATCCTTGGCTAAATTAATACAGATTTCTAAAATCTTTTGAAATGCTTGAGTTGAAAATGCTTTAAGAAAAAAAAAAAGTGGAATGCATTAAAGAGGCCCAGTACCATGAAGATGGATAAGATATATCAGTTACTTTAGTAACATGCATGTTACCAGATTGCCAAAACTCAGCAACAGAGCTAGGCCCAACCACTTAGCAAGAGTTTCTTGTTCCCCACAAACACAAAGAAAGAGGGAAGAGTTCATTATTGAGAACATTCACATCACTGTTCAGCAGCCACTCTACTGAGAAGCATTGGCAGGCTCAGAGAGAACTGCATCCAGTGCTCCTCAGATGGTCATTAGGACAGAATCATAGGACTGGAAGGGATCTCGAGAGGTCTGCTAGTCCAGTCTCTTGCTCTCAAGGCGGGATTAAGTATTATCTAGACCATCCCTGATGGATGTTTGTCTAACCTGCTTTTAAAAATCTCCAATGGTGGAGATTCCACAACCTCCGTAGGCAATTTATTCCAGTGCTTAACTCCTTGACAGCTAGGAAGTTTTTTCTAATGTCCAACCTAAACCATTCTTGCTGCAATTTAAGCCCATTGCTTCTTGTTCTATCCTCAGTGGTAAATTAGAACAATTTTTCTCCCTCCTCCTTGTAACAACCTTTTATGTACTTGAAAACTGTTATTATTTCTCCTCTCACTCTTCTCTTCTCCAGAGTAAACAAATCCAATATTCCCTTATAGGTCATGTTTTCTAGACCTTTAATCATTTTTGTTGCTCTTCTCTGAACTTTCTCCAATTTATCTACGGGCATGGCTACACCTGCAGATGTAGAGTATTGTGAGTTAAACCAGTCCTCAGAGAGTGCAGTAGAGAAAGCACTGCAGTGTGTTCACACTGTCAGCTGCAAGCGTACTGGCGTGGCCACACTTGCAGCGGCATTGGGGGCAGTGCATTATGGGCAGCTATCCCACAGAGCACCTTTTCCCATTCTGGCGCTGTGGCTTGTGGGAAGGGGGCGGAGGGGTGTGGGGCATTCTGGGTCCTGTCCCAACACCCAGTGATGCATCGGTTCGCATCCCAGCAATCCCTGTGCTTCCGACCACATTTGGCGCCATCTTTCAATGATTTTTATACTGCATGCTCTGTCTTCCCTTTCGGTCTGTGGGAATGGATCCCGAAGTGCTGAGGAATATGCTGATGGGTCTTGCCAGCATGCTGGGATGCGAACGGTCGACTTTTCCACTCCAAACTGGTTAGTGACCGATTGGTAGCTGTCTGGAGTTGCTGGCTTCCAGATTGCAATAGCCACCCGCTTCTCCATCATCAGAGCAGCTCTCAATCTTGTGTCCTTGCACCACAGGGTGGGGGCGAGCTCATCACACAGTCCCATGAAAGTGGCTTTTCTCATCCAAAAGTTCTGCAGCCACTGCTCGTCATCCCAGATTTGCATGACGATGTGATCCCACCACTCAGTGCTTGTTTCCCAAGCCCAAAAGCCGCATTCCATGGTGGTGAGCATGTCCATGAATGCCACAAGCAATCTTGTGTCATATGCATTATACAAGTCGACATCTTCATCAGACTCCTCACTGTCAGTTTGTAGCTTAAGGAGTAACTGGCTGGCTAAAATGCATGGTGATGGGGGTTGAGTGCAGTGGGTAAGGGTAGTAGTTTGCAGGGCTGGGTGGTGAAGCTACAGGTGTTGGAGGCAGCTGGTGGCGATAAGAACCTGGATGTTGGGGAAAGTGGATTGGAGGTGACATGGGGTCATAAGGGAAAGAGTTTTGGGACAAGGGCTGCAGGACGGGGCAGGTGTGGAATTGCTCTGCCTACATTGCTATGAGCGCCTGTATTGAGTCCGCTTGGCATTCCATAATGCTTAGCAGCCGCTCTGTGCTTGGGTGCGAGGGATCCGCATTCTGCTGGCAGACCCTCCTTTCACTCTCCCATCACTCCTGCGCTTTTTGATTTTCATTAAGGGTAATCATTACTTCATGCAACATGTTCTCTTTGCTTCTACATGGCCGCTTCCTAATTCTTTGGAGTCTTTCGTCCTTTGATAACAAGGACGGCTGAGATCTCAAGGTTGCATCTGTAAAGCCAAAATGCAACACTTAACAGAGGCAGCATTGTTCACACCAGACAGAGCAATGATTCGCCCGTACTTAAAGAGAAGCACAGTCTACACAATAGCAGAAATTGCCCATCCCAAAGCGAGCACACATAACTCACAGGAGCCCCAAAATGGTAAGTAAGCACAGGGGCAAGGGGGACTGATTGTTTCACGGCTGTACTGTGATTCTGTGCCTTGGGGAGAGCCAACAGCAGCAGGGGGCCCCTATACTGAACACTGTCCCCACATTTTCCACAGAAGTTCGTCCTGGAAGATATCTCGTTCCTGAGGGTGAC
Organism: Lepidochelys olivacea; assembly: GCF_965140295.1. Classification (NCBI taxonomy): domain Eukaryota; kingdom Metazoa; phylum Chordata; order Testudines; family Cheloniidae; genus Lepidochelys; species Lepidochelys olivacea. Next base: position 64,102,219 of record NC_140416.1, on the reverse strand, counting down.
CTGGGAAGCAAGGGAGGGTCTTCTGCCACAATGCAGCTTCTGCCCTGGTCCATATGCAGCTTGCCTGTATGCAGCAATGGTCCCCCCGCTCCCCAAGACACAGTGATGCGGACATGTTAGCCTGACTGGGACAAGGAGCAAGTAGCTCTGCCAAGGAACCTATGCAAGAGGTTTGCCCAGCTTCTGCATGAGACCTTTGAAGAGATCACTGAGGCCGATTACTGTGATGTGAGAGAGCACATCAACACCCTATTCCGCATCTAGGAATGCATGCAGCCCTAACCCTCCTCGCCCCAAGAGCCCACACCGAACAACTTCCTTCCCAAAATAAAAGCCGCTTACCGGGCACCTCCTCTGGTGTTTGTTCTTCCCCAAGCACCAGCCGCTGCAACTGGCTACTTTCCTCCTGGCTTAAGAACAGCTCCTGGCTGCATGCATCTAGGGATGCCAGGCTGTCCTCCTCAGTACCCTCGCTCCTGCTTTCCTCCTCCTCCTGCCTTGTTGAATTGGGCTCTGAAGTGTCCATGGTGGTCTTCGGAGTGGAGGTGGGGTCACCCCCAAGTATTGCGTCCAGCTCTTTGTAGAAACGGCAGGTTGTGGGGGCAGCACCGGACTGGCGGTTTGCCTCACGGGCTTTGTGGTAGCCATTCTGCAGCTTCTTCCCTTTAACCCTGCACTGCTGTGCGTCCCGGTCATGGCCCCTTTCCATCATGTCCCTTGATGTCTGCCCGAAGGTATTGTAATTCCTACGGCTGGAGCGCAGCTGGGACTGAACAGCTTCCTGCCCCCAAACACTGATGAGATCCAGCACCTCGCCATTGCTCCATACTGGGGATCGCCTGGCGCTTGGAGGCATGGTCACCTGGAAAGATTTGCTGAGAGTACTCCATGCCTTGCTGAGCAAACAGGAAGGGGATTTTCAAAATTCCCAGAGCGTTTAAAGGTCTGACGGTTGGTCACCTGAGGGCAGGGCAGCAGAGTTCAAAGTGATGACCAGAGTGGCTAGAACTGGTATTGTGGGACTCTTCTGGAGGCCGATCAGAGAGCATTAATAGACCAGGGCATCCACACTGGCCACACAGCGCTCCAGCCAGGGCACATCTAGCGTTATGCTTCTCATCAAGGTGGATTACCAGGAATGTTCCAGCCGCAGAATCTGGGTGCTCTACGTACCTTCTCAGTGTGGATGTGTCATGAGTTAGGGTGCCTGGGGCTGCTTTAAAGCGCTCTAACTTGCAAGTGTAGTCATGCCCTGAATCTTTCCTGAAATGTGGCACCCTGAATGGGACACAATACTCCAGTTGAGGCCTAATCAGAGCGGAGTAGAGTGGAAGAATTACTTCTTGTGTGTTGCTTACAAGACTCCTACTAATACATCACAGAATGATGTTCACTTTTTTTGCAACAGCGTTATACTGTTGACTCATATTTAGTTTGTGATTCACTATACCCCCAGATCCCTTTCCGCAGTACTCCTTCTGACCCCCAGATCCATAGGCGCCGACTCCATGGGAGCTTCAGGGCTGGAGCACCCACAGGGTAAAAATGGTGGGTGCTGAGCACCCACTGGCAGTCCTCCTATCAGCTCCCTCCCATCTCCCTATGCCTTGTGCCCGCCGGCGGGCCCTGCAGATCAGCGCCTTCCCCTTCCTTCCCCCCCAGTGCCTCCCACCCACCACGAACAGCTGTTTCACAGTGTGCAGGAGGCTGAGCAGGGGAGCGGGGAGGAGCGAGGATGCGGCACGCTCAGGGGAGGGGGCAGAACTGGGCGCAAAGAGGCAGGGTGGGGGTGGAACGGGGGCAGGAAGAGTCGGGGCATGGGTGGGGCCTTGGGGAAAGGGGTGGAGTGGGGGCGGGTCCTGGGGTGAAGCCAGGGGTCGAGCAGCCCCTGGGACTTCGAAAAGTTGGCGCCTGTGCCCAGATCCCTTTCTGCAGTACTCCTTCCTAGGCAGTCATTTCCCATTTTGTATGTGTGCAACTCATCGTTCCTTCCTAAGTCGAGTACTTTGCATTTGTCCTTATTGAATTTCATCCTGTTTATGTCAGACCATTTATCCAATTTGTCCAGATCATTTTGAATATTAACCCTATCCTCCAAAGCACTTGCAGCCCCCCTCCCATCTTGGTAACATAAGGGTCCATCTAGCCCAGTATGCTGTCTTCCGACAGTGGCCAATGCCAGGTGCCCCAGAGGGAATGAACAGAACAGATAATCATAGATTCATAGATATTTAGGTCAGAAGGGACCATTATGATCATCTAGTCTGAACTCCTGCACAACGCAGGCCACAGAATTTCACCCCCACTCCTGCAAAAAACCTCACACCTATATCTGTGCTATTGAAGTCCTCAAATAGTAGTTTAAAGACTTCAAGGAGCAGAGAATCCTCCAGCAAGTGACCCGTGCCCCATGCGACAGAGGAAGGCGAAAAACCTCCAGGGCCTCTTCCAATCTGCCCTGGAAGAAAATTCCTTCCCGACCCCAAATATGCCGATCAGCTAAACCCTGAGCATATGGGCAAGATTCATCAGCCAGATACTACAGAAAATTCTTTCCTGGGTAACTCAGATCCCACCCCATCTAATATCCCATCACAGGCCATTGGGCCTATTTACCATGAATATTTAATTACCAAAACCATGTTATCCCGTCATACCATCTCCTCCATAAACTTATCGAGTTTAATCTTAAAGCCAGATAGATCTTTGGCCCCACTGCTTCCCTTGGAAGGCTATTACAAAACTTCACTCCTCTGATGGTTAGAAACCTTCGTCTAATTTCTAGTCTAAATTTCCTGATGGCCAGTTTATATCCATTTGTTCTTGTGTCCACATTGGTACTGAGCTTAAATAATTCTTCTCCCTCTCTGGTATTTATCCCTCTGATATATTTATAGAGAGCAATCATATCTCCCCTCAACTTTCTTTTAGTTAGGCTAAACAAGCCAAGCTCCTTGAGTCTCCTTTCATAAGACAAGTTTTCCATTCCTCGGATCATCATAGTAGCCCTTCTCTGTACCTGTTCCAGTTTGAATTCATCCTTCTTAAACATGGGAGACCAGAACTGCACACAGTCTTCTAGGTGAGGTCTCACCAGTGCCTTGTATAACAGTACTAAAACCTCCTTATCCCTACTGGAAATACCTCTCCTGATGCATCCCAAGACCGCGTTAGCTTTTTTCACGGCCACATCACATTGGCGGCTCATAGTCATCCTATGATCAACCAATACTCCAAGGTCCTTTTCCTCCTCCATTACTTCTAATTGATGTGTCCCTAGTTTATAACTAAAATTCTTGTTATTAATCCCTAAATGCATGACCTTACACTTCTCACTATTAAATTTCATCCTATTAGTATTACTCCAGTTTACAAGGTCACCCAGATCCTCCTGTAGGATATCCCTGTCCTTCTCTAAATTGGCAATACCGCCCAGCTTTGTATCATCCGCAAACTTCATTAGCACACTCCCACTCTTTGTGCCGAGGTCAGTAATAAAAAGATTAAATAAGATTGGTCCCAAAACCGATCCTTGAGGAACTCCACTGGTAACCTCCTTCCAGCCTGACAGTTCACCTTTCAGTAGGACCCGTTGTAGTCTCCCCTTTAACCAATTCCTTATCCACCTTTCAATTTTTCTATTGATCCCCATCTTATCCAATTTAACTAATAATTCCCCATGTGGCACGGTATCAAACGCCTTACTGAAATCTAGGTAAATTAGATCCACTGTGTTTCCTTTGTCTAAAAAATCTGTTACTTTCTCAAAGAAGGAGATCAGGTTGGTTTGGCACGATCTACCTTTTGTAAAACCATGTTGTATTTTGTCCCATTTACCATTGACTTCAATGTCCTTAACTACCTTCTCCTTCAAAATTTTTTCCAAGACCTTGCATACTACAGATGTCAAACTAACAGGCCTATAATTACCCAGATCACTTTTTTTCTCTTTCTTAAAAATAGGAACTATGTTAGCAATTCTCCAATCATACAGTACAACCCCTGAGTTTACAGATACATTAAAAATTCTTGCTAATGGGCTTGCAATTTCGGGTGCCAATTCCTTTAATATTCTTGGATGAAGATTATCTGGGCCCCCCAATTTAGTCCCATTAAGCTGTTTGAGTTTTGCTTCTACTTCAAATATGGTAATGTCTACCTCCATATCCTCATTCCCATTTGTCATGCTACCATTCTCCCTAAGATCCTCTTTAGTCTTATTAAAGACTGAGGCAAAGTAATCGTTTAGATATTGGGCCATGCCTAGATTATCCTTGACCTCCACTCCATCCTCAGTGTTTAGCGGTCCCACTTCTTCTTTCTTTGTTTTCTTCTTATTTATATGGCTATAGAACCTTTTACTATTGGTTTTAGTTCCCTTTGCAAGGTCATCAAGTGATCCACCTGTCGCCCATTCCCAGTTTCTGACAAACAGTTTGTGGTATTGTCCACAAACTTTAGGAGTGTACTCTCTGTGCCATATTATCTATATCATTGATGAAGATATTGAAGAGAACTGGACCCAGAACTGATCCCTGTACTTGATATGCCTTTCCAGCTTGACTGTGTAGCACTGATAAGTACTCTCTGGGAACAGTTTTCCAACCAGTTATGCACTCACCTTATAGTAGCTCCATTTAGGTTGTATTTCCCTAGTTTGTTTGTGAGGTCATGTGAAACAGTATCAAAAGCCTTACTAAAGTCAAGATATATCACATCTACTGCTTCCCCCCTATCCACAAGGCTTGTTACCCTGTCAAAGAAAGCTATTAGGTTGGTTTGACACAATTTGTTCTTTACAAATCCATGCTGACTGTTACTTATCACCTTATTATCTTCTGGTTGTCTGCAAATTGATTACTTAATTATTTGCTCCATTATCTTTCACAGTACTGAAGTTATGCTGACTAGTCTGTAATTCTCCGGGTTGTTCTTATTCCACTTTTTATATATTTACCGTTTTCCAGTCCTCTGGAAGCGCACCTATCTTCCATGACTTTTCAAAGATAATCGATAATGGCTCAGATATCTCCTCAGTCAGCTTCTTGAGTATTCTAGAATGTATTTCATCAGGCCTTAGCGACTTGAAGACATCTAACTTGTCTAAGTATTTTTTAACTTGTTCTTTCCCTATTTTAGCCTCTTATCCTACCTCATTTTCACTGGCATTATATGTCCAAGCGCTACTAAACTTTTTGGTGAAAATTGAAACAAAAAAGTAATTTAGCACTGCTACCATTTCCATATTTTCTGTTATTGTTTCCTGCCACCCATGAGTAATGGTCCTACCCTGTTCTTGGTCTTCCTCTTGCTTCTAATGTATTTGTAGAATTTGTTTTGTTATCTTTATGTCTCTAGTTAGTTTAATCTCGTTTTGTGCGTTGGCCTTTCTAATTTTTTCCTGCATGCTTGCGTTGTTTGTTTATATGCATCCTTTGTAATTTGACCTAGTTTCCACTTTTTGTAGGACTCCTTTTTGAGTTTCGGATAATTGAAGATCTCCTAGTTAAGCCAGGGTGATCTCTTGCCGGACGTCCTATCTTTCCTACACAGTGGAATACTTTGCTCTTGTACCCTAAATGATTTCTCTTTGAAAAACTGCCAACTGTCTTGAACTCTTTTCTCCCTTAGACTTGCTTCCCATGGCATCTTACCTACCAACTCCCTGAGTTTGCTGAACTCTGCCTTCTTGAAATCCATTATCTTTATTGTGCTGTTTTCCCTCCTACCATTCCTTAGAATCATGAACTCTATCATTTTAAGAAAAGGAGTACTTTTGGCACCTTAGAGACTAACAAATTTATTTGAGCATAAGCTTTTGTGAGCTACAGCTCACTTCATTGGATGCAAACTCACGAAAGCTTATGCTCAAATAAATTTGTTAGTCTCTAAGGTGCCACAAGTACTCCTTTTCTTTTTGCGAATACAGACGAACAGGGCTGCTACTCTGAAATCTATCATTTTATGATCACTTTCACCCAAGCTGCCTTCCACTTTCAAATTCTCAAGCAGTTCCTCCCTCTTTGTCAAAATCAAATCTAGAAAAGTCTCTCCACCTTCTAGAGGACCTAATTATTTGCAAGAGCTCAAGATACTTGAGATGGTGGTGGAAAATGAGCTATAAGTTGCTTTCCCCCCCTCCCAGTCAGTCCTGGAAATGAAAAGAAGGCAAGGCGAACTGTCAGTTTTCTCCACCTCTTGACCTGCCATGAGCGATAGGGTCGGATCTGAACTGGTGCCAATTTCCACTCCAGTTTTGCTGCTAGAGTGGGAGAGGAGGCTTTTGTGTGTGTTACTGAGTCATCAGTGAGGATCCTGAAGGTATGTGCAATGCTCCACCTGCCATGGCATCATGCTTGTGCCCAAGACAGTGCATCAGCAGAAGAGGCTGTATCCTCCTGGCTCTGAGAGAGATGTGGGAGAAGCACCCAAGCCCCAGGGGCTTGTAAAAAGCCCAGCAGCAGCACACAGACTTCTGGGTGTAACTCCCACGTGAAAACTGTGGTAACCCAACCTGAGAAGCGGGGGGAGGGACTCTTTCAGTGAAAAGGAGTACTTGTGGCACCTTAGAGACTAACCAATTTATTTGAGCATAAGCTTTCGTGAGCTACAGCTCACTTCATCGGATGCATACTGTGGAAACTGCAGAAGACATTATATACACAGAGACCATGAAACAATACCTCCTCCCACCCCACTCTCCTGCTGGTAATAGCATATCTAAAGTGATCACTCTCCTTACAATGTGTATGATAATCAAGATATGCAAGGTAGCCTATTTCCCCTTGTTTTTTCCTACCCCCCACCCCGACTTTCTGGTAAAACTTGGATTTATGCTGGAAATGGCCCACCTTGATTATCATACACATTGTAAGGAGAGTGGTCAGTTTGGATGAGCTATTACCAGCAGGAGAGTGAGTTTGTGTGTGTATGGGGGTGGGGGGGTGAGAAAACCTGGATTTGTGCTGGAAATGGCCCACCTTGATTATCATGCACATTGTAGGGAGAGTGGTCACTTTGGATGAACTATTACCAGCAGGAGAGTGAGTTTGTGTGTGTATGGGGGTGGGGAGTGAGAAAACCTGGATTTGTGCTGGAAATGGCCCACCTTGATTATCATGCACATTGTAGGGAGAGTGGTCACTTTGGATAAGCTATTAACAGCAGGAGAGTGAGTGTGTGTGTGTGTTTTGGGGGGGGGGTGTGAGAAAACCTGGATCTGTGCTGGAAATGGCCCACCTTGATTATCATACACATTGTAAAGAGAGTGGTTACTTTGGATGGGCTATTACTAACAGGAGAGTGAGTTTGTGTGTGTATGGAGGGGGTGGGGTGGGGGGGCGGAGGGTGAGAAAACCTGGATTTGTGCTGGAGATGGCCCAACTTGATCATCATACACATTGTAAGGAGAGTGATCACTTTAGATAAGCTGTTACCAGCAGGAGAGTGGGGTGGGAGGAGGTATTGTTTCATGGTCTCTGTGTACATAATGTCTTCTGCAGTTTCCAGGGTATGCATCCGATGAAGTGAGCTGTAGCTCACGAAAGCTCATGCTCAAATAAATTGGTTAGTCTCTAAGGTGCCACAAGTACTCCTTTTCTTTTTGCGAATACAGACTAACACGGCTCTTACTCTGAAATCTTTCAGTGAGTGATTACAAGAATAGGAGCGGGGAAATCACTAGTAGCATGAGAATAGGGTGGTGGCAAACCATCCCCCCTCAACAAAACGTCAGCACAGTCCCTACGATAAAGCTCCCCTCTCCCTAAGTCACCAATCCACACGCTCAGCCCTGCGCAAGTCACCCTCCCACCCCGGCTTCACCCCACCACCCCCAGCCACCTTCTGTGGGCTGCGCGGAGCCGGCCTTGGAAACCACAACTCCCGGCCGCCTGTGCGCGCCGGCGGCGCCTCGTTCCGCGGTGCTCACCCTGGGACGTGCAGTCCGCCCGCGCCTCCCCAGGCATGAGGGCGCGGCGCGGCCGTACTACAACTCCCGGCGTGCCTCGGCGCCTTTCTCCGCTCTCACCTTCCTGTCTTCGCGGCGAGAAAATAAGCCTGAAGTTCCCTGCGATCAGCTGATCCCCCCTGACAAGAAGGGGAGACGGAGGCGAGGAGCTGGGGAACTGGCACAAGCACCCCGCGGGGGCAGCCAGCCTGCCTGGTGGGGCACAGCCATCCCGGGGGCTACACCTCAACGTGGTGGGGGAGCAGGAGAGAGGCAGACTCCCCCCAGGCTGCTGAGAGGAGGAGGAGGAAGAGGCGGCCGAGATCTGACTCCTTAGTCACTAAGTACTGGAGGGAGGAAGAGGAGGAGGAAGGTGCCTGCTGTTTTGTAAACAATAGACAGGGTGGTGGAGTCCCCTTCGGGGGGCCTTCTTTGTTTCTAGGCGCAGTATACACCATCCCCTTCGCAAACCCGCCTGCCCGGTGATAGTGTTGCTGTTGTTTAACAGAAGGAATTACTGCTTTTTTAAAAAAACTGTTAAAATGACAAAATGTTGTTTAGTCTGGTTTAAGGTAGGTGAATGGTGAAAGCATGAGCAGGCAAGCAGCCGATACTAAGGTTATTTAGTAAATGTAGAATTGTTTCAAGAAATGTGAAGTGACTAAAGAAAACATTTGTTTTAGCTCCAGGCAGAGTCTGTATTTGGAGTGATCAAGACACAAGTGTAAACAGCGCATAGGTGCAGTTTAACTCTCCTTGGCACCTCTCCCCCTGCCCTATCATTGATGATATTTTTTAATAAGTTATTGCTTTAAACAAGTGTTTAAAATGACCAAGAAAAAATTGTTGGTTGTTTTGATTTAAAGTTGGTTGATTTGATTTATATTGCTTTACAAATATAATCAATCAGCTTCAATTTTTAAAAAGTTGTTTGTTTTTTACATACATTTTAAATGACAGGTTAGCTGACTTTAGTCAAGATAGGCTTTGTGTATGGGGTGGCAACTGTAAACAAGTTTGGTCAGACAAAGACTAGTTGATCTGCAATGTACATGTAGCAGCTATTGGTTTTAGTAGCCTTATTTTGGAAATACTGTGTGTGTGAGGGATGCAAACAAACATCAGTGTGGTTATAATAACTTAGATTTTGTATCCAGAATCACAGGGCTGAGCATACAAGGAGAATTTCTTCTTTGGGAAAGCAGATCAGGAAAGTCCCTGGAGTGCTGTGAACTCTGAGGAAGGAGCTTAACTGTGGGGTGAGACTGGTGAATTTTCTAGGGAGCCAATGCTGGACACTGTGCATTTCTAAGGTTATCTACTTTCTTCATAAGATCATATGTTACTAATTAAAAGAAATCTTTTTTCCCCCCTCGGCTCTAGGTGTTCCAGGGAAACGTTTGAACCTGTCTGTTGAAATACCCCAGTCTGATTTCTCTACATCACTGAAACTACAGCTTCAAGTTAAGCAGAAAACCCTGTGGGTCAGCAATTGAAACAACCAACGTTGTTTAAGGTTATTTTAGAGAAAGAACACTTCATCTGCACTTTACTTATCATTAAACCTTTTGGGGGGGGTAGAGGGAAAGAGAGATTCAATGTTCAGGCGGGTACAAATCTTTACAGCAGCAGTCGTTACATTGTTTATAAAGTTAAGAATCCAAAGTCTTTTTTTGCAGCTTTTTGTCCTTGTGAAGACAGATTAATTTTACAACTGAAAGCTCTTGAAAACCTGTATATGTTTCCATTAAAAAAAACAAAAACCCTGGTCAGATAAATACAACTTCAAAAAGCTGAAGATGAGTGCTCACGCTCCAACAGCCGAGAAGGGACTGAACACAGCGCTCCTGTGTCAGGAAAGCTATGATTGCAGTGGGAACGATGAAGCAGTCTTTGAGTGCGATGAGTGTGGGACCCTGCAATGCCAGTGCTGTGAAAAAGAGTTGCACAAGCAGGAAAGGCTGCGAAACCATGAACGTACCCGTATAAGACCTGGCCACATCCCTTACTGCGACAACTGCAAGGGTGCCAATGGGAATATAATGCACAACAATGCCACAGGATCCAGGCAGAGGGCAGCAATGAGGTGCCAGATGTGCAAAACAAACCTATGCGTGGAGTGTCAGAAGAGGATGCATGCTGGGGGAAACAAAAGAAAACACCCAATTACCATGTACCATGGTAGCAAATCCCAAGAGGAAGAGGAGGAAGGGATGGATGAGGAGACCAAAAGAAGGAGGATGGCAGAAAAGGTTGCTAGTTTCCTCCTGGTGGATGAAACAGAAGAGATTCAGGTAAGAACTATTGTATCTTTTGAACAGACAAGATATTTTAGTTTCTGTGTTACCCACACTTCTTGATAGTTCTGTTAGACTAAAGAATTCTTCAAGTGGAGTCTAAGTAGTCAGACACTTGAATCATAAAACAGCAGTAATGATGAAATTTGGATAATCTGCTCTTGGTGCTAAATTAGCATCCTTGGCCAAAGTGGACTCCTCGTTTTTGCTGATAGTGCTCAGGAATTTTCTTACATGCCTAGCATATGAAAATAGTTATCATCCAAGAAGGGAATCCTCTCCTGCTGAGGTTGTCAAAAGATAAGCCCTTTGCACAGCAGAAGTCTTCTCTGGGAGAGATCATGTGATAATGAGCAGAGCTGTGAGAAGAACTGGGTGGACTAATGGAGAACAGATCAAGATAAGCTCTTAGCTCAGAATGACCACTGCAGGAGACCCTATTTTACCATCACCCTGATTAGTGTATAATAAATACTACTACCAGGCATGAGGGGCAGCATGGGAGAAAGCACAAAGGTACTGTTTTGAAAATTATCAGAGAGGTAGCTGTGTTAGTCTGGATCTGTAAAAGCGGCAAAGAGTCCTGTGGCTCCTTATAGACTAGACTAACAGACATATTGGAGCATAAGCTTTCGTGGGTGAATACCCACTTCGTCGGATGCATGGGTATTCACCCACGAAAGCTTATGCTCCAATACGTCTCTTAGTCTACAGGACTCTTTGCTTGTTTTGAAAATGTAACCAGTGGATGGTGGAGGCTGGCATCAGAGGTGGGTGACGGACTGATTGGCAAGAGGAGTCAACATCATCTCTCACTATGTAGAAATACTCTGAAAGGCCTTGAAAGTGGCTTATATGTGATGCATAGAGAAGTGAGAGCCAGTGGAAGGGTTCAAAGGCAGGGGGTGACCTAGACAGAGTGATGAGCTAGGAAAATGACCTATCCAGTAGCATTCAACATGGATAGGAGTGGGGCAAAACTGAGTTTGTTAAGGCTAAAGAAAAGGATGTTGCAGTCGTTGAGACATGAGATGAGAGTTTTAGTTGTACGGATGGTTACAAGAGGCCATATCTTTGAGATGTTCTGCAGAAAGAATCTGAAAGATTTAGATGTAGCCTGAATGTGAGGACTTAGAGAGAGGTCTGAGTCAAAAATCATTTCCAGGTTACAGGTCTGAGTGACCGGCAGGGTGGTGGGGGTATCCACAGGGATCAAGAAAGGAGGTAGTCTCCCTTCCCCACAAGCCCTTCCCACTAAGCGCTCTCTTTTAGCCACAGTGAGGTTGAGCTGACTGCTAGATATCCATGATGGCACGTAAGAGACAGGCTGAGATTTTATTTTTAACAGGTGCTCCCTGTAAACATCCTCAGAACTTGCTCATTATCTTCAAAACTCTCCTTTGTCATGAAACCTACAAAAAACTTAGCAATGGTTATGCTGCTGGTGTGCTGAGTCCACTGCTTATCATGCTGACCAATGCTGTCTTATTGTTTCTTCCCTATCTGTATCCATCTGTTGTATCTTGTCTTATACTTAGATTATAAGCCCCTTTGGGCAGGGACCATCTTTTTGTTCTGTGTTTATACAGCGGTTAGCACAATGGGGTTCTGGGCTCTAAGTACGGTTCCTAGGCACTATGGTACTACAAATAATAGGTTAGCTTTACTAAACTATTCATCTTACCTCTTATAGTAGCTTTGGCCTAAGAATCACAGAGAACTGATATAATGGGTGGTTCTTACCACAGAGTGTGAATTCAATCCTTTGGTGTAATCTCACCATCAGTAGCAGGTGGGATAATATCAGTTTGTCCAAGTCTATAATTATGTAATGTACACGCTTAGGTAGAGTAAGTAGCCTCCTGGGCTCCAGCTGATCATGGAGATGGATCATGCAAGTGCTGGAGGAACCAACTAGGGGCAGAGCTCTTCTTGACCTGCTGCTCACAAACCGGGAAGAATTAGTAGGGGAAGCAAAAGTGTATGGGAACCTGGGAGGCAGTGACCATGAGATGGTAGAGTTTAGGATCCTGACACAGGGAAGAAAGGAGAGCAGCAGAATATGGACCCTGGACTTCAGAAAAGCAGACTTTGACTACCTCAGGGAACTGATGGGCAGGATCCCCTGGGAGAATAACATGAGAGGGAAAGAAGTCCAGGAGAGCTGGCTGCATTTTAAAGAATCCTTATTGAGGTTACAGGGACAAACCATCCCGATGTGTAGAAAGAATAGTAAATATGGCAGGCAAGCAGCTTGGTTTAACAGTGAAATCCTTGCTGATCTTAAACACAAAAAGGAAGCTTACAAGAAGTGGAAGATTGGACAAATGACCAGGGAAGAGTATAAAAATATTGCTCGGGCATGCAGGAGTGAAATCAGGAAGGCCAAATCACACCTGGAGTTGCAGCTAGCAAGAGATGTTAAGAGTAACAAGAAGGGTTTCTTCAGGTATGTTGGCAACAAGAAGAAAGTCAAGGAAAGTGTGGGCCCCTTACTGAATGAGGGAGGCAACCTAGTGACAGAGGATGTGGAAAAAGCTAATGTACTCAATGCTTTTTGCCTCTGTCTTCATGAACAAGGTCAGCTCCCAGACTACTGCACTGGGCAGCACAGCATGGGGAGGAGGTGACCAGCCCTCTGTGGAGAAAGAAGTGGTTCGGGACTATTTAGAAAAGCTGGACGAGCACAAGTCCATGGGGCCGGATGCGCTGCATCCGAGAGTGCTAAAGGAATTGGCGGATGTGATTGCAGAGCCATTGGCCATTATCTTTGAAAATTCATGGCAATCGGGGGAAGTCCCGGATGACTGGAAAAAGGCTAATGTAGTGCCCATTTTTAAAAAAGGGAAGAAAGAGGATCTTGGGAACTACAGGCCAGTCAGCCTCACCCCAGTCCCTGGAAAAATCATGGAGCAGGTCCTCAAGGAATCAATTCTGAAGCACTTAGAGGAGAGGATAGTGATCAGGAACAGTCAGCATGGATTCACCAAGGGCAAGTCATGCCTGACTAATCTAATTGCCTTCTATGATGAGATAACTGGCTCTGTGGATGAGGGGAAAGCAGTGGACGTGTTTTTCCTTGACTTTAGCAAAGCTTTTGACATGGTCTCCCACAGTATTCTTGTCAGCAAGTTAAAGAAGTATGGGATGGATGGATGAATGGACTATAAGGTGGATAGAAAGTTGGCGAGATTGTCGGGCTCAACGGGTAGTGATCAATGGCTCTATGTCTAGTTGGCAGCCGGTATCAAGTGGAGTGCCCCAAGGGTCGGTCCTGGGGCTGGTTTTGTTCAATATCTTCATAAATGATCTGGAGGACGGTGTGGATTGCACCCTCAGCAAGTTTGCAGATAACACTAAACTGGGAGGAGAGGAAGATACCCTGGAGGGTAGGGATAGGATACAGAGGGACCTAGACAAATTGGAGGATTGGGCCAAAAGAAATCTGATGAGGTTCAACAAGGACAAGTGCAGAGTCCGCACTTAGGACGGAAGAATCCCATGCATCGCTATGGACTAGGGATTGAATGGCTAGGCAGCAGTTCTGCAGAACAGGACCTAGGGGTTACAGTGGACGAGAAGCTAGATATGAGTCAACAGTGTGCCCTTGTTGCCAAGAAGGCCAGTGGCATTTTGGGATATATAAGTAGGGGCATTGCCAGCAGATCGAGGGACGTGATAGTTCCCCTCTATTTAACTGGGAATTGGTCCTGCTTTGAGCAGGGGGTTGGACTAGATGACCTTCTGGGGTCCCTTCCAACCCTGATATTCTATGATTCTATGACACTGGTGAGGCCTCATCTGGAGTACTGTGTCCAGTTTTGGGCCCCACATTACAAGAAGGATGTGGAAAAATTGGAAAGAGTCCAGCAGAGGGCAATAAAAATGATTAGGGTACTGGAACACATGATTTATGAGGAGAGGCTGGGGGAACTGGGATTGTTTAGTCTGCGGAAGAGAAGAATGAGGGGGGATTTGATAGCTGCTTTCAACTACCTGAAAGGGGGTTCCAAAGAGGATGGATCTAGACTGTTCTCAGTGGTAGCAGATGACAGAACAAGGAGTAATGGTCTCAAGTTGCAGTGAGGGAGGTTTAGGTTGGATATTAGGAAAAACTTTTTCACTAGGAGGGTGGTGAAACACTGGAATGCATTACCTAGGGAGGTGGTGGAATCTCCTTCCTTAGAAGTTTTTAAGGTCAGGCTTGACAAAGCCCTGGCTGGGATGATTTAGTTGGGGATTGGTCCTGCTTTGAGCAGGGGGTTGGACTAGATGGCCTTGTGAGGTCCCTTCCAACCCTGATATTCTATGATTCTATGGTTGATCATGTGCATTCTGCCTTCTGTAGCATGAGGTGACTGACTTATGAACCTAGAGCAGCAGTCATAAGAGACAGCTAGGCCTCTTGTTTTCAGTCAAAGTGGGGCAAGGAAAAAAGCTTTGTTGCTAGAGTTTCTTAACAAAGAGAGGAAGAAAGCTTCCTGCAGCGAGTTACAAGGGCCTAGGTTCCTGGAAGCCACAATATTAAATGGAGAAAGGTTGGTCCACTTATTGTTGATTCTCTCAGCTGAAACTCCTACAGCAACCAACATCTCCCTCTCCAATGTAAGAATTTTACTTTCCTTGTTAACAGAGCAACCCTTTCCACCTCCTGAGTTCAGCCCCATGCTTGAGTTTCTCTGTAACCCCTGTAGTGAGAGACCTTTTGTCAACTGTTGCTCAAGGGTATGGAATTGAGCTTCTTCCTCTAAACACTGCACAGGATATATATACTGCTCCATGGAAACACTAAAGAAAGTTTAGATGCCCTGGATGACTGCTGAACATAGAAGATGGAAAGGAAACTACATCCTGTACTTGACCCAAGGATGGCCCATTAAAGATGATCTGGTTGGTCATTTTATGCAACTGTTGGGCAATAGGTTGCTCTGCTGTTGGGGTCTACTGTTCCCTCTAATTTAAAAGTTACATGCACTATTGATGGAAAGCTGCTTTAAGGAGCATTGCTGAGCTGCTTCACTCCCTGAATAGTCCTGAAAATACTTTATTACTTGCTGGATTGAGCCAGGTCAGAGTCCAGAGGTGAAAGGATAGAAAGTCATGGGACACATTTTCCTAAAGAGGAAATCCTTAGCAATCAAAACAAACTAACAAAATGACTTCTGTCTTTGGAGAAGATCTCATCTCTGTGTTTTACTGCTTGCCTCTGTGTGTGGAGAAGCATTTGTGTGGCAAATGCTCCCAGTTTCTGTAACATCTTCCCCCCGCATCTGCTGATGTGGGAATATTTTGATGACGCTGTCAGCCTGAGCTTTTTCCCCAGGACTTTTCCCTGCTTTCCTGCAGCCTTAAGTGCCACAGTGGGGCCTTTGCAGCAGACTTCTAAAAGGAGGCAGAGTTGTGGCACCAATCAGATGCAGGGCTTGCACAGAGGTTCCCAACTCTTAGGGGTGGGGCCTCTTGTTTGTATGGTCTGAAACTGGGGCTTCCATGTCCCTGGCATCCGTTTCACCTGTTTTCCCCCCCCTCCCCTCCCCCCATTCGATTTAGGAAGCTTTTCTTTCCTATGTATCTTTGTGAATTTGTTTCTCCCCAGCTTCTATGAATGTCTCAGCTCTCAGTCCCTGTCATTCCCTCCCCAGCACTTCCTCATCTTTCTCCTACTCCTTTTCCAGTTCCCTCTCCCCCACTTGGTTGGCTTTCTGTTCTCCCAGTGCAAAGAATGGTAGCAACTGAAAAGTGTTGACAGATGCAGTGCTCCTACAAAAAGAAAAGGAGGACGTGTGGCACCTTAGAGACTGACCAATTTATTGGAGCATGAGCTTTCGTGAGCTACAGCTCAAGCTCACTACAGCTGTAGCTCACTTGAGCTGTAGCTCACGAAAGCTCATGCTCCAATAAATTGGTCAGTCTCTAAGGTGCCACACGTCCTCCTTTTCTTTTTGCGAATACAGACTAACCCGGCTGTTACTCTGAAACCTGCTCCTACAAAGCAGCTCTTCACTCTCTACCTCCCGGGTCTGTAAGCATTTTGGAGAACATTAGGATACTTTTTTCTTAGAAGTGCAAGAGGAGTCATACAAAACTCAGCAGAATACGTAACTCTGACAGTGGTCCCCAGCCTGACTCCTGGCTGATTTGAAAAATAATTCTTGGAAAGCATTGTATCATCACTTTTCTCCCTATGGCTTGCTTGTTCTACCTTCCCCCTGAGCAACTGGCTTCTTCTTGCCTGCAGTGAGAGTGCAGGTTCCCTTTCCTGCTTCTTGCCGTTCACCACTGCATGTGTGGTCACACTTCTGCCCTCTTGCTGAACTAGGCACAGATCTGAAAATAGGGTGTAGGCTACTTAGTATTTGCTTGTCCCTTAGTCTCAGGATGGTTTTTCAAAACCTAGCTAAACTAGGATTATTGGCAGATATGCTGATGCCTTCCCGATGCTTACCAAAGGGCTCTTTGTAGGGTTCCAGTGGAAGCAGAAGACAGGCAGACAGAACAAGTAGAGGCTTGAAGAGAAGCCATGGGAGGCAGTCTGGTAATCTCCTGACCGCTTTTCTCCTCTCATGCAGTCTCTCTTGGCCTTTCCCACAGCTGTACTCCCCTGTTCCAGCCGGGGCCAGTCAGGGTATGTCTACACAGCAATGTAAACCTAGACCCCTTTGTGTCCACAACAGTTGTGCTAACCTAGGGTCCCAGGACCCTGCAAGGCTGGAAAGTCTGAGCCTGTGTTAAGCTGGGATCTAAGGTCTGAGCTCTATTGCTTTCATATGTGCACACAGCTCCGGTTTGATTCGGGTCACAGATGTATCCCAGAGTTCCTTGGGCAATTTACTTAATCCTCTCTATGCTGACAATCTGTGGTACAGTCTCTTGCACTGTATTGCAAAATGAAACCACACATCTCTTTGCAAATGGCAGCAGCTTAGGTCAGCGTTAGCCCATTGTCTGCTGAGCACTGGTCTGGAAGTGCCTTATCAGAGAGCCTACAGGGTTTTCAGTGGAGACTGCAAAAAGCTTCTGATCAAAGAGAGCTGCTTTCTGGTCACAAGAGCACAGCCCGGGTGCCTCAGTGCATACAGCCCCTGGGAGGGCCTGGGAGCAAGGGCCAGAGAGCGGAGGGGGGACTAAGCAGCTGCCCTGCAGGAAGAAGGAGCAGCACCACTGGGGGAGGATGACCCCCAATACCTTGGCTGCTCCCCTTCCCTGCACATCCCCACTCTGCTCTTTGCCCCTGCCCCTGCTCTCCCTGGGGCTGCATGTGCAGAGGTGCCTGGGACACATGCACTATCAGGGAGGCGAGTGGGAGTCAGCCCCAAAACCTCCCCGCAGCCTCCTGTTGCAGCTGCTCCGTTTCCTCCTCGCTGCTGAGCAGAGCTTGCCTGGAGCAGGGAGCAAAGCTGATGGGTGGGAGACAGCTCCCGGCTGCCAGAATGTTGGGGGTCACCCCTCCCACAGCTTTGAGTCAGGAACTCTGCTGCTCTCCCTGCCTGCAGGGCAGCTGCTGGTTCCCCACTCCACTCTGTGGCCTTTGCTCCTGGGCCTTCCTTGCCCGCCCTGGGGCTGCGTGTGAAGGGGCACACGGGCACTGTGAGGGTGGTGAGTTGGAGCCAGGCCCACAGGTTCTGGGGTGTAGTGGGGGCAGGGATAAAGGATCCTGGGAGAGTGCTGGAATACACTGTATCCCAAGCCCTAGGGATGCACTTCACTGCTCAAGAGCTGGCAGGGGCCAGGCTGAGGCGGGTGTGTGTGGTTTTTTTCCTCTGAAACCTACCTTTTATGTCAAACTTCAACACACACGCACACAAATAAATAAAAAAACAACCAACTAAAACCACCTTCATGGAACATCCCATTTTAAAAATTAAGAATGGCCAAGCTCCATTTGAATAGTCTGACAGCCCTGGAGCCTGATGGCCTAATTATCCTCAGGACAGGAGCACGTGGGCATTTTCCTGCCAGTGTGACTCAGCCTAGAGGTGAAGAGCCCAATTCTCATATTAGATGGGTTTCAGAGTAACAGCCGTGTTAGTCTGTATTCACGAAAAGAAAAGGAATACTTGTGGCACCTTAGAGACTAACCAATTTATTTGAGCATGAGCTTTCGTGAGCTACAGCTCACTTCATCGGATGCATACTGTGGAAAGTTTAGAAGATATTATTATATACACACAAAGCATGAAAAAATACCTCCTCCTACCCCACTCTTATCCTGGTAATAGCTTATCTAAAGTGATCACTCTCCTTACAATGTGTATGATAATCAAGGTGGGCCATTTCCAACACAAATCCAGGTTTTCTTCTACTGACAGCCACGAGAGGAGCTAATTATGCAGTCCATGAGCTCCATATGGATACCTGTGTCCCATCAATAGCACCCATCACGGTTAGGAAAAAGGGGGGCAGCAGAGTTTTCCCACGGTACAACACATTTGTAAGTCTGGTGTGTCGACATGGGAAGGGGTGTGCTAGATGCTCTGGGCTAGGGTTACTTTGATTCAGGTCTGTGCACTGCAGTGTGGATGCCAGAGCCCTTGATTTGAGCACGCGTCAGAAAATCATAGATTCATAGATACTAAGGTCAGAAGGGACCATTACGATCATCTAATCTGACCTCCTGCACAACGCGGGCCACAGAATCTCACCTACCCACTCCTGCGAAAAACCTCACCTATGTCTGAGCTACTGAAGTCCTCAAATCATGGTTTAAAGACTTCAAGGAGCAGAGAATCCTCCAGTCAGTGACCCGTACCCCATGCTACAGAAGAAGGCGAAAAACCTCCAGGGCCTCTTCCAATCTGCCCTGGAGGAAAATTCCTTCCCGACGCCAAATATGGCAATCAGCTAAACCCTGAGCATATGGGCAAGATTCACCAGCCAGATACTACAGAAAATTCTTTCCTGGGTAACTCAGATCCCACCCCATCTAACACCCCTTATCTTAGGGTTAAAATGCAGTGTGGGTCAGCTGACGTGAGTCCCACTAACCCTAGGCTTACATTGCTGTGTAGACGTACCCTCAGAGGCAGGTACAGGAGCAGCCCTTGGAGCTCAGTGCCTCCCACTGCTTTTTTCTCACTGTTGGCTGAGTAGCTTGGTGGTCATATGAAACTGGAACTGTCATATTCCTCCTAGTGAGATCTTGACTCCCTGCCTTCCCCCTCCCCCATCCTATTTCACACTTTCCCATTGGGCTCAAAGGGGATTAGATTAAGAGAGAGTTTATGATGCAGCATGTAGAAAATATTCTTTAAATACAACCCCATCAAAGGCCCTTGCATAAGATGTTTCTGCGCCACAATGAAGTTAAACTTTGTTAGTATGGAGGGAGTGTTGTCTAGTAATTAGAAAAGATGTCTAGGAGTCAGGATCACTGGATGCTATTCTTGGCTCTGTTACTGACTTACTGTCCATTGGGCAAATCACTTCAGTTGCCTGTGACTCCCTGTCTGTATTAGTAAAATGGGGGTGATAATACCTGTTTTCCTCACAGCACATTGGGAGGCCAAATTAATGTCTGAGAAGGACTCTGAATACTACGAGCAAAAAGAATGAGACACCTTGTGGCACCTTAGAGACTAACAAATTTATTTGGGCATAAGCTTTCATGGGCTAAAACCCACTTCATCGGATGCATGCAGTGGAAAATACAGTAGGAAGATATATATATATATATATATATATATATATATATATATATATACACACACAGAGAATATGAAAAAATGGGTGTTGCCATACCAACTATAATGAGAGTAATCCGTTAAGGTGAGCTATTATCAGCAGGAGAAAAAAAAACTTTTTGTAGTGATAATCAGGATGGCCCATTTCCAACAGTTGACAAGAAGGTGTGAGTAACAGTAGGGGGGAAAATAAGCATGGGGAAATAGTTTTACTTTGTGTAATGACCCATTGACTCCCAGTCTTTATTCAAGCCTAATTTAATAGTATCCAGTTTGCAAATTAATTCCAATTCAGCAGTTTCTCATTGGAGTCTGTTTTTGAAGTTTTTTTGTTGTAGTATTGCGACTTTTAGATCTGTAATCGAGTGATTGGGGAGATTGAAGTGTTTTCGAACTAACCCAGGAACCTATCCTTGCAACAAAGCCTGTTGCCAACTCTGTCCACATATCTATTCATGGGGCACCATCATAGGATCTAATCACATCAGCCACGCTATCAGAGGCTCGCTCACCTGCACATCTACCAATGTGATATATGCCATCATGTGCCAGCAATGCCCCTCTGCCATGTACATTGGCCAAACTGGACAGTCTCTATGTAAAAGAATAAATGGATACAAATCAGATGTCAAGAATGATAACATTCAAAAACCAGTCGGAGAACCCTTCAACATGAAAGCTTATGCTCAAATAAATTTGTTAGTCTCTAAGGTGCCAGAAGTACTCCTCGTTCTTTTTGCTGATACAGAGTAACATGGCTACCACTCTGAAATCTGAATACTGTGAGTACAAAGTATTATTAACATTCCTGCTCCATTCTTGTCAGCTGTTCTGAAAAATAAATAATCTGGTTGGATTCCTCACAGAGCAGAGGAAGTATTCATTGTTCTCAGATTAGCACAAAAATAAAAAAGAGTACTCCACCTAGGGGATCAGTTACAAGGGGATCTATCTACCTTGCTTTCAGAAGTTGTTAGAAAGCTCGTTAGCTGTTTTGTACCACCCAGCTGCCCCTTATGGATGTAACCTCCCCGGTAATTGCTTGGTTCCCAATTACTGTCCTGTCTCAGGGTAATGGGTCCTCTTTACAGTTTTTCCCCACAATATGCCTGGTGTGCCTCAAGACCTTTGAAATTGGATTCATAGTCTCCATTGCTTGCCCAAAGTTTGTAAAAAAGGTTTTGTCACTCCTGCCTTCTTGCCTTTCATGGGCAAGAGCCCAACAGTCTCATGTTCCATGCGTGGGCAGCCTGTACTTTTCAATAATAACGTTATGTTATTTTTTTAAATGCCCAGCTGCGCCAATCAGGATTACATTGTGCTAGGAGCTGTACAAACACACATGAAGCTACTGCCTCCACCCTGAACAATTTTCATTCTAAGAATAAAGATGGTCCTGATTCTCTCCCATTCTCTCTTTACACCATTCCATAGGCAAAAAGAGGGTACAGTGGCCTCCCCTTAGGGAATACCCTCAGCGTAAAGGGGCTTCCCTGGTGGAACAGTCCTATGCAACTCCTTGCAGCCCCTAGCACAAGGGGAGAGTTAATGGTGGGAAGGGGCATGGCTGGAGTGAGCTGTGTGTTAAGGGGCTTATTCCTTCACCCATTTACTTCCCTGGTCCTTCTCACATGAACAGAGAGCAACAATACCCGAAGTCCAAAGGTGCAAACAATTCTATGTTTATTGGGGTGAAATTCCAGCAAGCATGATTCCAGTTTCCTTCCTTAGTATCCTCCTTCCCAGCTCTGACATCACAGAGCTTTACACCTGTGTCCCTGTTCCCATTCCTGCCCTTAGCAAAACATTATTCCAATTTCCTTACCCCCATTCCCTGTTCCTATTTCCCCAGTTAGCAAAACATGATTCCAGTTTCCTTACCCCCATTCCCTGTTCCCATCTCCCCCACCCGCATGCCCACACCCACCCACTCACTTCCTGATTGACTGCAGACTATATAGTAAAACTTGACTTCTGCTTTGCTATACCTTAACCAGTCATGTTCCTGAAATTTAACTAACCAATCCTAATGTTGTAACATGACTATGTACGCATTTATATCCCACCACCTTAATTAGTTTACACCCAGCAAAATTAATTATACAGCAGACAGAAACAATCACAGAACCAGACAGAGATTATACAGACAAACAATAGCAAAGTGGGAACTATAATGACAAAACAATACAGAAGTGAGGATTTCACATCCCAACTATTGATAAGTGAGTTCTTGCCAGACAGGATGCTATCAAACTAAGTTTCCTTTTACATTTTCTAGGCACTTCCCTTTCTCTGGAGGTGATAGGCACTATCAGGACGGGATTGTATCCTAACAGCCCAATAGCACCTTATTTCAATGTGACTAGTTTGGAATGTGAGGATGTGACCGTTCGCTTCCCAGCTTATGGCTGCATCTGTTGCTTAGCCAAAGGCCTTAGCCTAAGAACAGGGCCTCAGACTGTCACAGTAAGAGAAGGCCCTTACATTGGCAGGCAGTGATTTTGATTCTCTTTTGTACCTCTATAACTAGCCAAGTGGTAAGAATACACCTAAATTCTTAGACGATAGGCCTTTACAGACAGGCCTGAATATCTATATCCTAAGACTGTGCTTTGACTATTCTGGGCTGACAGTGGCCCATAGGCAGCTGTGGGGGCCACATATAGAATTCTAGAGGCACAAAGTTGATTTAAAGCCTCTTTTGTTCCCTTCCCTCCCCACTGCCTGGGCTCTCTCTCAGAATTAGGGCCTATGATGGTATAAGGCCTTGTTCCTGCAAACACTTGTGCCCATGGTTACCTATCTTTGTTAGTCCTATTGAAGTCTATGAGACTACTTAGGGTACTATAAAATTAAATGTGCAGAAGTGTTTTCAGTATCAGGGCGTAATTCACTATGAAAAATTAGATTTTAATTGTAAGTAAGGAATACTTGATTTTATAAATTAACTACTTTGCATAACCCTTTTGGAAAGACTTTTCACACTAGCAAAAATCTCATGACAAGAAAGAAGAAATATTAGATAAAGTGAGTAGGAAACCAAATCTACAGGTTACCTTTTAGACTAAACGCTCAGCTTTGATCCTTCTGGCCCACTTGTCACACTGCCTGCTAAGAATGGAATCTCTGGTCTCTGAGGCATTTGAAAGCTGGAAAGGAGTGGTGGAAACAGGGTTGAATTAAGGCAGTCTGAGTCCCTAAGCGCACCATAACATAGAGGCCCCACTGTGGCCCCATCCGCATTCCATGGTCCTGCATTCCACTTGGAGTTGCATGGCAGAGGGAGGGCTCCCTCCCCTTGTAGAGAATCCCTTTCTCCTGGAGTGACAACAGGGACTTTCCCCTGCTCCCCTCCACTGAGGGGCAGTGAGGACACCAACAGGAGTCCCCTCTGGAGGTGTAGGGGCAGGAGCATGGGGTCCCCCAGTAACTATCCCAACAGCTGAGGTGCATTGGGGTTGGTGGGTGGGCTTACTGTGCTTGTCTCATGGCACAGTTTCCTCCGTTGGGTGGTACTGGTGGGGCTTCCCAAAGCACTGAGATGCATGGAGTAGTTCACACCTCTCAGAGCCATTCTTTCAATTTGCAGAACCAGACAGATATCATTCCGTCTGTTATGCTCTGTTCATATTTTCAGACTTTAATTCACAACCATATGGCCTAGATTTTGGGGGGGTTTTTTCCCCAAGGAAAGCTGAAATTCTGATTTCATTGCCTGATTCCAGGAGCTGGCATTTTAGGCCTGGGTCTGTAGTGCTTCAGCCTTAATCCAGCCCTGGATGGAGCCCCATAGTTTGAATAATTTAAAACTGAAATGGCCAAAACATTAGTATCACAGCGAGCCATGTTGCCTTGGGAGAGATGGACTGGATTTCTTTGATTTCCAACTTCTATGATTTAAATGCTAACCCTTTCTGAGATTCGCTGCTTAAAAATTCCTGACTTCTGCATTTCAGAAGTTCAGTGCTGTCTGTTATGGAGGCACTGGTTGAGACCACACAATTAAAGTTGCAACTGCTGTTCCATTATAAAGCTTAATTTGACTCTTTCCCACTCTGACTTTAGTTGAAAGAGCCATTGGTCTGAATTTATGTAGGTATTACCAGTTTTAAAAATGATTTTTAGACTTGTAGAAATAGAATGTTTTGTATTGCATAACTTTAAAAAAAACCCAGTAATTTTCAGAATGAAAGAAGTCCTTTTGTGATTCATTTATTTTTGCTCTTTTTTTTCTAGACATTGATTTATTGCAGATATTTGAAAACTGATATATATGACACATATTTGAACATATCAGGAATCTTGTCATTTATTTTTCCATTGATTTCTGGGGGTTTTTTTGTTTTGTTTTTTAAATATACACTTTTAAGCGATGTAGTGGTTGTATGTTGGGGGATTTTGTGGTATATTGGTTGTCAAACAAGTCTGTTGAATGATACATATGATGATTTATACGTTTGGCATCTAAAACTATAGATTGCCAACACTTTTAAGTTTTAGTCACCAGAAATGCTGGGCCAAAATGAACCCAGTCCAAGAGTAGGATTTAAAAAGCAACAGTCAATACAATTCAAACTAATAGAATTCCAAACTTCAGTTCAAGACTATCAATACAACACTACCTGAATATCATATGAAGCATTGTTGATTTTTTGAATTGTGTATGGCTTATGAACAGGAAGGCTTTGTACAACCTTTGCATGAATAAGAGTAAGACATAAAAGGTCCTATGCACAGTTCTGAGAGGAGAAAGTTCTGTGAAAAATGGATAAGACTAATTTAGATGTAGTAGTCATTGTGAGTGTTTTGTCTGTGGGTCAGAGTTGAGGTTGTTTGGGTGCCAGTCATTGAGAATGTTTTCATTTTATGGGTTTTGTACATGAATTTTAACATGTATTGTTAATGAATGAGATTGGTTTCAAGAAATTCATGGATAGGAGGTTCATCTTAGGAGTCTTGGGCTATCTTTTTACCTTCTCCCTGATCCCATCAGTTCATATGGCCCATAAATCTGTGAAAAGATATATGTTGACTTCAGTGGGCTTTGGATCAGGCCCTTTATTGGGTAAAGTTCAAAACAGTGTACTTAACTTCCAGACAAGTTAACATCCAAGTTTTTTGACAGTCTATGTTTCGTGCCCTGAGGATGATCAAGAGAAGTTATGTTAATAGTTCTCTTGCCTTTTTGATGGCTTTGCTTTTATTATTGCTCAAGTCTCATGTTATTAGATTAGGTGTTATAAATTTCTGAGTATATAATTCCCTCTACAAGTGACAAGTGAGCCAAACATGAACCACATTAGCACTATGGATCTTTGTCCCAGTCTGATGGCTGATCCACACAGAAGGATAAGAGTCTACTGATCCTATCAGCTACAGAAGTGATCCCTTTAACTGTAGTGGTAGAGTTTCATGCTTTTAGTGCTGAAGGTTCCACATTCAAACCCATTAACAACCCACTCAGGGGATGTCATCAAAAGTGCATGTTAGAGAGGGGCTTTTATGTAAGTATATGACAATTATTAACACAAATGCAAATAATCATAAATATCTATACCGAAAATAAGACTAAACGTGGTTATAACCTGTGATATGGGGAATAAGATAAGATTTCTTTTTATTAGAGGTAGAAGAGTGTGTTTATCAGTTATGATCTCTAAGTATAATAAAGCTGTAAATTAATCTCCAATGGCAAAAGGGAAGAAAGAGCACTATGGGCAGGGGGACTAGGGCTAAGGAAAAGGCCACACTTTTTAGACAGGCTTGTGCAGTTCTTTCTCTGAAATCAGATGTTGCAGTGTCATTTATGGGTGTGGTTTTGTTCCCCCCGCCCCGTGTCCCCTGATATTGTCACTTTAGAGGTGTGGTGTTATGCAGCATGAGAAATTTACACAGCTGTGTTTGTGGTAGATGGGCTGCTACCACCTAGGCCTTAGCATCAACACCAGGAGATGCTGTTGCTCACCCTGGCAGATCTGTGCCTCTTTAGGACTTTCCCTCACCCCCCCAAAAAAGGGGAGCAAGCAAGCATTTGAGTTCTAGATCTTCATTGCTTTCAGTTGGGATGAAGCTTAACAATTGTCATTGGCTGGCATAAATGGACCAAATCTGGGAGGGGAAATTGGTGAGCCAGTTGCTGTGGCTGGATTTTACACAGTTGTGTTGTATTCTCTAGGGATGCCCAGGTGTATTCAGTGCATTGGAAAGAGGTGAAACAGTTCAGTGTTCAGGTCACTAGCATGGTGTAATTTTAGAAGAGTGTGTGCTGAACAGTAACATTGGAGCTATGCAGATTCATATCACATTAATGCCCCTGCCCAGTGCTTAATTTGTTAGGAAAGAGGTGCTGGGGCTCACTGCCCCTACCCAGTGAGGGCCTGGTCCAGGATCAGGCCCCTAATGAATTACAAACCTGTTGCTGGGAATTCTGTATGGAGCTGGCCTCCTCTTCCTCTCTCTATTGCCTTCATGCTGCCAACATTGCTGATCCTCCCCCAGACCCAGACATCCCAGACCAGACATCTTGACCCCATGTAACCAAAGACACTGAAATATCCCCACTTGGTTGCCCAGCCAATAGTTAAGCAATTGTTTTAACAAAGCTGTTGCCCATCTGGCCTCCAGAGAGTGCCGAGGCCGTAATAGTCAGGCACTATGGTTAGTGCTAGCTTCTGGGGCAGAGGGAGGGAGGGGTTAAGGACAGATTATTTTTTCTTTAAAGACTGGCGTCCTCGGAAAAGGGCTGGAGTAGGAAACCTAGCAGATGTTTTTAAAGAGCGAGGCTTCTGCATTGAGCCTTACAGAGGCAATTGTCTTAATCAGTCACAATATACTTGAGCATTTGAAGCTGTCCCTT
The DNA here is from genome assembly GCF_965140295.1 of Lepidochelys olivacea. Lineage (NCBI taxonomy): Eukaryota > Metazoa > Chordata > Testudines > Cheloniidae > Lepidochelys > Lepidochelys olivacea. Next base: position 64,075,438 of record NC_140416.1, on the reverse strand, counting down.
AAACACACAGCTGTCAAAAACAGGCACACTCCTGCCCCCAGCTAAAACCCGGGTGTGCCTTCGTCCTTCCCACTGTGTCCCTGGAAAGCCTGATAACTCCATGTAAAGGCGTGGATGAGAAGGAGAGGCGCTTCTGGATGGTTTCCTTCCTTCCCTCATGTTGTGAGGCTGCCTGTAACTAACCTGGCCCCATACTCTATAATTTCTCCTTCTGAATGCTGTTCCAAGCCTTTCCCTCGAACACAGACTCTCTTTATTTTAATGTACAGTCTACATCTTGCTCACAGATTTCACCATAGCAGGGTGGGGCTTTAGAACCTGAATCAGTGATCTAAGAATAAACCTATTCAAAGAAATCCATTGACTGCCTCCTGACCTCTGTGGATCTTGTGTTCTGAGATGTTCCAACCATACTGGCCTGCAGGGGTGGGGAGTTTTGGGACACACTTGTGAGAGAAGTAGCATATGGGAAGAAATCTTTTCTATTCCTTTTCCTTGGAGATGACCCAGGCCTCCAGAAGTTAGTGGCCAGTAGAAGAGAAATCCGGCCCTTCGCTATTGAAGGGAACTCCATGGGAGGAGTGAAGGGGGGAATGAACTGAATTTAATCCCACTCAGTAAGTGTTTTTATTTTGCTCTTCTTGTGACACAAATTGTCTTGAGCAAACACCTATTGAAGGAAGGATGCCTTGTCCCTATGTGAACACACATGGTAAACTACAATAATCAGACCTTCAGCAGGACAAAAACTTTGAACTCTAAAGCACTGTTATTTTCCAATTAAAATTAGGATTTAAGGTGAGCCTGCCTTGTCTATCTGATCGTCTCTTTTATCTGAGCCCCATTGTTGTGCTATCTGAACAGAAGTGTCTCACAATCTGCCATTAAATAGTATGACAAGTCTCACTTATCCTATGTAAAAGCCCCGGAAACCAGATGTATTGTATGCATTGAAGGTGATGTGTTTTTTGTTTTGTTTTGTTTTTCAAACTTTTGTGGCTTAAAAAAAAAAAAGGCCTAATCAAGTATATTACAAGATGGAATATCCTGTCTGTCTTGCAGTTTTGAAAAGCCTGCTTTAAAAATTGCTTTAATCCACTTCAGAAGTGTGGATCTAAATCTCTGGCTTTTTTTTTTTTTCTTTCTACTCATCCCATAAGATGTATTGCTCCGGGGGGGTGAGAAATTGCTCTGGGGGGCTTGGAGAATTGGTGATAGGATATGGAGGAGCTGTCATTTGGCCACTGATGATGGAGGGCAAGAGCACCTACATGACTTAGAAGCCTGGGTCCCATTAAAAGTCAATGGGACTTAAGCTCCTACAACACTTTGGTGTTTTTGAAAATTTTGCCTGGGACTCCTATATGTTTGTAAGGTTTATAAAGGACCTAAATGGAAGTTGCTCGACCTCACGAAGCCTGTGAGCCCTGAAGCCAGCTCTGTTTTTAGTGTTGTCTTCTCTAGTTTCCCATCTATAATGTTGTAATTTTCTTATTTTGGAAGGTGATGAATGAAGAAGACTTTATTAAGAAACTGGACTGCAAGCCTGACCAACACTTGAAGGTGGTGTCCATCTTTGGGAACACTGGGGATGGCAAGTCACACACCCTTAACCACACTTTCTTCTATGGTCATGAGGTCTTTAAGACATCGCCAGCTCAAGAATCCTGCACGGTCGGTGTATGGGCAGCCTATGACCCAGTCTGCAAAGTGGTGGTGATTGACACAGAAGGTCTGCTTGGGGCCACAGTAAACGTGAGCCAGAGAACGCGGCTGCTTCTGAAGGTCCTGGCCATTTCTGACCTTGTCATCTACCGTACGCATGCTGACAGACTCCACAATGACCTCTTCAAATTCCTTGGGGATGCTTCAGAGGCCTACCTGAAACATTTCACTAAGGAGCTGAAGGCAACCACAGCCCGCTGTGGCTTGGATGTTCCTTTGTCCACTCTGGGTCCTGCAGTCATTATCTTCCATGAGACTGTGCACACCAAGCTATTGGGCTCCGGTGAGTAGAGAGAAAGAAACAGTGAATCAAAATATAGCTAAATGTTATTTGTTAATTGGACTGCCATGTGGAAGATCTGGGTGAAAGTCTGGTCTTGCTCATGTTTCAGGCTGGCAGAGGGTCTGCAGAGGCAGCATGCTATGCTCTGATGGTGGAGTGAGGGATTTAAGTCACAGGGTAGCAACCCAGTTAGCCAGTTAATGATCAACACTGATTAGTCCTGAAGGGAGACTTCTGTGATCCTCCTCAACATAGGACAGTGACTGTGGCATTGGACCATGAGGATGGGTAATAGAGCAAGGCAAGGTGAAAGTGGGGACCCTAACATTATAATAGGGATGTAGAGGACCCTGTCACAAAAATAAATAAAACAGATCATACTTACAGAACTAAATGGGTAAGAGGTATGAAATGGACTTGTTTATAAACCTGCACCCTTCCCTGGGCACTGGGATTTCTGGGGATTGGTACCATTCCTAGGCAGGCATTAATTCTAGGAAACAGACTGAGTGTGTGGTCGCCAATGGCTGGTGGGTTGTCCTGCTTCTTCCTATGGGAGTCGCTCAAAATATGCAATATTGCCAGTAGGTTTTCCTTCAATGCCTTACACGATGTCAGCACCACTATGTTGTCATTTCTCACCACTGTCTATTTCCTTCTTCAGCATTTTAACTTGGTTCATTGCATGCCAGACTAAGCATATTTAAGTCATAGTGCTTGTTTACACATCTATGAGTGAAATCCTAGCTCCATTGAAGTCAGTGGGCGTTTTGTGATTGACTTCAAAGGGACCAGGAGTTTACCTACTCTTTCAAAGTGTACACTAAAGCCTCTTTTGGCTTTGTCCACCCCTACCACGCTCTAATATGTTGTGGGGAGCCCTGATCAGTACACCTGGCTACATCAGTGCAGATGGGGTTTAGCTTCCTTCTGTTTGTGTACATCCAGAAGTGCCCTGCTGTGCAAGACCACAGCAACTCCCTGCAGGCCCACAACATTGTTGCTGGCTTCTTCAGGGTGGGTGTTTGCTGACCACAAGGCACTCAGCAAAATAGAAAAAACAAGGAACTCAGCCCAGCATCTCCCTACAGTTATTTTTCAGAATGTATTTTTAAGCAACAAAGTGGCTATACAAAAATGGCATCACCTTCTCACCTTGGTAGGTAAATGTAGAATAAATAAGGAAGCAGGATTTCACACAGCATGTAATTAGCTGCTGGAATTTACTGCCTCAGGAGGTCAGAGTCAAATGCTGTAGCTGGTTAATTTTATGACCAATAATGTCAGTTGTAGTTATATGCACAATGGCAGGGTAATAAAAACATATACTTCAGAGCATCAGCTGATCTCTGTGGAAGCCAGAAGGGAATCCACCTCCCTAACACACACTGTATGCAGCAACGCACAGTTGTCCAGCTTGACGGACAATGTTGGGATGTCTGAGTTGTGTTTTTTTAAAAGGGGTGGGGATTTGCCTTCTTATGAAGCATACACCATATGCCATTGCTGGAAGCATGTTCTAGGAGTTGGTAGACTGTTGGTCTGACCTGAAATTGCTAATTCTGTGTTGCTTGTTTTTTCTGGGTGAGAGTAGACCTAGACACTCCCTTTCCTGCCATAGGGTCTGCATGTAGAAAGAACATATAAGGAGTGGTGGGAATGAAGGCACTAACACTAAACCTTTCATGGTATGGCCTAGTGGCCCCGAGCCAGGAACTGCTGAGTTCTATCACACTTTAGCATAAAGTTTGTTTTTTTATGTCAGATATGTCAAATTGGCCTCTAATTTTGGGTGCCCAGTTTTAAGACCAGTAAGCCCAGATTTTCAGAGATACTGACCACCCACAGTTCCCACTGATTTCAGTTTTAGCTGTGCTAAGCAGCTCTCAACTTCGGTTGTAGGGGGCTAACACTGTATCCAAAACAGAGGCGACTTTTGAAAATGTTTCATTCTGCCCATGTGTCAAATGGGGAATACTTGTTTATCTGCATCACAGAAGAGTGGTGAGGAGTAGTTAGGAATGTGAGTATAGCACTTTGCATTGTTAAAGCACTTTCTGGTTGTTAAATAGTGTTATGCTAAACCAGCAGTTGTTAATACACCTGTTACTGCTTTTGAATGGGTTTAGATCACCCCTCTGAGGCACCTGAAAAACTCATCCAGGATCGCTTCCGGAAACTGAGCCGCTTTCCCGAAGCCTTCAGCTCAATCCACTACAAGGGAACGAGGACTTACAATCCCCCCACAGACTTCTCGGGACTTAGGAGAGCTGTGGAGTACCAGCTGGAGAACAATACCACCCGTTCCCCACGACAACCTGGGGTTATCTTCAAAGCACTGAAAGTAAGTCATTTGCTGAAATGATCACTTGATGATCACTTTAGATAAGCTATTACCAGCAGGACAGTGGGGTGGGAGGAGGTATTGTTTCATGGTCTCTGTGTATATATAAAGTCTGCTGCAGTTTCCACGGCGTGCATCCGATGAAGTGAGCTGTAGCTCACGAAAGCTCACGCTCAGATAAATTGGTTAGTCTCTAAGGTGCCACAAGTCCTCCTGTTCTTTGTGCTGAAGAGTGTGGCTCACCAGTGGTTGGGGAAGAGTCTCCGGGGGTTACTCATTCATGCCTGTCACACCATTCCCAAGTATCATGTACCCTAATAAAGTTCACACAAAGCTCTAATGCAGAATTGCAGATATCCGGAGAAAAGGAAAGTCTTCCATGTATCTCGTATAGACGGTTGAATGGGCTGGGTGGATCTATCCTGGGGGAAGACAGCAGGACAGGGGGGAAATAAAGAAGAACAGAGGGAGACCCGCTGAGGAATCAGACGGAAAGGTTAAAGGAGAACCAGAAAAGCAAAATCTCAAACCCACACCTGGGAGAAAGCTGATTGGGGGAGGAAAGCGTGATACACTTTATTGCAAGTGACAAACAGTTCATGGAGGATATTTATAAAGATGCTCATGGATCTGGCCAGGAGGAGGTTATCAGTAACTTTCTTAAGAGCAGCATCAGTACTGTAATAAGGGTAGAAACTGAATTCAGCTCGAAAAGAGATGACTAATGGGGATATGATAGAGGTCTATAAAATCATGAATGGTGTGGAGAAAGTGAATAAGGGAGTAGGTTTTTTTTATTCCTTCAAATAACATAAGAACTGGGGTCATCCAATGAAATTAATAGGCAGCAGGTTTAAAACAAATGAAAGGAAGTATTTCTTCATGCAACACACACAACCTATGAAACTTCTTGACAGGGAATGCTGTGAAGGCCACAACTATAGCGTGGTTCAAAAGAGAAAAGTTCATGGAGGATAGGTCCATCAGTGGCCATTAGCCAAGATAGTCAGGGATACAACCCCATGTTCTAGGTGTCCCTAGTCTCTGATTGTCAGAAGCTGGGAGTGGACAACAGGGGGTGGATCACTTGCTGATTGTCTGTTCTGTTCATTCCCTCTGGAGCACCTGGCATTGACCACTGTCAGAAGACAGGATACTGAGCTAGATGGACCATTGGTCTAACCCAGTTCCTAGGTTCTGATTGCCAGGGATCTGAGAGGTGAGGAAGTAAAGGCACTGGGTACAGACAGTATACTGAAGGAGCTGGGAGGCAAAGGGAAGGAGGGAGATGTGGCAGTATCTGGAGAAGCAAGTGAGATCAAGGGAGAGATTGTTAGGATTAGAGATACAGTAGCATACTTGAGGGCTGATGGAAAGGAGCTGGAGGGGTGGAAGAGAGGCTGAAGACCTCTCTAATATATCTATTATATTATCACCATAATATCAGTGGGCTTCCTAAGTATTTAAAAATAAGAATAACAATCACTCTCTCTCTGTAGGAGAAAGAGCATGATTATTTTCTATGTATGTATGCTTGTGATGAACTTGGTTCTCCCTCAAAAAGTTGAAGAAAAGAGTTTTTTGCATCTGGTTCTGAAAATGGTTATTCCTGTGTCCACTATTATTTCCTGAGGGAGGAAGTTCCCTGATCTGGATCTGGCTTCTGTGAAAGTTCTGTCCCCTGCACTCATATGCTGCCTCCTGTTGGTGGGCATTTTAATTGCTCCAGGGGAATGTAGCTGTCATGGGAGGTCATGGTTGGGAAGGGAAAGGTTAGTTGTCAGGTGGTTAGGGCTAGCCTCAGAGAGGGCTGTGAATATCAGAACACGTGACTTGAACTGGACTCTGTATTCAGTGGATAGTCACTGCAGATAGCGGAATGCTGGGATGATGTGTTCACAATGATCTGTGTTACTAAGCAGACTGACTGCTGTATTTTGAGCCAGTTGGAGCTTTTTCAGGGTATGTCGCTTTGTTTCTAGATATGAGTTGCAATAATCAACTCTGGAGGTCACCAATGTGGGAGTCACTGTCCAGGTTTGTATCCGATAGGGTGTAGAGCAGTCTATGAGCCACTAAAATGGGTATTTTTTGGCACCGTAGCTATGTGACCATCCAGTAGCTTCGAGGAGTCCAAAAGAACCCCAAGGCTGTGATCTGACTGAACAATCTGAGAGCAGATGTTCACAATTGAGGGAGTTGTTACCGCTATAACCCAGTCACCCAGTCTTGAGAGATCCTTTTGTAGCTCTTTGCAGTCTGCCTGTGCCTTAACTATCTTTAGTAATTTTGTATCAACTGCAAATTTTGCCACCTCACTGTTTACCCCTTTTTTCCAGATCATTTATGAATATGTTGAATAGGACTGGTCCCAGAACACACCTCTGGGGGACACCACTATTTACTTCTCTCCATTTTTAAAACTGACCATTTATACCTACCCTTTGTTTCCTATCTTTTAACCAGTTCTAATCCATGAGAGCACCTTCCCTCTTATCCCGTGGCAGCTTACTTTGCATAAGAGCCTTTGTCAAAGGCTTTCTGAAAATCTAAGTACACACTATCCACTGGATCCCCTTGGTCCACATGCTTGTTGACCCTCTCAAAGAATTCTAGTAGATTGGTGAGGCTTGATTTCCCTTTACTAAAACCATGTTAACTCTTCCTCAACAAATTGTGTTCATCTGTATGTCTGATAGTATTGTTCTTTACTACAGTTTCAACCAGTTTGCCCAGTATTGAAGTCAGGCTTCCAGGCCTGTAATTGCCGGGATCATCTCTGGAGCCCTTTTAAAAAATTGGCATCACATTAGCTATCCTCCAGTCACTTGGTACAGAAGCTGATTTAAATGATAGGTTACAGACTACAGTTAGTAGTTCTGCAATTTCACATTTGAGTTCCTTCAGAAGTCTTGGGTGAATACCATCTCGTCCTGGTGACTTATTGCTGTTTAATTTATCAGTTTGTTCCAAAACCTCCTCTAATGACACCTCAATCTGGGACAGTTCCTCAGATCTGTCACCTAAAAAGAATGGCTCAGGTTTGGGAATCTCCTTCACATCCTCAGCCGTGAAGACCTATGCAAAGAATTCATTTAGTTTCCCTGCAATGGCCTTATCATCCTTGAGTGCTCCTTTAGCACCTCGATTGTCCAGGGGCCCCACTGGTTGTTTAGCCAGCTTCCTACTTCTGATGTACTTAAAAAAAAATTGCTATTACTTTTTGTGTCTTTGGCAGCCATCTAGCTTCAGTTGGAGAAGGACCTGAGATATTTTAATCCAGGGTGTTTGTTAACCCCTGCAGTTTCTGGATTTGAGCCAGGATTATTTGATGACTGCGTGAACCAAATGCCACAGAGAGGTCAGAGCAAGATCAATATGGGTGTACTTTCAATGTCTTATGGACATGAGGTGATCATACACCAGAAAAATAAGTGCTGTCTCTATGCCATGTTCTGGCCTGAAGCCTGATTGAGAGGAATCCAGGAGACTAGCGAGCTGACAGATGGTACCGGAGACTCTTTTTTGCTAGCTTCTTGATGAGTTTGCAATTCCATAAGCCAAGGGGATACCAGGATGGCAGCTGCCATATTGAAAGGAACAGGTTGGAGCAGGGTGGGCAAACTTTTTGGCCCGAGGGCCACATCAGGGTGTGAAACTGTATGGAGGGCCGGGTAGGGAAGGCTGTGCCTCCCCAAACAGCCTGGCCCCCACCCCCTATCTGACCCCTCCCACTTCCCACCACCTGATTGCCCCCCTCAGAACCCTCCCCATCCAATCCCCCCCGTTCCTTGTCCCCTGACTGCCCCCTCCCAGGACCCCCACTCCTAACCGACCCCCGGGACCCCATCCCCTATCTAACCCCCCCGTTCCCTTTCCCCTGCCCCCCCCTCGAACCTCTGCCCTATCCAACTGCCCTCTGCTCCCTGTCCCCTGACTACCCCCCGGGACCCCCTGCCCCATATCCAACCCCCCAGCCCTGGTCCCCTTACCATGCTGCTCAGAGTGGCAGGTCTGGCAGCCGCGCCGCCCAGCTGGAGCCAGACACACTGCCACGCTGCCCTGCATGAGCACACAGCCCCGCTGCCCAGAGCGATGCTGACGTGGCAGCATGGCTGCACAGCAGGGGGGACAGTGAGGGGGCTAGCCTCCCAGGCCAGGAGCTCAGGGGCCGGGCAGGACAGTCCCACAGGCCGGATGTGGCCCATGGGCCGTAGTTTGCCCACCTCTGGGCTAGAGGGAGCTTAGGTAAGGAGGAACAATTTAACTTGCCCTTCCCACCCTGGAGTAGCATTACTAAACATTTAACAGAAGAACATAAAAATGGCCATACTGGGTCGGCACATTGGTCCATCTAGCCCAGTAACCTGTATTCCGACAGTGGCCAGTGCCAGATGCTTTTGAGAGAATGAACAGAACAGAGCAATCATTGATTGAGCCATTGCCTGTTGTCCAGTCCGAGCTTCTAGCATACAGAGTACAATGGATGATACCAAGATGGGAAGGGTTGCAAGTGCTTTGTAGGATAGGATTATAATTCAAAATGATCTGGACAAACTGGAGAAATGGTCTGAAGTAAACAGGATGAAATTCAATAAGGACAAATGCAAAGTATTCCACTTAGGAAGGAACAATCCATTGCACACATACAAAATGGGAAATGACTGCCTAGGAAGGAGTATTGCAGAAAGGGATCTGGGGGTCATAGTGGACCACAAGCTAAATATGAGTCAACAGTGTAACACTGATGCAAAAAAATGTGAACATCATTCTGAGATGTATTAGCAGGAGTGTGGTAAGCAAGACACGAGAAATAATTCTTCTGCTCTACTCTGCGCTGATTAGGCCTCAACTGGATTATTGTGTCTCATTCTGGGCGCCACATTTCAGGAAAGATGTGGACAAATTGGAGAAAGTCCAAAGAAGAGCAACAAAAATGATTAAAGGTCTAGAAAACATGACCTATGAAACAAGATTGAAAAAATTGGGTTTGTTTAGTCTGGAGAAGAGAAGACTGAGAGGGGACATGATAACAGTTTTCAAGTACATAAAAGGTTGTTACAAGGAGGAGGGAGAAGAATTGTTCTTCTTAACCTCCAAGGATAGGACAAGAAGCAATGGGCTTAAATTGCAGCAAGGGAAGTTTAGGTTGGACATTAGGAAAAACTTCCTAACTGTCAGGATGGTTAAGCACTGGAATAAATTGCCTAGGGAGGTTGTGGAATCTCCATCATTGGAGATTTTTAAGAATATGTTAGATAAACATCTGTCAGGGATGATCTAGATAATACCGAGTCCTGCCCTGAGTGCAAGGGACTGGACTAGATGACCTCTCAAGGTCCCTTCCAGTCCTATAAGTCTATGATTCTAGCAGGCAGAGGTTTAGGGACACCCAGAGCATGAGGTTGCATATCTGACCATCCTGGCTAATAGCCATTGATGGACCTATCCTCCATGATCTTATACAAAAAAATTTTTTAAGCCCAGTTATACTTTTGGCCTTCATAACATCCCTTGAAAGACTTGTTTTACCAAAGCAAATGGACAGATTAACAGTATGGTACTTGTCTTTTCCAAAATGCCTCACAAAGTAAAACATTTGAGGAGTTTTAATTATATTATTATTTTACTTTGTGCATAGTCACCCAAGGGACCATCAGGAATTGATTGCCTGGTAGAGACTGATATATACATAAAAGTCAAACAATATTATATTAAAGAATGTGGTAACTCTTTAAAGTAGTAGCATGATATTTAGTTCATTTGTTCAGCTCTTCAGTATTATCATGACGGGCTCCAGGAAAACCTTATATAGATAGAGTTGCCTATTAGACGTGATGTTTAGTTCAGGCTTCATGGCAAACAAAGCTTGTAAAAATGAAACTTTTAAAATAACATTATTCTGCCTCTTTAAAGCATTAAATGTAGCTTTTTAAATACTTTATAATACAGGTATAAGAACTAGGGTTGGACCCTGAAGCTCATTGTTAGCAGCGGTAGGCACGTTATAAATGCCCAAGACAGACACAGTTCAACCATTTTGGTACAATGGAGAGATCTATGTTGTTACCAAGGTAACTGGTCTCCAGGCAGTCACCTAGACATAGATTTGCAGCAGATGTTTTCCTCAGTGTCCCTACAAGAGAAAGTATTTTCTTGCCTTTCTTCTCTAGATAAAGAAAGATCTGACCCTTGGGATCAGTGAAGATCAGGAACATAGCTCCACCGGGGCAGTGCATAGTTCTGAGTATCTAATGGGGAAGGGGTGTGGGCAGAGTCTGTTATTTTGCTTTGTTGGTTTTTTAGTAAAAGAAGAAAAGTGATTTCTTTTGAAGAGAAGAATATCAACCTCTTCACCATTCCTGCAGCATGTGTGCTGTGGTGGTTTGCTTTTCTCACGTATTTAAGGGCTAATGCCACATTTGGTTTATGGTGCTGCCAGTTCACATCCAGCCCACATCAGTAATCAAAAGGCTGACATTTGAGAGCCACTTAGTGGTTTGTGTGGAATGTGTTTGGTCACAGTCCAGGGGCTGGTCTACACTGGCAATGCTAAAACGCTAAAAAATGCTAGAGCACTTTAACATGGCTTGTGTGGTTGCGGAAAGAGAGCTTTCCCAGTGCTCTAAAAAAACCACCTCCATGAGGGACTTAGCTACCAGCGCTGTCTACACTGATGCTTTACAGCGCTGAAACTTGCTGCTCTCAGGGGGGTGTTTTTTCACACTCTGAGCGAGAAAGTTGCAGTGCTGTAAATTGCCAGTGTAGACAAGCCCCAGGTCCCAGTGGAGACGTCTCCATCACAGAAGCTACCATCACAACTGACCCTAATTATCATGCTTGTTTGCAGTCTGAGCTCAAAAGCCAAGGACTGAATGGACCATGGAGAGCGAGCTCCCTTTTCATCTCATATGTGGTCCCTGCAGAATAGGATTGAGGCACTTTGACAAAGCCCCAGGAGGGAAACTTTCACTATTTCACCATCACTAAAAGGTTCCCAATGTCCTTAATTAATGCTAGTTAATGTAAGTCACCTAGCTCAAACCTTGCATGGTGTGTTGAGTATGTAGGACCAAATGTTGTTTCCTTTGGTGTGGAATCCAAAACCCTTTTTATCCAGCTATTTACTCTGTGCAATCTTCTTCCTCCAACCCCTTCTGCCCTATCATAGAAGTTAGAGATGGAAAAAACCCTTGAGATCATCCATTCCATCTCCCTGACAAGTGCAAGATTGTTGATCTTGTTTGGTCTGTATTAGAGGGAAGGCAGGGGGGATTATAGTTTTCCTTTGTAGCTCATACCCGTATGGTTTCCTGGTCAGTGAACCATGATTTGTTAGCTACACAGCCTAGTTGGCCCTCTCCCAGAGAGGAACCCATGGAGTGTCCATGAGAAGCCTACCAGGATGTCCATGAAGATGTGTACCTTTCCAGAAGGCTGTCACTGGCCTGGTGAATCAATGTCCTTGTTGCTCTGAATTCCTCAGCAATTTCTCTCACTTGGTCTGACAGGCATTGAGCGACCGGTTCAGCGGTGAGATCCCCGATGACCAGATGGCTCACAGCTCCTTCTTTCCGGATGAGTATTTCACCTGTTCTACTATATGCCTCAGCTGTGGGTAAGTAGGCAAGAAATACACCCTCATCCCTCTGGGAGACCGTACTGTCAAGATCTGCAGCATCAGAATGCACTGTCATAGTGAGGTCACAAGTACTCTGGAGAAGCATCATCATCATAGGTGGTGACATCAGTGTGATAACTCCTTAGTCTGAATACAGAAGTTGTATGTTTCCCCTGACACCAGAACCCATTTGAACTCCCTGAAAAGCAGTTCAAGGTGTGTGCTGTGGGGGGTGCTGTCTCTGTGTCCCAGCTAGGCAATAGGGTCTCCTTTCCATTTATCAGCAATACCCTACTTGAATTGCGGGACGAGGGTCAAAAAACTGTGGCTGAATTGCGGACAAGCCATGGAAAATTGAGGAAAAGTAATAATGGACCATATTATTTGCAGTAATAAAGCCCATTATTACTTTTTCCGTGATTTTCCATTGTCGGCCCTTGGGGCTGAGAGCGGCCACCCGGGGCTCCCGTATCAAAATTGCCGTCGAAACCTAATATTGTGGAATCCGCAATATCGCAAGTTAAGTATCAGTGTAATCTCTTTTTGCCCACATCGCTTCCGTAGTGTTCATAAACATGTTGTCTCAGAACTGGCAAGTCCCTCAAAGGGCAGACTGTGAAATGAGTGGTCTACAAGAATCCCTTGAAGTCAGAAATAATTGCCCTGTGAGACTTTCTGTCATATTCATGACATAAACATCACCAAAACACACATCCACCCAGTCTTGGACTGTGACCTATGGCCTGTGACTAGAAGCCACACCCACTGGGGCTGATGAGATTTTGCATACTAACCAGTCAGATGCCTCAGAACTTGAGTGCAAGTCCTGTCTAAGGAAAGCCCAGGTGGTGTGGGAAGTGGTGCTGGTAATTCAGTAGGTTGCAGTCATCCCTCTGAGTCTGTACTGAGCTGTATCAACATGGTGCTATGGAAGATTGTGCTGCTGGAAGTTCTGTCTATCAAATAAGATGTAAAACTAGGTTCCCTGTCTTTTGTGGTCATTAAAGATTCTCTAGCTCTTCTTTGTGAGAGGTGGGATGTTAGTTCTCATGTCTTGGCCAAATTCCGAACTTGGTTAGTTCCATCTAGATTCCCTCTGCAGCTTCTGTTGGATACAGTGTTTACTTCCTGTACTAAATTGCTATATAACGTTGCTGTGAAACCACTGCTTACTCCACTCCATGGTGGCTGCATTTCAATGGCTATACAAACATAAGATATTGAATAAAACCTAGTTTTAGTTCTGGCAACTTAGCTGACCTTATACCGAGATCTGTCCTGTATCAGTGACTCTCTAGCCTGCTCACTGTTTGCTTCTGAACTCCAGGTGTGGCTGTAAGAACAGCATGAACCATGCGAAAGAAGGAGTTCCTCATGAAGCCAAGAGCCGATGCAGATACTCCCACCAGTACGATAACAGAGTCTATACCTGCAAGGTAAGCAGAACCCTAGGGACGGGGTCCAGTACCTGGAGAGGGAGAAGTGTTACTCACATGTGCCTGTGGTCTTGCTCCTCTTTTCTGTTGAAGACTCGTGGCAACAAGATTCCTGTCGATCTTTAACAGTTCTTTGGTAATTGTTCTGTTTGCCGGCAGCCCAGTTGCACTGCTTGCGTGTTTTGCTGGCTGAATCGCCGAGGGCTGCACTGCTGCCATTTCCCAGGACAGGTTAAGCATTAGATGTTGCTCTTCAGTCTCCGTACAGTGAATGGATAAGCCTCTGAATTGCTCTCCTTATTTCCTTCCCTCCACCCCTAATGTTGATTTTTTTGGGGGGAGTGTATGTAACTCAAAGGTCACGTGGAGGAGCCTGGGGGTTACTTCACCCACAGCCATATTTTTATTGTTGATTAGACAAATGACATCATTTGGGTCATAATGCACAAAAATTCCGTTATCAATGATGGGGTCCATCATGTGGCCCCTTTAGCAAACCATCTCCACAAACACACACCAGGTAAGGCCTTTAAACCCACTCGTGACCAAACAGTCACATGGGACTCAGTGTCTGGGGTACCAAAACATGTGATTCTAATCAAACACTCCTGTTCCAGGCCTGTTACGAGCGTGGGAAGGAGGTCAATGTGGTGCCAAAAACATCTGCTTCCACTGATTCCCCTTGGATGGGCCTTGCCAAATATGCCTGGTCAGGGTGAGTACTTTCTGCTCTCCCTTTCCTTTCCTTTGCCAGCTCCTTTGGGCCTTCAGCCCCTTGCTAGGTAACCAGTTCTCCTTGTTCCTCACTGCAGGTATGTGATTGAGTGCCCCAACTGTGGAGTGGTGTACCGCAGTCGGCAGTACTGGTTTGGGAACCAAGATCCTGTGGACACAGTGGTGAGGACAGAAATTGAGCACGTCTGGCCAGGAGTAAGTCTTGTTGGGGTGCTTTGGAGATGTGGGTGGTTTCTTTCTTTCTTTCTTTCTTTCTTTCTTTCTTTCTTTCTTTCTTTCTTTCTTTCTTTCTTTCTTTCTTTCTTTCTTTTTTTTGCATAATGGCAGAAAAAATGGACTGACTCTCGCTATGGCAGCTGCCCCTGCTGCTTGAAGTATGGAGCCTCTTCGAGGATGGGCATCCTCAGAGCAAGAGGCAACCAAGTTTTGCCCAAGTGGACATTAAAAATTGGATTGGACAGATCACGATATTGCAGTGGTCCCCAAGAGATGAGTCAGAAAACCTAACAGGTCTTTCCCATCTCTGATTAATAAGTAAATGATTTCTACATTTTTATAGTGGGCTTTCATCCCAAAATGCTCCTTACACACATCCCCACTGAAATACAGCCACCTGCCGCACAGCATGCTGAACAACCGTGGGAATAAGGGACATATGAGCAAACCTCTTACTCTTACAGAAAGTGCCATGGGATATTCAATATCCACATGAGACAGGAGACAGGACAGGACCTTGTTTTTTAAGGTCCCACTGAAAGTCTTGCACACAGTAAATTGAACAGTGCTCAGCCTACCTTGGAAGGATAAAGAAGTGGGTTGACTTTATCAACATTTGGACTCCTAGTGTGAATGTTTAAACCATTAAAACATCCCCTCTCTCTAAAAAAGATGGGAGTGTGATTCTTCCAGGTGGTGTTCTCCATTTTAACAGCAGCAGTGGACGGGCATTTGCTCCAAGAAGCATCTGCTCAGGAGAAGTAAACGTTTCCTTCTCTGTTTTTCCATTTTCATGTAAATCCCCATTGTGTTATAGACAGATGGATTTCTGAAAGACAACAACAATGCAGCTCAGCGCCTGTTGGATGGGATGAATTTCATGGCACAGTCTGTGTCTGAGCTCAGCCTGGGACCCACAAAAGCTGTGACCTCTTGGCTGACGGACCAGATTGCCCCTGCCTACTGGAGACCCAACTCTCAAATCCTGGTATGTAGCAGCTGCCGTGCTTTCATGCTGTTGAGGGAAACTGCTCCCTTTGCTGAGCTGAACATAACCCTTCCTCCACACCTTCTCCAAAAAATAAAATGACAAAGTAACCAGTTAAAAAAAATCTGATAGATTTCAGGTGCCTCGTCTACTGTGGATTGCAAACTGCAGCTCACCCACCTCCGGCAGCTCTTCAGAGCCAATGGCAGGGACCCTTGCTATTCACGTTCTTGGCTTGGCCTGAGAAAGATCATGTCAGATGCCTTCTTCCCTGGATGTGCAATTTGTCCCCTTATTATTCCACTGACCCTTTCTGCTTCTTCAAGTTTGACCCATTCCCATCATCAACGCTGCTGATAAAAATGCTGGCTCCCACATACTTGCTCTTGAGTATAAAGAATCAAAGTTGAAGTCCTGGCCTCCCATTTTTGCGTTCCCACTTTTGCAAATGCAACCAATTTGTACAAAATATGAAGCTGGATATGAATACTTGGCCCTTACAATTCAATTAGAGAGAGACTTCCAACTCCTTTGAGAAAGCATATAAAAGGAATTGGGCAGATGACTAAACTGGAAATGACCATCTTATCTTTGTTTTCCAAAACCTTCAAGTGTTCACAGGTCAACTGCCCAGTGCTGTAGGCACCCAAGAAAGCATAGCTGTAACAATTCATGGCTGTAACCACAGGGTTCACGGTAATGCTGCTGGCCTAGCCACAGCATGCTTGTCTTCCCACGGGTCCCTTCTTTGGGTATGAAGTCATTGAGCCAGAAGGACAATGCTGGCACCACCCCAAGTGGAGTCTATGCCCAAAACACTTCAGAGAAAGACATCAAAAAGTCTCTGCAGTGCAAGTACAGATCAGTTAACTGTGAGACTTACAATACTTTCCCCACTCATGCAGGATCCAGTCACTTTCATAGGTGCCACGGTCCCTGCCGTCTCGTGATCCAGCTCTCGGACGCTTTTCTAATTGGAGATAATTAGGAAAATCAAACTGATAGTTTTTCTTTCTGGTTTGTCTTGTTCAGAATTGCAACAAGTGTGGCACGTCCTTTAAAGATAACGATACGAAACATCACTGCCGGGCCTGCGGGGAGGGCTTCTGCGATAGCTGCTCTTCCAAGACCCGCCCCGTCCCTGAGCGGGGCTGGGGACCGGCGCCAGTGAGAGTGTGTGACAACTGCCATGACAGCAGGGGCATCCGGTTAGGTAATGCTGACCTGACTGTGCTCGTTCTGGGAATGGAGAGAAATTCTCCACCTTCCTGTCAGCATTAACCATATGTTGTGTCTGAAATCTTACCACTGATTTTCTTTCAAAAGCCCCATTCTAGGGCAGATAGGGAAGATGGCTGATCCAACCTGCCAACTGATGCCCTTGTAATGGGTGTAGATGGTGCCATTCTTTTGGGTACACACCACCTCAGAGCAGGATTTGAAATCATGTTTGTGAATGCTTCTGGTGGGGAAAGCAGATGAACTCTGAGAGACCCTTTTTACTGCAAATACCATTCACAAGAAATTACTGAAAAATCTGATCTCTTGGAGGAATTATTTCTAAATTGGACTTTATCCCAATATCCCAGAAGGCAACATCTCCTGCTGGTGGGGAGATAGCATCCCTCTGCACTGGTCTTGAGTAGACTGTGTCTTGTCCACGTGGGTGGAGGAAAAGCGTAACAGTGAAGGTCATGCAAATTTCCCCAGGGAAGGCACGGAGGGTGTGAAATAAAGGCTGACTGGTGTTTGGCTACACTGGGATGCCAGAGAGCCCCAGGCCTATGCTATGGGTGCTGCACCTAACCAACCAAGTTACCTTGGTTTAACATTAGTTTCTCTGATAATACAAATTAACTGAGACTTGGCAGGAACTATGGCTTGCATTTTGAACCATAACTCTTCTATCATGCAGATGTGCCCGAGTCACAGACAGAGGAGGAAGGTGGGACACTGATCGCCAGGAAGGTCGGTGAGGCAGTGCAGAACACTCTTGGAGCTGTGGTGACTGCCATAGACATCCCACTAGGTGGGTGCTCTTTGCTTCCAATTGTTTTTCTATCTAAGAACATGTTGGTTGCGTATGTCAGAGCTGTTTGTTAAACTTCAGTGCTTGAAATGAGCTGGCATGGCACACTGACACTTCTTGTCTCAGGGGGCCAATGTAGCTCGAGGGTCCCCCTTCTGACTTCTGCTCCTGCTGGGCCGTGGGCCCTGCCAAGCTCTCTCCCTATGTTTCCTCTACTTTCTCAGCATTTTTTTTTCCAGTTTACGCCTCCTCACTTCTATTCTCTCCACAGTGCAGCATCACAGATCCTTGAGTTCTGAGTGTCACTTCTTCCTGATACGCCAGTAGGGTTATTGCAGTGATCTGCCAGACTGAGTTTCCTAGGCTGTACTTAAAAAATCGTGGCCAAACTATGAGACATTTTATCAGGTTTTTTAGCGGTTCTGAGTGCCAGCAGCTGCAGTTGACATAATTGGGATCTACGGGTGCTCGGCACTTCTGCAAATCAGGACCAAGACATTTAAACATCCAGTAACTGGGAGGATGGTTCCTAATGCTGAACTTAGTACAATGACAGTGTGTTGGTTGTTAGTGCACTGGGTACCAGCCCAGGTGCCGCAGCAGGTACCTGGGTTTAAATGTTGTTCCACAGCTGAACTGCTGTTTGTTCTGCTGACCAAACCCCCACAGGAGGTAGACAGCAGTAGAGGGTGATGAATTGCATTAACCACTCATCAGACCTTCTCTCCATTGCTCTGTCTGGAATTTAATCAGGCTGGCAGATCTTTTATTATCTAATAAAATGGAAGCAGGAATGAAGCTGCCAGATGTTGGTGTTACCACCATTGTACACGTACCTGAAAGAAGAAAAGGAGGACTTGTGGCACCTCGGAGACTAACCAATTTATTTGAGCATAAGCTTTTGTGAGCTACAGCTCACTTGAGCTGTAGCTCACAAAAGCTTATGCTCAAATAAATTGGTTAGTCTCCGAGGTGCCACAAGTCCTCCTTTTCTTTTTGCGGATACAGACTAACACGGCTGCTACTCTGATACCTGAAAGAGTGATGGTTAGATTGTTTTGACCACCCAGCTGAACCACAATGGACAGAAGATAAGGCAGAGAAAGCCAATGTTCTCTGAACGAGTCATGGCCGGAGGAGGTGTCCACCTCCACTTACCCTGGATGGCCTTCTGCAAAAAATGGCAAAAAAAAATAGCAACGTGGGGCTGTGCTTTTTTCCCAGCCCAGAATCTCTGCCTTTCTTGGCATAATACTCTGATTGTGGGATTATTCCAGTCATTCAGAGAGATTTGATCACCCTGTTCTCTTGAGGAGCCAAGACTAGAGGTTAAGAATAATAGCTGCCCTACTTCCACATGTGAAGTACAAGAAGCCCATGACATTGTGGGCTGTATGGCCCCCCGAGATCTATTAGATCTACTTAACTTGATATGCCAGACTGAATAAGATTTAATGCAGGAATTTTCATGTTTAGGTCACTGGTCCAAATCTAGCCAAGGTCAGTAGTCACCAAGTGTAGTAAGCCACTGATACTATTTGGTGCCTGATGTGAAATGAACTGGAGTTCTCAGTCTGGTTACTAGTAAACAAGCATCCACATCATGTGCTATAAATTGGTATCCTGGATGGCAGTCTTAGCACAAAGGTCTAGGATTGAGAGAGACTTGGAGACTGATCTACTATCTGGCCCCTGACTTGGTCAGGGTTGAATGTGGAGGGGAAGCTTCCAGTGCATGTTGTGCCTATTGGATTTTATTCTCTGGGGCTACCAAACCAGCTCTAACTAATTATTAATTATTATTATTATTATTTATTAAACAGCGGCGTAGTGGTGGTAGGGTCCCCATTAAAACAATGCCATTGAATTGTACAGGGGCACAATATGAAAGATTTGGAATAGCCTGAACTACTAGCAGATGCCTGCTAGAATGAAGTGTTCTGTGGGCAGATCTTAACAGTTTCCATAATGAGCTCCTTGAAAAGGCACAGACATGGCTGGTATCCTTGGGTCCTTCCCCTCCTCTGCCTTAGCAAAGAACAGGAGACATTCTAATTGCTGTGGTTCTTTCTCATCCTTTGTAGGGCTTGTGAAAGATGCTGCTAGACCTGCTTACTGGGTGCCGGATCATGAAATCCTGCACTGCCACAACTGCCAGAAGGAGTTCAACATCAAGCTCTCTAAACACCACTGTCGAGCCTGTGGCCAGGGATTCTGTGATGAATGTTCAAACGAGCGCCGAGCGGTCCCTTCCCGTGGATGGGATCATCCAGTGCGAGTCTGTTTTAACTGCAATAAGAAACCCGGTGATCTTTAACCCCAGCTTCCTGTCTGGGTCCTTCACGATTCCTTAGGTTCTCAGGGTTAGAAAAAAATAGTTGGTCTCCCTTTCACCTTTAGCAGCTAGAGTGCATGTTTCTGATCTCTGGTCTGCTCTCATGTTCTACCCATCTTGGAATGCTGGGACATGAGCTCAAGTGAGTAAACTGGACCTTCAGGTTTTAATTGTAAACTGATTGGGGAAGAGGGGAGCTCATGTAAATGAGCAACCCAAAATCCAGTGTATTTTATTCCAGTTTAAACATCTATATCTATATAATTTAGGATGTTAAGGATACCGGTGGCTAGTGAAGTTTTGAATATTTCTAGTTCAAATAAGAGACGCAGCTGGACCCTGCTGTATTGGGTTGAATTCGTAGCCACTGCAGTGCCTTCTAATTCTTCTCTTGGAGCATTTTGCTCATCACATGGTCCTAGTGTCAAGTTTGCTGCCAAGAGGGTCCAAGGCTCCCCAAACGTAGATGCGTGAATTGCAGCTGATAACGGGAGGGTCCCTGCCTCTGGAGGCTCCGCCTGCTGGCACTAAAGGGTTTGCAAAATCTGTTTGACTTGTGGTCACAGGTGCTGGTCTGGCAGGTCACGGGACTGCGGTGCAGGCGAGTGGAGGGGAACCTAGCACCGTGGCAGACACCAAGCTAGAGTTGTTGAAAGGAAAACAACTGATGTGGAAAATGCTAGGGTATCTGTGGTAGAAGCCATTTCCATGTCAGCACAAGATCACAAGGTAGCAGGGCCTCGCTCTTCTTGACCACATTCCCATGCGCTTGGATTTCTTTCAGGAGGACTTTAACTGCTTTATGAGGTTTGTCAGACACTAAGAGGCTTGTGACCAGAACGAGGCAAGTGCCAGTTTTCTGGAAGATTGCATGACCTGCAGTCTAGTGTTTGCTAGGCTTACTAAAGTTTTAAAGGGTCTCCAAATCCATGGTGCCACCAATGGTCTTTCAGATGGCTGCATAGAAACGGCACAGATTTGACTGTGATCTTTCTTATAAAAACAACAACCAACCAACCAAACCTACAGATCCAGCTGGAAAACAGGAATCTCTTCTCAGCTCCTATCAAGTGGCACTCACTGGACTTTACCCTTCCATAAAGGTCTGCATTGAACCACTGAATTTATCAGCAATGAGCAAACCACTGCGCTCAACTGATATGCTCCCTTTCTGTGGATTTTGGCTCTCATGACAAGAAATAAAGAGTCCATCATGAACTGAACTTTTGGCTTATGTAGACAAGGGATGCTCCCATGGAGGGGACTTGTCTCCAATTGTAGTGGCTGGAGTTTGACACGATACTCTGAAACTGATTTAGTCCTACCTGCTGGGTAGCTCAATGATTGACACCCTCTTTTAGGACTATATTATTAAATTAGCTGCTATAAAAGACTAGACCTTCTGAACAAGTGTGCTGGCTTTGGCCTTTTAACTAATAGTTCTTGCTCTCACCCCCAAAGGAACCTGTTTGCAAAGTGACTGCCCCAGGCATCTATTCCTAGACTTCACGCGGAAGCTGAAATGGAATGTGTGGGAGGAAACCTTCCCTGCTGGTTAAACTTCCAGAGACGAACTTGTATTTTGTAATCAAAGGCTGTCATAAGCTGATAGTCACCCGGAAGGGAGTGGGGGATAGGAGTGGGTAACAGTCCTGTCTTAGAAAAGACATTTTACAGCATAGCTCTGCACTTTGAGTTGTTTATTTTTGAATCGGTGATGGACAATACAATTAATATTTGTTGTTGGTTTGAAGGCCATGCCCTATGTGGCTTCCATGCATGTAGCTTCACTACCATGTTAATGCACAAAGAGAAACCATCCATGACATTCCTTGTATAAAATCTTCACTTCAGAATCTCTGTGTCATTGACTTGTCAGAATGTTGTCCTGCCACAGGCAGATGCCTCAGTCCATTTAAGACACAAAGTGATGTCTATGCATTTCTAGCACACACATTGTGGTGGTATCCAAGTGCTTCTTAGGACATGGAGTCCAATCCCAACTGACAGTTCTAGTGCTCTGGGGTGTTGGGACCATGCTGAGATCTTGTCAGCAAAGCAAGAGCCCTTTTGTTGTGCTTACCTGAAATGGGGTTGATGTCGGGGGAAATGTTGTAGCTGAGCATCAGTAAAATAAAGAAGAGGGCAACAGGTAACCCTAAATAAGGTAGCAACAGGAAAGGTAAGAGACTCGGCTAAGGCCATGTCTACACAGGAAAGTTGCTCTGGTTTAACTAACATCTCTTTTCAAACCAGTTTAAATTCCCGTGAGGACTCTTATTTCAGTTAACTGGCTTATTTCAGTTTAATTTAAAGCTGTTCCTAATCCATTTAAACTAATGTGAAATAAACCAGTTTTATACCAGAATAAGAGTGTCTACATGGGGGTTTGCATCAGTTTAACTAGATTGGGTTAAATTCACACCTTAGGTTATACTGGTGCAACTTTCCCAGATAGACAAGGGGCTTGGCTGCACTTGCGAGTTACAGTGCAATAAAGGAACCCCGGGCGCACTAGCTCACTACCCGTCCACACTGGCAAGGCACGTGGAGCGCTCTGACTCCGCGGCTACAGTGCTGCGGGTACTCCACCTCGGCGAGTGGAATAACGTTTGCTGCGCCCCCGCTGGAGCGTCGCAGCGCCAGTGTGAACGAGATGTAGCTTTACTGCGCCCTGATCAGCCTCCGGAAATGTCCCATAATCCTCTTGAGTCAAGTGGCCACTCTTGTCATTATTTTTGAATCGCTGCAGGAATGCGAATATGCCCTTTGAAAGCTCCGTTTCTGACAGCCGGCTGCTTATCTGCTCCGAGACAAAGCAACCATTACTGTGGAATGCTGTGGGGGGGGGTCTGTTCCTGTCAGAACTTCGAAGACAGCATGCTGACATGCTCTCAGGCCCCCCAAAACCCACTCTCTCTCCCTCCACATACACACAACACACTCCCTGTCACACTCCACCCCACCCCCCATTTGAAAAGCACGTTGCAGTCACTTACATGCTGGGATAGCTGCCCACAATGCACTACTCCCAATGCCGCTGCAAGTGCCACAAATGTGGCCATGCCAGTGTGCTTGAAGCTGTCAGTGTGGATAGATTGTAGCACTTTCCCTACTGCCCTCTACGAAGGCTGGTTTAACTCAAAGCGCTCTACATCTGCAAGTGTAGCCATGCCCAAGACCTAAGTTTTAATGTACTGTGCTTTGTTCTATGCTATATAGGAACTCCACACTTAACGTTGTAGTTATGTTGCTGAAAAATGCAACTTTAAGTGAAACAATGTTAAACGAATCCAATTTCCCCATAAGACTTAATGTAAATGAGGGGGTTAGGGTTCCAGGGAAATTTTTTTCACCAGACAAAAGACTATATTTTATATTTATATATATATACACACACACACAGTATAAGTTTTAAACAGTTTAATACTGGTACACAGCAATGATGATTGTGGAGCTTGGTTGAGGTGGAGAAGTCAGAGGGTGGGATATTTCCCAGGGAATGCCTTACTGCTAAATGATGAACTAGCAATTGGCTGAGCCCTCAAGGGTTAACTCTCACACTCTACAAGGCAGCAGGAAAGGAGGGAGGGCAGACAGAGACACACACCCTGTGTGTGTTTGAGAGATAGAGATGTGCATTTCCCCTTTAAGTATGAAGAGTGGGGTCAGAAGTACACTGCCTTGTTAATTAGATCAGCAAGCTGAGACCATCCCGCCCCTGCTCTATGGAAGATAGGGTAAGCAGGGTGCAGGGGGTCACCCTGACATTGGCCCCCCTCTTCTTCCCCTCCCCCCCACAGCAAGCAGGAGTCTCAGGGAGCAGCTCCAAGGCAGAGGGCAGGAGCAGCACATGGCAGTGGGGAGAGGGACAGCTGAACTTCTGGCAACTGATAGCTTGCTGGGCGGCTGCTGCACATGGAACTTTGGGGAGCAGGGAGCTGACAGGGGGTCTGCCGATCCACCCTGGTTCCAAGCCACCACCAGCTAGCTGCAACGGGCTGCTCTCCCCGCAAGCAGTGGACAAAGCAGGAGGCTGCCAAACGACTTTAGAAGGGAGCATTGCACAGCTTTAAATGAGCATGTTCCCTAATTGATCAGCAATGTAACCATGTTAACCTGGATGACTTTAAGTGTGTTCCTGTACTGCTCTAAGCTGTCTACTGTGGGCCCTCCCCTCTCCCTGTTCTGACAGCATCACGTATCAGGAGTGTGGGGAGAATAGAGCCTAGTCAGACTTTTTCTTTAGACCCTTCCCTGTTCCAAAAGGAGAGTCAAATTCAAGATCCTGCTCTCATGTTGGAATACAGTCCCCATGAGAAAGCCAGGGGTTCCTCGTGGGCTCAGCACTAGGTGCTGGTTGAGAGCCTTGTTCATCTCCTAGTGAAATCAATGGAAGGATTCATGTTGACTTAAATGGGCGTTGGATCAGGCACTTAAAGGAGATAAATATGCCTAGAATGTGCATATTAACTGAGCCCAGCAGGAGCTGGGATTACCAGATTTCTATGCTTGAGGCATTAGTGTTTCATAAGAAAATGGCTTTGAACAAGCTCCTCTCCCTTGAACTTGGACAATGCTCTGTATTTCTGCAGCAGCATAAACTAACTGGGAAAACAAGCTGAAAAATGAGTGTTACCTGCTTAATGCTTCAGAGTGTTAAGCAGGTAACATGGCAGCATCCAGGACAGGAAGTGGAAACCCCATTTTGAAGACATGGGTTTTTACTAGGAAAAGGACCCGAAAAACTCATTTTTGCTCATTATTGTTGCGGTTCAGTGATGAGACAGAACACAGCTTTATGCAAGCAAACAGGCTGGTCAGCGGAGATGGGCTGTTTTGCCCCCCCTGCCTTTCACCTACTTTTTTTATTATATATATTTTTTTAAGCATTACATACTGCTACACAAAGGAATGTATGACGTTGATTTATATGCTTAGTTATTATTTTTTATTTACTACAATTCTGGTTCTCAGGCCTTGAGCCCAGGCTAAAGAAACTTTCCACAGTTGCTGTCTAAACAATTAAGTTTTTAGGGTTCATATTTAGCCCTTGTCCTTGGATAGAGCAATGTGTGCATTGCTTCTAGGAAACAGTCAGGGTGTGCCCCGCCTGCTTCCAGGTGGAATAGCTAGACATTAACCCTTTATCTCCCCTTTTTTGTTTATTGAAGTTGGCCATTTTATGGTAGCCGCCAAGCACTTGATTTTTTTTTAATAACGAACACCGGGGTGTTCCAGGGACTGGTGGAGCTTTTTAATCACTGTGCTTGCAAATGCTGCTGCACAAGTGAATGAAGCGCTTTTAGCTTTTTTAGAGGGAGGGGCTACTGGTCAATCCATACGGGCTTTAAAATACCAGAGGCTTGTGCTGCCTGGAGAGCAGGGCGGCAATCCTCATTTGCATTTTTAACTGCCAATTTTAACAGGAGCTTGTGAGCTGCCTTAGTGTTATCCACCTGTTGGAGGATAGCCTTTTGCAATTTGTTGGTAAAATTCAAAAAGGACTTTAAGGCACCCTGACGGATACTGACAAAGCTTTTGGTAGGCTTGCCTGAATTCGGGACTTTTTTGAAAGCATGCTGGGCACAGGTGGAAATAATGGGGAAGACGGCTTGAGGGAGTTGAGACTGCATTTTAATAGTAGCAAACTGGCTTTCCCCTGCCAAATGCTCATAAATGATACTTTGCTCTTTATATACCTGGGCTTGGCGTTTTGCCATTTGCCGATACTCACTAAGCCAAATAACATACTGACTGGGTGACAACATTATGCGCAGCAGCGTTTTCCAATCCTCAGGGATTAGGGAGTACCCAGTACCCATCCCTTCAATGAGACCACGCACAAAGGTGCTAGTCAGGCTAAATTCACGAATTGCTTTTTTTACCTCTCTAACTACCGAGTATGGCAGAGTGGTCCAGGTGCCCACGGGGTTGCTCTGGTCATTATTCTGCTAGGTCACCGGGCAAACGGAGACCAGATCAGCCAGCTTCTCTGCTGTAAGATCTGATCGAGCTTTCGCTGCGTGAACCATTTGTTGCACCAGCGAAAGCTTCTGAGCAGATGCAGATGACTCTCCGGGGGGCCCCATGGGGGGAGGGTGATCACACACCGGCTCCGGTGGGGAAGGCCAGGGAGGCGGTGGTAATAGAGGCACTGGGGGCGAAGCAGGGGGAGGGATGGCTGCAGGAGCGGACGGGGGTGGCAGGATCGGCAGCTTCTTTGTTGGGGCTGGAGAGGGCCTTTCCGAGGCGACACGCTGTGTCGCATCGCCAGGAGGGGGGATGGCTGCAGGGGCGGACGGGGGCGGCGAGAGCACCAGCCTCGCGAGGGAGGGTCTGTCCGAGGCGACACGCCGTACCACGTCGCGGCAGAGGTGCCAGGCATGTAAAGCCTGCACGGGTGCCCGAGGCTCTTTGTGCAATGTTTGGCCCAATCGCTCCCAGTCCGCTAGCTTAAGGCTTCCAGCTTCAGGATACCACGGGCACTTGGCACGCACCTCCTGTAGCAGGAGAGTGAGTTCTCGAGCCGGGCAGTCATGCTGAGCCTTACGCAGCAAATACTGCAGCTCATTGCGGTGTTGCACTTGCAAAGCAGAGAGGGAGCTTCCCATACTTACCACAATGAAAAATACTCACCGGGATCCACGAAGTGGATGAGTGACGCGTCTGAAACCCTTGCCGGGCGAGGTGAGTGCTGAGGGCCCCACGTTGGGCGCCAGTTGTTGCGGTTCAGTGATGAGACAGAACACAGCTTTATGCAAGCAAGCAGGCTGGTCAGCGGAGATGGGCTGTTCTGCCCCCCCCGCCTTCCACCTACTCCTTTTATTATATTTCTTTTCCTAAGCATTACACACTGCTACACAAAGGAATGTATGACGTTGATTCATATGCTTAGTTACCATTCTTTATTTACTACAATTCTGGTTCTTAGGCCTTGAGCCCAGGCTAAAGAAACCTCCCACAGTTGCTGTCCAAACAATTAAGTTCTTAGGGTTCATATTTAGCCCTTGTCCTTGGATAGAGCAATGTGTGCATTGCTTCTAGGAAACAGTCAGGGTGTGCCCCGCCTGCTTCCAGGTGGAATAGCTAGACATTAACCCTTTACATTATTATTATTTATTTGTATTACCATAACAATTTAGGAGCCTTAGCCATGGACTAGAATCCCACTGGGCCAGGCACTGTAAAACAGACACTCCCACAGCATCTAAATGGAGTGACTCTTGCAAAAGTCCACCTCCAAGCATCAGTAGCCTTTCCTGAGCTCTGGAAAAGCCCAACCTGGAGGTTGCTTCATGATGTCAACCTGGGAGAGGTCTAGTAGTTGAATGAAGTTCACTTGGGAGATGGGGAAAACACTTATTATTGGAACTGAGGAATGAAACATCACTGGATTAAAAGCAAAACCTTATTTCCCTGTTAAATGAAAAATGCCATTCTCTTTCAGGATGTAAGCAGTGTCAGGATGAGCTCCACCCTGACATCTGGTGGTGAGGTGTGGCAAGTTGTGGAAAAGAACTTCAGGGGCCGATCTCATTTGCATAGGCACACCCACCACGCCTAGAATGAGACCATAGCTGCCCAAATGGTCACTTTGGCTGCTGTGGGATCCCCAGTGTCTCTGTTATTGGGGCAGGAAGAATAAATTGTTATTACCCTGATTATGGGAACTGTGCTTGGAACTGTACGTGGCCTTTTGTTATGATGGAGGGATTCACCATCAACTAAGTAGCACTTGCTAGGCAAGGGTCATGGGTTCCAAAACTGTGTGAATGGAGAGAGGCTGGGGACAAGTATTAATACTTGGTGGCATGGGCCCCTTGGTGAGGGCCTTACATGCTAATTGCACTTCCTCCTCTCTCCACTGTGGAATATCAGAGCTAATTTTGATTTCATTAGAAGTCTAGTTATAGGCTGCTGAGCTCACTTTGGGCTGACAGTGCACCAACACTGGGGCTCCCCTATTATAAGCTGAATTCACCTAAGAGCTGAAATCACTGAGTGTTGTGTTAAGTAGTGGGGGAGCCTGAAGATATATTATGGAGCAGTTTGCGGGACGGCTGGTGAAGCAGTTTGACTTCACCAGTTTGACACGGCGCAGTGTGTGGATGGCAGGAGCTGCTTGTGGGCTGTGGAGCTGAGCGAAGGAGTTTGTGGGGCGGCTGGCGGAGCGGAGCGCAGCTGAGCGAAGGAGTTCGTGGGGCGGCTGGCGGAGCGGAGCGCAGCTGAGTGAAGGAGTTTGTGGGGCGGCTGGCGGAGTGGAGCGCCGCTATGGAGCTATGGGGCGGTCAGCTTCAGATCACGTAAGGTGCCTCTTACCCCCGTCCCATTTCCACCCAGGTTGGGAGGTAAAGCTCCGCAGATAAACTTTCGAACTCTGGGGCTGCCCTGACCAGGGACAGAGACTTTTGGGGCATTGGACTTTTGGGACTTTGGGTGATTTGGGGTTGCTGGACTCAAGAACCAAAGGGAAAAGGGCATGCCCCAATTTGCCTGGGGTGGGTTTTTTTTTGCTCATGGGTTGTGTTATGAATCCTGTTGGTGGTGTTTCCCCAACATAATGCCACATTGTTTCTCTCTGTTATTAAAAGACTTTTGCTACACTCAGACTATGTGCTTGCGAGAGGGGAAGTATTGCCTCTTGGAGGCGCCCAGCGGGGGTGGTATATATTTGTCCCAGGTCATTGGGTGGGGGCTCGAGCCGTTTTGCATTGTGTTATTGGAATGGATCCCCTAGATATTGAACCCGGCCCTTGTTGCTGCCAACTCTGACGGGCAGAAGGGTTACAAGTACATTTCGAACAGACTAGTTTGTGGGTTTTGTAGATTACTGATTAGTGAGTCACAGTTAAAATGTTGTAAATCAAGGTGGGAGTTTGGCCTTTGCACCAACTTTCACAGTTCACGGTAATGGTAATGTTTCAGTGGCTGCAGTGAACACTTGTCTTGGCAAGATTATTAATTTCAGTCTGTCCGAGATGTGACAAGATCATAGAATCATAGAATATCAGGGTTGGAAGGGACCTCAGGAGGTCATCTAGTCCAACCCCCTGCTCAAAGCAGGACCGATCCCCAATTAAATCATCCCAGCCAGGGCTTTGTCAAGCCTGACCTTAAAAACTTCTAAGGAAGGAGATTCTACCACCTCCCTAGGTAACACATTCCAGTGTTTCACCACCTTCCCAGGGAAAAAGTTTTTCCTAATATCCAACCTAAATCTCCCCCACTGCAACTTGAGACCATTACTCCTTGTCCTGTCCTCTTCTACCACTAAGAATAGTCTAGAACCATCCTCTCTGGAACCACCTCTCAGGTAGTTGAAAGCAGCTATCAAATCCCCCCTCGTTCTTCTCTTCTGCAGACTAAACAATCCCAGTTCCCTCAGCCTCTCCTCATAAGTCATGTGTTCCAGACCCCTAACCATTTTTGTTGTCCTTCGCTGGACTCTCTCCAATTTATCCACATCCTTCTTGTAGTGTGGGGCCCAAAACTGGACACAGTACTCCAGATGAGGCCTCACCAATGTCGAATAGAGGGGAACGATCACGTCCCTCGATCTGCTCGCTATGCCCCTACTTATACATCCCAAAATGCCATTGGCCTTCTTGGCAACAAGGGCACACTGCTGACTCATATCCAGGGTCTCATCCACTGTAACCCCTAGGTCCTTTTCCGCAGAACTGCTGCCTAGCCATTCGGTCCCTAGTCTGAAGCTGTGCATTGGGTTCTTCCGTCCTAAGTGCAGGACCCTGCACTTATCCTTATTGAACCTCATCAGATTTCTTTTGGCCCAATCCTCCAATTTTTCTAGGTCCCTCTGTATCCTATCCCTGCCCTCCAGCGTATCTACCACTCCTCCTAGTTTAGTATCATCCGCAAATTTGCTGAGAGTGCAATCCACACCATCCTCCAGATCATTTATGAAGATATTGAACAAAACTGGCCCCAGGACCGACCCCTGGGGCACTCCACTTGACACCGGCTGCCAACTAGACATGGAGCCATTGATCACTACCCATTGAGCCCGACAAGATAACAGACTGTTTTGATTTACAGAATGAAGTAGTCTGTGTTTGATAGTATTTTTTTGCCAGAAAAGTGATGGCAGATTCACAGTGGATCAAGAAACCTCTACATCTTTTCTACCAAATGTGGAAAAAAAATTGATTAAAATAAGAATCGTGAATTGACATGCAAATATGCCTGACAGTTTGCTCAAGTGTGAAAATAATTCTTTACACAAGGTGTACAGTAAGCAGCTCAGATTTCAGGAAGAGGAAACGTAGATGATTTTATTCTTTGCTCAGACTTGTTTACTTCAAATGAGCTGACTGTGTCAGTTACATGTAAAGTGGTGTAAGTTCCTCTGAATAGACGGATGGATTTTCCTCTCCAATTTTGAGCCAGACACAGTAGGAGGTTTATCTGTTACTATAAATTTGTTCACTTTCAGATGGCCCCACACTGTGGAAATCTTTGGGCCAAATTCAGAAGCAACAGAAGGTATATATATAGCACACGGTGACTATAGACTACTAGAACTTAGACAACCAGAGGGTGGAAGAGCAGGGTTGTGACAGGAAAAGCATCTAGCAGGAGGATATGAAAGAAAAGGAACTTCTGTCTTTGACCCTCCTGTTTTGTGCTTTTCCTGCTATAACCTCACCCTTCCGCTGTCCTTGTGGACTGTGAGTTATATTCTCTCCAGTTTACTCACTTGTAACTGACACCCCCTGATTTGTCACTCCTGCATTGGGTCTTTTGTCCGTGGTCTGGAAAACAAGACAATCCCTCCCCTGACCATAGTCTCAAAACTACTCTGTGCTTTTTTTTTATATTATTCCTTGATCCATAGCTCTGCCATGCCCCACAACAACTAGAAACCACCCATCTGCCTGCTACCGCATCCCCTAGAGCCCCAGCTGAAGCCCTGGGAGACTGACCAGTTCCCAAGATGTTATGAATGGGATTAACCTGAGTACTAACAGCATGAAAGCTTTTGGGTTTTCCACCTGGGATGGGGGTGGGGGGGGTGTGCGAAAACCTGGATTTGTGCTGGAAATGGCCCACCTTGATTATCATGCACATTGTAGGGAGAGTGGTCACTTTGGATGAGCTATTACCAGCAGGATAGTGAATTTGTGTGTGTGGTTTTTGGGAGGGGGGCGAGGGGGTGAGAGAACCTGGATTTGTGCAGGAAATGGCCCACCTTGATTATCATGCACATTGTGTAGAGAGTTGTCACCTTTGATGAGCTATTACCAGCAGGAGAGTGAGTTTGTGTGTGGGGGGGTGGAGGGTGAGAAAACCTGGATTTGTGCTGGAAATGGCCCAACTTGATGATCACTTTAGATAAGCTATTACCAGCAGGACAGTGGGGTGGGAGGAGGTATTGTTTCATGGTCTCTGTGTGTATATAAAGTCTGCTGCAGTTTCCACGATATGCATCCGATGAAGTGAGCTGTAGCTCACGAAAGCTCATGCTCAAATAAATTGGTTAGTCTCTAAGGTGCCACAAGTACTCCTTTTCTTTTTAGAGAACTAACTGTGGCTCTTTTACATGTAGTTCCCTTACCTCTAGCCAGCCTGCTAGAGTTTAAGTGCTGGCCTCTCATTTTTGTCTATTGAACATCTTCCCTTTTTCATGTGTAATCGGACAACCTATGCTTTCAATGACTGTAACAGCAGCTAGTGTAGCTACATGCAAGTATCTGGAGTTAAGTCTCTGTCAGAAACAATTTGGCCCAGATCCTCAAAGATGCTTAGGTACCTTAATTCCTGTTGATTTCAATGGGAGTTAGGCACCTAAACACCTTTCAGGATCTGGATCTTTGGTAGCAATAGATTTGTCCTTTAATAGATTAAAAGGGATTGATTGGCTTTTCATTTTGATGGGGGGTGGGTCCCCTTTTCCTCTCACTGTTTTACTTTACAAAAAGTGAAAGTAAGGTGGGAGAATTAGATTTGAAAATTTTTCATTGAAAAAAAATTCATGAAAAATTACAGAAATAGGAGAAAATATATATCAAGGATGGCCAAACTTACTGACCATCTGAGCTGCATACAATAATCCTTGGAAGTTCAAGAGCCAGGCAGGCACACCTACCAGGGCTCAGGGCTTTAGCCTTTCAGTGGAGTGGTGTGGCTAGGGTCTTCTGCCCAGTGGGGAGGGGGATCTCGGGGCTTCAGCCCCACAGGAGGCACTTGCCAGGGTTTGGGACTTCAGCCCTGCTTCTCCTAAAGGCCCTAGACTCAGCAGGTGTGCCCCATAGGGCTAAAGCCCCAAGCCCAGGCAGGCACCTCCTGCAGGACTGAAGCCCCTAGTCCCACCACAGGGCAGAAGCCCTGAGCCCCCCTCCCCGAGAGTATGGTAGATGAAAAATGGGGTGGGGGGTGGAGCATGTGGCTCCCAAGCCGTGGTTTGGCCACCCATGATATATATAGTTTGTAATTTTCCACAAAAGTGGAAAGGTCCCTATCCTTTGCTAATCAGTTTGTGCAGGGCCACAGCCATTGCCACCCCAGTGCTACTGCTAAGGGCTTAAGAAATGAAGGTTGCTGAGTAGTTAGCACAAAGTTACAGCAGGTGGAGCTAAAAATGATTGCAAGCATCAGTTTTCAAATGAAATCAAAAGGTAAAACAGCTGCCTGGCTTCAGGGAGGAAGCTGCCTGTGAACAGCACTATTGGGTAGAGCAGGGCAATGCCAATTGTATATTTTACATTTTTAAAAAAATACTAAAGAAAGGGGAGGGGTCTTGCTTGCCTGCTGTTGCCAAAATCAAATAGACTATTCATTTCAATCCATGTTACATTTTTCAGCAATAGCAAAACACTCAGATTTTATTACAGAACGAGAGGGTATCATACCATGCATATGAAAATTACAATCTTTCCCCCAAACATCTCTGCTTATTACAGAAAACTATCCTGACTCGTGTATTTTGTTAGTCACCGAGCATAAGCCACATAATGCATTTTGGGACTATTCAAGTTCTTCACAGTGGAAAGACTTCAGCGGAGAGATCTCAGCAATGCCAGAACATAGGAAAATTACTGTAGTCAAGCCTTGCAAATCAACAATTCATGTGACAGGAAGTTAATGTAAGTTAACAACATGGCAGCTGCCAAAGAGCAAGATCAGTTATTGTAACTAAGCAATGAAGTGTATTTAGTTTTCTGACTTTTACCATCTGTTGAAATGACCACTACCAGTGTGAACAATTCCCTTACAAAAATCCAAGTATATGCTGTAACAGTAACATCTCCAATGTAATAAATCATTTGATCACTGCATTGAATTACAGATTAAGTCACTAATTAATGTAGTTTATATATTGCATAAATAAAAATGTATCCGAAAGCTCTGCTGTTGCAAAGCTGGGCTTGTAGAATTCAGCTTCCTTTAGAAATCACAGTTTCACTGGAGTTAAATAAGTTCCCCCCCCCACCCCACTTTTAATTGTAGAAATTTCCTTTGGGAGGCTTAGGAACCTGATTTCTATTACTTCCACATGGGTGTTAAATTCTTCCATTTCTACTCTGGAAAGCAGTTCTAAAGCATCAGACTGGACTTCTTAATGGGAAGCAGTAGTACCTAAAGGGTGGCTGTCAGAAAAACATCACAACTGTTCATAGCTACAGTGATGATACAACAGTGACAGACAGCGTGCACAGCTGTGGTCTACTGCAGTGGCCCCCAAGCTTTCTTGTGGGAATAGCATATTGCTTCTCGGCGGCATTTTAGTGGCGGTGTGTCCTGCGAGTGCACAAAAAAGCCCCGGCAGGCACCATGGCGCCCGTGGGCACCGCGTTGGGGACCCCGGTCTACTGGTTGGAACACAGTCAGGAGACCTGCGGTCTGTCAAACTCGGCCTCTGACTGACTTGCCCACACCTTGAAAACATCACTTAATCTCTCTGTAACGGGAGGATAATAATTTTGTGAAGTGCTTTCAAATCTATGGCTGGAAAAGGCAATCTAGAGGAAGTAAATTGTGCTGTTAGCAGATAGGTCTGGATCCTGCAAACACTGATGTAGGTGCTTAAGAGTAGGCACATTGAAGTCAATCTGACTACTCACACGCTTGAAGTGATGTACATACACAAGTGCTTGCAGGACTCAACCTGAAATGGCACCCACCCCTGCTAAACAAGAACACCATTTACTCAAAGGGCCATGTTATGAACTTTTGTTTTTAAAAATTCATTTTCATTAGCAAATCTTTAGTTAAACAGTGGTATTCAAACTAGCCCCTGCCATTGCTCTTACTTTGCAAGACCTACATGTGGAGCAATGAATGAATGTGAAAGGCCAGGAAGCTTAAACTGACGTTCGATTCATTCCTAGGGCACAAATACATTTTCAGCAGGAGATGAGGGCACTCAGCATTTTACAGGATTGGGCCTACGGTTCATAGTCACGCACATAATAGCAGAGCCACTGACGTAAATGAGAGTTTTGTCACTGGCTTTTGTGCAGCCAGGACTTTTCTCCATGGTTCTGCGGTTGTGGGCAGAGAATGAAGGAAAAGCAGGCAGGGAGAAATACTGCAGCAGTTGCACTCAGTAGGAGCAATACCCACCTTGTCATTCCTGTAACTTCTAGTTTTGGGGCTGCCATTTTTCAGTGTTCCCTGTGTGACTTGTGGAGCTCAATGCTAAAAGAGAAATCTCATTCAAGAGCAGAGAGAAGGGACTAATAAGAGGATCGTATGCTGCTTTCAGTACCTCATGGCACACACACTAACATGTTTCATTAAGGTAACAAAGATGGACTCATTCTCTGCTGAAATGAAGCTATAACCATAAGGAGAACAACTGGGTGTCTGTAAGGTTCTTTACTTCAGTAAGCCTAGAGGGGCTCTTCTCAGAACTTCTGCTCAATTCCTGTATCCATGCAGTCCCGACCCCCAACAGATGTCAGCTACAGTGCTGTCCGACCATGGCTTGCCCCTGGATTAGGCCCAACTTCTTCCCCTCACTCACTGGGAAACTCTGCTCTTGTTGCTTGGAGCATGTCCATATACTGGCATTGGATAGCAGCCAGCTGGGAAGGACCCCACCACAAAAGACGTTGAGTTGTGCTTTCTTTGGAGGGTAGAGGGAAGCAGGGAGCAAACAATTGCTGCTGGTCCTTTAACAGGGAGGGAGGAAGCAGCTGGAGCCACTGCTGTTTCTAAAGGAAGGGGAAGGAGCAGAGTGACCTTTTGGAACAGACAGAAGAATGAAGGGCCCAGCTATAGGAGGGGAAAGCAGAGGGGATAGCAGTAGCCACAGCCAGCAAAAAGTTAAGTGCAGGTGGTAGGTTTAATTGTGGCTAGGGAGAGAGGATAGACTTGACTGGAGATAACCTTGATTTATTAATATTACCATAGCACCTAGGAGCCCCAGTCTTGCACCATATTGGGCTAGGTGCTGTACAAACACAAAACACAAAGACAGCCGCTGGCCCCAAGAGCTTACAATTTAAGTACAATACAAAAGATAATGCACAGATACAGACAGACAAGGGAACACAAGGATACAATGAGACATTGGCCACCATGATAGGCTGTGGTCTCAGCACATCAGCAGCCTAACTATTGGCAAGTTTTTTGCAGGCATCATGGCAAAGGAGGGTTTCTAAGACCAGCGTGAAGTAGTTTTGAGGATGTTTACAGGAAGCCGCTCCAGAGCGTGAGAGGCAGCAGGTAGAAAGCATGAAAGTGCATGTGTGAAAAGTGGGCAATGGAGATTGGCATGACGCCGGTCCAATCAGAGGTGAGCACTAACGGCTCCATAGCAATGAGAGATGATTGGTAGGGGTAGGCATAGAAAATGAAGGGCCTTGAAAGTGAAGACAAGCCACTTGTTTGATGCAGTCTCAGAACCTATATAAAATAGAATGCAACAGGGAAGGAGGAGCCAGTGTAGAGATGCAAAGGGAGGGGTGACATGGTCAAAGCAACAGGCAAGGAAAAGTATCTTTGCAGCAGCATTCTGAACGGTAGTGAGAGGGGCAAGACTGCATTGGTCAAGCCAGAGAGAAGAATGTTTCGGTAATAATACACAATATGAAAGCCTGGACAAGAGTTTTATCTGTGTGAATGGATAGAAAAGGTTGTACCTGAGAGGAGATGTGTGGAAAGAATCTGCAGGATTTAGATGTAGGCTGGATATGAAGACCTAGAGAGGCTACCTACAGGCCAGAATGACAGGCAGGGTGATGGTGATATCCACGGGAATTGAGAAAGGGAGTAGTGGGAAGGGAAGATTTAGAGTTCTGTTTTAGCCATGTTGAGCTTGAGCTGATCACTAGACTTCCATTAGGCAAATGAAGAGTGTCACTTGAAGTTAAAAGTTTGTGGTTTTGGTAGCATGGCAGTGCAGGTATTTTTCATGAGGGCTAATAGGCTTAGTCCTTGGACAAACAGGTGTTGGGGAAATTTTTAAGCTCTCTTTCTCAGTCTTCCTCATTACGAGTAGAGCCCTGCGCAGATATAAAATTTGAATTAGCATCCATCTGCGATCCACAAAAGTGGTCTGTGGATATCTGCGGATTTGCAGGGCTTTACAAATGAGTGAGTGAACAAGCATGCCTTCTGACTAGCAGAGACCGAACTTGAATGACTTCAGGTCCAGTCTGGGCATTTCCTGCTAGACCACAGTCCCTCTGCTGGGACATCAGGGCAGAGGAAGTAGATTATTTTGATATTGGAGTAGCAGGGCACTGGGACCTTTCCTTTCTAGCTGCCTTACCTACTGGCTGCTTCAAGACCCAGCTACTGCTGCTCAAAAGAGGTTATTCTAGTGCCCTTAGCCACTGCCTGCACTCTTGGTCACATCTTGTTCCCCTGCACCCCAACCCTTCTTTTGCACCCCCATCACAAGCTTAATTAGAAGCCTTAGCTAGAGGACTTTGGCAGGGGG
Organism: Lepidochelys olivacea; assembly: GCF_965140295.1. Taxonomy (NCBI): domain Eukaryota; kingdom Metazoa; phylum Chordata; order Testudines; family Cheloniidae; genus Lepidochelys; species Lepidochelys olivacea. The sequence continues at coordinate 64,038,814 of NC_140416.1, read as the reverse complement.
TGGGGATGAATGTGTGTGCAGGGGCTCATCATGAATGCTTAGCTCATGGAAACAGCAGCCACAGCAACTGAGTTTCTTGCAATTTAATGGGCTTTGCCTGAAGGGGAGTGAAGAAAGCACTAGGAAAAAAAACAAGATGCCTTCCTGCCACACTCGTTTTAGCTGGGGTTCCCACATCAATGGTACACAAATATTACAGAATCCGTATCCTATCCAGGATGAGGATCTTGACTAGAGCTGGGAGAACAGTAGGGAAGGGGGTTCTAAATGTACTGCTTTAAATTCAAGAATGAATTTTGATTCAATGGAATTCATAACCCCGTTTGTTTTACTTTCTATGAATGTTCAAGCAGCTCAGGGGATACTAGCAGAAATGCCTGTACAAAAGACATTTTTAACTTCAAATACTCCAAACACCAATTCTCAATTGAACAGCAGATGGTAACAGTCACCATTTGTACCAAGTTGTACTGGATATGGAAATCACTTATCCAGTCCAACTGAAAAACAGAAACAAACAATCTAAATGACTTAAGGATATAACCAAACAAAGCATGAATTGAAAACTGCAAATATTCTCAACAAACAGCTACAAGCAGGCCAAGAATTAGTAACTGGAGGAATTAGCCTAGTTGTTTGTTCTGTAAAGTTAATTTGAGAATTTTTCAGTCCATATGCAAAAACATTACGAACAGGGAAGACCTCTATGTATATTATTCACTGGCATTTGTCCAGACACAATACTCCCACTAAGTGACTTTTTTTCCAGTAAAGGAAGCATTCTCCTTAATGTTTCACTGTTCTAGCAGGGACAGAGTTTTGCGTTTCAGCAATAAGTGGTGGTGTGGATAAGAAATCTGAAGACAAAGATCCAATGGCATAGAAAAAAGAGGGGACAGCATGCTGTGTTGGGAGAATGCAGAGAGCATCAGAGAAAGGAGTAGAAAGAGGGGGGCTCAGAGAGGCAAAGTGGCTAGGTCTAGAAAGACACTACACAAAATATCAGTGAGTATGGAGCCCTGTGGGATGAAGAGAACTCCGTATATTAAATACATTCACTGTAATCTCTGAGGTTGCTTGTGTTCCTGGAAGCCTGACTGTTCCAGTTTTAACCAAATTTCTGTCAGGTATTAGACAGCAACCTTACTTCCTGGTCTGTCTGGGGTGCTCTCCTCCCATTTGCTTTTCATTTATCTCCCTTATTGGAGAGACAGTAGAACAGTTAGCTTTTTCTATGCAACTTTTGCCAATGAGTTTCAGCTACTGGCTGAAAGTCAGATCCCACAAATGATCCTTCCTTCCAAACTCACAGCTGAATTCTATATGAGCAGTTCATCACTTTTATTTACAACTGCCTGGTAGTTTTAGAGCCGATACAGTAGAAATTTGCTGAACCTGCTGAGCAAAGTTCAAAACTCCACACACAGAGCAGGCACACAACTTGAGTCAGTGCAATGGTGACAATAAGAGGCCACACTTAACAGCTGTCTCTTGAGACACCCAGGGGGGCTGGAAGATCTGTATCCCTGGTCTAGGGACAACATGGATTATCTGAGTTGTAGGAGAAGTGGTAGAGATCCTGCTTGACTGCCATGAGCAGGCCAGGAACTCCTCGGCTGCCTCCGAGTCTCGAAGAGAACACCACACTGGGGATGGAGTCCCTGGACGATGGGTGTGGAGAGGGAATCATTCTGAGCAGATGGGCATCTTGGAGACCCCAAATTCTTGTGTAGCAATCCTGACCAACTGGGGAGGAAAAAAGCACTACAAATCAGGACAAGGAAATGCTTCCACACAAATGATCATTACCAGCTTTGAAAAATTCTGATCCCAGAAGAGAAAAAAGGTATTTAACACACTAACAAAAGAACCATTGCCCATCTCCATCCATGCAGGGAAAAAACCCTGAGCTCCTCCAAAAAGGAAGAACATCACTCAAATATTTTACTCTACATAGGGTGGGATGGATAAAAATAACTGTAGGCAAGAGCTCAAACAAAATCAGGCAACACAGAGCTTAGTACGTCACTATCCAAAGCAGTATCCCAATTGCTAGGTTCTTTATTATCCGTCATAATGAGAAAAAAAAGAAGCTCTTACCATAATTGTGCTGCTTACAGAGAATTCAAGAAAATGAGAACAAATTCAGGAATATCTTGGTGTTTCTATACCCCCTGTAAAGGGGTCCCCTTCACTGCAACAGCACCTCCTGGTGGCCAGGCATAGTGTATCAGCTGTCATTTGGTGTGGCACCCCCTAACGACATGCGCTCTGTCACGACAGTGGTGCGTCTTCCCATAACCCAGCCCTCTGGCCAGGTCACAATATTTATGTCTGCCCCTTTTGGGGTAACAGAGTACAACCAAACTGTAGTCCAATTACCTTATTGTAGTCTTCTGTCTCTAGGCTCTGTTGTCCTTAAACCCCTTACTGCAGGTGGTTTCACCCTACCTTTCTCGGTGGCTAGTAGGGGAACCCAGGCCCTCCCTCTGCTATGGGCTCAAACCCAGAGACCTTGTAAGTTGGCAGCCAAGGCATACTCTCTCAGACTCTTTGCTGCCTCCCTAGACTGCTTCCTACCTCTTCTATCCCCCCACAGAGTGACTGCTGGCTCTCTCCCTGAACCCCCTTTCTGCCACAAACTTCCTAGCATTATAATCACAACCCAGCCCTTCCTCAGTGGGGCTTCATTATCAATTAAGCCTGGCTCTCTCTCTTGCAGGTGCTGACAAGCATCTTACCTGACTTCTCAGGCCCACATTAATCCCTTCAGAACCTATGTGGGGGTACACATCCCATCACATGCCCCTTCATCCTACTGTTTCCTTTGGATATCAAAGAAAAGACCCAATACACTCCTGTGATTTAATATGACTTACCAGGATGTCTATCCTTCCATGTAAAATAGTTACCCTTTTTATGGCCTCATGAAGAGGTTTAGCACTGTTTTCCTTTACTTCTAAATCGAACACTTGCCACTTTCTCTCCCATTTTGTCTTCCAATGTCTTTCCTAACTTCTGAATGAGAAATCCTACTGGCTGGAGCATATCTTTTGAAACCCTCATCCATCCTCATAATTAAAATGCATCCAAATAATTTTTGTTTTGAGTTATGCAGTTGTGGTTTATTATTCTGTTCCCAAAGCCAGAAAGGAATGAATGCCCACGTAATTTCCAATAGCCTGTCTCTACAAATGCCCCACATACCTGGGTGTAGAGAACCAAACATACATGCACTACAGAAAAGCTGACACACCTGCTGTGACAAGGCCTTCCTTCTCATTTATTTGCAGAGGGAGAGTAGCATATTCGTTATGATGGCCCTCGTACTGTTTCACACACTTCACTGCTCTCAGATCCCATAGCTTTATCTGCAAGTGGAAATGGTAATAGAAGAGAGGACATTTTAGTGAAGCGGGGCAATTTTTGACAGTTTTTGCTGGTGATAGGGAGAGAAAGGAGTAGACACCCAAAGTTTTACAAACTTCCAAGTGAATTCCTTCAGTTTTGGAATTACCACCTAGCTACAAGTGGACACCATTATTTGAAGCACTGGTTTAGGATACTGCCTGTGAGAAACCACTTATAAAAAGGCTCGTTCCATTTGTTTTACTGCAGGCAACTTGTCTAGTGGATTGAGCAAAGGACTGAGTTTTAATTTTGCTCTGCCACAGAATAGTTGGGTGGCCTTGGGGAAGTCACTCCACCCCCCATCTTGGGTCAGGGAATCCCAGTAGAATTCCAAGTTCTTGAGTGAGCGTGTTGTGGCTATTTCAGTTGTGGAAGTAGATAAAGGGAATTTGCATGCAGGCCTCTATATTGAGCAGGAGTCAGGCTAACTCTAGCTTTAATAATGCGAGATTTGTAGAAGCGAGGATAGTGCAAAGTGAGTGGAAAACAACTGTGAAAGAGGCTGTTGTGACCTTGTATTAGATAAGACTAGAATGCAGACTATAAGAGAAATGGTAAGAAAAATAAGAGATCATGAAGGAATATGTATAAAGAATCTGCAGTTGTTGCTTATTATTGTCAGTAATAAAGGTATAAATACTTGCTCTAGTTGTTTATCTGGGAGAGACCTGCGTAGGTGGGGGAAACCCTCTGTCCTAGTGCACTCTCTCCCTCTGTGCAATTGCTTGAGGTAATAAAGTGTATCTGATTTGCTGCACCCAACCTGAGAGTGAGAACTGTTTTTCTCCGTGCTTATGCACCAGTTGGAGAAGACAAAGGCCATGTCTAAACTAGCAAGCTTATAGCAGCACAGCTGTTTCGGTGCAGCTGAGCTGCTGTACAATCACTCATGTAGCTGCTCTATGCCGATGGAAGAGAGCTCTCCCGTGGACATAATTAAACCACTTCAATGAGCGGTGGTAGCTATGTCGGCAAGAGAGTGTCTCCCACTGACGTAGCGCTGACCACACCAGCGCTTCTGTCAGTGTAACATATATTGCTCAGAGGGGTGTTTTTTTCACACCTCAGAGTGACAAAGGTTATACCAACAAAAGTGCTAGTGTAGACATAGCCAAACTCCAAGTATCTCAGAAACACGAGTAAAGAGCGGAGAATACACACATCTGCAAACCGTTCACAACTTCCTTCTGACCAATCAGTGAGCTGGAAAGCTTTGAGAGATTGAGTAGAGGACAAAGAAGAACTAACACACTTCCTAAAGACAGTGGCATCCTCTTTCAGGTCTGGGGTGGGACTTTGGCAATGGCCAATAGAACATATGAGACACTATCTAGTTTTCCATAAAAAGAAACTCTACCTTTCCAGCCATGTCCGCTGCCATAAGATAGTACTCAGCTTGGAGAAGGCGAACAGATGTGACTGCTGAGTCATGGAAAAGACGGACAGCTTTCCAGCTGTGACCCCTCCGGCTGCGCTGACGAATGTCAATGCTGAAAACCTCCCCTGAACGGCAGCCATTGTACAGCACTGGAGTCTAGATGAACCAGAACATGCAGGGCGATGAGTCTTGTAACATTTAACAGTATCAAACAGGTTTCTCTAGTCAGTTGTTGTGGCCACTTTCGTAGGAAGGGTTCAAGTAATAAGATACCCCTTTACTGTAGTGCCAGAATAATATCACCGTACATGGAGGATGACAAGAACCAGAATTGCATAGTCACGTTGTAAAACATTGCAACCAACTTAGGACTTTCATTCTGCTTTCAAATATTTAGCAGTAAAAAAGCAATGGAAACTTGGTCTTGTGGTTAGATCGGGGAAGGGGAGTTGAGTCTCTTAAGTTCTAGTTCCACCTTTGCAACTAACTTTGACTGAGCAAGTCATTTAACCTCTCTGTCCTTACTTTCCCCATCTGTAAAATGGGAACAATACTGATACTTAGTGTGTGTGAAGTGCTTTAAGATGCATTATGACTGCAAAGCCTTATTATAATTCCTTGCATTTGTTGTTTCACTTTCTTTTTAATCCTTTTCTATTTAGCAAAATTGATTCCCCCCCATCCCACCCCACATTTCCAATGGAGCTTGAAATCAGCGTAGCTTATTTTTGTTGCTTTTCCATGGGCAGCCACATCATCAAGTGTCAACTTCATTACTGAGCAGCTACTGAATCCACCACAAAAAGGAGTCACAGTGAGTATAGGGCTGCTGGTTCCACAAAATCAGCAATGCGTAACATATCCCTAAGAAATCAAAGACCCATGTCCCTTTCTACCTGGGTGGCAAACTGTTGTGCCAGTACATCACTGCTTGTTCCAAATGTCTGCCGGTGACCAGTCATTGCATTGGTCACAAGGACTCGCCGCATCAGACCTAAGAAAGACAAAACAAACACATGGCCATCATTTGGGCAATACAGCTTGGAGGCAATGATGATGCAAATCTTTCCTCTTGAGAAGTAGTACAAATACACTCCTGCTTACCTGTGCTGAAGCAGTTATCAGCCTGGGGGTTCAGGCACCAAGCACAAGACCAGGCAGTGGAGATCTTGAAGCTGCACAGCATTCCAGGCTGATCTCCTATGGGTGGCAACAGGGATGAGAACAAACTGTGAAGCCCTCAGGCACCACAAGGAGATGTGGGAGGAAGCTTCAAGTTAACTATGCCCCTAGAAAATTTCACCAGGCCGCTGTACCTCTTACAACTTTCAGGGTTTCTGCTTCCAGTGCACTAAACCACCCAATTACAGGCGTGCTGCTACCCACCCTGTTCTTCTGGAAACAAAAGGTTGCTCCACCAGATGCTTGAGTGATTGCCGAAGAACACTGCCATTAGAACTACTCTGTAGTCAAAGGCAGGACTCTGGGGGAAGGGAGGGAAGACTGAAAGAAATAGCTACATAATGCACCCACATTCTCAAGGTTTATAAAAACTGGGTATACATAGTGCTTTAATACAACTGCATTGGAACAAGGACACCATTTCGCCTTCCCCAAGAGCCAAAGCCTATCTACGCCCCTGCCTCTCCCCTTGATGGAGAATTCATAAGGATTTTCAGAAAGTAGCACGTTGGGCACTGAAATTATGTTTATGTGGGGGGAAGGAATGGGGGAGAAGTGAGGAAGGGTCTTGTTTGGACAAAGCTTTGAACATGCTACACGGGCCCCCCATCTGCTGAATGAGCAAAGTTTAACTATATAGCAACAAGCGAGATTTGTACTGTGTTCCCTCAACTCCCAACCCAGTTCAAAACCAACCCACTGACAGTTCCTAAGTTTTCAGTTTTTATTCACTTCACACAAGTATGTTAAGACCAAGCCCTCAGCTTGGGGTTAGAGATGCCACTGTAGGTGTCTTATGTATCTGAAGGCAGTGATTTCCAAAATTAGCTTAGAACAGTGGTCCACAAACTGTGGGGCATGACCCCTCTAAGGGGGCACAGTGGGGCCAGCCCCCACAGGAGGCAGGGAGGGAGCACTAACCAGCCCCACTCTGCCCCCTGCTTGGCTCTGGCCATGCCCTCTACCGCAGCTGCAGCCCCGTTCCTGGCCACAGCTCCAGCCTCAGCCCCCGACCATGGCTCCTGACCACAGTTCAGGGTGTGTGTCTGTGCATGGAGAGGTTCCATTACGGGTAAGGACGGGGCACAATGGAAAAAGTTTGGGGACCACTGCCCTAGAACTACTTTTGTCATACTGGTAAAGTATCCTGCAGTCTTCAAACAGCAACCCTTCCTGTTAGCACTAACTCTTTGACTGTTTTTAAAAAGCCTCTGGAAATAACTCCTGTATTTTCATCCCATCAAGGTGCTTTACATGTTTGTATTCATCAGACACTTCTTTGGTGTAAATTTAACAGTGGCCAAACTTGCACAGGACACAAAAATTAGAGATGTACCAAAATTACACAATGACACTACAAAGAGACCTGGAGAAAGCAGCATAGTGAGGACTTAAGTCAACTAAGGGAGATTCCACCCTTATGAAAAGGAACAGCACAAATACAACATAGGGGAATGTAGCCAAACCCATCAAATTAAAGCCAATTTATTTTAACCATCTCTCTTTAATATTCATATGTTTTCATGTGATTGAACACTATACACAGTGCCTGTCATGGGCTGGGAGATCAGTACTGGGAGAGGAGCAGAGGGACTTACAAGAGGACTGCCATCTCAAATAGTCCCATCAATAAACGTATGTGAACAATTACTGTGGGCAAAGGTCATACCTGGGAGAACAACTGTTCACTGGTTCACTCCATTTGAAAGGACCAGATAGTTTGAGTGAGCACCTTTTGGGCTATCTATCCAGGTTCTATGCATTAAGGGAGGCCAAATAACTTACATAGGGAAAATTCCAAATAAGTATTTACTTTATAGGTGAGTACATTTTCTGCCAAGTACCATACAGTTAATATCTGATGCCATAAGCTATCCTTGTTAACTAGTTCCTAAAGTTATTACTATCCAAATCAGTTCTTGGGCTTCACTACACAGTGTTAATATTCATTCTTGTGATGCTTACAAAACCACTCGAAGTATTAGAGAATGAAAATACAGAAGTCATCCCTCATTTAGGCCCTGTTCAGACTACAACTTCTAACCAGAACAGAAAGGTATTCTACCTGGGTTAGAGTTGCTGAATAAGGATGCTGGAAGCAGACTGGCACAGCCTGGAGTTTCTGCAATCCCCATGAGGCACAACTTGCTGGAGGCTGTTAAAGAAAAGCAAGATTTCTCCCAGAAGTGGCACATGTTGCATAAAATTACTCGGGGGGGGGGGGGGGGAGAGGGGGAGGAGAGAGAGAGATGCCTCTGAAACACTGGTACACATAATATCCTGTCCTTCAACAGTGCCTCTTAGATTAACTTTAAAGTGATTTACAGTCACTAATGAATTAAGCCTCATCACACCCTTCTCTCATAGGACTTAGAGAACAAGATCTGCAATTCTATGATTCTAGTTTTAATATTTAACGTTACCCAACAGGGAAGGAGAGTGGGAGGAATAATAAAATCTTTCCTGGTCTTTCCAGTCATAAAATAATATCATCGACTTCTAGAACTTTGGAGAGTGAAGACATAAAAAATAACCTTTTACCAACTACTTTGGGTCTGTCTTCCCCAGTGCATACATTTTTTTAAAATTGGGTTGTATCACATTGCCCTCTGGAGGTAGTAACAGGTATGAGCAGGATTTAAACTTATTTTTCCAGATCAGTGTGATGAAATTATGATCAGATAGATGGGGGAGAGCGAAAACTCCAGGCCTGCTGCAGTGCAGGTCTGAAACATGACTCTGAAAAGTCCTCTTCCTCTCCCTGTAGTATGACCATGACACTCTGCTCCCTTGCTCTATCCACTGGCTTCTTGCCATTGTCTGAATCATTTTTTTGAACTCTTTGTTCTCCCTTTCAAGGGTCTTCAGAATCCAACACTTGCCTACATCTCCCCTTGTTTGCTAATACTCCAGCATACACCCTTTGTCTGCCAACAATCTCACCTCCATGCTCCTTTCACATTCTCCCATTTGTGCCCCTGCACCTTCCACGCAAGCCTCCGTCAGTACAGATGCACATCTTTTGTGTAAGCATTCTGCCACTAACCTCTAATCAGACATTCCCCATTGCCAATCCCAAACCTGACACCCTGATGGGTTCACAAAAGAAAAAAACACTTTTCCTACCCCAGCCCATTATTTTGTCATTTCTGCTATTTCCTCTCTATACCCAAAAGTGATTTGATGTAATTTATTCGTTGTGTTAACTCTGAAGGTTAGGTTGTAAGATACTTGTCTTTTGCCTTACTATATATCTGAATGCTGCCATGTGTACTTATGACTTAACAGCATACTTTCTTTCAACTTTAGGGCTTCTCTGGTTATTTTCCAGTGAACCATTAAGCCCTTTTGAGACCAGTACTTGGGATTTCTTGTTGATAAGTGGCTGTCAGTCAACCCGTGGAACTCTTTGCCAGAGGATGTTGTGAAGGCCAAGACTATAACAGGGTTCAAAACAGAACTAGATAGTTCCTGGAAGATAGGTCCACCAATGTCTATTAGCCAGGATGGGCAGGGATGGTGTCCCAAGCCTCTGTTTGCCAGAGGCTGGGAATGGGCGACAGGGGACAGATCACTTGATGATTACCTGTTCTGTTCATTCCCTCTGAAACACCTGGCATTGGCCACTGTCGGAAGACAGGATACTGGGCTAGCTGGACCTTTGGTCTGACCCAGTGTGGCCGTTCTTATATTCTGTTTTGTGAAGCAATTTGTTGTCTTGTGGAAGCAAGCCTGAAGCTTTATTTATTTATTTTAAAAAAGGATATAAAACGTGAGAATCTTGATGAGTCAGCGATGCCCAGCACACAGAATTCACCTACAAACAAAAGCAAGACAGACCAATACTTGCCGTCTCCTGTTTAATTCAGAAAAGTGAATTTTCAAACATTCCACATAAGTCTGAAAAACTGAGCACACCCCCTTAGTATACTGGAGAATGCCAAGAACATCCTGGAAACAAACTAGTGATGACTAGCCCAATAAAGAGAGACAGGCATTTCAGCCTCTTGCTAACACTTGCATGAAGTAGAAAAAGGTCAGTACCCAAAAAAAGCCTCCCCAAACCTGGATGGGTCCATTCAACACATCTCTTAACTAAGACAGGTCTTCTCCATGGAACTGGGCACCTACAGGTTGTTGTATTTTGTCCTAAAAGTTCTTCCCATTCAAAGAGAGGCATGGGTTTTTTTGTTTTGTTTTTTTGTTTTTTTTCTTTCTTAAGAAGAAACAGAGCAAACAAATCAGCAGTAGAATTAATCCCTCAAGGCCTCTCTTTTCAAGTGATGCCAAGAGTAATTCTGTGGTAATATACTGCTCATGAAAGGTACTGGACTGACTGCTTTGTAACACCGTTCTCCAAAAGCAATTCAGGAGTATCAGAGCTCAGGTCTCTGTGGATTCTACATTTACTCAATCCCTTATTGCTGGATTCTTCCATTCTCTCTTCCTTCCCCCTGCCCTGCCCTTCCCTCCCCCCTTCCTCATTTCCACTCACACATCCCATGTTACAACATTTTGAGAGTTCCAGAACAGAAGGAAATCCTTCTGGATGAGGAGCCAGTGGAAGAATGGTACCTTGCGGTTTGTGAAGTAGAGGTTGTCATACATCTCCACGGTGAGAGAGTCCTTCCCTAAGCCACTGAGGTTGATGATACCATATTTACACCCTCCATGCTCTACATCATTCACAGTGAATATCCGCTCACAAGCTGTGTCTGCCTGCAAAAGAAGTGCATCACTGTGGGCAATTAAACTAGACCTGGCTTTAGGTTGTCTGCTTGGGTCCCCAATGAGAAATCTATTAACTGTGCTTTCCCACCACCACCTGATTGCAGTTCAGCACCACAGACACTGCATGTGTGTGGCCATCTGCATTCTAGAGAAATTCACTAGAAAAACATTTAAGATATACCATTTTCCACTTCAACACCTGACAATAATGAATGCTGTCTCTTATTGGCTGAGTTCTGGGATGGCACTGTGGACAGATGTTGCTGTCATGTGGAACCATAATCAGTAAGTACAGGCTCCAGCATATAAATGGGGCTCCGCATAAAGAATTTTCATTCAGTGTAAACGTAGACTTTTCTGTCATTTGAAAGCCTCCTTCCCCTACTGGATCAGATTGGTGTCCTTGCAATCAAAGTGCTGGTCTTGAGTTCCAGATTTTTCTCTCATTTAAACCAGTGGAAATTTTCAGTACCCCCACTGGCTTCAACAGCTTTCACTTACATGGACCAGATCGGCAGAGAGCTTCCAAGGCAGCCTCTGTAAGATGTCTGCCCCTAAAAGCTGCTTCACACCACAGCACCAGTCATAGCAGGAGCCATGGAGTAGGGGTAAGTTCAGGGCTTCTCAGCCTGCTTCTCCTCACTCCCATCTACATAGCCAGAACTCAGTGTGGGTGAGCTTCCCAGGTAGCCTCTGCTATCAGAAGTTCTCCCCCAACCCACAAAAACCCCCTTCAGATCCAGAGACTCGTGATGTCGCTCTTAACATCTACACAGACTTTTTGGACTATAAAATCTGCTCTATTCACAGACTTAACTCTTTCACCCCCATTCACTCCATCAATCTCATTCTTTTCCCTTTCTTCTCCCTCCCTTGTTATACTCCATTACCCACCAACCTCTCCTCCTCTCTCATCAGCAGAGCTTGACAATTATCTTCATGACCTTTCCTCCCACCCTTCACCTGGCTCTGTCTTTGCAGACTGTAAGCTCTTCAGGCTAGGTGTTAAGAAAGCACCCAGCACATTTTGGGCACTACTACAATATAAATAATATGTAATTGAGAGCAATATTTGACACAAGGATTTATTCATTCCACCAAAAGAGTGGAAAACAGTCAGTGCAGACTGCTTAAAGGAGAATGGTCACAAGGAAAAGACACCATATTCATACTTAGCTAGTCCCAGAGCTCCCCAAGTCTGGAATACCTTCTGTATGGGAGGAGAAACTGCCAATACAATCTGCTACAAAGAAAAGCACTTCCCAGTATATATAACCTATATGTTGGGTCATTACAAATCCCAGAGCTCACAAAAAAATAACTATAGCCAAGTGCTCTCTAGCCTTAAAAATTGAAGTGCCCATAACATACCACTATTAGTTTAAAATTGTTGGTTCCAGTAACTGAGGAATCTGGGCTCCGAATCTCTACTTTCCTCCTTTGCATGCAGTTCACCTTTAATTCGTGGACCAATCTATAAACGAAAACATGTTTAACTATGCGGATATTTAATGCCAATGAAAGGAATTCTGGGTAAAAGGCATTGAGATGCTTCTTTATCTCAGCAGGTTAGGCAACAGGTAAACAGCCCAGGGAGCTGGCGGGTTGCAGCCCCACCAACGTATAGCACGAGCAACCTTCAGATCCCAAGACTCATGAGGTCACCAATAAATAATCTTTGGGGCCCCCCATCTGTACGTACACCAGCCTTGTCACGCCACTGCAATTTCCCAATCAGCGTCAACAGCAGAAGACAGGTTGCTGGCATCTGCTGACACACTGTCTACAGTAGCACTCTCACTTGGACGATTGAAGCCACATAAGTTAAGGAAAAGAGAAATTTCCTGTAGACTAGGTCTGTTAAAGTGTATTTACATAAGGGAAAACTCCACAATATGCTTATAAAGTGCAGGAGAGTATATGTTAAGGATGGGAAATTTCACACTCAAACTATTCAAAACCTGATGATCAGAAAATATTTTCTTGCATCTGAATTCTTGTCATTTTAGGGAAGACTTGCTGAGCCATTCTGTAGGCACGTGCAGTATAAAATGTAATGGAAAAGCTACACAGAAAAACAACAGGATGTCTTGAGAAAAAGGCAGTGTAGACTTTTGTGTCTATTACTGATGCTTCCCCAGCTCTGTCCCTTACTGGAACAACAAGGTACGCTACGAGATTAATGACAAAGAAACGTTAGCAGTAGGACTTTATAGGGTGAAAAAGGGATTTGAAATTATCTTACCTGCAATAATTGGTGGAGCTGAGTAACCCTAACTGCCTCTTGCGTAAGACAAGTGATGAGTTCAATCCAGCTCTGGATGTTTTCTATTAAAAAAGAACAAATGAAAGCGTGCAGTTATATGTTGCACAGGATCAAAAGCAGCCCATGGTCCCTTCATGTCTGGGATATTTGGGGAACAATTTATCCCTAAGCCCTTGTATTTACAAGCTGTTTTTCAAAGAAGAACAAAGCACTTCCCATTTTTTTTTTTTTTAAAAGTCAAAATATGCATTCTGAGGTAGAAAACAAATTAGAAAAGTCTCTGGCTGCTTCCAAACACAAAACTAACTGAATGCCCTTCAGTTTACTGAATTCCTCATAGTATTAAGCAAAAATTGGATAACTATGTGACTATCTCATCTTGAGGTTCGAAATCCATGAACCATTTTCACTACAAAATAATGCCTCAAGTTCTTATTTTAAATCAAAAACTCTGAAATACAATATGGCCACCTACTGCTGCCATAGAAACTTTAGCTTTGGCATTTCCTTTTTTATTTTAACTGTGCAACCTTAATGTTGCAATAACCGAGCTTTTCCATTTGTCATTTTACAGTTGGGCTTTCAGTGCTCATGAAATACTTTCAGTGCTCATGAAAGCAAAAGACTGAACAGTAGACAGAGCTGGAGCAAGGCAAAGCATACCAGGTTTTTACAATCCATTTTGTAGTCTGAACATAGACTGAAAGTCACTTTTTAATCAAATAGGTAGCTGGGGCCTGACTTTCAGTGGTGCTGAGCACCCACAGCTCCCATTGAGATTAATAGGACCTGCAAGTGCACAGCGCCTGTGAAAACTAGCCCACTGATGTAGTCACTTTTTTAATGGAGGCATCGGTAGGCACAGCGAAGAAAGCATATCCTGGCCCCAAATGATAGTATTTACTCTCTCAGAGAATTCATTTGTTCTGAAAACTTAAAAATGAATCAGTTAAAGAATTAAAATTAAACTAAAAATGGGCTCTTTAAGAAGTTTCGCACCTTGTGTCAGATTTTTTTTTTTTTTGCCCCATGATCTCAGTAACAGGACACCATAGAAACATCAAACTTCCCATAATTTACTAAAATCTTGTCCCCAAGCTACATCTGAATAAGTGTTAAGGATTAATCATCATTTTTCTTGTTATTCTTCATAGAAGTTTTTTTCAGCAGATGCTAAAGGACACAATGTTCTACTATAAAGAATTCTACAACAACTGGAAAAAATGACTATTAATCCTTTAAAAAAAAAAATGCACAGGCATGAGGTTTTAGTGAGTTTTATCAGTGAACTGTCTGAAGACTCTGTGACAGGGAAGAATTAAGGTTTTAAGCTTAACCTTTACTGTGAATTTCCTGACTTTATCATACTTGGTTTTGAGATAATTACCTCTTCCCTGTACTGTATTTTACCCTAAATTACTCATTATGTAGTCTCAACCATAACTCCATCTTAACATAGCTTTTGTTGGGGGTATGGACAAATGTTTGAACATTTGACCTTGAACAGCAAGCATTAGAGGCGATTATACCAAAGTTGAAACTGGAGGGTTTTATAACCTGTAGCCCATCCTGGTGTCTTGGGTCACAGCACAGTAAAGTTTAAATGACATTTCAGAGACAGGACCCACCTTCTTTTGCTTTTCCTCCTCTTCTAACAGCTTCAGTCTCTTGCTCTCCATCTCCTTGTACTGGAGGCTCTCTTTGGTGAGAGGGTTGTAGTTATTATGCCCAGGGAGCAGTCGGAAATAGCGGTTCTTTTCAGGGTCATAGTAAAATCCTGGTAGTTCTATAAAGAGTATTTACCAAACAAAATCAGATTGAGAACAAACTTTTTCTATTGTCCTTTGACCTCACCCAATTCCAGAGTAGCAGCCAAGAGACCGTCACTTTGGGGATTCCAAGTCAAAAAGAACATGGAAACTTCTGCTTCCAGACTGGCAGGTCACAAATGGGGAGAGGTATTGATTACATTAATGGCCACCTCAGCAAAAGCCAGACCATGCTCCTACTATCTGCAGAAGAAATGTCATTACAGGGATATGGAGAGGGAGACCAGCAGTAATGGAGATTAAATTCAGCAAATAGAAATGGGGAAACACAGGGAAAGGTGCTCCAGAACAAAGACACGGCCATTCTTCTTGAACATAAATGAGTCACACTGCTGACAAAAAAATTTTTTTTAGGATATCCCAAACACCAAGAACAATGGACAACTGATCATTGACCAAACATAAAAGCAGCAATCCCCTTCCCCAATTACACTTCCCAAATCAAACGCTTAGATACCTACAATCCACGAGACATTTCAATTGTGGACTGGGCTGGCTCACTCAGGGTACGTCTACACAGCAAAGAAAAACCCGCAGCTGGCCCGTGCCAGCCGACTTGGGCTCACGGGGCTTTGGCTGTAGGGCTGTTTCATTGCTGTGTAGACTTCTGGGCTCAGATTGGAGCCCGAGCTCTGGGATCCTCCCATCCTACAGGGAGGTGTTGTATTGTTGTATTTTCTTTGTCTA
This sequence comes from Lepidochelys olivacea, assembly GCF_965140295.1. Taxonomy (NCBI): domain Eukaryota; kingdom Metazoa; phylum Chordata; order Testudines; family Cheloniidae; genus Lepidochelys; species Lepidochelys olivacea. The sequence continues at coordinate 64,023,330 of NC_140416.1, read as the reverse complement.
TTTAACATAACTCTTTCAATAACGTAACTTTTAGAAGATCTCTGCCAAAGATGGCTATAGATATTAGAGAGGCGAAGTAAACTATGACAGGATCGTCTGTCTTCATGCACCCAATATTTAGGTGCTGATTTTTGGCCCCTGAACACAATGGTCCCTTACCAGGCACTGGAGAGCTATGACATACTTCGGAAGAGGATCCACTGTTGTTGGTGTCTGCATTCAGTGAGTTCCATGGTTCCTCTTGTTCACACCTAACAATAATGCACTATTATGTTCAGCTTGCAAAACTGTCTTGAAAATTTATTAGCCCAGACGCAAGATCTCCTCACACACCTTTTCTATGAAGATTATTCTAATGAAAAAGCTATTTTGCTTTGCTAAAAACAATGATTTTCTAGGCTTTTTTAGTACAACTGCCCTGAATTTTCTTGTCAATTTTTGTGATTTGCTCTCTTCCTGCCTCCATATTGTTATGTAAAAGATCCACACAAATAACAGGGGAAAACACTGTCTCTACAGTGAATCTGACACCATGGGTGAAACCCTGGTCCCGCTGAAGTCAGTGTGAGTTCTGTCTTCAATGGGGCCAGGATTTCACCCAAAGTGTTTTGAAATGCACAAAGGAAACAAACTGAAGAGATCAGAGAAAATTACTTCTTTATTTCAATTACAGTGAGCTTAGCTATTTCTTGCAACAACAGTAGGTATAAGACTTTAAAAACAGAAGTAAGCTATTTTAAGTTGAGGAGGTCCATACTTTAGGTTGAATTTCCCTGGGTTATTTTCTTAAGATTCTATTTAAAATTATATGCATAATGTGTTACTAATTCTCAGTGTTTCTGTTCATACTAAGCTCTGTAATGGATCTTATATCCTGTCATTCTGAAAGCAGTAGGTCAAGTTGGTTTAGAGGCTGCACGATTTAGTGTTCTGAGAACAGGATTAGGAGCAAGGAACTTCTTAGTTCTAATCCTGGCTCCACGCACTGGCTTTCTGTGTGGGATTGAACTAGTTACTTAAAGGACAACAATTAACATACAAAAAATCACTTCAATCTGAAAGCCTTTTTTAAACCTGTTTCCTCCATGTAGTCGGAGTGAGGGTCCAAATCCTGCAAACACTTAAACATATGTATAACTTTCCATGTGAGTAGTCCCAATAAAATCAATGGTCCACAATGTTTTCAGAATTAAAGCCTTAGTCAGTTTCCCCATCTATTTGTGTGAGTATCTCATAGCAACAGGGGAGAGAAAAAAATTTAATACCACAAAAAATTATCAGAAAGACTCACAAAGGCAGGTGTAATATGTAAACTACTTTTTATTGTAAAAAATGGGCTAGATCTCAAGATAACAGAATCCCTATAAACTTTATCTCAGTTTCCCAATCTGTAAAAAATGAGAAATAATATGTACCTATTTTACAGTAAACATTAACAAAACAAATTAAGAAATACAAAAAACAAAAACAAACAAAAAAAACCCCAAACCCCCAACCTTCCTTCCCCCAAACTACCTTTGTGAAAGGTCTTAAAATCTACAGCTAAAGTATTAAACTGTGTACACTTGCCTTTCAGTAAAGCTACAGTGGTTGTGTCTTCTGTAGTGGTTGGGATGGTAGGTTTGTCTGCAACTGCTCCACCCCTCCTTTTCTTTACTTCTCCAATTGTTTCTTTTCATGCCCGTCACTAAAACACACAGATACATATACAATCAGAATTTCCATTCCAATTGTCTGGAAGGGTTCAACACACAGGGTAGTCTCTTAATACATCATTTTCCTCATATTTCAAATTTGTCTTGACCCACTGCTGGTCAAAACAAAAGAGACAGTGAAGTGAAGGAAGAAACTTATTTTAGGATGAACACAGAGAGAATACAAAGGCCACATACTTGTAATATAAGTAGAGAAAGAACAACAGCTTGAATAATTTAAAAATGAGATTGGACTAAATACTGGAGACAATATAGTATGCAATAATCCCTATTTGGCACATAGGAGAGCAATATAATGACGTAATATATGTTTTCCTCTAATTTCTATGTATGTTTATGTATGAATGCCCAGGTACCTAGAATTTTTGTGGCCCAAATTCAAGCCTGGTGTAAAAAACTGTAAATCAATGGAAATACGCTTGCTAACATCAGGGCTGAATTTGGCTCTATGGAGACAATATGATGGCAGCAATAATATTCTTCCCTGCCAAAGTAAAAACTGCGGTGAGTTAAGTGCAATGCTTTAGATTATAACATCACACACTTTTTTTGGGTGTCAAGTCTCTTTCTGTAAGCAATTAAGATATCAGATTGATGGGAGAAAAAATATCAGTTTTACAAAAACGACTTATTTGCCTGAGTTTTAGTTAACTTTTGGATGACCTATTTGTCAAGCTTGGGTTGTACTGAATATTTTTTTAAATTTAAATTCTGGTTATCTACACGAATATAATACCTGTTTTGTTTTTGAGTATTTTACTCTTGCAGCACGATGACAGAGATGACATTTACATCACAGTAACAATACACATAACACCCAGCAATTCAAAATCAGGAGCGGTGTCCCATTATGCTAGGTGATGCATGGACACCTACAACAAAATGGTCACTACAGGGTTTCATGAACAACTCCCCCCACCGCCCCATGCCCAATAACATGAGTCAGGCTACAGTGCTTGCTGGATTTCCTGAACACAGAGCAGCCAGGTGACGGGCTGTGCTTTTTTATCTGCTCTTCACCAACCTGCTTCTGAGAATCTCCCTCCTGTACCTTCATGCTGAGGACCAGGTCCCTGCTGACCTGAGACTCCCCCCATCCCCGCCAGTAGCCCCAGAGGAGTCAGGGCCCTGACCACGTGCCCCCTGCCCGGGGTCCCCACCCACGGCCCCAGGGCTCGCTGCCCGGCGGAATCATGCAGGAGCGAGGCCCGCACGGGGTGGGGGGACCCCGGCTCCCGCCCGTCAGAAACCCACCTCTTTGGGCCTACCGCTCCCGGTCGCCACACTTGAAAACGGCCCCGCCTCCTGGACTCGGTCCCGCCTCCTTGCCGCTCCCAGCCCGCTCACTGGTTCAACTGTCTCTTGTTGTAGGCTTCTGATTGGTTCTTAACAGTATCTATCATATGACATACTGTTCGCCCTGCCAGGAGAGCACAGGGTCAGGCCTCAGATGATCACTCGCTGAGGCGTGGCGGCGGGAGGGGGCGGGGGGGGTCGTGTCCTGTCACGTGGCGGTCTGACGGTAGAAGAACGCCGCCGCGGGCTGCATCGGGCTGGTGTACGCGGGAACGGGTTGGGGATTCTGGGCTGCGCGTGCGTAGTTGTAATGGTTGGGGGAGGTGCCGGTGACATCGCCTGTGACTGCTTGTCGCGCCGCCGGCCCGACTAGCGGCTCCACCGCAGCCGGGGCCGGGTCTCGGGGGCCCGCTCGTTTGTCTGCTCTCGGCGGAGGTGGCCCGGCCGCACCGGCTGTGCGGTTAGGGCCGGTTTTGTGGGTACCTGCCCCTGGGTAACTGATTCCCCGGCTCGTTTCCCCCGGGCCGCTCAAGAGATGCGGCAGCCGCTGAGGTGGCGATGAGAAGTTCCAGCCGCTCCTCGCCCTCCGCCCGGATTGGACTAGCCCGAGGTCCCTGGCTCCCAGCCGGTCAGGAGTCTGAGCTCCTGCCGCTTGTCCCCGACCCACCACTCCCCGGAGGTTCGGGTCAGGGTTTGGATGTGGGCTTGCTACGGGGTATTAATGGCCTCCTGTAGGCACGCGCATACCGCTGTTTTGTAGGTTTCCTAGCTTAAGTTCAAAGGAGAAACTGAATTAGTAGAACAACCTCACTTCTACAGTGTTTTTTGTTTACACTGAACATTCCTGCTTCTGGGACTGGGAGCCACAATAGCAAATATTTATGAGCAGTATAATGTGCATAAATAGTTTAACATGCGTTTAGTGTTTTTATAAGTACAATGTTATGTAATAAACAACATGTGATACCTAGGTATTGGTGTGGTTTGCCTATTTTATAAGGAAAGAGAGCAGCTCAAAATATGTAAGAAGACCTAGCAACTAAGCATATAAAAGCCATCTGAGAGATGCAACTTCTTACTAAAAAGAAAAGGAGTACTTACAGCACCTTAGAGACTAACACATTTATTTGAGCATAAGCTTTTGTGGGCTACTTCATCAGATGCATGTAGCCCACGAAAGTTTATGCTCAAATAAATTGGTTAGTCTCTAAGGTGCTGTAAGTACTCCTTTTCTTTTTGCAGATACAGACTAAGATGGCTGCTACTCTGAAACAAATTCTACTGTAATTCCATTGGCAAGAACCTACCCAGTGTGTCATGTACATTACGACTGTTAGATTATCTTGTTTACCAGCAGTTAATCTTGCTGTTAGAGATCAACAGTAAGTCCCTCCTCTTAGGCCCCAGAGAACTCAGCAGTTCCCACAGCCTCAAGCTACGATTTGTTCCACAAGGACTCCCTCAAAACCTATACACTGTATATAGTTTATTAATGTTAAAAGTTATGTTAGTCTTTTATTGTAAGTCAGGTTTGTGCCTCAAATTCCTTTTCATCTGGTAGTTTATTCAACTGCATGAGGAATTTAAATTGGGGCTTTAGGGGGAGAATTGAGTTCTATTCAATGCTCTTCTGCTGACTTGCTGTGTTACCTTGTGCCAGTCACTTACACTCAATGTCCGTTTTGACCTTGTGAAATGCGGACAGTAATATCCACTTTACAGGGGTGTTGTGAGGTCAAATTCACTTTGAGAGCCTTGATCCTTCTATCCTTGGATAGAAATGCAGAATATTGTTCACTGAAGCACTCTAGGAGGTTCCAGTAACATTTTGGTATAAATACACCTGAAGTGAGGCTAGTGTTCTCTGATGGAATTGGGGAAAGTTTTACGAAAGAAAAGACAGGTAAGTACAGGGAAAGAAATGGGTGTTTTCTCACTGAAACCCAGCTTCTACTGAGAGATTTGGAAGTGACACCTGACACCATGGAGACACAAAAGTTCACATGTACTCCTCCAGCACCAGTAAGGCAAGCTACAGGTGTTATTTTAAAAAATGAGCAATCCTCCTATACAAAGGAATTGAGGACCCTGAGCAAAAACCAGAGGTTTGGAAACTATGCAAGCTGTCATGGCTTCAATGCCCTCTGAAATTCCTTGTCTAAAATACATGAGAGCAGTAAGTACAAGTAAGTAGATTAAAGGAAAACCCACTTTGAAATGTAAATGTAATTAAATGTCACATTCTCTCTCCCCAAAATTAATTAAAAACTTAGAACCTCATTTTCTTTAACAATTTAACATGGATAGGAAGGAAACCTCACCTTTCTGTCAAGACAGATTGTTCCAGGAGGGTCATTTTCTAGTCCTTTCTTGCGTTCCTGAATAAAATAGAAGAATTGCAAATAAAGTCTGGGCGGGACAGCTGGAGGACCATAACATAGTAATTGGAGGTGAAAAGGTGGCAAGGGTACAGGACAGTCCTGGGCAGCAAAAGGCAGGTAGAAGGGGGGCAGGACAGGAGGTAAGGAAAGAGGGGTCAAGAGGCAACCATAAGCAGCAGGAGGTTAGGACAATGGTGGGTAGGGAATAGGGGAAGGTTCTAGAGGCAGGTTGCAAAGATAAATGGCCAGCAGATGGCAGGAAGCATAGGGACTGGATTGAGAAGGGGTGGTCAGCCTGAGGCCCTTGGGACTCCTAAGAATTGGCCTTGAGAACGAGTGTGTTAGTAATAAAATATATTTTTCTTCATAACTGAAAATGTGTTCCCTGCAAACTATTTTTCAGGAAGGGATGAGTGAAGAGCAAAGCAGCCTCTGAGCTCCTGCTCCTTTAAGAACAGAGAAAGCAGAGGGTTGGAGCCATGTAACCTTCTCAAGATTGGGAGGGGATTGGGGGCCAACCAACCATACAGCAGCTGATACAGAAGGCGCTGGGGCATCCAGGAGAGAGAATGAGTGGTGGCAAGAACCCTACAAAAACACGTAGAGTGCCTGTCATAAATATAAAGGGACGGGTAAACCTCTTTAAAATCCCTCCTGGCCAGAGGAAAAACCCTTTCACCTGTAAAAGGTTAAGAAGCTAGGATAACCTCGCTGGCACCTCACCAAAACGACCAATGAGGAGACAAGATACTTTCAAAAGCTGCAACAAGAAAAGGAGTATTTGTGGCACCTTAGAGACTAACCAATTTATTTGAGCATAAGCTTTTGTGAGCTACAGCTCACTTCATCGGATGCATCTGAAACCTTTCAAAAGCTGGGGGGAGGGAGAAACAAAGCCTCTCTCTCTGTCTGTGTGATGCTTTTGCCCAGGACAGAACAGGAATGGAGTCTTAGAACTTAGTAAGTAATCTAGCTAGATATGCGTTAGATTCTGATTCCTTTAAATGGCTGAGAAAATAAAATAAGCTGTGCTGAATGGAATGTAGATTCCTGTTTTTGTGTCTTTTTGTAACTTAAGGTTTTGCCTAGAGGGATTCTCTATGTTTTGAATCTAATTACCCTGTAAGGTATTTACCATCCTGATTTTACAGAGGTGATTCTTTTTACTTTTTCTTCTATTAAAATTTTTCTTTTAAGAATCTGATTGCTTTTTCATTGTTCTTAAGATCCAAGGGTTTGGGTCTGTGTTCACCTATGCAAATTAGTGAGGATTTTTATCAAGCCTTCCCTAGGAAAGGGGGTATAAGGGTTGGGAGGATTTGGGGGGGAAAGATGTTTCCAAATGGACTCTTTCCCAATAATATACTGGTTAGACGTTTGGTGGTGGCAGCGATAAAGTCCAAGGGCAAAAGGTAAAATAGTTTGTACTTTGGGGAAGTTTTAACCTAAGCTAGTAAAAGTAAGCTTAGGAAGTTTTCATGCAGGTCCCCACATCTGTACCCTAGAGTTCAGAGTGGGGAAGGAACCTTGACAGTGCCCCTACTGTAATAGATCTTAGAAAGATTGTGGGGCCTTAGTCACTGACTTTAATTGATTTGCGGGGATTTTAGGGGTGGGGTGGATTTCCTGAGAAGCATGGCGGTTGGGGAGAGAAGAAGGGAGAGATTTGGGTGCTAGGTTATGTTTTTGGGATTGCTGGGATCGTGTTAAAGGAGGGAGGCTGAGTTCTTTAGGGCTGGTTGGAGGGAGGCAAGGGTGGGTGTTCCTGGGAAAGAAATAGTTTACTTCAGGAATTGTGAGTGAAGGTGATGGTTTCACAGGGGATGGATGGGGAAAGAAGGCAGAGCTGGGCATGTTTCTGTAGGATTGTGTGATTGGATGTGTATTCCGCACAGGTCCTGAGGGGGTTAATGTGGGTCTGAGAGGTCAATTAACATACCTGGGGGGTGGGGGGAGACAGCCAGGATTAATTGGTAATCCCCGGTGGGGAGCTGGATGGTAAGTATAGAGTCTGGAAGTTGGCTGTGGAAAGAGAATCTAGTCGCCCTCTGTGGGATAGAAGAGGTAGGAAGTGGTCTGGGAGTCAGTAAGGAGTCTGAAGAAGTAGACCTTAGCCGCTAACTATAGGGTGTCTGGGCTGGAACACAGACTGGAGGGAGGGCCTAGGTCTCCTACCAGCTACTGTGGCAGGTGGGGTGAAGTCTCTTGGATAAGGGGTGTAAGGACCACAAATCCCAGCGATAGAGGGAAGAGCTGCTATGAAGTTATTGGACTGTAGCTGGGTTGGGCTCTCTGTGTCCTGGAAGGGATGGACTCTAAAGTGTGACCTTGCTGGAAGCCCAAGTTGCAGGAAGAGAGACCACTGCAGAATGGAGTGGCTATTAGTGGGGAGACATCATATGGGGAGACAGCTGCTATGCCATGTCTGGCCATATGGAAGTGCTCCTGCAGTCAGTGAGCCCTTTTATAGAATCCCATTTTATATATATTTTATAGAATATCAGGGTTGGAAGGGACAAAAGCAGGGCTCTTAAAAAAAGTTATCCACTGCTTCACTCTCCAGACCCAGCTTCAACTGCTTAAAATCTAGTTTGGCACGGGGAACATGAGTGGGGAGTTGCTGTTATAGATTGCTCAATTTCTAAACAATTTAAGGCAGAGTGAGAAGGGGGGTGGGGAGAATGGCAACTTTAAACTGTCCATCCCCTCCTACCTGTGGCTCTTTGAAATTTTGAAATAATCCTTTTGGTACGTGGCTCGAGGTGGTTGGACAACACAGGGTTATTGGAAGGTGAGCAACGGAGGGACAGATCAGCAAGAGGGCACTAGTAGGAAACAGACAGTTGAGAGCTAGGGCACTGGCAGGCAGGTGGGCAAGGAGAGGCAATCCTCAGGGGGGTAAGGTGTCAGGAAGAGCCAAGGACGGCAATCAGTCAGCAGGGTGCTAAGGTAGCAGCAGCAGAATAACAGGAGGAAGGAAATGTAACTGGTGGCTTCTTCATATAGTCTCTTGCTTAAAACAACAAAAAAAACCTTTCTTAACCTGTAGTTGTTTGTTTCTGCACAACTGGCTTTTTTGCCTTCCTCTCTTCATCCAGGGTGTGGAGGTTCCAAACCGAATGTTAGAAAACAGGAATGGTCAGGTAAGGTCTCCACCTGGGCCTCTCCAAAATATTGTCAGGGTTACAATAAAACACAAACCCCTCACTTAAGAAAACTGGGAAATGCTAAGTTAGGATCCCCCTTGCAAAAGGCCAAAACTAGATTTTTGCCGTTCCCAAAACTCAAACGTTGGGGAAACCAGGAAATCCACTTACTTGTTCTGTCGAATGTTTTGTCCCCATTTTTCTTACTTAGCCTTCACAGGCTTGTTAAACAAGGGAAAATGTGCTGCTCGGGAAGTGCGTGTGGCATGAGAGCGGTTCTAAGGGGCTGTTCTTCCAGGATTCAACCCTTGGTTCGGTGACTTGTGCTTTAACTTTTAAGTACCTAGCACTAAAAGTGACTCAGAGCAAGGCCTGTGGGGATGCAGATGGTTGGAAAATTCCCAAGAGGCTGTGATAGGTTATCTGTTTTTTGTGGGGTTTTTTTTTTGACCTGCTGCTGCCTGCAGAGCTGGGCCCTCAGTCAGCTGCCACCACTCTCCAGCCGCCCAGCTCTGAAGGCAACAGCTCAGAAGTAAGGGTGACATCATGGGCAGTGGATGGAGCCCCCCGTTGGGGAGGCTAGGCCCAGCTCCGCTCCTTCTGCCTGCCCCTTTCCCCAGAGCAGGAGCTCCAAGTCTGCCCCCCTCCTTGGCCGGAGGATTGCCGAGCTGGCCGGAGCCCCGAGACAGCCCCTCAGCTGCCCAGAGGAGCTCCCAGCCAGCCGCAGCCCCAAGCTCCCCTGCCCAGAGTCCCGGGCCAGCTGCAGCCACACTGCGTTTCCCCTCCCCAGACTCCAAGCCGCCTGGAGAAAAGCATGCATCCCTTTTCTCCCAAAGACGCTTTTGTTATGCCCCACGCAGGTTCCGGGACGGCTGAGGTGAGTACCTCCTCAGCCACCCTGGAAACTGCATGGGGCATAATAAATCAAAAATTTCCCCCCAAAATCCTACAACCGGGGGTCCGGAGGCTGCGGAAGCCTCCCCTGGCCTATTATACCCACCACCCATGGGTGGAATGATATGATATTGCCACCCTTACTTCTGCACTGCTGCTGGCACGGTGCTGCCTTCAGAGCTGAGTGCCCAGCCAACAGCCGCTGCTCTCCAGCTGCCCAGCTCGGAAGGCAGCACATAAATAAGGGTGGCAATACCGCCACCCTCCTAAAATAACCTTGCAACCCCTTCCCCCGGCACACCTTCTTGTGTCAGGACCCCCAATTTGAGAAACGTTTGTCTCCCCATGAAATCTGTATAGTATAAGGTAAAAGCACACACACCAGATTTCACAGGGGGAGACCAGATTTCATGGTCTGTGACATGTTTTTCATGGCCATGAATTTGGTAGGGCCCTAGTTATTGAATTCTGGTTTATATCCTCCTGCATTAGCTTGTGAAGGCAGGAATTGCCACAAAACATCAATAGCTGGATTATGATAGCATACACTAACAATCATGATCCTCCACTTGTTGCATTCACGTGGCATCTGAGAACTTGTACTTCCAGTACATAGGTTTCTGCCTGTCAAGTTAGAGGTGTAGCTTCCCTAGACATGCCAGGGAATCAGTCTATAAACTCTGGTTTCAGAGTAGCAGCCGTGTTAGTCTGTATTCGCAAAAAGAAAAAGAGTACTTGTGGCACCTTAGAGACTAACCAATTTATTTGAGCATAAGCTTTCGTGCATCCGATGAAGTGAGCTGTAGCTCACGAAAGCTTATGCTCAAATAAATTGGTTAGTCTCTAAGGTGCCACAAGTACTCCTTTTCTTTCTATAAACACTGGAACAGACCTGATTCCATCCAGTGGAGGGCAGTAGTGCACTTACAAAAACACACTGCAAGATCTGCAGTGTGTTTCTTTTGGAGTATTCTTGTAACCAGCATTGTGCCCGTATTGCAATTCTATAATAATCAATTTTAATATTTTAATGTGTATTTATTTGTATTTAAGTCCCAGATGATGTTGTCGATGCTTAGAGAAGATCTACTGAAGGTGTTTGAAGAAGCCTGCTCTGTATCCTGCAATATCAACTTCATCTCCACTGAAGGAAGGAGGTTCCCAAATATACCAAAAAGATGGAGAGTAACATGAACTTTCACAGTAAAGTCTTTTACGTGTTATAACAGTTTGTAAAATAAGACGTGGTGTATGCAATGGTGCTGACTGTGTTAATGCAACATTACAGTGCTGCTCCACTCTGAGAAGTGATTCCTTGATAATTGCATTGTGGGTTCTATACATATTGGCTCTCAATATTTTTCATATCAAATGTGTTTAATAATGTGTGTGTATGTATAATATAATATATAGTTTTAATCTACTAGCCTTAGTAATTCACAATTCAAATTGGACTCAGTCAGCCTAGCTTCTTTCCTTGACATTCATTGAAAGCACTGAAAGATGGTCCGTAAGTAAAACTTTGCCCTCTGCTGCCCCTTTGCAGTCCTACTGTGTGTGAGATTAGTCAGGTGTAAATGATTTGGGCTTAATACACTGTTCTGCTGAGGATGCATAAAGAGAAATGGAATCAAGCTCATTGGTTGATTCTGCAGAGCTAGCAGGAGTAAAAAGTAGTAAAAATTTTAGTTTAGAGTAAAACTTTCAAAAACATTTAAGTCCCATTTTGAAAAGTAACATTCGCATTTAGAAGCCCATTGAAAGTCAATGGGACTTAGATTCTTAAGTGCCTTAGTCACTTCTGAAAATGGGACTAAGGCCTTGTCTACACTGCCACTTTACAGTGCTGCAACTCTCTCGCTCAGGGGTGTGAAAAAACTCTCCCCCCCCACCCCGAGCCCTGCAAGTTTCAGCGCTGTAAAGTGGCAGTGTAGACAGTGCACCAGCGCTGGGAGCCATGCTCCCAGCACTGGTAGCTACTCCCCTCGTGGAGGTGGTTTTTTTACAGCGCTGGGAGAGCTCTCTCCCAGCGCTGGTGCCGCAGCTACACAACCACGTTAAAGCACTGCCATGTCAGAGCTTTAACGTTGCTAGTGAAGACATACCCTTAGTTTCCAAAGTGACTTAGGTGCTTTGAAAATGGCTTGTATTTAGTTTTAAGGATGCTGATGTCAATGATCATTCTTATATCTTGTTCCATAGTCTTAGTCCAAATCCAGTGAAAATTCTGTCTCCTCCCGAACCTGCCCTATGGATTGATAGTATCACTGCTCTGGTGGAAGGAAGCTGTTGTGGAAGGTCATGGAAGCCGAAGTGATCCCATGGATAGCTGAGAATGTCAGGACAGAGAATTTGAGTTGGACTCTGTATTCAGTGGGGAGCTAATACAGAGTGAAATACTGGGATGATGTGCTCATGGAGAGGCTATAGGGAAACACCCTCACCACAAAAAAGTGTGCCATGATCTGCAGATGGTTGGTATCTTGTTATAAGTAATATCCTTTGAGGAAAAGACTTTGCTGGATGTCACTATTTTTTTTTCTCTCTCTCCCCTCCCCCCACCCCCTTCCTGCTGAGTCATTGCATCAGTTTACAGATTCTTAATGCAGTGTTTGCTGGAAGGTTATCCTGAACTGCAACATATTCATGAAAGGCGTGATGAAAAGTGGAAAGAACTGGCCAGTATCCCAGAGGAAACATTTTGCCCTAGATGTAATATTATTGTCAGCTACTTCAGCCCCTTCTTAGTCTCCCTCAGGTGTGAAGTTGAACCTTCATGCATCTGGAAAATATTTCCCTTCTACTGAGCAATACCAGAGGGCAGGGCCTTGGAGGTTGATTTTCTGTTGGAGTAGCAATCAATGGCATGGAGTCTGGTTATCTTCGTAGGCAACTTGTTTACTTACAAAATATACAACATTCTTTGAACAGAGGGGGTCGCATATGGTATGTAGGCAAGATCCCTCTTTCAGGACTCTTAGCCCCAAACCAGTGTTTGCTTCCCAGGAAACAACTCTGTATCAAGAATTAACTCTAATTAGAGATATGAATACAGAGTATGAACTCTGTTGCTATTTGTAACAGCTCCTCCCCAAAGAAACTGTATGACAAAACTGACAATAATATAGCGTTTCTTCAGACCCTGTACCCTGTTCCCATGTGAAGAAAACAAATTTGTAAGATTATGTGGAAGAGTGATATCTAGTTACTCCTGCCATAACAATATCTAATGTTGGACACAGGACAGCCTCCCCTTCTGTTGGCTGGAGATTTATGTTGTTGAATCTCCTGTATCTGAATGCTCTGTGTCTGAAGAAAAAGGGAGGTGCAAGGTTTTATGAAGTATGCAGGCCACTGTTTTGACAACTGGACCTACATATTTATCCAAATTATGAGCTCAACTGTAAAAACTATGTAAAAGTTCATAAGATCTTACAATAACCTATAACAACAAATGTTGATGGGAAAAGGTCTGATAGGGAGACAGAATAACTAGATTAGTCTAAACAAAAAAGACCAAGTTGATATGATTCAAGGACTGTGTTGAGATTCTACTTGCTAAAAGCAAGAAATGTGGAGCCAGAAGTTAATGAGCTTATACTGGGCTTAATTGTTGAACAAAATAATGAGGGATGGGCTATTCCACCCATCACCCCCTTTTTAGTTCCTTAAAATAAATGTTTTTGTGGGGAAAGAACAAAAAGAACAGAGTGAAAGAACAGATGGAGACTACTGGAGTGAGCTTCACCATCTTGGCTGCCACCCGCATTGTCTCCTGGGCCCCCCTCTTCTTTGCCTTTGTACTGCGGGATGTCCTGACCTGAGAGAGGGACCCAGATGACATCACCACCCTGCTGGCCCCAGCTCAATCCCAAACACCACCAGGGATGAGCAGTTATTATTACCTTTAATACTAAAAGACTGTCAGATAAGGGGGCTTTTCCTTCTAAGATTGGACTTTAGCAGCAGCAATGACTCCAGCCCATTTCAACTAATTTCTCTCTTCCTCAAAAGGACCATTATTGCCATCTTTAATGCAATCTAGAAGACTGTCAAACAGGGAGTTTTTCCTTCTAAAAAACTGTCTGCAGCTAAAGATAAAGGGAACAAGGGCTGCTGTTTAAAATCAAAGACCTATTTAACACTTTACATTTCGAATGCTTAGGCTGTTTTTCATTTTCCTCTGTATCTTTCAGAAAGGTTAAATGATGTTTAATGGTGTATTTGCCATGGTGCTAAGCAGGCTGAGGTCTCTGTATGCCAGTCCCCAGTCTTTGTTTCCAGTTTGATGTTGGACAGTGACTGGGTTATGTTAACACCTTTAGCTCAGTTATTCCATCTAAATTTATACAACATAACTCTCAAATTTTCTCCTGTTAGAACAAAAAAGTCTGGTTGTGGGAGCTTTCCAGTCACTTAAAATACCTTGAGTGTTTTTCATTTGAGGCCTTTCAGGAGTACTATGCTGAAGGAAAAGGGGTCAGAGCAGAGAGGGTTAATGTGGGAAAGTAGGTGGTTCTTTATCAACAATATCAACATATGAAGAGGCTACATGTGGGTGTTTTGGCTTATTTGTTGGGGTGTGGGAGAATGTAAGAGGGAATTAAAACAAACAATGTCAGGCTCCAGTGGCCAGAGTGTGCCCATGAGGATGAGATTGCAAGGTTGGGTTCTGTGTCTATGAAACTGTAAAACTTACTTAAAAAATTGTACATGGGATGTGCCCTGCCCAGCTCCCTCTTGCCTATCAAAAGCTGTGAAATAATCAGGTTGGGGGGAGAAAGACTCAGGTCTACACTACAAATGTATATTGGCACAGCTGTGCCGCTGTAGCACGTCTGGTGAAGATGGTTTAAACTGATGGGAGAGACTCTCCCATTAGCTTAATAAGTCCACCTCCACAAGGGGTGGTAACTATGTTGGCTGGAGAAGCTCTCCCACCAACATAACGCTGTCTACACAGTGTGTTAAGGTCAGTATAGTGATATTGAAGTAAGTATATAGTGTAGACCAAGCCTCAGACTTATTTGGAAGCAGTAAACTGTTTTGGAAGGAACTAGTAGATGAATCAAACTTGTAAACTAACAAATCTCTACAAAGAATGTATATGTTGCCCCTATTCTTAGTAAAGTCTAGTGAGAAGGTCTTCAGGAGTAGAAAAGAGACTGAAACTGGATGCCTATGTTATGGAGCTGAGAGACAGTTCTAGTCTTTCATATTTAAAATACTGGTAGCTACATAACTTCCTGGTATATAGGTTCCAAAAAACTTTGACTTTGGACTTGATTGGATGGAAATTAAAGGAATAGGTAAAAGCTATTAAAAATGACTTAGAGTTGGTTGAGTTATCTTTCCCCACAAGAAAGTACTTTCTAATTAGGAACTGGAAATCTATCCAAGTCCCCAGGAAAGAACGGCTAAGGTAACTGGCTGTAGGATCTAAATGGCATACTCTGTGCTATGACCTTGTGGGGGATCAGGAAGGATGACAGATGGAGAACACTGTATGAAATGGCTGAGAGCTTCCAGAGGCTACCAGACCATGGGGTATAAAATGGATTAATTACCTGACAAGATGTAATTGATTTTTCTTCCTAGGTAACAACTGAGTGTAAATTGACTAATAGCCATGTACTCATTTTCTCTATAAAACGTACCTGATTTTATAAAGGACACAGAACAAGATAAAGGAGAGGGGGAAAGTATAATGCAATTGTGTCAACTGGTGGAGCATCCTCACCCTGAATACTGAATTAAGGTTTTGTTACCTCTGGTCAAAATGACACACGAGAAAGAGAAAATAAACTAGCGATTCAGTGCAATATACTGTTCATGTGTGTAGTTGGGGGCAAGGAGAACTTTCATATGAGGAGAAATTAAGAAAATTGTATTTTATTTGGGGATAAAAGATCATACTAGAATATGACAGAGGTATATAGAATAGTTCCCATCATGCAAGAGCAAGGAGGCTCAACAAAACTGAGATGATAAATGGATGTTATTGTTTATGTACTGCAGCACTCTAGATGCTCTGTGTCAAACAAATGACTGCTTTGTTCCTGAGCTGAAGAGCTGACCATTTAAGACCCTCATTCTGCAATTGGATCCATGTGGGCAAACCTTTATGCCTGGCTGGAGCCTCATTGTGTTCACTGGCACTTGGCATGGGCATGGGGATCCATCCATGCAGGATCAAGGCCAATCCTATAAAATGCTGACTAGACCTGGCTTTAAAAATGTTTGTTTAAATTTGGGATTTTTTTTCTTTTGGTGGAAATCTGAAAACAAACAAAAAAGCTTCAGCCAAAATGGGAAATGCTGCTGTGATGCTTCATGGGAGCCACAGTCTGGATAGTTCATGCTCCCATTCTCCTCTGTAGGCTGCACATCAGGAGAGACATAGTCCATCTGGTCAGCATGGCTCATAGAAGAGAATGAGGACACCAGGAAACTGAATTTTCATGAGGCATGGCAACAGCATTTCCAGAAGTGTGCACAAATGATGAAGTGACCTGGTATGACGTTTTTCATGATTTACTTTTGGGCTGTTATGCAACCTGTGTGTGGGTCTCTTCCCCCCCACCCCCCATGTCCCCAAAACAGATCATTTTTGAAAATTCAAAATGAAATAAGAAAAAAAATCAACTTTTGAGCTCTTCTTTTTCTTTTTTCTTTTCTCATCCTGAATAGAACTCAGAACCCACACAGACTGGTCAGTGTGCCTCACGGAACAGGTTTCTGAAGGTGGAGAGTGGGCTCTAGAATTTTCATTGGGAAGCTCTCCAATGCATGAGGGTACCATGAAAGGGGGAACGAAGTAAGGAGCAGATAGAGACAGGTGTGTCTAGCTTCTTAATTGTTAGACTAGTTTTCTGTGTACTGCTCCTTTAAATTTCTAGTTATCTGCCTGGGCAGTTGCCATGTTGTGACTTAGAATTGCCGCAACATAGAACAACAGAGATGGACACTGGTTTCTCTTATGGAGCCTTTACTCTTGTTCTTTCTTGGTTTTTGTTTTGGTATGAAAGATTCATTCACTCTCAGTATATGATCTGAAAAACAACAGACAAAAAAGACAGAGGGAAGTCTGGAAAATGGGAAGTAGAAGCTTGTGTGGGAGCCAGTGAGATCAGAGGTATGCTGAAGGTGGGGGCAGTATTATGAAGAACTTTCAAAGTCTGAGAAGCATGTAAGCTGCATAGAATTCTACAGGAAGCCAGCGGAGAAAATCAAAAAGATGTGGTCAGAGGAAGCTTATTTAGATTTATAATTATTAAAGAGTGCCTATCTGAGGCTCTGGGCTCCCTAATACTTATACAATATAATGAAAACCTAGCAACCCTGAAATCATTCAACCAGGAACTCAGCCAGCCCCCTGTAGAAACTCCTTTTATTTGCTTCCCATGATGATAAATGGGTGGAAAGGAAACATTTTTTTTAATTCAACAGATCTTTTGGAGCTATATTATCATGGGGCACTATTGATGCAAATAATTGTAGACCTCAGTCCACCAGATCACCTAAGCACATGCATAATTTTAATGATGTGAGTAACCCCACTTATCTCAATGCAGCTACTCTGGTCTCTTAATGTTATTTCATGCTTACATTCTGTGATGGATCAGGGCTTTAGCCCCCAAGACTAGCTATTCGTATTTGGATAGCAATGGCATCTACTGCTATGCTAGTTGGAGTGAAATATGTATGGCTATCACTGCTTCACAGCAAAAGCAGACCACCAGATGGAGTCAGGAAGAAATGTTTCCACCATGGTATAATAATGCACAATTAAGCTTTTATGCTTTCTTCTGAAGCCTCAGGATTTGCTCACTTTAGGAGACAAGATGCCAGGCTAGATGGACCATTTTGCTCCTCTATGGTGACTTGTATTTGTGACCATATATGGTTATTTCACTAATGGCATCTGAATATATATTTCAATGTGCAGACACAGATCCCATAATTCAGAAAGCTGCTCTAGTGAGTAAACATCAAGTGAAGGATTAATCTTTATTTGTGAGGAATCCATTCTAGCAAGAAATTAAACTCCTTCATCCAAAGGAGGGGGGTTATTATTGGTGTGGTGTGGAGAAGAATCTGCTTTGTTTATTGGTAGGTTTTATAGTCCTATCTTAGGCTTTTAAGCAACAGCCTAGTATACTCTTTTCACATGATTGTTTTCCTCTCTGCAGTCTGTGTCAGCTAGTGGCCAGGTCCAGCTCTGCTTAGCTTTTAAAATTAAATGAATAAGCCCAACTACAGTTGAACCAGTTTTCCCCTGTACCTTCACGCAAGTGCTGCCCAGAGGGTGGGGCAAAAGGGCAAATCCATGGAACAATATGATTATTGAATGAAACATATCCACTGTGTACAACCCAAATGTACATATATGAATTCAAAAGACAATATAATGCTGAAAATGGGGAAAATGCTTATAATATTGTGACAGACTCCATGTAAACATGAGAAGTCTTGCTGCAGCATTGAAGGCACTCCAGCTTAAATAAACTCATATTGAGTTTTATTAAGTGGGTGGGCTACAATTGTAAATATAAATAACTCACACACAGGGAATAAGACTAAAGAGGGTTTATATTTTGGTAGAAATAAGCAAAGGTACAAAATGATTTGTCTCCCTGACCAGTCTGTCAGTGGACTTCTCAGTTCCAGTCGTAGCAGATGGAAAATTCAACAAGCTGCAGACATTTAGTAGCATTGTATGTTGCAGATATGGTGTAGTGCAAGAATCACAAGCAGTGAAACCACTAGTGAAGAGACCAAGGGAATTCCACAAACTTTGGTGGAACTGAAGGAAGAACTCAGCTTGCCTGCAGACTTATGCAACAAAGTGGACTATTCATTTAAACAGTTAACATTTTTAAAAATCATTTTACTGGACACTTTCTGGTTTAAGACCCTACAAGCCATTGTTGAAAGGCGTTTACTTCAAGACTCTGAGCTTACACTTGATGATGAATCAAGGCTGGTGAAATCACTTCTAAGTGCACTGGAGGGCCTTTGAGAATCTTGGCCTCTGTTTTTTGACAAGTCAAAATTTGTAGCAGCTGGTCTGGGCCTTGAGCAAGATTTCAGAAAGAAAAGAGGAAAACATTCCATGATGAAGACAGGACCACTGCATGTGGCCAGGAAAATCAAGAAACTGAGTTCAAAGTTGATGTTTTTTACGTTGCTCTAGATGTGCTTATATGCAAAATTACAAGAAGATCTGAAACAACTGAAAAAATCAGCAGCATATCTTCACTTATTTGGAGCCTGACAACAAATGATGCCAAGTACAGTATCTGAAAAGTTCAAACTATCAAAATGCTACCCAATAGATTTGATGGAAGATGATTCTGTTGAAGAAACTCACCTTTTAAAATAAGCTGAGAGAGTGACTGTTTGAAAAAGTGATTTTAATTAAGTTGTTAAACAAGACTTACTACAAAGGACTGCAGAATATTTCCCCACAGATCTGCATTGCTCTAAGGATTTTTGTCTCTATGCTGATTTTGGTTTCCCAAGAGGAGTGATCCTTTAGCAAATTAGCCTTGCTGCTGCTGCTTTTTTTTTTTTTTTTTTTTAAAAGCCTCCAATCTACCATGGGTAAATAGTGTGTATTGGCCTTCGTGATGCTGTCGATAGAGTACGATCTTGCAAGGAGCCTAAATTATAACTCATTTGATGCTCTCTTTTTGTTTTTGTAAAGATAACGTGGTGTGATTTCTTTTGTGATAATAAATCAGCTTTAAAGTTTTCAATAGCATTCTTTTTATATTCTTTCATCTCCAGGGTGACTTTTCTGGAAAGGGGGCAGAGGTAGCCTCTGTTAAGCTCTCCTACAGTGCCTCAAGAACCTGAGTACCAAACTCAGGGCAGACTGTTAAGAGGCAGGGCACAGACCCCAAAGTAGCTGTGAGGTGTAGACTTAGATTTCACCAACCAATTATCAAGTGTAAACTCGTCAAGAACTACAACAGTCTTAATGTGGAGTCATAGATAGACCAGAGTACCCAAGGGGACTATCTTGCCACCCAGGTAGGCTTGCCTTTGTGACAGATGATCCCTTATACCAAAAATCACAACAGTATTCAGGTTACTCCCAGTACCAAAGGACCAGTCACTTACCTTAGGTCAATTACACCTTAGATTTCACACCAAAGACAATGGCTGTGGCCAATCCTGTAATAAACTATCTAAAGATTTTATTAACTCAGAAAAGGAAATGCGTTATTTATAACATTAAAGCAGGTAAACATATATATGAACAAATGAGTTTCTATCTAAGTAATAGAAGCTTCTCTGATAAGCAAGCTCTATATGTCCTTTAGGGCTAAGGCAGGCCAAGCACTGGGGATCTTTTGCTTATGCTTAGTAATTCTTGCCCCTTAAAGCCCAAGTAGCATAAAAGATACAGTTCCTCCTTGTTAGGGCTTTTTATTTCTCTCTGCCCTGCCCCCTTCTGCTTCCAGTTGCCAATTCAGCTGTTGGGAGGAATTCAGTTGCATATCTCTTCTTCATGGAGGGTGACGTGAGGAGGGGACACAATCTGTCTTCTGATGTTCCACAATGGTTCATCTGGTGTTAATGGGCCTTCTTTTGTTGGTATAGAGAATAACTCTTGTTGGAAACTAGAATTTCACACTTGTTAATGCTTCTCTCATGTCTGATTTACAGTTACAGAGCAAACACTTAAATATTACCTTAAAACATGGGATACAGGTATAAGTGAGATGATGAAATGCTTGTAAATTGCTGCATGCCTTAAAGTCTAAACACATTTTTATAACTATTTATAACTGATGCCTATTTTAACAGTACTAACACACAGGTGAGCCAGACTGGCTCTAGCTGTGTATTTGTCAGTGTTCAAGAGTTTTGGCATGAGCTGGCCCCTGATCTGCCAGTGTCACAGCCTCAGTTTCAGATTTTGCTCCACGCCCCCAGAAACCTCTGTGCAGCCATGCCTTCAGGGATCCAGCTATTGGCACTTTAATTGAGGCTTCCTGTGACTTCCATTATGTATAAGTGAATTGCAGGAAGAATACATTTGAAATATCATTCTTGTCGTTTGGGATACCATTAATTTAAAAATGTTTAGCCCAATGGTCAGGTGACAAGTAGGTTAGAGGGTTATTGTTTTGAACAGTGCCACTACTCACCTAGAGATAAAAGACAAACTCTTTTCAGTGGGTACAGGGGGCACTTGTAAGCTAGCTACGATGATCTGTAGTTCTGAAAGAGAATGCTAGCTCTTTCTTCTGTAAAGTCATGTGGAATCCCATGTAGATGAAACTAATCAGATAACTGTTTTCCAGGTAAAAGGGAAATTTATGCCCTGTACCTAACTGTCATATAGCATGCAGCAGTAGCTAGCCACTCCATTCTTAAGTTTGCAGCTAATTTTGTCTTTGAAAGCAAATTAACTTAATTTCATAACCAGATTTCTTCACTTAAGATCAGATATAGTCCATTCTAAATCTGAAGCTTTAGAACAAATGAGTTGCCCAAGTGTGTTTTTTAAATCCCAAACCCACTCAGAGAACAATCTTTGAGTAAAAAATAAGTTTTGGGTTTTTTTGCATTCATGGAAGCTCCTTAACTTAAAGAACTGAGACTTTAGACTTTATTGATCATGTTTGCACTATATTAGTATTCCTGCATCACTGATTAGACTCCATGTCCTCTCCCAGCATGGACTGGGTTTAGTTTAAAATCTGGAAGCACTGTTTTCTGGGCAGTTCCTAAGCTGTTCCAGAGCCCTAGTCTGGACCATAGTGGGGATGTCCTCAGAACAGCATCTTGTGTTAACTCCAGGCTTCTGAATCAGTGTTATTAAGAGTTTTGCATGCACAACTGCCATTTTGGCTTGACACCAAGTATAAAAAAAGTTCAGCCAAAGTAATCTGTGACTGAAAAAGAGGACTTTAAAATAAAATAACCATTATAATCCTAACTATTGACTTGCTACTGTAGTTCAGCTTTACATGTAGAGAAGATACCTTTCTCTATATTAAAAATGGCTTTTATGGAGCATGTCTGTACCAATACATGTAAGTATTGCTAATCTGGATGCAGGACTGGTTTCAGAGGTAACGTTAAACATGTCTTGGATGGTTAGCCGCAACAAATCCTGGATCTTGGCAGGGGGTTAGACTAGATGACCCTTGCGGTCCCTTCTAAGCCTATGATTCTATGGTGTGCTCTTCAATAAGAGAAGCAGTTAAAGACGTGCATTGAAGAAAACCATTGAGGGTCTTTGAAATCTTTACCCATTCTAAGACCAGTTGGGGCTATCAGGGCAGCAGTGACCCCACCAGTTTAAGAAAGATAACTCTCCTGAATCTGTGGATCTTCCCAAGAGCAGGGATTGAATTGGGCCAGTGCAGGGTGGCTTGGTGAGCTGGTAGTTTTTTCTGGAGGCTGGTATTTTATGTTCAAAAATTTAAACTCTCTCTCTCTTTGTGTGTGTGTTAAAGTTAAGGTTTTAGCCCTTTGGGTTGTGAAGAAAAGCTTCAACATGAGCCAGACTTAAACAGAGAAGAGATGTCTGCAGACAGCATGAAACAGGAGCACCAAGAGTACAAATTGGTATACCATTAATTTATAAAAATTATTAATATATTAAGTTCCTAATAATTTTTAGGGGACAAACCCCAACCAAGAAAATCCCTTTGTAATAGAATCACTGCTGGGCTTGTGGTCACTGCTGGGACCCTGCTTGGGTGGGTGCATAAGACAAAGGATTTTATTTGGCTATCACCCCTCTCAGGGATACTACCTGCAGCAGTCTGTCCCAGCAACAAGAAGGCAAATTGACACAATTGTCCGGCATCAAGCCTCTCTTCCATGAGGGTGGCTCTGGCAGATAGCAGTCTCTCCAGTCATTCTTGATCCCAGCCAGGCTTCTCTCGTGAAGTGAGAGCTTGAGGTCTCCCACCCAGCCAGCATCCATCTGTGCTGGGCTCTCCTCCTGGTAACCCCTCCCACAAGCCTGACACCTATTGCAGGTGTAGTAGAGTTGGGCTGATTTTGCTCACAGCAGCTCATTAAGCCCTGCTCTTGGACCACTTTAGCCTAGTACTTTTAAAGGAGGTGATAGTTGGGGACTAGCAAAGCTGATAGCACCCTTTTAACTCTCAAGTGTCCCTGTGTAGTGCTTAGGGTTGTAGTCCTATTCATTCAGCAAGCATTAGCAAAGAGCTGCATTTCTGCTGTACCATGCTGTGCATATTTAATAATTCACTACAGGTCAGGAGCAGAGCTAGAACCCACACTTCAGCATGAAAAGCACAGGCCTCTACCTCTTTAGCTAAACTCCTTCAGCTGTAAGTAGCAAGCTCTTATTCTCTTTGGGGCCAACCACTAGGAGACATGTTCACACATCCTTAGGCTATTTGTTACACATACAACTGCTAATTCTGCCTCCTCTGATACCAGTAGCAGAGCTTGGTGTAATTTAACACTGGGTACATCTACAGTGCACAAAACCACCCAAAGCCCCAAAATCTGCAAGTGAGTCTCAGAACCCTGGTCAATTGACCTGGGCTTCCATAACGTGGCTGAAAATAAGCGTAGACGTTCCTGCTTGGGCCAGAGTCCAGGCTGTGAGTCTCACTCTCAGATTTTTGGGTGTTTTTTTTGGCAGTGTATATGTATCCAGGGTTAAATTACAATGTCAAGCTCGGCTCCTGGCTTCAGAGGAGGCAGTATCTGAAGCATCTTTTGCATAAAATCAAGAGCAAGAGTTGACTTCATGGAGTGTCTGGCATTTCTCCCTTCTTGGGGTAAAAACCCTGCTAGCAGTAGGGTTTGTGTTTTCATTTTTTAGATTTTATTAATTTTTCTTCTTCTTGTTCTAGGTAGACTTGTTTCAGGGGATTGGCTTGTGATGGAGTATACAAATCCCACGCTGGCCACACAGTGCAAGTCTGTCTACCCAGGCTGGATCATGATTTAAATCAAGTGGAGAGCCTTGATTTTAAATCATTGATTTTAATCAACTTTTCCATTTGTACTTTTATTTTCTAAAGAGAGGTGCATTCTCATTGATTGATTGTAACCATTAAAACATGTTGACTTGCAACTAAATAGAGCCTTTACACAAAATTTGGTACATCTTTTTGCTACCTAGGAGGGTATGCTTTAAACATATACATTTATTTAAGCAATTATATACCTTAATATGGTCAGAGTCTTATTAATTGTACATTTTTAGTGTGTTGTTTTGCTTATTTAGTAGATAATAGATAATTTTTGCTCATGATTTATGTCAAGATGCATTAGGATGGTAACTGGAATTTACCACAAAACAGCATATTAATTTATTTTTATTAAACAAAACAAGTCCTTAATACAGTACATAATCTATTGTGCCATAATTGTAAAGCTTGACCTCACAAATTAGATATTTTTTTCTCTGATTCTTTCTTTATATAGAAAAGCAGCCTTTAACTCTTTTTTTTTATATAGTGGCTCATGGATTCAGCATATTTATTTTATTTAAATGTTTTAAGAGATTATAATAAGTTTAGGCCTTACCATATTTTGTGTTAAACTCATTTAAAATGAAATCTGAGTTTATTTTTAACAGAAAAACTTATCATAATTTAAAGAATAAAAAATCCAATTTAAATACAATTCAACTTTTTTGACAACCCTGTCCCCCCTCCCCCAAGTTTTATCCATCCTGCTCCCAGATGGAATATAGAAATACCTGAAGAGGCCACAGACTGAAGCCCTTTCTGTACCCACTTGAAGATAAATTGTGTCCTCTTCACTCACCCAGCAAGTCCCATTGAAGTAAATGGGTGAACAGATTTTGGCTCAGATTTCTGTTCTGTTCAGGTTCTTATTGCCCTTATCACATAGAATCTCATCACTGTAGAGTGAAAGTTCCTTCAAAATTCTTTCTTCCCATGTGTCTCAACTCTGAATGAGAGGGGCCACTTTTAAGGATGAGTTGACAGTTCAATCACCAATGCCTATTTAGACCTCAGGGCCTTTCTTGAAACAGCCACCAAGAATGTAAATTAGAACAAATGGGATAGTGGTTTCTATTTTGCTGAAAACTTGTCCACTGGGAACTGGAATGAGACTGTCAAATTCATTCGTTCAAGTGTTTCTCTTGGAAATTAAATGCTGTAGCATAGATCCTTGTACTTCAAACAAATTAACAAAGTAGGGTGCACATGGTTCAATAGAAACATCAAATTTTGCTGGTGTGCACCTTTGTTTGTGTAAGATCTACAATAAATATAATTTGCCTGTTTCAGTTTTTTAGAATAATTCGGTCCACTTTGCTCAGCTGGCGGAACCTAACCCCCAATGTCAGAAAGACTGCTTGGTGTATGGAAGGCGGTCACAGCTACAAGCCCCCCTCCTCCCGCTGTTTTGCCAGCCATAATAACATGTACAAAGGGACAGGGCTGGCCAGAGATTGGGGAGGCAAGGGCATCAGGGAGATACACTAATGGAGGGCCTGAAAGAACTGGAAAGACAGCTCCTGTTGACTTCAGTAAGATTTGCGTCAAGCTCTGCCTCTCAAAAGGGAGTTTAAAACTGGTCTCCTTTGACTGAAGCAATGATAGTGCTCCAAGGGTTGGGATGCAAATTGCACTTTCCTACTCCTGCAGGGATAAATCAAGCCCACTGAATTAAAAAAGAAACACAAATGAAATAAGAAAATATAATAGACTATGTAACTTTTAAAGTATTCTGGGCCAAATTTGAAATGGAGCTATATACATGTAAATGAGGGCAGAATTAGGCCCTCTGTGTTATTTTTGGCTATAACAACTTGATAGTGTCCTTTTAATGTCCCCGTTCTCCATGATGTTGCTGGGCAAATTATAGGGTTTCACTTTTCTGGCCTTTGCATCACATTTCATCCCAAGCCACCATACCACTTGCTTGCCTATAGAAGACTATTCTTTACATGTTTTACTCACATCTCTTTGCTCATTGACAGTGATCTGGATCAGTTATTGCAGCTGGCTTTTTGTCAAGCTATTCCACTCTGCCCCCCTACCCATCTGTTACTGGAGTCAATGTATATAGGTGGGGGGAAAGAGTGGGAATTTGGTCTGTATTAGCTGTGACAACAGTAATGGCCTACCAGATTTCCAAAACTCTCAAGTGAGTAATAGCAGCTACGTTAATGCCTGACGCGAATGACTGAGAACTTGGTTCAGTTTCTATACCCTGATACAAGGACCATCCCTGGAACTATGAACGCTTAAGCAGAAACCAGCCAATTGTAAAGAATATTTGTCTATAGACATTTGGGCTGTTAAACGATTTCTGTGCAACTTTGGGGATGATTGCTTTGACTGTATATTTTATAACCTCTGTCTTTTGAGATGGGAAGTAATGGAGTATGAACATATTTTGATGTCTGAAAAAAAATATTCGCTCCACTTGATATTATGGATAGATAGTTTTACCATAAGTTAAGTCTTTACCATAGTTAAAGCTGAAATATGCCTTCCATTATCAACTTGATTTTAACCCACCCTCTAACTTTTTGAAACCAAAACCAAACTCCCCGACACTTGGAATGTCATAACTGGAAAATGGTTTGATCTAGAAACTCCAGACTTGTTTTAATTTTTCATGACTAGTACTGATGCCTTTGACTAGGTTTTTGGGAAGTGGGATGTACAAACTTGCTGCGCACTTATGAAGAGTGTTTTAAATACTGCAAGCTGGCTTGTTTGAAATTTAAGAAACTCCCTATCAGACAAATAAATGCCCCTTATATTCTGCATCAGTTATAATGTATGTTTAATAAATCCTACATAATAAATCCCACATGAACCAAGGCATCTACAATTGACCTATCCTTAAAGATCATCTGATGCTTCATGGAAAATTGTAACTACTATTTTTATATATAAACTATTCTACCTATTATATAATGTTTTCTGTCCTCCTCCTCCCTGTGTTTTTCATGACTAAGAACTTGGGCATGAAAACAATACTTTATGCTTAAGTGTTTCTCTGATCCTGTTGCTTATTCCTCAAGTGAAGTGTCATCATAATCGTCTCTCAAATCCAAATTGCTGCAGTACAAATGACTAAAACGTCACAAATAGAATTATGACTTCAGCTGGGGAGAAAACAGCAGGAGCAGATAAACCATTAAAAGTGAAAGACTTGCTTTCAAGCAAATGTCTCTATTGTAGTAAACCAGAGTGGGAAGAAAAACTAATAGTGAAGTTGATGTAGAATTAGTTCTAAATGTTTTTCAAGACTTTCCTGGTAGGGTATCAACTGCCTTTTAATGTTTTTTATCCTACCAGTGGAACCACTGATGCTTCTGGATGCAGTGATAAGGTAGTCCCAAGGTTACCAACCTGGCTTCAAAGATTAAATGACATTCTGTGTGTATGTACAATATATATTACATAAAAAAGTTAAAACGTTGAGGTTGCAAAGTCAAGTGCTCAGAAGTTAGGAAATGCCAGAGTTAAGGTTGCCTGTGCAATCTTAATTCAGCCTCCTTGTGAATATGCTTTATGATAGTCTTTGATTAGATGATCACATGTTATGAAAAGTGCTATATAAAAGCTAGGTATTATTTTTCCCTCTTTCATGCTGCCTGGACACTAGCAGGGTGAACACTGAGAGCACAGGAGTGACAGTTGCCCTGCTCTCAGTTCTGGTATCTGGCACCACATTGATCCTTTGCTGTTGGGAACAGAGAGAGGACAGAAAGTCCTACTCATCCACATAGGCTCTAGGACCATGCCCATTGCAGATGGACTCTTTGGATGTGTTAGTTGCCAGACTCTACCAAGTCTGTGCAAACAGAGATTTTTTTCAAAGGCTTATAACTTAGCCAAATGTGGTGCTTTGTTTCTGACCCCAGGGCAACCCCTCTGCTAAATTTCAAGCCCTTGCTCCAAAGCATGAAGGAATTGGAGCTTCTCAACAAAACGGTTGTAAAATTTATTTTAATGAGGGGAAAACAACCTATTTTTTCCCTATCTCATTTTTGGAAATGGCTGAACCATTTTTGCCAAAACTTTCAAAAAAGACAAAAACAAAAAATTCACCCCAGGCAGACGCCTTACATGGGAAATGAACTGTAGCCTGAATGGCTGAAGTTTGGCAAAGCTCTAAGCAAAGGAAAATAGGATTTTATAGGTGTCAGGCAGCACCTGTGCCACCTATAATCCCTGTGTGTGTTTGTATCTTACATATATAAAAATACACACAAACACAGGAATCCCTTCATCCACTGTTGTCTTTCCTGAGCTGAAGTATGACAGCTTCAGTTTACACGAGTTAGAGGAAGTGAAAAATACTGTATCTAACTGAAATTGCAGGGGGAATTTTAGGCAGTCAACATTTTGTACGAAGCCTCATATGAAAGGTGGCACAGTGCCCCCTTAACACTAACTGCTTACTCTATGGGGAAAAGTACTATCCACAACAGCTCTTCACTGAGAAGTGAATCCAGTCAGGTGGACTGACAGACACTTATCTTAACTTGTACCTCCCGCATAACAGAGGAGGCTTGTGAGGGCCGGTGTAGTGTCGGAAACTGCACCGGCTCATGAGGTGCTCTCTGGTAACAAGAAAAGGAGAACTTGTGGCACCTTAGAGACTAACAAATTTATTAGAGCATAAGCTTTCGTGAGCTAGAGCATCACTTCATCAGATGCATGCAGTGGAAAATATAGTGGGCAGATTTTATATACACAGATAACTTGAAACAATGGGTGTTACCATACAGACTGTAAAAAGAGTGACCAGGAAAGGTGAGCTATTACCAGCAGGAGAGTGGGGGGGACCTTTTGTAGTGATAATCAAGGTGGGCCATTTCCAGCACTTTACAAGAACAGTAGGAGAGGAAATAAACAAGGAGAAATAGTTTTACTTTGTGTAATGACACATCTGCTCCCAGTCTTTATTCGAGCCTAAGTTAATTGTATCCAGTTTGCAAATTAATTCCAATTCAGCAGTCTCTTATTGGAGTCTGTTTTTGAAGTTTTTTTGTTGAAGAATTGCCACTTTTAGATCTGTAATCGAGTGACCAAAGAGATTGAAGTGTTCTCCAACTGGTTTTTGAATGTTACAATTCTTGACGTCTGATTTGTGTCCATTTATTCTTTTACGTAGAGACTGTCCAGTTTGGCCAAACGCTTTCCGTTTCCTAAAAAGAAAAGGAGTACTAGTGGCACCTTAGGGTTGTCTACACTACGAAATTAGGTCAAATTTATAGAAGTTGTTTTTTTAGAAATCAGTTTTATATATTTGAGTGTGTGTGTCCTCACAGAAAATGCTCTAAGTGCATTAAGTGCATTAACTCGGCGGAGTGCTTCCACAGTACCGAGGCTAGAGTCAACTTCTGGAGCATTGCTCTGTGGGTAGCTATCCCACAGTTCCCACAGTCTCCGCTGCCCATTGGAATTCTGGGTTGAGATCCCAATGCCTGATGGGGCTAAAACATTGTCGCGGGTGGTTCTGGGTACATATCGTCAGGCCCCCGTTCCCTCCCTCCCTCCGTGAAAGCAAGGGCAGACAATCGTTTCGTGCCTTTTTTCCTGAGTTACCTGTGCAGATGCCATACCACGGCAAGCATGGAGCCCGCTCAGCTCACTGTCACCGTATGTCTCCTGGGTGCTGGCAGACGCGGTACTGCATTGCTACACAGCAGCAGCAACCCATTGCCTTGTGGCAGCAGACGGTGCAATAGGACTGGTAGCCGTCATCGTCATGTCCGAGGTGCTCTTGGTCACCTGTGTGAGGTCGATCAGGAGCGCCTGGGCAGACATGGGTGTAGGGACTAAATTTGGAGTGACTTGATCAAGTCATTCTCTTTAGTCCTGCAGTCAGTCCTATTGAACCATTTTATGGTGAGCAGGCAGGTGTTACGGATTGCAAGCAGTCCTATTGCATCATCTTCTGCCGGGCAGGCAAGAGATGAGGATGGCTAGCAGTCCTATTGTACCATCTTCTGCCGAGCCGCCATGAGATGTAGATGGCATGCAGTCCTTCTGCACCATCTACTGCCAGCCAAAGATGTAAAAGATAGATGGAGTGTATCAAAACAAGAAATAGACCAGATTTGTTTTGTACTCATTTGCAACCCCCCCCCCCCCCCCGGGACTCATTCCTCTAGGTCACACTGCAGTCACTCACAGAGAAGGTGCAGCGAGGTAAATCTAGCCATGTATCAATCAGAGGCCAGACTAACCTCCTTGTTCCAATAAGAACAATAATTTAGGTGCACCATTTCTTATTGGAACCCTCTGTGAAGTCCTGCCTGAAATACTCCTTGATGTAAAACCACCCCCTTTGTTGATTTTAGCTCCCTGTAAGCCAACCCTGCAAGCCGTGTCGTCAGTTGCCCCTCCCTGCGTCAGAGCAACAGCAAACAATCGTGCATCTGAGTTGAGAGTGCTGTCCAGAGCAGTCACAATGGAGCACTCTGGGATAGCTCCTGGAGGCCAATACCATCGAATTGTGTTCACAGTACCCCAAATTCGACCCAGCAAGGCCGATTTAAGCGCTAATCCACTTGTCAGGAGTGGAGTAAGGAAATCGATTTTAAGAGCCTTCAAATCTTTAAGTTGAAATAAAGGGCTTCATCGTGTGGACAGGTTCAGGTTTACATCGATTTAAAGCTGCTAAATTCGACCTAAAGTCCTAGTGTAGACCAGGGCTTAGAGACTAACCAGTTTATTAGTTTTGCATTGCTCAAAATGCCTTTCAAGAACCACTAGGGGGAGATGAAGCATCAGGTTAGGCTGTGATTAATCTGCTGAGTGCGATTCCAAGGTTGTTTGACATGTTACTATTGCCTCCTCACTTTCCTACCTTCAGGGCAAGGAAGTTATAACAAAAGTTATAATTGATCAGAGGCAATATTTGGTAATATGGAACAGTAAAGAGGAGAGATGAAATTAAACAGGGGTGTCTATGACATTAGAGATTCTGTGGACATAGCTATTTGCTGTGTATAATCCATGTTAACTTTTTACTCCACCACACCAATATATGATGTGTATATCCAGAGAAGCTAGCAGATAAATTAACCAGTTCATATACAAAGTGACACAAAAAACCTTCATGCATGCAAGTCCTGCCTTTGTTTACTCGTTTGCTTTTTCAGTATGTTTTTATTAAGGTCACTTTTTCAAGAAGAAACACCATATATGGGCCAAATTCTGCTCTCAGGTACCCTGATGTAAATCTGCAGTAATTCTTCTGAAGTCAGGATTTCCTAGCTCTCCGTGTTGGCTGTACACTACGCCCCCTCTCTCTCTGGGGATGAATTTTATATAAACATGGAAATCTGCATTGAAATTGAAAACTCCACTGATATAATGTGTGGGGGTTTTAAAACCCAACTACACATATACCATTGTAAATGCAGATAGCTCTGTTGGTTTCAGTGCAAGTTAGAGTTTGATCCTGGGAGGTGCTGAGCACCCTGACCTTCCACTGAATCCAAAAACTCAGCACCTTGCAAGACTGAGCCCTTTCTCTGGATTTACTTGGTATCACAATCTGGCCTGCAAAGCTTTTGGTCTTTCAATTGTTATAGCTTAAATTTTCAAGTTTAGGAGGCTAAAGCTAGCTATCTAAATCTATTTTTAGGCAGTCAAGAAATAAGAGGTCTGATTTTTCAAATGTGCTGAACACCCACAGTCCCACTAAGATCAAACGATGCTGTGGGTGCTCAGGTTTTTTTTTTTTTTTTTTAAAATCAGACCTCTTATTTAGCTGCTTAAGTAAATATTAGGAGCCGAACTTTAGACTTCTAAATTTGAAAATATTGGTTTATCTTCAGGACTGATATTCCCAATCTTTGTAAACTCTCATACAGATAGAGATGATACTCTGTGTTATTGCAAAATTATCACTATCATGTACAAACTGGTCTAGTTATATATAATTCTTTACTGTTATTAATCAACTATCTATTTAAAGGTAAATTAGAAATCCATATCTGAACACCCCAAATCTTTAAGACAAAAATTAGGATCCTGATGTGATCTTTGATGCTGATTCCTACCTCTATAATGGACTGAACCAAAATCCTGATCTAACCACTCCCACACTTTGGATCTTTATGTAGATCGAAACTTTGTGAATTGGACCCATCTCCAGTTTACATATTTTTCCTTGTGTGTTTTAAGACTGTACCCAGTAATATTTTTAGACTAAGAGTTAAATACTTTTTAAAAGCAAGAATTTAAAGATGAAACAAATATCTCTGCATGGGATGAAATAGTTCCGTTTCGTATTAAAAGTCTTGTACAGGGGATTGAGGCTACATGGAGCCTGGATCCACCAAAACTTTGTTCCCTCCACCTGCAAAAATATTCCCCCTCAGTTTGTGCCATGAATGGTGGTCATCAGAATCACATATCTTCCTTTGGGATGTATTGTGGCATGACTCAAGAAGTTATGGGCGGCACTGTGGACCCAGAAGGATGCCCTTTGTCCTCTTCGGATCCGGTGTCTGTGGTAAATGGCCATCTTGCAGCAATCAAACAATACATTGACTCATCCCTCCTTTTTTCAAGGTCTCCTACAGTCATGGGCCCTTGCTTTTAAGGGGTCCTGCCTTATTCTACTGCCACAGTGGAATTTTTGATTAAAATCATGACCCAGTTTCAGGAATGGAATGATAGAACTAAACCTGCTCCAGTACCCTATCTCTCATCTGTTCCACAGTCGTGGCACACCACCACTTCCTGAATTGTTCTTCTGTCCTGTCTCACCTCATCCCTGCCTGGTCCCCAGGGCTAACACCTGTCTTCTCATTTAGGTCCTAGTCCAGCAATGTATTTGAGCACATACCTAACTTTAAACAAGTGACTAGTCCTGCTGACTACCCATATGCATGTGTAAATATCTCTTCTGAACTGGGACCTTATACCCTTAACTCCTATTTTTGAAAACAGTATAGTTCCTATGTTTCTCCCACATGCTTTAGAAATGCCTATAAATAAAATAAAGACCTTAGGTAAGTTGTTTAAAAATATGGTGATTTCCTCATTGGGCCATTAGTCTGTCACCCTCCCGCTTTTCACCACCTTGCAGAGCATGAAAAGAACATTTTGCTGCTTGTGCAGACATGCAGGTCAGAGTTCATTTACATGCTCAGTAGTATTAGGATTCCACACAATAACCACCTATTCCACCAGCATTCTGAATACTGTGCTAGCTGAGAAAACCCAGGCGTGGGTGTCCCCAGTACCACAGCATCTATTGGAATATAACATGGTTACATTTGAATTTGGAATACAAGTGGAATTCTCATGTCCTATAAAAGTAGGGAACGAGTGACTGAGGGAAACAGCTGCATGGCTCTGGCATGGCAATTTGCATACTGACCCTTGGTGTGTAACCTCAGTGCTCCAGAAGTTGGAATCCATTTCAGGAGGTGGGCATTTATTTACCCAGGAAAAGTGTGAGCTGTTGAATTATTCCAAGTGTATAAATAGAGTGAGAGAGTCGGCTGCTTGTCTGACCCCAGTGCAGACTTAATTAGCACATGCCTTTCACCTGCAGCAAATGTAAGTACAGTAAATCCCAGGCTGTATTTTTGATTTTATCCTTCCCCCTTTTCTCAAAATGGACTTGACCAATGCATCTGTCTGGGAGAGTAACCAGGGGTGATCATGGTTGCCTGAAGGGATTAATATTACATAGAGAGAGAAAAGGCTATTAATAAAAAGTATTCAAGAAGAATGACCTGAAGGTTAGGAGATAGTGGGAAGCTACTGTAGGCCCAGTGCGGGCAGCAAAGCATACAGCTCAGTTTCATTTCTTGCTGTCATTTCTAAACGTTTGAAGAGTGGGCAAGATGCAACTGTAGGGCTTGATCCTGTAGCCATTGTGTGCAGAGAACTCCCAGAAGCTTGGCACATGTCGCAGCTGCAGCATTGGGATCCAAATGCTGGTATTTTGCAGAGAGGATGATAAAGCCCTTAAGGAGGGGACAATCTCCTTCAGGAAAACTGTGTGATAAAACAGACTATTTTGTAGTGCTCCAGCTTGCACAAAAGCAGTCATGGTATTGTCTTCATAAATATTTTTATTTACATCTAAATTGTTCTAACACCTTTGAGTCCTAGTGCCTAAGTTCTATTGTCATACACCAGAAGGGAGGAAAGGGTGTGCTGTGCATGAGTGGGACATACTTTTGCCCTTCCCTGACCCTATTACACCATCTATGCTGATTACAAAAGTGAGGGGTTAGCACTTGACCAATCCCTGGCCCCACCCCTCCAAATGGCATGCTTTTGCCCACTAAAAAGACCCTAAACTTTTGACACCCCTAATCTTTGGCCCTGAGAAATCTTAGGTGTTCTGAGGTATAATCAGAAATAGTTTGTTGGCATCTTTTCTGATTTTGAAGATGGCTGGTGCACCCTTTCAAATATAGTGGTTGAAATGCCCGCGGGTTGGCTCTGTCCTTCAGCAAAATGGAAAAGGATGAAAGCAGCCATTGAAAGGAATAAGAAGATGGAGAGCATGTTGGGGTGATGGAGATTGTGAGCCTTACGTGAAGATGGTGTGCTTGGACTATCACTTCACCCTGAAATACTGGGTGGTAACAATTCTTTTCTGTCTTGCTTGAGTGAGCCCTTTGGGACTTGGGTTACACACCTGGTATTGATACTAGTGATACTTATGGTGTTCTAGAGGAAAGAATATATGATTCTTGGTCATACCAGCAAATATCTTGACTGGAGCCACTGGAGCCTGCCTAGCCTCATAGATCCCAGGTACTATCTGTGGTATCGGGACGATACACATCTGATTCTCCTCTCCTTGATGCTGGTGTAAATCAGGAGCACTAGTATCTCCACTGAAGTCAGTGGCATTTTGCTGATGTAAAACCAGAGTGAGAGGAGAATCAGGCCCTATGTGCAGGCCTAGTATGTCCCTTACCTGGCAGCCTTACACGGAGTCACACAAGGATGCTACAACAGAGTTGTACATGTAGCCTCACAAGCAGCATGGTTAGTAGCAAAAATAGTAACTGTTCCCTGCAGCAAGCAGAGTCCCATCAGCCGCCGCCTTCACTCAAAATTACATAATAGTCTTTGAGAGGTATTTTTCAGCTCTCGTCTACTGAAGCAGTGCGGTATAATGAAGTGAGGAAATGACCAGCAGCTGAGAATACCAAAGTTCTTATACTGTTTTGACACTAAGGGCCTTGTCTTCATTAGGGAAATGTATGCAAGGTAGCCACAGAGGTACAAGTCCCTAAAGTAGACACACTGCACAGGCGTAATTGCACAACTCTGACTTAAACGAATATAATTTACACCTGGTCTATACTTAAAACCTAGGTTGACATAGCTATGTTGCTCAGGGGTGTGAAAAATTTGCACCTCTGAGCACCATTGCTATGCCATCTTAACCCCTGGTGTAGACGCAGCTATGCTGACAGAAAAATGCTTCCACCAACCTAGCTACCATCGCTCAGGGAGGTGGAGTTCCTACAGCAATAGAAAAACCCCTTCAGTTGGCGTAGGCTGCATCTACGTTATGGGCTTATGCTGACACAGCTATGGAGCTGTAGCTATGTTGCTATTGTCCGTGTCATGTAGATGTGGCCTTATCCTGGTAAATTACCAGGATAAATCCTGTGTTGCACCAGCCCAGCATGTCTATATTAGGGGTTTGCACTGGTCTAACAACACCACTGCAAATTTCCTTAATGCTAGACAGGCTCAAACTTAGACTGTGTCTACCTTTAAACTGCTACAGCTGGCTGAAAAATAGAAAAAGAATTTTGTGAAATTTGTTGGAAGTTGATTCAATTTTGCAGGATTTGAGACAAAACATTTATTTCAAAAATGTTCCAGAATATCTTTTTTGGGAAATAATTTTTTTTAATCCCTCTTCCTCCTCTCTTTGACAATAAAAGGCAAAGCAAAAATATTAATAATGTCCAGGTGTCCTTCACCCCACACTTTTTCATTTGTTTTTGACAAAAATGTATTTTTTGATTGGATAGTTTTTTGGAAAAATTTAGACTAGCTGTAGCAGAACGTGAAGCTAGTAATATTTCCGTCCTATATATACTACAAATATAAACATTTTGGACCACAGTATAACATGGCTGTTTTCCTTGCTTGTGTTAACGGAAAAAAAATAATAAACAAGCGGCAGACTGGAAAAAAAATGGTGGTGTTTTCTCAAGCTCTGCCCACGACCTAAGGCTTCAACTGCCATCACTTCCACCCACTCATGATGCCAAATGAAATATCAGTCTCAACAAATTGAGCATGTCTTCATAACATCTTCATCATCACTCTCCTTTCTTATATGCAGTGTTATTGATGCTTATTTCAGAGTTAACACCCCATTGAGATGAAAGGGCCAATTTATACTTCTGAGAGCTATTGTTTAAACCTGCTTGCACATTCAGACCATGTCTATGCTACAGGGACTATAGCTGCATAGCTGGTGCTGTAACTACACCAGCATAACCATGTAGCATAGATGCAGGCTGGAGCAACAAGAAGGGTTTTTTCCCAGTGTGGCAGGCAATTCACCTCCTTGAGCAGTGATAGTTAGGTTTATGGAAGCATTCTTACATTTACCTAGCTGTGTCTACACTGGGGGTTAGGTTGGCATAGCTGTGGCACTCAGGGGTGTGGGTTTTTCGCACTTGTGAGAGCCATAGCTATGTTGACCTAAGTTTTAAGTGTAGGTCAGGTCTCAGAATTTATCTTCACAAACACAAGGGCTAAATAACTTATTTAAAAATTAAATAATAATAATAATTAATAATACCCGGCTTTAAATAGAGCTTTTCAGCAGTAGATCTCAAAGTGCTTCACAGAGGTGGTCAGTAAATTTACCAGGATCCTATGACTGCAGAGGTGTTAAGGGGGTCACTCTACCTTGAAAGGTCCATTGCAATATGTGCGCTCTGCTTATGCTAAACAATCTGTTCCACCTTGCATGTTGCTGTGACACTGAAAGTACCTTTCCCAGACCTGAAGAAGAGTTCTGTGTGGCTCAAAAGCTTGTCTCTCTCGCCAACAGAATTTGGTTCAATATCACCTCAACCACCTTGTCTCTCTACCAAGGTTAAAGCATGGTTACCTAACATGGTTATGAAATGTACTTTTCTATTCACACAGGCAAACGGAAGTCATGTTATAATATTCTTGGGCCACAACCATGTTTAAAAAGAGTTACAGCTGCATATAGGTAGTGTCTCAGGCTCCACCTACATCACAGTTGTAATTAGACTTGTCAGAATTTAATTTGTATCTTTTATCATATCAATGGATAATATCGATGTTTATTTCTAAGCATTTTTTATTTGTATTGTTTTACATTTTC
Source organism: Lepidochelys olivacea (assembly GCF_965140295.1). Classification (NCBI taxonomy): domain Eukaryota; kingdom Metazoa; phylum Chordata; order Testudines; family Cheloniidae; genus Lepidochelys; species Lepidochelys olivacea. The sequence goes on along the minus strand of NC_140416.1, from coordinate 63,986,562 downwards.
ACAATTATGGGGAAAGGATGGGGGGGTTAGATGATAATTATTTAATGACAGTAGGTGTTGAGATTCAAAAAGTTAAAGCTTTATAACCCTTAACACAGAAATTGTCAACAGCACATGTCAAAATATTCAAAGTACATATCTCAGAGGGGTGATATGAAGATTTATTAGTTAATGCTGAAGATGGAAAGCACAAGGTATTATAATCTGATAGTACTACACCACTCCATTTACTACTGTAAAGTTTCTGTGTTCTTATAGGACAGTTTGGAATAATTTAGTTTTCCCAAGTGTGACTCTTTGCATATCTTATTCGTAAAGGTGTTCCTACCAATCATTTATAAAAATACCTCAACTTTAGCAAGGCATGCTGAATACACCAGTGGCCAGGCTAAGAGGGGCATTCAATGCATTATTAAAGTGGAGATAGACCTGAACCAGAACCGGAGATCTGAGCCATCCCTCCTCTCCCCAGGCTTTGGGAAACTTCAGCCTGAGATCTGAATTCAGATGTGAACTTTGCAGCACTTTCTCAGCTTTATTTGAACAACCCATTTTTAAACTAAAGGGACCTAAATCTGATCCTCCTGGGGTGGATGTAAATCAGGAGTAACTAAGTTGGAGAACCAGTGGGGTGATATTGGCATAAAACTATGTGAGATTAGAATCAGGCCTCATGTGTGTTGAATAAATCTTGCTAGACTACAGGCATTCAACACATGTTGTTACAATGGAGGGAATTTTGCCTTTTAAAGAAAAGATTGCAGGTCACCTTTTGAGAATGCGACTCCTGAAGTAGTAAAGAATGAATCCTTGGTGCTGATTATACTTCATCCATGCAGCTTTGCAGTTACCCTTGTTCTGCTGACTATATAAGATTTGGGTGATGTGTTTGTAGAGGGTGTTGAGTCTGGAACTTTGACACTCTGATATCTTTCTCTCTTTGAGTTAACTGAACTACTGGTGGAGATCAAAGAAAATGGGGAGGAGGACTGACAAGGAACAGTGCATGCAAGATGTCTGCAGAGCTTTAAATAAATAAAAAGGGGTTAAGATCCTCAATCAGTTACAGAATATCTGTAGACATGGGGCCCTGTTTTGCAAACACAGAGCTGCACCTAAAGTTGAGAACTTCCATGCATGGAGCACTCTTACAGGCTTAGGTCCTTACAAAGCACTGTCCATATCAAATCCACATATTACAAATATAATTGTGTGCTACTGATCACACCTTAGATTGTTACAGCTGAAATAATGTTTTAGCTCTAGTAGCTTTTTTCCATTTTTATCTATTAGTTTGCCTTTTGCATTTTCTTCAGCCTGAAAAATTAAACAGGCAGGTCAGTTTCACTTCAGTTTCTAGTTGACTTCACTTTCCTGTTCTCAAGCAGTTGTCTTTATGTTCCCAACTTTGCTGGGGAGCATATAAGTAAAAATCTCAACAAACTCCATTAAAACTCAAAAAAGAGAGAAAAATAAGGAATCTATTTCAAAAGGGTGAAACTCACCCATGATGCACTGCACTCCCAGAAAAAAGTAGGCCCTGCATATACGCGGTGCAGGGTGATCAGGAGCCCATGTGTCCCCTACGCTACACAGAAAGGAGCACTGCACTGGCCCCATGGAGACCAGTGCAGAGAAGTCTGAAATGGGGGTAGGTCAGAGGAGTAGTCACAGGAGTCAATAGTCCAGTGGCTGCTACGGCCCCATCACCTATGCAACCGGTATGGAGGACCTACAGCTGCTGTTCTGCGGCAGGGGTGGGACGTGTTGCTCATCAGCCCTGATTTGAAGGGGTGGGTTTCTCCTCTTCAAGCCCTTCACATTCCGTCCACATAGAACCTGAATACTCAGGCTTTGTAGTGGGTAGAACAAGATTTTATTAAAAAAAACAATGCAACAAACCCAACCTGCTCCTCCCACCCCTGCATCACCACCAAGTTTTGCTGAGGGTCTTGTGCAGCATGCATGAGTTTTACCCTACACAAATAGATTCATTATTTTTTTCTCTCTTTCTTAAGTTTTAATGCAGTTTGTTTAGGTTTTTATTTGTTCCCTGTACTGCTGGGGAGCATATACCTACCTACTTTATAACATTAAATATTTTAAAAGCATTTCCATCTTCTAGCAATCTCCCTGCTGTGATTTAGGTGGCTTTGAGTGATGTCATCAGCTCTTAAGTGGGGATCATAGAACCCTGAATTCAGGACTTGGTGGGTTAATAAATGAGAAAATGTGTGTATTTTGGTCTTGATTCTCCACTGACACTGCAAATCGGCAGTAACAACTGATCAGTGGAGTCACACTGGTATAAAACCAATGTTCGTGAGAGAAGACTGGGTCCCAAAAATTTCATTCACATGTAATCAGTTAATGATGAAGGTTGTGTGTGTGCTAATGGGAATAAAATTGGAATCCATGATAGTGTGATGTAAAGGTTTTATGAGCATGAGTTTGTGGTAGTCACATTACTCACACGAAGTGAAGCCACAAGTAAATTGTTTAGGTCATTTCAAACACAGGTCTATAAAACCTATCTCCCACACCATGCCATCATGTATTTTTATGACATTACACGTTACTAGACAATCTATTTTAGAAATGTTTTAGAGTTAAAAAATTATTGATACAATTTTTATATCCTGCCAGTAAAGCTTGATGCCTTAGTTACTATGGGCCAGATTCTCCATTTCTCTGGTATTGCAAAGTTGCCCTCAAGCTGCATACAGAGATCCTTGAGTGGCATAACACTACTGTAGTTACTCCTATGCCACGCCCTTCTTCTGACCATTGGCATATGGCAGCGGTGGCCAAATGTACTGACTCTCTGAGCTGCACAAAACAATCTTTAGAAGTTCGCAAGCTGGGGCACACCTGCCGGGGCTTGGGGCTTCAGCCCTGCAGCAGGTTGGTGGAGCTAGGTGATTCTGCCCTGCGGGGACGGGGTCTCAGGGCTTCAGCCCCATCTGTTGCGCCTGCTGAGGCTCGGGACTTCCGCCCCGTGGGAGGCACCTGCCAGGTCTCGGAACTCCACCCCAGTAGGAAGAAGGGTCTCGGGGCTTCAGCCCCGTGGGTCGCGCCTGCTGAGCCTTGGGGCTTCAGCCCTGCAAGAGGCACCTGCTGGGGCTTGGGGCTCCAGCTCAGTCGGAAGGGAGGTCTTGGGGCTTCATCCCTGCAGAGTGCACCTGTTGGGGCTTCAGCCCCATTCCTGGGAAACCCTGAGTCCTGGCAAGTGTGCCCTGTGTGGGTGAAGCCCTGACACCTGGTGGGCAGAAGCCCCATGCCCCACCACCCTGCTGCAGGGCAGAAGCCCCCTAAGTCTGATAGGTGGAGAATGGGGGGCTCTGCAAGCTGCACTTTAATTGTAAAAGAGCCGCGGCTTGGCTACCCCTTGCAGATGGGGAATGGTAGGGGAAAAGAGGGTGCGTCAAGGGTTTTTCTTATGCCCAGATGATGGTTGGCTGCTGTAACAGCCCAGATGGTTGGGATTGATGGCAGCTAGTATAAATTAGAGGCTGGGACTGGCCTAGCATCTGAATGGCCTAAGGATCAGGGGAGCACCAAGATAGTTTCAAACTTTGCAACTTCTTCCCTACCCAGCGTCACCAAGAGCTTATTGCCCACAGGTCATGCGCCCATGAGTCCAACTGTACAGGGCCCAAAGAGACTCATTAAACTTCTAAAGATGACCTAAACTAGCTTTTGTATACTTTAAAAATGTCATCATTTACAGTACACTATCATAGGACTTACCATTGTTTGGAGTGAGTGTTGGTGTCTCCCCTTCCCAGTGGCATCAATCTCCAACTTCTACCACTGCAGGGCTAGGAGATATTGGGCTTATTTTCTTTTATATAGAGAAAAATTGTCTGTTGTCCATCCTGGGCCTCAGGCCAACACATTAAATATATTAAAATTAGGTTAAAACTAGAAGAAGAATCAAAATAGATCAATATATTCCTCATATCTGTAGGATGGGTGGCTGTAGGTTTGGAAGCAAAGTTGTAACTTTGTGGGAGGAAGTACTACATTTTGGGAAGAGAAAGACAAAACATTTCTTGAGCAGGTTTGTTTAACTCAGTGGTTCTCAACCAGGTGTATGCGTATCCCTGGGGTATGTAGAGGTCTTCAAGGGGTACATTAACTCATCTAGATATTTGCCTAGTTTTACAACAGGCTACATAAAGCACTCGCGAAGTTGGTACAAACTAAAATTTCATACAGTGACTTGTTTATGCTGCTCTATATACTATACACTGAAATGTAAGTACAATATTTATATTCCAGTTGATTTATTTTATAATAATATGGTAAAAATAAGAAAGTAAGCAAATTTTCAGTTATAGTGTGCTGTGTCACTTTTTTGTATTTTTATGTCTGATTTTAAAAGCAAATCTTTTTTAAAAGAGATATAACTTGGGGGTACGCAAGACAAATCAGAATCCTGAAAGGGGTACAGTAATCTGGAAAGGTTGAGAGACATTTTAAGTAAAATAACAGCTGTCTGAAGTTGCTCAGGGACTGGGAATGTTACAATAAATTCTGCGGAGATGGATTAGGGAGCACAATACAACTGAGGCAGTGAAAGGACACAATAAGTTCTTTATGCACATAGCTTTGCAATTTATCCCATGGTTATAAAATGTCTCATGGTGCTGCAGTTTACCACATGGTGCTGCAGTTTACCTTCATGCATCTGGTACCCAGTGTTCCCTCTACTTTTTCCCGTGTATGTGCAGAATGAATTTTGTTATGTGCACCAATATGGAGGTGATGTATGACACATCACCTCCATATTGGTGCACATAACAAAATTCATGTGTTGGGGGTGGGGCTAAGGGGTTTGGAATATGGGAGGGGGCTCACAGCTGGGTTAGAGGTTTGGAGTGCAGAAAGTGTGGGGAAAGGACTCCGGCTGGGGTGCAGGCTCTGGGGTGGGGCTGAGGATGAGGGGCTCAGGGCTTTGGCAGAGGGTTGGGGTGCAGGGTGTGGACTCCAGCTGGGGGTGCGGGCTCTGGAGTGGGGCCAGGGATGACGAGTTTGGGGTGCAGGCTTCCCCAGGGCTACAGAAGGGAGAGCAGACTCCCACCAGCTCTCTCTCCGTGCAGCAACACCTGGGCTGGCGGGAAGAGGTGCCTCTCCCTCCTGTGGCGCTTAATAGGACTGTTGCGCGGCCGTGTGGCGTAGAGGGAATTTAGTGGTACGCATCGGTTTATAAAAATAAATGTTATATAACCAAATCTATGCCCATCTAGTGATAATTGTGACCTTTCTGTGTGGCAGTTCATGGCCAGTAAGAATTTTTCTGTGGCAGTGGAGATAGAACCAATATTCTCCTATCATTTGACCTAAAGGAGAATGTCTGTCAGCAAGATAAAGACTATGACACACAGTTAAGCAGTTCTGATGCCCTCTAGCATAGGTCATTGGCACCTGAACATGTTATTCTGTTCATTTCTCCCTTTCTCTCATGGAGTATGTCACCCATGCATTTACAAAAAGTTTGCAGTTGACTTTTTCTGTGGCCAACAGGAAAGTGTCAAACATGAGGATCCTAAGTCACATCCAGTGCCACCTGGGCCATTATTATATTAAATACTATTATAAGAAGCTTTGGCCTCTTTGGCCCCTTTCTTAATTCAGCCCTCTGTTCCAGAAGTGCTGCTGTCTCAAACCTCTTTTGACACCCGAACAGATCACAAAACACTGATACTTCCAACTGTCTGGGTTCTGAATGATTGAAATCAAAGAGCCACGATCCTTATTCTCCTCTCCCTTATACTGGCTTTACACCAGTATAATTTAATTGACTTCACTTGAGTTTCTCTAGATATTTATTGGTGTGACGAGAGAAGAATCAGGCCTATGTTTCCTTATTAGTGGTTAGGGGATGCCTGAAGGAAGGGAGATCTTTGAGAGGTAGAGAAATGTTGTAAGGCAAAGCCTGCACTAATATCAAACAGGAAGAAACTTCTTAGGTCTGAGTCTGAACTTGATTATACTAGATTAACGCTAGTGTAACTTCACTGATTTCAGTGGAGTTACTTCTGATTTACAGTGGTGTGAGATCAGAATTAGCCACGTCTCGAGCGTCACCTCATGCTGGATAATTCATTTGCAAACTCTTTTAATTAGTCACAGGTAAACTCTGACTTCCTGGAGTTGGTGCCTCTCCCAGAAATGGACTCTTAACTACAGCTGTATCTGTTCCAGAACTCTTGACTCCAAGTTCCTCTGCTACCATGCAAGTAGGTGTCATATGAAACATAGGTTAAAATCCTTCCCCCTCCCTCTCTCCATGCTGAAAGATCAAAGGCCCAGGTCTCAACATGCTAGACAAGACAATCACTTCAGAAGTTGCTTTGTGGGAAAAACAGAAAACAGGCAGGCAGGCAGTTTGGCCACTGTGCATTATGTAACCAGTGCACTGGCTGCAGGAGCTGGATGACTGACATTGAGAAATTCCTAGGGGAGGGGGAGAGGGTGCTGCCCTGGAGTCACTGTAAGCGCCAGCAGTTCCAAGCAACCTGAAGGGGAAAGTGGCTTTCGGTAAAAGGAAACAAATTGGGAATAATAACAATAAAGCTGGAAAATCTGCTGCAGTACCAAATGTCAGTACACATGTCATTTATTTTCCTGATGAAATGGCATGCATCCAACCCTTGCACATGAACAAGGGGGCATGCCATTTGGGAAATGAAAGGCAGCCACAGCAATACAAAAAGACAATGTATTTTCCCTCATTCCTTTCTCTCGATTTCTTGACATTAAAAGCCAGATAACTCCAAAGAGTCTTGTGCTCCTCATCCTAGATCCCTAAATCTAGTTCGGTATGGTGACAGCCCCTTGGATGTGTTACTGCCCCTTTAAGACCTGCTCTCTTCCAGTTCCACAGAAAGGGAGTGACCTCTGGGCTTTGACAGCTCCCCTAATCACTAGTCCAGCCCAGGCTCCGCCCACAGCGCCGGATTGGGCAGCGGGCCGGTATCCCATCCTCTGATTGGCTGGACGCTTCCCCTAAGCGAACCTTTAGAACTCTGAGACACAATATTCTGTTACATTGTAGCAAAATGGCGACTGTCATTCACAACCCCCTGAAAGCGTAAGTAGGAATCAAAAATGTACATATTCCGCGTGGTTTAAATATGAAAAAAGGCGCCTTTCCGATGCTGCTGCCTGCCTGAGCCCGGTGCCTCCAGCCTCCCAGCTGATCTCTCCTCCCTCCCTCTTTCCTTTCTGAGCTCCTCTCTTTTTGTGCAACACACACAGACGTCTTGCGCTGAAATTAACAAGAAGAAATTGTTACATTTGTGTTGTGATTAATTGGCTGGCCGGGAGGAAGAGAGATTTGAGTTCTGAAGGGGAGGATGGCAGCGGGGTTTCTTGCAGCTCTTGGGGCTGCGTGGATCTTGGAACGAGCAAGATCCTGCAGGACCCCTCAGGGGGGGCTCGCACTTGACAGAGTCCCGAGCCTGACGTCCTGGCAGGCTCCCCGGCTACCAACCCCGTGTCCAAGGGAGAGGGATCAGTCCTGGGAATCGGGGGCATAATTATCGGTTTTGCAGTGCTCCGACAGCAATTCGGAGTTTTCTTTTGCAAACCTTCTTGGAGTTGGGATGACTTGAAGAGGGGGAAAGAATCAGCCCCAGCGTTTGCTGGCTCTGTAGCAAAGGGGGTTGCACCGCTCGTTTCCTAGCAGGGCAGCAGGGCAGCAGGGGCATTGCAATTACACTTCGGTTTGTGTGCGAGGAAGAGAGAAGCCGGACTTGCGTGAAATGAATGACTCGGGGTCACTGATGGTTGATTTTTAGGCAGGAAGTCTAGAGAGCTCTTTGCGTACGGGAGGTTTTCGCTTTTAAAAGTAGCAACGAGAGTTGATTGTGTTTCCATCTTTGGATGGACACACTGATTACCGAAATCTGCCCGGATGTAAGGGCAGAATTTGGCCAACTGTTTGCGAGGCGATATAGGAAGAGAGGAAGGGGGCAGGTGCCTCTGCTACAGAAATGTGCTGGGTTCTCCGGTCTTGAATTAAAGCAGATGTAAGAGGGGCACACAGTCATCTTTCGGTGGATCAGGTCCCTCATTTCCTCATGCTCCGCTGCACACACCGTTAATCCCGCAAGGCAGTAGGAAGAGTGGGATTTGGCACCGTATGTGGGGAGAGAAGGGGCTGTCTCAACCTTTTAAAATGACTTCTGTGCTAGGGGGCAGCTCTTGCTAATAATGCAAGATGCTCATAATGCAAGAAAGCAGAGTACCTGGTGGAGACACTTCATCTGTACTTTCTAGTCACACCGAGTGGGCGCTTTTATCCGTTTGAGTTTTTAGAGATGTAATGCAGACTTTGAGCTGTGTCCTTTCAATTAAACTCGCTCCGATTGGAGTTGGAAAAATACTTGGAGTTTTTTTTCCCAGGGATTCCTGCTGCTGTCTCTGTGCTGTGCAGCAATCTAGAGGGAAGGAAAGCTTTACACTGGGAGGGGGCACACAGCTGGCATATTTACATCACTCTTTCTCCATCTTGGCATCAAACGTTTTCTTACATTAAATATTCTTTCATTTAGCAAATTGTAAAAAATCTGTTGAGAAGGGGGAAATGCCGTTAGAACAGTGTTATCAAAGGAGTAGATGTCTTTTGGAAAAAAAGAAGACCACCCCCGGTGAATATATATGGATTATACAATGTTCCACCAATCAGCGTGCATATTTTATAGTTGTCCCAGTGAGAACAACTTATTAACATTCTCTCCACACCCCCCCCCGCATTCTGCTGCTTTAATCATTTTATTTTTCAATTTAAAAAATAAATATGTTAGATCCTTCATTGTTGCCAATTTAACTGCATGGAAACAATATAGGTAACTATACAATAGGTTTTGTTATATGTGTAGAGAGACAAGGTGGGGGGAAGTAATATCTTTTATTGGACCAACTTCTGTCCTGCTTGTGTGTTGTGTGAAATGCGGTGTATATTTGTGTGACTATGTAAATATTAATAACAAAGGAGGTTGCTTTTCTTTCGGGAAAGTCGTTCGTTTGGTGTTGGAAGGTGAGCTTCCCAGGCATCCGATCAGTCTCGTGTCGCGTGGCGCCGGATGGTGTGTGTGTGTGAGTGAGTGTGTGTGCGCGGAGAGCGAAGGGAAGCTTGAGTCTACTCTTGCTTACATGGGTGCAAATGAGGAGTAACTCCACATGGTGGTAAGCCCGTGTGAGAGTGTCGAGGACGGGAGAAGAGGGGAGGGGATCTGAACGTGGGCTAGCCCTTTCTGAACGACGTTATGATGTATTGTGTTAGCGGTTCACTTTTTGTAATTGTGGTACATGTACCATTCACACCTGTGATTTATATCTCCGTACTAAATCCTGCCTCGTTTGTACTTATAGTTAAATTCTTTCGAAGCCCAGTCCTGTTCCCAGTGAAGTCAATGGGAGCAGGAGCAGGTCTGTTATAATTAGCCCCCTATTCCTCCCCCTCCCTCTGGGGTGAGAAGAGAGGAAACAATAGACCTCAAGTGCAGGGTTTGCTTTTCTCTGTGAGCCTTTTAAAGTACCAATGCTGGGTAGGGGAAACAGGACTGTTACTGGCTGGCTGACACCATCTGTCTTTTTTTTTTTTTGGAACAACTTGTTTAATAAAACATTCTATTTCCATTTATTCTTACAACTTGCTGATCAGGAAACAATACACAAGTAAATAAATTATGCAAGGGATAAATTAGGACAAAAGCATTAAGACACATAATGGGGGGCGAGGGGGGGGAGGGAAGGATGCATTGCACAGTGTTTTATCCTCATGTGTCCTTCCTGACAATGAAAGGGAGCTGAATGACATTTGCATTTCCTCTGTCTGCGTTTTGATTGTGTCTCAAAAAAAAAGAAAAAAGACACGCCCCCTAGAGAAACTGGCCATATAAAGGTTTCGCTCTGATGGGGGACAATGTAGATCCTATATAGATTGAAATACTAGCTCAGGTATTGTGAAATGCCCTGTGTGTTTTTGTTTATTTATGTATGTATGTAGAATATTCTTTTCGCTCCAGTATATAGACACTTACATTGCTCTGTTTATACTATACTAGTTCTCATGGGATAATATTTTCCAGTGTACCTGAATATCTGGTGTAAATACATGACATTGCATAGCTCAGAGCTGGGTCCCTTTATAATGACCAGTGACTCTTTACATTACCATTGCCTCTTTCTCTGTCTACTCTCCTTTTTCCATTGCTTGATCACTTTGGATGTCTCCATCTCTTCTCTGTCCTCCTCTCCTCTATTTGCTTCTCTGATCCAATCAACCTGACATGACTCCCATTGTTTCTGCCATTTAACACCTTGTTGTTTGCCAACATGGTGCTACAGGCAGAAATATTGCAGGTCTGAGTTCATCAGATCATAAAGAGAAGGCAGCAGGTGTCTGGATAAACACATTGTCCTGGCTCAACAAAACAGTCATATTCAGAAGCCATCAGTGGATAGTGGTGTGTTTTAAATTCAGGTTTTTTTAAGCAGCCTTCTGTTGTGTGTCTATATCTCTCTATATTTTTTCCTATCTCATTCTCTGCTTTTAAGGCACACATCTTATTATAATAGATATGAGATGCATGGATGTATGGAAGGCAGAAATATTGTAGAATAACACTTTAAATCACTTAAAATGTCATTCAGCTGTCTCAATGTGCTTTACAAACACTAACAATTAAACTCACAACACCTCTGTGAAGTACTGTTATCTCCATTGTACAGAAGGGTAAACTGAGGCAAAGTGCGCTTAAGAAACTTCCCAAGTTCACACAGCAAGTCTGTGCTAGAGCTAGAGCTCAGAAAACTTGACTTCCATTCCTTTGTGTTCTCTCCACATTCTGATGTACATATGGTGCCATAATGTATTTAATGTAATTAAGATCTTGTCATTTAAAAAGTCTTATTCAGAAGCAGAGCTGATTTTTTTTCTCCACTATCTTTACTCCAACAGCTGAATTTTATTTCAGATGATCAATTAAACACATTAACTGGTGCATATGTTAACTGAGCTGCTGCCTTTTTTTGCTTGAGACTTGCTCACGCTGTAATTCTGGATCTGTATCTCCCAAAGAGCAGTGATTTCCTTTGGATAGCATGGACTCAGAATAGCAATGCCAATGCAAACTCTCCCCTTCCACTGCCCACCTCAAGACCTAGAGAGCCTACCACTGGGATGACGGGGTAGTTCAGTTTCTGTTGTTGGGGATAATTAATTTGCCCGCTGAGGATATTCTTATAATGGATTTTGTGATATGGAAACTTGTTAGTGAGGAACTGATCTGGAATCACAAACCTATTTCATACAGGCCACAGAACAGCTCTTGGATGACAATTACTTTTGGTCACTTACGACTTTGGATTGAATTCAACTTGTGACTGAGAGCTGAAGGGCTCTGTATCCCATTATCATTCCTTGAATCAACCCAAAATTGTGATTCAGTGCGGATGAGGTCCAATTTCTTGCATGTTGTTGCATAGCCATCTGGTTGCTAGTTTTAAATATTAAAATGAAAGCATAGTGTACAGTGCTCCTTTCAGCAAGTGTTAACCATACGAAAGGCTGGACAGTTGGATGGAAAGTTCATGCTTCAGTTTTTACAAGTTAAATGAAGGTGATTTGAATGGGGCTGGGGAAGGCAGAATCGCATTTTGATGGCAAGGTGGTTGTGTTCATAAAATCACTTGATCAAAATTTCTAAGAGTCTTGTGTGGCTTCTGTCGTGTTTGAAGTCAGTTAAAAACAGAAACAGGCCCAAGTGTGACGTCTTTCAGGCTGAAGCTGCCATTCTCGCTGCAATGCTTTCTGCCATACCGCAGCTCTGGCCTTCTGATAACATGATAGATGAATGTAGCTGCGATGTGTATGGGGAAACATGGGAATAAAAATAAAGTGAGTTAGAGGATAAAAAAAAAAGCCCTGATATGAAAACCCAAGGATATGCTGGGTTAATGTGGGAGACCTGATAAATGATAGAGTTATGGCATTTTCTTTGGTTGCATGAGTGACTTGTGCACGATTACTTGTTGTAGTGCTTTTGTAATTTGTTTTGCTGGCATTCCAGTCTTTCACAGTCCGTCAGGTTGTATGGATGGATGGAGCTGGCATCATAAAATTATCACTGAAAAAAGCTTTTTAAAGCCTGTTACTTGTGGTGTTCATGCATTTGAAAACAATGGGTGATATGGGAGGTAGAGTGGGTAAGAGGAGCTAATGCCCTGGACTTGTTGGGTGTGAGAAAATGTCAGAGTTAGGGGTTCATTTTCAGAGTGCACTTACTGGAGTACTTGCGCTCGGGGGGGCAATGATCTTCATTTTCATTGTGCTAGGTGCCAGGGCTGTGATCGCCTTCTGCAATCTGTCAGCAATGCCTGGGTACATGGTGGTACCACCAGACAGCACGGTGTGGGCGTACAGGTCTTTACGGATAGCCACATCGCACTTCATGATGGAGTTGAAGGTAGTTTCATGGATGCCACAGGATTCCATACCCCAGAAAGATGGCTGGAAGAGGGCTTCTGGGCACCTGAACCTCTTATTGCCAATGGTGATCACCTGACCATCAGGGAGCTCATAGCTCTTCTCCAGGGAAGAGCTAGAGGCAGTGGTGGCCATCTCCTGTTCGAAGTCCAGGGCAACGTAGCACAGCTTTTCCTTGATGTCACACATGATTTCCCTTTCGGCTGCGGTGGAGTAGATCCACAACAACTGTTAAATGGGCTTAAAATGATAAAAGTTTACTATAGCCTATACAATGACCCAGAAGACTAAGGAGAACGGCATTCTGTCTTCACTCTGAGCCCTGGTTAGCAGCAACAACAGTAATGTATCTAATTTCCCATGTGTGGTGTTGAAAATATATGCTCCCCAACCTTAAAATCCAGTGAGCGTTGTATTCTGAGGTTGCTTTCAAATTAACGTTTTGTCCATCTTGCAAATCTGGCCTCTGCAATTAATGACAATTGGCTGTCCCAGGGGAAGGCAGAAATGATATAGCTCCAGGCTTCTCTCAGCAGGAAATAAACTGCCTTAGGATAGCCCCATCTCACACCAATTGCTGGGAATGTTTTTTTTTTTATTCACTTAGGTTCAGCTCTGACTATTTGCCTAATAAATCTGTTTTATCAGGCTTGATCCTTATTCTGTGCTCATCACCCTGGTATCTGAATGTCTGTATGTGCAGTTGCCTTGGGCAAGAAGCAACTCTGTATTTTAGGGGCTTGAAGGGTCTTTCTGAGAGAAACCTCTGATCTGAAAAGACTTGTCTGAGTGAAACTCACCACTGTGCAAAGAATCAGCACAGGGCCTATACAACCCTCAAGGCTTATTCTGAAGACTTAAGTAGGACTTTACCGATGTATTAGCCTGTTACACCGAGGTGAATTTTGCGCTGTACGGACAAACAGGCTTTCAGTTTTATTAAAGGGTCACTGTCAACTTAGTTTATGCTCTACATTTAGGTTTTATTTTTTGGAAAAGGATATTACAAAACAGAATATGAAAAAAATATAATAAGGCAACTTCCTTTTTACAAAACTTTTCAGTAATATTTTCCTTTTTAATTATCTTTGGATTTAAACTTTTTCCTGCAGTTTATGAACCTAACCCAAGAGCAATGGGCTATTAAGAACCAGAAACTCATTCTACTAAAGAAGTGAAACTGATCAGTCTAATTTCACTGTCTCAGCTGAGTGACATGTAATAAGCAAACAAACAGCATTCTCATTTAACTTTAATAACCTAAAATGGTTAGAAACACAGGTAAGTTAAGAAAAAATGGTTTATTTCCTGACAACCCTGTTTTAACCACAGATTCCCAGCATATGCCACAAGGACGAAGAATATAGTGAATTGAGGGCTGCTGGCAGATATCCTCCCTGCGACCCCCATTTCCTCCACTATGGGAATAACAGGAGGATGTTAGTATGCTTCTCAATTTTCACTCTACCTGCCTGAACCGGGTGTGGTCAGTGAGTTGCAGCTGTAGCCACATGGAAGCTTTTGCTGCCACTGGAGCACTGACTGGAGGAGGCTTTCCCAGGGCGTGATTGGAACAGCAACAGCACGGCAGGGAAGTGATCCCGATGACTCTGCACTGGGTGGCTGAGATCAGCAGGGTGTGCCTGCCAAATCCCAAGTCATTGATTTCTCTTTCTGCTGGGCAGTAGCCGTAGAAAGTCACCCTCCCCCCACCCAGGTGCTGATGGGGACTCTGGGTTCAACACCATTATTCTTCTGGTGGGGAAGGGTGGGATGTGTTTGTCTGTCTTGCAATGGAGTGGCCACATGGTTTGCAAGACCCCGTGAAAGACGATACTGGGACAAAACTGATCCAGCTCAATTTAGCTTGTTTACACATAGATTCATAGATACTAAGATCAGAAGGGACCATTATGATCATCTAGTCTGACCTCCTGCACAACGCAGGCCACAGAATCTCACACACCCACTCCTGCAAAAAACCTCTCGCCTATGTCTGAGCTATTGAAGTCCTCAAATCGTGGTTTAAAGACTTCAAGGAGCAGAGAATCCTCCAGCAAGTGACCCGTGCCCGCATGTGACAGAGGAAGGTGAAAAAATTCCAGGGCCTCTTCCAATCTGCCCTGGAGGAAAATTCCTTCCCGACCCCAAATATGGCGATCAGCTAAACCCTGAGCATATGGGTATGATTCACCAGCGAGATACTACAGAAAACTCTTTCCTGGGTAACTCAGATCCCACCCCATCTAACATCCCATCACAGGCCATTAGGCCTGTTTACCATGAATATTTAATTACCAAAATCATGTTATCCCATCATACCATCTCCTCCATAAACTTATCGAGTTTAATCTTAAAGCCAGATAGATCTTTTGCCCCTACTGCTTCCCTTGGAAGGCTATTCCAAAACTTCACTCCTCTGATGGTTAGAAACCTTTGTCTAATTTCAAGTCTAAACTTCCTGGTGGCCAGTTTATATCCATTTGTTCTTGTGTCCACATTGGTACTGAGCTTAAATAATTCCTCTCCCCCTCCGGTATTTATCCCTCTGATAAATTTATAGAGAGCAATCCTATCTCCCCTCAACCTTCTTTTAGTTAGGCTAAACAAGCCAAGCTCCTTGAGTCTCCTTTCATAAGACAAGTTTTCCATTCCTCGGATCATCCTAGTAGCCCTTCTCTGTACCTGTTCCAGTTTGAATTCATCCTTCTTAAACATGGGAGACCAGAACTGCACACAATATTCCAGGTGAGGTGTCACCAGTGCGTTGTATAACGGTACTAAAATCTCCTTATACCTACTGGAAATACCTCGCCTGATGCATCCCAAGACCGCATTAGCTTTTTTCACGGCCATATCACATTGGCGGCTCATAGTCATCCTATGATCAACCAATACTCCAAGGTCCTTTTCCTCCTCCGTTACTTCTAATTGATGCGTCCCCAGCTTATAACTAAAATTCTTGTTATTAATCCCTAAATGCCTAACCTTACACTTCTCACTATTAAATTTCATCCTATTACTATTACTCCAGTTTACAAGGTCATCCAGATCCTCCTGTATGATATTCCGGTCCTTCTCTAAATTGGCAATACCTCCCAGCTTTGTATCATCCGCAAACTTTATTAGCACACTCCCACTTTTTGTGCCGAGGTCAGTAATAAAAAGATTAAATAAGATTGGTCTCAAAACTGATCTTTGAGGAACTCCACTGGTAACCTCCCTCCAGCCTGACAGTTCACCTTTCAGTAGGACCCGTTGTAGTCTCCCCTTTAACCAATTCCTTATCCACCTTTCAATTTTCATATTGATCCCCATCTTTTCCAATTTAACTAATAATTCCCCATGTGGCACGGTATCAAACGCCTTACTGAAATCTAGGTAAATTAGATCCACTGTGTTTCCTTTATCTAAAAAATCTGTTACTTTCTCAAAGAAGGAGATCAGGTTGGTTTGGCACGACCTACCTTTTGTAAAACCATGTTGTATTTTGTCCCATTTACCATTGACTTCAATGTTCTTAACTACTTTCTCCTTCAAAATTTTTTCCAAGACCTTGCATACTACAGATGTCAAACTAATAGGTCTATAGTTACCCGGATCACTTTTTTTCTCTTTCTTAAAAATAGGAACTATGTTAGCAATTCTCCAATCATACAGTACAACCCCTGAGTTTACAGATACATTAAAAATTCTTGCTAATGGGCTTGCAATTTCGGGTGCCAATTCCTTTAATATTCTTGGATGAAGATTATCTGGGCCCCCAGATTTAGTCCCATTAAGCTGTTCGAGTTTCCCTTCTACCTCAGATATGGTAACATCTACCTCCATATCCTCATTCCCATTTGTCATGCTACCATTATCCCTAAGATCATCTTTAGCCTTGTTAAAGACTGAGGCAAAGTATTTGTTTAGATGAAAAGTAATCCAGAATAAGGGAGGGTGTGAATATAAAGTGAATTAACTATGCCTGTGTATCTCATTGTGTGGATGCTCTTGTTCTGAAATAAGAGCATCCACGTATGGAGTTAATCTGGAATGACTATTGTGAAATAACTCTCTGGGTAGACAAGCTTTTAAGATTACATCTCCATTCCCACCCTAAGGCCATGTCTACACTGGAGAGCTTACAGCACTGCAGCTATACTGATGCAGCTGAGCCGCTGTCAGATCTCTAGTGTAGCTGCTCTATGCTGACGGGAGAAAGCATTTCTGTTGATATAATTAATCCACCCCCACAATAAGCGGCCGCAGCTATGTCAGTGGCAGATGCTCTCCTGCCAACGTAGCGCTGTCCACACCGGCACTTATGTTGGTGTAACTTATCTTGCTCAGAAGGATGGTTTATTCACCCCCCTAAGTGACATGTTATACTGATATAAGTGGTAGTGTAGACATAGCCTAAGCAACAGTGGAGTCAAATAACACTCAATTACATCTCTCATTTTACCCGTCTTACACAAACTTGCTGTTCTCTTGTAGTTTATCGTTATAAATGGGTATAGACATGTTGACTCTTGACAAAAGTTAAATCTAACTATGCTAAATGAATCCATCCTAACTTACAGCATCTACCCTCCTGCTTTCTGTCTGGGGAGCCCTCATTTTGTCTTTTTTACACATTTTAAAAAGGCCAGGCTGTTTGGAGCTGTGATCAAGTCATTATTTAAGCTGTGATCAAGTCATCTAAAGGCTGCAGCCAAGATAGGGGCCCCAGTGTTCTAGGCACTGAAACACATAACAAGACAGGCCCTGCCCTGAAGAGCTTGCATTGTAAATAAATGAGAGACTAAGGGCTGGGAGGGGAAACAGAGGCACAGAAAAGTAAGATAACTTGCCCAGGGTCACACACCAGATCAGGTACAGACCTAGAAATAGAATCCAGGTGTCCTGAGTCCCACTGTAGTCACATATCCACTGAACCATGCTGTCATGAAGGTTATTTGGAAATACAAAGTAAATATTTTATATCAGGGGAAAATAATAGCCACATTTCCATTTCCTGTGAGAACTCAGGCCCAAAGAAAGAAACTTATGACTTGGAGAACTGAATTTGTTGTGTTTAATTGTTTTGGCCTCAATACTATTTCTTACTAGTGGTTGGTAAGTGATGGGAATAAAATATACTTTACGATTATGATGATGCTAGCTCTTTTTGACTTCTGCAGCCTGAAAAAGGGAGATTTGAAACACCAGTGGATCAGAATCTGCATTATTGTTAAATTCCTTTGTTCTCGACTGTGAATAAAACAAATAATGACTGTAGCTGATATACTATGTAGTTTTCAAATAAATTATAACTGGTTCTACATTAAACACCAGTGTGCAAAATTGGAAGTGATAATGTGAGCCCATTTTTAGCTACATGTTTAACTTTATTGCCTGTGGTTTATTTTCTTAAAACCAAGGATGTTTAGAAAACTCCCGGTTTGAATTTTATGGGCTTCTTATCATTTTCATTTTACTTGTCAGTTTATCAACATATACTTGTTTAATATTTAACATCAACAAATCAATAACAGTTTAAATAAACAGGTCAGTGCCTCTTATATTTGGGCCTGCACAGTTTGAGAGACCTGGCAGGAGTGAGAAAAGGGTGGCAATACTTCAGAATGACCTCTCTCTGCTCTCGAGTGGTTTGACTGCAGTTTGGGCAGTATTGGGATGTCTCTGTTGCAACTTCCTGGTGTCTGGTGATAAACAAACCCTCCCCAACCTTTAATTTCTTGGTCACCTGGCATGTGCCAGCCTGGGGAACTTGACAGTTCTGTATGCTGCTTGGGTATCATGCTGATGAGAGTGACGTTACCTCCCCTCAGGTGGCATGAGAACTTTGCTCTCCTACTGCTGTGGAGTAACTTCATTGAGATCACTGGTGTAGTATTGTGAAATAGGCGTTAAGGAAATTAGAATCAAACCCACCATCTCTGGAAAGGGAAATATCTAGGAAACTTTGTCATTGACTCGAACTCATTTTTGTTGGTAGTTTGAGCGAAAAGTTTTCTCTTCTCTCACCTTTCTTCCCTCCCCTTCCCAACCTCCTTACTCCATTGACCTCTACAACTGCAGTCCTAGTCACTGATTTATCAGGGCAGGCTGGCTCAGCACTGTGCAGAGATTGCTTTTAATTAACTGTCTTCATTTTTTCCAACCTTCAGGGAGCAGCAACCCTTTAACGATTTTAATATTTTATCTGGATTTATATCTGCCTTATTTGTTGTTTGTGGCTCTTCTTGCTCACATGGTCTTCCTGAATTATTTCCCCAAACAAAATAATTTTTTCAGGTCCCTCAGACAGAGTGAGGAGGAGGGTTTAATGGATTCTGGAACGGGAAGGTGGGTTACCTAAGATTTGCCACTGTTTGTTGTGGGAGAACAGGGAGTTTGTGTGGTGGATTTCAGTTTTGCCACTGGAGCCTTGTCACAGGGCAGGATTCACTTTTGTGTTCTTTTTCAATGTACAAAATGAGGCAACTTTGGTGGCTAGAGCATGGTGCTGGAAGCCGGAGTCCCTTGATTCTGGATGGTGACTCACTGTGTGGTTTGAACGAGCCATTTATAACCTTGTTTTCAGTATTGTTTTGTTCTTGGCGGTATTGATCACTTGTAGCTCCCATACAGAATAAACTATTTAAAGGAGGCATGACTAGAAAATGGATATTTTAAAACTGAGTTAATTCTCTATATATGAATATATGTAAGTTGACTGGGTCTCTTTAATATAAAATGACTCCCTTTGTCCACTGGGTATAGCTCTACAAAAGGAGATTTCTTCAGACTGAGCTGGTAGCAGCTGTGCTAAGTTTCTCTCTGTGCATATCCTGCAGTGAGTGTTGCAGGAGGTACAGTACAAAAGGGATTAGCGAGAATGTCTGTTATATAGAATATTAATATTTGACACTACCCTCCCAGGATCAGAAAGCATTCTGCAAACATTTGTGAAGTAAATGTCACACTAGCTTTCTCAGGCAGGGAGATATTATTTTCTCCATTCTACGGATGGGGCAACTGAGACATATTGAAAGGTCAACTGAGACACATAGAAATTAAGTGCCTTACCCAAGGCTCTGTAGTGAATCACTGGCAGAGCCAAGAATTTAACAGCCGCATTTTATTTTCTTCCAAGGCTGTGCTTTAGGTCAGTGGTTCTCAAACTAGGGCTGCTGCTTGTTCAGGGAAAGCCCCTGGCAGGCCGGACCGGTTTGTTTACCTGCCGCGTCCGCAGGTTCGGCCGATCGCCGCTCCCACGGCTGCGGTTCGCCGCTCCAGGCCAATGGGGGCTGCAGGAAGTAGTCTGAGAACCACTGCTTTTGGTAGTAGGCCAATGATGTGCTGGAGGGGGCTTCAGTTAAATGGAGGATTAAGGCTACCTTCCTGCCTCTGATGGAGTTCCCTCCCTCTCTAGATATTGCTAAACCATCCCTGACAGAGATAACTTGTCCCTGGTGCATAGAAAGATGCTTCTGAGGTGCAAATATTTTGCCATTGTAATGAAGCAGATTGCACCACGTGGGTTTTTTAAAAAAACCCTCCCCAAATAAGATACCCACAGGCCCCCCTTTCCCTCCACATTTCAAAATACATGCGCTGAATACGGTGGGATACTATCAATATATTGGTGGGTCAGATTCTGCTTCGACTTGAACTGATGGAATTCTAAGATAATGTTATTGAAACATTAACGTTATTGGAACAAAATTTGGAACAAAATATAAACATGTCCATGAAGTGAGCTGTAGCTCACGAAAACTTATGCTCAAATAAATTGGTTAGTCTCTAAGGTGCCACAAGTACTCCTTTTCTTTTTACAACTAAGTTATCTACCCAGTGATGTTGTTTGCCTTCCTTGGTTATGGTTAAAAGGGAGCATTTTTGTTTAAATGCAGAACAAATTAATAGATTCCCAAGCCCTAGTCCTCTCAGTCTGTAGGCAAAAGCATGCCTGGGCCACAAAGTTTATCTGCCAGCTAAAAGGAACCTATTTGTGGGTGCTACATTTCAAAATATTGGCAGCACATCACTGCATAAGATCACCCTTGTCATATAGCCCATCATTGATGCTGTCTCTTTCTTACCATCCTCTGCAGCACAGTTCAGTTTAAAGAAAACAACAACAACAACAAAGCCTGTGGGGCTGATTCTTGTGTCATAAGTGCTGGTGTAAATACAGAATAACTCCTTTGACATCAGTGGCATTACACTAGTGTAAAATTAGTGGGAGAGAAGAAACATGCTCCCTGTGCTCTTAATTTGTCTTGCTAACTTGCAAATGCAACTGGTCTAGGACTTTATTTGTTCCACTGAGTGGATCTGAAAATAGATTTCCCCCCTCCCCCTCATTATTTACTTTCTGGTCTTGTTTTCATAACCAGCTTATCCACAAAATACACTTTTTGGCTCCCCTGTCTCATGATATATCTTCAAGGTTACCCATTGCTAAGCAACCACCACACAAAGTTGAAGGCTGGTCAGCAAATTCTTGTGTATTTCTCTGGGTTATCTCTGGTATGAAACTAAGGGGCAGTTGGCACGGGTGGTTAGCCTCATCTGTCCTGTCTGGAAGAGGGGGAGGGAAGTGTGTTGGGCTGCTGCTGTGACTTTGGGAAAGGCTCTGACCTGAAAATGGATTGCAATTCCAACTGAATGGTTCTTTTCCTTGGTAATAGAATCGCACACCTGAGCTCTGTGCTCTTTGCATTAATTCCACCTCTCCTAAACTTTCCCAGTCAATTATCCATGTCCATCTACTGCTTTAGTAGACACAGGACCCTTTCTGCTGCAGCAGGCTTTTGGGGCTGTAGCGTTCTGTAGCAGCCCCCTCCAGCATGGTTATCAATCAGGACCTGTCAGCTTTCTTCCTCAGACACATCTATTTCAGGGCTGTAAGAGGTGGCCTTTTGCTTTTGTTCTTTAAAAAAAATATTTATAAAGGGGCCATCTCAGGTGCTGAGTGTGTTGTTAGGGATTTGCATTGACAGTAAAGTTGCATGAAATTTATTGGTTTCAGTCTGCATGGGTTTCAATAAACCTCTGTCTGTTTTAGTCTGTAGAGTTTTTTGGGCTTGTTTACAAAATTGAGACTAAAAATGGAATCAGTGACACTCATTAAGTTGATCATAGTTCGTAAATTATGGTCTCTGCAGCACCAGCAGGTCAGAGAGCTCTTCCAGGTGATTGGTCAAATGAATCATTTTGAGAACAAAGGATGATTAAGATGTTGGGAAGAGAGGATCTTTCTCTTGCACTATGATCCAAGGCATAATAAAAGCTGGAGAACCTCTTTGCACTGCAAATATGTTTGTGAGGATTTGTCACAAATTTCATTGTCAAACCAAAATGCAAGGACCAAATTCTTGTTTGTCCAGAGACAGTAAAAAAAGCTTAGCTTTGACATTCAGTGAAAGGTTCACGTGCCCAAAAAATACACTCAGAAAATTCCCCTGGTGTGGTTTCCACGTTCAAGCCCCAAACTACCCACAATTTCAGTATTTTGGGTTGTGTCAGGAATCGGGGCCTGCAGCTGGCCTGCGGCAGGCTACCTGATTTAACCATGCAACTGATTGGCTGCAGAGGCCAGCAGGCTGGCTCTTAAGCCAGCAGCAGCAGCAGCTCTCTGGCTTCTCCGTGCTCATGCTTGCACTGTGCCTGCTCTTGTGTGAGCTGGTTCCTGTTACTCCTGCCTTGCACCCAGTCTTGCCTCTGTCCTGCCCCTGCCTTCAGCCCTCCTTGCCTGATACCCTGCTCACTCCAGTTTCTGACCTCCAGTTTGACACTTGGCTTTGGCTCCTGACTACAGCTCGGACCCTGACCACTGGGCCTGTCAGCTACCCCACTAGGCCTATGCCTGCTCTGACCACTAGGCTAGACCTCTCTGTCCTGATCAGTTGACTGATTGAGAAGACCTTACAATTGGGGCCAGGGGCTCTTGGTGCTAACATGGACCCAACTAAGGCACCACCAGAACTAGCGGATGCCATCCAGAACCTGCAGGTGCAAGTGACCGCCCTGCAATCACAGAATGTGGCCTGCAGGTGAAGGCTGCTCAGCTGGCTCCTCCTACTTTGCCCCACCTGGAGCCTAAGATTCCTCTGCCCGATCAATTTCACAGAGATCGGGACAGGTTTTGGAGGTTCCTGACCCAGTGTGGGCTTCTGTTCCTCCTACGCTCCTGATGGTTCGCCGTGGACCAGGGCTGTGGGAGGTTCATCTTAAGTTTGTTGACCAGGGAGGCCTTGGTCTTGGCTTCCCTGCTCCTGGAACAGTCCAGCCCTCTCTTGGAACAATTAGGAGAATTAATTCAACCTATGTCCACCATCTTTTGTGACCTCAACCATGTGCAGACTGTCAAGTCAACCCTTCAGGCCTCTCGGCAGGGAGGCCAGCCCATAACCAAGTATGCTGCTGAACTTCATCGTTTGGCTTCTGACACCAGGTGGAGTGAGGAGGCACAGTACCACTATTTCCACCTGGGGTTAAACAAGGAGATTAAGAATGAGTTTGCATGTGTGGAACCTCTGCTCGGTTTGGACAACCTGATTGAATTATGCATCAGAATCGATGATCACTTCACAGAGCGGCATTGTGAGTATACCTTGATTTTCTGGAAGCTGCCATTTCCCGACACCTCAGACATGCAGATCTTTCCTGGCATCATACGTAGCTCATGCAAGCCAACCAGGTTTGCCTGCATGTCTCTGACTCAGAGAAGCACTGACACTGGGATTTAGGCTTGTGCCTGTATTATGGGGAACCCAGCCATTTTGCCTTGATCTATCTAGCAAAGACTTGGGTAAAACTTGGGAAATACCATGTCCCCAGCCCTTAGGAGGGGGTATGGACTGAGCTGGTGTTCTTCTCTCTCCAGTGGTTCCCAGCACTCCAGGGTCAGAGTCGGCACAGCATGAACTGTGCGTCAGTTTTCAACACAACTCTGAATACCTCTATTCATTCAACTACTGGTAAGCTCTGAAATCCCCCAATAGGCCCTAGTCAACTTGTGGGCCTTGGGTAACTTTATGGACTTAAAGTTTGCTAAGACCTATATGGTTTCCATCATGTGCAAGGACCATCCAGAGCTGCTCAAGACTATTGATGGGTCTCTTCTCTCCTCAGGACTGTAATCCACCAGATGATACCAGTAATAGTACAACTAACTCAGTTTATCATCACAACTTTAGTTTAAGCCAGAACAACTTCTGTATTCAGAGAAGCTCTAAGCCCCAAGCTTATCTAGCCACTGAGTATTTCATTCTTTTGCTCTGCTCAGTCAGAGGTGAGAGATGCAGAGCTAGGGGTTGTCAGCAAATGGGGGTATCAGAAAACCCTACAATCTGGATTAATCCAGGCCCTCATGCTCCTGTTTTCCTAAGTACACCCTGGTTTACCACCTATGACCCCCACATTCACTGGTGGAAGGGGACCTATACTTTAATTTTAGGCATCGCCGGCTATTGTGCCCCTCCCAGGATCTGAGAAACAGACCAGCAGACTCTGCGGTTCATGGTGTCCTCTGGAAGATCCCAATCCCCAGACAACAAGACTGTCAGAAGCCCCAGTGCCCCCTGCGGCACTGCTGGCTGGGTCCAAGATTCCTCACCAATACTAGGAATTTGCTGACGTTTTTGACAAGGGCAAGGCGGACATCCTGTCCACACATCGGACTTACGATTGCCCATTCGATCTCCAGCCTGAAGCTGAGATCCCATTCAGTCGGATATATGCCCTCTCTGAACCCGAACTTCGAGCTGTCTGCCTTTACTTGCAGGATAACCCAATGGTTTCATCTGCCCATCTACATCCAAGCAGGCACTCCAATCTTTTTCGTCAAAAAGAAAGATGGCTCTTTGCAGCAGTGTATTGACTGTTGGATCTTGAACATGGTGACCATACAAATCCGCTTCCCACTCCCCATTATCAACGAGCTCCTAAACTGGCTCTGTGCGGCATGTATTTTCACAAAGTTAGTGCAGCACAGGGCCTATAACCTAGTGTGTGCGTGTGATGGAGACGAGTGGAAGACTGCCTTTCAGAGATGATATGGCTTCTATGAATATCTAATCATGCCATTCAGTTTATGCAATTGACCCAGCAACCTTTCAAAACTTTGTGATTGATATATTCTGCGATATGCTGGACCACTTTGTCATTATGTACCTTGATCACATTCTGATTTTCTCCAAAGACCCGGCTCTTCATGATCAACATGTGCATAGCATTCTTGAAAGACTATGCCAGAATCCCTTGTATGCCAAGCCAGAGAAATGTGAGTTTGATTGAGATACCCTTGAATATCTTGGATATATTATCTCACCGCAGGGACTGGAAAGGGACCCTTGCAAGGTGGCGGCCATCACAAATTGGGTGGCATCAAAGCATGTACGTGGAATCCAATGCTTTTTTTGGTTTTGCTAAGTTTATAGACAATTTTATCCCAGAATTCTCTGGTTTGGCCAGCCCTCTTACAGTCTTGCTGAGAAAGAGAGACCGGTTTTCATGGTCCCCAGAAGCCCAGGCTGCCTTTGATAATCAGAAGCAGAAATTCACCACTGCTCCCATCTTGATCCATCCAGACCCTGCCAGGCAGTTTACAGTAGAGGCTTCAAACTTTGCACCAGGGGTAGTCCTTTCCCAACCAGCTGCTCCCAATGATCATCTTCACTCGTATACTTTTTACATGTGAAAACTCACTCTCACTGAGATAAACTATGACATCATGGACAAGGAATTGCTGGTCTTTGAAAAATGGCACCATGTTCTGAAGGATGCTAGGTTCTCAGTCTAAGTCCTGACAGTCCATAAAAATTTTCAATACCTAAAAATGGCCAGGCACCTGAACCAGCAGCAGGCATGCTGGTGTGTCTTTGCACAATTTGAGTTTGTGGTCACTCCCTGGCTGGGGATAAAGAACAGGAAGGCAGACACATTGTCATGGAAGGATCAGTACTACAAACCCAGTGGAAAGACTACGTCCAAGATTCTTAAACCCTCAAACTTAATTTCTGGCACCACAGTCTCTGACCTATTATCCTCCATCTGCTCTCAGTTACCGAGTGACCCATTTACCATCCAAACTGTCAAGCCTTAGACCACGACCAGGACCAGACCTTCACAGACTTCACATTCCAGGATGGGATCCTATACCACGAGGGACATATCTATGTGCCCAAAGGGGCCACTTGGCTTAGAGTCCAACAACTCTGCCATGACGCTCTGCTAGCTGGCCACTTTGGTCATTCCAAGACCCGAGACCTGGTTTCCAGGAAATTTTGGAGGCCCAGAGGTGTTGCATCCTATGTAGAGTCTTGTGACCATGGTGCCTGGATCAAGAACCCCTCATCAAGACTGCTGGGTCTCCTCCAGCCCTTACCTTTCCACCGCGGCCAGGGGCCATCGTTTCCATGCACTTTATTGTGGAATTATCACCTTCCCAAGGCCACACTACCTTCTAATGGTGGTTGACCACTTAACCAAGATGGCGTATTTTGTTCCACATTGTGTGCTTCTCTTTGCTCAGGAGATAGCCTACCTGTTTGTGAGTAACATATTTCATCTTCACAGCTTACCTATGGTTATGGTGTCTGACCTAGGATCCCAGTTTATTTCCTGCTTCTGGCAAGAACTTCTACACTTCCTGAGTATTAAGACCTAACCTTAACAGCCTATCACCCCAGCATCAATGGGCAGGCAGAGTGTGTCAATCAGGTCCTTGAACAGTACCTACATTCCTAAACTATCCTCAGAATGATTGGCTGTCCCTAATTCCTCATGCAGAGTTTGCATATAACAATGTTATGCATGCCTCCACCAAGCAGACTTCCTTCTTTGCTAACTGTGGTTTCCATCTTTGTGCTCATCCAGAGATCCCCTCTAAATCATCGATGGTCACTTTTACCAAACTCAGAACCCACATCCAGCAGGTACATCAAGAATTCCAGAGGCAGTTGGGCATTGCCAAAGCTATCTGCAAATGGTATGCCAGCCGGGCCTGCCAGCCAACACCTGGCTTTGGGGTAGGGGACAAGGTCTGGTTGTCCACCTGGAATCTTTGATCAACTTGCCCCTCTGCAAAGCTGGGCTGTAAGTACCTGGGGACTTTCCAGATCATGAAATAGATTATTCTGGATACTTGTAAATCACAGCTATCAGATTGCCTCAAGATTCACCCCATCTTCCATGTCTCCCTTCTAAAACCATTAGTCAAAAATCACTTCCCACTCTGGACTGCTCCCCCTCCTCTGCCTACAACTGCTCAGGGCCAAGAAGAATACGTGGTTTGGCAGATTCTAGACTCTCACTGGCTTTGAGGAAAACTACAATATCTAATTGACTGGGATTGGTATGGCCCAGATGAAAGTTCATGGGAACTGCAGAACAGATCTATACCCTGGATCTCTTGGATACCTTGTACCCCACTTACCCTGGGAAACCAGGTCCTGAGGCCTCTAGTTGGTGCCCTCAAAGTGGGAGTACTGTCAGGAATCAGGGCTTGCAGCAGAGCTAGTCTCCAGGCAGCCTCATCAGCTGGCCTGCAGCAGGCTACCCGGTTAACCACGCAACCTGATTGACTGCAGAGGCCAGCAGACTGGTTCTTATGCCAGAAGCGGCAGCAGCTTGCTGGCTTCTCAATGCTCATACCCGCCACTGTGCCTGCTCCATTATGATCTGGTTCCTGCTTCTCCTGGTTTGCGCTCAATCTTGCTCTGTCCTGCCCCTGCCTTGAACCCTTCTTGCCTGATACCCTACTTGCTCCAGTTCCTGACCTCCAGTTTAACCTTTGGCTCTGGCTCCTGACTATGGACTCTGGCTCAACCCTCGGCTCTGATATCTGTTTCTGCCTTCTGGTTTGACTCTTGGCTTTGGCTCCTGACTATGTCTCTGACCTCATCCACTAGGCTAGACCTCCTGCTCTGACCATTAGATGAGACTGCCCTCATCCCGGTTGTCTGACAGTTTGTCCAGCTCTAACTGTCACTCAGGAGTTTGAGTTGAGGGCTGATCCTACACCCTGACCACAGGGCAGGTTCATAGCTGTGTAAAGAGGCCTCAGGTACAGGACTTGCAATCAGATGGCAATCTTAAACTCACCCTTTGGGTTGGGCACGATTAGGTTAGTTTTTATGCTGTTGCTTGGGCAGCGTAGAAGCCACCAAATGCATTAGGTGCCTCTATAATGTTCTGTCCTGATGTGTTATGGGGTATGATGCCTGTGTGGGATGGGTGTCTGATGTCATCCAGCCATCGTGGATGGGAAAGGATGGCCTCTGAAATGTGAAGACTACCTCTGCTTGATTCAACTGATAGTTCCATTGTCTCCCAGCTTGCTGGGAGAGCTGTGGAGACATTCCTTAGGGGTAGGAGGTTGGAATGTCTCACTGAGGATGCTAACCATTCAGTGGTTGATATTGACTTGGTCTGAAGGGACTTCTGTCCAGAGCTCCTTAGTTGGAAAGATGGCTGTGATAGGGACGCCAGATGTTTATTGACCTAGAAACTGAGAGACCAGGACTGGGACTCGAACCTGGATCTCCTGCATGCTATACTAGCAGCAGGCACAGGTTGGGCTATAATATTTAAGGCTATAATATTTATTTAAATATATATTTGGGCTATAATATTTAATATAAAAAGAAGGTGGAATATTTAGTATCACGTCTAGAATGTGTTGGTGATCTTGGGTCCCATTTCTAGTGAATAAGCACCTGCATCATGAAAGCCACTATCCTACTTAGCACTAATTGACCACCCTGTGGGCAACCTTATATGAGAAGACAAAGACTGAACACAGACCTAGCCTTAAAGATGGTTCCTCTGGGCAGGGATGAGGCATTTTGTGACAATGGGAAGCTTGCAGTGCTGTACCCGTTCTGTGGAAATACTGAGGACTTTGGGGCCAAATTCAATCTGGTGTAAGCAGTTGCAACTCCATTTCATTTAATGGAGTTTCACTTGCTTAGACCAGGTCTGAATTTGACTCTTAACAATACATATGACCAGTAGGGCATCCTGGCAGCTTTCACCAGAATTACAGTCATTAATTAAAAAGCCAAATGAGTGGCATATCTTAGATTTTATGAAATGACCTTTATTCTAATTTTTGATTATGTTGCTTTTATTCTGACTGGATTGTGTGTTTGTGTACTAGATTGTATGTAAAACTATAGGAAGAGCGGATGTTTATAGTAGATGAGTCTTAGGAAAAAATGGTATTGTTGGCTAATCAATCTACTGGCCTTTCAAACACTTTGTACTGATTTATTGTAGCACATGTTCTAACTTTCCCATTGGCTGATTTCAACAACTTGTGTAATGGAAAAGAATGATTTTTTACAAGAGGACTCTGGGAACTTTTTGAATATTATAGCACTCGTTGGATCAATGCATATCCCAGAAACTCCTTGCGTAAGTGACCTAAAATCAGGCGATCAAACCTCTTCTCCCCTCTCCTTCCCCAGAGAGATGTCTGTAATTAGATAAAATGAGGACAGAATATGCATAAGTATCTGTTATGCTGGGATTCCTGCCCAGAAAGGAAACTAACGTCCTGATCTGGTCATAATTTTTTGCACCCTTTAATATTATTGACAGGGTTATGGTTTGACAATGATGGGAGTTCAGAAGCAGATTTTCTATTAAAGAGCAGCTGCGGGCTCATGGTAACCTTTCTAAATTGACTGTTTTCCAAAACTATTTGAATTATGCATCCTATATCTTCTGTGCTTCTTTTCCCTCATCATTGGTTGCTAAGGACCTTTTATTTGTAAGGAATGGCCTGATTCTTCACTGCCCAGCATTTTGTGCAATCGATTTACACATGTGCAAAGTTAATGCGAATCACTAGCTGGCTGATTTGGTAGCATTTTACACCCACTTTTCAGAGGTATAAATGACTACACAAGGCGCAAGGCGGTATCGAATCAAGCCCAGAATTTTTATTTTTATGCATATCATTTGGTGCCCGCTGCCTGTTCCTAGCCTAAAATCTTCCCCCTCTATCTGTGAAATGTAATTGGTTGCTATGGTGGGGACTATTATGATGTGTCAAATGTGGGACATGCGCACTTTGCTTCACAGTATACTCCATTTAGTTAGAACATGTTTAACTGGGACTGTCTCCCAGAGAACTGATGTAAGGGCAAAATCTTTAATGAGTGCCACTTAAGCTATTACCAGCAGGACAGTGGGGTGGGAATAGGTATTGTTTCATATTCTCTGTGTATATATAAAGCCTGCTGCAGTTTCCACGATATGCATCTGAGGAATATGCTGTAGCTCACGAAAGCTTATGCTCTAATAAATTGGTTAGTCTCTAAGGTGCCACAAGTCCTCCTTTTCTTTTTGCGAATACAGACTAACACGGCTGCTACTCTGAAACCTGTCATTAATGGGGATGGTAAGTGATTCTGTTTGCAGGATTTGCCTTTAGGTGATTTAGTGCAGATGAGGCCTTTGGTGTGTCATTCTCATGCTCGTTCTATTTGCTCTTCTCCAGAGCTATGATATGTGCAGAAATGGGATGAATTGCTTTACCTGCTGTGTGTGTTTGCCCCTTGCTCTCCAGCCACACATGCTGGGCTGCCATGCCATGTGCCTGCCATTTGTCCCAGCCCCGGCACCGGAAGGCAACAGTTTCAATCCCTGTCCCAGTGCACAGAGGTCTCCTCCTATTTCCATGGGGCTTTGCAATGACCTGCTGGGCTTAGCAGTTCTCTAACAATAGCATTGCAATTAAATTGTTGTCTGCTACTTGGGCACACCTGTTAATGGGGATGATGGCCATTCCCTCCTCCCCTTCCAGCACTTCCTGACTGATGGGATTCTGCTGTGTGTTGCTGCTGCAAGTTTCTAACAGGAAGAACACTTTTCAGAGTAACAGCCGTGTTAGTCTGTATTCGCAAAAAGAAAAGGAGCTCGCTCTAGCTCACGACAGCTCATGCTCAAATAAATTGGTTAGTCTCTAAGGTGCCACAAGTACTCCTTTTCTTTTAGGAAGAACACTGAGGCTTTGAGGCTAAATTCCCATCCCCTTAGTCATGTTGAGTAGCCTCATTGAAGTCAATGGGACTACTAGTAACCTAAGGTGCTGATATACAGAATAAAGGGATGGGAATCTGACCCTTAGAAGCTGTCATTGCAGACTCCTGGATGCTTTTTTAACAACTGTACAAGATCAGTGTTTTTCTTTTTTTGTGTGTCCGTTTGGTAGGAGTCAACTCAACCCCCGAAGGTTTTACTTTTTCAGCTTCTTTTGCATTTTTCTCTTTGTCTCATGACTTAGCAACAATGAAATGCAAACTGTTAGCACTCATGGATCCTTCAGCCCTCTTCAGGAAACACAGTCATCAGTATAACCACTGAAGAAAGGTTTCTTGGAGCAGGATGGGAATTTGCATACTAGTTAGTCTCCTTTCCCTGCCTTGCTTCAGAATCCTGAAGGTAAGAGTCATAATTTTGTAAAGATAGTGTTAAAGTCAGTAAAAGGTTAGGTCTCCTCCTTTCTGTACATTTCCAAAGAAGGTAACAACCAAATATTTCCATTGCTTTAGCTGTGTATATAAATCAGGGAGCCTAAAGGCCACTCGACTGTGGCTATGTTTAAGTGTGAATTATTATTTTTGTAATTATGTTCCATCTGGAACCTTTATGAGATGAGGGGTTTTTTGCACATGCTGTAATGCACAGAGAAGGAGATTTAGGTTGATTATTTCTTTTCCATTGTCACATAACAGTGGAAGCTTGTGTGTCTGGATTGAAATGACTTTTTTCTGTATATTGAATATAGAGAAACCAATATAAAATTTACCACATTTGAAGGATGCCAATTAGCAGTAGAATAGCACATACTGGTTTGGTTTTTCCAGTTTATTTTAGTAATTTTAAAGGTTATTGTCAATGTCCAATCTTATTTACGTTGGTCAACAGAAGTCAATGGAGTTATGTCAGTGTATGTGTAAGTGAGAGGAGAATCAACCCCAGGTTATCTCAGAACAATCCTGCTACTAGAGACATTTACATGAAAACAAGAGGTTTTTTGACTCCTTTCCCATGTGAAGAGTCATCAAAATTCCCTATTTGTGGTGGGAAAGTCCGATCAATAGCAGCCACCTGTGACATCCCAAACAGATTTAACATGGGAGCGGATGGCCTCTTGGGAACAGAGAGGGGTCTGAACAAAAATATTAGCTCCCAGTACCTCTTGTTAACTTTGAAGAGTAAAGCTGGATCTGAAGTTTATGACTCTCTCTCCTGTCTTTATAATGGGCTGGATCCAAACACCCACAAGCTTTTGGGGCTTTCAGATCTGAATTAATCTCTACTTGTTTTCATGTAAATACCTCTACCAGTGAGAAGCGAAGGAAGGGATAAAGCAGAAAATATAACACATTGGCAGAATTGTTTTTCAGTACCATATTTTAAAAAGTTTTTCCATAAGGCGTCATCAGCTCTTTAAAATCACTGGACTAAAGTTGTCAATGAGCCCGAATGGTTAAATGCTCTTAAATACGTTGGGCGGGGTTTTTGTTCATCTTTTCTTTCTCACAACTGTGTCTGGTAAAACTCCAGTAATGAAAACACTAGCAGAGGGGAAAAAATGAACTCTCTTTCAGCAAGTGGTGATGGTGACATTCTAATCAGATCATAACAAGAATGTTAGCAACGGTTTAGGTTTGGCATTAAACACACATACAGTGTTTGTTCTTTTATAGTTTCTGTATTACACAGTAAAAATAGCACAGTCATGAAACCCATTTGTCACCATTGTGCCAACTTCATTCAGCTGACCTGCTGCTGCTTTGAAGTTTTGAAGCAAAGTGTTTCATCCATGTGTTAATGCCAACTATACAATTTATTCCCCCTTCTTTCTTGGCCCCTGAAACCAATGCATAGTAATTATCTCTAGGTCTGGTGACACCTACAGAATGCTCCCTGCATCAAATAAGCCATGACTACACCAGATGTTTCCATACTTTGAGCCAATAAGAAACAATATGGACCACTGGGGACCTTCTCAGATTGCTGCAAGGAAAGTGCCTTTTGATCTCTCAGTATGTTCCCCTCCAAAAATTCATTACAGCTGCTTCTTTGCTTGACAGAGCCATTCCAAGAATGTACTGGTTGGAGTTTCCTCTTCCCTGTGTCGGATTTGGAGTGCCCCGTAATAATTTTTGAATAGTCTGTGTTCTATATGTTTGTCATGATGATGGTTCTCAGGGATGTTTACTATATGAATATGTTGGTTTAGTTTAATAGGGCTGTTGGAAATAACAAGCAGGATGGCAAAAACAAGGACTCGATATAAAGCATCCCTCAAACAAACACTTGGGGTTTTTTACAAGGCAGTGTGAGAGCAAGGGGCTTGGAGGCGACTGGCTCAACCTCCCATCAAACTGGTTTTGGACTAGCAGGGTCAAAAAAGCCCAGGGAGGGAGAACAAAGACCTGTGGATAAAAAAGGGACTCTTCCCCTCTCTGGGACACTCAGATACTCCTGGATGTCTGAAGCGGCTAGGTCTGCCACGTCACCACACAGCCTGTGTGTAGAGCTTTCATTGTTTTAAAAATCCTTTCTCTTATACTATGTTTTGTTCCTACTTTTAAGATAGAACAATACCTTTTTTTAAGAAGTCTGCTTTGGGTCACTGTATTCACTGGTCACAGCTGCCAAAAGGGAAGAACTTCAGGTGCCTAAATCCAGTTGGACCTGCGAGGTAAGAACAGTTGATACAGGGTGTACTGTACCCTGGGCTAAGAGTGGCAGAATCACAGATTCTACTCTGAGAGGGGTGATGGCATGAAGAGGTGCACGTGGAGAGACCAGAGAGAGGGTCAGAGATGCAGCAGCTCTGATCCGTGACCTTTCCAATCAGTGTTTCTCTCTGACAAACCCACTCTGGTTCTCAGTAGTTGTTTCTTTTCGGAAGTATGTTTGCTGAAACAAATACAGTGAACCTTGTTATCACGGACTTTGCTATCCTGGAACCCCATTTGTCGTGAAGTTGAATGAAAGCTCTTATTTATGTCAGCGTATTGCAAGGTGCCAACTGAAGTCCAGGCTACCGTGAACTTTCACTGTGACTGAAGTTGTTCTGAGGATGAGAAAAGTGCCTTCACGATAAGAGAGTGCCCACACTAACCGAGGGAACCGTTGTTGGAACCGTGAATGTGGGAAATGGTCGTTTGTCTTGCCTAGTCTCACAATAGTTGGTAGTGCATCCATCTAGTCAGACTTTTTAATCTTTTTACACAGAATCATTTTGACATGTCCACACACACCATTCCCAACCTCTATGGTTGCGCCAGTGTGTTGTGAGCCTGCAGAGGCACCGATCTCATAGGTCCTAGCATCGTGGCTGCAAGAAGGGGCCTTTGAGTAGTTTAAAAACACGAGACTCTTAAATGCAGGATGGAGTTAAGATCACTGGCTAAATCAGGACGAAGGCAACGCTTTGTGCCTTCCTGTCAACACTGGGGAGAGGACATTGTAGATTGTACCAGTTCACCCAGAGTTTATACCAGGCATTGCAACAAACGGAGACAACCAATGCTTATTCCATACCTGATCTGGCTGTTGTACAGAGCTGCAGGCAGCATCGTCCGGGCTGGGAGTGAACACACTTGCATTCTGTTCCTGGCTGTGCTGCTGACTAGCCAAGTCACAACCTTTCTGTGCCTCAGTTACTGCATTCCAAAATGGTATAATAATCCATATCCATGTCTGTAAAAGCGGCAAAGAGGCCTGGGGCACCTTATAGACTAACAGACGTATTGGAGCATAAGCTTTCGTGGGTGAATACCCACTTCATCGGACGCATTCAGTACATCTGTTAGTCTCTAAGGTGCCACAGGACTCTTTGCCACTTTTACAGATCCGGACTAACACAGCTACCCCTCTGATACCTGACACCATGTTTGTAAAGCACTTTGAGATCAATGGATGAAATGTACTCTGTAAGTGCTAAATAGGGGTAGTGTTGTCTGGGCGTGCAAGGTACTGCAGCAGCTCAGAGTGTTCTATAGAATGGTCTTGCAACACCGTTTCACTTGGTGTAGACTGAGATGAAGAGGATTTTGCTGTAGTCAGTGTTTATGGATAGGACAGTCATTCCAGTAGAGAATAAAATCTGAGTTCACATTCCTGTTAGATAGATAAATTTTGCATTAATTATCACAACCCCCTGTTTAGATGGTTTCTTGGAGAGTCTCGACTAGGAGTTTTAATCATAGGGAAAGTTGAAATGATCTGATTTGACTAGAGGAAGCAGTACACTTGGCTTCCTAGACACGGTTTCTTTCCATTCCTGTACCCTCAAGAAGTCAGTATATGAGGGATGAGTTTTTAGTAATGTCTCAGACTTGCTCTAATCAGTGACCCTTGCTCCTCCATTCAGCTACCTCTCTGCTTATGTGACACTTTTAAAACATGTTTTTTCTAAAATTATTATTTATAAATAAAGGTGGCTGTTGGCACTTTCACATCAAATGGCTATTCTGTCTTGGTGCTGTGTGGTAGGGAACTGGAAACAGAGGAGAATCCTGATGGAGAAACTGGGACATGTCAGTGCCTTAAAATGAAATACACCAAAGGCAACAGGATTTGCATTAGCATTTTGCATAAGCACTGCACCATTCAAAATCTCAGGGATACACTGAAAGATTCTTGATGTCTGATTGTTGGGTCCCAAGTAACTGGTAGCTCTTTAAATCAAGTCTCATTAGTGAGGTGTGAAACGGAGTTCCAGTATTCACACAGTGCTCTCTAACTCCCGAAGTCCTTTCCAAACCTTCACTGCACTCATAATATTTTGATGGATTATCTGGGGCAGCCTCATCCTCACCAAAGAGTTGCAGGGGATACTGAGGGGGCGGTGGCTTGAACCTACCTAATTTCAGGGGACCAGTCAGCCCCGGCTCAGGTTAGGATGCAACTCAGGTCTGCTCTAACTGCCAAGTGTTCTTATGGCCCTGGTGTAGCTGAGGAATAACCAGGGCATGGGGATGTCCTAGCTACAACTCTTCCCTCCTGCTCTGCACCTGCCCCATTCCATCTGTAGGACAGCCCTTTGTGCCTGGGGACTCTGTTGGGGGTGACAACTCAGAGCTGGCTGTGCTCTGTGGCTCCTGCTTTGGGCCTCCTGAACAGGGGAAATCTATGCAGCTGCTTTGTGGCCTCTTTGCACTGGTGTAACTGGTGTTCGTGGGCACATGGCAGCAACAGACCCTGCACGCCCTTGGTCAGGAATCTGGAGCTGATGTTCCCAGGGCACTAAATGCATTGGCATAAAAAATCCAAAATGTATGTGCTGCAGGATCTTTCAGGACACTAGGTATATATGAATGGACCTTTCAACAGGCAGGAGTAAGCTCGGAAGATCCACTTCTATTTGTGCACTTGTGAAATCTTAGAAATCCTGTTTGGGGGAGACGACCAGAAAGTAAACACAAGTTTGGGGACAGAGCCGGGTGGGCATAGATGGCTTCCTTCAATGCCATGTCTAAGGAGGTGTTGTAGTAGTGCTGGGAGTGCAGTGGTCTCTTGCCTCAAGTCAAGAAGAGGAGGAGAGAGCCCACTTGTGTGGATTTGGTTAGAGCTCAGAAGGTGAGATGAAGCGGAACTGCAAACAGGGATAATTCTTGAGGTATTGATCCCTCCGGGGCCCAGGATAAAGTTGCATTTGTGTTTAAAATGAAATATTTGGTGGTGCCTGGCACCTAATGAGATCCTTGCTGCAGCAAAGGATTTTGTGGCACCTATTAACCTAACTTCAGTCTCGCACAGGTAAAATAGGGTCTGTTGAGTCAGTGGGAGGGAAGGATCAGAGCCAGTCTGTAGAGCAAATGCTTCTCTCAGGGCTAAAGACAGAAAAGGAAATGTTATTACTAGTTTAGAGCAGTACATGTTTCCAGAACACATTGGTAGGTCCATAGTGCCACCACACCTGGCCTCTGGGGACATCTGAGGAGTGAAACAGGCGGAGGGCTCTTGCCATAAAAGAGGGAACTGTCAAGATCTAATACTGAAACGCATATGAAAACTGTCAGGTTAAAGCTAGGGATGATTTCTCCAAGGAAATGCTTTGCTGTGTACTCCGGGGGGAGCTCCGCACCCTGGACTCACATAATAACCTGTCCTGAATTAAAACAACAATCCCCGAAAGTGTGACTTACACATTTTTCCTTGTGCCTGGAATTTATTGCTGCATATACAGCAATCAAAATGGGTGCCACCTACAATGATTTCTTGATTGGGAGGAGAAAAATGGTTGTGGTGATCACTCTTTTTCCCTCTCTCATACTGGCTTTTCTTCAAATATTTAAGTTCTGAGGTGAGGCTGGTGTGTGCTCTCTCTTTGTACATAGTGTAGAAGGGGTCCCTAAACATGGCTTAGCAAACAGTTATTCTATACTATGCAAATAGTAACTCTGTACAAAGGGCATTCACCCCAGCCTATGCTTACAATGATAGCTCAGAGAGGTCTGCTCGGTTTCAGACTATCCTTGTTCTGCTAACTGAATAGTTCTGATTTTCTTTGTGGCCATTGTACAGTTCCACTATCTGCCCAGTAACCAAAGGCATCCAATTGCAAAATAGAATAGCTCAAAACAACAGACTGCTTAAAGGTGCCTGCTGACTTGTTCCACCTTTTGGGCCAAATTCTGAGAGGAACCGAGCATCTGTAATGCTCATGAAAGTCAGTGGACAAAACCCTGAGGCTCTTACTTTTATATATATATATATATATATATATATATATATATATATATTTACAGTGAAGTTTGCCTGAGTAAGGACTAAGTAAAACACTTGGGATTTGTCCCTCTGGGAGTTAAATGTGTTCAGCACCTATTAGGGAGCTTATAATCAACAAGCCAGCCTACGTCAGTGTTGACTTCTAAGAAGAGCCCTTTCCTGCAGCAGAGTCCTCCTTCTAAAGGGGTTGTAAGCAGGGCTTGAAAAATCCACTGTATCTTTCACCCTGGTGAGCAAGGTGCCTTCCGGCACCAGTGATTCTGTAGAAACTGACGACAATGCTACTTCTTTGTAAAGGAATGTTTCTGGCTGTGAGATTCTGTTTCTTTAAATCTGTAGGAGGAAGCTAGAAGGGGACAATATCTTCAATAAAGCAGAGACAAGTAGGCTTGCCAGGTGTCTGGTTTTTGACCGGAATGCCCGCTTGTGAAGGGACCCTGGCGGCTCCAGTCAGCACAGCTGATTGGGCTGTTGAAAGTCTGGTCTGTGGTGCAGCTGCCGGCTCCGGCTTCTGGAAGCAGCCGGCATGTCCCTCAGGCTCCTAGGCGCAAGGGCGGCCAGGGGGGCTCCGTGCACTGCCCCGCCCTTGGCCCAGGCGCTGCCCCAAGTGCCAGCTCCACACCTCCCATTGGTCGGGAACTGCAGCCAATGGGAGCTGTGGGGGCGGTGCCTGAGGGTGGAGACAGCATGCAGAGCCCACTGGCCACCCCCGAGCTGGAGGGACATGCCAGCTGCTTCCGGCAGCCACCTGAGATAAGCACTGCCTGGAGCCTGCACTCTGCACCTCCTCCTGTGTCCCAACCCCCTGCCCCAGCCCTGAGCCCCATTCCACACTCCCAACCCCTTGGCTGAGCGCTCTCTTGTACCCTAAACCTGGCCCCACCCCAGAGTCCCTACCCCCAGCCAGAGCCCTCACCCCCCCCACACTACAATACCCTGCCCCAGCCTGGAGCCCCCTCCCACACTCTGAACCCCTCAGCCCCACCCCCCAGCCTGGAGCCCCCTCTTGTACTCCAAACTCCTCATCTCTGGCCCCACCCCAGAGCATGCACCCCCAGCCGGAGCCTCACCCCCCTGCATCCCAACCCCCTGCCACAGCCCCATGAAAATGAGTGAGTAATGGAGAGAGCGGGAGGTGGGGTCTCGGGGAAGGGGCAGAGCCTTGGGAAGGAGTGGGCAGGGCAAGGGTGCTTGGTTTTCTGCAGTTAGAAAGTCGGCAACCCTAGAGACAAGTAGTAGAGATGCAGCCTCTCACAGCATCCAGTGGACCTTAGAGTGGGAGAGGGGATGAGAGAGAGCAAGAGAGCTCTCCTTACATTTTTAGAAGTTAGAGTGGTAGGATTTGCCAGCTAGCTGGCAGATGATATACATGATCAGTTCCCAAGCAGAGTTCAGGCACCCTGGTAGGAATCCCAGAATTCTTCTCTTTCCCAGCAGCTGAGGGTGTGGGATAGCTTCTCACCTGGATGTTGATCCCAATCTTTTATATTGGTCTTTGGTTAGTAGAGGGCTAGTAAGTATTTCAAGCCCTCTGGTATGTTTGAGCGGGTATGTGAAGGTTGGTGAATGGGTGTGAGAAAGAGTGGGAGACCAATGGGAATCATGGGGTGAGCTATAAAAGAAAAGTATGGTATTGAGAGAGGGAAAGATGAGAGCTTTTTGGAGAGACAAGTGATGAAGAAAGGAGATAACTTGTCAAGGGGTGGGGAACACAAAGTAGGGAAAGAAAGAGAGAAAAGGATAAGTGGAAAGATACTGAAGACAAGGTTGGAAAAGATGTTTTATGAGCTATGATAGGAAAGGAAATGTGAAATAAAAGCTGATGTAACAAAAGTAAGAGTTGGAGCTAGCTACATTTTTAAAACTGTATGAAATAGAAAATTGCTTATTAATATTTGTATTATGGTAGCTCCTAGAGGCCCCAACTCATACTAGACATTGTACAAACAAACATATAGTAAAGGAGAGTCCCTGCCCCAAAGAACTTACGATTGCTACTATGTTATAATTTTTAAAAATGTACGACTATTGCTTTAAATTGCTTGTAGCATGGCTTTGGGGGTGTGTGACAGCACAGATACTTATTGCTCTGGCTAGTAGGCTTAGTCTTTGGGCTAGTACATAGGAATTGCCCTATCAGATCAGACCTGTGGTCCATTTAGTTCAATATCCTGTCTCCAAGAAAGATAGGTACTAGATAAATTTTTCAAGGTTTGCTTTCTGGGGCCACTGTTGTCCCTGGAAGACTGGTCATCATGGCTCAACCACAAAGGGCAGGGAAGTAGCATATACCATCTGCTCAGATGTTGTGTGCCTCCAGTGGATCCCTCAAAATCTATACAGGAATCTGTAGGCCCTGGATGTTGTGCCCCCTCATTTGCTACCACTGGATTTGGAGAAAATGCTATGAAGGGGACCTTGTGAGATTTCTCCCCTGAGCCCTCCCAGATGGGGTTTCTTGTGGGAGCAGGTCAACTGATTTGGCTCTTTGTGACCACTTTTTTCCCCCCCCACTACTAATTTTTCCTAGAAATCCTCTGAGTGGATTGATTTAAGTCAAAATTATTTTAATCACCTATGTTAATCATTTAAATCAGCAAGCAGGAAATCTTGATTTAAATCATTGATTTTAATCATGTTTTGCATTTGTACTTCAGTTATTTTGCTAAAAAAAGTTGACTCTCATTGGTTGGTAACTATTAAAATATGTTGATTTGCCTCTAAATATAGCCTTTTCACTCAGTTTGTGCTTCTTTTTGCTAACCAGGAGGATACATTATATCTATACACACCTATTTGAGCAATTATATAGCTTAACTTACATTTATTCAGATTCTTATTTTACATTTTTTATTTTACATTATGTTAGAAAATGGTGAATGATACATTTCTTATTTACTAGATTAATTTTTTACTTGTGACTTGTGTCAAGCTCCATTGGGATGGAAATTCAAATTTGATTAAAGTGCACAAAAACAGCATTTTACTTTTTGTATTAAATAAAGCTACCCTGAATGTGCTGCATACAGAAGAAAAATGATTATCAAAACATGTTTTGCAGTTCAATCTAACTCAATTGTTGAATAAATTAACTGTCTCTGATCACCCTGTCCTTCAGGATTTTAGGAGTAGTAGATCTCATCCTCTCACACCGAGTTTTTATTTATGGATTTGAAAAGGAAAACAAGCTTTCCTGCTTGTTCAGCTCCCAGTTGGTTTCTTAACTTTATTCAGCTAGTTCAGTTCAATAACTAGTTCATTCAAACTAAAATGAAAATATTCTCTCTTCCCTTTCAGAAGAGGCTACTGCTGTCAAAAGCTGGTTTGCCACTTTTAACAAACTCTGGTTCGAGGTGCTAAGACAGTGAGACGCACCTGTTCAGTAGTTTGACTTTATTTAAAACTTGGTAGCAAACGTATTATTTTAAAATTTAATTTAAATGATTTGAATGGATTATAGGTTTCAGAGTAGCAGCCGTGTTAGTCTGTAGCCACAAAAAGAAAAGGAGGACTTGTGGCACCTTAGAGACTAACAAATTTATTTGAGCATAAGCTTTTGTGAGCTACAGCTCACTTCACCTGATATATGCAATAG
This sequence comes from Lepidochelys olivacea, assembly GCF_965140295.1. Lineage (NCBI taxonomy): Eukaryota > Metazoa > Chordata > Testudines > Cheloniidae > Lepidochelys > Lepidochelys olivacea. Next base: position 63,945,721 of record NC_140416.1, on the reverse strand, counting down.
ATGAAGTGAATGGATTATAGTAAGTTTAGGCCTTAATATGTATTGTCAGCTTCAAATTTAATTTTTAAATACATTTATTTTTTAAAAAAACAAACCATTATTTAATTTAAATTAAAATATCTGATTTAAATAAATAAAAATCCAGTTCTTTATTTTATTTTAAAAAAATCATCAACTGCTATCCACCCTAATTCCTCCTAAAGTTCTTGCAATCCTTGCATGATCTTAAAACACTAAGTCATAACTACTTAACAATAGCTAACAGAAATGTATGGCTTAGCCAAATACAACAAGAGCTGATTCCCAGTACTTTGTGCATCTCGGTGCAATAGTAATTCAAACTGTTACTTAGTTTATCCACACTTCCATTTTTTGGTCTAAATAGACCTATACCAATAATCAGAATTTAGAAGGATGGGATGGGTTTGTGGGGAAGGTCTTAGATGGAGGATCAGGACAAGATTATCCATTACCTTCCCTGGTGATGATATTTCCACCTGTGCAAAGAGGGTGTAAAAGCCTGTTCTGATCTGGTAGCATTTTGGCTTGGTGTAGACAGCACAAGGTGCACGGCAATGGTGAACTCGGGCGTTACAGTAAATGAATCATAGGTTTAAGAATCAGCTCTTCCTTGCTGCCCCAAATGACTATTTCACCCCTGCTCTCTATTACTTTTACAGCAGGGAGAATAGCAGGTGCAGGTTTTTTCATGCGACAGATTTAAGACAAAGGCGTACCAAACCCCAGCAATGAGTCACAGGAGTACAACAGGCTATAGGCAGCACATAGATCAGTTAAGAGGGTGAGACTTCACTGAGGCCCTGACGGGGAAGAAGATTTTAATAGAAGCTTGGTATTATTTATAACAGATATAACGATGGCCTAGGAACATCTCCTAATTGCCGACCAGGGTCCAAATTGTGCATTGTATGCAAATCCCCACATAGGAGAATGCCTGCTCTATGAAGTCCCCATCATAGTTTCCTACAGTTCCTACCTTTGTGGAATTGGGTGATGGTTTTATCATCTCAGGGGCTATTGATGGCAGCAACAGGGGTACAAACCAGATCTGGGGAGCCATGCTGCCTGGAAGTCCTGCCTCTTCTCTGGCAACATGGCAGTGCAGTGGTGGCAGGGACTCTTCCGTCTGCTGCTGCCCTAGAACACCATCCCGAGAAGGACTCCACACTGTGGAGGCAGCCCACAGACAAGTTACTGCAGCTTCAGGCTGCACTAACTTTGCTCCCAGTTCTTCGCAGGGCCGGTAGTCAGGGAGACTGTATTGTCTTCTCCACAGTCTGCCCTTCAATACTACAGAGGGCTCTCTCCAGTGTATTTATGGGAACAATGGGAGGAGGCGAAGTTTTATTGAAGATCCTTATGTGTACAGTCTGGACCCAGGACTTTGGGACAGCCACAGAACAGGCTTATCCCAGAAATGTTTTCTGATGTTTTACACTGAGCCCATGGCATGCTGGAGAGGACTTTGCGTGTTTAGTCAGTGTTATGTGAATACTCTGACTGTGTAGACATGATCAGGAAAGCTCTAAATTTAAAATCTCAGTGCTTTGAATTAAGGAGCTGCCAGTAATTTGTCAGTTGACCATTATTTAGCACTTTATATCTTCAAAGCATTGTACTCCCCAAACAGTAGGAATGAAAATCTCTATGACATTTTAAAGATGGGGAAGCGGGGGCACAAAGGGATGGAGTCACTTGCCCAAGACCATAGAGAGGTGGGATTAGAATTCAGGTGTTCCTGGCACCTTGTCATGTGCCAGATCATGCCTCTCTCTAGAATGCAGCTGTATCTCTGGTTGAATATTATTTTATATATATGTTTCTCTGCCCCCCACCCCCAGCCCCAATTCTCCATGGTTGTCAGTCTCCCTGGAGACCCTCTCTACAAGAGCACCACTTGAGAGTTCCTGACTCCTAGTTCTCTGTTTGGGCCACTGTAACAGTATCTCCCTGTTACCCAAGTTAAATATGACTTTGTCACACAACATGCAGAGCCCAGGAATTCCAGGAGCTATCAGTATCCGAATGGAGAGCTAGTTGACCCCCTCCTGTCCTTGTTTCTTTTACACAGAGACCATGGGGGTGGGAGGGAAAAGAGAGGCATTTTTCAGCCCATTAAAAGTGTTCTATTTCATGCTATTTGGAGGCAGTATTGAAATATACTGCCACAGCTCCTGAGATTTTCAGCCAATAAATACTATAAAGCAGGAGGCTCATCTATTTACCAAAGAACTACAGTATGTGCTAAAATGTAAAGGAAACTGCACAAAATAAAACCCACATCAATGGGATTAGGGTAAAAAGTAAAATTCTTAATTCTGGATGACTGTCAGGAGTCTCACGTTACATAGTGTAGGCATAGGATTAAAAACCACAAGAATCTTGCTGGAAAACCACATTGATAAACCTGCTCCTTAGGACTCATATTTCCAAGAATCTCCTTCAACTCCACCACTGTAAAGACTATGGAATCTGCTTCTTTGTGGTGTGCATAAATCCTATTACCATTAAAGGGAGTTAGATCTCCTCTTTCCACTTCATATCTTCATGGGGAAGAACCTCTCTGCCAACATTGATTGGAGAATAGGTAAAAGGGGTTGAGAAAAGGAGTCCACTCTTTTCCTTAATCTGAGTGGAGCACAAATACCTACTGTCCACAACCAGTTTCCCTCTAGTAACTATAATATTTACAATGTGTGAAGTGTAGATTTTCAAGGGCTAAATTCAATCCTAAAATAGATCCTTACTAGCGTAACTGAAGACAGATTTGGCCCCCAGTGGTTGGTTTTGGAAACTTAAGTCCCTTTCTGCTACTCACATACTCTTGTGACAGGCACAATGGAAGAATCTAAATGGAGCAGGATAGAATTTTTGCAGGTCTGAATTTTAGTAGCAGAATAAGATTAACTCCTAACTCTACTACATTAAAATAGAACACACAAGTAGGATGTTTAGATCCAGTATGTTTCTTTCCTAGAAGTTTTAGGCTCTGCTCCCATTGAGTTCATTGATTCAGGACTGTATCCTTAGAGAGACTGTATTTGCAGATCCTGTTAGTGAGTGCTTAAGAGGCATCAGGGTTTTTTGGGGGCAAGGTCCTGTATTTGCATAATGATACAAAAATGAGAACTTAATCTCTTATCTCCATGTGCTGAGACCTGCATCTGACATAGGAATCCAATTTGTCTGAGGAAGAACTAAACAACACACTATAATGGGGAAGTAAAAAGACAGCACCTAAAAAAGGTAATGCTAGAAAAAAAATAAGAGTTTGATGGCTGAGTTGACTGCATGGTAGATAACAGTGTAATACCAGTGAGCAATGCTAGGAACTTTTAATTTGAAAGGGAACCCATGAAGTCCTTATCTTTCTCTCTTTGCACCCCTCCCCCCACCTTACAAACTCCGTTGCCTTAATGTTCACACTTCCAATGAAAGCAGGGCTTTTAAACTGAAGCAGCCCTCTGACCCCTTCACATGACACCTGGAAAAGGCAGATAATGTGATACTTTCTGCTTATCATAGGACACCTAGAAACTCTGTAAGAAGATACCTCTTCTTTCCTAGACCATGCCTCTGGAAAGCTAAGCAACCAGGACCCTGCCCTCTCTGAGTTCTGAGAATATCATGCAAACTGGAAACTTGGGGCTCAAATGTAAAGATTTGCCAAAGGGAGACCCCCCTCCCCACCTCTTTCTCTGGTCAGTTTGGCAGGAAAACCCTTTTGACAATTCAGAATGTGCCTTCACTCGAAATGTTAATGAAAGCTGCGATATGCTGGTGCAGGGCTAGGAAAGACTGTGTGTGGCAGTTAGAATTCTAGCACGGGGAGTCAGGACGTGTAGGTTATATTCCCTGCTCACTAATTAGGCTTGGACAGGTTGCTTAAGTGCTCTATGACCCAGTCCCCTCCCTGCCCCCAGTAGGGGATAATAAAACTCAGGTGCAGTATAGGAGTTTGTAAAGAGCTTTGAAAGTCTCTGTGGCAGGACAAATTATTATCATCGTCTGGAAGGGGCACTATGGCTATTAGACATTGCATGCACACAAGCACATCTCAGGTAGCCAGGGCATTGTGGCAGCCTCTCTGTCAGTATATTCAAGAAAGAGCTCTGGGATTTGGGAGTGGGAGGAAGTCCCTTATCAGTAATAAACTTACCTCAGTGGGAGCTAACACCTGCAAAGGTATTGCGATGGGGGTGGGGGAGGTGTGAAGGAGGAAAGGGAATGCTCTTCCTTATTCCTTTTGCTGGTGCCTAGGTCCTCTGTTTATCTGCAGAATTAGTCTGAACAGTGGTAGTGTAAGATTCTCCCACCCACCCTGCTCTGGCAGGAGTGAGAGAGAAAGATATTCTCCCCAGCCAGAAGGCTGGATGACAAACTTGATGAACACAGAATTGTGTGTGGTGATATATTCATGGCCCTTAAAGTCCTCAGCTTCTCTGCTTGAAACTGCCAGCAAGGAGGCCAATTAATGCCAGTAGTAGTGTTTATAGTGATGTAGATGTTTGTCCACGGTAAATGAGACTGAGACCCCCAACTCACTTCACAAGTGCTGTGTGCATTTCTGATGGCACTGTCTTAATAATAATAGGTCACTGATCATCAAGAGCTATACTTAAAAAGGAGAGGATGAGCTTTGGGTGTATGCTCCAGGATCCCCATCTATGACATAGCAATATACTACTTCCCTATTGCACAGGGTGTGGATGAAGACCAGTTCATATTTGTATGGTTCTCTGAAGATGAAAGAACAGTGTGAAATGGGCAGATTTTATTAGCTAGCTCTTCTTGCCTGTGTTAGTAAAGAGAAATCCCAAACTGGACTGGAGCGGGGCTCTTTGTTGTCATCATAATGTATTTATCTTTCACTAAATTATTCACCCCACATGGAAGCTTGCTGGTTTTTTCCAGGAAAGGTGCCTGCTTTTGCCCAATCTTATGCTTGGTTAAGACACAAGGAAGTCAAGTGCCTACATACAGCTTAATTTACAGACTAGCTGCTGAATATTTGCTCTGCTGGGGAGGCTGAGGGTGGGGGAAAATATGTATAATGAACAATGCCTTCAGGCCTGCCTATTATAGCAGCTATTTGTGACTCCCACTGTGTGTTTTGCAGTGCACGGTTAGGTTGCCATATGCATGGTTTTTGGCCTCATCCCCCTCATCTTATAAGCTTTGTCTCCATTTTTTGTGTGTTAGTGCTCACGATTCAGTGTGATGGCAGTCATACCACAGGCCTGCATTGCGTTAGAGCTGCTGGCACTGTCATGTATTGTATCTTCTGTGCAGTCTGGGTCTCTAAAATCAATCCTCCCGTCCCACTCTGAGAATAGGCTTATTCCCACATGAAATTCATCAAGTCCTTACACTGCTCAAATTTCACTTAAACCTGGTTATGGTTTGACTAAAGATAGCTTGTTAAATTACCACACCAGAACTATACAGCCACTCCTTTCAGAGGCATCTCTACAAAGAAAAAAGCGGAGGCTCATTTATCTTCCTCTCCACCTCTTCTTCCTTCACCCCTCACCGGAAAAAAAAAAAAATCAGCTAATCAACCGTTGCATCTATTAAAGTTTTTTAGTCTGTGGGATGCTGCATGCAAGAGCAGATCCTGCAGAAACCTCTTGCACCTGCAGGGGAAGTGCTCCATATACGGTATGGACGCTGGCAGAGTATTGATTCAGAATAAAATTTAAATGATTCTGTTCGTTTTGCCACATCCTGTTTCCCTCGTTTACATGTGCACCACATTGATACGAGGCAAGTAATTTTCAGTTTGCTGGAGTTAGAGATGGGCTTTAACTGCAACAGTTGGAGCCTGTTCCTTCAGGGGTGTTGGATCAGAGCTTTGTTTTTCCCCACATAGAGAGAGGGGCAGGTGTGAAATTCAGATCTAGATCTGGGTTCAGTTTGCAAGCTCCCCAAAATTCTGAGGTATTTAGACATGATTTTAGAATGATTTCATTTTAACCTAAGTCACTAATGTTCCTGATTTCCTACACTGATGAAAGGAGGCAAGAATTTGACCATTTGATTACACAGCTTGTTGCCTTGCAATAGCTTGCCTTGTGTGGGGTATGACATGACAATGACAAAAGGATTGGCATGTTTGAATCTCTGGACACTGCCCCATGGTCTGGTGTTCAGTAACTCTCAGGTCCTGTATATCATGAGGCCTTGGATACTTTAGTGAAACTTTGACATGCTCCCACTGCAACTGCATGGACTCCTTATTATGCCTGTAACACACCTTCTATCTATACTGTATTACTCCCAACAGTGCATTTGGAGGACACTTGTTCTGCACAAAGGATCTTTGTCATTCTTCCACTATGTCAGTCCCCATTGGTGCAGTGCCAGCCTAGACCCCAATGATCAATGTAATGGTTGCTCCATCCAGTTCCATTGGTCCTCCCTCCCAGTGCAGTCCCCAAATTCTACTGCCCACCCTGCAGTGGCAGCTCTGACAGCTCAGAGTACTGCCTCGGTCACTGGTCATGCCTGAATTGCCCTGACTTCCCAGGAGCTGCTCTGCAGATTCCCATGGTATTTGGATTTAGGACTCACCAAATACCCAAGCAAAATCATGTATTTGGTATTTGAAAAATCCAGTATAATTGGATTCATGTAATTCCTAATGAGGAATGGACATTTCATACTGGTGCATCAGATACTGTAGTTTCATGTATAAAATTTCTGATTGCAGAGTGTGTGTTCCAAAGGAAGAAACCCACTCATTCTTCTCAGCAGACTGAGGCCATGTCTACCCTACACACTTTGGCCAATGCAAGTTATGTTGGCATAAAGTTGCCTCAGTCAGTAGATTATGCACATGCATACTCGCCTCCTTGCATCGGCGCTGCATGTACTCATCAGGAATGCTTGTGTCAATCTGCAGTGCACCGTAAATAGGTATCCCAGTGTGCAACCCACCACCATCCAGTGCAGCATCTTTTGAGACGTTTTGGCAATACATGGTGGGGCCAGAATAAGTTGTGGAGGGGGGGACTTGGAGCAAAGGCTCAGCTTCCCGGTGCAACTGACTCCATCCCATAATATCCCATAATTTTTGTGTTTTTTTTTCAAAATCCTGCAAACTGCATGGCCCTTCTCCCTGTCCACCATCTCTGACAGAAGCCTGGAGGCTGCGCAGCTCTGCACTATTGTCATAAGCATTGAAAATACAGGATGCATGATCCTCCAGTATTTGCAGAACTGTAAGAAGACCCAAACCAGTGGGGGACCTGGCTATTTCTTGGAGGACAGATTGCTGCAAGACATAATGAGAACCAATTCAAGGAGGTTGTGGTGTTCCCAGAGCAGCTGCATGCGGTGGAGCACTGCTTCTGAGCCGAGAAATGAGCACTGACTGGTGGGAGCGCATTGCAATGCAGGTTTAGGTTGATGAGCAGTGGCTGCAGAACTTTTGAATGCCCAAGGCTACATTTCTGGAACAATGTGCCAATCTCGCTCCAGCCATCCAACACAGGGACACCAAACTGAGAGCTGTACTGACAGTGGAGAAGCGAGTGGCGATTGCACTGTGGGAACTTGCAATGCCAGACTGCTGTTGTCAGTGGGAAATCATTTTGGAGTTCGAAAATCCGTCCAATGCTTCATTGACATCAATCTTGACTGATCAGGGAAGGTGCATGACACTTGGATCTTTAAGAACACAGGACTGTTCAGAAAGCTACAAGCAAGGACTTTTTTCCCAACTGTCTGATTATCATTGGGAATGTTGAAATGCCAGTAGTGATCCTGGGGCACCTAGACTACCTCTTGCTCTCCTGGCACAGGAAATTGTACACCAGCCATTTCAACAACACCAGAATGACAGCTGAATGCACTTTTGGTAGACTGAAAGGACGCTGGCATTGTTTACTCACACAAGATTGGATCTCAATGGAAAAAAATCCCAATGGTTAAACACTGCCTGCTGTTTCCTGCATAATATTTGTGAAGCATACGGGGAAAGATTGCTGCTGGGATGGAGGGTGGCGGTGGAGTGGGTGCCTGGTAAATTTGAACAGCCAGACACAAAGGCTATGTGGCTTAGGGCATGGCTACATTGGAAACTTCAAAGTGATGTCGCGGGAGTGCTCCCATGGCAGCGCTTTGAAGTGCGAGTGTGGTTGAGTGTGAGCGCTGGGAGAGAGCTCTCCCAGTGCTCCTGGTAATCCACCTCCACGAGGGGATTAGCTCCGAGTGCTGGGAGCCTGTTTACACTAGCGCTTTAAAGTGCTCTGACTTGCTGCGCTCAGGAGGGTGATTTTTCACACCCCTGAGCCAGTAAGTTAGAGCGCTATAAAATGGAAGCGTAGCCAAGCCCTTAGAGTGCTCTTGCAAAGCTTCCCTAAGAGTGAGCCACAGTAATGTGTTGTGGTGTGCTGTACCTGGCCTGTTTTTGGGGCCTGTTAGGAATTGTGTGGTGCTTGGTGTACATCTATGAATATTACATGGTCAATGCATCTGTTTTTGGGGTGCATGCTGTACATTGATGATTATAACACTAATTGTCACCGATCCTATGAGTTATGCTGTACAGTAATAAGTAATTGGTTGCTTTCAGAACTGCTAGGCACTCTGCAGCATATATTGTGAACTAATAAAGATGAAATATGTTCCAAATTTTTATTCTGTAATAGTCAGTGGAAAAAAAAATCTGTGCAATTTAAAAGCAAATACATTAAAAACTTTAATAAATGAATAGAACAAAACTTATGAAAGGGAAAGAACATTCATGTCTATTTCAGCTAAACATATACACCAACCACAGCTTTCACAGGTCAGTGTGTGAAGCTGCCACTGTCTAATGTTCCCCGCCGTGGAGTGGTAGGGGTGGGGCAGCACGCCACTGATGCTATGTGGAATGTTGGGGATGGGGAGGTGCTGAAATGGAGTTCTCCAGGGACTGCAGAAGAGGGAGGTGAACCTGGGATTGTTGAACCTGTAGGTCCACAAGAGTCTGCAGCATCTGTATTTGCTGCCGGAGAAGCCTTATTATTATGTCCTGGTGCATCTCCCTCCTTTTTCCTGCTGGGCCTTTCTCCTTTCCACTCTTTCCTTCTCTAGGCTGTCTGAAGTGTTGACCCTGCAGGCCCTTTGCTCATGTTCTGATGCAGCACTGGCTTGCAGGATCTCATCAAACATGACATCCTAAGTCCTTTTCTTTCTCCTCCTTATCTGGCTCAGCCATTCCATGGCTGTGGAGGAGAACCCCTCAAGGTTGCAACGACAGCAGCTGCAGATAAAACACAGAAGTACCATTGTCAGTATAGTCACAATGGAAAGTGAAAGTGAAGATTTAGAACTCCCTTCCCTTGTTTCCCTAAAGTTTTTTAAACAAGATGTGCTTACTGACACTTCTTCTTCTGAATGCCTGTATGCCTGAATGCACAGCCTCACATCCATTAACAATGGGTAGCATGGCCCACCATGGATGAGGGAAATGAGGAGGGAATCGCTCGGTTGCATGAAACTATGAGTACAGTGGAGTCGCATCTTACGTGGAGGTTAGGTTCTAAAGGTTTGCGTATAGTCAAAATTACCCTTGAAAATCCCTTAAATCGCTCATAAAGTACAGTATACTGTACATGGTTTTGTGTATACAACCCTCTACAGTAATATGTGTAATGTACAGTACATAATACAGTAAAGAGTACATATGCAAAATATAATTTTACAGTATTTTTAATTACATAAAAGAGAGAGAGAGAGAGACAGAATAATGAAAGAATAAAAAAGGAAAACAGTAAACCTAACCACTCACCATTCACCCTGGATATTCTTGCTAGTCTACGATGACGATGATAATGGTGATACGACAACTATGACAATGGTGATGCAAAGACGATGAATGATAATCATCATAATTCATAGCGCCCGTATGATGAACGATGAGACGATGAAGGTGGGTGCTGTACACACTCCGATGATTAGTCTTCCTCTTCCCCTGACAACGCTATTGGGGGGTCGTCAGGGCTTGATGTCAATCTAGGAGGTGACTGAGAGCTTGGGGGATGGAGAGTGAGTCGTAGACGAAGTGGTTGGCTCTGGTTCAGCTCGAGAAGTTGATTGCATATGCTCATCTGCTGGTGGTTGTTTTTTCTTGAAAAACATGGTGATCGGCAACTGTCGCTGTTGTGTCTTGAGCTGCTCAAACATTTCTTGATATGGTCTCAAATCGTTCGTAATACGACGTGTGATTTTGAGGCTTCGTTCCATAGAGGGATCGTATCCACAAATTAAATCATTCAAGTGTTTCGCTGCTTGGAACACTTCAGCAAATTTATGAAGATTCCAACTTGCTGGCTCTTCCTGTTTGTCATTGTCATCTTCGTCTTCTGTAGAAGATTTTATCAGTTCCTCTAACTCTTTGTTAGTCAATGTTTCTCTATGGCCCTCAATTAATTCTTCAGTTTCTTCCTCAAGAACATCGATGAAGCCATCACCACCCACTTGTCTGCTCACCTGAACAATGTGTTTCACTTCTTTGTCAATGGTCAGAAAACCCTTAAAATCATTCACACATTCTTTCCATAGGTTTAGCCAACATGCATTGACTGTTTCAGCTTGATTGCATTCATTGCCAGTTTAATATAAGTGATACAATCAGCAATGTTGAAGGACTTCCAACACTCCATCATATTAAGATTGGGATCAGCATCCATAGCGCTACATATCTGTGAGAATGTAAGCCTCGTGTACGTGGCCTTGAAACAGCGAATCACGCCTTGGTTGAGAGGTTGGAGGATGGAGGTGGTATTGGGTGGGGGTGGGGGGAGAAAGACGACTTCAACGTCGTTATGCGCAAACCGGGGTGCCTCAGGATGGCCAGGAGCATTGTCTATGATCAGCAACACTTTAAAGTCAAGTCCTTTCTCTTCGAGGTACCGCTTGATCTCCAGAATGAAAAACTTGTGGAAACAATCCAGAAATAATGCTGCCGTCACCCAAGCCTTTTTATTTGATTGCCAGAACACAGGCAGGAGATTTTTGTTCTTGCCTTTTAGGGCACGGGGATTTGCAGCCCTGTAGAGCAAGCCCGGCTTTATTAAATGCCCAGCCGCATTGCCACAAAACAACACAGTCACACGGTCTTTAGCTGCTTTGAAGCCAGGGACTTGTCTTTCTGATTTCGAAGTGTAAGTGCGGTTGGGCATTTTTTCCCAGAAGAGCCCAGTCTCGTCAGCATTAAAAACTTGTTCCGGAAGATAGCCCTTTTCTTCTGTGATTTTCTGTAATGGTTCGGGGTAGGCTTTTGCTGCCTCTTCATTGGCAGCTGCAGCTTCCTCAGTAGTCTGCACGTTTTTGAGGTTGAAGCTGTTCCTAAAACTGTTAAGCCAACCTTGGCTGGCTTTGAATTCCTTCTCATCAGAAGGCTGTCCCTCTTCGGCAGGAGGTTTGAACAGCGCGTAGCGGCTAAGAGCCTTTTCTCTCAATGTGTTGCCATCGATAGGCACATGTTTATCGTTCATGTCTTCCAGCCATAGGTTTAATGCCTTTTCAGTCTTCGCTAAAGTCTTATCCCATACCTGGCTATTTCTCTCTCTCTCTCTCTCTCTCTCTAATCTTGATGGCACGGATGCTAGATTTGTTGCGGCCATATTTACGTGCCACGTTGGAGACTGACATACCGTCTCTCAATAAGTCCAACACAGCCAGTTTTTCCTCCAGTGTTGGAACAGATCACTGTTTCTTTGTTTAAGCACCAGATGAAGGAGTTGGCTTGTGTTTAGGGGCCGTGTTTTACGAAAAATACGTATCTTTAAACACTAAAATCACACTCACGCTATGAGAGGCACGCGGGAAATGAGATCGACTGAGGGAACAGCAGATTCATGTCTCCCATCTCACGCTCACTCTGGTGCATATGCTCATTGAGTGGAATGGTGGGCGGAATCGCCCTCACTATTTAAATTATTTTAATTTTTTTTTGCTGAGCACATACAGTTTAATTTGCATAAGTTAAATGTGCATATGATGTGACTCCACTGTATAGGGTAATGGCACTGAATACTGGCACCATTTTCCATGGGCAGTGGTGATTTCAGCTGATCCCTCACTCCCGAGGGAACAGAAGCAGAGAGAGCGCAGCTGCTGCTGGCATTCTGAAGCCACCTGGGCCCATATGTTGCTAGCCTCTGTACTGCAAGGGTGCCTGCCAAAGTTATCACTGCCTGGTGTGGGAAAGTGTCCTACCGCAGGGGGGGAAATAAGGCTGCCATCCCTACAAACCTTTGGGAGAGGACTGCTGAGTACATCCATGAAAGTTTCATTGAGCTGTCTCAGGAGGATTCAAGAGACATCCCAGCATACATAAACAAACTGCTCTGCCTGCCCCCCCGCCCCCCCCCCAGCTGAACTCTACAGGGGAATCAAAAACAGATAACAACACTACTTTTCTTTGCTGTACTGCTCCCTTTTCTAGTACAAGTAACTTAATGAAAAGTCAGTAGCTGTGTACTGTTAAGTTGGGGGAGCCATCAGTAAATCACTGTAATGGGAAATACAATTACACACTTACCCGAAGTTCCTTCCTCTGCATTTGGCTTGACTGCCTGGTCTGCAGTGGAGACTCAGGTAGGCCCTGGCTCGCAGCACACCTCCCCGCTGCCCAGTTGCAGGATGTCCCCCATCCTCCTCCATCTCTTCATTGTTCATACCAGAGGCCTGTAGCTCAGGCTACTCAGAGGTATCAATGGTGGTCTGCAAGATGTGGGGGGACATCCTCCAAATATGGCATGCAGATCTTTGTAAAAGTGGCAGGTCTGCAACTCAGTAGCAGATTGACTGTTGGTCTCCCTGGCCTTCTGCTATGCCTGCTGCAGTTCCTTTGCTTTCACACAGCACTGCTGCTGATCCCTGTCATTCTCCTTCTCTTGCATCCCCTGTGCAATCTGCTTGTAGATATCCACATTTCTATGGCTGGTCCGTAGCTGTGCCTGCACAGCATCTTCTCCCCCCAGGCCCAGGAGATTCAATGTCTCCTGTCTAATCCAAGCCAGAACGTGCCTGGAATGTGCAGCCAGCATGGTCAGCTGGCTCAGTCGCACACAACAGTAAGGAGCTGCTAGGTGTGCTTGCCAGGCTGGATAATCGAGAAAAGACATTTCAAAAATTCTTGGTGCTTTAAATGGGAGGGGGACCTTCCAGTCTCTATGACCGCTGGGCAGGAGAGTTCACAATTGTGACCAGAGCAGTGAGCGTCTGGGCCAGCTGCTGGGACAGAGCAGTGGGTGTCTGGGCCAGCTGCTGGGACAGAGCAGTGGGTGTCTGGGCGAGCGTTCTGGGACAGCTGCTGGAACACTGTTGGCATAAGTAATGCAGGTTTCAGAGTGGTAGCCGTGTTAGTCTGTATCAGCAAAAACAACGAGGAGTCCTTGGGGCACCTTAGAGACTAACAAATTTATTTGGGCATAAGCTTTCATGGGCTAAAACCCATTTCTTCAGATGCATGGAGTGGAAAATACAGTAGAGAGGTATAAATACACAGCATATGAAAAGATGGGAGTTGCCTTACCAAGTGGGGGAGAGGGGTCAGTGCTAATGAGCCAATTCAATTAAGGTGGAAGTGGGCTATTCTCAACAGTTGACAAAAAGGGAGGAAAAATCACTTTTGTAGTGCTAATGAGTTTAATGTAATCAAGGTGGCCCATTTCAAACAGTTGACAAGAAGGTGTGAGTATCAGCAGGGGGAAAATCAGTTTTTGTAGTGACCCATCGACTCTCAGTCTTTATTCAGGCCTAATTTGATGGTGTCCAGTTTGTAAATTAATTCCAGTTCTGCAGTTTCTCTTTGGAGTCTGTTTCTGAAGTTTTTTTTGCTGAAGAATTGCCACTTTTAAGTCTGTTATTGAGTGTCAAGGGAGATTGAAATGTTCTCCTACTGGTTTTTGAATGTTATAATTCTTGATGTCAGATTTGTGTCCATTTATTTTTTTGCGTAGAGACTGTCCAGTTTGGCCAATGTACGTGGCAGAGGGGCATTGCTGGCACATGATGGCATATATCACATTGGTAGATGTGCAGGTGAACGAGCCCCTGATGGTGTGGCTGATGTGGTTAGGTTCTGTGGTGGTGTCCCTTGAATAGATATGTGGACAGAGCTGGCACCAGGGTTTGTTGCAGGGTTTGGTTCCTCAGTTAGTGTTTTTGGTGTGTGGTTGCTGGTGAGTATTTGCTTCAGGTTGAGGGGCTGTCTGTAAGTGAGGACGGGCCTGTCTCCCAAGGTCTGTGAGAGTGAGGGATCGTCCTTCAGGATAGGTTGTAGATCCTTGATGATGTGCTGGCAAGGTTTTAGTTGGGGGCTATAGTTGACGTCTAGTGCCGTTCTGTTACTTTCTTTGTTGGGCCTGTCCTGTAGTAGGTGACTTCTGGGTACCCTTCTGGCTCTGTTGAAAGTAGGATTCTAGATCACCGCAAAACTGTATCATGTTCGTGGGGGTGGTAATGCAGTGGGGCTAAGTAATGCAGTGTCTACTTTTGCGCTACATCAACCTCAGTATGTCAGCCATGGCTCAGTGCCGCTCAGGGAGAAGGTGTTATGCATTGCTGTAATGGGGCGCTTACAGCAGTGAGAGACACATTTAACTGTAGACACATGCACATATATGTTGACATCAGACAGCTTACGTTGACCTAATTTGGTAGTGTAGACAAGGACTTAAGGTGGTGGTCACCCTAGGAAAAAGGGTGTGTGTTTACCTCAAATTAGCTAACATGTGGTAACTAACAAGAGGTGAAATTGTAGTGAAGACAAGGCAATTTGTAGTTTTTTATATGTGTTAGCAGGTTGAGAGACACCCACAACCCCTCCCCCCCAGAGCCCACCTGGGGGGCCTCCTCAGCCCACACACCTGTCCCCCTTCCTCCCAGAGCCCAGGGATCCAGAGGGAGAAACAGCTTGATGCTTGGTCCCAGGCTTACACGGTGTTTCCTGCGCACCATCCTCTCCTTCTCTCCGGGCATGCTGGGAACTGCCGCTGCCAGGAACCCTCTAGTTCCCTCTCCCTCCCCCCAGGTGTGTCTTCTGCTGAGTCCAGTGGCCCCTGGTGGCAGCTAGCAGCACTGCAGCCCATTTCTGTGGGGGTAAGGAAATTCTGCACGCACAATGTTCAATTTCTTCAAAATTCTGCATTGCGCAGTGGTGCAGAATTCCCCCAGGAGTACATTATATTGCAGGACTGATGGCTTTTAATGGCTGCACTCGATAGTGACATTAGCAAGTTCAGCATTAAGGGGCAAGTCTTGGTCACTTTACTCATGTGAATAGTTCCATTAAAGTCAATAGGACTACTTGGAAGAGCAAGGCTAGTATGTTGGAGTGGGGTCTGGGGTGGTCCTCACTCCTTTTGATATCACTGTGACTACTCACATGAGCAAGGCCAGTAAAATTTGGCTCTACATGTTTGCATTGTGCTATTTCTGTTAAACGAAGTCTGAACCACAGGTCCTGATTTTCTGGCACCTGTAGTTCACATGACACCTACACAGACTGGAGAACCTCTGCAATAGTGCTATTGCTGGCTAGATCCTTTAAAAAGAAACTCATCCTGCCAAATTCATAATGCAGCAGTACAGGGAAACAAAATCATCGGGCCAGATTCTCACCTGTAGTAAATTTTGGTAGTTCCATGGAGCTGAGCCAATATACACCAGCAGAGAAACTGGCCCGTTCTCTTCACAGACTTTTTCTGTGAAGATTTTATTTTAATTCAGGATTTGTATCAACTCAGTTCTCCATGTTTGAAGGAATCCTGTGCTTGCCCATTTTCTTGTCACTGCATTGATGGCGTCTCAGGAGCAGCTCTCACTCTGTAGAACTGTGGCTTCTATTAGCAAGTTTCAGTGTGCTCTATTTTCCCCTTCCCTCCTCCTTCCCCGCTTTGTGTAGCAGATGGTGCTAATTCCCATGGTGATTCTTGAGGCAGCTGAGGTCTCTTCCCTGATGCCTCCACTGAATCATGGAAACTCCCTCTGGTCTCTTTGGAGAAGAGAACACATAGCTGATTCTTATCTTCTGTTTATGATTTTTAAGATCCTATTAGGATTATATTTCCCGTTGCTGGGGTTTTTTGCCCCTTTCCAACCTGTTCCCGGCATCTTTAGTATGACATTTCCCCTCCCATCTGGGGAATTTTCCTTTACATTGTTATCAGCTGAATTATTTTGCATTCCTCTACGCACAACACAACTGCATTTGTAAACATTCCCTTTTGCCGCTATATTTACATTCTCTTTCAAGAGGAAAGGCTGACACCTTAAAGATAGTAAGATCATTTTAGTCTCATTAAAATAGTTCATTTTTTCCCTATTTTGTTTTCTGCTTCAAAGTCCTTTTTAAAAATTTTCATTTAACCTCAACTTTAGCACTAAAGCAGTCCCTGGCCTCTCCCTCTCTTTTGTGGCACCTCTCATGGCTGCCAACACTCCTTCCTCCCCATTGTTCCAACCAACTATGTATCATGATCTCCCCTCCTGGATTCCCAGCACTGGCTTCCAATCTAATTCTATATCAGATTCAGATGTCTCATTCTCACCTTCAAAATCCTGCATAACTCTACCCTGGCCCTCCCTCTGGCGTAACTTCATTGAAATCAGTGCATTTATACTGGTGTGATTAGAAACAGAATTTGACCTCTTGTCTCTGATTGCCTCCTGCTCTGTCATTAGTGCCTTCTGGTTTTCAGCTTGCCTTGTTGCTCCTTTAGTTTCCCATAAGTGACTGGGAATTTTCCTGTGGCTTAACTTCCTAGACCCTGTGCGCCATGATACCTAACACCCCTCCTTTAAGCCTCTTTCAATGTTCCTTTCTTTTGGTTAGCCTTTCTCTGCTGGTCTCCACACTGGCATTCATAGAGAATGCTGGACCAATTTCTGGTGCTGTTGAAGTCACTGGAAATTTAGTCATTGATTTAATTTAGATCAAGATTTGTAATATAATCAGTGGTATGGGGGAATGAAACCGAACTAACAAGTTCACACGTACCACCGAGCAGATCTTGTGATCTTTCACCATTGTAAGTTACAACTTCCCATGCTTTCTCCCACTGCCCGTTGTTGTTGTTGTGTTTGTTGTTGTTTGTTGTGTGTGGGTTTTTTTGTTTGTTTTTTGGCCAAGTCTTACTGTTATATCTATTTAGATAGTAAATTCCTTAGGGCAGAGACTTGCCTGTTTTCTTTGCTATAATGTGCCATGCACACCTGTGCACTGTATAAATGTAGCAATCCAAGGGGAGCAAGAGGGTGTGTCCTTCTGAAAATCTACCAAACTCTAGTGAGAAAAGGAATTGTATCATCTTCACACCAAACTGAATTTTTCAGCATGGTGGCTAGTACATCCTGGAAAGACGAGCTTCAGTGTATGACTCTCCCCCTAGAGTGGAAATGAAAACAGAAAGGGGGGTGTAGTAGTTTATAGAGATTTTCCCCCGACCCCATCCTTGTATCTCTTCATAGTGGAGAGGTATAAACACCTGAATGTCTCAGTTTGGGCAGATGTAGTGCGCTGTTCAAATATTTGCATACAGACTTAATCTCTGTTCGTTCTTAATCAGGGAATTGCCACAGTCCTATGTTGTGGGAGAAGAAGCACAATGGCTGTGTGTGCTCCTTCGCTAGTTCCTCCTCTGGGATGCTAGTACCATGTATGACATCCTCTCTGATCAGCCTCTCAGGTGAGTCCTTAGAGGCCTTGGCTGTCCCAGTGACATAGGTTTCAGAGTTGTTGTTTTGTAGAAAGCATTGTTTAGATCAAACCCAATCTCAGTTGCTGGATGCAGTGGCTGTTGGGTCCAAACTTAAATAGGAAAATGCTACCAGAAATTAACCACAGAAACTATGTCTGTAGCATAGAAACTTCTGTCTGTAGCACTGAGGCTCAAACGTAAAAGTATGCCTGGGAATTGAGGTTCGGGATGAGGTAGAAGTAAAATCAGTGGCTCTCATGCTCTTTGTGTGTGTGTAGGTTGGCTTGTGTATTGGTTATATAGATAGTCCCTAGCAGAGAGCAATAGCGTCATCAAGCAAACAGTTTCTCGGTTCCAGGAACTTCTAATCAGCAAGCACTGGAATTCCAGGCTTCTTTCCCAGTCATCTTGGGCAAACGTGCAGATGTATTGTTTTTAACCCTTAATATAAGACCTCCCTTTCACTCCAAATAGCGGTCACTAACCACCTGTGCTTTGTAAACTAGGTAGTAATACACCAAGTTTCTCCCAGACTATGTTTGGCATTTTGTGGTACCAGTGGGATAATGCATTATATTTTAGTTTGCAGATGTCTTGAACCAGTTTGGATCTAAAGGTGTCCTACCTCTCACAATGTCATGATTGTTGTAGAAATAGAGACATAGTTTTCTCTCAGTTAAAGTGGTTTATCCTCCATTGAAGTCAAAGTTACTGAATGTGGAATTTTGGCCCTATGTGAGAGATTCCTGTGATTTTTTTTTTAATTTTTTTTTTTTAATCCTGTTTCTTAAAATGTTTAAGGTTCACTTGGCAACATTGTAGTCCTGGTTCTCCCCTACACCACTGTATAACAATCTACAGTATAGTCCCCGGTCAGTAGCTTCAGTGGAGTTACTCTTTATTTACATGTGGGTGAGAGGGGAATCAGACTCCTTGTGTCTCATCTGAAAAGCAAATGGTGGTGTGATGCAGTAGGAGAGCTGCTCTGTGCATCAGCCAGCAGTGAGGGTCTGTCGATCACTCCAAGTCTCTCTCCTTGATATGTGTTTAGCCAAGGAGGACTGAAAAGGACTCTTTAATTAGCCTGCTACTCCAGGGAGCATAAAAACTGGGACAGGAATCTAATCTGGCTTTCCTGGATGGCAGGGCACAGCAGTAGGCTGGCCAAAGAACTTAAATGTGAAACATTTTGTTTAAATATTTACATTTTAACCCTTAGGAAACTGGCCTGTTTTCCCAGCAGGATGTAACCTTGCCACTGGCTAATCTCCATGCTTTTGCTAAGGCTGCTGGTGGGGACTGTATAAAGGAAGGTCTGCAGCCTCTAGGGATTGGTCTGGGACCTCTTCTTGTAGTTAGTTAATCCTGCCCTGCTTCTCCTGTGGATGGTCTCCATCCTTTATCCCCCAGACAGCCCTCTGAGTGGGAACCACCTCCTCTAGTTGTCCAGTTCTACTCTCTCCCTCAGCCCAGGAAGCAATATCTTCCTATGCCAGAGGCTGGGGATGTCCTGGCATGAATGGCAGAGCAGCTTCTTGCTGACGAGCAGGCCAGCTCATGAGAACAGGTGAGCAGAGAGAATGAGGCTGGTGAGCTACTCAGCGTCCCTTTTCATACTTCATAGTGGAAACTAATGAAGGTGTTGGAGGGCTAATGTTGAATTCAAAGCTCTCCACATGATTGGCCTACCTTTTATCTCTGCCCCCATAACCTTCCTTGACAGCTACTTTCCAATGGAACAATGAAACTTCTGGTCAATACAGAGAGGCTGAACTATACTGGGAGCCACACCTCAGCTTGGAACACACTCCCACGAGGGCTAAGAATGGCCACCAACCTCATGGCATTCACACCAAATGCAAAAACTACTCTTAGCTCTGTCTGTCTCTTGTAATGCTGATATTATTCATCCATTTAAACATACTGAAAAATGCAGTGCTTTTTTATAAGGCCCAAGAACGTTATTTTCCAGTTCACTTCACAGTTTGTATATGCTGAGAAAGGGTTTTTACCTGGTGTGCTCCCGGTGCTGATAAAAATGTGTGCAGCTTTTCTGTAGCTCAGGCCTTCGGCAAAACAAATCCTGAGATCTCGACACTTTTATTTTCCTTCCAAGCTCAGCTTCCAATTGAACTTCTTGTATTGCCTTTGCAGCTTCCGCCTAGAACCCACATCCGACCCTTTTTTTTTGTTTTAACGTTATTTAGTTCCACGTTTCCAAGGAAACAATCACCCTTGGAGTACCACCAAGAATGAATTTGGTCCAGGGAGACAAATCATGGATTGAAGCTTTATAATCTCTGATATGCTGTGGTACCAAAAACATTCTGCATATCAGAGGCAGGGCTTCATTAGGATCATTCAGATCACACACTTCATTTAAGACATACTACAAGTGAGGTTTTTTCCATCCCAGTTTATCAAAATAAATTTCAGTGATGTTGGTTCTGGTGAAAGTTTCTGGATTTCCAGAAGTTCTCTGTCCAAAGAACCTGTACAACATGGTCAGTGGGAGTACTAGCTTCCCTCATATCTATTCCAACAGCATCCCTCCATAAGAACCTAGGAGAATTGTATAGCTTTCTCTACGCTGGTTTAGAAAGTGAATGAGTAAGGAATTGATGTAAGCCAGATTGATTGAGGGCGCCTCTAAACCAAAATAAGTGTTCCCACAAGGGAATTGCACCAATTTAACCAAACTGATTTAGTTTACTTGGTACAATTTCCTTGTGTAGATGAGGCTATAGAGAAAAGTTTGGTCTCCAAACACATTCGTTCCTTTGCTAGGTGTGCTGTTGGTGGTGGTCGTGCTAGTTATGTGGAAACTTGTCCATTACAAAGTGAACTTCAATCCCCAATTCACATCCTATGGGTTACATGGATTCCTTTTGTTTTCTGGATTGGCTCGCCCATCTGGGATTATGAGAACCCCTTTCGTGCTGCCTCTCCCCCAGTCCCAAAACATTTCTATAGAAGTTGAAACAAAGATGCAGGGGAGTATGCAGGTGATGGACTGCTGGGCTTTACGGGCTCCCTTGTTGGGAGTTAGCAGGGGACTGAAGTGGATGAGGACTTTAGCTTGTGGGATTTTAAAACACTCAACCCATTTTTGAGGGAGATTGTAGGGGTGAGGGAAAGAAAGACGCTTCCGTTATCTGGGGCATATTTGTGTTCAAAGGAAAACTCTCCTCTGGGGCCTGTTATTCTTGACAGCATCTCCAAGACTTTTATCATAGCCCAACCAAGTATTTTCTTTCTATTTTAACTAGTGATTGTGTATGGGATTCTGTCATTCAAAGAGTTCTGTAAGTACCCCTACAATGGAGATGTAGATTACAAGCTCTGAGGCACTTGGGAGGAGTCTAGAGGTTGGTAAAAGTGTCCAAACCCTTTCCATACATCCTTGAAGCACCTTGTCTTGAATTGAAAGTGACTGTTTGATTCAGAAATCCTATTATCTGAGGACCATTCACACAATAACCTTAACAGCCCCTCTGTGTACTATCAGGGTCTACTAATGGTTGTAAATGTCTGAGTAAGTTTTTTTTAAACACTTTTAAATAAACCCTGAAAACACAGATGCTAATTTCACGGCACAGAATTTATTTCCCTTGGGTTCCTGAGAACCCAATGTTTCTCCTCTACTTTACATCAAGACATGGCAAAAAGCCAACACATCAGAGGCATGATGGTTTGGGAGCCATGCACAAAGATCCCCAAACTCCTTTGAATTGAGACTCCTCCTACTTCACAATAATTGTACTGTATTTTACTTGTCAATAATGCTTCTTACCCCAGGATATCCAACTGCTTTGCAGAGGGGTATGTGGGTAGGTATTATCCCCACTTACGTAAAGAAAAATAAAGCAGAAGTAGGTTGCATGATTTGCCCAGGAATCAAAGCCAGAAGGGACACTGACTCCTAGTCAGAAGACCTTGCTTTCCTCAGTAACTTTAGTTACAAGCCTTTCTTCTATTCTGTTATAGGGAGGCTCCATATAATTCCCATTTGACTGCCACTTTATCATACACAGACAAGGATTCTCCCTAGATGTCCATGAAACTGGTAGGAAAAGCACAAAAGTTAAGATCTGGGCAGATCTTCGCCAAGGATTGTTATTCTGTTCTTTGACAGGTCAAGCTTAGCTCCCCATCCACTCATCAGTTGTGCCATAGTATGTTGGACAAGTTGAACAAGAATTATTTTTAAATAGTCACATAGCTCTTGGTTCAAAAAACAACAATTAATACACTTCCAAGTTAATAAAACCTTTACAGAATAAGGGAGGAGCAAATAAATTCAGATTAAATAAGAAGCAATCTGAACACTGACCAGAATGGAATGATTTTTGGGTGAGAAATATCTCAAAAGTGAGAATTCTTCCCTGATTTTCCCTCCCCCCACTTTTGTTCATCTCTGCACTTGCAGGTTGCATACAGAAATGGAAATGCCAAAATACTGTGAGAACAATTGCTTTTATGAGATGTCTGGCCTTTTTGGAACCCAAAATTATCAGAAATCCCATGAGGTGTTATGTTCATATGAAATCTCCATCCTAACTATGCAAAATCAAGTGGCTTGGATCAGAATTGAAACTGAGCTGAATTTAGTGAGGTTACAGGATCCTTTAGCAAAGAACAGTAAAAATACTTTAAAAAAAAAGGTTTATGGATTTGGATTAAAACAGTTCATCAGATGTGTGTGTGGAGTACTAGAGTACCCATAAAGTACATATTGCATAAATGTGACCAGTGACACGGTTTAAAAAAAGGATGTTCAGACAGAAGTGCGATTTATTTACGTTACGTTGGCAACGTCTCTTTTAAGGACTGATCAAGAATGAGTTTCTGTAGGTTGTAGAGCATTTTTACTATCATCTCATCTCTCATCAATGAAAATATAATTAAGAGGGATTAGGTTCTCTCTTCAGCCTTCCTGTCTCACTGTAAATGGGACCAATCCTGCTGTGAGTTTTTCTTGCGGCCAAGATGGAAGGTGAGGGCTATACCAGAAGATGTTCTTGGATTAATATGGCTTTTTACAAAGGTAATATAACACTCTTCCTCCTCCTTCTCCCATTAGAAATCATGCTACAGCTTTTGTGCTCCTCACATTACCTCAGAGTTATGGCTGAGGTAAGTAGGCAGAAGCCAAAGTCAACAGAGTGGCACCTGCCTTTGCCAGTGGTGGGTCACTCCAGCCATTTTTTTAATTTTGCTTATATGAAAAACTCCAGGGCATTTTCAGGGATAGCAATGGGCCAGGGCTTCTTTTTCATAGTTTATCAGAGAGTAGACTATGGCATCAGTGCAATGCTGTCAACATCATGATTGGGTGTTTGGTTCAACAGTGACTTCATGAGGAAACAGTGTCACTTTACTGACCTACTGGCAACATAGCCTGCAGCACCTCAGTTTTCAAATTAACTTACAGCATCACTGCAATGTAACCCACTCTGAGATATGCAGCCCAATAGTACACAGCAGAGGAGGGTGACGTTTGGCTAAGAACTGTATGTGGAGAGAACCTCTACTATTATGGAATATTCCATGAGGTTTTTTAATGTCTATAAATTGGACAGGGCCTTGACTTTTAAGGTCTCATTCAAAAGATGCTCTCCTCCCTTCACTAGTATGCTGCCTGAAACAATATAAGTTGTACTCATTGGTTGTATTTGATACAGGAATGGATGATTTGAGTTGATCTGGAGAAAAGGAAGGGCTGTTTGTTGCTATATTTTAAAAGATTGTCAAGGTTGCTCATAGCGTTGGATGAATGGGTGCTTTTTATTTTAAAGTAGAAAAAAATTCAAATAAACGATAGACACTCAGTTTACCTACCTCAGATAGATCAAGGGCTGAACTGATCCCACTTGAAGTTAAACGTGTGGCCTTTGGGAGTTTGTGTGCCATCGTGAGGGATGGACTAAGCCATCTCTTTCAACTTGCACAGGGCGTTCCCTGTCATGGTGCTTTATTTAAGCCTTGTTTGCACAGCTATCCTCCCGTGGAAGCAGCATTACTTGAAATGGAATATACTGTTCGTTAAAGCTTTTTCCTGCGCCCACAACATGATTTAGTATAATGGGTTTGCGTAGCATGGAAGGGGAGAGAATGGGGTAAAAAGACAAGATAGATAGGTCTCTGCCTCTGAGCATGGTGAAGTCTCATCACAGTCTACTGTGATGTTTGCACTGGGAATAATATGGCAAGGATTACGCCTGCTGCATGTGAACAGTTTCATTTAACAGGTTTCAGAGTAACAGCCGTGTTAGTCTGTATTCGCAAAAAGAAAAGGAGTACTTGTGGCACCTTAGAGACTAACCAATTTATTTGAGCATAAGCTTTCGTGAGCTACAGCTCACTTCATCGGATGCATACTGTGGAAACTGCAGAAGACATTATATACACAGAGACCATGAAACAATACCTCCTCCCACCCCACTGTCCTGCTGGTAATAACTTATCTAAAGTGATCACTCTCCTTACAATGTGTATGAAAATCAAGGTGGGTCATTTCCAGCACAAATCCAGGTTTTCCCCCCTTCCTCCCCCCCCAAAACACGCACACACAAACTCACTCTCCTGCTGGTAATAGCTCATCCAAACTGACCACTCTCCTTACAATGTGTATGATAATCAAGGTGGGCCATTTCCAGCATAAATCCAAGTTTAACCAGAACGTCTGAGGGGGGCTGGGGGTAGGAAAAAACAAGGGGAAACGTTCTGGTTAAACTTGGATTTATGCTGGAAATGGCCCACCTTGATTATCATACACATTGTAAGGAGAGTGGTCAGTTTGGATGAGCTATTACCAGCAGGAGAGTGAGTTTGTGTGTGTGTGTGTTTTGGGGGGGGGTGAGAAAACCTGAATTTGTGCTGGAAATGGCCCACCTTGATTTTCATACACATTGTAAAGAGAGTGGTCACTTTGGATGGGCTATTACCAGCAGGAGAGTGAGTTTTTGTGTGTGGGGGGGGGGGCGGAGGGTGAGAGAACCTGGATTTGTGCTGGAAATGGCCCAACTTGATTATCATACACATTGTAAGGAGAGTGATCACTTTAGATAAGCTATTACCAGCAGGAGAGTGGGGTGGGAGGAGGTATTGTTTCATGGTCTCTGTGTATATAATGTCTTCTGCAGTTTCCACAGTATGCATCCGATGAAGTGAGCTGTAGCTCACGAAAGCTTATGCTCAAATAAATTGGTTAGTCTCTAAGGTGCCACAAGTACTTCTTTTCTAGTTTCATTTGAATGAGAGGAACTTTTTGCTGGTATGTTAGGTAGAAAAATGCTTATGAGTGACTGAGCTCCTTGACAGAATGGCTTCTGAGATACGTTCAGACTATCCATTTGTAAAGCAGTTCTGTGCAGTCACTACATGCTTCCTCTTTGGAAGATTTTCTGCCTGGGCACCTTCATAATGCAATCAAGCTGAACAGGAAGCCATGGTCAGGCTTATATCCAAGGTAGCCTTCTAGTGAGGGATCTTTGGATATTCCTGTGTCTTTGTGTGTCTGAAAGTGAATTCATGACCTGATAGCACACAAAGCAGAGAAGCTAGACAGCCAAATAGACAGACTTGTGCTTGGCAGGGCACAGTGAGAAAGGAAAACAATTGAATAGCGTAGCTGAAAAAAAGGTTATAGGGTGACAAGATTGTAAGAAGAACTAATAGGTGAATTATACTTCTTAACATCATGGAGACCTCTGGATGCAAACACAGCAACAGCTCCTGGTGGGCCAATCTGGGAAGGTATTAAAATAATAAAAACAATATTACTTGTATTATCATAGCACCCAGGAGCCCCAGCCATGGACCAGGACCCCATTGTGCTAGGTGCTGCACAGACCTGGACCCAGAAGAGCTCACAATCTAAGTACAAGACAAGAGACAACAGATGGATGACAGACTAATGGGGGAGCACAAGGAAACAATGAGACAATGGTCAGCCTGTAACCTTCCTGTCCCTCTGTTTCAAATAAATATTAAGACAAATGACTGGAGTCACATGCAAAGGGAGGAAAGAACCAAAGGGGCAGTGGCAGGGAAGACATGTTGACTGTGTAGCAGGATGGGAAGGAGATAGAGTGTAGCCAGTTGGTTAAGAGCCGAGTGAGAACCAGGGTATCTGGGTTCAGTTCTTGCAGTGGAGCCTTGTCCTCTTTGTGCCTGTCTGTAAAAATGCAGATAACTCTCTCAACAGGCTGCCAGGAGGCTTAGTTCATTGATTAAGGTGGGAAGAGCTGTAGAGATAAGCAGTGTTAGTAGGGAGTCACCAGGTAGTGGCATTGGCCAAGAAAGCTTTCAGCATTTATGCTTTGCTGTGGTGTTGTGAGCTCTCTTGGATACAGGCCTCACTGGTGCAATCTGTACGCTGGTCATCTTGGCATTGGGTTGTAACATGCACTAGGTGGGTGCTTTTCACCATAAGGCTGCTCAGAATAAGGCAGTCTGCTTCATAAAGAGTGTGAGTAGGAAGCAAGTCACACCTATGGCCCGTGATCTGCATTGTTTGCCAGTCTTTCCAGTTACAGTTTAGGGTGGTGCTTTTAACTAGGACCCAGCACACTTAATGCTCTGTAAACAATATCAGAGATCACCTCCCTTCCTGTGGCATGCTGTGATGGATGAAATCGTCCAAAGCACTAAGCTATCAGCCCTCTAGTTTAACTGTGTAGGGAATGGCAGAGTGTTTTCAGTGTGTGTGCAACAGTGGAATTTGCTCCCCACTTCAGTTCAGCAGAGCCCCAAACTATTCATCTTCAGCATATGCATATATGCTGCAAGCATATGCTGCAAGCTCTATATATTCTGCCAGGCTTTTCCAGAGAGGCAAGGATATATTGTGATAAGGGGGTGAGAGTTGGGAGGTGATTTTATGGGATTTGAAGTGTCTTTTATTTGTTTTCCTGTTTACTTTAAATGTGGCTTATTGTAACATTTTGTAAACATGTAAAGATCTCTGGGGAAAGGGGGCTTGCTCATCTAGGAGTTTGTTCTTTCTGCCCTGTAGCTCCTCTAGGAAATACTTGGTATTAAGACAATTTTTTTTCCCTTCCAGAAGTTCAGTCTTGCACAGTAACTTTGTCTAAGCTTTCATTTGTCACCAGTCTCTATTTGCCTTCTCTAAAGCTCCTAAAGGGGAATTGAAAGCCAAAGTCTGTTTCTTAAAGTGGATTATTTCATCAGCTCGCTCATTCATATTTTGAACGTTGCTGATCAATTGTACACCTGAGGAACTGCATTGTTTTGCTGTGCTGAGGGTTTCTCAGTTACAAAGCTTGGTTCTGAAAACCAGATTGGTCTTGAAAAGCAGCCTCCCTGTGGCAAATTCCCTTTGACTCCCTCCACCCACTAGCCATACAGCACCTTTACTCCCCTTCTGCCTGTAAGTGGACAGTAATGACATCATGCAACATACATTATTTTTCAAAATTTTCCCATTCGCTGGTGTGACTCAAGCCAGCTCAGAGTTCCATAGCTGCCTCTTTCCCCTCCCAAAGACATTCCTCCTCAGTCATGCTGTCTGAGGAGGTTACTACTACTAAACAATCAAGTCCTGAAGTTTTTATTCATGACAAACCCTCACTGACTCCTTCATAATTTGTCCTATTAATATTTCTACCACCCTTTATTTTTAGCCTTCTTTCAGTATTAATACATGTAGAAACATCAACTTAAGTCATGATTCTCTCAGGACACTTTTTACCTACTACTGTTAAAAATAACACCTCAGATGGCTACAACTGAGATCAGAAAAAAGCTACTGTATCCTATTTTTCAGGTTGATTTGCTGTGTACTTTTGATAGCACTTTGCATATAGTCAGTTTCACTTACGTTTGTGTGGATTTTTCCATAGAAGAACGGGGGAGAGGGGGAAGAAACACACAACTGTAGGAAAGTGTCATTGAAAACCACACAGATTGGTAAGGGGGAAAACCCAATGGCAACTGTCATGCCAGAACCTATTTTTAATTCACTTTTTCAAATTGACTAGGGCCCAGATGCACCTAGGTATTTAGGCACCTAACTCCCATTTAGTGGGAGTTAGTCATCTAAATACTTTTGAGGATCTAGACCTAGGTTTCAAATTGGACTCCTTTGGGCCATATTGTTGAGACATCCTAACTAGTGGAAACGTCAGAAATCTAGCTGGCACCTTCTAACGTCTCTAACTGGGAAGCCTGCAAGAGTGATTGGGTCTAACTAAATCCTGCGCAGGGACGCCCTAGGTAAGTTAATGGTGTTACACCAGGGACGGATCTGTCCCATGGTAAGCTTCCCCAGGCCTATCAGTAAAACAACCAGACAATGCTCTGATTAAAGCCAAGACAAGGAAAAGAGCAAAGGAAACTTTCTTCTTCTTCTAGGAAATGAAATTCTTTCCACACAGTTGGCAGGAACCCAAGAGTTCAGCTTTAACTTACCTGGGGAGGCTGCTCTAGGAACTCTGAAATTTAACTCTTACTGTAGTGAGTTTTACAAGATGTTTCGTGGGTGCTGGGTTGTGGTTTTTTCTTCTTCTTTGTCTTAACCCTCCTTTCTTCTCAAGCTCACCTAGAAAGTCGTCTTTGCACTCAACCTCCCATGCCCAAAATACTAACACAACCTGCTGGCTTTGCCAGAAAACGCTTAGCACATTAGCGGGTTTAACGGCCACAGTTGCAATCACTTAGGAGGCTGCAGAACTGCATAGATTTCATTCCAGGATCCCTTCCAGCTGGTGGCTTTTTTGACAGCACTCGGTGGCACATTTACAAGCACACAAAGCCTGCAATATAGATGAAATATGAGTTGCTGTACTACATGGGGAGCATAGTTGTGGAGGAGGAGGGAGGGTAACGAGAGCAGCTTGATAATGTCTATGGAGAGAGAAATTTGAAGTGGCTTGGGTAAGGTTTCCACTATTTAGTATCCTTATGAAAATGGTTATTACTACAGTTGCTCTGTTCTTGCTTAAGAAAAGGATCAGTGCTGACCTATCCAGCTCTCTCTGTAGTAAGTAGTATTTATGCCCTGTTGTTTTGGCTGGCTTGGGTAACTCATGTCACCTGCAACTTATTTCTGTAATTGCCTTTGCGTCAGATTCTGCTGTGGGCTTCAGCAGTGTAAAATACAGACTAATTCCTTTGAGGTCAATGCAGTTACTCTGGATTTTTAAACTGGTGCATCTGAATGCAGAATTTGGCCTTCTGACTCTAGTAACACCTGCAGCAAGAAAAGAGAGGCTCCCATGCTGCTGAATTGAGCCAGGCAACTGCTTATCTCTCCTGCAGATGTTTCTGCCTTTTTGTCTCCCTTAATGTAGGGAGAGGGGGAGTGACAGAGCATTGGAATGTGCCATATCCTTTCTGTTCTCTCCTGGTTGGTTCAGTGTAGCCAAAAGCTAGTATGGTGTAGGAGCTGGAGACTAGGTGCCAGTCAACACAGCGAACAGGGAACTGTTTAATAATTTGTTAGTTCTCTGACCATATTATTGCATTTCTGACCGTGGGGATAGGCCCAAATCATGTTAGAAAATCGTGCTGTCATTCTAGCCCTGCCTTGAACCATATGCTAATGCTGTTGGGCCATATCCAAGTGTAATGACTGTTTAAAGGTGATAGCTTCCTGCCCATGTAGTACAGTATAGCTAGCATGTTTCTCAGCAAAATATCTCTGCTCACACTAGAGAGGGAAATTCTGCTGGAATGGTGCTAGCAATGGCCATGTTTGGACACTTCTGTAGGCAGATGGCATGGCAAGATTTCATGTGGGCCGGCCTTGCTGTTTCCTAGTGTATATTTTTGGAGAGAGAGGGTACTGTCTCTAGAGGGATGGGACTCAGTTGCTCTGGTCTGCAGGGAGTAGCACTGACTGTCTAGCGCTGGCAAAGAAAAAGGTGTTTCTGTTGGTTTGGTTGTTGACAAGCATCCTAATGGGCACTGCATAGGTCTGCTGTGAGGACTGAGGACTAGATTACTTGAATCAGGTTGCCCTAGATATGCACCCCAGAATGTAAAGGGGATTATACAGAATTCGGGGGATACCGGATTATTTTTTAATATATTGAGTATAAACCTATTTGGAAAGGCAATAAGCCATCTACTCCAACATGCCAGCTCTTCTAAACAATGATATTAATCCCCCTTTCACGTATTTCCACAACATTGCATGGTGCTGTAAGGAGTAAGAAGCTTTTTTTGACAGGTGTGCCCTCACTCCTTCCCATAATTGGGTATCCCCTATCTGAGTAGAATCAGACTGCAGGTATTGAAGCGCTTGTACATGCTGCAGTTTGGTGATTCCTGATTATGCATCCCCTCTAAAGCACCAGCGGCTTGCTTCTGTTATTGTTGTCTGGCTTTGGAGTTTATCTCCATCTACCCTTCCGCCTCCCATTGCTTGCACATGTAACAAAGACATGCATTGGGCTAAATTCTCTATCCTAGATCCGTGCACAGGAATCTGGTCTGTGTGAGCCAAATCCACGATGCTGTCGAAGGAAAATGTTCCTAACTGGAACTGATTAGGACAGAAAGTAGCCAAGAAATACACGAAAGAGGGAATTGTGCTTAAATCATTAAATAAAAGAAAAAAACCCCAAACAAATGTGAAGAGAACATGAAATTTCCTCTTTGATGTTCTGCGCTGGGCAGCTTTCAGTCTTTGTTTAAAGACTTTTCCCCCCTGTTTGCTTCTTGTTGGATTGTATCCAGTATTACAACGTTCATGTAATGCCTTGACTTAGCTATCGTTTTTCTTGGGATAATTATAGGTTAGCATAATGTATCTATTGTTCTGTTCCACAGAGCAGCATTGTCATATGGATGGCTGGGGTGGGGAGGGGGAGAATCTCTGTGAGTCTCCTGCATCCACACTGTGTCTTTAATTAGCATTCTTCCTCGCTTTTCCATCCTATGCTGAAGGCTGAGCTCTGCCCCTTCTCGGCCTGTTGCTTGCTCTCTTTCCAGCTGCTGTAATGGTGCTATGGCTGTCATTCCAGGCAGACTTCACTTACGTCCTAGAAGGTTTCTCTTTCGGAATGAAAATGACATTAGGCCACATGTTGAGCTACTGGTATTTATAAAGGAAGCATGTAGATTATCCTTTCCCAAACTATTAGTTGACAGGTTTCAGAGGAGTTTCTCTCATTAGTTTGAATAATTTTTATTAGTATCAGAGAGGAGAAAATATTATTTATTACATTACTGTCCAGAGCCCCAGTCTGGGATGAGGATCCAGTTATGCTACACACTGTACAGACATGGAGTATAAACAAGAGTCCCTGTCTTGAAGATATTACACTTTTTCTTATATCAACATTTTGTCTTTGCCCCCAAAGGAAAGCGGTGGGGTACTGTTGTTGAATGTTATAAACTTGTCTTTGCGTGTTTGACAGGTGAGTAGTACCTAAGTGGGTGCTAGAAAAATAAAAATAATATAAAGTGGAAGAGCCTGTTTAAATAGCTACTGTTATATGCAAGGAAAAAAATCGTGGCTCATAATTAGGGCCCCCTACCAAATTCATGGTCCATTTTGGTCAATTTCACGGTCATAGGATTTTAAAAATAGTTTCATGATTTCAGCGATTTAAATCTGAAATTTCATGGTGTTGTAATTGTAGGGGTCCTGACCCAAAAAGGAGTGGTGTGTGTGTGTGTGTGTGTGTGTGTGTGTGTGTGTGTGTGGTGTCACAAGGTTATTGTAGAGGGCGTTGTGGTATTGCTACTCTTACTTCTGCACTGCTGCTGGCGGTGACGCTGCCTTCAGAGCTGGGCAGCTGGAGAGTGGCAGCTGCTCGGCGGGAGCCCAACTCTGAAGGCAAAGCCGCCACCAGCAGCCGTGCAGAAGTAAGGGTGGCAACACTGCACCGCCCCTAACATAACTTTGTGACCCCCCTGCAACTCCCTTTTGGGTCAGGACCCCCAAATTGAGAAATGCCGGTGTCCTCTGTGAAATCTGTATAGTATCAGGTAAAAGCGCGCACAAGGCTAGATTTCATGGGGGGAGATCAGATTTCACGGTCCATGACACGTTTTTCATGGCCATGAATTTGAAAAGGCCCTACTCATAATTGGTCGAAAAGTCATGCAGTCAGTCATTTGGTTTCTGTTGTTGCCACCTCTAATGTAAACAATACTGAGATCTGGAGCGAGTTTATAGTCAATCAGGCTGCATATACAAATAGAGGCATCTAGATTAGTTATGCTGATGTCAGTGAAAAATATTTTTTGCCTTTGAGTTCATCAGGTAGCCTATGGAGATAGTTCCTGACTGGCTCATCAGAGGACAATTGTAGGCTTTTTTTCAGGACTTCAGACTCCCTTTGGAATGTTGATTTTTTTTTTTAAAGGAAATAAACGCTATTACACTTTTGAAATCCATTGTTTTACTGCAGAAAGTTCCAGATATTCAGAATATATGTTATAACATGTATATTGGGCCACATTCAACACTGGTATATTTGAACACAACTCCACTGACTTAAATAGTGGACAAGGAATTTTATCAATTTTCCCTTTCCCCCTGACCTCCCTCCAGCCCTAAGCAGAAGGCCAACACACATGCTCTTCCCTTGAATCTCCTCTCTAAACCACAAGTCTACCATGAATCCTAGAAGTTAAAGATGGTGAAGACTATCCTGCTCCCTATCATTGCATAATTGTTCTCCACAGGACCGGACATTTGGTGTGAAGACTATAACCCGAAGAAATGTTTTTGCACACTTATAGGAAGACAATTTGCAACTCTGAAATTATGTGTATGGGGCAGGGAATGAAGGGCATGCAAGCAGACTTTTCAGTGTGTCCTTGCAACATGACGAGGCCTTCTTAAATTAATCTCTTTCATAATAATAATTTGTGGAATTATGTCTCAGAAATAAAGAAACCAAACAGATGTACAATTTGGTAAACTGCAAGCATTAAATGGCCAAGCTTATCATCCCTGGTGTATGCTCATAGTGTTCAGGGAGTTATAGTGTGTGATGTAGATGTATAAGGAGTGATGAATGTGGCCCAAATGGTCTTTCAGTAAAATTCAATTTTTTGGTTTGCTTTCCAAAGGAATGGTGACTTAGAGATAGTGCTTTAGAAACAGATGATGTCTCTTGAATTCAATGCCTGCATCCTGAGAGAGAAGGAGAGAAGCAAGCCAGCCAATTCCTCACTGGGGATATTTCCAGAGCTAAGGAACATTGCCAGGTGTGGTCACAGGCTGGTTCTGACCGCATTAGGTATGTTTGAACAGCACTAGGATCTTCAGTACAACTGCTGTACTTATTGTATTTTCCCCTTTGTGCTCTGACCGTGGAAAACCACAGGTTAATCTCAGTCAGACCTTGCAAATGGCTGACACCATTGGACCAGATCCAGAAAAATTCCTTCCCCTGGCTTAAGCCTATTTACATACCACAGATTATTACCAGATGGCACTCACCTTTTTTTATTCATTCCCACGCATCATGACCCAGGCAATTGGCTCACTTTTTTAGTATTTCCTTTATTCTCAATGTATTTTTAAAAGCCAAATAAATGATCCTTGTGTGTCTTGACATCTGCTGCAATCATTCCCATTGACTCAAATGACACCTTGAAGGAGATGGAACAAACTGGCTACAGTCTCTCATTGTGTCTTTGCTGGCCCTTACACCACACTCTCTTGTGCCTGAAATCCACTAATGCTCATGACTCCAGCTGTCTTTTTTTTTTTTTTTTGCTTTTTGTCCACTTCTACCTCAAAGAGCCAAATGCCATCTCTCTCCATTATCTCAGCTTAGATCAGGGACTCCTTTCA
Organism: Lepidochelys olivacea; assembly: GCF_965140295.1. Lineage (NCBI taxonomy): Eukaryota > Metazoa > Chordata > Testudines > Cheloniidae > Lepidochelys > Lepidochelys olivacea. Next base: position 63,912,217 of record NC_140416.1, on the reverse strand, counting down.
TACCCCTAACATTGATCAAAGATTTTAAACTGGGAGTAAAGCAGGAATCAGCTGCATGTTTGTGGAAGAAGAGGGATTAAATCTGAGAATTTGCCCTGGGTCACTCCACATGAAGAGCCTTGCCTAACAAAGAACACACTATGATCATTATTTTATTTATTTCTTCATTATTAATATAATGCTCTCCATGTTCTATAGTGGCAGAAAAATAAGACCAAATTAATCTTTGGTGTCACTTGGTTGCATTCCGTGGATTTATACCAAGGATAAATTTGGTTAAACTAGAGTTACTGTTACAATGGTTGGTCACTCTTCTGATGTTTTCAGATCCCACCTGCTTCCCTGAGATTTCAGGGAAGAGAGGAGTCAAATCGAGTCTGTATGTGTGTCCTAAATTTAGGATTAATTTTTGTTCCTGCAGGGATTCCAATTTTTAGTTCTAATCTAGGCTTCATAGCTGGTGGGGGGGCTTTCCATGGGATGTGCTGAATCAGTGAATTTCAAGGATGCTCTGGCCATGGCTCTTTCCCAGTCAGTGCAACCAACTTTCAGGGCTGTTCTGGGTGCCGCTGCAACCCCTTCCAGGCAGAGTTTCTCTTATCTGGGGTCCCCAGCCCTGGGTCATCTTGGTAGAAGCTGATGTATCCCACTCAGGACTGAATTAAGTGCACAGAGTGCAACAGAACAGCCAAGCTTCAAAGTAAGGTAAAAAGGTAAACAAACAGGCTAAATGATGAGAAATACTAGATTTATGAAATTCATTCTGGTTCAATAACCTAAATTGGCTCTTTCAATCAAGATAATTTTTTATCTTGACAATGTCTCTTCATACATTCTTCTGCTGGCAGGGCTAAGGGAAGAGCAGAACACAATGGGCCTGATTCTCCTCTCACAGTGATGTAAATCAGAAGCAATTCCACTTAAGTCAATTGACCCAATAATTTCAGGCTCCTCCTGAACAGATTTTGCTTGACAAGCTGCAATGGGCTATATTCAGAGTTTGTTTGATAAGGGAAGCCTTCACCCCTGGGGCAACACTCCCAGATCTCACTAAACTCAGTATGAGAGACAAGGTGGGTGAGGTAGTATCTTTTATTGGACCAACTTCTGTTGGAGAGAGAAACAAGCTTTAGAGCTTACACAGAACTTTTCTTCAGGTCTGGGAAGTGTACTCAGAGTGTCACAGCTAAATACAAGTTGGAACAGATTGTTTAGCATAAGTAGTCAACACACATTTCAAGGGACTACTCATGGTGAAATGGCCCATTAACATCCCTGCAGTCATAGGGGAGCAAGGGAGGGGGCAGGAAAGGCAGCTGCTTGTGGGGTTGTTAGTGGGTTATAGATTGTTGTAATAAACCATAAATCCAGTGTCTCTATTCAGTCCATGATTTTTTGTCTAGCAATGTTATGAATTTAAGCTCCCAGGCTCATCTTTTGAAAGTGTTGTGCAGGTTTCCTTTGATGATGGGGATGGATAGGTCAGACATAGAGTAGTGGCTTTGTGAAAAGTGTTCACCCACAGGTGATATGGTGATTTTGTCTTTTATAATTTTCCTGTGTGAGTTCATTTGAGACTGTAGTGATCGTCTGGTTTCACCCACATAGTTGTTATTTGGGGCATTTAGTGCACTAGATGAAGTGCACTACATGTTGTGATAGGTATGTGTAGGACCTATGGATCTTGAAAGGTATGTTTTGGGGAATGTTGATCATTGTATCAGTGGCGATATGTCTGCAGGTTTTGCATCTGTTGTTCTGGCAGGGTCTGGTGCCACCTTTTGAGTTGGTGCGTTCTAGTCTGTTGGGAGCTTGCTTCTGATGATGAGCTTGGAGAGGTTGGGAGGTTGTTTGAAGGCCAAAGGGAGGGGGTTCAGGAAAGATTTCTTTCAGGATGGAGTCCCCATCGAGTATTGGTTGTAGTTGTTCGATCATACCCCATATGGGTTCCAGTGTGGGGTGGTAGGTGACAATAACTAGGGGTGTGTGATATTTCTGTATCAAAGCAGGTTCTCTCTCTTGGTTGGCTCATTCCATGATGAGATCTACTTCTCTGGTGAAGTGTGCTTGTTTGATGAAGGCAATTTTGAGTGTGTTAAGGTGTATATCCCAGACTTTCTCCTCTGTGCATATTCTGTGGTATCTGAGTGCCTAGCTGTAGATAGCAGATTTCTCGGTGTGTTTGGGTGGCTCTTGGATCTATGAAGCTAGGTATGGTGATCTGGGGTTTCTTCTATATAGTTGTCTGTAGGGTTCCAATATTGAAGCTGATTATGGTATCCAGGAAGTTGATGCTAGTTTGTGAGTATTCTAGAGAGAGTCTAATGGATGGGTGGTGGTTGTTGGAGTTGTGGTGGAAATCTATGAGGGAGTTTTGTCATCTGTCCAGAGGATGAAAATATCATTGATGTATCTCAGTTAGATATATTGTTGGTTTCATGTTGCATTTGTCTAGAAATTCTTCTTCAAGGCGGCCCATGAAGAGGTTGGCATATTGGGGAGCCATCCTGCTCCCTCTGGCTGTACCTGTGGTTTGGACAAAGTGTTTGTTATTGAATGTAAAGTTGTTATAGGTGAGGATAAAATGGATGAGTTTGGCAGTGTTTGGGGTGGATATCTGAGGGCTGTCCATTGTCTTGTAAATATCTGAAGCAGGCAGCTATGCCATCATTGTGAGGGATGTTGGTGTATAGGGAAGTGGCATCCATGGTGGTAAGGATGGTGTTCTGAGGAAGGTTGTTAATGTTGTAGAGTTTGTGGAGGATGTTGGTTGTGTCCAAGAAGAAGCTGTCTCTTTGTGTGGTGAGTGGTTTGATGATGGTTTCTATGAGTTCTGATATTTCTTCAGTAAGAGTGTCGTGGCCAGATATGATGGATCTGCCTAGGTTTCTGTGTTTGTGTATCTTGGGAAGTGTGTAGAAGGTCCATGGGGTGGGTCCTTGGGGAATAAGTTTGTAGAGTTTCTTGTGGAGTTATTTGGGAAAGGATTTGATGATATCTTTAAATTCCCAAGTTCTTTATAGGAGGTGGTGTCGGAGAGTTGTTGGTTGGCCTTGTTAATGTAGTCATCACAGTGGAGGACGAGGATAGTGCTCCCTTTGTCTGCTGGTTAGACTTCTATCTGGTGGTTAGATTTCAGGGACTGTATAGCTGTCCTCCCGGTGGTGGAGAGATTGTGGTGGATATGATGTTAGTTGTTGACTGTGAAATCCTTAACAATGTGGGTGAAACCAGACAGTCACTATGCTCTCTAATGAATTCACACAGGAAAATGATAAAAGACAAAATCACTGTATCACCTGTGGGTGAACACTAGTCACAAAGTGATCACTCTATATCTGACCTATCAGTTCTCATGCTCAAAGGAAACCTGCACAACTCTCTTTCAAAACACAAACCTGCGAGTTTAAATTCATAAGTTTGCTAGACACTAAAAATGATGGACTGAATAAAGACACCAGATTTATGGTTTATTACAACAATCTATAACCCACTATTAACCCCCACCAGCTGCCTGTCTACCCCTTCCCCTTGTGTTCTCTCCTGTGACTTCAGAGATGTTAATTTGCAACTTCACCTTGAATGGTCCCTTGAAATATGTAACTACCTGTCCCACCTTTTGTTTATCTATGACACTCTTAGTATGTTTCACAGACCTGAAGAAGAGCTCTGTGTAAGCTTGAAAGCTTCTCTTTCTGACCAACATAAGTTGGTCCAATAAAAGATATCACCTCACCCACCTTCTCTCTCTAATATCCTGGGACTAACACCGCTACAACAATACTGCGTACACTCAATATGGTCAACTTTTTGTATGGTCTCTGTTCAGAGTGCAATGGCAAAAAGCACTTTTATTGAGAGAAAATGACTTTTTAGTAACCACATTGTGGGATGCCATATTTATTCTGTCTGATGGATACAGTCTTGCCAGTGCTTGTGATTTTTCTGAGAGCCCCCAGCTCTTGGAATCCAGAGACTTCATGAGAGTCTCAGCTTTCATTTTTAAAAAAGTTCCTAGCTCTCCTGATTGTGGAGAAAACCTTGAAAATGGGAACTGAGTGTAACCTAAAGGCTTAGAAACCAGAAGACAAATAATAAGAAATGCAGATTTTTTTTTTAAAAAAATCTCATTGTTTTTGGGAGCCTGACTCATAATTTTTGAATGTTTTTTGTTATCAGTACTGTGGATATTTGTAGAGCACCAGCCCCTGGAGTATCTAAGTGAATCCCCATCATTGGAAATGTCTAAGAACACGTTAGATAAACATCTGTCAGGGATGCTCTAGCTATACTTGATCCTGCCTCAGTGCAGGAGGATGGCCTCTCAAGGTTCCTTCCAGCCCTACATTTCTGATTCTCTGATTTTTCTAGTTAAAACTAGAGATAGGCCTGTCTGTAATGGGTTGAATCTAAATGCTACATCCTATTTCTCCAGAATTTGGGGCAATTAGGATTTATATCTGGATTTTGAGCCCTCTTCCCTGGAGGCACATTTGGATCTGGGGAGTTGGGTTGGCCTATTCTAGAGGTGTGGATCCAGAGGGATGGGGAGGCCCATTCTAGAGTTTTGAGACCTGATCCATGACAGCTTTATGTTGCACTCTGTACAGAGGGGTGAGTTGGGAGGAATACACAGGCACAGAAACACTTGACAAGTTTAGCAGAATTTTATTGGAATAAGACTGACAGTTACTGACAAGAACTTCTATTGGTACCTCCTTACCTTCTCTGGGTACAACCCTCCTTTCTGTATGGAGCATATCTAAGTTTTGACTTGTCCTGAAGTCTCCCTGGATTAGATTTACCTGACTACAACAGTTCACTTAGTAATGGGTAGGGGAGCCATTTTGAACTAGGGCCCAGAGTTAAGAACGTAGGAACACAGGATGGGCAGAGACCTCCTGCGTCATCATGTCTCGTCACCTGTTACTGCAGGCAATCAGCTTCTCAGTCTCCCTCACACACTGATGGGCCCCTGAATCTAATTTTTTCTCTTTTCACCTGCCTCCACTCACACGCCTCCTTCCCAAAGTGGTTCTGCCACAGGGGAGCTGCAAGGAACAACTTTCTCAGTGGTCCACTTTAAAACTTCAGCTGCCCTATTAACTTGCCCTTTGAACAAACCCCTCAATATAATGTGGTTTTAAACCTGGTGTTAGGAAACGAATAGTGTACTCTGTATTCTCTGTACTCTAGAAAAACTCTTCTACTGCAAATATGGCCTCAGTCTTCCACAATCGTGCCCTTGCACCTTGTGCAGTCATTAACACCTGTGTAAACTGAGTGGAAGGTGCTACCATAAATCAGAATGGTAGCCTCTTACATCCAGCGTTCACGGGTGGTGACGATTACATGAGGTGCAAGGCAGTGGAGAATCAGGCCTCTATAGTTGAGATGCAGGCCTCGAATCCAGGTCCAGTTAGAGCATTTTTTATTTTAACCTTCCAGTTAGTGCAAACTTAATTGTGTGTCTAAAAATTAAGTTGATTTTTTTTTCCTGCTTCCTACCTCTTCTTTCTGCATGATGTTTCTGGAATCAGAATTTATATGACAATCATCAGTAACTTTTTCTAAAGTAACTTTTGGTTTTGCAGAACAGACTATCGTACAAAGTGCATATTAATCTGAAGGGAGCAGATGTTTACAGTAATATGGCACTATTTCCACTGTCATTCTCCCAGATAGAATGACATTTTAAAAAGAAGTAACTTAGGGTGAGCCCTCTTTTTGCATTCCATGGGGTTCCCCTCTAATATTCTATCAAGCTGCACTCTGTGCATCCCAGATCCACAAAAAGCACAAACCAACAAACAGTCCATACAAAAACCCTGAAGCAGAAAGATTTGAAAATGTCTCCATCTTTATGCATTAAGAAGTTTAAAATCTGCCAGCCTATAGAGAATTATAATCACACACACAGCATGCCACCTTAAATCCTCTAGGAATTTTGCCACAGGTGCCTGACAGCTGCTGCCAATGTTTCCAGCTGTTTCTCCACTTTTGGATGCATCACACAAATTGAGAAGCCTCATCAACTGACGGATGAAGCTGAGGAGTCTGATGGATGAGCTCTGAAGGGTGGAATGAGGTGGGACATAGAATTTCTTGTGAGGGTGGACTGAGGACATAACTGTACAGTAGCTGCCTAGGAACTGGAGGCTTCTTCCCTTAGTATGTTCTGTAAGTGACACTTTTTACATTTTGCCTTTTTAGACCAAAAGTAGGAGCATTAGAAAGAAAGGACCATAACTACAATATTCTGTTTTGATTAAATCTTTCCCTCAAAAAGTGTAACAGGAATCAAGAAGAGGTTCCCTCCAGTTATTCACACTGCCCACAAAAAGAATATTCTCCAGCCATAGTATCTAAAAATACATAATATAAAATAAACACAGACATCCTCCGCTATAAAAACTAAATCAAAGTTCCCGCAACTCATCTAAAGTAAAACAGTCAATGCAAAAACCTCAGAGATAGCAACCTTAAAAAAAGTATTTGATATGTGTGATACATATGTAATATATACTGTCTTAAACTCACGGAGACATTTTGTTATTGAATGGATTCACAGGGGGAGCCACAAAACCACCATTGTGCCGTGTCCTGACACTGTGTTGTGATGTCTTTGTTGCTTTTTTCTTGCTGTTGCAGCACACGATCACATATTGATGGTAAGCTATGTGCAAACATCTCCAGGCAATGTCAGATCATTAGGCCATGATTGTTTTGTGGCTCTTTGAAAATGGCATTTCTTCTTTCTTCCACTCTTTCTGACCAGGGCCAGCTTTAGGTTTTTTGCTGCTCCAAGAGCACAACTGCCCAAGCAAAAAAAAAGAAAAGGGTGGCCAGAATGACGCCGCCCCTGGAATTGTGCAGCCCCAAGCACATGCTTGCTTTGCTGGTGCCTAGAGCCGGTCCTCGTTCTGACAGCCAACATAGAGGGGAGTTTTCCTCTTTCTACCCTTCCCCGTGGCAATTTGGAAGAATAAAGAGGGATCCCAGATGCCCTTGTTTATTTGCATAGCATTCTTGTTTGTAAATCCAGAATGAGAGGAGTTCTGATCAAACCTGCAGGCACTACCAGAACCACATGTTATCCTGCAAAGTGCTACAAGTTGTTACCGGTTTATATAATAGATTTTGCCCATCTGAGATTATATAAATTTTCTGGCTTCCTGGAAAACATTCTATGCTTCATCAGGTCACATGGTGCTCTTTCAGCTAGTCACTCTGCTTATTCAGAGAATGATTCAGGGTGGGACTAGTGTGTGTTTGTCTGACGGTATGGAGAAGTGATCCGCCATCTGTTTATGACTCCTCCAGCCAAGGAGTCTGATCCTGAGAGGTGCTGTGTACCTACCATGCTCACTGAAGATAATGTGAGGTTTGAGACTTCAGCAGCTTTCAGGATCAGGCCTAAAATTAAGCCATGATAATTCCCCCCCAATGATTCCATTCCCAATGGAAAAGTTTCCATGTATTGGAACTGGAATTGCCTCCAGCCATCATAACTCTGACTGCTAAGGGAGTTGGAGGTTGAATCCACAAAATAACTTCTATCTTTTATGCTCTCAACCTGACAGTTAGTGGTGGCATGAATCCAGAATTTCTTGGTGCTGAGCATGAACATACAGTGCATCAGACTGATGACATCGAGACAGCCATGCACCATGGTTTCTACTCCAGCTGGGGCCACACGTCATCTCATAAGGTTCCTAGAGGTACTATTGTAACACCAACAGACCCTGGATGTTAGCAGGTGGGACTGAACCTGGGACCTCTGGAGCTTAGTGCATGAGCCTCTACCACATGAGCTAAAGGCCAGCTGGCTGTTAGCTAAGGCTGTAGAGCAAACTCATTAGTCTTTCTCTCTCTCTCTCTCTCTGTCTTCCCTCCCCCCCCAGTGGTCTTGGTGCCACTGGATGGGACAGAACACCACACCACCCCCCAGGAGGTGTGTGGGAACTATGAACAGTGCAGTGTGAAATGCTGTGGGCTTGTTCTGGTGCGTGCGCTCACCGTTGCTCCCTAGTAACACTATGTATGTGAGCCTAAGAGAGAGGATACAAAGAGACTAAGTAAGAGGATTAAAGCTACTTTATATGGGGCAGACTTAGAGGTCAAACGGTTCTTTCCTGTTTGGAGATTCCTGACATCCTTATATAAATACAGTGGGCAATATTCATCCCTCGGAAACTCCAGTAAAGTCAGTGGAGTTTACACCATGGAGTATTTACTGTGTACAATACTCCACTAAATTGGTTAGTCTCTAAGGTGCCACAAGTACTCCTTTTCTTTTTGTGTACTTACTGATGTTCTCCTTCTGTTACCTACTCTCCCCTTCCATTGGTCCTGATTCTTCACTGCCTTGTACCAGGTATGCTCACATACAGATTTGCAAAGGGGGGTAAAACACTGCCAAATTAGAGTGGTTGCATTTTATCTGGACTTTGCTCTCACTTTGTGTTGTAAGTGGCTACACAAGATGCATGGCAGTGGAGAATCACGCCTATTGTATTCAGCCATTTGGGGTTGAGGTCTTGATCTCGAATAGCTTGAGCATGGGAAGCTTGGGCCTGATTCTCCCTTTCCTTTCACCATGTTGTCACTGACGCCAGTGCAAAGAGAGCGTGAAACATTCCCACACTAATTTGGTAGTGCTTTAAGCCCACTTTGCGCTGATGTAAATGACTGCAAGATGCAGGGCAATGGAGAATTTGGCCCCTTGTCTTTATATCTGTGTGCAAAACATTATATGCACCTATATAAATCGTTATGAAGAAAATGCTTGGAATGTGTTTTTTCTCCTCTTCCTCCTCCTTTTTCAGAAGAGAGACCTTTGTGCTTTGAAATATGTTAATTCTGAACATAAATCCAGACCGTGGCAAAGCACCCGTGGGATTGCACACCTACTGGAGTGTAATGTGGGAAGAGCCGCTCTCTTCTCCCCACTCTCCCAGCTGACTTTCTTGTGGCACAGTCCTGTTCCAATGGAAGTGTGAGTCTCTCAAGGAGTGCGTGTGCTCAGGGGAGCTGGAACAATTGCATAGTGGGGGTACTGCTGATGGAAACCGTGTATTTGGTGTTTGTTATTACTACTTCAAGCCAGGGGGTGCAGCAGCATCCCTCGTTCCAGCACTACTGAGTGTTCAAACGTTGTTACATAACTGAAAATAACAAAAGTGCTGTTTCCTCAAAGTGATACAACCAGGCCATAGCACATGCACAGAGGGCAAAGGTTGGCCCAGTGTCAGGTCACTTCAGTAAGAGTTTTTAGTGGCATAGCAAGCAAGTGTTGCCAAAGGATAAAGAAGAGAGAGAGACCTGTGCCCCTGGGAGGCCCTCAGTGCCAACTGGCAGAGGGCACGCCATACCACAACTCACATCTGGCATGACACACTCATAGCCCCAAACACACTGTTGTCATGATGTGTATCTAAAAGATGTTGTTGTGTAAAGTATCTTATGCTAACTGGTCACACGCTGGTCCCGAAAATAATTCGTGATGTAGGTACAGGTGTGTACAAAGAGTATAAACGCATGCTGGAAATATGTTCTTACAATGTGTTTTGGTAGGCAATAAAGCCCAGCCTGCCCTAGACAAAGGAATATGTATTTACTTGTCTGACCAGCTTGATTGCAAAGGACAATGAAAAGTACATTTAAATGTAAAGTCATCAAACTACAAATAGGGGAAATGACTGCTTCATGATCTCGATGAGGGATGGTATCTACATCCCCACAAAGTGTTCCTGGTTCTGAAATAAAGACAGTGAACTTTGGAGTAATGTAAGTGGGGCAAAGAGATATTTGAGTCATCCATCATGTAGGGGGCGGGGGCGAGCAGCACTTTTTCAGTTCATGAAAGGTGGATCCTCTTAGCTTTGGAGGCAAGAATAGCTGGAAACATGGGCGATGGGTATCGTAGGCACGGGAAGGAGTTGCCTGCCCAAACAGCCTGACATCCCCCCGCCCATGCTCCAACCCCAAGCCCCATCCTGCATGCTGTTCCTTGGGGCGGGCAGGCTGGGGGCCATGCTGCGCCACACCGCACGTCTTCCCGGTGCTGGGGCCACGCTGCTTGTCCAGCGCTGGGGCTGGGGCCGCTCTGCCGGCCCAGTGTGGGGGCTGGGGCCACTCTGGCCTCGCTGTCTGCCTGGGGCTGGAGGCACTCTTGCCGAGCTGCCTGCCGACCCGCCCAGTGCTCGGGCTGGCAGCTCGGCCGGGGGGTGCCTTCAGGGGTGGGGAGTCCAGCTGGCTGGGGGTCAGGCACTGCCCAGGGGGGTTGGGGCATGCTGGCCGGGGGTTGGGCCAGGCGGTGTGGCCCAGGGAGGCTGGGGCATGCTGGCCGGGGGTCGGGCCAGGCGGTGTGGACCGGCGTGCTGGGGGTGAAGGTGGGGCTGGGGCCGCTAGCCTGGGCCAGCGGCCAGCAGCTACAGGGGGAGGAGTGCTGGGGGTACTGGGCAGGGGCCAGCACCCACTGTGGGGGCTGGGCTCCGGTGGGCGTGAAGGGGCGGGGCCTTGGGTGGAAGGGGTGGGCCTGGAGCTAGCCTCCCCAAGCCAGGGGTTCACCCACTGCCCGTGGCTGGAAACTGACCATAAGTGAGAAACCTGCTTAGACAAAGATTGTAACTTGATGAAATTAAATTTTTGTTACTAGGAGGCTTGTTTTGTTTTATTTGTAACCTGTCATTCTTATCTTTTATCACTTAAATCTCTCTTCTTTGTTAATAAATTTATTCTTGTCTTATTACAAAACCATCTCTGTGCTGTGTATTAAAGTGGAGAGTGAGTCCTCAGCTAACCTAGCAGGCTGATGTATGGTCTCTTTGGAGGCAGTGACTTAACTTTGGTGAGTGCCCAGTGAGACAGCCTAGATGCTGCAGAGAGAGATTTCTGTGGAACTTTGCAATTGGGGTTCACTGGTTGTTACCTGCAAGGCTGGGTGTGCACTGGCAGAGTCCTGGGGAGTTTGCTGGCATGGCAGACAAGCTGATGTGTCAGGGAGCAGACACATAGCTTAGCAACAGCCAAGCTCTTACTTGCTGAGGCTGAGAGGAGTAACCCTTAGGTATCTGTCAAAGGTGGCTATGGTCCACTCAGGATGGCTATACTGTGCTCAGGTTTTGATCCATTGTTTCAATTTGGCCTTACTGTGCATTTGTGAGCTGGTGGCAGGCTGCTATGTAGCGCAACACCTTCTCTCTTCTTTCTCCTTTTTTTCCCTTAGCTTTTTGATAAGTTGTGTTTTATGATTCCTGATCATTTGAGGCAATATCTCATCGTGCCCAGAGTAGGCAGCAGGGCAGACTCAGAAGAAAACACTTCCCCCATCCCCAGAATGGGTGGTGGGAAGCAGCTGGCACAAGCCAAGAAGAATACACATGCACACAGTGTGCTGGAGCCCATCCCTAGAGAGTGGGAAGCAAAGGGGCATGGCACAGGTGGGAGTGGGACGGGAACGGATGTGTATTTGCTAGATTGTCTGAGGCAGCCCCAGAACAAGCTCTGACTGGAAGAGCTTCGGAAAATCACGTACCTGATGCTACTGCTCCAGTGACTGATGGTGAATTAGAATCTGAAAGGACAGACAGGGAAATTGATTACATGGAGGGAAAGAGACAGAGAAGGATGGGGGATGGTAAGAGAGCAGCAGAGAGCCTGGGTAGAGGGTCCAACAAGGGTTAATAAAACACACATTGACTGGGTCAGAGAACAATAGAAGTAAAATAATAAAACTTGCCCTCAGATTAAAATGGCTCCTTTGATTGTGCAATACCCTGTTCATCCTTCAGCTCTGAGTAATATAATACCACTTCACGAGGTATTTTAGCCCTCTGGCAACACTTTACTGCTTGTGCCCTCAAACTCATCAATATTTTTATAGCACTAAAACTCTTCTTTTTATCAACTTCACCAACCCTTGCTGAGCCAGCACTGCAAGTCTGGGAAGAGCCTCTGCTTCTGCCTTGAGAGATGAGATGAAAGGTTAGAGGGGGTGGAAGGCAATAGCATGAGCAATGCAGGTTAGGTTACTAGCGAATTCCTCTTGCAAGATAAGTTGAAGGCCTCTGAAAGGTAATTATTGGAAAGCATAAATTCCTGAGATACCGTGTCCAGGAAGAAATACTGACGGAGCAGAGGCCATGTGTTAAAGGCTAGCCATCACTTGAGGGGTATGGGTTATCCTTTCTCCCCTATTTTTCTGTAACCTCTCCTTGCTTTCAGAGTAACAGCTGTGTTAGTCTGTATTCGCAAAAAGAAAAGGAGTACTTGTGGCACCTTAGAGACTAACCAATTTATTTGAGCATAAGCTTCCGATGAAGTGAGCTGTAGCTCACAAAAGCTTATGCTCAAATAAATTGGTTAGTCTCTAAGGTGCCACAAGTACTCCTTTTCTCCTTGCTTTGACAGTTGAGTCCCTTGATTCTTTTCCTTCAGCTAGATGCTGCTCTTTTCTTGGCCCAGATTATGCAACATTCAGATCCATGTCTCCTTGCCATTACCAATGGAACTGATAGAAGGAGAGACTCAGAACCCAGGTCAGCTGGGCACAAGTTTAGGTTTTATCTTTGATTATCACTCTCCGAGCTATGTTAGTGAGGTCAGCATAATTGTGGCAAACTGGTCTGCTGCTCCCTTATTCTGTCAACTGATTTTGGTGTAAAAGAACCTGAACTACATTTCAGTGACCATGAGCAGTGGGTTTTGGAATATAGCAAATAAAATCCTGAACTGGTTTTCTGTCATGGAATGTGCCCTTGTAAGTTTCTTGGAAGGAGAGGAGTCTGAACTGAGGAAGAAGCACAGGACTGGAAGTCATCAGAACCCATTTCTCTTCCTAGCTCAGCAACTTATTTCTTGCACGGTCTTGGGTGAATCATCTGGTATCTCTATGCCTCAGTGTCCTCATCTGTAAAATGGGGCTAGAGAATCTACATCAATTGAATTTTTTTTAACTGTAATTGATGTAAGTGTTGTGTGGTGTATGTATGTATTCTTCACTTGTGCCAGCTAGCTCCCACTGAATGCATTCCATATACCTAGCGACATACATATACAGGTGCTTTTAATGTGCTTAGAGAACCTCAGAATTTAATCATTGTTTATGTGCAAAAGATTCCTGTGCCCACCTGAAATGTGCTCTGGGTTCAAATCCCGAATGCACCCCATGAGCAGAAGATCCTATACTAGAACTCTGAATTCTCCAGAGTGCACTTTTAATACACCTCATTTCTCTTCCTGGTGGGAACAGTCCTGTACCAGCATGGGGTCTCAATATGTCTCTTCCATCTCTAATATCTATGATTCTATTTTATGGAACAGAGTAGAATGCTGTGGTAGGGGAAAATGCATCTGTTGGACTTCTGCTGTAGATAAAATCACTGTGGTGGAGAGAGGGAAATTTGATTCCAAATCCCCCTCACAATGTTCTTCTGCCTTATTTCACTAATAGGTTTAGTACAAGTCAAATGCATTTCTGGTGTAATTCACTCAAGTCTTTGGAGTTACATCAGTAACAGAGTGTCCCTTTGTGATAAAAAGATTTAATAAATAAAAGAGGCATAACCTTTATTTTTGAATCTAAGTATGATTTTGAGAGAGTAGAAAATTTAATTTTCAACCACAAGTATTTGTTGTTGGGGTACTAATAGCTGAATGGAATAGGTTTTATTGTTTCGTGATGTATGTTTGTTGTATTAATTATGCTGTACCATGGCAATTAAACTGAAAATTATAGCTATTCAAAATTAGTGGACTGTTTTAAAAATATTTTTGTTTGTGGTTGAATTTTTTGCCTTTTCCAAGGCTAACCTTAGATGCAAAGTAAATTCTAATTATTAAGTTTCTGCGGATTTATTCTGTATCTGTATAATATATTATTTGATTGCAAGGATCACATTGTGTTGCTGGTGTTTTCACTGCAGAGTAGTCAGTGGGGGGACAGAATGGCTCAGGTTACAAAGCACTAGTTGCTCCCACACTTGGCGTTGGTTGTACAGTATTGGCCTGACGCTCCATTGCCTTGCTTCTTGTGTGATCACTTTCACCTGTGAAAAATGGGTATAAAACTGTACTGTATAAGAATTGTTTCAAAATGACTACAAAAGAGGCAACGCAGTGGAAAATCAGGTCCTTTGATCCAATTCATTCAAAGTCTTGTGCTGGGGGAAGCACCTGAAATTTTAGTATAATTACAATTTTGTATGATGGGGAAGCCCAATAGAAAAATCTGCACTGTTTTGCAGCCAGCAGAGTTATTTACATCTGTGCAAAATTTCTAACATTCTGACTGAGTGGCATTTTACAACCATGTAAATAACTTTCATAGAGTTTAAGACCAAGGGTCTAGGCTGATCTCCTGTATATCACAGGCCAATAATTTTCACTCACCATGAATCACAGCTTGTATCTTCAAAGACGGCTTATAATCATCACTAATCCACACCAGTGAAGCAGGCCAGTAGTATTGCCCCCGCACTGCAGATAGGGGAACTGAGACAAAAATAGATTAACTGCCATGCCCAAGCCTCTGAGGGAGTCTGGGTCAGAGCCAGAATTAGAACTCAAGTCTGCTGCCTTCCAGACAGGTCAGACCAGCAGATCATACTTCTTACTGGTCCAAATTCCTACCATTCCAAACTGTCCAGATGGAAAAGAAGAGCCCAGTATGGGAATTCTATGGATGGAAAGACTTTGCTTTTTACTGAAGCTGGCCCTAAATTTGTGATCAGATTAAGTTCCTCAGAGCTAAGGAGATTTCTAATGCTCCCAAACCCCTGCCGTTTGAAATGTTAAGTCCCCCTTTTTAAAAAAAAATCTCTTGGATGCCAGTCACTGATCATCCTTTTTTGGTGCTGAAGGTTTCACTAGTTCACATCTTTAGCAATTGAAGAGAGAGCACAGGACCTTCTGAGGAGATTAGCACCAATCTGAATTCTGGTTGCTGTCTTAACATAGACCCCTTTTGTAGCTAATTATCTTGTCCACCTGTTGTTAGTTTAATTGGATGGTACGGCACCTCTTTAAAACAGGATCTCTGGCCTGAGAGAGAGATACTTTCAAGGAACCTGCCTCTGAGCTTAACCTAATTGGTCACTTTGCTAAGTCTAATAGACCTGTAAAGATTATACACAATGCCTGTCTCTGGAAACATCCCAGGTACCCTGTTTTGTGGTGCGGAGACTAGCGCCTACCCTGACTCCCAATGGGAATGGATGGAGGGAGGAAGGGGCAATGTGGATAAATTACTGCTGTTCAAAGCCCAGCGTCCCTGAATATTGCAAAGAAATTCACCTTCTGAACTAACTCGCCTGACCACTGAAAGTCATACCTCACATGTAGGAAACAGCAGTGCCTAGCTAACGAAATTGAATGTTCATAGAATCATAGAATATCAGGGTTGGAAGGGACCTCAGGAGGTCATCTAGTCCAACCCCCTGCTCAAAGCAGGACCAATTCCCAGCTAAATCATCCCAGCCAGGGCTTTGTCAAGCCTGACCTTAAAAACCTCAAAGGAAGGAGATTCCACCACCTCCCTAGGTAACACATTCCAGTGCTTCACCACTCTCCTAGTGAAAAAGTTTTTCCTAAAATCCAACCTAAACCTCCCGCACTGCAACTTGAGACCATTACTCCTTGTTAACGCTTTGGTGCTGAATAAGGTACTCCCAGAAGCATGAGCTTGCATCATAGCCTGATGTTCCTTTCTTTTAAATGGAGATGCTGCTGGGATACATACGCCTTCCTGACAGCAGTGGTGGGACTAAACAAATCTGCTACATTTTTTGCTATGCCTCCGTTTGTAACTATCCTTCTGCAGCTGGTTTATTTACATGAGACAGCTGAAATTTCAGACTGGATTAAAATATAACCTGTGAATGTAAAAAAAGAAAAAAAAATTCAGAACAATGACTAGTGTGCTTAGTCTGTGGGGCCAGATTCTCTGGTATGATCCAGCCCTCTAGCACCTCTCAGGTAGCACCGATGGATTCTCTCCATTGATGGCTGGCAGAGTTCCCCTTCACAAGGGGAGCTGTCCCCTGGCAAAAACGTATACGGGGGATACTGGGGATGGGTACGTGCCGGGGTATGTGGGTGCACGTTACACTGATCTTCCACTGGCATAAGGTTCCTTAGGTTCTTATGCCAATGGTATAAATTAGAGTAGCTCCCTGGCTGCTCTAATACATGGGCTGGGCTGGCACAGAATCAGTAAGCTGTAATCAACTTTCTGATGCCTTCCCTTCTCCCCATCTCCTCTGCCAGGCACAATGTACGGAACCTGGCACAATGAGGCCCTGACTCTGATGGGACCTTCAGGCATTTCTAAAACACAAATTTATTATTTTTCCTACATCTCTATACTGCTTTGCAATCTGATACATAGACTAAAATATACACGTTCTATCCACTGAAACGGTATGTAGGGAACGTCTTTTTTTTTTCTCTATCTGTTTTCCTCCCAGACACTACAGCATCCAAACAGCAGGTTGCAAATGTCTTAAGAGATCATGGCTGGATTAAAAATAGACGTCTGACTCCTGTGCTGTGGAAAGTTGCATAAGATTCCCCTTCTCCCACAGAGCAAAACAAAGCCAATCAACTGGTGTAGAAGTGGGATGGATGTTTGATGGACTCTGAGCCTCAGAAAGCAGGAGAGGCTGGGAGGTGTGTGTGAGGCAGAGTGAAAGAAGCCAGGTTTGTATTTAAAAGCCAAAAGATCCTATTTTGCAAACAGACCACGTCATTCCATGGCCTTTCTGGAAAAGTCTGCCTTGCCTTTACTCGTATTCAAACCCTTGTACATCATTTGAGGCTCTTGCATGGTGCCCTCACCTCTGTGCCATAGCATCCCCCAAAGAATCTGACAGAAAAAAACCCTTATGTACACCATCACATATCAGACTATAATTAAACAAAGACTGAGTGCTCCTCTGTGTTGTTCTCAATGGATTTTATAATCCATATGCAATACCTAAATACTATGATGACAAGCCCTTTAGAAATGCTGATAGTTTGATCAGATAGATTAGACAAAAAGTAAAACTGCCGTTGCTGATTCTGGACCAAGTGTGATAGATACCCCAAAATCCCACAGCAGAATCTGAGGGTAAACTGCCACGTTGTGTACTAGCTTTTTTTTCGTTGTGAACTTACCTAGGCCTGGGTAGAGTGAGTCACAATAGTCCAGCTGGAGGCGATGAACATAAATTACTGTGATCAGACCATCATTTGGGAGGAATAGAATGGAATCTTCTTGTTAGTTGGAGATGAGGGAAGGCACTTTTGGTGACTGGTTCTATTTGACTGTCCATGCCAGTTATACTCCATTAGGACTCCAAGGACTTGCACCATCTTAGCTCCTCAGTTCCTCAGAGCATTTCTTGCTTCCAGACAGCTTCACTTCATTCTTGCCTAGATTCCAGTTGTACCAGCTTCTTTTTCCTTCTTTGCACTCTCATTCTTATACTGAGATGTCTGGGAGCCTGCTCTCTGGGTTAGTTGAGAAGGGTACATAGAGCGGTGTATCAATGTATTGCTGACATTGTATCCCACGTCATCTCACAATATCCCCTAAGGTTCTGCATAGATGTTGTTAAATAGAAGTGGTGACAGGAGTGAGCCCTGAGGCACTCTGCAGGTCAGAGCTCTTGGAGGAGGAGCAGCTGTCCATGATGGGTCTTTGGGGATCTGTTGGAAAGGAATGAGTGAAGCCAGCATAGCACAGTTCTCTCATGGCATGCCAAGACAAGTAGTTGAGTCAGCAGTACCTCCTGATCAGCAGTGTCAAAGGCAGCTGATAGATCGAGTAGTATCAGCGTGATTGAGTCACCTCTGTCCAACTCCATGAGGAGCCCCGAAACCCCATTGCTGCTTCATTTCCAGACTCTGCTATGAAGTCAGACTGGGAGAGTCCACATTATCTGCTGAGGTTGTGTTGCTGGAGTTGATTTATCACTATTTTCTTGAATCTTGCCAAGGTTTGAAACGGGATGGTAGTTAGTCAGGTAACTAGTGTCAAGTACTGGTTTCTTGAGCAGTTTCAGGTTTACGTATTTTCTAATTGCTCTCCCTGGCCCTTGCAATGATACTGGCCTTAAAATAAGAGTAGAGCCAAAAAGTAGAGAAAATAAAATCTCCATGGGCATTCTGCTGCTCTTGGGAAGGGCAGTGAATTCTCTGCACGTCAGCACAGCTAGGGACACTAGCAAACCTCCAGAGAGAAAAGGCTGCTTGTTTCTTTCTCCTTTTATTTTCATCTTAACACCTCAATTGTTTGTAATGAGCACTGCCATGGAGGGAAACGATACTACAGAAGAGGAGGGTCTGACCTCTGTGGGACTGGATCCAATCCAAGTTTGAACGTGGAGGTACCCAGCGTCTAGTGAGAATCTAGGAGCTGTATTTTAATGGCATAAAGTTCTGGGGGTGATGAGTGTGATCTCTTCTGGGGTTGGCTGGCTGTATGTTTTTAATGAGTATTTCATCCCTTGGTTTCTAATCTGAGATGTGACAGGTGCTAAAGAATGCTCTAAATTATGCCCAGCTTTGAGCTACTCTAGCAGCTAGAGATTGGTAGCATGCACTCACCCTCTGGCAATGTACTCTGTACCAGGGCAGGATGGAAAGAGTGGCATAGAGCTGCTACATTGGCTGTATGCCGGCCTGGGCTTTCCTGTATTCAAGAGGAATCCTGAAGGATGTGAAGGGGTACAAAGCAGCTAAGGTGTAACGTAGGAGCACTGTCTTTAATAGTGACCTAGGGCCTGATCTAACTCTTGTATTAAAGTAGTGCTAGGTACTGTGCAGACAAATTTCTCTGCCTAAATAGACAAGATAGACAAAGGTTTCAAGAAGGGAAACTATTATCCATTGACTTTGGTCAGGGTTAGATCAGACTGTTACTGATAAGTAGAAAATCTTCATTTCTCAACATTTAAAAGGACATAGACCTAACAGAAATCACAGGGCCTGATTCTCCCCCCTGTTACATGGGTGTTATGCCAGTGACATTCCCCTGAAGTCAGTGTAATTGTATCAGCGTAACATTGGTGTTTAGAGAGACGAGAAGCAGGTCTTACATATTTTATGAATGGCTTTCCTAACTCATGTTGCTAACTACATTAAATGATTACATTTTAAAAAATCCTTTCAGGTTTAATTTACTTTTCACTATTAATGTGGTTTGTTTACTTTTTACTCTTGTTGAATTTGGTCAGTAAAACTAGATTGGTCCATTAAGTTTTGCTTAAGTCACTTCAGTTCTCTGTTTCCCTTCCCACTCTTTGTCTGTCCTATCTATTTAGACTGTAAGTTCTTTGGGGCAGGCTGTGTCTCTTGTGTGTACGTACAATGCCTAGCACAATGGGCTCTTGACCTCCTTTGATGCCTTTAATATTAATAATATTACTTCTTGGTTTTCCTGCATAAGCAAAAAAGTTGTCATGCTTGGATTGCAGCACTGGAGAAGATGCTTACATTCAAAAATGCTTTTGGTCACATTTCTTTAAAAATGTAATGAAAATTCAGAGTGGGCCAAATTTACTCGTGTTGTGATTCCAGGGAAGTTCAATGTTAAAACAAACAAAATAACAAAGTTTTCCATTAAGATGTAACTGATGTAACAAAATGTTGCTTTGCTTTTTAATGTCAATTATTCTCCCTGGTTTCAGCCTTCAGAACCAGAGCTTGGCCCAACTCTCAGACCACCACTGTAAATCCCCACTTCTCCAAAGTCTGAGTTGTTTGGATTTGGGGTTTTTAGATTCTGCTCATCATAAAAGCGCCAACTGTGAAATTTGAATCTGGATCCAAACTTCCCTAAAGTTCAGAGGTGACTGAGTCCAAACCAGAACCTTGCATCCACACCTCAATTAACTAATTAACATTTTTATAGAAGAGAAAAAGCTCTAATTTAAAAATAATTACAATTGGTATAAAATATCTAGTCTCCAGCCAAACATAATTCTCAGTGGAGTTACATGGAGGATGAATTTGATATACTAGACTATCAGCTTCTACTGATCATCAAACACATTTAAGTTTTGGAAAACCTTTCTTCCCCTTGTAGGAAAACCTAAATTTTAGGCTTAAACCATACTTGACAGTATCACTTTAAGCCAAATATTTAACATTCAAAGATTTGCAGTTATTTTCAGTTTACAGCAGTATGGAAACTGAATTAGTCTCCAGCTATGACTCCTATCCTGGTTGCTGTAGTTTATTCTGTTGAATTTTTGTTAATACAGTATGCCGGTCATGCTCATATTTCATTGGGGGTGGTGTGTGTGTGATTCTTACTACACAGAGAACCAGTGCAGTGTGTGACAGTTTGTTTTCATCCAGTTTCTACTCTTTGTTCTATAAAGACCACCGTGTGTCTGAACATCCCTGGTTTAACATGGGAAGGAATTTGACTTAGCATTGCTGATACTCAAAGTGTGTAATCAAAGTCAGTAACACGGAAACTCAGACTGATCAGAGTAACAGTTCTTCTCACACACACGTGTATGGGAAAGCCAGCTTTAATTAGAGGTTTTAATAAGTTTTCATTTCTACTCAGTCAATCTCATACAGTATGTGCAGCTTTTTTTTCCCCTGGAAGAAGGGGCCTGGTATTGTCTCCCTGGGATCTGAGTGCAGAGAAAATCCTGATTTATGCAGATCTCTCTCTGCATGGGCTGTACGTCCACATTACTGTCCTCTCCCTTCGTCTTCAGCATTGCATGCAAGAGGTGACACCTCTATTGGTTCTGGGGCCAGTGGACAGAGGGGGAAGATGGGGCTGAGAGGGGCTAGATACACCATGAGTGTTGTCTGCTGCAAGAAACAATTGGACAGTCCTCTGAAAAGCTGTTGCAGCTTGAGGCTGTATCAGCTGTTAATGTGTAGCCCCTATATCTGACACCTTTTTATTGGCTGCTTTCCCTCCCTCCTCCACTTTTGCTCCCTTGGCATGGAATTTTCTCTCTTGTAGCAGACTAATTAATGCCAAATTCAGTGCAAGTTATACTACTTTACTACTTTACACCTATTTTCTGATCAACTTATGCCCATTGCTGAATTTCACCCAGTAGGATGAGGGCCAGCTCCAGGGGTATGCTGTGGCAGCTTTGTGACGCCCCAGCTCGAAGGCCAAACTGTGTCATCAAAGTGGCACAACATACTGGAGAATCTAGCCTCACTTTGTTGAAAGTATGCCTTTCTTGCTATTAAAGAAGCTGTAACTAGGAGATTTAGGGCTATCTGTGGTGTGCAGTTCTTTTGTTTTTGTTTTTTGTTTTTATCATTCTCTATAGAAGCCGAAGGGTTCACAAAGTTTGGAACAAATGGCTATTTATCAAATAAATTATACGATAACGAGAAGTCTCTCTAACTATCATCTCACCTTTATAAACTCAAGAACAATGGATTTGTCATGCTGGTAAATCTAGTATCCTACTTCCTGGCCAGTGCCCTAAGCCAGCTGTGGAAAGCTGTAAAGGGGCAAAGGTTAGATTTCTTTCCTGTCCCTTGCAGTGATCACCGTGTGCCATGTTGCACATACTGGTGTGTTTCATTTCTATAGTGTCAGTCATCTAAAGGACCACAAGCACTTTACAAACTATGGGGTAACATGCTATATCAAGCCAAACCCTTAATGTGCAACTGTACTTAGCTCTCCACTCTCCCTGATTATTCTACCTAGGAGCACAGATAAGTCCCTATTGCTAGCTCAGGGGGCACACACCCATAAGCATGCAGAGCATGAGTCTCACCTGCAGGACCAGCCTTGGAGCGGAGGTGTGTGTCTGCAGGTTTTGAAATGAAGTTCTCTTAAACTGGCCCAGTGTTTTTAAAGCAGCTTTTCAGTTGTTCAAACATACTGTGGAAGTTGCCCTTCAATACAGAACAAAACTATGGGCTCATTTTGTGAGCTGGATTTGAACCGGCAAACTGGAAGCGAAAAGCTTTGCCTCCCATTACCATCTATTTCCCTGACTAACGTTTGCATTATCCTTAAGGGTCTGTCTACATTGCAGCTGGGAGTGAGCATCCCAGTCTGGGTAGACAGGCCTGCATGAACAGGACTCCAGTTATCACACTAATAATAGCAGCATGGATGTTGCTGCACCGGTGCTAGCCATCTGATGAGGTGAGTCTGAGCTTGGATGGCTAGCCTGAGCCTCTGCCAGTGCAGCAACATCCACGCTGCCATTTTTAGCGACATAGCTTGAGCCCTGTTAGCACAGGGGTCTGTCTACCTCGGCTGTGGCTCTCACTCCCAGCTGCAATTGGTATAAAATTGGTAGACATACCCTCAGTGTCTAATCTTCTTATGACTCTTACTACTCTCTGTGCCTTAGTGACACCCTGTGGCAGTAAGTGCCTCAGGTTAATACATACAATGTGTCTGTGGAAAGTATTTCCGCTCATCCATTTTTAACTGACCCCAAGTCCCCTTCTTTCCATGACTTGTTCAGGGAGACCAAAGCAATCTTTTACTCTCTGCTCTTTTCCTCCTGGCAGACTTGGAGACCAGTTCTACAAAGAAGCCATCGAGCACTGCCGCAGCTACAACTCTCGACTGTGTGCTGAGCGCAGCGTCCGCCTCCCCTTCCTAGATTCGCAGACTGGGGTAGCTCAGAACAACTGCTACATCTGGATGGAGAAGAGGCATCGGGGACCAGGTAGGCAGCATTCTGTGTGTGTGTGTGTGTCTGTAGGGTAGGCCACTGAGCCCTCGCGGGGTTTAATTACTAAAAACTCAAACCTGTTAAGGGCCACACAAATAGGAGAAGCTGCCTAAACCACCTGGCCTGGAGGGGATTCCCTTCGGTAACTGCAGTGAGCGGATCCTAATTATTCTTTCTATTGCTTGAGATAGTAGTTTCTAATGCTGCATCATCACAGCTCCTTTATTACTATTGATCTGAGATAGTTGCATAATAGAGGACCTCTATTCAAGAGAGCCTTGGAAATATTCTAAAGGAGGGAGGACTCTCACCAACCTTATTTCTCAATAGGAAACATACATTTAAGGAGAGTCTTATTTTCTGAAATTCACTTTGCTCTAGTGATTACAGCAGGGGACCAGGAGTCAAGAGATCTAGATTCTTTTCCCAGATCTGCCTGAGACAGATCACTTGGTCTTCACCTCTGTGTCTCAGTTTTCCATCTGTGAAAGGAGGATAAATGTCCTCATAAATATGATATGAGGGCAATATGGGCCTGATCCAAAGTCCACTGAATTCAGTGGAAAGTCCTCCGTTGACTTCAATGGGCTTTCGATCAGGTTCTAATTCATTATGTTTGTAGAGCAGATTGAGATCCTCGCATGGAAGTTAAAGTATTGTTGGGTCAACCCTAAGCACCCTACTCTAACAAAACTCCCACTGAAGTAATTGAGAATGTAGCCAGATACATTATTTGTTGAGAGAATGGAATTTTTGACATTTTGATCTCTGCCAAGTTGTTTGGTTTTTTTTTTTCAATATTTGGGACAAAGACCCAAAGTAACAGGGGAACACCCAAAATTTACAGTGAAGGGTTGATTATCCAACTGCCTCGGTGGGAAGTGTACACATTTATAAATAATTGGGGTTCTGGATAACGGATGTTCTCAGTTCAATAGACATTGGATGATATAGCTCTGTTTTGGATAATTGATGGTTGGATAATGGAGGTTGCACCTGCTCCTTAACGAATGTGTGATTCATTTTAGAGCCAGAATAGTATTTTGTATAATTTGTGGTTCCTGGGTTTCCTTTTTGCGTAAATCATTTACCATAAGCAAAAATGAAATCCTACCAAGATGGCGGTGGCAGTGGTGTTGGTGGGGGGGCAGAAGAGTAAATGTGGGTCTCTCAAGAGGGATGTGATTTGTAATAAGGGGCAGCATCTATGTGTGCAGTGCTAGCACCATGTCCTGCTTGCTTACTCTTGTGAGTAGTCCCGTTGAAGTCAATGGGCCCTACTTGCAGAAGTAAGGTGAGTGGTTTTGGTTCTTGGGGTGCAGCTGTGGAGGGAGCAGACTGGTTGTGTTCAGATCAAACTCTGCAGTGATGCTTTTGCAAATGAGAATAGAGGCAGGAAGCAGGCTGCCTTCCCTCATTTTAGCCCCATTTTTTTTCCATGTGTTTCAGCAAATCTATCTAGGTGCTTAAATGGCTATAGAATCTGAATGTCTCAAGTGTTTAAGAAGAGAAATAACAATCTCTCACTCTTTCTTCCTTGCTAACCTCTGGGGGAAATGTCTGGATTCGTTTCTCGCTCTTGGTTTCTGTGTGTGTTCATGTGCATTTCGTACATGTGCAGGTTGAGGGAAAGCTAAGTTCAAGATGTGAGTTTTTGTGTCTAGTTCTGTTTGTGGGGAGGTCCTTGGTCATTCTTATTTCTTGTGGTAGACAGTTCCACAGTCTTGGGATGGTGAGGCCTGTTCCTTTCTCTGTGACTGGCCAGGTGGAGTCATAGCTAGCCCAGGGGCATATGGAGGAAACAGTTCCTACATTCCACCAAGTTCAGGGACTGGAATTTTCCCTGGCCATTTCACAGGGCACAGAATGTGGGAAGGCATCTTGCACTGTTCCCCACCTGCACACCAGGGCTCAGGGCTTGTGTGTACATAAATATTAACCCAGAATAAGGTAGTATGTGAATTTAAAACAGATTAACTATTCCCAATGAATTCCATGTGTGGATGCTCTTATTCTGGAATAAGATTGCCTTATTCCAAATTAGTTTACTCCATTTTGGTAGCAGATTAAACTAATTTGGAATAAGGTGCTCTCATTCCAGGGTAAGAGCATCCACACATGGAATTGATGGGGTATGGCTATTCCAGCATAACACCTCCAGCCTCACCCCCACCCAATGTAAACAAGTCCTGAGGCTAGGGTTGGCCCTAACTTTTAGTTAAACCTCACAATACCCAAAGTAAGACCAGCTCTAAGTAAAGGATACGTGGGAGTCACGTCACCGATCATCGAAATGCAGCCACTCCTGGTGTGGGATATAGAAGCTGTGTTATTAGTACACATCAACACTACATTATCATTTAGGATAAGTTCTGAAGGATGGTAATACCTTATCCACTTGAAACTACAGGAGGAGTTTGGGTAGGCAGAATGTAGTTACCTGAGCTGGAATTTGTTTTGGTCTCTGGGGACCTTCCTTCCCATGAGAAAAGTCTCATGGGATCTTTAGTGACCACCGTTGGTTTTGTTTCATCTGAAAGCTCCCTGTTCCAGAGAGATTATGCTTTGGCAAAACAAGGTAATTTTTGCTTTTTGTTGTTGTTAATGTATTTACACCAAGAGCTTCTGTTCCTGCAGCATCTGGTTATGAGTGAGATACGGTTGTTTTTATCCGTTTGAACTCACTTACACACATAAGCAGGTATGCATTTATTATATGTAGAAGCCAGATGCTGGAGGGAGCATATGCTACAAGGATGGCACAAGGCAGCCTTGTACCAGGCACCCTGTTATCTTGATGTTTATAGGAGGAATCATTGTCTAGTGTTTAAAGCATAGGGCCAGGAGAGCTGGGTTCTTTGACCAGGTTTGTCACTAACTCACTGTTATCTTGGGCAAATGTGTCGACCTTAGCCATACTTGCATCACTGTGCCTCAGTTTCTCTGTCTATGAAATGGGGATAATAGCGTTTCCCTTTCTCTCAGGGCTGTGATGAGGACTGATTAGTGGCAAGACATGTTTCGTTTAGAATTTAAGTAGGCTGAAGCCGCCTGTATCTGCGTCAGCTACCAAACCTGAGGTCTTTTTTATTTAAACTATAATGATTTAGAAAGAAACCAAGAATCCCTCCTCCCCCATATTCGCTTTGCTGTTCCTTGATGTGATTAGCTCATTTAGTGCTCCCTTGGGTCTCTCTGTACCATCCATCTCTTGTAGCCCCATTGTGACGGGACATAGCATCTATCTGTGGTGTGAGCATTGCCGTTTTCAGGCTGCACACACTGTGTTTGTGGCAATATTAAACCAATGAGAATTCTCCACCAGCCACTGTGGTGTCTGGGTTGTGTGCACCCCTTTGCTTTGTTTACTGGCCTTCACTTCCCCCATCTCTAACCTGAAGCACTGCACACAGGAAACAGAAAAGATCCAGAACCTCCTTTCATTTACACATGGTTTAAAAGCAGGAGAGGAGAGTCAGACGCCCCATGGATAAACTTGGTTTCTTACAGCCTTCTTGTAAAGGCGTTAGAAGGCTGCCTCTCGCGACACAGTTCAGGGTTAATTTCACACAACACTGCACATAACTCCCTCCCTCTTTTCCCTTCCTTCCCCAGCCTTTCACGCAAGCTTTGAGTTATGACTCTCCTACACTAATGAGATAAACAACATAACTCACTGCAGGTTCTGCTATTTCCTCTATAAGCAAATGGTTGGAACCTTCTATGGTTGCCCTATAAGGCACAGCAGTGCAAGACAACCCAGCAAGTACTAGAGAGGGCAAGAACTGTACATGTTTTATCGTGGGCACAGGCAGAGTCAGAGTAGGGGAGGTAGGTTCAAAGCAGATGTAAAAGGCCCTCTCTCTTGCCACCTCCTCCACAAAAATGACCAACGGTTCATACTTTACTTGATCATGTTGATAGATTGGTGGTTGGAGGGTGGGGGACAATGGTGTAAATCTTCCCTCTTGAAAACGGTATCAAACCTGTGTGGATCAAGTGAAAGTTTATTTAGTGGCTGGCTGAACACTGCTGAGCAGGGATTTATTGAATAGCAGAGGAGAGCTCCCCTCAAAAGTTTCATAGGGTCAGTTTGGAGGCCTGCAGGAGCTTATCTGAGTCCATCTGGTGACGAATTGGGCTGGAGGCCTTCCTACAATATTTCTGGGACTTCCTGCTTCCGGCTGAGCTTTTAGTATTTTGATGTTTGTGATTCACCATCTTTGCTGGAGCCTAGAAGTGCCAATTTGTGAGAGACCGAGAAACCATAGAACCAAAGCTTTTCAAATCTTACCAAAAAAACAAAAAAAAAAGTTAGGTTTTGGGTTAAAGCTCAGGTGCAGGATTTTACCCAAATCCCGCATCCCAAGGGAACAGGTCAAGGAACCTGATTCTCCTTTCTCACCATTTTTTACACCAAAGTAAGACTGTGAATGCCCCTGCACAGGGCATGTTTGTGGGAGGGTTATACTCCTTGTATGCTCCCCCACAATGACCCACAGCCAGTCACAATGTATACGTTAATAATAGCAATTTAAATACTAGTTAAGGTTTGTAAAGTGCCTTGAAGAAGTATGTCAAGCACTATAGAAGAGCTAGGTAATTCAGTGTTTTTCCTTCCAAAGCCAGTCATAGACTATACACAACCCACTGAAATGCAGCATTCTCTGAGGTAGGGTGTAACAACTGTCACACTGCATAACAGGGAAGGGAAATTGTTGCTAAGGCCACCAGAGCCAACCCCCTTTCTTACAGATGGTGTCAATCCATGCAGGGCAGACAAGAAACTTTGTTTTCAGGATCTTCTCCAAAAGCCCCTCCCATCCCCCAGTGAATTTGTTGGTGCTCAGTTTATCTGCTGTGACAGGGTCAGGCCAGATGACTACAGGAGAGTGATAGAAGGCAGATATATTAGCCCCAGGTTAAGTAGGTCCCTTTTCCTTGGGTAAGGTAACAGGGAAGGTTCCAGAACAATCAGGAACTTTCTGGAAACAATTAAGGCAGACAGGCTGATTAGAACACCTGCAGCCAATCAAGAAGCTGCTAGAATCAATTAAGGCAGACTAATCAGGGCACCTGGGTTTAAAAGGAGCTCACTTCAGTTTGTGGTGCGTGCGAGGAGCTGGGAGCAAGAGGTGGAAGAAGCTGAGAGTGAGAGGGCATACTACTGGAAGACTGAGAAGTACAAGCATTATCAGACATCAGGAGGAAGGTCCTGTGGTGAGAATAAAGAAGGTTTCGGGAGGAGGCCATGGGGAAGTAGCCCAGAGAGTTGTAGCTGTCATGCAGCTGTTACAGAGCCCTGGGCTGGAACCCGGAGTAGAGGGCGGGCCCGGGTTGCCCCCATCCCTCCATCCCCCCAACTCCCTACTTGATACTGGAGGAGTTGACCTGGACCGTGGGTTCCACCAGAGGGGAAAGACTCTGGCCTGTTCCCCGATCCACTAGGTGGATCAGCAGAGACTGCGGGGATTGTTCTTCTTCCTTTCCCCATGCTGGCCAGTGATGAGGCTAACTGAGTGAACTGCATATTTGAGCCACGAAAGTGGCCAAACTGAGGGCTGCCGTGAACCTCTGAGGTGAGAAAATCCGCCAATAAGTGCAGGACCCACCAAGGCAGAGGAGGAACTTTGTCACACTGCCTCAAGAGGATAAAGGGTGGCTTGACCCTGCTGGGATTTGAACTTTATTTTCTAGGACTCTCCATATTTCAAACTGAAGACTTAGGCTGCACTTGCCAAATTTGATTTGCTCTTTCCTTTGGGGTGAGGAACTGGGATGGCCCAGTTTTCACAAGTAAGTAGGGTGTCAGTTTTTTTCATAATCAACATCTGGTTTGGGGAGTAGATTTTGTTCCTGGTTTGGTGAATGTTCTTTGCTTTTATGTAAGGCTGGCTTAGACCACTCCGCTATCACCATATGGTAGGATTGTTCTGCATTATTGACATAGGTTTGATATTGTCAAGTTGTTCAAAAATGACCATTTGTGTCCATGGGGTTAAAGCCATTTCCATCCTATCGGTTATAATTCTTTTTTTTTTTTTTTTTTTTTTAAGTGGCGCTCTGGTTGCAGTGAACCCCTGTGCAGAATGAAATATGTTTAGTGAGACACGTGGCTTCTCTGTAGGGCTGATTCTGCAAGATGCTGAACTGCTTCTGGGGTGCTGAATGCCTTCAGTTCTCTGAGCTGCTTCTCACTTTGCAGGATTGACCCCTATAGTATGGTAATACTGGGAATGGAGAAACAGAGATGCTTGAGAAAATAATGGGGATTTACAAATGCAAAGGGGACCACATTTATTTTTTGTTTTTAACCCACAGGACTGGCCCCAGGTCAGCTGTACACATATCCTGCTCGCTGCTGGCGCAAAAAGAGACGCTTACATCCTCCTGAGGACTCCAGGCTGAAGCTTCTGGAAATTAAACCTGGTACGTGTTTTGTGTTTCTTTCTCACTTTCTCTCTCCTCTGTGTTGCATTCACTGAGGTATCGTGGATCAAGTGAAGACTGGCATACGCACAGCACTGGTGCTTAGTCTCTGGACTCTGTCTTGGCCTATCTCCTTCTTCTTCTCTTTATGCACTGGACTTGATAAAATCTCCATTCTTTTTTTAGAAAATAAAATAAATATAAGTCTGCAGGCCAAATTCATCCCTGGCATAAGTGGGTGTAACTCTCATTGAAACCACCAGGAGCTGAACCCACTTATATGAATCTTGTCTTCCATTCATAAGGATATAAAGGGACAATCAGTTATCATAAGAACAGCCCTACTGGGTCAGACCAAAGGTCCATCCAGCCCAGTATCCTATCTTCCAACAGTGGCCAATGCCAGGTGCCGCAGAGGAAATCAAGTGATTCATCCCCTGTCGTTCATTCCCAGCTTCTGGCAAACAGAGGCTAGGGACACCATCCCTGCCCATCCTGGCTAATAGCCATTGATGGACCTATCCTTCATGAACATATCTAGTTCTTTTTTGAACCCTGTTATAGTGACTGCCAAAGTGTTAGTAACATGAAGCTTCGCTATGGCCTCTGTTGTGAAATCTTTGCTAGGAAGAGGGGTGAGACCACTGATTTGTGTGCAGAATCGTGCACTGATAAGTTTGTGTAGTGCCTAGCCCAATAGGTGCTACTGCAATATAAATAGTTAATCATAACAGTTAGTGAGGATGTGGAACATTGTGTGTGTGTTTTAGTCCCTTTGATTTTCACCCTTGCTATCCTTGGTGCTCCTCCTCACCACTAAACTAATTTGAAATGGAGAGTCTGGATGCTGAATGCGTTATTGTAAAGCAGATGTGAAGGATCAGCAGCTGTGTCCGGTAGAGTGCAGTGTGGTGCATTCCTCAGTGCAGTTAGTAGTAAAGGCATACTGTCTTTAGGGTCATATATTTATGAGAAAGAGGGAACACACTGGGAGCTGTATGTGGTTTTCAAGAGGAGCCAGTATAAAACACGCACATTCAACCGAAAATATAAATTAACAAAATATTAAAAAATGTTTGACAGCATAAGTTCTCTGGGAACTGAGTGGTGAGCAACAATACCAGGGAATTGGTTTTAGTGCAGTCACTTGTGGAGCAGGAGGTAGAAAAGATGCAGAGCCAAGTCTTGACTCCAGGGAGGTCAGAGGCAAAATTCTTGTCGACTTCAGTGAGACCAGGTTTTGGCTCATTATCCCCATGATAGCAGAGGTCACTAATAAGATGGATAAAAGGAAGGAAGTACTGTAATGGCCAAATAAGGGTTACAAACCGTGGACAAAATCAAGACCCGGGGACTGATCGTGATCTCACACAGTGTAAAGGAGAAATTACTCTATTGTAATAAAATAGTAATGATAATACAATATACTTTTGCACTGTATAGCACTTTTCATCTGTAGATGTCAAAGAACAGGACCATGTCTCAGCCAATTAGACTATTGCATTTGGTAATCGAAAATAAATACATTCAATACAAGCCCCCTTTAGTGTGAAATGTAATTGCATTAAAGTATTTTCTCTGTCATTTTTTAGTTCCATGCTAATATGAACATTGCACAAAAATCTCTCTGATAATTAACGATGCTCTTAGTGTCCAGCGCTGTGCCTGTGGAATTTAGTTTGTGAAATATTTTCATTTAACAGTAATTATCTTCACATCTTGTGATCTAACTCCTAATAGCTGTTGCTACAGCAACCTTTGGACAACCACCTCTCTTTGGCCATTGTAGACTGGGACAGTTGCATGGGTAGCTGTAGTAAAATCATGTGATCAACAGTCTAGCAATTTTTATGTTAATACTAATTATGAAAACCCATAGACCATGCGGCAGAAATAAAGTACTGCATAAGTTCATTTGCCGTAACTACTTAAAGTGACAATATAGCCATCATTATCACTTTGTATTACCAGGCAATTATGAATTACACTAAATATTTGACATTTAATTTCACATGTGCTGGACTCCATCTTTCAATGGTGAGATCTTTCATATCTTAAGAAATAAGCATTATGGCTCATGGGAATAAATCACTGTGCGTCTGTGTATGATTGCACATGGATCTTTATAGCCAATCTGTAGTGCCCGTCATCCAAGCGCCTCAAATCCTCTAACTGACATTACACCTGATCCTGAAGGGTGCTGAGCTCTTCTTGGAAAGTGAGGAGTGCCCTCATCTCCTATGAAAGTTGCTTATCATAGCCCAGGAGCTCAGTGCCTCTCAGGATTGGGTGCATTAAATGGACAGTGTCATATTAAAATCATATATTTTCAAAAGACAGTTTTAGCATTTTTATTATTTATGTTCCGCTAGGGGCTATAGACCTAGCCAAGAGTTAGGGCCCCATTCTGCTAGGCACTGCACAACTACGTAGCAGGGAACTTACTCATACAGATGTTAAATGACAGGCCAATGGTCACGCAATAGGTATGTGGCAAAGCTGGAAATTGAACCAAGAACAGAACCCACCTCTCCTGAGTCCCAGTCCAGTGCCTTAGCCACGAGATCATCTTTGTCTCAATTTTCCTTACCTATGTTACTAATAACATCCTTGATTATTAGAGCAGAAAAAAAGGTCAAATCTACTTTTCACTGTGTAGACTGTTTCCTTTTAGCATTTCTCTCAGCTTGGCCAACTAAAATAGGTTAACAAGTTTCTTCATTGGTTCCAGTCATTTTCTAGTTAGTTACACTCTTTGTTCTCATACAGTAGTGCAAGACTGCAATGTTTCACTTAAAAATGTTGGAGGGAAAAGTTTGTTTTCACTAATGTTTAAAAAAATTATGGAAACTTTTTAATTATTCCATAATTGCCTTTGAGTTTCTGCTATATTATAAACCCTAAAATCTGCAAAAAGGATTATATGGTAATCAAAATTGGTAGGTTCGATCTGTGGCTAAATTAGAACATTTCTGTAAAAGTTAAAGTGAATTGAGCAAGGTGCACTGGAATTACGAGACCCTAAAAATTGTTGTTTACCAGAGTCCAAACCTCAGATAGGTGCCTGCAGATTTAATTTCACGGCAGTGATGTTTTTTTTGTGTAGGAATTGATCTCAGGTTCTGTAAACATTATTGAAAATGCTAAATTTTCACCCAAATTTGACCTGACAGCCAGAAGATGGTAATAACTTTTGATCTCTACTGACAGGGACTGGAATTGATCTAAAGGTGAAGAATTCTATAACCCATTACCAATCCATATTATATTGGCAGTATTCCCCCAAATCTTAAACTTAAAATGTTTTTTTTTTCAAATCTGCTTTTCATTCAAACACATGCATTTTTTTTTAAACAATGGAGGGTTTTATTTGTAACATACTCTCCAATGCTTAAAAATAACATTTTTTTCTAGCTGATTTCTTTTTTCCTTTTTCATATGATAGTCACTGGTTCCACCTGCCAGCCCTTAAGTTTGTTGCAGAATTTGAAACGAACCCTGCGTATTTCTGCTTACTTTCTTGTATGGGCATCTGTCTGTACAGATTGCTGCTGCAGGGCCAGCAGAGGGAGCAACAAATAGCATGTGATTAGGGTGTGCAGGGCCTGACTCTGCTTTCACTTAAACAGATGTGAAGTGGGAGTAACTCTGTTGAAGTTAGTGGATTTACATGAGTATAAACCTTGTGTGAGAAGAATTAGGCCCATTATGTATGTTTTATTTCTTTGTATAGATTTCTCTGTGACAAGAATGGTTTATTGTTTTTGGTTTTTTTAAATGTATTTATTTATTTAGGGCAATCTCAGTGAAACTATGACAGTTTTATGGTACAGTTAGGTAAAATGTTAGGTCTGGATAAATCACAGACACATAGAAGAGATCATTACGATTATCTGGTCTGAACTCCTGCATAACACAGGCCATAGAATTTCAACCTGTAATTTCTGCATCAAGCCTACAATGTCTGGACGACCTAGAGAATATCTCAAAATTATCCCTTGATTTCCACCATCTGTTCTACGTACAGTAAACTTGGAGGGGAGGACAAGCAGTGAAACATTTAACATTTTGAGGAGTAGACTTTAATTTTCATGAAGTATTTTATAGGGTACAGTGCTGCATTCCAAAATAGAAGAGCAACAGATATAATGCACATATGGATATGGTCTACCCTGTGGTTGTACAGCATGTATGCAGATATAATACTTTCTAGATCACTTTGGAGTGAAATTCAGCCTCATAGTCTGAGCACAAGACTGGGAACAGGAAATCCTGAGGTTTTTTTTTGTGTTTTTTGTTTTTTTGTATTAGTGCTGGTTAGAAAATTTCAAAATGTTTGAAATTTGGAAGCAAAATGAGCCATTTGTGTTGTTTTGTAGAATTTCTACCTGCTCCGCTCCTATTTTTTTTTTTTTAATCGGTTCTAAGTCTGTTTGGAAAACATTGATGAAAAATGGATAAGAGGAAATTCATTGACATTTCCCCCCCTTTTGGACCAGCTTTAGCTTTTACCTGGACTAAAGTAAATATTGATTCCTCTTGTGCCCTTGGACAAGTCCCTGCAGCTCTGATTCAGCAAAGCACGACAGCATGTAGATGACTAGTGAGTGCAAAAGCACTGCACAGTTGGAACTGTAAGCTCCTATTCTCCACTATTTCTGTCTCCAGTTTGTACTTAGCAGACAGTGGCTGCCACTGGGAAACGTTTGTCATGCCCTGATCTTCATCCACCCAACCCTGGCAGAAGTTAGCAGCAGGGGGTTTACTCTAACTTCTGCCATAGGTGTAAACTATGCTAGTGGGGGAGGGGTCTCCTGCCCCTTGATACATTCCTCCTCCCCATCCCCTTATACACATCCTTAGCCCAGTCTACACTACCTCCACCATCGTTAGATCAGCAGAGATTCTCCCTCCAGTCCAAATCTCTAAGCAGTTTGTTCACTTTGCTCTTCTTACACGCTGCAAAGTGAACTTGATGGACCAGAGCATCTGGCCCACAGCACTTTATACCCATGTGTGTACAGGAGTAAATGACTGTACAAGATGCAATGCAGTGGAGAATGAAGTCCAAATCTTGCTACCTCAGTTTCTCTGTCGGTAAAATGGAGGTAATAATACTTGTGTTATTTTATCTATGTTAGGGAAGTGTTGCAAGGGTTAATTAATGAATATTTGTGAAGCGCTTGTAGGTCTTAAAGTGAAAAGGACTATATAAATTAAAAACATGTTGTTTGTTATGGGTTTTTAAACCACATTTTGGTCATCAACAAACAGCCTTGCAAAACAGTCATGAAAATTTACCAGCCCAGGAGCAAAATCTGCTTATCTACCCTTTCCAGGATGATGATGCAGAACAACTATTTAAACTCATTCATCCAAAATAAATAAATAGATAAAAAAAATCACTCTAGGTGAGTGAAAGAGTAGAATTTTGTAAGGCTGTATGAGCAGGGTAAATGTTGTAAAGATCATTCTGATTTTGCCCAGTGTAACTCTTTTTGCTTTGTGCTGACCTTCTGTGAGCTGTGCATTGTATGGCTACCAGGGCTGCCTAAGCTGTGATAACTTCCCCCCTAAGGGAATTAAAGCACGTACAATCCTTGCTGGAAGCAGTTATCTTGTGATAAGCTGTAACTTCTTAGCCTTCTAATTTAATTCTTTAGGTTCAAGGGCATGAAAGTGAGTGTGTAATATTGCCCCAAATGGAATTTCATGATCTTGGATGCCTGAAAATCAAACATACCCATTTCTAGATGAGCAAATAATTCTTGGTGGAGAATTAAGTCAGTAAAGCTAAACCACTTTTTGTATTTGTGGACTATCTGCAAGTACATTGCTATTTTCTCAATTTGTCTTTGGAATTTATGGGACTAACTTTTTGTCTCTTTCTCCCCCTTTCCTCTGTAGATTGAGATGGACTAGTTCATGGCAAGTATTTGATACTTGTTATTCGAAATTACACGTGTGTTGATTAGCACTGATTGGTCTCATAAATCACATGGTGTCGCTTCTGTTTCTTGCCTGGATGAGCCAGCTCTTACAATTAGGAAAAGGGCTTCCCAAAGAAGCCGCTGGGGCTTTGAATCTCTCAAGTGGCTTGATCCAAAGCTGGTTGAAGTCAGACACGCGCTAACTCCAGAGTGCTGTGGATCAGGCCAATGCAAAAGTAGCAAATAATCAGGACTAGGGAAATGTTAATTCTGTACCTTTCTGGGCCACCTAGGCCTTTCCTTGAGACACCATTCCTAGAAAATCTAGACCAGGTACAAAATGTGTGCAAAACTGGGGTAGATTGGGGTAAAATTTTCCCAAGCAGTCCAAGTCCCATTATCAAAAGTGAGGTAAGCACTCAGGAGCCAAAGTCCTATTGATTTTTCAAATATGACTTAGCCTCCTAAAAATTTTAGGTTATTTTTGAAAATGTTATCCAGTGGTCCTGATGCTGCAAATGCTTAAGCACATGCTTAACTGTAATCCGGTGAGCAGTCCTTTGGCTTCAATTAGATGATTTGCATGACTAAAGTAAAGTAGGTATTTACATGTTTGCTGGACCCTGCATTTTTGCATGCACAATTATGTGTATATGGGCCTAAAATGAATGACACATACTTTTTAAATATAAAAAAATTGTCTTCTTTGAGGTACACAAAAGCAAATTTGAAAGATGTTAAAAAAAAAAACCTGCAAAACCTGGAAATAATAACAAAAAAGTCCTGTGTGTGAAACTGCCATTAATTTGAACATATATAATTTTTACATTTCTGTTTTCAAAGGGTTTTTTGTTTGCAGCTGGAAAGATAATATTCATCTTGAATGAGAGTTAAAGTTGTGTTGTGCTGAGATATGGATGACTTTGTTATATCTGGCAAGAATGATCTGCCCAGCTTCAGACACTTGAAAGGAGCTTGATTTTTCAGAGGATAAGTGAACAGAATTTTAGCACCCTGAGGGTCTCTCAAGTTGGGCCTCCAAAAATGGAAGCATCCAAACTTAGTCACCATTTTTTAAAAAAAACCTCTTGGCCAATTTGGTGGTTGTTGTGGTTGTTGTTTTTAATGTGGATGGCGTGAGATTTGTGATGTCCTTAATTAGGAGTTTCCTTGCTTTTAAGTGTTTTTTTTTTATTTTGTTAATGGTGTGTCAGATATGTACATTGTTTCCACACAGTAACTTGAATTAGATTTGGATATAAACTTTTCTGTTTCTGGAATTTCCCAAATTTAAAAAAATGATTATTTATTTCCTGGGTTTTAAAAATTTACATCTTTCACATTTTCTCTTGTGTAGCTGAATAAAGCCATAAAGCCAGTTCCATGGGACACTCCAACTGCTTTGTGTCACTGGAACGGAGCAAAGCCATGAGAGCACATTGGTCTGTAGAGGTTAGGTAGGAATCTGCCCCATGTTTTTTTACATTTTAAATAAAGGGCCTTTAGCTACTGACCCCTGTTCTCTGCCAAGTCTATTTAACTTTGGAACTGTGACCCAGGTCCTGTGACTGGTGCCAGGAAATAAAAGTTCAGTTTCTTGTAAGCACTCCCATGTGTTACTCTCATTACAGAGAGGTTAAGTGAGAAGATTATTAAATTGAAGGAATGAATGGCACTGGTGAAGCTAATAATGGCTTCTGCAGAACCCTTCGTCATGTAGAGCTTGATCCTGCAAAGTGCTGAGCAATTCTTTGGGAGCTGGCCTGGAGTGCCTAAGGCAGCTGGGTGTGGTAACAGGTGCCTGGGATAGCTGGTGTGGGTGTGTGTGTTAACTGAGGTTGGACCTTGCCTGTGTATTCTCCCTACTTCCTTAAGTCCTCCTCCTCCTCCTCCTCTAGCTTCCCACTGCCTGCTGCTTATCTGGCTGAGATCCAGCAGGGAGAGCAGGCAGCTTGAAGCAGAGAAGCTGCCTGGCATATTGCAGAGAAGGTGCCTCAGCACATACCTCTTAACCTCCCAAGGCTCAAATGTGGGATGCAGTGTGTGATGCAGACTCAGGGGTGCTGGAACAATTTTTATAGGGGGGGTGCTGCTGATGGAAACCATGGAAACCATGTTGGTGTTTGTGTTTTACTATTTCAGGCCAGGGAGTGCGGCAGCACCCCTACTTCCAGCACAGATTCAGAATGATAGAGATGAA
This sequence comes from Lepidochelys olivacea, assembly GCF_965140295.1. Taxonomy (NCBI): domain Eukaryota; kingdom Metazoa; phylum Chordata; order Testudines; family Cheloniidae; genus Lepidochelys; species Lepidochelys olivacea. The sequence goes on along the minus strand of NC_140416.1, from coordinate 63,874,979 downwards.
TTATTCCTGATGGCAGTGTAAAATGGTTGAGATTCATTCCTGTAGCGTACAGGAAATAACTTTTTCCATAATGTTACTCTCACAATTATTTATTTCTGATGTAAGTAATTTTCAATTAAAAAAAAAAGGGGGGGGGGGATACCAAATCTGTGTTGAATGTAGATAACCTGAGGACTAAAATAGGGGAAGTCCCTTGAAATTAGGCCATTTAAGAGGTACTTCAGTGCTTCTTAGCAAAAGGGAGGAGCAACTCCAGAAGCCTAGTCTACATGAGAAAAGGTTTGCCTATATCTAGAAAACCCTGCTAGTGTAGATACAGTTTATGCCAGTGAAGAACTCAGTGCTTTTGCCATTATAGCTTATTCTGGATCCCCAAACAAAATAAGCTACACCAGCAAAACCACTTACCTGCATCCGTGCTAGGGCTTTAGCCGCTATAAAAATGTCATAAAAGAATTCTCCCCAGCATTGGTACAAAAGCTGTAAGTGTAGAGGAATGCCTGTAACTCTTCTGGATGTAGGACATCCCAACAAGGAGGTGTGTCAGGGCTGCCAAATGCCTGAGTGTCGCATGAGATGAGTGATACATGCCCGCTCTGCTGAAGACGACTCATTTATCTCTCAAAGTTTGTTCTCTTGAGCAACTTCTGGCTCACATGCCACTTGAAGTCAGAAAAAGTCCTGACAGTACAGGAGCCTGGTTCTTCTCTCATGCTACTCTTATACTGGTGTGACTCCATTGACTTTAATAATTACTCCTTATTTACATCCGTGTAATTTTGAGGACTGTTTGGCCCCAGCAGTTTTACAGTTCACTACCAATAAACAGCTGAGAGAGAATAACCAGGCTTCAAAATAATTTGGAATTTCTGGCTAAATAAAATGGTCTAAAATAAACTTCTTTTCGTTGTACTGCCTCTGGGCTAGGTCCTGCCAACTCTGCTGTTCCCAGTGCTTACTACCATGAAGAGTCCCATTGGAAGACAATGGAGTTGCTCATGGTAGTAAGCAGTACAGGCCTGGCGTTCCACTGCTCTGCACCTTGTGTAGTCATTTACGTTTTTGCAAATTGCTTGTAAAATGCTCTGGGCCTGATTTTCAGTTGCAGGAAGGCCACTTCACACCATTCTGGCAGTGTTAAAGGGGCCTTAAAGTGGCTCTAACTGTTGTTTACACTCTCTTTAAGGTGCCTTTAAAGGGGACTTTTTGTAAATGAAATTAAGCCCTCTTAGTCTGATCTGGCACCCTCCACTTGACACAGGCGTAAAGGACTACTCAAGATGCAAAGCAGTGGAGAATGGTGCCCTATGACTGGTAGTAAGACCTGGAGGATTGAGCCCTGTGGCTCCAATCCTGCAAACATTTATACATGTGAGTATCTTTAGGCATGTGATTAATCCCTTGAGTTCAGTGCATGCAAAAGTGTGTGCAGGATCAAAACCTTAGGGCTTGATCCTGCAAGGTGTTGATCACTCTGGCCCCATCCCACCAAAGCACTTAAGCACACAAATAACATAATGCACATAAATAGTTGCGTTGAAGTCAATGGAACTGCTGGGTTAGAGTCTGAGTACTCAGCATTTTGTAGGACTGAACCCTCTAAAACTGAAGGACTGCTAGACCAGGAAACCATGTACTACTCCTTGTATACTCACTTATAATAAAGAAATTCTTAAAAAAATAAGAGAGAGATTGCAGAATGTCATTTTGTTCAATAATATGGCAATTTCATGTATTCAGTTTTATTAACTTCTTGGTATATGGCAAATTAAGTTGTTTTGTAGCTTGAAATATTATAACATTTATAGTGGATTATTTTTTCCAATGTATAATATAAAGGAATAAACAATAAATGTTAACATTAAGGTCCAGTTCAAAATGTTACAAGCCAAGCTTTACTTAGTTGCTGAGCACAGAGAGAACTCGGTGATAGTTTTCTCTCCACTACATGTCCACTCCCTCTTCAGTGGACACTTTAAATCTGTCATTTTCATTCTCTAGGGTAAACATTTTACAGCCTCATAATCATCTTGTACCTGATGGATATTAAATATGTTTTTACTGGATTACAATTCATTTCAATATTCCTTGCATTTAAATGCACAGTAAATACAAGTATTTTAGGCATCAAAATTCAGACACCACCAGTGTTTGCCTCTGAGCACGTTGTCAGTAATAATCTCCTTGGGGGAAGGAGGACAGGTGTGTACTGTGCATTGGGAGGGAGAAGGCATGTGTGTGGTTTCTTTTAAATGTCACCTCCCAGACCTAGATATCACTCTTTTATAATGCACAAGATTTTATTCCTCTTAAAAGAAGTTGATGATTTAGGGCCAGAGCCTACGTTGGTGTAAATGGATGTCACTCCAGCCAATTAGATCATCTAAGAGCCTGGCCCTTAATGGGGTGGGGAGGGATGGAAGCTTTACTCCTCCTCCTTGAGAGAAATGAACGATTTCTAAATATAGGTATCGGCACCTAGATACTACTGGGATAGATGCCTTAGAAATACATATAATAATAATAAATACCCTGTGTAGGACCTATGGATCTACAGAGAAGACCTTTAAAAAGACCAACAGACCTTGTGTTATAGGAAGAAAAGCTGACGTTCACAAGTGTGGGTCATACTGTCAGGCATCTAAATCCACACTTAGGCATCTCAGCAGGTGGCTTGATTTTTAGAGGTGCTGAGTACCTGTAGCTTCTCTTGACTTCAGTGATGCTATATCCAGGAGTGATGGCGGTAGAGATACTTGGTACATGATGATAAAATTAAGTTCATAGAAGCTAGGAATGTAAAGAGGGATGTGACATTTGTGAATGATGCTCCTGGTGCATCTGCCATGTAATGTGCATTGCTGAAGTGAGGTAGCAGCACAGCTGTAAAACTGAAAACAGCAGCGCTGTAACTGGGAGTGATGCTATAGACCAGGACAGGATTAGCAAACCCACTATTAATTGAATGGAGCAATAATCAAGACTGAGTATCCTCTGAAGCTGCTATAACTGGGGATGGCATTATAAATATCTTCTTCTTTCTTATGTCTTCTTTTTCCTTTATGCTGCTTTTCTTGATAAGGGTTGTGGCAGCAGCATGGAGAATAGGGAGGACCAGACCTCCCTTTCCTCTGCACAAGTTCCTCCTGAGGGATTCCCCAGCATTCCTAGGCCAGCTGGGAGATCTAATCTCTTCAGCGTATCCTGGGTTGGCCTCGGGGCCTCCTTCCAGTGGGACGTGCCCAGTAGAGTTTCAAAGAAAGCCTCCCAGTGGGCATCCTTACCAGGTACCTGAACCACCTCAACTGGCCTCTCTTGATCTGGAGTAGTGGCTCCACTCCGAGGTCCCAGAGTAGAGCATTATAAATCTATGAACTTGTATATACTTTTGTGGGGCTTTGTTTTGCTATCCAAATGAGCAAAATAAATCACCATTCCTGCTAGCAATGATACCCCAAATACACCTGAACTTAGTAAAGGCTACAGATGGAACCACTTTTCAATCCTGAATCTTAATTAGTTTCCTACTGCTTTAGTACATGGACAATATTTTAATAGTTATTGTGCCCTTTCCACCATTCACTTTTTCATATTGGGAGCAGTTTAGGAACAGCTTAAAGAAAGCTAAATAACCAAACATGCATGTGTAGATTGATGAGCTTGTCATACCATTCTCTTCAGCTTCCCCTGACCTGCACTCTGTTCCACAGATGGATGATTGTTCTGGGCGGGAGAGAAGCTAGCAAATCCCACAACCAGATGTTAGGGAATGGACAGGGCTTCTCCTGGAACTCAGAGTACAACTGTGTCCTTCTGCAGGAAAAGGACACCCAGGTGCCTCCATCTGCCAGTGTTTATCTCTCCTTTTTTAAAAGGAGCATGACTGGGTTTGGTATGGCTGCGAGGATGGATGTGTCTCTGTGCATCAGAGGGGAATGACCAGTCATTTGTCTCTTCACTGTGGAGTCTGCCTGCAGCCATCAATCTTGCAGCCCAGCCCAGCAGCTCCTTTGGCTCATCATTAGTCTAATGAAAGGTAATACAGGAGGATCACAACTCTTAGCTTCTTGTATTTCACTTTCGTTTCCCCTTGGATGTTAGTTCTCTCCCTTCCCCCACTTTCATCCATCCTCCTTGCCATTTTCGGTAAGGTGAAGTGGAGGCAGAAGACAGACATTATTAGGGTCTAGGGCTTTACCACACAGTTTAGTTCCTCTCTGCTAGATGAGGAGGAGGTGTGAGAGAGAGACAGAGGGCATAATGCAGGCTAATAACATCTATGTCTCATACATTTTGTTGCAATTTTCAAAACAAGTCTGTTGTACTTTGGCTTGAATATGCAATGGCATGATTATACAAGCTTGCTGCTATTTCATCTTATTCCCTCCCCCACTTCTTCCTAAGACTCCTTCCTTCACCCCATCTAGTGTTTTCAAGTATGCATTGCATCTACTTGCTCCTGTCCTGGTCTATTATAGTAGTATTAGATATAGCCAAATGGTATGGCTACCTAAGAGACCACCTTACATTTTATTTGCTGTTGCAACATTTGCCATCAGCTCAGACACTCTTGCTAACAGTTCCTAGATTTGATGGTCTAAAGGCTGCTGGAAGGGCTTGGAGGGATGTCTAGGATTCCTGAATTCACTATTCTGTTGGATTGACAGAGACAGTCTATTGACCTTCAGAGCACAGTGTAATAGGATTGTCTATTTTTTTTTCTCTGACTTTTGCCTCAGGGTGTGTATGTAGGGGCGGGGGATGAGGGATGACTACATGCTTGACTTGTTTTGCAGGAGTCCATTTAGAACTGACATTGGTGAATTTAAACACATTACATGTGGACCAAAGTAATGTTTGATTGATACATTTAATAAATAGATGAATACATTTACTTTTTAATTTTATGGGTTGGTTCTAATGATCTGAACATCAGGTTTGAGTCAGATTCCCTCAAGAAACATACATTCAAACCCTGTTGGGGCAACTCAGCCCTTCATATTTTCGTTTGGGTTCAGCGCAATTTAATGCAAGAAGGTCTTTCAGAAAAGATGTAAAGTACTGAGCTGCTATCTGCTCTATATGGACATTGAAGATTCCAGGGAATGTTTAAAGAGTAAGAATTTTATCTTGGTGTCTTTTGCCAACATTTTGCCTTCCCCAAACTGTTATACTACGTAGCGTGGCCACCTGCTGGCCTTTCACCCTTGGAGGTAGCTGCATTTTTATCAACACTCTAGGTGTATTATAAAGTGCTATTGTGACAGAGAAAATTGTCACTGGGAGCTCTTGGGAAAGAAAAGTCAGCACCTTTCAATAGACTGGGCAATTTCTTCTTGTGTATTTGTTAGGGCCCTGAGCCTGGAGCTCAGAGGGAAGGGTGGGTCATAGCTCCTCATTTCCCCAGTGCTATCAATCTGGTTTCAGATAGAAACCAGGAAGTGGATTGTAAAAAGTTTCATTCTTATCTGAAGGATGAACTCAGGTAATGATGTGGAGAAGGGTTGCTATCCTGGAATAGGAGAGGAGAAAGCCACCGGAGCCTGTTTAAGCCACTCTTATGTCAGAGTGGGTAAGGGAGGCCTTGCTCCTCCATTTCTCTACCAGTAAGCAAATAGTTATAAAACCTGGTGCATCTCTTCCAGAGGTGCACAGGATGGAACAAATGGAGCATGGCTGGAAGCTGAAGGCCCATTCAGGCAATGAGAAGAAAGCCAGGGAACTCTGTCAAATCAGAGGACTCTGAAGAGTCAGAATTCCATGTGTTGGTGTTGGAGGGCAGGGTTGCAGTCTGAGATGAGCTTTTTTTACTATTTACTGTCTAAAACCCTTTTGTTTCTTTAATTCTGACCTCTTTTCCCTAAACCTCAGTAATAAATCCTTGGGGAAAACATTAGCATGGGGAAATAATCTATTTGTGGTGTTGGCCCAATGTACCACGTGACCATGGAAACTTCCTTACAGTGGGCTCCTGGTGGGGGGTCTCAGTCTCTCTCATTCGTACATTCTTTTTAAAATAGATGTTCTCTCTCTGTATCCTTGTCTTCCTATTTGCCACCCTTTTTACTGTGTTATCTGCACATTGAACAAATCACTTTTATCTGCTTCTGGCCCTCTTACCTCCCTGCCAATTTTTAAGAAGTAATTATTGCCATGTTAGCATAAGCCTGCCTACCCCAGATGGCCCATCTGTGTCCACAGCTGCCCTCTGGCTGGCCTTTTGGAGGGCATTCTACTGCCTTTGAATGTCACCTTGTTTCCCCTTTCTGCTTCTTGCTCCTCCTCCTCCCTCATGCAGAGTCTTGCTGAACCTGCAGGCTGCCTTTCACCATCTGCATTGTCTCTGCTGCCATTAATCTTCCTGTTTTACCCATTTTGGTATTAATTCTAGAGTTCACATTTTAATCTAAAATCTTTATGGGGCTGTTGGAGTTTTTCATCTTCATGTGGCGGCAAGAGCCGAGGATACATTTGTTGTGCTTTTTCCCAATGCCAGAAAGATACTTATTGGCACCTCTGGAGGAAAGTGTCAATGTTTGCATTACAAGCGTACCTCTTTGTAACAGTACGTTGAAATTACATATCGCTATCTGTCTGATGGCCTTTATCAATGTGGGTAAGTATCCTCATTCTTAGAGGTTTATCAGTTGGCCATTTATCTGCTATGTGTGCAAATAAAGTCGACTAAGTTTTGCACTTTCTTTTTCTTCACTGAAAAAATGGTTTAAACCTTTGCAAGCAGCTATAATAATACGTTGCACTTTATAGACACTCTTATTTGAGGATCTGAGTGTTTTGCAAGCACTAAACAAGCCTCACCACACCCTGTGAGGTAGGTAAGGATTATCTCCACGCTACAGCAGGCAGAGGGGTAAATGACTTGCCCAAGATCACACAGCAAATTAGTGGCAGGACTAGAGACAGCATCCAAGATGCTCAATTCCCTGTCCCATTTGAAACTCCTCTTGACAACCTTCCTTCCCTCTAGAGCATGTCAATTAAAGTTGCTTAAAGCAATTGGTCTAGCAACAATTGCAACAGTACCCAGCACCTGCCCCACTTCTGTGGTGCAGTTTGCTTATTAAGCATCCTGACTAAAATGTGGGGAATTCTCACTACAAGCTCTCTAGGGTGTCCTATGGGATATTATAGAAGTCCTGCAAAATCTCACAAGATCCCACAAATTACCTTAGGAGAATCTAAAATTTACATTTTTTTTTAGCAAACCGTAATAACACTTAGCACATCCCATTAACACTTCCACCCTTCCCTGAGAAGGTATGTAATTATAGTCCCATTTAATAGATGGGGAAACTGAGGTGGAAAGGCTGTAACTGGCTCAAGGCTATGGACAGCATTGACACCGGAGCCAGGACTAGAACTTGGCAGCTCCTAATTCCTTGTCCATTGCTCAGATGTCTAGATCACACCTAGCTCCACAGCACCGTACCACCTGAATTACTGACTTCTGTCAAATGTAGGGATTATGCAACCTCTTTCCTCAAATACTATAATATAATTGTTACATGAGCTGATGCTGTGAAAGGGTGAGTTGCATTACGTCTTGTTTTAAATTGATATAGGATGCTATTTAAAGAGAGAGAATGAATGGCAAAGACTGCGAAATTAGAACAATGTTTCGGAGGGGAGAATAGAGGGAGAGATCACTTTAGGATTTGATGCCCTGGGGGAAGTTAGCTGCTCCAGAATTTAGCTAGGTATTGTAAGTTTGAAGTCTTTGAAAAGCAGGTACAATGTTTTATATGTGCCATTGATTTATATTTGTGCTGAGAAATAAACGTGTAAATTACTTCTGAGACACAATCAACGGGAGGGCTATTTTTTTACTGTGATGTCTATTAGAGACTAGGCTACCATATTCTGCTTGTAAAACACACAGATTCGTAATGGGCAAATTTTACAATGCTTAACCATGTTCTGAGGACTGCTACCAGTCCCTGCAACCCTATTTCTCTCCCCCTTTGTTGGTAACCTCATGTGCTGTACAATTAGGTAGGTGCTAGTGGCATCCAGGGATCCTTCCCTTGGGCCCAGGGGAAATGTCTGAACATTCAAAGGCATCCTGGGGTTTTCTTGCAATTTATACCCAGAGTGTCCCATGGAATTGCTCAGTGGTTTGAGCATTGGCCTGCTAAACCCAGGGTTGTGAGTTCAATCCTTGAGGGGGCCGTTTGGGGATCTGGAGCAAAAATTGGGGATTGGTCCTGCTTCAAGCAGGGGGTTGGACTAGATGACCTCCTGAGGTCCCTTCCAACCCTAACATTCTATGAATCTATGAATTGCACAGTCCCATAGTGTGCACACATCCCCCCCCCCCTCTCTCTCTTTCCCCACAAGCCTAGTAGTTTTTGTAGGAAAGGAAGGGATGAAGCCCTAGGACTTTCCAATCTGCCAGTGCTTGCTGGGGCATAAATCGAAGGAAAGCCCCAGTGGGCCTTTACATGTAGAAAGACTGTTTAGTGAGGCCCATTTTAGGGATCAGTGGGCCCCACTTTAATCTGCAGCATCCTACGGGGTGAGGTACAGCTCCAGTTTGCCCCCTGAAGAGAGCCTTTACGTGAGGGAGGAAAATCCACCAATTCATTCACCCCACTCAAGGCGATATGTTGCGAGAGGGAGATAATAGACAGATATTGTTTCCCAAACATCTTCAAACTTTCCAGTAGGATTAGTTCAAGGACAGGTTTGCCATTCCCTAATGGTGACTTAGGGCCTGATTCTTACACTCAGCCCCCTTTTACATCGCCAGTGCGGTGTGAAGGGGCATTGATAGACAGGAAAATCAGGCCCTTAGTTGTGAAGACGTTTGGGCATGACTTAATGCAGTAGCCTTTCACTTCCACTAGAGACCTGGCTTCTCCCAGTCTGTCTCAGATCAAAAGGGAAATGAATGTGATGGTTTCAGACTAGATCCCAGAAGATATTTGTTTGTACCACTAACCCACTGCACAGTTCAGCACTATTGGCAGTTTCTGTTCCGGAGAGGCCCAGGACCGGGTTAGTAGGAGGTATCGTGGAGCCAGGTGGGAGTGAATGATCAGAACTGGGTGTAGGTCCCAGGACCGAAATAGAAGGGGATTGCAGGTCAGGAGTGAAGTGCATTGACAGAATGGAAAGAAGGTAGAGGGTAGGGTTGGAATAGCAGAGGGTACTGAGGGTTAGGATTGAAGCACCATGGCAATGCTGTTTTGGCACCCAGAGTTGGAATAACAGGGATTGCGGCTGTGCATTGGCAGAGCTGTGTGAAGGTCCAGATCTGGAATAGGAGAGAGCTGCAGGAGATCAGGATTGAGTTGCATTGGCAGAAGTGTGTAGAAGGAAGCTTGCAGAGCACCTGCTCTCCCTCAGTATACCTAATTCTACTCACTGCTGTGAATCCATCCAATTCAAGAACAATAAGAAAATCACGAAACTGATCACAAATACAAAAACAAACAAGCACGAGCAAAATATGCTATATTCACTGGTTTTGCCCCAAACAGCTACAAAATACAGCCAGTCAAGCAAGAGCATTGTATTCTATTTCTTCTTAAAGTATTCCCCCCCGCCCCCTTGCAGGCTAATGCTATATTTGTGCCTTGGAGATGAGCATATGATGGATGGATGGATGCTGCTTGTCTGAGTTTTTCACCACCTTTTCCCCTGGGGCACTCTGTCTGCTGGCAGGGAGCACCATCCCAAAAGATGGTATCTTTTGCAAACTCGACAGCTAACAGACAGCTTCTCTCTCTGCATATTTCCCAAAAGAAGAGCAGGCTTAATCTGGTTTTTATATGGCATATTTCATTATAATCGTTGTGACTTTAACTGTTCCCGATATGCCATGATAAATAAAAGGCTGGGGTGGGAAACAGCAGAGGAGCTGAGGCTTCACACTCTTGTGACACTGATAGATTTTTATTTTAAAGTGACATGGGATTTAATTGCTCACTGAGCCACTGTCTGACACTTTCAGGCACATCCTGCCACATTCTGTTAATGAGCTTAGTGGCTGCATTCACCCAGTGGTAGATCTGTTTGCTGCGAATTAGGTGGCTTTTTTTGACCACCTGTGTAATTTTAAAGAGGTTGTGGCTATTAAGGCTACGTCTTTGGATTTATCTATGTTAAACAGCACTTATTGGATTCTTAATATGTAGTTTCCTCTGGCGATTCTTAAGTTTTAGAGAAACAGCACCAAAGACCACAAGAATCCCTGTAGCATAGTCACTGTTCGTCTAAGAGGCTTTTTGGAAGCTGGATTGCTTTTGGTTTGCACAGTAGCTGTCTCTGGTCTGATGGATCATGCTGGAACTCACCCAATAAGTATCTCTGTTCCCAATTAGACCTGGAAATGGAGCTGCTTATGAGTGCACAGAGATGATGGCTCCGGTGGCAGCTGCTACCGTGGAGATGGAAATGATCCATTGTGAAACAAATACATTACATTGTCTAGAAAAAGGGAGGGTTGTTTTTAATTTGTATTTTGAGTAGGCATTGTGAAGTTGTTTAGCCTCAAGTTCATTGTGAATTAAGTTGTGCGTATTTAAGGGTGGAACATACTGCTGTTTTGATAAAAACTGATATTAAAAAAAACCCCCATTTTCTAGGACCTATAAAAATGTGCTTCTCTTAGAAGTAGCAAGTTCACTAATGGACAGACCCAGGAGTGATGTTGACATGGGCGATTGTTCAGATTCTGTGTAAATAAGTGTAAGGACCTTGATACCTATACAGGTTTAGCTAGTAAACAAAATTTACTAGTATTTAGCATTTAGCTAGTAAACAAAAATATCCATGTTAATTTAATCACTATGAAAGGGACACAGTCGAGTTAAAATCAGAAATTTAAGTTACAATCTCTCTCTCTGTGTGCAATGTTTACCTGTATCACCAGTTATATCAAAGTTAATTAAAACTGAAAAAAGACTTAAAATATACAAAAAGAAAAGGAGTACTTGTGGCACTTTAGAGACTAACAAATTTATTTGAGCATAAGCTGTAGCTCACGAAAGCTTATGCTCAAATAAATTTGTTAGTCTCTACTCCTTGTCTTTTTGCGAATACAGACTAACATGACTGAAACCTTAAAATATACAAGTATTTTTGTATTTTATTTAGCTTTGACATTGAAACTAGCCTGGTCAAGTTTGCTTCCTGTATCTCACGCACTAGCCAGGTGGTATTGCATTTGAAATTCCAACGGTGAGGAGATTTATATATAAAGTATATTGAAATTTCTATTTTAAACACATGAAAACTTTTATTCATATTAGTTTTAGTAGCAGCTTTGGGGGGTAATAAAGTTGAGGTACTCTCAGAGACTGAGATGTCAGAACAAGAGGCGTTGGAGCAAACTGATAATTAAAAATAGCTACTGCTCTGAAGGATTGGAGGGCAGCAAATATAGTTACCTATATTCAATAGAAGGCTGATCTAGGGAACTACAGACCAGTAAGCCTTACATTTGTACTCAGCAAATTGGTTGAAACAATAATTAAAAACAGAATAATGCAACACCTGAAAGATACGATAGGATCTAACTATCATGGTGTCTGCAAAGGAAAATCATGTCTCTCTGATCTCTTGGAAGTCGTAAAGTAATGGAAAAGGGGGAAGAGGTTGATGTAGGCCTGAGACCTGATCACCTCCCCCTCCCCCCCCATATTAAGCCAGCCTTGGGTGAAACTCAGGGAGTTCATCACTAAAATTGGAAAAAAAGGATGTTCTGCTGCTGATAAAGCACCCCCACCTCAGGAATGTCCCTAACGAGAGTTGTAACCACCAAGGTTGTAAAGTAGAGACGCCCAGGCCCTGGGAAATTAGGGAGGAGACAGAAAGAGACTCAACAACTTTTATAAAAAAGGCCTTTGAGAAGATCCTGCATAAGCAGCTACCAAAGAAGCTAAGTAGTTACGGGGTGAGAGGCAAAGTATTGTCACCAATCAAAAACTGTCTAGGAAGGACAAAGCTAAGAGTAGGATTGAATGGTCAACTTTCATCATGGCAAAAAGGCTACTAGCTGGGTGCCTCAAGGTTCTGTACTACGTGCCTTGTTTAATATATCAGCAGTATGGAAAGCACGGTGAGTAGTGAGGTTGCAAAACTGTAGATGACATAAAGTTCTTTTTCAATTGATGGTCCCTGTGCGTATTCCACTGTGGGTAGGCATGTGCCCCATGTGCCTGAGAGTGGAAGATTTTTGCTAAGTGTCTGTTGGGCTCCACCTGCACCCTTCTCCTTGGCCTGCGAACCAAGGATTTAAGGGGTGTTATGGCCCAGCCTCTTCAGTTCGTGTGAGGAACTTCAGAGGGACCTAAACAAGATAGTTGAATGGGCAACATGATCACAGATACAATTCCGTGTCCATAAATGCCAAGTAAAACGCATTAGAGGGAAAAATTTGAATTGCTCGTACACCTTATAGCAGAGGTGGGCAAACTGCGGCCCACAGGACCATCCTGCCTGGCCCCTGAGCTCCTGGCCAGGAAGGCTCGCCCCCGGACCCTCCCCCGCTGTCCCCCGTCCCCTGCAGCCACGCTGCACGCGGCTTGCACCTGCCCACCTCCCAGGCTTTCAAACAAGCCTGTCCTGCCGCTCTGAGTGGCATGGTAAGGGGGTGGGGGGTGGGGGGTCCGGAGGTCCCGGGGGCAGTCAGGGGACAGGGGCAGTTGGATGGGGCAGAGATTCAGGGAGGGGGGCAGTCAGGATACAGGAAGCAGGGGGGAGGTTGGATAGGGGGTGGGTTCCCGTGGGGTCAGAGGGTCCCAGTGTGGGGGGAGGACAGGGAGCAGGGGGAGTTGGAAAACGCGTGGGGTCCTGGGAGGAGGTTCAGGGGACAAGAAGTGTGGGGGTGGATGGTCAGGGGTCCTGGGGGGCCTGTCAGGGGTCAGGACGGTCCGGGGACAAGGAGCAGGGGGGCTTAGATAGGGGGTGGGGCGTTCTGAGGGGGGCAGTCAGTGGGCGGGATGGTTGGGGGGGCGGTCCTGGGAGAGGGTAGTCAGGGGACAAGGAGCAGGGGGGTTGGATGGGTGGGGCATTCTGATGGGGGCAGTCAGGGGGCGGGAAGTGGGCGGGGGCGGATAGGGGTCAGGGACCAGGCTGTTTGGGGAGGCACAGCCTTCCCTACCCAGCCCTCCATACCATTTCACAACCCTGATGTGGCCCTTGGGCCAAAAGATTTGCCCACCCCTGCCTTATAGGGTTCTAAATTAACTCAGGAAAGGGACCTGGATATCACTGTAGAAGCTCAATGCTGACCTCTGCTCAGTGTGCAGCTGTGGTCAAAAAGCAAATAAGATGTTAGGATGCATAAGGAATAAGATGGTGAATAATATGGAGACTATTATCATGCCTTTACGTAAATCAGCTGTGCAGCCTGATCTGAAATACTGTGTGCAGTACTGATCCATCTCTAAAGGGTATTGCAGAATGAGAGGGGGTTCAGAGAACAGCAATGAGAATAAGAGGTATTGGAAAATTCTCACATGAAGAGAAATTGAAAAGATTGTTTACCACAGAAAGGAGGTAAATAAAAAGGGGATGTGATAGAAGTATATAAAATAATGACTGGTATAAGGAGCTTCTGTTCTCTCCGTCTCATAACACAAGAGGATATGGGCACTGAATGAAATAAAAGGTTAAAAATTAAAACCAATAAAAAGGAAATAATTTTTCACACAAAGTGTAATTAAACTGTGGAACTCACTGTCACTGGAAAGTGTTGAGGCCAAGAACTTAACAAGATTCAAAAAGGGACTGGACATTTATATGGATAACAAGAATATACAGAGTTGTCATGAAAACAAATATTTTGGAAGGGATATTAAACTTCATATTTCAGGGCTTAACTATTAGAGATCAGGATGACACCTGATGTCGGGGGCAGATTATCCCACATCTGCCTACTGTGGGGTCCTTACACCTTCCTCTGAAGTGTCTGGTGCTGGCTACTGACAGAGAAAGGATACTGGACTAGATGGATCTCAGTTTCTCTGTTTGTAAAGCCCTTACTTTTCCCACAAAACCTAAATTTGGGGCCTAAATCTACTTATCAGTATCCCTTTGGGTAGGGCTATAGGGGAAAAACTGCAGTTTGACAACCTTTATGGAAAATTCCTGTAGAATTTAACAGGAAGGAAACCATTAGGGTTTTATAGAAATTATTCCACAAACCTGATAGTATTTAACAGAGAATAAGATCTTTTCTGTAGGCTGATTTGAACTACTTTTCAGAATTCTGTAGCTGGGATGTAATTCTCTGTTATATTATCTAGGCGGGTTCAAAAAGCCTTATCACTTTCTATTACATTCTCTATAGGACACTTTCTTAAGGGTGTGAAAGGACAAATGATATGAGGAAAGGAATTTTCTTTTGTGATTCTCTGCATTTTGCCATATCCTTCAGCTCCAGGCTTTCCCCCACAACCACAGTACAATATACCTTGTAGTGCAAGCAAACAGGCTGGGTAACCAAGTTGGGACTGGAAAACTGGGGCATTAGCGTTGAAGTCCCAGTCCAACCTGTGCTTTTATAAAGGTTTCTCCCTCATCCTTGTAATGTAGCCTCTCGCTCCCCCTCCGGCCCTGTACATCTGCTGTGTTATACTGACTATCCATCTTCCGGAAGGATTGAGCTGAGCACCTTTCAGAGCTCTTTTAAGGTCAACTCATTTATCATGAAGGTATTAATGTTGGATGATATGAGGCTTCATTTCCTCCCCACCACCCTGTGCCCAGTAAGCTGGGTGGACCAACTCCCTCTTTCTGTCTCTACATGCTCCATGCATGAGTCACTGAACAGTTTGGCTGCTAAGATGGTCCTGAAATGTGAAGCTAGGAAAGTACTAAAAGAGGAGAGAAAGCAGTGGGATGGTGGTTCGCGCACAAGACTGGGCATCAGGTGTCTTGGGTTCTTTTCCCATGTCTTCTGCTCATTCCCTGTGTGCTCTCACACAAGTCATTTAACTTCTCTGTGCCTCAGTCTCCCCATTTGTAAAGGGGGGTAATAATATGTACCTTGCAGGGGGATGGAAAGTTTAAAAATTAAAAGTGCTCTGAGATCCTAAGATGGGAAGTACTGTAGGAGGGCTGAGTATTAGTTGCAGTAGCAAGTATCAGCACCACAACAAACAAGTGTGTTTTTAGAAGGCAGCTGCCCTCCTTGCTGTTAAAGCCCTGCATTTTCCATGTTAGGTTTAATTTTCAATTTCTCTGTAACTTACAGGTCCCACTTTGTGTTCTTTGTTTAGGATTTAATATGGATTTTGTTGAACTCCCTCCCCCATTCCCTGTTCTAATGCATTTGTTTGCTGAATATATCAGAAGCCAGAGACAGATGTAGCTTGTCAGAATGAAGACATGTGTGTTACTGATGCCCTTGAGTTTGCTTGAAGCTTCACCTTCACTTGCAACATGTCTGTTGACCAGCTGGAGTTTTCAGTCCTATGAGGTTCCAAAAACAATACTAATACCCTTTTGCACCACAGCACAGAAATTGTAATCAAGTCAAGACCATAGGGAGACGTTATTATAGAGGTGCTTGAATGACTCCATAGTTAAGGCTGTGTTGAAGTTTGCGTTTGAATCAGGACTAAAATCCCTCTCTTCCATTCTGAAATGTCTGAATTTAGTCCCCAGATTTAACACACCTTTCATGGACCAACTGAATAAGGAAGAGGAGAGGGAAGGAGGGACCAGAAATTCATACAGGGAATTTCAAGCTGACCCCCTCTCTCATATTTAAGGGATCAGTTTCCCTCTTTTTACAGCTCAAGCATCACAGGAGAGAACCTGCATCATAAGCAGTGAAACCTGGTAGAAGGTGGTCTGGTGGTGGGAGAAGGTTGAGAACTCCATTCTGGAGAAATCCTGACGGAATACCTTGGCCTTTCCTTTGATGAGAAGTTGTCAACTCAGTACTCCAGCTTCCATTCTGAGAGTCATTCTGGGAAAGTTTCCTCTGGACAACCCCCTACCCCCGCCCCCGAGGTTTGGGGGTTCTGCTTGGCTTGTACTCTGATTCCCACTCAATGAGTGGGATAGTTTTTGCTGTGGCTACTACCCACATTCTGTGGTCTATTGGTTGAAGGTAGGTCATGAAGGTAGCTAAAGTCCCCTCTCTCCAATACATTTGAGAGAGCACTTTGCAAATCCCCTAGCCTCCACTTTGGCTCAGGGAGCCCCACATCTTTTCATGGCTTTGGGTTCCTGACAGATAAGTGTCATTCTCCAGGGGCAAATGGCTCCCCTAGAAAGTAATTACACACCTCTGCACCAAATGATGATAATTCATTATTTGTATTGTGGTGGTGCCTAGGGGTCACAACTTCAGTGTGCTAGGCACTGTGCCAACACATAACAAAAAGACAGTCCCTGCACTGAAGATCTTACAGTCTAAGTATACGACAGGAGATAGAAGGTGGATACAACAACTAGATGAGGGGATACACAGTGAGATGAAAGAATGGGACATAGCAGTGAAACCAAGACAACAGATACTGATTTGTAAAACATCAGCCCTGGTTCCTTCCCAAACATATTAGCCTGGGAAGAGGAACCTATCCTGGAAGAGAAGGAGGGATGCTTGAGAAGGGTGGCTGTGGCAATAAGGGTGCCCCATAATAAGAGGTTACTGTGGGATTACTCTAGTCAAACTCCTATGTAAATGGAGTAGGAGATGGAATTCTTCCCTGCATGTATTTTAACACCCATGCTGTATTTTCCTGACTGCGGTACTTGTTTCACAATCCAGTGATAGCAGGGCCGGCCCACAACATTTTGGCACCTGAGGCGGGAAGCTCAAATGACGCCCCCATACTCTCTCGCTTGGGCCAAAACTTTGAAAGGTCTCAATTCTGCCTTCTTCCTGTTCTACTCCTCTCTTGGTACTGCTCTGCTACCTACCCCAATAAAGGAGAACTAACAACTTAAAATGACTTGTTCAAAAATTTTAAGTAACGCTTAACTTTCAAATGCCTGAATAGCAAATGTAACTTTCCAGTCTGCATAGTAAACACTGGCATTTTTATCTGTTTGACTAATCAAAGTGGTGCTTTCCATGCCTTCTTGGTTGCAAAGATTTGAACTGGTTAAAAACAGGGAACAAAGGGTAGGAATAAATGGTAAATTTTCAGAATGGAGTGGGGTAACTAGTGGTGTTCCCCAAGGGTCAGTCCTAGGACCAATCCTATTCAACTTATTCATAAATGATCTGGAGAAAGGGGTAAACAGTGAGGTGGCAAAGTTTGCAGACGATACTAAACTGCTCAAGATAGTTAAGACCAAAGCAGACTGTGAAGAACTTCAAAAAGATTTCACAAAACTATGTGATTGGGCAACAAAATGGCAAATGAAATTTAATGTGGATAAATGTAAAGTAATGCACATTGGAAAAAATAACCCCAGCTATACATAAATATAATGGGGGCTAATTTAGCTACAACTAATCAGGAGAAAGATCTTGGAGTCATCCTGGATAGTTCTCTGAAGATGCCCACGCAGTGTGTAGTGGCAGGCAAAAAAGCAAATGGGATGTTAGGAATCATTAAAAAGGGATAGAGAATAAGATGGAAAATATCTTATTGCCCTTATATAAATTCATGGTACGCCCACATCTTGAATACTGCATACAGATGTGGTCCCCTCATCTCAAAAAAGATATACTGGCATTAGAAAAGGTTCAGAAAAGGGCAACTGAAATGATTAGGAGTTTGGAACGGGTCCCATATGAGGAGAGATGAAAGAGGCTAGGACTTTTCAGCTTGGAAAAAAGGAGACGGGGGGGGGGGGCTTATGATAGAGGTATATAAAATCATGAGTGGTATGGAGAAAGTGAATAAATAAAAGTTATTTACTTGTTCCCATAATATAAGAACTAGGGGCCACCAAATGAAATTAATGGGCAGCAGGTTTAAAACAAATAAAAGGAAGTTCTTCTTCACTCAGCGCACAGTCAACCTGTGGAACTCCTTGCCTGAGGAGGTTGTGAAGGCTAGGACTATAACAGGGTTTAAAATAGAACTGGATAAAATCATGGAGGTTAAGTTACCAGGATGGGTAAGGAATGGTGTCCCTGGCCTCTGTTTGTCAGAGGGTGGAGATGGATGGCAGGAGAGAGATCACTTGATCATTACCTGTTAGATTCGCTCCCTCTGGGACACCTGGCATTGGCCACTGTCAGTAGACAGGATACTGGGCTGGATGGACCTTTGGTCTGACCTAGTATGGCCATTCTTATGTTCTTATGTTCCTGAAGGTCCACAGTCTTGGCCAGCTCGTGCTCTATTGAGATGGTTGGAAGGCTGATCAGCCTCTCCTGTGTCATTGTGGAGCATAGATGTGTTTTTATTAACTTCAGCTTGGAGAAGCTGTGTTCTCCACTGGCAACTGTTACAGGAAGTGTTAGAAGTATGCGCAGAGCAACAATAGCATTTGGAAAGAGGGTGGTCATCTTATTTGTTCACATATATTCCAGAACAGCCTTTGGAGTTGATCCTACTGAAATGTATCTTGAAAGGGCTTTCAGTTCATCACCTAAATCACTTGCATCAATATCGCCCATGTCATCATGTGTCAACACTGTCTCCAGTGCCCTGCATTACTGGTGTAGGTCTTCTTCAGGTATAGTGAGGAGTTTTTGGAATATCCTACAACATCCCAAATATACTGGTGTGTTCCTTGAGCTGCATGAAACGTTCTTCAACTGACTGTATTGCACAATCTAGCACCTGGTTAAAGAATTCAACTTTAAATTGTTGTTTGGAGTCTCTTATGGGATTATCCCGTGCCTCATAATCAAAATGTCGTCTTCTTTGGTGACTCTTGTATTCTTGAATGGGTGGGAAAATTGCTTCAGTGTGAAGTTCCTCTGCCAACTTCTGTGCACTCTTCAGAACGTTTTGAAATTCCTCATCTGACTGGTAAGACTGTAGGCATGACTTTGCTTTGTCCTGTTGTTCCATTGCTCCAGATATATCAAGGTCAACACCTTGGAGTCTCTTGTTTAGAACATTTATTTCAAACAGTATGTCATGCCACAACACTAAGCCACACAGAAATTGGAAGTTATGTATGTTTCTGGTGATTCCATTTCCCTCTGCCATTGTTCTCCCAAGAAAAGTTCCTGTCACAGCATTATCCTCCATAATGGCAACTATGGCATCATCTGTCTTCCCAATTTGGTGTTTGATAGGCTTTATTGCCTCCACTCGACTTTCCCATCATGTGGCACTCAGTGGTTTCAGTGTCAGAGAGGATGTTCCCAGATGTTGCTTTAAAATTTGCCATCGATGAGTTGATGCAGAGAAAAATACATAGATGCTTTGAATTACATTAAAAAATTCATCAGCCTCACCGGAAGCTGATGCTGCATCCCCGACCACCAAGTTCAAAGAATGAGAACTGCATGGGACAAAAAAAAAGCTCGAGGGTTTAACTCTTGGATCCATGTCTGCACTCCTCTGTTCTTTCCTCTCATGTTGGCACCATTATTGTAGCCCTGCCCTCTCATGTCAGCTATCGCAATTCCCGTATCTTCCAGCTTTTTAAGAAGCATATTTGTCATACCAGCTCCTGTAGTATCATCAATGTCAATACATTCTAGAAAATGCTCTCTGGCAGTCACCATTGCAGGGACATTTTCACTAGGTTCTGCTGTTGTTACAAAACACATTAAAGTCATTTGTTCCGTATGGCTGATGTCAGGTGTGCAGTCCAGAATAACAGAGTAATATCTTGCTGACTTCAGATCTGCCACAACCTTCTGTTTGACTTTTGTTGCCAGTAACTGTATGATCTCATTTTGAATTGTTTTTCCAAGGTAGTGGTGGGCGTACATTTCTTGGGTGGTGACTCTTCTTAGATGCTCCTAGAGTACAGCATCAAACTCAGCCATCAGCTCCACAATTTTAAGGAAGTTTCCATTGTTTGGCACATACAGCTGATCTTAAGTGTCACGCAGTGCTAGGTTTTGGGTAGCAAGCATTCTCACAATGGCAATGAGCCTTTTCAGAACATTTTGCCAGTAAAGAGACTGTGATGTAATCTTCTCTTGATGCTGATCATCTACGGTGGCCTTTAACCTTAGTCTCATCTCAAGCTCTTTCCACCTATGGAGTGCTCTCTGGTGATTTGTTGCCTTCTCATGGCATGCCAGATTTCTAGACAGATTTTTCCAGCCCTTTGTTCTTGTAGCACCCATTGTGGCTGGAACGTTAGACTGGAAGAGTTTGCAACAAAAACAGTATGCAGCATTCTGGGTTTTTGAGTACATAAGCCATGGCCTCTCCACTTTGTCACCATTGGGGATTTCATGCCGGTAATGTGTTGGATGGAAACGTCTATTTTCATTGTCTTTGGAGAACAGGAAGTTTTTCACTTGCTGTGGCCCATGCAGTACAAGGAAGTCCCTCAGGCTACTGCTCAAGTGGGTCCACAGTCCTGGATCATCTCGACTTAAGGAACTAAACTCAGCAGCAGCTGTTTCTTGCGCCTCCACCACACTCTTGTCTGATCTACACTTTTCTTCAGAAATGTGCATGGTTACATCCATTTGAGATGGAGATATGGATGCTGCAGTAGATGCCAGGTCACCTGCACTCTGACTAACTGGAAGATCAGGCATCTCCTCACCACTCACATCCTCACTGTGGCCAGAAGGCTCATTGTGAACATTTGTGTCTATGTAGCTCGGGAGAGATCCTTCCTGCTTAGATAGAAAAGCTTCCTTTGCTTTTTCTTTCTTTCTTCTGAATGCTGCCCCAGAGGGGTGTTTTCTTCTTTCATTCATGACTGCTGTTCTGTGCCAGCTATAGTGGCTCTCAACACTCAGTTGAAGGGGACACATAAGCAGGCTGGTAGCAGGGCCTGAGTGAGGGAAGATATCAGCGTCTTAAGGTCCTAACTGGCTCCTACTACTTCAGTTGACTGCCTGTTCTCTTCAAGTGGGTTCAGGGAAGCAGCAGGAAACAGGAAGCTCCCTGAGAAGCTGGTGTTAATCAGTCCAGGCTCCTGGGGGTGCTAGAGAGGTACATAAGAGGCTCCTTGTCCTCTCTCTCCCTGCAGCTCCTGCTGCTTTCTGTTATTCCCTCTCACCTTTTCTCCTGCCTGCCTGTTACGTCTCTTGTGCCCTCCTTCCTCCAGCACAGCACTCCACCATCTCTGTGCATCTAGAGCAGAGAGAATACATATGCACCAGACACAATTTTCTACACTCTGGGTCCTAGTGGCGCCCCCGCACAGTCTGGCACCTGAGTCGGCCGCCTCAGTTCGCCTCATGGTAAGGCCAGCCGTGAGTGATAGCCATCCAAAACTAGCATACTGTCGGCTCTTTCTTCTGTGTGCCATGTTGCATCAAGCTTCCTCATTAATCCCTGTGTTTTTTTTTAATGGGGGCACATGCTCTAGGCCAGTGATTTCCAAACTTGTTCTGCCGCTTGTGCAGGGAAAGCCCCTGGCGGGCTGGGCTGGTTTGTTTACCTGCCGCGTCCGCAGGTTCAGCCGATCGCGGCTCCCAGTGGCTGTGGTTTGCTGCTCCAGGCCCATGGGAGCTGCTGGAAGCGGCGGCCAGTACGTCCCTTGGCCCGTGCCACTTCTACCAGCTCCCATGGGCTTGGAGCAGCGAACCGCGGCCACTGGGAGCCGCAGTCGGCCGAACCTGCAGACGCGGCAGGTAAACAAACCAGCCCGGCCCACCAGGGGCTTTCCCTGCACAAGCAGCGGAACAAGTTTGGGAACCACTGCTCTAGGCAGTGGGAGAACTAGAGTTAGGTTCCACCTCACAAGGGCCGGATTCTGCAATCCTTATATACACTGAGTAATATTTACTCATGTAAGTAGTCCCATTTAAGTCCATGCAAGGGTTGTAGACTCTGGGCCTAAATAAGAAAAGTGGGAATCAAAATTTGGTTGCATATCCCCTAATTATTTTTATTAATTCTTAGCAGTCTCCCACTGTATGATCTCTCTTCTCCCCCTTTCCTACCCCTGAAAAGTCTGGTTCTTAGCCCCTGATGTAAAATGATCCTGTACACAATTGAGTGTCATGAACGGTGCCAAATATATATATCCTGTTTTTTGGGAGAAGACCTTAATATTTTTAGCTACCTGCTCTAAAAAGCTATGTGGCTTTTCTTCCCATTTGGTGTATGGGGAGTTCATGTAAAAGAGAATGGTTTTTGTTTTTATTCCCCTACAAGATAATATGTCCAGCCTTCCTTTGTTGCAACCCAACAGAGCAAATTGAAAAGGTCCCAGAGCTTCAGCAAGCTAGAAATGAATCCCCTGTTTAGGGGTTAACTAAAGTACTTCTCCCTCTTCTTTAAAATGGGAATAGGGTTAAGAGCCAGGCAATCTGCTACCTATCCTCTTGCTCCCTCCGCTGTGCAGTTGTGCACAGGCAATAGACATAATCTCTTTGTTTTGTTTCTCAGAAGTTGATCTGCCTTTGAAGAAGGATGGGTTCACATCAGAGGGAACCACACTGGAAGCCTTGCTGCGCGGGGAAGGAATTGAGAAAAAAGTGGATACTAAAGAGGAAGACACTATACAGGAAATCCAGGTAAAAAAGAGCATTTATGTTGGCTGCACCATATGTCTCCAGACTGGGACAGCAGGGCTGCCTTTAAGATTTTACCTTTCATTCTCCAAACCCAAATCATTTATCTGTTTTCAGTTTGTGCCTTTGTGTCAGAATGCTGTATTAATGCATAGTGATATCATACCCGTGTGCCACGGAATGTCATGAAACCCTGACACTATGTTGTGATGCTCAAAATAAATTCAGAATTTTGTATAACTATCCAAAACTATAACTAAAAGTGTCACAAGAATTGGGACTGCCTGACAAGTTCTTGATGGCTTGCAACCCAAACACGGCAGCATTTGTACACGTGAGATTATCAGCTACGCGACTGACTAGTGGAGAGAGATGAGTCCAAATCATAAACTGGATCTCAACAGCCTCGAGCTTTGGGAGAGTTCAGATTTTGATCTTAAATTGGGCCCATAGCTACTGATTTAAAAAAAAAAAAAGTGGCACTGGCCAGTCTGTTTTCTTTGTCCAAACAGAATGTCTGAAAGTAAATAGCATAAATGTGTTTTTAATTTCTTTCATCTTTAATAATCCCAGTTATTATTAGTAACACAGGCAGGGAAAACTTTATTTATATCTTTCCATTATCCCTTTAAATATTAAATAATAAGGATTGCCTTCTGATCATTTACCAATATTAAAAGTAAAAACTAGTTGCTGGTCTCTGGTATAGCTAGGATCCTGCTAATCTAAGGGACTACCAGAAGAGTTATATGCAGTGTTCATAATGAAATCTTTGACTCTGGCCAGTTTTGTTGAGGTTTGCAAACCTTTCAGGGAAGTAGAGGCAAATTTTGAACGAGCTGAAAGCTGCGTTCAGAATGAACTTACACCGATCTATGGTTTCTAGTGTGAATCACGTGAAACTGGCAAAACTTGGTGATTTTGGCTGAGATGCAAGTGTTGGGGTTCGTTCCTGAAACTTGAAGCAAAACTCAAGTATGTGGCCCAACAGAGATCAAAACTGAAAATCACGAGCATCAAATCTGCCTAGCTCTGGAACCCAATCCTGCAGCACTTACGCGTGCGAGCAGCCTCACTGAAATTCCACCTATGTAAGGGCTGCAGGATTAGAGCTACTAGTGACATGTGTAAGGAAACACTGTACATATATATGTCTACATTCGCAAAAGTGACTTGTGATTTTGTAAGCCTCAGTTTTGTAGTGCCCAGCTTGGGACACAATAAAGGAACCTGATTTTTCAAAAGACAGATGGCCTGCACCTTGGTGCACCCAAAATGTAGGTAATGATTTTTAATCTGTTTCACATCCCTTTAAATGAGAACCTTCTTTTCTGTGGGATGGACAATTGCCAAAGGAGAAGCATTCCATGTTCACAATGAGGTCTATGTGAAAAGCCTCCTTCATCTCCCCTTTTCTGATTTTAATAAACTCAAAGCCCTAAAGACTCTATTACAGCCGCTTCCAAGGTCACCAGAAGTCATGGTGCAGCATCTTTATGAGTGCCTTTGGATGCTGCTGTGCAATCTGAGCTCCCAAGTTATCCCTGGCATCAGCCTGAGGAAAGAGACTTCAGAGACAGCGGAATTGACAGCAGTCTTGGCATCACTGCATTACAAAGTGGGGAGGGAAGAAGTGTCTGTACAAGGAGCCTTCAGCTGTACTCTCTGAGCTGTGACCTGTCTTATGGATGCCGGTTTCATCACGGAGCTGATGAGAGGCTTTCCTTGCTGCTGTTTCCTATGCATGTGCAGCTTTGTTGGATTCAGTCTGCGCAACAATTACTTTAACCATAGCTCACTTTCAGCAGGTGGTAGGGATGGTTGGACAGTTGGACAAGATCATCATTAGTTCTTTGTGCCCATGTAGAGGTGTAAGGGAGGTTGCATGTGTGTATGTGCAAGTCTCCCTCTGACTCCTCTACATAGGCTACACATTCTGCTAGTCTCAGCTTGGGAAGGTCCAGGAGGAAGCAGTCTCTGTGGGGCTGCTACTCCTCCTCCTATGCAGGTGGGGGAGCATGAACAGAGTCATAATTCCCTCCTTGGTCCCAGCTAGGAACTGCCCTTTACTATGGGCTGAGAGTAAACTTTCACTCTAGCCCTTAATGTGGATTGGGAGAAAAGCAGGGACTCGTTGCTTACCTGCATTAAAATATGGTGAATTGGAAGAGTGTTTTGGAAGGACAGAGTAGGAAAATAATAGATATTTTGCTAAAAAAAGAATAAAGATTGCCCCTTCTTAAATAGGTGCAGTCACTATGGGCCAGATGTTCATCTACTATTTACATGAATTGAGATTTGGCCGCATGTGAGATCACTGTTGAACCAATGCCTCAAGTGGGGTGAAAACGGCATCATCTTTTGGAATAGGTTTAAACCAAAGTCTTTGATCAGTCATTAAAAGTTGACCTGGCATTTTCCACAAGAATTAGAGGTATTACCTGGCATCCTGGCCATGTTCACATGTGGTTAATTGGTCTGCCTACTTTGAATTTGCCCTGTAATTTCAACTGGAGAAAGTATTCTACACTATCCCTCCTTAATACTGTTGTGTAGTGTTGCTGATGCAGAATGGAGTTGCTGGAGTTGAAAGGCACTGTGAAAATGGAAGATGTTATAAGTAGTTTTCAAAATTTTTTAAATAGCATTTATCTCTTCAGGAACAAAAATTCTTCAGGCATCCTCTGGACTTTAAAAGTATGAAGTCGCCCCTACCGATATATGTAACTGTGTGAATTTTGAAATAATAATTATATGTGGTGATGGGCAGTGACTTAATGTTTCATCCTTCCAGGAACTAAAATTATGGGAGAAGACCAGGACTCACAATAGTTTGATCCCATAAATGGCCCCCTGAGGCGTTAAAAAAGAGAGAAACATAAATCCCAAACCCTACAGATATTAGACTTCCCACCAAACTCTACAGGTTATTTAAACATTTTTAAGGGACACCATGACAGATATAGCAATTTCTTGCCTTTCCTCGGGAGACGTTATTAAATTAAGTTTTAAATATCTTTGGTGTCCATTATATTAAATGCAAAGTTTGTGTATTATTATGAGGCCTGGGAGTTCAAAGGACTATACTGAAAATGTGCAAGCAAAAAATGGACTTTTGGGACAGTAAGTAAAGAAACAGCTGAACTGCTCTGCCTGGGTTCTGGTTCTGAATCTGAGACAATTATGAAACTTGTAACCATGGGGAAAACCCAGTTGTGGATTTTGAAGGACTGACACCTAGCAGAGTCCTTGTTAGAGTTGTGGGGTGATCTCTGGTAAGATTTTTAGCATGCGTGCAGGTTCTTTTGTTGTTTTTAATATGTTCCTCTGTAATGCTTTCACTTTAAGAATAAATGTGCTTGCTTAGAAAGAGCTGTGTGGTAACATAACTGTGGGCAACACAGGCATGAGTGAGATGCAGGTGAGAGGTGATGGCTAGGAGCTGGGACCCTAGAAGTGGGTGCCCTTGGTGGACCATGGAGGGGGAATAGAGGTGCAATTGCCCTGAAACTGTGACAAATGTCCAATATCTTGGCTCAAAAGTGTAAACGGATAAGATTATAATAATGTGGTGCAGGTGTTCCTCCAGATTCTAAATCTCTTGTCAGTGAAATCTCTCTGTGTATTCTCTCCCAGCACCCTGAGCAGTCAATGCCGAAGGTACACAGGGCTCAAAACTAATGTGTTTTGCTCCTATTCTCCTTCTGCTGGCTCTGTAGCAGCTTTTAACTAATAATGATCCAGGAGACTGGAAAGGTCAGAATTTGGTAACCGATTACAAAACCTTTCGATCACCTCTAACTCAGTGGTTTGAATCCGTTTCATGGCGAAATGATATTGCCATCTCAAGACTTAGTGGTGGCCTGTCTGAGTGGTTTCAGACCAGCTCCTAAAGAATAAGCACTCATATCATGACTGACACTGGGTGGCCCCTTTTTGCTCTCTTAGCAGAGATGCTAAAGACTGAGTGGGTTATGAAGATTGAATAATCCTTTCACCTCAACAGGAGTTTGCTCCGTCTCAGTATTGTGGGGGAAGCTTGCACTGTCACTGCTTGCTATATCTGCTTTGTGGATGCTTCCAGAGCTACCAAATGGGACACCTTTCCCCAAGCATGGAATTCACAAAAACTGGAAAAATTAACAAATCCCAGGCACAATTCTGTGAGGTGATGAGCAATTGCTACTCCCATTGACTTCAGTGGGAATGACATTTGCTCAGCACTCTGCAGGATCAGGACCCCTTATTTCCAGAGCTGTATAGCTACTTAAGGTACTGGTACCCCAAAAGGATATTAACTTCAAGGGCCATTAGAAACGCAGAAAATGAATGTTTCACTAAATGGGAAAAATTGTAGACTACTAGGGAAAGAAATGTTGATTTACATCTTCTAAGAGTTAATTTCAGAAGAGAATCTCCACAACCCCCTCACCCTCTAGACTGTGTCTTGCTAGTGTCTGGGATGTCAGCCTTAAGACTGGTATTTCTCAGGAACCATTTCCCTGTGGAAATGAGGGTGGGTGAGGGAGGAACTCTCTAACTTTTGAGGGTGTTGACTGGAAGGAATTGGGGATGCTTGGATCTGATTCTGGCATTAGAGAATTAGTACACTTGTAATTTTAATCACCTATTTAGACCTCTTGTTTGCATGTTATATCCATTTTTGTCTGTGTTTACCTCTTAAATCTCTTTGGGACAGGGACTGTCTCTCTCTTTGTGTTTGAAGAGCACATTTTGGGCATTACCACAATCTCAATTGTAAATAATAGTTGACCATGTGTGTCTTCTAGCAAACAATAGTCTTTTCTTCTAAAAATGATTATTGTTCCCTATAGAGAGTTTTGGAAAATGATGAAAATGCTGATGAAGTGAATGAGGAAGAGGAATTAGAAGAAGATATTCCAAAACGAAAGAACAGGCCCAGAGGACGGGTAGGTTGGGAATCTATGAGAGAGGAAAGAAGGGAAGCAAACCCCTATTCTCACATTCTCAGTTGGTTTCTGACACACACACACACACACACACCCATAGATATGCTGAAGTGATATCCATGTGGTAAATTGTGGAATGACGGTCAGTGATTTTTATGTCTTCTCATGTTTTCAGTTTATTTCTGCCTATTACTAAGAAATAACACTGTTGGGAGATGGAAGCAAATTAGAAGATGGAGCAAATTTATTATAGGGATGAATTTTTATTTTTAAAATAAAATCTAATAATGATTATTATTATTATCCTGTTATTACAATCCGCTGACCTTGAAATACCATTCCTTACTAAAAGATAAATGCAAAAAATATTTGCAGTCCCATAAGCCAAAACAAAGTCATCTTTGATTTTCTGTTTTTTGTTTAACAATTTAAATACATTTCTCTATGTTCTTCAAAGATAAAGTCAGCAGTGAAAGTTTGTAGTAGCACTCTAAGGGTAAAATTCCGGCACAATAGAAATCAATGGCAAAACTCCCCTTGATTTAAATGGGGCAGGATTTCACTCTCAGGAGACAACATCCCTATAGTTTCCTATCATGTCCTCTCACAGATCTAGCAGTAAGTCAGCTAAGTAACAAGGTCACAATTTTAAAACATGGAGTCAAAATTTTCAAATGTAGATCCCTAAAGATAGCCCCCTAAATGAAAGTAAACATGATTCTCAGAGGTGCTGGGCACTTGCATCTGTCATTGAGTGCAGTGGGAGCTGCAAGGGCACATAATCTCTGAACATGCCTTTTGGTGTGCTTGGTGGATGTTTTGAG
Organism: Lepidochelys olivacea; assembly: GCF_965140295.1. Classification (NCBI taxonomy): domain Eukaryota; kingdom Metazoa; phylum Chordata; order Testudines; family Cheloniidae; genus Lepidochelys; species Lepidochelys olivacea. The sequence goes on along the minus strand of NC_140416.1, from coordinate 63,846,669 downwards.
ATAAAAAACAGATAAAAATAAAATTAAAAAAATAAGAAGAGCTGTTTGAAACCTCACTCATAACGTGTTTGTGCAAACCCTCTGTTGTTCCATTATTTCAGCTTCCTGCTATTGTTCACTTTTGTGCTAAGACTCTTTGAATAAAGATCAAAATACTTTTTTTTAATTGGAAAAGTGTATTTTTCACTCTCCATTATCAAAATTGGCTGAACAGTTTGACTGAATCTTTCTTTAATATTTTTTAAAAGTTAGCCTTAAACAGAGCCAGAAAAGGGTGAGTTTCAGAAAACTATATGATTTAGTAATCAAAAATGGGTTAGAATGGATACACTCATACAACCTTAACTATAGCTATCACTAATACTTCAGCTACGTGGGCCTTTCCTAATAAACTTCCTGTCATGGAATTTGGGCATTCCTGTCATTGGAAATGAAGGATCAAATGGATAGTGAAAAAGATATTTAGGTTGGGAAAGGAGAATTATATTTCCTGGCATTCATTTCCATGCATCCTCAACCCATACAAACAATGCTCTGATGTTGTTATTGTTACATGCACTGCTGTACTCCCCTCTCCAGGAAGCTCTGTGAAAACAATACTAATTGTTTAGCTTTACCATTATAAATAAAATAATCTCTGGGGGTTGGGAGCATTTAATTATTCTTCTCATCCATCTGGAAGCATACATTTATATCGTGCTTTCTGTTCTAGAGCCCCTTATTAAGCGCAGGCACAGTGCAACCAGCCACAATAGAATCTCTTTCCCTTGCCATGCTAGTGAGTCCTGCTCTGCTGGTGACCTTGACTTCTCACAGTGATGAGGATGCAGAGGGGAGAAAGAGCTCCAAATGCCATAAACTTTTAATTGAGTGAAGTCAGCATGTTGAACCAAAACAGAATTATACTTTAAGATGTAGGGCCAGCTCCTCAGCTGGTGTAAACTGGAAGTCTGCTTTTGAAATGCCCTGCTCCTCACGAAGTGTGCAACCTGAAGTAGGAATTAGGACAAAGGGGTCAAAATTGAGGAGACTTGAAAGCTGAACCCGAGAAAGGACTGCACTTCCTTGCCTAGAAAGGAGGGATGGGGTATTGTTAAAGGCTGGTAGACTACAGGGGAGGACATGCTGAAGGGAACTAGATTCTGCAAAGTTTGGCCCATAAACCTCTTGCTATTTGGAGAACAAATGAGGACTGAAGGTATTGACACAGGATTAATGCAGCAGAATTATTGCTCTGAACATTCCAAATTCTATGTGTCCCTTTCTTTTCCTACAGCATGATTTTATTTTTAATTCTGGACCCTACATCTGTCCCTCTGGCTACTCTCTCTGTTTGGCTCCATTAAGCTGCTTCAAATCAGCTCTGTTGAGGCTTCCAGGCTTCATACATCAAGTATCCTAGTCCCTGCTGCATGCCAGCAGGAGAATGAAGGCAGCTGTGGATGACTGAATCCAACAGACTGAAGCCCTGACAGCATGAACGTGGCATTCAGTTTTGTGCCCCTGGGGTGACTGCCTGGTTTTCTGGCCCCCTAAGGCTAGCTCTGAAATAATGGATGTGCTAGTAAAGAGACTGAAGGCCAAGGAGATGGATTCACACAGAGGTTTTTAAAATCTTTGTTGGATGGAGCTGGGCCATGAAGTTTGTTTAAAAAATATAAAAGCAATGCAGCTGCACATGTCCAGTACAAGTGCTCTTCAAGTACATACGGGGGGGGTGTGGGGGGACATTTTCAAAAATGCCAAAGGAGTTTAGGAGCCATGTCCTATTGAAAGACACTGACTCAATCTGAAAATCTCCCCATGTTTGATTTATGAAAAAGAGTATATGTGGTCATGTCATGAATGCTTTGCACTTGTATTTCTGTAAAGGACAGTTAGAAGGGAAACAGCTGGCTGTAAAATGCTAAGCAATGGATCTTAAATTGCCATTCTACTCTGAAAAGTGATTATATTAAAATGACACCACCTTACTCCACAGATCTGCTCCCTGTGTGTCTACAGAGTCATACTGCTAACTAGTGCCAAAAAGAAGTCTTTACTGCACTTTTATTCCTCTTTGCCCTGCAGAACCAGTGCCCCTAGCCTGGCCAGGGGGTTGGAGTCTAGTCTGTCCATCAATAGAATTGTTTAAGGTCCAATCAGTTACACCTGTGCTAACCCACGGAAGAAAGCGGGGTTGCACAGGTGTCACTAAGGGCCTGATTTCGCTTGTGCTGAGAGAAGAAAGGAACCTAGGCTTACTCTCAGCGCCTAGGGTGAGTTTGCAGAGCTGGCAATCAGGAAAAAAAATAATCTTTTTTATTTGTAAACTGAGCACTGAACCTGATATTGAATCACTGAGAGACAATGAACATGGATCGCATAAATCAATTATTGCAGAATCATTTTTCAGGGTAGACGCACCCTTTAATTTATTCTTACAAATCTTGTTTCCTGGATGCACATCAGCTTCCTTAAAGATTGTGTTTGTAGTTACTATGCGGAGTTTGTGCCTCACTACATTTCATTTGATTTACATGTGACTCACTCAAGGAGATCACACACTGGTCAGAATGTAGTGCCCTGCTTTGAACTCTGCTTGCAGGAGGCAAAACTCTACTGATCATACCTAACAGTATCCACCCCATCCAGCCAGTCACAAATCTGTCCCTCTCCTCCAGGATTACAATGAGGATAGGCTTATTCCTACTCCATCCAAGTGGTTAAGAGGCTTTCTTGGGTTTGTTCTGGAGACCTGAGCAACCCAATGGGATGGGGTTCATTTTAACCTGTGCAGTTTATGTAAGTCCCTCTTTTCATCATCGACCAATGGTATGTCCGTGTAAAACTGTCCCTCGTGCCTTGTCTTCAGACCCATGATGGAATACGGCTCAGTTAACTTGAGTGCTATTCAGTGTACATCGAGGAGATGCAAAGGTTAGCCCATGGAACCCTTTAGTATTTGGGACACTAATACTACTTTCTACATCTCTGCATCATCTTCAGTTCTACCTGCTAATGCTGCTTCAATTTCATGTTCTCTCAAACAAAAAGCAAAGGGATTCAGAGCAGTTAGCTCTAGGAGGGAAAGTAGGAGCCAAGGACTTATCTATTTGGAAGACTGAAACAATTGAGGTGTGTTGCTTTTGCCTGAGGACTCAGTGGCTCAGAGTATTAGGAAAGGGCCATGTAACCTTCTCCCTTGAGATCACTAGTTTGAATAGAGATCAGGCCCAAAGTTATTATCATTTAAAGACTGTCCATTGGCCGACATAAAATAATCCACATCGCAACCTTGACCATTGTAACTGGTGCCCAAGGTGGCAATCTCAGCTGAGAATAGTGAAGATTGAATGGCATTAACACTGAACTCCATTCTTATCCCTGGCGTTCATATCAACACTGATGCACATATGCAGGGCAGCACTTTATGGATAAACCAAGGACCCCAGTCTCCTGGGCTGTTGGGCTAGCACCTTTCACCAGCACAAGATGTACTTTAAAAATATTAAAAGGAAAGAATCATAGTTATATCTCATAATATTATGAGCCTGTTTTCAGACTGATTTCAATCGTGTTACTTCTAGCCACAAATGGATTTATGCCCTCCCATTCATTCATTGATTAGGCTCAATACTTGAACACCACCTCCTGTGACTTGACTGAAATATGCCATGGCAGTGAGGCAGGAATCATTATAGTACTGTGACTAATCAGGTAGGGATCTCTACTCTAAGGGAGCTCTGCCACATTGAAAGCTCAATAAATATACAGTGTGTTTTAGGAAAAGGCAGGGCCCTAGTAATCTGGTTACAATGATGTAACACTACTGAAGTCAAAGATGCATTTAGTCCATAGTTTATACTGGTTGGGGCAAGTTGAAAGCTGTGAGGGGCACCGGAATGGCGTTAACATCCTTATTCTCATTGTAGGCTCGGGGATCTGGAGGTGGCAGGAGAAGGAACGATGCTGCCTCCCAGGATGACCATGACAAACCTTACGTTTGTGACAGTAAGTAGCACCCAAACCACCAGCTCTGCTTCCGGCCTGGTCCAACCAGCTCAAATGCAACCAAGGCTTCATCTTCTCCTTTCCAGCAAAGAGTCCTGCTGTTCTCTGACTTGCATGTCTTTCACCCGCTGCTGCTGCTGCTGCTGCTGTTGGGGGTTTTTGCATGAAGGAAAGAAAGTGAAATCACCTCTCATGGTCTGTCAATCTCTCTCTCTCTCTCTGTGGCTTCTCTGCCTTAACACTCTCTCTCCCCACACCCCCTTGTAAGATTCACCCTCTATTTCTTTCTCTGTTTCAGATTGTTACAAACAAAAGCTTAACTCAAAAATCTCTGACAAAAGTACTTCACCATTGTGTATCTCTCATTTATTTTTGTGGCGATTTCCTTTCTTTCAATCCCTTTTTAAATCTCAGTGGGCTAAATCTCAAAGTCCTAACTCTCTCAGCCCTTCCTCAGACAGAGCTCTTAGGGACATCAGTGGGAGCTGTGCCTCGGTAAGCACTGCTTAAAACCTGACTGCCCAGTTCTGTCACCAAAGGAAGGTGTGATTGTAGCCTGGGTAGGCATACTCATGTGGGCGTTAATCTAGTTAGCTCAAGTACCAACAGTAGTGTCTGTGTGGTAGCACAGGCTTCAGTGTGGGCTAGCTGCCCCAGTGCCTCCTGCCAGGGACCCTGGGTATGCAGCTCAGGCGGCTAGCCAGTGCTGAAGTCCATGCTTCCATATTGTCACTACTATTGTTACCTTAGCTAGCTAGATGAAAGCTAGCATGGATGAGCCTAACCACACTACTGTCATACCTTAATTTGCTGTGTAAATGTACCCTGACTCACTGTGAGTAGTAGCTGACTCTGTGATGGGTTCCAGTGGGACTGCAGGTGAAGTAAGGCATTACTCAAAACAAGCAAGGGTGTCAGCCTGTGAGGAAGAACTCCAGAATTTGGCATACTATGAATTCTTTTTACAGTTAGGATCTGTCCATTGGCATTTTTTCTTCTTCTTTTCAACACTTTCTCGCTTCAATACATCCGATTCAGTGAGTGACATGCTGGGCCAAATCTCTGTCTTTCTGAGAAGCTCCCATTTCAATACCTAGCATAGACTGGGTGTTCATTGGGAACTTGTGCTGTCAGATACCACTTAGCATAGCAAGTGGTAACTAACCAAAGCTAACAGAGTGTTGTTGTGTGTTGAGTCGGTTCCAGGATACTAGAGAGACAAGGTGTGTGAGGTAATATTTTTTATTGGAGAAGTTGGTCCGATAACAGATCTTACCTCACCCATCTTGTTTCACTGAAAGCTAATAGTGTCAGGAGGAGAGGTGACCATCTTCATTTCACAGCTCCAAAATGTTTTGGTGGGTTTGGGATGAGTTGGTACGCCCACTCCTTTCTGCCCCCAACCTCCCAACTCTTCCAGCCCCAAAAGACCAGTAATCACAATTGCTATCTATGAATCTGTAGTTTTTAAAAAATGAAGAAATCTGGAACATACATGAAAGGTTTATTCCCCACAGTCCAGCCATGCTCTTTCATGGTGAGGTTGGGTGACCCTTGTATGGCGTTGTGACTGGCATTCCAAATGTCTTGCTTTGGCAATGCAAATACTATGGGGACTCTAGGGATGGAGTTCCTTACTGGTGCAATTGATTTGGGAGGGAGAAAGTAAAGCCTTGAATGGGCAGAATGGTCTCTAATATGTCTGCACATGAGTATAACCTCATCATAGGAGGAGGAGCTCTTTAGGTTGAAAGGATGGGGGGCACCTCTGCAGGTTTATATTTAAGGATCTGTTTTGACATTGGAGGGTTGAAATTTCCCCTTTTAAGGATTGTCCAGAAGTTCAACACGTATTTTCTGTTGAAAATCCTGAGCCTTTCAGTGAGAGTGGATGTGTGTGTGGGATTGTCTATATCTCCTTTCTTGGAAATGCCCCCACATGCAAGGGCACTTCTGTGGATTATAGGCATTTTGAAGACATTGTGACTCTTTTCTGGTCACTCCCATTTCCCTAGTGAGAGTATAAATGATTTAGCTCAGCTGTGGGTTCACCCAGGCACCTTAGTGACATGCAAAGAGGTGATTCACAGATAGTATGTGACACATCAAAGATATCAACACAGGCAACAGAAATCTTAGCTGAAGCCAAGTTATGGTGCATGTTGTACCGATGTAGTTTTGCCCATTGCTAATTCCTGGTTTACATTTTAGAGTATAAATTTACTTTTTGTTTTGAAAAATAAATCTTTCCCACTCACTTTGGCTGAAATCTTTCGTTTTTAATAAACTTATGATCAGAAGTGGGGACCAACGAAGATGGCCAAGAGAAGGTTGTTATAGGTAACAGAACTCTTTTACATTACTATGGGGGAACGGAAAGAGGGTTGCTCCAGCTATAGTGCCATCTTCTCCCTCCCTTTTAATATTCATTAGAACTTATATAAATAATTTGTAGTGAATAATTTATTTGACACATTTAGACCCCTTTTCTGTTAATGAATTGTCAGCAAACAGTTTAAGATTTTTTAAAATTTATTTCTTCTTCAAAATTATTTGCCAAATATTTTCTACAATTATATCTTGATCTATAGATTGTTTGGGGAACGTTAATTCCCAATATTCAATGTATAAATTCACAGCTAGATTGGTTAGTTTTAGATGGGAGCATGCAGGTTACAGAGTATCGTTTCTGTTCCCTGTCTCATTACTCTTAGAATCACGTTACTGGTGTGAATGATTGCCTTCATGAGTCCAGAATTTGCTTTTCCTGTATATTCTCTAATTTTCACTCCAAATATTCTGTTTCCACAAACATGCCTGCCAGTAAATTTGGTTGCTTGAATGTTTGTGGAAAATGAACAAACACAAAAGGAGCACAGACAGAACTGATTTGAAGTATTTATTTATTTATTTAAAGGATATAGTCACAGAAAATTCTTTGAGGAATTTGACCAGCTCTGCTTTCCCATTTATAAAACTATACTTAGGAAACAGAATCTACTTCAACAGTTGTCAGTACTCGCATAAAGGTCTGTGAGAAGCTACCTGTCCATGTGTCAGCAGCATGGCTGTGAAGGAGCTAACCCCTGAGCCCTTGTTAGCTTCTTTGCCTCTGACTTATTGCTGGCAGACCTCCTTCCACTGGAAGATGGCAATGCTACTCCAGAGAAGGAACTGAGCCCTGACCAAGTGGGGACAGGTAATTGGTTATGTGCCACTTGAGCGGATTTTGCCCAGTTGGCTGGTCCAGAAATTAGAGCTGCTTGAAAAATGGAACTTTTGTCCCTTAGGAAAATTTTGGTTTTGTCTCAAATCGAGATGAAAAGTCAAAAATGTGGAATTTTTTGTGAAATGAAAATCTTATTTCAATCTTATTGAAATATTTCATTTGACTTGTTATACAACATACTATAATGGTTGAAACATTTTGACTTTTTATATTACATTCTAATGTAACATAAAAGTTGAAACAATGTTTTGATAATTTCTCATAAAAAATAACAACAACATTGATATGTTCCTGGGAAAAGTTTCCATTTTGTTGTATCAGCATTGTCTGATGGAGAACTGGTCAATCTGAACATTTTCGACCAGCTCTACCAGATACCCTTGAAAAGAGGGACCGAGAGGAGACCATGTGGGAGGGCTGTAGGCAGGAATGTGTACTGCCACTTACAAACACAGCCTGAATACATAACTAGGAGATATAGGGCCATACATCCAGGCTAAGTAGGTGCCAGGGTACCAAACCATGCTAGAAAGCAAACCCAACATAGCCCGGGGAAGACTGGGGAGCTCCTACTACAGCAGCTTCAGATGAACAACAGGGTACAAGTTTCAAATGAAGGGCAGAGTGAATGAATGAATGTATAAATGACAGTAAAGGACAATTGATGACATATGGTCATAAATGTTGCCCCGTGGGATCCACCAGCCAGAGAAGTCTCACCACAGCTGTGTTCTTATCCATGATTTGGTTGTCTTTGAAAATCAAACATCTTCACTCTGGTAAAACTTCATCAACATTATATGAAGTTTCATAGCTTGGGTTCTGGAACAAAAAACTGTGATCAACTCTAGCTTCTGAACTAGACTAGCTGACGTTCTTCCATCTGTCTGAAGTGGTCCACCTGTGCTAAGTCATCGAGACGCTACTTAGGGTAGGTCTACACTGCAGCTGAGAGCATGCTTTCCAGCATGGGTAGACAGACTCATGTTAGCTCTGCTTGAGCTATCTCACAAAAAATAGCACTGTAGCTCGGGGCTGCCCGGGCATGGCATGGGCTACCCCAGGGTGTGTGGGCAGGTTTGTTCTCAGATGGCTAGCCCAAGGTGCTATCTGTGCTGGCCCCAGCTACGCGGCTATTTTTAGTGTACCAGCTCAAGCACTGTTAGCACATGTCTATCTGTCCGTGCTGGCAAGCACGCTTCCAGCAGCAATGTAGACATACCCTTCTTCTTCTTCCTCCTTCTGTTCCTTCCCCCACCTCACTGTAACTAATCTGCAAATATACTTACTTGCATCTTCTTTTAAATTCCAGTGTTCTTTCCTTCTACTCTATCATCACATGTGGGGTTTCCCTTTTCTGCTTCTATAAAAGGAGTTGTTGCATGTAACTTTGTCAAGCATTTCCCTCTCTATTCTGTCTCACTGTTTCTTCTCATCTCTGTGTAACTTTTCTTCTCTTTATAGTGCACTTTGATTAAGACAGCTTACTTTATATAGCATCCTTTGTACATAGACTCTTTGAGGCTGGGATCCCAAGTGGGCCTTTTAGTCCATCCCCTTCACAATGGTAGAACTGGTTTAATTCTTCCTATCATCCCTGATGGACCAGTGACTAATCCAGCCTTGAGTATCCCTAGTGATGATGATTCTTGTCTAGAAGCTTGTTCTGTTGCCCCAACTGTCCTTTTGGTTATCAAGTTTCTCCAATTATTTAACCTGAATTTTCTCTGCTGTAGACTTACACCCATCACTCTGTATTCTCTTCTTGGTGCCTAATGAGAATAATTGTTTGTTGGCTTGTTTATACTCTCCTTTTCTGTATCTGAAGACACTTATCATGTCTCTCCTCCAGTTCTCTTATCAAGCTTGTTGCTGTCCTCCGAACTGTCTCCAATTTGTCTATTTTTTTACAGTGTGGTGGCCAAAACTAAACATACCTCACATCAGAAGGCTGAACTAGTGCAGAAGATAGGTATTAGGTTCAGTAACTATTTTTTTTTGTTTTACCCATAATGCTCCTCATATAGCATATTCCTTTTGTGCACATGTTATGAAAGCTAGAGAGGCAATAGACCTATTGAGTTAGTTAGTTCATTCTTTTGCCAGTGCAGGGTTGTATTCTCCAGGGCTATTTTCACTCATGATTTAAAGATCTCAAGCAAAGGGACTTTCTCCACTGCCACATTCAAACAGTCTTTATATTTAGTATACCTGTTCCGTCTCCATGCTACCTCAGCTAGTTATCCTCCGGCTTCAATTTCTTCATTTTATTAATCTGTCTTACTTGAAACATGTTACATTTATCTTTGTTGGATCTCATAGTTATTAATCAAATGATTGATTTCAACTCATTTCTCCAATCTATCAGGCTCATGCAGGGCATTTTTTGTTATTTTCCCAAGTGTCTGTGATCTTTCCCAACAATCTGTCCTCTGCACATGTCATTCTTGTATTCTCCACTCCATCTGCCAAATCAGTAATAAAAATATAGACTAGTACTGAACCCAAAATGGACTCTTGCAAGTGCCTAGGGCCAGTTTTTCAAAAGTATTTTGGTGCTTAACAATGCAGATAGGCACCTAGAGGGATTTTCCCCAAAGTATCTGAGCACTTCACAACCTTTAATATGTATTCGCAAAAATTGGTTAGTCTCTAAGGTGCCACAAGTACTCCTTAACCTTTAATATGTTTATTCTCACAATGCCCCTACGAAGTAGAGAAGTGCTGTTATCCTCATTTTACAGTTGGGGATCTATGGCACAGTGAGTAAGTGCCCAGGGTCACACAGTCAGTCTGGGGAAGATCCAGGAAGTAAACCCAGTCTCTCAAGTTCTTGGCTAATGCCTCAATCACTGGATCATCCTGACTTCAATTTACTTTTGAAAATCCCACTAGGTGCATCCTTTGGTACCTAAATACCAGTGTAAATGTGGCCCCGGTGAATATTTTGCACTTGGCCCTGAACAATTAATATTCTAAATTTGATTTTTGTTTTTTAAAAAAGCAGCCTCTACATTGTAGGTTGACCTCATCAATATTCTTCTAATTTTCTTGTGTGTCATGTGGCATGGTATCAAAGGCCTCATTAATGTCAGAATACACCTTGTCATCTGCATTCCCTTTGTACACTCACCCTATCCTGTTAGGCTGGGATTTTCAAGCAGCCTAAGGGAGTTAAGGCACCCAACTTCCACTGAATTTCAATGGGAGCTGAGCACCCAACTAGCCCAGCATAGCATATTACATAACTGTGGCATAACTTGTTTTTTGCACACCTTTGTTGCTCTCTGTTTATCACCATATTTTCCGGTATGTGCTTACAAAGTAACTGCTTTATTCATTGTTCTAACAACTTACCAAGAATTGAAATTAAATTTGCTCCTCTACACTCCCCTGTAGTCTTTCCTCACATCTTTGAAATTGGCATGATCCTTCCATCTTCACTTGCGCAAACTTCCTATTGATTTCAGTGGCAGGTTTTCTGGAGCAAGGCCTGCAAGATCAGGTGTTATGTTTGCTTTTTGCCTGGACTCTGAGACCTTACCTGCCTTTTTTGTTCTCAAAAACATTAACAATGGCTTTGATAGTACTTCCACTGGCCCATTGAACTCTCTAGGATAAATATCACTGCATCCAGTTAATTTGAATATATTCTGATTATAGCCTTGTGACATGCTCCCTCAGAAGTCTGCTTTGTGTCACACTTCCCTTGATAACTATTAGAAGCTTAAGTGCTAAACCACGGGATGACATTACCCTGCTTAGTGAAGACTGAAGAAAAGTAGCTATTAGGCACTAAGAACTAGAATAAAATAGAAGGGAAGTTAGAAGTGGATGGGGTTACCCAGTGTTGCTATTAAGGATGGGTGAATAGGATGACATTGGGATTCAGAGGGCCTATTCTTTCTATGATATTTAGCTGTCCAAAGCCAAATGTCAGCCTTTTAGTCCATCCCTCACAACACTCAGAGGCTTCCTGTCCCTGCAGAAGGTCCTAGACCTCTAATTATCTGTGGTTTCCATGTAGGATGATGGCAGTCCTGTGCCCTGTGAAACTGTTTGGGAGCCAATGTTAAACGAATTTGATGGTCTCAGTCCGCTTTCTAGATAAGCGTCCATATAAAAACCTTCATTACTCCTGCTACACTTATTGCTTATTGATTCCATTTTTGGCAGTCTCAGCAGAGAAGCCTAGGATTAAATAGATATGGAGATTACACGTCTCTGACCTGTAGAGGTGGGCCCCACTTAGATCAGGGTTGAGGCACACGGGTGGCGCAATACAGGACTCTGTTGCTTTTTCTACCTGTGTTGCAGTTGCTCTGGAGATTAACAGAGGCCATCAGTTTTCAGGGTTTCCAATCCATAGCTTTCACCAGCAATTAGTTTAACCACATATAGTCACATTTAAAAAAAAAAGACATTTAAACGTTTTGTTTCTGTCTTTAATATGCACGTAGCCTGAAATTAGCACAGTAGGTAGGTACCAGGGCACATCCAGTTGGTCAGCCCAAACAGAACCACTCATTGTTTGGAAATCCAGTGGGAAATGTATTACCATTTTGTCATTGTGATTAACTAGACTTGCAACATGACACCCTTGATCAGCAAGAACCAAACCTACTGCTTTTCCACCGACGAAGTTCAAAATACAACCTGTAAAATGTTAGACATCTCCAACTTCCAGAGTCTGATTATGACGGTTTTAATAATGGAAACTATATTCCAGAGCCAGTGCAAAACCGGGTTGGATTTTTTTGTGTGGAGAATAGGAGATGGGGATTACTTCACAAAATGGCTCCCTGGCAGTGATTAATTTAGGCTTTAGCATTTGACATTCCCTCCAGTTGAGAAGAAAGAACAGCCATTTGAAAGCAGGCAAAACAGAAGCAAAAAGAAGACCAATGTATGGGAGAAGGTGTGGTGAGAATGCAGCACTCACACCTCCCCCAATTTCCTGTTTCCACTGACACATGGATGATTTTCTTCTGTCTCGTACTAGTGACAGATTGTATGTGTGTGTAGTGCTGGCTAGAACATAGCTCACCTCCTGCCAAGGACCACATGTGTAACAGTCTCAGAATGAGAGCAGTGCAGCCAATAAATAGCTAGTGACAAAGCCTTTTGAGCCATAGACCTCAAAGCACTTTTTAAAACAAGAAGTATCATTATCCCCATTTTACATAAAGGAAAACTGAGACACAGCTGAAGTGACTTGTCCAAGGTCACAATACTCTTCAATGACGGAGTTGGGAATAGAACCTGGTTTTGTGAGGCTCCCTGTGTATGTAACCAAACTGTCTCTAAGAAGGGCTTGTTTTCCCATAAAATAATTGGGTAAAATGTTAATTTCAGATTCAAAATTTGGAAGCAAATTAAGAAAAATCACAGAAGAGCATCTATTGGAGAATGAGGCTTAGTAAGAGTTTGATCTGCACTGTTTCATTATGTGGCTTGCTCACCCAGTTTGTCCACAACATAGCACTCTATGGTTTGTAGCTGGCTGAATGTAAAACATATCATTTAAGTGCAGGATGGACCAAAAGGCATATCTGGCCAAATCCTTCAAAACCTGGTTTGGTTGCCTGATTAAAGTCCAAGCCAAAAAGGGAGGACTTGCCTCAGTGCTAGAAAACAGGAGAAAATCTGTCAATTGCTAGACTGATGTGTCCATCCTGGAGGAAAGTGAAAAAAAAAATACAAGGCTGTTTAATGGAGTGCAGAGCTACATGGTGACGTTTGTAAAGTGCACATTCTTCATTTAAGGGGGAGGTGCATGGTAGCAGAGCATAACATCCAATGGATAGTTTTATCTGGGTTATAAGATCGTGTTCTGATCTCAGCCTTGGCAATTAAGAGAATGAGAGAGATGTGTTCTGAGCACAGGACTGGGAATCAAGAACTCATGGGTTCTAATCCAGGTTCTGACAAAGGATCACTGTGTGACTTTGGCAAGTCACTGAACCCCTCTGTGATTCTGTTTCCTCATCTGTATAATGAGGATAACACCACACAGGAGCATGGGCAGGATTAATTAGTTCATGTCTGAAAATCCCTTTGAATAATGTTTTCCATATATAAGTGATGGTGTCGATAAAAGAGTAATTATTAACAATACCTATCTCTGAACACAGTGATATGTGAGGTTAATAAAATATATTCTATCTGGAAAATAAGAGATTAGGCAGAATTTAGAACATAAGAGTGGCCATACTAGGTCAGACCAATGGTCCCTCTAGCCCAGTATTCAGTCTTCCAACTGTGGTCAATACCAGGTGCTTCAGAGGGAATGAACAGAACAGGTAATCATCAAGTGATCCATCGCCTATTACCAGTCTGGGGAGATTCCAATATGACATCCAAGTTCTGAGTTAGTTGTTATTCCAGCATACTCCTAGGGAAGGTGGTGATTGTTTTGCCTGGATAAGAACACAGGACACCCTTCTCTCCTACAAAAAATAAACTTGCACAGAGACTAGGAAATCCTAAGAGTTTCAAGAGGTGGAGTTGACAGTGTATGAGTGTGAGGAGTGGAAAGGTTTGGCCATCAAGAAGAAGCTGTGGGTTCAGCCTCAAACACCTGCAGATCCTCTGAGATCCTCCAACCCCTCAAGGTATCCACTGGACCATGTACAGTGGGCCCCCTCCCACTCTGGCTTAAATGTTCACTGGCCTCCTTCATTGCCAGGAATGCCCCTGCCTGCTGATATCCTTGGAAACCCCCCTGTCTCTATCATAAGGATTGCTACAGAAAAGAGGGGCCAGTTGCAGAATTTACGTACAGCCTTAGGCTGTGTTCAACAAATAACTGACAAAAACACGTAAGTTAAAATATTGTAGTGAAGTCTGTGAATAGTATCTGTAGCTCACAAGACTAGTGTAAATATTTTTTAAAATTTCCTTTTCATTCACATGAGCATAAATGGGATAGTGCAGGATACATCAATTTAACAATCAAGTAATCTACTATGAACATCTCTCCATCTGTCTTTTCCAAGGTATGTAATAAGAGTCGTATAAATCAGAGGACTTTATCTTTTAAAATCATACTTCTTTGTACTATAAGCCATATAACAATAAGTGTTTTCTATTTGTCTTGTTTGTGTAAAATGTTAAGGGTTGTGAATTCTTGCTGTTTGCCTGCCTGATAATTTTTGTATCACCAGTGTGTCCCATGTTCTGTGGGATGAAGGAAGATCTGGGTGGGATCTGATTTCCTCTTCTGAAATGCAATCAAAGAGTATCTGGCAGATACTGAAAGATGGGAGATCAAAATTGCATTTCTAAAAGGACCTAAAAGACATTTCTTAAAGGACCTATACCTAAAAACAGTCTTGTTTATTAACTCCCCCCACCCCTGATAGGAAATTCAAAGTTAAAGTTACACTTAAAAGCAGCCCGGTGAGTTTAAAGTTTGAATATATACATTTAAGGCATCCAAACAATCTTAACTCTACCCCTATATATCTGCTTCTTCATTGTAAGTGTTATTTTTGTATTAAAGGTGTTTTTTAAAGGGTTTTAAGAAGCCTATGGCTGTAGGCATTTTAATTTGGAAAAAGTCTGTACTGATACAATAAGTGTATAATTGCCATCTTTCCTTCATTTTTTTCATAAGGGCTATAGGAAGCCTGTGGTCCATTGCTGTGAAAAACTTAAATTTGGAGGATACTCTCTTGTATTTCTGTCTGACTCTTATAGTGCACCAGTGGCCATGGGATCTGGGCAATGAAAGAAGAGGTACACAGACTCAAAACAAAAGTGGACTTTTACTCAGACCTTCCTAGAGTTTGGTTGTTTGTACTTAGATTTCCCCCATCTCCCCATCTCGACTTCTGTTGCTGTGATTAGGCGTTTATACAAATATAGGCTGCAAGTGATGTATTAAAACTGTGATATGAACATGCTTGGGGATGGCTTTGATATTTTTCTTTTTTTAAAAAAATAATTGTAACAAATTTTCCTAGTGATCAGGTTACATTTTGGAGTCTATTGCTCCAAGGAAAAGGGATAGAGACTTACTTTTTTAAAATAAAAGCTTTGGTCTCCCATCAGTCACATGGCACTCCATCAAAAGCCCACCAGGGTTGATGGGCTATTCTGATATTCTAGTTGGATAGTGAATAAGTTCTTAAACATGCCTTCCACCCCTCCAAGAATTGATCTTGTGGACTAGGTCTCGCTAAGATATTTTGATCACACTTAATTTGAAGTTTCTAGAACAAACCATTTTTGAGATGGACAAAAAAGAAAAAAGACTTCAAAACACACCACCTATTTTTCTGATTCCCATGTCTTAGAAACAGCTTGTATAATTCCCCACAAATTTAACCAAAACAGAAGACACCTGCAAAATTTGAAGAGGAAAGGATCTTTTTTTTTTTTCATTTGAGGACCAAGCGGTTAAAATTGAGTTTACAATGGTAAGTGAGTCTCTGCCTTAACATAATATTTAACAATACCAGCAAGGAATATACACAGTACTCTTTCATGTGTGCACCAAGCAGCTATAATATAGTAGTGTCTTTTGGAAATTACCAACCAGGGCTGGATTGGACCTGGTGACCTAGAGGTGAGAGAGACCATATCACTTTATCAGTCCCCTGACCCAGCCAGTCTCCTGGGAATTTCAGTGTTAACATTTTATCCTTCTTTCACACCCTTATGCCTTAGATCTACTGTGTTTTATTCATTTGGTGCCTGATAATCCTTTCAGTTCCATGGGCACAATTACCACTGAAATTAATGAGACTTGCACCTATGTTAATGGACTCTGACCCAAGTTAATGGCCTCTCTTTAGTGTAAAACTAATCATCATTTTACTGCCTCCTATTAAAAACCAAAAATTCTGGTCTCTTGGATAATAGGCCCTCACACTTGATCCCCTTGTTGGAACTCTCAGCAAAGAGGGCAAGGGCTGGATGTGTCATACAGACTGAATTCCCCGCTTACTTTGGGAGATGGTCTCTCCTGAAGCATGTTTTCTGGCTAGCATGGAGGAAGCTTGCACTGCTGCTGCCTAAGTTGTGTGTTTCCTGCTCATATCAAGGCATTTCTTTAACTTTTTTATTTTTTTTAATATATTGTTTTTGTGTAAATAAAGGAAATAACATAAATGTTATACATGTGTTATTTAACCATAGTGGATGGAGAAAAATAGGACAAGAATGGTTATCATTATGAATCAATTATTCTTATTGATATCATGCCATAGATAAGCATGCTTTACAAACACCTAAGACCAGGTATGTTCTCTGAGGGAGTTTACAAATTAGTTAGAACAAGTTGAGATTAAAATGTTACTTCACCAATATACAGTCTGCAATTTCACATAATCTCCTCCTGAATGTGGATCATCCTTCTGCTTTTTGTGAGAAGTAGCAGAAAAGTTTTTAATAGTGCAATCCTGATTACCGGAGTATAAATGAACAAGTGCTTTTTGAGCTTTTTTGCTGAGCATTAGAACATTGTTGGACTCCTGCATGTGGGGAAGGTGAATGTGCAGGGTCTATCAGGAGGCATCGGACCCCTGACATTCCCTGCTCAATGAAAATCCACTCAGATCATGTTACTAACAAGATAGCCCTCCAGAGCCTAGAAGGGCCAGGAGGATATACTGACCAATCAATAGCCAACAGGCCAGTTAAGAAGGCTTGCCTGTTTCTTCTCTGGGCAGTGCAGAGTGAGACTGGAATAGAGGAGCTGCAAGCTCCTTGTGATAGCTGAGGGCCAGACCAGGGCTTTGCCCTCAAGCACTGCAGATAGGCATTTGCCTTGGAGTTTTGTTTGTTTATTTAAAGGTGCAGACTGCCAAAGTTTGAGTTCGTTATTTTTAGTGTGCTGTGTATAGAATGATGACAAGCTTGTGACCACGACTGGTGGACTGTACAGGGAGTGCCTGCATTACCACGCTTGGCGTTGCTTTCCACCACCTGCCACAGTGAAATAAAGTTGTCTAGAAATTGCACTGTGTATTACAGACACACAAATCACATGGTTAAGAGGCATTTTCAGAATCGGAGCATCAGAGCACCTTAGAGGGAGCATTGATCCTAAGAACTGTATGGAGAGCCATGAGTTGCTGGGTTCTGTTCCCAGTGCTGACACCAACTGCCTCTCTGGCTTAAGCTTGTTACTTAGGGCTCAGTCCTGCAAACAGTACTGTGCAAGGTGTGCGATGAGTGGACTACTCAGTAGTAAGTACTGGGTCTGGTAGTAAGACTTTGCAGAATCTGTCCCGTAACTTCTGTGCCTCAGTTATCCTATCTGTAAAACTGTAGTAATGAGACTTAGCTCACAAAATGGCTTTGAAAGAGAATTAGTTGATGTTTGATAAAGTGCTTTGAAGATGAAAAGTGCTAAGGGTTGGGTTGTCATTTTCACAGGCAATAACCCAAATAAAAATAAATTCCTATTAAAAACTTTAATATATAGCTATCCTGAACCTTGTGATAAAGCTTGACCCATTGTAGAGTGTCATGCGAGCATAAGTACTTTCATGAATCTCAATGGCTTGAGTCTGTTATTAAGGCCTGTTGACTTGGTGACTAAATAAGTACATGCAAAGTTTAATGGTGGATTCTCCATCATACAACAGATATTATGTAAATTAAGTTGTCATGGGATAAGAGGGAAGATCCTTTCATGGGTTGAGAACTGGTTAAAAGACAGAGAACAAAGGATAGGAATAAATGGTAAATTTTCAGAATGGAGAGGGGTAACTAGTGGTGTTCCCCAAGGGTCAGTCCTAGGACCAATCCTATTCAACTTATTCATAAATGATCTGGAAAAAGGGGTAAACAGTGAGGTGGCAAAGTTTGCAGACGATACTAAATTGCTCAAGATAGTTAAGACCAAAGCAGACTGTGAAGAACTTCAAAAAGATCTCACAAAACTAAGTGATTGGGCAACAAAATGGCAAATGAAATTTAATGTGGATAAATGTAAAGTAATGCACATTTGAAAAAAATAACCCCAATTATACATACAATACGATGGGGGCTAATTTAGCTACAGCTAATCAGGAGAAAGATCTTGGAGTCATCCTGGATAGTTCTCTGAAGACGTCTGTGCAATGTGCAGTGGCAGTCAAAAAAGCAAACGGGATATTAGGAATCATTAAAAAAGGGATAGAGAATAAGATGGAGAATATCTTATTGCCCTTATATAAATCCATTGTACACCCACATCTTGAATACTGCGTACAGATGTGGTCCCCTCATCTCAAAAAAGATGAACTGGCATTAGAAAAGGTTCAGAAAAGGGTAACTAAAATGATTAGGGGTTTGGAACGGGTCCCATATGAGGAGAGATGAAAGAGGCTAGGACTTTTCAGCTTGGAAAAAAGGAGACGGAGGAGGGGGGGATATGATAGAGGTATATAAAATCATGAGTGGTATGGAGAAAGTGAATAAGGAAAAGCTGTTTACTTGTTCCCATAATATAAGAACTAGGGGCCACCAAATGAAATTAATGGGCAGCAGGTTTAAAACAAAGAAAAGGAAGTTCTTCTTCACACAGCGCACAGTCAACCTGTGGAACTGCTTGCCTGAGGAGGTTGTGAAGGCTAGGACTATAATAGGGTTTAAAAGAGAACTTGATAAATTCATGGAGGTTAAGTCCATTAATGGCTGTTAGCCAGGATGGGTAAGGAATGGTGTCCCTAGCCTCTGGTTGTCAGAGGGTGGAGATGGATGGCAGGAGAGAGATCACTTATGTTCTTATATTATTTACTGGAACGCTCAGTGTGAGGCTTAACTGGGTAGAGGATAGAACCATGCTGAATGGTCTTTGAACCAGAAGCAATAGGTGATTCCTAACTTTTGTGTCTGGATTTAAATCTGGAAAGCAGAGCTTTTAAAGATTTTTTCTTCTTTTCTTGCTGCTAGTAATATTGGTTCCTTCTCCCTGAGGTCAGTAATCATGAAACAATGCTGCTTGGTCTCACTCTGGTTCCCATTGGTAAAGAGCCCATTATATCACAAAACATCAACACCACAATTGTCATTTAATTTAGTTTGACAGACAACCTTGTTGGCAGTCTCAGTGGACAGGTCAAGGACTGAATGGGCCATGGAGACTGACCAACCCTCTCAACCTCAGAGATGCTCCATCCAGGCCAGGGATAGGGACCAATGCTGGTGTAGTGTAGGGAAGCTTGAGTGTGCTGTACGTGTTCTGGGGATAAATAGAGGACATTAGCTTGCAGGGCTGTCAGTCTGTCATCTTTCATCAGCATTATATTTGCAAAGTTTCAGATAACAAGAAGAAGGATGTGCAGTGATGTTAGTGGGGGATGATGTATTAAAGGCCATTCTCACTGTTGCTGAAGGTACTGATATTCCATTCTCTTTTCCCTTCCCTCATGTTTCTTTCCCTCCCAGTCTGTGGTAAACGTTATAAGAACAGACCTGGACTGAGCTACCATTATGCTCACACTCACCTAGCCAGCGAAGAAGGGGATGAAGCCCAAGAGCAGGAGACATGCTCCCCACCCGTCCACAGAAACGAGAACCACAAACGTGAGTAGTGTTTGCTTTTGTCATCCCTTCAATCTTTTTTCAGGGATGTTACCTCCCCCTTCGTCTGTGCATTTCAGCAGTTTCTAAGATTGTTCTGCTTCTTTGTGAATGAGTGGAACCTGGATGTTTAGTGGAGCTAATCAACTTCAGCCTGCCCTGGTGCTGCACTCAGCTAGTCAAGAATTCAGTTCAAACTCAGCATTAACTCTGCCGCAAATCACTCTTCCATCACTGCTCCTGTGGGGAGAAGATGACAAGGGGAGAGGGAAGGGAGCCACACCTGCCCGTCATCAAACAGCCTCTTAGTGCTTAGTGTGGAGATCAAGAAAATGCACAATTCATGTCAGTGCATCCTCTTTGCTATGTTCTTTGAGAAAAGATCTTTATTCCCTTCTCAGTTTTATGGTATAAAATTCTCAACAAATGCCCCATGATCCCACATCCCCAAATACCGCTTTCTAAATATTAATCTGGAAAAATCAAAGGACTAGAAAATTAACTTCACAGATCTGATGGCACAAGAAAGGACAGAAGGGCTGTGCTCTGGTAATCCTAGCACCAAAGTAGGGGGAAGATAGTGTGTTTGCTGGCACAGGAAAGCCCATTTTAACCTTTTTAAGACACAGGACTGAGAGTCAGGAGATTCATATTTTATTAGTGAATTGTATCACTTAGCCCTCCTCCACCTCAGTTTCCCTGTGTGCAAAGTAATAATTGCCTCCCACTCAGAGAGATCATGTGGTTAAATTCATTGATATTTGTAAAATACTTTCAGGTCCTTAGATGGAAAATGCCATTTTAGTTCAAAGAAATTATTGTTGTTGTTTATTATTTATTGACAACAGAATGAAATGCTTATAAGAATAAAATACAGGGCAAATCCGTTTCTTCCTGACATAAGTATAAAGTAAGAAACTTGGATCTAGGAAGCCATTTCCCCCTTAAGCAGGATAATCCATAATTGTCTCATGTGGTTGTGGGGAGGGGTTCCCCTTTCTCCAAAGCATCTACTACTGACCATTGTTGGGTTGGTCTGATCCCGCTGTGCAATCCTAAGGTTTCTATCACCTTTCTGCTCCACCTTTTCATTTTTAACATGTTTAGTAAGATGTTTTGACTTGTCCAGAAGCAGTTTTGACTTGCTGAGTTGTGGATAAACTTGAATTGACCATTACTCTTTGGAGTTACTGTT
The DNA here is from genome assembly GCF_965140295.1 of Lepidochelys olivacea. Lineage (NCBI taxonomy): Eukaryota > Metazoa > Chordata > Testudines > Cheloniidae > Lepidochelys > Lepidochelys olivacea. Next base: position 63,825,733 of record NC_140416.1, on the reverse strand, counting down.
CTGGCAGGCTTTAGAATATCACTATCGGGCCATTATCCCACAGGGAGCTGTAAGAGAGGGGATTTTGTTTCTTTATTTTGTATGCTGTCTCTAGATTAGTTTTCTGTGTCTGAAATAGGGTCTACAATACTTATCTACCTGATGAGGCTTTTGAGGCTTAATTAATTAGTGTTGATCTTAGCCCTGCACAGATAAGCAAACAGGGAAGGGCACTGTCCCCCACCATTCAGCCTGGCACAGGGGCCAGAGGCAGGCCCAGTTCTTGCGGTTCTGAGGTTCAGGGAGATGTTAGCACTATGAGTGATACCAAACTCCACAAAAGGAGCTGGGAAGGATGGAATGATATACCTCCTTCATTCCTCACCAGCCAGCAAACCTGGGCCATTGTGGAGGACAGTGCACTCTGCTCTCTGAAAAAGAGTGCAGCAGGGGCTGCTCAGACTTGTGTGTCTCCTGGGCTCCTGCAGGCATTTTGCATGAGGCAGGTGCAATGCCTCCGGGAGAGGCAGCTGGTGTGCAGCTCCCAACACAGAGTGTAGCTTAATGCCACAGGCATCCCCTTTGCATTTGTAAATCACTCTGAGATCCAGATCCTTGAGTGGAATGTTCTCTCTGCTCAAGAATCAGTGGCCACTGAGGGTGGGGACAGAAACCATGTAAAAGTGCCAGGAGATTTCTGCTGGGGGGAGTCACAGTACGCTGGGAGGCAACTCTCTGGACTGGCTGTTTATTCCCTTTTTCTGTTTGTTGGTTTACAGCCTGGAGATCAGCTCTTGCATATTCCCTCTTTCATTTGGCAGTATTTAATTTATGCTGCCATCCATCTTCCATGTGAATGCTAATTGTCCATGTTGCTAATATACAGTCATTAAATGGCCCCTTTGTACATGGGGAAGGTGGGGAGCCAGAGCATCAGATCCTTCCTTTCCCCTAAGTACTGCTGGGCATGTGTTATGAATTAGATTTGACAGGTCTGCTGTGTCACAGGGTCTGGGCTTCAAATATCCTTTCCGTGTGGGCTTGTGGGGGGAGGAGGGGATGTTAATCCAAACAGCTAATCTGCAATCTATGGAAGAGAAGGGCCAGAAATACAGTAAACAGCAGGCACTGATTATTTCCTTAGCAGTGTGGCAGAGAAATACATGCAGCCTAATTTAGAAAAGGCAAAGCAAATCCAAAGCAGCCATTTGGAATTTGCAGTGCTGTGGGCAGTGGGGTCTGTGGCAGCGAGGTTCTGGCAGACTGCTCCAGTATGAACTTCTTGCCATTTTATTCTCTCTACCACTCCCATGTCTCCTGTGCAGTCACTGCTTGCAGCAGTACCTGCAGTAACAACTGCCCTGCTGACACAGAAGGAACCTCTCTGGAGCAGAGCCTCTGCCAGAGTCAGTTATTGATCCTCTGACTGGTGCCAGCTCAACAGTTGATGGTGTCTCATCTCTCTCGCAACGCTTCTCTGTCCCCACACCCTCAATTACCCGCAGGCCATCTTGGATGGCTACATATATACTCCAGGGACTGAAAAAAAGATTAATATAGGAACAGCCTAATTTAAACTGACTGGCTTCTGATGGATCTGTATCACAGAACAACCACCAACCCAGGTGGGATGTTCCGTTTCCTCTGAACCTCTCACTCTCCTTATCACTGTTGCGTGGGTTTTGTTGTCTGCCTCACTGACATATAGTTCAGCCTTTCCCAGATCACCTTCTCTGACCTCCTATTTTCCCCTAAAACAAGGCAGCCTATGCTTTTTAATACAGGCTGTGACCATGCGGCGTTAGGTGATTTACTTGTATATCTCAGCTCACTCTCTTGATATAGGGGGATGTCCCTCCTTCAAGACCCAAACTTGCCTTAGTCCCATACAGACTTGTTATCTAATGTTGCAAATACTTGTCAGCTGCGTTTGAAATCATGAAAAAGAAGTTATAGAAAACTGTTTAAAAACCAGGCAAACCTGAACCCTGACAATAGAACAAAATAGTTCCACATCATGTCAAACCTGCTCTTCTGCTGTCTTCATCCTTCAATATTCGGCACTGGCGGCATGTGAGCTTTGAGCCCAGGGTGAGTCCATGAATCTGCCACTGAACACATGTTGCAATATATGTACATCTCATCCTAATGTTATAGGATGAACTGGGGTAGCTGCCGCCTGCAGATTCTGAAAGGTTTCTAAAGTGGGATTTTTATTAACTTGATATCTGTCTATTTAAATATATATGTCAATGAATGTGGTATTATAAAACTAATTTCATTGCTAAAGGAACAGGAAGGTGTGTGCCTGTCTGTAAGGAGCACACCTTCTCCTTTTAAATGGGAGTGAATCATCTGAGTGGCACTTTGCTTTTTAAAACTTAAACGTTAGGATAACTTGTAGTGTTCCAAAAAATTAGGGTCTCATAGCAGTGTCTAAAGTCAGTCATAGTGTGAACAGATGCTGTTCAGACTTCAGGCACCTGGACACCTCTTCCAATACCAGTCTGGACTTGCCATACACTCTGCTAATGCTGCTGCAGTCCAGAGCACTCACACAGCTCTGCTAATATGCAGATTTGACTTGTCAGACCAACTGCTGTACCAGTTCAGGGCATCTTCCAATTTTGCCCATTTCTTTGGCAGATCTTGTGATGTGGACAAATCTCTAGTTGAGAGATCAGTCAACGGCATTTGTATATTCTAAGCATAATTAGATACCTAGGCTTCAAAGATAAAAAATGAATGCACTAACCTCACTGTGCTTCCAAGCTGTCCTCCAGCTCCCCCACACAGCCTTCTTTGAAACATTTTTATTTCCATCCAGGCAGGGGGCTGGAGATGAATAAATGACAAGAGCCAGCCCCTCAGTTGGAGATGAACTGTTTGTTCCTCTCCACAAGCAGCATCAATCTGAAAAGCTACATCAGGCCTCCCTTTCTCTGCCTTAGCGCTGTTTCTCACTGGGGAGGTGATAGGAGCTACATTTGAATGCAGGAATGCTCCAACACCCACCTTCCTACAGGAAATCCTACAGCAGGTGCCTTTTCAGTGAAGAGCTGCATATGCCCTGATTAGATATCTCATTAGTTTATTCCATTTTTCTTTCTTTTCCTTTGTTGGTTTTTATAAAGGAATGAATGTAAATGTCATTTTAAAATGAAATTTGAGGGTGCCATCAGAATTATAGCAGAAGTGGCTGCTATAACAGCCTGTCATTAAGGGTGCATAACAGGTTCCATTTGTACCCTCTGTTTTTAGTTAATCATAATTTTCCCTAACATTTACCTTTTGGGCTGACATTTTCTATGCCTGAATGTTGTGGGGAAGTTTGAGGAAACCCTGTTCACTCATTATGAATGTGGGGAGGGTGAAAACATACATTTCCCCATCATACAAAATCTTCTTGAGACCTTAAATAGCTGGGTGCAGAAATTTTGGCAGGAAAGTAGCTTTCAATGAGGAGAAGTTTCAGAGTAACAGCCGTGTTAGTCTGTATTCGCAAAAAGAAAAGGAGTACGTGTGGCACCTTAGAGACTAACCAATTTATTTGAGCATAAGCTTTCGTGAGCTACAGCTCACTTCATCGGATGCATACTGTGGAAAATACAGAAGATGTTTTTATACACACAGACCATGAAAAAATGGGTGTTTATCACTACAAAAGGTTTTCTCTCCCCCCACCCCACTCTCCTGCTGGTAATAGCTTATCTAAAGTGATCACTCTCCTTATAATGTGTATGATAATCAAGGTGGGCCATTTCTAGCACAAATCCAGGTTTTCTTTCTCCCCCCCCCTCTCCTGTTGGTAATAGCTTATCTAAAGTGATCACTCTCCTTACAATGTGTATGATAATCAAGGTGGGTCATTTCCAGCACAAATCCAGGGTTTAACAAGAACATCTGAGGAACAGTGGGGGGTGGGGAGAAGGAATAAACAAGGGGAAATAGGTTACTTTTTATAATGAATCAACCATTCCAAGCTCTATTCAAGCCTAAGTTAATTGTATCCAATTTGCAAATTAATTCCAATTCAGCAGTCTCTCATTGGAGTCTGTTTTCGAAGTTTTTTTGTTGAAGGATAGTCACTTTGAGATCCGAAATCGAGTGACCAGAGAGATTGAAGTGTTCTCCGACTGATTTATGAATGTTATAATTCTTGACATCTGATTTGTGTCCATTTATTCTTTTACGTAGAGATTGTCCAGTTTGCCCAATGTACATGGCAGAGGGGCATTGCTGGCACATGATGGCATATATCACATTGGTAGATGTGCAGGTGAACAAGCCTCTGATAGTGTGGCTGATGTAGTGATAAACACCCATTTTTTCATGGTCTGTGTGTATAAAAACATCTTCTGTATTTTCCACAGTATGCATCTGATGAAGTGAGCTGTAGCTCACGAAAGCTTATGCTCAAATAAATTGGTTAGTCTCTAAGGTGCCACAAGTACTCCTCTTCTTTTTAATGAGGAGAAGCACTCTGAAGTGTTTTGGAGGAAATTGATTCTGATTTGACTGAGTAATTGGCCTTTGAAAATCATATGCTGCACCACGACCACTTCCTCTCTCAAAAAAAAACCAAGGCTGGCTCAGGTTTGGGCACTCTGTATTGTTTAATTCACATATTTATATTTTTTTATTATAATTTTTCTCTCTCACCTCTTGACTCCTTTCTCCAAAGCAGAATACAAACCCAAGAAAGCCCCCAGTGTTTGACTGGGCTTGAAATTAGTTAACATGAGTTCACACATGCCTCGTGGGTGCAATTTACATCCTCAAAGTGCTCTACATATTGGAGGGACCAATGTGTGCCCATAATGTACTGGCCCATTTTGGATGAGTGCAGAGCTGCACTGACCTAGTGTGAACTCCAGGATGGATTGTGCCTCAGGTAATGCAATCCCTCCCTAAGTTTCCGGTTAGGATGGGAGTGCTGTATTGCCAACCCCAAAAGTTCAAAACTCATACATCAGATCCCTCCCAATCCTGAGATTGGCCCAGAAACCAGAAGAGTTTAATATAATGGGTTTTTGGTCTGTCTTCTCATTTTTAAACTCCCCCTGGTCATCTCCAGTGTGTGCTGGACAATTACCATGTTGCCAGCTCTTACAGATTTACAGTGAATCACACGATTTTGGTCCCCTGCTGCAGGAGCTCTTACTAGAAGATTCAGCTGAGATCAAATTGCTCAAATTTGTATAAAGTGCTGCCTGACATCTCAGAGAGCTAACACTTTCTCCCCAAACCCAAAAAATCCAATTAATTAATGTGTCCTCCCAGCCTCTCACCTGCCCACCCACAGCCCATCAATTAATTATGGTCCGCAGCCCCATAGCCGTTCCTGTGAAAATGGCATCAGCTGCTCCCTGTCCTACCCAAAAACTCCTCTTGGCTCATAAGGGGAGGATGGGAGAACCCTACTGGCCTCCTGCAGAAGCTCTGATTTGCCTGCTTTTCCCACCTCTTGGGAAAGATCAGCCAATCACAGCTATAGAGCGGTGCTAGAAATCATATGAAGGCCAGAGCTTCTTGCGTCATCACGAGACTGATTCCAGCAGGGGCCAAAATGCTGTTATGGGAGGTGCCAGTTCTGGATGTGTGCAGACTGTAACATCTCTTTGGATGGTGCAGCCTGCTTCTCAGGCTTGCATGGCAAAGAATCTGGCCATTTCCTCTCATTTAGTTTGACTTGCATTTTTCCTCCCATGAATTTTAATGAAAAAGTTGTAAGAATAGTTTATAGGAGAGAGCAATACATAAGTGAGTGTGTGTGTGTGTGTGAGAGAGAGAGAGACACGGAAGGTGGGTGAAGTGAACTAAACTTATTTGAGCTCTACTTGGCCTGTCCTTCACTACACCCACAGATTATGCCATCTACCTTGTGTTATTCTAATCCAGAGCTCTGCCCTACACTAAAAAATTGGCACGTCTGTGCAATGAGCCATTCATTCCCTTTGCAACCCACCCCCATGAATTTCTCCATTTCTCATTAAAAACTGGGAATAAGCCAGGTGGAAGTGGGTGCATCTCCAGCTGGGAATCCATCTCTTGCTCTGTTAGAGGGTGGCTTTTCCTGAGGTGTATCTTCTAGCAGCTGCTCCCCCAAACTCCCATTGATGTATTTTTTTATTTTAATTTCTTGTTTCTTGAGTCCATCTATTCTCTGTAGATGCATTTTGAGCAGCAAAATAAGGGGACATGCTACAATTCCTTACACTTGAGAGATGAAGTAATAACAGGTGGCAAGACCAGAGGCAACCGGAGCTAGGATTCTGGTTGCTATGGAAACATGTCAGCCCTCCAGAGGGATGAGATCTGTCAGCAGTAGGGGGGCAAAGAGAGCAAGAGAAGCACAGTGGCACTTACCCTATAGGTTCAGATTATATATCATCGAGTTCTCCAAGGGAAAACTTGAAATACACAGGATGGGTTATTGGCTGGCTTTGAACTGAACTGGCAGCCAAATGTTGGATGTAGATGTGAACGGTGGGGAGCAGGTACAGGAGGGGGAATCTGGGCCTAAGTCTGAGACAAAGAAGCTTGTAATATTTTCTAAGAAAAATCCGTTTTTTTTCTTCGTTGCAAAATATGGGCTTTCAGGATATGCTCCCCTAGGTATCCATTATGGAATATTTGGCCTCAAGTGGAAGCAAAGGTCCTGATTCAAAGCCCTTTGAATTCAATAGGAAGAGCTGTAGTGATTTTTGTGAGCTTTGGATCAAGCTGAAAGTAAGTAGGGCAATAGTGGGAACCCCCATGCTGTGAAGATTATTATTACCCTTGTTTATTATGGGAATGCTGGAAGGCCAACTGAGAATGGGCCCCCACTGTGCCAGGCACTGTACAAACACTGAGTGGTAGATGGTCCTTGCCCAGAAGAGCTTACAGTGTAAATAGACAAGACAGACACAGGGTGGGGAAGGGGTAGAACACACAGGCAGAGTGAACTCTGAGATGGCAGCAGATGGCGTGTTAGTTCCATTTACAAGTATTTGTTTATGTGGATGAGCAGCGGGTGAACCCCACTTTGGGGAAGCTAACCTGCTGGCTGCGCCCCTTCCGCCCGAGGGCCTGCCCCCGCACGCCGGAGACCCTACCCCCTGGTGACTGGAGGAGCCCCGTGGCATGCCCACCTCAGCCACGCTGGGCCCACCCCCCTGAGCGCCCGCCCAGTCCCAGCCATGCCGGGCTGAGTTGCCAGCCCCGCCGAGCTGGCCATGCTGGGCCGAGCCAGCCCCTGGACAGGATGGGTCCTGGCCCTGCCAAGCGCCGGGCCGAGCCGTCAGTCCCCCCCCGAGCCGGCCACCCCGGGTCGAGCCACCCCTTACCCTCACACCGAGCTGGCCATGTTGGGCCAAGCCATCCACTGGACTGGACAGGCCGTAGCCCCACCAAGCACCAGGCCAAGCCACTGGCCTCTCCAGAGCTGCCGGCCCCAGCCACACTGGGCCGGGCCAAACTGCTGGTCTCCCCACACCCAGCCAGCCCCAGTGCACGGCCAAGCGAGCCGCTTCACTCCCCTGCCAGACCCTCTGGCCCACCGCTGGCTCACCGTGTTACCTCCTCACTCCCCTGCACCCCAAGGAGGAGGGACATGGTGAGCAGCGACAGGCAGGCAGCAGCAGACGGTGAGGCCTCGGGACAGGGCCACCGCAGCCCAGGTGGCGGGTCGGCAGCAGCTGTTCCAGGGTAGGCTTAGCCTTACCTTGGCTATTATACCCATTGTCTATGTTTATGTGGGGTGCGTTAACTTAGGAGAGGATAAGATAAATGGAAAGAAAAAGGATAGAAAGGGGGTGGATAGAGCAGGAGTAAAGAGGGTAAAAAAAAAATCCCTTTTTAATGGCATCCATCTAATTGTAAGCAATTTGCTGTATTCATTTAAAGTAGCAAACACCAAAAACCCCAACCTAAAACAAACGCCTCCGTCCTGATTCTCCATTACCTTGCAACTTGTGTGGCCATTGTGCAAAGTGCGTACAAAACGTTACTGAATGAGAATTCTGCACTCATTGCATGGTAGGATTTTACACACAATTTGCATTCAAGTTGCACAGATATAAAGGACTACAAGATGGTGCAAAGCAATGGCGAATTAGGCGTCTTCTTTGCAGTGTTGCCAACCCCACACATTTAAAAATCATGAGTCAGGCCCCAAAAATTGAGATTGGCATAAAATCTGTGAAATTTAAAAAGTAAATATGGAGTTCTTTTTATTTGCTTTCTGGTTCATGAGCCCCTGGGGTTCATGTTTTCAAGTACAGCTGAAACATTTCTAATTTTGAAATGCATAACAGGGACAAAAATTCTCTGTAACGATGAGGACTAGAAGCTTTTTTTTTTTTTTTAAATAAAAGCTCAGATATTCATATGACTCCAGGAGTCACAGAGTTTAAGTGCAGAAGGGATCTCTAGATCATGTAGTCTGGATCATGTAGTCTGACTTTCTGTATATCACGGGCCTCCAACACCACCCAGCACCCACACACTAAACCCAACAATGGACATGAGACAAAAGTAAATGAAACCCACAGCAGACTAGGCTGTTATGTGCTACAATGAGAGAATAGGCAGGACCGAGGTGCACCAGTGCTAGAGGCCCCCGTAATGACAGGGAAATGATTAAATGAGATATACCCAGATTATCCCAGCAAGTGACCTGCACCCACATGCAGCAGAGAAAGGGGAAACTCTCCAAGGTCACTGACAGTCCGACCTGGGGGAAATTCCCTCCCAATGCCACATATGGCATTCAGTTAGACCCTGAGCATAGAACCAGCCAGCCAAGTACCTGAGAGAGAATACTTAGTGCCATCTCAGACCTCTGGCCCATCCCCTCGGTGGCCCATCTCCAGCCATGGCAATCCATGATGCTTCACAGAAAGGAGATAAAAACACCTCCCAGCATACACTGGGGGTGGGGGGGAATCCCTTCCTGACCTCTGTCAGTGGACAGTTGAAATCCTGAAGCATGAGCTTTAGGAAAATAAGACGTAAACTGGCAGTGAGCCCCCGGCTACTGAGTCCTGCCCCCTACCATCACAAGCAACCCCATAATTCAATTGCACTCATACATTTGTCCAATTCTCTCTTAAAACTAACCAAGTTGATTGCCCCCATGAGCTCAGGCTTTAAGAAAAACACGAACCTGTTTAGCCAAACCCAGCGTTTTAAAAAATGTGTTTTGAACTGGAGCCCTGTGGAATTTGAAGGTTAATTTGCCAGGATTTCTGAGATCCTTTTCTTTTGGTTTTAAACCACATGTGTTCGGTGGAGCCTAGGTCTTTTCCGCACAAAAACTCAGTGGTTTGATGAAAGGTGTTCTTTTAATCTGATTTAGTTAAACTGATGCAAACCCTTATGTGGAAACCCTTAAACCATTTTTAAAATGTCTTGTATTGATTTAGTTAAGTAGGTATAAATCTGTATGTAGACAAAGCCTCTGTTGAAAACACCATCACATTTAATTGAAATGACAAACTGCACCTGATTTAGATACAGACCCGTGAATATGACCTGAACAAACCTGTTCAGTCAACAGTTCATGAAACATTTGGGAATCCTGGTGTGAGTTTGGTGTTTTGTGGATTTACAATTTTTTTCTGTTTTGTTTCTCTTCCCTGGTTGCTGTACAAAAGAAAAATGACAGGGAATACTGGCTAAGGCTCTGATTTTGCCTGTGGGTCCATTAGCAGAGGTACCCCATTTATTTGGGATTCTGTATGGACACAGTGATTGCTAGCAGATTCCAGTGCAGGATCAGGGTCTAACTGATTATATGAGGAAAAGGTGACATTTACTGTATGGAAAGTGCTGCGAAAGGCACAAAGTACACAAGCTAAGGAAAGAGAGAATGCTTTTCCCCCTCTAATTTCTTTCTGTTATAGAAATCCTAAGAGTTATTTATAAAAATCAAATAAGTGTAGGTAAAAAATTTTAGAGTAAAAAATAGAATGTTTAAGCTGACAGTGTTTCTTTAAAAGAAAAAAAAAAGTAAAACACTTTGGATTGCTCAGTATCAACACAACCTCTCCACCTGTTAAGGGAGAGCAGGACATTGCACACCAGCCATGCCCATTTGAACAGGATGTTCAGAAGAGCCTCAGAGCTCTGTGCCTTGGTATGTAATGTACTTAAAATGAAACTGTTTTGTACAATTCGCTTGTCACCCTAACTGAAAATATTTGGGGAAGGCTATTGTCACCAAAGTCATCAAATTAACATGACAGAGAAGAGGAGAAGGGAGAAATGTGTGTGCTCTTTAAGTAAAAATGATTTCTAACCTGCCTGCAGCCCAAAAAGGACCAGACGGGGCTATCATTCCCAACAACTACTGTGACTTCTGCCTTGGAGGCTCCAGTATGAACAAAAAAAGTGGCTGTCCAGAGGAGCTTGTGTCATGCTCAGACTGTGGACGCTCGGGTAGGTGACTCCTCCTTGCAACTTTCTAAGATGAACAATTTAGCGTGATTCCCTTTTTGCTCTTTCTGATGTTTTGGGGTAGTTTGCTTATTGTTTGTGGGGAAGGATGGTTGTCAAAGTTTCTGTTCTGCTAATGGGCTAACAAGACAATTATGATATAATCTATGTATCTATCTATATAATGCTATATTGTATTTATTGGCTGCCATGAACATAAGTACTCATACTTGTTCTTATTTAAATGGAGAGAGAAAATCCTATGACAATGTTAAAGGATGGGCTCTGTCTTCAAATCCCATAATTACAAATGTAAATTACTTTCAAGATTTATGAAAGTTGCATGATGAGCATTTCCATTGATTACACATTTCATGCATTTCTTCATCCAAAAAAGAAAGAGGGGGGAAATTACAGGGTAGGAATGGCAGTAGCTGTCAAGAATTATTCTCTTACAAGATGACTATCATTAATTCTGTTTAAAGAGTTTTTATTTATCTGTTTTCTTCCTGTGTCTCTTTTTAAATTTAGGAAGTTGCATCTTTCCCCATCCTGAGCTGTCTTTATTTCTGGGTTGTTGGTTGTTTTTTCTTTTTTGTTTTTGTCCCAGCTGAGCTGTTATTTTTGGCTATGGAAGGGAATGGGGTCTCTAACAACAGCATATTCCATCTCCAATTCAAATTTCCCAATTGTTGTGATTTTTTGGAAAGGGGGGAGAAAGGCCATGGATTATAAATCTGAAAACAAAAAAAAACTTTTAAATTTGAAACCTTTAGAATTGCTGCTACTTCTGCTCTTTATTCACTGGAAAGTGTGTGTTGTATAATTGCTGATATATAATGCAGAGTGTTCTGGGACTGAAATAACAGTCTGCTCATGCTCCCATTGAAATTAATATCAAAATTCCTATCAAATTCAAAGGGAGCAGGACTGGGCCCTAGATGGCAAATGTCCTCTACAGTTGTTCTGACCTTTGAAGATATCCTGAGTTGAAAACAATTACTTATCGCTGGACCAGTGGCAACCCTTGGTCTTCTAAGGGGCTTTGCTACAAGTGCTCTGCAGACACTAACATAAGTCTTTTTGTGTTTGCTTCATAATAAAGGAGAAGAAGCTTACACTGTCTACACTGCCATACTCCCGTTTTCCCCCTTTACCTTGGGTGTTATTTCCTAGCCTCACTCATTTCAGTGTTACCCCAATCTTGCACAATGACAGGGATCCAAATGTTCTGTCACATAGCTATTTGTTACTGTAATTTCATATTTAACTTCAGAACATGACTGAGATACACTAGTTTGTTGGTGTCCTTGTTGTATTGCAAAGTAGATTATCAGGCCCCATGTAGCTGTTGTATCCTATCTGTGGACAAGCCCCCCAGAACAATTCCATTAAGCACTTTTAACAAATTCTCATCCACCTGAGTCATTTACAAGGGTTCTCCATCTGTGTGATAGATGTATGATGAGAATGCCTAAAGTGCAACTATACATAGATTTTTTTAAGCTATAATATTAATGACTGGTGGCTGCCGTCTTTACTTTTCTTGGTGATGAAAGACAAACGGAGGAGAGGCCATGTGCATTCTTTTGTTTCCTCCCAGTATTCAGTCAGTCAAATCACATCCCTATGAAGTGATTATTTTACTTACCGATTCTTTTATTATATTCATTTCCTTTTGGGGTACAGGATTTGATTCTAAATCTGTTTCTTAGGAAATACAGTATAATTGCAACAGAGCTGCTTCCTTCAGCTTAAGGGACCAAGCAATTGGTGTATCATCATGTTAGTTAGTGCTTCTGAATAGCACCACAAACCTCCCGGCCCTACCAAACATGAGGCTTTCATTTTCCTAGGGCTCAAGGGCCATATTTTCTCCTGCATTTCTTGAAGTGGGATTCTGACATCTGTACTGCAAATTACATATCACATTTGATTCAGAAAAAAGTTCAGTTTTACAGATTTCAGTATTTAACTTCTCTTTTTAAAGCTTTCTTGTTGTTGTTTGTTGCTCCTGATGTCTATGCTGAGGATTTCTTACCCTATATGGAAAAAATGGACTGAAAGACTTCCTAAACTTTCAAGTGTCCCCCAAAGCAGATCATTCTTTATTCTGGCATTTTTAGTGGCTAGATGGTGTAGATTCATTTTTGTTTTTCACAAGAGACTCCACAGAATTTCTAACATGGAATATATTAATTTAATGAATATTTAGTCTTTAAAATGTTTTTCACTTTGTCTTCAAAGGAGCTACTTTAGGGCAGGGACAGGAAGAGATAGGGATGAGAATTTTTTAAAAACCTATCCCATTGCAATACTGATGAAATACCTAGTAAGTTGTTATTCTACAGCAGTAAATTCATGACAGTTGATGCCAATCTGAAGGACAATCATTGTGCTTAAATCTAACAGCTTCTAATTATTTATGTGGTCTAAAAATCTTTTAAAACTGATCAAAGTAATCAAGAGAGAATAGTTTTAATGTCTCTTGAAGAGAGGAAAACAACATTAACCCTTTCGCTGCCATACCTACAGGCATCTGTGTTATTGTAGGTTTTTAGAAAAAACAACCCCTTTTTACCTTTTCTTACTGCTATTCTACTGTCCTATGTTGTTGTTGATTTGTGGACACACACACCTACCAGGTTGATAGTCTGCATTGTTTGATAATTATGATGATTTAAAAAATAATGATGATGCCTGTTGCTTAACCCATGTGCTGATATATTCATCATACATGTCAGCTCATTTGGGAAGAGAAGGCAGGAAGGAGGAAGCAGCGCCAGCACGCACTACGGAGGACTTGTTCGGTTCCACATCGGAAAGCGACACCTCGACCTTTCACGGCTTTGATGAGGATGATGCGGAAGAGCCTCTCTTGAGCCGAGGAGGCGGCCATGGTAGCAGCTCTCCCTCCACAAATAAAAAGGGTGGCTGCTAAAATAACTAAACAGACACAGAAACTCTTTGAGCGATTTTCTATCCTTTTTACTACTATGATTATTATTACTACTTTTTTTTTTCAATTTTAGATTCCTTTTTTCCCCTTTGGGTGTGTACACTGAAAGCACAAACTTATAAAACCTAGACAACTACTTCAAAGAGACAGAAAGTTTTGATTCACTTTTTATTTTTCATTTTAATTTGTTTCCTTTCTCCTCCCCCCTCTTTCTCTCTGGAAACCTGAAATGTGGATTTAGTATTTTTTTTAATAATGAGCAGAGTTGATTTTCTCATCTTTTAATATATATCAGCAAACCACAAAAATACAAATGGGTTGGAGAGCAGAAACCCAACCCAAATAATTTTTTTTAATTATTATTATTATTATTATTTATATATTCTATATATTATTAGAAAAAAGACTTTTTAAATAAAAAATTACAAAAAACAAAAAAGCAATGGACGTCTACTTGATACTAGAACTGTTTCTAGAAAAACCACTGTGGGGTGGATTGTTTGAGATGACAATGAAGCCCTTGGTTTGATGACTTCTGCAATGTGAGATTTTGCACTTACTGTAGCGCGTGGAATTTGTGACTCCCCCTCGCGTACTCCTGTACCGCTCACCTTTAGCAGCTTGAAAATGCAAGCAGTTCTGAAGACCATGACACTGAGGAACACATTTCCATTATTCCTCTGGACACCTCTGCACTCGTAAGAGATCTCCTCCTCCCCGCCCCCACCTTTTCATCTCCTCCTCACTCCGTGCGGCTTTTTTTCTTTTCTTTTTTTTTCTCTTCTTCACCTTTCACCTCATGGAGAGCAATTTCCAAGCACAGGGATGGAATATAAATGGCAAGTCACAGGCTCTGCAAAGACAAAACAGCTGGAGGAATGAATCATGGAAGAAATTAAAAGGAAAAATACCTCACCTAAATTTTTCTTTCTTTTTTTTTTAAAAAATTCACACACACATTTTGTTGCCCAGATTTTTCTCTGTCTGTAGTGTCTTGTGAGGCACTTTGTGTTGTTTTTCAATAGCTTCTCTTGAAATAAACCAAAGCAATACTCACTAAAGTCCTGAGGGCAATGGAGAAGAGAGTGATTCCCTCCCAACGGCTGTCCCAGGACCGAGGAGCCATTTGGCAGATTTCAAAGGTATGTCCCAACAGAAATGTTTTTCAGCCACTGTGAACCCTCTGTGCTATGGATTTTCAACAAACTATTTACTGTTTTATTATAGCAGTAAGTCCTTTAAAGTAAACTGTGTGATTGTGTTATGTACAGCAGGCCAGGCCCTGTTCCCTATTAATTCAATGGGAGTTTTGTCCGAGCAAGCTTTGGCTCAATACGTATAACCAGGAATAAAGCATACCCAGACATTAAGTGTGTAGGTTCCACCCTGCAGTCCTAATGCAAGCAATGCTCTTATTGTAAGGACTGCAGGATTAGGGGTAAGGATATATTTTTGGCATTTTATAGTGCCAACATAAACCATAAAGGTGAGATCCTGACCCCACTGAAGTCAATGACAGCATTTCCATTGTCTTCAGTGGAGCCAGAGTTTCACCCCAAGAAGGAAGCTTGAGTGGTGTATTCATGTTACCAGAACTCATGATAGAAACACATCCATGCACTGTAGACTTTGGGTGTACATTCTTCTAGTTCTTGAGTAAATCATGTCCAAAAAGGGCTGGTTATTTCCATTACTCTCTTTCTTTTGCTGGGGCAGCATAGCACAGTTTGTAACAGGTATTTCATGGCTCCTTCAGTCTTTTTGCCACAATCTAGTGTTAAAATAAACTCTAATCCTTATTTTATTATTAGACATCTGGGTGTGATGCTTCTGTGCATCTTTATAGTTGACATCAGAAATGAAATAACTAATGGCCAGAATCTGCCATCAGATATGCAGATGTAAATCCGGAGTGATGCCATTGACTTCTGGATTCCATTAAGAATCTGCCCTTTTTGTAGAAAATAATGCTGCATAAAATTCCAAAATAAATCTGTATTTTTATATATAGTATATATTAATGCATGTGTGACCCAAAGAAAGTCTCCTTTAAGGCATCCCCATGTTAGTAATCTTTTCCTATTGTTATTCTACTGGGCTATGTTCCCACTGCTGTGTCAAGTCATATTATAATCGATCAAATGTCAGATCAATGGTATTTTGACTTAACCATGTCAATGAAACATGAACTTTAACATTCACTCTTTCCACAATCATTATTTTGTTTGAACAAATACATGGAATAGATTTCTAATATTTTGTTTCTACAGTCTGCAGTTTGTGAAGCTCTTCTGTGTTTATTAAAAGCTTAAATTCTATCTTGCTTCTGATGGCGAGCCGCAAGAACAGAGCTGTCTGATTATCTCAAATCCCTGAAAGAATAATAGCCTTGTAGTCATTGTTTTGCTTATCTATCTGTTATTTTATTCATATATATATATAAGAATCAGACATTATAATGTGAAGACTGAAGGAATGGAAGTCAGGGTGGAGGATAGCATGGAATGGAGTCCACAGTTGAATAGACACATAGGCCACATTATTTTCTTACTGACCCTAATGTGAATCCAGAGTAATACCAATAAAGTCAGTGGAGTTCCTTTGGATTTGTGTCAATGTAGCTGAGAGCAGAATCTGGTCCAGTAGTTCTGAAGACTTAAAAGGATGCTATGAACTTGAAATCTAATATATTTCAAAAAATGGGTTTAAAGTACTTTTTCGCACTACACTTGCCCTTCTCCCTGTCCACTCCAGCTAATGGTTATGGATTTTCAGTCACATTTGTAACTTTGTATTTAAAACATGTTTTTCTCTCTCCTGTTGCGGTGTTAAAGGCCACACAAGCAACAGAGGACACTGCCTATACAAAGGAAGCAGTAGGACTGATTATTCACAAAGTGCTGTCAAATGCACAAAGTAAACAAACTAAAAAAAAAATAGAGAAGAAAATGTTATTTCTTATCTCCTTCTGTTACAGTTATCATACTATAGGGCAATGGTGCCAAACTTTTCTTGTTGCACCCCCCCCTCCCCCCATTACTGCACAGCCAAGGCTTCCTCAGTAGAGGAACCTAGGTTGAACGTGGAGCAGGGGCAGAGCTGGGAATGGCAGAGGAGCTGGGGCTAGAGGCTGAGCTGGCCTGGGGGCGGAGCAGGGGGGAGGAGCAGCTGGGGCTGGATCTGGGCTGGGGGTGGAGCAGGGGGCAGAGTGGAGTTACGGCTGAGGTCAGAGCTAGTTGTGTGGCTGGATGGCACCCCCTCCCCATCCTACTGTGAGAGCTGAGCCTGGCCCTGCCACGTGCCCCCCTGAACATTCCTCTGTGCCCCCTGAGGCAGTTTGGGGACCACTGCCATAGTGGCTATTTTGAATTATACTAGCCTCAAAAAAATTTCAGACAGAATTGTAATTTTTTTTAAAATTTGACTGTGTTCCTTTAAATAAATAGAGATCCCCAAAAAGGGTAGAGTATATTTTGAAGGAGAAAAGATTCATGGGAGTCATGTGGAAGATGGGTTAACAAGGGAAAAGGAAATGCTGGAACTTTGTCCTTTTTCGTTCGTTTGTCTGGGTTTTAGTGTCTAAGTGTAAATTGTTCAGGGTAGAGATTTTGTCTTTGTCTGTGTGAGCAGGGCCTAGCACATTACAGGCCCTTCTGGAATACAAATGATAATCAAATATTAATAATGCATTAAATAATGGCTTACTTTCATGAATAAAGTTCTGATGACCATATATGTCAATTTGTGCCCATAGCCACTAGGTGCCAACCTTAATGGCAACGGAGCAGGGGCAAGGCTCTCAGTAAGAGTGCACTTGCATAAAAATATGCCAGCTAACATTTATTTTCAGTAGTGTACAAAATCCCCATTAGCTACATTTTGTGTGTGTGTGTGTTTACACCCACTCCTTGGGTTGATCTGGCCCTGACAGACGAAGGAAGAAAGGATAAATGTATTGTGGAGGAGAGCACTGTAGTCCATGGGACTTCTTCAGATGTGCTCACTATGGTAAGATAACAAAGGCGAGGAGAGAGCTGCAGCTCAGGGTTTAATAGGACAGGCTGAGCAGTGTGGGAGTGTAGTGTAGGAGTGGAGCATGAAGGAGAAGCTGGAGTTGAAGGCTGTGGTCATGGAGTCAATATGCAGAGTGCAGGGCAGACAAGGAAGGGAGGAGAGAGTTGAGAGCAGTAGAGGAATCTGAGAGATCGCTGGAGATTGAATGTCACAGACAGTGATGCTGAACAAAAGGTGTGATAACAGACAGGAAACGAAAATGTAGTGGTGGGAGAGGAAACAGTGCCTTGTGAAAACAAGGCTGGGAGAGTGACCATAATTGCGACTATGGAAGTGATCATTGGAATAGAAGTTAAATACACCCAGGAGTGTTGAATGGCATTGAGGCATGGGATTGAGAATAGGGGAAGAGAGTTGGCCATAGAGGTCAGAGATGAAAGCATAAGCAAGTCCACAGGGGTGCTAATTGATACTCTTGTAGGAGTGGGGAGAGGAGAGTCGGATCACATTCAGTTTTGAAGGTAGAGAATATGTGAGAGGAGCTGTGATTAGCTAGAGGAAAAAGGAGGTCCCTGACACCACCAGCACCATGGACTTCTCAGTAGGCGTGGGGGAGTTGCACAGTCCTAGTCATGTATCCCAAGAAAAACAAGCCACTGACCAAGCCAAGAAGGCATAAAGAGAGTTTCTGGACTTGAATTCCAGGTCATAAATTGGGGGTGGGGGAGGAAATAATTTCTTCAGCCCCAAGGGAAATGTTGCACTCTACAACCTCAGGGTATGTCTACACAACATTTTGGAGCGAACTCCCCAGCCTGGGTCAACAGACTTGGGCTAGCAGGGCTCTAAAAGTAGCTGTATAGACCGTGCTTTGAAGTTGCGGCTCAGGCTGGAGCTCAGGCTCCATTGTTTCTCAGGTTTTATGTTCAGGCTTTTGTATGTTCCCTTAATAATGTGGGGCACCTTCCCAAGCACCTCCCAACTCCTGCATACCAAAGGGCCTCAGAACACTTGCAGGAAGAGCCACAGCTTCTTGATCCAACCCCTGCAAGCAGGTGGGGAATTAACATGGGCCTAGCTGATATAATGGCTACGAGATAAATATGTAGCATGAGCTTTATTTGGGCAAGTGGCAAAGAAGGGATGGAAATGAAATTAGCTCATATTTTCCTCCCTCTCCCTTCCTTAATGATTTTATGACTTGTATTTTTATTCTTTGTATATCTAATGCAGTTCAGAATGAAGCAACGAAGGTAGGATTATTTACAACAAACTAAATATAACAAACTAAAAACTAATGAAACAAATGAGCAGCTCACATTAACTAGTGTCTCCTGTGTTCTGCTGCCACAGAAATCAGAGTTTCACCATTAGCTTCAATAGGATCAGCAGTCAGCTTTCTGGGTTAGTTTCTGCTACTGCAGTCAAATCGTACTGTAAATACACTAGTTAATGTGAGATGCTCATTTGTTTCTGGATGCGGTATTTAGTTTGTCGTAAGTAACCCCCTCCATGTAGTTTCGTCTTTAAGCTTTTACATTAGTTTCTCATTTTGAGTTCAAATTTGCCATTTTACAGCTCTCTACTTTGGTTCTTGGTTGGAGACAGAGGCTCAGATTGCTGCCTGCTGATGCGTGGAACACATCAGAGCTGCATCCAGACAGTGGCTGAGCCCTGCCGGTTCTGGGACACCATCTGTTATGAATACATTCTCCCCCTGCTGTTGTCCCATAATTTGTTGAATTGTTTTCATGACCATTAGAGATGGTCTCTAAACACAATCTCTGATCTAAACACCCCAAACTCTGAGTGTTCAAAATGTGGATCCTGATCCAAATTATTTGGCCTAGGCTCATTGCTAATGGCAATCAATTTTGCTTAGCCTACTCCTCAGGCAAATGTCTTATTGACTCAGCCGGGAATTTTGCTTAAATAAGATCTGCCCAGTATGTGTTTTACTGTAACATAAATTGATGCTTTCAATAAGCCCTATTTCTCCTTTTTTTTGTATTTATTTGTAGGCTGTAATTATTCATGTGTGTGTAAAATATATATTTCATAGGGAAAAAACTTTTGAAATGTTTTAGAGTTCAAACAACTGAGTTGGCACTATTATTCATATCCCTCTACCTATCTTTAGTATCATGAAAAAGAAGAGAAATTATAATATAATTTTGAAACTTCAGGTTTCATGATTTTAAGGCCTGATATCTCATAATTTACTGGAACTAGAAATGAGTGGTGTGTCCAGAAGGAAAGGGGAACTCCCCTGTCTCCCAGCATCTCTTTCTGTCACCAATAGTTGCTGCGGTTTTGACTCTTAAGTTCATCACGGCTCCATGACTGAATACTTCCTGTCCTGGAACCTCTGACCATTGCAGTTTTGGGGGTGAGGGGGATGAGTGGATTTCACATTTTGGGGAAAGAAATATTTTAGACTATGTTAGTGGCCATTTGACACTGCTCAGAGGTTTGGAATATAGGAGTTAGTCTCAGGGGAGATGAACTAGTGGGTGAAGTGCAGGTGTGATATTCAGTTTTTCACTTGTTCCAGAATTATCACATGGCTGTCACCACCACATCCGTGTGTGAGTTCTAAAATTTGGTTGGCATCACATAACTCCTCAGGGTAGGGAACATGTGTTCCTGCCTTTCATACACATGTGGCTCTATATAAATGATTACAATAACAATTTAAAACAGCTCAGGATCTCGTAAGCCAAAGGTCATAACCGCTAGTGAAGAAGCAGTTGTAGGAGATGAGTAATGAGGGGAAATGTAACTACATGTTCACAGTGAAAAAGCTCATAATGTTTGGGGATTTTTTGGGTGTAACCCCTTCACGTCCCATTTAACTTCTCTTGGTATTCATTTAGGACACCCACATTCAATAGAAACTGAGTTTTGCCTAAGTATATTTTAAAAGTTTGAAGTGGAGTGGGAGCCAAACTGGAAGATTTTGCTTTTGTTCTTTTTGAAGAATTGCTTTTTTGTATGTTTGGGGTTTTTTAGTTTTATTTTGTATTGCCTTTCCCTCTGCAGTCTGCCCTGCCCTCATGGACTCCAGCATCCTTCAAGCAAGCCATTTCCGAAGAAGGCCAAGAGAAGCCAGAATGCTTTGATATTTCTCCTCTCCTTGCCCAATCCATCCCAGCTGGCACAGGAGCCTGGACTGTGGAAAGCCTGCTGGCACCTGCTCAGAAGTTTTGGAATGCCCTAAGCTTGTGCAATACAAAGAAAACATTTTCTTTGTTAAACGTCTTGATTTCACTGTCCTTTATGCGTGTGTGTAAACCCAGGTCAAACTGGAATTGATCTACAATAGAAATGACTGAAAAACAAACCAACACACTGAAAAAAAGACAACTATTTTATTTATTTCAATATTTAAGAGAGAAAAGAAGTGCTCAAGTTGCACAGTATTTTTGTTTAAAATACAGGTTACTTCAAAATTTAAAAGCAATTTTGTGAAGACGTGAAAATTTAAAAAAGCACTTAATGTAAAATAAAGACTGAATATTTACTTTAAGGAAAACCTTTTTTTAAATTACGAAAATAAAGATCAACTCTGCTCTCTCTTACTTTAAAGAAGCCATTCATACATGTGCTGGGTATTTTTATTTTTTGCAAATTGGATGTGGTAAGTGAAGATTGTTCTGGTTTACTTCCTCCTAAATTCTTGGTACTGTTTCCCTGTTAGATATTTAAAGCTTATTTGCTTTACTGTGGCAGGCACAAATCTGAACAAATATACTGTTGAAAAAGCAAAGAACAGACCCAAAGGCTGAATTCTTGTTCTCGGTTTTTGTGTCCAGGCTGGAAGGAATATTGATGTATCTTTTCTATAGAGTGAAACAAGTTTTGGCTTTACCAGTTCTGGGAAATATTGCTGCTGAAAATAGAGGTAAAAAAAAGGAACAACTCAATTTACAGCAGTGCTACATTTCATTTTAGTAACTCAGCAGCTCATTCTGAGAGCTGCTTGCAATCTAAGGGCCTGCGCGTGCAAGCATTCTGGGTGTGGAATCTCCCACTGGAAGTCCCCTGCACTCCAAGTGCCAGTGCCCTTGCATAATTGAGCCCTAATTTGGGAACTCCTGGACATCCAAAGGCATGCAGAACTTCTTTTAAGCACCTCAGAAATAAGCAGCTGGGGTGACTCAGGAGGAGGCAAGTGTGAGGTGCCATGCGTAGAACCCTAAATTTAGTTTTATGGAGTGTGTGTGGGAAGGAAGGAGTTCATACATTTATTTTAAACTGTTACTCATCTTCTCAGCCTGGTAAGAGGTATTGATTCATAGATGAATTGAAGGGCTTATTTGGTTACCCAGTCCATCTCCAGGGGCCAGTGCAAGATTGTTTCCTACAGTGCTTTGTGCAGTCTCGTTTTGAGTGTCTCAAAGATACAGGACAGCCTAGTCTCCTAAAGAAGGCCTTGGATTTGAACCTGAGGCCTAGTATACACTAGAAAAGGTTTCCCATTATAGCTGCTACTGGTGAAGCTGGTATCAGTTCCCCAAGCAAAATAAGCTATACTGGCAGAAACATCTTTATGCTCATATAACCGGGCTTTTGCCAGTATAGAAATGTTGCAAAACAATCACACTGACATTACTATGCCAGAAAACATTTATAGTGTAGAGCTGGCCTGAGATCCCTTGTCCCGCCTCATCCAGTGAGTCATCTCTGCTTAGTCACTAAATTATTTATTTATCAAAGGCATCTGGGGAGAACCTGTTCTTTTGCCATTGACAAGAAGGTGGTAGAATATGTGATGATAATGAAGGTCCTGACCCTTCATCTTGTTTCTTGCTCACCCAAGACTTCAGTTGACTTCACTGGGAATCTTGGGTATGTTAGGAATGCAGAATCTGGAGGAGTCCCTCCCATTCTTAACACCTAGGACCAAATCTGCAGGTGTAAGCAATGTAACATCACTGGTAGATCCCACTCCAGCTCCCACTGAATTCAATGGCAAAACTTATATTGCCATCAATGGGAGTAGGAGCAGACACTTTGCCAGTTTTTTTGAAATCTGCAGTTGTTAAACTGCCTTTAAAAATAATCAGGTTTTGTTCTTTTAAAATATAACAAGATGCACAACTGTAATGAAACTTCTCAAACTGTAGGGTCTGGATTTAATTTGTGTAATATTCTTGTTAAATAAAAGTCTCCTTCTGATGCCCCCATTGTATATTTCTCTGTAAATATTACTTTATCAACCAATTCCACAAGATCTTTTTAGTGCACACTATCATCTCTTTAAACCCCACTGTCAGATATACTTGCTGTACGTACCCTTTTTTAAGCTCTCCATTGTTTACAATATTCTCTTCAAGGCTTAAAATAAAACTTCCTTCTCTATTGATTTTGTTTTCCTTTTCCATTTGGTAAATGATGACTTTTGTCCTTGGATTTTGTTTTGTATTTGCTAATGAAGCTTGAAATTAACACAGCTTTCTTGTTTTTCTCTGTTGGCTGGATTTTGGGAACAGTGTTTGCTACTTGCTTCTGTGGGGGCAGGCAAAGGAGAGACTAAAATATTGCTTTTGTGTAGGGCCCAAGTAAATAAGAATGATTGTTTTTTCCATCGTTTGGCAATAGCATTGGATCTTAAATGTGTATTTATTAATCCCCTTGAGATTAATACAACTCTGTTAAAGTAGGTCAAATGCAGAGTCTAAATTATTTGACACTGCCCCCGTTAGCATAGATTTTAACTGGTTACATCATTTTTTTTTAATTCAGAACCTATCCATCATATTTCTAATGTGCCATCGCTTCAGTATCTAGGTGCCAGTTTCAAGCTTTCGGTTAATTTTGTTGTTTCACAATGTAAAGATTAAACCTTTCCTTCCACACACACATTTTGGGGTGGGGTGATGGGGAAGGAACGAGAGAGATGACTGTTTTAGGTCTGCTGGGAGCAGTAGCCTTTTTAGGTAGGTTTTTCTTTGTTTCTTTTTCCTCTGGTAACTGTGCTGTCATTTATCTGAAACTCTGCTGGGTTTCCCTGTCCCCCATCACACGCGCAGCTACCAGAAGAGGTTACAGAAGGCATTTTCAGTGTTCATGTGTGTATGCAATAGTAGCAGTTCTTAAGTGGTCTTCTGATGTTTGGGAACAGAGTCCCTGGAGTAGTGAAACCAAAACTGGGCTGAATGACAAATAACAGATCGCAAAAAGAAGAAAATCCAATAATTCTCTATAGAATCTAATAGGGATGAATCCAGTAGGACTGTGTAGGAATTACGCTAAAACCCATAGAGAATGAGACTTTCTGGAATGTTTAAATCCTCCAATATAGTAGAGCTAATATCCCTGTAATAATATCCCAGTAATGGAAAGCTTACCATCCTCTGTTCATTTGTATAGCCTCTTTCACATGTGTAATTTTTATTTCAATCACTAGTTTGATTCCTGTCTCCATCGGGGGTGGAGAGGACTTGAAAATGTTGGTGAAAAAAGTTTTGAAGGGAAAGATGCTTTTCCAGCCACCTTTTCTCTCCCCCAATCACTGTAGCTGCCAGGAGCCAGTTTGGCCCCTGACAAAATTTAGAGCCACCTAAAGGCTTTTGCAAGATAAACCATCTGTAATGGCTGTCAAGGTGCCATTGTGCTGTATTCTGGCCATGCCCCTCCCATTCTTGGCAAATCTCGTACATTGGGGCTAGGAGGGGGCTGAGAGAGATTGGCAGAGAATCTCTAGTGGAATCTCCCAGCTGGCCTACTAGGGTAGCTCTAAGGCTGCTTAGGGTCACTATAGCAAACTCTAGGATCTGACCCTTAGTACCTTTTAACCTCCCTCGCCCAGCAACTTCCAGTTGCCTCTCTCTGGGCTTCACTCTTGGAGGCACTACCCACCCTCCCCCTTTACCTGAGTGCAGACCCACAAAACTATTCTTCCAGAGGGATTTTAGACAGCGGATGCTCTTCTTCCCTGCCCCATATCTGGGCAGGGAGGAAGATTTGCCATAGCAAATCCCTGTTCCCCTTCCTAAATCCTTGATCATAGCAGTCTCTGCTCCTCCTCTCCTCAGCTGCAATGTGCCTGCGTCCTAGATCATTTCCAGCTCCCTGATGTGCTGCTGAACAGAGCATGCAGCCAGCAGGAAGATCAGTAAGAGGGTGGACTACCGTACACAGCTGTTGATCCTTGACAAGGAGAGAGGAAAACTGCCGGGAAAAATCCTTCCCTTGTATCTCCCTAGACAATGGGTAGAAGCCCAGTGATTTTTTTCCATTTGCCCTCGCTTTTCTCTTAGACAGGGAACTTTAGCTAGAGGGCAGGCTTAGCGACTAACAAATCAAGGAGAGAACAGATGTTATTACAGGACTCCACTGCTCATATCACTGTACCTTTTCTGTTAAGTTAATACAGGCTATCTTTCCCTGCCCTGCTCCACCCCCATCATCTCTGCCATTGTGTCCAATAATTGTGGATAAGCAGATGAGTTAGATATTTTCGCTAAAATGATCAGAAATGAAAGCTGGCATTTAAATTGGCCTTCTTAGACTTTTATTAAGGCCCCATCCATTCCCACCACTATAGAGCTACTGTTTTCGCTTATGCTCAAATAAATTTGTTAGTCTCTAAGGTGCCACAAGTCCTCCTTGTCTTTTTGCAGATACAGACTAACACGGCTGCTACTCTGAAACCTGTTTTAGGCTGTTAGCTCTGCATAGAGCTCCCATCTAGAAGGCATTTTTAAACCCATACGGTCCAGAAACATAATTATACTTAGATGAAAGTTTTAATTCTACAGAAACAATGTAGGATTTAAGGGAGCTCAGGTTCCTTCCAAGCTCCTGAGCAGTGTTACTTCTGATTGCACCCTTGGGCACCCTGTCTAGAGTAGGAAAGTGTTAGATAAATACATCTCATTTTTCTACTCTAGAGACGTGCTCCTACTGGTGATAGTGGTGAAAAGAGGGGAGAAGGAAACATTTTCTTTTTCAGTTGCATCTAATCTGCCTCCCCATGTCCACCAGTCTTGTACTGCTCCCAATCAATGTGGCGATTTATCCCGAGGGCTGTATAGCTGAGGGCTGTGATGGCAAAGTCTATGAACTGTGTGAAAAAGTTGTGGGTTGGTTTGGCCTAAATTAATGTTTTACTAGTTTACAATTTCTGGTTTATTCCCACTGCTTCTCCGTACCTGCAAGAAGTCTTTTTCTGGTTAATATTTTCTTCCTAAAACTGTGAGTCCCAATTATAATCAGAACCATCAAACCAATGGTGTATGAGGGAGCATGTCCCCTACTCCCTCAAACAAAACCTTTAATATTCTTTTGAAGTGACCTAACCTCTCATTCCCCTTTTTGATGCTCCCTGACCAGAAGCCCGAGTCACCAAAACTTCCCTACTCACTAAAGCGTCCCTATTCAGGAAAGCACTGAATTAACTTCAGTGGAGCAGCAGCACCGTTTTCCTGAATTGGGGCTTGTATTTGTTTAAGCTCTCTATTGTTCCCTGGCAAACACTGTAAAATGGGATTTCCTTTGCTCCACCAAATCTGGACATTTAAAACAATTTAATCCTAGTTCTGATGAGGCCATCATATGATAAGACACAAGGGACTTACCCTTTATTGCATTGCTTTACTTCATCATTGTTTGACCCCAATGCATTTGTACTCCCATGATATGCACTGGTTGTGTCTAGAAAAGTACTTACCATGACGATGATTTGGATGATTGTTCATCCATCTGGCATCTAATTCTTCCATGATAAGGAAGTGTGCCGCCTTCTTTTTTTAAAAAAAAACTAGATTTCTGGAGCACAGTTTTGTCTTTGTCAGTATCATCATCCACACTGCTGACTGGGTTTCAGTTTAAAGTTATCTAAAATATATGGAGTGGTATTGGGTGACCTACAGACAGGGGCCAGTTATAAAGCTGCACGGAAAAGATGACATATTTTGAACAATGGAAGTTGAATGATGGATTGAAGTTCTCTGAACTGTTGCTGCCTGCATGAAAGCAACAGAAGTTTTGGCAAATTCCGAAAGGGGACAGTCCTCCTTTGAACTCCTGGCTGATGGACAGCTCCACCTGGCAAGAGAAGGACATATTCCCGTTGGTTTTGCCAGAGAGATAATTTGCCTCTTGATGCTATTCTTAACCATCTCTGATGGCAAATTCCCTAAGAGACCTTCCAGTTCATATCTGTGTTCTCCTAAATGTTTGTGATTCTTTGAGACATTTTTGCTTGAACTGAACCCTTGAACTGAACCACTCTGCCTCATCAGCCTCTGGGTCTCTGTCATAGTATCAGCAGCAATGTGACTTCACCATGCAGTGTTTTGGGAGGAGGAGGAGCATGTTCTTCACATATAACCAGCTTCCCTGAAACAGATTAGAGGCTTTAAAAAGAGCACTCCCAGAATTATGTCAATATTACTGGAGACTTAATTTAAGATGTTAAACATTTCTGTCACCAGGTAACAGGCATTAGTTACTTTTGTGCTAATCTCGGTAACCAGTACTGTGACTGAAGCCAACTCGCTTAAGTGAGAAGAACCCATATGATGTGAGGCAGTCAAGAGCTGATCAGTAACGAAGGTGGATGTTTTTATTTTTGTAAGTGTCAGATACCCAGTAAAACCACTATATGCCAGACATAAAACTTCATACAACACCCTCTGCAGCAGGATCTCATTTTCTCCTTCCATCACAAATCCTGGGGTTTCCACAATACTGCTCTGCTTCTGGATGTAGCTTATTACTATAACATAACGCTCAAAACCTTTCAGCCATCTTCCCTAGCTCAATAAGTCATTTCAGTTTATAGTGGGCTTCAGCAGCCATATACACCTCCTCTTTAGTTAAACCCCTTTCCAGTCCTTTATCAGGGTTTCTCCTTCCTTATAGCCTTCCCTCCAAACTCAGGCTTTTGCAGCCCTTCTAGCTGGGGCTTTGTGCCCAGCAGGCTTCTGCTCCTTGTAGGTCCCTCAGCTGCTTCTTGCAGATTGCTCTCCCAGGCCTGGTCTGGGAGCTCTGGAGAGGTGTCACCTGCCCTCTTCCCAGCTGGCTCCCTGTTGATTTCAATGGGTGTTAGGCAACTAAGCACATTTGAAATTCCCACTAGGCACCTAAATACCTTTACAAATCTGACCCCGAAGCCCCTTTTACACTGTTCTAGGAATATTGCCATTCTGTTCTGGCAGTGTAAAGGAGCCGTATGTAAATAAGAATTAGGCCCTCTTGTATTTAAGGGGCCCAGCACTAGTTCTCTTACAAAGGCTTCTTTGGTACCTGGATGCAGCTCCCTAGAAACCTGATCAGAGAGATGCTGAGCACCCCCAACTCCCATTAAAGTTAATTGGAGTCAAAGACATTCAGAAACTTGCAAGCCTGGAGGCTCTATGAGAAAATCCCTCAGGCCCTTTGTCATGACTAGAACTGCCCATTACCAAGCCTGCTAGCAGCTAAAAAATAAAACTGCATCAGGGGCCTAAGAGCTACAATGAATTCCAACAGGGCAAGGAAATAAATAAATAAAATAGTGTTTCATTTTAATTTGCATGATAGCCTCTTCTCAGTAATTCCTTTTGGTGCTGAATGGACTGTAAGCATTTATGTCCACTGCTGTGGCACTTGCTAATTGCTTGTTTAATCAAATGTGATATTTAGGTGATATGAAATATCATTTAAATACATTAAAGGAATGCTATTAGCTTGTTAAAGCCTAAAATATGACTGACCTTTTGACTTGTTGTTCTGGTGAGGAAGGTCATCTGGGATCTAACAAATGAATGTATGTTAGTCTGCCATTTTTCCACCAAAAAACAGAAACCACCACCACCTTGGCATAACTTATTGAAATCACTGTGTGAGCGCCCCCTGCTGGTTGCAGCATGTCATTAACTAACTAAGCACTTCCCACTAAATGATGATATTTTGATGGAGAAGTAAATGAAAGGCAGCCATGTTGACCAATGCTCCATTGGCAAGAGAGGAAAACCAAAGTGTTTAAAAAATGGAGAATGGAAAAATGACCATGCAATTTTATTTTCCAGCTTCTAAGATTGTATTACAATCAATGACAAGTATGTTTATATGTAATATATTTTCTCTCTCACTCACTCACACACACTAGGTAAAGGAGTCCATTTAAATGAATGAATGAGGTAACTTACTCAGAATTACTCAGTGGGGTGGGAGGAGGTATTGTTTCATATTCTCTGTGTATATATAAAGCCTGCTGCAGTTTCCACGATATGCATCTGAGGAAGTGAGCTGTAGCTCACGAAAGCTTATGCTCTAATAAATTGGTTAGTCTCTAAGGTGCCACAAGTACTCCTTTTCTTTTTGCGAATACAGACTAACACGGCTGTTACTCTGAAACCAATTACTCAGAATTGTTTTTCTTTCTGTTTAGCTGAGTGATGTGGCACTAGTTATGTTGGAGTATACAATTACACGACTATATTAGCAATAGTATAAATTATAGGCGGTTCAACAGACTTGCATGGGAAAGCCAGAGCTGTTACGTTTACAGTATATGTTTATGTAGATTGTGAGCCATTTACTCATTATGCTGAATTTATCTACCTGTATGATACATAGTTACCTCATGTAACAGCAATGAGGTTACTGTGTATGCAATGGCATAATGTCTTATGCATAGTTATTTCTGCAGTTTATTGAATATTAAATAGTGAAATTTAAATAATTTCTGTGGAGTTTGCCATTTGATTTGAATTTTTGGGACCCATTCTGGCTAGTAACTTAATTCTGAGCTGTTCTTAACGCATTCTAGGAATTGAATTAGTTGGTTGAGAAGACTGATAAGATACTTCCCCCCTCAAATTCAGAAGTTAAAAACCAATCCACTCAATTGTGTCTGAGTCATTCTTATCTGATGGCTGTTTCGTGGCACATGGGTGAAATCACCCCGTTCAGAGAGACTAGGTCTTTGTACCACTGAAGCCCCTATGGACTTAAGTGGAATTTCAGTGGTGCATCACTACTAGTGCCCCCCTTGTTGGAAGTCTAAAGAGAAGCCAAGGACTGAAAGGCCCTTGAAACCAGCTGGTGCTCTCACCACTACCGATGGTCCCTCTAGCTCAGGTCTGAGACAGGTCAGTGTAGCAAAGCCTGTTTTGTGGATAAATAGGAGGCTTCAGGGTTGTCATCCTGCACCTTTTACGAATACTAAGGTCATGCAAAAATTGTGTTCTGGGGCAATGCTCTACTTGCAACACTGCAAGTCTTCCTTACAAAACAGTGTAGGGTAGAGTATTTTTTTAAAGAGCCAAACAACCTCATAAGGGGTGGGAGAGAGGGGGAAGTCCTGTGAAGAAATGAATTTTAAAAACAGAATTTTATAGCAACAACAAAATGGTTATAAAAGTCTATCCAAAAATCATCCCTGGAATGTAAAATACCAACTTAGAAAAGAGGTGTTTTCAGTGCTTGAAATGTGGGTGACACTTTTGGTCCCATCAGCTTGTCAGGCTAGTTCTAAATTGCAGTGCAATGTTGGTTGGGACCCCTTCTTCCACCTTTCAGGAACAGATGGCATTACCAGGGTCCAGTGCATGCCTAGAAAACTGTTACATTGAAAGTAACCCTTGAAAATATCAGTATGCTGGACAGCACTAGGATCCCCTGCAGACATACTGCTGTCTGTTTGTATTAACACAGTAGTTTAACACCAGTGATGTTGAAGAAGGAGCGGGTAATAGGGCGGCAGCAGTCAGTACTGTTGGTTCTAACAGATGGCAGGCTTATTGCTTGTATAGAAAGGGTGGAGATCATATTTATTTTAAAAATAAGGTTCCTTTTCACACACTGACAAATGGATACCCAGTCCATGGCTTCCCAAACACCTTAGACACTACAGCATTCCTTCCATTATAACCATACCGCTGGAAATCTCTGGCTCCCCTGGGATAGTAATGTCGTAAATAGGCTACAGGGCAGATGTGTTTAATCTGCTGGGAAGAGCTGATTTAACTAACTAACAAACAAAAACCCAACAAAACACCACCTTAACCCTCCATCCTTTATTTTAGTGTTTATGACCAAGTGTTTTTGCTTCACTGCTCATTTTGAAAGGGTTAGTGAGCCTGCCAGTTGACTGAAAGCTCTCTGGTGTGTGAGCTGGCCTGGCTGGGGAGCCTGCAGCGCATAGTGACGAGGTCTGAGCTGTGCAGGAGTGTTTTCCACTGCAGTTTGTTGAGGGATAATAACAAGGTCCCCCAGACAAGTGATGCGTTGGCTTTTCAGGTTGTGGAGATTCACCCTGTCTGGACAGGCAGCCTACCTCCTTCGTCCACTCTTTCATCTTACTACTTCCTCACTTTGCTAGACAATTAAATACAGAAAACATCTTGTATTGAAAGCAATACAGTGCTAGGAATGCTTTACACAGCATATCCACCAATACATACATTTGCTGGGTGTAGGAACTCAGCACAGTAGCAATAGCATTCTCTGCCATACTTTATAAGTTGTATCATTTTAGTTATTGGGATCTGTGTTCCTGCTACTGAAAGCCCTGGTGTACAGAATCTGTGCAGTGCCTGAAGGCGGTTTCTTTCCTGTTGGCATTGGTAAGCAGCCTAACCGCCTTTTGGCAATTAGCAGATCATTACCCATAATGCTATGCGCACTGTGATGCGGGCTGCTGGGTTTTTTGGAGGTCGCGCTGACCTAAATCACCCCCAGGAATTGTACAGTGTTGGACGGTTTATGCAGTACAGTAACAAGCTGAGACTTCAATACAAGGTCATTTGAGTGCTCCCACATTATTTTTCTTAGGCAAGAAATAGCCATTTTGCTTAGCAGCCAGCAGTCTCTAAAAGGGGTCAGTTTGGGAAAGAGGGAAGCAGAACATTGTTTGATTCAGGATGGGAAATTCTGAGAGGACAATGGTTTCAATGGATCTAAGGTCAGGTTCCACTCTAACACCTCTCAGTTAGGGCCTGTTTCACCACTCCATTACCCCAGCTTCAGAACAGTGTAACTCCAGGAATGAATCAGGCCTTCTGTTGTCAGAAAGCTGGACATGCTAATCAGTGAGCAGAACATATTCTTATTGCTCCATGAGAAACTGTGGCAAGTATGACTTGGGCTTGATTCTCCACTGCCTTGCACCTTGTGTACTGTGTGCAAACAGGAATGGTAGCTTTTTTGCGTCTACCCAAGGTGCAAAGCAGTGGAGAATCAGGCCCACTTTTCTATACACAGTCTGATTTTGATCAGAGTTATGCTGGTACAAATCTGAAGTCAATAGAGTTGCACTGATGTAAAACTGGTGTACACCAGAGGAGACTCAGGTGCAACATATATATATCTCTATCTCTCTATAACTTTACATAAGTGCTGAAGATATTCTTGTGAATTGCAGAGCCAGGTGATAAGCCTTTGTCGTGCACCTTGCCCTTCACTTGCATTTTGCCCAGTACACCATCTCCTCTTGACTGCTTGTAATATTCCAAACCTCTGAGCAACTCAAAACAAAGGGCCAGATCCTCAGCTATGGTAGGGCTGCTTTGCACAAAGCATTCTAAAGGATGGCCTAAGCAGCTGAAACACCATCCAACCTCTCAGTCCCCAGTACAATAGTAAGTCAAGGGATGGGACTTAGCCAGAATGCACTGTACTCTGGAGATCCCTGACTGCCACAACAGCCTTTTGGATGACTGCTGCAGGCAACTGTAAGTTAGAGCAGCCTCGCAGTTGCTCTAATTTACACCAGTCACTGAACTGTCCCCTAGGATTTTAAAGTTTGACACCCTAAGCAACCCAATCAAGAAGGCAGTGGGTGGAGCACTCACCACCAGTGAGTGCTCCAGAAGGGTTTTTTCCTTTCCCCATCAAATGTGGAATCCGTCCTCCATATTACTGTGGCCCTAGATCCAGGGCAGCAGAATGTGCAATAGTAAGTTCTGCACCAGTGACAGGTATAACTTCTGATGCTGTTTGTTACAACTGCAGGATTTACATGGCAGCTTGATACCAGTGGAAAGGGAAAATTCTTCTTCGAGTGATGGTCCCTATATGTATTCCAAACTCAGGTGCACATGCACTCCATGTGACGGAGCTGGAAGTTTTCCATAGCAGTGTCCGTTGGCCCACATGTACGTCGTATGTTGCCCCATGCTCGAGGTTATAAGAGGCCGCGTGGGCCACACTCCTTCAGTTCCCTCTTAGCGCTGCATGGTCGGAGTCGGAATCCTCTTTCCTCCATGCTTGTAGTCTATGTATGCAGCTAGTTTAGTTTTTCTTAATAGTGTAGACAGTTCATAATTAGTTGGTATGATTGGTCTTGCCCTGCTCAGGGCCTGTCTCGACTTCGCTGGGGGACTATGCCCCACATTATGGGGTTCAAAAACTGTGCGTCGTGCCCTTGCTCATTCTCAGTGAGTGACGAGCAACACTGTTGCTCGTACTGCTTGGGGGAGGTGCATCTTGCTGCATGCTGTGAGATCTGCAAGTCCTTTCCCCCTCAGACCTGCGAGGCTTGTCTTTTGCGACTCCGGAAGTTCCTCATGGAGAATGGTCTCTAGCTGTGTGGGGAGTCTAATCCAGGACCGATGGAACTGACAGTGCACCTCCCTTCACCAGTGGCGAGTGCTCCACCCACTGCCTCCTGCCCAGATCCATCAGTACCACTGGTGCAGGGCAAGTCCAAGTGAGAGGGTTGTAAGTGTTCTCATGGGCACTGTAGCAAGTCCCTGTTGCAGACTGCCCCAAAGCACAGTGTTTCCTCCCCGAGCCGTGCCAGGTTGGGTGAGACATCGCACATGAACCCCACCGTGCCACCTCCTAAGCTTCCCCATGCAGTGGGTAAAGCTAAAAGGAAGGAGGAGGCACTGGTACTGCGACTGCCGTCCCAGCTGTGCAAAGAGACTGCCCTCCATGGCATGCACCCCCATTGTGACTGGAGTCTCCACATTCCGCACTGCACATGCCTCCATGCTCCAGTGGTCCAAGAGATATCCCTTGGATGCCTGGGTGCATCAAATCTCTGCTCCCAACAGCGCACCTAGACCTGCCATATCCACCCCTCCACTGCTCTCAGTACTGCAGCCCACTACTCTGGGGGACGTACCGCTCCTCTTTTGACAGAGACCACACCTGGCAGTTAAGCACAGATGGCCCACATTGATGGCTCTACTGCTACTCGAGGTCTCTTTGGACTCAGACAGCTATTCATCAGGGGAACCATCATTCTCACCTGTGTCATGGCACAGCTCGGGCTCTGTACACTCCCGCACCGCTGCCTTGCCATGGATATCCTTGGGGCCTGCTGTATCCCCGGGACCCAACCCCATGGGTACACTGGCTGCCCTGGGACCCATACCACCACCCATCTCTGCCTTCCCAGGTCTTACACCCTTCCGTCCAGGCTCATGTGCCAGCACAGGGCACGATCAAACGGTGCTCAATCCTTTAATCAGCAAGGGCTTCTATTTCCTGTACTTTCTCAACCCTAAAAAGGGAGGAGGAGTCTGCCCCATCCTCAATCTCCTACTACTCAATACTTTCATTAGGAAAATCAATTTCCGTGTGGTGACACTCGCTTTCATCATGCTATCCCTCCTACAGGAGGCATCGTTTGCAGCTCTCCACATGAAGAATGTTTATTTTCACATTGATGTCTATCCGGCTCACTACAAGTTTCTTCGCTTCCGTGTGGGTGACAACCACTGCCATTTCAGAGTTCTCCCCTTTGGCATTGTGACAGCTCTAAGGGTCTTCACCAAAGTCTTTGTGGTTTTGGCAGCCCAACTAAGACAACTGGGGTACTCTGTGTTTCCTTACTTAGATGACTGGCTTCTGGTGACACCATCCCTCTCAGAGATGACATTGGCCATCTGCATTCTTGACATCTGTATAAACGAGGAGCAATCTGTGCTTGTCCCGAGGTGGACAATCCAATTCACCAGGGCATGCCTAGATTCTGGGACAGCTTGGGCCTTTTCCTACCCTGACATCCCTAGTGGCAGCCCTATGCTGCAACCCACGTGCCATGGTGCGCAGCAGTCTCTGCCTCAGCCACATGGCGGCCTGCCCCCACATGACTCCACAGACCTGCCTGCACATGCGCTGTCTACAGCTGTGGCTCCTATCAGTCTGCAGACACCACATCGACTACCTGGATGCTACACTGTCCCATGTCTGGTCCGGGCCTCCCTCGCCTAATGGACCGACCCTTCCAAGGTGCACCGCCTTCACCATTCCTGTCCCAACTGCCACTCTCACCATGGACGACTCCTTAGCCAGTTGGGGTGCCCACCTGAATGGACACATGCCCCTACACATGTCCACCCCCCATCCACCTCCCTGTGCTGCTGGACCTCCTCATGCAGGACCAGGATGGAGTCCAACATCCCAGCCCAGGCCTGCCTTGCCTCATGGCCTGGCTTTTGGATGGGGCTTGCAAGACAATGCTTGTTCGACACTGGTGCAGCACATACTTACACTCAGCAGACAAGCTTCCACACGTGCGTGCTATGCAGCGAAATGGAAGTGTTTCATTTCCTGGACACAATGACGCCATCTCCCGCTCAGTGATATCTCTGTCTCCACCACCCTGGACTACCTTCTGGACTTCAAGATCTCAAGCCTTGCCCCCAGCTCGGTCCAAGTCCACTTGGCAGCGCTGAGTGCCTTCCTCCCACTCGATGTTTATCTACCACCACCTGCTTTCTGAAAGGGCTGATGAACAGCTTCCCATTGCTCCTTAAACCTACACCCCCCCAGGGACCTCAATCTTGTACTCTCTGCCCTCACCAGACCTCCCTTTGAGCCCCTGGCTATGTGCTCCCTCTCACAGTTATCCATGAAGGTCATCTTTCTCGTAGCCATCACTTCAGCAAATTGCCGTCCACGGTGGCAGAGTTCCAGGATACCTTCACCCTAAGTTTCTCCCGAAAGTAGTTTTGGAATTTCACCTCAATCAGTCCAGCCACTCCCAGTCGTCCATCCTAAGCTACACACCACTCTGGTGGACAGGACCCCGCACTCATCGGATGTCCGCCATGCACTTGCATTCTACCTTGACAGAACCTGTGCCTTTTGCACCCCTCTATGCCTTTTCGTAGCCATTGCAGAGAGGTTGCAGGGCCAAGCCCTCTCTTCACAAAGCATATCAAAATGGGCCTCTATATGCATAACAGAGTGCTATGGGCAGTCTAACACCCTGCTGCCTGACGGGATTAAGGCCCACTCCATGTGGGCACATGCAGCCACCTCCACCTCCCTGGTTGACATCCCCTGGCATGGCATATGCTGGGCGGTGACTTGGCACTCCGTGCATACCTTCACCATCCACTACGCCATCACCCAGGAAGTGGCAGAAGACACAGCTGTGGGACAGGCCGTCCTGCAGATGGCGATACCTCTTGCTTCCTCGCATCCGCCTCCAAGCTGATCACTGCTTGATACTCATCCACGTTTGGAATACATATAGGGACCAGCACTCTAAGAAGAAGAGGAGGTTACTTACCTGTAACTGGAGGCTCTTTGAGATGTGTGGTCCCTATTTGTATTCCAATACCTGCCCACTGTCCCTGCTGCTGCGGAGTGTGCTACTCAGCTGTAAGAGGATGACTAAGGGTGCATCACCGCGCATGGCCCTTTATAACCTTGCCTGGAGCATGAGGCAATGTATGACACATGTGTGGGTCAATGGATACTGCTACTGAAAACTTCTGGCTCTGGTGCACGGCACGCATGTGCACCTGCATTTGCAATACAGATAGGGACCACACATCTCAAAGAACTTCCAGTTACAGGTAAGTTACTTCCTCTTCCCAATTGTCCAGTGAGACATAGAGAACTTGTACCCTGAGTTCTAGCCCAAAATATAGAACTCTCACATTATGACATTTTATTTATATTAAAGTGATTTTAGGTAATTTTAGAGGCTTTTAAAATCTATTAGGTATATTAAGACCTGTACAGCTGGAGTATGTGTACTAAGGAAGTCTGGATTTACAGGGGAAAAGATTTTTAGAAGTACCAATAAAACCATTTAAAAACACTCTAAAGCATTTTAAAGGTATTTGTGTGTAAAATAGCAGCATATTCAGAAGACATGATGGTTTGAGGTGGGATAAACGTTTTACTGGCACTCTTTTGATATCGCCTGAATAATTCACTTATTGCTTTGCCACTTGTGTGTTATGCAGGTCATCCCAAACTGTTACAAATAAATCTTCCAGAGCACACCCTTCTAGAATGAATTGTTTTCTCTCTCTCTCGGGTAGGGTGTGTGTGTGTGTGTGTGTGCACAACACCCTCCCCCCCCCGCAGATATGTACATAATGTTATAATACATGCATTCTTTGAGCCAAATTTTGCTCTCAGTTAATTCTACAGTCAAGGTGCTTGCCTGTAATAGCAGAATTTACCCCAGTTGATGAATTCCTCATTTTCTCTCTAAATATCTTCCATGCTTAAACACATTGTCCTTACATCTCTGGTCCTTTACCATTGGCAAACATCGATTGTTTTCCCCAACACCTGTATTTATAATGGAGCTGAAATTAACATATCTATTTTTGACTTCATTATTTATGCAAC
Source organism: Lepidochelys olivacea (assembly GCF_965140295.1). Taxonomy (NCBI): domain Eukaryota; kingdom Metazoa; phylum Chordata; order Testudines; family Cheloniidae; genus Lepidochelys; species Lepidochelys olivacea. The sequence continues at coordinate 63,788,814 of NC_140416.1, read as the reverse complement.
ATTGATGAATAATGATAATAATTAGCACTGGTAATTTCGTCAGCTCTATTAATAAAGACCTTGCACCTATAACACCTTGTCTTCACAGATCTCAAAGTGCCTTACGAACATTAACAAATTATGCCTCACCAAACTCCTGTCACAATAATTAATGCCATTTGACAGATGGAGAAACTGAGTCAAAGAGGTTAAATGGCTTGCCCAAGCTCTCATTGGAAGTCTGTGGCAAGGCTGGGCACAGAACCTAGAACTCCCAACTCTTTGCTCTTTGCTTTAGGTACTAGCTCATGATTTATTTTGATCAGAGATTTCCTGGGTGTTAGCTAATGTGGTGAGCTCACAACTTTGTGGGTTTTTTGTTTGTTTGCTGGTCGGTCTTGTACAAATAGTGGCAGGTATTTTTGTTTTACACTTTTTAATGCTCAGCAAGTGCTGGGGTTTTTCCCTTTAAAAATATGAATAATTGATAGCAGATTGGTTCAATCAGTATAAACAGAGAATTGTTAAAAATATGGCCAGTCATGTCAGAGCTTTTGCCTTATGAGAAAAGGGCTGTGTCTACCCTACACATTTTTACCTAAGCTTTACCTAAAATTGCGAACATTTCATGTATGCTAGCACTCTCAGGGTACATATGGGGTTGGTAGCCATGGTGGGAAATTTTAAGGGAAAATGTGTCATATAATCAAGGCTAGAGAGAGATATCTGGCTGGTTAGCTTCCTAGGCTAGAGGATTTTCAAAGAATTGCTTCAGGTTGGGAGGTATTTAGCTAGGAGACTCACTCCCATAATGATCATTGAGATTTGCATGACTACAGTCCTGCACAACACTTGGAAAGCATGTGAATGAATACAGTGAAGCCAGCTCTATGGACTAAACAACCACTATAAAACATCCCTAGCGTTTCCAGGAGAACTTCATATATAGACCACACGCCAATTCTCCTTTCAGTTGCACATATGCAATTCCCATTGACTCCAGCTGGAGTCATACCTGCATAACTCAGAGCAGACTTTGGCCCAGTGTCTATTATGCAAGAGTTTTTTTGGCGCCGTGGGTGACCACTTAAAACAGGGTTCATTCTATTTGATATTCTTTTTAATTCAAATGCATTACTTCACTGGAACTGGCAGTACCTGGGAGCTAACTATCATCTCTTGAATGCAGTTGTCTGCACCTCCCAAGTGCTAGGGCATCAGAGTATCTTTTTTTTTCTCTTTCTTCCCCTTTGTCCGCACTGGTCAAGGAGAAACTTTGGGGTGAAGATTGCTGTGCTCTGCTACAGCTAAATGGCCTCAGATCCCCATCAATTATTGATGGAGTTAATTCTTCCACAATTACTGGCATATTGGAGCTAGCTGACTGAATCAAGCTAATTAGTCTATTAACGAAGGCCACCAGAACCCTTTAAGGCATTTGGTCAGCAGCATCTGCAGCACTGGTGTTGCTCGCCCACAGAATGCCAACTATCTCTCGCTGGGGTGCAGCAATGTGCGTATTCATATAGTGACTCTATTAAAAGAAAAGGGCAGATTTTCCTCACTCTTATGTCACCAAGAGGCAGAAATAAGCTTTTTAGTGCCTCCTTTTCTCCTCTCTTTCTTTAATAATAGAATACTGGCTGGGTGTAACAATATCCGGCACTGATGCTTTTAACAGTTTCAGTGATTTCAAGAGCTGAATTCAATTGTGGTCTGTTCTGAGGACTTGGAGCCAGAAATTCCTGAGTGCTAATCCCTACTCTGACACTGATTTTTTTCTGTAGGCTTGGGCAAATCACTTAATCTCGCGGTGCCCCAGCTTCCCCATCTGTAAAATGGGAATAACAGTATTTCCCCAATACACAGGGCTATTGTGATGATCAGTGAATTAGGGCTTCATCCTGCAAACACTTAGGTGCATGAATAGTCCCCTTTAAGTCACTAGGACTATTCACATGCGTAAATATTGGCACAATTAGAGGTTTAGTATTTTGAGAAAGAGCTCTGATGATAGAAAGGGCTATGGAAACTCCAAGAATAAATACCCAGTTTTTCCAATTCTTGTAATTTGATCATGAGTCTTGTGACACATGGTGCTTTTTCTTAAAGTTCCAGCTCCTGGAATCCTGTGATTATAGAGAATTTCAGCTTTCTCATATTTACATGTTTCTAGCCTTATGGTTACTGAGGAAAGCTTCAGAATGGGACCCCGAGAGGCAAATACCAGAATGCAAATGAAAAGAACCCAAAATTTATTATTATTTTTTAGAAATCTTATGCATTTTAAGACAATCTCATAATTTTGCAGGGGCCTGACTAATGATTTTTGAAAGCCTGGTGTTGGCAATACTGCACATGTGTAAGCATTATAAACTATATCTTTAGGCAGACAAGTGAGGACAGGATCTGTACTTTACATGATATCCCCCATTAGAATTACAGCTTGCCCTTTTTATTTTCAGTAATTGCTCTAATTCCTTGTAATAACAACATCAGTTATAGCAACACTGATTCCATCTTAGCACTATGAAGGGCTTGATTTCTGCTGTTACTTTACCCGTGGAACTTCCATTACCTCTATGGGTCGGTTGCAGCATTGAGCATTCTACCTGTACCATCTATCTGTGGTTGTTTAAAGACCAGAATATTGTATGGACTACTGACAGAAGGTAACCATGATCCCCATGGGTTTTCATTATGCCATTGATTAAAACAAAAACAAACAAACAAAAACCTCACCACACATACAAGGTTGAGGAAACAACTGAAAAATACCATAATCTTCTTTGACAGTTGCACTGTATGCTGATTATATGTTCCTTTTGAAACTGCGTGAAAATCCCTTTTGCTTAGCATAAATATTTTTAGATTTGTTTCTTTAAAAAAAATGAAGCTGGTGCTTATTGTTGTCTCAAAATCATCTCCGCTATTGTTTGGAAAAGATGATTGATTTGGATTGTTAATTTAAACAGTCTGCAGTGGTTGTGACAGCGCACATAGTTACAATTAACCTTGTGATGCAGAATTCATTATTGAAGAAGGACTAATGAGCCATTCTAAGGTTTGTACTGATCGCAGAATGCCTGGATGCAGCAGATCACTATTGGCCGCAGAGTCATTCCTGGTCTTTAGTGTCACATAGTCTGTGAGGACTGGAGAGATTTAAATATTTTTTAAGGTATTTGTGTAAAATCTTCCTCTCTACTAGCCTGTACTAGCATTGTCTGCATACCCAGTTAATATTTCTGAAGTGATCTCTCCCACCCCCAAATCAGCTGTCTACTGGATGTGCTGTAAGAGCAAATAACGTGACATTTGAAGCAACATTGGGAGAACTATAAAGTACTGGCCATGTAGGCCTGAGACACAGAGTTCAGATCCAGATCTGAACGTCCACAATGATGGCGAGTGTTCATTCAGATTTGGAGTTCTGAGTCAGGGATATCTATGCATTAAACTGGTTGCTTACAGCCAAGGGATTGCTTGCTGCTACCCTCCTTCGTGCAGGTTTGGCTGTATGTGTTGTTTATAGCATTTGTTCCATAGCGAAAGATATCGTTAGAGTGCAGTTATGGTCTGTTAGAAAAGTGACTTGGTGAACCTTTGACCAAGCTAGTGCCTGTGTGCATTTTAGCATTCTGTCTATTGACTTTAAGGACACAATACATTTGAGCTACTTCTTACTCCTGTTAGCTTGCAGAGCTCATACGGGTATGTGAGACTGAACTGGAGTCTGTTATAATCTGGATTATTAACTGAGTTTCAACTACAGAACCTTCATTGCACATCTCAAGAGCATTTTGCCTTCCCTAAATACAGTTTATCCCGGGATTGTAGAAATAAAAGTATTTCTAGGCAATCACAACCACAGATATGGTGCAGTAAAACCTTTATAGCTCCCTGTTGCACACAGCTCCACCACATCTTGTCATGTAGGCCATTTCTTGGGCTGCTCTTTGTGCAAGCCTTTTTAGAAATACCTGTAGTTGCAAAACAGGCCTTTTATGTTATCACTGTGAATCTACCAAAATAGCAAAGAGTCCTGTGGCACCTTATAGACTAACAGATGTATTGGAGCATGAGCTTTCGTGGGTGAATACCCACTTCGTTGGATGCATGTAGTGGAAATTTCCAGAGGCAGGTATAAATATGCAAGCAAGAATCAGGCTAGGGATAATGAGGTTAGTTCAATCAGGGAGGACGAGGCCCTCTTCTAGCAGTTGAAGTCTGAACACCAAGGGAGAAACTGCTTTTGTAGTTGGCTAGCCATTATCTGTTCAGGGGACACCATCACAGGGCCTAATAACATCAGCCACGCTATCAGAGGCTCATTCACCTGCACATCTACCAATGTGGTATATGCCATCATGTGCCAGCAATGCCCCTCTGCCATGTACATTGGTCAAACTGGACAGTCTCTACGTAAAAGAATAAATGGACACAAATCAGATGTCAAGAATTATAACATTCATAAACCAGTCGGAGAACACTTCAATCTCTCTGGTTACGCGATTACAGACATGAAAGTTGCGATATTACAACAGAAAAACTTCAAATCCAGACTCCAGCAAGAGACTGCTGAATTGGAATTCATTTGCAAATTGGATACAATTAACTTAGGCTTGAATAGAGACTGGGAGTGGCTAAGTCATTATGCAAGGTAACCTATTTCCCCTTGTTTTTTCCTACCCTCCCCCCTTCCTCAGACGTTCTTGTTAAACTCTGGATTTGTGCTGGAAATGGCCCACCTTGATTATCATACACATTGTAAGGAGAGTGATCACTTTAGATAAGCTATTACCAGCAGGAGAGTGGGGTGGGGTGAGAGAAAACCTTTTGTAGTGATAATCACCCATTTTTTCATGGTTTGTGTGTATAAAAACGTCTTCTGTACTTTCCACAGTATGCATCCGATGAAGTGAGCTGTAGCTCACGAAAGCTTATGCTCAAATAAATTGGTTAGTCTCTAAGGTGCCACAAGTACTCCTTTTCTTTTAGCCATTCACAGTCTTTGTTTAATCCTGAGCTGATGGTATCAAATTTGCAAATGAACTGAAGCTCAGCAGTTTCTCTTTGAAGTCTTGTCCTGAATTTTTTTGCTGCAGGATGGCTACCTTTAAATCTGCTATTGTGTGTCCAGGAAGTTTTTGTATATTGCTGTTCCTAATATCTGATTTGTGTCCATTTATCCTTTTACGTAGGGACTGTCCAGTTTGGCCGATGTACATATCAGAGGGGCATTGCTGGCACATGATGGCGTATATTACATTGGTGGACGTGCAGGTGAATGAACCAGTGATGGTGTGGCTGATCTGGTTAGGTCCTGTGATGGTGTCGCTGGTGTAGATATGTGGACAGAGTTGGCATCGAGGTTTGTTGCATGGATTGGTTCCTGAGTTAGAGTTACTATGGTGCGGTGTGTAGTTGCTGGTGAGAATATGCTTCAGGTTGGCGGGTTGTCTGTGGGCAAGGACTGGCCTGCCTCCCAAGGCCTGTGAAAGTGACGGATCGTTGTCCAGGATGGGTTGTAGATCACTGATGATGTGTTGGAGAGGTTTTAGCTGAGGACTGTATGTGATAGCCAGTGGAGTTCTGTTGGTTTCTCTCTTGGGCTTGTCTCGCAGCAGGAGGCTTCTGGGTACACATCTGGCTCTGTTGATCTGTTTCCTTATTTCCTCGTGCGGTTATCATAGTTTTGAGAATACTTGGTGAAGATCTTGTAGGTGTTGGTCTCTGTCTGAAGGGTTCATTCACCTGCATGTCCACCCAATGTAATATGTGCCATCATGTGCCAGCAGTGCCCCTCTGCTATGTACATTGGCCAAACTGGACAGACCCTAAGTAAAAGGATAAATGGACACAAATCAGATATTAGGAATGGCAATATACAAAACCCTGTAGGGGAACACTTCAATCTCCCTGGACGCACAATAGCAGATTTAAAGGTAGCCATCCGGCAGCAAAAAAACTTCGGGACCAGACTTCAAAAAGAAACTGCTGAGTTTCAGTTCATTTGCAAATTTGACACTATCAGCTCTGGGTTAAACAAAGACTGTGAATGGCTAGCCATATTTATTTCACCTACAAAAGCAGTTTCTCCTCCCTTGGTGTTCATACCTCAACGCTAGAAGAGGGCCTCATCCTCCCTGATTGAACTAACCTCGTTATCCCTAGCCTGATTCTTGCTTGCATATTTATACCTGCCTCTGGAAATTTCCACTACATGCGTCTGACGAAGTGGGCATTCACCCACGAAAGCTTATGCTCCAATATGTCTGTTAGTCTATAAGGTGCCAAAGGACTCTTTGCTACAAAAATGTGTCTACCAGACTCAGGTTCAGTTTGGCTCTTCCATTCTTAGCAGAGGGAGTGCCAGGAGCTGCTCTGCTCTGGAGCTTAGATGTGCTGCGGGAGTATAGCCACAGGAGCACTCTGCTATGGAGTGTCCATTGTGTCATGCGGAACACAAGGCCAGTCTAGAGTGGAGCTGGAGAGCCAGAAAGGAGAGCAGGGAAAAGAAAACTAATTTGATTTTAATGCTATGAACTGTACATGGACAAATTCTTCAAGCACTAGAGGGCCTGATCTAACTCACAGTGCAGTCAGTGGCAGTCTTTCCATTGGCTGCAGGAGGAGTTGGATTGGGGCTATGGTCACCACAAAGGAGTGTGGTGAACATGAATAAGAACCTGACTTGGAAGCTGGAAGGACAAGTATCCATGAGACAATCTCTTCCTTCAGAAAGTGAAGAAACTCTGGTTTAGCAGAGAGAGCTAGTCCTAGGGTATGTGCAATTGTTTGGCAACCTGTAGATGCCTCTTCGACATTCACAATATTCCGGGACAGGGCATGGCGGGCTGCATGAACTGGCACCCCTTGCAGGTACTTCCTCTAAAAATAGGCCAGACTAGCACTGCTAGTAGATCCGACTAATGGGAAATGTTTTACAATCTCCATTATCATTATTCCCCCAACTCAACCTAGCCATCTTAAAGTGGCTGATTTCTTGTAGGCCTTGTGGCAGATGCAAGTCTTGAGAAGGGATTTAAAGAAGGAGAGGGATGAATTAGTTCAGGAATGGGATCCATTGGATGAGGAGCAGCGTGTAAGAAATTGCACAGATGTTTTGGGGAGGAGTAGAGAAGTAGGTGGTCCAGGCTGGTCTCATTAGCAAAGGAGAATAGGGCCAGGAGTGACATGATAAAAGACAGACATAGATAAGGAAGGAGGGGTAAACCTGGGAAGGGCCTTGAAAGCGGGAACAAGAAACTTGAACTTCATGTGGTGTAAGAGGGGAAGTTAGTAGAGGGATTCGAAAAGGAAGAGGATGTGACCAGAAGAACAGTCAAGAAGTACAGCTTTAGCAGCTGTGCTTTATACAGACTGGAAGAAGATGATGTTGGTGTCAGGGAAGCTGAAGAGGAGCAGGTTACAGTATTTACGATATGTGGTGATGAGTGCCTTGATCAGAGTTTTTGAGTCTGGACAATAAAAAGCAGGATTCTAAAAGCATTATGGAAGAAGAAGTGGAAAGATTTGGAAACAGTCTGGATTTATGGGGAAAGGAGAGGGAATGATTCCTGGGTTATGGGTCTGATTGCCAGGCAGGATGGAGATATTGTCAAGAGTAACAGACAATGCAGGGTTTGTGTGTGTGTGTGCATATTGAGCCTTAATTTACTTTCTGTTAAATTTCATTCTATTCCTCCCAGTGTTGATTTCATGTGTGACTGAAGCTCGTAACTCTGTGATTAGTGCATGGGGTCCCTGTCTGAGTGGGTTTGCTTGATATATCCCAGCACTGTGCAGCCTTTGTGGACATCAATTAGTTGCTGTTGCAATGAACTCTTCTCTTACATGTCGTGTGGTGTGCTTGTTCAGATTACTGACATTAAAATGAACTTCTGTTTTTGCCAGGAGTTAACCCTGGAGGACCAACCAAGTGTCATGTCAGGTTCTGCAGGCTCCATTCAGCAATAATCCCCTGAGTCACTCTCAGTTAGAGATGGGCTCAAATCACAAAATCTGTGTCTGGACACCTCATAGTTCAAGATCCTTGGTTTTGGTTTGATCCATCATAACGATAGGTGCTGTTTGCAAAATCTGGATCTAGTTCTGTGTGGAGATTTCAAATACTCCAAAGATTGGGGTTCTTCTTAGCCAGGGTTTTGGTCTGGGCCTGTCACTACTCTCAATGAAACTGTTTATTCCAGCTCTGAAGAGAAGAACATTAACAGACTCTGACACTGATTTCTCCTTCCTTTAATACTGCCTCCCCTTTATGTTCTGTTCATTTCTTAATTTATGAACATGTATTTTACCACTAGATGTCCTTAGTTCTCATGCCGATCCCACAATAGCATAACCAGAGACCCAGAATCCTACAGCAATTGGTGATTGTATAATAACTGATTTATAAGAATGGCTATTCTCTGTCAGCATTATTGGGTTACCCAGCCGCTCTCAGAAACCATTTACGTAACTGCTGAGAAAATACAAGCTTCCAAATATTGTATAGTAATTATGGGAAAGTATAACAGAAAGAGAGAAACATTGCTGAGGCATTTGGTAGTGAAAGGAACATTCTCACATGCACATTTGTAACCACTAAGGAATGACAGACCTTAATTTCTTTACTAGCAAAATATCTTCCACTTTTCTACTCTGACCACCTTCCTACAAATGTTTCCACAACAATGAAGTTAAAAGGATTTTCTTTCTCTCCCTATTAATAGCTGCCCAATAATGGCAGGTGTGCAAGAGGCAAAACATTGTGTATTTGTACAATATTCCTGAAGATGTCCAAAACTACATTTAGTGTGTGTGTGTGTGTGTGTCTTATATACATACACACACACTTCCTTTATATACCACTTTCTCCCATGCAGTATGCAGTGTTAATACTTGTATATACAACAGAGGGTGAAAAACGTAATGTTTTCTGAGAATGAAGACAATATTTAACTCCAGGTGACCAAAGACTGTCTCAACCTTGAATGGTGATCTTGGGGTACAGTACTTTATTTCAGTGGTGTAGCTTTTTTTTTCATGTTCTGTTTTGTAGAAGGAACACTCATCCTACCTTGGTTTGCTTGTTTGTTTATATTTTTCCCCTCCAGAAAGCCCATTGCTGACCCCGCACGGTGGTACTGCTGTTTCACAAAGCTGGAGTCAACACGCATGTAGGAGAGAGGGTTGTCACTCTGGCAATTTGTCCTTCCCAAATAGATGTGACTGTTTTGCTAGCTTTCTTTCCCTTATTTATTCCTTTTGGTTAATTCGTTTGTGGGAGTTGGTGGCTTTTTGTTTTTGTTTAACCTGGAGGGTTAGCTATGCAATTTGGCTTCTTCAGTGCCAACCAACTTGAGTAGCACAGAGCTCTTAAAAAAACCACCCCCTTCTTGCTGTATCTTGCCCCTTTTCCACACCCTGCTGCTCCCACTCAAGCAAAGTTTACAGAATCACTCTTTTATTTGTAGATCTTTAGACCGTGGGAAGGGAAGCTTTGAAAAGAGGAATAAAATCTCATTGCAACCAAGTCCTTCAATCAGGCTGAATTAACTGCCTATTAAAACATAATTCCATTCCTATTAAGATGGATGAGTTCCCTCTGAAACTGGGAGCTGCTGATTTATTTCTTCCTCTCACTTTATTTTAAAAAATTTTTTAAGAGCTCTGAACAAATTACTGCTTTGCCAATGGGGAATTGGGCAGGGATTACTCTGATTTTTTGTGTGCCCAGCAGCGAAAGGGTTAATGCCTGCTTTCCTCTTTGGTATCCGCTAGTTGCAGCCCATGTTGTGATCAGTCCATGTCCATGTGCATTTTGTCCCCCAATTTAATAACAAGTAATTAAAAAAGTAAACAGTAATAACAACAGTCCTCTCCAATTTTCTCCAGGACACCCTACCTGCCTGCAATTCACCACAAACATGACGGAGGCTGTAAAAACCTATAAGTGGCAATGCATTGAGTGCAAATCCTGCAGCCTTTGCGGGACCTCTGAAAATGATGTGAGTTGGTTTTTTTTTTAATGTAAATTAGTGCTGGTGAAAGCGACTGCAATGACTGCCCTAGAATACTGTCCTCTGGTTCACTACAAAACTGTAAAACACTGGCAGCAGCGATGGGTCACTCCTCCATTGCTCTTTCAGTATACCTGAGCCCTGACATGGAAAGAACCTCTCTGGTCCAGTTGCAGTGACTCATTTAATCATTTGTTTCTCCTGAGATTATCATGGGTGTCATATAAGGCCACTTTAGATGATCGTATTTGTGATTTGGACACTTGTCCCATAGAAACTGGACTGAAGCCACAAACCCAATGTCACATAGGTCATTGAACAGCTGTGATCTGGGCTGGATTTGAATGGGTGATGGTCTAGAGATGGCAGGTCTATCTCCTATTACTAATCCTCCCGTGTCACCCAATTTGAAGCTCATATGAATTTCAATTTTTATGATAAAACCCAAAACCATGGAAACATTTGGGTTGGAAGGGACTTTTTATTGATAATCTAGTCCATTTCCTTTGCTCCATAGCAAGATAGACGTCAAGCAGCTCTCTGGATTTTGTTTTTAGCAATAAAACAGAAAAATCTTAAGAGTCTGGGTGCATTCTGTTTTAAGAGCGAAGGGGGGATTTTCAGTGCAGTATATGGGTGTTGCCTATCCGAACAGAGTTTTTTTTGTGACAATGTGAAGAGCTACAGTCCTCGTGATAGGAACAGCTCATTTACATGTGAGCCACTGAACAGACCCCCCTCACTAACCTGCTGAACTTTGCTAAATTTGTTCTGTCCAGGCTGGAGAGTAAAAAGGTCCTGGCAAGAAAGGATTCTCTGGACTAGGTAACACCAGAGATGATCAGAGGAATGGAGAACCAACCTTTTGAGAGGAGACTTAAGCTTGGCTTGTTTAACCTAACCAAATGAAGGCTGAGGGGAGATATGATTGCTCTCTATAAATAAACCAGCGGGATAAGTACCAGGGAGAGAGCGGATCATATCTCCCCTCAGCCTTCATTTGGTTAGGTTAAACAAGCCTCTGATGGTTAGAAACCGTCACCTAATTTTAACCCTAAACTTGCTGACGGCCAGTTTATATCCAATGTGTTCTTCTTTCAGCACTAGCCCTTCACTTAAGTGCTGAAAGAAGAACACATTGGATATAAACTGGCCGTCAGCAAGTTTAGGGTTAAAATTAGGTGACGGTTTCTAACCATCAGAGGAGTGAAGTTCTGGAACAGCCTTCCAAGGGGAGCAGTGGAGGCAAAAACCGAACTGGTTTCAAGACTGACCTTGATAAGTTTACGGAGGTGGTGATATAATGAGACTGCTTACAATAGCATGTAGCCCATCTGTGGCTGCTAGTAGTAAATATCCCCAATGGCTGGAGATGGGACACTAGATGGGGAGGGCTCTGTGTTACTACAGATCATTCTTTCCTGGATCTCTGGCTGGTAGGTCTTGTTCACATGTTCAGGGTCAAACTGATCACCATTTTTGGGGTCGGGAAGGAATTTCTCTCTGGGTAAGATTAGCAGACACCCTGGGAGGTTTTTTTGCTTTCCTCTGAAGCATGAGGCATGGGTCACTTGCTGGTTGAACTAGAGTAAGTGGTGAATTCTGTGTAACTTGAAGTTTTAAAATCATGATTTGAGTAACTCAGACAGAGGTTATGGGTCTATTACAGGAGTGGGTGGGGGAGGTTCTGTGAATCATAGAATCATAGAATATCAGGGTTGGAAGGGACCTCAGGAGGTCATCTAGTCCAACCCCCTGCTCAAAGCAGGACTGATGCCCAATTAAATCATCCCAGCCAGGGCTTTGTCAAGCCTGACCTTAAAAACTTCTAAGGAAGGAGATTCCACCACTTCCCTAGGTAATGCATTCCAGTGTTTCACCACCCTCCTAGTGAAAAAGTTTTTCCTAATATCCAACCTAAATTTCCCCCACTGCAGCTTGAGACCATTACTCCTTGTTCTGTCATCTGCTACCACTGAGCACAGTCTAGATCCATCCTCTTTGGAACCCCCTTTCAGGTAGTTGAAAGCAGCTATCAAATCCCCCCTCATTTTTCTCTTCTGTAGACTAAACATCCCCAGTTCCCTCAGCCTCTCCTCATAACTCATGTGTTCCAGTCCCCTAATCATTTTTGTTGCCCTCTGCTGGACTCTTTCCAATTTTTCCACATCCTTTTTGTAATATGGGGCCCAAAACGGGACACAGTACTCCAGATGAGGCCTCACCAGTGTCGAATAGAGGGGAACGATCATGTCTCGATCTGTTGGCAATGCCCCTACTTATACAGCCCAAAATGCCATTGGCCTTCCTGGCGACAAGGGCACACTGTTGACTCATATCCAGCTTCTTGTCCACTGTAACCCCAGGTCCTTTTCTGCAGAAAAGGCCTGCAATGTGCAGGAGGTCAGACTAGATGACCATGATGGTCCATTCTGGCCTTTAAATCTATGAGGGTATAATGAAGTGGAAAATCCAATCTCATATATGGGTGTGGTCCGGGGATAAATGCCTCTCCATTTATCTGATCTTGCTGGTGGATTCCCGCAGCTCAAAGGGAGATTTATCAGTTAGAAATTCAAGCTGTCTTGTTCAATTCAGATGTGGCCAGAAAGGGTTGTTGTGGCAAAGTGAGGAGAGTGTGGTGGTTGACCCTGGAAGCAGAAATGTGAGGTTTTGTAAATCCATTCATGTTCCGTATGTGCTTATTGTTAAAGCTATGTTCAAAAGTGTGTAGTACTGATTTACATATGCTTTTGTTCCCACCTCAGCAATAGACTAATCAACATTCTCTCTCTCTCTCTCTCTCTCTCTCTCTTCCTCCCTCCCCCCCACACCGCCAACAATTCTGCTTCAGGACCAGCTGCTCTTCTGTGACGACTGCGACCGTGGCTATCACATGTATTGCTTAAACCCACCAGTGTCCGAGCCTCCAGAAGGTAACATGTTCTGGAAGTCTACATCGAGAGCAACAGAAGGGCCCATGGGGAGGAGGGAGGAAATCAGAAGGTGGCCATGGGCAAGGTGGGTGAAGGAATTGGGAACCAGACTCAGAGCAATGAGGCAGAGGCAAAATGTCAGGTAGCTTTGTAGTGCACATCTGATTGCTAACAGTTGGCTTACCAGGGAGGCAGATCAAGGACCCAGTCCTGAAGGAAAACAAGAGACCATTTGGAAGGGCTGAAGATTCTGTACTGGGGGAAGCCTGAGCTAGACGTCTCCTGTCTAGTGGGGATGAGGGCTGATAATCTGGTGGGTCTGGGCCCTGTTTAACATTAATCTACCTCTCAGGTATGGGGAGTTTACAATACTCCTTGCTGGAGAAATGTGGGGAGTAGGCTGTCCTTCCTGACATATGCTGCATTTCAAGGGAGAAAGCAATCTCAATGACATTTCCTCATGAAAACCTGGTAAATGAGAGAACAGCTCTCCTGTGTTTTAAAGTGACTCAGCAGATTTGGGAAATCCGCTAGGTTAGGTTCACTACAGAAGTTCATAGTTGGACGCTTCTTACCTGAATTTTATGTTGTTCTCCGAGTTATTGTCCCTACAGGTGTGCCACATTATCAATCAGAGGTTTTTTTTTTTGTCAGCAGTGTCTGCAGGTCCACCTGCATGTTACTCATCCTTGTGCTCCAGACCAAAGATACATAGGAAGGCGCCTACCTATTGCCATTCCAGTTCCTTCTCAACTGCCTGTGGCTAGAGACTGAATATTGTGGTGTCCACTAGATTAACCTTTTAGCTATTCATTCTCCATTTCTTTTATTTTCTTTCTTCCTTTTATTTTTAGTACTCTGTTCCTTTTTTTCCTGCACAAGTTTGTGCCTTTGAGGGGAGGGGTTCTGTTCCCTTTTTTGTTGGCCATGGTTATGGCCTCTGCCACCCTCAGCCTTTCCTCACTTATGGCCTCACTTCTGTGGGCTCTGACCCAAACCCTGCCAGACCTATCATTCAGTAGTGGGCATTCTAAATGCCCCCAGTGCTATAGAGAGTCCTATATCCCATTGAAGTGCAAGGTCTGCTCTGGATTCAAGAGCAGATCAAGGAAACTGAGAGAGGATAGAATGAAACTGCTCCTTATGGAGTGCTCCCTGAGATCTACAGGATCCCATTGCCCCCCCCCCCCATACTTTGGCCTCATCTTCTCAGACTGTTCTGGTGATTTCTTTGGCTCTAGCTCTGTTTAGCAAAAAACAATGGGTAGCTCCACACGCCCTGAAAGAAGAAGAGATCTTGGTCTCCTGACAAGGAGTCTAAATGGAGGGAAAAGTCACCCCAGAGACCAGGGTCTAAGGAGACTTTGCATCCTGCTGTGGGTACTGCTGAGATTCCTGCTTCCTTCAATACTGAGGACCCAATCTCACTGAAAAAGAACTCCAGCATGCTATGTACTGAAAAATATCTTGGCAAACAACCATGCTTGGCACCAGCCTCTGTACCTTCAGAGTCCTCCAAGCACAAGGACTCTTCAAAGAAACCACCACCGGCCCCAGCTCTGGCACCCTCTGAGGGCCACAGACACAAGGAGTGTGCAGACAGCCCATCTGTACTGTCTCTTTACCACTTGATTCACCTCAGCTTGAGGAGTACTGCCCTGGAATGCTGGTACTGACCTCATTCCTCTCCCATGAGGACCACAGAGTGACAGAGGCTTGAGTCTCCTCTCCTTAGAGACTGAGGGCCTTTCTGCCAACATCAATGTACCAACCAGTACTGCAGCCCTCTCACCCAAAAACTTGGGCACCAGTATCAACTCAGATGCCAATACCTACTTGACCGCCAGTACTGACTCTCCTTGCCCCTCCATTGGACACAGCGGATGACAAATCTTCAGGATCAGACATCTCTGTCTAAGATTCGACCACCTTCCTATTCCAACATCCTGACCCAGTGGTGTATCCTGACAATAAGACTCCAAAAACTAGTTGTCATCTATCCCACCAACCCTGGCAGGAACACCCCTGGGGTCCTGTTCCTTTCCCATATGTCCTGTCACATTGGGCTTTCTGGAACCCTGGGTCCCCTATGATGACCAATTGTATAGCGTGTTCTTATGTAAAAGGGCCTGTCAAGAGGAGCAGCCACCAGTACCCAGGGAGCCTGCTCCGCAGAGGACTAAGTACTAAGAGTTGAGGAGGAGGCACCTCTCTCCAATAAAATCCTCTTCATCTCCAGATGAAACCATTTTGCTCCCTTCACCATTCAGTATGGATGATCATAAATTTTGTCAAGATCTGATGACTTTGCAAATTCCCTTCTAGGAAATACAGAAGCCCCAGCACTTCCTTGTGGATATTTTCTATACCACGTCTCATGGCAAAATATCCCTGTCTGTTAATGATGCCCTGTTCTCTCCAGCATGTAACGTATGGCAGACATCTGCTATCATCTCACCTACATGGAAGATGGTTGACAAAAAACTGTTCAAGGGCTCCGAATACCATTTTTTCCCATCCCACCGCCCTGGTGGTCAACACAATCAGTGAAAGGAACAGACAGCGCTGGTTGAGATCTACTCCTCATGATAACAAGCTCAAATACCTGGACCTTCTTGGATGCAAGAGTTATTCTTCAGCTGCACTACAGTTCAGTGATGCCTTGTTGGTGAAGTATAACTCCACCAATTACATCAAATTTTCATATTTTATTGACCATCTGCCCCAGGAGCAGATGGACCAATTTCAAGGCCTTATTTCAGAAGAAGAGACAATTGCCAAAGCATCCTTGCAAGCCTCACTCAGTGTGGCTGCCACAGCCTTTCACTTTGTGGCTGCAGTTATATTTATGTGTCGAGGTTCAGGGCTGCAATCCTCTGGTCTTCCTAGAGAAGTGTAGAATACATTAGAAGATCTTCCCTTGGAAGGGCCCAAGCCCTTCAGCAATGAGACAGATGCGTCCCTGAACTCTCACAAAGACCCTGCAATCCTTGGGCATTTACATCCCTGCAACAACAACAACAAAAATATAACAAGTCACAGACAGTCCAACAGTGTCGCCCAGTTCAGTATTTTACTTCCCACAAGCAGTATTCTATTGCTGCCTCCTAGTAACCAACTTCATCCAAGTGACCATTTTGGCTTATTGGTTGACAGTCATGAATCACCACGCTGTATGAATCCTACGCTGTAACATTCTGTCCTCCCTCCACTTATGGGAATTCTCTCTCCCATTTCACACCTTTCTGGGAGCATATCAAACAGATGGATACTGGAAATAATTTCATTAGGATACAGCATCCCATTCAACCACTTCCCCCTTCTTCCTGTCCCTTTTCAGGAATCCTTCTCATCAGGGTCTCTTGAAGCAGGAAGCTCAATCCCTCCTATTACTGAGGGAATTGAATTAGTTCCTCCCAAATTCAACAGAAGAGGGTTTTACATTTTTGCATTCATCTCCCACAAGGATCATCCTCATAGATGCATCCATGCAAGGCTGGGGAGCTCACTTTCAGGACTCCACAGCACAGGGCAAATGGACCCCCAGGAATTGTTGTTGAGCTCAGGGCAGTCCAATACATGTCCCTTCACTTCCTACTCAGGATCCAGGTTCACTCCGTAAGAGGCATGACAACAGAGCGACGATATACTACATCAACCACCAAGGAGGCACAACATGCCAATCTTTATGTGCAGAGGAAATAAAGCTCTGGAACTGGTGTCTCACCCACCAGATTGACATCTCAGCCCATCTACCAGGTCTGCAGAACATCTTCGCAGACACTCTGAGCAGACATTTCTGCCAGGATCACAAATAAGAACTGAGCAATACTATCTTTCAGAAGACTTTTCTCACCTGGGGTTCTTCAGCGATAGACCTCTTTGTGGCTCCAATACAAAATGCCATCACCTCTGCCTGAGGGAAGGACTTGGTCACAACTCCCTGGAAGATTCCTTCTTCAGCCGTTAGCCTCAGGTTCTGCTATACACTTATCAACACAATTGCTCCTCAGAGTCCTGAATAGGCTGAAACAGCAGAAAGCAGCAGTTATCCTCTTAGCTCCAAAATGGTCAAGACAAATATAGTTCTTACCCCAATCTCTCCTTATTACACCTCTTGACCTGGCTCCTTGATGGCTCTTTGGCCTAGAGCAGGATTGTTCTCTTGAGCTGCAGTGTGTGCTGCTGAATAGTAGGAAGCCTGTCCTAAGGGAAACCTACTGTGAGGGGCCAGACCATATCAGACCAGCTGCTGACCTGCACCCTGACTAACTTCACTGTAACCAGTGAGCCCAGCTGCACTGCCTTGGAGCTGACCGAGTAGCCACAGCTCCTCATTGGCAGCTGGTTTAGCAGCTCTGCTTATAAACCTGGTCTCCCAGCAGATCAGCAGCTGCTAAGTGCATATCGTATCTGTAACTGTGCTTGCCTTGTTCCAATCCCTGCTCCTGCTTTTGCTCCAGCCCATTCCTCATTAGCTTCTGACTTCTGGCTTTGATCTCTGGCTCTGCCCCTGGCCTACAACTCTAGTTTACCCTCTAAAGCCCTGGCATTCAACTTCTGTCCTGGCACTGACCTTGGCTCGTTTCTGGTCTCCGCCCACCCTAGGCCCAGGGTTAAACAGTAGGCTGAACTCTCATTTCAACAACTGGGCCTGACTGAACATGGCTTGGTTGGTGACACCTACCTGCAAAAGTGGAAGCAGTTGAAGGGGTGTCACTTTTTGTGCAACCTGCCACTACCAGATTCCTGAAGGGAGTGGCCAACCTCTTTCCTCACATAGGACAGTCCATGCCACTTTGGAACCTTAATTTAGTTCTCAGTGCCTTGAGAAACCCCCTTTGAACATATGGGAAGTTATTCCCTGCTGCAAAAACCTGCATTCCTTGTAGCCATTGCTTCAGCCAGAAGAATAAGTGAATTGGGAGCTCTTATGGCTGATCCAGCATATACTGTGTTCTACCAAGGCAAGGTGACTTTGTCCTCATTCTCACTTTTTATCTGAAGTCTCATCAGACTTTCACATCAACCAGGACTTTCAGCTACTGCTCTTTTTTACCTCAAACCTCATGCTTCAAGGGAAGAGACTAGTCTCAAAACTCTAGATGTGAAAAGAGCCCTTGCTTTCTATCTTGACAAAACTAAACCCTTCAAATCCTCTCCTAGACTTTTTGTCTCCATTTCAGAGAGAATGAAGGGAGCTCCTCTTTTCACCCAAAGACTATCTAAATGGGTCTTAACATGTTACAAAGCGTTTGGGGTACACCCTCCATGTAGGGGACTGCTCATTCCACAAGGGTGAAGTCCACCTCTGTAAGAACTGCTTAAGAACATATCATTCCAGACATTTGCAAAGCTGCCTTCTGGTCATTGGTGCACACTTTTTCCCAGCATTATGCTGTTGTTCACACCTCTAGATCAGCTGCAGCTTTTGGTGAGGCTGTGCTCCAAATTGTTCTGAACTTGTCTGCTCAGTACCCTTCTCTGTACCTGAGGTACTGTTTGGGAGTCACCTAACATGGAGCCCCCATAGGAACAATAACTTGAAGGAGATGTTTATTACCTGTACAGTAACTGGAGTTCTTTGAGATATTATGTCCCTAGGGGTACTCCACTCTGCCCTCCCTTTCCTCTCTGCTTCGGAGTCCTTGCCTTTGAACTTTGGGGTTGAGAAGAAACTGGAGCATTGGCGTGTCTGCCCCTCCCTATATATTCTCCATCTGGAGCATGAAGATGTGTAGGGTGCAGGCACAGACCCGTGGATGCTGCTCCTCAAAAATCTCTGATGGAAGGTGTGCACCATAGGGTCAAAACATCTTGAAGAACTCCAGTTACTGTAGAGGTAAGAAATCTCTCCTTTTCT
This sequence comes from Lepidochelys olivacea, assembly GCF_965140295.1. NCBI lineage: Eukaryota > Metazoa > Chordata > Testudines > Cheloniidae > Lepidochelys > Lepidochelys olivacea. The sequence goes on along the minus strand of NC_140416.1, from coordinate 63,770,008 downwards.
TCCCCAGTAGAGTTTATAAATGCCCTATTTAGAGATGGTCTTATGGTTTAGGCCTGTCTGTAATGTTTTATGGGAATGGTTTTGTTTTTGTTAATCCCCATACAATATCATTAAACATGGAGTCATAATGGCCAATGAGACTCCATCTTCTTGTTGTGTTCAGGCAGCATGTGCAGTACCTCCCTGACATATTTAGACAAGCCAAAAACTATTTAGAGTAGTTTTCAGTGCTGTTCAGACCATCTGTACCTTGGAAAGGGAGGAATTTTCAGATCAGTATTATGTTCAGTACATAGTTATGTCCTTGAAAGAAATTCTACTTGAAAGTGTTTCTGCTGGTTCTGGTTTGTTAGTTGGTTTTGGAACAGAAGAACTGGCCCATTGATCTACTAGTTCTTGAGGTTAGTGGGCCTTCAATTAAAATCAATAGAGCCCAATAGAAACTGACAGAGGCCTACAGAATGATTCTAATGGAGTGTACTGGAATGTCCAACAGGGCTGAGACAAGAATAATTATGAATCAACCATGTAGCCATGATGTGTAAGACCACAGGAGTTCTATGTTTTTTAAAATTTTGCTAAAGAGGAAGCTAAACTGATAGGGAGAAACTTTTTGGAAACTGAATAGACAAGATTTCTGTTTAATTGGGAAGTGCTGGGATTAAGTTATCAAATGGCAAAAAGTATTGTGAGGCTGCACATCACAACTGACCAGTAACTTCTGGGGATAGTCCGACTCTAAGGGTTTGGTTACACTTAAATTTTATAGCGCTCTAACTTGCTGGCTCAGGGGAGTGAAAAATCACCCCCCTGAGCGAAGTCAGAGCGCTTTAAAGCGCTAGTGTAAACAGGCTCCGAGCGCTGGGAGCTAATCCCCTCATGGAGGTGGATTACCAGGAGCGCTGAGAGAGCTCTCTCCCAGCGCTCATGCGCGACCACGCTCGCACTTCAAAGCACTGCTGCGGGAGCACTTTGAAGTTTCCAGTGTAGCCATGCCATAAGTGAACAATACCAGTGGGAAAGGAGCAATGCTGTACTTGCTTCAGAAAGATATTGGAAATTCCAGTTGGGGGAGATACCTTCAGTCCCATTGAAACCATCCCTAGCTTACAGTCTCAGTATTCAGAGATAATACTGTGCATGTGAGATTGATTGATTGTTCATTGATTTACAGGGAGCTGGAGTTGTCATTTGTGCCGAGAACTACTCAGAGAGAGAGCATCAGCTTTTGGCTTTCAAGCCTGAGGAGCTCCAGGGATCAAGATGCAATTTGCTTCTGGAGTTGTGGTACCAGCGCACAGTTCCCATCCAGAACACAAAGACACACACATGCACGCACACACACACACACACATCGAAGAGAATGGACACTCAAGTATAAGAAGAGATAACAATGGTATTTATTGTCAAAGAGTAGATTTCACTAATATAGTACCTCCTGGGTTCTACTAGAAGAAACATGTTCTCCTTTTAATGCTCGAAATGGAATCTTTTCACTGCTGTGCATGGTTGATGCTGTATTGTAATAGGCTCACATGCATTATGTTAAGGGGGAAATTGTTACACTGATACCGAGGAGTAGATTTTGTGTGGCCTTGTGCTTTTTTGTTTGGTCTTCTTTGTAAACAAAGAAATAGCAACATAGTTCCCAAAGCACTACTGATGAGATACTTTGGTTGGGATGTTGGGAACTATTACTCCTCACAGGCTTGACTGAAAACCGAAAACTGAAAACCTCACAGGCTTGACTGAAAACTGAAAAACTGTGTAGTTCTAGAGAGGCTTTGAAGGTTGTGGTAGCTCTGTTCTTCCTGAGTTGTGACTAACACGAGCATATTGCCACTGAGACAGGAACTGATCTAAAATTCCTTGGGTGACCGTTTCTTTGCTGAATCGTCAAACCCTTTGCTTTTTACTGATATTAGAAATTTGATTTTAGTGTAAATGAAAGAAGAATAGAATATATATAGACTCAGAGGCACCTACTCCACCCCTCTCCAGTTTCTTTTCATGTTCAGGGAGACCATCTTAAAGTGGCGCTGTTATTAAGATCAGATCCAAAAGGCTGTTTTTTATTTGTAAAGAGGTGAGGAGTAATGGTTTACAGAACCTGAAAAGAAAGATTGCCATGGTGGTTTTTAAATTTAAATAAAAATAGCTTTCCTTTATTTAAACAGTCCCCTGATGTGTAGCACACCCAAACAAAATAGCACTGAGCTCATGTATCAGAACCAGGAAGCATCACTGTAATTCACTGTATTGTCACTGTCCAAACTGAGTGAAATAGAGAAAAGTGAACAACAACAAAACAAAAGCATCAATGGAGAATAAGTATTTTTTAAACAATCTTCTCCATTTCAGTAATCTAAGGGGTCAAACATGTAAGGACTATTTTTTAAAAATATGATTTTTAAAGTTGCAAATATGCTACTCCTGATTCTATCAAGTATACAAGAATTGTTCTACAGTATCTTGGGTGTGACATATAAAATCTGTTTATAAACAGATTTAAAAGCTTGCATGAGAGGAGGAATGTAATATAGGTTGATGAATCCCAAGCAGCATGAGTGGCTCAGGATGCCTATGCAAGGTGGTAAGGACACTAAGATTGCATTTGGGATATACATATTAATTGAAGCCCCTCTGCAAAATTATTCACCCTGAGGATTTAAATTAACATTGTCAAAATAAATGTAATTTAATTTAAAAAAGGTCCTTCCCTGTGTTACTAATAACACCTCAGACTGTTAAACTTAAATGAATTGTATAAATTTAATTTACTTTTAATTTTTTATGTGGTTTGTTTAGCTTTTTCACTTCTTTCAGCTTGGACACAGAAACCAGTCTGGTCAGTTTCTCAATCTTGTTCTCGTGGACTCACACATAGTGCAGTTGTGTGTGAGTTCACAAAACTGCCCTAGAATTGTTTCAATCCCACGAAAACTATTTTCTTTACATTCCAAGGTGGTACCTGAGCACTTTATTTCTAGCCCTATTGCACCAAAACTACCCCTCGTGCAGCTCTATTGTCTTCCCCTGGGATTAATTTAATCCATTAGTAGGGGACAATGCCCAAATGTAGCGTCCCAAAACTACGAGATAGTGTCAGTTGAAAAGTGTGCAAAAATCATCTTTCTGACACACATTGGGAGGGGAAGATAGAAGCTTAAATCTCTACTACAGGCCTACATTATACAATCCTAGACCATCAAATAGCATTTGTGTCCACACAGCTACAATAAGATGATTTACATACTATTTAAACAAAACCATTTAAAAACTTTAAATGACCAACTTTCTTTCAGCCTCATTGGGCAACATGCTGAAGCACTTCAAACTATTCATCCCCATTGTCTCATCCAAATCTCTGAGCGGCCGTCACCTTTCTTTTCAGCTCCCTCCTGTCTGTTAGAATCCCCCTAGGAAGAGCTAATGGAGTCTGTCACATTTCTCCAATGCTCCCATGCACGTGGCCTTCTTAGTTTCCCTCGGCGGATGTGCTGGATCCATAACTAGAGACTGAGTCGGATACAAGATGCTAGAGGTGCCCACACCTTTTGGTACAGAAAACTGCACTGGCAGCTTGCCAGGAGCTGGATGGCCACAGCTTATTTGCACACACATTTGCATACATTAGTTAAGCAAAATAAATTGCCATGACTTTCATATTTGCTGCCTGTTGCAGTTAAGCCCTCACGAAAATTTACAAGTGTTTAGCAGTGTCATCTCCACCTTGCACGTCCAGGGAGACTGCAGCAGCAGCCCACATCCTAAGATTCCAGGAGCCTCAGTTGGCCTATCAGCTGTACCTTGTGTCCCTCTACTCAAAGCATTAACAAGAACTGATTGTGTTAGAGCCTCTGCATTCCATATCCAATCTACCAAGGCAGAGTTAGTTGCTACAGTCCAGAATGCACATGTATGAGTTCAGATTAATAGTAACTTTCTTGTCATGGTCCAGTTACACTTCATTCATTCAGGCTTTACTCTCGCATATCTACATGCACAGACAGTTCCAGTTAACTTCTAGCAGCCTGATAAATCCAAAGCTTTCACCTCTCTGACATTAAGATGCTCCTGCAACTTATATCTCCCCGCTTCACAGCCTTATTCTTAGGCAATAGGCAGGTACATTCCACTCAGTAATAGTTCTTAGCATGTACATAGGGCTGGACAACTTCAAAGTGTTTAAAACATTCATTATTTAATCTACACAATACCCATTATGTAAATAGTGCTGTACCCATTTTACAGAGACACAGAAAAATTATACCATGTCTTGCTCATAGTCATACAGTGAAAAAGTGGATTCACAGTCAGCTTTTTTAACCATCGGACACATTTCCTTATGCTACTCCTTTGCTGTACACTTATTTAAAGGAACAATCCACAATAAGGCAGTTTTCGAAACCCAGCATAATCATGACATTCTCACAGGAGAACTAGGGAAATGTGGTCCAGAGTAAATTACTTTAAAGTGGGTGCACAATCGGTTGAAAGACAGTAATCAAAGAGTAGTTATCAATGTTCACTGTCAAACTGGGGGTGGGGGTGGGGTGGTATATCTGGTGGTGTTCTGTCCTGAGTCTGGTACTAGTCAATATTTTAATTAATGTCTGAGATAATGGAGTGGAGAGTATGCTTGTAAAATCTCTGGATGACACCAAGATGGGAGGGGTTGCAAGCACTTTGGAGGACAGGATTAAATTTCAAAATGACCTTGACAAATTAAAGAATTGGACTGAAATCAACAAGAGGAAATTCAATTAAGACAAGTGCAAAGTACTTCACTTATAAGGAAAAATCAAATGCACATCTACAAAGTGGGGAATAACTAGCTAGGTGGAAGTACTGCTGGAAAGGATCTGGGGGTTATAGTAGATAACAAATTAAATATGAGTCAATGTGATGTAGTTGCTAAGCAGGTTAATATCATTCTGAGATGTATTAACAGGAGCCTTGTATGAAAGACACAGGAGGTAATTGTCCTGCTCTGCTCAGCAATGGTGAGACTTCAGCTGGAGTATTGTCATAGAATCATAGAATATCAGGGTTGGAAGGGACCCCAGAAGGTCATCTAGTCCAACCCCCTGCTCGAAGCAGGACCAATTCCCAGTTAAATCATCCCAGCCAGGGCTTTGTCAAGCCTGACCTTAAAAACCTCTAAGGAAGGAGATTCTACCACCTCCCTAGGTAACGCATTCCAGTGTTTCACCACCCTCTTAGTGAAAAAGTTTTTCCTAATATCCAATCTAAACCTCCCCCACTGCAACTTGAGACCATTACTCTTCGTTCTGTCATCTGCTACCATTGAGAACAGTCTAGAGCCATCCTCTTTGGAACCCCCTTTCAGGTAGTTGAAAGCAGCTATCAAATCCCCCCTCATTCTTCTCTTCTGCAGGCTAAACAATCCCAGCTCCCTCAGCCTCTCCTCATAAGTCATGTGTTCTAGACCCCTAATCATTTTTGTTGCCCTTCGCTGGACTCTCTCCAATTTATCCACATCCTTCTTGTAGTGTGGGGCCCAAAACTGGACACAGTACTCCAGATGAGGCCTCACCAATGTCAAATAGAGGGGAACGATCACGTCCCTCGATCTGCTCGCTATGCCCCTACTTATACATCCCAAAATGCCATTGGCCTTCTTGGCAACAAGGGCACACTGCTGACTCATATCCAGCTTCTCGTCCACTGTCACCCCTAGGTCCTTTTCCGCAGAACTGCTGCCTAGCCATTCGATCCCTAGTCTGTAGCGGTGCATTGGATTCTTCCATCCTAAGTGCAGGACCCTGCACTTATCCTTATTGAACCTCATCAGATTTCTTTTGGCCCAATCCTCCAATTTGTCTAGGTCCTTCTGTATCCTATCCCTCCCCTCCAGCGTATCTACCACTCCTCCCAGTTTAGTATCATCCGCAAATTTGCTGAGAGTGCAATCCACACCATCCTCCAGATCATTTATGAAGATATTGAACAAAACTGGCCCCAGGACCGACCCTTGGGGCACTCCACTTGATACCGGCTGCCAACTAGACATGGAGCCATTGATCACTACCCGTTGAGCCCGACAATCTAGCCAGCTTTCTACCCACCTTATAGTGCATTCATCCAGCCCATACTTCCTTAACTTGCTGACAAGAATACTGTGGGAGACCGTGTCAAAAGCTTTGCTAAAGTCAAGAAACAATACATCCACTGCTTTCCCTTCATCCACAGAACCAGTAATCTCATCATAAAAGGTGATTAGATTAGTCAGGCATGACCTTCCCTTGGTGAATCCATGCTGGCTGTTCCTGATCACTTTCCTCTCATGCAAGTGCTTCAGGATTGATTCTTTGAGGACCTGCTCCATGATTTTTCCAGGGACTGAGGTGAGGCTGACTGGCCTGTAGTTCCCAGGATCCTCCTTCTTCCCTTTTTTAAAGATTGGCACTACATTAGCCTTTTTCCAGTCATCTGGGACTTCCCCCGTTCGCCACGAGTTTTCAAAGATAATGGCCAATGGCTCTGCAATCACAGCCGCCAATTCCTTCAGCACTCTCGGATGCAACTCGTCCGGCCCCATGGACTTGTGCACGTCCAGCTTTTCTAAATAGTCCCTAACCACCTCTATCTCCACAGAGGGCTGGCCATCTCTTCCCCATTTTGTGATGCCCAGCGCAGCAGTCTGGGAGCTGACCTTGTTAGTGAAAACAGAGGCAAAAAAAGCATTGAGTACATTAGCTTTTTCCACATCCTCTGTCACTAGGTTGCCTCCCTCATTCAGTAAGGGGCCCACACTTTCCTTGGCTTTCTTCTTGTTGCCAACATACCTGAAAAAACCCTTCTTGTTACTCTTGACATCTCTCGCTAGCTGCAGCTCCAGGTGCGATTTGGCCTTCCTGATTTCATTTCATTGTATCCAGTGCTGGGCGCCACAGTTTAGGAATGATGTTGAAAAATTGGATAGAGTTCAGAGGAGAGCACCAAAATTATAAAAGGTTTAGAAAACCTGTGAGGAAAGGTTAAAAAAACAACTGGGCATGTTTAGTCTTCAAAAAAGAATAAGAGTCTTCAACTATGTTAAGGGCTGTTATAAAGAAGACAGTGATCAATTGTTCTCCATGTCCACTGAATATAGGAAAAGAAGTAATGGGCTTGATCTGTAGAAAGGCAGATTTAGGTTAGACATTAGGAAAACCTTTCTAATCATACAAGCATTTAAGCTGTGGAAGAGGTTCCAAGGGAGTGGGGTGGAATCCTCATCATTGGAAGTTTCTAAGAATAGGTTAGACAAACACCTGTCAAGGATGGTCTGGTTTTACTTGGTCATGTGTTAGTGCAGGGGCTGGACCTGTTGAGGTCTCATCCAGCTTTACACTTCTGTGGTTTGATGATTCTAAGCTCTAGTGTAAGGGAAAAACATTCTGGGGACTCTGTTGTCATGCTTCCCTCTCTTTTTTTCATGGCAGGAAGTAACATTGAATAAATGTCCGTTCAAAGTTGAACAATTTTCACCATTTTTATTTGTTTCTTGGGAATGTTGTTCTTAGAGGCTTTTAAAAAACTAAATCGGTACATTAAAAAGTAAATGGTTGTGATTACAGTAAAGGGGTTTCTCCATTGGCTCTGGCACAGCTGTGTGAGTCGTTAGTGGTACTTGATGCGAACCAAATATTGAGGGTTAGACTAGGATAAAAAGGTGAGTGTTTTAAAACTGCTAGTGAATAAATGTGAACTGATACTTTTAAAAACTCCAGTATACAGTATTTTAATGCAGATTGGAGCAAACTACCAAGGGAAATGATGGATTCTCTATCTCTTGAAGTGCTCAGATCAAGACTGGATGCCTTGTTAGTTGATGTGCTTTAGTCAACCACAATTACAGTCAAACAGTTAGTCAAACACAGGAGTAACTGGGTGAAATTCTATGGTCTGTGACATAGATCAGATTAGATCAGCAAATCTCAACCAGGGGTTTTTGGGGGGCCGCAAGCAGGTTTCAGTGGGTCCGCTGAGCAGGGCCAGCATTAGACTCACTGGAGCCCAGGACAGAGTGCTGAAGCCCTGCCGCGTAGGGCTGAAGCCTGGAACCCTGAGCCTTGCTACCCAGAGTTGAAGCTGAAGGCTGAGCAATTTAGCTTTGCGGGACCCCCTGTGGCAATTGCCCTGCTTGCTACCCCCGAACCCCAACCCTGGCTTTTATATGCAGAAAAACAGTTGTTGTGGCATGGGTGGGCCATGGAGTTTTAAAAGCATGCTGTGGGGCCCTCAGAAAGAAAAAGGTTAAGAACCCCTGGATTAGATCATCCATTAATGGTCCCTTCTGGCTTAAACTCTAAGGATCTATTGAAACACATGATAGCTGGTTGAGGTGACGTGAAAATACAGCTCCTCTCTGTACCAGGGCCCTGAAATATTTTTCATTAAAACATATTTGGTCACACATTTTAACCCATCCTCCCCCATCTTTTATCCTATTTTAGATGAGCCCTTAAAGTGCAGTTATGGGAAATGATTCACCTGTGTTGGGACAGTGAGTTGCAAACTGCTTCCTGTGTGCCCATGGGAGCAATTACATTGAAAGAGACAGCCTAGCACCTCAGCTGTCCTACCCTAGGGATTCTTCCAGAGAGGAGCAACTATCAACTCAGCTACACTGGGTGAGGCTGTCCAGGAGATGTGTTGAATCCCCCAGCCAGCTTGGTCCTGGCCCTTCCGTGTTCTTGGCTCTACTGACTGGATCCTGGTCCAGGAAACCAGTGAGTAAGTGAATCAGGCGCATAGTCAGAAAAGGTGACTGTATCTAAGCAGTACCAACCCATGCAACAGATCTCTTCCATGTGTATATCTGAGTCAGATGTGCTTATTTTACTATCACAAGCAAATACTCCCCGTTAGCCCTTCAGAGCTAATACAGCTATGGAAACATGAATAAGATCCTATTCTCCCACAGGGAGCATCAATAAAATTGTCAGTAGCTTGATTTTGAGATCCAAGATTGAGTTTGCAGCATTCACAGCAAAACCACGACTTAGCTTTTAAATGAATCACATTTAATGCAGAAGCAAAGAGAGAAAACTAAAGATGGGATCATCCAATTACATAGTCCTGTGTCTGACTAGAACCACACTTCACTCTACTTGGAGGGAAGTTTCTGTTACTACCCTGAGCTGGAAAGAGGTGCCAAAGAATGGCATATAATTAGTTTGGATTTCACGGTGACTGCTCCATGAGAGCCTTAATATTGTGTAGTTTGGTGGTTGGTTTGGGTTGGGGTTTTGTTTTTGTTTTGTTTTTTGTGACCATGGCACATTTAACCTTTAGTTCTTCCCCTTTAGTGCAGGGCCTGAAAATAATTAACAGTTACTAAAAAGGAAAATGAGGGTGCTGCATTTTTTCCCTTCCCTCTCACAAAGAAAGGAATATTTGCATTCTTGACCAACAGCCTACAGTGATTGTATTGTGTGACTACCGGTGAGTCCCTCTTCATTTTACCTAGCATTGTGCTCACCTCAGAGTTAACAGGATTTTGTACTTTCATAGCGTCTTGCATCGGAGGCACTCAAAGAGCTTTACAAACAGTAAATTTTACCTCATGCCACCCAAAGGGCTTTTTCAAAAGCACCTGTTAATTTTGAGTATCTCAGTTTTTAGGTTCCCCGACTTGAGATTGTGCACTGCTTTCCGCAGTTGTTGAGCGCCAACTCCAGTTGAATATAGCCATATGCTAACACAGCTATCAGCATTGGTCAGGGTGGAGGGTGTCCATTTTCTAGCATGTGTTTTATTGCTAGTGTGGTTGGGGCAGCACTATCCTTTAACTGTGTTAGCAAATAGTGGTTTAGCTCAGGTCTTGAGACTGGAAAGCCACTGTTAAACTGCATTCATATGAAGCAAACATTACTCCCCGTGGCTTTTAAACTGCTATTCCCAAGCTTCTCTCCTGCACTCTGAAAGGGGTTTATTACACTCTGACTCAAAAAGATAATTTCCTACACAGCATATTAGGTGTGGGGCTGTTGTGTTTTCTCTTTATCTGCTGTCTGTTTTTTGAAAGGGGTCATACAGGAGGGAGAAAAAAGGATGAATGTGGAAAGAAATATGAATTAAGGCTGTCACTGTTGCAGGGCTAGTGTACCTTGTGCACAATGATGTTCCAGGGGATTATTTTCTTCAGTGCAGCTGTTTAATTCAAAGCTCTTGCATCAAAGTAGTTTTCTTAAGCTTGGCCTACACTTAAAAAAATTTAGATCAACATAGCAGCGGCTCTCAGGGGTGTGTAAAATCCACACCTCTGAGTGCTGTAGCTATGCTGACCTAACCCCCAGTGTTGGCACAGCTAGGTCAACAGAAGAATGCTTCCATCAACCTAGCTACCATCACCTGGTGAGGTGGAGTTCCTACAGCAATGGAAAAACCTCTTCTATCAGCATAGGCTGCGTCTACACTACAGAGGTTATGCCAGCATAGCTGCAGCATTGTAGCTATGCTGCTGTAGTACCCGTAGTATAGATGTGGCCATAGAAACAACTAAAACAAGGGATTGTAGGAAAGTATTTCAAACAACCATGGAGCAATAGGAATCATTTAGAGTGGTACATGAGGGTAGAACTAGCAGTAACAGGAAGACAAATGAGAAAGGGAAAATTTAGATTAACAGAAAGATCTCCTTCAGCAAGATCTATCTATCCAATATATCTATGACTAAACACTGAAATTTGTTACTCTAAGAAATAGTCTTCCAAGGGAAAAGTGAAAGAAGCGGCATTGCTTCAGTTCAGACATTAAAAACTAGTCCGGATAAAACAATGGAAATAACACAATTGGGAACAAATCTGCATCAGGCCCTGGGAATAGACTTTGTAAAGCCAAAGGAGGACAAGATTTCAAGATGGAGAAGACGGACAATTATACCTAAGGCAGCCAATGGGCTGAGGAGGGTGAAATATTCACCCTGAAATTTAGCAAGGAAGAGGTTGTTAGAGACTCTGCTGAAAGCAGTTTCAGTGGAGTGTAGAAAGTGGAAGCCAGATTGGAGAGGCTCGCACTGTTATCTTGTGATCCATCTGTTGTGTGCACCTGTTGTCTCTCACTGTAGACTCGGAATGTATGCCCTGCGGTGCAGGGACCTCCTTTTGCTATAAACCTGTACAATGCTTAGCACAATGAATCTGGGCCTCTAAGATGCTTCCGCATTACAAATAAATAACACGTCTTTCCCATCTCCAGTTCCATGAGACTGTTCAAACTGTTGTTGAGACTGTTGCATGAAACCTCTAATCTGGCAGGAGCCAAATTTGGGATCTGAATGGAGGGGAGGAGCTGAAGCAATGGAGAAGGGGCAGCACTCACGCAGTTCATGATAAACCTCTCCAAAGATTTCATTGCTAACATCAGACCAGTTCATAGTTTAACGTGTTAATGTTTTAGGACAGGGAAAGCTGAGTATGGGCTCATTTTATTTCACCCAATCCCAGGACTAAATCTGTGGCATTCTCTCTCTCTCACACACTTGCACCCCCTCACGCCCACGATGTCCTTTGTGTTTTCCTGATGTGAACCCTGTGTGCCAGCAACCTATGCTAGATATGGTTCTTAACTCCCCTGCTACTGCAGCAGCCACAATAACTGCAGGAAATATAGTGTAGTCTATACAAGCTCTGCCCACAGTTCAAAACCACAGTGTCTCTACTAAAATGACCAGCAGTGAAATAATTAACAATATGTACATTTTAATTGTCATCTTTGGGCTTCAGCATTAACAAGCAATTGAACTAAATGGAGCAAGTTCCGTCTCTCAGAACTATTGTTTCTCTCTGCCTGTGTGCAGGCTTAGGAAATAAACTCTACTTTAAGTTACTTGGGAGGTTTTCTTCACAGCCAGAAGGGATAGAATTTTTGTTTTGGTCCACTGGAATCAGGAAATCTCATTGTTATTCCCAGTTCTGCCAAAGACTTGATATATGATCATGAAAAGTCACCCAGTCTCTGTGTCTCAGTTTCCCCATATATAAAGTGGAGATGGTAATTCTATCCCATCTTTGTACACAGCGTTGAGATCTGTGGATGAAAATCACTGGATAAGGACTAAGTACTATTATGAAACCAGGTCACAGCTGAAGATGGAGAAGAATTCTCTTCTAGTTATCCACTACACTGTTCCCTCCTACCCCATGAAAACCCTGACAGCCTCAGGTCAGTGGTACTGCACACACAGATGAGATTCAGGTGACAGTTCAGAGGTCTCATGCTGAACAGTCAAGGCCCTGCAAAGGAAATGAAAAGCTCTTGTTGATTGGCTGTATTTTCTCATTCTGGTCAGAGAAGGGCAGGAGCTGGGACTGGCAGGCAGCCAAATCTGTCTTCAGTGGAGATATAATTACTAATAATGACCTCCAGCCCAGGCAGCTAGTTAAGTGGCTTTTCAGGGCAGGCACCAACCCCAGTCTGGATTATATGAGATAAACTCGATTTTTTGGAGGGGAAGGGAGCTAATGTCCTTCAGAGCAGGAGGTCTTTCTGGTCCCAAGGGAACTCTCCCAGCAGTAACATCAGCCCCCAAATACCTCACTGTCATGATTACCATAACAACACACTCTCAGTCAGCAGCATCGTTATTAGCACTGGTACCTTTAATTAGAGCCAGAATGTGAAACCCTTACTCTCACTGATGACCCATTACACACACACACAAATAGCATGACTGACATCAAGAGGTACATTATGTAGTAAGAAAAGGAGTACTTGTGGCACCTTAGAGACTAACAAATTTGTTAGTCTCTAAGGTGCCACAAGTACTCCTTTTCTTTTTGCAGATACAGAATAACATGGCTGCTACTCTGAAACTTGTCATTATGTAGTAAGGCACTACTTAGCATAAGTAAGAGTGGCAGAATCTCGCCCGTAGTGTTAACCAAGGGATAAACTAAAAGAAGGATGATTGGAAGTTGCCAGCGGGTGCCCTAAAACCATGGAGGAATGTATGCGCACTTAAGTAAGGTGGGCTGGCAGACTATGCAAGCATAATCTGCATGGATGGGTGGTTAAAGTATAGAGTTCTGTTCCCACCTCTGCTGCTGAATTGCTGCCTGATCTTTAGCAAGTTGTGTAATTCTGTCATGCCTCCGTTTGTCTATCTGTAAAATGGGGAAAATAATTAAGTTTGTCACCATGGAGGAGGGGCCTAATAGGGTTTATGCCTTGATTTTACAGTCGTTGATGGGAGCTGGAAGTGTTTAGCACCTTTGAAAATCAGGCCAATAACTCTTTAATGTTTGTAATATGCTTTCAGACCCTTGGGTGGAAGTGCAAAGTATTATTATATTACTCGCTTATGCATTTGAAATATCCACCATTATTGTTATTTTGGAACAGGAAAACCATTGTTTCAGGTGAATTTTCCTCACCCAGAGCTTATAAATTCAAATGTAAGCCATATTTCATACTCTGCTGATTGCAGCTTTCTCAGATACTGACATCCTTTTAGACTTCATTCAGTCCAGTCCCCACTATGACTCAGTTCACTGAAACCCAACATAGGCCACGCAGGAGCTGTACCTGCCTCTTTCAGAGGATGAGGATAGGGGTTTAGTTCAGCTTTTTTTCACATTCCTAATGAATGAGAAGACTGACAAAATCCACTTCAGGTTCTTCTCCTTTCCATGTTGTTTCAACAGCAAAGAGTGAAGCTGAATGCAAGTTAAGTTGAGCTAGTGGATCTTTATTAAACGCTGTGTCCTGTTCTCTTCATTCGCATTCCCTGTTTTTCTGGTGACCTCCAATGATTGTCCCTCCAAGGTACATGGGCCCTCTGACTCCAGTTCCACTGATCACAGTGCACATGTCCTGAGTGAGTGAGCAGGCTGTCCAAGAGAGTCTTTCTTGGTCTGGCACTAAGACTTAGTGTTAGTTAGCCTCATTTTACCTGTGCAGTCCTGGGGAGTGACACACTGGGGAGTTTTGTCCATTGGGAAAGGATTCAAGTTATGCCTCTGCCATTTAATATTTCTAAGCTGCTAGTTAGCAGTAGTTGAGGGAATTGCTGTGTGGTTTGTGGTCATGAAAATTAAGATTGGAATTGCCTTTAAATTGTCTAAGATACAGAGTGGATGAGTGTCACATAGGCAGAAGACACCCTCTCCTCAGCCTGTGAACTGTGCTTGAACATAGTCATTTGTTGACACACCAGACAGTTGCAGGTATCGTAAGTTCAAGACTTGATTTTGATGCCCTTTGCCCACTGCTGATGGAGCCTTTGCCACTGCAGCTAGATGGAAAGAGAATCTATTCAAAATCAGAGGAACAGATAAAATGTAACACATAACATACCCACCCTTTCACAGCTCCCCAGAGAATATAGCAAAAGGAGTTCTTGCCTGATTCTTTCTTATTTCCTTGCTCCTACATTCTTATGGAAAGGCAACAGTGACTGAAAAATTTCCAAAGGCTAGTTTCATTAAAGCTTTTTTGAGAATCATCTTTCCATATTTTGTCTCATATCATCTCTTTTTCTTCTCTTAAAATAAAACCTTACTGTATTTCTTAACAACTGTATTCCACAAACTAGTTTAAAGGAGCATGTTCAACTCTGTAATCAAAATAGGCCCCAACCTAAATCTTAACACCTCCAAAATTAATGGTGTTTAAAAGCTAAACTTCACAATGGCCCCTACTTCCATAAAGGGTTGAACCAAACCTAGAGATCTGGAGAGCCTGGAATTTTGGGGTTGCTGAAATTCAAATATTGAGCTCATTCCAAGTCAGAATTAATAGTCTTGTAATGGTTTATCTGCTCTCTTGGCTATATGTAAAATGCTGTTTAAAAACATAGGGAAAAATGTTCCATTCCATCTCAACCTGCCCCTCCAGCAGGCATTGCATTTTATGGTCTTCCTACTGCAGCAAAAGTCAACATGAGCCTCAACATTGCTTAGTTTGTTGCATCAAAATGCAGGCTCATTCTTATGGGATTTTTTATCTGAGGACAGTAGTAGGTTTTCTTTTTTTAAAAAAAAATATTTAGGATTCTGAGGACATTCCTTACAAGATATGATCAGTTCTAAAGTAGGCCATATTTTGGACCTCATTAGGTAGGCAAGTGCCCTCTAAGAAAAATGTTTTCCTCCCTACTTTCTATTTATCTGTAAGAGAGACAGATATTTGTCCTGTGAGATTTAAGCAACTGTTGAAAACTAAGATGGTGCTGGAAGGTTTGGACCATTTGCAGTCATGTCAACACGTAAAGTTCCTGTCTGGGCTCTCCTGGGACGCTGTCATTATGTCTGAAGTGACAGCCATAGTTCTTGGAGCACAGTGTCTCAGGGGATTGATAATGAACACTTCCATCACCATCTCACCAATTCAAACCAAGCCTGGGTCATTAGCTGCTACATGTCATTACCATCTAAATGCTGTGCTCATGGATTTGTTGATGGGCATTTATGTGCACTGCCATCCAGAATCTGACCTTTCCTTATTGTCATTACTCTAAGCTAAGAAACTGTAAATACACACACAACAGCCTATGTATTTTGTGAGCACTTTAACAAACCTTTCAAGCAAATGTGCTCCCTTTACTGGCTCTGCAGTAACAATTACTTAACAAACATTATCCTCAGAGCTGTGTTGGCATCATCTGTGCTGGTGTGCAAGGGAGAATGTTATTGCCAAGTTTCAAGCAAATTGTTACATATGACGGACAGTCAGTGCTCCAAAGAGCCCAAAATTGTGGGTTTTTTAATAATTATCTTTCCACATTTTCCCCACCCCCGCTATTTCAGATTGAGCATTGCGCTTGGCTTGTGAGTGCTAGAACAGTTTTCCTCCCTCTTATCTAGAGATCTAGAGGGTGCAAACAAAGACTCTGGAGAAATACCATCAAACTTTGGGAGAGTGTGAATCTGGCTCTTTTTGTTATTGGCCCTTAACATGGTGATAATCCAAACTTTCCTCTTTGGTCATAATTGGAATGGGAAGCAGGATAAATCCTCTGTGACATCATAGCACATTGCCTTGGAAACAGTTTTGATGTAATCCTTTGGGTTTTTTTTAAATACTAAGGAAATGCTACAATGATCCGGCCTACTGATACTGCAGCGCTTGGGACTATTACTGTACAATTCTGTAATCATTTATTAAAATAAGGGATAGACTCAGTGATGTGTGAATTTTACTTGCAATGAATGAGGAAGAGGAGCGGGGGAGAGCCTTGATTCCCCTTTATTAAACGTGCTACCCCATTCTAGGGTCATGGTACAAAATGTTACATCTTACAATCGTGCTACTCTACTATTTGGACCATTGTTTTAGAATGTATTTATAAGGATGAGGGATGGGGGAGATGGAGAGCTATTATTGATGCAGGACAAGGTATATGACATATACATTAAGGGAGTTTGTGCAAGGGACCAGATCCTCTGCTGAAGTAAACTGGCATAGTGCCACTGACTTTGATGACAGAGAATCTTGCCCAATGTTTTAAACAGGCCCAGATTAAAGTCTTTTGAGCCCCATTCAATAATTTAAGTGTTTTAGGCACGAAACCTATACCCAGTATCTGTCATTATTTTCCCCTAAAAATTAAACTTACTTTACACACATGAGAAAATAGGAATTGTTATCCCTCATGAAACCAGTCTAGTCTAGTGTCTGACAATGGCCAGTAGCACATGCTTCAAGGAAAGATGCAATAATCCCGGTAAGAGACATTATGGAATAACTTGCCATTAGAGCAAATTTCTTCCTAAACTGAAGCAGTTAGGGATTGGCTTACAGTTTTAAATGTATTGCCTGTTGTTTTAATTGATTGTCCCCTTGTTTTTGCAGAAGGAGAAAGGGTGAACAGAAAGGTGTGATCTATCTTCTCCATACCATTCATTATTTTGCACACTTTTAAACTGTCCTCTCTTATTCATCTCCTCTCTAAAGTCGTCTTTCCCAGTCCTTTCAATCTCTGTTCATATGCAAGTCTTTCCCTGCCCCAACCATTTTTTGTCAACTGTCTCTGAAATCAGCCATTTTCTGCTATATCTTTTATGAGGTAACTTGATCATAAGTGAACAGTATTTAAGATCAGGGCATGTCATCAGTTTACATAAAGATATTAAAACATTCTTAGTATTATTTCTAACTTACTTTTTACACTTCTTGACATTTTGTTACCTTTTTGACTGTGGCTGCCAAATGAGCAGATGTTTTATTGAGCTGTCCGTGGTCATCCCTAGGAATTTTTCCTTAGTGGTTATAGTTAATTTGGAACCAATCTGTTTTCTAACCAGTTTAACTGAAACTGCATGGGCTTTTTCCTTGATGTTTCTGTCACCACGCTAGTCACCCAAGCACCACAGCTGGTGAAGTTATCATGTTGATTGAGATCCCATGCAAGAGAGCTACCACCACAAGGAAGGTTGTCTAATAACATACGCATACAACCACCGTCAACATTTTTCAAGCTGTCACATAGGTAGGCAAAAATGTGGCTTTTTTAGTTAGAGGCATTCCGTGGTCCTTAGCATAGTGTCCAAGTACCTCTCAGACATTAATCAATTAAGCTTCATGTCACACCCTGTGAGGTACCCAGCTTGATTCTCGGAGCCCGGGCTAAGTTGGTTTGGTTCGCAGTTGGGGGAAAACATCTGTTAACTTGAAAACTGAACATATAACCTATAGAAATCAATGAGACACCAGTCAATTCTGTCAATTTTTATAATGCCATTTTTATAGACTCAGTTTGTTGGAACTGCACTTTAAATATATTTAAAGTAATGAAATGTGCAACAAAATTTGTTTCTTACGTAATATCAATTTCAGTGTGAGGCCAGTAATACACAACTGTTGTGACTTCAACTTTCCATGCCAACACAGCATAAAATGCTGAATCCACTAGACATTATGAGCAAATCCTGACTCAAATTCTTGACCTGGCTGCTATGTAATTATTTAGTGTCAGTACACTCCACCAGGCTTTCTAGCCAATTAAAAAGTTGTAGGGCACGGGATATAGTCTTTTGCATCTAAGTCACATCTAGCCCAAGAAACATAGATCAGGACTGGAAGCTGTTAACTGACAGCTGTTTGGTTGCTATATGAAATGGATCGTTGGTCTCGAATTAATACCTAGTGTACAAATGTCCACACACAGACATAGCTGGCATGAATTGGCCCCCATGTTGGCATTCTTAACAGAGAAGCCAGGAATTGAATGGCTATGGGGATTGAGTTATCCTTTAATCTCCAGAGTTGGTCCCTCAAGGTCAGGAGTGAGGCTATTTGCTCTGTGGATTGAGGACTTCCATAAGCAATAAATGTATGATGCATTATTTCTGTTAAAAGTAGAAAGGTATCTATTTCCAGTCTCTTAATGCCTTGACCTAGAAATTTGTTTATAACCACCCTTATCCTTTAAGGCAGATGAACTGTTGTCATAAAAGTAGCGGGCTGGGGAAGAGCAGGCTGATTGGATAATTTCTGGGCAATACTGAGTGACAATATCCATCCCTTATCCAG